>NC_072373.2:79622500-82122500 GCF_028885625.2 Pongo pygmaeus | reverse complement strand
CCCGGCTAATTTTTGTATTTTTAGTGGAGATGGGGTTTCGCCATGTTGGGCAGGCTGGTCTCGAACTCCTGACTTCAGGTGATCCGCCTGCCTTGGCCTCCCAAAGTGCTGAGATTACAAGGCGTGAGCCACCATGCCCAGCCCAGCTATCAAAAATTATAACTTCCCAAGTACACATAAATATTTTTTATCAGCCTTATTGCTGTTTATCTGCAGTATCATACATACCCATATTGGCTGTATAGATTTGGTTTTAACAATTAAAAAACAAATTCTAACCTTCATTGAAATTACCAACTATACATACATACACGAATAATAATTCTTTCAACAATTATTCATTAATAAATTAAAGAGTGGTACAAAATGAAGTTCAAATGATAGGCAGGAATCAAGTAAGCTTATTAAGGAGTTTACATTTTAGTGTGATTTTCGTAGACAGTCACTGTAGGGTTTTAAACATGTACTGATATGATTTATATTTTTAAAAGATAGCTCTGGCTGCTTTTGGAGGGTGGAGTTTGAACTAGATGGGAAGTAGGAGATAGGAGGCCATTGAAATAATCCAGGTAAGAGGGAATGATGACTCAGGCACAGATAATGGCATTGAAATTGGTGAAAAGTAATTTGGGATGTATTTTGGCGTGGCTTTGCTGGTGGATTTGATACAGCGGATGAGGGAAAGAAAAACGGAAAAAGGTTCCTTAGTTTTTGACTTGATCAACTGTATGGGTGGATACTGATGCCATTGAGATGGAGAACACTGGAAGAGGGGAGTGTATTTTGAGAGGGGCATCTGAAATCTAGAGATTTGTTCAAAGGAACGGGCTCCCAATTTTTTACTCACTAAATCTTAATTAGTTTATTTAATAAAGGAATGCTTTTCAATTTATGAGTGACTGATGAAGCAGCGAGGCTCCTGCTTTTGTTACTGAAATTGTAAATAAACCTCTTAAGTGGAGGTAAATCATAAATTTTTAAGAGTAATGTCTGCCGAATGTTACTAATGCACAGCCAAAGCCAATGGCCTAACAAACGAAGTAACTAATGGCTGTATGTAGTGTGTAGTTAGCTACTTGGTAAACCACCCTAAATCTCTGACAGAGTTAAAGAACATGATATTTATCTTTTTTAAAGGCTTTACGTTAATTACTCTTTATGTTTCATGACATTGACATGTCAGGCCAGTTATTTTACAGAATGTTGCTCCATTTGGATTTGTCTGATTGTTTCTTCATGAGTAGATTCAGATTAAACATTTTTGGTGAGAATTCTCCTCAGGTGATATTGTGGTACATGATGTTATATAATTTATTCCCTTACTGGAGATGTTGTTTGATCCCTCTATTTTGGGTTACCCTTTGTAACTAACAAGCTGTCTGTGAAGTGGCATGTTGAGGCTGAATATTCTCTTTCCTAACAGTCTTTCCCTCAGTGGTTTTTATATTAATTGATGACTTCTGTTTGAATCGGTTGTTATAATGTGGTCACAAAACAGTGATTTTTAAATTGTCATTTCTTCTACATTTATTAATTTACATTCTTCAGTAAATAAGAGCATTTTCTCTGTCCCTAGCACCTTAAAAAATTTTTTAATTCAGTGTTTTATAATCAATCACTGATGTTATTCTTTTTGATACTCAAATTGTCCTAAATTTGTTCCCTGGACATTTCAAGCCAACTTAGTGTTTGTGTTTTGACATATTTCTCTTTTTTCTTAGCACTTTAAAAAAGCACAACAGATATTCCCAACTCACCTTCTCTCTATTGTATATCTGTTATGGGGATATACTGTAGTTTATTCAACCAGTCTCCTGTGTTTTGCTGTTATAAATAACTCAGTAAATAACCTTTGACATTTTTTTTTTGTCTCATTGGAGGCATATCTTTGGGGTAAATTTCTAGAAATAGATTTGCCTAGTCAAAGGGTAAGCACATATGTAGTTTTGTGAGATAATGCTAAATTCCCCTCCACTGGTATTATACTGTGCATTCCTACCAGCAGTGTTTAAGAGTCTGTTTCCACATAAGCTTGTTTGTAGAGTCTGTTGTCAAGCTCTTGAATTTTTGCCAGTCTGTTAAGTGAGAATTGATATCTCAGCATAATTTCAATTTGCATTTCCCTTATGAATGATCCAAGTTGAGTATTTTTTACTATTTTTAAGGGCCATTTGTATATCTGCATGTATACTGTCTGTTCTGGTACCTTGCCCATTAAAAAAAAAATCAGGTCTTGTCAGTTATTTTTCCTTTCAACTTTAAAACACTACTAGGAGAATTAGTCCTTTGTCTGCAATAAATTATACAAATATTAAAATATCAATTTTAAACTTTATTACTGTCACAGTAATTCTGGTCTTTTAAATATTATTAATTGGATGTAGGGACTTCTGCTGTGTCTTGCCTGTACTATTTCATCACTTTGATTTTATGAAAATAATTAAAATTCAGTTTATTGTTTTGTCATCCTGAAAGGGAATAACTTAATCATTTAGCATACAGTAAATTTCACAAGTCAGTCAAAGTAGTTCTTTGTTATTTATTGAGATTTTATGAGTGAGTCAGATAAACTAAATAAATGTAAATATGCATGTTTTATTTTCATGATACTGTTCTGTTGATGGTACTCCATCTTATTCACATCTCACAGGGAACAAAAGAAAATATATGGGATTCTGATTTTTTTAAATTATAATAGCTTGCAGTCTAGTGATAATCTTTCACTGAGATGAGAATGTTAATGAGAATGTATTACTGGCTATGATTATATTAAAAATGAATATTTCTAGGAAATAATAAGTTACCATTAACTGCTTTCTCTGTGTGTTTTAGGTTTTGACAACAATTCGTTCAGGGCACCGAGCAAACATATTTAGTGCAAAGTTCTTACCTTGCACAAATGATAAACAAATTGTATCCTGCTCTGGAGATGGAGTAATATTTTATACCAACGTTGAGCAAGATGCAGAAACCAACAGACAATGCCAATTTACGTGCCATTATGGAACTACTTATGAGGTATGGTATTATTATGATTATATGGTATATATGTAAGTATGTATATTTTTGATTAAGTGTACATGCATGTGTAGATGCATGTGTGTACATGTACAGATGTGTGTGTATGCACATTTGATGCATATAAATTATTGACAATATCTAGGTGTCAGCAGAGCATTTGAGAAAATGTATCTTGATGGGCTTCTGGATAAAGTTAAGAAATAAGATGCAAGTAATAGTACTCTAAGATGGGTTTGTAATTGCTTGAGCAACCATGCTGTAAGCAAACAGACGTTTACCTTTAAAGATACCTCTGTTATTGTGCTGCATGACTGTACTAGGCTTTGCCCTTTTAAACAATCACTCGATTGTGTAAAGTCATAGCTAACATGCTTATCAAATTTTTGTATGATAGAAGGGACTCCATAGACAAAAGAATCAGATTCCTAAAGGATATTAATGAGCTTAAGACCTGAGCTGAATTAAATAAGGTGGGATAAATTTAAGACTCAATTTTAGTGCTTTGTTTGGTTCAGAAAAAATGCACAACTGAGTGCTTTTATTTATGATACAAGGTCACACTGTCACTCACACTGGAGTGCAGTGGCATGACCATGGCTCTCTGCAGCTTCAAACTCCCAGGCTCAAGCAATCTTCTCACCTCAGCCTCTTGAGTAGCTGGGACTACAGGCTTGTGCCACCATGCCCAACTAATTTAATTTTGTTGTTGTTGTTGTGGAGACAGGGTTTTGCTATGTTGCCAGGGCTGGTCTCCAACTCCTGAGCTCATACAATCCTCCCACCTTGGCCTCTCACAGTGCCAAGGTTATAGGTGTGAGCCACTGTACCAGCCTCCAGAGTGTTCTTCTGAAATACTTGCATGCCATTTTTTTGTATCAAATTATTGATAGGTTTCCCATTTTTTGTGTTAAACTGGTGTACTTTTTCCATCATTTGAATTCCAGTTCTTTTATGTCTTCATGTTTTTGTATGTACTTATATATGTAGCTGGATTTTGTTTTCTTATCCAGTCTCACAGTTTTGGGGTTTTATTGGAGATTTATGAATTTACGTTTATTGTGAGTTCTGACATATTTGGATTTGTTTCTATCCCTTATTCTATGTTTTCTACTTTTTAAAAAAAGTTTCCAATCTCCAGTAACCCTCCTCTCCTTTTAAAAGTCCACCTTTTGAGGCCAGACGTGGTGGCGCACACCTGTAATCTGAGCACTTTGGGAGGCTGAGGTGGGTGGATCACTTGAGGCCAGGAATTTGAGACCAGCCTGGCCAATGTGGTGAAACCCTGTCTCTACTAAAAATACAGAAATCAGCTGGGTGTGGTGGCGCACGCCTGTAATACCAGCTACTTGGGAGGCTGAGGCTCGAGAATTGCTTGAACAACCCGGGAGGCAGAGGTTGCAGTCAGCCAAGACTGCGCCACTGTACTCCAACCTGGGCGACAGAGTGAGACGCTGTCTCAAAAATAAAAAATAAAAATAAAGTCTACCTTTCAAATTACTTGAGTATTTTACTTTTTGTCCATTGTGTTTCTGTTTCTTGCTTGTAAGATAGACATTCATTTTTGTTATTCTGGAGGTTACCCCAGCTACTTTCACAAGAATATTGAACAAAGCCAAACATCAGTAAATATTTCTACTCTTCTCCTGAATAAAGGAACTTGGAACATACCTTGTTCAATTTTATGTGATTATATTGTTCAGGATTTAGTTATATTCTGTTTTCTCTCATGAATTTAGATATTATTGGTTTACTGTTGGTGTTGTTTGTTTAGATTTACCTGCATATTTACTAATACCTTTGGTTTACCTTTCCTTCCCATCACACATTTTCCATGTGGTATCATTTTGTACTGAAGGTACATCCCTTAGCAGTTTTTTTTTTTTTTTTTTTTTTTCTTGAGACGGAGTTTTGCTCTTGTTGCCCAGGCTGAAGTGCAATGGCATGATCTTGGCTCACCACAACCCCTGCCTCCTGGGTTCAAGTAATTCTCCTTTCAGCCTCCTGAGTAGCTGGGATTATAGGCGCATACCGCCACTCCTGGCTAATTTTGTATTTTTTTTAGGAGAGACGGGGTTTCTCCATGTTGGTCAGGCTGGTCTCGAACTCCCGACCTCAGGTGATCTGCCCGCCTCTGCCTCTCAAAGCTCTGGGATTACAGGCATGAACCACCGTGCCTGGCCCACAGTTTTTTTTTTTTTTTTTTTTTACATGAGAGTTTGTTGATAGAAAACAATTTCAGTTTCCTTTTCTTTCCTTCATTCATTCTTTCCTTTCTTCCTTTTCTTTCCTTTGTGAAAAATGTCTTTTTTTTTTTTTAAATGCCAGTTCTTCAAAGATAGTTTTGCTAGGTATGGACTTCATTTGATAGTTACTCTATTTCAGATGATATTCCATTATATTCTGACTTCCATTGTTGAAGTTACAAAGTCAGACATCAGTTTAATTGTGGTTCCTGTATAGGTAACCTCTTTCTTTTCCTTGACTATTAATTTTGTTTTTCTTTGCTGGGTTTTTTTCTTATTTTATGTCAGAACAGTGTGTCTCGATGTGCATTGTTTTGTATTTTTTTATAGTTGGGATTTGTTGATGTTCTTGATGTGAGCAATTGGCATCTTGAAAAATGTAGGAAATTTTCAGTAGGTCTTTGGTTTACTACTTCATTATTCTCTCCATTTTTTTGTAGTCTGGGGAAATTCTGATTAGCCATATCAGACCTGCTTATTAGACCTTATTCCATCCACTATTTAAAAATTTTAAAATTGAAGTATAGAACATATAGGAAAAGTACATAAATCCTAAGTATATGGCTTAGTGAATTATCACAAAGCAAATCTATTCATGTAACTACCACCTAGCACATTAAGTATCCCAAAAGCTCCCTTTATTCTGAGTTCTAACACTGGAGTTTTCTGTTTTTTCTAATACCCCTGTTTTTCTGTTTTTGAACATTATATAAATGGAAATATACTTTATGGCTTTTTGTGTCTTTGTTGTTGTTTTTGTATCTGGCTTTTTTTGCTGAGCAAAATCTTAACTCATTTGTGAAATTCATCCATGTTATATGTAACTATAATTTGCCCATTTTATTACTGTATAGTATTCCATTAGATGAATATACCACAATTGATTTATCTGTTCTGTGCTGTTGGAAGTTTGGAGAACATTCTTTTACGTGTCTTTTCAGTGCACAAATGCACACATTTGTTAGGGTGTATACTTAGCGGTAAAATTGCTGGGTCATACAATATATATTTGGTTATTTTAGAGATAATGCCAAATAGTTTTCCAAAGTGTAGTAACGACTTACATTCCCACCAACAGCATGTAAGAGGTCCTGTTGCTTCTGATTTTTGTCAGCAGTTGGTATTTTCAGCTCTACTTTGGTGGATGTATAGTATCATCTTAATTGGTTTCCATTTGCCTTTCTGTGCTGATACTACTGAGGTTGAGCATCTCTTCATATGTTTGTTGGTTATTTGGACGTATTCTTATGAAATGTGTAGTCAAATCTCTTGCCTATTTTTTTTCTGTTGGGTTGTCTGTCTTATTTTGTTATTATTAATTTATAGGAGTTTTTTAAAAAAATCTTCTGCATATGAGCCTATCTTTTCCTATTCTGTGGTTATATTTTCACTCTCCTAATGGTGGGGGAGGGTGCGGTTTGTGTGTTTTGAGAGATGGGGGTCTCACTTTTTCACCCAGGCTGGAGGGCAGTGGCATGATTATAGCTCCTGGGTTCAAGGGATTGTCTTGCCTCCCAAGTAGCTGGGACTACAGGCATGCACTACTGCATCTGGGTAATTTTTTTTATTGTTTGTAGAGATGGGGCTTTGCTATCTTACCCAGGCTTGTCTAGAACTCCTGGGCTCAAGCGATCCTCCTGCCTCTGCCTCCTAAAGTGCTGGGATTTCAGCCTAAAATGGTGTCTTTTGATGAAGAAAAATATTTAATGTTGTCTAATGTATTGGTCTGCTCCTTTATAATTAGTATCTTTTGCATCCTGGTTAAGAAGTCTTTTCCTATCCCAAAGTTATGAAGATATTCTTCTACTTTAATTTCATTGCTTTGTCTTTAGCATTTAGATCTGTAATCTATCTGGATTTGACTTTTGTTACAGTATGACTTGAGTCAACTTTTTTTTTTTTTACCCCATATGAAGTTTTTTGTGTTAACATAATTTATTTTTTAGAAAATTAAATCAAAATCCAAAACAGCACACAAACAAAAGACAGACCATTTTAACATGATAGACCCATTTACCCAAGATGTTTTTTGCCAAATACGTATACACTAATCAGCATAGAATTTTTTTTTCAAAACTGATACTCTGCATCTATCAACAGCTCCCCTTTCTTCCTTATCCTAGTCCCTGGCAACCATCATTCTACTTTCTGTTTCTAAGAATTTGACTATTTTAGATACCTCATATAATTGTAATCATACAGTATTTGACTTTTGATGACTGACTGATTTCACTTCGCATGATCATATTGTAGCATATATCAGAATTTATTTCCTTTTTAAGGCAGGAGAAGATTCCGTTGTATGTATATACCACATTTTCTTTATTCATTTATCTAGGCTGTGTGCTGTGGCTCATGCCTGTGATCCCAGCACTTTGGGAGGCCAAGGTGGGCAGATCACTTGAGGTTAGGAGTTCAAGACCAGCCTGTACAACAAGATGAAACCGTGCCTCTTTTGAAACTACAAAAATTAGCCAGGCGTGGTGGCAGGTGTCTGTAGTCCCAGCTACTCAGGAGGCTGAGGCAGGAGAATCACTTGAACCCAAGAGGTGGAGGATGCAGTGAGCCGAGATCATGCCACTGCACTCCAGCGTGGGTGACAGAGCGAGACTCTGTCTCAAAATAAATAAACAGGCTGGGTGCGGTGGCTCACACCCATCATTCCAGCACTTTGGGAGGCTGAGGAGGGCGGATCACGAGGTCAAGAGATTGAGACCATCCTGGCCAACATGGTGAAACCCTGTCTCTACTAAAAATGCAAAAATTAGCTGGATGTGGTGGCATATGCCTGTAGTCCCAGTTACTTGGGACGTTGAGGCAGGAGAATCACTTGAACACGAGAGGCAGAGGTTGCAGTGAGCTGAGATCATGCCACTGCACTCCAGCCTGGCGACAGAGTGAGACTCCATCTCAGAAATAAAATAAATAAATAAATAAATAAATTCATCTAGTGATGGATATTTAGGTTGCTTCTACTTCTTGGCTATTGTGAATAACGCTGCAGTGAAGATGAGTGTGCAAATATCTCTTCAAGATCCTGTTTCCAGTTTTTTCAGATCTATACCCAGAAGTAGAGATTGCTGGATCATATGGTAATTCCATTTTTAAGTTTTTGAGGACCCTCCATATTATTTTCCATAGCAGCTCCACTGTTTTACATGCCTACCAGCTGTGTGCAAGGGTGCCAATTTCTCTATTTCCTTGCCAACACTTACAATTTTTTTTTAGTGAGCATTCCAGTGGGCTTGAAGTTTTATCTTACTGTGGTTGTGATTTTCATTTCCCCAAAGATTAGTGAAGTTGAGCTTCTTTTCATATGCTTCTTGGCCATTTGTGTATCTTCTTTGGAGAAATCTCCTTTGCTTGTTTTTTATCTGCATTATTTTTTGTTGTTAATATAGGATTTCTTTATATATTCTGAATATTATGTTGTTAACATAAGATTTCTTTATATATTCCAAATATTAACCCTTTGTTAGATGCATGGTTCACAAATATTTTCACCCGTTCCATAGATTGCCTTTTTACCCTAAGTTTGATGTAGTTCCACTTGTCTGTTATTGCTTTGTTAACTTTGATTTTGTCGTTATATCTAATAAATCATTGTGAAATCCAGTGTCATGAAGCTTTTCCCTGATGTTTTCTTTTTTTTTTTTTTTGAGCTCTGTCACCCAGGCTGGAGTGCAGTGGTACAATCTCGGCTCACTGCAACCTCTGCCTCCCAGGTTCAAGCAATTCTCCTGCCTCAGTCTCCTGAGTAGCTGGGATTACAGGCAGATGCCACCACACCCGGCTAATTTTTTGTATTTTAGTAGAGGTGGGGTTTCACCATGTTGCCCAGTCTGGTTTCAAACTCCTGAGCTCAGGTAATCTGCCCGTCTCCGCCTCCAAAGTGCTGGGCTTACAGGCATGAGCCACTGCTCCCGGCCTGCCTCGTGTTTTCTTCTAAGAGTTTTGTACTTTCAGTTTGTAGATTTAGATCTTTAATCCGTTTTGAATTAATTTTTGC
Source organism: Pongo pygmaeus (assembly GCF_028885625.2). NCBI lineage: Eukaryota > Metazoa > Chordata > Mammalia > Primates > Hominidae > Pongo > Pongo pygmaeus. Next base: position 82,113,227 of record NC_072373.2, on the reverse strand, counting down.
ATATGTAGGGTAAGGGTCCAAGTTCATTCTTTTGCATGTAGATAACCAGTTTTCCCAGTAGCTTTTTTCTTACTTTATGGATTCATTTTTTTCCTCAACTTTTATTTTAGATTCGAGGGGTACATGTGCAGGTTTGTTTCATAGGTAGTATTGCATGATGCTGAGGTTTGGGGTACAAATGATCCCGTTACCCAGGAACTGAGCATAGTACCCAGTAGCTAGTGTTTCACCCCTTTCTTCCCTTTCTCGCTCCCTGCTCTACTAGTTCACAGTTTCTGTTGTTGCCGTCTTTATGTCCACAAGTATCCAGTGTGTAGCTCCTACTTATAAGTGAGAACATGTTGTATTTGGTTTTCTGTTCCTGTGTTAATTTGCCTAGGATAATAGCCTCCAGCTGCATCTTAGTTGCTGCGAAGGACATGATTTCATTCTTTTTTGTGGCTGCATAGTGTTCCATGTATATGTACCACATTTGCTTCATTCAGTCCGCCATTGATGGGCACCTAGGTTGATTCTGTGTCTTTGTTATTGTGAATAGTGCTGCGATGAACATGTGAGTGCATGTGTCTTTTTGGTAGAACAATTTGTTTTCTTTTGAATATATACCAAGGATTGGGATTGCTGGGTTGAATGGTCATTCTAAGTTCTTTGAGAAATCTCCAAATTGTTTTCCATAGTGGCTGAACGAATTTACATTCCCATCAAGTGTATATAAGTATTCCTTTTTCTCTGCAGCCTCACCAGCAACTTTTGTTTCTTGACTTTTTAATAATAGCCATTCTCACTCATATGAGATGGTATCTCATTGTGGTTTTGATTTGCATTTCTCTGAGATTAGTGGATGTGGAGCATTTTATTTTGTGTTCGTTGACTCCTTGTATGCCTTTGGCGAAGTGTCTGTTCATGTCCTTTGCTCATTTTTTAAGGGGGTTATTTGGTTTTTGCTTGTTTAATTTTTTAAGTTCTTTTTTTTTTTTTTGAGATGGAGTTTCGCTTCATCGCCAGGCTGGAGTGCAGTGGTGCGATCTTGGCTCACTGCAACCTCCACTTCCTGCGTTCAAGCAATTCTCCTGCCTCAGCCTCCTGAGTAGCTGGGACTATAGGCGTGTGCAACCACGCCCAGCTAATGTTTTGTGTTTTTAGTAGAGATGTGGTTTCACTGTGTCAGCCAGGATGGTTTTGATCCCCTGACCTCATGATCCGCCCGCCTCAGCCTCCCAAAGTGCTGGGATTACAGGCATGACATTTTTTAAGTTCTTTGTAGATTCTGGATATTAAACCTTCGTCAGGTGCATAGTTTGTAAATATTTTCTTTCATTCTTTAGGTTGTCTGTTTACTTTGTTGATAGTTTCTTTTGCTGTGCAGAGCTTTTTAGTTTAATTAGGTCCCACTTGTCAATTTTTGTTTTTGTTGCAATGGCTTTTGAGGACTTAGTCATAATTTCTTTCTCAAGTCCAATGTCTAGAGTGGCGTTTCCTATATTTTCTTTTAGGATTCTTATAGTTTGAGGTCTTACATTTAAATCTGGAATCCATCTTGAGTTAGTTTTTATATATGGTGAAACGTAGGGGGGTCCAGTTTCGTTCTTCTACGTATGGTTGGCCAGTGATCCCAGCACCATTTATTTAATAGGGAGTCCTTTCCCCATTGCTTATTTTTGTCAACTTTGTCGAAGATCAGATGACTGTAGGTGTGTGGCTTTATTTCTGGGTTCTCTATTCTGTTTCATTGGCCTGTGTGTCTGTTTTCGTACCAGTACTATGCTGTTTTGGTTACTGTAGCCTTAAAGTATGGTTTGAAGTCAAGTAAAGTGATACCTCTGGCTTTGTTCTTTTTGCTTAAGATTGCTTTGGCTATTCAGGCTCTTTTTTGGTTCCATGTGAATTTTAGAATAGTTTTTTCTAATTCTGTGAAAAATGATGTTAGTAGTTTGATAGGAATAGCATTGAATCTGTAGGTTGTGTTGGGCTGAATGGTCATTTTAACGATATTGATTCTTCCAATCCGTGAGCATGAAATAAATGGAAAAACATTGTTGCTGTTTGTTGTTGTCGTTGCTGTTTGTTTAGTGATTTTCCTAGGCTAATTTTGTTAAATCTGCATTCTTTTTCAGGTGTAGGCACTGGAGTCTGTGCTTGGTTAGCTTAGTTATCAGCTAAGGATTAGATAGAGATTTCTTTAAATGCCTTGAACCAGTAAGCCTTCCAGTCTTTGTCAAAGGGGACTGTGTGTTTGGGTTGCCTTCAAGTGCCCTGGAAATTTACAACTCTGCCTTAGCTTTCACTTCTTGCTTGTTCAGAGCCTCAAGGTCAGCCAGAGATGTTAGAGTAGGGCCTTCTTGGGTCCTTCTTTGGCATGTGCACATTCTTATACATGTGCATAATTTCTAAATTCCCAGAAATATTTTGTTGCTTTTCAAATTCTGCTATTAATGTCTAATTCTTGCTTTTACTTTTAACTTTTTCTGGTCAGCTTCTTGTTTGCCTCACCTAGTATTACTGCCTCAAGCAACTGTGATGTTAAATCATTGCTGTTGATTATTTTTGACAAGCACCCTTAGGATGGGGTTGAATATGGTCAGATTCATGTAAGTCCTTAAAAGGCAGCTTTTCCAGGGAACTTAAGGACAGATTAAATTGTGATAAGTCTTTGAGGATAGGGCATTTGGGGGAGTCTCAAACTTGTTTTGTGACTTACAGTGGCTGTGAAGTTACTGTTTTTTACAACTACCATAGTCGCAAGGCTGCTGTTGACTTAGGGAAAATACCACAAGTTAAAGTGGCTCAAAGCTCAGTATTCTTTCTGAGATTCAGTTATTTGTCTTGAATAAATGTTTCTTGGATTGTTCTAATCCCTTGGTTAAATTTCACAGTTCTAAAAAAGTTGATTTTGAAATTTTGTAGTGTTGTCAGTGCTTTTATGAAGAAGTATATTTTCGGAGGTCTTATTCAGCCATTGCAGAAGTGCTTCTTCTGTAACATTCTTATACTTTTCCCCTCCTTCCTGAGGAAGGTTAAATTGCGAGGAAAGGTTCCTAAATGATGCAGATTTCTGAACATATAAAGGCATTAATTATAAGAAATAGATATATGTTTTAATAATTTAATTTTATAATAGCAGTGTGAGTACAGCTCATAGTTCATTAATTTGATTATCAAATTCAATATTCTAGTTTTTAAAAATAAATATCCTTGGAAATATATGCTTCCAATAATTTCATTTATAGACAGTAGTATACAAAGCAGAAGTGATCATTTTACTTAATAAAGTCATCAAAGCTAAGTCAATAAATTACATAAATATTTCTTACTGATAAAATAGTTTCATAAGTAAACTGCTGACTTGATTAGATGGAATACTAATTACATTTTCACAAATATGAAATGAGTAAAAATTCTCATTTTCCTTGAAATGTATACTTTAGGTTGAATATACTTTTTATATATTTTTTGCAGGGTATAAATCTTATTATTCTGTGTTCATTGCAAAATTGGTTCAATTGAAGCAAAGGACATTAATATATTGAAGTTTGGTAAATTAAAAATTATATATTAGTTCATTTTCCGGCTGCTAATAAAGGCATACCCGAGACTGGGCAGTTTACAAAAGAAAGAGGTTTATTGAACTTAACAGTTCTGTGTACCTGGGAGGCCTCACAATCATGGTGGAAGGTGAAAGGCATGTCTCACATGACAGCAGACAAGAGAAGAGAGCTTGTGTGGGAAAACTCCCATTTTGAAAACCATCAGGTCTCGTGAGACTTATCCACCATCACAAGAACAGCATGGGAAAGACCTGCCCACATGATTCATTTACCTCCCACGGGGTCCCTCCCACAACATGTGGCAATTCAAGATAAGATTTAGGTGAGATCACAGCCAAACCATGGTGTGTGTGTGTGTGTGTGTGTGTGTGTGTGTGTGTGTGGTTTAAAGTAACAAATTTATTATCTTTGTGTGTGTGTGTGTGTGTGCGCGCGCGTGCGTGGTTTAAAGTAACAAATTTATTATCTTACTGTTCTGGAAGTCAGAAGTCTGAAATAAGGTGTACTGGGCTAAAATCGAAGTGTTGGCAAGTGTGTGTTCCTTCTGGTCTTGCCTTTTCCGGCTTCTAGAGGCTACTTGCATTCCTTGGAGCAAGTCCCCTTCCTCTGTCTTCAAACCCAGCAACATAGCATCTTCAGATCTCTTTCTTATTCTTTGTTTTTCCATCATCTTGTCTCCTTCTCTGACTCTGACTCTCCTGCCTTGTTTTGCTCAGTAAGACCCTTGTAATTATATTGGGCCTCTGTGGATAATTTAGGATAATCTCCTTATGGTCACAATCCTTAATTAATCACATATACAAAATCCCTTTTGCAGTATAAGGTAAAGTATTCGTAGGTTCTAACAAATAGGATGTAGATATCTTTGGGCTACCATTATTCTGCTTACCACAATAATAGTAAACCTTTTAAGACAAAAGTTTTCCAAGTAAATTTTTAAAAAGTATAAAACACCTACTGAAAAGTGCTGGCATCGTGTATTTGTGCAACTTGGTTAATTTTCACAAAGTAAAATATATATGTACTCAGCATCTAGAACAAGAAACAGCACCCAATAAGTCCTTTGTGCCCCCTCAAAGGGTTTACTGCTTTCTAGGCTCTTAAAAGTACAGGTTAGTTTGGGCCTTTTTACGATTTTATAAAAATGGGAATCATACTGTGCCTTCTCTTTTGTGTCTGGCTTTTTTCACGCAGAAGGTTTGTGAGATTCATTTATGTTGCTGGGAATAGTAATGATTTGTTCATTATTACTGATGATTTAGTATCTTATTTTAGGAATAGATAACAATTTAATCCCAGCTTATTGTTGGATATTTGGGTTGTTTCAAGTATTTGGCTAATATAAATAGTGCTGCTATGAACATTCTAGTTCATGTTTTTACATGCCCCATGCAGGCGTTTATTTTTAGTGGAATTGCTGGGTTATAGGAGAAGCATATGATCAGCTTTAATAGATATTGATACATAGTTTTCCATTGCAATTGTACCATTATATACTCCCATCAGCAATGTGTTCCATTACTCCACATCCTCATCAACACTTGATATTATAAGTCCTTTCATTTTGGCCATTCTGGTATGGTATAGCTGTATATCTTTGTGATGGTAATTTATATTTCGTCCATGGCTGAGTTTGAACACCTTTCATATATACAGTGTTTCAAACATAGGAATATTGTATACAGAAAACCATGTATAGCAGAGGCATCAGGAACTGGTTTCACAGGAGACAATTTTTCCATGGAGTAGGGATGGTTTTGAGTTTAAAACTGTTGTACCTCAGATCACCAGGCATTAGCTTTTCATAAGGAGTGCACAACCTATGAGAAACAGTTCACCATAGGGTCCACACTCCTGTGAGAATCTAATGCCATCGCTGATCCTACAGGAGGTGGAGCTCAGGTGGTAATGCTCGCTCACCTGCTGCTCACTACCTGCTTTGCTGCTCACTTCCTAACAGGCTACAGCCGGTACTGGATCTTTGGGACATAGGGAGAGAAGAACTTATTGAGGCAGGGTTTATAGAGAGCCTCAACTTACAATATTGTCATTGCTAAATTAGAAGTGGATACAGGCATATCTAAAATATTGTACTTCTTTAAAAAAGGTTTTTATTGTAGTAAAATATATATAAAGTTTGACATTTAAACTATTGTTTTGAGAGTACATTTCGTTGACATTAAGTATGTTCATGTTGTATAACCATTACCACAATTAAAATTTTTCTGAGAGGTGAGTTATGCACTTAAATCATTTCAGCATCCCACAGTTTTCTTAAACATTACCAGAGAAGAAAATTTGCTTACGTATTTATTGTACAATTATAAACTCACATAGATAAAACATAAAAATTAAGCTTTGAATAGTTTGAACAAGCTACCTAGGGGAGAATCATTCTTCCCTAGTTGTTAGAAGTTTATAACTTCAAATAACTTTTTATCCGAAGTTAAGTTAATGCTAATCTTCAAAGTACCGAATCATATTAATTCAACAATTACTTCTTATCTATTTCTATCTGTATTGTACCATTCTGAATCATAGTATGGGTAAGCCATGAGTAACTAAAATGCATGGTTTTTGTAACCTTTACCTTAATCATTTTATGAAATAGTAGGAATGTTTTTCAGAGCCATCTGTTTAAATGTTCAGTATGATTATCTGCACTTTTCTTTTCATCTTCAGATTATGACTGTACCCAATGACCCTTACACTTTTCTCTCTTGTGGTGAAGATGGAACTGTTAGGTGGTTTGATACACGCATCAAAACTAGCTGCACAAAAGAAGATTGTAAAGATGTAAGAATTAATTTTTTATACAAATGATGCAGAAAAAATTAAGGTTATAATTAAAATTGGACAGTAAGTTATGTGGATGGTAAAATTATGGGTGAATTTTTAAATTTTTGTTTTGCTAAAATATTTAATAAGCATATATTTTATAATCAGAAATTGAAAAATGTAAAATGTTAATATTGAAGTTGAGGAACTTATATTTTAATTGTACATTTAAAATATATTTATGAAAATTCAAATAATTGTTCAGTATATACTCTCTAATATTATAAAAACCCGAAGAATTTATATCAAATTTATCAAATTTATATCATGAGTAAATTTATATCATTTACTCATGGAAACAACTTCGACTTATCAAATAGCAGTTATAAAAGCTCGTGGTAGTTTATTGTCTTTTTTTCTCCTGTCTTTTAAACCAATAATTACATATTATCTTTTTTAAAAAGAAATAATAAGATACCATGTTATCAACATGTTTGTTCAAATTTAGCCCACTTTCCTAAGGATAATATCTCTACTATCAGTTTTTTATGCTTTAATAAAATTAAATTAATTAATTTATTTTTTTGAGACAAGGTCTCACTCTGTCATCTCAGGCTGGAGTGCAGTGGTGCAATCCTAGCTCACTGCAGCCTCAATCTTCTGGGCCCAAGTAATCTTCCTGCCTTAGCCTCCCGAGTAGCTGAGACTACGGGTTTGTGCCACTATGCTCAACTAATTTTTTTTTATTTGTAGTAGATAGGAGGTCTTGCCATATTGCCCAGGCTGGTGGTGTCAAACTGCTAGGCTCAAGTGATCCTCCTGACTTGGCGTCCCAAAGTGCTGGGATTACAGGCATGAGCCACCGTGTTTGGCTTTTAATACTATTTTAAACTTACAAAAGGCCTGAGAAATCATTCAGTCGTTTGACCCCAGACAAGTAATTCCAAGTGATTTTTCCTGACATACGTTATTTAGAGCACAGTAGTTTTTCCTTGGATGATTTTGAAGTAGTAAATGAAATAAGAAAGTACTATTCAAAATATATTTTTACTGAAAGTTACAAAAAAAAAGGTATTACTATTAATCAGGTTCAGTGCTTGCTAACTAAACCAGTTACCAACTGGTTAACATGCTTTAGGGGAAAAAGATTATTTTATATATTTGAAACAGAAATAAAACAAAAAGTAGAAATTGAAAACCCTTTAGGCTGGATGCAGTGGCTCATGCCTCTAATCCCAGCACTTTGGGAGGCCGAGGCAGGTGGATCACAAGGTCAGGAGTTCGAGACCAGCTTGGTCAACATAGTGAAACCCTGTCTCTACTAAAAATACAAAAAATTAGCCGGGCGTGGTGGCAGGTGCCTGTAATCCCAGCTACTCGGGAGGCTGAGGAAGGAGAATTGCTTGATCCTGGGAGGCGGAGGTTGCAGTGAGCTGAGATCACACCACTGCACTCCAGCTCGGGTGACAGTGCGAGACTCCATCTCAAACAAAACAAAACAAAACAAAAACCTTTAAACATACAGTTTAATCAGTTTTTTTGTTATGTATTTGTATATACACAGATATGCAAATAGGGAAGCATTGAACTAAACTCAGAAATAAGCTTAAATATCAGGTTATTGGGGTGTTTGATATACCTGTTCCTTAGAGTAAGTGGTGGGTACTAAATTTTGTTATTGCAAACTCTCTTAAACTATTTTAATGTTTCAGTGTAGTAAGATTTAGTTGTGCTTTTCTAAACAAAACCCCCAGGAAAATAAGAAAACAAGTCTGATAAGACGTGAAAGTACTCTTTCCTTAGTAAAACTTTTCCTTTATGTATAAAAGTGAAATGAAGCAGAGAGTATAAAGAAAAACTGGTAACTAGAGTAATCCTTAACTACTAAAAACTTAGAATTATGAAAGGCATTTGGTTAATGAATTCTATGTAATGAGAGTAATGTTCTAAGATTAGTAATTGAGTAAAGTATAAGGTTAAATTGACTTAAAAACATTACTGAGGGGCCAGGCGCGGTGGCTCACGCCTGTAATCCCAGCACTTTGGGAGGCTGAGGCAGGCAGATCACCTGAGGTCAGGAGTTCGAGATCAGCCTGACCAACGTGGAGAAATCCCATCTCTACTAAAAATACAAAATAGCCAGGCGTGGTGGCACATGCCTATAATCTCAGCTACTTGGGAGGCTGAGGCTGGAGAATCTCTTGAACCCAGGAGGCGGAGGTTGCACTGCACTCCAACCTGGTGACAGAGCAAAACTCCATCTCAAAAAAAAAAAAAAAAATTACTGAGAAGAATGAGGAGTGAGAGTCATTAGACAAAGCAGTGTGGAATCAACAGAGTACCTTCAGGATATATGTTTGGGGTACTAGCTCTCACATTTTCTAATTCTTCTACAGAGATAAGCAATAACATTATAGTAAGACCTGTCTTTTGCAGGGTTTGTATTTATATGTGTACTTTATTTTTGAGCTGGTTAAGGAGAAAGGTTTTATAAGTAGAAAGTATAAAATATAGAAGTCAGTTAATTTTTTGTTATATTTTAATAGCAATGATTACAATTAAAATATTATGAATAAGCCTAGGCAACATAGTGAGACCCTATTTGTACAAAAATTTTTTTTTTAAATTAGCCTGGTATGGTGGTGTGCACCTGTAGTCCTAGCCGCTTGAGAGGCGGAGACAGGAGGATCACTTGACCTCAAGAGTTTGAGTTTACAATGAGCTGTGATCACACCACTGTAAGCCTGGGCAACAGAGCAAGACATGTCTCAAAAGGAAAAAAAAATATGAATACTATATAAATAATCAATAGTTATAGACAGTATAAGAGATTTGTCATAGGTAGATTATAACTCCATCTTTGCTGTCAAGTGGACCAATAATAGCAGGCATTTCTAATGGTACTAATGACTTAGTGATACATTATATAGGTAATTTTGAATTTTTTACATTTCTAAAGATGTTCATTATTCATGAGTATGGGAATATTTAACAGGCATTTTTGAGAAATAATTCAAATTGTATTATAACGTTGTGTGAAATGTAGCTAGTTTAGAAAGAGTTTTAATTGTGGTCACATAAATATGAGTTTCTTGGATTATTACTATCTTTTTGTAGCTGGTGCTGTTCTAGTATAATTACTCAGTATTTTCAGTCTTATATTTGAAAGTAATTTTTATTTTTTCCCTTTTAGAATGTATTTAATTGCTCAAATACTGATCATTTTAAAAATCCGTATTTTAATTAAGTTTAGTATTTTCATATTTTTTCTTTCTTTGATTGGTTTATAAGGAAAGTCTGCAATATTGTGGTAGAAATCAATCAATTTTGGAGTTGTATGGCCGACTATAAAGAAAAGAGTATCTTCCTTAGAAATATTGATTGAGTATATTTATTTTGATTTCACATAGGCTGAATGTATTAGAAATAATTTCTAGTAGAAATCTGAAAAAAAGTTAAAAGAAAGCCATATTGTTTTTCCGCTCATTGCCATTCTTGACTGAATTAGGAGTTCTGAGAATGGTTATTCTAATTACTAATGAGAAAATATTTTAAATATAATTTCACCTCTGCTGTATAACTGTATGTAATTGGTATTATGTTATGTTTTGTAGGATATTTTAATTAACTGTCGACGTGCTGCCACATCTGTTGCTATTTGCCCACCAATACCATATTACCTTGCTGTTGGTTGTTCTGACAGCTCAGTACGAATATATGATCGGCGAATGCTGGGCACAAGAGCTACAGGTAAGAAGATAATATTAGAGAAAACAGGACTGTCAGTTCAAAGAGTAAATCTCTATGACATTTTCAGTTTTAAAATTTGTTTGTTATAAAATTTCAGAAAATAGTATTTGTTTAATATGGATTATTATAAAAAATAACATTTCACCAAGTGTTTATGACCCTTTGGGATGATACTTTTGCAGTTTAAAAAGTTGTAACATTTGATGTATTAGTTTGGCAGGACTGCCATAACAAATGACCACAAACTGGGTATCTGAAAGCAACAGAAATTTATTCTCTTAAATTTCTGGAGGCTCAGTGTCTGAAGTCAGGATGTCTTATGATTGGTTTCTACTGGAAGCTCTGTTCCATGCCTTCTCCCCTAGCTTGTGGTGGTTGCTGCCAATCCTTGGCATCCCCTTGGTATAGATGAATCACTCTAATCTCTGCCACTCTCTTTACATGCCGTTTTCCCCATGTGTGTCCGCGTTTACATTTTCCTCTTAGGGCACTAGTCATACTGGATTTGGGCCCACCCCTAATCCAGTTAGGGTGAGGTGGGCCCTGGATTAGGTGGGCCCTAATCCAGTATGACCTCACTGTAACTAACTACATCTGTGAAGGTCACATTCTGAGGTTCTGTGTAGACATGAATTTTGGGGACACTCCTCTATTTTTCAATCAAGAAAACAATGGTAAATGTGGTAGTAAGAAAATTTAGAACAGTGACTTGGGTATGTATTAATGTGTAGCATGTATTTATTCCTGCTTACCTTAAAGTGCTGTTAATAATGCTGAATACTGAATTTGAATCTAATATAAACTAGTGCTCTTTCACTTCACTCACTATAGGATCAAAGTACTTCCAAAATAACCAATTAGAAGTCAACTTCCATTCACATTTTTTCAGTAAAGGAAGGCCAGGATTACACGCACGCACGCACACACACCAGGATTACACACACACACACACACCGAATGCACATTCGTATATTCACATATTATATATACACACACACACACACACACACACCGAATGCACATTCATATATTCACATATTTTATATTGTTAAAGATAAAGGTGGATTTGGGCAGAAACCAACAATGTCAGTAAAGATGGACATAGATTATTGAGATGAGAATACCAGATGAGATCTTTCTTTTCGGAACTGTGATAGCTTTTATTTATATTGCTACATTAAGTCACATATCTAATAATAATTGAGGAGTCCAGCCTATTTGGATATGTACATTTAGGGGAAACAGTAGTAATATAATATGAAATAATAGGCTTAATTATTGTTTCTCAACAGGTGGACACAATTGACATTTTGAGCATGATAAGACTTCATTGTGCAAGGTTATACAGCTTTGTGGGATTCTTAGAATTTAGCATTCCTGGGCCCCCAGGGCACAAAGTGCCAGTTGTACACCTATCTATCATATTGCATTGAAGACTACCAGAGTTAATTAAAATTGGAATAGTATTCTTAACTCTGTACTATATAACAGGCAAATTTCATGGCAATCAGAAATTTTTTTAAAAAGTAAAAGTTGTATCATCCTAAGGATATTGCATACATTGCATACTAATGTGTGTAGTATGCTGATGAGTATTAGCTTTTTGTAAAAATTTATTATCTTAATTTGGGGGGAACTTTTGGAAGATGACTTCGTGATTATATTTATAAATCATTTTCCTTGATTAACTCATTTCAACAAAGCATATGTAATCTGGAATTCTAGACAATCATGAATTTTTTTTGTAGAGGTGTTACCTTTATACCATATTCTTTTTTGTTTTGTTACAAAATCTGACTGCAGAGAAAGAACCTCTACTAGAAATAAACGCGACGGCTTTTATTTATATTGCTACATTAAGTCACATATGTAATAATTCAGATTAAGAGTTTTAAAAAATGTTTTTCTTTAAAACATTATTAATTTTAAATAACTTCTTGTTTCTTTTTTAGGGAATTATGCAGGTCGAGGGACTACTGGAATGGTTGCCCGTTTTATTCCTTCCCATCTTAATAATAAGTCCTGCAGAGTGACATCTCTGTGTTACAGTGAAGATGGTCAAGAGATTCTCGTTAGTTACTCTTCAGATTATATATATCTTTTTGACCCAAAAGATGATACAGCACGAGAACTTAAAACTCCTTCTGCGGAAGAGAGAAGAGAAGAGGTAGGTTTACTCAAAACCATGTCCTTTGGCCGGGCGCGGTGGCTCACGCCTGTAATCCCAGCGCTTTGGGAGGCCGAGGTGGGTGAATCACCTGCTGTTGGGAGTTTGCAACCAGCCTGACCAACATGGAGAAACCCCGTTTTACTAAAAAATACAAAATTAGCTGGGCGTGGTGGCACATGCCTGTAATCCCAGCTACTCAGGAGACTGAGGCAGGAGAATTGCTTGAACCCGGGAGGCGGAGGTTGTGTTGAGCTGAGATCAGGCCATCGCACTCCAGCCTGGGCAACAAAAGCGAAACTCCGTCTCAGAAAAAACAACAACAACACAAAAACACAATGTCCTTTATTCAATTCAGAAAACAATTCAGTGACTCTTGGGGCCTGAAGGCCAAAAAGAAAAAAAAAAAAAATTAATTTTCAAGGCACTTACATTTCAGAAAACAAAAGACATGAGACATACTTGAAAGAATAGAAGCTAATAAATTACTATCAGTTATTACTGATTATAATTAGCAATTAGTTACTAATTACTAATTATAGTTAGTAGTTACTAATAATTTCTAATTATAATTAGTAATGACGAAAATAGTATTTTTGTAATTTGTGTTATAATTAATAGTAACAAATAATTACTAGCGTCTATTCTTAATAAGGTATTAGTAATAATAAATCACTAATTTATTATTGGTATTCTAAATACTATTTCTAAAGCCTTATCCCTAATAGTGAATTATTAGGGATAAGGCTTTAGAAAAAAATATTTTAAATTATTTTTAAGGAGAATATACTTGATAGCAAAATGTTTATCTTAACTTTGTAGATGTACAGTAGCAGCAAGAAAGATCAACAGTGCTAACACTTGCAGAAAAGGCGATTAAAATAATAGAAAATATGATGATAAATTTCCAAGAGACTTAATGTGTATGTCCATGGATCAATAGAAGTTTTACCTATTACCATTTATTCTTCATATATGGACAGCAATCCCTTTCTCTCCCAATTGTGCCTCTTTCACAGTTACATACTAGTGATTTATAACATTAACCCTAGGTATATTTTACAAAATAAATACAAGTGGGAAAAAGATAAGTTAAAGTAGTTGTATATATTGAAAAGTAGGTGAATGAATTACTTTCACAAGACTACTAGAAGATAATGAATTTATTATTTATAAAAGGGGAAAAGTAGAAATAAGGTATCTTTGACAGTACACAGCTGTAGAAAAATGTTTACTTTAACCTGTTAAGCTTCTTTCCTCCACATGTTTTTCACTTTGGCTTTTTTATTTTGTAATGTCCTGTGTTTATTCACTCTGAACTTTGGTTTGTAAAAGTCTTTTGAAAGTAACCATTGATTTTTATTTTCAGTGACTTTTTGGTATTGACTCAATGCCTGTTAATACATTTTAAAGGTTACTAATAACAGTGATTTTGGAATTCCTACGAGATACAAAACTATATTCATTCCTCATAATTTCAGGTATAGAGGGCTGTAAAATTAGAAAAGAAATCAGGATTACTATATAAATATACTTTGAGATTTTTATCATTGCAGTGTATTTATTTGAACTAGGAAATTGATGAAGAAGGGTATGATGGCTAATAAAATTATTTTGAGTTTATTCTGGTTGAAAACATGAAATCTGCTCTGTCATTTTGTTACTGCTATGTAAATTTCCCCTTGAAATACGTGGGTAAGTAAAGTTATAGTCAAACTGTGATTGTTACATAATGAAAGAGTTGGAAGTCCATAGACATTTTAAGTGGGCCAACTAGTTTTGATACCATGGATTATGCTTAGCCAAAAGATATTTATATAATCAGAGTGAATGAGGCTGAGTCATGAACATTTTTTTTTCTGGAAGCCTTTGCCTTGGTCTTGTTTGTTGCATTAACTAAATTAAGAAAAATAATGCTGAAAGTGGATTTAAATTATGCTTATTGGCCAGGCGTAGTGGCTCACGCCTGTAATCCCAGCACTTTGGGAGGCCAAGGCGGGTGGATCACCTGAGGTCAGGAGTTCGAGACCAGCCTGGCCAACATGGTGAAACCCTTTCTCTACTAAAAATACAAAAATTAGCTGGGCTTGGTGGCGGGTGCCTGTAATCCCAGCTACTTGGGAGGTTGAGGCAGGAGAATTGCTTGAACCCAGGAGAAGGAGGTTGCATGAGCCGAGATCACGCCATTGCACTCCAGCCTGGGTGACAAGAGCAAAACTCACTCTCAGAAAAAAAAAAAAAAAGCTTATTATAACAAACCAAACAATTCAGAGGTATACATAGAATAAATTAATAATCTGTCTTATTTGTAATTCAGACACGTTTTGGTGTTTTATACTAAAACTTTGATGATAGTATTCAGACAAACTTAACTCACCAAATATTTATTGGGTGCCTACTATACACCAAGTCCTCTACTAAACTTTGGAAAATGAAGGATGACCAGACAAAGACATGATCTCTTACTTAAGGAATTCACAGCTTAGTGGAAGTAGAGATACAAGTAAATAAATATGTAAAACTTAATATAGAATTATGTATAAGGACTATGTTCTGTATAAGTAGAACAAAGTAGGGAATGATTAATCTTGATTGGGAACATTGGTAAAGCCTGAGGAAGGTTTTAAAGCATGAATAAAAGTTTATTGTATGATTTTGTCTTATGTTTCCATAATATTTTTGTATTTTCTCAATTTTTGGAGGCCTTTCTATTTCCTTACCGCCTCTAATAATTTCTTTCATTTTTCCCCCTTCTTTCTTTGGTTCATTCTTTTGTCTTAATTTTTTTTGTCCTTTCTGTTTTCCCTTATTTTTGTATCCTTTTTTCTTTTTATCATCTCTCTTTTCTTATTTTTGACAGTTTACCACCTGCCCTACCCCATTATTGGGCTTCTTTGTTGAATTCATTCTTTCATTTTCTTCTGGTCCGTGTAGCATGTGCCTAAAAATATACTCCAGATCTGACTACTGCTTACCACCACCCTTGCTACATTACTACCCTGATCCGAGCTATGAGCATCTCTGGCATGACCTATCCCCCTTTATAGTTGATTTTGCTAGCTTTCTAACCGGTCTTCCTGCTTTCACTTCCTACAGCCCTATAGCTATACAGCATTCAAAGTGATCCTTAGAAACATAAGTTAAATCATTCCAGTCTTCTCATCAACATTCTAAGTGGCTCCCTATCTGACCTGAAGCAAAACTGAAGTCCTTATGGTGGCTTCAAGATCTTATATTATCTGGTCCTAATTATTACTTCTACTGTTCTCTTCTTTACTCTGCTCTAACCACATCTACTTGCTTAGTAACTCAGGCCAAGCATGACTCTATTTTAGGATTTTGCATTTACTCTGCCTGAAATGCTCTTCCCTGGATACCTGGATTTTTTCTTCCCTGTGTATTTCAGGTCTTTGCTTATGTAACCTTCTTGGTGAAGCCCTACTTCACCATCCTATTTAAAATCTCGGCCTTTAACTGATACTACCTATCCCCTTTTCTACTTTATTTCTCTCCATAACAATAACTTCCTATGTATATTTTGCTTTTTTATTTCATGTGTTGTTTGCTCCATCGGGCTGTAAATTCTGTGACATTGGGGATTTTTTGTGTGTTTTGTCCATTGTTGTTTTCCAATATCTGTAATAGTACCTGACATATAAAAGGTGCTCAAAAAAATATTTGGTGAATGAAACACCATTTTCAGTATTCTTGACTAGGTTATTTCAGATACTCAGAAAGTCAAACTTGAGATTGTTTTTAATTTGAAGATTTTATTCTGTAAATAATTGCTGAGGTTGTGAAACCAGTTCTTTGGCTATGTAATGTAAAAATTCCTCTCTGTTGAAACCATGAAGCAAGATTCTATTATATTGTTTTAAGAATAGTTCATATGAAGTATGAAGCCCTCTCCTTTTGGGAGTGATTAGTTGTTTGAAAATTTGCACAGCTGCCACATTAAGCTTCCTTTGTTCTGGTTATTCCCTGTCACACACTTACGTCTTCTTGTGTAGATTTTACTATTCTCAGTTGCCTTTAGGCATACTTACACATAATATGGAATTTATGGGGATTTTTTTTTCTGTCTCCTTTGCTGAGGATGCAAAGATTTTTTTCTATTCATGTTACTAGGTATGGTTTCCAGAAGAAATCAGAAAATTCACAGTTAAGTGTCACCAAGTTTTTATCAAAACCTGTGTAATTTTCAGGAAAAAAAATCAGTGAATGCTGTTTTTGAAAAATAAAAATAAAAGGAGTGACCCACAGGATGGGAGAAAATGTTTTGCAGATCATGTGTCTGGTTACAGTTTAGTATCCAGAATGTATAAGGAACACTTACAGTGCAACAATAAAAAGACAAATATCCAAACTTAAAAATAGGTAAAGGATTTGAGTATGTAATACTTTTTTTTTCCCAGAGAAGACATATAATAGAAATGGCAATAAGTACATAAGGAGATACTCAACGTTATTAGTCCTCAGGGAAATGCAAATCACAACCACAGTGAGATATCACTTCATACCCACTAGGATGACTAAAATAAAAAAGACAATAACAAGTGTTGACAAACATGTAGAGAAATTGGAACCCTCAAAAAATTAGAGTTATTATATGAGCCATACTTCCGCTCCCAGATATACAGGCTTCTCTTAGAGATATTGCAGGTTTGGTTCTAGACCATTGCAATGAAGTAAATATTGCAGTAAAGCAAGTCACACAGATCTTTTGGTTTCTCACACAGATCTTTTGGTTTCTCAGTGCATGTAAAAGTTATGTTTATACTGTACCATAGTCTGTTAAGTGTGCAATAGCATTATGTCTTAAAAATCAGTGTATATACCTTAATTTAAAAATAGTTCACTGCTAAAAAGTGCTAACTATCATCTGAACCTCAGTAAGTTGTATTCTTTTTGCTGGTGGAGGGGCTTACCTTGATGTTGATCACTGCTGACTGATCAGAGTGGTGGTTGCTGAAGGTTGGGGCTGTGACAGTTTCTTGAAATAAGACATCAGTGAAGTTTGCTGCATCGATAGACTCTTCCTTTCATAAAAGATGTATTTGTAGCTTGTAATGCTGTTTGATAGCTTCTTACCCACAATAGAACTTTTCTCCAAATTGGAGTCAGTCCTTTCAAACCCTGCTGCTGCTTTATCAACTAAGTTTATGTAGTACTCTATAATAGATCCTTTGTTGTCATTTCAGCAATGTTCACAGCATCTTCACTAGGAGTTGCTTCTTACGGATGAGCAAAGAAAGTGGTTTGCGCCTCAAGAAGCCACTTTCTTTGCTCATCCATAAGGAGCAACTCCTTATCTGTTAGTTTTATCATGAGATTGCAACAATTCAGTCACACCTTCAGTCTGTACTTCTAATTCTAGTTCTTTTGTTGTTTTCACCTCATCTGCAGTGACTTCCTCTACTGAAGTCTTCTACCCCTCAAAGTGATCCATTAGGGTTGGAATTAACTTCTTCCAAACTCCTGTTAATATTGTTATTTTGATCTCCCACGAATCACAAATGTTCTTAATAACAACATCTAGAATGGTGAATCCTTTCTAGGTTTTCAGTTGACTTTTCACAGATCCATGAGAGGAATCACTATCTATGGCAGCTATAGCCTTACAAAATGTGTTTCTTAAATAAGACCTGAAAGTTGAAATTACTCTTTGATCCATGGAATACAATGAAAATGTTAATCTCCATGTACATCTCCATCAGAGCCTTTGGATGACCAGGTGCATTGTCAATGCCCGGTAGTATTTTGAAAGGAATCTTTGTTTCTGAGCAGTAGGTCTCAATAGTGGGCTTCAAATAGTCAGTAAAACATGCTGTAAAGAGATGTGCCATCACCCAGGCTTTGTTATTCCATTTATAGAGCAGATTCAATTAAACATAATTCTTAAGGGCCTTAGGATTTTCAGAATGGTAAATGAGCATTGGCTTCTGCTTAATGTCACCACTGCATAAGCCCCTAACAAGAGAACCAGCATGTCCCTTGAAGCTTTGAAGCCAGGCATCAACTTCTCCTCTCTAGCTGTGAAAGTCCTAAATGGCATCTACTTCTGATAGAAGGCTGTTTCATCTGCATTGGAAATCTGTCGTTTAGTGTAGCCACTTTGATCAATTATCTTAGCTAGATCTTCTGGATAACTTGCTGCAGCTTCCACATCAGGACTTGCTGCTTTACCTTGTACTTTTATGTTATAGAAAGACAGCTTCTTTCCTTAAACTGCATGAACCAACCTCTGTTAGCTGCAGACTTTTATTCTACAGCTCCCTTACCTCTATCAGTTTTCATAGCTTTAAAGAGATTTAGGGCCTTGCTCTGGGTTAGGCTTTAGCTTAAGGGAATGTGATGACTGGTTTGATCTTCCTTCTAGGCCACTCAGACTATTTCCATATCAGCAATAAGGCTGTTTCATTTTCTTGTCATTCATACGTCCACTGGAGTAGCACTTTTCTAAAAGTTCCTTCCAGAACTTTCCTTTGCATTTACAAATTTGCTGTTTCGTGCAAGAGGCCTAGCTTTTGGCCTGTCTTGGCTTTCAACATGCTTTCCTCACTTAGCTCAATCGTTTCTAGCTTTTGATTTAAAGTGAAAGGCATATGACTCTTCCCTTCACTTGAACACTTAGAGACCATTGTAGGGTTATTAACTGGCCTAATTTCAATATTATTGTTGTGTCTCAAGAAATTGGAAGGCTCGAGAGGGAGAGAGATGGGGAAACAGCTGGTCAGTGAAGCAGTCAGAATACACATAACATTTGTCAATTAAATTCAGAGTCTTATATGGATGCAGTTTGTGGCTCCCCAAAGCAATTACAATAGTAAGAGCAAAGGTCTCTGATCACAGATCACCATAATAGGTAGGATAATGATGAAAAAGTTTGAAATATGAGAATTACTGAAATGTGGCACAAACATAAAATGAGCACATGCTGTTGGAAAAAATAGCACCCATAGTCTTATTCAATGCAGGGTTGCCACTAAATTTGTAAAAAACCACAGTATCTGTGAAATTCAATGAAGCAAAGTGCAATAAAATAAAGTACTATGTTTCAATTCTTTTGGGTAGTTCTCCTGTATACCCAAGAGAATTGAAACATGTTCCTACAGAAACTCGTACATATGCTCAATTCAGCATTATTCATAATAGCCAATAAGTGGAATAAGTTTATTCGTCAACCAGTTGACGAATGGATGAACAGAATAGGGTATCTTGCTAAAATGGGGTATTATGAAAAATGAAGTACTGATACCTGCTACAATATGAATAAACCTTGAAAACATAATGCTAAGTGAAAGAAACCAAACACAAAAGGCCGTGTATTGTATGATTATTTATATGAAATGTTTAGAAAAGGCATACACAGAGACAGGAAGTAGATTAGTGGTTGCCAGGAGCTGAGCAGAGGGATGAGTGGGGAGTGGCTGATGATGGTTTGTTTCTGGGATGATGAAAACGGTCTGGAATTATACAATGATGATGGTTGTACCGCTTTATGAATATACACCACTGAATTGTGTAATTTAAAATTATGAATATTATGGTATATGAATTATATTTCAATACAAAAATGTTTAAAATGGATCAGATGTGGTGGCTCATGCCTGTAATCCCAACACTTTGGGAGGCCGAAGTGGGAGGATTGCTTGAGGCCAGGAGTTCAAGACCAACCTGGGCAACATAGCCAGACTCCATCTCTAAAAAAATTTTTAAAACTTAGCTGGTTGTGGTGGCACGTGCACCAACTACTTAGGAAGCTGTGGCTGGAGATGATATTAGCTCTGGAGTTGGAGGTTACAGTGAGCTAGGATGGGACCACTGCAATCCAGTCTGGACAAGAGTTTGAGACCCTGCCTGGAAAAAAAAAGTTAAAAATGTAAACATTAAAGGGAACGGTCAAAAGTGATAGGTGCCATAAACATGTCAAATAAGCTCTGAAAGATGCTGTTTGAGTTGGCAATTGATTATTGATCATATTATTTAACATTTTTTATAATTGATTAATGAACTTGGCAATTGATCATTCACTGGTGACTGGTGAGAATGAAGTTAGTGGAAAGATACGAAATCAATGGAAAGATTGACTGCAGTGGATTGAAGGAGGAGTGGTAGATTGAATATAGAATTTTCTCAAGAAGCTTGAGTAAAGTGATAGCAAGAGAAAGGACTGTAGCTGTAAAACTGAGATTTTATGAAGTTGAAATATTGTTTTTTTTTCTTAAAAATGATAAGAACCTTTAGCATGTTGTGGCAAAGAGCCAAGAGAGAGAAAATGGATGTAGGTATAGAAAAGAGAGAATAATTGGTCAAGCAAACTCAAGGAGTTGAAGGAATGAAATAAAAAGTACAGATGGAGAAATTAGGCTTAAATAGAATAAATGATACACCCTTCAAGAAAGGCTGGAAGGAGTTAGAAAGTTGTAGATGTAAATTTAATTTATAGAATTCAGCTGAAGAAAATGATGTTATTTTTATTTTCTCTGAAGTAGGAGGAAAAATTGTTAGAGGGCAAGAATGAGGGCAGCAGGATGGAATAGATAGCCTGAGGCAAGTCATAAAGGGTTGGAATAGATTCTGTTTGGGAACCGAAGAGTAAATTGTCAATAATAAGTAAAAATAATGATGGTTCCCATTGTTAATTAGGTATGTGGGTAATTTAACTAGACTATATTTATCATCACAATAGAAAACTAAGGCTCAAGATGGTTAAAAATATCTTCCTTTTGTCAGCTGGAAGGTGATACAGGTGGGATTAGAAGTCACATATACATGATTTCAAAGTTGCATCCAGACTCTTTAGGTTGAAGATTTTAGATATAGGCTGTCAACATCAGTGGATATTTATCCTCAGAATGAGTGCTTTAAAAGACTCACACTTATACCAGTGTCTTTCATATTTTCATGTAGATCTAATTTGCATACTCAAGAAGTAGGGAGATGGAAATAAATAGACATAAAGTATGCTTTAAGAGTTGAGAGTAGATGAGTTTTAGACTTACATAGAATTTACCTGTTCTTATTTTTTAGTTGCGACAACCACCAGTTAAGCGTTTGAGACTTCGTGGTGATTGGTCAGATACTGGACCCAGAGCGAGGCCGGAGAGTGAACGAGAACGAGATGGTAACTATACTTTGGTCAGCTTTTCTTTGTATATGGTATTTTAAAATTAATATTTTAACTTCCAGTTTCTTCACTATTATAAATGATTCTGTAATGAACATTCTTATACATATAGGTATACTTATGCAAATATATCTTAGGATAAATTCTTAGAAGTAGAATGGCTGAGTCACTGGATAAGTACCTTTTAATTTTGGTAGTTGTTATCAAATTACTCTCCAAAAAAGATGTGCTTATTTACATTCCCACTGAAAGTATAAGAGTGCCCATTACCCCATAGTACATTGGGTGTTGTCAGACTTCACAGTTTTTGCCTTTCTATTAAATATTAAGAGAAATGAAAACTCAGCCCAAGGGTTTTATATTAGCACATAAAATGTTTTCTATCAAGTGCCTTTGATAAAGCATAAGAATCTACCGTGGGAGCTTTAAGATAGCACACTGGAAAATAGAATTAATCTATGAATTATAATTCTATATAATTATGTTTTATTAAATTGGTCTGTAACTAAAATCTTACTATAATGACTTCTGAAACATCTCTTGTGATCAAAAGCGTATTCCCCAATATGAGCTACATTATATAAAGGCAATAAAGTGTAAAAGAAACTCTGATTTCACAGAAAATGTAAGAAGAACCGATTTTCATTTTAAATTATAAGACTATAGAATAGAGTTGTCACATTTTGAATTTGACATTACACTTTTAATTTGAAAATGCCCTTGGAAAAACTTGTTTACTTGCAAGAGGAAAAGGAGTGAGGGAGGAGACAAAATACTTTCTGGTTCTAGTTAATTTCAAATATCTGGAATTTGCTTACAGTAAATGATGTTGAAAATAAATTGACTTTAAGGAAACTTCATGCAAAAACATAAGGCTATTTTGTGTCTGTACTTGATTATAATGCTTTCGGGAGAGGGAAAACCTTTCTTTTAATCTGTTAAACTTAGAATTCATGAGCCTTTCTTGGCTGGGTACTCTTAGAACTAAAAATTTAGGTTGAGATAGGAGGTGGGAGGTTTAGAGGTACCTAAGAATAGGCAAAGATGAAGGAGAGGTGAGCCCTGTTCTCAAGAAACTTTACCATACACATGGAAAGTCACTGATATAAACAATTACTATAAAATGTGATGAAAGCTCTAATAGATTTATATACATTCATACAATTTATTTAGGAAATTTGATTTTTAAAAAAATGCTTTCATTTTAAAGCCCTTCAAATCTAGGTTTTTGTATTAATGAAAGATTCTGACAGATTACTAAACTCACTGATAAGACCTATATTGTAATAGGAGAGCAGAGTCCCAATGTGTCATTGATGCAGAGAATGTCTGATATGTTATCAAGATGGTTCGAAGAAGCAAGTGAGGTTGCACAAAGCAATAGAGGACGAGGAAGATCTCGACCTAGAGGTAATTTTTGATATTAATTAAAGTCAGCAGAAAGCTGACAAAAACTACTTATTGAAGCCAGTTTTTATTTATATCATGTAAATTATACCATGTTTTACATCTGTAATAGTCACAAGGTTCTTATTGTGTGGTGTGATGTAGTAGAGAATAAAAGGTATTGGATATAATTTGTCCCTTCTGGTGCCATTGGACCTAGTGCATATCTTTTGCTTTTCTCAAAGTAAAGTAAAAGAATCTGAGGTTTCCTATTTTAAGCCTTTTTTTAATGTGCTCTGAGAGTGGAAATATATAAAATTCTGTGTATAAACAAGTTTTATGTAATTGGAAAGATTGATTGCTTTAACAAGAATATGTTGTAGATAAATTTTTACCCCTCTTGACTGGCCTATTTTGTCAAATGGGCCTAATCACGAGTGGTTATTATCACTGAAATTATATATTTGTGTGTGTAAATATAAATGTATTTTCTGAGCACATCTGTTTAGAGTTGTTGGTTTTAGAAAATATTTAAAATTTGAATTTGCATTAACGTGTGTTTTGAAGGTGGAACAAGTCAATCAGATATTTCAACTCTTCCTACGGTCCCATCAAGTCCTGATTTGGAAGTGAGTGAAACTGCAATGGAAGTAGATACTCCAGCTGAACAATTTCTTCAGCCTTCTACATCCTCTACAATGTCAGCTCAGGCTCATTCGACATCATCTCCCACAGAAAGCCCTCATTCTACTCCTTTGCTATCTTCTCCAGACAGTGAACAAAGGCAGTCTGTTGAGGCATCTGGACACCACACACATCATCAGTCTGGTGAGGATATTCCTCTCTAAGTATGCTGTGATTCATCTAATGATTTTTGATAATGAAAATTTCTTTACTGGCTATTTTGAAAGATACTAAATCACATCAACTTCTTGTTGGAATAAATGATCAAAATGACATGTAATATATGGTTATGTAACTTAAACACAAAAATTAATTATGTCTTACTTGCATGAATTTTAACAAATAGCAGGAATCTTCAATTTATATAAAACAATTATTTTAAAAGTACAAGTACCAAAAGATAGTGTTTTGACATGGTTTAGTGTGCCTGACTTAAATATTATTTTATAGATTATTAGAGACCAAAATATCTTTCTAGATTTATTTGGTTTTATGTCTATATTAAAGTGATTATGAAAATATCAGTATTAGTTTCACTTTGCTTATATTCTTGATTATTTTCCCTCAAATAACGCAGTACTTTTAATATACTCTCTATGGTGGATTTGATATGGTCTTTTGTCAACAACATATAATTTACCAAAAAATTTATTTCTCTAGTATTTACATGAAAAAGAATTATTTTACCAAATGCTTATCTTCTTCATACTTGATGCTAGTGAAAATAACCTCTACATTCTGTTAAAATGCTATTTTTTTCTCAGTATTATAAGTCTTTATGGTCAACTTTTTTCCCCTAACTATGGAATGTGCTAGTATTTATAATAGTAATTTTCAACATATGTATCTCCAGTTTACTTGGCACTTTAAACTATATACATGTAATTATAAAAACCAATAAGATATTTATTCATAGTTCTCTTTGGTTCTTCTAAGGAAGAATTTTACTCAATAGAGAGCCAGAATTATTAGCAACTAGAAATATAGCTGGCAGGCCTAAGCTGAAACCTATAAAAAAATTTCTAACAGCTTAGCTGCCAAGCTGTCACTTTATTCTTACATCTCTGGAAACTGATGCCAGATTACCAAATATGGGATGTTTTAATTTAAGCACTCTTTTATCAGTATATACCACTTTTAGTAATTCATTTTCAGTTTCTATGGGAATAAAAGCCAGAGTCAGTTACATAACTGTTAACACTGTATACATTTTATCCATAATAATAAGCTAAAGCTGAGCTACAGAATCAAGGTTTTCACACTCAGTTGACATAGCATTTTAATTTATGGAAAAATAAAATATTTTGGAAGATTTGGGAATTAAAAGCAGAAGTAGTTAAAAGTTTGTTTTGCAAAACAGGTAAAATTGGGAAAAGCAAGAATTTTTAAAGTGATATTCTTGAACATATTGATCAATTATAAGTTTTTAGGAAAACTTAGCAAGAAGAGTCTAGCTTACATTCAACTTCCACTGAATGTCAACTAATTCTAGTTGTTTCTTAAACATATTTATGAGTAAAGTATTTGGAACTTTATTTTTTAAAGCTATTTAATGCATTTTAATTACTGCATTTCAAATTGCTAAATTCCTTTCAATATTTAATGTAAGTATTAAATGCGACAATCATTTGAATTATTGAAGAAGAAAAAATATTTTTGGTGGTCATGTGATGATTGTTGAAACATTACGCAGTACTTTTACTCATAAATTATTTATAGGAAGTAAGGAAATATTTTTAACTGGGAGATTATTGAGAGAATTTTGGTTGACTAAGCTATAGGTAATTAGAATATTTCCATGTTACCAAGACGGTATCACTACTGAGAAAAATGATTTGGTGTTAGATGTAACATCTGAAGGTTATGACTGTAGTTGTTCTGATAACAGCTTTTTCATTATTCTGGAGTTCAACGTTTCAGGAGTAAGGACTTAATTTGTTTCTGTTTTTGTTTTTTGTCCAGTCTCTTTTGCATTTGCCATAGCCTAAGTCCAAATGTGTTTGTGAATATTGGGAATTGTCCATTGGGTGAATGTAGTAGATGGAAATGTCAGCTTAGGACCATGATTTCTATTATTTCCCTGCATAGAGATAGAGAAAATGATAAAGTATGCTTCTGTCTATGCTTGCCTTGCTGTGGATACCTTTTTATGTAAATGTTTATCCCTTTACATGTCCTCCGTCATTTTTGCTGATACCAAAGAAAGGGACAATGGGAATATGAAAATTTGCTATGCTCCATCTCTGGTTGAACCTAATTGTCTGCCTTCTCTTAGTCTACAGTGGAATCACTGAATGATAGTGAAGAGAGTTATGACCACAAATTTCAATGGGTGCTCAACACTGTGCCTCAGAGCAGCCTCACACTGTTGCTCTCCAGCTGTACAAAATGACTATTTTACACCTTCATGTCTCTCAAACTTTAACACTCCCCTTCATCCCCACCCCACTTGCAGATTCTAACCTTTCATTCACAATGAAAAGAAAAGTACTCACTTTCCTACTATCAATAATTTCCCAGCTTTCCAACATCTGTACTCACATTGTGATAGAAGCAGAAACACATTTTGGAAGAAATGTGTCTGCTCCTATCAAAAGCTAGTCAATGTAGTTGCTATCCCTTTCCAGCTTCTCAAAGATTTTTCCCCTTCTCTTGCATTATCATTGCCTTTTTTTGCCAAATTGTTTCTTTGGGCCTTAACATGCTCTTATTATCTCCTTTCTTTAAAAATTTTCTCTTAATTATCTCACATTTGCCTTCAGCTATTGCCTTATTTCTCTGCTGCTTTCGTAAGGAGAATTCTCAGAAGAGTTGTTGATAGATGCTGTCTCCATTTTCTTGCCATCCTTCATTTATTTATTAACCAACCCCCATCTGCTTTGCAACCCCCTTTTCCTCTGAAACTTTTAATCAAAGTCGCTAGTGACATTCACCAGTTTAAAGGATATTTCTCTGTTAGTACCTTACTAGATTTTTCGACCCGGTTGCATTTAACATAGGCTGTCACTCCTTCTTGAAACACTTTCCTTTCTTGGCATCTATGATATCATATTTGCCTATTTACTCTTACTAATTCTGGTGGGTTTTCAGTAACTGTTGTTCGTGTTTCTTGTTCTATCTCCTTCTGAATATTATAATCAACCCCCTTAGTTTTGGCTCTCTTCTCTTCTCTTTACATACACTCTTTCTCTGGGTGATTGTGTCAGTTCCCCATAGCTTTTAATATCTCCCGTAAATTGATGACTCACAAATATATATATCAGCAATCTGATCTTCTACCCTGAATTCGAGACCCTTATGTCTGATGTCTGACTGCTATTTTGACAGTATGTTTTTGTTATTGTTGTACATCTTTTTTTTTTTTTAAAGACAGTCTCACTCTGTTGCCCAGGCTGGAGTGCAGTGCACAATCTCAGGTCACTGCAGCCTCTGCCTCCTGGGTTCAAGCAATTCTCCTGCCTCAGCCTCCCAAGTAGCTGGGATTACAGGTTCCTGCCACCACACCCAGCAAATTTTTGTATTTTTAGTAGAGATGGGGTTTCCCCATGTTGGTCAGGTTGGTCTTGAACTCCTAACCTCAAGCAATCCACCCGCCTCGGCCTCCTAAAATGCTGGGATTACAGGCATGAGCCACTGCACCCGGCCTATTATTGTATGTCATAAATTTACATGTTCAGACTAAAACTTAATGCAGCCTCCTACCCTTCCTGTTCCCTAATTGGCTCCCTCTTGGTCCATTTGCTTATTTGAATAACCTGTGAGTTATTCTTGATTCCTTCCTTTCCCTCAAGTCCCATGCCAACTCATCAGCAAGTTCTTTTGCTCCTGTATCTAAACTATAACCTAGGTCTTTTCATCTCACCATTATTTCTTGTCTCCTAATTAATCTCCCTGTACCTACTGTTGTTCCGTTATAATGTATTCTCCATGCCGGAGCCAGAATGAGTATTTTAACATGTTAAATCAGATTATATAACTTTGCTGTTTAAATCCCTTCAGAAGTTCCTAATTGCATTTAGAAATACAACTACAAAAGAAAAAAAAATCAAACTCCTTACTGTGGACGTATAAGAACTTATATGGCCTGCCCTTCCTTGTCTCTCTAGCCTCATCTCATTCCATTTTCTCAGTACTTGATTGTTACACTCTAGATGTACTACTGGTTTCTTTCAGTTATCAAAGAATTTCCGTGCCAAATTCTGCCCTGCCCTGCCCCGCCCCACCCTGCCCCCACTCCCTCCCCTCCCCCCTCCCTTCCTCCCACTTGCTTGCTTTCTCTCTCTTTCTCTCTGTTTTCTTTCTTTTCTTCCTTTTCTTTTCTCCTTCCTTCCTTTCTTTCTTTTTTTTCTTTTTAGACAGAGTCTTGCACTGTTGCCCAGGCTGGAGTGCAGTGGCGTGATCTCGGCTCACTGCAAGCTCTGCCTCCTGGGTTCACGCCATTCTCCTGCCTCAGCCTCCCAAGTAGCTGGGACTACAGGCGCCCGCCACCATGCCCGGCTAATTTTTTGTACTTTTAGTAGAGACGGGGTTTCATCGTGTTAGCCAGGATGGTCTCAATCTCCTGACCTTGTGATCCACCCTCCTCGGCCTCCCAAAGTGCTGGGATTACAGGCTTGAGCCACCGTGCCCTGCCATTTTCTTTTCTTTCTTTTCTTTTCTTTTCTTTTCTTTTCTTTTCTTTTCTCTCTTCTCTTCTCTTCTCTTCTCATCTCCTTTCTCTCTCTCTCTCCCTCCCTCCCTCCCTCCCTTCCTCCCTCCTTCCTTCCCTTCCTCCTTCCCTCCCTCCCTCCCTCCCTTCCTTCCTTCCTTCCTTCCCTCCCTCTTTCCTCCCTCCGTTCTTTCCTTCTCCTCTTTCTCCTTTTTCTCCTTTCTCATCTTTGTCTCTTTCCTGTCTTTTCTTTTCTTTCCTTCTTTCCTTCTTACACTTTGTTCTTAGTGTTATTCTCTGTATGCTTGGGAAGCCCTTGTCCTGGCTTATTACTTGGCCAACTTCCTTTTCCTTGAGTCTCAACTCAAATACCATATAAGACAAGTCTTTCATAACTACCCTAGGTAAAGTCCTCTTTCCTTTTTCTTCTTGCTGAAATTTTATTCTCTTTTATATAACCCTGTTTATTTTGTGAAAAGCAATTATAAAAGTTTATACTTTTTTTCACTTCTGATTGATTGTTTATAACATTTCTTTTACTATAATAAGCTCTCATGAAGACAGGATATTGTCTATCTTGTTGTCTCTGAGTAAGCATCCTTTTTCCCCAACAATATTCACCCTGTAAAGATACAATCAAAAGTATGATGAGACATTTTGTTATCTTTAAGCTGATATAGACTAGATAGGGTATATTTAGCTTTATTTTAGTCTTTAGATTATACTTTTAGCCCCAGTCATTTACTCTGGCTGTTTCCATTAAGTTTCCAAAATTTGGTAACACCTGGAAGAGAGATGCTGTGATTAGCTGTCTAACCATTTATCATTTTGGATCCATTGTTTGCCTTTGACTGTCTAGACCACGTAGGACTGAGTAGATAATTTTTCTTTAGGTTGTTCTGAAGACATTTTAAGGTAACTTACAGAAATACTTTAAAAATTGTGTGATTTTATATGTATATATCTGTTTGTCCTTTTTCACTCATATATATATGGGTGAATATGGGTATGAAAATAATTAATTGAAGCAGTGAGTGAGTTGAATATGCAAAATGAATGCCCTGAAGAATGGTAAATCTAGAGGGGTCACAGTGTTGGCTTTGGAGTTTTGTAGCTAAATTAGGAAGGTAAGTAGACTGAAATGGAATTTAAAATCAGTTGATAGATTTTTTTTTTTGCTTTACCCTTTGTATTCTTGAATTTTATTTTAATTCATATGTCAGACCATTTGAAACCATGTTCTATATACCTCGCCCAGAATTTGAAGACATTTTGATTTTTATATATCTTCTTTTCTTGAACATTTAACAAAAGACTGCTTTTTAAAACGTGATTATAAAATTATCTATTTAAAAATGAGAAAGATACGACCATGAGCTAAAACTGTATAGGTTAAAATGAAATCTTCATAATTTTATTTATAAAAAATATTTCAAAATAACTATGAATATTTTCTTCTCTTCTCAGTAAGGCCTATCAGACATCTCTTTCAGTTATTTCTTAAGTTAATCCTGGAAATGTTTTCATTTAGTTCATGATTTGTAAATTATTCTCATGTTAAGAATCTTTTCATAATGAAAGAGTATTAAAATGAGGCATTTTTCCAAGTGTGCTATTTAATTTTTTTCTTTGGTTTCATTTTAACCTATTTAAAGAATATGATTTAGAGAAGGTGGTAACTTTGAATTGGATGGGGATATCAGTATATATAAAATTCACTTTAGGGCTCATATTGAGAAGTGAATCACTTAAAGCTTCCCTGCCCTGTGTTTTTAATTAAATAGACTACTCAGACCATCAGAATTTTTTTTTTTTTTTTTTTTTTTGAGATGGAGTCTTGCTCTGTCACCAGGCTGGAGTGCAGTGGCGCGACCTTGGCTCACTGCAACCTCTGCCCCCCGGGTTCAAGTGATTCCCCTGCCTCCGCCTCCTGAGTAACTGGGACTACAGGTGCATGCCACCATGCCCGGCTAATTTTTTTTGTATTTTAGTGGAGATGGGATTTCACCATGTTGGCCAGGATGGTCTTGATCTCCTGATCTCGTGATCCACCCGCCTCGGCCTCCCAAAATGCTGGGATTATAGGCGTGAGCCACTGCGCCCGACCCAGAATTTTTTAAAGATAGTATATGATGTGGTCTGTGTGTGGATTCTTGCTTATTTAGTCATAAACAGGAATTACAAATTTATTTTGGCCTATGTAGAATTATTATAACTAAATTGAACTCTGCAGAAAAATTGCTGGAGAAGAACTGTGTTGTGCACCATATCAAAGCAAACCTTTCAAAGCCCCAAATCCAAATTATAGCTTCCTTAAATGGGATAAAAGGTCTAGTCTAGTCTAGTCAGATAGATATAGGCCATTTATAGGTTAGAAACAAGGGGAGAGGCCAGGTGTGGTAGCTCATGCCTGTAATCCCAGCACTTTGGGAGGCCAAGGTGCGTGGATTACCTGAGGTCAGGAGTTTGAGACCAGCCTGGACAACATGGTGAAACTCCATTTCTACCAAAGTAAATTTGTTGTGTGTGGTGGCACGTGCCTGTAATCCCAGCTACTTGGGAGGCTGAGGCAGGAGAACTGCATGAACCCAGTAGGCAGAGATTGCAGTGAGCCAAGATCACTCCACTGCACTCCAGCCTGGGCGACAGAGTGAGCCTCTGTCTCAGAAAAAAAAAAAAGAAAGAAAGAAACAAGTGGAAATATTAGGTTGATGGCCATTTTTGGGGAAACCAAAGAAGAGAACAGAGAAACATGGAGGTCAGTGAAGAAGTGACCAGTCCTAGGAGAAAAAGTGCACAAGGATCATTACCAGGACAAGAAATGAGTTGGGACTAGAAGACAGATTTATAGCAGGCAGATAAAGTGCCACCAAATTAGATATAAAAATGATCCAGAGTCCAGGACAAAAATACTGTATGTATTGTAGAGGCAGGATGTGAGGTTAGAACCAAGTGGACCTTTGTTGTGTCAACTGTAGCTGTTTTTGTTGTTCTTCTGTCTCAGTGGAATTAAGTCATAAGGAGAATAACCTGTAATCTTTCAGAAGAAAACAAGAATAGGGTTTGTAGTTTGAGGAGATGACAAAGTACAATTTTCCTGTAGCAGTTTATAATACCTTGTTGAATGTTTGTCATCATTGTTTTTAAAATTCAACCCAAGGTATTTATTGTGTTCAATTTTCAGTTTGGCTCATGTTGACAAAAGCTAATTCTCCAAGCATTTATCTACATTTACAAATTATGTATGTTTGTGTATATCTTTTTAAAGGATGTAATATGTGTGTATGTTAACTGCTTTAAAATTTCAAGCTGCTAGCAGAACTGTTATTTAGTCTGGTATGTCTGGTTGAATTTTTTAATTCAATACTTGCTTTTCCTAGTTAACAGCTATGTGGTGACTTCTCTTCTGAGCCTGATTTTGTTTTTAATCCAAGGAGAAAAAAGCCACCATACAAGCAGCTTTCAAAGCAGATAAATTCTTATTTAAAAAGCACTGGAAATATTGAATAAATGGTTCATAAGATTATCACAACTAAATCTTGATTTTTTTCAAGTTTTAGAGCATCACTACATGTACTGAGATCTTGCTGTTTGCCACTTCACCAAGTGGGTTCTGGGATGGAGATTTATGTCTTCATAAAACATTTGGTAACTCAATAGAGAGGGTTGACACTCCAATGAAATTGATGGTATTTTTCTGCTTTTTTAGCAAAATTTGACATATATGGCCTCTCTCTTGTAGATTTCTTTTGAAGTGTGAAGTGACAAACTTTATGGCTGTATAATAATGCTTTATTTTATATTGCTAAAAGCATTACTATTATGCTGACTGTAAATAAGGTGTCTGTACATACCTGAAAAGAAAGCAGTGTGCCACTGAGCATCACCATTTGTTTGTCAATGAATACTATCCTATTGGTACTGGATCATTTTCTAGGAAGAACTAACAGTGAGTGAGTATGATATTATGAGTTATTAAATCTTAACTACCAATTGGGTAATTGAATAAAATGCTTTATAAATAGAAACCATCGTAACAAGAAATTAGTACCTGGCATTATTGATTTCTGAAACAGTAAACCAAATTTTTTACTCTTAGTATCTGGAGAGGCTGAAAGTTTATTTGCTAGTTTGTGTAATTTCATGCTAGTGTCAGAAATTCTCTATGCTGCTACCACCAAATCTAACTGTTGACATCTCTGTGCATATTTTCTGCCTCCCTTTGATTATAATTAGTGAGGTTTTTATGCACCTATTCAAAACCAATTCCTCCTCTGATACACTGGAACTTATCTCCTTTGGTTTACTCAGGGACATCATTCCTGTGGTTTTCCGCTTTTTTTAAGCATCGTCTTTCTCTCTCCTTCAGTTAAACATTCTCCATCAGAATACAGACGTGTATATTAGCTCCCAAACTAAAACCACAGACTTCTCTTGATGATGATGATTATTATTTTTTGGTGGGTCTTCCTGTTGCCCAGGCTGGAGTGCAATGGTGCAGTCGTGGCTTACTGCAGCCTAGACCTCCCTGGCTCAAGCGATCCTCCTTCCTCAGCTTCCCGAGGGGCCACAAGTGTGCATCACCATGCCTGGCTAATTTTGATTTTTTGTGGAAACAGGATCTCACTGTGTTGCCCAGGCTGGTTTCAAACTCCTGAGCTCAAAGTGATCCTCTCGCCTTGGTCTCTCAAAGTACTAGGATTACAGGTGTGAGCTACGGTGCCCTTCCTGCCTTCCCTTGATTCTTTATAACCCTGACAATGATTATCCAATTTATCTGTTCTCCACTAATAGCAAGAGTTGTACAAAGAATATATATACTTTGTGTCTCTACTTCATCACCTCCCCTTTCTCTTAAACCTGCTGCTATCAGATTTTGGTCCTTATTATTTAACTAAAATAGCTCTTGTTGAGGTCATGAATGACTTCCATCATACAAAATCCAGTGATTAGCCCTTAGTATCTTTTTTAGTATACTAGCAGCATTTGACACAACTGCTTACTCCATCCTTTTTGACACAATTTCACGACTTAGCCTGCAGAGCTCTGATCATTCAGTTCTCCAGCTCTCTCTCTCTGGCTTTTCCTTCTTACTCTTTCTAGAGGTTCTTTTTCCTCTTAAACATTTGACTGCCTCAAGATTCAGTTCTTAGACCTCTTCTGTGCCATCCCTTACTCTGTAGGGGGCTTAAAATGACATCCAAATTTATATCTCTGAATTGTAGACTTTTATATTCAGTCCCTACCTAATTTCTCCACTTGGATGTCTATTCATTCTTTCCCCCAACACTACTTGTTCCTCCATTGTTCCCTACCGTAATAAATGGTTACTTGTTTTTCCTGTTACCTAGGCCAAAAACTTTGGGATCACTCTGCATCCAAACTATCAGCAAATTCTACTGCTTTTACCTTTAAAATGTATTGCACATTCCTATATGCTTTCCCCCTGAGTATTTGCACTTGCTCTTTTCTCCACCTGGAACACTCTTCCTCCAGGTATCCATGTGGTTTACACGCTTATTTCCTTGAGGTGTTTGTTCCAGTGGTGCCTTATGAGAGAAGCTTTCCTGAGTTGCCATATATAAAATAACCCTTGCCCTGCCATCACTATTCACTATCCCCTTTACCTTACCCTGCCAATTTAATTCATAGCAGTTATCCCCACGTGACACAAACACATATGTTCAACATCATGTGTGCCCGTGTATTCGCAAATGTCTGTTTTTCTCGCAGAACATTAACTCCACAAGAATAAGGACTGTTTTGTTCAATATTTTATCCCTAGAGCCTAAAACAATGCCTCATACATAGAAGATATTCAGTAAATATCTCTTTGCAGAATTTAATGTTATTTTTCTGCTTTTCATCTGTGATCACTTCAGATAAAGGTTAAGAAAATATTATGTAAATATTTTTGAACTTAAAAGAAAAAATTTTTTAAAATGACAATTCTAACGTGAAATATTTAGCTGAAGAATATATAACTTTCACTTTTTTGAGCCCTTCTCAATAAATTCTGAGTTGTTTCTAAATGCATAAGTTTTTATCATTTTAATTGAATTTTGTTATTTGATTGAAATTAACGAAGCAGCTTAAATTTTTGTGTATAAATCAGATGAGTTAACTGATTTTTTTCAATTTTTGTTTCTTTCCTAGTATCATTTTGTTGTATGTTCATTTTGAAATCTTTTGCTTATGGAGGACTTTTTATTTCCATTTGGTTTAATTACTTAAATATTCCTAGAGAAATATATGTATCTAATTCATGATAGTTAAATAGAAGCATTTGGTTGTGTATATATGGTTTGTCTCATAATTTAATGACCAGTAATTTTATTATCAGTAATTTGTTTATAGTATTCCTCTGTGAGACATATGTTTTGTTTATATCCTTCTTCTTTTTTAATGTATAATCAAATTCTTATTATTTTCTATTTTATTACTGTCTTTTCACCTTTCTTTTCCTATTTGTGTCAGAATTTTTAAGGGGCCCTGAGATAGCTTTGCTTCGTAAACGCCTGCAACAACTGAGGCTTAAAAAGGCTGAGCAGCAGAGGCAGCAAGAGCTAGCTGCACATACCCAGCAACAGCCTTCCACTTCTGATCAGTCTTCTCATGAGGGCTCTTCACAGGACCCTCATGCTTCAGGTTATTAATGTCAAGTGTCCTTAAGCAGCTGATAGAATTGTTTTTTAATACTGCTACTGTGTAATAAGGTGCTTCCCTTTTCCCATTCAAAAAGAGAGCTAATGCGCTTGCAGCTTACCCGTCCCTTCCTTGCATATGGTAGTATTCAACATCACGTGTTAGGGGGACAGATTGGCAGCAGCATCTGCCAGAGAGATGAATATAAAATAATCAATTTTAAAAGTTGTAATATATTTGGAGAGGGGCAAATATTTATTACTTTTAGAGCTGATGACCTCTTTTTGAATAATTAGTGAATTTAGAGCCTGCATTGATCTTTCTATTGAAAGTTCGCATATGCTGAAATGAATCTATGCTTTATGGCTCCTAGCTCTTCTTCTTCTTCCTCTTTGAATGTTAGCCAATATTCCTAAAACCTAGTAATGCTAGATTTTAGAATTATAGTATTATTTGGCCATACTAGCATGCTGACTAAATTATTTCCTTCTGTCATTATTTGAAAATTTTCAATATTTGCTTTCTTATTCCTCGATACGTAATCAACTTTCTGATATGTAGGGCAGCAAAAGTACTCCACAGTCTCATGTTCTTATTATGCTATAAAACTGTGATAACATAGTAAAAATTGTCACTCTTTTTTTCTCAATGAGTGTTTTAATGCCCTGTCATCTTATGACCAGAAAGTTCATGATGCTCAATAAACATTTGTTAAAATAATTAATGAAAGATATATTAATAGCGCAAAATAATTTGTCAACTTAATTATTTCAAGATGGGTAATAGATACTGTAAATCCTATAGTATTATATAAATATTATAGTAGGTGTAATAAGTTATTTAGGAACAGAATGTCTAGGTTCTCATACTAATCAGTTCATAATGCTTTGTTTGATATGCTTTCTTCTGCTACCCTAAAGAGTGATGAGTTTGGGCTTTGAGAGTTCTAATTTGATTATTTGGAACTAATTTATATATTGGTAGAATTGGACAACCTCCACTTTATAAATATCTGTTCTAGTAAGTGCTGTGGTAACAAAAGTACATTTTATATGTGGTAAAATTAAATAAATTTAAGTCATTGTAATATAGATATGGTGTTTGGGATAAATCATAAACTTGATTTTTAATTCAATGTTATATTAATAGAGGGAGTGTCAGGCAGAGGCCTCTGATTTTTTTTTTCCTATGGGGAAATATTTTCCTATACTTTAACAATTAACCAGAAAATTTGACCAGATTACAGTGGCATTTAATAATAAAACATTTTTGGGTTTTTTTTGCTGTATATAAACCTCTAGCAAACATGTTTTGAAGGTTAAAAAATCATGAAACCTAAAAGTCAATAAAAAGAAAAATAAAATGTCCCTACATATATAATTATTTTTAAAATACTAAAATTTAGCAGATTACAAACTTAGTATTGAAATGATCTTGAGTATAAAACAAAACTGTCTAACAGGAAAGAAGTATACATTGTAGATGTTGGAAAAATATTTTGAGATTCACTAATCTTTTGTAACTAGTTCACGAGTTTGAATTGAAGCAAGCTCTTTTTAGAATCAGAAAGCTTTAGAGTGAATGTATGGTTTCTGTGAAGTAAGATGCTGTCTTTCCAACTCCAAGTGTTTTCTAATTAAATATCTAGTTTGGCAACAATAGAAATTAAATTTATGAAATTCAACAGGAGGGTAGGTTTTAATTGAATAACAATTATAAAACTTTATCTTATACATAATAATTAAATGCAGTTTTGTGTATGGACATTAATTGATTAATTCTTTTATGATAGATGTTACTACTATCTACCCATACAGAAAGCACCAAAGTTAGCCTCCTAGATTTTAATTTATTAATAATAGAAGAATGTGCATTTCTCATATGTAAGAAGCATATTTTTCCTTTATACTTTGGTATCTTTAGAGTATCAATTAGTGGTGATAGTGTCAGTAAAACATATTTCTGTTGTCTTCTCACCTATTTAAGTGTTTTAGCTATAAGATGTTCAAAGGAGACATTACTATGATTTGGAAACCAAGAAATTTTAAAAAGTATAGAAAGTTTCTGAATTGCATTGTTTGGCAACCATTTATTCTCTTTTCAAAATATATAGAACTCATGGGAATATTTTGTGAAATCAGTAATACCTAATTCCTGTAGGAAAGTGAGATCAAACCTTGAAACCACTTTGTAGAAATAATCACCTACATTTTTAGCGGGATCAAATGGGAAGGGGCCTGATGCTGGTTTAGGATAATCCCAGATGGAATATTATCTATTTAGTTGCTGATATTTCTTGGCAATTGAAGACTAAAACACCATTCTAAGGCACTAAATGATATCACCTTAGGTTTCAAACTGTTTAAAATGAGCTGTATAAAATAGGTGTTAAAGATGTTAAACAGTGGTTTTTTATTTATTTTTGGTTGTTCACTCTTTCTCATCAGTCTTATGTGGAAATTCCAATAGAAAGTATATAAAAGTAGCACTGTTGGGACTTAAACATGAAACAAGGAGCGACTACCCACCTGCTTGCTCCTCCTGCTACCCCTAAAGCTCCTCTGCTCCCTGAAGCCCAGTTTGAAAATCAGTGCTTTAAAAGAATTTTTGACACCTGTAAATGATAATTCTTTAGAACTAATTTCCAAAAATATGGTTTTAAAAAATTAGAATATATCATTTAAAAATATTTTTACTTGTTAGTTTTTTAAAAGTGTATCTTTTCTAGGAAATACACCACAACTCATTTAGGAAGTACACCATAACTTGTTTTCTAGACTTTTAGGAAATATACAGGAACTCATAAAATCCTTAGCAATTTTTTTTAAGCAAAAAGAAATGAATTTGCCTTTATCACATCAGTGCCTGGGAATTAGATTGGCTGAACTCTTGTCCCTGGCTTTATGACTAGATGACCTTGGGCAGGTCATTTGACTGCTTTATGCCTCAGTTTCCCAATTATTGATTTATTTAGATAGTGTAGCTTGCTGTAATTTACAGAGACCATGTAAGGATGGGTTAAGACAATACAGTATATATAAAGTTATCTACCTGAGGAGAGCAGTACACATGATAATGTACTCTCTTTTTTTTTTTTTTTTTTGAGATGGAGTCTCACACTGTCGCCAAAGCTGGAGTACAGTGGTGCTATCTTGGCTCACTGCAACCTCCACCTCCTGGGTTCAAGTGATTCTCTTGCCTTAGCCTCCCAAGTAGCTGGGAATTACAGGCACATGCCACTATGCCTGTCTAATTTTTTGTATTTTTAGTAGAGATGGGATTTCACTGTGTCAGCCAAGATGGTCTTGATCTCCTGACCTTGTGATCCACCCACCTCAGCCTCCCAAAGTGCTGGGATTACAGGTGTGAACCACCATGCCCAGCCAATAATGTACTATCTTAATTGTAGTATGTTGTTTACTACTTAAAAATGTCCTCATTATAAAGGCCCCATAAGGTTGATAGCATTCAGGGTTCTGAATGAGCTATATGTACATTTATCAGATGGATGCCCTAAACAGGTATGACAGAGGCATTCAGCATATGGCTGATTTTAAGCCCAACTCTTTTTTTCCATTTCAGGTCCCCTGAAGTCATGGGTTGCTGGCTCCTGCTCAGAGTGACAGCACCCTGTGGAGTCTGCTGGTACTGACCTAACCACCACAGAGCCCCACTGGAGCATGGAGCCAGCCTAGAGAGGGTCAGGTAGGAACTGTTTTTTCACTTTATGGCACGGTTTTACCAATTGGAAAAAAGTAATTTTTATACCCCAAAAGGGTATAAAACATTGGTGATTATTTTTGAAAAAGGGCTTTTCAAAACTGAGCCATATTGGAAAAAATCAGCACTTACCCGATCCTGTGCAAGCAGGCTCTAAACAACACCAGATTTCCCACAGTGTCCATAATGACAGTCACATGGCAGCACTTCTCAGATGGATGCATTGGATCTATGTGTTTGATGTTTATAAATAGTTAATAAATTAGATATGATATTAGTCTAGTTCTGCCAGCAGTCCTTAACTACGTTGAATGACAGAGTCCAAAGCAAAACAGCGATGAGTCTTTTAGAAGTTTAAACATAATAATACGCTCCAGATGTTTCAGAACAGCTTTGTACCATATTTTTCATTCAATACCATATGTCTGAAAAATAGGCAAGTAATGATAACATTAAATGACCCATTCCTATGTGCTGTCTGAATATTTTACATGGATTATCTAATTACATCTTCAGAAGAACATTATGTAGTAGATATTGTGATTATCCTCATTTTACAGATGGAGAAACTGAGACTTAGACAAGTTAAATAACTTGCCCAGGGTTACAATATTACTGGGTAGAAAAACCACATTTGAACCGAGGAAGTGTGGCTGAAGAATCTTAGTGATTTACCTGTTAGACTATAATTGTCATTTTTTCTACAATTGAGATAATTCTGGTGTCAAGGGGCTAAAGAATTTTCTGAAGACCAAACCACACATTTTTTGGAAATACACAGTAATTGACCATGAGATATGCTGAGCTTAGTACTGAGTGAGCTTTTGCTTAAAGTGTATCTTTACCTTAAAAAAAAATTACAATTCTAAACACTTCAAGTAAGCTGACCAACCATATTACATGTTACAATAAACTACCATTGGACCATATATTCAGGTTTTTATTTTGTGATTGTATTCTCTAGAAGGTATTTCCCAGAGAGGTAGAGTAGAATATGCCAGTAACTGAGGCAGTCAGCTTAAACTAGTAATTACTTTTTAAAATATTAGCTATTCTAATGGTTATTATGTTAATATTTGAAAATATTTATGTAAGATAGGAGTTAAAAGTATTGTATTTATGAATGGTGGTTAAAAAAACATGTCACTTAAAATGTTCATATGTTAGGAAAATAATCCTTCCCAAAGGAGTTGTGTGTTCCCAAGATTACAAATAGAATGAAAGCAGTGACCAGGAAGGATTTCTTCATAAAATTAATCTTCAAGATGGGAGGAAGAGCAAATGCCTCAGAAATACACGATATCTATGGCAGACTAAAACCGAAAAGGAAACCCTTTTAGTTTAATACTTCCTGTCTTAACATAGCTTTAATATTTTAAATACTTCAAGAGTTTGAAAATACAGTTTTGTAGAGATGACAGCATTCTAGATCTTTCATTAATAGTTTTTTTCCCGTGACTTATTCTTTCTTAAATTTTATTAAAAATAAGATGTATTTTATCTCAACAAGATTTGTACATTTCATGGTATTTTTTAGAAAAATTAAATGTTTGAAGATAAGATTTCTTGGAGAGTTTATAGTTTTCTTACGGCTCTTAATTATTAAATGAGGGCACAGTGAAATGTATAACAAATCCAAATGGATGAAAAATATTTTTCACAGATTTTTAGGAGAGTTTCCCAATATTTATTTCACTGTGAGCCACATTTTTCTTGTTTTTTTAAAGAGTTTAATTTTTTTTTCTAAAGACCAATTTATCTGTTCTTTAAAAACAACATAGATGGTAGTGTTGAATCCAACTGTGAAATGGATAAATGAGAAGTCATCTTAAGAAAGTAGAGCACGAATAGATTAGGGAAGTGATTGAAATGCTATTGTTCCTACTTTCTTTTTTGTGTACTAAAGATTTAACTGTTCTGATGAAAAAGAGGTGATAAGTAAGGATAAGTAAAAGCTATTATTCAAATAATGATCATGTTTTGTCAAAATCTAGTAAGAGAAAAATACATGAACAAACTGGTGATACCAGAAGATGGAAGATTTAAAGTTGATTCAAATGATACCACTAGCAGGATTCAGACTTTTAAATGTACAAATGCAAGCAATCAAATCCTATAAAATCAATGCGAATCCAGGATATATTGGAAAACTCAGCTATCCAGCTAAGGACAATCTTAAAATACCTACTTTTTGGGAAAAATGCGCCATTATGAGCAGAAACTGGTGTTGGCCAAAAGTATTTTGTTAACATTTGCTAAGAACTAGAGCACAGGATATTAGAAACTGGGAATTATTCTTATTGGTTGGGGAGAGTTGTGCTTATTACCTATGTTTCTCTTTTACTGTAGCCCTACTAGAACACCTATTCCCCAGTGTCTTGCTTAGGTTACTAGATCCCCAGGCTGATAGAGAGTGAGGAGAAGCTTGGGCCTAAAAATGTTGCTAATTATTGTCAGAATCAAGTTTAGAATTAAAACTTACTAACTTCTGATGAGTGCTCTTTCCATTTTATTATGCTGCCTGCCTTAATACCAGTGTTTTTCAAACAGTAGAAACCACTTATAAAATAAGTTCTTACATAGAAACCCAGCATATTAAAAAGATAAGAACAAAGCTGTTCTATTTGAAGCCAAGGTAGAAAGTGTAAAGCCCAGATCATTAAGTCTTCTCTTTGTCTCTCTTTTCCTTTCCCTACCAGGTAACGCTAAAGAAACTTGAGCCTTTACATAGTATAGTTTTAATATGCACAATATACTGTAGAGTTTTTAAAGTCATGCATGTTTCTGTAATGGTAATTACCTCATTGAATATTTTTCTTATAAAACATTTTCTTTGTATAATATCTTGGTGTTAGCTCCTTGTTCAGCCCACAGTACAGCAAACAACATCTCTCAAAGTATAGGGAGCATTTCATTTCATGCTTCAAATCCTCCAAGGCAGGATGAAAACCATCTTAAGGAGCTGGAGAGGGAGTTTGAGAAGGGCAAGGAGTCTTGTATGTAGTGAACTAGATACCTCATTTCTAATATATCTACCTTGCACCTTGTGCCTCTGGTATATGAATTTGATAAAAGGTGTATGCATGGAAATAGAAGAATAGTTTCTCAACTCATTCTCAGAGTTACTAAATGCTTGCCTAGAATAACATATCTTAAGCACATGGCCCTGCTTACTCACTGCTTGGGAATCACACCACAGTACTTACTTCTGTTCCCCAGCCTTATACATTTGTTTCTTAAGCTTAGAGATGATCATGACATTGCTGTGCAGTTTTCTGCTGCTTACTTTTAAGTTGAAATCTCATTTTTGTTTCAGATTCTCCTTCTTCTGTGGTTAACAAACAGCTTGGATCCATGTCACTTGATGAGCAACAGGGTGCGTGCAACAGGAGATGCGCTATGCCCATCCATCCATAGCTTTATTGCAATGCATAAACTAAGCTCTCTCACACCTTTCATAGCATTTCATTTTGATTATGGTCTTATAGTCAGTATTTTGTGGACCAAATTACAGTAGGTGGTAGTGTACATAAAAGGTCTTTTTGGCCTATACAGATTATTTTCTATGTAAGCTAATTGCTCACTTTGGCCCTTGATGCCAACTTTGAACTCTCTCCCTATAACAAAATTATAATGGATATAAACTATATCCGTTTTTTAAATTCTAGGTATCTGTCATAAAATTGTGTAGAACTGTGGGTGTGAGGTTAACACTACCTCATTGCTTATGTGGGAAAAGTTATTTAAACACAGTAATATTCTATATTACTAGATTGCTTTAGTAATGATACTTGGTTTTTATGTCTCACTTATCTAGTAGCCAAATTCCTGATAGTTTTAACTAAAGAATACAGTTACGAACCCAGAGGTAAGCTCAAAAGCTGTCAATCAGAAGCTCCCACTTCCACTTGTACTTTTCAACGTGGGAAAGGTATAGAATCAATCTCCAAGCCTTGAATAGAGCCTGATGAAATAAACAGGTTGCTTACTTATCAGGCTGTATTACTAGCAGATCAAATGCAGCACAGAGAAGGATTAGTAGAGGAAGACATTCTGACATGAAGGGACATCTGAAAAGGCTGGAGATAGGAAGACTATTTAAAAACTAAAAAGGCTATTTAGTGTTAGCGCAAATGTTTTACTATCTCACCTCAGAATTTAATGAAGTATTTTAAATATATTGTGACAAAGTATGATAAGTAATCTTATTAAGTCTTTAAGAATGACTTAACACGATATTCACTTTATCTATTTAAAAAGGCAGATAGCTGGACGTGGTGGCACACGCCTGTAATCCCAGCTACTTGGGAGGCTGGGGTGGGAGGATCGCTTGAACCCAGAAGTTTGAGACCAGCCTGGTCAATATAGCGAGACCCCGTCTCTTAAAAAAAAAAAAAATTAATTAGCTGGGTGTGGTGGTGCATGCTTGTAGTCCCAGCTAATAGGGAGGCTAAGGCAGGAGGATTGCTAGAGCACAGGAGTTCAAGGATCCAGTGAGCTATGATTCTACCACTGCACTCCAGCCTGGGTGACAGAGTGAGACCCCCATCTCTTTAAAAAAAAAAAAAAAAAAAAAAGGCAGTTGATTGCCTTTATATATTTTACAAATGTTCCTTTCAAAAACATTTTTTTTTTAAATTAGCACTAAAGCCAAAAGATTTGGTTGACTGAAAGTTTACATGTTAGATGACTCATATATCAATAGTAATGCAGAAATTAAATATTGCTATAGTACTTATTTGGTGTGAAATAGATGTAATTTAAACTATATTCTTAGAGAAATATTCAGAAACTAATTTTAAAGTGAATTAGAAAACTTCTTTTGTACTTCTGATCTTAAATTATTCCTTATGGGGCCAGGCGCAGTGGCTCACACCTGTATTCCCAGCACTTTTGGAGCCCGAGGCAGGCAGATCACCTGAGGTCAGAAGTTTGAAACCAACCTGGCCAACATGGTGAAACCCTGTCTCTACTAAAAACAAAAATTAGCCGGACGTGGTGGCCAACGCCTGTAATCCCAGCTACTCAGGAGGCTGAGGCAGGAGAATCGCTTGAACCTGGGAGGTGGAGGTTACAGTGAGCCAAGATTGCGCCATTGCACTCCAGCCTGGGCAGCAGCGTGAGACTCTGTATCCAAAAAAAAAAAAAAAATTATTCCTTATGGACCTGAGATGAATTTCTGATCTTAAATTACTCCTTATGGACCTGAGATGACCTGTATTACTATAAGGTTTTCTGCTCTTGAGAAAGAATGAATGAATGAATTGGTCAATTAATTTGCAAACTAAGGAATTAAGCATATTTTATTTTATATGTTTATTACAGAGGTATTAACAATGAAGAATAATTAAGGCAAAACACAACTATAGCCTACTATATTAGACTACTGTTTATAACAACTGTGTAATTAAAGGATTTTTTTTTCCTAAGGATATATGGATTTAATAATATATCACTATCAGAGATTTTATAGCCAGATTTATATTCTATTAATCACATACAATAATTTTCATAGCATTACATTGAATATTATATTCAATTTAAGTTGATAATTTACATACGATATGGGATATGAGAGGAAGAGAAAAATTATGATTAACTCCCAGATTTTTTACATCAGTGCCTGGGTAGGGTAAATGATAAGGCCATTTACTAGGGTTGAGTAGCTTAGAAGTAGAAATCAGGTGGTTCTTTATCTTTTTGGCTATGTAAAGTATGATATGCATTTTAGTCATGTAAGTAGAGATGCTATATAAGAGGTTAGTATTGAGTGGCTTTGGCAGAAGCTGCACCGTAGTAGACTATCAGAAATGTAGCTTTGTAATAAGACCTCTGAGCAGAAATGTTCTAATGGTGGAAAATATATCTAATTAATTAAATCCTGAGTTTTTACATACCTTTTTGTTCATCAGCATTATAACTTTTAAAGTACCGGAACTTCACATTGCACGCTCACATTACCTAAAGATAACTTCTAAAAGTTAATAGAGACTGCCCACCACCGTTTGTCTCTTCTAGACTAATGGAATAATCCCTTTACTAGTCTTCTCACATCCACTCAGGCTATAGTCTATTCTCTACCGGCAGCCAGAGTGAAACTTTAAGATGTAAATATAATCATGTGATTCATCTGCCTAAAACGTTTTAATTGCTTCCCATAGCCTTTCAAAAGAACCCAAATCCATACCTTGGCTTACAAAACCTACATGACTTGATTTCTGTATCTCTAATCTCGTCTCAGGCCACTATCCCATCATTCACTAAGCTCTTGCCAAATAGACTTATTTTCATTTCTTTTACATCCCTTGTACAGGCTGTACATCCCTTGTACATGCTGTTCCCTCTACCAAAGCTACTTTTTTGTTGAGCAACTTCTACTCATTTTTTAAACTCACTGAGATGTTACTCTCTCAAAAATAATATAACTTCACAATCTCTAGTAGGTCTCCTCTTTTTCTTCCTTTGTGA
The DNA here is from genome assembly GCF_028885625.2 of Pongo pygmaeus. Taxonomy (NCBI): domain Eukaryota; kingdom Metazoa; phylum Chordata; class Mammalia; order Primates; family Hominidae; genus Pongo; species Pongo pygmaeus. The sequence continues at coordinate 82,068,306 of NC_072373.2, read as the reverse complement.
CTTGTTATTTTTCCTCATTGCATTTGTCACATTTGTAATCATATATTTATTTAGGGGATTGTTTAATATCTACCTTTTTGCATATTCTGTAAATATTTTCATTTACTATAATTTCCTCTATGCCTAAAATCATACGTTATGTGGTAAATAATATTTGTTAAATGAGTGAGTAAATGAATTCTTTAAGCAATTAATTATTTAAGAGCTGTAGGGATTACTTCAGCTTGGGAGAAATGTGATCAGATTTACATATTGGAAAGATCATTTTGGCAACATTATAAATGACTGGAAGGAGTAAGATTGAAAACACCAAGAACACGTAAGAGGCCATTGCTATAGTCCACCTAAGAGATTATGAGGGATCCAACCTAAGGCAATAGTGGTGAGAAGTGGGAATGGACAGATTTAAAAGATAGTTGAAAGGTTGAATTCATGGGACTTTGAGACTGATAAGTTAGAAATGAATGAGAGTATGATAACCAGGTGTCTTGATAGGGTGATAATGAACCATCAGCCAAGATAGAGACTTTAGGAGGAACAGCTAGCTGATTTGAGGGGAGAAGAAAGTATGTGAGTTTTTTTTAATGTTAAGTTTGAAGTGTCTTTGGATATCCACATGGAGAAATCTCATAGATGGTTGGGTGGCTATATGATGCTGGAAGTCACCAAAGTGATCTGAGGTAGAGATAAAGGTAAGGAATCATTAGTTTATAGATAGCAGTTGAAACCATGGGAGTAGATGAGATTGTCTAGAAAAAGAGGATAGTGTGAGAAGAGTAGAGTGCACTACAGGAGCAAGTAGAGAAAAGGATCTAGCTAGTGAGACCAAACAGGAATGATCAGAGAAGTATGCAGGGCAGAAAGAATGCCATATCCAAAACCAGGAGAAAAGAAGTGCAAGGAGGGACAGGTTAGTAATGCCATGTAAATTAATGATACCAACTCCCAAAAGGTCTGATAAATCATTTTTTAAATTTGGCAACGTGATTGCTTTGACATTTTAGTCTGAGATACGATGTAGTGGAAGCAGAAGCCAGATAGTAGTGGTTTGAGGAGAAAGGTTTGGGGAAAAAAGGTAGAGGCTTTGGTATGTCTCTTTTCATAAGCTCAATTAAGAATTGAAAGAGCAAAGATAATGTCAGGTATAGGTGGTGGTAGGTTCAAAACTGAGCGTGTTTATAGAGTAAATAGGAAGATTGTGTGTTCAAGATGTAAGGGATAGTTGATGTCCCCAGATATGCTATTATTTCAAACTTTTAACCTTTACCAGGATTCTTGTTCTCAGTTTTACCATGGAGAATGGAAAAAGTAGTACATTTAATAAGTTTCCTATTTGAATATATCTCTAATGATTATTTAACCATATTTTAAATTTTTTTCATACTTTTAACAAAACACGAATGCTTTTTAAAAATTGATAGTTCAGTTTTATATTTATGTCACAAAATACTTCTTCACCATTTTCCAGGTGCCCAAGTGATTTTATATGTTGTTTAATTTAATTTTCCGTAGCATTTTCATAGATTTGTTTACTTGGAAGGATTACCAAGGACAAAAATGCTACTAATAAAATTTTTTTTAAATTTTGGTGGACTTGCTTACTGAAGAAATTTTTTTCTTTGAATAATTGTATACACAGTATTAAACTGGTTAAGTGCAACTAGTGTCTTTGCTTATTTATCCTGAATTTTTAACAAAATCACAATTTGATAGAAGTATATTTAGCCTGAATCTTCATTCATTTAATGCAGCTCCCTGATTGTCTCAATAGTTTTACTTTTTTTAAGAAACGAAATTGTAGGGAAATAAATGTCTAACATGCACATTGTTATTAATTGTATCCTATTATAAAATAATTTTCAGTGTTCTCCAAATTTGGAGTTGTGTGTAAACACATTGATGGCCTTTCTGTGCTAATTATGCATAAAGTGAAATTCTGTTTGAATAATAACAATAATGTCCATCATGCATCTTGTTTAGTTTGAACACTATGTTTTAATGGGTAGTTTTAGTTTTCCTTTTTATCTCTCTACTATAAGAGGAAAAATTCTCTTCTGACATATATTTCTCTTAACCTTGTTTGTATTATTAAAACTTAACAAATTTTTCCTCTTAAAAATATGTAAGCCAGCAATTTCCCCCTTATTTTGTTTTAAAAAATAACAACAGCAAAAAGAATATATAATTGTTCTTTTGAGAACAGTTAACTTTTGAGAGGATATAAGAAAGTAATTTTGTCTGAGTTTTAGGTTTTGGCCATGATTGAAACAAGTTGCTTTCTATTCCTTACAGTGATTCCATTAATTGGAAGTTGACAGTGCCATCAAGTTTGAAACTTATGTCTGTAGGCAATTGTGCATCTGCAGGCACTAATTTTCTGTTCTAGATTTAAAGAAATACACTAATTTGTAGGTATGAAAAATATGAATGTTAATTTTCCACTATGTATCATTTTATATAAGCTGACTGTCTTTGATGTTTGTGAAACGTTCATCTCTAGGAGACTAGTGGATAATCAAAAACCAGTGAAACAGATTTTTACTAATTCTACTAAGGTAGATTGGGAAATGGAAAAGTTGGACCTGCTATGCATCAAATATGTATTACCTTAAGGTTATATACTATCACCAAATTGAAATTTCATTTTAGTAGTATTATCTAATACTATTTTAAGCTTAGATTGACAATTCTAATTTTTATTAAATATCTAGTGATTGAAGCTTGCTGTATTAATAAGAATATAAGTTCAATATTCACCACACTGGAATACATCTGTAAATAGTATATTTTAAATTCTAGTGAAATAATAAGTTAGTGAAATAAAATTTCATTCTAAATTCTTTGTATTTCTTAGAACTAGTTATCACTTAGTTACTTGGAATGAAGTAACTAATTTCTTTGTATCCCCAACTACTAGGTCTTGATTCTTCCAATTAATGATATATTTGATCTTTTGGAAGTTAAACCCTATTTAATTTTCTTGTTGCATATGCTCATGTGTTCTATTCTTCTGCTGATCAAACCTATACCTCCAGTTTGTTTTTTAACTTAGAATTGTCTATCATAAAAATAACTGACATTTATTGAGTTTTTTGTGACTAGCACTGTGTTAAGAATTTAACATGCATCATCTAATTTGTGCTAACAATGAGGTGAATTATCTTAATTTTACTAATGAAGAAACTAAGACTCCAAGAAATATGTAAAGATGAGTGAAATAAGTGGTGGAGCCATATTTGTATGTCTGTACTTCATTAATTCAACTGATATGTAAATGCCTACCTACCTTGTGGCAAGTACTGGGATAGGTACTACGGTGCATGAATAAATAACACTACTGTCTTCTGTACTGGGAGCATTGAGTTGATTTATAATAATAACAGCAACAACAACATAGACACTTAATACCACATTTTCTTTGTACCAAACATTGCTTGGAGCAATTTTTTATATGTTAATTTACTTAATCCTTACCACAACCATATGTAGTTGGTACTATTATTACCCCCATTTTTCAGATGAGGAAACTGAGGCAAAGGGTGGTTAAGAATCATGTCTAAGGCCGGGCGTGGTGGCTTAACGCCTGTAATCCCAGCACTTTGGGAGGCTGAGGCGAGCGAATCACGAGGTCAGGAGATCGAGACCATTCTGGCTAACACAGTGAAACCCCGTCTCTACGAAAAACACAAAAAATATAGCCAGGTGCCGGGCGCCTATAGTTCCAGCTACTCGGGAGGCTGAGGCAGGAGAATGGCTTGAACCCAGGAAGCGGAGCTTGCAGTGAGCTGAGATCGCACCACTGCACTCCAGCCTGGGTGACAGAGCAAGACTCTGTCTCAAAAAAAAAAAAAAAAAAAAGAAACGTGTCTAAGGTTGCACACAGCTAGTAAGCATTAGAAACGTGTCTCAAACCCAAGAGGTCTGGCTCTGGCATTGGTGATCATAACCACTTGCTTTGCCTGATCTAACAGTAAAGATGGATGAAAAAATAAATAGAAGTGTGATGAGTGTTATATAAGAAAGAGGAAATAGCAGGGTTCAGTGTGGAACGTAGGAGAGTGGGCCTTCATTCCCTCCAGTTGAGGGCCAAATAAGGCATCCCTGAGGAAGAGACATTAAGCTGAGATCTGAAAGGTGAGCCTGAATAAGTTTGGTGAAGGAGCGTGAGTAAAGGGAAGCATGAATAGCATATGCAGAGCCTCAGAGATGCCACATACAGGATGACTAGGAGAATCCCAGTATGCAGGACAAAGTGACTTTTTGGACATTTTTAGGTTTGGCATTTTTATTTTAAGAACAGAGGGAAGCTAATGAAGTGTTTAAATTAGGGAGTATGGCTATGGCCTGATACTCTGAATGGAGTATGGAGAATTGATTAGAGACTGAATCACTTAGGAAGTTCTCCTGGTAATAGAGATTTTGATCTGGTGATAAAAGTAAGGTAGGAGAGATGTGAAGAGATTCAAGAAATATTTAAGATGTAGAATAAATAGGACTTGGTGGTAGATTGAATGACACAGGGATTGAGGAGGAATCCAGAGTATAAGTTGCAGTAACAACTTCAGAATTTTCTTACGAAGATAGTTTAGTAACAAATAGCAGTCTGGAGAGGCCAGGACTTGTGTCTTAAATCTTTTGTAAAACAAATACACTGTTTTTACTTAGGTTATACATTTATTTGTGGTGCTTTGTGGGAGGTACTGATGGAGATTAACAGGTGACTTTTTCAGCCACTGCAAGAGTAGCTCATGTTTTGATTGAGCACAACTAAGTGGGTGGTTATTTTCTTAAACAGGTAACCCTGGAAAAGGGATGAAGCATGGGCGGGGACTTGTAGGGGTAGGTGATCATGAACTCGGTTTTGAATATATTGAGTTTGAGTTATCTGCATGAGATACCCAAGTTGAAAATTGGTTGGGTAGTTGATTGTGTGGATATAGAGCTCAGAAAAGATATCAGAGCTCAAGAAAGAAATTTGGGAGATTTTTGCATACAGATGTTAGCTGAAGCCATGAAGTTAGATGGAATTAACTAGGATGAAAGTAGAAAGAAGAGGACAGAGTAAGAGAGCTAAAACATCTCAAGAAAATTCAGAAAAATTCTAAAATTAAAAGATTTTGCCAGCGAAGAGCTGGTAAAGGAGATTGAGAAGGAGCAACTAGAGAGGTGGATGGCGACATAGAACAGCGTGGTGTCTTGTGATCAAGAGAAATTTTCAAATACGAGAGTGTTGTCTGCTGGAAGGTCAAGTAAATTGGCTCCAAAAAAATTATCCCCTAAGTTAGTCAGTGTGGGAGTGATTGAGCCCATTAGTAGGACACTTTCACTAGAGTGATAGAGACATAGGCCAGATTTTAGAGCAGGAGACGAAAAAATGGAAATGAGAAGAAAAGCAATTCAAAACAATAAGTTAGGAGGACAGTAACTGGAAGGGGAAGTGGTTAAAGGGAGTGTTCTCCTAAACTGTCTACCTCATTTGTTTTCATCTGAAAGTCACATTTTAACTTGTTAATTTATCTACAAAATGAGAGTGTTATTTATGATAGACAGACTTGATTTTTTTTTTTTTTTTCCAGTAAAGGAGACTATACCTGAGGAAACAGTCATGAAAAGAAATACTGGAAAAGGATTTTGGCAGGACTCATGTGCCACATGGAGTGGGCATATTTGCTAATTTTCATACTATACTGTTCTCCCTCTAGACTGAAAGTGAGATAGGAATAGGAGACGTTTATGAATAGAGAGGTATATAAAACTACTGGTTCTGAAGTAGGAGAAAAGGAAGCAAAGGTCAAATGGCTACCACATTTCAACCCATAAATTCTAAATATTGGTAGGAATGTGGAACCAAACACAATTTCAGTCTAAATGTATCGAAATCACATATTTAAGTTCAATTCACACTTCTATGTTATGTCATGAAAAAAGTTCTTGGGTTAAAATTATTATAATTGACATAGAGTTGAGTTGTGATTGCCAGAAGAAAATTTGTCTGAATGTTAAAAAGATTAGAGAGAATGGACTTCCTAATAAATATCTGTACTAAAATTGCACTTTGTTTCGTTTTGGCTTGCATAGTATCACTTCTGTTTTATAAAGCCAGATTTTCACTAGTGTAAGCACTCAATTTTTAGAATGAAATGTGTTGCCTCACAGTTATCTGTAGGGTAGATAGATCTTCTCTGTTAGCAGTCTACTCCTAGAAGCAGCATCTCCACAATCCAGATATGCTTCCTTATACAAATAGTTGGAAGGAGAATTGGAGATCCTCTAATCTGGAATCTACAAAAAAGTTGTGGATTCCCTGACCTATGAAAATGGAAAATTTTGCATTGGTTTAAAAACTGTGGTTGAGAAATTTGCCTTTTCTATACAAGTCTAGTAAGTTGGAGTGCAAAACGTGGGGAGATAGTTAAACTTTATTATTTTTTCAGAATATTTCATCATATGTTTTATTTCCATCTTACTTTGGTTTTTAAAAAATATTTGGTATAATGAAATGGGAAATAGAATATCATTATATAATCATACACACATCATTATACAATAGAAAACTCATTAGGTAAACAGTATTTTATTTTCATATGTTCCACAGCTTATCTAAACTACTATAGTTAATTAATGTATGATTATAAAGTTATAATAGTGACCCAGCAGCAGAGAAAAATGTTGGGCATGGTGGTTCTAAAGAAATTATTGTTGCTATACCCTAGTTAATTATCTTCATTTTGAATATTTGGTTTAGATTTACATATGAGATAGATTCTCCAGGGGTATCCCAGCTTAAAGTCTGAACATCCTTATCAGTATTTGGATATTTAGATCTATACCAACATTTTGAACAGTATTTAAATATATAAAATACTCAGCATTTTTTTTTTTACTATGGTTATCACATGTGTTTTTGTATGTCTTTGAGCATTTTTTAGAACCTCTCATGATTATAATATCGTAGTGGAAATGTACAGATTAAATCATTTCACAGTGTGTGCATTACAAAAAATAGTTACTTTGTGATTCTTATGCAAAAGACTTGAAAGGTACCTAATTAAATACATAACAGTTCAAGGAAACTGCTTTCAAATTATATTTCAGCTTATTCTGAATTTTTTTTCTGAGCCAATGCACTATCCTGAGAGGTCTCTAGTAGGATTTCTGAAAAGGATCTTTTAAGTTGGTTTCCTGAATCTCAAGTTATGGACCTTTCACTTCTAATCCCCCAAAATGAAGTCCTTTACAGTCTTTTATCTTGATGTTTATGTGGTCATTGCTGTGCTTCTGAAGCATGTTTCAAATAAATGGTAATTTGCCCCCATAGAGACCACTCTAAGCTGCTGATGTCATCAGTTGTTCTTGATAACCATAATTACTGAGCAATATAGAATCGCTATCTAAAAACTTAGCAGTGTTGAACAAGTTAAAAGGGATTTTTTCCCCACTATATTGTGTGTGTGCTGAGCACACTACAAATAAATATTCTCCAGTAATGTTTTTAGAGGAAGAAATAGTTCAGTCTCTTAAGTGCCCTAAAAGAAGATACAACATAGTTTTCCTATACTATGATGCCAAAGTGATAATTTTGGCTACCAGAACTCTTACCAGTTATTAATGTTGTTGATATGAATTATTTATTTCTGAGGAGTAACAACACCAACAATTGATATTTCTTAATTAGTTACTTATCTAAGTAATCTTATTTTTGTCTTTGCAGTCAGATTATTTCTAAGATTGTATATTAAGTAGGAACTTCATATAAAAGGAAACCTCAGCGGGCCCACGTCTGTAATCCCAACACTTTGGAGTACTGAGGAAGGAGGATCACTTGAGGCCAGGAGTTCAAGACCAGCCTGGGCAACATAGTGAGACTCCATCTCTACAAAAAATAAAAAAAGAAGTTGGGCATGGTGACACACACCTGCAATCCTAGCTACTTGGGAGGCCGAGGCAGGAGATTCACTTGAGTCCAGGAGTTTCAGACCACAGTGAGCTTTGAAGGTGCCACCATGCTACCCTGGGTGATAGAACAAGACCCTGTCTATGGAAGGGATGGGGTGGGGGAGGAAATGTCTGTAACTAGAGAAAAAATTAAGCTTATTGTTTTCAGTTCATCATCTGTAAAATGGAGATGACAATACTGATTACAAAGATTTTTTTAAAGGAATGTATATATCTTGGCACACATTTATAATTGATATATATTCATAGTAATGCTCAATAAATTACAGTTATTAATATGATGGCTTTCTACATAAAGCTATTTGTGTGTTTACGTGAAGTTCTAAACCTTAAGGGTTTTAAATAAAAATCTACCTTTTAAGTAACATATCTGTGCATTATGTAAATAAGACTTTGAAAAATACAATTTTTAGAATGTGTTTGCTGATCCAACTGCTGACAGAGAAGTTGGGAACATTTAAATAGTTACAATTTTTTTTTCAAATAAAGTAAAAATATTTAGTTTTTAAAATCATTAAAGTAGATTTTTCTTAGACATTTGTAGTTTAGAATATGCATTTTATCACGAATAGTGAATACATTCATTAGTAGTCCAGGAATCCTAATTCCTGAGAAAATATAACCTGATAGGTTGTATATGACCAAGCAAACTAGAATTAAAGAAGACAGTGAAATGGAAAAAGGCTAGGAGATGAATTTAAACCTTGGAATATATACTATCATTAATACTGCAGTTGGGCCAAGTGCAGTGGCTCACACCTGTACTCCCAGCACTTTGAGAGGCCAAGGCAGACGGATTGCTTGAGCCCAGGAGTTAAAGACCAGCCTGGGCAACATGGCAAAACCCTGTTTCTACAAAAGTTACAAAAAATTAGCCAGGTGCGATGGCATGTGCCTATAGTCCCAGCTACTCAGGAGGCTGAGGCGGGAGAATCACCTTAGCCTGGGAAATTGAGGCTGCAGCGAGCCATGATTTCGCCACTGCACTGCAACCTGGACGACGGAGTGAGACTCTGTCTCAAAACAAAAACAAAAACAAAACAACTTGCAGTTGAAGAAACCAGGTTCTTCATTGTGTTGTGTTTCTGCCAGAGACACTGTTTACTTAAGTGTAGGCAACAAGGAAATAACTACACTCAGGGACTTGAAGTTTTTGTGACTAACAGAAGAGTTCATGTTATTTTTATAGTAATAGGCTAGTTTTACACAAGGCTGATGAATTCATTAACAACTTAAATGAACAAATTCTATCAACTGTAATCAATCATTTTATGATTAAATGAATATTACCAATATTTTACATGTTTTATAATATGTAGATTATATTCCTGAGAGATTAAATAAGAACTCTGTAGGCCGGGCATGGTGGCTCATGCCTGTAATCCCAGCACTTTGGGAGGCCGAGGTGGGTGAATCACTTGAGGTCAGGAGTTCAAGACCAGCCTGGCCAACATGGTGAAACCCCATCTCTCCTAAAATACAAAAATTAGCCAAGTGTGGCAGTGGGTGCCTATAACCCCAGCTACTCTGTAGGCTGAGGCAGGAGAATTGCTGGAACCCGGGAGGCGGAGCTTGCAGTGGGCCGAGATCGCGCCATTGCACTCCAGTCTGGGCAACAAAAAGAGCCTCCATCTCAAAAAAAATAAAAACAAAACAAAACAAAAAAACTTTGTAGTAGATACTGTAGGAGGAAAGTTTTAATTATCATTAACCATCTTAGAAAGCTTCTTGCTTTTGGTGGGGAACCTGTATAAATGTTTTCTGCTCTGTTCTGATCTCTTAATAGTTGTTTAATATATTCCTATAGTCATAGCATGTAGATATCTATAACTGTGTCTTTAATTTTCCTCAAAAGGAAAGTTTTCATATATCATTTAAATTCCACAAGGCTTCTCATAACTTAAGTCTTAACTGTAACCAAGGTGGATCTGAGAAATTCAGTCTTAGACTTCTCTCACATCTGCTTTTGTTTTCTCTACCATCTTTACCTTAAAAGAAAAATAAACAGGAAAACACTTTATAAAATATTGAGAGAGAAAATGAAAAACTAGCCCCAACTCTGCCTCTCAGTTTCCTTAATCATCCCATCATCCGATCTTTAGCTGTCTGTTTCATCTATTCCAGAAGCCTAAAGTCAGCAGTGATGAAACAAAAATCTCAGTAACATAACTAAAGAATAAGAGGAAACTGTGTGGACAAATGACTAGCAAACAGCAAGTTTTTGAAAGAGGGTCAAGGATAGGGCAGATGTTTCCTTAATATATTTCGGTAAGCTAACGGTCTGTTAATTCAGTTATTTATCAGAATGCCATTTGGTAAAATACCTCCTCTAAAACACTGAATGTAATACTAAATCTTGGACAGTTGGAATGGGTTATTAATTTATTTCCAGGAGTTGTTTAAATCAAAGACATAATCATGATAAAAATAGTACAGAAACAAAGTGACTTTACCATTTGGGATGTCAGGTTTATAATTCACATTATTTTCAAATAGCAATTCTGTAGGACAGGATTTCTCATGAGTTGGAAGTTAAGACAGAGGAATTGATATTAAGTTTTGTTATCAGCTTGACTCTTGTGGAATACTTTTCTACTGCATTTCTGTATTTGAAGTCTTGTTAATTGTCCTCTCACAGAATAAAGGCTAGAAGAGAGGTTATATGAGACTCTCCCTTTTTTTTTTTTTTTTTTTTTCTGAGATGAGGTCTCACCCAGACTCGACTCGAACTCCTGGGCTTAAGGGTTCCTCCCACCACTGAGCCCAGCTGAGATTCTCTTAATGTGTGCTCCAACATCTTCAAGAGGAATGAAAAAAGATATAAGTCCTTCATTGCAATAGAAAGTAGATCCAATAATAAAAAAAAAATCCTAAGTAAATTTGCTTTTATGAAATTGTGATTGTCTTTGTTGTTATTTTTCAAGAGAAGTTTATTTTTAGTATTAAATCAGTCCTTGAACTGGTATCAAGGAAAAAGATACCTCACAGAGGAGTTTTCTTTCTGCAAGCAACTGGCAGAAATGTGACATGTTTGATTATGTATCCATTTGTATTCCCTATGTATTTTAATGTTTCCCAAACTGTTGTTCATCATAAAATGAAAAATATGTAAAGCTCTGTTTAATTATGTCTTTGCATATCCATGTACTCTTTTTTTTGGCAGGTGGGGAAGGTAGCTTTAAATACTCTATTAATTTGTGTAGACTTTCTTGATTTTGTCATTTAAAAAAGATTTCATACATTGAGATAGATGTGTATTATAGACATCATCTATAGGCTCTTAAAATGAAATTGCTATTTCCACAATTAAACAAATTCCTTGCAAGATTAGTCAGGAAGAGAAATGGAAATATACCAAAATATAACAAAGTGTATTTTAGAAAATATCAAAGCACCATAAATACCACCCTCTTCCCCATCAAGTGCAGACTATGATTCCTCCCTAAATTATAGATCTGTGAGTTTGAAAGAACAGAAAGAATTTGATAACATTTCATTGTAGCAAAGTTTTTGCCAAACCACTTTTCACAGAGCCCTTGTATCTTACATCTCAGTGTTTCTGAAAGAGCCAAAATTAGTTCTTACTGATGCTCAAGCAACTGAGGAATTATGAGCATTCCATTAAATAAGGGTACCAGTTTGTAACTATGTCATTGCATGTTAATACTTTTTGATTCCCCTAATGACTAAATATGGTTCTCAATGTGTGTGATTTCCATCTGAATCAAAGGGAGTCATGTACACAAAGCTAGAACTTGATGCAGTGCTACTTTGAAATATAAAAGAGTATTTCTACAACACTTGACTTCAAACTTTAAATGAAACCCATAACAGATGTGAAAAAAAGAATTATGACAAGGACAACCTAATATAAGTTTTATAAATTTTAGGAAATGTCATCTTTTTACTGGTTTCAGAGACTTTTTCAAATGTTTTAAACACAATTTTCAGATAACAATAATGAAAAGCTGAGCCCCAAACCAGGGACAGGTGAACCAGTTTTAAGTTTGCACTACAGCACAGAAGGAACAACTACAAGCACAATAAAACTGAACTTTACAGATGAATGGTAAGTTAATATTTTTGTAAAGATGTTCTTAGCCATTTTATAGGATTGTATTAGATTTTAATTTTTAACACTTCATCATCTTTATGTTTTGTTTTGCTATAAGGTATTGGTTTTTAAACTTGAGTGTGCTTCAGAATCACTGGGAGAGCTTGTTAAAATGCATATTACTGGACCCCACTCTCAGAATTAGGTTTGGGGTGGGGGTCTGAGAATTTGCATTTTAAAAAACTTTCCAGATGATGCCAGTGCTGCTCATCCTAGAATATTTCTTCTGATAGAAAATGCAAAATATAATACTACTAATAATTAATAATTAAAATTAGTGCAAAAATATAAACTTAACATTTTGGGACTTTTTGCAGTCGTGGTCCTAGGTAGGTGTATATGTATGATTTTTGTTTTGAGTTTTAGAATATAATTTTAGTGATACTAAATATACTGTATTCTCCCCTGCATTTGTTTGACTTTATAATAAATATTCCCATGTTACTACTTAGTTTTAATAAATATTATTTTACTAGCTGTGTAATAGTTCATCAAGTCGATGTTCTATAGTTTACTTAGCCATTTTCCTTTAATTGGGCAGTAAATTTGTTTACCATTTTTTACCAAATAAGGCTTTAATGAATATCTTTGCTTATAAAGCCTTTTCCTGCCTTCAAGATTATTTGAGAGCTATTTCTGAAATGAACTATATCTAGATTAAAAGATATTGCCAAGTTATTTCCAAAAGAATCTTTACTTACTATAGTCCTACTAGACACATATAGAAGTATACGATTTACTATCTCCAGGCTAGTGTTCAATATATTTATTTATTTTTAACTTCTATATTTGATTTAAAAATACTTTTAATATTTATTTAATTGATTACTAGTAAGGTTGAACTTTTTCTTTATTTAATGGTCATATAGCTTCTCTTTAATAATGTTTCTGATCATATTTATTGCTCATTAATCTAATGAAACTTTACATTTGAGAAAAGCAAGTTATGTAAGCTTTTTATACTCTTTTCCATTGTCTCATGACCATTTGATTGAGAGAGCATACAAAATTTTTAAATTTAGGAATGGTAATATATTAGTTAATATATTGATATAGTATTTCTTAATATATAATATAGTTATATAATATTTGTTAATATATAATTATACCAATTGTTTAATGACCAATATATTAATTATTCATAATTAATATATTAATATATTAATATATTTAATATTTAATTGTATATTAATATATGATCATGTTATCTGTTACTATAATATATGTAATATAGTTATATATTGTCTTAATATGTAATGAATTATATGTTGATATGTGATATTACTTTTATTTAAATTCACTGGTTTCCATTTGTGTTTATGTATGTATGTATTTTATATTAAAATATTTGATTAAGTAGGATCTTAAAATACTATTGGATACCTTCTATGTTCCGGGGACTATTCTAGACATTGGAAATACATCAGTGAAAAAAAATACTTAAACCCCTGCCTTATTGGAACTTAATTCTAGATGGAGGAAGTTTATTATAAACATAATTAATAAGTGTACCATATAGTATGTTAGAAGGACAGTGGAGGAAAATAGAGCAGGTAAAAGTGATTGGGAAACCTAGGCATCATTGAGAAGGTGACATTTGGGCAAAATGTCACTTGAAGAGTGAGAAGGAGTGAGCCACGTATTTATATCTAGGGGAAGAGCATTTGGGGCAGAGAGAAAACCAGTACAAAGACTCTGAAGCAGAAGCATCAGACCTAGTATGTTCAAGGATCTTAAGAAGACCAGTGTAGTAGGAGTGGAGTGACCAATGGAGAGAGGAATAGTAGATAAGGTCAGCCAGGAAATTGAGGAGGATATTTAAAAGGAAAAGGTTATTTCTGGTTATTGTATTGAGCATATGCCATCAGTAGAAACCAGAAGAACAGTTAAAAAGCTATGGCAGTAAGAAAGGTTAGAGGTGGTGGTGGCTTAGACAAGGATGGGAGCAGTGGAGGTGGTTAAAAAAAAAAAAAGCGATTGGATTCTAGATATATATTTGAAGGTGCAGCCAGTAGGACTTTATAAGTCCTAGTGCCTGACCATTTAAAAATTGTGATGTTTGTGGCCCTTTTTCTTAATACATAATTTAAGATGACAGTAGGTCGTCATACTTATCACGTCTTTTCCATTCTCATGATTCTGTACACAAGGAGCTGGCATCTTCTGAAGAATCTTACCTAAACTTTTTGGGCTTTTTTTTTTTTTTTTAGAGAAAATCATTTGTCCCATTCTTCTTTTGAATGCTACTTTTCCTTCTCTAAAAACTGACCATGAATTATATTCTCATTCATTAGTTTCTTATTTCTTTGTCAGAAAAGCAGTTAGCATTTTTTATTATTATGCAAGTATTCAACATTCATTGTAAAAAAAAAAAAAAAAAACCAAACAGGCAGAACTTAAAAAAAAAAAAAAGTATACAGTCTTTTTCATCTATACCAGGATTGTCTCTTGCTTTTATTTTAGTTTCTTTGGCAACAGATGAGGCAATAGAACATGCTAAGAGCTTGGACTGAAACTGACAAGTTTTCGAACCTCTCTAAATCTCAGTTTTCTCCCTTGAAAACGGGCATATTTAATAGAACCTACTTCATAGGTTTAGTATGAGATTTAATGAGATCATGCAGAGAAAGTACGTAGCACTTACTAGCACATTGATTGGCACCTGAGAAGGCCCTCATTGATTGTTAGCTACAGTTCTCATCTTTTGTAAATTGTCTTTCAGATACTTTGCCCAGTTTTCTATGGTGTTTATCTTTTTCTTATTGCGTTATTAGAGCTATTTATTTATTATAGAATTAAATGAGGATTATACCATTTGTCTTTCATTTGTTGCAGATATTTTTCCCAATTTGGTGTTTGTTTTTCAGTTTACTTACAGTGGTTTTGCCTTATGGTTTCTACCTGTGATAGCATGCATAGGATAGCCTTGTTATTCCTAGAATTAAGGGAAAAGGTTCTTATATTCCTCTCATATTTTCTATAATTTGGTATCAAAAACTGTATATTCCTTCTAGAATTTATTTTCCCATAAAGTATAACGTGAAGCCATAGCTTTGGTTTTACCACATGGCTGTTTTCTTGTCTCATTACCATTTATTGAATAATCTTTTTATTTCTGTGTGATTTAAAATGCCATATTAACATATGTTAAATATATTTACTCGGTTACTATGTCTTTTCCACTAATATGTCTCTATTCCTACTCAGTACCATAACATTTTAATTACTATAATGTATACACTAAGCGTTTTATTCATGCCTGAATCATAGCTTTCTCAATGGAAAAAATAAATATATACGTACCACCTTAGCTTTTTTTTTTTTGCCAAAATAGCTATATATTCCTTTCTGGTTTAAAAGAAATACATGTTTGTCACACACACACACAAAATTCAGTATAAAAAATTTACCTGCAGTAATTCTACTGACATGACACTCAACACTGGTGCATAGCCTTCTTGAGATTTTTCTCTGCATATATACACCCATGTGAATATACAATTTTAGTTAAATAATATTATATATGTACTCTTTTTTTTAAAAAAGTCCAATTGACTTCTGCAGTCAGCCTAAAATAGTTTTTGTCATGGCAAAAAGTCCATGATTGTTTGTATTGTTTATTGAGTTACTGGTATTTGTCTATAATTAATGTTTTTTTAAGTTACTGTAAATCTTACTTTTTTTCTTGTACACATTTATTTTAAACTTAAAGAATTGTTGCATTTCTATGAACTTAATTTAAATCTCAGTCAGATTGTTATACATGTCCTCTTTCTCACTCAGTCCTCTCGTTACACATATGCCGTGATTTGTCACAGAATACTTATTGAAAATTATTTCTTTAAAAATTGGCCTCATATTCTGCTATAGCTAGAAATGCTAATAGAACTATGGTCATCATCAGGTGAGTATTAAAACTGAAGCAGAAAATATTACCCTATCCTTCTACAGAACTATGATGCTCAGTCACCTGCCATGTTTGAACAGCAGATCAGAACTGGAAGTGATCCACAGGGAGCAGTTCAAAAGACCAAAGAACTGGCCAGGCTTTTGTTCAAATATTAATTTTAAAGTAGCCTGGAATAACAGAGTCTAAAAGGGCATATGATAAAAATCTGTATAACCATTAAGGATTTGGATATGGTGAACCATCTGTAGTGAAGACAAGAAAGGAGACAATGTAGTTCACTTAAAATTCAATAGAGAGACATGTAGAAACACATACTAGATAATGAAAGGATCCAAACAGTGAAGAAGCAGTCTCTTTATATTTTTGAATCTTTTTTTCAAGAGTAAAGTGTGTTATGATAGTCATCTCGATTTGTTTGAAATGATGTTTACAAATGCTATTAAAATAATAAATCCTACATTTTACTTGTATTGTGAATTTTTTGGTCTGCCTCTCTAGTTGTAAAATAAAAAAAATTATCCTAAAAGATCATATTGATTAACTTCTTGGTGGAATCACTTATCTTGTTTTGGTGATAGGAGCAGTATAGCATCAAGTTCTAGAGGAATTGGGAGCCATTGCAAATCTGAGGGTCAGGAGGAATCTTTGGTCCCACAGAGCTCAATGCAACCACCAGAAGGAGACAGTGAAACAAGTAAGGTGTTATTTTGCTTTTGTTGTTATAAAATCCCAGCATTGGATGTTTACCTGCTTTTCTGTTCCCTTTGATGCTGTATTTTGTTTCTTGTTTTTAATAAATTACTTTTGCTTCTATAGTCCAGCTGTTAAACTGATAGATAGCAAATCCAAAAGACGGGGACCTTAAGCAGTTAAAATGAGGAGACACAGTGAAGCACAATCCTCTTTGTGGACACAGTGGCCAGGATAGTTGTTCATCATACTATAAATGGATGAGATATAAATGTTAGTTTGAATTAATCTTTATCATTTTTATACCTAGCAATGAAATCCACTGTATCTGTTTTGATTGTATATGTGGTTTATAGAGGGGGGAAAAAGGAATAGAATCTAAACAAGTTACAAGTGAATCTATTTAATACCTGAAGTGCCACTTGGGGGATTTTTCAGAACCCTTTTCTAATAGAATATTTTTATATGACAATTACATGAAATTTAATGTCTAGCACAGAGACTGGAACACAGTAGATGTTCAATAAATGCTTGATTAATGAACAAATGAATTATATTTCTTATAAATGTGTAGGTACCTTAGTATAACAGAGTTTAAAATTAAGTATGTGTAAGACAGCTATCTGGTAAGCAAATGTCCAGTAAGGAACATTAAAGACTTATCCTTCATGCATCTGACAGTTAAATTCCAGAATTAAGTATTTTCAATGGCCAAAACAGAATTTATAGTATGGTCAGCTTAACTACTTGTTCATGATAGTTTAGATTTTACCAAATACATGATAGAGGGGCAGAAAAATGCTCAGTTTTAAGTTTAGATTTCGGGAAGGTTAGTAAAATGCAGGATCAGGTAATTTCAGCTGTAAGGGATAGTCTAAAGCAGAGATTCTGCACATAGAGTTCATGAAGCTCAATTCCTGGACTTCAGGAAGAAGCAGTGGGCCCATCCATCCATGATAGTGTTTGTACAATTTTGTATGCAAATACATATTTGCCTTGTACTGAGGGGAGGTTTTAGCTGAATGTCAAAGGTTCCTATGACTCAGAAAGGGTTAAGAAACATTTATCCATAGGAAAGCTGGAGTATTAAGTTGGTGTTTACTTTTCTTAAAAAATCTGGATTTAATGATA
The DNA here is from genome assembly GCF_028885625.2 of Pongo pygmaeus. Classification (NCBI taxonomy): domain Eukaryota; kingdom Metazoa; phylum Chordata; class Mammalia; order Primates; family Hominidae; genus Pongo; species Pongo pygmaeus. The sequence continues at coordinate 82,050,505 of NC_072373.2, read as the reverse complement.
CATTTGGCCCTACATGCCCATGGATTCCGTGGAAATACTCCCTCCCAAAATAACAATATGACGATAAAAAGGAATATAGATTTAAAAACAATAACAGCATAGCAACCGTTTACATAGCATTTACATTGCATTAGATATTATAAGTAATATAGAGATAATTTACAGTATAAGGAAGGGTATGTATAGGTTATATGCAAATATTATGCCATTATATATGAGGGACTTGAGGATCTGCAGATTTTGGTATTTTCAGCGATTTTAGAACTAATCCCTCATGGATACCAAGGAATGACTGTAATTTGGTTTACTTACAGAAGCTCCTGAAGAATCATCAGAGGATGTGACAAAATATCAGGAAGGAGTATCTGCAGAAAACCCAGTTGAGAACCATATCAATATAAGTGAGTTGCTCCCTTTAGATAATTGCTTTGTATGGGAAAATAAAAAGCCTTAATCTATGTTAATCTCTCTAGAGTTAGAGGCCATGTCCAAATGTGTTGTGGAATTTTCCTCCCCTTATAGAGGAATTAGACGTCATATTAGAATGTGTTTGTCAGCTCCTAAGTTAGGTTAAATAATTAATATTGCCCACATTACCACCTGTTACATACAACTTTATTTTCTGACAGCACAATCAGATAAGTTCACAGCCAAGCCATTGGATTCCAACTCAGGAGAAAGAAATGACCTCAATCTTGATAGCTCTTGTGGGGTTCCAGAAGAATCTGCTTCACCTGAAAAAGCCAAGGAACCAGAAACTTCAGATCACACTAGCACTGAGAGTGCTACCAATGAAAATAACACCAATCCTGAGCCTCAGTTCCAAACAGAAGCCACTGGGCCTTCAGCTCATGAAGAAACATCCACCAGGGACTCTGCTCTTCAGGACACAGATGACAGTGATGATGACCCAGTCCTGATCCCAGGTGCAAGATATCGAGCAGGACCTGGTGATAGGTTGGTAAATTTTTAATTAACATGAACTGTAAAAAATATATTTCACAAGGATTTGTTTGAAGTCATGTAAGGGAATCTCTCCATTTTTGACAGTTGCTTCCTCTAAGAGTGTCTCATTGATGTAAACTTAAAGAAACTTACAGTTTACTGTAAATGATTTTACATATTATATTCTTTGAGCACTGTGCATTAATAGGGAAATAAAAAGTCTTCATTCTCTGTATCTCTAGCACTGAGGCTTGCTTCTGAATTTACAGATCAAGAGAAAAGAATGTTAAGAATGACCCACAGGTTATTTATGAAGTCAAGGTTATACTTAGCTCTCAGGTTATCTTGTAGATATCCAGGCCTTTATCAGTTTTGTTTTGGTTTTAATGTTAATTTTTTCTGCTTCTCTATTGACCCTGGATTAAGGTAATGTGTTAGTAGTTCTGTTTTTGGAAACACTGTTTTTCTTTGATTTCTACTAAACTTAGTGACTGAATTTAGAAAATGAAAAATTATACCAAATAAATACCGTAGCAGCAATAAAAAATTGAATTGCCAACATGTTTATATAGTTTTTCTATATTTTGTGTGATCACAAGGATATATTTTCCTTTGTGGGAGATAAAATAAATTTTTAAAGTATACTGCATTTCATACTCGTGGAAAACTATTTCTATTATTAGTGCTATCATATCTTATTGTAAGTTCTGTCCTCTTTCAGAGAACCTAGTTTTAATCTTAAAATTCTAGTTTACAAAGGAGTGAGATTCTATTTGAAATATTTCACATTTTATATGCTCAATATATTGCTGTTTATAAGATACCTAAAGTATCTGTCAACTGAAAAATATAATGAAAGATTAATTTACCACTCATAGTCAAGAGCATGATGATGGGTTTGAATACTGGTTTCACCACTTACCAGCAATGTTTTTTCATTCAAATTACTTAATGACTCTTAAAGATTCAGTTTCTTATCTATAAAATAGGGTTATAATTATCTAAAATTATTGTAAGAATTTAAGAACACATCTATCAGTCAGTCATGATGTGACCTGGCTCATGTTAATAGCACTAATTAAATGATAGCTGTATTAAACAATCAAGATAGTCTATGAGGCCACTTTAATTTTTAAAAGAATTACAGTAAGAATGACTCTAGGGATAAAGACTGAAAAAAGACAGGCAAAAATCCTGAAGAGGATAGCTTGCAGCTCAGGGGAACTGCCTTTTCTTAACTATGAAAGGGTATGTTTCTTCTTTTAGTCATATTTGGGAAATGTTTACTTTGCTATGGCACTTTTTTTGTAGATATGAAGCAAGAATTTCCCCCCATATTTATACTTAGAGATTAATCAAACATCTTCTCTTTACCTGTACACATTAATCTTGAGCATTCTTAATATATATTTTAGGCAAGTAAGACTTAGTTCTATTTCTTTGCATACCCAGAGGGAGTTCCTTAGAATGTCATTACCACTTAATATATGCAGATGAGGTTAGCAAGCTTAGCACAATTTGAAAATCAAACTGATAATTTCCAAAACCCAGGGTTGAGAGCTAGATTCTATAATTTACTTAAGCTTGTACATTTATGGCCTTCCATTTATATAAATGAGCTAATGTCTTATTTTTCTATATTTAAGTAGTAGAACATGATACTGAGGTCATAACTGAAAATAAAATTTAAGTGCCCAGTTTCTAGTAATGTTTTTTATGGATATTAGACACTTCGAGAAAGTCATATATTTAGCAGCTTCTATGCAGGTTAATTGTAACACTAATACCAAGCCTGCTTTATAGCTGAGGAAACTTAGGTGCTAAGCAAAGGGTTTTGTATATTCTAGACCTAAGGAGTTTTGTTTTTTGAAACACAATTCTATAATATTAATGAGAAAGGAGGATTTGAGGTAGGGTGGGTCCTGGAGAATACAGAAACTGTAATCTTTCTATAGATCTTTATCATCTTCATAATACTTAGATGATTTATATGTTTTAGGGATTCTTTTAGCATTTAGATCTGTCACAAAGTTGGTTCCCAATAGCCTCATTGACCCAAGGAAACCCAGATGCTGAACTAGACTAGCAGAATCTTTTAGAAGAGAGATAATCCGTGACAACAAACGTCTGTAACTGATCCCACTTCATGCATATACTCTTGAATTCATACCTCATGGTTAGATCCAGATTTGAAACCACTCTGGGATCACATTTAGTTCCCTGCTTTTTAAAAATTAAATATTATTTAATATTCTGTACACTCATTTGAGTATTTAGCCTATGTTGGTCCTACATGGTATTTTGTTTTGTAAGATATAGTAGTAAACTTCCTGAAGAGGAACAGAAGAATAATAAAATTCTTATCCTTCAAGAAACTTAATTATTTATGAAGAAGAGAGAATACCAAAGCCATTTATAGGAACATAGAAAACATTTAATATGTGAAAGTAAATACAATTATATATATGTGTGTGTGTATATATATATATAAAGATGTGTATACTGAGGTAATTAGAAAGTGATTAGAGTAACAATTACATTAATTTTCCTTTGAGATTTCCATTATTTTCTAGCTCTTTACCAAAAATTTGTAAATGGTGTAAATATTTCCTCTGACTTTTATCTAAATCAGTTTTTATAATTCTTAACTTTTTTGGCACCATCCTGATTTAATCTTGAACAACTGTAAAAAAGTATACTTTTAATATTTCTGCACCTTTCTAAGGGCTCTTCATCATTGACACTTCTGCTAGTTTATCTTACTTCTCAATTTAGCTGACTTTTATTCTAAAGAGAGAAAGTTTAAGAGATTTTGCTTCTTAAGAACATGAAAAGAATCACTTACCAGCTTGTAATTAGTCCTATGATTTTGGAGAATTTCTTTTTCCCAAGAGACTAAGGGTTGTGAAGCTCTGTTGTAAAAATCATACCATTTGGTTCCTAAAGTCCAAGGATACATTGCACACATGGATGAAATGCCCACCCAAAAGGATGTATGTCTTAAAGTTCCCTCCATGCTGCCATTTGCAAAGCCCAGTAAATATTAGTTTAGCTAGGGTAGAGAAGTGGTCCTAAAATTAAATATTATACAAGTGTATACTTAATTTGATCTGTACTTTATATGAAGAACTATATAGTGGACCTCATCAGTTTTTGTTCCAAATTTAATTTTTAAAAGGAAACTATAAAAGGCTTTATAGCTAAGTCATTTCTGACAAATTTACTGAAAATATCAGAACAGTTCCTTGCAATACGGAGTAATGATTTTTAAAAAAATATTTGCATTCTTATAATTTGGTTAAATAAATGACCCAGGTTTTCACTTTTGGGCTGTGATCAAGCATGAGAAGGAAATGTCTTAGAAAATGAAGACCTTAACAACTAACATAGATATTTGTAAATGGAATGCTCTTCTCATTAACTACAGCAAGTCTATATAAATGTAACTGGGAGTCTATAGCAGAGCAGCAGACTTACTCCTAAAGAGCCATATAGTAAATATTTTGGCTTTGTTGGCCAGGAGACAAAATGGAGACCATTATGGTAGGTACTTACATGACCATTTGAAATATTACCATTTGAAAATGTAAAAACTATTCTTAGCCTAAGGTTCATTTCAAAAATCGGCATTTGGCAGAGATCTAGCCCAAGAGCCATAGCTTGCAAATACCTGCTCTATAGTAATCAGTGTTATAGAGAGAAGTCAAACTATAGTCTGTGGTAAAATGCCTCTACTGGCAGAAATCCAGAGTTTGAAACAATGAAATATATGAATCTCCACATATTTGGGTTCCCTTTAACTTTGCGTAAGGCAAGAACATGGAACAGTAAATGGGAAATAAATTGAAAAAAGACAGAAAGAAATGTTTGTTCTCTAATCATGGTGTTTAAAAAAATAAAATTAGTCCTAATGTCAAAAATAAGTCTGACTTAGGAAAAAAGCAAAAAAATAGTATGTGTATCTCTTAGTGATTTTATATACTCTATTTATTTCATTTTGTTTTATTTTTTTGAGACAGGGTCTTGCCCTGTTTCCCAGGCTGGAGTGCAGTGGTACGATCATAGCTCACTGCAACCTCATACTCCTGGGCTCAAGCGATCTTCCTCCCTCAGTCTCCCAAGTAGCTGGGATTACAGGTGCATGTTGCTGCACTCTGCTAATTTTTTGTTGTTGTTGTTGGGTTTTTGTTTTTTTTTTTTTTAGAAGAGACAGTCTCACTATGTGTTGACCAGGCTGGTCTTGAACTCCTGGCCTCAAGCCTCAGCCTCCCAAAGTGCTGGGGGACTACAGGCATGAGCCACCGCACCTGGCCATATACTGGGTTAAGAAACGTAAATACATGCCCTTGGAATGAAAAGAGTGTGGTTGAGATCTCTGTTTAGATAATCTTCATATAATTTTTTTTTTTTTTGGAGACGGAGTCTCGCTCCATCACCCAGGCTGGAGTGCAGTGGGGCAATCTTGGCTCACTGCAAGCTCTGCCTCCCAGGTTCACACCATTCTCCTGCCTCAGCCTCCCAAGTAGCTGGGACTACAGGCGCCTGCCACCATGCCCAGCTAATTTTTTGTATTTTTAGTAGAGACGGGGTTTCACCGTGTTAGCCAGGATGGTCTCGATCTCTTGACCTCGCGATCCACCTGCCTCAGCCTCCCAAAGTGCTGGGATTACAGTCGTGAGCCACCGCGCCCAGGCCATATAATTTTTTTTTTTTTTACAATGCCAAATCTGTTGTAAGTGATTTGATGGCCTGATTGGTAGCTCTTACTGTTTCTAAACTCAAGAGAAAACCTAAATTACTCTCTGAAAAAAAAAACAAGCATCTAAGAAAGCTTCCTGAATAAGTCCTCACATAGTCTTGAACAGTTTTTAATTATAGCCTCAGTTAGGATGATCTAACAATTTTTTCCCTAAAGAGGGATTTATCCTATATTGCCCTTTAATAACTTTTAAAGTATTATTTTCATAGAAATTTGGTTCCATATGCCTACTCTGGACCATGGAGCATAGCCCTCACTTTTTTTGTTTTTTTGAGACGGAGTCTCGCTCTGTCGCCCAGGCTGGAGTGCAGTGGTGCAACCTCGGCTCACTGCAAGCTCCGCCTCCCAGGTTCACACCATTCTCCTGCCTCAGCCTCCCCAGTAGCTGGAACTACAGGCGCCCGCCACCACGCCTGGCTAATTTTTTGTAGTTTTAGTAGAGAGGGGGTTTCACTGTGTTAGCCAGAATGGTCTTGATCTCCTGACCTCGTGATCCACCCGCCTCGGCCTCCCAAAGTGCTGGGACCACAGGCGTGAGCCACCGCGCCCAGCAGCCCTCACTTTTAAAGCCAAAATTCCTTGTACTGTAAATTTGGCAGCATTTATTCAGTCATCATTATAACCATGATTTCCTTATTTCTCATTATTGCAGTTTATTCCTTATTAAAGAAAATTGCAGAGAGAAAAGAAGTAGTCAAAGAGAAAGAACTGGACTTCTAGGGAGTTAAAAGCCCTGTTATTCTTTGCTCATTTGTTATATAGTCTTGTGGTTAGGCCAAGTGAATCAGCTTAGGGCTTATTTGTTTATTTTCCAAAGAGCTCCTCAGCTTTGAGGAGCACGTATGTGTTCCAGTGGATAGTATTCATAATAAGCCAGTGCAGTTTCCCATACTGTGACAGGATTGGGTTCTGATTTATTTAAAAGATAAAAGGGATTAAGTGCAATGTCTTCCTTCTATTCTATCTTCAATGAGTGTTTCTGTTTCCTTAATTTCTTCATATACATTTAGTTGACTGATATATTCCTTGCTTAATGCCCTAAGTCACAAAGGGAAACAAAAGTTTTTTTTTTTAAATTGAGATGAGTGATGATAAAAAGGGTGTCCTTAATGCTTTAAATATTGGGTTCTTTGAAGTCTTTGTAAGTGATTTCAGTTATTGTGTTCCCTTCACTAGATTTAATATCAGAGGAACAACAATAGGTGATAGAATAATGAGGTAATTCAGTATGTTCCTTTGTAATTTTTTTTTTTTATGATGGATTTGCCAGGTCCTCTTTTGCCACAGCTAACCACCTTTCCTATTAACAGTTAATACTTCCTTTGAACTTACTGAACTCTAAGTGCTAAGCATTGTAAAGCAGGTTGCTTTCCACAAACTATATTTAGCTGCATGCACTGCATGGGGATAGAATGAAAAGAAATTTCCTGTGTGCAGACTGATGTTCACTTCAAATATGTCATATGACAAAGTAACTATAATCTGAAATGATGTACTTTAAATATCAGTTACTCTTTTTGGATATTTTGTAGAAGAATGCAATTTATGTTTTTTAAATTTGATTGGAATAACAATTATCAACTTTTTCTTATTCATATATGCTCCTTTTCCTTGAGCTCAATAACTAAAAATGTACTTGAATCTAAATCTGTGTATAGGTTTCTGATTTTTGCGAGAAAGTTGTTTCCTTATAAATAGTTTAGAAATAGTGTCACATATCAAGATGATATATAAGCCTCAAGCACTTCTCTGATTCTGACAATGGGACATATTTTTGAGTAGATCTTTAAAGTGAACCTCAATGACATCAGTCACCTACTCAAAACCTGGTTTGCTGACAAAATCAACCTTGTACTTAACTCTAGAGGCATATATCTGTTATTTACCATCAGTTTCTAAAACAGAGTTGAACATGAAACATATAGCAACAATCAGAAATGTAAAGTTTGTAGAGTTCCTAATGAAAAATACAGAAGTCATGAAATAAGCCAAAAAATATAATAGATGTATGGAAATTTCTGGTTATGGTTCATTGTCAGGAGGATTCTCATCTACAAGTCTCAAATTTGTTTTTGCTTCTCAAACTTGTTTTGTTTTTGTGCTGTTGTTTCTAGCCTGTTTTAACATTAAGGTATATTTGAAGTAACTTTTTCAAATTATTACTAGTTATCACTTTGTTTTATTCTTTTTTTTCCCCAAGATGTAGCCTTGCTCTGTTGCCCAGGTTGTAGTGCAGTGGCGCAATCCCAGCCCACTACAACCTCTGCCTCCAGAGTTAAAGTGATTCTCCCGCCTCAGCCTCCTGAGTATCTGGGATTACAGGTGCCCACCACCAGGCCCAGCTAATTTTTGTATTTTTAGTAGAGACAGGGATGGTCACCATGTTGGCCAGGCTGGTCTCAAACTACTGACATCAAGTGATCTGCCCATGTTGGTCTCCCAGAGTGCTGGGATTACAGGCTTGAGCCACCGCATCTGGCCTAGTTACCACTTTCTGATTAATTATATGACAATAAAATGGAATTTGCTTCAGAGTTTTTTGATATCCTGATTTATACTTTTTATCACAAGTACACAAAGCTGGTTTCTGGTTTTATAATGAAAATTGCAACTATAAAGTACCATGATGCTTTAATTGAGTTTTAGAAAGGCTAAAACACTAAAGTGGAGATTATCATGAACTGATAAACAATGGTAAAGCAGAAAATGTAACAGTTACCTCCCTATAGAGTGAATGAGGTGAGACTCATTCTTCTCTACCTCATTTATTTCTTATGTAGAGATTATCTGGTGGAAACTTCTAATTATAAGGCAGTATTTTCCTGCCAGTGAACACACATTTGTTCTGCTTCTCCTTTTAGCAATTGGAGATGTTCAAAGAATGTAAACTTCTGCTTAAGATAGACAAAATTAGAAAAATAAAATTATCACAGATGTTTATATATTTACTGCCCGTTATGACTAATCTTCATTAGGGACTGTCTTACAATGGGGAATGTGTTCTACTATAATCTGCTAAGATTCTGAATGATGGGTACCATATTTCTTTGAATAGTAAATAAAATGGTAGTCATCCCCTATTCTTCATTCTACTTTTATTACCTCATCACCTCTTACCTGGTGTACTGAGGGAGTTCTCCAACTCCTTCTACTCCTACTTTCAGTAGTTCTCCATTGTTTATGATATAAAGAAGAAACAAACCCAGCTTCCTTGCCTGGTATATAGGGCACTTCATATTATAGCTGCTGCCAAAAATTGGTCATGCTGTCTACATTGCCATACTTGGAGTGTCACTGAATACATTCAGAGGACTATTGGAGTTCTCTGAATACATTATGCTGCTTTAAGTCAGCGTATCTTTACATACTCTGAGCCCTCTAACAGAAAAGACCTCCCATCACTATCACCATCATTTGGGTCACCTCATCTTTCAACATCATCTTAAGCTACTTTTCCTGGCCCATATATTCCCTAATCAAAAATATGGGCCCTTATATACACCTACTGTACTACCTATCACAGTGCATTGTATATTTGTATGTTTTCATATATAAGAATGTAAGCACCTTTAAGGACAGTGTAATACATACATGCATACAGAAATAAAAGTTGGCAAAGACACCTTTTTGTCAAAAACTCTAGCTAACTAAATTTTTATTCATATTTCCCTGCATGATATGGGTTTTTGCTTTCTTTCTCTGCTTCCTAAAACTTGAATGAGAAACCAATGAATTACTGTTTCAGGGGTCCCACAGCCTCCCCACACAGTTGATTGTTTGCTACAAAGACTCAAAAGAATCAAAGGCACTTCAATCATGGCTATGATTTATTATGGCAAGGAAAGATCAGACAGAGTGGAAGAATCCAGGCACAATGTTCCAAAGTTCTCCCTTTCAGAATGTGCACCTCCCTTCCCAATAAAATACAGTAATACTTGTGTAGTTTTTCTGCCCTGGTGAAGCCTGCTTATAACTCAAAATCCAGGGTGTTTACTGGGGTCTGGTCATGTAGGCACCTCTGCCTGTGTGCCTAACCACAGTCACCTGAATTCCAGACCCGGAAGGAAAGTAGGTGTTCACCACAAATCATGTTAATTTTGCAGTTTACACAAGCTGGCCCCACAGGGTTGTGTCCCAGGCAGGCAGAGCAATGTAACATGCCAAAAGTCAAGTTCTCAGACACCAGCCAAGGGTCAGCCTTATAAGCAGACCCTTCTAAAGATAGCAGCATCAGACCTGCTATCCCTTACCTTTGTTTACTAATACATTGTAAGGCAAAGAATCCAGTTTCTTCCCCCACAAAAGAGCAGAAACAGCAAGATACTCTCTAGCAACCCATCTCCCTCACTTATTTCAGATACTTGTAAAGATACGTGTTGAAATGACAGAAATTCTAACATATAGAACTTTTTTGTTGATAAAGCTAGATGACGCTAACATATTAATAGTATCTTAGTTCATTTCCTGTTGCTTATGATAGAAATCTTCTGGGTAATTAATGAAAGAAATGCGTTTTTTACAGTTACGGAGGCTGGGAAGTCCAAGGTTGCAGGGCCACAATGGTACAAGCCTTCTTGCTGGCAAGGACTCTGCAGAGTCCTGAGCTGGCACAGGAAATCACATGATGAGAAGGCTAAGCTCAGGCTTCTCTTCCTCTTCTTATAAAGCCACCAGTCCCCACTGACCTGATAACCTATTAATCTATAAGTGAATTAATTCATTCTTGAGAGCGAAGCCTTCATGATCCAATCACCTTTTAAAGACCCCACCTCTCAATACTGCCACATTGGGGATTAAGTTTCACCACGAGTTTTGGAGGGGACATGCAAACCATAGCACATAGCTTTTACTATAAACCAAGTGTGTGTTTTAAAGCACTTAAAATGTTTATTTTTTAATAACATTTTTCTAGACTCTTATTTATAGGATTCAATTGGACTGCAAACATTTTAAAATTTATAATTTAAATGTAAATTTTAGCTTCACCCTGTCTGAATAATCACAGATTGCATATAAGAAGATTCAAATTAATGAGGTTTTCTTTTCTAAGAACTACTAAGCTAATATAAGAAAAATGTATACATAGTATAAATTAAAAGAACATATGGGTTTGGTTTTTTTTTTTTTGAGACGGAGTCTCACTCTGTCGCCCAGGCTGCAGTGCAGTGGTGTGATCTCGGCTCACTGCAACCTCTGCCTGCTGGGTTCAAGCAGTTCTCCTGCCTCAGCCTCCCAAGTAGCTGGGACTACAGGCACGCACCACCATGCCTGGCTAGTTTTTTGTATTTTTAGTAGAGATGGGGTTTTTAACTTGATATACTGAAGAACAGTGGTGTTCAGAATTATAATGAGCATTTCCAATGAACCATAAAAATACATGGAATTTAATTTATCCTTTTAATATCTTTTTTCTTATTTATGCCTGGGGAATGCATCTTTAACACATACCCACAGCAACTTTGATTCTTATAGAAAAGTTTTATAGCTACTATGAAAGTAGAGACATAGAAATGTAATAATTGTTGCAGAAACTCTTCTATTGAAGGAGACGGTGGTGAGGATAGCTTTCCTATGTTTGTAAGAATGTAGATCTTCAATCTTTGAATTGAAAAAAATCAGGCTCAAGTTTTTAATAATAAATTCACACTCAATTTATTTTTGAATGGAATAATTTAATTACAAAATAAGAAGATGAAGGTCACTGTTGTCCAGAGTGTTCTGATACTCTACAATGTGGTCACAAAATTTGGGAAATACTACATTGTGTATACCTCTTTGTGAGATTCATAAGAACCTGTAGCGTAATAAAGCCTCTGAGAAGACTTACAGCAAGAAACCTCTTTAAGCTTTGTTTAGTATATCGTTTTACACACTTACTTTATCATAAGCCTGTTTCGTGGAATACCTACAAAAATCCCAAGTTTTAGAAATGCTCTGCTTCCGGATTATTCTAACAAATTCTAGACAAGTATTGAGTTCCTTAGAAACCTGGACTAGGAGAAGCTTTTATTTCCCTTTAGTTTTTCACTGTGTGTTTTGCACAGTAAAGAATTTATTTCTACAGATTTATTCAAAATTCACCTGCTATAATTCTAGTCATGTTCTTGTATTCTATCCATAGTACAGTGTCCTTTATATAATAACCTTGTTTGGTAACTGAATTACTTAAGTCATTTCATTCCTGGTCTATCCTCTCCTAATCTTTGATTATGCTGTTTTTTCCACCCTAAAAAGTCTTTGTTCTCTTGTAAGGTATTTTAAATAATACCTATAATATCAGTTAATTTGTGCCATTCTACCTGTGTGTAATGGTGTTTTATGAAAGGGTTTACCATCTTGAAAATGGTATGCAAATTAATTCATATTTTTAGTGCTATTTAATGAATTTCTGCTTATATTTTAGCCTAGTTTTTTACTAAATGTTACTAGTACTTTTAAAACGGGTTTATAGACTGTTTCTGGTTCATGTAACTTCATACTTTAACCTTGGAGTTATCTCCAAGATTGCAGATTTTCTGGAATATGCAATAGTAAAATACAAAGTCAGGAGTCTAGGTTTTACTTTCTTAGATTAGTTTTACATCCTTCAGATTTACTCTTTTTCTCCATTAAATGTTTCTTCCAAATAGAATAATAATTGGTACTTTGAGCTGTTTCATTATTGCTTTGAAATTGCTGGATAATCAATTTTTTACCTATTATTTTGTTACTTCAATAAACCTATTATGTGCTAGATACTCTGATGGGTGCTGGTGATAATGATAACACAAAGCCTACCCTCCTTGAGCTCTCAGTTCAGTGGGATACACAGACACATATACATAGTTACAATACAGTAATTGCATTGAGAGAGCTTTGCAGGGCTTTGAGAGTATTAAGGACCCCTAATCTAACCTGAGGAAGGGGAGAATTGTATTCTTATAATTCTTGGTTTGTGACACACTATCATTGTTAGTTCATACTTGGCTCCTTTTCTTTCTTTCTTTAGACACCCATGAGCCCACCAACCAATCCAAGAACTAAAAAACTCACTGTAACTTAAATCTACCTGTTCACCCTATTTTGTCCATCTGCCTACCACACCAGTGGTAACCAGTGTCCTGAATGTTATGGTTATCATGCTTTGCTTTAAAAAACAAAACATAAACATATAAACATAAATTTTTACCCACTTTTGAACTTTATATAAAAATGATGTCATACTGTATACAAGACTGGGACTCCTTTTTTCCTCAGATATTATCTTACTGTGATTCATCCATGTTACATGTAGCTCTTGCCCAATCATTTTTACTGCTATCTAATAATCCATGTTTGACTAAACCACAGTTTATCCATTTTCCTGTTAATGGACATTTAGGTTGTTTCTAGTTTTTGATATTAACAGTGCTGCTTTGAGCATTCTGAAATATTTCTCCTGATAACAGCTTTTCTTGGGTATATACCCAGGAATGGACCATTTACAAAATAATTTAAAATTGTTTTCCAAAGTGGAAGTGTAAATTAAATATAATATCTAAGAATATTTTTTTAAAATCATGTTTATTCACATCACTGATTCTTGTTGTCACATATCTTGATTTTTCTAATTGATTTGGTAAACAATAATATCTCATGGTCTTGATGTTCATTGCCCAATTTACAAATAAGATTATGCATCTCATGTTTTTCAGCCTGATCTCCTGATCTGGTTTTTTTGTTTGTTTGTTTGTTTGTTTTGAGATGGAGTCTTGCTGTCACCAGGCTGGAGTGCAGTGGCATGATCTCAGTTCACTGCGACCTCTGCCTCCCAGGTTCAAGTGATTCTCCTGCCTCAGCCTCCCAGGTAGCTGAGATTACAGGTGCATGCCACCACACCTGGCTAATTTTTGTATTTTTAGTAGAGATGGGGTTTCACCATGTTAGTCAGGCTGGTCTTGAACTCCTAAACCTCAAGTGATCCACCTGCCTTGGCCTCCCAAAGTGCTGGAATTACAGGCGTGAGCCACTGCACCCGGTCCTGATCTGGTTTTCTACTGGGTTGTTTTAATTGAGTTGTTTTTCTTTTCCTTATTGATTTATAAGAATTCTTAATGCATTTTTGATACTAATCCACTATTGTGTATTAGTGTACAACTATTTTTTCTATTTTATGATTTTTTTCACTGTTTTCAGGCTGTTTTTTGATGAACCATTTTTAATTTTCACATTAAATTTTATCAATCTTTTATGCTTGTCACTTTCTTTTATTTACAAAATCTTTATCTGGAATTTTAAAATTTATCTGAATTTCCTCTTGAAGTTTTACTTTTGACATTTAAGTTACTAATTTATTTGGAACTGATTTTTGTTTATGATGTATATGTGTAACTTTTCCGTGCCCCATTTAGATAGCCAATTTTTCCCCTGTACATTTATGAAATGGTGAATTTTCCCAGTGATCTGCTATCCCACCTATGTCATATTACAAAGATTTATATAAAACAGATTTGTTTCTAGGCTCTTTTGTTTCATCAGACAATTTGTCTGTCTCTCTGTCAGTATCATACTTTTGTAATTATTATAGCTTTGTAGTAAATCTTAACGGCTGCTAAGGCAAGACCCTTCCTTCTCTTTATTCATTTTTAGAAGGATCTTGGCTATTCTTTGTCCTTTGGTTGATTTTATAATCAACTTAAGTTCTACAAATAAGTCATCAGAATATGCTTATAGTTGTAATAAATCTGTAAAATAAATTTGGGTGAAAATTGTTTATCTTTACAATACAAAGTTATGTCTACATTTATTTAGGCCTTTTTTTCTTTTTTCCTTGAGACAGGGTCTTGCTGTTTCCCCTAGGCTGGAGTGCAGTGGCATGATCATGGCTCACTGCAGTTTTGACCTCCTGGGCTCAGGCAATCCTCCCACCTCAGCTTCCTGAGTAGCTGGGACCACAGATGTGTGCCACCACTCCTGGCTTATTTTTGTGATTTTTTTGTGGAGATGGGGTCTCACTATGTTGCCCAGCCTGGTTTCAAACTTCTGAGCTCAAGGGATCCTTCTGTCTTAGCCTCCCAAACTGCTGGGATTATAGGTGTGAACAGCTGCACTCAGCCTCGGCCTTTTACAAAATATCTTTCAGTAACATTTTATTTTTCTGTGAGCAGGTTTTGCATATATTTTTTATAACTTAAAGACACTTTTTGTTGCTGTTATAAATGCATTCCTCTTAAAATTTAGGCTAATTGTCCCCTGCTGATATGTAGAAATGCAGTTAACTTGTATATGATTATGTATCCAGCTACATTCCTTTTCTATTATTTGTATTAATTGGCCCGTAGATTTTTTGAGTTTTGGTTTTTGTTGTTGTTTTAAGAGTTGTTTTGTTACCCAGGCTGGAATACATGGCATGATCTTAGCTCACTGCATTCTGTAACTACTGGGCTCAAGCCATCCTCCCACCTCAGCCTCCCAAATAGCAGGGACTACAGGTGTGTACCACCATGCCCAGCTAATTTTTTTCATCTTTTTTTAGAGATGGGATCTTACTGTGTTGCCCAGGCTGGTCTTGAACTCCTGGGCTCAAGCAGCCCTCCTGCCCCAGACTCCCAAGTAGCTGGGATTACTGGGGTGAGCCACTGTGCCTGGCCTAGAGCATACTTTTTAAATGAACATTTATGCTTTGATACAGTTCTCGTTTACTCATAATTATTACCACCTCATTTACTAATGCAGCCTTAATTTTGTCCATACATCTTGTTTTAAATGATTTGAAGCTGGGCACAGTGACTCATGCCTGTAATTCCAACACTTTGGGAAGCTGAGGTGGGTGGATCACTTGAGGTCAGGAGTCCGAGACCAGCCTGATCAATATGGTGAAACCCCATCTCTACTAAAAATATAAAAATTAGCCAGATGTAGTGGAGGCCTGTAGTCCCAGGTACTTGGGAGGCTGAGGCAGGAGAATTGCTTGAACCTGGGAGGCAGAGGTTGTAGTGAGCTGAGATCCCGCCACTGCACTCCAGCCTAGGTGATAAAATAAATGATTTGGGCTGCCATGTAAATTCTTGTTGCATAATTTTTTTCTCATTTATAGCTCTTATGTCCTTTGGCTTAGCAACACAGTTATTTCCTCTGCTACCTATAACTCTGCTTTCTTAGCAAAAGAGTTTTTTCTTTATTGGTTTCTTGCTAATCACATATTTGTAACTGATTCATTATTCCTTTTTCTTCCATTCAGAAAAATGAGAGATCCAAGCATATGTCTCTTTAGTATGTCTCTTTCGAGAATATTTGACCTCTCTATCCTTCCCATTCTCACCACCCAGTCAGAAAGAGATAGAGTAAACTAAACATGTCAGCTTTTCTGGGAGTTTCTAACTGTATCTGACTTAAAAATGTATGTGGAGATTCCTTTTTCTTTGATAGCATAGAAAAAAGTTTTGAACACATTTTTTAAGTAAGTCTGTATAGCTTAAAGTATACCATTTAGTTTATGAAAAAGTAAACATCTTTTTATTATGAAAGTAGAAGTATATAATTGTTACATAATTATTTTAAAAATTGTTAGTCACAATTTAGTGTCCATCTTTCCAAACGCTTTCTATGCATATATAATTTTATTCTATGAATTAGTCTTTAGCCTGTGTTTTAGATTAAGCAGTATAATGGTGATATCTTTCATGTGGTTGTTTATGGATCATTCATATTCTTTTTAATGGCTGCATAAGTATTTCATTGTATGGATGTGCCATAATTTATTTAACCTATTCTTTCTATATGAACATTTAGATTATTTCCAATCTGTCTCAATTACAGTTGTGCAGTGAAAAAAAGTTTGTGTATTTACATATTTTAAGTTTTTCTATAATATACATTTTTTAAAAGTTAAATTGCTGAGTCACAGCTTATATTACTTAATTTCTCTTCAAAAATATATTTTACTGGAACTTTACACTATGGGTGGGAGTGTAAATTTATACAGCCACTTTGGAAAACTACAAATAGATCTTCAGTTTGAGAGTATCTAGTAAAGCAGAACATTATGCACATACTGAGGTCTAGCAGCTCCTCTTCTAGGTATATATCCAACATAAATATGTACATAGTTCACCAAAAGACATACACAAATGTGGATAGTAGCCTAATATTAGTAATCAAAAATGTTGACAACCCAATGTCCACCAACAGTAGAATGGATAAATATTAATATATTTATACCAAGTAATACTCTGCAGCAAAAAGGATGAATGAACTACAGCCAAGTACAACATGGGTGAATCTTACAAACATAATTTTGAGCTAAAGAAGCTAGACATAAAAAAAAAATGTATTATTCCACTTAATTAAAGTTCACAAGCAGGCAAAATTAATTCATGATATCAGAAGTCAGAATAATGGTTTCCTTTAAAGGGACAGTAATGATAGAAATGGGGCACTTAGGAGACTTCAGGAATTCTGGTTATACTGTTTCCAAATACTGGTGCTGATTATATGGGCCTGTTTTGTTTGCAAAAACTCATTGAGCTTTTTACCTCATGATTTTCAACTTTCCTGTATATGTGTTATATTTAGTAAAAAGTTTATAATATCTTTTTTATGTGTAAAAACCACTTTCAAACTCCTCTCAGTAATGCCTGTTTTCCTGAACTCTTACCATTCTGGTATACATAAAAGTCTTTTCAATCTAATAAACATAAAAAGATCAGTTTTTTGTTTTTATCCTGTTATTAGTGAGACAGCATCTTTTATATATTTGTTAACTGTTACGAGATCTGTTTTTCTTACTGATTTGTAACCTTTTTAAAGATTATGGATGTTTGGTTTATTATATGTCAAAATATAATATTTTAAATAAATTCAAACTGACAAAATTATTAAGTAATATGTGTTAGGAGAGGAGAAGTTTTATTTTAATAGTTAAATCAGTTTTTAAGAGTCCTTTGTTCTTCAATCCCAGTTCTGTCACCAAATCATTTCTTAAGAGAGTAAAATCTGCTTCATTAGTTCCAAATTCGTAATATGGAGTCCATAAAGAAGATGCTGTTTGAAGGCCCTTGTTTTATTGCTTATATATTAATACTCTTTTTTTTTTTTTTTTTTTTTTGGAGACAGAGTCTTGCTCTGTCGCCCAGGCTGGAGTGCAGTGGCACGATCTCGGCTCACTGCAAGCTCCACCTCCCAGGTTCATGCCATTCTCCTGCCTCAGCCTCCCGAGTAGCTGGGACTACAGGCGCCCGCTGTCAAACCTGGCTGATTTTTTGTATTTTTAGTAGGGATGGGGTTTCATTATTCTTTTTACCTAAAGTAGTCTGTTTTTGGAACATCTTTAAACAACATTTTAAGTAAAATATCAAAATAGAAGTCTATCCACTGCTATTATATATTACCTTTAGTTTCTTTTCATTTATCTTTATGTATTTTCTTAATATGGAGAAGAGGGAAAAGAACATTGGATAAAATTTGTTATATTTGTAGTAAAATTGCACATGAATTTTGTCTGTATTATGTTTTTATAAAATAGCCCTTTAAAAACCAGTTTGCTGCATGCTATTGCCTTTACTTTTCATCCAGTACCAAATTTCTAAGTGATCTCTTAACTAAAATACTTTGTTGTAGTAACTCAACTAGTCTGACGTCTCACTGTTGTGTCTGCGTTTTTATGCTTTTGGTTGGGGGTGCCTTATTGAGATAGTGTGTTTATGTATTTCCTAGACTTACTATATTTTCATAAGTTGCTCATTATTCTTTGTGAATATTTTTATTTATTTTTGTTTTTTAATATGTAATTCATAGACGCTCTGCTGTTGCCCGTATTCAGGAGTTCTTCAGACGGAGAAAAGAAAGGAAAGAAATGGAAGAATTGGATACTTTGAACATTAGAAGGCCACTAGTAAAAATGGTTTATAAAGGCCATCGCAACTCCAGGACAATGGTACCAAATGTTCATGGCATTTTTTGGTGAAATTGCAGTTTCATACTCTGAATGTTTTTCCATAATGATTTATCTTCATATATTGCCAATGGGATTTCAGTATTACATTATTAAATCTTCAGTTATCTCTTTATCCAACATGGTTCTTTTAGTCCTATAATATATTGTGAAAGACCATTATTTTTTACAAGAAAACTCAAAAAATGCAGATTAAAAAAATTTTTAGTTTATACAAGTAATCATTGCTTTTTTTTTTTCTCTCTCTCTCTCTCTCTCACATTTGCTATCTACCTGAAAAGTTTCTGGTGGATTTTTTTTTTTTTTAAGCTTGTATTAGCATTCTTTGTTAGTTTTGGAGAGAAGGATTTGGATCTATAAAATCTAAGTTGATTGCAAAATATAGTCAGGCCACTTTATACCTATTTTTAAGATTGACAAGTGAAAATTTGTTTTAGTGACTTACCAGATGAAATAAGAATAGACCAGAAAGATCTCTAAGATCTTTTGTAGTTTTTACGATCTACAAGTTTCTACACCCAGTGTAATATTAATTACTTAATAAGAAAAGTTTTTGAGATGACTAGTGTAACTGTTACTCTGATCCCTTCATAACTAGAAAGTGGTGTTCTCCTCATATTCATTGCATCATCAGAAGGTATCTACAGAATCAGTTTTAATCCATATTACTGCCATATTACCCTTGCTGATGAATTTGTAGCTTGCTTTCTTTAGGATCTAGGTTAAAAAATTAACATTTGGGGTGGGGAAGTAATTAGCTCTTTCTATAAATATCATTGCTAGTAACAATTTACTCATTTTTAAAAGGTTACTCATTATTAATAGAAGTAACCAATTTATATTTCTTGCATTTTATTGCCTAAAAGTTAGCATGAAAATAATTAGAGGAAGGAGTGAGAAAAGAGAAGATAAGTAAATTTAACAGTAGCTCAGATAACAATAAAATTGTCTCCCCTCTTTTGTGAGAGCACCAAAAATGGCAAAGTAGCAGCTGCAGTTAAAATTTTTTAAAATCCTTGTTTGAAATACAAAGATTTTTGATGTTTCATTCATGTGCATTCATTTAAAAACGTCATTATAACTATTCCAGTATATCATATGCCTTTGATTCTGCTTCATAAAATTAAGTATGTTTATATCTTTCTCAATTGTGTTAGCTTATAATAGCTAATGAAAAAATTGGTGCTTTCTATTCTTTGGGTCTAAAGCAAAATACAAAAGATGATTTCTTTTTTCTGTGAATTATTTCATTGTCTTATAAAGCTAAATTGGTACAATTTTTGGAAAGTTCAGCAACATATATATAAATTACCATTATACTGTCCAAAACCCAGAAATCCTATTCATTCATTTAGCAGTTAATAATTAAGCACCTATTGTATCCCAAGTACCATTTCAGGTGCTGTAAATATAGTATTGAACAATACTATTCAATAGTATTCAATAGAAGTAAGTCCCTCTTCTTACAGGGGATTTTCTATTACTTACTGCCATCTTACCCTTGCTGATGAATGCCTATCATAATTTAAAGAAGCTAGAAGACAGATTTTTGTCAATTTTTTTTTATAGAGAGGGGATCTCACTATATTGTCCAGGCTGGTCTCAAACTCCTCAGCTCAGGCAGTCCTCCTGCCTTGGCCTCCCAAAGTGCTGGGATTATAGATGTGAGCCACTGCGCCCAGCATCAATTTTTAATTTTACTATTTTCTAAGCCAGTTTTTTTAAAAATGTAAGAATTAAAAAAAAAAGAAAAAAATGTAAGAATAGCATAAATCTTTGTTTTAATAACTTTAATTTGAATTTTTAAATAATTTTTTTTAACCCTTAGATAAAAGAAGCCAATTTCTGGGGTGCTAACTTTGTAATGAGTGGTTCTGACTGTGGCCACATTTTCATCTGGGATCGGCACACTGCTGAGCATTTGATGCTTCTGGAAGCTGATAATCATGTGGTAAACTGCCTGCAGCCACATCCGTTTGACCCAAGTAAGATATCTTTTCTAGGACGAGGGCTAGAAATTATTTGTATGACTCATCAGTCATACAAAATTATTTTTTTTTAGTTGTTAATATTATAAGAATAATCCAAACTATCTGACTAGGCACCACTAGAGTCAATTGCAGCTGAACTTGAGCTTCAAACACACCTATAATCTGCTTTTTGCACAAAGTAAAAGGAAATAGGTTAAAAAGTTTATTCTCCCAATATTTCTTCTAAGTTTTACAAGCTGTAAGAGGTTTAGTGTGACTGAACTTTTTATTGCATATCCAAATTGAACATCCAGTCATTTTTAGTCTTCACATATCTGAATTAATTTATCAGAACAAAAGAGCATTGCTCTTGTCTGTTTTTTGAAATTGCTCACATATCTCAGACAATGAATAAGTGACTTCAACAATGAATCTGAGTGACTTCAACATGGTCTTAAAATTATGTTCTAGGATAACATTTAGCAAATTGTCAAAATAATATTTTCAATTAACAGTTAAATATATAGTGTACAATTGCTGTTCAAGCTCAGTTTTGCTATATATACATATATGCATAATATAAGCATATCCTGAATTAATGGCATGTTTCTAGGCTTCATATTAATATGTAAATTTTATTTCTAGTTTTAGCCTCATCTGGCATAGATTATGACATAAAGATCTGGTCACCATTAGAAGAGTCAAGGATTTTTAACCGAAAACTTGCTGATGAAGTAAGATTTTTATTGTACTTACTGTAGACCATATTTCAATTTGTTCCTAAAATGCTTCCCTAAGAAAAAAGTTATTAGTTGCTAACATGAAACAAGCTAATGCAGTTAAAGAGGTCAAATTTTAAGAAAAAGAAAAATTAAGATAAAAGTATGTCTATAATACTAGGGAGGTAAAATCAAAATAGTAGCTTACTAATTATAATATTCATCATCGGTAACACCAGATTAGGTGTATAGTAGTTTAAGAAAAACAGGTTTAAGTATTCATGTTATTACAATAAAGAATCACACACAAAAAAATCTGTCCTTTTAAGAAAATAATTTTATTATAACTGTTTCTCCAAAAGCCTAGCAATTTTTCCATTTTTAGTACAGCTATTTTTCCATTTTGAATTTTTCTTAAAAAGGAAATGGAACTTTGTTTTTCAGGATTAGTATATAGCAGAACAAATGAGTGAAGAATCTTTTCCTTTATTATTATATTTTAAGATTTTTTTAAGCCTGTTAAAACAGTATTTTCAACCTGAGTTCTTTGGAGCTCTGGATTTCTTCTGGGATGGGAGAGGGAAGGTGGATAATAGGAAGGCATTACTCTGGGCCTTTCCTCCCCAACTTCAACCAGGGTTTTTATTTGTGGGTTCTCATATACTATTTCCTATGAAAATGAGAATCCATTGCTAAAAATGTTAGTAAGTTGGAAAACCACTACTCTAGACTAACACTGACTGTTCGTAGCACAATTCCCATGTATACTTTCACTCATTGAATAGGCATTTATAAAACACTTGATGTATTGTATACATAATGCTGGGTGTAAAAAAGATAAAGCCCTACCCTCAGAGTTTAGTGGGAAAGACAATGTAAACAGCTAGAACATACCATAGTGGGGTCTGTGTCAGTCAATAGTATACACATAGTGTTTCGAAAGCCAACAGAGAGGAATAGCTGTGTTTGTAAATGGGGTAGATAGGATGGAGAGGTCTTCACAGAAGAAATAAGAATTGGACAGAAGTCTGAGAATAGTTCACCAGGCAGACAGGGAGCAAAGCAGCATTTAAGACAGAAGGATCAGCATGTGCCAAAGCATGAGAGGGTAAATGAACCATCAGTGTGCCTGAAACCCTAGAGTACATGCACAAAAGTAGCTTAATCAAACTAAATGGGTAGGTGAGGGTAAGATTGTGAAGGGCCCTGTGGGGCACCCTGATGAGTTGGGAATTTATTATTTCAGTATTGGGGAAACTGTTGATCAGAGTAGCATCTTTCTCTTCCTCTCATACTCTTTCTTTCATCCTTTTTTTCCTTTGCCATGGTTTTTGCTTTTCCACTTTTTTCCTTTGCTCATGGTTACATATTGCATCTCTGGGTGTTCACGAATATTCAGGTAATCCTATTCTTGGTACTTAAGGCTCAGTTCCTTCTTAACCCTTGCCCAAAAATCTATTTTTCAAGACTACTCTGCCTCAGTCAAGGTAACATCTTCTCAAGGGATTCAAGTGGCCCATGGATAATAATTTAACTGTATTTCATCACTAAAGTTATCAGTTCTCCTATAGGGAAAACAAGGAGCCAACAAAGTAAATGGCTCTGAGAAACAAATTGCAAGTAAAAGCTAAATTAAATTCTTAAATGTTTTAAGTAGCGTCAAAGTTTGACCTTTGTTTTTCTGCCATTTGAAAGAGTTGTGTTCTCTGACCTTCCTCCTTTAAATACAAGTTACAGTGATTATTTGGCATTGAATAGACTTAAGGCAGAAATACAGACATCAGATGCATAAAGAATGAAGTAATTCCTCCTGGTACTGGCTGATTGTTTACTGTTTGCCTGATATTCAAGGAAAAAATATAGTTACTCTATGATCTTTGATATGATTTTTAACTTGCCTTGTAGGTTATAACTCGAAATGAACTCATGCTGGAAGAAACTAGAAACACCATTACAGTTCCAGCCTCTTTCATGTTGAGGATGTTGGCTTCACTGAATCATATCCGAGCTGGTAGGAACTTTAAGTATACTACTAAAACCATTTTTATATTTGAAAATATATTATTATTTAAGATCTGCTTTAAAGGGGTTTATATATATTTTTTAATATCACAAAATGAGGGTAGCTTAACTTCTAAACTAGGATTTCTGTGAATGCTTGATCTTAGCACAGGAACTTAGTTCCTCGTGAACTACATTTGTCGTAAAACGGTCAAAATGAAAAGACCAGAGTCACGTAAAAACTCTTATCAGCTGCTGTTTTCTTAGAGTACAGGACCGTACTATTAACCTTAAGATATATTATAGTGCATATTCTTTAATGGTAGGTTTGTTGAAAACCAAACAGAAATAAATGTGACATGCTAAGAAATGAAACATACCTCAGTTTGCTTTTTGAATATTTTTTTGTTTTAGATCAACTGTGAGGTGCAGTGCCACAGATACATAAAAATGCATATATTACAACTAATGTTCAAGAAGGAATTGAATAATTTATAACAAAAGAAAAGGTCTAGTATCTGTTATAAGCAGAATATATTTATCAAACAAAAGAGTTTTATCACTCTTCACTGATTTTATAAATGTCTCTATACGTTTGGTATTAGCTATCATTTAATAATAATAGCTACCATTTATAAAGTAACTATAATGTATCAGGCTTATACTAATTATTTCACAGCTTTATCCTCATTTACCTCCAATCCTTTACAAAGTAGGTTATTTGTAATAACTTAGCCCAAGTCACACAACTGATAAATATTAAAGCCAGAATTTGAAATTAGCTTCCAAGCCCTTGCTCCCCTTTGACCTATAAATTTCACTTACAGGAATATATTCAAATCATTCATATGACATGCAAACCTCTGGATGATCTAATCTCAAACTATTCTAGCTGATTTACAGCATTCTTTTCTTCTGTGA
Organism: Pongo pygmaeus; assembly: GCF_028885625.2. Classification (NCBI taxonomy): domain Eukaryota; kingdom Metazoa; phylum Chordata; class Mammalia; order Primates; family Hominidae; genus Pongo; species Pongo pygmaeus. Next base: position 82,026,280 of record NC_072373.2, on the reverse strand, counting down.
CTACTCCATCCACACTGGCCCTCTTTGATTTTTGGGGATACACCAAACTCTTTCCCACCTCAGGGTTTTTATAATCGTGCTGTCCCCTCCCATCTTCACTCTGTTGAGATAACTTCTTACTGTAAGAACTGCATAAGCAGTGAATTAAATATCACTTCCTCAGAGAGAGTGGGGAATGGAGACAAGTATTCCACAGAAAGTAGACAGCGTATAGCGTTTTTCTAAGCCCTAGAGGAGAGAGTGTAGCACATCTGAAAAATTGAAAGAAGACCCATATGTTTGTAATTAAAATAATTAGAAAATAATCCTCAAATGTAAATATTAACTTTTACCAGGAAAGAGGGAAAACTTCAAATGGTGAAAACAACAACAAAAAATAAACCTGGAATGTAAATAAAAAATGTTAGTAGACCAACAAAATGTTTTTGTAATACTTCTTTGGGTTCCTGTATTATTAAATTGTAATAACACTGTAACTTTTTAAAAATATATTTTGTTCAGTAACAGCAAGTAACCCTTAAAATTCATCCATTTGAATTTCACATTTGAGGAAGCAGCATTTTAAAACAAGAAAAACATTTACTGGTAATGACACCTAAAATGTGCTTACTCTTATCTAGTGGATGGCTCTTCCTCAGTAGTTTTCCTGCAGAAAATTCTCTTTCCAGTTGCACAAAAATCTATTTGTGCTAACATAGCAATGGTTGGTTAGTTAATAGCCACTACCATCCCTCTTTGGTTTTAGAATTAGATAAGATGTTTTATAATATAAAAATTCTCTGTTTCATTTATTTTTGCCAGCAATCAAAAAGACAATTTCTAGTTGGTTTAGTCAGCTTATCTTTTTGCTTCTCTTACACAAAATACTAGATAGAATAAAGTGCCCAAGAGTTAACATTTCTGCTGCCCTTATCTTTAAGATATCTAGTTATTTGATGGGTCAGTTAGTCAACCCCTCTTTTCCTCTCCTATCCAGTGTCCTGTAGTCCAAGTACAATAATGTGTGCATATTCAGGAGAGTTAAAAATGGACTTGGATCAAATAAGCACATGGTAGCCACAAAGTACCTCTCGGCTCATCCATTACTCCAGAAGGCTTCCTAGGAAGTCCAGGGAATAGATACAAGACAGTTTCTTTCTGTTGGAGCTGTGATTTTTAATGAAGGAGCCTCTTAAAATCATCTGTACGGGTTTTACAAACTACAAATACTTACCTAGGTCTCACCTGCTAAAGATTCTGGTTCATTTTAGCTGGATAGAGATTAAGCTTCTACATTTTTAAAAAGCAACCAAAATTAATCTCATGAATAATGCACCAAAGACTGCTAGTCTAGTGGCCACTTGAGATGGAAAGGCAGTTCTGACATTCCTGGAAGCTTTGAGAGGCTTTGGAAAGATGGTAATGGTTTGCATGGATCATTCTAGACTCCTCTAGAATGTCTTAGAATCACTTTACTGCCCTGCTTAAAATTCTCCTTTGCCCACACATGTTCTTAGGGTAGAGTCCAAATGTGTTAACATGTCTTATAAAACCCTGCAGTATCTCTTGACATTCTTCCCATTATACCTCTGGATCTTGGCACAGATAGTTATCATTTCTCTGTCATGGGTTTGCAAAGCCTGTCATCCTATTGAGATCACAATCACTTATTAAATTGTTCACAGATTGACTCCCTCAGTAAGTGATACTAACTTTACTCCAGAATAGACCTAATATTTATATACCCTTGATCTCCCTGCTTCTACTTCTCTTGTCCTCATACAGTCTGATTTTCACACAGCAGCCAGAGGGATCCTTTCAAAACAGGTCAGTTAATTTTTTTGTTAATAGCCAGATATGGTTTCTATTGTAACCACTCAACTCTGCCATTGTAATGCAAAAACAGCCATAGATCATATGTAAATGAACAGGTATGGCTCTGTTATAATAAAACTTAATTTATAAAAACAGAGCCAGGTACAGTGGCTCACACCTGTAATCTCAGCACTTTGAGAGGGTGAGGCAGGTGAATCACCTGAGGTCAGGAATTCAAGACCAGCCTGGCCAACATGGCAAAACCCCATCTCTATAAAAATAAAAAATTAAAAAAATTAAAAATACAAAAATACAAAAATTAGCTGGGCGTGGTGGTGCACACCTGTAATCCCAACTAGTTGGGAGGCTGAGGCAGGAGAGTCACTTGAACTTGGGAGGTAGAGGTTGCAGTGAGCCAAAATTGCGCCACTACACTCCAGCCTGCGTGACAGATCGAGACTCTGTCCAAACAAAACCAAAATCAGTCAGTGGGCTGTATTTGCCCATGGGCTATAGTCTGCTACCACCTTTTTAAAACACAAATTAGATACTACCCCCTCTTAAAATTCTCAGGGACTCCCTATTGCTCTTAAAGTAAAACCCAGACTTCTTACTCTGGCCTTCAAGGTCCTACATGACATACATTCTGCCAACCTCTGACTTGCGCTCAGTCCACCTTTTTTTCTAGCTCACTACATTTTAGCCATACTGGCCTCTCTTCCTCAAACTTGTCAAGCTTAGTAGCACATTTAGGACCTTTTCACTTGTTCCTCTGCCCAACTTTGCCCCCAGGACTTCACATACAATTGAGGTCTTACCTCCAATATCACCTCCTTAGAAAAGTCTTCCCTGGTAGCGCGGTGGCTCACGCCTGTAATCCCAGCACTTTGGGAGGCCGAGGCGGGTAGATCACGAGGTCAGGAGATTGAGACCAGCCTGGCTAACATGGTGAAACCCCGTCTGTACTAAAAATACAAAAATTAGCTGGGTGTGGTGGCGCATGCCTGTAGTCCCAGCTACTTGGGAGGCTGAGGCAGGAGAATCGCCTGAACCCAGGAGTTGGAGGTTGTAGTGAGCCGAGATCACACCACTGCACTCCAGCCTGGTGACAGAGGGAGAATCAGTCTGGAAAAAAAAAAGAAAAAAAAAAAGAAAAGTCTTCCCTGCTCACCCAATCTAAAGTTGTTTTCTGTGTCTTCTCATATCTTCCCTCTCACTTAGTCATTCATGTTCATTGCCTTATTTTCCTCAAGTACTTACCACTCTTAAGCTTTAATTTCTTTATTTATTGTCTTATTACAGATTAGAGGAGGAAAATACAGGTGGTACCTTGTTTGTTGTCTATCTTTCTCCTTAGAAAGTAAGCTTATAAAGAGCAGAGACCCAGTTTGTCTTAATTTGCAGCTGGGTCTTTAGGCTCCTAAAACAGTGCCTACCACATAGTAGTTGCTTAACAAATACTGAGTATTCTGGTAAATAAGTACACATCTAGTATCAAATCTCTAGCTAACAATGAGTTTGTATTATTTCTTTTAAAGAAAGTAAATAAATTCTTTGTAAAGATTAGCCTGGAAAATAAAACAACAGTGTTTTTTGTGGAACACAGGCTTCCATTGGGAAATTTTTTTCTTATCTACATTCCCTCCCTCTGCAGCAAACTCAGTATCTCTTCATATCATATCTTCCCCAGCCAAAAATAATTTCCTGAAGAAATACTCTAACAGAATAAAAGGAACCTTTCTACAAATGTAATCCTTATTTACAAAAGCAATTTGACATTGCTACTTTTGAAAAACAGTATACATAGACATCCTGGCTAACATGGAGAAACCCCATCTCTACTAAAAATAAAAAAAATCAGCTGGGTGTGGTGGCACGCACCAGTAGTCCCAGCTACTCGGGAGGGCGAGACAGGAGAATCGCTTGAACTCGGGAGGTGGAGGTTGCAGTGAGCCAGGATCACGCCACTGCACTCCAGCCTGGGCGACAGAGCAAGACTTGGTCTCAAAAAAAAAAAAGAAAAAAAAAGAAAAAGAAAAACAGTATACATAGAAGTGATTCTTATTTCCAGTTTTTATTTAAAAGAACACACTGTTCTTCAGACCTCCTTGTCTATAATTGCCAACCAGAGATTTGTGTAAGTGTTAACTGCTTTGCAGCCTTACTACTTCAGTAGCATTTCCTGAACAGAAGATTTAATTAATTCTGAGAAGTTGGGCTTACATTCTGGAAGAGGTGACTATGCATCAGTTAAATGAATTGGATTTGAGGAGAGAACAACTATTCTGCTTTCCTCGTTTCAGAAGCCACTGTCACTTATTCTGTGACCTATCGTAAAAGACTCTTGGCCCTCATTTGTCTCTTTATTGTGTGCCTCTGAGTGTAAAAGTCTAACCTCTACTGCAAACTCCCTGATTTAAAGGCTGTGACATTTTTTTCTTAACTCTCTATTATCCCATCTTCTTTATAATGTGACAACCAAAAGAAATTTGAGTAAGAAGCCTGCCAACTTTGAGGTAGGCCATTACTGCTTCATCATGCTCTAACATGACAGGATAGGTTTCTTGAATATATTCAGTCATACTCAGGATTCCCATTCCTGAGCCCTACGTAAGTAGAATAGCAACTTCATGTTTTGTTCTCTTTTGAAAGTATCACACAATAAATACAATGTAATTTTTTTTATACTAATATCCCTTATGTAGCCTTTTATTGGTCAGAAATTCTTCCACTGTTTAAATTCCTTACTGATCTATAAAGGTCTATTCAAATCTTATTTTGTTCATTTATTTTATAAGTATGTATTGAATACTTATTTGTTGTATTCAATACATATTTATAAAATAAATGAAAATAAGATTTGAATAGACCTTTATAGATTAGTAAGAAATTGAATACTTATTTGTATTCAATACCTATTTGTATAATTAAGGTTACAAAGGTTACACATACATTATCTTACTGGTTTGACACTGGATTAGAGTTGGCATAGAGGAGATTTAATCTAATTCACTTGGACAATTAAACAATTAAAAGGGACATATAGTCCCTTCAGTGTACTGTTCTTGGTGCTGTTGACCTAGGATCCAGTGGGAGCAGTTAATCCTGTGTAGATAATAAATAAAATCTCAGGATTCAGTCTTCTCTTGCTGTTGACAATGGGACTGAACTGTTTTCCTTATGCTTAACCTTAATATTTTCCATGTTACTATGTGGAAATGTTTCTGGGGCAGAAACATCCTAGTTCCATCTCAGTGGTGGTAGTGATTTTATGCTGTCGCCTTCTTCACAATACCCTCATGTAATGTATCTTACCTTCATAAAACTTATATTCATTTATTCAGTAAACCTTCATTGAACATCCTATACTAGGCTCTGAGGATATAAAGATAAAAAGAAGTAACTCCTGCCCTCCAGGAACTCACAGTCTGGTCTGCAGGAAGACATGCAAACAACTATTACTGTAATTAGGATCATCATTATGAAGTTCATACAAGATATTCTAGAATGTGGAGGAGGGAGTTCGTAATTCTGCAGATAGCCTGTTTGGAAATGTCCAGGAAAAGTTTCACAAAGGGGATAATAGTTGTACTGAGATGAGTAAACCTTTATAGCTAAAGAATTGGGCAAAAGTATCTGAAGCAGAGGAATAGCAAGTGTAAATCCTGAAAACTTGAGAGAGCATACTGTACTCACCAGTTTGTAATTTTATATTCACTTGAGTATTTAACCTAAATAAGCTCCTTGAGACCAGAAGCTTACATCTGTTTTGGTCACCATTGTATTCTCAGGTTTTATCGCAATGCCTGGAACATAGTATTTAATTTAAAAAAATCTTTTTACAAACAGAATTACACAAATCCTCAACAATGGTCCACATATTTTCTCTCACACAGCTGCCTCCTCACTCCCCTTTGCAGCACCTGATGTACCTCCTTAGAAACCTAGACTCCAAAGAACACAGTTTGACAACCACTGCAGTAGAACATAATATACCAAGATTTTAGGAGTGGGTTTCTTTTTTCATTTTTACATGTTTTAGAATAACATGCATAATCAAAGCTAATAATACTGTGTTTTCTTTACTCTTTTATTTGCCTCTAAAAAACATCCACACATAGTGGTGAACTGATTTTTAATGTGTTTTAAATAAAAGGCATTGAAAAATATTAATAATTGTAATTACTAAAAGTATTTCTCTTTGCAATTCTCTTATCTGTGTTTCCAGACCGGTTGGAGGGTGACAGATCAGAAGGCTCTGGTCAAGAGAATGAAAATGAGGATGAGGAATAATAAACTCTTTTTGGCAAGCACTTAAATGTTCTGAAATTTGTATAAGACATTTATTATATTTTTTTCTTTACAGAGCTTTAGTGCAATTTTAAGGTTATGGTTTTTGGAGTTTTTCCCTTTTTTTGGGATAACCTAACATTGGTTTGGAATGATTGTGTGCATGAATTTGGGAGATTGTATAAAACAAAACTAGCAGAATGTTTTTAAAACTTTTTGCCGTGTATGAGGAGTGCTAGAAAATGCAAAGTGCAATATTTTCCCTAACCTTCACATGTGGGAGCTTGGATCAATGTTGAAGAATAATTTTCATCATAGTGAAAATGTTGGTTCAAATAAATTTCTACACTTGCCATTTGCATGATTGTTGCTTTCTAATTAAAGAAACTGGTTGTTTTAAGATACCCTGAATTTGACTTTTTATTTAATGCCTTGCTACTTTGACCCACAGTTTTCCAATCTCTCCTGTAGCATACAATGACTATTTTTCTATATTTTCTAGATTTAACAACCTTTTCCTTTTTTCCTTGTGTGGGATAGAATCACATAGAAGGACTTCCTTCATTGCTGTTTCCAAGGTACAGCTGACCCTTGAGCAACCCAGGGGTTAGTGGCACCAGCCCCCCTCACAGTTGGAGATTCATGTGTAACTGTTGACTTCCCAAAAACTTGACCATTAACAGCCTGTTGATCGCAAGCTTTAACTGATAGCATGGTCAATTAACACATATTTTGTATATTGTATGTATTATATACTATACTCTTACAAGAAAGTAAGCTACAGAAAAGAAAGTGTTATTAAGAAAATCATAAGGAAGAAAATATATTTACTGTTCACTAGGTGGAAATGGATCATCATAAAGGCCTTCATGTTGAGAAGGTTGAGGAAGAGGGAGGCGTTGGTCTTGCTGTCTCAGGGATGGCAGAGGAAATCCACATATAGGTGGATCTATGTAGTTCAAACCTGTGTTGTTCAAGGGCCGACTATACTTTATTTTTACCCCCAGTCGTTATCTCTCCTGATTAATGGAACCTCATTACACAAATAAAGGAGTTAGTCTTCAAGCAGAAATGACTGAGAGCATCATGGGTAGCTCACATAGTAGCATAAACTAGCCCTGAAGGAAATGGCTTCTGGCCTCTCACTCCAAATTTAAATTTCACTGCAAGTTATTAACCGTCCAGTCTAATTTCTGCTCTTCCTTAACTCTAGTATCCACCTCCATTCAAGTCATCTACACCCAGACCTACATATCCTATAGGTTATGACCCAAAACTGCTCCTGCAGACCTAAGCCTTTCAGTCATCCTCCCTCGCTTCTACTAAATTTTCATTCTGCTGGTATCTTCCCCTCAGTCTGTTCACGTGCTCACGTCTGTTCAGTCCATTCACAAAATAAATCTTAACACCAAATTATTCTCTATATACTTTCTGATTTCTCTCCTCCTCTTGTCATCCATATGAGCACAGTACATGTCCATGGCTTCTCTTTGCTAATTTCTTGATATACAAAGCCACCTCCGGAATCCAGACCTGCCAGGTGGGAGTGAGGCAGTTAGTTCACTTCTTCATAATATCTTGGAGGCAAAATCGCAAGCATGGCAGAGTGTTGGGTTTAGTGGTCCGCGATTTCAAAGGCACGCTCACTGTTGCACACACCCTCACACACACGCTTGGCCTTTGCTATTGTAGGTTTCTAGGACGGCACATCATTTCTCCCTTTTAGTGGGAAAAGTCTTTGAGCTTCCATTCAGTGGGCTCTTAGGAGCTGTCTCACTTGTGAAGGACAGAAATAAACCCAGCAACTTCTCTATGACCTATAGTCCAGCCAGAAACTATCTTCACTATACCTCCTTGCCAGCCAGCAGCTGGAGAAGACATTGAATTACATGCTGGACTGATTATTGAACCCATCTTGAAACAGCCATTCAGTGCTGCCAAAATTATAACACTGACACAAGAAAGAAAATGTTGGAGTTGTCAAGGTCAGAGCTATGGATCATACGACAGCTTATCCATCACCATCAGCACCAGCCTTGAGCTCTAGCTTTTGCTCACACTCTGGAAGTGGATATCATACCATTGGTGACTATACATGGTGGCTGAAAGAGGCCAGTGCCAATGCAAATGTGATGGCTTGCCATGGTCATCTCAAACCCAGGCCCCTGTCTGTTGATGCTTTTAGTGTTTGTGCTGTTAACAGCTGCCCTTTTTTGTTGAGAGTAGTCAATCTCTTATAGTTTAATTAGCAGATAGTTGAAATGTTCCTATTATTTTCAGGAATCTAAATATCTTGGAGAGAAAGTACAAAGTCAGATACTGAGAGTCAGATATAATATCACCTGGCTGAGCCACGACTGGTCTCACAGACCAGTCAGTAGTCAAGCAGAGCATCCCTCTTCCATATGGAGAACAAGGATCTCCTCCACAGCCAGAGACATCTGCTGCTGAGAAGGTTAGCTTTTTGTGTAGAGGAAAAATAACTGCAGTAGGTTATTACTCAGTAAGCTCAGTAGGTTCAGTTGGACTTCAACATCCAGCTTGACAATGGCACATATGTATCCACATTAGGAAATGTCGTAAATGATCAAGAGGATAAAGAAATCAGAGCTTTAGCCAAACAAGGTCACTTCATGACTTCCGTAAAGTGCAAGGGTCTTATTTTCTGGTTTTCAGTTATGTACCTTGCTCAAGCCACCTGACTTCTCTGGGTTTATTCCCTCTCTAAAGGGGGGTGGTCATATTTGCCCTACCTGTGTCACGGGCTGTTAGGGCAAGATGAAGCCGTAAGATTGACGAGTTGTTATACAGGATAACTGAAAAGACGACTGTAAGCACACAGTATGTCATTCCTTCCACTGTAATAAGACAGTAACAGGGATGTGTTATAGCGGGGTGTTGGGAAATTGACAGGACAGAGGATAGTGGAGGACTAGTGGGGTGAAGGAGTAACTGTCAGGAAAAACAATAGAAGAAAGTCAAAATGGTATTCATCTGCTCTAGTGCAGGATGTTGATGGGGGAGAGCGGGGCTATGGGAACTGTACTTTCTGCTCAGTTTTGCTGTGAATCTAAAACTGCTCTAAAAAAATTTTAAAGTATTTGTTGGCCAGACACGGTGGCTCACACCTGTAATCCCAGCACTTTGGGAGGCCGAGGTGGGCAGATCACGAGGTCAGGAGTTCGAGAGCAGCTGACCAACATGGTGAAACCCCGCCTCTACTAAAAATACAAAAATTAGCCAGGCATGGTGGCATGTGTCTGTAATCCCAGCTACTCAGGAGACTGAGGCAGGAGAATAGCTTGAACTGGGAGGCAGAGATTGCAGTGAGCCGAGATTGCGCCATTGCACTCCAGCCTGGGCAACAGAGCGAGACTCAATCTCAAAAAAATAAGAAATAATAGAAAAAGTATTTGTTAAATGAACTGGGTACCCCACCCACAGTGATTTTGCAGTTTTGATGGTGTGTATTGCCCAGAAGCAGGGCAAGCCAGACAAGCCATCAGGAGGCAGCAAAGAGAGAAAACATTCTACAGAGGCAGAATTCACAAGTGCTGGCTGCTTCCAAGATTGGGTGTGTGTCAGAGGACCTCAGAAAGCTCAGCAAACTGGACCCTAGGGCTACCATCCACTTGGAAGATGATTTCAGTGGTAGCAGGTAAGGGGGTCAGAAAAAGATGGGTTTCATGCCCTGAGGTGGTTCTGAGTCTCAATGGTAACAATAATCTGCCTCTTGCCCTCTTTGACTTTGGTTATGGGATAGAAAATACTTCTGTAGATGGATAGACGGCATAGCTCCCATAAAAACTTTGGGTTAAGAGTGTTTCTTGGGCATGGTGAGAAGTAGGTCATTTAAACAGTTATCTGAATTTAATTGCCTTGGAGGAATTTATGAAAAATGCATGGATGAGTATTTGCCAAGTGACTCTGGTATGGGCACTCCCCCACCAATTCTGCAGCAATCCACCCCTTTCTGCTCTGTCTCCCTTGCTTTAGCCCATGGGAGGGGAGGTTGGCAATAGGGATATGGCTGCAGAAAATGGGAGAAAGGCAGAGGCACCCAACAAAGTCCACAGACCACAAGTCCAAGTACAAATTCACCATTTCCACAGCTATACACATACCAAAAACATATTTAATCAGGTAAACAAAAATTCCAAATACACTGTTGCTTTTTATAAATATTGATTTATAATAATCCTAAACATTTTTTAACCTTAAAAAAATCATCCAAAGACTTCAAGTTAAATATATTTCAGGATTAGCCAGGGATTTTTGTTTTTCGAGGGTTGGTTTTTAACCACTTCTTCATACAGGGGTCTATTATGAGAACACAACACAGTCCTCTGTCCCTTAAGCATGCAGGTTCCTTCTACTGCTCTCAGTGTGGTCTTGTCTTCCAGGCCTGTGATTCTCCCTAGGACTGTCTTTTCCTCTGGGAGGACTGACTCACCTGTGATTTGTGGTATTTCAAACTAGTGAAAAAAGGAAAAACAAAAGTGGCATTTGATTCCTAAGCTATTAATACTACCCAGGAAAATGCTTGCTGAGAGAAATGAACACAGCTTTGTGTATTGCATTCTAAAAATAACACTGACCAAAATTGTGCTTTTGTAATCTTGTGCAGATTTGAGTTTGTGCTTTGATATTTTCAAAGGAATCTTCAAGGTATTGGAAATACTTTGGAATCCAAAGTATTTGTTAGATACTTTCCAGTGAGTCCAGTCACTTTCCTTGGGCCTTCAGTTTTTTTTAGGTCTGGCCAGCAGATATTAATATCTCCCAAGATCCTTGGTTTATAATAGTTCTACCTACCTAATAAAGCCCTGCTGGCGTGTTCTATGATATTGGTGACTCTTAACTATCCCTCATCTTCCTTGACCTGTAAGACTGGCTCCTTGCTTTTCTCATCCCCTTGGCCAAGACTTGGAGTTTGGCTCTGACTCTGGCTTAACTTACTTTGAGACCTCAGACAATTGCCCTGGATTCTGTGTCCCCTCTCCCAACCCACAAGGACAGTATGGCTCTGCTCCTTCTTGTAGGCATATATGGCTGATCACAGCCATTCTCCTTTGCCTACGGTGAAGACAGTAATTTCCTGTCTCTCCCACAGGCTCCATCTGGGGTGCTGCATATATTGTGGATAGCATCCCTGCCCTGCCTCTTAGGGGCTTGGAGGATTAGGGATTCTGTGAACCCAAGAGCCACAGCCAGGCAGTCACTCTGTCACTACAGGACAGAGCTGTCCTCAGCAACCAAGGGCATTTCTCAGGGAGAATGTCTTTTCTGGACTGTAAGGAAGGTCAAGCTGTATTTGTGCTATGATTTGGAACTTTACACCAGGCCCTGGGGGTTTGATCATCTTTGATAGTCATTCAGGACAGATTAGAATGATTTTATCTTTGTACAAACAGGCCAGTAGCGTAGAGGATAGACTTTTTCTTTTTTTTCTTTTTTTAGGCGGAGTTTCGCTCTTGTTGCCCAGGCTGGAGTGCAATGGCGCAATCTCGGCTCACTGCAACCTCCGCCTCCTGGGTTCAAGTGATTCTCCTGCCTCAGGCTCCTGAGTAGCTGGGATTACAGGCACCCACCACCACGCGCAACTAATTTTGTATTTTTAGTAGAGACAGGGTTTCTCCATATTGGTCAGGCTGGTCTCGAACTCCTGACCTCAGGTGATCTGCCCGTCTCGACCCCGCAAAGTGCTGGGATTACAGGCGTGAGGCACCACGCCTGGCCAAGGATAGACGTTTTTAATAGAAAATCTCATTTTGGCTCCCTTAGACCTCTCAAGTTACAGATGCTACTTAGCCTTTCCTCCCTGCTCTCTATTGCCTTCTCTTCCTCACCACGTCCCTGCTTTTCTGAAAGTCCTTCCTTGCTGTGCAACAAATATGATAATTCCGAAGGCAAAAACCTTTAACACCTCCCATCTAGGATAACAGTTATATTTTCAAGATTCTCACTTCATTATAGAGATCCCTATAAAACAAGAATAATACACTCTCCCCAAAGAGATACTGTGAAGAAACACCAGTGGCTCAGCTTCAGCTGCACCCCAGGCATTGTGCTGCATGCTTTCCAAGTATTTCCTCATAGAATCCAGACAATCACCCTGTGACGGAGGACTCCCTCAATCCTGTGTGTCTCCACATAGAAACAGATGACTAAACTTCCCTTCACAGATGAGGAAACTCATTAAGTAGTGACTTGTTTGAAAACACCCACGTAATTGTAAGTATGGGATCTGAACTCATGACTTAACCATACTCACGTCTTCACCATCCTCACTATATCACATTTGCACTGGGGTAAAATGAGATAAAGCATTTGGAAGTACCTAACACAGCACCTAGCACATCATAGGCCCTCAAATGTCAAATAGGTCAGGCCCACAGAAGGCAGTCACATGCCAGCTCACTGCCTCTTTATAGCCACATCATCCTCACAGTTCCTTCCAGACAGGACACAGCCAGGGCTCAAGGCTAAACACATGTTGTGAATGTATCTTGTGGTCCATCCAGAGACATGTCTAATCTGCAAGTATCTAAGAGGCATATTGTCGGGATGGAAAATATTCAGGTAAATCTGAACAGACTTAACAATCTGTCATTGTATCAAAGCACTTTTCCTCCTTCTCCTGTCTCAACCCAAATTCTTTAGCCTATCTATTGCAAATATTTAGTCTCATTGGTTGTTCACTTGTTTACAGAAAGACCACATAGTAGCTCCTCAAATAAGAATCAAGGAACATTGGCACTAGATGGCCCTTGTCTTACACTCCTCAACTCTGCTTCTCCAGGAGCAGTGATCTACCTAAGATCACTCAGTGGCAATACCTGTGAACCTGGATGGGGTCATGCATGTAAGCAGGCTAGCCAGGTGGTCCTTGGTCACCAAGGCCGTGGACTACACGATAAGGGCAAAGGAATTCAAAACAAGAGTGCTCAGCCAGAGGCAAACAAGCTCTCAGGTTCATCCTTAGCTCTGCACAGCCACACCGCTGCCACCTAGTGTCTAAGGGCCTGAACTTCAGTCTTGGTGCCTCTGGCCAGGGAAATGGCTGTGTTGAGCTGTGCGTGTGCTCTGTAATGTGGGACTCCCAATGCCTTCTGGGTCAAAACAACCCCAAACCTGGTATCTGTGGCATAGCACAGGGACCCAGTAAGGCAGAAATCTCAATGAAAGAGGCAGAGATGGGCAGCAGTCCTAAATGTGGTCTTGTCAAAACCAGAAGACACAGGACTGAGTTGTTTAAGCTAACGAGTAGCCAAATGTCCCATGTGCCACTGTCCATGTGGTCCCATCAGGAAGGCTGCAGGCCTGCCACTGTATGGCAGTTTACAGCTAATGAGGCTGGGTTTAGTGGGGGCACTTGGGGTTTTGACCTTCTGCACTAATGGCAGATATCCTCAAAAATGCTCTCGGGAACTTCAGAATGTGTGAAAATTCTCTTTTCCTTCTCCCCCACCCGCCCCTTCTCTCTTTCTCTCTAGCTGAATAAAGGCAAATTTGAATTCCTGAATATGAAAAATACGGTTCTAGCTGCCAAACATCCTTCAAGACTTAGCTCAAACTGTCACCTACCTCATGGAGCCATCCCTAACTCCGTAGTTGGAAATACCCACCTCCCTCTGAAGCCACACTTCTTTCTATAACCACGACTTGACTTTGCTAGTTATTAGAATCGGTATCCACAGGTCCTGCTCCCTAAATCAGAGTGCACACTTTAGTGGTATTGCCTACAGAGCCTCCCTGGTGCTTCGCATACACTGGATGTGCAGTGTCTGGTAGACGACTAAACGAATTGGACCTCAGTAAAAAAAGGGAAACACAGTGAATCATTTTGTGAAATGCAGTATTTCTGGATTTATTTAGATTAAATTCTATAATATCCCAGCTAGTGTGGGGTCAGTGGGGGAGTGGGGAGCTGTCTCAGGATTCTTTCCCTAGAGCCCAGTCTAGTACAGTCAGGGGAACATTCTCCAACCCTCGCGTTTCAAAGCCAAGCTGCTGCACTCAAGAACGCCTACACCTAACCAGCAACCCATCCTAGAGATAAAGGTCTCGCTGCCCTGTTCCACCTCTGTGCACACTAGTTGATCAGGAATATGGTCCCTTCAGAAAGTAGACAAGTGCTAGAAAAAATATATACAGGGAATATATATAGAAAACGTGAACCACACACAGACGTAGGAATGCCATCCAGTGATGGGAGCGGAGTGTCTGACCTGCACAGGTGAACCTGCCCTCTGCTCCTCCCCACTCCCATCCAGAAGCTAGGCCAGCGCCTGGCATCCAGGTGACCCAGAATAGTTGAGTTCAATCACCACAGGTAGCAAGACTCCAGGCCTCATGAAAGGTCTTTTACAAACTGCAGACCAGGGGACCAGCTAACCATTGGTTCTGCCACACAACACAAAAACACAACCTCACCAGGCGCTAGCTAGGCCCCAAAGAAAACACCACAAGGGTAATTCACTTTCTAGAATAGCTGCTTCTTAGCAACCAGCAAGATCTCCTTGGAATCCACCTTCTGCCAACCAAAGCAGAGAAGTCCTGAACTTATTTAGTCATGATGCAGGCCAAGGGCAGACGCAAGAGGAGATCAGTGGCTTCCCAAGTCATCACAGCAATTACTCCAGGACCAAACTTCAACTGCTGTTCCAGCACAAAGGGAGGAGAAGAGAGGTTTAACCATCCCAATCACATTCCTGTGCTTCTCCTTCTGAGATGGTGACCCTGCCCCTCACGCGTCTTGGTGGCTGGCATTCTATCCAGATTGTGCTCTAACGGACAGGGCAGACAAGGCCGCAGAACCTTGATCTGGCTGCACTTCACACGTGCTTGAGCAACCCACACCAACAAAGGTTGGTCCGTTGGTCTGCTTTTGTGTTTTACCTATCTCTGCTTTACAAATCCTGAGAACACCAAAGATCAGAGCTGGAAATGATCTTGGAGACTATTCAGTCCAACTCCACTCCGTTTTCCCACTTTACAGAGGACCTAGAAAGGTGACAAGATGTTCCAAATGACATGTGCACACAAAGACAGAGCTGGGCCAATAACCCAGGTTGCTGGCTCTGGGTCCAGGGCTGCTTCTATCTTATTTTATGCCAGGCTTGTGATAATAGTAACTGTTGCTCTTGGGAGTGTGCCATGCAGAACTGAAGCTAGCTATTTTCATTGGTCACTCAAACATCACACATAGCATCTATTTAATGAGGCTTTCCCATGTGAACAAATTCCCTTCCATAATAACAGTTTCTCTATTTCCTGGCTGTGCTTGGCACTACAGTCCCATTCAGTCCGGTAAAACAGTGGTACATCTTAAATGGATTTTTTCTAAATTCTGGAAATGAAACACCTAGTACCTGACCTTCCTCTTGTCTTTTATAGTGGTTTCTCCCTTTTGAAATACCAAAGAACTTGTCAGTAGGGAAGTGGACAGGGTGGGCCAGTCCTCAAGAGGCCTGTGGCTGTCCGTATTAGCACCAGCAGGTGGCGCCACTGAGGACCGCTCTGAAGTGCTCTGCTCCTGGGTGCTCTCTCTGCGGACCAGTCCTAGAACTGAGGGTCCCACACTGCCCGCATCAACCATGTAGAGGCACCTCCAGGACGGTCGCGTGTCATTAAGAAGAAGTGCTGTGTCATCCTCCACAGTACACTGGGGAGGGTTCTCCTCCTGAGGCGTCTGGCACAGTGCACGGCTGGACTCCCAGCACACAGTGTGAAGAGGAAATGATGCATGTGGGGGTCTCCTTCCAAGCCCTTCGTCTCTGGTCCTCCCATGCCTCACCTCCCAAAAAGCCACAGCCACATCTCTAGACGGGTTTTTTTGTTTGTTTGTTTTTGTTTTGCTTTAGATGCTTCTGGTCCCATCACTGGGACCTAAAAGAAGCTCACATGTGGTCTCTGGAAACGCTGAAGCCATGGACTGTAGACATTATTTTCGGTCCTTGTCCTGGTGGCTGCACACCAGATGCTGCTCCTTCCCTGTGTGTGGACATCTGTACACAGTGACATGCTCCCAAGGCCACGGCACAGGCGGTGATGGGAACTCCTCCCCGCGCCAGCCTCTCAGGCTGCAGCCCCAGGGCACCCTGAGACCCTCATCTCTGCTCGGCAGCTAAAACATCTCCTTCTTCAATGCTCTGCAACTGCAGCCTCTGGCTCACAAGAGTTCTGCTGCCTCGGCGGCCCCCAAAGCCGCCCCCCGGGACAGTCCGTGCTGTGAGCAAGACCCCTGGCAAAGCCTCCTCCCCAAATAAGTTGATTTTGGCTTCGGCCTCAATGGCTTTGGCCAAGCTTGCTGCGTAACTGTCCAAGGACTTGTGTACTTCAGCTTTCACATGAAGAATCGAGTTCTTGGCAGCTTCTGAGGGAGAAGGCAGAAAAAAAGTCAGCTGAGGAGCCAGGCTTGGGGACTACCTTGGGGACAAGCCTGCTGCTGCTCCACCACCCCAGGGAGGGAGACAAACCGCAGTTAAGGGCGTGGGTTTCAAAGTTCGATTCCTAGACCAAAAGCTTTTGACTCCCTGACTTCCTACCTGGGAAATCTTGGAAAAAGTATCTAATCTAGCCTCAGTTTCCTCATCTGTAAGAGAAGATATTAAGACATCTCTTACTCCAAGAAGTTACTGTGATAACTAAAGGAGGGAATTCTTTCTAAGATGTTTGGCCTATGTCTGACCCATAGAAAAGACTTGATAAATACTTTCTACTAATGCTAATCAACATTTTTACATCTTTGAAAGAGTATTCTGGTCTTTGAGCTCCCTGAAGCAGTGTAATAAAACTTCCACAAACCCTAATGTCATCTCTCTCCTCTCCATATTTGCTCAGAGATTCCCCATGCAGAACCTCAAGGTTGGACGTGACATTACAGGTTCAAGCCCCCTCCCAGGATTAGGAGCCTTAAACTAAAATGAACAGAAGTGAGAGAGGGGGAGCCCTTCAATTTCACACCCTGTTCCCTGTTATTATTAACTCATTGCCTATTTTCTCTGGACATTTCAGGGGAACAATTTATCCTCTCCTCCTTACATTTTCTGGAGAGTAGGCAACCTGTACCCCACTCTCCAAGAGGGGAAGACTGGAGGGACCTCCAGCCACTCTCTGCCCTGCCACTCACTCATGGCAGGGGGGGATCCCCTGGCAGTGCCTTGCTCTTGCACCACCTGGAGGGTGCCTTTGGAGCTGCCACACTCACAAAGCAGGAGTGATGGGGCAAGTGTGGCCCTACGTGGGCTGGGGGGTTGGGGAGCATTTAGTTCATTTTTTCCTATAGAAAGGCAATATATTATAAAGCCCATGAGGCTGCTGGCCCAAGCTCTGTTCTATAATCGGCTTTGCCAGTGAAGCGAATCAACTGTTTTCCACCTCTGACCTCTGTAACAACCTCTCCATTCATTCTGAACTCAGGGAGGGGTGTGGAGAAGAGAGGTGATTAATTACGAACCTAAAACTCTGACAGAGGCCATATTTATTTCCATATTCAACATTTCTGAAGAGCCTCCTTACATTGTACAGCCCCTGGACTCCACCAAATCCACAGCCCAGTCATGTTGGTATCTGGATGGCTCTTGTCACTCTCCTAATCAGCATGTCCGGATGGGAAACGAATTCCAAGTTCCAGAGTAAACAACAGTCCTGGGGGTGAGTGGGGAAGAGATGGAGTAGAAAAATGTAGGGACTGGGCTGCGGCAGAACTCATTCTCCTCACAGGACCCAAGGGCCTTCACCGCTGTAGGAGCGACGGACAAGCAAGATGGCAGCTTCGGCCTCCAGCAAAGCAGATACACTCATTGGGCCATTATCTCATTTTCCACAGGAGGAAAGTGAGGCTCAGGGAGAGAAGGTTCAGTTACAGCCATACCTCACCCAGGATCTGGGCTGTGTGTGTAAACACGTGTGGGAGGGGTGTGTGTGTGTGTGTGTGTGTGTGTGGAGTTTGACAGCCATTGTTTGCCCAGCCTTCAATGCTGCTTGCTCTGAGAGCTGGGTGCCTAAGGACTCAGGTGAGACCAACAGGGCTGGGAGTAACCAGGGAGTGGGCAGAGGGATGGAGCCCTGGTATATTCCGGGACGGGAGCCAGCCTGAGCCAAGGAATTGTCCTAAGATCTTTTCCGTTTCCCTATGTTTTCTTGAAGCAATCAGTCACAGAAACCAACCTTTGATTTGTTCCACTTCATCCTCAAATGTCACCGAGCTCCTTCTCTTGGGTGGGCAAGTGCAGTGAGAGGGAGGGTTGTCATCAGACGTGTAGTCCTCAAGCAGCATCATATCTGTCCCTAAAACAACAGGCAGATTGTGCATATGTAACTACAATCTAAAGTCCTCCTGGCCTCTTCTCCCCTCAACACCCCTTCCACCCCTCTCTCCCGTTCATCCAAACCCATCATCAAGAACAGCTGACTGCGCTGCAGCACGTGCCCAAGAAACACCCGCCTGTCATCCTGTTTCAGGGAGTTTGCCGACAGCTGGTGGGGCTGCGTCAGCCACACAAAAAATGCAGCCAAGTTATCTGAAGTAGGGGGTTATGTGCCTCAATGACCAGACCCCAGAAGCATGGCATCTGCCGACCCAGCATGGAAGGGAAGTGGGGAGAAGGGCTGAGTGGAGGAGAGGGTCCTACTAAAAGGAACTTTATATTCTGAGTGATTCTTCTTACAGTCTGAATTTCTATCACCACAGTTAAAATATGTTGTACTAAATAAACATTTAAAGCTCCAAAATGTAGTTATTTGGGGATAAAAAAATAATTAACAAATATACCCCTAAAAAGCAGGGAAATAAAGGGAGAAGGTCAGGGAAGTCCTACTAGAGATAGGTGGGCAGAGCAGGCAGAGGGAATGGGGCAGAGGGAAGACAGGGAAGGAAGAGCTGAGATGGGACTCATCACTCAACAGTGCCCTGCCCCAACACTAAGACCAGTGTCAGATCCAGCCCTGTTCTTAGCTTCCAGCTTTCAATCCATCAAGGCCTTGAAGCTCAGAAAATAAGGAAGAAAGAGAAACCTGGAGCTCTTTAGATGCTGTTTCAGAGCACCTCGCAGAGGTGTGATTACCCAACATACAGAAGAAACAGTCCCTTGGGAGGCAGAATATGGTGGTTAAACACACAGGCTCGGGTCGGACAGACCTAGGATCACTGGCAGGTTATTTAATGCCTCAGTATCTTTCCACGTCTGTAAACCTGGGGTCATCATTCAGTCTACCTCACGGAGTTGTGGGGATTTTGAGTTGAGACATGTTAAACATCTAGCACAGTGCTTGCACACAGCAGGGGCTAAATTGAGGGCCATCATTCCTGATAAGGACACAGCGAACAAAGGGCAGGGCTGAGATTCACACCAGATCTGTGTGCCCCGAAGCCCATGCTCTTTCTTCTGCTACAATGCTGTCCCCTCACTCCTTGCGCTGGGGCACCTTCCACGTATGCTTCAGCTTTCGACATCGCATGCTCAGAGCAGTCTCTCTAACTCCCCTATCCATAGCAGCCCACGGGCTCCCACTCCACTAGGGCTTCTCCTTTCACAGCTCTCGACACATTCATCATCTTTCAAAACCAGTTTTATGGAGATGTAATTCACATGCCATGTAACTGACTCATTTAAAGTATACAATTCAATGAGAATTGTATACTTTACAACCTTTATATACTTTACAGTTCAATCTTTTATGAACCGAAGCCTCCACAACAATGGCAGTTCACCACTGTGCCCCCAGCACCTGGCACAGGGTCCGGCCAAGGCAGGAACGTGGCAAATAACTGCTGAATGAATGAATGAATGAATGTTGCAGTGCCTCTGGATCCCTTTAGTTGTCTGAGAACAGGGAAGCAGACTGGGGAGTAACAGAGACTTTCCTTAAATCACACGAGGGACTCAGGCCTAGAGGGCATGGTGTGATCAGTGCTTCATATATGACTCTGTGTGATGCGGGGCCCTCTGGGTTGCCAGGTAAGAAATTTTCCAAGGAAAATTCTCCGTGACTAAGAGAGGTCATGGCCTGGTCCTGGTGCCAACCCCAAGGCTCACCCCTGAGTTCCATGACACAGGCTCAGGCGCAGCCCTGGAGCACTCATGGGGAACAGGAAACCCAGGTCAAGTCAAAGGTGATTTTTCAAAGGCTCCCAAGGGCAGAGAGATGGAGGAGCTGGGAGAGGCAGACCCACTGCCAGGCATGCGGCTTTGTGCAGCTTCAGCAGCACTCCCTCCAGGCGCCAGTGCACCAATAGCCAGCCCGGGGATGGGCAGCAGGCGTGGCCAGACACCCTGGCTCTTCCTCAGCAATGCGGAGCCATGGGTGTGACTGACAGAGGCACTCCCTGCCTCTGCCCACGCACCTCTGCCCAGGGCCTCCTGCGGCTCTAACAGCGTGCTTCCAGCACAGGATACAGCATCTGCAGCTCCCCACCTCCCCGGTGCCATGACTCTGATGCCAGGAAGCCGACTGCTCAGACAAGGAGCAGCCCTGGGCTTGCAAGATCCTTTAGGCAGAGGCTAAAGGGAGGGCTCCGCAGGATTTGTGGTGGAGATGCGTTTCTACAGGGAGACCGAGTTTCATATCAAAGGACATGGAGTGAGGCGACAAGGCCAGCTGACCTTGCTGGAGGGCTCCTTCTGTGCCAAGAACAAGATGAGTGCTTCACATTCGTAAGTCTCTCAATTCTCACAGCTGCCCTGTAATGGGGATTAGTACCCCCATTTCACAGATGGGGAAAGTTGAGGGTTTAGGAGGAGATCACGCAACTTGCTTGAGATAACACAGCTCTTAAAAAGCCAACTGGAGACCGAAGACCAGGCAGGCTGACTCCAAGGCCCCTCTGGGTCAGTGGTTATTATCATCACAATCATTTCTCATTTTAACTTTGCAAAGGCTTTCACTCACTTTCAACCCCCCAGTAACACTGTGAGGCAGAGAGAACAGGAACTGAGAGCCCCATTTTGTAGAGGAAGAAACTGAGACACAGGAAAGCTGAAAAGTCAAAGCCACGACTGGAAACTCAGACTTATGATTCTCACCCCCCACCCACTGTGGGAAATGCCCCTCCACCAGCTCTTGAGCCTGCACTGGGGAAACGCGACATGGGGGAAACGCAACACGGGGAAAACGCGACAGGCGAGAGGCTTATAAAGCACGCTGGTTACCTGAGTCCTGGGAGCAGCTGAAGCCAGTGTCCCCCGTGCTGCTGCTGTGCCCCAGGGGCTGTCCACCTGCCATGAGTGCCGTGAGGTGTGGGGACAGGCCCAGGTCTGAAAGACAAAATTGGCATTGACAACACAATCACACTCTGCAAGGAGGGGCCCCAGCCTCCGTTTCCCCACAGACCCATCTCCTGCCCTCCTGTTCGCCCTTGCAAAACTCACTCTCAACTCCCTGAAAGACAGGAGAGCTTAGCTGCTCCCTCCTGGCTCACCACTCTTTTCTGTCCCACTGTGTCAGCAGCACTCACTGGGTTCCCCAAAGGGGAAACTCTCCTGACAATGTCAAACACCACCAAGGTGATGGATGACAGAGGGCCAGGGAGCACAATCAAAAAACAGACAAAACAGAACACCAAGGCAGGCAGGAGGGAAAATGTGAGGTGAGAAGATCTTCCTGTTAAAGATGGAGGGTTCAACCCCACATTCACCTTCTGAAATCCTACTTGAATTATCAAAGAGGGATTTTTAAGAGGCTTACACCCCAAAGGAAGGAGAGAATTTTTGTAAGCTGGAAAGCAGATGGGTGAGAGTGATAAGCTGACCTGGAATAGAGAACTGAGGTTGGCAACGGGGAGGTTTGGGAGAGGCAGGTGTCACCAGGCTCTGAAAACTCAGGAACGGAGTTGGGGGGTAGGGGGCCAGGAGCCACTGCTCTTCTCCAGGCTAGGCCTCGGGCGCCAGACCGCAGTGTTGGTAGGAGAGGAGAGAGAGTGAGCCCCGGGCACAGCCGCAGCAGAAGCGACACAGTAAAAACTGAGGGTGTCGTGGAAATTTACATATTAAGTAGTGGGACCCTGGCCCCTTTTCCCACTTAACCTGGGCTGGAGACTGCAGAACTCTTCCCTGGGAAAATCCACCAAGCCTAGAGGAAAGACTTGCAGGCAGTAGAGTCAGGTGCCTATGAAATGGCCCTGCCAGACCAACCCACAGTCAGGAAGCCTGCCTGCATCCCACCACCCAGGGCTTCCCTGTGGTTTTCTAGGCCCTCATTATTAGAGGTGAAGGGGTGCCCAAGGATCACTAGACATTTAAAGGAAGGTACTAGCATGAAAGACAGAGATGGGAAAAAAGAAAAGAAAAATGGACCTCAGAGGATTCAATGCAGGGAGCTTAAGAGAGCAAAAAATATTACAATGGGTCATCCTCAGAATGTTAGGAAAATAAAAAAAGAGCTGCAGGCTATGAAAAAAGGAACATGGAGATAACAAAACGCTCTTAGAAATTAAAAACAAAGCACAAGAAGTCAAACTCCTCGGAGCTCATGAAGATCCACTGCCTGGCAGATTTTGCGATCTGCCATAAAGGACACTTGTATTTTATGATACACTCACAAATAGGAGGAGACCCTATTCCTTCATTCTACCCTAATTCTTCAGAGGTTACGAGGCAATAGATGCACTTTCTCCTTTCTTCCCTGAGCCAAGGAGGACGTAGTGTAGGAAGGCGGGCCGGTCACAGCAGGCTTCTCTCAGAACTCCCCTCTCAGCGCTTTTGGGAATCCTGCTTTTGCAAGGGGCCTTCCCCTTGACTGGGGGTTACTGTAGGGAGCTGGGACCAGAAAGGCCCCAATCCTCTCCCCCGCATATGCCCATCTCCCCAGGCTCTCGGCCTGGGAACATGACTGTGTTCAGCAGGAGGCCTGGCTTAGGGAGCAGAGCCTGTGGGGGCATCTCCTGCCAGCTGGGATGGCTGAAGCCGCAGTGGGTTTTGGACACCATCTCTGAGGCTGCGGTGAAAGCCAGGAACATGTCTTGGTCTGCACCAGTGGGAGGAATGGTCTGAGCCAGGCCAATGTGGCTCAGCTAAAAGGTCTGGAAACGGGGCAGCCAGGTGGCATCCCTCTCCTCTGTGTTTATGCAGCATTTACCAGCGGAGGGTGGAGACAATTACCCTGAGATTGTTCACATGAAACAATATATTTACTGGGCTGAGCACAATCCAACCCCTCAAGAAAAAAGCACAAAGACACAAGCTCAGGGAATCAGGTTTGTGGCTCTCCAGAGGCATGCGGTGGGCAAAAGTCACAGTGCTCTGAGAAGCTGAAAGAACAGGGGCATGATTCTGAGATAAATTTGCAGGTACTTTGAAGTAACTAGAAGACCTCTAGATGCCACCAGCAAAGGAACTTAGGAAGGCAAGGGAGTAAATCCAAAGGCTCTGGGGTCACCCTCCCTGCCCTTGAGCTAAGCCCTCTCAAGGAAGAACCTGGAGCGAGGTGTTTTCCTCTGGACAAACGTGAGTCAGTGTCCTTCACAGGAGATAATGGGAAAGGCTCTATGCCCAGGAGCTTCAAGGGTCTCGTAAGGGCGGCGTTTGGAGGGGGTGCCCCGGATCCTGCCTGGGCCACCCTCCCTGGCTGGGGAGAGGGGTGGTGCTCGGGCTCTCCAGCCCTGGCTGGAGTGAAGGTTCTGGGTTGGCCAGCGGAAGGGTGGGTGGAGGGGCTGCCTGCACTTTCTCCTGAAGCCTCTTCTTGGCTCCCATTGCCAGTAGCCACCAGTCAGCTTTCTATTGGTGCTTTAACATCCTAAGACCACCTGGTAGCATTTAGCATTTAGCAATGTCCATGCAGGGCTGACCTATCTGCCACATGGTGGCGCTGCGCGGCAACCTCCAGGAAGTCCAGAGATCTAAATTCCTAAGTGACCTTCCCCGTGGGAATTGGCTAAGGAGACCTTACAAGCAGAAGGTATTTGTTGGCCCAGCGACATTTGGCACCCATGGAAAGCCTAAGATTTTGTGCTTCCTCACTTTGGGACAAACAGAATGAGAGAAGCAAAACCACTGATTATGGCTGAAATCTGCTAGATATAAAGGACACACTGTCAAGTGCCCAAGAGACTCCTGACATCCAAGTCAGCTGGGAAGCTCCAGAAATGTGTGGGATTCTGCTTCTGCCTTTGCTCATATGCACTGCTTTTAGGAAAGCTTATTCCACTTACTTTGGTTAAAACTTTCCAAGTGCCCATACAAATTGAGAGGAACAGAACCAAGAAAGAGCCTCCAAGTTGCTTCTTGCTGGCTCTGAGACAGATCAGATCATCCTTCATACCTCTAGTTAACACTAAGGTGAGCCAGTGGCAGGGGAAGTGATTAGGGTTTCAGAATCTGCTGCAGATCAAGGCCTTGCCCACAGAGGGTCTGGTCAGCCCTGGCTCAGACACAGGGACCAGGGACACAAGGCAGAGGCCAGGGCTCTCTCCTGCAGTCAGAAAGCCATGGACAGCGCAGGGTGAGCGGCTGGGCTGGGGCACCACATTCTGCTTTGGTTCCCAGACTCTTACTGATGTGCTGCCTCCTCCTGGGATCAGGACCTTCAGGGAAGAACAAGAGGAACCATCCCCCACCCCCGCCCCAGCTCCCATTCCTCGGAAAGGCCAACAACTTGGAACCCATCCCATAAGCTCTTCAGCCCAAAAGCATCCCACAAGCCTGCTTTCCCTAAATGAAGATGAGACCACCAGCTGCCTGGAATGTGCCAAACCAACCACAGCTGGTGTTTTCCGCCTGTGCTCACAGCTTCACCAGCTCTTCTAGGACACCTGCAAGTGACTTGCATGGAAAAGCTTGGCCTCAAAAGCAGGTGTTTCTTTTTGTTCTATGAACCCTTTCCTGCTCCATTTTCTGTCCTCATTTTTTTTCCTTCTTCATTTTAACTTCATTGATCTAGAAAACATCTATTATTTTTTGCCTAGAAGACAAGTGATTTTACAAAATCTGGACTAATACATTAATCAGTGAAATGAAGCCCAACATTGAATGGACTCCTGGATCACAGGTCATATGTGAAAATGTGGGCTTGCAACTAGCAGGGGTGGGCATTTCAGTGGTTAAAATACTGAGATATAGAGAAATTTTTTTCCTATGGTTAAAAGTCCCAGACTTCCTTCCTCTCTTGGAAATAAAACTCCATCAGCCCGTGAAATAAAACTCCATCAGCCCGTGAAATAAATCAGTGATGCCAGTGTGTCTCATCGCCACATGGAAAGGATCTCCTGTCATCAATGACACTGGGTGTGCATAATTACAGTCATTATTTCTTTCACACTCTTGAGAAGAAAAGTGGAAGAAAGACCTATTTCATGAAGATGAGAAATTAACTAGAGTGGTTTGAAGAGTTGCCCAAAGTCATCTGGCAAGAGATGAGGACTGTGGTCCGAGCTGAATGTTCTCCAAATCTCTCCCAGTGGCTTGGCCAGGTGATGGTCTCCTTTCACCTTGGCCCTAAAAATCCAGCTCCTTGACCTCAAAACTACACAGTAAAAATGCTAGAGGCAAGATCCACAAATGTGTCCTGAGTCAGTGGGAAAGGGCCAAAGAGGAAACAGGGTATTTGTATCATCTCAAAGTGTCTCCTCAGTTGTATTTACTAATTACAATGGGAAAATCAGCAGCTTTACTGTGGAGAAAGCTGACAGGCACCACCTTAACGGAGAGATCAAGGGCAACACAACTAGCAATAAGGCATACTGGCATATGTGCCCCCTGCTATGATGTACAGGAAGGGCACATCACCCCTGTGGCATTTTTGTCAAGAATGGATAACCTCATTCTAATCTTGAGAAAGCATCAGATGAACACAAATTAAGGGGCACTCTACAAAATACCTGGTAAGTACTCTACAAAGCTGTCAATGTCATAAAAGACAAGGGAAGAGTAAAGGATTGTCAAAGATTGACTAAAACAATATGGGATCCTGAGCTGGATCTTTGGACAAACAAAGGACATTATGAAAAACGGGTGAAATCTGAATCAAGTTGTAGTTAATGGCGCTGCCCCAATGTTAACGTTTTAGAGCTATGGTTTTTCAAGACAGTAACACTAGAGGAAGCTGGGTGTGTGGGAATTCTCTGTATTGTTTTTCCAAGTCTTCTGTAAATCTAAAATTATTTCAAAATAAAAAGTTTTAACAAAAAATCTAACCCCTAACTAGAGTAATTCCTCCAGGTCCCATCAAAGGTGGTGGGATTGTGTCTGGAAACCTGTGCACACCGAATCAGTCATCAGAGGAAGGAGCAGCCTCGCATGTACAAGGCCATGATGTTTCAGTGGAGGGCTGAGGTTTGGCATGGACACCCCCTGGATTCTCTGGGACCATCTGAGGAGATCACTGATCCGTAAGGAAGAGGAGGATGGTTGAGGAGGAAGACAGCAGCTGAGGTGGGGAGGGGGTGCTGACAAGAGAAAACACTGAAGGAAAGGACGTGGATGTGGATGTGCCAGGAGAAGGTGGCCTGGTCCAATGCTTGTATTCTTTTTCCTCTAGTAAAGAATATACTCCAGGCCTGGCATGGTGGCTCACGCTTGTAATCCCAGCACTTTGGGTGATTGAGATGGGCGGATCACTTGAGGTCAGGAGTTTGAGACCAGCCTAGTCAATATGGTGAAACCCGTCTCTACTAAAAATATAAAAAGTAGTTGGGTTGTGGTGGTGCGTGCCTATAGTCCCAGCTACTTGGGAGGCTGAGGCACAAGGATCACTTGAATCAGGGAGGCAGAGGTTGCGGTGAATGGAGATTGTGCCACTGCACTCCAAGCTGGGCAACAGAGCAAGACCCTGTCTCAAAAAAAAAAAAAAAAAAACTAACTATACATACTCTGAGGCCAGAGGGCCATGGCTGGGGTTTCAGAAAGCAGATTTCTGGACTGTGGTGTCCCCCGTCCAATTCTTTTGGGATACATACCAGGGCACCAGGGAGCTCTGCTGGCCTCGTCAGCATGGCTGTGAGCTGCTGAGTGACAGGAAGCTCCCTGGGAATCACAGCAGAGCCTCTGGAATGTTTCTTCCCAAAGGAAATCTGTGCTTTGAGCCTCACCGCCAGTCAGCCTGAGAACTCACTCACGAACAGGCCAGAGTGGCTGAGAGGACCACAGATTTCATCTGCCTCGGAGGGGCTATCCTAACAATGCCCAAGTTACCTGTGATCCTGTTGGAAATGCTGAAGAGCCTGGAAGTCCTCTGTCGTTGCACAAATGGTTCCCGATAATACCGGTCCCCAAAGCACATGCCCAGTAGTTCTTTGCGAACTGTCTTGTTCCAGAGTCCATAGATCAGGGGGTGGCAGACAGCGCTGGCAAAGGACAGCCATGTGGCCCAAGTCTCCAGGCTCGGGGAGACGGAGCTCTTCCCCCAGAGGGCCTCAGAGGCAATAACAACCATGTAGGGGCCCCAGGTGACCATGAAGGCACCGAGGACCACCAGGATGGTGATGAGGGCTTTGCACTGGTTGGCCGAGTAGACCACACCCTGAAAGGCATTCCTCCTGCTGCCTGAAGAGGAGGTGGAGGTGCTGGAGTTCTTCCTCCCGGTCCTCTGAGCATCCTCCTCCACGATGACGACTGTGCCACAGTGCACCTTGCGTGCCTTGACCCTGGCCACGCGGAAGATGAAGCCATAGCACACCAGCATGACCAGAAAGGGGAAGAGGGCACACCAGATCTGCCAGAAGGCCGTGTAGCCAGGCTCCCGGTGCCAAGCAGCCACACACATCCATTTGAACTCATCAAACTCCACCGATGACCAACCAAACAGGGGTGGCAGGCAGCCGATGAGCGAGTGAAGCCAGATGTAGACAAGTGCCATCACAGCCCGGTTCCCCGTGATCTTCATGGGGTACACCATGGGGTACAGGACAGCATAGTAGCTAGAAAAGGGATGGAGGGAGGCAAGAGAGAGAAGTCAGTGGAGAGAGAAAACTGCTGCTTTCCTGTGTCAGGGGCTCCCATGACTGGGTTGGATGTTTCTAAAAGCAGCACCTTCTCCCAAGTCTCCCCAGACAAGTTGTATAGACTGCATCATGTTCCACAGCTCTGCAGAGCTCTTTAACAGAGAAGAGCTCAACACTGGCAAGACACAGAGCTCGAACAGTCCTGTTTCCAAGTCACCACACCACAGCCCACTCATATTTGGGGGTGTGGCCAGTCTTAAGATACCTACGGGGGTCCTGAGGGATTATGCATTGGGCCAGATCAATTCTGCTGCTGCTGACATTAATCCATTTAGATCAATTTTCAGAGGGATCATTAAGAACTAGAATGATGTTGAAGGACTCTGGGCTTCACTCAATCAATGGACATTTACCAAAGGTTTGCGATGTGCCAAGCACTGTGCTACATCCTGGAAATGCAGTTGAGAAGATGTGAGGCAGGCAGACACCTGAGCCAAGTATCAAGGCCCGGAGTGGTAAGGGCCACATTGAGTCCTCACAGCAACTGTGAGCAGCGGATATGTCATTATCTTCATTTTACAGATAAGGAAATTAAAGCAGGGAAAGGCTAAATAATGCACCCCAGGCCCATGGGAGAAAGACAGAAACCCAGGCGATCTGACTCTACAATCCCCAGTGCACACGCCCAGCAATTCTGTGTAAGCCTTCTTGTTCCACAGCCAAGGGGGCGGGTCCAAATCACTCAGTGCTGCTAGGAGGGAGGTGGGCCAGGAGTGCTATCCATTCAAACTGGCAGGCTTCTGGTCCAGCACGGAGGGTCACAGCAGGCTCCTGATGGAGGTGATGCTCCGGACCCAGGTCTCACAGCGTTGGAGGCACTGACCCAGGACCACCCCAGGCAGAAAGCTAGCCTGGCGAGGTATGGAGTTGTGAGTGAGCACCATCTCAGCGGGGAGGCTGCATGGAGCTCCACCTGGCAGGAGAGAGAGTGCAGGATGGAGAAAGGAGGAGAGAAGCAGGCCGGGTGGGCGGGGCCGGGGCATGCAGAGCCTTACAGGCCCGGCTAAGGACTGGCCCTTTAACTGGAAAGGGTGGGAGGACTTAGACCACAGGGCTGAAAGTCAACCACCACCCTCCCAACCCAGACATTTTATCCAAGGGAAACAGGATGTTCCCATGAGGGCAACATGTGGAAGGGACGAGTGGCCACACCGATGCCGCCTGGCAGGACGTTGGGAAATGACCGTGGCTACGTGCCTCACACATCACCTGGGAAGGTGGCTCCTCCAGAGGGACCGCCCTGAGTCATCCTTGGGCCCCAGCAGCTGAACTGCCACGTGCTAACTGGAGGTGCTGCCTCCTTGGTCTTCCTAAGCAGGGGTGAGCCTGGGGCTGCTCTGAGCTGAGCCTTGAGCCCAGGCCAGGATCTATCCTGGAAAGAGAGCATTTCCGGCTACGCGATCTGAGGAGAAGATTGCGCGGTGATTAGGGTGTCGATTACAGAATCACTGCACAGTGGCTGGGTAAGGTGATTACTGTCTTTCGCTGCTATCTGGGCTTGCATCTTGCAAAGACCGTGCAGCCCAAGGGAAAAAGCATGCCTTTGGAGCTGGAAATTCAAGTTCAGATGGAGGCTCTGATGTCTACTAGCTATATGACCTCAGCTAATTGATGTAACCTCTCAGAGCTTCAGTTCTCTCATCTGGAAAATGGGAATTCTGGCACCTACATCGCAGGTCTGCTCCTAGGAACGAATGAGGAAGAGCATGGAAAAGGCCCGGATGGTGCCTACCCTTCAATGGGGGACTGGCCATCGACCTTTCCCCCTTCCTCCTTGAGGACGAAAGCCCTACACTGCTCCTGCTCCTGCGATGACCCCCAGGGCACACTGGCCCTTTTGAGCCCTGGGGGGTGAACAAGCCCCACAGTGGTCTCCTTCCCCTTGTGGGTGACCTGCTGAGACTTGGACCTGTCTGACGTCATTCTGGCAAATGCAATGTGAGGGGGTTGCTAGGGTGGGACTGCAGGGAGGGTAGCAGTGGTCTAGGAAGGTTTCCTTCACTTTTCAAAAGAAACAATGCAGAGATTTCTACTTTTCTCTGTCCCTTTAAAGAGCATGCAGACACTCCACACTCAGTCACCTCGAGAGTGTACGGCCGGTAGGCCTCCTTCCACTGACCCTGTTTGGCGGCCATAAAGATAATTACAATTAATGTGCTGTCCTCTGCCAGATTTCCTTCTGGCTCTTCTCAACACCCAGTTATTATTATTACTTTATGGCAAGACTTCTCCTTTATTGTAACAAATGGTGCCCATATCACTCACTGACTGAGGTTCAGGCACAGGCAGTTCCAGTGTGACATGACACTGATTTCTGCCAGCTGCATCCTGAGTGCCATCAGGAAGCCGGGGCAGTGAAGCTGGGTGGGTGCTGGCTCAGTCAAGGTCTGCCTCCTACAGGCAGAAAAGCCCCACAGGCACAGCCCTGCCCACATACAGCCACGTCCTCCAGGGGTTATTTTGTTTTTAAGTTTTTTTTTTGGGGGGGTGGGGTGGTGTGGACAAAATGTATGTACATTGAAATGCACACATCTACACCTCTATCAAGATACAGAACATTCCAGCCAGGCGCAATGGCTCACATCTGTAATCTCAGCACTTTGGGAGTCCAAAATAGAAGGATTACTTGAAGCCAGGAGTTTGAGACCAGACTGGGCAACATAAGGAGACCACATCTCTACAAAAAATAAAAAACAAAATTAGGCAGGTACAGTGGTGTGTGCCTGTAGACTCAGCTACTTGGGAGGCTGAGGTGGAAGAAGGATCACTTGGGCTCAGGAGCTCAAGGCTGCAATGAGCCATGACTGCTCCACTGCTGCACTCCAGCCTGGGTGACAGAGCAAGACCCTGTCTCAAAAAAAAAAAAAAAAAGGATACAGAACAGTCCTGCATCTCCTCAGAAAAAAATGGGTATATGTGTTCTCAATCACAGATTTATAAAGTCGTTATTTGCAGCAGAAGCCTCATTTAAGCCTAGTTGAAGATTCAAGGGAAAACAACAAAAGCAACTCCCCACTCCTATGTGGGCTAATAATACAGGCCAAAAGAGAGGGGTTTTCTTTTGCTCTCTATTCTCTTAACTGTCTTGAGGCTCTCAATCTTTTCTCCAACTCATTTTTAGACATGAGCCCAATCACGACCCTTGAACCCCAAACAGGCTTTCATGACATCACAGGTAACTGAAAAGTTGTAATGTGGGAAGGGGCTTCCAATGCTTCAGGCTCCTGCCACAAGACCAGCCACTTTGACAGCAAGCCCTGCTCTTAATAAGTTGTCTTCGGTGAAAACAGAAACACAATCTAAGCCAACTTCACCTAACAAAGAGGCAACACATTAACTTCCATGGAACAGTCTCCTAAAAGCACTAGTCATCTTTGCTAGCCCTACCCATCCCATTGTTCTAGCTACTTTCATGTACTGAAATTCTATTTTTAGACCTGGAGTTTCACCCTCTGTGGTGTGGAATGAAAATATGAGAACTATTTCCACAGACCTGGAACTCCAGCAGCTTGGCAGCGATGATAGAGGTGACCACCATTACAGACTTCTAAGTAATAGACGTTCACAGTGGAACCGCTGGCAGGTCAAACGGTGTCCCCAGCACGCCCTAGTTTCACTTGGCTGGTTTAGGACATTGACAAACTGTGAATTTCGCTCCAGGCAGCCATTCTTTTTATATCTGTCTTTGCTCTCTTTTCATGAGGCTACAAGATGGACTCTTTGGGTTCATCTGTCCAGCCAGTTTCTTTTTTTTTTCTTTTTTTAATTTTATTATTATTATACTTTAAGTTTTAGGGTACATGTGCACAATGTGCAGGTTTGTTACATATGTATACATGTGCCATGTTGGTGTACTGCACCCATTAACTCGTCATTTAGCATTAGGTATATCTCCTAATGCAGCCAGTTTCTTTAGCTAAGGTTCTCAGCTGGGAACCCCTGGGTATATGTGGCAACGTCTATAGACATTTTGGGCTGTCACGACTGGGGAGGTGTTCCAGCATCTGGTGAGTAGAGGCCAGGATGCTGTTGTATATCCTACAAGGTACAGGACAGCTCCTCACCACAGAGAATTATCTGGCTTGAAATGTCGACAGTGCTAAGGTGGAGAAACCCTAAGCTAGGCTAGCTGGCTGCTGGAATGACTGGCAGCACTGAGTTGACGGTGTTGTACAATGACAAAGCGTCCAGGCTCGGGCATCTCAGAACTGGGAGAGTTACTTACCAGCCACGTGACCTTGGGCAAGTTACTTAAGGCCTCAAAAACCTCACTTTGCTCATCTGCAAAATTGGGGCTAACAAGGTTACCATGAGGGTTAGCTAAGCTAAATGTTGATAAACGGCATACATAGTGCAGTGCCTGGAATATGACAAGCGTGTAACATTTTATAGTTAAAATCACGCCCACTGCCCTTGCTCTTCTCCACTTCTACTTTCTTTTTCTTTTCTTTTTTTTTTTTTTTTTCAGATGGAGTTTTGCTCTTGTCACCCAGGCTGGAGTGCAATGGCATAATCTCGGCTCACTGCAACCCCTGCCTACTGGGTTCAAGTGATTCTCCTGCCTCAGCCTCCCAAGTAGCTGGGATTACAGGTACTTGCCACCATGCCCAGCTAATTTTTGTATTTTAGTAGAGACGGGGTTTCACCATGTTGGCCAGGCTGGTCTTGAACTCCTGACTTTGGGTGATCCACCCGCCTCGGCCTCCCAAAGTGCTGGGATTACAGGCATGAGCCACCACGCTTGGCCTCAGCATGTTTATTCATCTTATTCAGCTATGTATTCTCAGCACCAACCACTGTGCTGGGCATATAATAGGTGCTCAATAATTGCTTACCAAGTGAATACACAGAAGCTGCTCTTTCAGTCAGAAGGGGCCTCTCCACCTGTTACGCACCTGCTATCCTACTGGCTGTTTAGGAACCTAGCTCAAATGCCGCCTTCTCCCTGAAGCACTCACCGCCAGCCCATCCGCAGCAGTGGCTGGTGGAGTTGTCGATGGTGGTTATTTCTACTTTTGTGTTAAATCGGCACCCACAAGTCAGCCTCTGCCACTCAACTGTAAACCCCTGGTGGGCAGGGTCTGTGTCCTGCTCATGCTTGTAGCCCACCACTCCAAGGACTGGTCACAGGCCTTTCCTGGAGTAGACATCCAACCAATATTTCCAGTGTGAAATAAGGCCCTGAAAGAGGTAAACCCCTCTCTCAGATGAAGTACTTTGCTGGCACGATTTGAGGATTTGTCGTGCTTGCTGGTAGAAAATCTCATTCTCACTCATCTAGACCCCAGATTTAAGCAAGCAGCTTACAGTCTTCTGGAGCTATCCCTGCAGATGACTGGCATGTTTACTGAGCATTCATATAGAGACAGCTCTGAGAGGGGCACTTAGAGACCAGCTCTCCATCTCTGCAACTAAGCTGTTTAGCCTCACTCCATGTTCCACAGGACCCAGGGCCCAGAAAGGGATGTTCAAAACTTAATAATTCAAAAAAAATAAAATAAAAGTTAAAACAACAAGATCCCATTCCTCCCCACTGCCAACAAACTTCCAAACTTTTTTTAAAAAAAAATTATATAATCAGTCCTGATAGGATATTGACAAACAGCTGCTGAAATACAAATTTGTACAACTTTCTGAAGGGTCATTTGCCTTTTATATATCAAGAATCTTGAAAGCATGTTTACTGTTACTGAGAATATAGCAATTCCACAAACACACATGCTCCTCAGAATGCTATAGTGAATAGCAAGCTATGTGAAGTCACCTAATCCAGTAACAGGGGACTGAAAATAATTTATATACCTCCACAGGATGGAATACCTCGTAACCATGAAAAATCACCTTCTTCAAGGATATTTGAAAATAAGAGAAAATGTTCATCATCACCTAAATGAAAAAAGGAGGTCAGAAAACCATAGGTGCCAGAAGCCTATTTCAAAAATTTGCTGTATACAACCAAAAATTACTGGAAGCAAATATACTAAAAACATCAACTGTGATTGTTTCTGATGGTTAGATCATGAGTGTTTCTAATTTCATTCATTATATTTTCTGGATTACTTTTACTACTCAGGGAAAAAAAAAAAAAGAGAAGCTAATTGATTTGTTTTGACCAATGGCTTCATTGGTTCTGCCTCCCCAACGCAGCCACAAAGAGCTGCCAGATTCCAGCCTCAGGTCTAGGTGCAGTCTGTGCTCCCAGTGGACAGTTCCACTACCACTCATCTACTGAAAAACTGACAGTCTCAAAAAAGCCCGGGGACTTGTGTCACCCAGTGACAATATCCCTGGCTAGCCCCACTCTGTGTTTTCCCTAACCCCACTACTTACTCTCCTCCCCAATTCCTGGTAAATCACACAGACCTTGAATCTATCCTCCCTGTCCTCATGAAGCCCAACCTGTGCCTGTGATGAACGAAGTGGCCATTAGCAAAATTCTAATAAATGCACTCATTTGTGGGAGACTCGCTGCCAAAGCCCACGAGACTTGTACAACTAAATCTGACAGCATAACGCGGGACCCTGAAGAACCCGTGAGATGCTGCTTAGGAACATCAGCTGCGCCTGACCTCCCTGTGCATCAGCTACGTTGAGGGCGGGAGCAGCTGAGTTTCCAAATGCGCACACGGCCTCTCCCTGGTTTCACTGCCTGTATTCTCCGGCTGTCTTCCTTCCTCCTGCTCTCCTTTCAGTCCTGGACTGTGGGCAGTGAGGGTGTTCCCTGTTCAGCTGCACTAGTCAACACCAAAGCAAGACAGAGCAGGGGTCACACTGGGAGAAAGAGAAGCAGAGTCAAAGGCCCTGGACCCAATGCTGCTCGGAACCGAAACCTGCCTTGGCTTCCGCTTCTTCATCTACAAACCAAGAATCAGGTTTCTACAATGTTTTATTTTAGGCAATGGAACCTCTTTTTAAAATATAAAATTGTATGTAACATCCACAGACAACACGAGATGTGCTTTGGTTGAAGAGATGGCTCCAGAGGCAGAACTCCACCTGGTCATCCTCCCCCAGCAAGGGCCCCTGACACTCTCCAGGGAACTAAGGCAGTCAGAGGGACACTGCAGCAGATGAGCGCCCATCAGTAATCCCTCAATTCTCTAAGTCTGAGGCATGCTTACCGGTCGATGGCAATGACCCCGAGGGTTAGCATGCTGGCCGAGCTGATCAGCAGGTAGAGGAGGGCAGAGAAGTTGCACCACACTACACCAAAGATCCATTCCCTGCGGATGGAGCTCGTCACCACAAAAGGCAGCACCAACACGGACAGCAGGAAGTTGGACAGGGTCAGGCTGAAGACGAACTTGTTGCTGAGGGTGAGGAGGTAGGACTTCTTGTACAAGGTGACCACGATGACCAGGTTTCCCAGGCAGACAAAAATGGTGATGACAATGATGGCGATGAACTGGGTGATGATGACGCCCCCTTCGCCACCCTCCTCCTCAGTGAGGTTACTCAGCTCCTTCCTGCAGCCGAGGGAGGAGTTGAGGCTCATGGTCAGTGCACCTCGGCGTGGGGTGGGCAGAGCATGCTGGACGACTGGAAAGATAAGGCAGGACCAGGGGACAGGAAAAGATTCATCAGATCACATCGTCTCCACCTTAGGGAAGAAAGGCTTAAAGGGGTTAAGTGCTACACCTCAGATCACCCAGCTAGTACAGACTCTCAGCGGGTCTTCCCCACACAAGTGCTACGTAAGTGGGCCATTTTCTACAACCAACTGAGTGTGAAATTCATTACATCCCCCTGACCAATTTCTTCCTCTGGTCTAACCCATCCTATCCATTTTCCCAAGGCCAGTGGTTCAAAACTTTTAACGTGCTGAAGAATCGTCTGAAGTGCCAGTTTAGAAAGCTGATCCTTGAGCTCCACCACTAGAGGTTCTGGGCACAGAGATCACAGGCACAACCTAGGAATCTGCATTTTAAACAAGCAGGCTGGGGCAGAGGGCAGGGGGCTATTACAAGTGGTCTATGGGAGACACTCTGCAGACTGCTGTGTTTAGACCCTGGCTACTCAGGGTGGGCCCTGAACCAGCAGGATCACCATCACCTGAGAGCTCACTAGAGAGGCAGAACCTCAAGCTCCGCATCTTCATCTCACAGAATCAAATCTGCCTTTCAGCCCACCGCCAGTCAGTTTTGGTGCACATTACAGTTCAACCGTAAGATTCTCATGGGAATTGTTCTGAGCTCCCTAAGCAGGGATTAATCAGGTACAGTTTATATGGGGACATCATGACTGTTCTCATCAGACACGGCGAGGGAGGGCAAGCACTAACTGTAAATGGGGAAGTAGAGGCACCATTTGAGGTCTTGGCCCACAGACATCACTGTCTATAAGGTGCAGTCCCTGCCCTCAGGAAATTGGCTTGGGATCTTGGCTAAAGCCGCAGGTTGACACATATTAATGTTAAATCCTACAGACTAATGTTTCTCCAAAACTCTTCATATACTTCAGTTAGCCAAAAAACCCCACAGATCACTTTCCCCACCTGCTCTCATTCTCTGAACACAGAAGACACCAAAAAGAAAGGAAAGATTGCTTTCTATGATCAAGACAAAAACTCTGCTGCCTAAACTGCCTATACACAGCAGCAGGGCCATCCTCAGAACCCTCATGGTGGATCCACTGCCTCTACTCAAACACTCTTTGGCCAGAGGGAGTGCACGGGTTAATAGGGCAGCCCTTCCCCTCACCAGCAGTCCTAAGTGCCAGAGAGAAAGTTTCCCTCATAGTGAGCTGTATAGTGGTTTCCAGACCTTTCACTAACTCAGCTTCCCTGCTTTGTATTTGCTCTCAGATGTCTATGACTCTCTTGATTTGCGGTCCCCAAAATTGAACACACCATTCTGGATGTATTCTGACAAGTGTCAGGTCCAAAGGGGCAATTTTCTCCATGATCAGAATAACCCCCTTCCACTATTCACTCTAAGAATACATTTTCTGGAGGCAGGGCACAGAGTGGCTCACACCGGTAATCCCAGCACTTTGGGAGGCCCATGTGGGCAGATTGCTTGAGCTCAGGAGTTTGAGAGCAAGCCCGGGCAACGTGGCAAAACTGTCTCTACAAAAAAATACAAAGAAAATTATCCGGGAATGGTGGTACCTGCCTATACTCCCAGCTACTTAGCGGGCTGAGGTGGGAGGATCCCTTGAGCCCAGAGGTCGAGGCTGCAGTGAGCTGTTTGTATCACTGAGCTCCAGCCTGGGTGACAAAGCGAGACCCTGTGTCAAAACATTTTCTTGTAGCAACTAATTCTGTTGGGCTTATATAAGTGTGTGATTGACTAAACCCCAAAGTTTATACCTACATGAATTTCTATGAAGACAGATGTCCCTAATCTTGAACATGTGGAATTAATGTTTTTAAGCCTATGTACAAAAAATTATTTCTACTAAATTTCCCTTTACGCATTTTCGCCCATATTTCCAGGCTGCTAAAGTATTCTGAATTTTGATTCAGTTATGTAACATATTAGTTACTCCAGCTTTGTGCTATGGAGATACTTTCTAGGTATGCCTTCTATGTCTGTCTTTGTAAGGTTGTTTTTGGTTTTTGTCTTTAGTTGGCGAGTTCTGGGTTTGTTGACTCTAATAAGTAAATTATTAATTAATGTCTCAAAGTTTCTAAATAAGCATATTACTGCACAAGGGACAACATGGTGATTAAGAAAATAGACTTTGCATGTAACAAGCCTACACATGTACCCCCAAATCTAAAATAAAAGTTGAAATTATAAAAAATGAAAGAAAATAGAGCTTGAATCATTAGACAAATGAAATAAAGAGAAGAAATATTTATAGCTTATATCACAGACAAAAAGCTAATCATCCTAATCTGTAAAGAACTAGTTAAAAAAAAAAAAAGAGGAAAAAAACCAGATGAAAATCCAGAATAAAAAAGTGGCCATAAGACTATTATGGTTTGAATGCCTGTACCTTCTGAAACTCTCGTTGAAACTTAACCTCTAATGGGCAACATGGAGAAGTGGAGCCTTTAGGAGGTGACTGGGTGATGAGGGCTCTGCTCTTGTGAATGGAATAACGCATTCATGGATTGATGGGTTATCACGCGGTGGGACTGGTGGCTTTATAGGAAGAGGAAGAGAGATCTGAACTAGCCACTCAGCCCCCATCCATGTGACGCCCTGTGCTGCCTGGGGATTCTGCAGAGTCCCCACCAACAAGAAGGCCCTCACCAGAGGCAGCCCCTCAACCTTGGATATTTTAGCCTCCCTAACTGTAAGAAATAAATTCCTTTTCTTTATAAATTACCCAGTTTCAGCTATTTTGCTATAAGCAACAGAAAATGGACAAAGACAAAGACCTAAACACAGAGTTCACAGAAAGATATGCCCATAGTAGTCAAACACTGAAACAATGCTCAATTTCACTGAAAATAAGAGAAATCCATGTTAAAACTACACTGAGATGCCATTTCTTTCCTTTTAGACCAGCAAAATTCCAAAGGTT
This sequence comes from Pongo pygmaeus, assembly GCF_028885625.2. Taxonomy (NCBI): domain Eukaryota; kingdom Metazoa; phylum Chordata; class Mammalia; order Primates; family Hominidae; genus Pongo; species Pongo pygmaeus. The sequence continues at coordinate 81,987,783 of NC_072373.2, read as the reverse complement.
GGCAGCACTCTCTGCAGGCAAGGCATTGGGGAAGCAGGCACTCTCCTACACTTCCAGTACAAATGCAAATGGCAGAACCCTAGTGAGAGGAATTGGGCAAAGGTAAAAATACTACGTGCATGCACCCTGTCTTAGTCTGTTTGCATTGCTATAAAGGAATAACTGAGGCTGGGTAACTTATAAAGAAAAGATGTTTATTTAGCTCATGGTTTTGCAGGCTGTACAAGTATGGTGCAGCATCTGTCTCTGGTAAGGGCTTCAAGCTGCCTCCACTCATGGCTGAAAGCAAAGGGGAGCCAGTGTGTGCAGATCACATGGGGAGAGGGGAGCCAAGAGAGGAAAGCAAGTACCAGGCTCTTTTCAACAACCCATTCTAGTGGGAACTAAGAGTGAGAACTCACTCACTCCCACAAGAATAGCACCATGCTGTCCTCCATGAGGGATCTGCCCCACAACCAAAACACCTCCCACCAGGCCCCACCTCCAACACTGGGATCAAATGTCAACATGAGACTTGGCAGGGCCCCCAAAACCATATCCAAACCATTGCACACCCTTGGCCCAGCAACTCCATACCTAAGCATCTACCCTGATGATACAAGTTCATAATATGAAATAACAGATGGACAAGGTTATTTTATCCATTGAGGCCCTAGTTGTAAAAAAAAAAAAAAAAAAAAAAAAAATTGGGAATAAGTGAGAAAGAAGTTGAAATGAGAATACATACACACACAAATATACATAAATATGTTTACTTAAAAAGAAACATAGGAAAGATACATCAGAAATTAAGAGAGATAGAAGTAAATTTCTCTAAGTATTTCTTTATAGTTTTGATTTCTGAACCATGTAAATATTTTACACACTAAAAATTTTAAATAAAAAATGTTATAAAAAGTAAACATAAACTTGACTGTAGACAGAAAAAAAGCCTAATATAAATCAGATTGATGATATAACCATAAAGAGAAAAAAATTTAGTTTACTAAGTTTACTTAGTAAGTTAGATGTTAGTAACGGCATTGCAATTTTATACCTATTTGACTGTAGGGCAATTGTGTATAAATGCTTTTGTTTGAACTATAACCACGGTTATGTTGGGAACCAAGTATTTTACTGTGGGAGATAAAAGATACAAATTACAGAATCGGAGGAGGTGAGAAAACACCTTGTGTTAGATTGGTGATTGGATGTATCAGTATGAACTCACTATTGAAGCATAAATATAAGAATTAGTCTGAAGAAATTCCCCAAAATGCAGTCAGAAAGATTAAGAAATTGAAAATATAAAAGGCAAATGAAAACATGACTAGGAAGCACTTCATAGGGTATAATGACTTTATCCAAGCAAAGTATAGCGTTGTTTACTTACTATGGGAGTCTCCTCTGGCAACATGGTGGATGTCACTGATGTGAACATGTTTCTTATTTCAAATGCACAGAAAAGCTGGATTAAATATAAATATAAAAAAAATAAAATTTTTTAAAAATTTTAATTTTTAAAAAAAGTCAAACTTGAAAAAAGAAAGAAACCTACAGGTAACAGAGAAAAAACTAAAAGGCAGAATATTAACCTCACACCTGTAACCAGAGGGTATTAGATCTATTATAGTTTAAGTCCCCTAGGGCAGAGGTTTTTAGGTGGCAGAATGACTTTGGGCCCTACAACGCAGAGAACTGGAACCAACATCCTACATAAAGAGTAGGTTCTAGAAGGGATTTCTCCTTCATGGAAAAGGGATTAGAAAGCTCCTCCTACTGGCATAGGAAAGTGGCAAAAATATAGTCACTTAACTTGAGGCTCTGGGCAGGGTACCAACATTTTTTTCCATGAGAAATCAAACATTAAGACATGCTAATGAGGGTTCTAAATTTATATATTCCGGCCAGGTGCAGTGGCTGATGCCTGTAATCCCAGCACTTTGGGAGGCCAAGGAGGATGGATCACCTGAAATCAAGAGTTCGAGACCAGCTTGGTCAACATGGTGAAACCCTGTCTCTACTAAAAATACAAAAATTAGCCAGGCATGGTGGTACACACCTGTAGTCCCAGCTACTCGAGAGGCTGAGGCAAGAGAATTGCTTGAACCTGGGAGGCAGAGGTTGCAATGAGCCGAGATTGCACTACTGCACTCCAGCCTGGGCAACAGAGCGAGACTCCATCTCAAAATAAAACAAACAAACAAAACTAAATGTATATATTCTGCATGCTACAGAAATCCAAGTTAATAAACCCATGTAAAAATTAATGCTGGCAGAAGTAAATCAAAATAGCTCTATAAGGAATTTCCACACTCACAATACAAACAAGAAAATACCTGATGAAAGTAGCACATAGCATTCACCATGAGGGACTGTCAACAACAACAGCAACAAAATAGGAGAACTGACTTCCAAGAACTTGAATTAATAGAAAAAATATGGTGGCCAGGCACAGTGGCTCACGCCTGTAACCCCGACACTCTGGGAGGCCGAAGCAGGCGGATGGCTTGAGCTCAGGAGTTCGAAACCACCCAGGGAAATGTGGTGAAACCTCATCTCTACAGAAAATTAGCCAGGCTTGGTGGTGTGTGCCTGAAGTCCTAGCTACTTGGGAGGCTGAGGCTGGAGAATAATTACCAGAGCCCGGGAGGTCGAGGCTGCAGTGAGCCATGATCACACCACTGCACTCCAGCCTAGACGACAGAGTGAGACACTGTCAACATAAAAAAAAAAAAAAAAAAAAAAAAAAGGAAAGAAAGAAAGAAAGGAAAGAAAAGAAAAGAAAGAGACAATAAAACCAACACAAGTAAAAGCTTTTAAAAAGAAAAGAAGCCGGGCGCGGTGACTCACTCCTGTAATCCCAGCACTTTGGGAGGCCGAGGTGGGTGGATCACCTGAAGTCAGGAGTTCGAGACCAGCCTGGCCAACATGGTGAAACCCCATCTCTACTAAACATACAAAAATTGTCTGGGTGTGGTGGTGGGCACCTGTAATCCTAGCTACTCAGGAGGCTGAGGCAGGAGAATTGCTTAAACCCAAGAAGCAGAGGTTGCAGTCAGCTGAGATCATGCCATTGCACTCCAGCCTGGGAGACAGGAGCAAAACTCCATCTCAAAAAAAAAAAAAAAAAAAAAGGAAAAGAACTAGAAACCACAATGAAAGACAAATGAATGGGTATGTTAAACAGCAGAGTTAGCTAAAAAGAAACATGATTAACTGAAAGATGGTTCCTAGAAGAAACGTCCGAGGAAATTACTCAGAATGCAGTCAGAAAAATTAAGAAATTGAAACGATGTAATAAAAGTCAAAATACAGGAAGAATGGGCTAAGAAAATCCAACGTATGTCCAATAGAAGGGCAGCAGGCAAGGTTAGAGATAATTAAAGGAGCAGACACTGTTGGCTACCTACCCAGCAACTATTCTCAGTGTTTTCTTAACTGGCAGACCTCTGACTTTGTCTGGTGTGCAACACTCCTCCAAGTGCCTCAGAGAAGGCTGATCTTATCCCTAGTTCTGGGATACAGATCCTGATTGATCTAAACTAATCACTATGTTCCCTTTCTTCTTGCAGTTCTGGCAGTCGCCACCTGTAGTTAGGCAGGAGGAAAAGTCTTTGATGAGGGGAAGGGGGAAGATTTTTGGGTAAAGCTGCTTTGATCTCACAAAGACACAAGGAAGATAAATCTCCCTAATGACCCTAGCGGCAAAGACAGAAAGGGAGCCTGGAGCTGCGGCAGCCGTCTTGAGACCATGAGGGATGCGAAGCCAACGTGCTGAACATGGCTGAAAAGAAAGGCTGATCCTCGGGCTAATAAATTAATAAATCCTGAAGTCACCTTTCTCCTGGCTTTTTCTTATGTGAAGTAATACATTTTTAAAAACTGTTTTTAAAGCTATTTTGAGTTGGGTTTCTGTTACTCGAGTCAAACATATCCGACCTACTAGGGTTAGCAAGAATTTAGAGGTATGATTGAACATTTTCTAGGATTAAAGAAATACATGAGTCCTCAAATTGAAAGAGCATATCAAGTTCTGAAAATAATTTTTTAAAAGCCTATATCAAGACACATCATAATGAAAAATGAAAACACCAACATACAGAGAAATGGAAAAAACAATTTCACCTATAGAGTAACAGTGAGATAAATAGTAGACTCTTCAACAGAAAAAAAAAAAAAAAAAAGAGGCCAGAAAACAATGGAATAATATCTAAGGAAAAAAACCTTTGCCCTAAAGTTCTATAATATTCAAGAGAAGGTGAATATACTTTTGGGGTGAACAAAACCTGAATGGTTACTAATGACAACTCTTGAGTGATCTGCTTAAGAATACATTTCATGAAGAAGGAAACAATCCAGAGATAAGAGGTAGGGTACAAGAATCAACTGTTAGAAAAAAATTTGGGACCAGGTGCAGTGGCTCACGCCTGTAATCCCAGCACTTTGGGAGGCCGGGGTGGGCGGATCATGAAGTCAGGAGATCGAGACCATCCTGGCTAACACAGTGAAACCTTGTCTCTACTAAAAATTCAAAAAATTAGCCAGGCGTGGTGGCGGGCGCCTGTAGTCCCAGCTACTCGGGAAGCTGAGGCAGGAGAATGGCGTGAACCTGGGAGGTGGAGCTTGCAGGGAGCCGAGATCGCGCCACTGCACTCCAGCCTGGGCGATAAAGCAAGGCTCCATCTCAAAAAAAAAAAGAAAAAGAAAAAAATTTGGTAAATACGTAGATCTAAGTAGGAGCAATAAAAAATAAAATTTAGGCCTGGCGCAGTGGCTCATGCCTGTAATTCCAGCACTTTGGGAGGCTGAGGTGGGCGGATCACTTGAGGTTGGGAGTTCGGGACCAGCCTGGCTAACATGGTGAAACTCCCATCTCTACGAAAAATACGAAAATTAACCAGGAGTGGTGGTGGGTGCCTGTAATCCCAGGTACTCAGGAGGCTGAGGTAGGAGAATCACTGGAACCCAGGAGGCAGAGGTTGCAGTGAGCTGAGATCCCACCGCTGCACTCCAGTCTGGGCGACAGAGCAAGACTCCATCTTAGCAAGCACACCAGTGACCTGAGAATCAGAGAGCCCAGAGTTGGCTGCAGTCTTTAAGGCCTTCTGGTCCAATATTCCCCAGGAGACAGAGGAGGAATGTGGGCCTAAGAGCTGCCCACTCAGTGAAATCCAAAATCCCAGTCTCTGCCAGGAAGTCTGGAGTGGGGAAGGCACAAGCCCCAGCAAATCCCTCAGGGTGTATCTTTAAAGAACAAGAGAAGTGGTTTGGAATGCCCCAGCCAGAGAGGGCTTCCTGGCGGGCAGCCAGCTTACCGAGGGCCCAACAAGCCAGGGCCCATTGAATGGAAACAAGCTCAAGTGTGACTCACATTTCCACTCTCTGGGGCTGTTCTGCTGCCAGACACAAAGGGGCTTCAGAACTCCCACACTCACTACATCTTGCCCTGGCCAAGTAAATCACCTTGCACTGCTTCTCCGAGAAACATCTAGACAAAGGTTTTAATTAACCTATCAGAAATTACCCCTGAGAAAGAGAGCTATCCCTCTCAGACAGGTCATCAGGGAAGTTGATCACTAACTCATCCTTGCCACCACAGCTCAATGTATTGTGGTCACTCCTCTTTTGGAATTGTCTTCAGTCTTCTTGTGCATTTCCAGAGACAGTAAATTGTCTGCTGGATTAGACCACTGGCAACGGCTTCAGGTCATTCAAAGCCAAATCTTATCACTCAAGTCAGTAATTAATACCATTGTGTAATCAGTCCAAGTACCCATCAATAATAGACTGAATAAAGAAAATGTGGTACATATGCACCACGGAATACTATGTACACATAAAAAAGAATGAGATTATAGTCTTTGTAGGGACAAGGATGGAGCTGGAGGCTGTTATCCTTAACAAACTAATGCAGAAACAGAAAACCAAATATCACATGTTCTCACCTATTAGTGGAAGCTAAATGATGAGAACACAAAGAGAGGAACAACAGGCACTAAGGCGTACTTGAGAGTTGGAGGGTGGGAGGAGGGAGAGGAGCAGAAAAAATAACTATTAGGTACTAGGCTTAGTACCTGGGTGACAAAATAATTGTACAACACACCCCTGTGACATGAGTGTACCTATATAACAAACCTGCACATGTACCACTTAACTTAAAAGTTAAAAAACAAAAATCAAAAATAAGGCATCACTAGGGTATTGAGACAGGTATCTGTTGTGTTTTGTAAACTGTTTTGCATGGTAATATCCAAGAAATAATTCCAGAAATGCCTTGAGCTTCAAGGACAGAATTACTACAACATAAGACTAGGTTCTTTCTATTATTTAATCTGGGTTATTTTGTGGTCTCATATTTTTACCTAAAACTCTTTCATTTTGATTGACTTAAGGTGGAAATTTCTTCCTGATTATACTGCTGCTGCCCTGCACTTGTCAGAAAGACCGTGTGGCCTGGTGGTTAAGAGCACAGATGCCAGCCAGGCGCTGTGGCTCACGCCTGTAATCCCAGCACTTTAAGAGGCTGAGGCGGGTGGATCATGAGGTCAGGAGTTCAAGACCAATCTGGCCAACATGGTGAAACCCTGTCTCTACTAAAAATACAAAAATTAGCCAGGTGTGGTGACACATACCTGTAATCCCAGCTACTCAGGAGGCTGAGGCAGGGGAATCGCTTGAATCCAGGAGCCAAGATCACACCATCTGCCTAAGCAACAGGGTGAGACTCTGTCTCACAAAAAAAAAAAAGGCACAGATGCTGAAGCCAACTGTCTGGGTTTGAAGCCCAGCCCATCCACTTTTTAGCTACATACGCCTAAATAAAAGGGTTGCCTTCTGTGTCCTTGTCTGTAAAATGAGTATCATCTTCCTCTTAAGAGTTATTGTGAGGACTGAGTTCCTTTGTATAAAGTGCCTGGAGCAGCATCTGGTGCACAGTAACACTTCACTGCAAGCCAGTGTTACCATTTGAAGAGTTTAACCTGATTTTACTTTGGGAAATGACCATTTATTTCTGCCCTACCCTTTTAAAATTTTTAGGCCATGTGATTTGGGTGAAGCCATCATCACTTGCAGCTTTAGGGGTCAGCTCTTGATCTTGGGTGGGCTAGAGGGTCTCACTGATGGGGCTAGGGATGCTGACATGACCCTAGGTCCGGGATTTTGGCTGGAAGCGCTGGAGGACAGGCTAGCTTACCACAGGGCTGGCAGTGTGACAAAATACGAACCCAGGGTTGCAGCAGCTGGCCGTCTTTAACACTACATGGGAGGAGCTTACCAGCAAATAAAGCAGAGGATGAGAGCACAGGGCAAAGGGGTGGATAGGTGGGGAAGACACAGGTGAATTCATCCACAAATGCTGATGAAAGGACTTGAGATTCTGAATCTTCTTCTTCTAGTTACATAAGCCAGTCACTTTTTTTCCTTCCCTTACACTAATTTTGCTGGGTTTCTATCATTTGCAACTTACAGAATCGTAATATTCTGATATATCATGATCTACATAACACATGTCAAGACTCCACCTCTTTGGACACTGGTACCAGAAGCCTTCCCTTTGTCAAGTTTAGGCCAACTCAAGCACAGCTGTGCCTGCCTCAGCCTCCTCCTTTTCCTCCTCTTTTTGCCATGGGCTCCTGGGTCCTAGGAAGTAGACTCTCCTCATGGAGGCATTGAGAAGCTCTTCACCCCCCAGAGTGTGCCGCTTTAGAATCAGAAGATCTATGTCCCAGTTCACAAGCCACGGCAAGGAAAGTGAGACCTCCCCCACCTCCACAATACCCCTCATGTATGAGGACATCCTAAGGGACAGCCTGAGAGCCTGCAAATCACAGGCCCGGGGTTACTGGCGGGGTGTGGTGGTCAGAAGGAGGAGGGTCCTGACGCCTCTCTAATGAGGGTCCCCGGGATAGGACAAGACATACATGTCCTCTCCAGAATTCTGCTCCAGAGAAAATTTTTTTTTTTTTTTTTTTTTTTTTTTTTGAGACGGAGTCTTGCACTGTCGCCCAGGCTGGAGTGCAGTGGCACGATCTCGGCTCATTGCAAGCTCCACTTCCCGGGTTCACGCCATTCTCCTGCCTCAGCCTCCCGAGCAGCTGAGACTACAGGTGCCCACCACCATGCCTGGCTAATTTTTTTTGTATTTTTAGTAAAGACGGGGTTTCACTGTGTTAGCCAGGATGGTCTCAATCTCCTGACCTCGTGATCTGCCCACCTCGGCCTCCCAAAGTGCTGGGATTATAGGCGTGAGCCACCACGCCCAGCCTGAAAATAGTTTCTTTTATCATAAAGGTCTCTTCTGATATCCTTAAATCTGCCTGAGTGAGGCAGTGTTTCATTTCCTCCTCCACAGGCTCCTTTACAGCAGAATGCACCACTCCATTTCCACTCTGTGAATCCCACTATCAATTCTTATGAAGAGCTGACCAGCCTGCAGCGCTGGGACTTCCAGCTGCCCTCTTCTAAAGAAATCAAGTGCAAACAGGTAGGTACATAAGCTGTTCAAATAAATAATCCTCCAGGTGAGGGAAAATTCCTGAACACCACTTCCAACAAGTCCAGGTGAAATCACCCTGCTGCTCATCTGGCCATACTCTCAGGGCCCCTTTATCTCAGCACCTCAAAGCACTTTACACACATCACTCACTAACTGGGGTGGGGTGTGTGGTGGGGGTAGGGTTGGGAAGAAGTTTCTAATAACCACCCTGTAACTGAGATAAAGAAAGGGAATCCTACTCTCATCCCAACCACAAACCAGGCCACACAGCTCGTTGAGAGGCAGAAAGAGATCACGGGCTCCCTGGGTGTCCACACCTATGTGTAAACAGCCAGGTGCAAAGGCTCCCTCCTGCCCTCCCTCCATCCTTTCCTGGCACTAACCTGAAAGTTGCCCCATAGATGGCAGGCACAAGGACGTGGCCTCTGCAACCCCAGGGGCGTGTACCCACCCAGCCAACCCAGAGTCTGTTGCAATGCACAGTGCTTTGGCCCTCTCCCCATCAGGGCACCACAAATCTAGCAATGTCTTTGTTCAAAACCTCTCACTTAACAAGTGCAGCAGGTCTGAGCTCTGATCTGCTTGGGAAAATGTACCAGGGAAAGGTAAAGAAGCTAGAGTCAGAACCCCAAATGGCCTATGGACTTCTGAATTCTGAATTCGCCAGTGGGAGAGACCTGGCTTTGGTGCTCTCCACACATACATGATCAACTTGAGCACCTCATTGCCCTTCACAACATCCTTCTGCAAATGCCACTGGGTTTGGGGTTCCTCTCCAGCTTCTGCAGCTGACTGCAACCCTCTCCACAAGGGCATCAGTAGCGAGTCTATCAAATATTGTTCCAAATCCAAGCTCTTGGATTCTGGGTATAGACATTCCCAAGGCTCAATCCTTAATCTATTCCTTTCTTCCTATTAGATTCCTTGAGAATTTTATCATTTCCAGAGTATTGCTTAATTATTATTAACTAATAATGACAGTATTTGCAAAACACAGTGCAATATACGACATACTATTACACACATCATCTCATTTGATTTTCTGAATAACTTTTACAGGTAGGGATGACTTCTCCCCCTTTTTAAAGAGGCAGCATGACATAATGGTTAAGGGAATGAGCTCTGGAACTAGAAAGCCTGGGTTCCAAATCCCAGCTCTGCTACGTACTGCCTCTGTGGCCTTGACATGTTACTTAACCCCTCCCAGCATCAGTCTCCCCATCTGTAAAACAGGGATAATAGGAGTATCTACCTCATAGGGTTGGTGGTAGGGGTCAATGAATTAATATTTGTACTGTGCTTAGAACAGTGCTTAGTGCTATGTGTTTGTTAAATAAAATGGGGAAACTGAGGCTCAGAAAGGTTAAGTGACTAGTTCAAGAGAACAGCAGGTATTAGCCCTACAACTTGGTCATGTGCCTGTGAGTCTATTGTTTATCTTCAATCCATCCATTCACCACAGCAGATGAGATGCTACAAGGTCGAGCCTCACTGTGTTGCAGACTCCTCACCATCAACCTCTTCCCAGGCCCTCTGCTGCAGCCAGCTGTGCCGCACTCTCCCATTTCCACTCTGCTTTTGCTTATTTGAAAGACTCTCCCTGTTTGTGGAATGAATGAAGATGTAGTAAGTATAAAGCATTTTATTGACCTATGGGGTTAATAATTTTATTATTTAAAAACAGAAAGAAACAAATAAGTGGGGTAGAGAAGAGACTGAGGCTCCGAAACCACATAGACAATATATCAAGTCACAGATGACCCTGGATTTGGCAATGATTTCTTATAAATAACACCAAAGGCACAAGCAACAGAAAACAAAATAGACAAAATGGGCTTCATGAAAATTTTAAAATTTTGTGCATCCAAAGACACTATCAACAGAGTAAAAAGACGACAACCCACAGATTGGGTGAAAATATTCGCAAACTATATATCTGATAAAGGATAAATATCCAGAACATACAGAGGACTCCTTAAACTCAACAAGAAAAACACAAACAATACAATTCAAAAACAAGCAAAGGGTTACAACATTAGGTGAAGCAACTCAGACACAGAAAGACAAACACCACATAAGTGGGCACTAAATAATGTATACACAGGGACGTAGAGTATAGAAGTGGTGTAGAGTGGTAGACGATGGAGACTCACGAGGGTGAAGGTTAGGAAGGAGAGTGGATGAGGAGAAACAACTTAATGGGTACAATGTACGTTACTCCAGTGATGGATACGCTAAAAGCCCTGACTTCACCACTGTGCAATATATTCATGTAACAAAACTGCACTTGTACCCCTTAAATCTATACACATAAAAAAAAATTTCTACTTGAGAGGCTGAGGCAGGAGAATTGCTTGAACCCGGGGGGTGGTGGCTGCAGTGAGCCGAGATCGTGCCATTGCACTCCAGCCTGAGCAACAAGAATGAAACCCTGTCTCAAAAAAAAAAAAAAAGCGTTAATAAAAGTTTTTAAATAGGCAAAGGACTTGAATAGACATTTTTCCAAAGAAGACAAGCAAATGGCCAATAAACACATGAAAAGATGCTCAACATCACTAATGATTTAGGTAAATGCAAATCAAAACCACAATGAGATATCCAGGACGGCTACTATCGAAAAGAAAAGAAAAAAAGCAAATGGTGAGGATGCAAAGAAATCGCAACTCTTTTACGCTGTTGGCAGGGACGTAAAATGGTACAGCCACTGTGGAGAACAGTATGGCAGTTCCTCAAAAAATTAAACACAGAATTACCATATGATCCAGCAATTCTACTTCTGTGTATATACCAAAAAGAACTGAAAGCAAGGTCTCAAAGAGATATTTGCACACCAATATTCATAGCAGCATTATTCACCACAGCTAAAATGTAGAAGCAACCCAAATCTCCATCAAGGGCTGAATGGATAAGCAAACTGTAGTGTATATATATACACACACATACATATATACATACATACATCATACATATTATTCAGCCTTAGAAAAGGAAGGAAATTCTGACATTTGCTGTAATATGGATGAAGCTTGGGGACATATGCTAAGTAAAATATGCCAGTCGCAAAAAGACAACTATTTTATGATTCTACTTGCATGAGGTACCTAGAGTAGTCAAAATCAGAAAAACAAGTAGAATGGTGGTTGCCAGGGGCTGGATGGAGGGCAGAATGGGGAGTTATAGTTTAATGGGAATAGGGTTTCTACAAGGTGGAGACTTCTGCAGATGGATGGTGGTGATGGCTGCACGACAATATGAATGTACTTAATACCACTCAACTGTGCACTTAGAAATGGTTAAGATGGTAATATTTCTTGGCTCTGTGTCCCCACCCAAATCTTATCTCGAATTGTAATCCCCACATGTCAAGGGGGGGACGTGCTGGGAGGTGACCAGATCATGGGGGTGGTTTCCCCATGCTGTTCTCGTGATAGTGAGGGAGTTCTCACATTGCTTCAGTGGGTGCAAGCCCCAAGCAACTTCCATGTAGTGTCGGGCCTGCAGGTACACAGAAGACAAGAGATGAGCATTGGGAACCTCTACCTAGATGTCAGAGGATGTATGGAAATGCCTGAATGTCCAGGCGGAAGTCTGCTGCAGGGGCAGAGCCCTCATGAAGAAACTCTCCTAGAACAGTGCAGAAGGGAAATGTGGGGTTGGAGCCCCCACACACTAGGGGCACTGCCTAGTGAAGACGTGTGAAGAGGACCACCGTCCTCCAGACCCCAGAAAGATAGATCCACTGACAACTTGCACCATGCACCTGGAAAAGCCGCAGGCACTCAACACCAGCCCATGAAAGCAGCCACAGAGGCTGTACCCTGAAGAGCCACAGAGGTGGAGCTGCCCAAGGCTATGGGAGTCCACCCCTTGCATCGGCATGCCCTGGATGTGAGACACAGAGTCAAAGAAGATTTTGGAGCTTTAAGATTTAATGACTGCCCAGCTGGGTTTCAGACTTGCATGGGTCTGTGGGGTCCCTTTGTTTTGGCCAATTTCTCCCATTTGGAATGGGAACATTTACCCAATGCCTGTACCCCCATTGTATTTTGGAAGTAACTAACTTGCTTTTGATTTTACAGGCTCATAGGCAGAAGGGACTTGCCTTGTCTTACGTGAGACTTTGGACTTGGACTTTTTGGTTAATGCTGCAATAAGTTAAGACCTTGGGGGACTGTTGGGAAGGGATAATTGGTTTTGAAATGTGAAAAGGACATTAGATTTGGGAGGGGCCGGGGGAAGAATGATATGGTTTGGCTCTGTGTCCCCACCCAAATCTCATCTCGAATTGTAATCCCCACATGTCGAGAGAGGGACCTGGTGGGAGGCGATTGGATCATGGAGGCGATTTCCCTCATGCTGTTCTCGTGATAGTGGGGGAGTTCTCAGGAGATCCGATGGTTTTAAAAGTGGCAGTTTCCCCTAAGTGCTCACTCTCTCCTGCTGCCTTGTGAAGAAGGTATTTGCTTCTACTTTGCCTTCTGCCATAAGTTTCCTGAGGACTCCCCAGCATGCAGAACTATGATTCAATTAAACCTCTTTCCTTTATAAATTACCCAGTCTCAGGTATTTCTTTATAGCAGTGTGAAAATGAACTAATACAGATGGTAAACTTTATGTTATGTGTATCTTACCATAATTTAAAAATTTTGGGAAAAAAACATATCTAGGCATCTTCTGTTTAACTTCTCTGTCCAAAGGGATTGGAGAGTCATGAAATGAAGGAAGCCAGCTATTTCCACAGCTTCTCACCCATCGTTAGAGGTGAGAACATCCTTAGAAAACATCTAGTCTAACCTCCTACTGTAGCAGATGAGGAAACTAAGACTTTGTCTGGCATTAATTATTGCTCTCAAGGGACTAATACAGCAGTGACTTCCAAGGCTGAACCCACTAAATAAAACCGTGAATCATGCTGCACCCACCCCAGCAAGTGGGACAACTCCCCAGGTGACATGGTAAAGCAGAATCCTACTTTTTGTGAATCAACCCCCTCTGCAGTTTCTGTTGTGGCATGTAGGAAAATGTGAGGCACATAATCCTAAGCAAAGCTGGGCTCTCAACCACAGACTGTCGGTGAATTTTTTAAAAGGGCAACTGGCCTCTCTCCCAGGTCTCCACCTCCTATATTAAAAGCTGTCTTCACCCCTTCATGTTTCCCAGTCAGCACAGACAGTGGAGGTCCATGTCAGCCTCCTAGAAAATCCACAAGCAACTAGCAGGACTCATGATGAAGACAGCTCACTCAGGGGAGAGTCTCAGGCCCCAAGAGTTAAGTGCTTTAGGAATAGAGAAGAAAAAACAGCTGGGGGTCCACACAGCTTTCTGTGACAGCTTTAGCAACCTGATGATTGAGCAAGTCCTCATAGAAATCACTGTTTCAGCTGCACATTAGGCAGGGATTTTTCCTCTGGCAGCCCGCTGGCTGCCCCAGCCTCAACCACGTCATTCCCTCTGTGGGAGACGGCAGAAATTCCAGCCCTTCCAGAGCAGGCTTGAGGAAGCCTCCACAGACACTGGCTCATGGCCATCCTGCCTGGAACTGGGCGCCCAGCAAATCCCTAAGGTGAAGCTGGGTCGCAAAAGATCAGAACTGCTCAAGACTGTTCCAAGTCTATTTGGCGCTGCTGCCAGAAGTGGCTGTGGTGCTTCAACAGGCAACTGTGCCAGGAGCCCATGCTCAGATGGAGAGAAGCCAGTGCCACTCCTTGGAGCTCCAGATTCCTACCTCCGACCAACATCTCCACCTGCATGTCACAGGCATTGCAAGCCTGTGTCCAAAACCGGATTTTGAGTCTTTCACCTCTCAAGCTGCTCTTCCTGTGTTCCTCCTCATTCCACGTGTGCCATCCCATCCTTCCAGTTGTGCAGGCCCTAGACTATGGAGTCACTCCTGGCTCCTCATTCTCTTATGTCCCGGACTTAGTCCATTAGCAAATCTATTGGCTCTAGGTTTGAAAAGTATCCAGAATTCACCTATGTCTTACTATTCTCTGCTACCACCACTCTGGTCCAGGCTACATTATATCTTCTCTGGATTATTAAAATAGCTTCCCACAAATCTACCTGCTTCCACCCTTCCCCTTTTCTCAAAACAGCAACCACAGTGAGGCTGTTAAAACAGACATCAAAACAAGTCACGGTTTTCCTCAAAACCATAAAAAGATTCCCATGTCACACAGAGCAAGCCCAAAGTTGTTACCTCGACCTGCAGCTCCCTCCAGGGCCTGGCTCTCCATTACCACTCCAATCTCTTAATAAAAATTACCTTTGATTCTTTCTACTCCAACGCACTAGCCTCCTCACTATTTCTGAAACCCATCAAGCATGCTTGAGTTCAGGGGCTTTGCACTTGCTGTTTCGTATGCCCAGAATGCCCTTACCCTTAACTCACCTTTTCAGCAGAGCCTTCCCCAGCCATACTATGTAACACTTCATACCCCCTCCAACACTTCCTGGCCCCATCCCCTTCTTTACTTTTTGTCCTTAGCACATGTGTGTGTTCTTATTTAACTTGTTAATGTCTTACTCTTTCACAAGACTGTAGGTTCCATGAGGGCAAGGAAATTTTGGTTTGTAAATTTTCCGATCAGCACCTAGAAAAGTGCCTGGAACATTGTAGATGTTCAATAATTGTGATGAATAAATATAGGAACAATGGGACACTAGACACCTTGACACACTAGGCATTTCTTGTTTACTCTGCAGAAGAGTAGCAGACACTATTCATTATCCAGCCAACATCCATTCTCCTCTTCTATCAAAAGAACCCTGATTTCATGTGGGGTACCAAATGTGCCTACAAAAATATATGGGCTTGGTCCAGGAATGGTGACTCATGCCTATAATCCCAACACTTTGGGAGGCCAAGGCAGGAAAATTGCTTGATCTCAGGAGTTCAAGAGCAGCCTGGGAAACAGAGCAAGATCTTGTATCTGCTAAAAACCAAAGAAAGAAATAAAGAATTAGCCAGGCATGGTAATGCACACCTGTAGTCCCAGTTAATCAGGAGGTTGAGGGAAGAGGATGGCTTGGGCCCAGAAGGTCAGGGCTGCAGTGATCTATGATTGTACCATTATACCCCAGCCTGGGCAACAGAGCAAGACCCTGTCTCAAAAAATTACATATATGTATATATATATATACACACATACATACACACAAACACACACACACACACACACACACACACTTGTTTGCATGGAAGCTGGAGTGGCCATTAGACCCAGTCTGCAAAGTGGTGGAAAGCTATCCATTCTCCAATACAAAGGGACAGACTCAGCTGCGGCTTTTACCCTTCTCCTTTCCCTTTCTCCTGACTGGAACTCAAAGTCAATGCTTGAAGGTGAACGTGAAGAGCCATTTTTTGACCATGTAGCTGGAAGTCTCATGCAATAGAAAGCAGAAAATCCCTAAGGTGAAGCTGGGTCACAAAAAATCAGAACGGCCCAAGGCTGTTCCAAGTCTGTTTGACGCTGAAGCAGCCCAAGCTACCTAATGAACTGTGAAGCCACTACACCCAGCCCCAGCTAGTCAACCCCTTTTTGGTTAAGTCCTGTAGCTGGGTTGCCTTCACATGTTGTAAAAAGCAATCCTAACTTGACACACAGGTTGAAAGTGAGAAGAGAGGTGCTGAGGAAGGCAAACTGTGCTGTGATGAATATGATGATGCAGTCAGCTCAGCTGCTGGTAAGGATTGGTGCCACCACGTCTTCATCTGCCCATCTATCTCCTTCTCCCATCCACTGTGTCCCATTCTCCTCAACCCCCAGGGCAAACACTGCTGCAACCCTAACTCGTATCCCTTTTTCCATGATAACTCCAAATAAAATCAAACATTCTAATCATTGGAAGGAGAGGGTGTCCAGTTACAATTTCCCTTTCAAAAAATGCACTAACACTCAAGCTAATCCTCAGGAAATGCTCCATTCTAGATAGCTGAGTTTTCTGAATTGGTCGAGTTTTATTAATTCCACCTTAAACTACCCAAACTCTTTAAGCCTTTAAGCAAAATTCATGAAAATCTATCATACATTTTTCTGTATTTTAAAATAAGGTATACAAAACATAATTTTCATAACAATTTGAGATCATTAAATGCCAGGATAATTCTGGAATTATCTTGGAATTTTGACTTGGGAAAAACCTTAGAGAGCAATTCTAATGGGAGCATTTTCTTTTGGAACCTCAGAGAAGGCTGTTAGCTTGCTCACAGTCACTCAGTTAGTGGGTTATCACAGTGAGCCATTATTATATGATCCAAAACACAGTGATTCCCTCAAGACTGGTAAAGGCCATTTATATGGTTTGGATATTTGTCCCCTCTAAATCCCATGTTGAAATGTGATCCCCAGTGTCAAAGGTGTGGCCTAGAGGTGTTTGGGTCATGGGGGCAGGCTTGGTGCCATCCCCATAGTAATAAGTTCTTGCTCTATGAGCTCATGCAGAGTGTGGTACTCCTCCCATTGCTCTCCCGCTCCCTCTCATGCTATGTGGCACGCCTGCTCCTCCTTTTGCCATGGGAACCCTCACCAGAAGCAGATGCTGGCGCCATGCCTCTTGTCCAGTCTGCAGAACCATGAGCCAAATAAACTTCTTTTCCTTATAAATTACCCAGCCTCAGGTATTCCTGTATAGCAACACAAAATGGACTAATAACCAGAATGTTTTCCTCTTACATCAAATGTGTATTGCACATCCTCTGTCTCCTTTTTGTACTTTCTCTGTAATTTCTTTCAACTTTCAGCTGCCCCCTTTTCCCTATAAAAGTACATTTATCTGCAGTTTCCCTTATCAAGAGTATTAAAGGTCTGCGCAAAGTAAAAGCTAATACTATCCTGAGGGAGGGCTTCAGTGCAAAGTTCTCTGAGTACAGACTCCGTCAGACACAAGTCATTTCCTCCTGTGCCTTTGGGGAGTGCTGATTTGTTCCAGGAGACAAAGACCCTTGAAATAGTCTAGGGCCCAGAATAGGATTTAATATGTTTTAAGCTGTAAGGAGGGAAACTGCTGAATTTAAACAAAAATTTAAACAAGAATGTTGAGTCCTGTTGGATTTTATACCATCAGAAAGGCTAATATATAAGTGCCGACAAATACGTTTTATACTGAAAGACTTTCATTAGAATCTTTCAAAAGGCCAACTCCAGAAAATATGAATTTTTTGAAGAGACCGTAGGTGTCAGTGCAGAAGATATTTGTACATGCCTGCATAACACGTACAGTATCTTGACTATGTTGCTTCCCCGCCTTTTTTTTTTTTTTTTTTTTTTTTGAGACAGTCTCACCCTGTCGTCCAGGCTGGAGTGCAATGGTGTGATCTCAGCTCACTGCAATCTCCACCTCCTGGGTTCAAATGATTCTCCTGCCTCAGCCTCCCGAGTAGCCGGGACTATAGGTGCCCACCACCAGGCCCAGCTAATTTTTGTATTTTTAGTAGAGATGGGGTTTCACCATGTTAGCCAGGCTGGTCTCAAACTCCTGACCTCGTGATCTGCCCGCCTCGGCCTCCCAAAGTGCTGGGATTACAGGCGTGAGCCACCGCGCCCTACCCTATTTTTATTTTCCCTATAAACTCTACTATGACACATCCTCTAAGTCAGGCATTCCCAAACCGTGGGTGGCAGCTACTGTGAAGGGTCTCCCAACCAAATATACCCCCAGCTGTCTGAAGACCAAATAAATGAGGTTGCACACATATGTAAACTATTATTCTGAAAACGTCTATAGATGCTGTTGCGGTCAATAGAATTCAAATTCCTTGTTTATGTTGTCATTCACTCACAGCAGCTTTCTGTAACTGAGCATTTTCTCCAGCTGAAGTGACACTATAGGGCAGGAGAGGATGCATGCAGCCTGGGAGAGCTCGGAGGTTACCACCATAAGCCATTCCCTACGCTGGACACTCACCTCTTTGTTGCCACTTATTTGAACACCATCTATCTCTAGACCACCTTAAGAATCTGAAGAGGCCTTTCCAGAAAATGCTACCTGTACAATGACCCTTACCATCTCTTCTGGTCTACAGTTTGCCTTTTATATTTTAGTTGTCCTTTCAGACATTCATGTTTTCTCATAATACAAGTATTGTTTTGTTTTGTTTTTTTGAGATAGGATCTCGCCCTGTCACAGCCTGGAGTGCAGTGGTGTGATCACAGCTCACTGTAGCCTCGAACTCTTGGACTCAGGTGACCTTCCCACCTCAGCCTCCCAAGTAGCTGAAACTACAGGTGTGTGCCACCACACCTAGCTAATTTTTGTATTGTTTTTGTAAAGAGGGGGTTTTGCTATGTTACCCAGGCTGGTCTCAAACTCCTGGGCTCAAGCAATCCACCCACCGTGGCCACTCAAACTGATAGGATTACAGATATGAGTCACCACACCCGGCCATAATACAAGTTTTTATTTTAGGTGAGGATGTTTTCCCTTCCAGAAAGCTTATGAATGCTTCCCCAGTTTCCCCTTTGAATTCCCAACAGCACTCTGCATGTGGAGAAAACAAATATTTTATATTTCCCCTATACTAATATCCACTTAAACCTGATATCGAATAGAAAGAACATGGGCCTTGGAATCTTCACCAAACCCAGGTCTGAATTCCCTGTGACTCTGTGTGTGTCTCTTAACCTCTCTGACACTCAATTTCCCCTAAGACAAAAAAGAGAGTAGATATACTCTACTTTATACAACTGCCAAGAGGAATCTATGAGGTAATGAGGGTAAAAGTAGCAAGCAGAAAGGTTGTTAGAAGATAAACTCAAGGAATGTTTACAAAAATTACTTAAGACATGAAAAGAAAACTCGATTCTTTTTCTCCCTTTCAAATTTTAATTCAAGCTGGCCGGGCACAGTGGCTCACGCCTGTAATCCCAGCACTTTGGGAGGCTGAGGTGGGTGGATTGCCTAAGGTCAGGAGATCAAGACCAGCCTGACCAACATGGTGAAACCCTGTCTCTATTAAAAATACAAAAATTAGCCAGGCATGGTGGCGGGCACCTGTAATCCCAGCTACTCTGGAGGCTGAGGCAGGAGAATACTTGAACCCAGGAGGTGGGCATTGCAGTGAGCCAAGATGGTGCCACTGCACCCCAGATTGGGTGATGCAGTGAGACTCCATTTCATTAAAAAAAAAAAAATTTAGTTAAAGACAGAGAGGTTTCATTCAACTACTGTATTAGTCTGTTTTTATTGCTGCTGATAAAAACATACCCAAGATTGGGAAGAAAAAGGTTTAATGGACTTACAGTTCCACATGGCTGGGAGGCAAGGAGGAGCAAGTCAAGTCTTACATGGATGGCAGCAGGCAAAAATTCCCATTTTTAAAACCATCAGATCTCATGAGACTCATGCACTATGAGAACAGCACAAGAAAGACCCGCCCGCTCCCATAATTCAATCGCCTCCCACTGGATTCCTCCCATGACACATGGGAATTGTGCGAGTTACAATTCAAGATGAGATTTGGCTGGGAACACAGTCAGAGCATATCAACTACTTGTTGATATGGAAGAGATGAAATGGAAGACAGAAAAGATGCATTGCAAGAGAATGCAAAGTGGAAGTGTCTTTGACTCTGTAAGGGGCTCAGGGCCTCAAGATTTGAAGCCCCACTATAGGAAGATGCCCCCTCCCAGAACTGAGCTGCTTCAGCTACCACACAGATGCTCAGGCTGAGGGTTGTGGGCACCCAGGTAAGCAGCTGACTGAGAAATATGAAATTTTAATTTACCTCCACCTGTAACTGTGGGGCTGATATTCCATGCTTCCTTTGGCTCAAAACCCCTTCCCTGAAATTGCATGTATTTTCTTTTTAAGCAGAAGAGCTGAAATGATATCAGTGAAAAGAATGAGGTTAGCTGGGGAGGGTCTAAAAATGTCCAAGCAGAAGACACTAGATAATAATCAAATCCACTCCCTACCCCACTATCCTACATCACTGGTTCTCAATCCCCACTCTCCAGATCCCGCACATCTGGAAATGCCTGGAGACATTTTTGGTTGTCACACCTGGGGGATGCTATTGGCACCTAAGGCTGGGGATGTTGCTAAACATTTTACAATACACAAGATAGCCCCCAACAACAAAGAATTATCCAGTCAAAAACGTCAGTAGTGCCAAGGTTCAGAAAACCTGCTCTACACAAACAATTTGGGTTCATTCTTCTCATTCTGTTTTTTACTGTATGTACTTAATAAACAGATCAAGAAAAATAAAACAAGTCCTTCCATAAACAAAACATACACATGCTCTGAGAAGACAAGAGATGGAAGCTGTGCTGAGAACAAGACTGAGATGATTACTTCTATCACAAGATAAACAATAATGACTATGTGAATTAGTTTTTACCCTTAATTATTTTTTATTTATTATCCTCATCAAGCCAGGCAAACTAAACCCATATTGCTAAAACTGAGAATATTATTTTTAAACAGCTGAAAGGAGTACATTTTTTTCTGATGGCCATATGTGAGACGGATGCCTCAGGCACAGGGTGTCCCCTCCCTCCCTCGCCATAATAGCCACACTGCCACTGGTTTCTGGACACTCCTATATTCTCGTTTTCCCATTCCTCACTGAGCTACACAAAATACATTTACTGAAGAGCTGCTCTGTGCCCAGCTCAACTCTACAGCTGGGGCATAGCCCTGAACAAGACATGTTCAAATCTCTCCTATCCTGAAGCTTACATTTTGGAGGTGGGGACACAGACAGTAAACAAACAAATTTTAAAAATAGGAAACAATTCTGGGTAGTAGGTACTGTAAAGAACGATCAAACAGGGTAAGCAGAGAGGGAATGGGTGTCTGGGTCAGGGGTGGGTCTTCAGGGAAGGCTCTCCAAGGACATGACATTTGAGCAGAGACCAGAAAATGATGCGAGGGAATCTCAGGCAGGCCAGAGAAGAGCCCTTGCAAAGCCCTGAGGCTGAAATGAGCTCAGCGTGTTTAAGGATTAGCAAGAAAGCTGGAGAGGAGTGAGGAAGAGAACAGCAGACTTTGGAGACAGTCGGCGGCCAGATTACAAAAAGCACTGCAGGTCTGGAGAAAGAGTGTGGACTGGATTCTACATGTGAGAGGAAGCCACTGGAGAGGCATGACTGACTTACACTTTCAAGAGGTCACTGTGCCTGCTGCTGGGTGAAGGGTGGACTGCAAGGGGCAAGCGTGGAGGCAGGGACCCCAGTTAGGAGGCCACGGCTATGGCCCAAGTGGAGACAAAGGCTTGGACCAGGGTCATGGTAACAGAAGTGTTAAGAAATGTTTAGATTCACTAATCTCCTTAAAGACGCCAACATTTTGGGGCTAAAAGAGGCCTTCAAAGTAACTCATTCTAGTCTATCATTTTACAGATGACAAAATGAAAGCCCAAGGGGCTGAAATGAGTTACCCATAGTCATAGACCTAATTACTGACAAAGCACAAATTTCCTGACTGCCATCACTACACCTCTGCCCTTACCTGGCCAACCCAGGGCTGGGGTGGGCAATGCAGAAGACAGGTAGGCACAGGAACCCTCTAGAGGGTAGTCCTAGCCAAAGTCAAAATAAATGACTCTCTTTGCTTTGGGCAAGGTCACCATAACAACCTAGCCAAACCCACTGGGCCCTTATTGAGCTCTCTGCAGCATCTGACACTTCTGACTCCTTTCATTTTTTTGAGACTCCCTCTTCCCTTGTCTCCCCTGAGCTCCTCTCTCCTGTCTCTCCATCCTTTAGTTCCTTACCAGTCTTGCTTACCTGCTAATCATCCTATCCTGTAAGTGCTGCAGTTTTCCAAGATGCCCTCTGGGGCACTATTTCTTCCTTTCTCAACTACAGAGGAAATTAACTGTCAGCCTCCTCGATATCTCTTACCCTTGTCCAGCAGTTGCTCCTCTGGAGACCCACCCTTTTCACACACCGCATCCATGTGGCTTCATGGATGTGGACACATGACCTATGCCTCGCCAATCAGCATCTTCCAACTTCCTCTGACGTAATAACAGTGTTGCTGAAACAGCTGGGAGAAGGACAGTTCCCCTTTCACATTGGATTTGAACCTGCAGTTTTCCCCCTTGCCAGAGCTGCTGGGGATCACCACACAGAACCTTAGCATGAAGAAAGGTCAAAACCAGTGAGAAAATGGGTCCTGATAAAAACCACTTGAACCCTGAACCCACACCAGAAGCCACATACACTCGAGCATTTTAATGACACGAGCCAATAGCTTTCCTTTTTGCTTACGTGGATTTGAATGGATATTCTACCACTTGCAAAAGAAAGAGTCCTATCTGATACCTCTTCTCTCTATATGTTCCCTCTCTATGGCCACTTAAACACTGATGACTCCAAAATCTCCATGTATAGCCTAGAAACTCTTTGGTGCTCCAGATTCATATCCACCCACCTTGTAGATGTTGTCTCCCATATGTCACATTCAGGCACCTAAGATAGAACATGCACAAAATGGAATTCACATCTCTGCTGCTACCATCCCACTATGCTATTCCTCACGTTTTTCTCTACCCTAGATAAAACATCACCACCCACCCAATCTCTCAGGAGAGAAGCCTAGGACATCCTAGGCCACTCCTTAAGGGAATCCTGATGGGGTTTAGGCCCTGACTACACTTTCTGACTGTGTCACCATGGGTTTATTAATGAACATGTCCGAGCCGTGGATTTCCATACTGACTCTCTAGGATTGAAAGAGATAGTGTGTGTAAAGCAATTGGTTCCATTTCCTATCACAGACATCCAATGCATCACTAGTTCTAAGTCAAAACTTCACCCTCACTGCCACTACCCCAGCTCAGAGCCTCACCATCTTTTCCCTGGACTACTAACAGGCATTTCTCTCTTCTTATCTTCGATCTCACCCCCACCCCCGCCCCCCCGCACCAATCTCTCCTCCCAACTATTGCCCGACTGATTGTCCCCTACACAGCCAGACCATTTCATGCTATTCCCTGCCACCTGCAGAATTTATTCATTTGCAAATACCCTCTACCTCAACCATCCCAAACTGCTCACAGTTCTCCAAACACTCACTGTTGTTCTGAACTCTGTGGCTCTGTACACTGTTATCACTGCTCAGAATGCTGTCTCTTCCTCCTCACCCACCTGGAGAAGAGCTCATCCTTAAGATTTGGTTAAAAAAAAGAAAAAAAAAAAGTTACTATAAAAGTCAAAGAAAATATAGATTGGCCAAAGTGACAAGGAGGGAAAATAAAAAAAGGAAAAGCAGAAATTTAAAATATTTTTAAATGGAGAAAAGCAAAGAAAGAATGGAGAGAAAAGAGAAAATTCAGGAAAATTTACTCTTGAAATAGGAGGGGACTTCCTAAGCAAGACAGAAAACTTGAAAACAAAGAAAAATGATAGAGATTTCACTTCGTAAAAATTAAATACTTCTGCACAATCAAAGGTACAATAAGCAAAGTTGGGGAAGAAGACATAAAGATATCTGATTTATTAACAAGAAAAGGATTAAAGACCAGAATTTAAAAAGAGCCTCACAAATTGATGAAATTACAGACAACTCAGTTAAAAAAAATTGGCAAAGAATTTGATGGAGGAATTAGAGGAAGTGTAAGCAATCAATTTAGGGTAAACTTGGAAGAATACATCAGCATTTAAAATGCACATAACTGGCCAGGCACGGTGACTCAAACCTGTAATCCCAGCATTTTGGGAGGCTGAGGCGGGCAAATCCCCTGAGGTCAGGAGTTTGAGACCAGCCCTCGCCAATATGGTGAAACCCCTTCTCTACTAAAAATACAAAAATTAGCCAGGTTTGGTGGCGCACGCCTGTAATCCCAGCTACGTGGGAGGCTGAGGCAGGAGAATCACTTGAACCCAGGAGGTGGATGTTGCAGTGAGCCGAGATCATGCCACTGCACTCCAGCCTGGGCGACAGAGCAAGATTGTCTCATAAAAATAAAATGCCCATAACTGATATGAAATGGTCTCCAAGCTGGGCGCTGTGGCTCACGCCTGTAATCCCAGCACTTTGGGAGGCCAAGGCGGGCAGATCATGAGGTCAGGAGATCGAGACCATCCTGGTTAACACGGTGAAACCCCATCTCTACTAAAAATACAAAAAAATTAGCCGGGAGTGGTGGCAGGTGCCTGTAGTCCCAGCTACTCGGGAGGCTGAGGCAGAAGAATGGCGTGAACCCGGGAGGTGGAGCTTGCAGTGAGCCGAGAACACGCCACTGCACTCCAGCCTGGGTGACTGAGTGAGATTCCGTCTCAAAAAAAAAAAAAAAAAGAAATGGTCTCCAAGATCTAGATTAAACTTTTTAAATGCCCTATGTAGAACAGAGCATATAATATGCTATCATATTTATTTCTGAAAGAGAGAAAACAGTGCTTAAATAACCACTTAAAATGTACATTTCCTTTGACCCACAGATCCCACGTCCAGGAACAATTTTTACCCAGAAATATTGTACATGTACACAGATAAAGATACACAGAAAATCTAGATTAAATTGGAAGCCAATCTATGAGTCCACCAAGAGGGGAATGTGTAAATTATTTATAGGGAACCGATACTATGAAATACTACGTTATTATTAAAAAGAATGAAGTACAACGTATCTGTTATTGTTATTGAATGACTTCTAAGTCATATTGTTAAATCAAAAAAGTAAACCACAGAGCATTATTATATGACCCGATTTATGTTTTTCTTTTTTTAACAGACAGGATCTTACTATTTTGTCCATGCTGGACTTGAACTCTTAGGCTCAAACCTCAGCCTCCCACCTCAGCCTACCAAGTAACTGGGACTACAGGTGTGCGCCACCATGCCCAGCTTCATTTATGTATTTTTTCAAGTATATTCAATATATTCAGGTTGGTCCTAAAGTGAGAAATGTAGATAATACTATTTTATCATGTTTTATATAATATCAATAAACTATATATTCACCTATGTTTCCAGGCTTGGTGAGCATATAGAGCACACTGAAAAGGACCTAAAAAGACAGACATTTACAGTGGTTATCTCAAAGGTGGGGAGAAGGAGTAGAGAAGAGGTGAAGGGGAATTTAATTTATTTTCCTATATGTTACTGTGTTTTAAAATATTTACAGCTCTTAGTTTTGAAAAATTACTATATTCCATGAATGCTTTACATTATTTACCTAAGGTTACAAGTTTATAAGGGGCAGGGCTGGGAGGTAGGCTGACTTCAGATGGTGCTCTTAACACAGTGTTCTCTCACCCATTGCTTGAGTACAAAACAAACACAAACCAAAATAAAACTGAAATATACCTCCTCATGTTTTACCCCTGGCCAACTGCAAATTCCTTCCTTTATGCTCCAGCACTCCCTGAACATATTTGCCATGAATGCTGTCCTCTCCCCTGCTGAGCACATAAAATGTGTAAGGAAATAGATTAAAACTAGTTGTAAGCCTTTTCTCTTGGTGTAGAAACAGAATCATAGACGAGTACTGGGTGAATGAATGAAGTATGGAGTCACAAAGTCAATCCCTCCTCCAAATTCCAGGTAGCATTGATAGCTATCTCTAGTTCTGTTGATGTTTTTTGTTCTTATAGAAAAACAGCAAGAAGACACCATTTCTCCCCTGCTGTCATGCTTTACTGCATCTCAGAATGACAGTCAGTGCTTCCCAAGGTCTCACACAGAAGACGCAAACGGGCAGTCTGCAGGCCACAAGCAGCCTGCACACATAATTTGGTTAAACTGCATGCACATTAAAAAAAATGTTTTGAATCAGTTGCTATCTTTAAAAATATATGAAGCTTGTTTTCTGTAAAAATTTACAGCTTCCCCCAAAACTAAGATCAGGCAACCATATGCTGGAGCCCGACTGCACCTGCAGCTGCCCCCTTACTGGAGACAGGCTTAGCAGCACACAGCTCCCACCCAGCCCTCCTGTCCACCTGCCTCCTGCACTCAGGCTTCCTGACTGGTCCCGGCTGGCAGTGGAGTTTACACCACAGAACTGTACCTCCTCTTGCTGACATTTAGGTCAGTTCCAGTTCAGCCCATTCTGTCTTCCTCGGAACCCAAACAGAGAGCTCACAGCCCTCTGACCACACAGTGCTCCTTCACCTCTCAGAGGACGCCCAGTGCACCAGGCTGCAACACAAAGAGAACGGTTTGGATATCGTTGCGGCCTTGGATTAGTTCCAAAATGTCAAGCGGGCCTCTTAATGAGGGGTCTCTATTTTTGATGTTATGGCGGTGGAGCTACAGGGCAGGGAGAAGCCCTGAGTTAAAGGACCCACTTGTGTGCCATCAGGAAACCACGTGAAAAGCACTATCAAGGCAAAAGATCTGAGTTCAATCTGGGCTGCTTACCTAGCTGGGCAAGAATGCTTCATCTCTCCTGAGCCTCAGTTTCCTCACCTATCAAATGGGCTAGTAGAGCTTCACAAGGCTGTTGTGTGAATGAAAAAGTGTACATGAAAGTGCTTGTAAGCACCTGACAAGTATAAAATAAGACGGGTGTGGAGGAGGACCGGAAGAGAGGTGCTCTGGAAGAAGTAACAGAAATGGGTGCCATGCATTCCAGTTACAGCTGAAGAGCCTCTGTCTCTGTGACCTGAGGTCCCTCCCACCTCCTCTTTCTGCCCTGAGGGCCTGAAAAATGCCTCTCTTCACTTGCTCCCAGTGGCTGCAGTAAAATAGATTATAAGGGAAAACCGCCTATTCCCCAAAGCAGTAGCTCTCCAGAACTCATCTGGAGATCCAGGTCACTAGGGGAGAAGAGGCCAGGCTGAATCCACGCCTGGCTCCACGGAGGAGCCACAAGGATGGTCATCCTCCCCCAGCCCCTAGCACGCTGAGACAGGCTCACCTGAGGTTATCAGTGTCTCCATTGGACAATCAAGGAACTGAGGTTCTTTCCCTCCAAAACCACACACCTCCTCATGGCTTCACGGGGAGGAGGATCAAATGACCTGCTCTTGAAAGCACTTTGCCAAAGGGATGAAAGTACAATAACGAGCAAAAATAGCCTCCAAGATGTGATATAAAGCGATGCCAATGCGCAGCTGTGTGGTTACTGGTGAGCAGACCTCCAGGAAGCACAGGAGACACCCCACTTATCCAACAGACGTTCTCATCCCATATGCCTTTGTCCAAAGGCTGCACGGGGGTTAAGCTTGGCCCAGAAGGCGCCGAGGGCTGGTCAAGTTCTCCCCTTTCCAAGAACCAGCCGAATCTCTCTCCCGCAGATCTGAGGGGCAGAGCCGCCCACCCGGCGGCGCCGGGCCACTTCTGGGCGCGCCACCCGCCGCCCGCCCAGGCTCGGGGAGACAGCGCCCTGAGTCCCGGCTGGGAGAAGGTTGCTCACCTGGTCCTCACGGATTCCAGCCGAGAGGCGTGACCGCTTCTCCCCACACCCTTTGCCCTGAGGGGGACGTGGAGTCTCTTGGCCCCAGGGGGCGCGGCCCGCATCGGCCGAGTCCCGGGCACGCACCTACGCCCTCCCATCCAGCGGACTGTTTAAGGGCTTCGGGCGGCGCCGGAGAAACGGGGCGGGCTGCACCCAGCAGAATGGGGTGGGCTTCTCAGAAGCCCCACGCCTCAGGGAAGGGGCGCGCCCCCAACATCTTCCCACAAAGAGCTCCAGCTCTCCAAAGCAAGGCGCAGTGCGGGCGGAGGACAGCCCCGACCTCCGAGAGGGGAGCGGGGAGCAGGGGAGCGCCGTGGGGGCGGGGACCCTTCCCGGCCCGCGCCCTGAGCCCTCAGCCCCGCACAATGAGTTTAGCCTGGCTCCATCCCGACCGCCCTCTCCGCCTGGGCCCGCGCCCGCGCCCGCGCCCCACGCTGGGTGCTCACCGAGGAGCCACCGCCGCGGCAGCTCAGGCCCCGGCCCAGCCGCCTCCCCGCCTCGGCCACCGCCGCCGCCGCTTCCTTCCTCCCCGCCGCGCTCCGGGACTGGAGGTTTCGGGTTTCAGCCCGCGGAGCCCCGCTTCGCTCCTCCCGCGGGCCAGCCACCAGCACGCGGACCCGGGCGGGCGCAGGCCAAGTAACTTCGCGGCGCCCGCGCCCCGCCTCCCCGACGCCCGGCCGGGCCCCTCCGTTCCCCGGAGCCCCGAGCCGCCTCCCCGCGCCCTGCACCGCCCCGCCCCGCCCAGCTCCCGGCGCCCCTCCCCACCCGCGCCCCTTCCTTCGCGTCCGCCTGCCCGCCCTCCCTGCTGCTTCTTTCCCATTTCTTCCCACGAACAGCCTCGGCTGCTACTCTTTGTCTCGCCCTTACCCTCTCGGCTCGCCCCACTTTTCTCCTGAAAACCTTTGTGGTCCCTAACTCAGGCCTTCCCTGTTCCCGTTCCTCCGCCCCAGTTCCAGCCGCTGGGACGTCGCCTTTTCCATGTCTCTCTCCATCACACAGACACTTTCACATTCTTCCCGCAGGCTCCGCACAGTCCCATTCTCCTCCTCCAGTCCCGCCGTGGACGATCCTGGTATCGCATTTGCTGCTCACCTTTCATTCATCCAGCCGACGGGCACGAGCATCCATCTGCCTCCTGCCAGGCTCTGTCCCGGGCTCTGTGAATACCACAGTGAATCCGCCCCGAAGCCAGCCCCGGGGAGTGGGGAGTGGACGTAAACAGATCTTCACACTGCTGCCCTGCACTCCCTCGGAACCAAAAGGCCAGGGAGCAGTCATCACAAAACAAAGAGCGGGCGCTGTCAGCTCGAGGGATGGAACAGTTCCTTCTCAGAATGTTTGTTTTCCCTTCCTCACTCCCCACTTTGCCTGCCTGTCTCCAGCCTCCTACGTTTTCTATGCAGCAGTCTTAATAAGGGGATGAAAAGTTGAAGCACAGACTAGAACTGCTAAAAAAGGAAAGAAGGAAGGACAAACAGGGCAGCAAAATAATCAGGTAAGAAGTTATAAAGCCCAGTTCACTAAACTCCAGCAAAAAAAAAAAAAAAAAAAAGATTAAAAAGAACCCTGATGCTGTGCTTAGAGCAGGAT
The DNA here is from genome assembly GCF_028885625.2 of Pongo pygmaeus. Taxonomy (NCBI): domain Eukaryota; kingdom Metazoa; phylum Chordata; class Mammalia; order Primates; family Hominidae; genus Pongo; species Pongo pygmaeus. The sequence continues at coordinate 81,958,360 of NC_072373.2, read as the reverse complement.
TCACATTCCTCTGAAATCCATCTGCTTTGATAAATACATTAATTATTCCCTTGTCTACAGATTGACACTGTGGGAGATGCTTCCTTAATATTATTGGGCCACTGAGGCACCATTTAGAACAGTAATTTACTGTCTGGCACCTGCCAAACACCCACATTGCTCTGGGGACAAATGGGATAATGGGGAGAAAAAAGTAAATAGATGCCTTAGTATTCCTATGGGATAAATGCTTTATTTGGTCAAAAACTGGAAGCTGACGCTCCACTTAAGAGTCTAGGTCACCCGGCAAGCCAGACACTTGAAGGAGCTTAAAGCTTTCTGTTCTTAATAGTATTTTAGACACTTATTTTGAAATCCCTGATATTTATTTAATTTACACTGACTCAGATGTCGGCTAAGCTCTATGAGCCTGAGGAAGTGAGTTAACCTTCCTGAGTCTCAGTTTATTCATATATAAAATGGGGATACTCATACCTTCCTATCTGTAGAGTTGAAAAGGTTAAATGAGGTCATGTAAGTAAATCATCCAGTGACATAGAATCTGAGAACTAAACCCTTTTGAAAATTGGTATTCACGAAAGGTCTGAAAATATATGCCACAGACTGGCATGGCGAGAATGAGAATAAAAAATAAACAGTTACGGCTGTTTTGGCTCCATACCCATCCGTGATGCGAAAGATGTCCTTCATACTGAGCAACCTTTTCCCATACTTACTCTATTTCATTTTGAACTCTTCAACAGAAAACATTTTTTTCTCCTGCTGCTCATTATCAAATACATTATTTATCACAAAGATTTTTCTTTTTTCTGAGCTCATAAGCTCAGAACTTACTGTGCATTCAGGGATAGAAATTGCTGCCAACAAATGCATTTTCAATTGCTCTCTTAAGATTTTTTTTCCCTTCTGGAGCTAATATTCAGCTATGAGCAGAATTCAGTCAGATGCAGAGAAAACAGACAAATTGTTATTAAAGTAATTATTTCACCGTATATCATTGTATAGGTGACAATTGTGAAAAACGTGACTGATTTTGTGCAAGAATGTATTTATTTTTTTTAGAAAAAGAGAAAGATACACACTAATTCTCCTTTCCCAAATTAGTTTAATAAACCATTCTGTTTTAGAGACATCCACAAAGACTTATAAACTAAGATAATGAGAAGCCTTGTCCAACTGAACCTCACATGTGTGTTGAATAATTTATATATAAAACATATTTTATGTAAAATATAATTTCAGTCTAGCAGTCCACATAAAACTGGTGAAAGCAAAATTGTGAAATATGCTATTTGTTCCACATGGAATGTTATTTCCTCCGCTCTTTACAGGCCAAGCCCTTCCTGCCCTTCACATCTCAGCTTAAATGTTGCTTCCTCAGAGAAGTCTTCCCCGATGGGATCTTGCTATGTTGCCCAGGCTTGTTTTTATCTCCTGGGCTCAAGCTATCCTCTCACCTTGGCCTCCCAAATGCTGGAATTACAGATGTGAGCCACTGCACTCAGCCCCTGACCAATCTAAAAGAAATTCTCTAATCTATTTACTCTCTCATAGCTCTGTTCTTTTTCTACATAAAATATGCATCAATTTTTCTATGTATTTGTTTACAGTATGCCTCCACTGATAGAATGGTAAAACCATTTGACCTCAGATGGAAACTTCTCTGAAACTGATGCGCCACTGGACTGATCAGAAACAAGAGCCAATCAATATACATATATTTTTATTGAATCAGTATGGGTTTATTTCTGTCACTTGGAACAGAAAGCATCTAACTCAGTGATTCTTAATACGACATTTTGGAAGGCATTTTGGGTTTGTCACAATGATTAGAGGATACCCCAGGCATTTATTGGGTGCAGCCCAGGATACCAGACATCTTGCAGTACGTGAAATAGTCCTACACAAAAAGAACAGTTCCTTTCACACGTGACAGTAAAAACTGTCTATAGTTTTCTAAGTCTGAAACCAAACTATTTTACATATATGCATGAGGGGTTTTTTTGCATGGTTTTGTTGTACAGCAATTTGTCTAGGAATGCAAGTACTATGTAAATTGAAGGAAGATTGCACTTTGATTTACTCAAACCTCACCAAGAGTTGTTCAGTATTTTGGAAATCACCTCACTATTAACAATGCCACTCATGGTATCAGATTTACTAGTACAAGTTAGGTGACTTGGTCTACATTTATATATGTATGTCATACTTGCAGTGATCCTGTCTATAACTTCAAGTGTCTGACCACTTCCTGATGTCATCCACTAGGGCTGATATACTGAAATGAGCATTATTGGGCCGGATGCGGTGGCTCACTCCTGTAACCCAAGCACTTTGGGAGGCCGAGGCGGGTGGATCACTTGAGGTCAGGAGTTCGAGACCAGCCTGGCCAACATGGCAAAACCGTGTCTCTACTAAAAATACAAACATTAGCCGAGCATGGTGGCACATACTTGTAGTCCCAGCTACATGAGAGGCTGAGGCATGAGAATTGCTTGAATCGGGGTGGTGGAGGTTGCAGTGAGCTGAGATCGTACCACTGCCTTGTCCTACACGTCTCTTCCATTTGGCTTCTCTTGAATTGCATCCTTTGTAATAAACCAGTAATCAAAGTAAGTAAAGTGCTTTCTTGAGCTCTGTGAGCTGTTATAGGAAATTATTAGCCATAGGAACTCCTGATCTGAAGGCAAGTCGATCAGAAGTACTGGAGGCCCTGGACATTCATGGTGGTGCCTGAAGTGGGGACAGTGTGTGGGACTGAGCCCTTAATCTGTGGAGTCTGAACTATCTCAGGGAGTTAGTGTCGGAATTGAATTGAATTGTTGGATACCCAATTGGTGTCACAGAATTGACTGATGTTGGAAAAAATTCCACATATTTTGTATCGGGGGAAAAAAGTATCCTCAAGTACATTTATCTTTTGATCTATTAAAAAAATCCTCAAGTACACATTTATCTTCTGTTGCCAATAAAAAGCAACATTATATATTTGGGATACATTTGTAATTACAGGAGATTAAAAATGCCCAAATGTCTGTCAATAGGGGATTAGAGGAATAAGTTAGGATTCAGTGCTACAAATGAATGAAGAAAATCTCTATACACTAACATGTAGTGGCCTCAAAGATGTATTGTTAAGTGGAAAAAAGCAAGGTGCAGGAATATTTGCTATACATTATCTTTTTTTTTTTTTTTTTTTGAGACATGGTCTCACTTTGTTGCCCAGACTGGAGTACAGTGACGCGATCTCAGATCACTGGAACCTCAGTCTCCCAGACTCAAGGGATTCCCCTGCCTCAGTCACCTGAGTCACTGGGATTACAGGCACGCCCCACTACCGCCAGGCTAATTTTTTATTTTTAGTAGAGACGGGGTTTCACCATGTTGGCCAGGCTGGTCTTGAACTCCTGACTTCAAATGATCCACCCTCCTCGGCCTCCCAAAGTGCTGGGATTACAGGTGTGAGCCACCACGCCCAGCCTATGTTATCTTTTATGTGAGAAAAGGAAAGAAAATAAATATACAGGTATTTGCTTATACTTAAAAGTGGAAAAACAAACCAAAAACAATAGAAAGAAGGTTTCCAATAAGGGAAAGGAACAAACAGAAGGAATGAAAAAGAAAGCAAGGTTTCTAGGAAGGTTCCTTGCTGTATAACTTTGAAACTAAGTATGTATTTTACAAATTTGAGAAAAGTTAACTCAAAAAAGAAAAAAAAATCCTCCAAAAACTGAAGAAAAACTAGGATGAATATCAAGTTGGTGGCATAAGAACTTTTATTAGTTTTCTATCACTGCATAATGATTACCACAAATTTAGCAGCTTAAAACACTCTATTATGTTGTCTGGGCTGGTCTTGAACTCCTGGCCTCAAGCAATCTCCTTGCCTTAGCTTCTCGAGTCGCTGGGATTACAGGTGTGAGCCACCACACCTGGCAAAACACTCATTTTTTAAATCTCACAGTTTAGAGAGAAGTCCAGGCAGGCTCAGTTGGGTTTTCTGCTCATGTGAATGCCAGAATGAAGATGCTGGCTAATCTGAGCTCTTATATGGAGGCTCTTGCAGGGACTCTGCTTCCAAGCTTTTTCAGGCTGCCAGCAGAATTTAGTTTCTTGCCACTGTGGGATGGAAACCCCCGTTTCTTTGCTGGCTGGCAGTGGGGCCACCCTCTGCTCCCAGAGGCTGCCTGCAATTCTTCCTCATGTGGCCCCCTTATCTTCAAAGTCAGCAAAGGCATGTCAAATTCTTCTCATGCCCTGATCTCTCTGGCTTCCTCTTAATTCCCCTTTCAGCCAGAGAGAGCTCTTTGCTTTTAAGGATTCATGGAATAGGTCAGGTCTACATTCCCTGTCGTAAGGTCAACTGTGTCAAATAACATAATCCTAGGAATGATATCTCATTATATTCAAAGGTCCTGGGGATTAGGAAAGGACATCTTTGTCAAGCTATCTTCCAATTCTGCCACAACAATATAAAGAATTTCAGGGCCAGGCACAATGGATTGTGCCTATAATCCCAGCACTTTGGGAGGCTGAGGTGGGAGGATAATTTGAGCCCAGGAGTTCAAGACCAGTTTAGCCAAAATAGCAAGACCTTGTCGCTAAAGAAAAAGAAAAATCATTTTTAAAGAAGTTTTAAAAAAACAAATTTTTGGGCCGTGTGCGGTGGCTCATGCCTGTAATCCCAGCACTTTGGGAGGCCGAGGTGGGCAGATCACCTGAGGTCAGGAGTTCAAGATCAGCCTGGCCAACATGGCAAAACCCCATCTCTACTAAAAAAGAAAAATACGAAAATTAGCTAGGCATGGTGGCTCATGCCTGTAGTCCCAGTTACTTGGGAGGCTGAGGTAGGAGAATTGCTTGAACCCAGAAGGCAGAGGTTGCAGTGAGCTGAGATCCCGCCACTGCACTCCAGCCTGGGCAACAGAGTGAGACTCCGGCTCAAAAAAAAAATTTCAAGTGAGTTTAGAATATAATATTTTGATGGCACTTTCCTAGTGGGATATGTTCTTAGGACAAAAAGAATCTCAAAAAAAAAAAAAAATCTCAATCTCACTCAGTTCTCTTATGTCAGTGGTACTTTGGTATTTTTGTCTGAAACAAGGATACATAGAAATAGGCGGGGTGCAGTGGCTCACGCCTGTAATCCCAGCACTTTGGGAGGCCGAGGCAGGCGGATCACGAGGTCAGGAGATCGAGACCATCCTGGCTAACACAGTGAAACCCCGTCTCTACTAACAATACAAACAAAAATTAGCCAGATGTGGTGGCGGGCGCCTGTAGTCTCAGCTACTCCAGAGGCTGAGCCAGGAGAATGGCGTGAACCCGGGCGGTGGAGCTTGCAGTGAGCCGAGATCATGCAACTGCACTCCAGCCTGGGAGAAAGAGCGAGACTCCGTCTCAAAAAAAAAAAAAATATATATATATATATATAGATAGATAGAGAGAGAGAGAGAGATAGAGATAGATATATAAGCAAATAAATAATTACCTTTATGTTATGGGACCTGTGATTTTTAGCAAGGAAAAAAATATAAAAGTGAATAGGTAAGTAAAAACCTACCTGCAAAGAATAATTTGCATTTGCCAACCCTAACCACTCAAAAGGCAAGAAGAAATGAGAACACAGAAGGAGTGAGCACTCCTGTAGCAATGAACACAGCTAGCAACCAGACGTAGTCTCAAAATACCACTTCTCATTAAGAGGAACTAAGGCTCCTTGCAGAAATGGCTTATTCCAGGTCTGGACTTTATATGCTTTTCTTTTTTTTTAAAAAAAAAAAAAAAAAAAAAAAAGCATGGCCGGGTGCTGTGGCTCACGTCTGTAATCCCAGCACTTTGGGAGGCCAAGGCAGGCAGATCACGAGGTCAGGAGATTGAGACCATCCTGGCTAACACGGTGAAACCCCGTCTCTACTAAAAATACAAAAAATTAGCCAGGCGTGGTGGCGGGCGCCTGTAGTCCCAGCTGCTAGGGAAGGCTGAGGCAGGAGAATGACGTGAACCTGGGAGGCGGAGCTTGCAGTGAGCCGAGATCGCGCCATTGCACTCCAGCCTGGGCCACAGAGAGAGAAGCCGTCTCAAAAAAAAAGCATATAAAATGAATCTGGAATATCTTTGTGTACCAGAAAAGAGATTTCAAAGACCAATGGGGTCATTTTGAAAAGATACAAGAGCTGATCTGAAAGGACAATTTGAACATCAAAAAGAATAAGAAGCCAGGCACAGTGGTTCATGCCTGTAATCCCAGTACTTTGGAAGGCTGAAGTAGAAGGATTGAGGTCAGGAGTTCAAGAGCAGCCTGGGCAATATAGTGAGACCACATCTCTAAAAAAAAGAAGAGTTGCAATGGATTGGAACATACCTGCTAAAGCTTGAATGTTTGAATCCTCCAAAACTCATGTTGAAACTTAATCCCTAATGTAACAGTATTAAGAGGTGAGGCCTTTAAGGGGTGATTGTGCCATAAGGACTCTGCCCGCATGAATGGATTAACTCATTCATGGATTAATGGATTAATAGATTAATAGGTTATCATGGGAGTGGGTTAGTTATAACAAAAGTGGATCTGTTAAAGAAGCCAGATCTGCATTAGCTGTCTCTCATGCACCCTCCTCATTGTGTGATGCCCTGTGCCACCTCAGGACTCTGCAGAGAGCCCCCGCCAGCAAGAATGCCTTCAGCAAGATGCAGCCTCTTGGCCTTGGACGTCCCAGCCTCCATAACTGTAAGAAATCAATTCACTGTCTTTATAAGTTACCCAGGCTCAGGTATTAAGTTATAGTAACAGAAAACTGACTAAGATAATATCCACATAGAAAAATCTTGGAGTTTATAGTTGAAAAAATTGGTCACCATTGGTGATTGCTAGGCAACCAATTCATTCCTCTGAAAAATTAGTAAATAAAAGGAAGGAATCAAACATTTATTCCACTTTTCCTATAGGAATTGCATTCAGTGTGACCAAAGAGTAGTTAGGGAAAGTGCTTTTTAATAGAAAAATTCCAACAAATAAATGCACAAAGAAGAACAGAATTTTAAAATCACCATTTTGCAACCCTTAATGAAATAACTATTGCAGGCAATGGTGATCAATGTATACTAAAACCATTAAGTGAATAGTTGATGGAGAACTGATCAATCTTAGTATCACACAAGAATGGAATGTAATGGGAAGTACTCAGCACCATCTAGGAAGTATTCTTGAATAAATCTTACAATGGTGGATGAGTGTTGAGCAGAAAAGAAAGTCAAAAAATGTCTATGTTAAACTTTAAGCAATAATTCCTGACTTAGTTGACCACTAGCTAAGAGAATGACCCCATGGAATAGGAGACAGATTGAGAAACGTTACCATCACTTTCCTACCCACCTTATGATTTCACCCTGAGCAGGCTTTCTCTCCACTATTAATTGTCAGTTTGCTACTGTGCTAATTTTGAGTTGTCTTTTAGCCATTGACGTTGACCAGCAATGGAATCTAAGTCCAGGGTACATGGAAAGTATACTGTCGTGAAAAACAGAGTTTTTTAAAATGAGTACACTGCAAGCTGGGGAAAATCCTTTTTTTAATTTTTTTCTGTAAAAACTGAACCACCTGCGAAGGCATAGGTGTACTTATTTTTCTACACACTTAATTTGTTCAGTTTTAGAACTCAAGATCCTTTATTATTGTTAGTGTATTAAATTCATACATTTCTATTCTTACTGCCATTGCCTTTTTCTTTTTTTTTAAATCACGTCATGCATTTGAAGGAGGGATTGTGGTGTAAACATCAGTCCATGGGTTGAGTCCAAAGACCTGGATTCTGATCCTGACTCTGCCCAGGCTTGTTGATGGTTGTGACCCCCCAGTGAGATGAGGATTAAGGGTCAGATACTCCAAGGGAAGGGGCTGAAGAGACCAAACTTCCTGTGTGAATGGTCACAGAGACCTTTAAGAGGGCTAAAGAAACACCCCCAGGCTGGTGCAGGAAGCCTGGGAGATCTTCCCTTTGGACCGGTGGATGGAGTCAGAGATCAGGATGGTTGCAGAGGAAAAGCTTCCCAGGGTGGAGGGTCAGGGGCTGGGAGAATGACCCCAAGGTCATGTAAAGAGAGGTGATGTTGCTAAACAACTAAGTTTTGAGAGGCAGCGAGGCTCCTTCTAACCCTCGTAGCACGGTCAATTTAATTTTATCTGTGCTTTGTGCTTCCTCTAATGAGGAAAGAGAGGAACGAAGGCTGTGCCCAGTTAGCTGTGTCAGTCAAGACAACCAGGAGTAGATTTTAGTCACCTTAAGGTCGAAAACTATGTTTGTTATTTGGAGCTTCTTTTCTTTAGTTCGCTTTATTTTCCCCTGGTTTATTTGAGAATTTTCTTTTGAAACTACCCATGAGACTCATTTCTGCTAGGAAAGTTAGAAAAGTAAAAAGGCATTCTTTTCCTCTCCCCTTGGGCCAGGGAGGCAGAGGGCCCCTAGTGGCCAATGGTGGAACTGCAGCAGCCCAGTCCCAAGACCCGGTGGACCTGGCTGCTGGTTGGTGAACAAGAGCCTCTCAGAGAGCGAAAGGGCCTCCACCGACTCTGACAGCCTCGGTGAGGGACGGAAAGGGGTGGGGAGGGGCGGGGAGGGGCGGGGAAGGGTGGGGGGGTGGGGGGTTTGCGGGAGAGGAAGGGACAGGAAGAAGTGGGAGGAGAAGAGGGAAGTGGGGAGAGAAAAGGACAGAAAAGAGAAGAAAAAAAAGGAGAAATGCCAATACAGGCTTCTAAAACATTCAATATTTACTTCCAGCAAATAGATTTACTTTAGGCAAATAAATACTTTTAATAATCTCCAGTACAATGCAGTAATTTGTTTCTTTACGCAGAAAAATTAGAATCATTGAAGTATTTTGATATAAACAATAGTATTTTTACAGAAAAAAATACAGGATTACTGAAAAAATTGCTCCAATTTCCGTTTGAATGGTGGCCATATGTTACACATAAGGTATAGTTTTAATAGAATTTAAAATGTTCCATCCCAGATGGTAATGCTTTTCCATATAATTGCGCTAACAACAAAAAATTAAGTATTATCAGTGGGGTGGATGGGTAATGAGGCGTACATTTAAGGTCGAATGAGTAATATTTTCTTTCCTCAGTCCTGTCCGGGTGTCTTGCTGATAACGTTATTTGGAGATAAGATAAAATGTTTAAATTTAAGCTCTCTTTGGAAAAGGGAATCCACATCAAACCGCTCTCCTTTATTCCTCCCTCTTGATAAACCCTACAGTGAAGTGAACCTGTGACTCCCAAACCCTATTACCTATTAGAACTACACGTAGAGGCCGGGTGCGGTGGCTTTCGCCTGTAATCCCAGCACTTTGGAATGCTGAGGCGGGCGGATCACCTGAGCTCAGGAGTTGAAGACCAGCCTGACAATATGGCGAAACTCCATCTCTACTAAAAATACAAAATTAGACGGGCATGGTGGCACGCGCCTGTAGTCCCAGCTGCTTGGGAGGCTGAGGCAGGAGAATCACTTGAACCTGGGAGGCGGAGGTTGCAGTGAGCCGAGATTGTGCCATTGCACTCCAGCCTGGGCAACAAGAGAGACTCAAAAAATAAAAATAAAAAATAAAAAAACATGTAGAGGCCGGGCGCAGTGGCTCACGCCTGTAATCCCAGCACTTTGCGAGTGCGAGGCCACGACGGGTGGATCACTTGAGGTCAGGAGTTCGAGACCAGCCTGGCCAACATGGTGAAAACCTGTCTCTACTAAAGATACAAAAACTAGTCGGGTGTGGTGGTGGGAGCCTATAATCCTAGCTACTCAGAAGGCTGAGGCAAGAGAATTGCTTGAACCTGGGAGGCTAGAGGTTGCAGTGAGCCGAGATCAAACCATTGCACGTTAGCCTGGGTGACAGAGCGAGACCCCATCTCAAAAAAACCATACCAAACAAAACAACTACATGTAGAGCTTTGAAACTATCCATATTCCTGGTTCTCTTCCAACACCTCTAGATGGATGTTTCCGGAGGTGAGTTGTCCTCAGATTAGCATTTGGAACTAGGACGCTGCACTCTCCTACACCGTTAATAAAAGTATATATTTGCATGAACATGACAATTGGCAATATCTATTAAATTACAACAAATATGTACCCTTCGACCCAGAAATTCTACTCCTGGGACTCTATCCTATAGAAATAAAAACACCAGGGCCGGGCGTGATGGCTCATGCCTGTAATCCCAGCACTTTGGGAGGCCGAGGCGGGTGGATCACAAGGTCAGGAGATCGAGACCATCCTGGCTAACACGGTGAAATCTCGTCTCTACTAAAAATACAAAAAAATTAGCTGGGCGTGATGGCGGGCGCTTGTAGTCATCAGGAGGCTGAGGCAGGAGAATGGCGCGAACCTGGGAGGCGGAGCTTGCAGTGAGCCGAGATTGCGCCACTGCACTCCAGCCTGGGCTACAGAGCGAGACCCCGTCTCAAAAAACAAAAACAAAAACAACAACAAAAAAAAAAAAACGAAAAAAGAAAAAAAAGAAATAAAAAAAAGAAATAAAAGCACCACTACAGAAAAATATATGAAGCCTGGCACGGTGGCTCACACCTGTAATCCCAGCACTTTGGGAGGCCAAGGCAGGTGGGTCACTTGAGCTCAGGAGTTTGAGACCAGCCTGGGCAACATAGTGAAACCTCATTTCTATCAAAAATACAAAAATTAGCCAGGTGTGGTAGTGCATACCTGTGGTCCAGCTACTTGGGAGGCTGAGGTGGGAGAATGGCTTGAGCCTGGGAGGTCGAGGCTGCAGTGAGCCGTAAATGTCCATCCATAGAGGAAAGATTGAATAAACTGTAGAATAACCACACAGTAGATTGTATTATTAAACAAGAAAGAGTTGGAGTAATATCAATTGACCTGGAAGGATTTTTACAATGTATATATTGTTAAGAAAGTACAGCAATAACTTAAGACATATCTTTTGTAAGAGTATATAAGTGTATCAAACTATGTATTGTAAGAAATATAGGAAACAAATAATGGCCAATTCCTCAATACTTGTGCTATTGTATGATTGTATGACTATGGAGAAACGTATGGGAGAATACACACTAGACTCTAATTGTTTCTGTTTATGGGGAGGTGTGGACACAGAGAGAGGGCAAGGATGTTGTAAGGAAAAGAGTACCAAGACTACAGAAACATAATGTTGTGTGTATGAAATAAAAATATGTAAATATGATATATTTACATATAATATATACAATATATGGAATATATTAAAATAATAAGACTGTGACATAGTATAATATAATAGCAATTTAAAATGTGGACTATAAATTCTACCTCATATTGTGGTAAATATGTAAAAATTAAGTATGCAAATGGAAAGTTCTAGAAAGTGACAAAGACGAGTAAAAATTCATTTCATTTTTTATGGTACTAAGAGTAAATTTCTTTTTAGATGTGTTACTTAATACGGAATCTGTAATTATGTAGAGTGTTTTGCTTTTGATTTTTGTCTGAAGAGAAAGGAAAAAAGAAACTGCTGCTCTGGGCTTGCTACAGCCCCTGCCATGCAGCAGACTCCTAAGAAAGGTTAACTATTTGTGGTAGATTAATATATTGTGGTGTTAATATATATATATTTATATATATTTGTATATATATTTATATGTATTTGTATATTTATATTATATATTATATTATATATATTATATATAATATAATATATAATGTGTATTATATATTATATATTATATTATATATTATATATATTTATATAATATATAAATTTATATAAATATTATATATAAATTTATATATAATTATATTATATATAATATATTATAAATATTATATATATTATATATTATATAATAATTATATACACTATATATTTATATAATATATAATATTTTATAATATATAAATATTATATTTATATAATATATAATATTTATATATTAATAAATATTATATTTATATATTATATTATGTAAAATATATTATATTTATATAAATATATAATATATTGTATATATTAAATATATTATGTATATTATATATTTATATAAATATATAAATTTATTAAAAAATAAATTTATATAATTATATAAAAATTTATAAAAAATATAAATTTATATAAATATATAAATACATATAAATATATATATATTGATTTTACTGCTATGGAATTATCCAAAAGGAAAAAAAAAGAGCCATCTGTATTGTGCTGTCAGTATTTTCTCTCCTTTTTTCCAAAAGGCAAACAAGGTTTCGTACTCCTAAGTTTTGAGGGAGATTTGTACTGTTTGGTGGGAGAGGGTTAGGAGAGGGGAGGTGGGACACAGGCAAAATCAGAGACACTGAGAGTTCTTCACAATGAGAAGGGAAAACCACGGCTTGCAGAGACTTTCCTCCTGCCTCCTAAATCCTGGAGAGAGGGCAGGACCTCAGAGGAGGAATGGAAACTCCCAGGAGGCTGGGCACAGGCCACGAGGCTTCATAGGTAGGGGCTGTGGGCATCTCAGAGGTGAACATGTGGGCTGAGAGCAGAAAGGCCTCCTCGAGCATTTTTCTCCCCGAAAATCTAGATTCATCCCTAGAACCTTTGCATTATCCTAAGGGTAGGTGTGGACAGGGATGGTGTGAGGTATCCTTATTCTATTTGTCTGGGATTTGAGTTTGAGTTTGATCTGATTTAAAGAAAATACATTAAAAGGCTAGGAGTTGCAGCTCATGCCTGTAATCCCAGCACTTTGGGAGGCCCAGGTGAAAAGATCGCTTGAATCCAGGGGTTCAAGACAAGCCTGGGCCAGATAGGGAGACCTTGTCTCTACAAAAAATTAAAAAATTAGCCAGGCATGGTGGTGTATGTCTGTTGTCCCAGATACCTGGGAGGTGGGAGGATGGCTTGAGCCTGAAAGGTCAAGGCTGCAGTGAGCTGTGATTGTACCACTGCACTATAGCCTAGGTGACAGAGTAAGACCCTGTCTCGTTAGGAAGGAAGGAAGGAAGGAAGGAGAGAAGGAAGGAAGAAATACATAGGAATATTTTATGTGGTCGCAAATACCTGTGACGTTTTAATTCTCTTTCTTATTCATTTGATTGCTATGTGATACTGGGGAAACAGGGCTATTTAACTCTCTCAGCCTCAGCTTCCTCATCTGTTGAATGGGCAGTAATAACACACAGCTCACAAAGCTGTGACATGTGAAGATTTAATGAGTGTGTGTCTGTAACAGTGTCTATGACTGTCTATGGCTGACCATTGGTATCGTCCCTCTTCTCATTCCCTTGGGCAGTCCTAGTTCTTGGCCTCTGCACATGATGCTTCAGCACCTGGAATAGTTTTTTCCACCTCTGCTATTTGAATCCAACTTCGTCCTTGAAGTCCTAACACAAGCACTGTCCATTTCCTTCCTTTCCTGACCACTAGGCAATGTTCCTTTCTTTGAACTCCTGAAGCATTTGCCTTGCTCATTCCTTGTTCACACACCTGACATTTCTGAAGCACCTTCTGAGTGGCAGGCACCGTGAGGGAAGTAGACAAAGTCTTTGCCCTCATGGAGCTCACATAAGCAGATTGTGTCTATGTCTTTTTATTTTATTTTTTATTTATTTATGTATTTTCTTTTTTTGAGATGGAGTCTCATTCTGTCACCCAGGCTGGAGTGCAGTGGCACAATCTTCTCTCACTGCAACCTCTGCCTCTTGGGTTCAAGAGATTCTCCTGCCTCAGCCTCCTGAGTAGCTGGGATTACAGGTGAGGGCCACCATGCCTGGCTAATTATTATTAATTTTTTTTTGTATTTTTAGTAGAGATGGGGTTTCACCATGTTGCCCAGGCTGGTCTCAAACTCCTGACCTCAGGTGATCTGCCCGCCTCAGCCTCCCAAAGTTCTGAGATTACAGGCGTGAGCCACTGCACCCGGCCCCATGCCTTTTTATACATAAATGTCTCCTTTCCCAAATACACGAGCTGCTTCCTAAGGGGAGAAATGTCTTTTACCTCTATTATCTAGAGCAGCGCCTAGAGTACAGAAGATATGTAGTAGATGTCCTCTTGGATAAGATGAGTCTTTAATCAAAATATTCCCCCTTCTGCTTACTTACAGGCCTACAACCCCCCTTATATACTGCGATTAACTCTAACGTGGCTGTTCTTGGATGTTACAATCCATATCTTCTGCCTCCATCCCCAGTGCAGCACAGCCAGACTCATACATGTTGGAATACACAGACTAATACAATCTTTGCAAGATTGCTCATTGAGGATTCCAGGATGAAGTTCAGGTCCTCGTCCCTCATTCTTTACCTACTGTCACCTGAGGTGACCCCAGAGTTACTCTTGTATTTTTAGCACAACAAAGAGCTAAAATCACTGGGTATTTCTAGAGCTCTGTGTCAGGGGTCAAGTAATGGTGTATCTTTTCCACATCTACAATAATTGAGTTCCCCACTCAGAAAACAGAGCTGCACGTTTGAATACTTTTAACCATTATAACTGATATTTGTACAGTAATTAATGGTTTATAGAAGGACTTCACAGGTATAAGCAAGCTAAGGCAAGTAATATGCAAGTAATATCATTACTGTTACTTTTACTCTTATGTTACAGAAACAACTTTTTAAAAAATTACCTGAAGTTGAACAGTCAGGATGTAACAGATCAGGAAACTAACAAATCTACTGACTGCAAATCTTGTATTCTTCACATTATACCACACGGTGGTTTTTGTTGTTGTCTTTTGTTTGTTTTTTTTAATATAACTTCCCCTGAAGTCAGCCTCTGCTAACCCGCAAAGATTTTATTAGTGTTTAGGGAGGAAAGAGGCTTATACACTCAGTCACATCTTAACAAACCCAGTTATGGCCAAACTTAAGTAACCACCCTTGGTTTCAAACAACCTGCCATTTATTTAGGGAGGAACCACTACAACTCCCAGATGGTTTAACACCAGATGTGCTTTTCAGGAGAAAAAAAAAAAAAGATATTTCTCAGGGGAGTAATTAATAGGAAAGAGATTAGGCAAGTTAATGTGATATTGCAATTGAGTTGATTTGCCTTAATTAGGAAATATTTATTCAACTAAATTATGGTTATGCAGAAATCAATTAGCTCCAGCTCTGTTAGGAAAAGAGAATTGTTTCATGTTGATGTAATAACAAAGTCCAATATAACTTGGGACCCTTTTATTTTTTGTTCTGCAACTTAAGACGGCTAATATATTTCCCTGAAACCCTCTGAATATTTGCAATGGCTGGCTACTATTTCTCTTTTACTAGTTAGTCTTACTTCCAAATCATGCCACAAGTGAGAGCAGGCAACATTTAAGAAAATAAATTTGTCACGCCTGTAATCCCAGCACTTTGGGAGGCTGAGGCGGGTGGATCATGAGGTCAGGCAATCGAGACCATCCTGGCTAACACGGTGAAACCCCGTCTCTACTAAAAATACAAAAAATTAGCTGGGCGTGGTGGCGGGCGCCTGTAGTCTCAGCTACTCGGGAGGCTGAGGCAGGAGAATGGCATGAACCCAGGAGGCGGAGCTTGCAGTGAGCTGAGATTGCACCACTGCACTCCAGCCTAGGCAATAGAGCCAGACTCTGTCTCAAAAAAAAAAAAAAAAAAAAAAAAAAAAGTAGTTATTTGTCCCCACTTAGCTCTTTGGTTGTAGGAAACAGAAACTCACTGAAGTTTTCTCAAGTTCTGTGAGGCTTGATGTAAGGATACACGAAAGAATAAGATAAGGCCGGGCGCAGTGGCTCACGCCTGTAATCCCAGCACTTTGGGAGGCTGGGGCTGGCGAATCACCTGAGGTCAGGAATTCAAGACCAGCCTGGTCAACATGATGAAACCCCGTCTCCACTAAAAATACAAAAATTAGCCAGGCGTGGTGGTGCACACCTGTAATCCCAGCTGCTCGGGAGGCTGAGACAGAATCGCTTGAACCCAGGAGGTCGAGGTTGCAGTGAGCCGAGATTGTGACACTGCACTCCAGCATGGGTGACAGAGCAAGACTGTCTCAAAAAAAAAAAAAAAAAAAAAAGTAAGGTAAGAGCAGTCTCAGCTCAGCATCTAAGCTTCCCTTGTTTCCCCATGACTGAGTCTCTGTTTTCAGTAATGGAGCCCTCTTTTCTCCCTCTATGTCTGATGCTTTGGTGCACAATAATTTTCCATGGATGAGGTTCTGCCTTCCTCCCTTTACTGTTGTTGAACTAGAGCCCTACTCTTGGTCCTCAGATCTGTGACTGTCTCCCTCCTGTGCTAGACCTTTAGCCTGAATTACCTCTTCACATTGTGCTCCCACTCAGAACAGGAGCCTCTCTGCTTGCCTAGTGTTGGACTTCTCCTGAGGGGGTCTGTCTGTTACCCTGGGCATTCTCCCACCAAGCACCTCTAGAATCCATCCCAATGCCTGCCCTGACACTGTGGGTCTGTTTAATTTCCAGCCTAGCCTTTCCAACCATTAATCAAGCTCTAGATCGTCTGTACAATCCCTTGAATAGTTTATTGATTGGCCACTGTGTCATTTGCATCCCCAGTCAGGCTCTGGGGACATAGATATGAGTAAAAAAAGGTCCTTCCTCTTTTAAAAAAACTTTATATATTTAATTTTTAATTGACAAATGTACATATTTATGGGTTACATAGTGATGTTTTGATACATATAATGTATAGTGATCAGATCAAGTTTATTAGCATATCCATCATCTCAAACATTTATCATTTATTCATGTTGGAAACATTCAATATCCCCCTTTTAGTTATTTGAAACTATATAATATATTGTTTTTAATTGTAGTCATCCTACAGTGCTATAGTACATGTATTAGTCCATTCTCAGACTGCTATGAAGAAATACCTAAGACAGGGTAATTTATAAAGGAGAGAGGTTTAATTGGCTCATCGTTCCACAGGCTGTACAGGAAGCATGGCTGGGGAGGCCTCAGGAAACTTTCAATCATGGCAGAAGGCGAAGGGGAAGTAGGCACGTTATATGGTGGAAGGAGGAGAAGGAGGGAGAAGTGGGAGGTGCTACACACTTTTAAACAACCAGATCTCGTGAGAACTCACTCACTCTCATGAGACCAGCAAGGGGACAGTCCGCCCCCATGATCTAATCACCTCCCACCAGGCGCCTCCTCCAACATTGGGGATTACAATTTGACATGAGATTTGGGCGGGGACAGAAATCCAAACCATATCAGTACACCAGAATTTATTCCTCCTATCTAACTGTAACTTTGTATCCTTTCACAAATCTCTCCCTAACTCCCTCTTGCTCCTAGCCTTTCCAGCCTCTAGTATCTTCTGTTCTACTTTTCTAAAAGTTTCTATGAGATCAAGTTTTTTTAGCTTCCACATATGAATGAAAGCATATGGTGTTTAATTTTCTATTTCTGGCTTATTTCACTTAACATGTTGTCCTCCAGTTCCATGTCTGTTACCATGAATGATGGAATTTTATTCTTTTTATGGCTGAATAATATTCTGTTGTGTATAAATACCACATTTTCTTTATTTCTTTTCTTTTTTTTTTTTTTAAGATGGAGTCTTACTCTGTTGCTCAAGCTGGAGTGCAATGGCACGGTCTCGGCTCACTGCAACCTCCGCCTCCCAGGTTCAAGTGAGTCTCCTGCCTCAGCCTCCTGAGTAGCTGGGATTACAGGCATGGGCCACAATTCCTGGCTAATTTTTTGTATTTTTAGTAGAGATGAGGTTTCACCATGTTGGCCAGGCTGGTCTCGAACTCCTGACCTCAGGTGATCCACCTGCCTCGGTCTCCCAAAGTGCTAGGATTACAGGCGTAAGCCACTGTGCCCAGCCCCACATTTTGTTTATCCATTTCTCTGCTGTTGGACACCTAGGTTGATTCCATACTTTGGCTACTCTGAATAGTGCTGTAGTAAACAGAGGGTGCAAATGTCTCTTTGATATAATGATTTCCTTTTCTTTGGATAAATAAATGTCCAGTAGTAGGATTGTTGGATCATATGGTAGTTCTATTTGTAATTTTTTGAGGAAGCTCCATGCCATTCTCCATAGTGACTATACTAACTTACATTCCCACAAACTGTGTGTAAGAAGAGTTCCTTTTTCTCCACATCCTCACCAGCATTTGTTTTTGTTTTGTTTTGTTTTGTCTTTTTGATAATAGCCATTCTAACTGGGGTGGGATGATACTTCACTATGCTTTTGATTTATATTTCCCTGATGATTAATGATGTTGAACATTTTTCATATAAATGTTGGTCGTTTGTATGTCTTCTTTTGAGAAATGTCTGTTCAGATAATTTGCCCATATTTTAGTGGGATTTTGTTTTTTTTGCTATTGAAGTATTTGAGTTCCTTGTATATTCTGGATATTAATCCCCTGTCAGATTAATAGTTTGCAAATATTTTCACTCATTCTGCAGGTTGTCCTTTCACGCTATTTTTTCCTTTGCTGTGCAGAAGCTTTGTAGTTGGATATAATCCTATGTGTTTATTTTTGCTTTTGTTGCCTATGCTTTCGAGATCTTATTCATAAAATCTTTCCCCAGACCAATGTCCTGAAGTGTTTCCCCTATACTTTCTTCTAGTAGTTTTATCATTTTGGATCTTACATTTAGGTTTTTGATCCATTTTGAGTTGATTTTGTGTAGGGCAAGAGCTAGTTTCATTCTTCTGCATATGAATATCCAGTTTTCCCAGTACCAAATGGTTTATTTATTAAAGAGACTGTCTTTTCCCCAGTGTATGTTCTTGGCACCTTTGTCTAAAGTTAGTTGGTTGTAGATACATGGATTAGTTTCTGGGTTCTCTATTCTGCTCCATCAGTTTATATTTCTGGATTTTTGATTTTTTTTTTTTAAGATGGAGTCTTGCTCCTGTCACGCAGGCTGGAGTGCAGTGCTAGGATTACAGACATGAGCCACAGCTCCTGGCCTGTGTGTCTGTTTCTGTTTTTTTATGCTGGTAGTATGTGTTGTTTTGGTTACTACAGCTTTGTAGTATAGTTTGAAGTTTAGTAGTTGGATGCCTGCAGCACTGTTCTTTTTGCTTAGGATGGCTTTGGCTATTCAGAGGCTTTTGTGGTTCCATATGAATTTTAAGATTGTGTTTTCTATTTCTGTAAAGAATGCCATTGGAATTTTGATAGGGATTGCATTAAACCTATAGATAGTTTTGTGTAGTAGGGTAATTTTAACAATATTATTCTTCTGATCCATGAGCACGGATTTTTTCCATTTGTTTATATCCCCTTCAATTTGTTTCATCAGTGTTTTG
Source organism: Pongo pygmaeus (assembly GCF_028885625.2). Lineage (NCBI taxonomy): Eukaryota > Metazoa > Chordata > Mammalia > Primates > Hominidae > Pongo > Pongo pygmaeus. The sequence goes on along the minus strand of NC_072373.2, from coordinate 81,939,107 downwards.
CAGTTTTCCTTGTGGAGGTCTTTCACCTCCTTGGTTAAATTTGTTCCAAGATGGCATTTTTTTTTTTTTTTTTTTTTTTGGTAACTGTTGTAAACAAGATTGCCTTCTTGATTTCTTTTTCTATAAAAACGCTACTGAATTTTGATTGTTGATGTTGTATCCTAAAATTTTACTGAATTTTTAAATCAGTTATAACAGGTTTTTGTTTAACCTAGTCAAGTAAAGCAGCGATAGTGGAGAAGGAACAAAAAAAAATCTCTAACTGGTCTAATAAGCTGTTTATAGAGTCTTTAGGGTTTTCTATGTATGAGATCATGCCATCTGCAAAAAGGGATAATTTGACCTGCTAGTTTCCAATTTGGATAGCCTATATTTCTTTTTATTGCCTAATTGCTTTGGCCAGGACTTCAAGTACTGTGTTGGGTAAGAGTGATGAAGAGTGAACATCTTGTCTTGTTCCAGGTAAAAGTTTCAGCTTCTCTTCATTCAATATGATGTTAGCTGTGGGTTTGTCATATATCGCCTTTATTGTATTGAGGTACTTTCCTTTTATACATAATTTATTGAGAGTTTTTATCATGAAGGAATGTTGGATTTTATCAAATGCTTTTTCTGCATCTATTGAGATAATCATGTTTTTGTCCTTCATTCTGTTGATGCTATGTATCACATTTATTGATTTGTGTATGTTTAGCCATCCTTGCATTCCTGGGATAAATCCCATTTGATCATGATATATTATCTTTTTGATGTATTGTTGGATTTGATAGGCTAGTATTTTGTTGAAGATTTTTGCCTCTATGTTTATCAGGGATATTGGTCTGTAGTTTACTTTTTCTGTCATGTCCTTGTCTGGTTTTGCTATCAGATTTATGCTGGCCTCATAAAATCAGTTAGGAAGAATTCCCTCTGCTTCGATTTTTTGGAATAGTTTGAGAAGAATTGGCATTAATTCTTCTTTAAAGGTTTGGTAGAATTCATTGGTGAAGTCATCCAGTTCTGAACTTTTCTTTGTTGGGAGAACTTTTATTACTGATTCAATCTTGTTACTTGCTATTGGTTTGTTTGGGTTTTCTGTTTCTTCTTGGTTTTATCTTGGAAGGTTGTATGTGTCGAGGAATGTATCCATTTCCTCTAGGTTTTTGAATTTATTGGCATATAGTTATTCATAGTAATCTCTAATGATCCTTTGTAATTCTGTGCTATCCTTTGTGACGTCTCCTTTTTCCTTTCTGATTTTATTTGTTTTGATTTTCTCTCTCTTTTTTTAGTTAGTCTAGCTAACGGTTTGTCAGTTTTGTTTATCTTCTTAAAAAATGGGTGTGGTGGTTCACACCTGGTATTCCAACACTTTAGAAGATCAAGGTGGGAGAATTGCTTGAGCCTAGGAGTTCAAGACCAGCTGGGGGAACACAGTGAGACCTTGTCTCTAAAAAAAAAAAAAAAAAAAAAAAGCCCAACATTTTGTTTTGCTCATCTTTTGCATTTTCTTAGTCTGAATTTTATTTATTTCTGCTCTGATCTTTGTAATTTCTTTCCTCTACTAATTATGGGTTTGGTTTGTTCTTGCTTTTTAGTTCCTTGAAATGCATCACTAGGCTGTTTATTTGAAATCTTTCTAGTTTTTGGATGAGGAATTTATTGCTATCAAATTGCCTGTTAATACTGCTTTTGCTGTGTTCTGTAGGTTTTGGTGTTCCTATTTTTACCTGTTTCAAGGAATTTTTAAATTTTATTTTATTTTATTTTTTATTTTTTATTTTTTTGAGACTGAGTCTTGCTCTGTCTCCCAGGCTGGAGTGCAGTGGCTCAATCTCGGCTCACTGCAAACTCCGCCTCCCAGGTTCATGCCATTCTCCTGCCTCAGCCTCCCGAGTAGCTGGGACTACAGGCGCCCGCCACCATGCCCGGCTAATTTTTTGTATTTTTAGTAGAGACAGGGTTTTACCAAGTTAGCCAGGATGGTCTTGATCTCCTGACCTTGTGATCCACCCACCTTGGCCTCCCAAAGTGCTGGGATTACAGGCGTGAGCCACTGCGCCTGGCCAATTTTATTCTTAACTTCTTCCTTCACTCATTGATCATCCAAGAGTGTGTTGTTTAATTTCCACATACTTGTATAGTTCTGAGTGTTCTTCTTTTATTTATTTCTAGTTTTATTCCATTGTGGTTATAAGATAGTTGGTATGATTTGATTTTTGCAAGTTTTTAGAGACTTGTTTTGTGTCCTAACATATGGCCAATCCTGGAGAATGTTCCATGTGCTGATGAAAAGAATGTGTTTTTGGCAGCTGTTGGGTGAAATGTTCTGTAAAGATCTGTTAGGTCCATTTGGCCTGTGGTGCAGTTTAAATCCAGTGTTTGTTGATTCTCTGTTTAGCTGATCTGTCAAATTCTGACAGTGGAGTACTGAAGTCCCCAACCTTTATTGTATTGGGTTAATCTTTCCCTTTAGATGTAATAATATTTATTTTATATATCTGGGTGCTTCAGTGTTGGGTGCATATGTTCTCTTGCTGAGTTAGTCCCTTTATTATTATATAATGTCCTTCTTTGTCTATTTTTATAGCTTTTGAATTGAAGTCTGTATTTTTCTGATGTAAGTATAGCTACTCCTGCTTGCTTTTGGTTTCCATTTGTGTGGAATATCTTTTTCCATACCTTCACTTTCAGCCTATGTATGTCTCTATAAATGAGGTCAGTTTCTTTTAGGCAACATACAGTTGGGTCTTATATTTTTATCCATTCAGCCAGTCTATATCTTTTAAATGGGTGACTTAATCTGTTTATCTTCAGGGTTATTATTGATAGGTGAGGACTTCCTCCTTACCCCTGTCATTTTATTTATTGTTTTCTAGTGGTTTGTTTTGTATATTCTTTCTTCTCTACTTCCTCTCATTGTTTATTTTTGTGGTTGGCTGGTTTTCTGTAGTGATAAGTTTTGATTCCCTTAGTTTTTTCTTGTCTGTGAAATATTTTATTTATCCTTCATTTCTGAAGGATAGCTTTGCTGGGTGTAATATTCTTGGCTGGCAGAGCTTTTTTCTTTCAGTACTTTAAATACATCATCTCATTCTCCCCTGGACTGTCAGGTTTCTCTGAGAAATCCACTATTAGTTTAATAGGGATTCTCTTATATGTGACTTGACATTTTTCTCTTGATGCTTTTAGAATTCTTTGGTTTTTTTTTATTTTTTTCATTTTTTTTTTAATAAAGAACAAAATGGAGTCTCCTATGTCTACTTATTTCTACACAGACACAGTAACAATCTGATCTCTCTTTCTTTTCCCCACATTTCCCCCTTTTCGACAAAACCGCCATCATCATCATGGCCCGTTCTCGATGGTCGCTGTCTTTTCGGAGCTGTTGGGTACACCTGCAGAAAGGCTGTCACTTCACACTTGGAAGATTGCAGAGGCGCTCCTCACTTCCCAGACGGGGCGGCCGGGCAGAGGCGCTCCTCACTTCCCAGACGGGGCGGCCGGGCAGAGGCGCTCCTCACTTCCCAGACAGGGTGGCGGCTGGGCAGAGGCGCTCCCCACATCCCAGATGATGGGTGGCCGGGCAGAGGCACTCCCCACTTCCCAGACGGGGCGGCCAGGCAGAGGCGCTCCTCATATCCCAGACGATAGGTGGCCGGGCAGAGGCGCTCCTCACCTCCCAGACGGGGCGGCCGGGCAGAGACGCTCCTCACTTCCTAGACGAGGTGGCCGGGCAGAGGCGCTCCTCACTTCCCAGACGGTGGGCGGCCAGGCAGAGACGCTCCTCACTTCCTAGACGGGGTGGCGGCCGGGCAGAGGCTGTAATCTTAGCACTTTGGGAGGCCAAGGCAGGCGGCTGGGAGGTGGAGGTTGTAGCCAGCCAAGATCATGCCACTGCACTCCAGCCTGGGCAACATTGAGCATTGAGTGATCGAGACTCCGTCTGCAATCCCAGCACCTCCGGAGGCGGAGGCGGGCAGATCACTCGAGGTCAGGAGCTGGAGACCAGCCCGGCCAACGTGGCAAAACCCGGTCTCCACAAAAAATACACAAACCAATCAGGCGTGGTGGCGCGTGTCTGCAATCCCAGGCACTCGGCAGAGCGAGGCAGGAGAATCACGGGAGCCCGAGGCAGGGATGTTGCAGCGAGCCGAGATCACGGCAGTACAGTCCAGCCTCCGGAACAGAGGGAGACCGTCGATAGAAAGAGAGAGAGAGCACGCAATTCTTTGTTTTTTTTTGACTCTTGACAATTTGACTATAATGTGCCTTGGAGAGAACCTGTTTGGGTTGAATCTACTGGGGCTCTCTGAGCTTCCTGGACCTGGATATCCACCTCTTCCCCACATTTAGGAAGCTTTCAGCTATTCTTTCATTAAATATGTTTTCTACATCTTTCATCTTCTCTTCTTCTGGAATCCATAATGCAAATATTTGTTTACTTAATGGTATCCTGTAGGCTTTCTTAATTCTTTTTTTTTCTTTATGCTTTGTTTCTTCTTGTTCTGCGTGTATTATTTCAAATGACTGGTCTTCAAGTTCAGAGACTTCTACTTGGCCTAATCTGTTGTTGAAGCTCTCAATTGTATAAATTGTGTATTTCATTCATTGAATTCTTCAGTTGTAGGATTTCCATTTGGTTCTTTTTTATATCTATCACTTTGGTGAATTTCTCATTCAAATCATGAATTGTTGCCCTGATTTTATTGAATTATCTATCTGTATTTTCTTGTATCCCACTGAGTTATCTTAAGATTATTATTTTGAATTATTTTTATGGCATTCCCTGTATTTCCTTATGATTGGGGTCAGATATTAGAGAATTATTGTGTTCTTCCAAACATGAAAAGCTTTATTGGCTTTTCATGTTTGATGTGTTCCTGCAATGATTCTATACATCTGACGGAAAAGTTACCTCTTCCAAATTTATGGAGTGGTTTCATAGGGAAAAACTTATTCATAGAAATGGGTCTTGGGATATTGGTTTGGTGGGGTGCGTTGGCTCTTGCAATGTTAGAATGGTGGGGCGAATACCTACCCATGCTAGCTGAGAAGCTGTGTGGCTGTGTCCCAGGGTTGACCTAGCTTGGGGGTGTGTTTGCTAGGGCAGACTGGTCTGGTGGTTGGGCATTGCAGAGCTGTTTCTCAGGCCCTGGGCATGGGTGCATAGCTGTTCCCAATCAGGGAAGAGAGTACAGCAGTTTGACTTGCTCAAGAACAGGTTCTTCCTGGACAGATTTGCTATACTGTTCTTCAGCTGGAAGTGAGGGCAATGGGGATTGGTTTTCCTGCTGTGCAGGACCAGAGTCACAGCCAATCCTGGGCCCATGCTCTGTGCTCCTGAGGTTGTGACATTTGGCCATGGGTATGGGCTTGGTGGATGAAAATGAAGCTCCAATGCTAGAGAGGTGCAATGGCTACTGGTCCCCAGAGCTGAGCACACTTTAGAGGTGACTCTGGTCTCAAGATGGTGCCACGCTACAGCAGCTTGGCTCACAGGGGTGTGTGCAGGGTGGGAGTGCACATTTTGTGCTCCTAATCAGGAAAATTCAGCTGCATGAATTCTTGGCAGCTCTCCAAACTGGCCTCGGGGCTTGTGAGGACTGTGGGATTCTTCTGTTTTAAGGACTGTAGGTGTTTATGGTGGCAATGGGGGTGGTGGGGATCTTCTGCTTACCTTTTCTCTGCAATGGGAAGCCTCTCCTGACTCTGGAGAGATCTAATCCAGGTTGGGAAGTGGGACTGCAGAGGCCAGCTGCCTCTATGCTGCGCTATTCGACTTCCAATCAGCCAGCTGCCTCTACACTGCCCTGTTCAACTTCCAATCACCACAGGCGCATCACTACTCCCCAGCTACACTCCAGTGTGCTCCCTTCAACACTCCAGTCAAATCTTAACTGTTTATTCTTTGCCTTGGTTCTTTCTTGCGGGGGTACAAGTGCCAGACATCTCTAGTCGCTCTAGTCCCTGCTCCTGAAGAGAAATTTTGCTGATGAATTTTGACAATAGCTTCAACTTGAAGAAATTAATGAGGAATTGAAAGTTATTTGAAATTAGAAGAAAGAGAACTGGCAGGGGGTGGGGCGGAACAGTAAATGGACCTAAGGAAGCAGAAAGGAGAGTCTGTGGCATCACAGTGACATAGGTTATATAAAAACAGACCTGCAGAGCTATGGTTTGGTTCAGTGTAGTTGATTTGGAAGGTGGACTTATACTGGTAGGATGCAAAAGCAATTATTTTATTGCTCATTCTTTCTATGATGGTTCTGAAAATAGGACAGAGTAGAGTACTTTCAGATCCAGTCATTTTATTTGTGTTTATGTGGATCCAGCCCCATTTCTTTCATATGTGTTATAGATGCTCTTCATATAGGTTATCCACCATGGGGACTCTGGAAGAAAAGTTGAGTTCTAGGCTGACTTTTCCTGACTTTCAGAAGGTTCCTAGGTCCCATTTGACCCATCAGAGTTTGTGTAGGGAAAGTGAAACCAAATTTGTCAAATCCTTCCAAATTATTTTGTATTATTAGAAATATGATTTCATTACTGAGATTTTAGAATAATTGAGTTTTCTGAAAATTCTCTTTTGGAATATGTTATAAAATTATTTATTCTAATGATATTAAACTTTCCTTAACTGCTTATTTATGGCATGACCAAAAAAAAAAAAAAAAAAAACAGACAAGCCCACAAATGAAGCAAATCCACCGCCAGTGGGTTTTTTTGTTTGTTTGTTTTTGAGACAGTCTCTTACTCTGTCGCTCAGGCAGGAGTGCAGTGGCATGATGTCGGCTCACTGCAACCTCCCCCTCCCAGGTTCAAGAGACTCTCTGGCCTTAGCCTCCCAAGTAGCTGGGACTACAGGTGTGCACCACCAAGCCCAGCTAATTTTTGTATTTTTGGTAGATATGGGGTTTTACCATGTTGGCCAGGCTGGTTTCTCACTTCCGGCCTTAGGTGATCCACCTGCCTTGGCCTCCCAAAGTGCTAGGATTACAGGTGTGAACCATCGCGCTAGGCCCCCCAGTGGTTTTTGAATAGGAATAAGGTATGTTGATATGTTGCAGTCTCTCAAACTACCTCTAGTTCACCTAAGACACTACACTGTTTCTTCTTCATGTCTTCTCCATGAGAGAATCTTGGCCTTCTTTCTTGGCCTTTCACATGAGAATCCTATGACCATTCCAGTCTGTTCACTAGCTCCTTTCTCTGTATTCTCATAGCACTTCATACATATGTCTATTTGCATTAATGACAGATTTATGCATCTGTCTTCTAGGTGTAGAAGTAAATTCCTTAAGAGTAAGCACCCAAGCCAGGCATGGTGGTGCACACCTGTAATCCCAGCTCCTAGAGAGGCTAAGGCAGGAATATTGCTTGTGCCCAGGAGTTTGAGATTAGCCTGTGCCAAAACAGTGAAGTCCCATCTCAAAAAAAAAAGAGTTAGCTGAGCATAGTGGCACGTGCCTGTAGTCACAGCTACTCAGGAAGCAGAAGTGGAAGGATTGCTTGAGCTCAAAGAGGTTGAGGCTGCAGTGAGCTGTGATTGTGCCACTGTACTTCAGCCTAGGCGATAGAGTGAGACCCTGTCTCAAAAAAAAAAAAAAAAAAAAAAGAGTAAGCACCTTAGCACCTTACCTTATCTTTGATTAATCAGAGCCTGTATTATGGTTGACTCTAGTCAGAGCCTGTATTATGGTTGACTCTCAATAAATGCTTTTGAGTAAATAAAGAAATCTAGTCACAGGTCTCTACTTTTTAAAAAAAAATACTTGACCCTTGCAAGAAGGCATTGAAGAGCCCTGTTAAAATATACATTAATGATTAAACTGGAGTGGCATGCAAATCACTAGCACACCTATTTAAATTAGTTTATTAGGTGGTCTTGCTAGTTACCTAACAAGTACTGAGATAATGGGGCACAGGGAAGGAGAGGAGAGAAGAGAGAATAGATCAGAGCATTGTATTGAGAAAATAGAGACAGCACACTATGATGGGAGCTCAGAGGTAAGGACTGTCGGTTGAGTCTGGAGCAGTAAGCAGAGTCCAGAACATCAGATCTTTGGGACCATATTTAGGAATCTACTTCATCTTTTTTTTTTTTTTTTTTTTTGAGACAGGGTCTCAATCTATTGCCTAGGCTGCAGTTCAGTGTTGCAATCATAGCTTACTGCATCCTTCAACTCTTGGGCTCAAGTGATCCTCCTGCCTAAGCTTCCCAAGTAGCTGGGACTACAGGCATGCACCACCATGCCCAGCTAGGAGTCTACTTTTCCTTAAGAGTAGCAAAAAAAAAAAAAAAAAAAAAAAAAAAAAAAAAAAAAAAAAAAAAAAAGTGGTTGTAAAGCCCTGCCCCCCCACAAAAATTAAAAAAAAAAACCACGTACACAACATATTCACAGGTATATTTTAGAACAATCACTCTGGTTGCAGGGCGGAGGAAGGATTAGAGGAGGGGAGAATAGGGAGAACAGTTGGGAGGCTGCTGTCATAACCCCAGAGAGAAGTTGTCAGGCTCTGAAGCACAGTTATGATAGGATGAAGGGAGGTGGACAGATTCCAGAGTTATTAAGCAGATGAATCGACAGATGAGTATGATGGCTTGACCAGTGCCCTCTCCCCCACTAGATCCTAGACTGGGTGACTGAATGGCATGGGTTAGAGGTGCCACTTACTAATATCAGGAATGTAATGGTTATTGACAAAGCCTCCATCCCCCTGGGCCTGTTTCTACAGTAGTTTCAGTGTTCACTGCTGAGTTCTCTACTCTCAAGGGGCCTCTGCCTGCACTGTAGGGCTGCAGCAGCTATAGAGTAAGCTCCGGCCACCTAGGTCCTGCTCCCAGGCCCATTGTACCTACAGAGAAAGCCATTAGCTGCTGGTGTCATGGCGCCTTCCACTCTACCTGGGCAACTCCAGTGAGGCAATGTTATGCCCGGGCACTGCTTGAAAACTTGGTGCCTAAAATCCCACCAGGCCTCTACTCCCCCATGTCATTCATCATTCCTCCCATCCAGGTCCTATTCTGTGTTTTCTTTTGTTCTTCCCAAATTCCCCATTTTCCTTCCTTCCAAACATCTGCTGGACCCTCCAGCATCCTTATCCTGTGAAAAACAAACTATTAGAGAAATTCTTAAGTTGCTGGATTGCCCTTTCAAACTCCTACCTTAAGGAAATCTGACTCTCCTCTGAGGACTCTGCTTCCCTACAGCCCTCCTGAGCTAGACAGCTCATTCTTTCTCATCCACATACCTCCAAGATGGTAGTGGGTTTCAGTATCCTCACTCCACAGTGATGCTTCAGGACCACTGCTTTTCTGCCTCCATGTATAACCCCCCACCACTTGAGGCCTATATCACCCAAATCCACCACTCTGCCTGCTTCCTCCTTACTCTTGTCTTCAGCCTGACTGAATGCTTTCCTACCCGGCCTACCATTGCCTTCCTTCCTGCCATCATCATGGATGACTTCAATGTCCAGCAGAGAATCCACCCATCCAACATCCTAGCAAGACATCCTCAGGAGCTATTTTAATTATTTGAACCCACTTTGCTGTAATTAGCGTAAACTGCTACTAGACTGGCAGGATTCCTGGGTCATGTTCTCATGGTAGTGACATCCAGGTGTCTCATCTGCATACGGTTAGCTGAATCTGAAATCATAACATGTTTTTATGTAAAAGAATGAGTTACATTTTATTCATATTAAGAATTAAACTCAAATTGTAAAACACTTATCATGGTGTCTGGCGCAGAATAGGTACCCAATAAATCATAGTTATCATTATCATTATGACTATTACCAGTTTCCAGCTCTTCTCTCCTCAAAGTGCATGTGTGTTTATGTGTGCATGCACACACACACACAGCTAACAGAAGAAAAGCACTGTGCCTACCAACTTGTAGGGACATCCTATTTCACCCAAGTGTATTCTGCTCTCTCTCTCTCTGGTGAATGTACCAGCTTGTAAGTAGCTACTGTGATTGCCTTAGTCCACAGAGTCTCCAAGTTGAGTGTATATAAGATTAGTCTGAGGACCTTGTTAAAAACAAAAACCACCCCTTGAATTAGATCCCATGCTTACAGACTCTGAATCAGCAGTTCTGGGTGGAGCAACAGGAATCTGATTTTTGTCAAACATTCCAGATGATTCTAACGTACATGCAGCTCCAGCACCACACTTTGAGAAACAGCGTCACTGTGAATGCACAAGGCCAGTGCTGCTACTCTATACTACTAATGGACAGTGTATTGAGTGAGCACCTTTGAGAGGCACTATGTTAGGGACTTGTGTATATCTCATTTAATCTTCCTAACAATACTATGAGGTATGCTATTACTAGAAATAATAATGAGAAAAATGAAAAAAGTGAGGTTTGGCAGAGGTCATATCACAATGAGCAAATGGAGAGCCAAGATTTGAACCTAGACAGCCTAACTCCATATCCCTGGTGCTTAGCCACTTAAGTGCCTCCCCTATTGTATTAGTCACGGTTCTCTAGAGGGACAGAACTAATAGGATATATATATATATATATACACACACACACACACACACACACATACACACACACACACACACATATATACACGTGTGTGTGGGATATATATATATATGCTGGGATATATATATATGTATATATATGCTGGGATATATAGATATAGATATAGATATATAGGAGTTTATTAGGTATTAACTCACATGATCACAAGGTCCCACAATAGGCCATCTGCAAGCTGAGAAGCAAGGAGAGCCAGTCTGAGTCCCAAAACTGAGGAACTTGGAATCTGATGTTTGAGGGCAGGAAGCATCCAGCATGGGAGAAAGATGTAGGCTGGGAGGCTAGGCCAGTGTAGTCTCTTCACGTTTTTCTGCCTGCTTTATAGTCTACCCACCCAGATTAAGGGTGGGTTTGCCTTTCCCAGCCCACTGACTCAAATGTTAATCTCCCTTAGCAACACCCTCACAGACATACCCAGGGCAATACTTTGCATCCTTCAATCCAATCAAGTTGATACTCAGTATTAACCTATTTAGACTTTTCCCATTTCTTTTTTTTTTTTTTCTTTTTTGAGACAGAGTCTCACTCTGTCACCCAGGCTGGAGTGCAATGGTGCAATCTCAGCTCACTGCAACCTCCGCCTGCCAGGTTCAAGTGATTCTCCTGCCTCAGCCTCCCAAGTAGCTTGGATTTTCTCCTATCTTGGCCTCCCAAGTAGCTGGGATTACAGGTGCACACCACCGTGCCTAGCTAACTTTTGTATTTTTAGTAGAGATGGGGTTTTACCGTGTTGGCCAGGCTGGTCTCAGACTCCTAACCTCAAGTGATTGGTCCGCCTCCACCTCCCAAAGTGCTGGGGTTACAGGAGTGAGCCACAGCCAACTTTTCCCATTTCAAGGTGAATGTTGAAGAATCCACTTGCCAAAGCCTAATTTTTACTTCTCTGCTCGGCTTGCTCTGATTGATCTCATCCCATGATAGCAATACCCCATTGGGACCTTTTCCTTGGGACCTTTCCTTCCCCTTGTTTTCCCTTCCATTCCTTTCCCTATCAGTCATGGAACTCACACTGCAGTGATAGGCCTCTGCTTCCAGGCCCACAGCTGACTTTGGCAATAACAGCCTCCTGCTTTTGCTCACCAGGAGAGAGGCCTGACACCACTTGGGAATCCACTTAGATCTCAGCCCTCATCTTCCTTTATCCTCCCTCTACCAGCTCGTTCCTATCACCAGGGGTTGAACTTAAGCTTATGATTTCAGAAAGATTGTGTTTGCCCATTCAAATTCCTTGCATGTAAATTGCCTCAGTTTCTTTTACCCTTTTTCTCCTTCCCAAAGTAAGCAGGGAAAAGAAAGAAAAATATTTTGACCATACAACATTGCTGGACAGAAAGAGCATGAATTCCTATTATAGTTCTGCTTGGTTTTGTTTTATTCTTTGTTTCCCTGGTAGCTATCTTAGAAATTTCTGGTTCACCTGCTTCATTTCTATCTTCAGAAATTAGGATGAAATAATTCCCGTAGTGATATTTTGCTCATCTCCTAAAGTTTTATAGCTTGGCATTTTGGTAACCTCAATTAAAGTACACACATACAAAAATCTATCCTGTACTAAAGTTTATTGCTATGAAAGACATTTTTAAATGTCTAATGCAAGCTCGTCCAACCCATGGCACTCACGCCACATGTGGATGTGCCAGGATGGCTCTGAATGCAGCCCAACACAAATTCGTAAACTTTCTTAAAACATTACACTATGAGACTTATGCACAGATTTTTTTTTTTTTTTTTTTTTTGCTCATCAGCTATCAGTGTATTTTATGTGTGGCCCAAGACAATTCTTCTTCCAATGTGGCCCAGGGAAGTCAAAAGATTGGACACCCCTGGTCTAATATGTCTTACAAGAAATTATCTAGTGATTTTCTCACAACCTTAAAAGTTACATTTGAATCAAGCTCTTTTATATGTTTATATTTTCCTGAGTACCCAAATGAATGCCCATTTACACTAAAACAACATCAGTTTTCTATAAAGTGGACACAGTTACTTCAATAGTTAACACTAATTACTGTAATATGATATAGTACAGCTGTTTCCCTTTATAAATGATTCTCAAATAAGCCTATTTACCCATGTTCCATTAGGTGGGTTTTTTTTTTTTAAATTTTTGTATGAGACAGAGTCTCGCTCTGTTGCCCAGGCTGGAGTGCAGTGGCACGATCCTGGCTCCCTGCAACCTCTGCCTCCAGGGTTCAAGTGATTCTTGTGCCTCAGCCTCCTAAGTAGCTGGGACTATAGGCATGCACCACCACACCCGGCTAATTTTTTTTTTTTTTTTTTGTATTTTTAGTTGAAATGGGGTTTCGCCATGTTGGCCAGACTGGTCTTGAACTCCTGACCTCAGGTGATCTGCCCACGTTGGCCTTCCAAAGTGCTGGGATTACAGGCATGAGCCACCGTGACTGGCCCCATCAGCTCTTTTTGCCACTTTGCATGCCATACATTTAAATCTATCCTGACAATGTGTACGTGTATTTTATATATATTATATATAAAATATATATAATATATATAAAATATATATATAAAATATATAAAAAATATATAATATATATAAAATATATATAATATATATAAAATATACATATAATATATAAAATATATATAATATATATAAAATATATATAATATATATAAAATATATATAATATATAAAATATATAAAATATATATATATTATATATAATATATATAAAATATATATATTATATATTTTATAATATATATAATATATAAAATATATATTATATATTATATATAATATATATTATATATAATATATAAAATATATATAATATATAATATATAAATATATATATAAAATATATATATATGACAGAGCATTAAAATGTTTATGTAATGAAAACTGCCAAAAAATAACATCAAAGACAAAAATCAATATAAACAATTCTATTGATTTCCAAGATGATCCACTATAACCCAGCTGAGTGCTCTGAGAGAACTAATTACAGCATAAGCTGGGGACCACTATGACAATGGCCACATGGTGGGTGCTGATCAGCTCTCCAGACAGCTGAAAATTCACTTTCCTTGTCAATTCAAAGAAATGGTTCAGAAGATAAAGTAGAAGTGTTCTCATAATTTCTCATAATCCAAAATTAGTGTATATTGGATTATGACTACAGATATGAAAGACCTAGAAGCCTGACTTATAAGTAGATATTCCCATTTTGCATATTTGGTAAGCCTACATAGAGTAATTTTATCTTTGACTTTTGACTACAGTTTCACCTTACCCAGAAATACCCTAATACTTGCTTTACCTCTTTACCCATGCTTTTGTGGGTCCTCAAACCTTGCCATAGTGCTGGGTGGACATTAGGTCTGCTTTTGACTACAAAAACTGTAAAATAAATACAGGTTAAATTTTATAACTTTTTCCATTTCTCCTTCTTTTCTTTTCTTTTTTCTTTTTTTGAGATGGAGTCTCACTCTGTCGCCCAGGCTGGAGTGCAGTGGTGCAATCTCTGCTCACTGCAACCTCCACCTCCTGGGTTCAAGCGATTCTCCTGACTCAGTCTCCCAAGTAGCTGGGATTACAGGCATGTGCCACCACACCCAGCTAATTTTTGTATTTTTAGTAGAGATGGGGGTTTTGCCATGTTGGCTAAACTGGTCTCGAACCCCTGACCTCAGGTGATCCACCTGTCTTGGCCTCCCAAAGTGCTAGGATTACAGGTGTGAGCCACCACACTCAGCCACTCCTTCCTCTTTTCATATTCCATTCTATTACCTTTTTCTGCCAGCCCTATCCCCATCCACTGGGCTTGCCTGTACTAGCAGTCCCACATTAAAACTCCTCTTATTTCTCCCCTAATTAGCACAAAGGCCAGTTATAGACATTGAGGATGTGGGAGCATATGCCTCTGAGAACCACTGTCCCCAAAACCCCATGGGCTTATACCAGCATGGCCAAATCTAGTCATGGTTGATTGGGCCATGATAGACACCTGACTCAAGCTGAGCCAATCAGATTCTCTCTTTTGAGAATGTGAAAGGCGAACCAAGAAATGGCTATCAAGATGTCTATTAGGAAACTGTGTTTTGGATGGGTGCAGGAAGCACACACAAAGAGAAGCTGACAGAGCTGGTCTGCAAAAAGAGAGAAGAAAGCAGAGAGCTAAATTGAAGAAGAGAACGAAAGAGAGAGATGAGGAGCTGTGAGAGAGTTAGAGAGACTGCATTCAGCTGACCAGCACCCCAGGTTTTTCAGTTCCTCAGTCCTTTGCTCTTGAGGCCTGATTGTTCGCTTTCTCCTCACATAGCAAGAGGTAGCTCCAAATCCTGAAATCATTCTCTTCTTTTAAGAATAGGCTGCTTTGCTAAAGCTAGTCTGCAGAGGGTTTCTCTTACTTTCAACCAAAAGTAACTCAGCTAAGGTACTACACCCTTAGGGAATGTGTTTTTGTGTTTAGGAGTTTCGTCATCACTAAACTGAGGGATCCTGAGGCCTTCTTCAGGCCTATAATTCCTGGAGACTGTTTTAGGCCCCAGGCCAACTCCCTGTGAGCTGCTCCCTGTTCCCAGGTCTCCACTAATTATCTCACACATCTGCTGCTTCCGTCCACTGTTCTTTTTTTTTTTTTTTCCCCGAGATGGAGTCTTGCCCTGTCACCCAGGCTGGAGAGTGCAGTGGCAAGATCTTGGCTCACTGCAACCTCCGCATCCTGGTTCAAGCGATTCTCCTGCCTCAGCCTCCAGAATAGCTGGGATTACAGGCACGTGCCACCCTGTCCGGCCAATTTTCATATTCTTAGTAGAGAGGGGGTTTCACCATGTTGGCCAGGCTGGTCTCGAACTCTTGACTTCGTGATCCACCTGCCTCAGCCTCCCAAAGTGCTGGGATTACAGGTGTGAGCCACTGCACCCAGCCCGTCCACTGTTCTTGGGAAGTTTTCTTCTTCGTGGCCTACTTTGGAACAGAACAAGGGTTCCTAACTGCTGCCTCCTCTATTTTGTTTTGAGATGTGCACAATTCCTTTTGAGGAATTTTTTAAAATTTCATTTAGACAGCTGATTAAAAACAGGGAGTCATTGAGTGGATTTTTTAAGACCTGGGAGGAAAATAACAGAAAGTGAGATTGGTGTTCAGAATTAAAACACTCTAAGATCCTTATGTTGTTTGACAGGAGGATAGTAACACAGATTAATAGACTTTGGTAAGTATGCATGTTAAAAATTTCAGGGCAGGGCTGGGCAGGGTGGCTTATGCTTGTAATTCCAGCGACTCAAGAAGCCAAGGCAGGAGGATCCTTTGAGACCAGGAGTTTGGAGGTCAGCCTGGACAACATGGCAAGACCCCATTTCTACAAACTTTTTAAAAAAATTAGCCAAGCATGGTGGCATTAACCTGTAGTACCAGCTACTCAGAATGCTAAAACAGGAGGATCGCTTGAGCCCAGGAGTTCAAGGATGCAGTGAGCCATGACTGTGCCAGTGCATTCCAGCCTGGGTGACAGAGTGAGACCCTGACTCTTTAAAAAAAAAAAAAAAAAGGAGGGGGGACCACTAAACAAAATGAAATAGAATATATAACTTAAATATTTGGCTTAGTGCATGTTAAGCCAGAAAACCAGGGAGTCTCTTTGATGATTATAAATATCTCTGGCCTCTTATAGCCGTATGGCTGACATAGCAGAAAATGAGCTGCAGTTGTGGTCCTACAGTTTGCTGAATTTCATCATAGGTTTGCAGGCTTGTGGATTTCTTGTGTGAATTTAGGACATTTATTTGGCCAAGAGTGGGAAATTTATAGTTGGAGTAGTAAGATTTGGGAGGACTTCAAGTACCCTGATCCTGTAATCTCCAGCTCCTTCTCTCTCTGATGAAATCATTTCTGACGTAAAGACACTGGATGACCTCATCTGAGGTAGCTAACTTGCAAGGGGGTGCAAGCTCTCTTTGTGCCCCACACCTACCACTTCTCATACTCATACGTGCTGTTCCATGCTTTCATACCTATGTATCTTTTGTTCCTTGTCCTTGAAGTAGACTGTCTGCTCCTGGTGAAATCTTATTTTTACTTTAAAACCCTGTTCCAGGATCAGTTCCTTTGGGAGTCACTCCTGTTCTCCACAGAAGAATTAATTACTTCTTTCACTCTATACCATGTCCATGTATACACACCATTTTATTGCCCAGATGTCATGGTATTCTTTGCATTTATTTACTTTTAAAATAAAAATATCACATGGAAAGAGGAATATGATTTTTCCATGGTGCTCCAGAGGGAAAAGCCAGGCCCAAAGAATATAAGTAACAAGGAAGTACATTTTAGCTTAACTTAAGGGAGAACATTCTTATCATTAGAGCTTCACAAATGACACAAGCTGTTTAGAGGTGGTAAGCTTCTGCTTAATGACATTTTTAAAAATTGTGCATTCATTTAATAAGATTGCTTAGAAAGGATGTGGTATGGCTTACAATATGTATGTGATCAAGTCTTTGCCTGTTGCTCTGAACTCTTCTCAGTTCCTTCCACTCCAGCCACACTGGCCTTCTTGCTCTTCCTGAAATCAGACAAACCCATTGCCTCCACTGGACCTGATGCTACCTCTGCCTGGAATGTTCTTCCTCCAGATTTTCTTGTGGATTTTCCTTCTTACTGGCAGATCCCTACTTGAGTGTAAACTCCAAAGAAAGGGCTCAAACTCCAAAGAAAGTGCTCTTTTTTTTTTTTTTTTTTTAGACGGAGTCTTGCTCTATTGCCCAGGCTGGAGTGCAGTGGCGCGATCTCCACTCACTGCAAGCACCGCCTCCCAGGTTCACGCCATTCTCCTACCTCAGCCTCCCGAGTAGTCCCATGGGACTACAGGTGTGCGTCACCATACCCGGCTAATTTTTGTATTTTTAGTAAAGACGGGGTTTCACCACATTGGCCAGGCTGGTCTCAAGAGCTCCTGACCTGGTGATCCACCTGCCTCTGCCTCCCAAAGTGCTGGGATAGAAAGGGCTCTTTTGATCACTCTGTCTTTACCAGTCTGTTTCCCACTCCCCATATTCTTGCCCTCTCCACTTAATTTGTGAATGTTCTGCACAAAATCTATCAATATCTGAAATCATAAGTTTTGTTTACTTATTACCTATCTTCTATATTACAGTGCATGTTCCAAGATGAAAGAGATCTTACCTTTTTTATTCATTCCTGTGTCCTTATAAACTGTATCTGAAACAGTTTCTAGCACCATAGTAGTTGCCAAAAAATGTTTGTTGAATGCATAAATTTTTTATAATAACTCCTTAATAACCAACTGGTTAGTTGGTTGTTCTCAGCACTGAATCTTGACCAACTTGAATAGTAGATGGTTGAATATGGTGGCTCTAATATCCTTTTCCCAGTTTGGCTGAAAATGAATTCCTTCCCTCCATCAAGTCCCAGATGTTATTCCATCCCAACAATCACTTTTATAGAACAGATAGTTGATGCATGATGGTACTTGCATGTGCTCTGAAAATACCCACCAATACCCAAATATCTCTCAATGTGTGTGTGCTTGAAATTGTACCTTTAGAGATTTACTTCCTTGTATCATCAAAGAATTACAGTCTTAGAGTCCTGTAATAAATTGTTGGACTGGAGGTCATAAACTGGTTTAATTGTTAGATTTTATATTTAAATAAAAATATGCCTATTAGAGGATGTGTTCATAATATATTGTCTGGAAAAATTTTGAAAAGAGACAAATGTTCTGAGAAGGTAGGTAGGAAAGCAGTGAGTCCTCAGTTCTGGAAACAGTGGCATGGTACTTCTCTATCAAGGCCAGTTCATAGAAAATTACATTATAACATGACTTAGGGTAAGATGTAAATGACTGATTGTGTGAATTAGTGGTCTGTTACCCTATCTAGAAGCAGCTGAAATTTTAGATGATAAATTAGTACATTTACTATGGAGAACAGTATGGAGATTCCTTAAAAAACTAAAAATGGGCTGGGTGTGGTAAATCATGTCTGTAACCCCATCACTTTGGGAGGCTGAGGCAGGAGGATCACTGGAGCCCAGGAGTTCGAGACCAGCCTGGGCAACATAGAGAGATCTCAACTCTACAAAAAATAATAAAAAAAAAATTAGCCGGGTACAGTGGTGCCTATAGTCCCAGCTACTAGGGAAGCTGAAGTGGGAGGATTGCCTGAGCCAAGGGAGTCAAGGCTGCAGACAGCTATGACCATGCCACTGCACTTCAGCCTGGGCAATAAAGCTAGACCCTGTCTGTTAAAAAAAAAAAAAAAAGCAACAAAACCCAAAAAAAACTAAAAATAGAAGTACCCTATGATCCAGCAGTCCTACTGCTAGGAATATACTCAAAAGAAAGGAAATCAGTATATTGAAGAGATACCTGCACTCCTGTGTTTGCTGCAGCATTATTCACAACAGCCAAGATTTGGAAGCAACTGGAGTGTACACTAACAGACGAATGGATAAAGAAAATGTGGTGCAGGCTGGGCGCGGTGGCTCACGCCTGTAATCCCAGCACTTTGGGAGGCCAACGCGGGTGGATCACGAGGTCAGGAGCTTGAGACCAGCCTGGCCAAGATGGTGAAACTCCGTCTCTACTAAAAATACAAAACTTAGCTGGGCGTGGTGGCGGGAACCTGTAATCCCAGCTACTCGGGAGGCTGAGGCAGGAGAATTGCTTGAACCCAGGAGGCAGAGGTTGCAGTGAGCCGAGATTGAGCCATTGCACCACTCCAGCCTGGGCGACAGAGCGAGACTCCGTCTCAAAAAAAAAAAAAACAAAAAAGAAAATGTGGTACATATACGCAATGAAGGACTATTTGGCAACAAAAAAGAATGAGATCCTGTCATTTGCAACAACATGGATGGAACTGGAGGACATTATGTTAAGTGAAATAAGCCAGGCACAGAAAAACAAACTTTTCATGTTCTCTCTCATTTATGGGAGCTAAAAATTAAAACAACTGAACTCACAGAGATAGAGTAAAATGATGGTTACCAGAGGCTAGGAAGGGTAGTGGAGAGGGGCAGAAATGGTTAATGGGTACAAAAATATAGTTAGAATGAATAAAATCTAGTATTTGATAGCACAATAGGGTGACTACAGGCAACAATAACTTATTGTACACATGTAATCCCAGCACTCTGGGAGGCTGAGGCGGGTAGATCACAAGGTCAGGAGATCGAGACCATCCTGACCAACATGGTGAAACCCTGTCTCTACTAAAAATACAAAAGTTAGCTGGGCATGGTGGTGCGTACCTGTAATCCCAGCTACTCAGGAGGCTGAGGCAGGAGAATCGCTTGAACCCAGGAGGCAGAGGTTGCAGTGAGCTGAGATCGTGCCATTGCACTCCAGCCTGGGCAACAGAACGAGACTCCATCTCAAAAAAAAAATTACTAAAAGATTATAATTGGAATGTTTGCAATACAAAAATATAATAAATGTCTAAGGTGATGGATATCCCATCCGCCCTGATGTGATTGTTACACATTGCATGCCTCTATCAAAATATCTCATATACCCCATAAATATGTCTATTATGTACCATAAAAATTAAAAATAAAAAAAAAATTTAAATAAAAAGAAATTTTAGATAGAAAACAAAACCCAATCTTGGCCAAAGGAACCTCAGAAAATCCTTAAAAACTGAATTCCAGGCCAAGATGGGAAGAGAGGTCAGACACACCTCTATACCTTCTCCCTTTTAGAGTTTAGGCACAACTGACCCACATTAAGGTTAAACTAGAGATCATAAGGCTGACAAAACACTCTGTGGCAATAAGATACCATATTATAAACAAGACCTAGCCTGGGCGCAGTGGCTCACACCTGTAATCCCAGCACTTTGGGAGGCTGAGGCAGGCGGATCACGAGGTCAGGAGCTCGAGACCACCTTGGCCAATATGGTGAAACCCCATCTCTACTAAAAATACAAAAATTAGCTGGGCGAGATGGCACGTGCCTGTAGTCCCAGCTACTCGGGATGCTGAGGCAGAAGAATCGCTTGAACTGGGGAGGTGGAGGTTGCAGTGAGCTGAGATCACGCCACTGCAGTCCAGTCTGGGTGACAGAGCGAGACTCCATCTCAAAAAATAAAAATAAATACAAATAAACAAGACCTATGGGCCGGGCACAGTGGCTCACGCCTGTAATCCCAGCACTTTGGGAGGCCGAGGCGGACAGATCACGAGGTCAGGAGTTCAAGACCAGCCTAACCAACATGATGAAACCCCATCTCTACTAAAAATACAAAAATTAGCCGGGCTGGTGGTGCATGCCTGAAATCCCAGCTACTTGGGAGGCTGAGGCAGGAGAATCGCTTGAACCTGGGAGGTGGAAGTTGCAGTGAACCGAGATGGGACCTCTGCACTCCAGCTTGGGCGACAGAGCAAGACTCTGTCTCAAAAAAAAAAAAGACCTACGGCCATGCAAGGCAAGGATTAAGTCATGCCCTACAAACCATAAAATCTCATTAAATGGTTTTTTATGTGCAATGGTATAATGTGCCTTACTTTCCAACCTGACTGGTGTAGCATCACATGACAGATAGCAGACTCCCTTTTCTTAAGCATTCCTTTCTACTGACTTCAAGTCTTTAGACAAAGCTTAACACTGTTTTTTATTTGTCTGTTTTTGAGACAAGGTCTTACTCTGTCGCCCAGGCTGGAGTGCAGTGGCACGATCTCAGCTCACTGCAGCCTCCGCCTCTCAGGTTCAAGTGATTCTCCCGCCTCAGCCTCCCTAGTAGCTGGGATTACAGGCATCTACCGCCGTGCTCGGCTAAGTTTTGTATTTTTAGTAGAGACAGGTTTTCACAATGTTGGCCAGGCTGGTCTTGAACTCCCGACCTCAGGTGATCCACCCGCCTTGGCCTCTCAAAATGCTGGGATTACAGTCTTGAGCCACTGCACCTGGCCTGTGTTTTTGTTTGTTTTTGAGACAGGGTCTCACTCACCCAGGCATGAGTGCTATGGCACGATCATGGCTCAATGCAGCCTCTGGGGCTCAAGAGATCCTCCCACCTCAGCCTCTCAAGTAGCCTGGGACTACAGGCAGATACCATCATACACAGCTAATTAACATGGTTTGTAAAGATGAGGCCTTACTATGGTGCCCACGCTGGTCTCAAATTCCTGGACTCAAGCAATCCTCCCACCTAGGCCTCCCAAGATGCTGGGATTATAGGCAGGAGCCACCTCGCCTGACCAAAGCTTAAATCTTTCAACAGATTGCGGATCAGAAAATCTTTGAATTCACCTATGATCTGTAAGCCTCTCCTTCAAGACATCCCACTTCCTTAGCCTGAACCAATGTGTATCTTCCATATATTGACTTATTTTACCTGCAATTCCCAACTCCCTAAAATGTATAAAACAAACAGTAACGCCACCACTTCGGATGCTCTTAGGACCTCTTGGGACTTTTCCCCAGGCCATGGTCACTCATATTGGTTCAGAATAAATCTCTTTAAAACCTTTTACAGAGTTTGTTTTTTTTCCATTAACAAAATCATCTCATTTTGAGGCAACTGAAACCTAAAATCGTTAGAGAAGCGCTTTGCCCAAGGATTCACACAGTAGTGTTGCAAAAGGAGATTTAGCACTAAGTCGACTGTGTTGTTTCCACTATACTGGGTGCCTACATAGCAACTAGACCATGGAAAGTCTTGGCATATCTACGAGGATGCAATTTTTGATAGGAGTTGGTCATAGTCAAGAGTGGCTAGATGGCCACTTCTAAATCTTGGTGCTGGATTTCCTAAACTCTGTGGGATTACTTCTTTTTTTGACCTCAAAACAGAAAAATTTCCTCTGTAACGCGATTCACTAACACACGAGGTAATTACACTGCTTTGAGGTCTGTAAGGATCAAGTTGGAACCGTCGTCCCCTTCCCTGGCAGTCCCTAAAAATCCTTCGCGATGACGTCACCCAACGAGTTCAGGAGGGCGGTGCGTTCCTAACCACACCTTCCGCAATCCAAGTGCCGCCCCTCAGACTTTCTCCTTTTTCCTTTTTTCCGGAGCGTCGGAACGTAAGACGTGGGTCACGCAACAAGAGCAACTAGTCCCGGAAGCAAAAAGCAAAGAGGCGGAGAAGAAGACGGGAAGCAGAGCCCGCGTCCGGGTCGGCCGGCAGGGGGCGGGGCCGGGCATGGTAACGGCTCGGAAGCCTAGGAGGCTGGGCTGGAGGGAGGCGGAGGAACCGGTGTTCGCCGCCGCCGCTGCTTCGGCTTATTCCTTGTGGCCTCTGCGGGTCCTGCCTCAGCCATGATGATCCACGGCTTCCAGAGCAGCCACCGGGATTTCTGCTTCGGGCCCTGGAAGCTGACGGCGTCCAAGACCCACATCATGAAGTCGGCGGATGTGGAGAAGTGAGGCTTCGGGGCACGGGGTCTGGGCGCTGGCGGGTTGCTGGCCCAGGGCGGGAGGCAGGGCGAACTCTGTGCAGCCCCTCCCCTTTTCCCCTGAGGCGGAGGTTCGGTCCCTCCGGACCGGACCTTTGATTGACAACTTCGATAAATAATCCAGTCACAGTTCCGGACCCTTTGGTTGGGGATCGCCAGGCGCTGCTTTCGTGAACTGTCAGTCCGCCTGGGTTTGAGTAGAGTGTGACTGTTCTGGTGGACTTTCCCCTCACCAAACGTCTCCTCCTGCCTCAACCTGCACCACCTTTCTTTCTGGGTGGCTGTTGCCTGTTTTCTTAGGGGTTAATGACGGGGATGATTTATAAGTTTGGTTTTTGTCACGTCAGGTGCTGTGCCCGGCGCTTGAGATAGGACATGTAAAAGACAACGTGCGCCTCAATTCACAGTCTCTTGAGAGAGACAGACAATTATATTACAGCGTGAATAAATGTAATGAAGATGTATACACGGAGTGATGTGAGGTCTTTTAGGGGCTCGAACCATCTGGGAAATTGGGATGCCTGAACTGAATCTTTATAAAACCGTTGCGGGGGGCAGTGGATAGGTACATGCCACCAGGTCAGGCAGAGTGAGTTGTGATGCGTTTTTGATGCCTGGGCTGAATCTTGACAAAATTTAGGGGAATCAGGGGACGCATGTAAAGCTGGGGGCTCAGGGAGAGTGAAAGCTATGTGTTTAAAGAGCTGTGTCCGTGTGATTGGAGCGTGAGGTACCATAGGGGGTGTTGTGAGAGATGAGAGGTAGGCCCCAGGGGAATCAAGATACTGAGGGAATTTTTATGCCAGGCTAAGGAGTTTTCAATTTTATCTGACAACCACTGGGTGTAATTTTATCCAAAGGAGCTGCATTATCAGATGTACGCTCTGAAAGATTTCTCTGGAGGCCATGTTGAGGCTGGATTGCAGGTCCGCAGGGATGGGAAGGAGACCAGTTAGTAAGAGAAAAGATAGGTTTTAGAAGATTAAGTCCCTGGGATGGCCAGCTGATGGGAGGAGAAATAAAAAAAGGAAGAATCTATGCTGATGACAAGATCTCTGGCTTGGATTTTTGCATGTATAGTATGCCTTTGAACAAGATGAGACGCACAGGAGGAGGAGGAGCAGATGGGGGCTGGGCGTTGGATAGAGGATGAGTTTAGTTTATTGAAATGTGAGGTGGGTATAGGTCATAAAGTGAAGATGTTTAGTAGGCATTTAGATATATTTATCTTGGAGCTCAAAAAAGATAACGTCTGTGGGTTTAAGTTTGGGAATTATCTGCTTATATTTGGTACCTGGAGCTTTGGGAATGAATTAAGGTATCCAGAAGTCATCCAGAGGAAAAGGTCATAAAACAGAATCCTAAGTGAGTACTTGCATTTTAAGATTTGAGCAGAGGGAGTGACCAGGGAAGAGAGGAAAGTAATGAAACGATGTTTGCTTCCTACTTCAAGAAAATAAGTGGTAATATTCTAGTAGACTCACTGAAAAAAATTAGGAAAATACAGAAAAGAAAGGAAAAAAATTTCCCTTCATCCCACCACAAATTGAATTACTTTTTTGAGTTTTTCCTCTCTATATAACTTTCTTTTCTTTTTTTTTTTTTTATAACTTTTTGTTTTGTTTTGTATTTTTAGTAGAGACGGGGTTTCTCCATGTTGCTCAGGCTGGTCTCGAACTCCCGACCTCAGGTGATCTGCCCGCCTCGGCCTCCCAAAGTGCCGGGATTACAGGCGTGAGCCACTGCGCCCAGCCTTGTATAACTTTTATTTATTTTTTATTCTGTTTTTTTGAGACAGAGACTCACTCTGTCACCCAGGCTGGAGTGCAGTGGCACAGTCTCAGCTCACTGCAGCCTCCTCCTTCCAGGTTCAAGTGATTCTCCTGCCTTAGACTCCCTGGTAGCTGAGACTACAGGCACGTGCCACCACGCCTGGCTAATTTTTGTATATTTATTTATTTATTTATTTTTAATTTTCTTTCTTTTTTTTTTGTCTTATTCTTTCTTTCTTTCTATTTTTATTTTGAGATGGAGTTTCGCTCGTTGCCCAGGCTAGAGTGCAATGGCGCCATCTTGGCTCACTGTAACCTCCACCTCCTGAGTTCAAGTGATTCTCCTGCCGAGCCTCCCAAGTAGCTGGGATTACAGGCATGCATCACCACGCCCAGCTAATTTTGTATTTTTAGTAGAGATGGGGTTTCACCATGTTGGTCAGGCTGGTCTTGAGCTCCTGACCTCAGATGATCCACCTGCCCTGGGCCTCCCAAAGTGCTGGGATTACAGGCATGAGCCACCGCACCCGGCCTCCTCTCCATATAACTTTCTGTGACAAATTGCCGATTGGTGCAAAAGTAATTGCAGTTTTTAATTGCAAAACCTCAATTACTTTTGCACCAACATAATACAATATATAATTATATTATATATAAAGCAGTCAGCTTCAAACTGGGGCCCCCATGTAATTTACTTACAGATTCTCCAAACGATGGCTGTATACGTGGAGAGTTTTAAGGGAATAAAATTCCATATCTATGATCTCCTTATGTATTATTTTAAAAATAAATTTGCCTGAGGCTGGGCGCGGTGACTCACTCCTGTAATCCCAGCACTTTGGGAGGCTGAGGCAGGTGGATCACCTGAGGTCAGGAGTTCAAGACCTGCCTGGACAACATGGTGTAACCCCGCCTCTACTAGAAATACAAAAAAAATTATCTGGGAGTGGTGGTGCAGGCCTGTAATCCCAGCTACTCCAGAGGCTGAGGCATGAGAATCACTTGAACTCGGGAGGTAGAGGTTGCAGTAAGCTGAGATCGTGCCACTGTGCTCCAGCTTGGATGACAGAGTAAGACTCCATCCCCCACCCTCTGCCAAAAAAAAAAAAAATCTGCTTTTTTTTAGATGACAAAAGGAAGACTTACCCTCACCAATCCTAAATTTTTCTGTGATGCATTATCATAGATTGTAAAAATCGCTAAGGTGCTAAATAAATTGATTGGGTAAAATATTGGATTAAAGAAGCTCTTTTAATGAATATTTAAGGCACCTTAAAACCACAGGAGCTTCCTGTCTTCTCTCCTTGTAACTGGTTATACCTGTTTTTAAGTGGGAAGCTTGATGTTAGAAATAGGGCATTTTCAGGCTGGGTGCGGTGGCTCACGCCTGTAATCCCAGCACTTTGGGAGACCTAGGCAGGTGGATCACCTGAGGTCGGGAGTTCGAGACCAGCCTGGCCAACATGGTGAAACCCTGTCTCTACTAAAAATACAAAAATTAGCCGGGCATGGTGGCATGTGCCTGTAATCCCAGCTACTAGGAGGGCTGAAACAGGAAGATTGCTTGAATCTGGGAGGCAGAGGTTGTAGTGAGCCAAGATCGTGCCATTGCACTCCAGCCTGGGCAACAGAGCGAGACTCCGTCTCAAAAAAAAAAAAAAAAAAAGGCATTTTGGCCTATGTTTAAGAAATTCGATATTTAGAACACTGAAGGACTGTAAATTAGTAACAGTGATTCTTTTACATATATGAGTGGAATATTTTATAGGACTGCCACATTTTTCCAGATATATTGGGTAGAATCCACAGACTCACATATATTATTTCACATTTGGTATGCATTATTCAAGTTAAAACTTATTTTATGGAATCTTATGGAATATATATTCCAATTACAGTTTATTGTATCTAATCTTTTAAGTATTTAATATTTTCTATCTCCTAATAACAAAGAATAAATTTTACTTAAAATTATGATGAAAGTTAACATTGTTAGGTATCATCCTGAAGACCTGCACCTCAAAAAGTTAGATCACTGATACGTGCACACAAAAATACACGTTTAGATGTAATAAATATACAATGTTTGTCCAGTTTTTTTCTTACTATTTTATCATAAGCATTTTTTCATATTATTATAGTCTCTCTTTAAACATTTGTAATGGTTCCATAATATTTCATCATATGGATATACTTTGGTTTGCATAATCATTTATTGCTTTATAATGAAACATTCAGAGTGTTTCTTTTTCATGATTATAAGTAAAGCCATTATAAGTATTAATGTGTACAATTTTTTTCTGTACTTGGAATTATTCTTTAGTACAGGTATCCTAAAACTGATACTTTGGGTCATAAGTGTGTAAATTATGTTAAATTCCTGTGATTTTTTTGCTTGATTGTTGCCCCAGGGTGAGATGTAAATTGACACAATTCTTCTGAAAATCTGTGTAGGCAAGTGCTGAGGTCCCTCATCAGTGTCAGGTGCTTTTGCTTTTTTCATCACCACTTTTTGAAACTTATAACAATTGAGAATTTTAGTGGAAAAATTATTTTCCTACAAGGGACAGTATCTTTAATTGCTTTGCTATCTTTTCTTCATACTCTCATGATATATATTATAGTAATATCTGTGTGCTATATATTATAGTAGTATAATAAGCTATTATATTACGTATTTGTATATTTATCTTATTTAGCCCACTACCTAGTACAGTGCCATATGATGATGAAAGAATGGATGATGAAAGCATTTTATAGACCTTGCAAATATATCATATTGATTAAATCATATGCTGTGTAACTCATTCAGCAAGTGGGAAGAATTCTGTTGGGATGGAAAAGAAACAAAAATGCCAACAGCGATATAAAATTATCTCACCTGACTTTGGTTACGTATAGATTAGCCGATGAATTACATATGCCATCTCTCCCTGAAATGATGTTTGGAGACAACGTTTTAAGAATCCAGCATGGCTCTGGCTTTGGAATTGAGTTCAATGCTACAGATGCATTAAGATGTGTAAACAACTACCAAGGAATGCTTAAAGTGGCCTGTGCTGAAGAGTGGCAAGAAAGCAGGTGAGAATCCAGTCAATTAGGTTAAACAAAAAAGGTAATTAGGTTAAACAAAAGAGAAAAGACTTGAAAAAATATTCAGTAATGATACGTGTGTGTTGTTAGAATGAAGGGCTGTTATTATTAAGCTAGAGAGTTGTGTCATTCTAGAATTCGTTTTTCTCAGACATAAAAATGGAAGTTAATTACTCCACTGCTTGAATACTTGTTAAAGTGAATTGCAACTGAGCTGAGCTATGTACTTTTTCAATTTTTCAGTGTTCCTTCTTGAAGAGGCAGTAGGCTATACTTAATGTTCCTGTTTTTAAGAAAAAATGTTTACTTATGATATGCTTAATAAATACCCTGTTTGAGATGCATTGAAATTAAGACAACATGTTTTTCTTTGATAGTCAAATCAGCAATTATTTACTTTGTGCCCAATATGTACTAAGTACCTTAGATGATACAAATAAGTATAAACCTTTAAACCATGTCCTCAGGCAGTATACAGACTAATTGAAAAGACTACATCAGTACATGACAAGTTAAATAATAAATGCAGAAAAACTGTAAGAAAAACCTTGTACTGGTGAATTATAACAAGTGTATATATTTAATAGGATATTTTATGTTATTGTAGAATATAATTTGATGTGATATATAAATACAGATAATCTCTATTCTGCATCACTGAATCTGATCCTTCTCATTTTGGTATTTGAGGACGGAGGGTGAACACTCCAAAGAGGTTATTAAACCATACGATTGGACCTATACAACAGATTATAAGGGAACTTTACTTGGAGAATCTCTTAAATTAAAGGTAAATCTTACTTTTTTTCTTTTATGAGTCATTAATTGTCTTGGACAGTCTGAGCATTAGAACTTTCTAGTAACGGGTTATTTTTTGCAACTACTTTTATCATCCTTGTTTTCTGTTGTGGCGTTCCTCAGAACCTAATGTGAGGAGGTTTTGCTTGTTGACTTATCAGCAGAAAATAAAAGACGGCCTTAGTGGAAAAATTTATTTTTAAAAGTGTAGTTGGTGGCAACGGCAGACTGCCTTGTTATCATTATCACTATCAAGAAACATTAAAATGTGTTTCGGGCCTTGATAATGTATTACGTGATTTAGACAGAACCTGCTAGCTTGTAGCTTACAAGTTTATAGATGAACAAATATATGGGCAAAAAGAACTTCTGGTTAGACAAAGTAGTTTTATGCCCTGTCTGACCTGAGTATGAACTTGAGATGACTTTAGGAAGTTACTTAATTTGAGTCTCAGTTTTATCAATAAATTGGGTAAACAGAAATATCTACCTCAAAGCAGAGTTTTGATGTGAAATAATTTATAGGAAGCTCTCAATAAATTCTAAAGCTCTGTATTAGTATTAAGTCCTGTGTGTGTAAGCCCTGCTTGAGAAGAGATTCAGGCCAGGTGCAGTGGCTCACGCCTGTAATCCCAGCACATTGAGAGGCCGAGGCAGGCAGATCACGAGGTCAGGAGTTGGAGAGTAGCCTGACCAACATGGTAAAACCCCTTCTCTATTAAAAAAAAAAAAATTAGCTGGGTGTGGTGGTGCACACGTGTAATACCAGCTACTCAGGAGGCTGAGGCAGGAGAATTGCTTGAACCCGGGAGGCAGAGGTTGCAGTGAGCCGAGATCACACTACTGCATTCCAGCCTGGGCAACAGAGAGTGAGGTTCCCGTTTCAAAAAAAAAAAAAAAAAAAAAGAGATTCATGGTAAATATGCTAGGAAGATGGAATTGGTAGGTCTTATATTGTGAAGTTAGCTGTATTTTGAAATCTTATAGTATGACTGAAATGAAGCAAATCTGGGCCAGGCTCAGTGGCTCACGCCTGTAATCCCAGCACTTTGCGAGGCCAAGGAAGGCAGATTACTTGAGGTCAGGAGTTCGAGACCAGCTTGGCCAACATAGTGAGACCCCACCTCTACTAAAAATGTAAAAATTAGCCAGGCATGGTGGTGTGTGCTTGTAATCCCAGCTACTTGGGAGGCTGAGGCAGGAGAATCACTTGAACCCAGGAGGTGGAGGTTGCAGTGATCTGAGATCACACCACTGCACTCTAGCCTGGGCAACAGAGAAAGGCTCTGTCTCAAAAAAACAATAAATAAAATAAAATAAAGTAAATTTGGTTTAGGTTGAATGTCTCTAAATATCACAGACTGTTATATAGAATGAATTTATTTCAGTGTAACCTGAAATATTTATATTAAAAGTAGCTATTGGAAACCCTATGTCATCTGGGCGCAGTGGTTCACACCTGTAATCCCAGTACTTTGGGAGGTCGAGGCAGGCAGATCACCTGAGGTCAGGAGTTGGAGACTCGGGAGGCTGAGGCAGGAGAATTGCTTGAACCCAGGAGGCAGAGTTGCAGTGAGCCAAGATCACGCCACTGCGCTCCAACCTGGGCTTCAGAGTGAGACTCCATCTCAGAACAAGGAAACCTGATACCATATGTTGGTGCTTAGGCAGAAATGTTAAGAACATAGTGTTGTGTCTGGGCCCCTTTTCTCTGCAGAAATTTTTAGAGTCTCATGAAGATAAAAGTTCATAGCAGGAACTTAATGATTGTTATCTTCAGTTTCTGCCATTACTACAGTCCAAGCTTTAACTATTTTTCTGTGCTTCCAGGAAAAAACTCATTCATTCATTCAACAGATATTTCTTGAGCTCTTGCTCTATGCCAGGCACTAATCCTAGGAGCCTTGAATAGCAGAGCAGACAAAAATTCCTCCTTTACAGTCTAATGGGAGAACAAGGTTATTTCAGTCCCTTATACTACTTCATAGATTAGTGTTCTCCTCCCTCCTCTCTTCTGATTGAAAAACTTTGTAGAGAGCATTTGATATTTCATTGCCAGGAGTGAGGAAATGGGAACTTGTTTTAAACCCATACAATAATGATGATGACTTACTTTGTGGACTGACTTAGGAAAAGCCTCCTGGAGCTTATGAAGCAGCATTAGCTGTGACCAAGTGAGAACCATAGCTGTAGAAACAAGGAGTGTGAGAGTAGTAGAAGGCAAAAAGCATCTGTTCAGTACTCTCCTATTGATACTTCGGCCTATAATGTGATTTGTTCTGAGGTGTTGCTGAGAAATGTCAATGTGATTACCCACTCACTGGTGGTAATGAGCTCAGGCTTTGGCAGAACACAGATCCAGGTTCAAAATCCCAGCACCATCATTTTCCAGCTTGGAAAAGTAATTTAGTCTTACTAAGCCTTGTTTCAGTCACTTTGTTAAACTAGGGTAATACTAGTTGTGAAGTAGGAAATAAAATTATGTATGTAGGCTGGGTGTAGTGGCTCATGCCTGTAGTCCCAGCACTTTGGGAGGCTGAGATGGATCACTTGAGCTCAGGAGTTCGAGACCAGCCTGGGCAACATGGTGAAACCCCATCTCTACAAAAAATAGAAAAATTGGCAGGTCTGGTGGCACGTGTCTATAGTCCCAGCTACTCAGGAGGCTGAGGTGGGAGAATCACTTGAGCCCAGGAAGGCGAGGCTGCAGTGAGCTGTGATTGTGCCACTCCACTCCAGCCTGGGTGACAGAGCGACACCCTATCTCAAAACAGTGTGTGTTTTACAGTAAGATCTCAATAAATGGCAGCTGTTACTATGATAATATAGTATATCAAGTATTAGGGAACCTAAGTTAATATTGTAATACCTAGAATAAAAGTAGGTATGTTATCTATGGTATATTATTATATTAAATAGTAGCCCAAATGGACTAAGGCCTAATAATTTCAATCATCTCTGGAATCCCTAGTGTCTTTTATTTCAGTTGGTTCTGGGTTATGACATCTAGGCTTCTAATTTGCCTCTTTATTTTTGTTTCAGTTCTAGGATGATGATGTTTTCCTTCAGAGAGGATTTTTGTTTAGTTCTGACAGGCGCTCGAGAATATTCATAGTCAAGGACAGAGCTCTGCAAACTTCTTCTGTAAAGAGTCAGACGTAAATATTTTAGGCTTTGTGGGCCTTAGAGTCTCTGTTGCAGCAACTCAGCTGTGCTATCGTAGTCTAAATCACTCATAGACAATATATAAATGAATGGGCGTGGCTATGCTTTAATAAAACTTTACGGACAGTGAAATTTGAATTTCATATAATTTTTATGTGTCATGAAATGTTTTTCTTTTGATTTTTTTTCTCCAATTATTTAGCCATTATTAGCTTACAGCCCATAAAAATAGGTAACAGGGCAGATTTGACCTACATGTCTTAGTTTGCCTGCCTTGGTCTAGGACCAGAGTTTGAGGTGTACTGGGCACAGTGGCTCATACCTGAATCCCAACACTTTAGGAGGCCAAGGCAGGCGGAACACCTGAGGTCAGGAGTTTGAGACCAGCCTAGTCAACATGGCAAAACCCTGTATCTACTAAAAACACAAAAAAATTAGCCAAGCGTTGTGGCATGTGCGTGTAATCCTCGCTACTTGGGAGGCTGAGGCACAAGAATTGGTTGAACCCAGGAGCTGGAGATTGCAGTGAACTGAAATGGTGCCACTGCACTCCAGCCAGGGCAACAGAGCGAGACTCTGTCTCAAAAAAACAAAACAAAACAAAAAAAAGCTCTGAAATCACTATAGCTCTTTAGGGTGTCATCTCTGATTTGGGAGGAAGCAGGAAATTCTTCAGGGTCCTTGCCCTTAGTGAGCACTGAGCAGTGATGGCACCAAAAGCTAGCAGAGCCCAGCTTCTTCTCTGGATCAGCCAGTGCTATGCCTCAGGGCAAAAGCCAGCCAAGTACAGACTTACTTTCCTAGGCCCCAGTCTTTTTCCAGATCTCAGCCGAGTAACTCCATACTGCCTTGGCCATTTGATGCTTTTAGGAAGTTGTTGGTTTTTTTCAGCCAGCTTTTTAAATTGTCTTCAGCAAGAAGGTTTGTCTAGATTACTTATTCTGCCAATACTGTTCCACATGTTTTTTATTTTTTTGAGATAGAGTTTCACTCTTGTCGCCCAGGCTGGAGTGCAATGGTGTGATCTCAGCTTACTGCAACCTCTGCCCTGCGGGTTCAAGTGATTCTCCTGCCTCAGCCTCCTGAGTAGCTGGGATTACAGGTGCCTGCCACCACGATCAGCTAATTTTTGTATTTTTAGTAGAGATGGGGTTTCACCATATTGGCTAGGCTGGTCTCAAACTCCTGACCTCAAGTGATCCGGCCGCCTTGCCTCCCAAAGTACTGGGATTATAGGCATGAGCCACCGTGCCCAGCCCATGTGTTTTATATTTAGCTGGTTATTGTTTTTTTGTTGTATTTTTTAGATGCCTGGGTTCAGAGAGGAGATATGTGGAGTTGAGGAAGAGAGAGAGCTGAAAAGTATAAAGTTTTAGACATACTTAGCCTTGCAAATGGAGACAATAGCATAAATAAGTTAAATATTATATCCCTAACTCATGCTTTGTTTTTTGACTTTGTCTTTCATTTTATACGAACAAGTATGTAAATGGAAAAACTGACAGATTCATTTTGACCAATCACTTACTGAAGGTATATGTGAAACATTAATGAAGCAATTTACTAATGAGAAAATTCAGATAATGATTATTTTTGGGGGATTCAGGAGTATCTATAAGGAGGATGTTAAAAATGTGTTCCTTTGAACTAAAATCAAATAAAAAGGATGGAATTTACAAGTGTGTGTAGTTAACACTAAAGTTGTGTAACCTTAGGCAGTCCTCGTTGGCAGACCAACTTTTGTTTAACTAGATCATAAACTTAACGTGTGATGCAGGGGACTGATTATATGCCCTGCCCCTACACTCCAACTCCCTTCCCCTCCCAATTTCCACCTCAAGAGTGGCCTTATACCTGCTCTGTACACAGTTGGAAGTAAAACTGCTTAGGGCTAAGTGTTATCTCTAAGTGACCATGGAAGAATTACGGACATTTTTTTACCTCCTGGAAATCATATACAAACTGCCACTTTCTTTTCATGGCATCTTTTCCCCCTACATTACTTAACCTTCCCTTAGATTTCCTCCCAAAATCCGTGCAGTCTTGTAAACAACATCGTTTGTAATTTTCTTCTGATTCTTATCTAGTTATCTCAAATTACTCTCCATCTGCTAATTTTGTCCATGAGTCAAAACAAATAACCTAATCATGACGGTTAAGTAAAGCTACATTTACTAAATATCTATGGTTTGACAAGCATTGTTGTGTTTGTTTGTGGTAAACCTGTCAAGGAGTAAAACAGCTGAGCATTTTGTAGTGAAATTAGATGTGGTAGAAAATAGTATCACAATTCATACTTGGGTCCTGCTCAGGAGACGCTTGAGTTTAATGAGCTACTGATATGATCTGCCTTGGGACTGTTGATGCTTTTGTTGGATTATTTGTGTGCATGTCTTAGAGCTACAGAATAACACATTGAAAAATTGCCAACTTCATTCAAAGCTCTTTGCAATGCTAGGAGTTTCCCTCAGAATTTCTCTACAAGTTCTTGTTTACCTCATTATTTAAAGCACTTTATTTTGCTGTAGGTTTTGGGGAGTTAGGTTGAGCAAATATCTACCATTCTAATGGAAAAATATTTTTTAAGTTCCATATGAATGTCCTAAAAGTGGCTTTCACAGCACAAATGTTCTATGACCTTCTGTGATAGCAGTCGTTCATCTCACTGACTGATTTTTAGTTGATTAATTTTCTCATAGTCACAACAGAAGTTGATTTTAATATGACTTGCATGAAAAATGATAAATTTTTACTCCTTTTTTTGTGAAGCTATAATATTGGGCATCTGTAATGTCTTCAGCTTTTCAGAATCAAGCCATATTCTGATCTTTTATATCTACTAATGACACCCAAATTTAGAACTGTGTACTCTGGCTGTGCAGAAAAGACTGATTGAAAAAAAAAAAAAAGACTACTTTCCTGTGTCTCTGTAGCTCCTCAACTTTTTTTTTAATGTGCTCCTCTTTAAAATTTTTTCTTTCAGGTTGTACCTACAACAGATCATATAGACACAGAAAAATTGAAAGCCAGAGAACAGATTAAGTTTTTTGAAGAAGTTCTCCTTTTTGAGGATGAACTTCATGATCATGGAGTTTCAAGCCTGAGTGTGAAGATTGTGAGTATTATTTTTGTTTAAAATTAATATTTTTCTTGCATTCTTAACATCAGACAAAAATATGACCCACTTGGAATGACACTGAGCCTGGCCAGGCGCGGTGGCTCACGCCTGTAATCCCAGCACTTTGGGAGGCCGAGGCGGGCTGGATCGCGAGGTCGGGAGACCGAGACCATCCTGGCTAACACAGTGAAACCCTGTCTCTACTAAAAATACAAAAAGTTAGCTGGGCATGGTGGCGGGCGCCTATAGTCCCAGCTACTCGGGAGGCTGAGGCAGGAGAGTAGCGTGAACCCGGAAGGCGGAGCTTGCAATGAGCCGAGATCATGCCACTGCACTCCAGCCTGGGTGACAGAGCAAAAAAAAAGAATAACACTGAGCCTTAACATGATGTCATGTACAATTTCACTTGGATCTGTATATCTTATTGAATATCCGTTATAAAATTCACAAAATATTAGTGTATTCTTAAGGCTTTATTTTAGCAAAGCATTTCTAATAGACCTGCCTGGCCACCTTGTAGTTTATTATTTAACTCGAATGAAGACTGTGGCTTAATTTTCACATTTTGGATTAAAAATGATGTTGATAGGATCTGCAGATAGCAAGGTGGATGTCATTTTTTAAAATGATCCATGTGTTATGATTTCAGTGCATCATTCAACTACCACTTCAATTTTCAGCATGGTGGCGGGCGCCTGTAGTCCCAGCTACTCGGGAGGCTGAGGCAGGAGAATGACGTGAACCCGGAAGGCGGAGCTTGCAGTGAGCCGAGATCGCGCCACAGCACTCCAGCCTGGGGGACAGAGCAAGACTCTATCTCAAAAAAAAAAAACAAAAAAAAACAAAAAACCTCTCAACTATAGCATTTGTCATGAGATCCGTCAAAGACAGAGACCCTAACATCAAACATTGTTCTTGGGGCATAATGATTGTGGATGCTGTGATTTAAAGAATGAAAATAATACAAAAGCAGCAACAGATTTGTTTTAAAGTCAGATTTTAGCTACTTGGGAGGCAGAGGCAGGAGGACTGCTTGAGCCCAGGAGGTCAAGGCTACAGTGAGCTATGATGGTGCCGCTGCAGCCCAGCTTGGGAGACAAAATAATTTTATTTTTAGATAAATAAAAAATTTTATTTTATTTTTACTTATCTAAAAATAAAATTATTTTTTTCTGTGGAATCAAAGGATTTTGAAATTGTAATGAATTTTTAGAGAATCATTTTTTGTAGCCTCCATATTTTATAGATAAGGCCCAAAAAGATAGCTTAAGGTCATGAAACTAATTGCAAAGTTTTCTTTTATCATCTAATATATATCATTATTCTAGCATTAAATAGTTGTTTTCATAGGCTTTATTTCTTTGCTCACTTATAACTCTAAATTTACTTTTTTTTGTTTAGATTTATTCTCTCTTCAGTTCATCTAGTCTTGTATCTTTCCACTTGTCTACCACCTGCTGAATTGACTATGCTAAATGTTCATTATGAGTTTGCATACCTGGGTGTGCATTTGTATCCAAGGGGGTATATATATCATGTCTATAAGTGGGTCAGTATTTGGGAAGCACATGTGGTTTTGTGGATGGAGTTGCTTGAAAGGATATGTGTATAAATATGTGTGTACAAGAATACATAGTAAGTCTTAAACTGAAGAGCATTTTTTTAACCAACTACTTTAAGCTGAAGTATTAGTTCATAGATACTACTACCCTATAGTGAAATTTGTAGATGATTTAATCCACCTACTTTGCAACAATCAACATATTTTAACTATAAAATTAAAGGAAATTGGTTTAGAATAAAATATATTTTAATACTTAAATGCATAATATGACTGCACCAAAGACATAATGAAGCAGTCAGGTACTTATATTTGCATATTGAGTCACCGTAAATGTGACAGCAAAAAATGTAGGCTGACAGAGATGTAAGGTATCAATCAGTGACTCTAACACAATTTTCCAAAACGATGAACAACTCTTAGTGAAGTTCTAAATAAGAAAAAGTGTAATCTTTCCTTGATTTGGAAAATAGTTGCCTTTGTGGATAATTGAGTGATTTTTTTTAATTATCTATGTAAAATGGAAATAGGTTCTAAAGTCAGATCATTATAAGTAGGCTTTTTCACCTCTGTGAATGCCTGGAAAGATACTGCAAGTTTTGTGGAATGCAGGACTGGACTTTGTTGTATAGGATTGTCCTGTGCATCCCAGATCTGTCGTTCTGGTCCTTATTCACTAACTGTTGATATTGGTTGCTTATTGATGTGACAACAAAAAATACCCTCACAAATTCCCAAACGTCCCCTAGGAAAGAACTACTGCCCTAAAATACGCTATTGTATTGGCACTAGAGCTCTGGTCTCCTAATTCCTACTGTCTCCACTGTGCCATGCTGAAATGATACTTCAGTTTACTGCCTGTGTTGTGTCCAGTGTGACTGTTAGTAACTAATTTTGAAATTTGAAGAAATGTTGCAAGTCAGTCTTTCCATAAATTACACATATCACTGTGTAGTAATGTTAAATAATAATGATGTGCTTCCCAATTTGTTGTGACATCAAGTTGTCATAAGTCAGGTTATTTCTACAGCTTTCCTTTACTAAAAGTCTTGTTTTTAATCTGTTGCCGATAACCCCATCAGAATACAGTCTGGCTCAGAGACTTTTCTCCAGCAAAGATATTAATACCTTCTAGCCTCAGTTTTATCCGGAAAGTGGTTAATGAGCACCTGCTGTGTGCTAGGTACTTTTCTAAGCAATAGAGATGTGGTAATGAACAAAGCAGATATTTCCACCATCATGGAGCCTACAGTCAAGTGGAAACATAAATGAAGATAGTTACAAATCCGTTAATTCGTAATGGAGTGCTATGAGAGAGAATACCAAGAGAAATCTATTGTGGTATGGAATGGTAAGAAAGGCCCCTCTGTGGAAGTGACATGTGTACTGAAATCTGAAGGACAAGTGAACGTTAGCCAGGAGAATACTCCAGGTAAGGGAAGAGGGTGTGTAATGGTCCTAAGGCAGAAAAGAATTTATTTAGCCTGTGGCTGGTGACTCTCCAGGCAGTTAAGTCACTATCATTACTGGGTTATCCTGTTATTTCTTCTTTCATCATTAATGTAGCCCTGTGCTTATATGTAAGATTATAGGCAGTTCCCTGAATATATGTTATTATTTCATGCCTCAGTGCTTTTTGTACATGCAGGTCCCCTTTCTGAAATTCTCCTTCCCATCTCCAGCTGTTCTTTCTGTGGTCAGCTCAAGCCTTGTCTTATCTGATGTTCTTCAGCAGACTTAGGTACTTCTTTCTCAAATGCTTATTGAGCCTTGTGCATAACTCTATTATAGCAGCTACCACATCTGTTTGACCTTTCCCTGGCTAATAACCTTTTTGAGCATTGGGATTCTATTTTTTCATTTACATAAATCCAAGACTTACTGTAGTAAGAACTTGGTGTTAGTAGACAATAGGTATTTATTTAGCAAATGGCCAAGCATATTCGTTTTAATTCATTCATTCATTCATTCATTTTGGGACAGGGTCTTGCTCTATTGCCCAGGCTGGAGTGCAGTGGCACAATCATGGCTCACTGCAGCCTTGACCTCCCAGGCTCAAGCCATCCTCCCAGCTTAGCCTTCCACGTAGCTAGGACTACAGGCTTGTGCCACCATGCTTTGCTAATTTTTTGTATTTTTTGTAGAAATGGGGTCTGACTCTGTTGCCCAGGCTGGTCTTGAACTCCTGGGCTCAAGTGATCTTTCCACCTCAACCTTCCAAACTGCTGTGATTATAGGTGTGAGCCACTATGCCAGCTAAACATACTCATTTTAAAGACCCAAATACCTCACATTCCATTCAACCACTCCCTCCCAGGACCCACCTTCATACTTTCTCCACTGATTCTGCCTATCTTTAGTAGTTATACTTGGAAAGCAGAGGAATTTGTAGATGTGCCACATATGAAAGATGTTAAGAATGTGTTATAGTGTTCTGATAAACCAGGTCTTTAGCAGTATAAAATAGTGCCTATTGGTTGCACTGAATTAGAGCATTCTGTGTAAGGTCTGTTGCTTTGTTTTATGTAAAGTGAATAAGTGAGTAGTGACAAAGAACTAGGTTGGTCTTTCATTTTGGTTTTATTGGTGTTGACATTTACTATCAGTACCCGCCATTTTTAAAAATAAACATTATAATTTTTACATTACTTGGGTATGTTTTTAAGTCTTTTAAACCTCAGTATCTCCTCACCTAGAAAAAATATTTTAGGAAACCGAAACTATGATGTTAAATATTAAATAGTTTGCACAAGGTTTTGAGGCTAGTTGGAGCTAGGACAAAGAGCTTCTAGTTGAGAGATTTGTATAAACTGTGAATTCAGCCTTATTCCAGGGTTTTTTTTTTTTTTTCAAATTTTTTCTTTCAGCAAAGTAATATTTAATTTTTATTAAAATATTAATGTACCTTTTTTTTTTTTCCAGAGAGTAATGCCTTCTAGCTTTTTCCTGCTGTTGCGGTTTTTCTTGAGAATTGATGGGGTGCTTATCAGAATGAATGACACGAGACTTTACCATGAGGTATTTATTCTTGTTTAATGAATATACTAATTGATACTGGGCTTGTTTGTGTTGTTTCATTGTCAATCTGAGAATTTGAAATTGAACAATCTATATTATATGGCAGTCTTTCTAACTGTTAAGTCTGAGTGTTTCACATTCACTGTTGACTGCAGGCTATCATCAAAACATTACATTTTCTTTTACAAAGATTCTGGTGACTCAAAATGTTTTCTAAAAGACACTCCCTAATTGGGGAGGGGTCTTTTGAAACAATTTTGTATGTACTTAATCCATGTTTAAGAAAACTGTCCTTTAACTCTTACCTTTGTTTACAGTATATGTTGTTTATGTAATGTCCTGATGTACATTAATATACAGGAAGTACATTAATATTTTAATCAGGCCAAGGCCGGGTGCCGTAGCTCACGCCTGTAATCCCAGCACTTTGGGAGGCCGAGGTGGGTAGATCACCTGAGATCAGGAGTTCTAGACCAGCCTGGCCAACATGGTGAAACCCTGTCTCTACTAAAAATACAAAAAATTAGCCAGGCATGGTGGCATGGACTTGTAGTCCTAGCTGCTGCTTGGGAGGCTGAGGTGGGAGGATCGCTTGAGCTGGTGAGGTTGAGGCTGCAGTGACAGAGCAAGACCCTGTCTCAAAGAAAAAAAAAAGAAACATACCTAAGTTATACAGTTAGTAGGTGGCAGAACTGGAATTTGAACCTAATAGGATAGGATTGGATTGATGTTTTCTAAACCCTTCACTTAGGGATTTTTTCTTGAAACAACATGGTTATAGTGATTGACTTTTTTCTTTTTAAAAGTGGTGGCAAAGTGCTAAACATAGGCTATATTTTTGTTCCCCAGAAAGAGAAATCTAAATTTTATTTTTATTCATTTGAGATGGAATCTTGCTCTGTCACCCAGGCTGGAATGCAGTGGCGTGATCTCGGCTCACTGCAACCTCTGCTTCCTGGGTTCAAGCGATTCTCATGTCTCAGCCTCCCTGGTAGCTGGGATTACAGGTGCCCACCACCACACCTGGCAATTTTTTTTTTTATTTTTAATGGAGCAATGGGGTTTCGCCATGTTGGCCAGGCTGGTCTTGAACTCCTGACCTCAAGTGATCCAACTGCCTCGGCCTCCCAAAGTGCTGGGATTATAGGCGTGAGCCACCGCTCCTGGCCTAAATGTTAAAAATACTGTTTTAATTAAACAATATTGAATTTTAGGAATTTATCCTAAAAAGATTCTTTTATATAATAATCTACAAATATTAATTGGGCAATTACTCAGAGTTGTATGTACACGAATATTCACAGTAGTATTGTTTATAATAGCAGAAAGGAAGGAAAGTAGGAACTTAATGCCCATTAAATGGCCATTAATTAAATTGTTTATATCCATATGGTATAAAATATATAATTATTAAAATTGGTTGTAGAGATTGATATTTAAGTAATTTTGAAAGATATTCATTTCAGTGTTGAACTTTCAAAAGCAAGTATGAATCTACTTACATAAGATTCTCTGTAGAGATTTCTAAGTATTAAAGATAGTGTTACCTATATAAGCTGTGATCACTGATGATTTATACTTTTATATTATTTGATTTTTTTCCTACAGTGACTATTAATCTGTTTTTATTAATACAAGAGAGTGAAACCTTAAAGGCATATAATTTTGTGGCTTTTCTTTTATTGAAAAGTGTTTCAAGGAGTAAATTATAATAAGTTGCTGTTCTAAAACCTAACCAAAAATCTTAAATGGGAAAAATTGAAGTACAAAAAAGGTGATTTTAAGTAAGCTATTTGTTAAGAGCTTTGTGGAATGGGAAAGAATAAAAATTTTAAAGCATATTTTGCAACATAAAAGTAGCACAATTATGTAGGTAAATGATAAGATAGCTTAAGGGAAAGATGTTTCGAACTTGAAGTAATTTTAAAATCTCTTGCATATTTCATTTATGCAAATCATTATATACATTATTTATTTATATACATATTCTTTCAAAGTAAAATCTTTGCTATGTTTCTCTTACATGGTAATTATAAAATTGGTTTGCATATGTGTATCATTATTATAATGTTTGGAAATTGGAAATAATCCATTTTGTGTTAAATAGGAGTTATCTCAGTGTAGAACAAGATGTTCTCTTTAGACTGCATGTGTTTTGACAACCTATCCTAAAATGTAGGCAGTCTATTTAATAGAAAGGATTTTGTAAATCAGTATAATTAAATTTATTGCAACTGTTTATTTTTAAATACAGGCTGACAAGACCTACATGTTACGAGAATATACATCACGAGAAAGCAAAATTTCTAATTTGATGGCAAGTACTTAAATTTCAGTTTTTAGAAGTTAATTTTAATGTTTCATTTTAATTTAAGTAGCATATACCCCTGACCCCAACCACCCAGGTTTACATCCCTAAACCATTCATTCACCTAATGGGGCTCTATAGGATAAATTCTATTGGAGCATAACTTTTCTGACCTTACCTCAAATACAAGAACATTTAGAGCTGCTAGATACTTAAGCCTCATCTAATCTAATTTTCACATTTTGTTCTGGAGAAATTGAAACCCAGAGGTGTGACTTACTCTGAGTCACATAGCTGGCTGGTGATGGACGTTCTTTCCACTTACCACCCTGCCACCTTATTTCTTTCTACATAGTCTCCTTTTCTCTTCCTAAAATGTGGTGATTCTGTACCATAATTTGTTTGTTTTGGCATCATTTTTCTTTATTTTTTACTCCCCTGGGACCTGTGAAGCCTTCCTTAGAACTTAGGATTCTATAATGGGTTGCTTAAAAATTGATACCTTCCTATAAACTTGATTTTATTTTTTCACGCTTAGTACTTATTTCTGTCTGGGTATAGAATACACTTGGAACAGAAGAGTTACTTAGATTCTATTGTAGACTACATGCTGGGCTCTAACCGAAGACTAGTGTTTTCAAGTTACAAAAGCAGCAGGTACATAGCGTTGGATTAAGATGTATTAAATTCTTATGAAATCTGTGGGAACATTATAAATTATATAACCCTGTGATCTTTGATGAAATCATTCAGTAACAAAGTTGAATGATTCAGTGACAAGAAATACTTTTTAGGAGCACATATGCATATATTGCACCTGATTTTAAAATTTCCATGCTTTATGAATGCTTGAACCAAAACATTTGCAGGAAATGTCAGTACAGTAACTGAATATGCTAATATGATTTATGTATTTCCTAGCATGTTCCACCTTCCCTCTTCACGGAACCTAATGAAATATCCCAGTATTTACCAATAAAGGAAGCAGTTTGTGAGAAGCTAATATTTCCAGAAAGAATCGATCCTAACCCAGCAGACTCACAAAAAAGTACACAAGTGGAATAGAATGTGATACAACATATACTTACTGTGGAATCTGACTGGACACCTTGGCTATTTGTAAGGGATTATTTTTATTATGAGAATTAATTGCTTTGTTTATGTACAGATTTTCTGTAGCCTTAAAGGAAAAAAAAATAAAGATCGTTACAGGCAGGTTTCACTCAACTGCTATTTGTACTGTCTGTCTTCACATTCATGTTCCAGATTTATATTTTCTGGAGTTAAATTTGGATGATTTCTAAATTATCACAAAGTGGGACCTCAGCAGTAGTGATGTGTGTGTCTCATGAGCAGTGAGCATAGTCTGCATTCATCATGAAACACTATCTTCTACCACGAGGAGGTTAATGTAAATCACCGAATCCCAATGCCTTGTGACTTTCATAGGATTCCTGATCATGCATGTTGATGTACTGGCTCTTCACTTTGGGCTTTCTGATGTTTATTCACACCTTTGGAGAGTTGCAACTTGCCACATACGAAATTAGACTCATAGTATAGTGAACTTCACCCCCAAAATTTTAAAAATGTATTTCCCCCCGGTTTTAAATTGCCTTTGAAA
The DNA here is from genome assembly GCF_028885625.2 of Pongo pygmaeus. NCBI lineage: Eukaryota > Metazoa > Chordata > Mammalia > Primates > Hominidae > Pongo > Pongo pygmaeus. Next base: position 81,895,721 of record NC_072373.2, on the reverse strand, counting down.
TTAAAAAAAAAAAAATTTAGACTTAGTACCAGAACCAAAAATACCTAGATTTTTGGAGAACTCATTACATACATAGAAACATGAATATGGTTTACCACTGTGTGTGTGTAGGATGTTAGAGTTACCTGTCCTCCATCTTTAGGTGCTTTTTCTTAAATGTGGTTCTACTTATACTGATATTTTTAATTGCCATCTTCCATGCAACCTCAGAGTGAATAAACCCCTTAAATTTGGTGCTGGTTCGAAAAAGTCTAAAGGGTTTATTAGGGGTTGTTTTTCGCAAATATTACATCAATCCTTAAAGCAACAAGATTGATTTTCTGCTTAAAATATTTGGGAAAATAGTTGAGGAGGAGGGGGTTTTAAAATATAAAAGCAAGTTTTTCTATTTTAAGGTGCATATTTGTAACATTACAGGGGATGAAGTAAAATGTAATTAGCTCAAGACTTAGGGAGTACAGAAAGTACACAGAAGTAAATTTCAAATCCATTTGATTATTTTGATAATGACCCCTTAGTCATTTTATATTCTTGTCTGCCTTTCTAGAAAAATGGTCTTCATAAAGTGGAAAGTGATTAAAAAGCATTAAATAAGAAATTATTTGAAGTGGATTTTTTAAAATAATTTTTTGAAGAGCAGGGGGAAAATTCATCCCTTTTCTGATTTGAAATACGTTGTACATATTTCCATTTGATGGATAAATCATTAAGTAGGAATATTTGATTTAAAGTATTAGCAAAACTCTTCAGGTGTTAGCCTGAAGATAAATTTTAACAAAACATATACACTTGGGTATCCGTCATTGCTTCAACTCTAGTGTATTGCTGGAGCCAATAGGCAGGGTATATTTTATTAGCTAAATTTGGTATTTGTCTTCTGCCTTCTGTATCACCTCCAAGCTATAGGAAATCAGGATTTTGTTGGCTTTAAGAAAACACATGGTATGTTCACTGTATATTAAATATACCTGTATTTAATGTTTTCTCTTAGGACAGAAAAGTACACACACACACACACACACACACACACACACACACACACACACACGCACACACACACACATTGTGTTCAGCTTTCTGTTTTATGTTATTTGCCATTCAGATTAGAACAGAACAGACTCTATTCATGCAAACTATATGAAATGAAAAATTTTTAAGACTTCGTTAATTGGAGTTTCTGGGCAACATCTCGTGTGTGTGTGTGTGTGTGTGTGTACAGACACATTTTTTTTTTTAACTTGTTGATTCAGATGTCTTGGTCCCTGAATAGTCCTAGATTACTTATTTTGAGAATTCATTGTTAAAAATTACAGGGAATTAAAATAATTGCTTTTTTTTTTTTTTCAGAGGGTAAGAGATGGGTAGAACGAGTATGCCTCTGAAAAATTTATTAGTTTATTCTTGTGGAGAATACCAAGAAAATGTGTGTTTGCCCATTGCTAAATATGATATATGCCATTTTATATTTATTTGTCCCAAGTGTCTTTTTGTAAGAGAAGAATAAACAATAAGGAATTACTGATCAAAGTTTTACTATTTCATTTATTTGAGTTTTTCTTAGAGCTTAATTAAAGAAGAGTGGTTTGAGGTATACTTTTCTTATTTGTGCTTTATGTTTTGAACTCAGTCAACACTGTAGACAGTCTCCAGGCAGGTTATAAATTAAAACCTAACTGATGGTTCAGAATACAATTTCCCAGTTTGCCTTTGGGCTCTTGCCTCTCCTCTCCCTCTGTTCATCAATATTTCCATGGATGTTTTTAACAGTATTTTCTGTATGTTGGGTTAATGTTTTTGGTTTTTGAAAATATGAATACCTGTCATATGTATTAGTTTTGAGTACTGTATGTACAATTATGGTGCTAGGTATAATAGATTACAACAATGAAGCAATGTAGTATATGTTTTTGTGGGATTAAAGTCTAATGGAGGAGACAAAGTAAAAAAATTACTAATTTTAATATGTGCAGTGATGGAAATGATACTGACTTAAGAGTAACAGAAAATCAACTAACTTTAGTAGAGGTAGTCAGAGCTCTGCTTCTGAAGAAGATGTGGAAAACATCAAGAGACTCTCATTCCCATTTTAACAAGGAGAAAAGGCTGGGTCATCTATAAAATTAAAGCTTTTTTTCTTGAGCATATCAAAGAACTGAAATTACAAGGCAAACAAACCAAATCCCAAAGAATGATAAGCCCTACAAGGAGAGATGGGACATACTGACTGTTTAACCTTAGGAAGAACCCCAAGAGAAAGAGATGGCCTTTATATAAACAGGTAAAATATTAGCAAAAATTTTAACAAATTCCTAAAGTGTACATGTGGGCTAGCATACCAGTTTGGAATAGCCAAGAATCTGAAATAAGGGAACTTCATACACACTCACAAGTTCTTTCCCAAGGGCCTACACCAGGACTTAAGAAAGACTGGAAGCAGGGTGGGGTACCAGAAAGTCTCAGTAGGTGGTTTAAGCAAACAAGGTAGTTGGCCACCATGAAACTCTGCCTACTTTCAAGCTCTTCTCTTGAATGATGCGAAAGCCTTAGGCTACTGTAGGGAGGAGCAACAGTCATTCCTAGGGCCCAGGCAGAAATTCATTGCTCTGGGGTAGGAATGTAGACAAAACCCATCAGCTTTTGAGAGAGAGGTAGGAAATGTTCTGCCTTCAGGACACAGGAAAACAATATTACTGCTAGAGGAGTAGAAGCGAAAATTGACCTTGGAGGATAGGCAGAAAATCTGGGCCCAGGAAGCCACATGGATAACATAAAGAGGTCTGCTCCCAGTGGGGAATGGGCATGAAATTGTTGCACAAGACCAACAATAGATTTGAAACAGATTTTGACTACTATTGAGAAATGGTGCAGGAATGTTGAGAAAGCCACATCCCTGAAGGCCAGGTACACAAAGCCTGCCTAAGACCGAGGCTAGCCAAGGACAAAAAAAAAAAAACCCTGTCTCTGCTATAAGCCTAGCACTACGTAACAAGAAACACCAGTCTGTTGAGGAAGCAGCAAGGGTGTAAATATAGATCCTCTCTGTGGTGTAGGCATACAAGGATCCCTGAAAATTGAGGGTGGGACTCAGAAAAGTCCTCCTGTACTCCAGGTGCACTGTAAGCATAAGGTAATAGCAGTCAACCACTGGAAGAATTTGAAGCCTGTAGTATACTGAAGATAGTGACAGCATTAATCCAACCCAAACCCCTACAAACTGGTGTCTACATTGACACGATTTCCAAACTAATGGTCTCTGTGTTGGTCCATTTTGCATTGCTACAAAGGAATACCTGAGGCTGGATAATTTATAGACAGGAGGTTTATTTTGGCTCATGGTTCTGCAGATTATACAAGAAACATGGTGCCAGCATTTGCTTCTGGTTAGGCCTCAGGAAGCTTTTACTTGTGGCAGAAGGAAAGGGGAGCTGATGTGTCACATGACAAGAGCAGGAGCAAGAGAGATGCCAAGTTCTTTTTATTTATTTATTTATCTTATTTAATTAATTAATTTATTTATTGAGATAGCATCTCAGTCTGTCGCCCAGGCTGGAGTGCAGTGGCACCATCTCAGCTCACTGCAGCCTCTGCCTCCTGGGTTCAAGCGATTCTCCTGCCTCAGCCTCCTGAGTAGCTGGGATTACAGGCATGCGCCACCAAGCCCAGCTAATTTTTGTATTTTTAGTAGAGATGGGGTTTCACCATGTTGGCCAGGCTGGTCTCGAACGCCTGACCTCAAGTGATCCACCCACCTCGGCCTCCCAAAGTGCTGGGATTATAGGCATGAGCCACCGCACCTGGCCCAAGCTCTTTTTAAAAAACCAGCTTTCACGTGAACTAATGAAGAACTCATTACCCCAAAGAGGGCACTAAGCTGCTCATGAGGGATCCCTCCCATGACCCAAACACCTCTTACCAGGCCCTGCTTCCAACATTGAGAATTACATTTCAACATGAGATTTAGAAGGGACAAACATCCAAACTATATCAGTTTGACAGAAGTGTGTGCATTTCCAGGTGTAACACAATCTACCTTATTCCTTCTGTTATACACATGAGTCTGGCATTCAATCAAAAACCAACAGAATCAAATTCAGAAATGAAACAGGTTGGGACTAGCAGACCTTAAGACAATTAATATATTAACATATCTGGTGGAAAAGGTGGGAAATAACGAACAGATAGTGAATTTCAGCAGAGAAGTGGGTTAAAAAGGGCAAAATGGAAACACCAGATAGGCACTGTGGCCAGGCACTGTGGCTCACACCTGTAATCCCAGCACTTTAGGAGGCCGAGGCAGGTAGATCACTTGAGACCAGGAGTTTGAGACCAGCCTGTCTAACATGGGGAAACCCCAGCTCTACTAGAAATACAAAAAATTAGCCAGGCGTGGTAGCACACACCTATAATCCCAGCTACTCGGGAGGCTGAGGCATGAGAATTGTTTGAACTCGGGAGGCAGAGGTTGCAGTGAGCTGAGATCGTGCCACTGCACTCCTGCCTAGGCAACAGAGCAAGACTCTGTGTCAAAAAAAAAAAAAAAAAAGTCTACAATATCAGAGAGGATTTCTTCAAACTTGATACAGCTGAAGAATTCATGAACTTGAAAAGAGGTCCATAGCAAGTATCTAAACAGACAAAGCAAAAGAGAGTAGTGGTGGGGAAACAGGACAGGGCATCCAAGAACTGTGGGGCAAGATCAAATAGTCTGATGTACAGGCAAACCTTGAAAATATTACAGTTTGGCTGCAGACCACTGCCATAAAACAATATTTAGTCACATGAATTTTTTTGTTAACGAGTGCATATGAAAGTTATGTTTATACCATAGTCTATTAAGTGTGCAATAGCATTATGTCTAAAGAAAAACAACATACGTACCTTAATTTAAAAATGCTTTATTAAAACAAAATGCTAATAATCATCTGACCCTTCAGCAAGTAGGGGTATTTTTGCTGGTAGAGGACCTTGCTTTGAGTTGATGGCTGCTGACTGATGATGGCTGTGGCAATTTCTTAAAATAAGACATCAACGGCCGGGTGTGGTGGCTCACGCCTGCAATCCCAGCATTTTGGGAGGCCGAGGTGGGCGGATCACCTGAGGTTGGGAGTTCAAGACCAGCCTGACCAACATGGAGAAACCCTGTCTCTACTAAAAATACAAAATTAGCTGGGTATGGTGGCACATTCCTGTAATCCCAGCTACTTGGGAGACTGAGGCAGGAGAATCATGTGAACCTGGGAGGCGGAGGTTGCGGTGAGCAGAGATCGCACCATTGCACTCCAGTCTGGGCAACAGGAGTGAAACTCCTTCTCAAAAAAAAAAAAAAAGACATTCAACCCTCTTAGATCCTGCCACTACTTTATCAGCTAAGTAACTAAGTGTATGTAATATTCTAATCCTTTGTTGCCATTTCAACAATGCTTACGATATCTTCAACAGTAGATTCCATCTCAAGAAACCACTTTCTTTGTTCATCCATAAGAAGCAACTCCTCATCCTGTTAAAGTTTTGTCATGAATTTGCAATAATTCTGTCACACCTTTAGGCTCTGCTTCTAATTCTAGTTCTCTTGCTATTTCCACCCCATCTGCAGTGACTTCCTCCACTGAAGTCCTGAACCTCTCAAAGTCATCCACAAGGGTTGGAATCAACTTCTTCCAAACTCCTATTAAAATGTTGACATTTTGACCTCCTTCCATGAATCACAAATTGGCATCTGGAATGGTTAATCCTTTCCAGAAAGTTTTCAATTGACCTTGCCTAGATCCATGAGAGGAATCACTATCTATGGCAGCTATAGCCTTATGAAATATATTTCTTAAGAAATAAGACTTGAGCCCTCTCCCTCTCCCTCTCCTCCCTCTCCTCCCTCTCCTCCCTCTCCTCCCTCTCCTCCCTCTCCTCCCTCTCCTCCCTCTCCCTCTCCTCCCTCTCCCTCTCCTCCCTCTCCTTCTCCTCCCTCTCCCTCTCCTCCCTCTCCTCCCTCTCCTCCTCCCTTTCCCTCTCCTCCCTCTCCCTCTCCTCCCTCTCCTCCCTCTCCTCCCTCTCCCTCTCCCTCTCCCTCTCCCCTTTCTTCGGTCTCCCTCTGTTGCCGAAGCTTGACTGTACTGCCATGATCTCGGCTCACTGCAACCTCCCTGCCTCGGGCTCCTGTGATTCTCCTGCCTCTGCCTGCCCAGTGCCTGGGATTGCAGGCGCGCGCCGCCATGCCTGACTGGTTTTTGTGTTTTTGGTGGAGACGGGGTTTCGCTGTGTTGACCAGGCTGGTCTCCAGCTCCTGGCCTGGAGTGATCTGCCCACCTTGGCCTCCCGAGGTGCTGGGATTGCAGACGCAGTCTCGCTCACTCAATGCTCAATGTTGCTCAGGCTGGAGTGCAGTGGCGTGATCTCGGCTGGCTACAACCTCCACCTCCCAGCCGCCTGCCTTGGCCTCCTAAAGTGCTAAGATTACAGCCTCTGCCCCGCCGCCACCCAGTCTAGGAAGTGAGGAGCGTCTCTGCCTGGCCGCCAATCGTCTGGGATGTGAGGAGCCCCTCTGCCCGGCCGCCCTGTCTGGGAAGTGAGGAGCGCCTCTGCCCGGCCGCCATCCCGTATAGGAAGTGAGGAGCGTCTCTGCCCGGCTGCCCATCGTCTGGGATGTGAGGAGCGCCTCTGCCCGGCCGCCCTGTCTGGGAGGTGAGGAGCGCCTCTGCCTGGCGGCCTATCGTCTGGGAAGTGAGGAGCGCCTCTGCCCGGCCGCCCATCATCTGGGAAGTGAGGAGCGCCTCTGCCCGGCCGCCCCGTCTGGGAAGTGAGGAGCGCCTCTGCCCGGCCGCCCCGTCTGGGAGGTGAGGAGCGCCTCTGCCAGGCCGCCACCCCGTCTGGGAGGAAGTGAGGAGCGCCTCTGCCCGGCCGCCCCGTCTGGGAAGTGAGGAGCGCCTCTGCCCAGCCGCCCATCGTCTGGGAAGTGAGGAGCACCTCTGCCCAGCCTCCCCGTCTTTGAAGTGAGGAGCGCCTCTGCCCGGCCGCCCCATCTGGGAAGTGAGGAGCGCCTCTGCCTGGCCGCCCCGTCTGGGAGGTGAGGAGCGCCTCTGCCAGGCCGCCACCCCGTCTGGGAGGAAGTGAGGAGCACCTCTGCCCGGCCGCCCCGTCTGGGAAGTGAGGAGCGCCTCTGCCAGGCCGCCACCCCGTCTGGGAGGAAGTGAGGAGCGCCTCTGCCCGGCCGCCCCGTCTGGGAAGTGAGGAGCACCTCTGCCTGGCTGCCATGCCACCCCGTCTGGGAGGAAGTGAGGAGCGCCTCTACCCGGCCGCCCCGTCTGGGAAGTGAGGAGCGCCTCTGCCCGGCCACCCATCTTCTGGGAGGTGAGGAGCGCCTCTGCCCAGCCGCCCTGTCTGGGAGGTGTACCCAACAGCTCCAAAGAGACAGCGACCATCGGGAGCGGGCCATGAGGACGATGGCGGTTTTGTTGAAGAGAAGGGGGGGAAGTGTGGGGAAAGGAAGGAGAGATCACATTGTTGCTGTGTCTGTGTAGAAAGAGGTGGGCATAGGAGACTCCATTTTGTTCTGACTAGGAGAAATTCTTCTGCCTTGGGATGCTGTTGATCTATGGCCTTTCCCCCAGCCCCCTGCTCTCTGAAACATGTGCTGTGTCAACTCAGGGTTAAATGGATTAAGGGCGGTGCAAGAAGTGCTTTGTTAAACAGATACTTGAAGGCAGCATGCTCTTTAAGAGTCATCACCACTCCCTAATCTCAAGTACCCAAGGACACAAACACTGCAGAAGGCCGCAGGGACCTCTGCCTAGGAAAACCAGAGACCTTTGTTCACGTGTTTATCTCCTGACCTTCTCTCCACTATCATCCTATGACCCTGCCACATCCCCCTCTCCGAGAAACACCCAAGAATGATCAATAAATACTTAATTAAAAAAAAAAAGAAATAAGACTTGAAAGTTGAATGACTCTTTGATCTGTGGGCTGCAGATTGTATATTGTGTTAGCAGGCATGAAAACACAGCATTCATCTCCTTGTACATCTCTATCACAGCTCTTGGTTGACCAGGTACATTGTCAATGAGCAGTGATATTTTGAAAAGAATCTTTTTTTATGAACAGTAGTTCTCAATACTGGGCTTAAAATATTTAGTGAACGAGGCTGTAAAGAGATGTGCTGTTATCCAGGCTTTGTTGTAGAGCACAGGTGGTGGCAACTGATCATAATTCTCAGCTCTAGGATTTTGAGAATGGTAAATGAAACTTCCTCAGTATCAGCGGTAAGGCTGTTTTGCTTTATTATCATTTATGTATTCACTGGAGTAGCACTTTTCATTTCCTTCAAGAGCTTTTCCTTTGCATTCACAACTTGGCTAACTCGTACAAGATGTCTGGCTTTCATCCTATCATGCCTTCCTCACTAAGCTTAATCATTTCTAGCCTTTGATTTAAAGTGAAAGACATGTGACTCTTCCTTTCACTTGAACACTTAGAGGTCATTGTAGGTTATTAACTGGCCTAATTTCAATATTGTTATGTCTCAGGGAACAGAAAGGCCTGAGGAGAGGGAGAGAGATGGGACAATGGCAGGTCAATGGACCAGTCACAGCACACACTACATTTATCGATTAAGTTCATTGTCTTATCTAGGCAGAATTGTTGATATCCCCCAACAGTTAACAATAGTAACATCAAGGATCACTCATCACAAATCACCATACAGATATAATCAATGCAATATCTGTGAAGCACAATAAACCAAAGTACAAAAAAAGACATACACCCATATGTAATTAAAGTCCAAGAGAAAACAGAAATGGACTGTGGGATAAGAAATATCAGTAGAGGCCGGGCGCGGTGGCTCACGCCTGTAATCCCAGCACTTTGGGAGGCCAAGGCGGGCGGATCACGAGGTCAGGAGATTGAGACCATCCTGGCCAACATGGTGAAACCCCGTCTCTACTAAAAATACAAAAAATTAGCCAGGCGTGGTGGCACGCACCTGTAGTCCCAGCTACTCCAGAGCCTGAGGCAGGAGAATTGCTTGAATCCGGGAGGCAGAGGTTGCAGTGAGCCGAGATCGCACCACTGCACTCCAGCCTGCCAATAGAGCAAGACTCCATCTCAAAAAAAAGAAAGAAAAAAAGAAAAAATATATCAGTAGAGATAATGGCCAAGAATTTTCCAAAGTTAATGAAGAACAGTAACTCACGTTCCAGAATTCCAGAAATTCCACATTGTAAGTCCAACTGCTGAAACCAAAGATAAGAGTTAATCTCTCAAAGACAGTTGGAGGAAAAAGAAACATTATATACAGAGAAAGAAATACATAAGAATTATAGCCAACTTCTGGTCAGGGAGTAAATGAGGAAGGAAATAATGAAGTGAAGGTCCATGTAAGGAGCTTGGAAGTCATCATTCCATCCTGACAATAAGGAAAATGCTGGACAAAGTGAAGACACGACTCTTCTTGGATCCCTCAGAAAAGTGAGGTTACAGGGCAAAATGCTACTCCCAAAATTGAAGAGACAGGCAAATTACAGAGAATTACCACTTAATGGAGCGGGAACTCAGAAGCAAAAACCTCCATGGGCACTAGTGCCAGGGTAGGAAAATCTAAATTGTGCTTGACAAATAGCTGGAGGCTCAGTGTGGACAAGTCTGAGATTAAAAACTCCAGGGGGGCCAGGTGTGGTGGCTCATGTCTGTAATCCCAGCACTTTGGAGCCCAAGACAGGCAAATCACCTGAATTCAGGAGCTCGAGACCAGCCTGGCCAACATGGCAAAACCCCATCTTTACTAAAAATACAAAAATTAGCCAGGTGTGGTAGCATGCGCCTGTAATTTCAGCTACTTGGGAGACTAAGGCATGAGAATCACTTGAACCCAGGAGGCAGAGGTTGCAGTGAGCCAAGATCACACCATTGCACTCCAGCCTGGGCAACAGAGTGAGACTCCATCTCAAAAAATAAAATAAAACAAATAAATTAAATAAAAACTCCAGGGGGACCCAGTCATAAGGCAACCGCCACACTTCTCTGAGTTTTACCTCCAGGCACTCAGTCAGGTTCTCACAGCAAAGACTGGCTAAAAATCCCTTTGGGATTTCATCAGGGGAAGGGGACAAGGAACCACATTGAAATATGCCGGAGCTTTCTGTTCTTAACAAGGCCTGCCCTTGAGAGAAACTGTTTTACCAGAGCCTAATCTAGTAAAGTTTTTTCAGAGTCTTACTGCTTGGGGGAAGAGAAATATCTTACTCCAGCCAGCTCTAGCTATTCTGTTACACCCAGTGGTGGGGAGGGAGGTACTGAGAAGCACTTGTGAAGTCCAGAGGCACAGGCTCATTAAAAGACTGAGACTGAATCCTATTTGACCTTTGAACTCGCAAAGACTTTCTTCTTCCTCTTTCGCTGATGTTGTGTACAGGCACTCAGAAAGGTCCAGCATTTGATATACCATCGTAGGCTTTCCTACAATATAGCCTCTAACAAAACTAGGCTGTCCCGAACCCCGGGTAATAGAATTGTTTACCTTTATACCAAGAAGGTTGGGAAATCAACAAAATCTGCATGTGGCATGTGCCCAGGCAGATTTCGAGGAGTTTGTGCTGTGAGACCTAAAGTTCTTATGAAATTGTCCAAAACAAAAAAACATGTCAGCAGGGAATATGGTGGTTCCATTTGTGCTAAATGTGTTGATGACAGGATCAAGCATGCTTTCCTTATCGAGGAGCAGAAAATTGTTGTGAAAGCGTTGAAGGCACAAGCACAGAGTCAAAAAGCTAAATAAAAAATGAAAATTTTGCTGGACGTCGTGGCTCACACCTGTAATCCCAGCACTTTGGGAGGCCGAGGCGGGCAGATCATGAAGTCAGGAGTTCGAGACCAGCCTGACCAACATGGTGAAACCCTGTCTCTACTAAAAATACAAAAATTAGCCAGGCATGGTGGCATGCACCTGTAATCTCTGCTACTCGGGAGGCTGAGGCAGGAGAATCGCTTGAACATGGGTGGTACAGCGAGACTCCTTCTCAAAAAAAAAGGAAAGAAAGAAAATTTTTTGAGTAATAAAAATGAAAAGACTTAAAAAAAAAAGACTGAGACCTAATCATATGACTATAAAATACCTTTCCTTCCCACACATCTTCCCACACATTACTAAAGGCCTTGCCTTTTTACTATAGCCCCTTTTAAGTACTACATCATGTTCAGATATCAAGAAAAAAAAACTACAAGGCAGACTAAAAGGCAAAACAGAACAAAAACTCCACAGTTTTAAGAGACAGAGCAATCCTCAGAACCAGATTCATATATGACATGGATGTTGAAATGGTCAGACCATGAACTTAAAACAACTGATTCATATGCTGAAGACTCTAGTGAATAAAGTAGACAGCCTGCAAGAACAGATGGGCAATGGGTGAACAGAGAGATGGAAATTCTAAGCATAAACATAATGCCAGAAATAAAAACACTGCAGCAGAAATGAAGAATGCTTTTGATGGGTCTGTTAATAGATTGGACATGGCTGAGAAAACAATCTCTGAACTTGAGTGTATCTCAATAGAAACTTCCAAAATGGAAGAGCAAAAAGAAAAAAAAGATTGAAAAAAAAAATCCCAACAGAAAATCCAAGAGATCAGACAACTACAAGAGGTATTACGTAAGTGGAATGAAAATACCACAGGGGCTAGGCACAGTGGCTTACACCTGTAATCCCAGCACTTTGGGAGGCTGAGGTGGGTGGATCACCTGAGGTCGGGAGTTCGAGACCAGCCTGGCCAACATGGTGAAACCCTGTCTCTAATAAAAATACAAAAATTAGCCAGGCGTGGTGGCGGGTGCCTGTAATCTCAGCTACTCAGGAGGCTGAGGCAGGAGAATCACTTGAACCTGGGAGGCAGAGGTTGCAGTGAGCCGAGACCGTGCCACTGCACTCCAGCCTGGGCAACACAGTGAGACTCCATATCATAATAAAAATAAAAATAGAAAAGAAAATACCAGAAGGAGGCCAGGTGCGGTGGCTCACATCTGTAGGCAGAGGTTGCAGTGAGCCGAGATTACACCACTGCACTCCAGTCTGGGCAACAGAGCGAGACTTCCTCTCAAAAAAGAAAAGAAAAAAAGAAAATACCAGAAGGAGAAGAAATAAATAAAAGAACAGAAGAAATACTTGAAGCAATAATGACTGAGAATTTTTGCAAATTAATGTCAGATATCAAATCACAGATTCAGGAAGCTCAGAGAACACCACACAGGATAAATGCCAAGACAACAATAACCACAATCATCACCACAAAAAAAATGACACCTAGGAATACCATATTTTAAAGATCCTATATTTTAAAAGTCTTTAAAAAGTCAGAGGAAAAAGACATCTTACCTGCAGAGGAGAAAAGATAAAAATTATACCCAACTTCTCCTCAGAAACATGCAAGCAAGGAGGTCAGTGAAATCTAGTGTTGAGAGAAAAAAATTACCAACCTAGAATTCTGTGTCCTGTAAAATGATTCTTCAGAGGTGAAGGAGAAGTACAGACTTTCTCAGACAAACAAAAGCTGAAGAAGTTTGTTGCCAGTAGATCTGCCTTACAATAAATGTTAAAAGTTTCTCAGAGAAAAGAAAAATGATATAGGTCAGAAACTTGGAGCTACATAAAGAAAGAGCATATCTATCTATCTATCTATCTATCTATCTATCTATCTATCTATCTATCTATCTACCATCTATTCTATCTAATCTATAATCTATTTATCTAATCTATAATCTATTCTATCCAATCTATTCTTTCTATCTATCTATCTATCTATCTATCTATCTATCTATCTATCTATCTATCTATCTATCTAATCTCTGTCTCTGTCTGCCTGCCTGCCTATGTAACTACTTACCTACCTTTCTACCTATCTGTCCAGTCACCCATCCATCTATCTAAATAGATATATTGTGAAGAGTTAGATCATGTGATTACGGATGCGGAGAAGTTCCCAGACATGCAGTCGGCAAACTGGAGATTTAGGAGAACCTATGGTATAGTTCCAGTACAAGTCTGAAGGCCTGAGAATCAGGATAGCCAATGGTGTCAGTTCCAGTTCAAAAGCTAGCAGGCTTGAGACCCAAGAAGAGCCATTGTTTCAGTTCAAGTTCAAAGAAAGCAAAAGATTGATGTCCTTGCTCAAGGCAGTCAGGCAGGAGATGTTACCTTTACTTGGCCTTTCTGATCTATTCAGGCTTCAGTGGATTGGACAAGACCCACCCACATCAGGGAGGGTAGCCTAATTTGTAGTCTTTACTCAGTTTACCAATGCAAATGTTAATCTCATTCAGAAACCCCCTCACAGATATACCCAGAATAGTGTTTGACCAAATATCTGGGCACCCTGTGGCCTAGTCAAGTTCACACATAAAATTCATCATCGCAATGACATTCTGGAAAGGCAAAACCATTGGCAGAAATCAGATCAATTGCTGCAAGAGGGGGGAAGTATTGAATATGAAAGGACATGAGGGAAATTTTAGGTGTGATGGAATATGCTAAATTTTTATTGTGGTGGTACTTACTTGACCATATAGGTTTGTCAGAACTCATTGAATTGTATACCTAAAAAAGGCAAATTTCTTTATATGTAACCATACTTTAATAAACATGAATTTAAGAACAAAAAAGAATTTGAAAAACAATTGAAAGAAGAAGAAGAAGTCTGGGCACCATGCCTCATGCCCATAATCCCAGCACTTTGGGAGGCTGAGGTGGGAGGATCGCTTGAGCCCAGGAGTTTGAGACCAGCCTGGGAAACATAGGGAGACCTCATCTCTACAAAAAATAAAAAACAGTAGCCAGGAATGGTGGCACATGTCTGTTGTCCCAGATACTTGGGAGGCTGAGGTGGGAGGATTGTTTGAGTCCTAGATGTTGAGGCTTCAGTGAGCAGTGATCATGCCACTGCACTCGAGCCTGGGCAACAGAGTGAGTTCCCATCCTAAAATAATAATAATAATAATAATAATAATAATAATAAATAATAAGAGGTATTCTGGGCACTATACTGAGGGCATGCTATTTAAGCTGAATCCTGAACATAAAAGTAATTTAGTCATGGGATATATTTGGGGTGGGAAGAGTTTGTAAGAGAGGAAACAATGGAGAACAGTCAATGAAAAGATTGGCATATTTATGAAAGTGGAGAGAGATGTATTGCTTGAGCACAAGATGAGACTGAAGAGACTGGCTAGGGTTAGATTATGCAGCATTTTGTAGTCCACGTTTAAGGAGGATAGATTTTATTTTGATGCAATAAGAAATAATGAAAAGTTAAGCATAGGGGGCAAGAGATCTGACATTTTCAATTCATGTTAGCCGCTAGGTGGGGAATGGATTGAAGGTATTTAGAGGAGTAGCAGTCAACTTAGGAGGCTGTTTCAGTAGGCAACGGGAGTGATGCTGTGTGATCTAGAGCTGTGGTAGTGGATATGAGGAAAAGTGAACTCAAAGAATATTTTGAAGATTGAATTTATTGGATTTCCTTATAAATTCAACATTAGGAGTGAAGGAAATGAAAGAATGAAGGAGGATGTTTAAGTTTTGGTCTTGACCAATTAGGAGGCTATTGGTGCTATGTAATGTGTTGAAGACAGAAAGGAGGGAAAGGTTTGGAGGAATTAAAATTCCTCTTGACCATGTTAAGTTTGGAATGCCTGAGACATCCAAATGAAAACGTTTAATGTGTAGTTTCTTTTTTTTTCTTTTTCTTTTTCTTTTTTTTTTTTTTTGAGACAGAGTCTCACTCTGGTGCCCAGGCTGGAGTGAAGTGGCACGATCTTGGCTCACTGCAACCTCCGCCTCCTGGGTTCAAGCCATTCTCCTGCCTCAGCCTCCTGAGTAGCTGGGACTACAGGTACACACCATCATGCCCAGCTAATTTTTGTATTTTCAGAAGAGGCAGAGTTTTACCATGTTGGCCAGGCTGGTCTTGAACTTCTGGCTTCACATGATCTGCCCGCCTTGGCCTCCCAAAGTGCAGGGATTACAGGCATGAGCCACTGCACCCGGCCTAATGTGTAGTTCGATGGGTAACTGAATCTGTAGCTCAAGAGATACCTGAACTAAAGAAAGAAATTGAGGATGATCACCAATATAGGTAACTTTTAAAGTCGTATAAATGAATGAAATCACTTAATGTTGACAAAGAAATGAAGAGTTTCTTTCCTTTCAAATGCTGCCAACATGCTCCACCAGATCCTCGGTCAGGCCAAGAAGCATCTGAGCTTGATCCCCTCTTTGTGTTTATTGGAGCTGAAGGTACTGGAGCAGCACTGTGTGTCTTGTGTCTGGCATCGTTCAATCCAGATGTTAGTTGAGACGGAAAGAATAACCCAGTACCCTGAAACAAACTGGGTCCCAATGATCCATACAAGTTCTACCCAGTGAATGTGAATTACAGCATACTGAAGAAAGAAGGTCCAGATTTCTAAATGTTTCCCTATAAAGCTGCTTTAGAAAGAAGGTCTTCCAGAAGCCATCTGCACACTTTTCCACTTAATCAGGAAATATTTCTCCTCTAAATGCATGAAATCATGTTGATATATTGGATTGGAGATTATATGGATTAATTAGTATCTGGAACTTGAAAAAAACTAGAAAGAAAAAGAAGTAGGCCGGGCGCAGTGGCTCACGCCTGTAATCCCAGCACTTTGGGAGGCTGAGGCGGGCGGATCTCGAGGTCAGGAAATTGAGACCATCCTGGCTAATACGGTGAAACCCCGTCTCTACTAAAACATACACAAAATTAGCCCGGTGTGGTGGCGGGCGCCTGTAGTCCCAGCAACTCCGGAGGCTGAGGCAAGAGAATGGCGTGAACCCGGGAAGGCGGAGCTTGCAGTGAGCCGAGATCGCGCCACTGCACTCCAGCGTGGGTGACAGAGCGAGACTCCGTCTCATAAAAAAAAAGAAAAAGAAATAACGAAGGCCTTGGAGGGATTCCTGATCCCTGAACAGCACTTGGAGATCAAGAGAGAAGAAGGAATAGGCAATGTAGAAGCCAGGAGAGTACAGTAACATAGAAGCCAAGAGTAGAGAAGAATGTTTCTAGGAAGGAGTTGGCATCTGAATTGAATGCTGTTAAGGGAACTATTAATAGTAAGATGACAGGAGTTTTTATTGGCAGCACAGAGATATTGCTGATTTTTTTTTTCTTTTTATTAAGACGTGGCCTTGCTTTGTTGCCCAGGCTGGAGTGTAGTGGCGTGATCACAGCTCACTGCAGCCTCAACCTCCCCGGGCTCAAGTGATCCTCCCACCTCAGCCTCCTTGGTAGCTGGGACTACAGGTGCACACCACCATGTCCAGTTAATTTTTTTGTATTTTTTGCAGCAACGGGTTTTCGCCATGTTGTCTAGGCTGGTTTTGAACTCCTGGGCTCAAATGATCTGCCCGCCTCAGCTTCCCAAAGTGCTGGGATTACAGGCGTGAGCCACCATTCGTAGCCTGATATTGCTAATTTTATACAGTTCTGGGGAAGTGATGACAGCAGAAGCCAGACTGCACTTCGAAAATGAAATATGAAGATAGATCTCTCAACAAAATTGCTTTAAAAGAAACAGGCTGGTAGCTAGGGATTTGTGGGGACAGTCATGTCTATGGGGAATAGCCCAATAATCAGATTGGTGATTCAGGAGAGGGGATAACCAATGGCGCAATCAGTGTTATGCAAATAAGGCAAATTAAAGCCTCATTTTTAATAACTGTTTATTAGTCATTTCTCACATTAACATTTACAGGATTGTTATTAAGACCATCCAAACAAAGTTACAGATAATGCTGCTTCCAGAAACTAGAAATAGTCTAGTTTTTTTCCTTATGTACTTAACCACATAGCTTCCCTCAGTGATTCACAAAATATGAAAATCTTTCCCTAATCTTTCGTATCATCACAAACTTAGCTGTCTGGAGGACTTGATACTCTTTATAAATGTGAGGCATGAAGCCTGTTGTCTTAGGGCCTTCCTTTTTTGTTTGTTTTTTTTGAGACGGAGTCTCAGGCTGGAGTGCATTAGTGTGATCTCAGCTCAATGCAACCTCCGTCTCCTGGGTTCAAGAGATTCTCCTGCCTCAGCCTCCTGAGTAGCTGGGATTACAGGCATGTACCACCATGCCTGGCTAATTTTTATATTTTTGGTAGAGACAGGGTTTCACTATGTTGGCCAGGCTGGTCTCAGACTCTTGACCTCAGGCAGTTCTCCCACCTCAGCCTCCTAAAGTGCTGGAATTATAGGCATGAGCTGCCATGCCCAGCCTTTTTTTTGGAGACAAGGTCTCACTCTGTTGCCCAGACTGTAGTGCAGTGGCATGATCTCAGCTCACTGCAACCCCTACCTCCCGGGTTCAAGTGATCCTCCTGCCTCAGCCTCCCGCATAGCTGAGACTGCAGGCCCATGCCACCATGCCTGGCTTATTTCTATTTTTACTTTTGTAGAGACAGTGTCTCCCTGTATTTCCCAGGCTGGTCTCGAACACCTGGGCTCGAGCAATCTGCCTGCCCCAGCCTCCTAAAGTGCTGGGATTACAGGCATGAGCTACTGTGCCAGGCCAGGGCCTTCTTGAGTTGCATTATAAATAAAGGGTCAGGTAGTGTTTGTGGAAAACCTGCCTACAGGTGTCCTCTTGTGAAAATAAGTAATTCAAAGTCTAAGCTATTGGAATGCTAAATTATTTTGAGCCTTAAAGGAATGAGAATTTCAGGGCCTGAGTCATTGACAGGCTGTAAACTAGGCAGCTATAAGCTGTAAGCTTTTGTTTGTCTAATAACAAATTAAGCCTTTTCCCTTTCACGCATTGTTTCATAAAATGTAAATGGTTGAAGGGTGCCAGGGAGGACCCCCTTCCCTCTAACTGTAGACTTTCATTATACATTGACCCCCCCTTACCTTTCTGACACAAAGATTTCTAGGCTATCATATGGCTTAAGATGGAATGTTAAATACACTCTTTAAAATTGGAAAGGAAATGAAAAACCAGTTATAAGCAAAAGAAAACAAGCTACATGGAAACAAACTGTAACTAATTAATTTGTTATAACTCATAAATCAGTTTTGTATAGAAAATGTTGTAATCTTGTTAAATTTGTCTTTTTCCTATATAAGAAAAAATTTAGCTTTTGACTTCGAAGCACTAAACTCATTTCTCTGAAGGGGTGCATCCAGGAATGGCTTCAGCTTCTCTTGAATAAGCTCTTTAAAACTGAATCCTGATCCTTTTGATTATTTCAGATTGATACTCTTCAGTAAAAAATCTTTAGATAGAGCTAGGTACAGTGGCTTATACCTGTAATCCCCACCACTTGGGAAGTTGAGGTGAAAGGGTTGCTTGAGGCCAGGAGTTTGAGACTTGGCTGAGCAACGTAGCAAGACCCTGTCTCTAAATAATAATAATAATAATAATAATAATAATAATAATAAAATCTTTAGATATGTGTGTTTTCCTACGTATGTTGTATTTATGGCATGTCATAGTCTGTTTTGTGCTCCTATAACAGAATACCACAGACTGGGTAACTTAAAATGAACAGAAACTTATTGGCTCACAGTTCTGTAACTGGGAAGTTCAAGATCAATGGGCCAGTATCTGTCAAGGGCCTTCTAGCTGCGTCATTCCATGACAAAAGGCAGAGGGCAGGAGAGAGAAAAGGAGGCTGAACTGGTCTTTCTATAAGGGATCCACTCCTGTGATAATAGCATTAATATAATATAATAATAATAATCTCATAAAGATCCCATCTCTTAATACTGTTGTATGGGGATTGAGTTTCTAACACGTGATTTTTGGGGGATATGACATATTCAAACCATAGCAGGGCACTGGCAGAGAAAATGCCCATGTGGATTTTAAGTCTGGATTAGTGTTACAGTGTGTGAACCCACAAACGTATCTGAGACAGGTCTCAATCAATTGAGAAAGTTTATTTTGCCAAGGTTAAGGATACGCCTGTGACACAGCCTCAAGAGGTTGTGATGGCATGTGCCCAAGGTGGCTGGGGCACAGCTTGCTTTTATGCATTTTAGGGAGACATAATACATCAGTCAACACATGTAACATTTACACTGGTTTGATCTGGAAGGGCAAGACAAATTGAAGCGGGGCTTCCAAGTCATAGGTAAATTTAAAAATTTTCTGATTGGCAATTGGTTGAAAGAGTTCTATCAATAGAAATAAATGTCTGGTTTCCCTAAAGGGGTTATAGAGACCAAGAGTTTATATTGCAGATGAAGCCTCCAAGTAGGAGGCTTCAGAGAGAATACATTGCAGATGTCTTTTATCAGACTTAAGGTCTGTATTGATGTTAATGCTAGTCAGCTTTTCCTGAATTCCAAAAGGCAGGAGGGCACACTGAGGCATGTTCGACCCCACCATCTTGTTGTGGCCTGAACTAGATTTTCAGGTTAACTTTGGAATGCTCTGGGCCAAGAGGAGGGGCCCATTCTGATGGTTGGAGGGCCTTAGAATTTTATTTTTGGTTTACAAGTGCCAGGTTTTTCTGAGACCTGAATTTAAGATAGAAATAAAAGCCCATTACAGCAAATACTACCCCGTCTTGGTTTGGGTTTCCTTCAAAATGTACCCTGAGACAAGAATCAGGAGGCAGGCAGGCAGTTTGACAGGCAATCTCAGGAAGAACAGGTGAGAAAGTGGGAAAGGGAGACAGGAAGAAAAGGCAAAGAAGGTGTGGTCATGAACGTGGGGATTGCAGCTGTGGTCAAAAGGGGCTTAATCTTGCTGGAGACTTCTGCAGAACCTTGTGGAACGTGCCCCAGATTGTCCCATTTATAGTCTCATCTCGTTGGTTGGGGTTTGGCTCCAGGTTGATGGCTGGATCCCCCTTCCCAATACTGAGACAGCTCTGATGACTGGAGTGTTCGAACACCAGGGTCCTTAGTCTTGCACCAATTTTGATAAAACAACATGGACACATGTGGAGCAGTTTTAAGGAGCGAAAAGTTCAATAGTCAAGAAAGATGCAAGGAAGGAGGAAACAGCTCCCCCGTACAGAGACAGAGGGAGGGGGGATTTCTCTGTGTAAACCACTTTCTGCTATCCTCCCCACGCCCCGCCCCGAACCCCCCGCCCCTACACACACACACACGGCTGGGTGTGAGGAGAGAAACGACTGTCTGTTTTCACACTGCTATAAAGAACCTCCTGAGACTGGGTAATTTTTGAAGAAAAAAGGCTTAATTGTAATTGACTCACAATTCTGCACAGTTAGGGAGGCCTCAAGAAACTTACAATCATGATGGAAAGTGAACGGGGACCAAGGACCTTCTTCACATGGTGTCAGGGAGAAAGAGTGAAGGAGAAACTGCCACACACTTTTAAACCATCAGATCTCATGAGAACTCACTATCGTGAGAACAGCGTAAGGGAAACCACCCACCTGATGCAATCACCTCCCACTAGGCCCTTCCCCTGACACGTGGGGATTATAATTCCAGATGACATTTGGGTGGGGACACAGAACCAAAGCATATCAAACTGCATGTCTATTGCTGGTGCACGGGGATTCAGGTGGCAAGCAGGTATGAGGTGGGGCATCAGAGCCCTCCTTACAACATTCATGTATTGCAAAGTTACTTCTCTGCAGTGATGACTGGGAGAGTCTTATTATCTGCAATTCTGAACACTCCTGGATTTAAATGGTTTCTTTCATCCCTGTCTGTACAACTGTTTATCAGCCAGCTATATTGTAATTGATAAAGAAGCCATGGGGCCATGAGAATACTGACATCAAACAGTTACTTTTCAGCTTCCTTTCCTACCTTTAAATGGTCATGCCTCTCCCTCAAAGGGACTTTGGAAAAATCATTTAAACTCTTACTCCATCACTAAAATCAGGTGAACACACAAAGCAATCTAGGGCTTGGAGCGATATATAAGGCTGGTGGTGTGTATCTGAATGTTTTTCTCTAAACCTGGGGTTTTCAACCAAGGGCCCATAGTCATGGCAGAACGCCTGGCATATATGACACCGCTGGTAGTGTGGGCCACTTTTCCCCACAGGGGCAGGTGGGGAGAGGCTCCATGACAATCATACTCTCAAAAGGGTCTGTGATGCCAAAATAGAACAAGAGGCACCGTCCTGATTGGTTCAGCCAGGGTTTTTACTTCACTTATTTATTTCATGTGGAAGACTGAAGAAAAGGCAAGAATACCCACGGGAAGTAGAGGGGAGGCCTGGCTGCCCCTACAAATATCCACAGAATGGCACAACCCTAAGTGTCCTTCAAAGATCTGTCTCTTGGCTTCGCGGCTTCAAGGTCTAAATTGTGACCATTCAGAAGACTGACATCTTCCTGGGAGCAGCAGATTTTATAATGGAGAAGCCTTCTTGGTATGTAAGCAATCAAAATAAAAGAATAGGCTGGATGCGGTGGCTCACGCCTGTAATCCCAGCACTTTGGGAGGCTGAGGCGGGCAGATCACCTGAGAGGTCAGGAGTTCGAGACCAGCCTGGCCAACATATAGTGAAACCCCGTCTCTATTAAAAAAATACAAAAATTAGCTGGGTGTTGTGGTGCACACCTGTAGTTCCAGCTACTTGGGAAGCTGAGGCAGGAGAATCGCTTGAACCTGGGAGGTGGAGGTTGGAGTGAGCCGAGATCGTGCCACTGCACTCCAGCCTGGGTGACAGAACAAGACTCCATCTCAAAAAAAAAAAAAAAAGGAAGAAAGTTCAGGATTTGCATGGTGGCCTAGGCTCTTACAATTGTGATAAGGATATACCTGCTTCATGTGGGACTCAGACACCAGAACTATGTCTTACCTGTGCTGTGCTTAAATGGGCTTTGCCAACACTGCCTTAGGAGTCTCCTTTTCCTAGACCCTAGGATTAACCAGTTTGAGGAATGGCCTTCCTTCCCTTCTCCTTTTCCTATTCTAGATACATTAAGGTATTCAATCATGATTTTCTAAGGGCTTTTTCTTAATAACCAAGTAGGAATATGTCCACCCTGATGATTTCTGTGTTAATTTCATGCATTAATAATGCTCAGAGGACTGCCTTATTTCCTATTCCTTGGAAACTAACTCCTTAGAGCTTCCTTGCACACACACTTCTAAGAGACTTTGTAAGAACTTTCTTTGTGTTTAGCTTTTGCTGAGAGGAGGGTGAAATGTAACAGAGCACACATAAAATTTCATCTAAAGCTTCCTGTTTGTTCATCCTGGCAAAACAGAGGTACAGAAAGGCTGTGAGGGAGTACATCACTCAGGCTTGAGGACTTGATTGCATCTGCATTGCACAGTGGGGAATGAGAATGTGACCAGTGACTAGAGTAGGTTATTTATTTATTCATTTATTTGAGACGAAGTTTCGCTCTTGTTGCCCAGGCTGGAGTGCAATGGGGCGATCTTGGCTCACTGCAACTCTGCCTCCCGGGTTCAAGTGATTCTCCTGCCTCAGCCTCCAGAGTATCTGGGATTATAGGTGCCTGCCACCATGGGCGGCTAATTTTTTTTTGTATTTTTAGTAGAGACAGGGTTTCACCATGTTGGACAGGCTGGTCTCGAACTCCTGACCTCCTAATCCACCTGCCTTGGCCTCCCAAATTGCTGGGATTACAGGCATGTGCCACCACGCCTGGCCAATGACTAGAGTAGGTTACTATTTATTTAGCACCTACTATACATTCTAGGCACTGTGCTTGGCACTGGGGATGGAAAGACAAGATCTATGCCCCATAGGGACCCTAATGTGAACAAATGGAGCATATTGTGCTAAGTGTTACGGTGGAGGTAAGAATAAGGTGACTTGAGAGAACTGTGTGTTGGGGGAAGGGAAAGGGACAAGGATGGAAAAGACTAGGTGTTTTCCAGGACAAGGCAGGGAACACAATGAGTTCAGGAACTACAGTCTCCTATGCCTGGAGCCTGCAGTATGTGAGAGAAAGGAGAGAGATGAACCCAAAGAGGAAGGTATGTGTTGCTGAGAAGTCAGCAGCAATTTATTTGTAGGTGGTAGGGAACATGGGCATTAGTTTCCTGCAGCTGCTGTTACATATCACAAATTTGGTGGCAACAGAAATGGATTCTCTCACAGTTCTGGAGGCCAGAAATGCTGAAAACAAGCTATTGGCAGGACTATGCTCCCTCTGGAGGCTCTAGGGGAGAATCCTTTCCTTGCCTCTTCCAGCTTCCAGTGGCTACTGGCATTCCTTGGCTTGTGGCTGCATCACTCCCATCTCTGCCTCTGTGGTCACAGTGCCTTCTCTTCTGTCAGTGTCAAATCTCCCTCTGCTTCCCTCTTATAAGGATATACATGATTGCATTTATGGCTCACCTGGATAATTGTGCATAATCTATTTTAAGATCCTTAATTAGCTGCACAAAATACCGCCCCCACTCCACTTTTCACTATCTAAGGTAACATGTACACGTTCCAGAGATTAGGACATGGATATCTTTTGGGGAACATTTTTCAGTTTACCACACTGTGTGAGATGTTAAGCAGGGCAACAAATGAGTCAGACTTACATTTACAAAGATCCTTCAAGGGATGGTGTGGCACAGTCAGAAAAAAACCTTCTGAAGACATTTATTAAACCTTCCTCATTCTTCTGTGTTTAATGACTACTTAGTATTCTTGTGAATGAATGTACCATAATTTATTCAAGCACTTCCCTCATTCATGAACTTTTAAGTTGTTTCCAATTTTTTTCCATTACAAACAATGCTAAAATGAATCACCTTGTAATGGGCCAACTGCACAATGTGCAAATATACCTGTAGGTAAATCAGGAGCCCATATTCTGGGTTCAGACTCAGACACATTGGAGAAAGATAAGAGTGAATGCCTGTTACATTTTACAATAGATAATATTAATGGATTGTAAAATATATACTGAGCACTGTTCTAAGCATTTTTGAAATGGCTTTATTGCAATACAATTCATATGCCATACAATTAACTCAAAGCATACAATTCAATGGTTTTTAGTATGTTCAGAGCTGTGCATACAACCATTACCACAATCTAATTCCAGAACATTTAAATCACCCCATTAGTCTCTTATTACCATTTCCCCTCCTCCATCCCTAGGCAACCATTAGTCTACTTTCTGTTTCTATGGGTTTGCCTATTCTGGACATTTCCTATAAATGAAATCATACAATATATGGTCTATTGTGTCTAGCTTCTGTGAAAGGGAAATATCTTGGGCCCCCCTCAAATAACTAAAGGGAAAATTCAAGCTGGGAACTGCTTAGAACAAACCTGCCTCTCATTCTATTCAAAGTTATCACTGTGTTCACTGAGATAAATGCACATCTGATTGCCTCCTTTGGAAAGGCTGATCAAAAACTCAAAAGAGTGCAACCATTTATCTCTCACCTATCTGTGACCTGGAAGCCCCCTCCCCGCTTGAGTCTTCCTGCCTTTGCTTCGAGTTGTCCTGCCTTTCCAGACAAAACCAATGTACTTCTTACACATATTGACGGATGCCTCATTTCTCCCTAAAATGTATAAAACCAAGCTATGCCCCAACGACCTTGGGCACATGTCGTCAGGACTTCCTGAGGCTGTGTCACAGGTGCTGTTCCTCAACCTTGGCAAAAGAAACTTCCTGGTTAACGAGACCTGTCTCAAATTTTCGGGGTCCACACTTCTTTCACTTAATACAATGTTTTCGAGGTTCATCCACGTTGTAGCATGTGTCAGTACTCCATTCCTTTTTATTGCATGGGTATGTCACATTTTATTTACCACTAATCAGCTGGTGGCCATTTGTATTGTTTCCACTCTGTTGCCCAGGCTAGAGTGCAGTGGCTTACTGTACTGACATCATGGCTTACTGCAGCCTTGACCTCCTGAGTCCAAGCCATTCTTCCTCCTCAGCCGCGCAAGTAGCTTGGATTACAGGTGCCCCGCCAGCCTGGCTAATTTTTAAAAATGTTTTGAAGAGATGAGGTCTCCCTATGTTGCCCAGGCTGGTCTGGAACTCCCGGGCTCAATCCATTTTCCCAAAGTGCTGGGAATACAGACATGAGCCACCATGCCCAGTCTATTTTTAGTTTTTTTAAGGTCAGTAAAACAAACTATTGTACAAACACAAAACAATTTAACAATCTATTATTCCTTTCAACATTCCTTCAGTCAGTTTTTTTTTTTTTTTGAGACAGAGTCTTGCTCTGTTGCCCAGGCTGGAGTGCAGTATCCTGGTCATAGCTCATTACAGCCTGGAACTCCTTGGCTCAAGTGAGCTTCCTGCCTCAGCCTCCGGAGTAGCTGGGCTTGCAGGCATGCCCCACCACACCAGGCTAAGCCCTTGAGTGATTAAAAAAATCTTTTCCTGTGTAGGCACGATCGCAATATGGATGAACCACAGCCTTTGTTCCCGTCTGCACAAGGCTTCTTCGCCGTCTTTGTTTCTCCAGAGCCTTGCACGTGGTAGGTGCTCAGCATTCGTTGACTGGATCAAGTAGGGCGAGGGAGCGCGGCCCGTTCCGGTTTAAAACTGCTCCGGACGCCGAATCAGTGTTTGGCAGCGCCTGGTGGTTTTCAATCCCAGCCCCTCCGACCCGACCCGACCCCCGGGACCAAAACAAGCGGAGGCGGGCGCCGGCGCGGGCGCGCGGGGCATGCCGGGAACCCCCAGGTGGGCAGGTGCCTGGGCGGGGCGCGCCGCGGTAGGCGCGCGGGCGGCGGGGCGGCTGCCTAGCACCCGGAAGAGCCGTCAACTTAGCGAACGCAACAGGCTGCCGCTGAGGGACTGGAGCTGGTGGGGACTGGGCCGCAATGGACAAGCTGAAGAAGGTGCTGAGCGGGCAGGACACGGAGGACCGGAGCGGCCTGTCTGAGGTGAGTGAGCCCGGGGCCGTCGGCCCCTTCTCGCCGCGCTCCCGCCCTGCGTCCCCTGCCCGGGCCTGGGAAGCCTGCGGGGACTCTCTGGAGTTTCTGGACCGTAGCTCTGCCCCTTCTCCAGCTCTTCTTCTGCAGGGCTCCGCGAAGAGGCCTGGCACTACACGGGGCAGTGGCCGCGGCGTCCTTTTCTGCCCCGCGCCCCTTCAGCCCATCCTCCCTGACAAGGGGACGGCGCAGGAGGAAATCCCCGGACTGAGCTGCGAGTGGGAGAGCGGGCGACTGGACTGTCGGCCCCGGCCCCACCGGCCGGGGAATGCGCTTTAGGGCCGGGTAGGGCTGGGGGCCCCGAGGTCCTGGCGGAAGGAGCCCTTGCTGGGTGGGTCCGGGGAGCCAGACCCGGACTGGGGTGTTGGGGTGGCGGTCCCTACCTCGCGACGGGGCTAGTGGCCGCGCCCCGAGCTCTGCCTTGGTTTTCTGTCCGGTTTAGGTTGTAGGGTGTGACACTCCCACCCGCCCCTGTACACATTGCCTTGTGATTGGGGGTGAGAAACTGCCCCCATCCCATGAGGGCAGGGACCACATCTTGTGTCTCTGTCCACACTGCCCACACCTAGACTCTAGACACCCAGCGCCTCAGGAAACTGCCTGCGTGTTGGTTTATTAGAAAAGCTTTTTTTTTTTTTTTTTTTTTTTTTTTTTCTGAGACAGAGTCTCACTCTGTCGCCCAGGCTGGAGTGCAGTGGCGCGATCTTGGCTCACTGCAGCCTCCGCCTCCTGGGTTCAAGCGATTCTCCCACCTCAGCCTCCCAAGTACCTGGGATTACAGACACCCGCCACCAAACCCGGCTAATTTTTGTATTTTTACTAGGGACGGGGTTTCACCATCTTGGTCAGGCTGGTCTCGAACTCCTGACCTCAAGTGATCCGCCCACGTCTGCCTCCCAAAGTGCTGGGATTATAGACATGAGCCACCGCGCCCGGCCTATTAGAAAAGTTTTGATCGTGCTGAAACCTGGCTACTAATGTCCTATGTTGTAGAACCACACAAAATGCTGCATTTCTATTTGGGGTGCTTTTAGCTTTTGTTTTCCTTTTTGGATGACAAAATAACGTTTCTCTTCACTTTTTGGTGTATTCTTTGGCCTCCGTTCCCCGTCTGTTAAATGAGGATGTTAAGATGATATGGCCAACTGGAAACTAATCAGTGTTTCTTTTGGTTTCTCAGCAAGTTCTTCTTTCTCAGCAAGCTGCTGTCACCCACGTTTGTGGTTGCTGATTTTATTCGGTTTTGTTTTGTGTGATACTGGGACTTACACTTTCTGCATGACATCTCAGAATGTAAAACTTGCTCTCTGAATCTTCACCTTGAGGGAGTAATTCTATGGGATCGAATGTTGGAGTCACTGAAATTTAACTTTTTGATATTTCACAACAAGTTGGTGGGTTCTTTTTAATTTGTTGCCTTTATTGGTCAAGGCTCAGGAGTAATTTCACGGGTTCTTTTTTCTTGATTTCTAGCCTCTATTATGAATCTCAAGCGGAACCTCAGACCGGGCCTAAGAAAGGTCTGACTCGTAGGTAGCTGACCCTCGTTATTTAAAGCTTTATTTCCATAGACTGTCAACCAGCCTTTATGAACAGTTGGTGCTTAAGAGGCAGACACTTTCTCTCCCTGCAGACTGTTGAGAGGTGGAGTGTTGACAGTGGGATGATGCAGATATTATTGTCTCGAAAATCATCACGAAGCAGTGGGCTGACCCTCAACAGTGGACGAATAGTAAAGTTTGCAAACATAAATGCTGAGCTTGTTTTTAACCTAAAATGGTGAACGTCTGTGTTGGATACTGTGAGAAGGGCTTTAATGTGTTACGCTGAGGCATCTGTTGGATCTAATTTAAAAAGAATAGGTGCTTCGTTCTTGTTTTAAAATACTTTGGTCAGTTGGTCAGTTTCCTCTTTCTGAGTGAGATTTCTGTTTATAACATCATTGTATGGCACTTCCAGAGTCTTGAATTCCTGGGAAATGTTTTGTTGCCGACTAACTTCATCTTCCAGGCTGTTTCAGCTTAGTGTTTACTGATTAGGTCAGAGCCTCCTTTAAAATATTGGTACTGATTTGATTGTCTCATATTTTTCGTGGTTTGGGGGCTGGTAGAACTGGAGGATTCTGTGGGGAAATTGCTATTTTGTGTGGTAAGTTGAATTAGGCGCTCTTAAAATCTCTTTAAGAGGTCACTAGAAGAGAGTGCTTTTTAAAACCTTTATTCCTTTAATGCAAACCATAAAGGTGTGACTAGTTCTATTTCTCCTACCTCTCCTAGGTAGTTATAAAATTTGCATGGCAGTATCTAATTATAACCTCACGATGAATTTTGTGATTGATACCTCATCTTCATAAATATACCTTAAGTCTTTAGTTTCAATGGACTTCTTTCTGAAAGTATAGGTTTTATGTTTTTTATAAAGGATTCTGGGGACAAGAAAGGTATGAATAGTATCTAATTTTAAAGTGTGGAAATGAAGCAGTATTTCTTTCTCACCTTCTCCTGGTTACCAATCCTGTTTTTCTGAACAATTCTTAGTATTATTCTTGGCAAGAGCCCCTCTTCTCTCCACATCACAGAGTGAAAGGGATCTTTGTGAATAACTGCCAGTCAGACTGCCTGTGAGCGCATTGCCTACAAATTCCATCCAGGTACCATTTTAGCTACTCTAATTTCCAAAAACAATATGCTGGCACAGCTTCCAGCAGTCATGAATTTACAGACATTTTATGAGTTTGTTTTCATAATTTGGCAAAAAGAAGTGTTTTGCTTTCACTGAGTCCAGTTATAAGAAGTGGAACAACAGCTTCCTCCTTCCCTGACCAAGTGTGCATGTAAAAGAACTTGCAACCACATGTAATGGAAAAATACAGTGGTGAAATATGCCCCCCACCCCTTCCATTTTGGCAAACAGAGTAACATTTGGATGGATTCAGCTTGAGAGACTTGGATATGGAGTGTCACTTTCCTTTCTGAAGGTAGAAACCAGAAACACATTCTTGGCTGAATTGCTTCCTATTGCGGTTATTTTGATTTGTATGAGGGCTGGAATCTCACTGAGACAGAGTGGAGTCTCGCTCTGTGGCCCAGGCTGGAGTGCAGTGGCTCTATCTCGGCTCACTGCAGGCTCTGCCTCCCGGGTTCAGGCCATTCTCTGGAATCTCACTGTTCTGTTGAGGTTATTTAGCAATCTAGATGTCAAAGCCAATTCAAATTTCATTCTTAACCTTATGGTTTATCCTCTTCAAATAGAAAGGTTGAATCTTTTCTATTTGTTGATGCTATGTAGTTAGTACTCAGGGAACCATCCAGTCCAATCTTACTACCACTTTTCTTGCTGCAGACAAGCCAGTCCAGTCCTCCTACCATGCTTCTTCCTGTGAACAAGCCAGGCCAATCCTACTACCGCTCTTTTCTTCCCACCTGCAACTAGTTCTTTTCTCACTTTGGCAAGGTAAGTTCTTTGGTTCTTGCATGAGTAGGAAGAGTGGTAGCTTCTCATTTTATTCTATCCTTGGTGAGAGCTTAAATGCTTCAGTCAGAAGTAGCCTGACTAGATTGTCTGGGACCTTGTAAAGCCTGGTACCAGAGCATCATCACATGGCTCATTTTAGAGTCCAAGGGGGTTTGGGAAACCGGACTCCTCCAGGAGAGGTTTTCCTCAGCGTAAAACCAGGTGGCTCATCTGTCAGGTCTTAACACTGGGCCCCTGCTGTCTGTTATCATCCCTAATTTGTGCCTTCTGTTCAGGGTCATGAGCCCAGTTCCAATATATATGAATGTATAACCTGACCTAAATACCTTTCTCCTGAGTGGAGAGTAAGGTAGGCTTTGGCAATACGTGCCACACCTGAGGGGAGCCTCTCATCCTTCTTTTCAAGCTTCTGGTTTGACGGGAACTCTGAAGACAGGGTTGAAAACAGATCCCTGAGCTGGGGGTAGTCAAGGCTGACGGAGTTGCCAGTCTAATGACTCTTGACTTTCTGCCACTACCTACCTTCTTCCATCAGCTGGGTGGAAATATGGTAGGAAACTCTGACCACATTGCTAGATGGAGACTATGCTGGCCATACAAGGTGAGCCCTGTGTGAATATACATGGCCTAGCTGCCCTGTGTGGTGTTGGTCTCTCACGGCAGCTGTCTTTGTCCAGCTTGGAACAGCTGTTCCCACTTGCATCAGGTGGACAGACTGGCAGGGTCACCAGTGCAAAGACTTTGTTGTCATTTTTTTCCGAGACAGAGTTACGCTCTTGTTGCCCAGGCTGGAGTACAATGTATGATTTCGGCTCACTGCAACCTCCACCTCCCAGGTTCAAGCAATTCTCCTGCCTCAGCCTCCCAAGTAGCAGGGATTACAGGCATGCACCACCACCCCCGGCTAATTTTTTGTATTTTTAGTAGAGACAAGGTTTCACCATGTTGGTCAGGCTGGTCTCGAACTCCTAACCTCAGGTGATGCGCCCACCTTGGCCTCCCAAAGTGCTGGGATTACAGGCATGAGCCACTGTGCCCAGCTGTTGTCATTTTTGACATGGGAAAAGAACCATTGGGAGCTACTCACAGGCTCTCCTGTTTCAGTAGTGTTTTTGGAACTCCTGGCTTCTCCTGAACTTTGCTCCAGGGAGGGATTAATCATGATGGCAAAGAATCAGGATGAACAGGACAGTAATTAATTAACCAGGATCTGTCTGCCACTTGGATGAGTTGGCTGATGCCAGCATCCTGTAAGTACAACATTTGAACCAAGAGTGAATAATGTGGGTGAGACTTGATGTAGGAGACGATGACCAGTGGAGCAGCTGCTTGAGTGCCGTCCCCTCATCTTTTCCTTATTTCCTGGGACCCTGCCTGGTGGAGGATCCCAGGTGGACTTGTGAGTTCCTGGTGGACTCATGCTTTTCCAGGTGTGGTCCTCATTCTGCCTGGGTTGTAAGAAGGCTCTGGGCTACTCTAGGATTGGCTGTCTTGCCTTCCTGTTGGTGAAATGGGTTGTGCTTGAGGCAAGGAGTTTCTACCTCTGAAGATGTTCAGCTGGAGGCACAGCTGTCAGCTGCTAGAGAGGAGATTCATGTCTGCATAATAACTTTACAGCTCTGATAAAGTCTGGATTTGATGACTTACATCGCCTGAGTGTGTAGGATTCTGTGCTCCTTGCCTTCCCTAATACAACTTAACACTTTCTAGATTTAGTTATGTGCTTGCTTTGTTTTTAGTAAATGTGTGTGTATATGTATTTTTTTTTTTTTCAATTTTAGGTTGTTGAGGCATCTTCATTAAGCTGGGGTACCAGGATAAAAGGCTTCATTGCGTGTTTTGCTATAGGAATTCTCTGCTCACTGCTGGTAAGATTTCCCTTCCTCCTCTGTCTTTTCCTCCTACCTGTCTTTGCTATATATTCCCCCTTTTGTCCACCTCCTTTCCCCTTTTGCCCTTCACTAAAATGCATGGATGAGAGGAGAGGGGAATAAGGGAGGTGGGGAGGGAAACGGACTCCTCAGGGCTTCCTCTGGGAGCTCTGCTTGTGTGGCCGGGTGGGAGGGGTTGCTCATGTGCAAACACTGTGCTTTAAATTCCAGGGTACTGTTCTGCTGTGGGTGCCCAGGAAGGGACTACACCTCTTCGCAGTGTTTTATACCTTTGGTAATATCGCATCAATTGGGAGGTAACTTTTTAAAAAATCCAATTTTAGCCAATCATTAGATGGGAAAATGGATGTTGGTTGCCCTTGAGGGAGGTGAAGGAGGAGGCTCCAGTAGTTGTAAGGGATTTGGAGAGAAATAGTTAGAATATCTCACATTCATATCTTATTATTTGAAAACATTTTATATCTTAGTTTGAAACACCTGGGAGAAAGCAGCAAATGTTTTGCCATTGTGATTTTACATGTACAGAAACTGCGACACAAAGCAGTTCAGTGATTTCTCCAGGGTTTACAACCCAGTCCTCCTGCTTGCTGTATTCTTACTGCTGTCAGAGATTGAGTTGATGGTTTTCAAAGGGCTCATCACTCCACTGGCCATAAGGGAAACTGGTTTTTATTTAGTGTCAGACCTTCCCAGACCTGAGTAGCAGCTCATGTGGACAGGGCATCTGAGCGCTTCCTGGAGGTGGGCAGCCCATTCTGCATGTTGTGGAGGCACACACTTTCCAGGTCAAGCTCATTCACGCTGATGCTTCAGTCTCACACTGGTGCCAACAACTCCACCTTCTCCAACTGGGAGCGCTGGCCTGGCCTCTACCTGAATGACCTGCAGGAACCTGAACTCAGTCATCTTGTTTCCCCGTTTTCCCTTCCCTTGTGTCTCTGTAAATGGCTTCAGAGTCCTGGGGGTCCAAGTCTCCCCTGCATGATTCCTCACCAGGGCTTGATGTAACCCTGTCTTACTGGCTCCTTCCTCTTTGTCCCCATGGCTGCTTGTGCTTCACTGACTGACTTGCATGCTCAGTGGGTAAGCATTGATCACACTCTGTGCTGGGCTCAGAGGATACAAAGACAAGTCCAGTTTGGTCCCTGCCAGGCAGACAGACATATAACTCATGATATAACAAGATATGGAAAGAGATTCTCAAGGAGGGGCAGCCGACACGACCTGAGTCAGGGAGGGCTTCCTAGAGAAGGTGATATCTGAGCTGGCCTTAGTTTTGGCCTGTTATCACCCTTACCTGAGCAAGATGCATCTGCTTGGTCTCTCTGTCTCCTCCATTGCCCCTCTCAAGACCATTTTCCACTGAGCTGTAGAGCCATTCATTTATAGCCCTGCTTAGCCCCCTCAAGTGGCCCCCTGTTTTGTCTGTACAAATGAAGTCCAAATGCCTCAGCACGCATACAGTCAAGCCTCTTTGAGATCTGGCTTCACCGTTGTCCCATTCCCTATACAGTGTGCTTCCCAGCCAGGCTGAACTTCTTGGATTTCCCAAAATGCCATTGTGCCCTTGTTAGGTTGTTTATTCTGCCTGGAATGCTGCCCTATCTGTACCTCCCCTGGTTTGGTAGATACTTGCTCATTTGTTAAGACCTGGCTCAAAAGCCACCTCTTCTATGAAGCTTTTCCTGATTACCTCCTCCTCTCCAGAATTGATGACTTCTTCCTTTGGACTCTCAGTATCCCGTCTATATTTATGTGCCAGTGCAGGTAGCATTTTATTACGCTGACTTGTTAGATCTGTAAGCCACTTGATAAGGGCTGCACGTGTATCTTGTTCCCAGTTGTACCCAAACTTAGCTCTGTGTCTGGCTGGAAATGGGGGATGTTAATTAAATGATTGATTGTATGATTCTGGCCACCTGTGTAAAGCTTAATTTATTAGTGCTTATGACAGTAAAATGCTGACCCTTAGAGATGTCTCTTGTTGCCTCTAAAGCTTTCTCCAATACTAACTTTGGGTGGGGGGTTGTTTTGGGCAGACAGTGTAAGTTACATTGTATAGTCTAGACTGAGCATAAATATATGGGTGTGTTGCTTAGTCCAGAAAAGCTCTTTAGCAAATCCCTATGGGCTGGATTCTTCATAGACTGTGTAGGGAAATAATAAAGGGAGCAAATTGTTATTTTCAGGGTATTTGGGAGTTTGTGTCTTTGCCTGTAGTCTGTTATGGTTTTGTGTATATGCTGTGTTTAATTTTTAGGACCAGCCTTGACTGTTGCTTCTTATTCGGTGTAGGTTAAAGAAGTGTTCTCTTTAGTTGGGACACTTGAGAGTGAAGCCTTGCAACTTAATGGCACTTCAAAGAGAGGAAGACTTACTGGCCGGGTGTGGTGGCTCACGCCAAGTTGATGTGTTAGACATGACAGTCTGCTTCATTTGTGATTACTCTTGCTAGCCATGTCTCAAGTTCATTCATACAGAAAGCATGCTGGGGGCCAGGCGCGGTGGCTCACGCCTATAATTCCAGCACTTTGGGAGGCTGAGGTGGGCGGATCACGAGGTCAAGAGATCGAGACCATCCTGGCCAACATGGTGAAACTCTGTCTCTACTAAAAATACAAAAATTAGCTGGGTGTGGTGGCGTGTGCCTATAGTCCCAGCTACTCGGGAGGCTGAGGCAGGAGAATCACTTGAACCCAGGAGGTGGAGATTGCAATGAGCCGAGATTGCATCACTGCACTCCAGCCTGGCGACAGAGCAAGACTCCATGTCAAAAAAAAAAAAAAAAAAAACCCAGCATGCTGGGGATGTCTTTTTAGAGCTTTGGAATCCAATAGCTATAGAGTCAAATGGTAGCTGTGTGATTTTCTCGTCTCTAAAATAAGTGTAATACATAACCCACAAAGTTGTTGAGAAGAAATGAGGTAATATATGTAATATCTGGCATTTAGCAAACATTCAACAAATAACCCATGATGATATCATCATCATTAGAATTATTCCCTGAAGATTATGAAAGAAAATGAAATGTTCTACTTTTTAACATAAGCTACCTAAGCCTGTAAAGTATGGTTTTTCTTTAAACTTCCTGAGCCTTGTTTGTTTCCATGAGTAGGTATTCTCAGGGAGGCAAGGTAGCACCTCTCAAGGAGAAGGCTTATCTAACCTAGTGGTATGATATGATTCTACAGTCACACCCACATGCATTTACAGCCTGGGTCTATCATTCCCTAGTTGGGTGGCCTTGGATAAAGTAACTCTGTGGGCTTTGGTGTGGTAATTGTTCCTACTTTATAGGTTGGTTGTTGATGGATTAAATGAGAATAATGCACAAAAGGCCCTTCAGCACAGTGCCTTCCACAGAATGAGAGCTTTTCAAATGTTAGCTACTATTGCCAAGATACAGGAAATCTTGGGGAGGCGACTCAGCGTGCCTAGTGCAGTTCTGTTCTGAACGGCTTGTGTGCATGTGTTTGCCTTTTAGTACCATCTTCCTCATGGGACCAGTGAAACAGCTGAAGCGAATGTTTGAGCCTACTCGTTTGATTGCAACTATCATGGTGCTGGTAAGGTCTGCTTTTTAGCTGGACTTCTCAAATGGGAGTTTTTATTTCTATTGTATAAGATTTTTTTCTTTTTAAACCTAAAGACCTCTTCTCTTTTTCCGTTCAGCTTGACTTATTACCCTATTCCTATAACCATGTGGCAGAAGGGAACACTCTACGTAATACTACGATCCCCTCCTCCCCTACTTTGTGTTTCCGTGAGTGTCAAGGTGCTACCAGTTCTAAAAAGCACCTCTAGAGGGCGTTGCTTGTCAGATTAGCCAGAGTGGTGTGGTGGTAGTAAGGGAGCTCAGACACCTTCCTGGTGACTGTTGAAGCCACACACAGGCAGGGCTTAGAGGGAATAACTCAGAAACACAGGAGTCATTCTCTAGGGTGGGTGTCCTGTCTTATAGAATGGCCTGTTTATTCCTCATTATCTGACTTGGGGACTTATTACTGTTTTTCATCAGTCTCCCCAAAGTGGGAGTGGCCTCCTTATGGCCTGTCATCCTTGTACCCTGCTCTGACAACATTGTCTTTAGCTTTGTTATATCTTCCTGTCCCATTGACCCTAAATGCCTCTCATTTTTGGCCTATTTTCTTCCCTGTGGTTGTCAAAATCATTCCAGACCTACATTCTCTGGACTCTTATAACTATTGCAACATTTGAAACTTGAAGAACATACTTTTATTTTTAGTTTCATTTATATAATCTCATTTGTTCAAATAGGTGAGTTATCAAAAGCTGTGACCACATTTACTATTTATTTTGTATCCTTTTAGAGTATTGGGCACAATGCTGGACACAGAGAATGTTTAGGGCATATTTGAGTGGTTACTGTTATAGAAGGATGGCGAGGAAGGGCATGGCTGACTGCTCTAGCACCAGTTGTCCTTGGCCAGCCTCAGATGCCCATGGCCTGGACAAGTCTGCAGAAAGAGCTTTCTAAGAATGGCCTTAGGGAAAGTGTTAGGTGATAGGTACACAAGTAACTGGCATGCTGACTGTGAGATTGATATCTCATGTTAACCTTTGTCCTCACATGTGCTTTCTGCTGCAGAGACTAGCATTTGGTAGGAGTTAAAATAGAAAGATTTGTGTTAAGCTTACTTTAGTGCATTTGAAGGAAAAGGTGGATGGACAGATGAATGGGTGGGCCTGAAATGTGATTTGTTTGCTGGGCAGAGGTTCTGGGAAAACTTGAAAGTAAAAGAACATCTTATCTATGTGAATCTCTATTGGTTAGTTTGATTCATGGAGATTTTTAACTATTCTGCCAAATATGGGTGCTCGGGTGGGTTAACTGCTTTGAGATGAAGGATGCATAAGTATTGTGCATTTGTGAAGAATAACAAGTTTTGAGTTTTTTTTTTTTCCTGCCATGTTATTGTCATTAATGAATGTTTCCTTTCTCCCTTTAGTTGTGTTTTGCACTTACCCTGTGTTCTGCCTTTTGGGTAAATGTATATTTTAATTTTTCTTAACCATTTTGGCTTTTGCCCCTTGTCTCACACTCTCCTATAACCATATTATTATTTTTCCAGTGGCATAACAAGGGACTTGCACTTATCTTCTGCATTTTGCAGTCTTTGGCATTGACGTGGTAAGTAACCTTTTAAATAATCCCCTCCCACATAGCCCACTGACTAATGTAGCTGAAGGAGATAAAACTCACATATTGTGGGTGGGAGAATTAAGAAAACACAGAAGCTGTTTAATTTAAGGATTCTCAATGATGAAAGTGAAGTCAGGCTCCAGAGCGAATGCCCATCAACCCAGCCCACTGCCAATAGATGGCATTAGTGGTCTTGAGTGGTCACAGGAGGCTCCTAGTTTGCCTGCTGTGGCATTTTTGCTGAACTAATGGTTGATTTTTGAGATGTTACAAATATTATTAAGCCACTCATGTCCGGTAAGTGCAAGGACAATAAAAGTATTATAAGGGATGTTAAAAAGGCTTGTGAGTCCAATAGAGGTTAACAGAAAAGGAAACTGGTAAGAAAAATAATGTTACATTTGTGGTAGAATGAATCATTTAACAGAAGGACAAAGAGTGAATTGTCAGCAGGAGATGAGGAACAGTCACTGACGAAATGGAAAAACGTGTGTCTGTGGGCTGTAGGATCAGCGTATGTGCTTAGAGTCTTGTTGGCTTTTGGTAATTCAGCTGAAGAGTAGGAAATTGTAACTCTGGAGCCAAGCATAGTAAAAGGGCCGCTGGAGACATTTTGTGAAACCATAAATGAGGCTGTAGGTTCACAGTCCTTTCAAGCCTATATGACCTCAGAGTGAGAGGGGTGGTGGCATAGTTGGAATCTGTAGGTTCCAAGACATTTCTGTAGTTCTTTCAAAGTTTATCAAGGGATGGTATCTGCTGGAACAGTTTCAGTATAGATGTGACTCACCTATTTTTGAAAAAAATGTTTGCTACAATGTAAAGAAAAGAGGATTGTGGACATTTTAAAGTTCTGAAGAATTGGTTAACTCCTATTTGGTAGAAATGAATCTTGAGACTGTAAGCTTAACTCCCATCCCTCCCTTTAGCAATTTTGGACTTTTGAATAAATATAGTTACAAATTGCCTTTTGGAATTTACTGTGTTGACAAGTAATTGAGCTTCTGTACATGGTAAGTATAAGATATGGAGAAGGATGGTGGTGTTTGTGTGTGTGTGTGTGTGTGTGTGTTTAAATGACATGCACATTCGAGTGGTAGACTGTTTATATTTTGATTTTTCTTCTAGGGCAGAAATTGGTACCCATATACACACACCTTGCTTTGCTTATAGACTGATTTTGAATCCATTTTCAGAGGTTCAGCATTCATATGGGTTCAGCTGAATGGTGATATTCCCTTCAACACTCACGTGTTCCGACTGTGTTTGCTTTTCTAAGGGCTAACTTACAGCCTGCCTGACACACAGTGCCTGGTTCTTTAGCGTTATGGAGCCTCTTCCTTGTATATGGTTCCCTTCTAAGTGACACGGCTGAGCTAACTGGAATTTACCAAGATACCTTTGGATGTACTACATTTTCACTCATAGAGTAGTTGGTAGCATTTTTTTCTTCTTCTTTTTTATTCTCTTTTCTCTTCTTTTAAAATTAATAGGAGCAGAGCAGAAAATTTATCCCAATTAGGTAGAAGTTAAATTCTGTTTAGAATTTATAAAATGTTAGGAGTTCAACTGTGCCAGGTATGGGTGGCTCACACTGTAATGCCAAGACTTTGGGAGGCTGAGGTGGGAGGATTGCTTGAAGTCAGGAGTTTGAGACTAGCCTGGACAGTGTAGCAAGACTGGGTCTCTGCAAAACAAACAAACAAACAAAAAAACATTAAAAAATTAGCCAGGCATGGTGGCACATACTTGTAGTCCCAGCAATTCTGGAGGCTGAGGCAGGGGGATTGCTTCAGCCTTCTAGGCTTGAGCCTGGAAATTCAAGGCTGCAGTGAGCTATGATTGAGCCACTATATTCCAGCAGCCTAGGTGACGAGCACGACCCTGTCTCAAAAAAAAAAAAATAAATAAATAAATAAAGGCCGGGAGGTGCAGTTCAACTATTCTGGGTTTTATTTGATATTTTTTCAGAATAGAGTTTCTGTGCCATCTGGGTATCTGAAATCTGACTGTTTAAGGCAATTGCTGCTAGCTCAAGGTTATAGCAGTACTGCATTGAGGCTGAGGTCATATGGGTTATCTCCACATGAACCTTTTGCCCTTCTTCTGCGGCTGCCTATCTGTACATGGCCACAGTGTGTGTGTTTGGGTACACATGCATGCACATGCATGGGCCTTTGTGTGCACATGCTCATCCCCCAGGCTGAGTATGGGAGAGAGTCTGGATAAATCACTGCAGGTATTCTTACAGCTCAGAAGCCCATTCTGCTGGATAATCTGCTACTCCCTTCATCCCATTTGACCCTTTGTTTTGTTTTTCATTATAGGTATAGCCTTTCCTTCATACCATTTGCAAGGTAAGACTGTGTATATGGAAATAACGATTTCTGTCATTCATTTTAATTTAGAGTCTGCTTTCAGAGAGTATATCCTATTTTATTTATCTTTACTGAAGTCTTTTGAGCCAAGTAGACAAATACTATACATCTTATTTATAGATAAGTAAGTGAAAGGTCACCCCACCACCCACTCTAATTATACAACTAATGATGGATATTTACCCAGGTACACCAATTTCCAATGCTGTGAACATTCTACTATTATATATGGTGCATATATGCACATTATTACTCTTTTAACCTGTAGCTTTGAGTAGGGTTTTTTTTTTTTTTAAATAAAGATGAATGTCATTTCATATCACTGAGTAAGATATGGAGGGATCTCAATTCGTGCTTCTTGCAGTATCCCACTGATGGGAAGGTTTCACAAGAGTTTATAAAGGGAGAGTAAGCAGTACCAGGGCTTCCTAATTAGCAGTGTGACCTCGAGCAGTTCTCTTGACCCCTCTGGCCTCAAAGCATGGATAAGTAGACTGAGTTGGTCTAGATCATCTCCAGAGGCCTCTTTTAGCTCTGAAATTCT
Source organism: Pongo pygmaeus (assembly GCF_028885625.2). Taxonomy (NCBI): domain Eukaryota; kingdom Metazoa; phylum Chordata; class Mammalia; order Primates; family Hominidae; genus Pongo; species Pongo pygmaeus. The sequence continues at coordinate 81,856,401 of NC_072373.2, read as the reverse complement.
AATACTCCATACCTCTTTAAGCACTTTCAGTGATGGACTTCTCAAAATTAGCCGCATGATCTTTCCCTCTGACTTTGTTCTAATGCAACTATTTAACTTCTGTTCTTTTTTTTTTTATCATTACCTGTTAATTAAAAACAAGCTTTTTAAAAAAACTGTACTGGGCCAGGCGCAGTGGCTCACGCCTGTAATCCCAGCACTTTGGGAGGCCGAGGCGGGCGGATCACGCTGTCAGGAGATCGAGACCATCCTTGCTAACACAGTGAAACCCTGTCTCTACTGAAAATACAAAAAATTAGCTGGGTGCTGTGGCGGGCGCCTGTAGTCGCAGCTACTTGGGAGGCTGAGGCAGGAGAATGGCGTGAACCCAGGAGGCGGAGCTTGCAGTGAGCCGAGATGGCACCACTGCACTCCAGCCTGGGCGACAGAGCGAGACTCCGTCTCAAAAAAAAAAAAAAAAAAGTACTGAGGAAATGAAAAATTATGCATGACTTGGGAAGGAGGAAGAGCAATCTTATGTCTTAACAAATTTCTAGACTGTTGCTGACAGTGATTTGAAAGTATTGAGGAGTGATTGATTGGATGCGAAGTTAAGCCTTTCAAGTGAAAGGCAGCTGAGTGTCTTTGTTGATAGATTCTAGGAGGGTAACAGTTATGAAATACTCCATGCAGACCTGGCTGGTTTTGGGGCCTGGTGGCTTGTCTGAGAAGAATATGGGCAGGGATGTCCTGGGAAGCTAGATTTTTAAGTGAAGTAAGCCAGAGTTCATCATAACTGAGCATCCAATGAGATATTGATCAACCTGCCAACATATGAATATTTCTTGGTCCCTGAACCAGCTACATAATTTTCAGGGCCCAGTGCAAAATAAAAATGTGAGCTTCTTGTTCAAAAATCATAGGCCGGGCACGGTGGCTAAGCCTATAATCCCAGCACTTTGGGAGGCCGAGGTGGGCGGATCACGAGGTCAGGAGTTCGAGACCAGCTTGACCAACGTGGTGAAATCCTGTCTCTACTAAAAATACCAAAATTAACCGAGTGTGGTGGCGTGCACCTGTAATCCCAGCTACTCAGGAGGCTGAGGCAGTAGAATCGCTTGAACCTGGGAGGAGGAGGTTGCAGTGAGCCGAGATCACGCCATTGCCCTCCAGCCTGGGCAACAGAGGGAGACTCTGTTTCAAAAAAAAAAAAAAAAGATTAAGAATTTCAAGATGGCAACATCAAATCAAGGCATTAAACCCAATGTGGACCCTTCTAAGTATGGGGCCAGTGCAGTTGCACAGGTCTTATTCGTGAAACTTGCTTGGAGTCATTCGTCAGAGCTTCAGGCTTGATCTGGATTGGCATGTATAAAACTTATGTACAAGTGATTGATAGAATGATGGGATTTTATTTGAGATAGTGAGTTTCATGTGCTGAGGAGATGAATTACTCCTCTAGTAGGGAGGGAATCACAGAGCTAGATCCCACCCTTCTATTTTTTTTTTTTTTTTTTGAGATGGAGTCTCACTCTATGGCCCAGGCTGGAGTGCAGTGGCCTGATCTCAGCTCACCTCAGTCTCCAATCTCCCGGCTTCAAGCTATGCTCCTGCCCCAGCCTCCATGTGCACGCCGCCATGCCAGGCTCATTTTTTGTATTTTTAGTAGAGATGGGGTTTCACCGTGTTGGCCAGGCTGGTTTCGAACTCCTGACCTCAAGTGATCGGCCCGCCTCGGCCTCCCAAAGTGCTGGGTTTACAGGTCCGAACCACCATGCCCGGCCCCACCCTTCTATTTGTAAGTTCCCCTAGAATAGCTTTTCCCACGGTGTTCCACAGAAATAGTGTTTCTGTGGAAGAAAAGAGTTCTATGATCAAGCAAGTTTGAGAAACAGGTTAAGCAAAATTAGGTAGGTTCCTCTTTGCCTGGCTTGCTAGATCCTTCCATATGCTATGTGTATTGTGAGCTGCCATGAGGGGGACTTATGTGGCCATAAAACTCTTCTTGTGCAGAGACTTTTCTGAGACTACAGTGCAGAGTGTATCTCAAGAAATGCTGCCCTGGAATCATCTTGATATTAAAATGCAGTGCCTACTCATGGAAATGCATCCATTCACCTCTCCCTCCCTTATGTGACTCCCAATGTCCTTAGTGCAGCACAGTTGAGAACGTGGAACAGAGCTGGGGTATGAGAAGCCTAGTGCCACATTGCACAGTGTGGTGTGGTGGTGGAAATGGAGGTGCTTGCTTGGGTAGAATAGTAATTTCTTGAAGACCAACTCTTCCTTGCACCCTCTACACTGAATTCCAAGCAGTAAATACCTGTGATAAGGCTAATATAGCATATTAATAAGTGCTCAGGACCCATAGTGAGCTCCCTTCTGCTGCCTGCTTAGAATGAAGAAAGGTCCCAGTTAATATTTGATTTAATGCTGTCAGTGCATTCTGTGATTTTGGCCGATATTAAAGTGCAGCAGTCCTGACTGATTTCTTAGTTTCTGACAGTCTATATTATCTTTTTCTCTGATTATGATGGCTAATCCCATAATCAGACTGTAGGGTAAGTGGGGACATCCCCTCTTAGAGATGAGGAATTTGAAACTCAAACAGGACAAGGAACTTTCCCAGGATAGTACTACTAATAAATGTTGAAGCTGCAGTTTGATGCTGTGAAGGTCTGATCTTTCAGTCTAGGTGCTTTCTACTCTGCAGCTTCCACTCTGGGTGCCCTCTAAAGGAGTGCCTTTGGGGTGATGACGTTCCACTCATCTTTGTGTCTTTTCTTTCCTAGGGATGCTGTGAAGAAGTGTTTTGCCGTGTGTCTTGCATAATTCATGGCCAGTTTTGTGAAGCTTTGGAAGGCACTATCGACAGAAGCTGGTGGACAGTTTTGTAACTATCTTCGAAACCTCTGTCTTACAGACATGTGCCTTTTATCTTGCAGCAATGTGTTGCTTGTGATTCGAACATTTGAGGGTTACTTTTGGAAGCAACAATACATTCTCGAACCTGAATGTCAGTAGCACAGGATGAGAAGTGGGTTCTGTATCTTGTGGAGTGGAATCTTCCTCATGTACCTGTTTCCTCTCTGGATGTTGTCCCACTGAATTCCCATGAATACAAACCTATTCAGCAGCAGCAGATAAGCCTTGGGTGCAAGTGATTCCCAGGTGGTAAAAGGCAGCCCCATCAGAGATCACAGGGGAGCAACAGTAAGGGACAGAGTTTTGGGGTCCACTTGTCCCTCAGCATGGAAACCATCACCGCTGTCCTGCATAGAGTGAGTCTGCTTCTACTCTGGCATCTGAGAACAAGTGACTCTGCTTTAGACAAGCCCCTGGAGAGCCTGGCCATGGAGTGAGGTAGAAAAGAAGCACTTTTTGGTGGTATATGCTCTTTCTGAATTTGAATCTAAGCATTCTTGGTGTTCTGATTCTACACCTGACTGGAATGTATTTTCTGACATTAGGTGCAGACTCTTTTTCTCGGGTTTTATTTCCCATCCCTCCCTCCCTCTCCCTGCATATCTTTCTTTATGACCTCCTGGCACTAGATGGAGAAAGAACAGAGCAACAGCAGAAAACACAGCTATTTTTTTTTTGGACAAGAGCCCATAGGAGTTGAAAAATCCTGCTGCTCTCAGCTATATTTTTTTCTTCATTATTTATAAATGTTTGCTTTTAAACTGATTTTATTTTCTGTTCTCCCTTGGAGTTGGGCCAGGGGAGAGGGGTGGGACGACAGATCCCTGCTGTGCGGCCAGCGGGAAGTAGGCACGCCTGCCCAGTGACCTGTAAATAGTTCCAGTGTTTGCACTCAGCCTGTGCTGGGGACACTGGGGATAAACTGCAGGTGGTCTCATATCAGCCTGATGCCTAACCTACAAAGTGCTTTTGTGTCCATAATCTTACCTGGTTCTTATGGAGAGCCTTGTGAGGAAGCAGGGATTGTTACACCACTGTGCAGTCAAGGGAATCAAGGCCCACACTGGTTTTTGGATCCACCCAAAGCCACAGCTTCAGCCTCCTTCGTGACCCCAGAGTTTCCTGGTCTGTTTCTGCTTGTGCCTCCTGTAACTGCCTGTGACCATTTCCCTCGTTTTCATCAGCCAAGCCATCTCCTACCTGGCCCTCCCTGCCCATCTCTTTTGGAAGCTTCTTCCTGGATCTGCAGGATGTTCACGGTCCCTTGTGTTCCCTTTCAGCTCCTCCTTGTTGCCTGACTACGATTAGTGCCCTGTCTTGTCAGCCAGCATTCCTGGCCCTCCAGGACCTCCAGAGTCACCCTACAAATGACATTTATCTGGATTGTCTTTCTGTTCTTTGCACAGGGCCAACTGGTCCACTAGGGCTCCTCCTCTGTCACTGCTAAACCAAAGGAAGTGGCCTGTTGGTTGTCCCCTTCCTTGTGGCTAATTGCTGAACCTTTCTTTGTCCTACTGTGGCTAAGAACTCAGACTGACTGTTTTTTTTTTTTTTTTTTCCTTTTTGAGATGGAGTCTCACTCTGTCACCCAGGCTGGAGTGCAGTGGCGTGATCTCTGCTCACTGCAACCTCCACCTCCCGGGTTCGAGCAATTCTTCTGCCTCAGCCTTCCAAGTAGCTGGGATTACAGGTGCCTGCCACCACACCCGTGCTAATTTTTGTGTTTTTAGTGGAGACAGGGTTTCACCATGTTGGCCAAGCTGGTCTGGAACTCCTGACCTCAGGTGATCCGCCCGCCTTGACCTCCCAAAGTGCTGGGATTACAGGTGTGAGCCACTGTGCCCTGCCGATCTTTTCTTCTGAGGCTGGGGAGGTGTGAACAAGCCTGACGGGGCCAGAGAGAGGAGCTAGTCTTCCCAGGTTCTTTCCAGGCTATTGACGGCATCCAGTCATCTGCTCAGGTCACTAACCTGTCCTCAGCCAGGAAAGGAAATTTTATGCTACCCTTCTGGCTTTCGTGGGATTCTTTCACGTCCCAGGTGCCTCTTGGAGAGAGATCTCAGAAGGGCTGTGGTGTCAGAAGGGGCATGGAGGAGGTCAGGAGTGCTCATGGTTCCTTTTCTTTAGAACTGATATAAGGCTTGGCTAGTCGCTGTGAGCTCCAGCAGCTCCAGCAGCTCCAGCAGCCTGGAATAAGACACCTAGAAGGCTCACCCCTCCATGTCCATGTCCTTTTTTTTTTTTTAGATTGAACAACCATGCTTTATTTAAAAAATAATCTCAGCAAACTAGGGATACAAGAGAATTTCCTCAACCTGTCGAAGGGCATCTTTAAAATATCTGCTGCTAACATCCTATGTAATGATGAAAGGCTGAATGTTTTCCCCTAAGATTGAGAATAAGACAGAGATGTCAACTCTTACCACTTCTATTCAACGTTGTACTGGAAATTCTAGCCACTGCAATCATGTTTTAATTGGGAATAGGGGAAAGAGGGAGGGAAGGAGAAAAATAAAAGGCCTTTAGATTGAAAAGAAATGAGTAAAACTGTCTATTCACAGATACTATCATCTATGTAGAAAACCAAATAAAATCCATTACTAAGTTACTGAAACTAGCAAGTGAGTTTTGCAACACAGCAGGATATATAATTGATATACAAAAATCAGTTGTGTTTCTCCATGTTAGAAGTAAAGAATTAGGAATTGAAAATTTAAAAATACTATTTACAATAGCATTAAAATATAAAATTCTTGGGAATAAACCCGACAAACTATGTGGATTATCTGTACACTGATAACTAAAAAGCATTGCTAAGAAAAATTAAGACCTAAGTAAATATCTTGTTGATAGGTTGAGAGACTCAACATTGTTGATGTTAATTCTTTCCCATATTAATCTATAGATATAATGCAGTCCCCATCCAAAGCCAAGCAGGCTTTTTTTTTTTTTTTGTAGAAATTAAAAACTGGTTATAAGATTCACATGGCATGCAGATGATCTAGAAGATCCACAGTAACTCTCCTGCTGTGCAGCTGGTTCCTAACAGGTCATGGACCTGTCTGTGGCCTGTAGGTTGGGAACCTCTGCTACAGAGGATCCAGATTTAAATTCAGAAGAAGCTTCATCTATTTCTGTAGTTTCATTTTCTTGCAATAACTGCTGCATCAAACTTGAACTTCGCAGGATTTTCTGAAGCTGCTCAATTTGGCCATCTTGCTTTTTAATTGTATTTCTTAACATTGGAATTTTCTATTTCAAGCTTTTGTACGTGGCCTTGCGTTTCCTTAGTACATCTTATAGTCGCTGTAAGTTGATTCCATTTTTCTTGAAATTGAATTCTCATCTGGCCTAATTTCTTCCTTGAATCCTGCATCTCACTTTCTCAATGGACGCAGTGACGCAATGAAGCATCCAGCAAAGCTTTTGTTGTTGATTGTTTAGGACGTCACCTTGTTTTTAAGTTGTCTCATAACTACTTGTCTTTCTGCTTTCTCTCTTTCATATTGACATTGTTTTTCTTTCAAATGATTAACTTTATTGATCATCCTCTTATTCTTCTAGCAAAAGACGGTGCTTTATGCACTCAGCTTGAAGATTTTGTGCTGTAGCATCACATTTGGCTTGAATATCAATTACTGTTTTTTCTTGATTGTCAGCTTTGTTGTGAACATCATCCAGTTGCTGTTGAAGCAACGTATTTTGTCTTTGTAGTTGACATAATCTTACTTGCTTTTCTACGCATTTTTCTACTTTATCTTGGCCATTTGTGTACATTTTTTCAATGTCCTTCATTTGACACTGTTTGGTTTAGCTCTCTTTGTATGTGTTCAAAAACCAAAGCCTTTTCTTTCAGAGCCTCTCTTGTGTTACGGAGCTCAGTTTTGAGGCCCCTGGACTTACTCTCAGCTTTAGAAAGTTGCTGAGAAAGAATCAGAACATGAGAATTCAAATTTTCCTGTAAATGACGCAATTTATCTACTGTGCCCTGGAAATCAAGCTCTTGGTCTCTTTTCTGTTGAGTGACTTTGATCATGACCACGTAGAGCAACATTCAGTCTACGATGGTATGATTCCATTTCGTCAGTCTTTGCCTGCTTTGTTTTTCCTTCTCCAGTTTGGAACAGAGCATTGTGTTCTCATCTGTCAGATCAGTAAGCTGTCCACTATAATGGGCTATCGTTTTTGTTGATGTTTCCTCATTCTGTTTTAGAGCCTTTTGAAGGTCTTCATGCTTTCTTTTTATAATTTCAATGTCTTTTAAGTATTTCTTTTCCAGGATTTGATTTTTTATTGTGTCTATTTCTAGCCTGAGCCTGGCAATTTCATCTTGCATCAAGTGGTTTTTATGCAACAGGTCTTCTTCTTTTTCATGACTGTCAGAGATCTCAAACTGCAGAGTTCTTGTTCTCATGCAAGTTTTTGATATTCTGTGATTTTTTTTTTTCAGATAATCTCTTTTGTAGTACACTAGTCTTTTTCATTTTTTAATTTTTACTGTCAGTCACTCACAGTGATTATCTTTAAGTTCCACTGATCTTTTACATAAATAAACTGCATTTTTAATTTTATTTTTTTATATGAGATTCTGGAAATATTTCTTTTTTTAAATTATACTTTAAGTTCTGGGGTACATGTGCAGAACGTGCAGGTTTGTTACATAGGTATACATGTAATGTTATCCCTCACCTAGCCCCCACCCACTGACAGGCCCCAATATGTGATGTTCCCCTCCCTTTTCCATGTGTTCTCATTGTTCAACTCCCACTTATGAGTGAGAACATGTGGTGTTTGGTTTTTTGTTCTTGTGTTAGTTTGCTGAGAATGATGGTTTCCAGCTTCATCCATGTCCCTACAAAGGACATGAACTCATCCTTTTTATGGCTGCATACTATTCCATGGGTGTATATATGCCACATTTTCTTTATCCAGTCTATCATTGATGGACATTTGGGTTGGTTCCAAGTCTTTGCTGTTGTGAACAATGCTGCAGTAAACATACATGTGCATGTGTCTTTATAGTAGAATGATTTATAACCCTTTGGGTATATACCCAGTAATGAGATTGCTGGGTCAAATGGTATTTCTAGTTCTAGATCCTTGAGGAATCGCCACACTGTCTTTCACAATGGTTGAACTAATTTACACTCCCACCAACAGTGTAAAAGCATTCCTATTTCTTCCTGTCATTTCCAGCATCTGTTATTTCCTGACTTTTTAATGATTGCCATTCTAACTGGCATGAGATGGTATCTGATTGTGGTTTTGATTTGCGTTTCCCTAATGACCAGTGATGATGAGCATTTTTTCATATGTTTGTTGGCTGCGTAAATATCTTCTTTTGAGAAGTGTCTATCCTTCGCCCACTTTTTGATGGGGTTGTTTTGCTCTTATAAATTAGTTTAAGTTCTATGTAGATTCTGGATATTAGCCCTTTGTCAGATGGATAGATTGCAAAAATTTTCTCCCATTCTGTAGGTTGCCTGTTCACTCTGATGATAGTTTCTTTTGCTGTGCAGAAGCTCTTTGGTTTAATTAGATCTCTTTTGTCTATTTTGGCTTTTGTTGCCATTGCTTTTGGTGTTTTAGTCATGAAGTCTTTGCCTATGCCTATGTCCTGAATGGTATTGCCTAGGTTTTCTTCTAGGGTTTTTATGGTTTTGGGTCTTACGTTTAAGACTTCCTCTTTTCCTAATTGAATACCCTTTATTTCTTTCTCTTGCCTGATTGCCCTGGCCAGAACTTCCAGCACTATGTTGAGTAGGAATGGTGAGAGAGGGCATCCTTGTCTTGTGTTGGTTTTCCAAGGGAATGCCTCCAGTTTTTGCCCATTCAGTATGATATTGGCTGTGGGTTTGTCATAAATAGCTCTTCTTATTTTGAGATGCGTTCCATCAATACCTGGTTTATTGAGAGTTTTTAGCATGAAGGGCTGTTGAATTTTGTTGAATGCCTTTTCTGCATCTATTGAGTTAGGGAGGATTCCCTCTTTTTCTATTGTTTGGAATAGTTTCAGAAGGAATGGTACCAGCTCCCTTTTGTACCTCTGATAGAATTCGGCTGTGAATCCATCTGGTCCTGGACTTTTTATGGTTGGTAGGCTATTAATTACTGCCTCAATTTCAGAACTTGTTACTGGTCTATTCAGGGACTCGACTTCTTCCTGGTTTAGTCTTGGGAGGGTGTATATGTCCAGGAATTTATCCATTTCTTCTAGATTTTCTACTTTATTTGCGTAGAGGTGTTTATAGTATTCTCTAATGGTAGTTTGTATTTCTGTGGTATCGGTGGTGATATCTCCTTTATCATTGTTTATTGCGTTTATTTGATTCTTCTCTCTTTTTTTCTTTATTAGTCTGGCTAGCAGTCTATCTATTTTGTTGATCTTTTCAAAAAACCAGCTCCTGGCTTCATTGGTTTTTTCGTGGTCTCTATCTCCTTCAGTCCTGCTCTAATCTTAGTTATTTCTTGTCTTCTACTAGCTTTTGAATTTGTTTGTTCTTGCTTCTCTAGGTCTTTTAATTGTGATGTTAGGGTGTTGATTTTAGATCTTTCCTGCTTTCTCTTGTGGGCATTTAGTGCTATAAATTTCCCTCTACAAACTGCTTTAATTTTGAAACGGAGTTTTGCTCAGTTTCCCAGGCTAGAGTTCGGTGGCATTATCTCAGCTCACTGCAACCTCTGCCTTCCGGGTTCAAGTGGTTCTCGTGCCTCAGCCACCCAAGTAGCTGGGACTACAGGCATGTGCCACCACACCCGGCTAATTTTTGTATTTTTAGTAGAAACAGGGTTTCACCATGTTGGCCAGGCTGGTCTCGAACTCCTGACCTCGAGTGATCCTCCTGCCTCGGCCTCCCAAAGTGCTGGGATTATGGGTGTGAGCCACCACGCCCAGCCCCATGTCCTTTTTAATGCCTGGATTGACTTTGTGGGACATGAGGCCAAGGTACCTTTTAAGATGTCACCTGTATAGCATACTAGTAGTGAACGTAGGCTTTGAAGTCAGATGCATCTGGCTGTGAGCTGTGACTAGTCATATACTAGTTGTGTCATATTAAACAGGTTACCTAACCTGTGGCTCCTCAGTTTTTTCATCTGCTTAAAAATTATGGGAATAACAATTCCTGCTGGGTCATTGCAAGATGTCAGTGAGATATGTCAAGTGCTTAGAATAGGGCTTGGCATAAGTAGAGTCTCAGTAGGGTAGGTGTTATTTAATCCCAGAAATAACTGACAACTTTGGAAGGTGAGAGTGAATGTCTCCGATCATTAATTTATCTAACAAATACTTATCTAGTACTATGTGCCCGGCCCTGTAGACACTGCCATGTTTTATCTCATTCAGTATTCACAGTGACTGCTCAGTGAATGGTATTGCCTCCATCCTCTGAGAGGGTAAAGAGCCTATCCCAGACCCCACCAGTAGAGGCGTCAGGGAGGGGTTCTTGGCAGGAGATGGGTCTTGTAGAAAGGCTTCTGCTTTGCTTTCACTCACGGCCTGTGGCCAGTTTGCTCAGACAGCTCCCATCAGGACACCATTGGCAGCTTTTGCATGACCCTGCCTCCCAGGGTCTTCCTGCGTTTTTCCTTAAGTTGCCTTATTCTTTGGTTGTTTCCCTACTTGTTTTTGTTAGACTGTGGGAGGAAGAAATCCATTTCAAATTTGCTGAAACCTGTTACCAAGCAACAGCAGTGATTAAAAGCAACCTGATGAGTGAGTAAAGAATTAGGGTTTCAGACCTGTAGTTAATAATGGTCTCTGTCTCCCTGCTGCCCTGCATTCCCTTCTTTTCCGTTCACTGCTGGGTGAAGGAAGGCTTGCTGCATTTTGAAAGTTAAGGGAACCAATAAGGTGACTCTTTTGCAGATGGGAATGTGGTGCTCAGCCAGCCATGTGGAAGCACTGTCCTGGCGTGATCTGCCCTGGGCTGTTGGCTCTCTGAGTGCTGTCTTGGGAGGAGCACTGCCCTTCAGAACAGAAGAGATGGCTTCCAGTCCCCTCTCCCCCTTCTCCCAGTCTCTCTGAGGCTGCTTGTTGGGTATTGGGCGTGCTGTGTACTAACTCACTCCCATCTCGTCTCATTATCTGAAATGCATCCCCTTTTGCAGAATGGGCTCAAAGGGAGCCTTCAGTTCTGCTCCTCTGCATAGCCGTAGCTCAGATCCCAGCTCAAGATGTCCTGTCTCTGGGAAGGGCAAAACATGGTCCCCAGTGTAGCATTTTCACTGGGTTGATTATCTCAGTGCTGGATCATCTGTCTATCACCCTTGTGTGGTGACTTTGTGAATTATCTGCCTGAGTGCCACTTCCCTTCCACCCTAATCACTGCCTGCTCAGGGAGCAAGAAATAAAATCACGAAATGCATTCCAAATAAAATTACCTTTTGGCTGGGTGCAGTGGCTCACACCTGTAATCTGAGCACTTCAGGAGGCTGAGGTGGGTGGATCGCTTGAGGCCAGGAGTTCAAGACCAGCCTGGCCAACATGGCGAAACCCCATCTCTACAAAAAATACAACAGCAAAAAAAGCAGCCAGGCTAGCTGGTGTGTGCCTATAATCCCAGCTACTTGGGAGGGAGGCTGAGGCACAAGAATTGCTTGAACCCAGGAGGTGGAAGTTCAGTGAGCCGAGATTGCACCCCTGCACTCCAGCCTGAGCAACAGAGTGAGACTCTGTCTCAAAAATAAATAAAAAAATAAAAATCGCTTTTTGATACTTACGTTAAAATAGATAATAAGGGACCATATCTTAAAGTGTGGAGGATCTGGCTTGGCTTCTGTTTTTGATAGCCCTATGAAAATGACAGATTTGCATCATGAGATTTAGTGGAATGAATTGGGAAATTGAAGGGCAGCCCAGTGGCTGTGGATTCTATTTTCTATGGGACTGTCTACGCCAGGCTTTATTTTCTCTTTGCTCAGATAACTTCTGACTAAAGTCGACTGTAGGATTATAAATAGTTTAAAATACGTATTCTCAAACCTCATTTTCAGCATATAAATTTTTAAGAATCAGTGTTTAAAGGTACATGAAGCCATTTGCTAGACTTTTGTCTTAGTTTTTTTTAATTTAAAAATCTTAAGTTTTTTTAGTAAGCTGAAATGTCCAGTAATTTATTTGCAGACAGCATTTTTAAAAAGTGAATAGATGTTTAACTGAAGTTAAATACAAATTTATGTCTGTGTAACTCTTGGTAAGATATAACAAAACCTAGACATCTAAATTTTTTGGAAATTTTTATTTTAAAAGTTTGTTGGGAGGTAAAATTGTGTGACTTTACCTTCTGGTTAATAGTTTTATAGTTAAGAAGAAAGTTCAGAGAAGTTTACTTGATCTCAGTTGCACTCAAGAATAGGGGATTTAGTTCCACTTTGGTTATTTTCACTTCTACCCTAAATTCATAGTCCCTGATACTTAAGCTTTACCCTTGGCTTATCAGTTTTTGTTGCAGCGAGATAAACGGGGAGTAGCAGAGCCTCTGTTAATGTAAATTGACAAAAAATTATGTCCTTTTCTAGCAGGAGTAGATAAACTGATAATGGTCTTAGAAATGTACAAAATGATTTTCTGTAGGCAGGATGATCTGTCTAGATTGTAGCAAATGATGGTACATATTCACAACAAAGTAATGCCACTACATTTAATAAACAGCCACAAACAACAAAAGGACAACCGGTCCCTGATATAAATGGACTGGCTACCTGGACATAATATCCTTGTGAGGCATCCTTAAAGGACAAATTGCAGCTGGTATTTGGGTGAATGTTGTTGCTCTGTGCCTGTTGAATGTCCATGCTACAAGAAGTTATGAGCCTTGTTCTAAGTACAAATGAACCTTGTATTTGTGTAATCTCCTAAGGGAGAGCTATAGTTTACATTCAATTTTTTGGTCTTTTTGCTATGAAAGGTGTTTATTTTGCCTCTGTCAATGTGTTTGCAACCTTAACTAAGGAAAGGGGAAAAAAAAAATAGCCCTCTGAACTCTGATCTTTTGCCGCTTCTGTAAATTTTGATTGTGAAGTTGGGAGTGAGGACATTCAAAAGCCCATGGTGAATTTATATGCCTTTAGAATATTGTGCCTGTTTTAAAATGTTTGAGCTTTTAAAATACTTTGTTAAAACATGAATCCATTTTTGTAATTGTATAAATACTCATAACTAATTTTGAATGCTACTGATTGTGTAACTGAATTTTTGTATCCAAAAATACATTCTTGAGTACTACTTTTCCTACTTTGAAAATCTATTTCATTTAATAAATATTGTTTTCTTCATGCTAACTTAACTTTAAAAGGAATGTTGCCAAGCTGTCTCTCCTCCTCCATCACAATTGTTAGTTTTTTTTTTGCTTTTTTTCTTCAATAAATGATAGCATTATGATCTTTAATAAATCTAGTGTTGTCTCTTACTCATGTCTGTATTTCCAGGAGTCTTTAAGCCAAAGGAAGATTGTAGAACTGTAAGAAAAAACCATATCTTTAATTTGAATTCTCAGTGTGTAGCACACATTATAGGCACTTAAAAGATGTTTTTGGGGACCTAACTTGACATGTAGTCCTCTCTTTTAAATGACTTAGGGTTTCACATGGGTCTAGGGACAGTTTGGAAGGTTTTTAAAAGGTAAGACATTTCCTTAAGTGTTTATTTTGGAAACACACACACACACACACATACATACGTACATACAAATACATATATTTTTTTTGAGATGGAGTCTCACTCTGTTGCCCAGGCTGGAATGCAGTGGTATGATCTTGGCTCACTGCAACCTCGACCTCCCAGGTTCAAGTGATTCTTGTGCCTCAGCCTCCGAAGTAGCTGGGATTACAGTAGCACACCACACCCGGCTAATTTTTGTAGTTTCAGTAGAGACAGGGTTTTACTATGTTGGCCAGGCTGGTCTTGAACTCCTGACCTCAGGTGATCCACCTGCCTCAGCTTCCCAAAGTGCTGGGATTATAGGCCTGAGCCACTGTGCCCAGCCTATTTTGGCATATTCCTACACACCTAGCTGGTTTAGTTATTTTGTGTAAAGTAGGTTGTCTAATTGGTGTAAAGTTGTTCATGATGTTTCCCTATTTTAATATCTGTAAGATTTCTACTTATGTCCTTCCTTTCATTGCTAATGTTGGTAATTTGAGCCTTCTCTTGCCTTGCTTAGTGTAGGTAGAAGGTTGTCAGCTTTTTTCATTGATCTTTTCAAAGGCAGCTTGGTTAAGATTTGAACACACAAAGCCAGATATGTGAATGGCCAACAAACATATCTAGTACATATTGTGTTATCATATGAAGTTTAAGAAAATAGGTAAGATAACTCCGGACTTTCAAGTTCTTCGGTGCCTCCATTGGTGATAAAATAATGAAAAGCAAGGAAGTTATTTGCATGAGTTAGGATAGTCATTACTTTGGGAGGGACAGAGAGAATAGGGATTGGGAGGGGACATGATGTGAGGGTGCCTCTGGGTGCTGGTCATGGTCTTTCTTCAAAGACCATGTGGTAGTTTCATGGTATTTGATAAATCATTGTGCTATATATGTATTTTTTTGTTTGTGTACTTTTCTATTGTGTTATGTTTTACAATAAAAGAACCAGTATTTGGATTCATTGATTTTCAGTGTTCATCGTCTGTTATTTGATTTTTTCCTCTTATTTTCTTTCTTTCTTTCTTTCTTTCTTTTTTTTTTATGAGATGGAGTTTCGCTCTTGTTGCCCAGGCTGGAGTGCAATGGCATGATCTTGGCTCACCGCAACCTCTGCCTGCCAGGTTCGAGAGATTCTTCTGCTTCAGCCTCCTGAGTAGCTGGGATGATAGGCATGTGCCACCACACCTGGCTAATTTTGTATTTTTTTAGTAGAGACAGGTTTCTCCATGTTGGTCAGGCTGGTCTCGAACTCCTGACCTCAGGTCATCTGTCTGCCTCATCCTCCCAAAGTGCTGGGATTACAGGCATGAGCCACCGCACCTGGCCTATTTTCTTTCTTACACATACTTTGGGTTTAATTTGTTCTGTAGCTATTTAAAGTAGAAGCCTAAACCATTAATTTTTACATCTTTTTTCTAATAACATTTAAGCCGTAAATTTCCTTTTCAGCACTGCATTAGCTGTATCTTAAAAATTTTTATATACTGTGTTTTTAATTCAATTCAAAATATTTTCTTGTCTTCTGTGATTTCTTTTTTGACTCATTGATTACTTACAAGCATGTTTAACTTCTAAACGTTTGGGGATTTTGCAGATCTCTTGATTTCTAATTTAATTTCATTATAGTCAGAATATAGTCTCAATTATTTTAATCCTTTTCAATTTATTGTGACTTATTTTATGGCCTACCATCTTAGTCTAAATAAATAAATAAGCTTGATGTGGTGGTGTGCTCCTATAGTCCAGCTACTCAGGAGGCTGAGGTGGGAGGCTCCCTTGAGCAAAGTAGTTGGAGGCTGTGGTGAGCTATGGTCGTGCCATTGCATTCCAGCCTAGATGACAGAGCGAGACCCTGTCTCTAGACAAAACAAACCCCTTGATCATCTAGGTTTTCTCCTATGTTATTATCTTGTAGGAGTTTTATAGTTTTTTACTTTATATTTAGCCTCTGTGATTCATTTTTTTTTTCATGTCCAGGTCTAGCCTCATTTGTTAAAAAGATGATCTTTGTTCCATTGTATTTCCTTTGCTTCTTTGTCAAAGATCAGTTGATTACGTTTATGTGCATCTGTTTATGGGTTCTGAATTCTGTTCCTTTGATATGTTTGTCTATTCTTTCATCAATACTACACTGCCTTAATTACTGTAGCTTTGTAGTAAGTCTTGAAGTAAGGTAGTGTCAGTTCTCGAACTTAGTTTTTCTCCTTTAATATTGTGTTGGCTATTCAAGGTCTTTTTGCCTCTCCATATAAACTTTAGAATTCATTTTTAAAAATATTTATACAAAATAACTTGCCAGGTTTTTGACTGGGATTGCAATGAATCTATAGCTCATGTTGGGAAGAATTGATGTTATGAAAATATTAAAGTTTTGTTTTGTTTTTTTTTTCTGAGACAGGGTTTCACTCTATTGCCCAGGCTGGAGTGCAGTAGCGTGATCATGGCTCACTGCAGCCTTGATCCTTGACTCAAGTGATTCTCTGCCCCAGTTTGCTGAGTAGCTGGGACTACAGGAGCACACCACTATGCCTGGCAAATTTTTAAATTTTTTGGAGAGCCAGAGTTTCACCATGTTCCCCAGGCTGGTCTCGAATTCTTGGGCTCAAGTGATTCTCCTGCCTTGGCCTCCCAACATGCTAGAATTACAGGTGTGAGCCACCATGACTGGCCAAATATTAACTCTTCCTATTCATGAACATGGTATATCCCTCCATTTAGTTCTTTAATTTCTGTCATCAGAGCTTTTAAGGTTTCCTTATACAGATTTTGTACATATTTTGTTTGATTTATACCTAAGTATTTTATGTTTTGGGAAGCTAACATAAGTGGTATTGTGTTTTTATTTATTTTTTTTTTTTTTATTTTTATTTTATTTTATTTTTTTCTTTTATTATTATTATTATTATTATTATTATTATACTTTAGGTTTTATGGTACATGTGCGCAATGTGCAGGTAAGTTACATATGTATACATGTGCCATGCTGGTGCGCTGCACCCACCAACTCGTCATCTAGCATTAGGTATATCTCCCAATGCTATCCCTCCCCCCTCCCCCCACCCCACAACAGTCCCCAGAGTGTGATGTTCCCCTTCCTGTGTCCATGTGTTCTCATTGTTCAATTCCCACCCATGAGTGAGAATATGCGGTGTTTGGTTTTTTGTTCTTGCGATAGTTTACTGAGAATGATGATTTCCAATTTCATCCATGTCCCTACAAAGGACATGAACTCATCATTTTTTATGGCTGCATAGTATTCCATGGTGTATATGTGCCACATTTTCTTAATCCAGTCTATCATTGTTGGACATTTGGGTTGGTTCCAAGTCTTTGCTATTGTGAATAGTGCCACAATAAACATACGTGTGCATGTGTCTTTATAGCAGCATGATTTATAGTCCTTTGGGTATATACCCAGTAATGGGATGGCTGGGTCAAATGGAATTTCTAGTTCTAGATCCCTGAGGAATCGCCACACTGACTTCCACAAGGGTTGAACTAGTTTACAGTCCCACCAACAGTGTAAAAGTGTTCCTATTTCTCCACATCCTCTCCAGCACCTGTTGTTTCCTGACTTTTTAATGATTGCCATTCTAACTGGTGTGAGATGGTATCTCATTGTGGTTTTGATTTGCATTTCTCTGATGGCCAGTGATGGTGAGCATTTTTTCATGTGTTTTTTGGCTGCATAAATGTCTTCTTTTGAGAAGTGTCTGTTCATGTCCTTCGCCCACTTTTTGATGGGGTTGTTTGTTTTTTTCTTGTAAATTTGTTGGAGTTCATTGTAGATTCTGGATATTAGCCCTTTGTCAGATGAGTAGGTTGCGAAAATTTTCTCCCATTTTGTAGGTTGCCTGTTCACTCTGATGATAGTTTCTTTTGCTGTGCAGAAGCTCTTGAGTTTAATTAGATCCCATTTGTCAATTTTGGCTTTTGTTGCCACTGCTTTTGGTGTTTTAGACATGAAGTCCTTGCCCATGCCTATGTCCTGAATGGTAATGCCTAGGTTTTCTTCTAGGGTTTTTATGGTTTTAGGTCTAACATTTAAGTCTTTAATCCATCTTGAATTGATTTTTGTATAAGGTGTAAGGAAGGGATCCAGTTTCAGCTTTCTACATATGGCTAGCCAGTTTTCCCAGCACCATTTATTAAATAGGGAATCCTTTCCCCATTTCTCGTTTTTGTCAGGTTTGTCAAAGATCAGATACTTGTAGATATGTGGCATTATTTCTGACGGCTCTGTTCTGTTCCATTGATCTATATCTCTGTTTTGGTACCAGTACCATGCTGTTTTGGTTACTGTAGCCTTGTAGTATAGTTTGAAGTCAGGTAGTGTGATGCCTCCAGCTTTGTTCTTTTGGCTTAGGATTGACTTGGCGATGCGGGCTCTTTTTTGGTTCCATATGAACTTTAAAGTAGTTTTTTCCAATTCTGTGAAGAAAGTCATTGGTAGCTTGATGGGGATGGCATTGAATCTGTAAATTACCTTGGGCAGTATGGCCATTTTCATGATATTGATTCTTCCTACCCATGAGCATGGAATGTTCTTCCGTTTGTTTGTATCCTCTTTTATTTCCTTGAGCAGTGGTTTGTAGTTCTCCTTGAAGAGGTCTTTCACATCCCTTGTAAGTTGGATTCCTAGGTATTTTATTCTCTTTGAAGCAATTGTGAATGGGAGTTCACTCATGATTTGGCTCTCTGTTTGTCTGTTATTGATGTATAAGAATGCTTGTGATTTTTGCACATTGATTTTGTATCCTGAGACTTTGCTGAAGTTGCTTATCAGCTTAAGGAGATTTTGGGCTGAGACAATGGGGTTTTCTAGATATACTATCATGTCATCTGCAAACAGGGACAATTTGACTTCCTCTTTTCCTAATTGAATACCCTTGATTTCCTTCTCCTGCCTAATTGCCCTGGCCAGAACTTCCAACACTATGTTGAATAGAAGTGGTGAGAGAGGGCATCCCTGTCTTGTGCCAGTTTTCAAAGGGAATGCTTCCAGTTTTTGCCCATTCAGTATGATATTGGCTGTGGGTTTGTCATAAATAGCTCTTATTATTTTGAGATACGTCCCATCAATTCCTAATTTATTGAGAGTTTTTAGCATGAAGGGTTGTTGAATTTTGTCAAAGGCCTTTTCTGCATCTATTGAGATAATCATGTGGTTTTTGTCTTTGGTTCTGTTTATATGCTGGATTACATTTATTGATTTGCGTATATTGAACCAGCCTTGCATCCCAGGGATGAAGCCCACTTGATCATGGTGGATAAGCTTTTTGATGTGCTGCTGGATTCTGTTTGCCAGTATTTTATTGAGGATTTTTGCATAAATGTTCATCAAGGATATTGGTCTAAAATTCTCTTTTTTTGTTGTGTCTCTGCCAGGCTTTGGTATCAGGATGATGCTGGCCTCATAAAATGAGTTAGGGAGGATTCCCTCTTTTTCTATTGATTGGAATAGTTTCAGAAGGAATGGTACCAGCTCCTCCTTGTACCTCTGGTAGAATTCGGCTGTGAACCCATCTGGTCCTGGACTTTTTTTGGTTGGTAAGCTATTGATTATTGCCACAATTTCAGCTCCTGTTATTGGTCTCTTCAGAGATTCAACTTCTTCTTGGTTTAGTCTTGGGAGGGTGTATGTGTTGAGGAATTTATCCATTTCTTCTAGATTTTCTAGTTTATTTGCATAGAGGTGTTTGTAATATTCTCTGATGGTAGTTTGTATTTCTGTGGGATCGGTGGTGATATCCCCTTTATCATTTTTTATTGCATCTATTTGATTCTTCTCTCTTTTTTTCTTTATTAATCTTGCTAGCGGTCTATCAATTTTGTTGATCCTTTCAAAAAACCAGCTCCTGGATTCATTTATTTTTTGAAGGGTTTTTTGTGTCTCTATTTCCTTCAGTTCTGCTCTGATTTTAGTTATTTCTTGCCTTCTGCTAGCTTTTGAATGTGTTTGCTCTTGCTTTTCTAGTTCTTTTAATTGTGATGTTAGGGTGTCAATTTTGGATCTTTCCTGCTTTCTCTTGTGGGCATTTAGTGCTATAAATTTCCCTCTACACACTGCTTTGAATGCATCCCAGAGATTCTGGTATGTTGTGTCTTGGTTCTCGTTGGTTTCAAAGAACATCTTTATTTCTGCCTTCATTTCGTTATGTACCCAGTAGTCATTCAGGAGCAGGTTGTTCAGTTTCCACGTAGTTGAGCGGTTTTGAGTGAGATTCTTAATCCTGAGTTCTAGCTTGATTGCACTGTGATCTGAGAGACAGTTTGTTACAATTTCTGTTCTTTTACATTTATTGAGGAGAGCTTTACTTCCAAGTATATGGTCAATTTTGGAATAGGTGTGGTGTGGTGCTGAAAAAAATGTATATTCTGTTGATTTGGGGTGGAGAGTTCTGTAGATGTCTATTAGGTCCGCTTGGTGCAGAGCTGAGTTCAATTCCTGGGTATCCTTGTTGACTTTCTGTCTCGTTGATCTGTCTAATGTTGATAGTGGGGTGTTAAAGTCTCCCATTATTAATGTGTGGGAGTTTAAGTCTCTTTGTAGGTCACTCAGGACTTGCTTTATGAATCTGGGTGCTCCTGTATTGGGTGCATATATATTTAGGATAGTTAGCTCTTCTTGTTGAATTAATCCCTTTACCATTATGTAATGGCCTTCTTTGTCTCTTTTGATCTTTGTTGGTTTAAAGTCTGTTTTATCAGAGACTAGGATTGCAACCCCTGCCTTTTTTTGTTTTCCATTTGCTTGGTAGATCTTCCTCCATCCTTTTATTTTGAGCCTATGTGTGTCTCAGCACGTGAGATGGGTTTCCTGAATACAGCACACTGATGGGTCTTGAGTCTTTATTTAGTTTGCCAGTCTGTGTCTTTTAATTGGAGCATTTAGTCCATTTACATTTAAAGTTAATATTGTTATGTGGGAATTTGATCCTGTCATTATGATGTTAGCTGGATATTTTGCTCGTTAGTTGATGCAGTCTCTTCCTAGTCTCGATGTTCTTTACATTTCGGTATGATTTTGCAGTGGCTGGTACCGGTTGTGCCTTTCCATGTTTAGCGCTTCCTTCAGGAGCTCTTTTAGGGCAGGCCTGGTGGTGACAAAATCTCTCAGCATTTGCTTGTCTGTAAAGTATTTTATTTCTCCTTCACTTATGAAGCTTAGTTTGGCAGGATATGAAATTCTGGGTTGAAAATTCTTTTCTTTAAGAATGTTGAATATTGGCCCCCACTCTCTTCTGGCTTGTAGGGTTTCTGCCGAGAGATCCGCTGTTAGTCTGATGGGCTTCCCTTTCATGGTAACCCGACCTTTCTCTCTGGCTGCCCTTAACATTTTTTCCTTCATTTCAACTTTGGTGAATCTGACAATTATGTGTCTTGGAGTTGCTCTTCTCGAGGAGTATCTTTGTGGCGTTCTCTGTATTTCCTGAATCTGAATGTTGGCCTGCCTTGCTAGATTGGGGAAGTTCTCCTGGATAATATCCTGCAGAGTGTTTTCCAACTTGTTTCCATTCTCCCCGTCACTTTCAGGTACACCAATCAGACGTAGATTTGGTCTTTTCACATAGTCCCACATTTCTTGGAGGCTTTGCTCATTTCTTTTTATTCTTTTTTCTCTAAACTTCCCTTCTCGCTTCATTTCATTCGTTTCATCTTCCAGGGCTGATACCCTTTCTTCCATTTGATCGCATCGGCTCCTGAGGCTTCTGCATTTTTCACGTAGTTCTCGAGCCTTGGTTTTCAGCTCCATCAGCTCCTTTAAGCACTTCTCTGTATTGGTTATTCTAGTTATACATTCTTCTAAATTTTTTTCAAAGTTTTCAACTTCTTTGCCTTTGGTTTGAATATCCTCCCGTAGCTCGGAGTAATTTGATTGTCTGAAGCCTTCTTCTCTCAGCTCGTCAAAATCATTCTCCGTCCAGCTTTGTTCCGTTGCTGGTGAGGAACTGCGTTCCTTTAGAGGAGGAGAGGTACTCTGGTTTTTAGAGTTTCCAGTTTTTCTGCTCTGTTTTTTCCCCATCTTTGTGGTTTTATCTACTTTTGGTCTTTGATGATGGTGATGTACAGATGGGTTTTTGGTGTGGATGTCCTTTCTGTTAGTTTTCCTTCTAACAGACAGAACCCTCAGCTGCAGGTCTGTTGGAGTACCTGGCCGGCCGTGTGAGGTGTCAGTCTGCCCCTGCTGGGGGGTGCCTCCCAGTTAGGCTGCTCGGGGGTCAGGGGTCAGGGACCCACTTGAGGAGGCAGTCAGCCCGTTCTCAGATCTCCAGCTGCATGCTGGGAGAACCACTGCTCTCCTCACAGCTGTCAGACAGGGACATTTAAGTCTGCAGAGGTTACTGCTGTCTTTTTGTTTGTCTGTGTCCTGCCCCCAGAGGTGGAGCCTACAGAGGCAGGCAGGCCTCCTTGAGCTGTGGTGGGCTCCACCCAGTTCAAGCTTCCAGGCTGCTTTGTTTACCTAAGCGAGCCTGGGCAATGGCGGGCGCCCCTCCCCCAGCCTCGTTGCCGACTTGCTGTTTGATCTCAGACTGCTGTGCTAGCAATCAGCGAGACTCCGTGGGTATAGGACCCTCTGAGCCAGGTGCGGGCTATACTCTCCTGGGGCACCGTTTCCTAAGCTCGTCGGAAAAGCACAGTATTTGGGTGGGAGTGGCCCGATTTTCCAGGTGCCGTCTATCACCCCTGGAAGGGGAACTCCCTGACCCCTTGCGCTTCCCGAGTGAGGCAATGCCTCGCCCCTGCTTCGGCTGGCGCACGGTGCGCTCACCCACTGACCTGCGCCCACTGTCTGGCACTCCCTAGTGAGATGAACACGGTACCTCAGATGGAAATGCAGAAATCACCCGTCTTCTGCGTCGCTGGTGCTGGGAGCTGTAGACCGGAGCTGTTCCTATTCAGCCATCTTGGCTCCTTCCCCCAACTGCATATGGTATTGTGTTTTTAAATTCAAATTCCACTTGCTCATTGCTGGTATATAGGAAAGCAATTGACTTTTGTATATTAACCTTGTGTCCTGTAACCTTACTATAATTGCTTACTAGTTCCAGGATTTTTTTGTTGATTCTTTTGGATTTTCGACATAGACTGCCCTGTCATGTATGAACAAAGTTTTATTTCTTCCTTCCCAGTCCGTATCCCTTTTATTTCCTTTTCTTGTCTTATTGCATTAGCTAGGACTTCCAGTATGATGATAAAAAGGAGTCGTGAGAGGGGACATCCTTGCCATTATGGTCTTAACCTTTAGTTTCTTAATCTTAAGTTTCTCACCATGAAGTATAATGTTAGCTATAGGTTTGTAATGGATATTCTTGATCAAATTGAGGAAGATCCCCTCTATTCCTAGTTTCCTGAGAGTTTTTATCATACGTGAGTATTGGACTTTGTCAAAAGCTTTTTCTGCATCTATTGATATGATCATAGGCTGGGTGCAGTGGCTCATGCCTGTAATCTCAGCATTTTGGGAGGCCGGGGTGGGTGGATCACATGAGGCCAGGAGTTCAAGGCCAGCTTGGCCAACATGGCAAAACCTTGTCTCTACTAAAAATACAAAAAAAGTTAGCTGGGTGTGGTGGCCCATGCCTGTAATCCCAGCAACCTGGGAGGCTGAGGCACAAGAATCACTTGAAACTGGGATGCAGAGGTTGCAGTGAGCCAAGATTGTTCCACTACACTCCAGCCTAGGACAGAGTGATACTCTGTCTAAAAAAAACAAAAAACAAACAACAATAACAACAAAAAAGATAATCGTGTTATTTTTCTTCTTTAACCTGTTGATGTGATAGATTATGTTAATTGATTTCTGAATGTCAAACCAGCCTTGCATACTTGGGATAAATCTCATGGTTGTGATATATAATTCTTTTTTACATTCTTGGACTTAATATGTTAATATTTTGTAGAGGATTTTTGTATCTATGTTCATGAGAGATACTGGTCTGTAGTTTTCTTTTCTTGTAATGTCTTTGGTTTTGGTATTAGGTAATGCTGGCCTCATAGGATAAATCAGGAGGTATTTCCTCTGCTTCTGTCTTCTGAAAGAGATTGTAGAGAATTGGTGTAATGGAATTCAACAGTGAACCTATTTAGGCCTGGAACTTTCTGTATTTTTAAGTTTATTAATTATTGATTCAACTTCTTTAATAAATATAGGTCTATTTAGATTGTCATTTCTTGTGTGAGTTTTGGCAGATTTTATCTTTCAAGGAATTGATCAGTTTCATCTAGGTTATCAGATTTGTGATCATGGAGTTGTTCATGGAATTCTTTTATTATCCTTTTAAAGTCTATGACATCTGTAGTGACGTCTCCTCTGTCATTTCTGATATTAGTAATTTGCCCTCCCCACCACCACCCTGGCTTTTTAGTTAGCCTGGCTAGAGGCTCATTGATTTTATTGATTTTTTTTCAAAGAACCAGCTTTTGGTTTTGTTGATTTTCTTTATTGATTTCCTTTTTTCAATTTCATTGATTTCTACTCTGATTGTTATTTCTTGTCTTCTGCTTACTTCAGGTTTAATTGCTCTGCTTTTTCTTGTTTTCCAAGGTGGAAGATTATTGATTTTGGAGCTTTCCTCTTTACTAATATGTGCACACGATGCTGTAAATTTTCCCAGGCACTACTTTTGCTGCATCTGACAAAATTTGATGAGCTGTATTTTCATTTTCATTTAGTTCAAAATATTTTTAAATTTCTCTTGATTTTTTTTTTTGACCCATGTGTAATTTAGAAGTGTGTTGATTAATCTCCAAGTAATTTGAGATTTTCCAGCTATCTTTCAGTTATCGTTCAGGCCAAAATAATGGAGCTTTCCCTCTGTGTTTTCTTCTTTCAGTTGTACTGTTTCAGTTTTATATTTAAGTCCTTAATCCATTCTGAGTTGATTTTTATATATGGTATAAGATAAGGATCCAATTTCATGATTTCTATTTTTTTAAAAATTTGTTAAGGTGTTTTAAGAGCCCAGAATATGGTATATGTTGGTGAGTATTTCACATGAACTTGAGAATAATGTGTATCCTGCTGTTGTTGGATGAATTAGTCTATAAATACCCATTATATTTAGTTGATTGATGGTGTTGTTGAATTCAAGTGTGTTCTTACTGAATTTCTGCCTGCTGGATCTGTCAATTTCTGATAGAAGGGCTTTGAAGTGTCCACTATAATAGTGGATTCTTCTATTTCTCTTTGCATTTCTAATGGTTTTTGCCTCACATATTTTGATATTCTGTTGTTAGGCACATATACATTAAAGATTATTATGCCTTTTTGGAGAATTGACCCCCTTAGCATTATGCAGTGTCCCATCTTTATCTGTGATACCTTTCCTTTCCCTGAAGCTTGCTCTGCCTGAAATTAATATAGCTTCTCTTGCTATCTTTTGATTAACATTAGCATGGTATATCCTTCTTCATCTATTTTTTTAAAATTTTTTTTTAATAAAATATCTTTTATTTAAAATAAAACTTATTTTATTTTATAATGGCTCACACCTGTAATCCTAGGCACAGTGGCTCACACCTGTAATCCCAGCATTTTGGGAGGCTGAGGTGGGTGGATCACATGAGGTTAGGAGTTTGCGACCAGCCTTGCCAACATGGTGAAAACCTGTTTTTACTAAAAAATTAGGTGGGCACAGTGGCACACACCTGTAGTCCCAGCTGTTCCGGAGGCTGAGGTGGGAGGATCGCTTGAACCTGGGAGGCAGAGGTTGCAGTGAGTTGAGATTGCACCACTGCACTTCAGCCTGGGTGACAGAGTGAGACTCCGTCTCAAAAAAAAAAAAAGTTTTAATTGACAATTATATATATTAATGGAGTATGGGGCACAATGTAATGTTTTGATATCTGTATTCACTGTGGAATGACTAGATCAAGCTAATTAACATTAAGATCAAGCTAATTAACATGTAAACGTATGTATCACATACTTTACGTTTTTTATAACTGAGAACATTTAAAATCTATTCTTTTAGCAGTTTTGAAATATATAATACATTATTATTAACTAAGGTCACTGTACTGTGCAATAGATCTAAAAAATTTATTCTCCTATCTAACTGAAACTTTGTATTCTTCAGTCAGCATCTCTCATCCACTCTCTACTCCTGGTAACTATCATTCTATTTTTTACTTCTGTAAGTTTGGCTATTTTAAATTGCACATATAAGTGAGATTGTGCAGTATTTGTCTTTCTGTGCATAGATTATTTCACACAGTCCACCAGGTTCATTTATATTGTCCCAGGGACAGAATTTCCTTCTTTTTAAAGGCTGACTAGTATTCTATTGTGTATATATACCACATTTTCTCTGTTAATGGACACCTAGCATGGCTAGGTGAACAATGCTGCAGTGAACATGGGAATACAGATATCTCTTCAGTGTACTGATTTCAATTTTTTTTTTTCTGATTTCAATTCTTTCTAATATATACCCAGAAGTGGGGTTACTGGATCGTATGGTATTCTAATTTTAGTTTTTTGAGGAACCTCCATACTGTTTTCCATAATGGCTGTACTAATTTACATTACAACAGTATACAAGTGGTCCTTTTTCTCCACATTCTTGGCAACACTTGTTATCTTTTGTCTTTTTGATTGCAGTCATTCTAAATGTGTAAGATAATCTCTCATTGTGATTTGAATTTGCATTTCCTTGATTATTAGTGATGTTGAGCATTTTAAAATTAATCTGTTGGCTATTTGTATGTCTTCTTTTAAAAAATATCTATTCAAGTCCTTTGTCCATTTAAAAATCAGGTTATTTGTTTTCTTGCTATTAAGTTGAGTTTCTTATATATTTGGGATATTAACCCCTTATCAGATGTGTGGTATACAGGTATTTTCTCCTACTCTGTGAGTTCTCTTCACTCTGTAAATGGTTTTCTTTGCTGTGCAGAAGCTTCAGCTGTCCACATTTGTTCCTTTCCCACATTTGTTCCTTCTCATCATTATTAGAGACTACATTGGGGATTTAGAGTGACATCTCATATACACCTAAGAAAATCAGTGCAGAATCATTTTAGGGTGTTGTTTCTGGTTAAAAATGAGATATTTGGGGGTCTGACAAATAGTAGGCTTGCAAAAACCTAACCTTTCAGTCATGGAAAGGGATGAACTGTTGGCATGGAAGGGTATCTTAAAGGGCTCTTATGACAGTGTATTGGAACTGACCCTGGAAACTAATGAAAGAGTAATCCTCCCTAAATCAACCCAAAGCTGGTAATCCCCAAGGCTGCATGTTGGTGATTAAAA
This sequence comes from Pongo pygmaeus, assembly GCF_028885625.2. NCBI lineage: Eukaryota > Metazoa > Chordata > Mammalia > Primates > Hominidae > Pongo > Pongo pygmaeus. The sequence goes on along the minus strand of NC_072373.2, from coordinate 81,829,594 downwards.
AAGAAAGGTAGGAGCAGCTGTCTTTTTGTTCAGTTTAATTATGACCCAGTACCTGGGTGAGTGCTAATTTCCTGGTGGCACTGGAAGTGGGTGGGAAGAGGTGTTAGGTTTCTGCAGGCTGTGGGGACTAAATGTGCAGACGTGGATTCTGCCTGGTGTATGTCTAGAGATCCGGCCACAGTTCAGGGGAGCTCAAGCTTGTGAGGTCAGGTTGCATGGCTTTTAATTTCTGCCCTTTAAATTGGAGACATGGACTGCTGTGTGCCAGAGGACACAGCAGTACTATCAGGTGTCAGCTAGACTGCACACCTTAATTAATAGCTCTTTTGCCCCCCTCAACAACTAGCTACAGGGCAGCTGCTGAGCCTGTGGGATAGAACTTACGTTATTAAGCAGAAGAGAAACATTTAGCCCTCCTAATCATTTCAGCAGGGTTCCAGTCCAGAGGTCACAGCACTGGGCATCTCCTTTCCCTGGGTCCCCGTTCCCAATATTCAAGTTGGTGTCCACAGGTGTGTTTATAGCCAGTCTGTGAACTACAGAATGTTCATAGAAATTAATGCCCCTGCTCATGGTGAACATGCAACATCATTCCTCCTGATTCTTCTTGTGTTCTCTGTCCTGGAGAGTGGTCCTGCCGTTTGCCCCATTGTCCAACTGGATAGCTGAACAATCATCCTGGATACCTTCTCCCTTAATAGCCATATCCAGTGATGGCCAATTCCTATGGATTCTACCTTCTAAGTAGCTCTCACATCTGCTATGCCCTTTCCTGTACTGCACCTGCCTGTTCCTTGCATGGTGCTGAGGTTTGAAGTATGATTGATCCGTCACCCAGGTAGTGAGCATAGCAATTGATAGTTTTTCAACCTCTGCCCCACCTTCCCTTCCTCCCTCCCCCTTTCATCTTCCATCTTTTGTGGTTTTCAAGTTTTACCACCACTGTTACTTTACAGGCATTTTACACTACTCTCTGTTTAGTTTTACTCTTGTCCTAAGCAACATTCTCCTTAAAGGCGTAGGTTTCAAATTCTAGTTGCATTTCTCTGCTATAACTATTATAGTAACAAATGTTAGTTCATGTGCCAATTAAAATTATTTCCTTGTGGGAAGTATGGAACATTCCAAGCCCTTAATGATTTCCTCTCTAGTCTGATATTCCACTGGCTGAACTTGCTGCTATTTGAATACTCAATGTGTTAATGCCTCCTGAGCTTTTCATGGAATAGTCTCCTTTTCCTGGAATGTAGTTCCTCCCTGGCCCAAGGCAAACATCTACTTCAAAACTGAGCTTGTATGTTCCCTCCTCTGTGAAGGTGTCCCTGGTTCCTGCAGAGAATTGCAAGCTTTCTCTGTTCTATGCTTCCTTCCAAACTTTCATTGCGGGAAATTTGTTGGTCTCCACACTGTAAGCTCCCTGAGGTCCAATATGCCTGGCACAAAGTAAACACTCAGTGGGTGAATGAATGGGTGAAATGATGCCAGGAAAGTCACTCCTATCCTTGTCACCATGAGCCCCATCTCTAAAATCAGAGGATGTTTGGGAGATCTCAAGGATTTCTTTTCAGCTCTTTCTAGTATGTGAAGAAAAAGGTACAGCAAAATTAATTGTCTGCGGACACAGGATTATTTGTGGCAGAATCCAGAACCCGCATTCTTTTACTGTTTCCTGTGGACTTCAACATTTCAGATTCCTTCTGATAAGGTGGCCCACAAGTGGAAGGTGGGCACCTGCAGGTCCCAAGCTGAGGAGAAAGTCTCAAGTGAGTGGGGTTCCTGCCTGCGCTCCTGCATGACCCTTCCACTTGCAAGCTGGAGCGCTCTGTGTAAGCAACTGAAAATGCATCTCAGATATTTTCATAAATAGCTAGACTTCTATAGGAATAAAACTCAGCTGTCTAACGTGAGACTCAGACGTGCTTGTGCTGGGAGAAAAGCAGTTCTAGACCTCCTTGTGCCTGGCTATTTGATTCACTCATGTTGATCACTCTTGGGGCCTTCCCAAGTGAAGACTTTCCTTTACTTCTCCTTCTTCTGCAATGTTTCATTCAAGCCACAATTTTAAGGTGCTCAGAGTTTTGCATGACATCTCAGGACTTCTATCTCCATCCTAATATTAAATCACCAGGGCATTGCTTCTTCATAGTCTTCATAGACTGAGAATTGTCAGTAGTTTTTTTAATTGCATTGATTTTTTTGGGGGGGATGTCTGTGTATCTTGTTTTTATTTGATTGGACACTTTGTTGAAAGTGCAACATTCCCAGAGTCTGAGAAGAGGCATGTAACATTTGACTTAAAACATAATACTTTTATTATTCATTACTGAAAAATGTTTTCTGATTTCTGAATGGGAAGTTATCTTTTAATGTTTTCACATTTGGACTATCTCAAATACAGCAAAGATGTACAATTTTTTTTTTCAGAGATAGAATCTTGCTTTGTTGCTCAGGCTGGAGTATAGTGGTACAATTATGCCTCACTGTAACCTCCAACTACTGAGCTCAAGGGATCCTTTCCACTCAGCCTCTGAAGTAGCTGGGACTATAGGTATGCACCACTACAAATAGCTAATTTTTCTTTAATTTTTTTATAGAGACAAGGTCTTACTATGTTGCCCATGCTGGTATTGAATTCCTCAAGTGATCCTCCTGCCTTGGCCTTCTGAAGTGTTTAGATTACAGGGATGAGCCACTGTGCCTGGCCCCAAAATATTTAAAAATAAAAATGTTCTTGAAAAAAGTCTTTATGAAATATCAGTTTTCTCTTAAAAATGCCTCAATAAATATTATGATGCCTCTAGATGTTATTAATTTTTTTCTTAACATCAGTTTTTGCCTCACTACACCTTGATAGATTAAATAATAAACCAAGCAATAATAATAAAGGACCTACTATGTGCCAACTACTAGATCTTTTTTTTTTTTTTTTTAAATATGAAACGCTTCATGAATTTGCATGTCATCCTTGTACAGGGACCATGTTAATCTTCTCTGTATCATTGCAGTTTTAGTAGATGTACTGCCAAAGCAAGCACAGCTGTTGGGTCTTACGGTTAAAAGTAATATGGGCTTATTATATTGTAGGCAAAACAATTTAGTGATTTAATCCTAAGATGCAGATATGAGTCTCTATTTTCAAATATTGAAGATATATTGTATAGCACATTGTCTAAGATTTAACTTTGTATTTCACGGAAGTATTGTGCTGCAAAGACACCTGAAGAGAGAAAAAAATGAGTGACTTGTTCCCTAAGATGCTCAGCCAGGACCTACTTACAAAATATGCCAGGAACACAAATGTGAAGCTCTTAGAAAATAATTCAGAAAGCCAGTAACCCACTATAATAGAAAGCCAGAATATCATATCTGAGGAAGATGAGGCTTACATGAAATGTTATGAGCTTTTGTTTGTTGAGACTTTGAGAGAGGGTCTTGCTCTTTTGCCCAGGCTAGAGTGCAGTAGTGTGATCATAGTTCACTATAGCCTCAAACTTCTGGGCTCAAGTGGTCCTCCTGCCTCAAGCTCCCAAGAAGCTAGGACTACAGGCACATACCACCATGCCCATCTAATTTTTAATTTTTCTGTAGTGATGGGATCTTGCTGTGTTGCCCAGGCTGATCTTGAACTCCAGGACTCAAGTGATCTTCCCTCACAGCCTCCCAAAGTGATGAGATTGTAGGTGTGACCCACCATGCCTTGCCCACTTAAAAAAAATATATATATATACAATAATTCACCCCTCACTAATAAGTGAAATGGCAACAGTCATGTAGTACCATCTTCAGGTTCCAACCTAAGCTGGAGTCTGAAGGGAGTTTGTGGACAGGTGGCAGGTAGCGGAAAGAACACTCAAGGGACCGTAGGCAATTGGGACATGGCTTTATTCTCTCCCCTCCTACAGAGTCAGCAGTGCAGTTATATTACAGACGATAATGGCTCAAAGCCTCATATGAGCTCACACAGGCAGGTTACATCAAATGGCTACATAAATGTGATTATATAACGCACAGGGTTTTGCGCCTGTGCTCCAAACCTGCTGTGTCAGGCTGTACCAGATGTCTACCTCAGCCTACTCCTGATTGCAGCACAGCCATTTACCTTACACTCCACCCTCTAGGCCGAGGGAGTCCTTGTAGTGGGGAGACGTGCCCACAAGGTGGAACTTTGGACTCATAGGCCACAGCAGCAATATAGGGAGCAACAACTCACTACTAATATTCCTGCTATGCTGCCCATAATTATTAGGGTCCAGCATAGGCCAGAGCCTAAAGATGCTCACCGTGTCTGTAGGGGGTCATCAGTAAGGCTGTCAACTGCCTTGATTTCCTGGGAAACCTTTGCAAAGCTGCTGTTATGTTTTGTTCATTGTCAGGGATGAAGGCACAACATTGCGTTCCCAAAAGAGCACAGGTGCCACCTTGGACAGCAGTTAATATGTTGAGCGCCACCCAGTTCTGCAGTACCACCTTTCTGGTTTGATCAACCTCATCTGTTAACAGAAGAAGGGCAACTCGGGTGTAATTCAAGGCTCAAGCTGTGTGTTCTGCAAGGGCCGTAACTTGCATTTCTACAAGGGCCATAACTTGCATTTCTACAGATGACACCATTAACACCAGGGATGGTTAATGCTAAGGGGTAGAGCCACCAGGGGGTTCGTCACACTCACAAAAACTGGGAACGTAGTGCCTCCCAGTTATGTGGGCATCTGGGTAATGTGGGAATAACAGTGGCAGGCACATAAGGCCTTCCCTAGGTACAGCAGCCAGTCCAATTCACTCGCAAAGATGACCATCCTGTGTCTTCATATGTCTATAAATTTCCAGGGGGGCACTAAGTCTGCTGGGGCCCAGCATTGATGAGGCCGCCTATTCCATTGCACCTTTGGTGTGGTGACATATGTTATATTTATGCAGGCAGGTAACCACCCCACAGTGATGTTGCCCCAGTGCTGCTCTATACATCGTGGTACCTGTGGTGGGGGCACCACACGTTCTCCCACTAACCAGCCCCATCCATCATAGTCACTACGGGTCAGCCAGCGGGTGGGCATGCTATGGGTTTTGTGGCATCCCCTATCCAAAGCTTGTCATGTTGCATTCCAAACGTTGGCCGTGGGACCCCAGATGTCTAACCATGTCCAGTTTTCCGTAGAAGCTAGATGTATGTGCCAGGGCAAGCCATCCACAGCTGCTGCTGGAAGGGCGGTGCAGATTCAACAGTTGGAAACATTGGTCACCTCAGTGTAGGTGTGGGCCCAGTCCACAATGCTGTTGGAGCATGTCAGCTTATGGTCAAAATGATAAAGCAGGCACAGTTACTAATCAGGGTAAATCATACCCCTCAGGCAAAATACAGGCCAACCTTTCATTCCTGGATAACAATGCAACCACCAAGGGCTTCTGCCCTAGGCAATGGCACCACAACTTCTCAGCTCCCCATGGTTCCTTTGGGTCCTGTATCTGTGCCAAAGTCACTGGGGAGCTCATAATAGGCCACACAGATAATACATATGGACCCCAGAGGAGGATTCCTTCCCTGGCCATTCCTCTATGAACGGTCAATCACGGAGGCCATATATTAAATACCTAAGGAGTGACATGTAAATCATACTGTAGGCCCTCCTCCCAGGGGCTACAATAGCTAACCATTGGCAATGGGGGGCTTGGAGGGTCCATGGCCAAAGCCAGGTTCTTTGTTCCCCTGACTTTAGGGGTGCTGGGGCAGGCAACAACAGGTTACTGTTCGTCCCCATACCTGGTCGGAGGAGGTCCTCCCTGGTGTGTATCTGTAACTGGATGGGGGCAGCAGCCCGGTGTAGCAGTGCCTCACCAGGGCCAGGCCACCTTTCCGTGGCCATTCATTCAAGGTTTGGAGCACCAGGTCCAACCATGAACTCCAGCCCTGCAAAGATGGGGGAGTAACATGCAAGCATAACCCGTTTTTCAGGAGTCCATTATATCATTCAATCATACCAGCAGCTTGTGGAACATGGAATCTCCACTTTATGTCCATCTGTTGTGCCCACTGTTGTACCTGCTGTCCAGTAAAATGTGTTACCCTGTTGCTTTCAATGATCAGGGGACAACCATATAGGGCACACAAGTGTTGCAGGGCCTGAATTGTGTGGTGTTGGTCAGCTGTCCTGCAAGGGTAGGCAAATAACAGACTGGTGGCCATGTCTACAGCTGTCAGTACATGTGTATGCCCCTGTGACCTTGGAAGTGGCCCAATGTAGTCTATTTGCCATCTAGCCAAAGGCATCCACCCTTCTGTCACTTGTTGTGTAACCCTAGGCAGCTGCCTCTGTCTGGTGTATGTCCGTGCGCATGCTGGGCACTTCTGGCAGGCCTCCCAGATATCTTATGTGGGCAAGGATAGACCCCAGCGCTTACTGACCTGTTGCATTAGTTTACCCCCTGCATGGCCCAATTTTCGGTGCAGCCATAGGGCTATATCTTGTGTAGATGCTGACTCCAACCACTGGATCTTGGCCAAGGTATCTGCCTCATCATTGCCAGGGGCAGCCAGAAGCACAGGGCCTGACAAATGATAAATAGTTACATCCTTTTAGTGGCCCATTTCCCATAGGTTTTGCCACGTGGCCTGGCCCCAAATGGGCAGGTGGCCAACTAGCCAATTCTGTAACTTCTAGGTAGTTAATCACAAGGTCAGGCCTCAATAAGCTGCCCAGCTATCAGTGCAGATTACCACAGGTGTCTCCTCCTTGGTGATCACCATCCACACTGCCCTGAGTTCAGTCCATTGACTACCTTGTCTATACCCAGTATCAAACCATATGGTTTCAGTACTAGGCTGGACCACGACAGTTGTCCAGGCAGCAGTAGCACCCCAGCTGGACCCATCCGTATACCATGCCCCATCAGGAATGGGGGGTGCCCTTCTTTAAACAGTAATGGCTCAGGGTTTAAGATTGCCTCAGGCTGACCCATAGCCTTATCTTACATCAGAACTACAGGTCCCAAGACTTCTTGTAATTCTGCTGCTAAGGGGCTTGTACTCAGTGTGCTCCGCTGTTCTAAGTAGGTGCCCCACTTTGCTAAGGTGGATGTCTGTGCCATCCCAGTCCAGGGGTGGTTACCCATGAATGTACCCACCCTGCTATTGGGTAAGTCGTTCAGTTGATGACTGTAGCCCTTCCTGTCACACTCACAAGCCTGAAGGGCAGCATATGCAGCTGCTAATTGCTTCTCTATCGAGAGATACCAGAGATCAGCTCCCTTCCAAAGTTGGGACCAAAAGCCTACTGGGGTTCTAAAGTGCTCCATGTGCTGCCATAGGCCCCAGCCAAAACCATCTGCGGTCACATGCACATCAAGTTCAAATGAGCACCCCGGGTTAATTACTCGTAGGGCCTGTGCTTGCTGTATGGCCCACTTGGCTGCCAGAAAAACCATTTCAGCATCATTGCCCCAATCCCAGGTAGCTCCCTTTTTTGTCAACTGATACAACGGTTTTATCCTCTGAGCTAAATGGGGCAGGAATGCCCGCCAGTATCCTAAGAGGCCTACAAAAGTCTGTAGCTGCTTCATCATTGTGGGCTGGGGATATGCTGAATTTTATCAATGTCCTCTGGTATGCCTTCTTAGTACCTCAGCAGACAACTCCCAAGAATTTGGCAGACCCTTGGACCCTGGAATCCAGGGCCTTGGAATCCAGGCCCTTGGACCTTGGATTCGTTGATAGCCCAACTGTGTGCTGCCAAATGTTATTGCAAGAGGGGTGCCGCTGCTTCTAAATCTGCAAGAGAATCAGAGGTTAACATAATATCATCAATATAATGGAATAGGTGGACCCCCTTTGGACATTTCCAGGTGGCTAAATCCGTGGCAATGAGACAATGACGTATGCTGGGGCTATGCACATAGTCCTGCCTCAACACTGTGAAAGTCTCTTGTTGCCCTTCCCATGTGAAAACAAACTGTTCCTGGCTCTCTGGAGCAATGTCAATTGAGAAGAACTTGCCTATGTGGTAGGCAAGTCTACCACATAGCGGTACTGTCCTAATTCCGTCGTCAAGCAGCCCATCAAATCAGTGATAGACAGTACAGCTGCATGTAAAGGGAGTGTTACTTTATTTAGTTCTCAATAATCCACCATCATTCGCCAAGTTCCATCAGGCTTTCTGACTGGTCATACCAGAGCATTGTAGGGGCTGTGAGTGCCACGCACTATCTGTACCTCCTCTAACTTCTTAATAGTTTCAGTTTTCTCTGTATGCTCACCTGGAAAGCGGTACTGACGGGTGGAAGTAACTTGTCAGGGTTATGGCAGGACCTGGGGCTGGCGATGCGTATGTCCGCACAGTACCAGCTTAACTACAAGTACTCGGAGTCTGAATTCTCTGGCTGTGGTTTGTAAAGCCAAGCCATGTAAAATATCCACCCCCAGAATGTATTCAGGTATGGCAGAGACATATGCAATTATAAGTGGAGAGCTAAGTGGCCGATGCCAAGGTGCAAAGATACAGGTTTCGCTTTCACTGACCGGCCTCCATAGCCATCTGTATATGTAACCTTGCCCGGAAATTTATTCGAGTTCGCATAGACGAGGCTACAATCTGCACTGGTGTCTACCAGTGCCAGCACCCACCGTACGTTGGTGGGGGACCAGTGGATTGCCTATTTCACATGTGGCCTTTGGTTGTCTGGTGTCCCCCCAAGCCGGGCACCTCGGCCAGTTTCCTAATCAAACACAAAAGGCTACCTCCGCCCGTCTGCAAGTAGTCCTTGAGCTGGAGTGTTGGGTGGGACTGGGTCCAGCAGCATCGCTCTTCTCCTTCTTGGGCATTTTCTGGAATTGCTGCTTTGGGAACAATTGCCTCCACAAAGTTAACAGCACTTCATTGGATTGCCTATCAATTTTCTCTCGGTCAACCCCAGCCAAAATCAAATCAATCCGCATCTGCATGTGGGTCACCCATTGGGGCCCCATTTTGTCCCATGAGGTGGCCCCCTGTGGAACGGGTACCTTCTCCTTTTTTTGTGGCACTGACTCCCTGCTCCCAAATGATGGTCCTCTGCTTCCCTAAGGACCGCCATGGTGGTAGTCACCTCATGTATGTGGTGCCCCACATACGGAGTGAGGACAACGGCCTGGGAGCTGAAGGCACTCGGGAGTGCAGAGCCTAACACAAGGTCCCTCATGTAGGAGGTAAAGTGTTCATCATCTGGCCCTCGGGTATTCAGATTGAACATAGCCTGCCGCATACCCATCTCCTGAATTACTTGCACCAAATCTGTATACAACTGCTATTTACTCATAGTTTCTGATATTTCTCTGGCATTGTTCCATGCCGATCAGCTATTCAATTAGAGTGTGGTTGACTTGCCCCTATGCTAATTGTTCCATACCGTTCATATGGCTACCATCAGTTATTCAATTAGAGTGTGGTTGCCTTGCCCCTGTGCTAACTGCCTGCTTACCTGCAATCAGTGACGCAGGGAGAGATGGGTCATAATGGAGGTCTACTTTTCCATTTCAGAGGTGGAGCAGACGATACTGTTGGCTCCCTCATCCCAAAGGTGAAGCGTCCAGGCGGGTAGGGGTTCCCCCAAGCGCTGCCAAAGCTGTTTACCTAATTCCCGCAACTCAGTTGGGGTATAGGCACTGCATGAGGTGTGCTCCGTCATGGTAGGGGTCCCTGTGCCCGCCATTTGTGGGCCTCCAACAGCTGTTCTTGCTCTATTTTCTGACAGATAACTGGGCAAGCCCGAAACAGGGGTTCTTCCTCCTAGGTATCAGAACAAGCGAGGGTCTCTGGCTGGGATGGTGGGCCCAGGCCCACACTAATGGCAGCTCCTAATTCTCATTCCAAGCTGTGTATCCGGGCCTCCTGGCACTCTGCTTGTGCCTGGAGGTCCCTTTACCCGTGTGCATCCTGCAGGGACCGAGCGTGTGCTTCCCGTAGTACAGTCAAAAACGCCCATCCAACTCTGCCGGCAAAAGCAGCTCCTTCTCGGTGCTCTGTCCTTCCAGGTGCTTCAGCCCCTTCTCCATGCTCATGGGGGACCTGTCTACCACCACCCATGTTTCTGCTGGGGCCCATCCTAGCAGCACAGCTGCCACCAGGTATCATAACCCATGCTGGGGCCACATAGCCCACCTGGGATCATCGGGGCCAAGGACTCACTCACCTTGGGATCCTGCTAACTAGGCCAATTGTCAGGTTCCAGCCCTAGCTGAGGTCCAAGTGGAGTTGGTGGATTGGTGGTGGGTAGCTGAAAGAACACTCAAGGGACCATAGGCAGTTGGGATATGGCTTTATTCTCTCCCCTCCTAGAGAGTCAGCAGTGTAGTTATACTACTCACAGACAGTAATGGCTCAAAGCCAGGTAGGATCTCACACAAACTGGTTACATCAAATGGCTACATAGATGTGATTATATAATGCATAGGATTGTGTGTCTGCACTCCAAACCCACTGTGTCATGCTGTACTGGATGTCTACCTCAGCCTCCTCCTGACTGAAGAAGCACAGCCATTTTCCTTACACCGTCAATACATATCAGAGGAAATGCTAGATTGTTAGAGTTGGGAAATACCTTAGACATTATTTAGTCCAGAGATTTGGAAACATTTTAAAAAATTTTATATCTAAAAAAATATGAAAACATTTTCTCACTTATTTTTTCTTCATAACAAAACCTTCCATGGCAGCCCAATATATAACAGGTACAAAAGAATTTTTAAGGCTAAAGGAAGTATGGTGGGGTGGAGGAGCTCTACCTGCTAGTTTTCTGTTAACCCAGCCTGATAAGGGAATTGAGACCACTCATGAGAAAGTCTTTCTTGCTGGTTCCCTAAAAGTGACATGATTTGTACACCTTGGTACTCTGTGCTTAGATGGAGATTAATTGGGGATAGGAGTCATTCCTTTTTTTTTTTTTTGAAATGGGGTCTTGCTCTGCCACCCAGATGGAGTGCAGTGGCATGATCTCAGCTCACTGCAACCTCTGCCTCCTGGGTTCAAGCTATTCTCCTCCCTCAACCTCCCAAGTGGCTGGGATTACAGGTGCCTGCCACGATGCCAGGCTAATTTTTTTTTTTTGTATTTTTAGTAGAGATGGGGTTTTACCATGTTGGCCAGGTTGGTTTTGAACTCCTGACCTCAAGTGATCCACCTGCCTTGGCCTCCCAAAGTGTTAGGATTACAGGTGTGAGCCACCGTGCCTGGCTGAGTCATTCCTTTTCTAACTCTTCTCCTGGTTCATTGAATATTGGACAAGTCTTTTTTTCCTTTCTTACCTGTTTTTTTTTAATCTATGTTATGGAGATAATTAAAATCTCCTGATTTTCTCATTGTGTCACTGAATGAATGAATTCCTGGAAATCGAAGGGTTAAAATGAAGTCTATCTGTTTGGACTCCCTGGGCTTAAATACCTGCCTTAGTAGTCATTGTCTAGATACTTGTGGTCAAGTTACTTAACCACTGTGACCTTCAAGTTTCTCACCTATAAAATAGGTATAATTATACCATTTACCTTATAAGATTGTTATAAATGAGATGTAAATATGATTAGCATGTTTTATTATTGTCAACACTACTTCTAAAAAATACAGTGTAAGAAAACAATCATGGATGTTCCTAAATATTTATTATCTGGAATTTTAATTGCTTAAAATTATAGAAAAAAGAAAAATAGTAAATACATAAGAATATTAGATTGGTTAAAAAATGGCTCATTTATAAGACGGGATAATTTGCAAATGTCAAAATAATGTAGAAAATTATTTGGTGACATGGGAAAAATATTCTTTATATATTGTTAAATTAAAAAAATTAGATTATAAAATCCTGTTAGTGTTTTATTTACTCATAGGGCTAAAAGGCAGTCATTTTCTTCGCTTTAAAAAGTTGTTTAAAAATATTTGATTTTTAGGCTGGGTGCAGTGGCTCACGCCTGCAATCCCAGCACTTTGGGAGGCCGAGGCGGGTGGATCACTTGAGGAGAGGAGTTGGAGAACAGCCTGGCCAACATGGTGAAACCCTATTTCCACTAAAAATACAAAAATTAGCCAGGCATGGTGGTGAGCACCTGTAATCCCAGCTACTCAAGAGGCTGACGCAGGAGAATTGCTTGAACCTGGGAGGTGGAGGTTGCGGTGAGCCAAGATCATGCCACTGCACTCAAGCCTGGGTGACAGAGTAAGACTCTGTGTCAAAAAAAAAAAAAAAAAAAAATTAATGTTATGGGTACCTAGTAGGTATATATGTTTATGGGGCCCATGAGATTTTGATACAGGCATATAATGCATAAAAATCAAAACAGGGTAAATAGGATATCCACCACCTCAATCAAGCATTTGTCATTTCTTTGTGGTTATAAACATTTCAATTGTACTCTTTTAGTTATTTAAAAATATACAATAAATTATTATTGACTGTAGTCAACAATACAACTAGATTTTATTCATTCTATCTAATTGTATTTTTGTACCCATTAACCATCTCCACTTCCTACTACTCTCCCACTACACTTCCCAGCCTTTGGTAACCAGCATTCTACTCTCTGAGTTCAATTGTTTTAGTTTTTAGCTCTCATACATTAGTGAGAACATGTAAAATTTCTCTTTCTGTGCCTGGCTTAGTTCACTTAACATAATGACCTCCAGTTCCATTCATGTTGTTGCAAATGACAGGCTTTTATTCTTTTTTTTTATGGCTGAGTAGTACTCCATTGTGTATATGTTCCAGATTTTCTTTATCCATTTGTCTGTTAATGGACACTTAGGTTGCTTCCAAATCTTGGCTATTGTGAAGAGTGCTGCAATAAACATGGGAGTGCAGGTATGTCTTAAAAATACTGATTTCTTTTCTTTGGGGGTATATACCTAGAAGTGGGTTTGCTGGATTGTATGGTAATTCTATTTTTAGTTTTTTGAGGAACCTCCATACTGTTCTCTCTAGTGGTTGCACTGATTTATATTCACACCAACAGTGTGTGTGGGTTCCCTTTTTTCCACATCCTTGCCAGCATTTGCTATTGCCTGTATTTTGGATAAAAACCATTTTAACTGGGATGAAATGATAGCTCATTGTAGTTTTCATTTTCATTTCTCTGATCATCAGTGGTGTCGAGCGCTTTTCATTTGCCATTTGTATGTCTTCTTTTGAGAAATGTCTATTCAGATCTTTCACCTATTTTAAAATCAGATTATTAGATTTTTTTTTCCAATTGAGTTTTTTGAGCTCCTGATATACTCTGGCTATTAATCCCTTAATAATTCTGGTTTGCAAATATTTTCTCCTATTCTGTGGGTTGTCACTTCACTTTGTGGATTATTTCCTTTACTGTGCAGAAGGTTTTTATTAATAACTTAATGTGATCTAATTTGTCTATTTTTGCTTTGGTTGTCTGTGGTTTTGTGGTATTACTCAAGAAATCTTTGCTCAGACCAATGTCCTGGAGAGTTTCCCCCATGTTTTCTGTTAGTGTTAATAGTTTCATAGTTTGAGGTCTTAGATTTAAGTCTTTAATCCCTTTTGATTTGATTTTTGTATATGGAGAGGGATAGGGGTTTAGTTTCATTCTTCTGCATATGGATATTCAGTTTTCTCAGCATTATTTATTTATTTATCATAACATTCTTTTCTGTTGACCCCAAATTTTTATTTTATTTTCTAATTTTTTTCTTTCCAACTTTTAGGCTCAAGGGGTACATGTGCAGGTTTGTTACATGGGTAAATTGCATGTTTCAGGGTTTGGTGTACAGCTAATTTTGTCACCTAGGTAATTAGCATAATACCTGATAGTAGTTTGTCAATTCTCACCCTCTTCCCACCCTCCAGCCTCAAGAAGGCCCCAGTGTCTGTTGTTCCCTTCTTTGTATCTGTGTGTACTCGTGTTTAGCTCCCTCTTACAAGTGAGAACATGCAGAATCTGATTTTCTGTTCTGTGTTAATTCACTTAGGATAATGACCATCTATGTTGCTGCAAAAGACATGATCTCATTCTTTCTTATGGCTGTATAGTATTGCAAGGTGTATATCTACCACATTTTGTTTATCCAGTCCACCACTGGTGGGAATCCAGGTTGATTCCATGTCTTTGCTATTGTGAATAGTGCTGTGGTGAACATTCATGTGCATGTGTCTTTATGGAGAATGGTTTATATTTCTTTTGGTATATACACAGTAATGAAATTGCTGGGTCTAATGGTAGTTCTATTTTAAGTTCTTTGAGAAATCTCTAGACTGCTTTCCACAGTGGCTACACTAATTTACAAAATTCCCACCAGCAGTGTATAAGCATTCTCTTTTCTCCACAATCTCGTTAGCATCTGTTACTTTTTGACTTTTTAGTAATAGCCATTCAGACTGGTGTGAGATTGTATCTAATTGTGGTTTTGATTTGCATTGCTCTGATGATTAGTGATATTGAGCATTTTTTCATATGCTTGTTGGCTGCTTATATGTCTTCTTTTGAGAGGTGTCTGTTCATGTCCTTTGCCCATTTTTTAATAAAGTTTTTTTTTTTTGCTTGTTGATTTATTTAAGTTCTTTATAGATGCTGGATATTAGACCTTTGTCAGAAGCATAGTTTGCAAATTATTTTCTCCCATTCTATAGGTTGCCTGTTTACTCCATTGATAGTTTCCTTTGCTGTGCAGAAGCTCTTAAGTTTAATTAGGTCCCACTTTTAATCTTTTTTTTTTCTTTTTTTGAGACAGGGTCGTGTTATGTCACCCAAGCTGGAGTGCAGTGGCATGACCTTGATTCACTGCAACTTCCACCTCCCAGGCTCAAGCGGTCCTCCCACTTCAGCCTCCTGAGCAGCTGCGACTACAGACATGTACCACCATGCCCAGCTGATTTTTGTATTTTTTGTAGAGATAGGGTTTTACCATGTTGGCCAGGCTGGTCTCGAATTCCTGAGCTCAAATGATCCACCTGCCTTGGCCTCATAAAGTTGTGGGATTACAGGTGTGAGCCACTGCATCTGGCCAATTTTTGTTTTTGTTGCAATTGCTTTTGAAATCTTTATCATGAAGTCTTTGACAGCACCAATGTCCAGAACGATATTTCCTAGGTTTTCATCTAGGGTTTTTATAGTTTTAGGTTTTATGTTTAAGTCTTTAGTTTAACTTGAGTTGAATTTTATATTTGGTGATAAATAGTGGTCCAGTTTCAATCTTCTGCATATTGAGAAGATTGACATAACTAGCCAGTTATCTCAGTACTATTTATTGAAGAGGGAGTCCTTTCTTCATTGCTTACTATTGTCAGCTTTGTTGAAGATCAGATGGTTGTAGTTGTATGGTTTCTTCTTTTGGGTTCCCTAACCTGTACCAGTGATCTCTGTGTCAACTTTTGTACCAATACCATGCTGTTGTAGTTACTGTTGTAGCCTTGTAGTATAGTTTGAAGTTGAGTGGTGTGATGCCTCAAGCTTAGTTCTTTTTGCTTAGGATTGCTTTGGCTATTTGGGCTCCTTTTTGGTCCCAAATGAATTTTAAAATGATATTTTCAAAATCTGTGAAAAATGTTGGTAGTTTTATAGGAATAGCATTGAATCTGTAAATTGCTTTGGGCAGTATGGCCATTTTAACAATATTGATTCTTCTTGTTTGTGAGTATAGACTATTTTTCCATTTGTTTTGGTCATCTTTGATTTTTTTTTTAAGCAGTGTTTTGTAATTCTTGTTGTGATCATTCACATCCCTGGTTAGCCATATTCCTATGGGTTTTAGTCTTTTTTTATGGCTATTGTGAATGGTATTGCATTCATAATTTGGCTCTCAACTTGGACATTGTTGGTGTATAGAAATGCTAGTGACTTTTGTACACTGATTTTGTGTCCTGAAACTTTGCTGAATTTGTTTATTGTTATCTAGGAGCCTTTGGGCAGAGACTGTGGGGTTTTCTAGATATAGAATCCTATCGTCTGCAAAGAAGGATAGTTTGACTTCCTCTCTTCCTATTTGGATACCTTTTATTTTTCTTTTGCCTGATTACCCCAGCTAGAACTTCCAGTACTGTGCTGAATAGGAGTGGTGAGAGTGGGCATCCTTGTCTTGTTCTGAATCTCAAGGGAAATTCTTTCAGCTTTTGCCTCTTCAGTATGATGTTGGCTGTGGCTTTGTCATAGATGGCTATTATTTTGAGGTGTGTTCCTTTGTATGCCTAGTTTATTGAGGATTTTTAACATGAATGGAGGTCGAATTTAATCAAGAGCCTTTTCTGCATCTATTGAGATGATCATGTGGTTTTTGTTTTTAGTTCTATTTATTTGATGGATCACATTTATTGATTTATGTATGTTGAACCAACCTTGCATCCCAGGAATAAAGCTTTCTAGATTGTGGTGAATTGGATTTGGTTTGCTAGTATTTTGTTAAGGATTTTTGCATGTATGTTCATCAGGGATATTGGCCTGAAGATTTTTTTTCTGCCAAGTTTTGGTGTCAGAATGATGCTGGCCTCATAGAATGAGTTAGGGAGGAGTTCCTCCTCCTCTATTTTTTGAAATAGTTTCAGTAGGATTGGTACCAGCTCTTTATATGTCTGGTAGAAATCAACTGTAAATCCATCTGGCCCAGGGCTTTTTCTGGTTGGTAAATTTTTTTATTACTAATTCAATTTTGAAACCTGTTATTGGTCTGTTCAGGCTTTCAATTTCTTCCTGGTTCAATCTTGGGAGGTTGTATGTTTTCAGGAATTTGTTCATTTCTGTTACGTTTTCCAGTTTTTGTCAGCACTATCTATTGAAGAGACTGTCCTTTCTCCAGTGTATGTTCTTGGCACCTCTGTTGAAAATGTAGGATTTATTTCTGGGTTCTCTATTCTATTCCATTGGTCTATGTGTCTGTTTTTATGCCAGTACCATGCTGTTTTGGTTACTATATCTCTTTAGTATAATTTGAAGTCAGGTAATATGATTCCTTCAGTTTTTTTCTTTTTGCTCAGGATGGCTTTGGCTATTCTGCCTCTTTTGTGGTTCCATATAAATTTTTAGGGTTTTTTTTTCTATTTCGGTGAAGAACGTCATTGATATTTTGATTGGGCTTGCATTGAATCTGTAGATTGCTTTGGGTAGTATGGACATTTTAACAGTATTGATTCTTCCAGTCCATGAACATGGCTTATCTCCCCACTTTTTAATGTACTCTTCTATTTCTTACATCAATGTTTTATAGTTTTCATTGTAGAGATCTTTCTCTTCTTTGGTTAAGTTTATTCCTAGATATTTTATTTTACTTGTAGCTATTGTAAATGGGATTACTTTTTTGATATCTTTTTCAGATTTTTCACTGTTGGCCTATAGAAGTGCTATATTGATTTTTGTATGTTGATTTTGTATCCTGCAACTTTATTGAATTTGTTTATAAATTCTAAGAGTTTTTCGGCAGAGTCTTTAGTTTTTTTCCAAACATAAGATCATATCATTTGCAAACAAGGATAATTTGACCTCCTTCTTTCCAATTTGGACGTCTTTTACTTCTTTCTCTTGTCTGATTGCTGTAGCTAGAACTTCTAGTATTATGTTGAATAACAGTAGTGTAAGTGGTCATCCTTGTCGTATCCCAGTATTAGTTCGGTTTTTTCTTCATTTCTCCCTTACTGGTGCTTCAGAACACTTCACATTTCTGTATTGGAATTCCTCAAGCATGTCTTTCTGTCCCTTCTAGATTGTAAAACTATTTGAAGGAAGCATTTTTATCTTACTGGTAGACTGTTTGGGGAGACATTATTCACTGTGTCTCACAGTCTTTTCCTCATAAAGATTTATGGGGGAAAGTTCTCACAGGTCAAGGCTTGCTTTTATTTTAGGGATAAAATTTAATGTATGCCAGATTATATTCCCCCACTTTGGCTACTTGGAAGCTCAAAGCCACAACTGTGTCACAGTTCTAAGCAGTGCCTTCTCAAAATCTCCACTTATATACCTAATAATCTTTGCATTAGTCTCCTATTGCTGCTGTACTAAATTACCACAAACTTAGTGGCTTAAAACAACATAAGCCTATTATCTTACAGTTTGGGGAATCAGAAGCCGAAAATTAGTTTCACTAAACCAAGTTGTCGGCAGGACTATGTTCCTTCTGGAGACTCTAGAGGATAATCTATTTCCTTATCTTTTCCAGCTTCTAGAGACTTCTTACATTCCATGTCTTCTGGTCCCTTTTTCTATCTTCAAAGCCAGGAGTGTAGCATCTTCTCTCCCCTCTGACTTCTGCATCTGTCCTTACATCTTCTTCCTCTGACTTTGATCCTCCTGCCTCCCTCTTATTTTTGTGATTGCACTGGGCTCACCAGATAACCCAGGATAATCTCCCCATCTCAAGATCCTTAACTGAATCACATCTGAAAAGTCCCTTTTTCCCATGTGAAGTAATACACTCACAGGTTCTGGGGATTCGGAAATGGGTCTCTTTTACAGAGGGTCCTTATTCAGCCTACCACATTCTTTTCAACGTTAGCTGTATGAAATTGAGATTTTTGAGTCTCCTAACCAAATTGTGCCTCTGCCTACCCTTCCACCTCCCTCACCTTCTGTATCTCAGTAAATGGCCCTGCCATCTAATAATTGTTCCCATCAAACACATGGTTCTCTGCTCTCCCTCACCCCCACATCCAGTCCCTCATATTGTTCTGTCATATTGACTTCTAAGGTGTATCTAGGACCTATACACTTCATTGTTTGGCCACTGCCACTACCCTAGGCTAAGCCATCACCAGCTCTTGCCTGAACTGCTATCATAGCCTCTAATTTGTCCTTTACTTCAGCTCTTGCCCTTTCCTAGTCTATTCTCCACAAATCAATCAGATTTTTTGCAAACACAAAGCAAATCATGCTGTTTTCCTACTTAATACTCTCCAATTGTTTCCTATCTCATGCTGAAGAAAATCCAAATTCTTCATCATGACTTCTAAGGCCCCATGGTCTGGCCTGGCCCTCTCTCAAAGAACATCTCATTCTGCTCTCTTTACCACCACATTCTGCTCACACTGGCCTCCCTGGAGATTTCTACCTGGCTCAAGCCATGCTTCTCACATGTAATTCTTCTGCTTGGCACTCTGCCAACTCTTCCCCAGCTACATCCTTGCTGAGCTTTTGGTCTCATCTGAAATGTCTCCTCCTCAGAGAAGCTTTTCTACACAACTCCATCTAACTGGAGTTCCCTACCCTGCTGTGCACAAGTTTTTCTCGACCTCTTCACCCTTTTAAGTAGTCTTCATAGACTTATCACTACTGATAATTACTTAGTTGTTGTTTGCTTTATATCATTTATTTTCTCCATCAGATTGTTAATTCTGTAAAGGTGCAGGCCATTTCTGTTTGCTCCTTGCTGTATGTGATGCTTCATAGGTATGTAGCACTAGGAGGCCCTGAATACATTTTCTGTCATCCTTACCCTGACTTTATCTTACCTTTTTGGGTTTGTTTTCCTTTTGTTCTTGTTTTCTTACTTTGTATTGAGATGAGAGAAAAACTCGCAACCCCCAGGCTCTACTCAAGGTTGGGGGCTAGAGGAGGTAGAGCTTCCTCTGCTCCTGTCCCTTCCACCCGCCATCCACTCACTTGCCATTAGTACTGAGTGTTGTGGGCAAAAGAAAAGATTTCTACTAGTGTTTCTTCCCAGGGAATGTGGGATTCATCCTGGAATGCCAAAATAAGGATGAATTGTCTAAAGAGAAAACCAGAATGCCTTTCTGGACCAAAGATTGAAATTGCTCTGCCTAATATTGTAAACAGTTTATTTTCACTGACTGGGGGCAGAGTGTTCCTTAGAGAGATTAATATGATACTAGCTGCTTTTTTGTCTCCCTCTGGCGAAGGCTAGAGATAAGAAAAATTGGGGTTCTAGACTCTAGGGAGGAAGGACAACATTCAGACCTCCATTTGTAGGAGGTGAGGAGGGCCCTTGAGAAATGTGGGGTGTGAGCAAGTATGGGTCATTCAGGAGAGAGATGATCAGTAGGAGACACCCTGGGAGAAAGAGTTCTTGAGCTCTTTTCTTTTCTCCCGAGCGCTGACCCTTGAGCAGTGGCACACAGAATGTCTTCCTTTATTCTCTGGTACAGTAGTCATGTTTCTTGGCACAGTGCCTTGGACCTTCCATATACGCTTTCTTCTCTCCAGAGCCTTCGTCTAAGATGCTGGAGAGTAGCTTATAGCCTGGGCATCAAGTTTGTCGATTCTCCCCAGGACGCTTTTCTTTATAGGTGCCACATGTCATGATTTATGCACAAACATGATTTGCCTGACAGTGCAGTCTGGGCCTGGAATAATTTTAATTAATGGGAAAATGGTCCTCAATACACCGATTAGACCTCTTCAGGTACAACAAGATAAAAGCCTGATAATTTGGATGGAGTACTCTTCTTAAATATCTACTCTGTGCACAGCAGCCAATGGGAAAGCCAGGCTCTCTCCCACCTGATCCAATGAGTAATTAAGAGAGGGCTTTTTCTTCCCTACCTCTCCCCTGCCTCCACCCCGCTCCCCAACTAAAGCTTAACAGGTTGGTGGTATAATGTGGAGACTTTTAAGGGGTGTCATCCTAGGAGCTTAGACAAGAGCCAGAGTATCTTCTCTCCGCTCCCCAAGCACTGTTCAAGTGGGTTTGAAAAGCAGGCAAGTGAGGGAAGGAAGAAGCTAGAAGCAGGCAAGGTAGATAACGGCTCTCGGCAAAGTTCGAGAAGTGCCTATGGCCATGAGTGAGCTGGGCACTCGGAAGCCCAGCGATGGCACTGTTTCTCATCTGCTCAATGTGGTGGAGAGCGAGCTTCAGGCAGGGAGGGAAAAAGGCGACCCTACGGAGAAGCAACTTCAGATCATCCTGGAGGATGCACCTCTCTGGCAGAGATTCAAGGAAGTCACTAATGAGATGATTGTGACCAAGAATGGCAGGTGAGTTTATCTGCCGCCTCGCGTGGGCTGGCAGGGCTTGGCAGGAGAGATGAGACCCCTTGAATATTGAAGAGGCTGCCGCTCTTCACTTAGAGGCGGCGGGATCTGATTAAACATGCTTACAGGAACGACTGTCTCCAATGGCTTTCCTCCAGCCAACTTAATTAATTTCTCTGAGATCATCAGAGGATGAAGCCACCTGTCTTATGTGCATTTTAAATGGAGAAATTCTGGGAAATTACCATAAAGTGGGGGGCATGCCCCAATGGGATGGGAAAATGGACTTAAATGTCAGAAAATAATATTAATTTGTGACTAGCTGCATACCCTATCGCAGACCTGAGCCCCAACTCCGTCCAGATAAGGTGAAAGACAACTTTATTTGGAAGCTGGATGATCTCCTCCTAAGTATAGCAAACTTGCCAGAAATGTTTGACTAGTTGAAGATTGGAAGCAAAAGGGCAAATGTAAACCCATTGCCTATCACTTCATCTGCTTCCCCGTGTGTGTTTGTGGTGAGTGTTCATTTGAGATTGTGTGTGTGTTTGTGATGATATGAAAGCTGTTGCAGTAATAGTGAATGAAAACATATTATTCTGCTTTAGAGAAGAGAAGATGCCTTCTTTCTTCTCAGTGCAACAAATTTAGGGATTAACTGAAACTGATCTCTGCTGGCATTTCTCAGATTCTATTAAATCTAGTCTGCTAAGGGGCTGTCAAGGTAATATTAGAAGATTTCACTTCGTAGAGGAGACGCAAAGATTTTGAAACAAAATCTCACCGCTCGCAGCTTGGCCAAACTAGCTCCAACATTCAGCTGGTGTTCACATAGCTTTTCATACACATGGTCACAAAAGTACAAAATGCTGAAAGGCATTTTCAGTCGGCTTGGTTTTGGCTGAACTCTAATTATGACACCCTCGAGAGAATTCTGATAAAAGAGAAGAGCCGAGGCCATCTGAACTTCTTTCTGTCAGGCTTTTGTCCTTGTGCAAAATGCTTCCATTCCTGATGTCTCAGTTTTCTATATTTTAATAAAGCACAGTATAGAAAATGAACTATTTCTTGGCAATCTTGGAGAGTTATGAACTCAAGAGCTGTTACATGGCATTAAAGTGCTTTCTAAAATGAAAGCCATATCTGAATTAGGGCATTTCAAGAAATTGCAATTATACCAGTAGCAGGAATATCAACCTTGCTTGATTTTTATATTTTCTTTCTCAAAATGGGTTCCATACTTATTTCATATAGATTTGTTGCTTCTAATATTTGTTACTGTAATTATAGTTCCTTCTCTTGACCTGTATTTACACATTATTTTTAGCTTCTTTCCTAGAAGAAAACATAAAACATATTTTTAATTTCACAGAATTACCCCAAATTCTTAATTGGATTCAGTCTTTGACCCTTTAAAAGTGGGCAAAGATGCAACTGTAAAAATTTTATTATATCTGATTATAGGTAGAACATTCTGCTTATTTTTCTTTGTATTATTGGATACTAATTACACTAGTACCTAGCCTTATGCTATTGATTTGGCTGTCAAATTGGCCATATATTAAAGTAAAAATAAGTACAATTACCAAGTCAATATATGGTTCATCTATTTCAATAAAGAATAAATAATAAAAGTTTCTGAAACCATTATAAATTCCAGTTTAATAATATGTTACATTGGAATGTACTTTTACCATTTAAGAAAAGTTTTATCTTGCCTTTTATTGCCTATATAATTTTCCCCTATATTTAAAATGTAATATTCTTCACATCAACCCAGTGTGGTGGTGTGCTCCTGTGGTCCCAGCTACGCAGGAGGCTGAGGCAAGGGATCCTTGAGCCCGGGAGCAGTCTGGGCAACATGGTGAGACCCTGTCTTTAAAAAGCAAAACAAAATCCTTCATCTTTAAAGTCATTTAATATTAGCTACATGAACAATATTCTTTGTAGAAAAAGTCTGATTGCGGTGAACTTGGTTGTTCTCATCTATGGATGTCCTGTTGTGTTCGCCGTCTTCCTATAAATGAAATCTTTTTCTTAAATTCTCCTAAGCTCTCTGAGCCCTTTAGGGTCAAGATTTTGCCAGGAGATAGAAAGTTTCCTTTATACTTTGATTAAAGAAGGGAAGACAAGTCCATAAGAAATTGATGTACTTAATAATGAATGAACTTGGTCTGAAATTACTCCCAACCTCTTAGTTTCTCAGATTAAACCATTAGTCACACTTTACCTTTGTTAATATAGACATCCTTCTTGCTTCATCTTCTTTACTCCCTTCTTCCTTCTCTCTTTTCTCCCTAACTATTTATTCCTCTATGCCTCCTTTCTACCCA
Organism: Pongo pygmaeus; assembly: GCF_028885625.2. Taxonomy (NCBI): domain Eukaryota; kingdom Metazoa; phylum Chordata; class Mammalia; order Primates; family Hominidae; genus Pongo; species Pongo pygmaeus. Next base: position 81,806,386 of record NC_072373.2, on the reverse strand, counting down.
TTCTCCTATGTCTATAGACTCTCTGTGTCTCCTTCAAATCCTTGCCCTCCGCACCAACTCCTGCACCTGGTGCAGGTAGATTTGTGGCCCTTCCCTGTGGAGAAGAATGTTCCTGGTATGATTACCCAGTCCTAGCCTTTTTCATTCACAGTGTCACCTGGGCCCTTTTTCATTGACATTGTCACCTTGACTTTTTAAAAAAGCATCATTTGGAATGATAACTCCTGCACACTTGAGGTCTCATTGTTCTGCATTAAAATAGCAAATCTTGAAATAGCATAAGATGGGCTGATGAAAGAGTGAAAAGACTCATTGTCACATATTCTTTCACATTCTTTCACATATATAAATAGGAAGCTTGCCTCTGACATTGATCAGAAGCTGTAAAGAGAAAGGCTTTTCCCTGAAAAACATGGAATTATCTCCAGAAACTGGGATCCTGATGTTGGCCTCCCTTCTTTCGTTCCTTCCTTTCTCTCTCTCCCTTCCTCCTTTTCTTTCTCTCTCTCCCCTCCCCCATTCTACTATTTCTTTTCCCTTTCCTCCTTTTCTTCCTCTCTCTCTTTTTAAAATTGAAAACTTTTAGTTATTCATAGTTAGTAGTCCTTTAGATATAACAGTAATAAGTATAATACCTCCTTAGAGCTCATTTGAGTCATCTCTAGTGTATCCAGCCAGTATTCCCTTTCACGTCCATCCTTTAAGCTGGAAACTTATACTTTAGTTTGCAGAAATAATCCATTTCAGACTTCAGAGGTAAATAAATTAAATTGCTTGCTAGCATGGCAGCTCATGTTTGTAATCCCAGCACTTTGGGAGGCTGAAGTGGGAGGATTGCTTGAGCCCAAGAGTTTGAGACCAGACTGGGCAATATAGGGAGACCTCTTCTCTACAAAAAATTCAAACAACTAGCCATGAGGCCCAGGTAGGTGGATCACTTGAGCTCAGAAGTTTTAGAACAGCCTGGGCAACATGGAGAAACACCTGTCTCTCCAAAAAATACAAAAAATTAGCTGGGCATGGTGACACCTACCTGTAGTCCCAGCTACTTGGGAGGCTGAGGTGGGAGATCACCTGACCCTGGGGAGGTCAAGGTTGCAGTGATCACACCACTGCACAGAAGCCTGGGCAACAGAGTGAGATCGTGTCTCAAAAAAAAAAAATCAAATCTCTTGCTTTTGTTTTCTTTACTTGTAACATTTTCACCTAAGGGAAAAATGCTATATTTCTTGTCATCATAAAATAAGAGGTGGGAATTACTAAGTTTAAATTTGCCGATTAGTTTAGATGATTCACCAGTCCTCGATGATTAAGGGTATTGGTGCAGTGCCACTGAGTTGATGTTCATAGTCTCCAGTAAGGGCAGTACAAGAGAGGAGAAAAGTAAGATTGCACATCAGGCCAATACATTTCCATGTCCCTACAGCCCATGGATGTTTTTTTCTGAACTTTAAAATTACAGCTCAAGAAGATCATATGTGTTTATGTAATCTGCCTCTAACCAGGCCACCTTGGTTCCCTAATGCTGTTCTTTTTTTCCCTTTGTTTATTTATCTTTAATTGACACCTGTTGCTATTCTTATGCCTGCTCACCTTCACATAAATGTCAGCATCCATGCACCATGTGTCACACACACACACACACACACACACACACACACCCCTCTAAAAGTTCTGATGAATATTTGATAAATAGTAGAGTTTTGTGGAGAGATGGAGGAAAGAGTTGACAAGTTTAACTTTTTGAATTTGCTTTTAACTCTCTGCTGTTCCCTCACCTGTAAAATCTGCCTCATCTCTGCCCCTCTTTCTTCCTGCAAACCTCACTTCTCATAGCCTCCTCCAGCAGCACTGGCTTCTGGAGATTCCCTGTCAGTGAAATAAAACTGGAAAGCTGGTCTCATAATAAAAGCCAAACCGTTTATGGGCAAAGCCCTACCACCTGTAGTTCTTCAGGTGTAGTTTTCTTGAGGAGTGCTTATTTACCCTGCCACATTTTCCTCTCTTTCTCTCCAAGGAGGCTTTCTCTCCAGGGTGGATTAAGTGAAGTTATGCTGTTACTTAGGGACTGATTTACATATTTCTTATCCCTCAGACTCTGGGTTTCTCTATGTTAGCTACATCTAGGAAAAAAATGGGGAAAATCACCTTGATTGGAAGTGCAGTTAATTCCTGAAAATAAAGCCTGATCATAAGTGGTAATCACAGATCAATTAGTTACTGGATCCCTAGATAATGCATCCCTGTCATTGTGAGACAAAAGAGGGGAAAGTGGGGTGGGAGGAGGGGAACTGGGCTTGGAGGCAGGGTGAGTTCCAGTCCCAGTTACAAGACCTTAGGCAAGTTGACTGACTTTTATTTATTCCTCATTGCCATAATGGGGAATGTATTAAAAAATGTATTAAAATAGGGAATGGATTAAAAAATAGTCATTTCTCAGTTTAATTTATGTAGTGATAAAAACAAAAATAATTATAAAGTTCTTGGCAAATGCAATACTAAAGAAAATAGAGCAATTAATCATTCTACCATTTCCCAGATATGTCCTCCTTCTAAGAGACAAGACACTGTGACTTCTTTGTTTTTATTAACAGCTTTATGATGATATAATTCACATGCCATACAACTCATCCATTTGAAGTGTATAGTTCAGTGGTTCTCAGTAATTCACAGAGTTGTGCATCCATCTCCACAATTAATTTTAGAACATTTTTATTGCTTCAAAAGGAAGCCCTGCGCCCTTAGCAGTCACCTCCTCAGCCCCTGGCAACCACTAATCTATTTTCTGTTTCTATAGAGTTACCTATTTCATATCATGGACATTTGATATCCTGGGAATCATACAATATGTGGTCCTTTGTGAAAAACTTCTTTTGCTTAGTGTAATGTTGTCAAGGTTCATCAATGTTGTAGCATGTATTAGCACTTCATCTTTTTTATTGACAAATACTCCATTGTATGGATATAACACATTTTATTTATCCTTCATCAGTTCATGGACATTTGCGTTTTTCTACATTTTGGCTATTATGCATAATGTTGCTATGTACCTCTGTGTACAAATGTTTGCATGGAACTGTGTTTTCATTTTTCTTGTGTATATACCTAGGAGTGCAATTGCTGGACTATTGAGAAACTGTATATTTAACCAAGTGAGGAACTGCCAGACTGTTTTCCAAAGTGGCTGCATCATTTTACATTCCTGCCAGCAATGTATGGGGATTCCAATTTCTCTACATCTTCACCAATGCTTTTTATTGTCTGCTTTTCGTATTGCAGCCATCCTAGTGGCCATGAAGTGGCATCTCACTGTGGTTTGGATTTTGCATTTCTCTGATGGCTAATGATGTTAAGCATCTTTTGATTGATCGTGGCTTCTTTGAAACATCAGGTACAGCTCTGACCATAGCATGAAAGATGGAAAGCCATTACACATTTTCTTATTCTGGAACGAAAATTCATGCTACACTCTTTATGAGACCTCACATAATATAGTTGAGACAGTTAAGAGGAGGGCACTCTAACCTATTAGCAGTGAGGATAATAATTGGAATTTTCCCTTTACTTTGCCTCAGCCACTTTGGTCTTCTCTTTTAGTTTCTGAATAGAGTAGGGCTATTTAAATCTAAGGGCCATTGTACTTGCTATTTCTTTTGCCTCTAAGTGCACCTCCTCTAACATTTTGCATGAGTCATTCCTTCTCATTATTTAGGTCTTAGCTCAAATGTCACTTCCTGTTCAGATCCGGCTAAAGCAGCTTCTCATCCTTTAGTCTCCTGTGACATCATGCATTTTAGTTCCTTCATGGCACTCTTGCAATTTGAAATGATTTTTTTTTTTAATAGAGATGGGGTCTCGCTAAATTGACCAGACTGGTCTCAAACTCTGGGCCTCAAGTGATCCTCCCATCTTGGCCTCTCAAAGTGCTGGGATTATTGGCATGAGCCACCACACCCAGCCCCAAATGATCTTATATGTTAAAGAAACAACAAAGATTTATTGACATTTTTGTTGCCTGACTTCTTTGTTAGAATGTGAGCTTCATGAACAAGAAGATACTGGGTCTGCAATTTTTGTCATTGAATCCCCACCTAGAACAGTTCCTGGGATAGAGCAGGCACTAAAAAACCATTTGTCAAATGGGCAAATAAATCTCTAAGTAGGTATTAAGATTTGGGAAAACATTGAGGGGGACTTTTCCTTTCAGTGTGGCTCAACCATGTTAGCTTTTGAGAAACTAATAAGAAAGGAAAAGAGAGTAAAAAAAAAAAAAAAGGAGTAGTGAATGAAATGTAATGTGTGCTTTCTGAGGCCCAGTTTCCTCATCTATAAAATTGGCATAATAACCTCCTTGTGGGTGAAGTAAGACTTAAGTTGTATTTCACTTAAGTGAAATATTCACCTACGCAAAGTCCTAGGTGCAGAGTACAACTCAGTACAGCCATCCCTTGGCATCCACAGAGGACTGGTTCCAGGCCCCTGCAAATATCAAAATCTGAGGATGCTGAAGTCCCTTGTATAAAATGGACTAGAATGTTTTGCATATAACCTATGCACATCCTCCCATATACTTAAGTTATTTCTGGATTATTTATAATACCTAATACAATGTTAGTGCTATGTAAATAGTTATGCCATATTGTTTTTATTTGTATTATTTTTTATTGTTGTATTATTTCTTTTCAAATTTTTCAATTTGCATTTGGTTGAATCTACAGATGCAGACCCTGGGAATGTGGAAGCCTGACTGTACATGATAACTATTATCATTAGAAAAACAATCTTGCGGTTAGGCACTGTGGGTTACACCTGTAGTCCCAGCACTTCAGGAGGATGAGGTAGGAGTTGAGCCCAGGAATTTGAAAGCAGCCTGGGCAACACAGTCAGACACTTTTTAAATAAAAATAAAACAAACAAAAGTGTCTTGCATTAAGTCATTTCTTAAATTATAAGTCAGAACTTTATGAAATGTCCTGACATTTCTTATCATGAAGACACCAGCCATGCTCTCATGCTTGAACAATTGCATCATTACTCTGGCAGTTTAGTGCATGAGTAATATATTATATGTTTTATGAGTTTTTTTTCTTACTTTTATGTGTACTATATAGTCTTATTGAGAAAAGTTTTGGTACTTTTTTTTTTTGAGACACAGTCTCACTCTGTCATCCAGCCTGGAGTACTGTGGTGCGATAATAGCTCACTGCAGCCCCGACCTTCCATGCTCAAGTGATCCTCCTGCTTCAGCCTCCCCAATAGCTGGAACTACAGGTGTGCACCACCATGCCTGGCTAAATTTTGTATTTTTTATAGAGATGGCGTTTTGCCATGTTGCCCAGGCTGAACTTAAACTCCTTTGGTACTTTTTAACTTTAGTATACAAAATGACAATTATACACATGCCACTCTTGTGTTTTCTTTAAAATAAAATAAAAAGTAAACTTTAGTACTTCAGAAGAAGCACTGGACCAGAACACAGAGACCATGTCTCCATATACCTCATATAAACAGGTCTGACTGCTGGCTGTCAGAATAACCCTATATGATCCCTAGAATCATTTCTGATGCCCACTTTTATGATTCTTTGCAAATGGCATTTGTGTTCTCAGGATCCTTCTGTTTTCTACACTTGGCCAATATTATTAAGATATTTGAAAACATTCAAATATATTGTAAAAGGGAATCGTTTAATCTGATAGAGGAGAAAATAAAAGACAATAATCCTTCTATTGAAGAAAGAACAAAAGAAAATGCAGCATGAAGATTTTACATCACACAGGCAGCCGCCCTAGAGGTGGTATATCATTTTAGTTAATGTAAAAGTGCAATAATCTCACTAAGGGATGAGGAGTGTTGAGGTGGATAATGCAGTTCTCAGCGAAGACCTGGATTTGGAATGCATCGTCTGATGCATTTTTCTCCCTAGAAATTTTACTTAACTTATATACTTGTCCTAGCCTCCCATTTAAATTAATTTTCTCTCCTTGAACACACCAACACAGCCTCATAAAGTTGTTGTGAAGAACTCACTGAGTTAGTTCATGTAAAGTGCTTATTCCCATGCCTGGCACCTAGTGAGTGCTCTGTAAGTGCTGGCTGTATTACCATTACACCCAAGCCCTTCGGCTGGCCTGGCCTTGCTTTGGCTCCAAAATCTTACCTTAGGCAGTGACTTTGAAGTTGGAAGCACAAAAGACATCAACTCTGCCTCTCTCCTGCCTAGCGGGCAGAAACTACTTCTCTCTGCTTTTTTTCTGGTGATATGAAGTCTAAATAGAGGCCAAGCATGGTGGCTCACACCTGTAATTCCAGCACTTTGGGAGTCTGAGGCAGGTGGATCGCCTGAGGTTGAGAGTTTGAGAGCAGCCTGGCCCACATGGTGAAACCCTGTCTCTACTAAAAATACAAAAATTAGCCAGGCGTGGTGGCACACATCTGTAATCCCAGCTACTCTCCTGGAGGCCGAGGCAGGAGAATCACTTGAACCCAGGAGGCAGAGACTCCGTCTGAAAAAAAAAGAAGTCTAAATAGAATAGGGAGTAACTGCTAATGGCCATGGGGTTTCTTTTTGGGATGATGAAAATGTTCTAGACTTATAAGTCAGCTACTTGGATAGTTTCTCCAAATATTTGTGAGAGTAAACTTGTTATTATTCTAGCATGTAGAAGAAGGATCAATGAATCTAGATCTGCATGTCTCAAAGTGTGTTCTTTGGACACAAATTCTCATAAAATGTTTAGTTAAATGATAATCCCACTGTCACATACATTTAGGGTGTGCACATTCCCACGCTTTCTTCAAAAAGTCCCATGGTGTACATGGGTATGTTAAAGGCCCTGAGGCATCCTGGAGGAAAGAACTGGTCTCACTTTGTACAGTTAAGAGTTCCTCTCACTTACTTAACATGTAACCCTGTTTTTGTTTTTTTGAGACAGGGTCTCACTCTGTCACCCAGGCTGGAGTGCAGTGGCACCATCACAGCTCACTGCAGCCTCTAACTCCTGTGCTCAAGCAATCCTCCCACCTCAGCCTCCCGAATAACTGGGACTACCATGCCCAGCTAATTTTTTTTTTTTTTTTGAGATGGGGGTGTCTCACTATGTTGCCCAGGCTGACATGTTTTGCTATAAATGCTATTACTATTATTCAGGAATAGTGTTCTTTGTGAGGTTGGGAAGGGCTGGTCAGTGGCATCAGTGTGCCAGCGGGAAATCTTTGAAGAAAGCTTTCTGTGGGGATGTGGCATTTGATACATCTTGGGCTTCAGGTTCCTGTTGTGTCAAATGACTCCATCAGTGGTTTTCAGACTTTAAAATGGAGCATGTTTTAAAGTGAAACCCTAGTATTAAATTCATTTATAAAAAGAAGCTCCAGTAGAATTGGGGTTGTGGACTTGGGCCCTGTTTATTTGGCCTCCTCACAGAGCATTCCGTGGAAGGTCTCAGTATTGAGAGGCCCCTGGACAAGGTGAGAGTTCCTCTAACGTCCCTCCTGTGGCTGTTTCTGCCTTTCCTTTTAGACGGATGTTTCCAGTCCTAAAGATTAGTGTCACAGGGTTGGACCCCAATGCCATGTACTCCCTCCTGCTGGACTTTGTCCCTACGGACAGTCACCGCTGGAAGTACGTCAACGGGGAATGGGTGCCCGCCGGCAAGCCAGAGGTCTCCAGCCACAGCTGCGTCTACATTCACCCGGACTCCCCCAACTTTGGGGCCCACTGGATGAAAGCTCCCATCTCCTTCAGCAAAGTGAAACTGACCAACAAGCTCAATGGAGGCGGGCAGGTATGAATGAGGCGGGCAGGCCTGGCCACCCGCTCCGGCCTCCCCACAACACCAATCAAGAAATATCAAGGGTGCATTTAGGCAATTAGAGGTGTCCTCACCAGCCTCTTCTCCCACAGAAGCCAATTATTCCCGGGAGTCCAAATGTAAACAAGAATAAACAGCTCTTAATTGGCGCTTTCAGTTTTTAATGGACTTCCTGATGTTAAGAGAGTGAGAGAGCAGTGGTTTACTTAATCACCGGGGCCCTTTTCATAGTTTCGTCTTGTGTGCTGTGCTTTTTACCCAGCTCTGGGAGGGAGATGTTTGTGGGTACCAGGGTTTTGTTAGTCCCTCTCCCCTTTTTTAGTATAAGTGGCATGCTGGCAATAGACAAATACCTTCATAAAAAGCTGCTTCTAAATGAAATAATTACTACCTCCACTTGGGCATTATGATAATTATCAATAGAATATTGAATCAGCTTTGGTTTTTCAGAAAAAAAAAATCCAAACAAACCTTCCTTAAACAAGGAAGGTTTTATTTCAGGTCTCCAATTAGAGTAAACAAGCATTTGGGGCTTTTTCCTCTTGTTTTCTGTGTTAGGATTGTGAATACTAGTCTGCTATAGAAGGTTGCTAGTTACTTTCTATAATGTAGGCAGTTTCTGGGGATTGGAGACACAGATGGGAGTAAAGGGTCTGGATTCTTCTCTTTCCCACCTGCCTGTTTGGCTTTCTCTCAGCCTCCCACCCTGTGCCCATGTACCCCTTCTCTGAGCTCTGTGCTCAGATGGCAGGGACCATAGGAGTTCATGTGTCCAGAGGTAACACTACCTGAGTCTGTGATACTCAGAAGCTTCCAGTTCCTTATTAAAACGGGAAACTGAACAGTAAATTGTTACTGCCTACCAGATTTCACAGCAGGAGACCGTCATTACACCTTTCATTTGACTCAGAGAGAGTGTAGCCATCAGATGCCAGATTTCGCTATTCTTTAGTCACTTGGAAAATGCACCCATTGTCAGCATTTTGAGTTATTAGGATTCCTCAAATGAAAAAAAGGCAAACAATATATTTTGATGGATTGAAATCCACATTGTTGTGCTGAAAATAAGGGAAGGAAAAAAGGAAGCCAAGATTTTGGCAGAAAACTGAACACTCTTAAGAATAACTCCTCAGCCGGGCGCGGTGGCTCGCGCCTGTAATTCCAGCACTTTGGGAGGCCGAGGCGGGCGGATCACGAGGTCAGGAGATCGAGACCATCCTGGCTAACGCGGTGAAACCCCGTCTCTACTAAAAATACAAAAAATTAGCCGGGCACGGTGGCGGGCGCCTGTAGTCCCAGCTGCTCGGGAGGCTGAGGCACCAGAATGGCGTGAACCCGGAAGGTGGAGCTTGCAGTGAGCCGAGATCGCGCCACTGCACTCCAGCCTGGGCGACAGAGTGAGACTCCGTCTCAAAAAAAAAAAAGAAGAATAACTCCTCTCTGACAACCCACCCCTCACCCTTGTAAAGGCTTCAATGTTATGCTTCCTGGAGCTTCTGGAAAATTCCCTTCATTTGTTTCTTAGAGGTGTGGTGGCAGCTCAGGTGGCCTAGGATTTGAAATGTGTGTCCCTAACTGGGGTGGTGCTGAGCTTGGGACCAACTGGAGATACTGGCTCGTTTATCACCTGCGATACACGGGGCTTTGTTTTTCTCCTCTTTCTCTTCTCCTGCCTCGACAGATAATGTTGAATTCTCTGCATAAATATGAACCCCAGGTTCACATAGTGCGTGTTGGAAGTGCCCATCGAATGGTAACCAACTGCTCCTTCCCTGAAACCCAGTTCATAGCCGTGACTGCCTATCAGAATGAGGAGGTAAGAGTGTGTGTGTGTGTGTGTGTGTGTGTGTGTGTGTGTGTGTGTAACTGTCACCTGGGAGATCATGGCAGGATGGGAGGGGGGTCCTTTTAGATGAAAGGTAGGTTTTCCGGGATTTGGATACACTCAGCAGACATGAGGTTAAACAATGGAGTAGCTGCTCTCCCTCCCTCTTGCCTGTTTGCTAAAAGCTCACCAGCATGTGCTCTCCTGGTGCCAACAAAGCACAGCTGTGCATTGTCATGAAACTCCTGAGTTCTGTTGAAACTCTGGAGTCTTTGTTGTCAGGACCCTATGTGTCCTTGGCCTGTGCAGAGCTGAGTGTGTCTTGAGTGGGTACAACTGGCCAGGAGCTGTCGCGTCTCCTGCTCTAGAAGCAAGTCTGTAGCAAGTGATCCAAACATGCACTCTCCCTTGGGTTTTATTATGCTATCAGTCCTGCTTGTTAATGTTCAATATCTGAGCACAATTAGTCTGCTGCTGCCCAGTGACTTGAGCCGCCTGGCTGTGAGGGCTCAGTGGTTAGTGCCTGCCCTGTCCGTGAGCTGCTTTGGGTCTGTTCACATGATCTGCTGATAATCAGAAGAACCCAGGGAGGGTTGAATTCTTTTTGATTAAACTTTAAAAAAATTGTTTAAAGACAATATTTATTTATTTAAAAACACATAATAAACTGACAGTACAGAAGTATATAAAGTAAAAGATTACAAGGTCAAAGCTGTACAGGTTTCTTCTGCTTTTGGAAACTCACTCCCCATGGACACGACGAAGAATAACTTAGAGTGTGTTTTTTTGACAAATTTTCTATGTATATGTAAATATATATGTGAATGTAGATTTCCTCACATAAATTGGCTCATGTTGTAGATATCATTAATCTGCAAATTTCTTTTTCCTCAGTTTAACAGTGTATTATGATTACCTTTCTATGTAATTATACCTAGGTATATCTCCTTTTCTATAGTGCCTGCAGAATATTTCATTGTATGAATACACTATTTCACGTAATCAGCCCCCCACCAATGGACATTTAAGTTGTTTCCAACTGTTTTCTTTTTTTTTTTTGAGACAGAGTTTCACTCTTGTTGCGCAGGCTGGAGTGCAATGGTGTAATCTTGGCTCACTGCAACCTCTGCCTCCTGGGTTCAAGCGATTCTCCTTCCTCAGCCTCCCGAGTAGCTAGGATTACAGGCACCTGCCACCACGCCTGGCTAATTTTTTTTTTTTTTTTTTTTTTTTTGAGACAGAGTCTTGCTCTGTCACCCAGGCTGGAGTGCAGTGGTGTGATCTCAGCTCACTGCAACCTCCGCCTCCCAGATTCAAGCAATTCTCCTGCCTCAGCCTCCCAAGTAGCTGGGACTACAGGCATGTACCACCACTCCTGGGTAATTTTTGTATTTTTAGTAGAGACGGGGTTTCACTATGTTGGCCAGGCAGGTCTCGAACTCCTGACCTCAGGTGATCCGTCCACCTCGGCTTCCCAAAGTGTTGGGATTACAGGTGTGAACCACCGTGCCCGACCCTTTATTTTCTATTATAGATAATGCTGCAATGAATATCCCGGTGCATCTGTCATTTGCTTGCATGGGTGAACACCTAGAAACAGATAGACATGGCCAAATTGCTTCCCTCAAAATGGCATCTCTATTTGTAGCCCCCACACCATGATCAACACTATTTTCAATCTTTGTCATCTTTGACACTCTAATAGGTTAAAAAAAATAAGATCTTGGCCAGGTGTGGTGGCTCACGTCTGTAATCCCAGCACTTTGGGAGGCCAAGGCGGGCAGATCATGAGGTCAGGAGTTCCAGACCAGCCTGGCCAAACTGGTGAAACCCCATCTCCACTAAAAATACAAAAATTAGCTGGGTGCAGTGGCGGGTGCCTGTAATCCCAGCTACTCGGGAGGCTGAGGCGGGAGAATTGCTTGAACCTGGGAGGCGGAGGTTGCAGTGAGCCGAGATTGCGCCACTGCACTCCATCCTGGGTGACAGAGCAAGACTCGGTCTCAGAAAAAAAAAAAAAAGATCTTGTTGTTGCTTCCATCTACATTTATTTGTAAGCTTTAAAGACAGATTTTGGGCTGCCACTCAGCCAACTGAGTCAGAATCTCCAAGGATGATGCTCAGAATCTGTAGATTTAAAAATCTCCCTAGAGGATTCTATTGATCATCCAGGTTTGGAAACTACTGTCTTAGTGCCTACAGGTGAAATGAAGTTGCAGATTTAACTCACATCACAGATGTGCAGAGAAAATGTCATTTCTATAAGTAAACTGGCCTCTTGGCAGAGCCCCTGCAGCCGGCCAATGGGAACAGAAATGAACTAGCTAATAATGTAAACAGTCCCTCAGCTGGTGGCCAGTCTTTCGATGATAAAGTAATTCCATTTTGCAGATAGCCCTCTCTCCCAGCTTTTCTCCCTGGGCTGGAGTCTGGGTCTATGAGGGGAGGTATGGCCTTTGTAACTCTGGGAAGTGGGGTGGTGGGGGGTGCATGTGGAATTGGAGACCATGTCCTAACCTCCTCTGGTCTCCAGGCAAGGCCCCTGCCCACTTGTGTGCTGTTGGTTTAGTTGGTGGTGTGCGGAACTTGTCATTTGGCTGCTGACTTGGTAAACCCTCAGAAACTTTTCCTGGCTGCAGGTGCGGGACAGTTCTCTTTGAACCACCTGACTGGTCGTTTTTGACCCATCCAGCAATCTCCCAGCCTGACTCGCTACTCCTGGGTCTTGAACATGCTCCATGGCAATCAGGCTCTGGAAAGCCTAGCCGCAGTGCCTCCCTCTGCCAACAAAGCTTCCCTGCCAAGTCCATACAGATGCACCCCGAGTGGCGAGTGGGTGTCGGGGTGGGTGAAGGAGGCCAGTGTCTCCTTTGCATCCCCTGCTAGCTTCTTGTATGCTTTTCGACCTCTCCAGGTTTAAGCCAAGAGAAAGACCAGGTTGTACCTATCTGACCCCACACCTCTTTTTCCTCTTTCTCCTGATTTCTTCTCGCAAGTTCTGGGCCAGAAGGAGTTGGGCTCTGTATTAGTCCATTTTCACGCTACTAATAAAGACATACCTGAGACTGGGTAATTTATAAAGAAAAAGAGGTTTAATGGACTCACAGTTCCACATGGCTGGGGAGGCCTCACAATCACGGTGGAAGGCAAAAGACACATCTTACATGGTGACAGGCAAAGAGAATGAGAGCCAAGAGAAAGGGGAAACCCCTTATAAAACCATCAGATCTTGTGAGACTTATTCACTACCACGGGAACAGTATGGGGGAAACTGCTCTCATGATTCAGTTATCTCCCACCGGGTCCATCCCACAACACGTGGGAATTATAGGAGCTACAATTCAAGATGAAATTTGGGTGGGGACATAGCCAAACCATATATGGGTCTTATTTTGCTTTCCTTCTTCCATCAAGTCTCAGATCCTTGCTGACATAAATATTCTGTGAGCTGGGCTGGGTGTGGTGGCTCATGCCTGTAATCCCAGCACTTTGGGAGGCTGAGGCAGGAAAATCACTTGAACCCAGGTGGCAGAGGTTGAAGTGAGCCAAGATTGAGCTACTGCACTCCAGCCTGGGAGCAAGACTCCCGTCTCAAAAAATATATATATGTGTGTATATATATATTCTGTAAATATTTATTTACTCAACAAATATTTGCTGGGCATTACTACATGCTGGATATTGTTCTAGATGCTGGAAATACTGCAATGAATAAAACAGATGAATACCCTGTCTTCAAGGCACTTACATCCCAGTGGGGAGAAATGAAAAATAAATATTTCTTTGTCTCTATCTCTTTTATCTCTATCACGATCACTATCTATACGTCAGATGTCTCTAATGAGAAATGAAGCATGAGCTGTGAAGCTCAGGCGAAGGCAGATAAAGAGAGTGACAGTGAACGGCAGTGATAGTTTGCTTTTTGCATTGACATGGCCCCATGTGTAAGTGATTATTTATGAATGAGGGACTCCATGCTATATGGCACTCTCCCAGAGGGCAGGATCACACCTGTGCTGCTCTCCACTGTGTACCAGGTGACTAGAAAAGTAAATCACATGTAGTAGGGGATCAAGAATTGTTGAAAAAAATAAATACATGAGTAAAAAAATGAATGATAGGCTTCGCACATCAGGGCTTTGCTCATTTCCAGTGTTTTGCCCTTTCTTTTCTCACTTTACATGGCATTAGCATTTTCACCACATGCAATGATAAAATGTCCTTTGCCAGAGGCAGCGCAATGGTGATTAAGTGCTGGAGTAAGCAAAGATGGAAAGGGCCTCTGCCTCTCAGAGTGCTGGAATTACAGGCATAAGCCATCATGCCTGGCAGGAAAGGGAAGGAAAAGAGAGGGAATTAAACTGGTTTTACAGAAGACAAAGAGTTCTGTTTGCCCATGTGTATCCTACTTTTACTAACACTTCTTGTCTTTGTAAATGCAAGATAACGGCTCTCAAAATCAAGTACAATCCTTTTGCCAAAGCCTTCTTGGATGCCAAGGAAAGGTAAGTAAATAAATTTTAGTGAAATCTTCTAATGAATGATTTATGCAAATACAAATGTGGAATTTATGATTATCTTGAAAGGAACTAGACTAGTAGCACTTTCATTACCTTTTACAGAAATAGGCTTTCGGCCAGGCGCGGTGGCTCATGCCTGTAATCCCAGCACTTTGGGAGGCCGAGGCGGGCAGATCACGAGGTCAGGAGATCGAGACCATCCTGGCTAACATGGTGAAACCCCGTCTCTACTAAAAATGCAAAAAATTAGCCGGGCGTGGTGGCGGGCGCCTGTAGTCCCAGATACTCGGAAGGCTGAGGCAGGAGAATGGCGTGAACCTGGGAGGCGGAGCTTGCAGTGAGCCAAGATGGCGCCACTGCCCTCCAGCCTGGGCGAGAGAGCGAGACTCCGTCTCAAAAAAAAAAGAAATAGGCTTTCAATATTCAACAACATCTAGAAAATTCAAATCATAATTATGTATTCCTTATAATAGGGATCCAGGAGAACTGTTAACTAAAAATTTTTTTTAAAGACCTGTTTTACTATGAATTCTTGAAAGTAGCACAATAACATTAAAAAAATTAAATGATTTAGATTTATAATAATTCACTCTGCCTTTTTCCTAATTACTTCTGAGTAGCATGGCTTTAATAAATTCCTTTTTTAAAACTACATTTAGCCTAGGAAAAGTGAAAAATGGAGACAGGTTCACATTTCCTCTGCTGAGAAAAGAAGTCGGAGACTTCTCGGGGTATGAGTGATGATTCTGCTACTTTGGGGCAGCGACCTGCCATCTCTATATCTTTTCTTTCTTCCTTCCTTTCTCTCTTTTTTCCTTTCTTTCTTTCCCTTTCCTTCTTTTCCTTCCTTCCTTCTTTTTCTTCCTTCCTTCCTTTGCTTCCTTCCTTTTCTTCCCTTCCCTTCCCTCCCTTCTCTCCTTCCTTCCTTCCTTCCTTCCTTCCTCCCTTCCTTCCTTTCTTTTTTTTTTGAGACAGAGTCAGGCTGGAGTTCAGTGGCACTATCTTGGCTCACTGCAACTTCTGCTTCCTGGGTGCAAGTGATTCTCATGTCTCAGCCTCCCTAGTAGCTGGGATTACAGGTGCCCACCACCATGCCCAGCTAATTTTTTATTTTTTATTTTTAGTGGAGACAGGGTTTTGCCATGTTGGCCAGGCTGATCTTGAACTCCTGACCTCAGGTGATCCACCCGCCTCGGCCTCCCAAATTGCTGAGATGACAGGCTTGAGCCACTGTGCCCAGTCTCTATGTCTTTTTCATCCCAGGAAAAAGAAGATGATGGTGCTTATCACTGACTTTTTAATTGACAAAGCCTACAGTATGATTATCTTTTTAATATTCAGATTTTATTGCTTGAGTTTCAAATCTTTTAAATATATTAAAATTTAAATATTAGACAGTTTTTATAACTGTCTAATCTTTCCTGTTCACCTTAAAGGCTCTGATAAGGCTCCAGACTAATGGACAGATGTTCATAATGATGCATCACACGACCCTGTCCTGTCCAATATTTGAATATATTCTTATTATTATTTTAGAGATGGGGGTCTTTCTCTATCATGCAGGCTGGAGTACAGTGGTGTGATGTAGCTCACTGCAGCCTTAAATTCCTGGGCTCAAGCTATCCTCCTGCTTCAGCCTCCCAAGTAGTGGGGACTACAGTCATGTGCCACCATGCCTGGCTATGTGTTTTTTTTAAAGAGACAGGGGGTCTCAGTATGTTGCCCAGACAGTCTCAAACTCCTGGCCTCAAGTGATCCTCCTGCCTCCGCCTCCTTAGTTGCTGAGATTGCAGGAGTGAGCTACTGTGCCTAGCTCCAATATTGGAATAAATTATGATGATATACAAGACACACTTATAACATTTTCAGTTAACAAAAGGCCTAAAGGATAAACTGATATGTGAGATGACAGAATCTAGATTCAAAGTGACAGTAGCATGGTATAATACAAAGAATTTAGGACTTTGAGTAAGAGGTCCTGACTGAATCCTTGCTCTGTAATTTACTGGCTGTTTGTTCTTGCATAAGTCAGTTTACCTCCTCGAGATCCACTTTTCTAATCTACAAAATCAGAAAAATATGCTAATATTTCCCTCACAGGGTCATTGGTGGATCTAGCATATCACATATGTAATTGTGCCCCGGAATTGTGCTGTCATTATTGCTTGAATCTTGTCAGTCAGGAGCAATATCCCCAAATTATTCAGATCAAAATATACAGGGATAGCTGTAAATGTGGTAAAGAGGGGTAAACAGTAAAACTGCAACTCCAAGAGCAATTGCACAAGTAGAGTCAGCACCCCGAAGGAAGGAGAATGGGGAAGGACAGGAGCTTAGGAAAAAAGGTGTTTGGTTTTCTTATTCTAAGAAATTGATTGCTCTTCAAGGAGAATTTTGGGTATGCTTTATAGTGGACATACATAAAAAGTTGGACACCCATGGTGCATTTTCTTTACTCTTTCAGAAATCACCTAAGAGACGTGCCGGAGGCTATCTCTGAGAGCCAGCATGTGACCTATTCTCACTGTGAGTTGGGTGTACATGAGGCGGGAGGTGCGTGGGGCTGTACTTGGAGCCAGCTCCTTCCACACTCAGACTCTTTGCCTGTCAGGACTGCTTAAGGACTTCCAAATCAAAACCCAACACACGGTTTATTCTATTAAGAACAAATTTGTGCCCTTTCCAGAATTTCCAGACAGACAGCCAATGGTCCTAGGCTTAAGAGTCTTAAAAAAATCTTAGGCAGGAGATTAAGAATGAAAATGATGAATTTCTTAGACTCTGGTTTTCGTGTCAGTAAGGCGCTGAGCCCTCAACAGTGTGTTCTCGGCTTGCCTCCTAACTTTATGCTCGCCACTCTGGTCTCTCTGTTTTGGAGTTCTCATGTTCTTAGTGTTTGCTAATTTTGGAGTTGGTCCCCATAGCAATGTGTCATGCAGGCCATAGCCTCCACGGGGAAGAGTCTTTATTTGTGGGCTGGAAGGCTGTAGGAAGAGGTGGAGTAATATAGCTGCGATTCTGAAGGTAGCGTTGGATGTTCCCATCAGGGTGTTACCTTGTCCATGTCCCAGGATGGTGGAGGGAATCCTCTGCAGCTGCAATGCAACCCACGATCAGTGACATCAGAGTAGGAAACTTAACCCTGATGTCTGAAACCCTCTTTAATTTGGATTATATTGGCTTGCAAAGATCCTTTGTGCAGTTTGCCAGCTGCAGAGTTCTTTACTTCTTCCTTCCCTTCAATCTTAATGCACCTTCCATACCATACCTGGGAGTATAGCCGCATAAAGAGAAGCAGCTCTCAGAAAAGCACTCTTTTTTTTTGAGACAGCGTCTCGCTCTGTTGCCCAGGCTGGAGTGCAATGGCCCAATCTCGGCTCACCGCAACCTCTGCCTCCCGGGTTCAAGTGACTCCTCTGCCTCAGCCTCTCAAGCAGCTGGGCCCACAGGCATGCGCCACCACACTCGGCTAATTTTTGTATTTTTGGTAGAGACGGGGTTTCACCATATAGGCCAGGCTGGTCTTGAACTCCTGACCTTGTGATCCGCCTGCCTCGGCCTCCCAAAGTGCTGGGATTACAGGCATGAGCCATTGCGCCCGGCAGAAAAGCACTCTTTAAAAATGACTGTCAACCTAAATGAAAAAACTGAGGCAACATTAATATAAGTAGAAAGTTTATTTGGGTCAAGTTTGAGGACTACAACTTGGGAGCATAGATTCAAGTTCCCCTGAATATATACTTGGGTTAGCAGCAGTTACAAGTGGATTTTTGAAGGGAAAAAGAAGAGGCGATTCATAAACTCTTTACTGTAACATGAGCTATTTATTGGTTATATATTGTTCTTTGTATCACACATTCCAGGAACGTAAAGATAATGGGCGAGGCAGCTAGTCAGGAACAAAAATGCCTTTAAAGAATTGCCCCCGGCCAGGGGTGCAGGGGGTGCCCTTGACTAAAGGTGCTCCTCACACTCACATCCCTCTGGGCCTGATAAATTTTGCACGCCTCACATAACTCAGACTGTTCTGAGCTATTTTTCCTTTATAATTTCCCCCTCAGTTTTTTTCCTTTAGGTGGAATGAACTGGAATAAAAACCTCGTTGTATAGGTTAGGGCCATGTGCAGAACCATAGGAGTTCAAAGTTCATGTGTTGCAAACTTCTCAGCAAACTTCTTGAGGTGTGTACATTATATGTGGCAAAGTCTGGTTCTGAGGGGACACTTGCCTGGTTTTGCCGGCTGGGTGCCTGAATCTTGATTCTGTTAGTCAGATAGGGACCCCTTGGGCCATAAGTTTGTGCAACTCTGGGAAAATGAAGATGACAAAAGGATTTGTTGGGAATGATTGTAATATGAACTTTGTACAATTTGCTTACTTGTACTTAAAAAGTATTAAGCAAAGGCAGTGGGTTCTAATATCAAGCTCCATTTCCTCATTGCCGAAGCCCAGGTGACAATCCTTAGTCAATGTTCTTAAGGAACAGCTCTGTTCCTATCTGAATCCCCATCCACTGATCCCTTAGCTGAGGCGTGGTCAGCGGGAGAACAAGCTTCTTGTTTTGGGGCCTGCAGTACTAAGTCTCAGTCTTTGCTCATGAACTCACTCGAAATAGTCTTCTGTTCAGAATCTTTCTACAAAACGTTTTTCAGTCGTCCAAAATATTCTGCAAAATGCTTGCTGCCTGCCAGTAAATAAGTGGAATGAAAAAGAAGAAAAAAGGAAAAAAAACCAAAACCAAAAAACAAACCAAAATGCTTGCTGTCAAGGTGTGCTAGGCCAGCTCTCCCCTTCTGTAGTGTCAGAATTCTCTTTGTGGGATGGGGTCGGAAGGCATCATGATATCTCTTGCTTAGAGTAAGAACTGAAGGCACCTTCCCACTCGGCAGAAATAGAAAGGCTTTCACTCTTCCTTTGTAACCACATTAATCATTCCCTGCCTTCCCTGGTAGCTGAAGGTCCATGAGTTACATATACGTGTAATGCCTCCTAGACTGACTTTTATTTTAATTAAGCCAGAAGCACCTTAACTTTGCATGTCTATTAACTTCTGCATTCAGAGCGTATTTCTTTTTATTTATTTATTTATTTTTTCTTTTTTTTTTTTTATTATACTTTAACTTCTAGGCTACATGTTCACCACGTGCAGGTTTGTGACATATGTATACGTGTGCCATGTTGGTGTGCTGCACCCATTAACTCGTCATTTACATTAGGTATATCTCCTAATGCTATCCCTCCCTGCTCCCCCTGCTCCCCCTGCCCCACGACAGGCCCTGGTGTGTGATGTTCCCCTTCCTGTGTCCATGTGTTCTCATTGTTTAATTCCCACCTATGAGTGAGAACATGCGGTGTTTGGTTTTTTGTCTTTGTGATAGTTTGCTGAGAATGATGGTTTCCAGCTTCATCCATGTCCCTACAAAGGACATGAACTCATCCTATTTCATATTGCTATATTCCAGTGTTGCTTTAGAGGTTTTCCACCCTTTGATAGAGTCCTTTGATAGGACTGTAATCACCTGATAGGTTCTTCCTGCTGGTTGCACAAAAAGGTGTTACTGGGAAGGGGTCCTGATCCGGACCCCAACAGAGGGTTCTTGGACCTCATGCAAGAAAGAATTCGGGGCGAGTCCACAGAGTAAAGTGAAAGCAAGTTTATTAAGAAAGTAAAGGAATAAAAGAATGGCTACTTCATAGGCAGAACAGAGGCATGGGCTGCTCAACCGAGTATACTTATAGTTATTTCTTGATTATATGCTATACAGGGGGTGGATTATTCATGAGTTTTTCAGGAAAGGGGTGGGCAATTCCCACAGCTGAGGGTTGATTTCTCCCCTTTTTAGACAACATAGTGTAACTTCCTGACATTGCCATGGCATTTGTAAACTATCATGGTGCTTGTAGGAGGGTCTTTCAGGATTCTAATGCATTGTGATTCGCATATAAATAGCAGTGAGGATGACCAGAGGTCACTTTCATTGCCATCTTGGTTTTGGTGGGTTTTGGCCGGCTTGTTTACCGCATCCTGTTTTATCAGCAAGGTCTTTGTTGTATGTTGTGCTCACCTCCTCTCTTATCCTGTGACTAAGAATTCCTAACCACCTGGGAATGCAGCCCAGTAGGTCTCAGCCTCACTTTACCCAGCCCCTATTCAAGATGGAGTCACTCTTGTTCAAACACCTCTGACACAAAGACCACAGCGTTGCAATAAAGAAAGAGTTTAATAGACATGAATCTGGCCATGCCATTTTGGGGACAGAGGTCTTACTCAAATCAATCTCATCAAAAACTTGTAGGTTAGGTTACCTTTTTCAGAAGCAATTTCAGGGAAGAAGTGGGGGTAGCTAGACAATAGGTGCTTGCTGCTGATTGGTTGGATCAGAGATGAAATCACAGGGAATTGAAGCTGTCCTCTGGTGCTGAGTCACTTCTGGGTGGGGCCACAGGTGGGGTTGGTGGGTCCAGGTGGAGCCACTGGTGTCAGATATGCCAAAAACCTGAAAAGATATCTCTGAAGGCCTATCTTAGGTTCTAAAATAGTGATGTTATCTGCAGGAGTAATTGGGAAAGTTGCGTATCTTGTAAAGTCTGGAATAATGGCTGGCAATCATTTGTGTCTACACCTTAGCAGAATTCAGGCTTCTTTATGCACCTAGCCTGGTAGTCTTTCATTAGCTTTACAAAGGCAGTTGAGTTTTAGAGAAGGGTTACTATTATTTAAACTATAAGCTAAATGTCTCCCAAAGCTGGCTTGCCAGCTTGAAGGCTAAAGGCAAGAGGGAGATTGGGTAGATCAGATCTCTCCAACTGCCATAATTTTCTCACTGATATAATTTTTGCAAAGGCAGTTTCAGGACTGGTCATGCATTTCCAGAGAAGCCCAGTTAGCTGCTCATGGACAAGGGCAGTGGCAGACGGGGGATGGTACCACCACACAGGCTGGCACCACCACACAGGCTGGCATCAGTGTCATTTACAAGAATTGTAGCTGTGTAAAGTAGCTGGTCACCTGATTTTTGGTGTGGGAGTTCACAGACTCAGTCTTGGTGTCTTCCTCTTGTATATTTTAGTGGGAGGCTGGATCTTTTCCAATCCGGACGGAGTGTGCACAGCAGGAAACTCCAATTACCAGTATGCCGCTCCTCTGCCTCTGCCTGCTCCCCACACCCACCATGGCTGTGAGCACTATTCGGGTCTCCGAGGACACCGGCAGGCTCCCTACCCTTCTGCGTACATGCACAGAAACCATTCTCCCTCAGGTCTGTGACTCTGCTGATTAAACCCTGGGCTGGGGTGGGGGCAGTCAGGAGAAATGGATAAACAGCTAGGAAAAGGAGTAGCTAAAGATGGAACCCCTGTCATCTAATATACATCTATGATATTATTGTTTTTGTGTTTTATTTTATTGTTATTTTATGTACAAATATTTGATTAACTAGGTATAACAATCTTAGTGTTTTTTAAAAAATTATTTCATAAAACCCCCCGTCTCCTGGTTTCTAATGGGCATGAAAGGCCAGGACACTGGTATTCTGAGCAGTTCAGGCAGATCTCTAAAAGCCATGCCAAGTTGTGTGGGTCTGAAACACTCAGCTCATCACCTTCACATGGCACTTTTCTATGGTTGCATTCATGGCTCAGTTCAGGGAATACTGGGTCTAGCATTAGGGAATTATTAGGAAGGTCTCTGGGGAGCTGGATCCCTATATGTTCAGGACTTAGTTTGATTCAGTTGGAGACATGCAAACCCAACCTTAATATTTTAAAATAATTTTTGCTGTCTGTTTTTTTTGTTAGCAGTATTGTTTGTGTGCTTTTTTCTCATTGACTACTGCCTTTTCCACCTTTGCCTTATGTAGGCCCAGACCTTGCCTGATTATTAGATTTGTAGAAAGAAGGGAGAAATGAAAACAATGGTTACTTTTTCATTAAATTATTCATGCAACAAATATTTACTGAGGATCGACTATATGCCAGGCTCTGTTTCAAGCACAGGAATGAAATGGACAAATACCCTGCCCTTACGGAGATTCTATACTAATATGAAGAGATTGACAATAAAACAAGTAAAGTTCACGGCATGGGAGATAGTGGAGAGTATTTGGATTCCAGCCTCCTTCCTTCCTCGGTGACACCCTGAGCTCTGCTTTTGTAGAGAGTCCTCCTGGTCACCAGCTACCTGTCCCTGTGTCCCTTAGCCTGCTATTCTTGGCAACCTCAACAGTTGCTGCCAGGTGGGGAGATTATGTAGCTTACCAAGTGCAGAAACTGAGCAGTGGCTCACTCTACTTCCTCATTCTTTCCTGCGGTCAGCATCAAATCACATCTTCTGAGCACCTACTGTGTACCATATTCTTCTAGGCAGTGGGATAGGAAAGTGATGAAGACATAGCTTCAGGGCCGGGAACGGTGGCTCACGCCTGTAATCCCGGCACTTTGGGAGGCTGAGGCGGGCGGATCACAAGGTCAGGAGTTCGAGAGTAGCCTGGCCAACATGGCGAAACCCCGTCTCTACTAAAAATACAAAAACTAGTCAGGCGTGGTGGTGGGCGCCTGTAATCCCAGCTACTTGGGAGGCTGAGGCAGGAGAATTGCTTGAATCCGGGAGGCAGAGGCTGCAGTGAGCCAAGATTGTGGCACTGTACTCTAGCCTGGGCAACAAGAGCAAGACGCCGTCTCAAAAAAAAAGATATAGCTTCTTCCCTGGAGGAGCTTGGGGTTACACAAATACATAAATAATGAATCCTAATATAATGCAGAAACATCACCTGGGAACTTGTTAGAAATGTAGACTTTCAGGCTCTACTCCTGAGTCAGGGTCTGCATTTTAACAAGATCACCAGGGGATTCATAAGCGCTCTAGAGTTTGAGAAACAGTCTATAAAACACGTAAGTCAGGGTGCCATGGGAATGAAGGAAAAAGAGCAGCTAGATATACCTGGTGGGGCAGCAAAGGCTGCCCAGAGGGGTTAACATTTAAATGGAGCCTTAAAAGATGAATGGAAGAGGACAGAGTGGGAGTGGGCAGTGGTAAAAGGTGGAGGATGACATGTGCCACAGGCAGAGGTGCAGGGCATTCCAGGTAGAGAGAGTGGGCTGAGCAAAGATACAGAAAGGGGAAAGACCCTAGGTTGTCTGGGAACAGCTTTGGAGCAGAGTGTAGGGGAAGTGGTGACAGATGGAAGATGTAAGAGTTAGGGCTGGAGAGCTTGGAAGTGCCAGATCGTAAAAAGAAGAGACATGGCCAGGTGTCTTAGTCCCCTTTGTGGGACTGTAACAGAATACTTGAGATTGGGTAATTTATAAGCAATAGACATTTATTTTCTCATAGTCCTGGAGGCTGGGGAGTTTAAGATTAAGGTGCCAGCATATGGTAAGGGTTTTCTGGCTGTATCATAACATTGCAGAAGGCATCACATGGATGGTGGGGGAAAGAGGGGGAGAGGGCAGGAGGCTAAACCCATCCTTTTATCAGAAACCCATTCCTGCAATATTGACATTAACCTATTCATGAGGGTAGAGCCCCCATGGCCTAGTCACCTCTTAAAGGCCCCACCTCTCAACACTCTTGCATTGGGAATTAAGTTCCCAACACATGAACCCTGGGGGACACATTCAAACCATAGCACCAGAGATAGACGTTGGAATCTTCCTTCTCTCTCTCCCTTCTGCCCCTTTTCCCTTCCTTCCTCCCTCCCTCTGCCTTCTTCCTCTCTCTTATTTGTATACTATTTATGCAAATAGAGATTCAAAGAAATGGAAGACATTCTTCTTCCCCCACCCCCATAAAAACTGTATATATTCAAGGTGTACAACATGATGTTTTGATATACATATGCATAGTGAAGTGATTACTGCTGTCAAGCAAATTAACATGTCCATCTCCTCACATAGTTACTTTTTTTCATGATGAGAGCGCCAGAAATCTACTCTCTTAGCAAATTTCCAGTACACAGTACAATATTATTAACTATAGTCTTCAGATTGTAAGTTAGATCTCTAGACTTATTTATCCTACATAAGTGCAGCTTTATATCCTTTGACCAATATCTCATTTCCCCAGCTTCCCACCCCTGGTAACCACTGTTGTACTCTCTGCTTCTATGTATTCAACTTTCTTAGAGTCCACATATAAGTGAGATCATACAATCTACTTCTTTTTGTAAAAAGGTATGATTTTTTTTTCTTAATTTTTTTTTTTTAATTGTAGAGATGGTGTCTCTCTGTGTTGCCCAGGAAGGTCTCAAATTCCTGGGCTCAAGGGATTCCCCTGCCTTGGACCCCCAAAGTGCCAGGATTACAGGTGTTAGCACCATGCCTGGCCAAAAGGCACTGTGCTTGAGATAGTTAAACCTACTCAGGGATGGCTGAGAAGAATAAATTCCTGGACCTCAGAAATCTCATCTGGGGCACTGGTGGCCCTTAGGCTTAGCTTGAGGGGAGGCTGGTACGGTCCCTTCTTAAAAGAGAGTGACTGTGGTGAAATGAGTTAGACAGATCGGTGTTACCCAGGGCAAATCATTCTGCCACCCTGAGGCGTATCTATAAGATGGAGTTAAGGAGTCACTGGTGTGAAGATTAAACTATGAATGACACCTGGCATATGGTTGACATTCAAGAAACCTACATTTCTTTTTATTTTCTATTTCCCTGGGAAAGAACTAACTGTTGGTGCCTGTAGTGCAAGCCATGGTTATATTTTGCCCTAGGATAATGTCACTGGTCACCATCTTTATGTCTTCTACATTTGCTGTCAATTCAACTGTTGTTATTTCCCCAAGTGAATTTGATAGAAAGCTCAAGCAATAATCTGCAAGTTTTCTCGGGACCTGACAGCTGGACTTCCTTATCCTCCACACCCCATGCCAGCATCCTGTCTGTACCCCACACCAACGGACCAATCAATCCAGGACCCAGGTAAGACCAACACCATCAACTCACTCATTGGTGGTCTTGGGGGTTTACTTTAGCACTGGGGACTCAAGTTCATTCTTTTTCCTAGGGTGGCTTGGTCTAACCTATTGTCCTGACTTCTAAAACACTAAGAAGTCAAGGTGGCAACAGGATGGAGTTCTTTCATAACTGGAGAAACAGCTCAGTCATATACCGTTTCTTTTATTTAAAAGGATAGGTGGGGTGCAGTGGCTCACATCTGTAATCCCAGCACTTTGGGTGGCCGAGGCAGGTGGATCACCTGAGGTCAAAAGTTCGAGACCAGCCTGGCCAACATGGTGAAACCCCATTTCTCCTAAAAATACAAAAATTAGCTGGGCATGGTGGTGCATGCCTGTAATCCTAGCTACTGGGGAGGCTGAGGCAGGAGAATCGCTTGAACCCTGGAGGCAGAGGTTGCAGTGAGCTGAGATTGCGCCATTGCACTCCAGCTTGGGCAACAAGAGTGAAACTCTGTCTCAAAAAATAAACAAATAAATAAATAAAAGGATAAAGACATTATGGCCTGGGATCATTTGTCTTAAACTAGTCAGAAATACTTTAAACTGTGGTGGTAGCAAATAGATACTGACTGTAGAGGAATTGAAGAGGAAAAGTATAAATATACACTGAGAAGTCAAGACCCATGATTGTCCATTTTGCCATGAGTCACCCATCCTAAAAGGGGGACATATTGTGGATGCCTGGCCTCACGACCCTGGTAACAGAGCTAAGTGTAGCATGGGGGACCCCATGGTTTAATCCTCACACTAGCAACCTGCATTAAGTTCTGACATCTAGAAATCTGAGTGGTGAAGTGGGAAGAGAAGGCCCCTTTGAGTCTGACAGGCAGGGGTTTGAGTCCCAGTTCTGTCTACCTCTTAGTAGTGATTTTGTGGCTTTGGGCAATTTTCTTAGCCTTACTGAGCTTCAGCTTTCTTATCGGTATCATGGAAATAATGTGACCTACTTTGCAGAGTTACTGTGAGCATCAAATGCAGAAATGAGAAAATGCATTAACATGCTTTGTAAGCAGTAACATTCTGTGTAAATGTCAGCTATTATGTTCAATATGGTTATGCAGAATTTTGAGAAAGTCCAAAGTGGATTCCAAATTAAAAGATGAGGCTTGGCTGGGTGCGGTGGCTAACACTTGTAATCTCAGCACTTTGGGAGGCCAAGGCAGGTAGATCCCCTCAAGTCAGGAGTTTGAAACCAGCCTGGCCAACATGGTGAAACCCCGTCTCTACTAAAAATAGAAAAATTAGCCAGGCGTGGTGGTGCATGCCTGTAATCCCAGCTACTTGGGAAGGTGAGGCAGGTGAATCACTTGAACTCAGGAGGCGGAGGTTGCAGTGAGCTGAGGCACTGCACTCCAGCCTGGGCAACAAGAGCGAAACTCTGTTTCCAAAAAAAAAAAAAAAGGATGGGACTTGGGAAGACATCAGATGACTTGTGATTTGTAAGTCTAGAAAAAGTTAGGAAAGGTTAGGAGAATGTGGTGTCTTAGAATCACCTGGGGTTGTTGTTAAAATGCAGAATCTGATTGGTAGGTCTGGGTAGGGGCCTGAGATTCTGCATTTCTACCAAGTTCCTGGGTGTTGCTGATATTGCTGTGGCCCGCAAGGGTGTAGAGCTGTGCTGTCCAGTGCAGCAGCCACCAGCCACCTGTAGTTGTCAAACACTTGAAATGCAGCTAGTCCAAGTTGAGTATAATACTCACATAGGATTTTGAAGATTTAGTGTGAAACAAAGAATAAAAATCCCAGTTTTATATATATATAAAAAATATATATACTACTATATTACATATGATTTTATATTTTTAAATATAATATAGACATATATAAAATAGATAATATATATTTTAATATATATTTATAATTTGTATAAAAATATATTTATATATTAATATCTTAAAAATATAAATATATATAAAATATAATAGTATATGTAAATATAGATGTTATGTAAATATTATGATGTAAATATATACATATATAATAAATATATATATTTATATCACATGCATGTTGAAATACTATTTTGAATATTTTTGTTAAATAAAATATTAACAATAAATCAATTTTTTTCTAAATGTGGCTACTAGAAAATTTAAACTTACATATGTAGCTGGCATTTATGGTTTGCATTTTGACACTGATCTAGAGGATCATTTGCATTTGACACTGATCTAGAGGATCTGAGGGAAAAGCATTGACTTGGGCTGTGGTAGGAAGTGAGGAGAGTGAAGATGAGGTTCCCTGAAGATATTAAACAATCATGTGCCAAGTTGTATACTAGATAATTACATATATATAAGTCATCCATATATATAAGTCATCTGTAGTACTCAAAGACAACTATAAGGCAGGTATTAAAATTCCTATTTTGCTGATGAAGAAACTGAAGCTCAGGGCCTTAAAAATTTCCTGAAGGTTCTGCAGTAAGCAGTACCTCTCAGAGCCCATGGTTCTCCCACTGGCCCAGGAGGCATCAGAAAGGGTCTGTAAGAGGTAATGTAGAAGAGCACTTCTGAAGATTGGGGCCAGAATCCCCATAAGCTGAGCTAGCTCAGAGAGAGCTCAGAAGATGGGCTTCTGCAGGTTTCATATGGTCCAAGGAGGCCTGTAGCACTGAAAAATGGTACCAGGTGAAGGATAGCATTGCCAACTCTGGTTTCCCTGTTGCTGTGTTTAACTCATTCCTGACTCCATAAATATTTTGTTAGAAACAAAACAAAATAAATGTATTCAATATTGCCATTGGATAATAAGCCAATTATCAAGCAATACAGTGTTGGGCAACGCAGAAACTCTAAAATGTAAGAAACATAGTGATGACTACAGGCTGAAAACATTGGGTTCATTGCACCTGTTCCAACTGCATCTATATTAAGGTGCAAGCTTGGGTGTACATTACAATCACCTGGGAAACTTAAAAAAATCCTCGTACTCAGGCTGCATGCCAGATCAGTTCAATCAGAATCTCTGGGGCAGGGGAGTGGGGTGAGAGTGGGATCCAGGCACCAATATTACTTTAAAAAACCTCCCTAGTGATTCGAATGTGCCGAATGTGCAACCAAATGTGTGAACCAGTGCTATTGAACTAGAGAAGGCAAAGAAAATGTTGTAGCTCCCAGCCTTTCAGCCAGGCACCAGAGCTCACAGGTGGAGACCAGGAATGGAAGAATTAATGATAACAACCATCATTTACTGAGTATTACATGCTAAGGACCAGGTACTCCTCTTATTTAATCCTTGTAGCAATCTCTGTAAGGTGGGTAAAATTATGAATCCATATCTTGAAGATGAGAAATTGACACTCAGAGATATTAAATAATTTAGCCAAGGCCGCAGAGCTAATTAAGTGGCAGAGCTGGGATTTAAACTTAAGTCTTCTGACAGTGATGTTTCCTGGTTATTATGCTGTATTGGCCAGGGAGAAATCATATGCAGAAATCACACAGTTTTAATACCTTTTTTTCTACTGCCCTGCCAATTTTACATAGGCTGCAAGGGAGCCCAGATAAATGAAATTCTGTGTCTAAAACCAAATAATTCGCTGGTGGCCAGGCCAGTACCAGAATACTTAATCTTATCATTATTCCACCATACTTTGCTGCTTCTCTTAGCTTTTCTGCAGAAACAGGACCAATCTGTGTCATAGCTAGAAATAAAGCCATGGCCAGAAGCCCTCTCGTAACCATGCCCTTCTCAGCACTGTGTACATGCTTGTCAGGTGGCACTCCTTCCTTGGAGTGCCATTGAACGTTCCCTTCCCCTCTTTCTCTGTCTCTGCAGCCCCTACCCGTGCCTGTGGACCATCAGCAATGGTGCCGGAGGCCCCACTGGGCCAGGCCCGGAGGTGCATGCCAGCGCCCCAGGAGCATTTCTCCTCGGAAACCCAGCTGTGACTTCACCCCCTTCTGTGCTCTCCACCCAAGCACCCACTTCGGCTGGTGTGGAGGTTCTGGGGGAGCCCTCGCTAACCAGCATTGCTGTGTCCACCTGGACAGCAGTGGCCTCACATCCCTTCGCGAGCTGGGGTGGCCCAGGAGTGGGTGGGCACCATTCTCCTTCCTCACTGGATGGTTAAGCAGGATCCTAGGAGCCTCTCTCCACAGAGAGCCTTCCATGTGTAGAGTGCTTAGAAACCCCATCAACTGATCTAGTGAGTCAGACTGTGGAATCTCCCTTCCCACTAGCTGGAGGTGGAGGTGGGTTATTACAGACGTCATACTGGGAGAGGCTTCAGTTTGGATGATACTAGTTAGATCATTTGCATCTCTCCACCATTTTCTTCTGCACTCCCGTTTTCTCTGCAGCTTATTCTTGCCATGCTTAGGTGACAGAAGTTTGTTAAGTACCGTCCTTGTGCCCTGCCCCTTATTCTCAAATCGTTCTGGAAAGCCTCACTTCCTTTTCTGTGGGGAAGGTGCAAAGCTGTTAAATGAGCTCAAAGTTTACCTAGCTAAGGCCACTGCTTCCTGCTTTGTGCAGCCTGGAAAGTATGTGTGGCCACAGGGCTCTGGTTCACACTTCTGCTTTGAGACCAGGACGGAGTGTAAGCCGTAGAGTAAGGTTAACAAAAAGAATAAAGCTAATCATGTATTACTCACAGCAGTGTGCCGAGACTTGTGGAAATCAAGTCATGTCACGCCTCTGCTCAGAAACCTTCAATGGTTCACCATTACCAATGGAATGAAGTCAAATCTCCTCACTATAGCTGGGTGTGGTAGCTTAAGCCTATAATCTCAGCTCTTTTGGAGGCCAAGGTAAGAGGATCGCTTGAGGTCAGAAGTTCGAGACCAGCCTGTGCAACAAAGTGAGAGCCTGTCTCTACAAAAAATACACATGCACGCAAAATTAGCTGGGCGTGGTGGCATGTGCCTATAGTCCCAACTACTTGGAGGAGGATTGCTTGATCTCAGGAGGTTGAGGCTGTAGTGGACTATGATTGTGGCATTGCACTCCAGTCTGGGCGGTAGATCAAGACTTTGTCTCATTTAAAAAAGAAAGAAAGAAAGAAAGAAATAAGGAAAGAAAGAAAGAAAGAGGGAGGGAGGGAAGGAAGGAAGGAAAGGAAGGAAGGAAGGAAAGAAAGAAAGAAAAGAAAGAAAGAAAGAAAGAAAGAAAAAGAAATCCTACTATGAGCGATCCCACCATCTGGCCTGAAACCACTTCCCCAGCTTAGGTCCCTCTGTTATCCTGTTGGCCTCCTATGTATTGGTCAAGGCAGGCATCTCTGTTCTCTGAACATTCATTGCACTTTCCAACCTCTATACCTTGCCTGTGCCTTAGTGTCCTTTTTTCTCCAGTTCACCTGTGCGAATCCGACCCACCTCCCAGAGCCTGGCTGAAATGTCACTCCCTGCATCCAACATCTGATCTGCTGAGATATGTCTGATCTATCTCTGCTTGCTGTTCTCCCATTGTTTTTGCCTCTGCCATAGAGCTCACTTCATTTTGCCTTGTATTTTTGTTACCTGTGAGTGTGTCTCTCCCTATTAGACTGTAAGCCTCTCGAGGGTGAGGCCTAGCCTTCTTGTCTTTGTAACCCACAGCAGCTGGTACTGTGCCTTGCCTATTGTAGGTGCCCAATAAACATTTGCTGAACTGAATTGGTGTAATGTGCATGTGTGCTACAAGGATGGTGTGAAGTGGCTGGGGGGCAGATCTCAGAGACACATGCCCCATGACACATATGTGCATCCATGTGGGAGCCTAGGAACATGCTGGCTGTTAGTTACACGGGCTCCTCATTTGAGGCACTGCCAATTCTCCGTGAATGACAATCATATATGGAGATGGGGTGTGCTCGAGTGGTTATTCCCAAATACTGGTTCTTGGATGCCCTAAGTCAGGATCACCTGGGACAGGGGGCCCTTGATAGACGTACAGATTCGTGGGTATACCCCACACCTGTTGGATCAGAATCTTTGGGGCTGGTGTTCAGGAATCTGCATTTCAAACAAGAGCTCCAGGCATTGGCCCTGGGCTAGGTTTGGAAACTCCTTACCTAGAAGAGAGAAATAGAATGATAAATACTCCAGGAACCGTATTTCAGATGAGTTTTTACCTCTGCCCCAGCCAAGGTCATTGCTGTAACCACTGAGCAGAATCAGTTTCATGAGTCTTCCTCTTCTTTTTCTACCTACTACTGGATGTGCTAATAACCTTGGGAGTAAGGTTTCCAGACCTGGGTGATGAGCAGTTCTCCAAACATCGACTTTAGACTGCACTGACTGAGCAGCCCTTCTCAGGGCCGCCACTTGAGGCGTCTAAGGTTGCACTTGGAGCCTAGCATTGGCTCAGCTGCTTCCACCAGTCTTCCATCAGTTGAACCCGTGCAAACCCAGCCCACTCCAAGGCTTAGTCTGAGGGGTCCAAACATGGTACTATTGAGTCCTTGGCTCTTTCTACAGCGAAAGGTCCTTTAACATGCTATGGTGTCACGGCTGGTGTCACTGCCCAATATTTCTGTGCTGTTCTGTTTTTTGCATCTCAGAAAAGAATACAATTCCAGCTACGTGGTGTCAAGGGAAGACACATTGCCTGACTTCAGGTTGCCTGGCCAGAGCTCTGGGCCACTAGTTGGCGTGTGAGTGGCCAAGGCGCAATGGATCCATGCATCTGGGAAGCTGTCTGGTCAGCATGCCCCTAAGGCAGCATTGTTCCTGTTTCCCAGTCCCTTTACAATACCATTAGAAGTCACTAAGGTATTAATATATTAGTATCTCTGCAAGACAGTACTTTGGTAAGTTATAACAGATGATCATTTCTCAATCTGCTAGAACTTTAGGCTACTGTGGCCTGTAATTGCCACAGCAGGTCTGGCCAAGACCTCTTCACTGGTCACTGCAGCAAGTCCTGGCACCAAGTCCTTCACATATCCTGTACCAAGAGCTCAGCAAGTGTAATTAGGGAATAAAAACCCACCTTGAGTCTCACCCTTCCTGCACCTCCCCTAGCCTGGAGCAGACAGAAGACCTGGCCCAGGAGCACAGAACAGAAAGAAGCTCGTAGCCTCCATTGTATTTTCATTTATATTGCTCAGGTGAATGGGGTCCTCTGCAGCGTGATAACATGAGCATTAGCTGAGTTTGGGGTGATCACATCTCTCAGTCTTGTAGGATGCTCAGCTTGGAACCTACTGTGATTCTTAAACACACACACCGTGATAGCTGGTTCCACAAATAGGATCTCTATTTGCTGTTAGCTACCTAGCCAGAGACACTTTCTATTTTTTTCTTTAAATAGTCTAGGGCTAATTTCTGATTAGAAGAAACAACACTAGTTACATAAGTCAGTTTAATAAGTGACAGATTAGCTTCTGTAATGTGTTAGACAAACTTTGGAGTTTTGTATACCATTTCCTTGCTCATGTATCTTCTCTACTCAGCTCACTATAAAACAAAAGTGGTGCCTTTCAGGTTTTCTGGACTATTGCATGAAATTTAAGAGGAACTGAAATCCCACCTGAATGGAAGAGTTATGCAATACTTTTAGCCAGATGGTAGAGATTCTAACTCTCCCTGAAGCCTGGCCTATTGGAAAGTGTACCCTACTGTGGGGCCTTTATTTGAGTCTGTGTGACCTCACCAGCCCTCCCTTCCCTGGATGAGCCAGCCTCATTACCAACCACCTCTGTCCACCATGCTTAGCCAGATGCTTATGGGAAACTGCTGATTCCCTTCGTGTCACTTGGTGGACACCCCCCAGAACTGGATGGTGGTCAAATTAGGGGAGAAATGTTTTCATCACCTAAGTTATTAAGAAAAAAACTCAATAAAGGATATTCGAAGCTTGGTAGGTCTTCACCACTTTCTCCAAGACTAGACTAGATTTGAGTGAATATCAGCAAGTTAAAATATCACATTTGTGAAGAATATGAATTCTGTTTTATGGAAATTGTGGGTCAGCCAAAGTAGGGGATGGCAACTGGGGCATTCAAGTGGCACTTCTTTCAACTCCTTCCTTTTTATTTTCTCCACCCATTCCCACTTTATTGAGCCACTTGTTGGCTACTGGCCAGGTTGGTGAACAGAGAGAGTATGGGCATCCTGGAACAGAGGTTAAGGTAGGGATATGTGGTGCCAAAAAAGATATAAAGGAACAGCTTCTGTGGTCTGAAGACACCAAAACTTTTCCATCATCATCATTATAGACACATCTATGGTGTAGTCTGTCCAACCCCCCAACCTTCTAGGAATAGAACCCCCCCAAACTCTTGGTGACAATACCTTTTTGGAATAAGTAATGAGAGAAATCTAATGTGACTGACTCCATCTTGCTTCTAACCTCACAGGCTAAATTGCTTTTTTTTTGTAGACTGAGGCTGCATTGATAAGACCCAGCTAAAATTGTGGTAGGACCTTGAACTTTGCTGTAGAATAGGCATAGTTAAACCATGACCTGCCATTGCTTAGTTTGTTTTTCTATAAGTTGTTTACTGCCCCAGAATCACAAAACTGGGGGTCATATGATTTATAGCTCCCCCATCTACTCCTATAGCTAACATCACTATTGTGAAACCTAAAGAACTGGTCTTTGAGATATCATTCAGATTTAGCATTGTGACAAAACAAGAAATGCCACCTGGTCCTGAGGCTCCCTTCCAGGAACTGACTCAGCCACACGAAGACAGTTTTAGGTGTCCCTGTGATTTCATCTCCAGCCAATCGTTTCAGTTCTCCAGCCCCCTTCCTGCCAAAGTACCTAGGCTACTGAAATAAAACGAGTCTGGGAAACCCGGAGCCCAGAGCAACGGGTCAGGCCCAGGTGAGGACTTAGAATTCAACTAGTTGGGAGTGAGAAGTTGGTCAAACTCTCATTCTCAACATGGAAACATCGGAAATTCACATTTTCTGGTCATGACCACTCTGATTTGGAGCACTTTGTAGGAGTAACTGTGTGTGTGTTTATGTGTGTGTGTGTGTGTGTGTGTGTATGCACAAGTATGTCTATTTAGTGATGAGGTTCCTGTCCCTAGAGAGGAAGTCAATAAACCTTTGGGATAGCTTCACTTTGTTCTGAAAGAGCACTTTTTGGGGGGTGGAGTTTGGGGAAGAGTGTAACAAGGAGTTTTGGGTTAACCAGGGCTGGTTCTGGAGGATGGAGCTGTGGTATCCCTCCTACATACCTATTAGACGGGGAGGGCTTGGAGCTTGGAGGTTGCTGAGGAGGAATGAGACATATTTAGGTGGGAACATAGTAATCTCTTAGAAGGAAAGACCTTTTCTATTTGTGGTTAAAATGTAGTGAAATATATTGGATGGCTTGGGTTAGCCCAGACCAAGGTTGGGCAGCAGGAAAAGTATATTTCCTCTAAGACAAAATTATATTACCACAATGGGAGGAGTAGTTTGAATGGATGACTGGTTTCCACACAAGAGCAACTGGAGGTAAGAGATGCTTCTGGACCCAATGTGGACTTATGCAGCCACCTGGACACTGGTATGCCTTGAGAAAAATGGCTGGTGTGTGGGTTAAAAGAGTTGATCCTCAAGCTTTAACACTTGGGGCCTGGGCTAGAGTTGCTAAGTGGGATATGTTGGGGGAAAATGTCCAGGGTTGTAATGACAGGAAATCATGAGAGATTGAGGATACTCCATGGATTTCTGTTAACTTGAGCAGGTGGGTGTTGATGGTCACTAGAGTTAGAAATTTAAATTAGAGAAATGGCTAATTGTGTTATTACAGGGTGGATGACTGTCTTGGTTATACTTGAGGACAAAAACTGTCTTCTATTGCTGTGCCTCCAACACCTTGCACGTGTGCCTGGTAGGTACATGGTAGGCACCCCACAGGTATTAATCCAGAATTTTTAGAAATAATCCTTAGAAGTACTTGGAAATTTTAGATGGGGAAACATGTTTGGTTTGATAAAAAGTTCTTTGTATATTTTTGTCAAAGTTATGTCTTTATAAGATCGTATTTCTTTAGAAAAGTTTTTTTTTGTTGTTGTTGTTTGTTTGAGACAGAGTCTCGCTCTGTTGCCTAGGCTGGAGTGCAGCGGCACGATCTCGGCTCACTGCAACCTCTGCCTGCTGGGTTCAAGCAATTCTCCTGCCTCAGCCTCCCAAGTAGCTGGGATTACAGGCGCTCGCCATCATGCTTGGCTAATTTTTTTGTATTTTTGTAGAGACAGGGTTTCACCATGTTGGTCAGGCTGGTCTCAAACTCCTGACCTCTGGTGATCCACGCGCCTCGGCCTTCCAAATTGCTGCGATTACAGGCATGAACCACCGTGCCCAGACAGATTATTATTTTTAATAGCTTTATAGATATATAATTTACACAGCCTATTTAAAGGAGAAATTCATTGGATTTTTCTAGTATATTTACAGAGTTGTGTGCCCATCACCACAATCTAATTTTAGAACATTTTTGTCACCCTACAAAGAAAGCTTATACCCATTAATAGTCACCCACTTCCTTCCTACTCACCTCCACCCCCTCCCCTAGGCAGCCACTGATCTCTTCTTTCTCTATAGATTTCCCATTCTGGACACTTCATTTGGCTGGAGTCATGTGATGTATGGTCTTTTGTGACTGGCTTCTTTCACTTAGAGGATCCTTGATGCTGTAGCGTATATCAGTACTGCATTCCTTTTTCTGCTAAGTAATATTCCGTTGATAAATACAGCGACATTTTGTTTATCCATTCATCAGCCGATGAGCATTTGGGATGTTTCCACTTTTTGAACATTCATGTATGAGTTTTCATGTGGGATAGATACTCTCTATCATTTTCCTCATCTTACAGATGGAGGGAGCCAGCTCAGACAGCGTAGATGGGGTTTTCAGTGTAACACAACTACTAGGGGCAGAATTCAGACCTACCTGACGATGAAGTTCTTGTTCCCATTCACAACCCAATGTCACCCTGTACTGAGGATTGTTCCAAGCAGGAGCAGTTACGTTACTCAGCTGGCACTTCCCCTTGGTTTCCTGTCACATTTACATCAGGTTCCCAGGGCTGCGGTGGTGATTAGGGAAAAGAGTCTGTGTTCACACTTGGGAGGAGGCCGGGCATAGGGAGTGGGAAAGCGGGAGACAGGGAGATTGTGGAATGAGCAGGGTTTCATGGGGCAAGGACCATCCGGGGCCTCGTGGCAGATTGCTGGTCTTCCAAGGACTGGGTGGCATCTCTAGGGCATTTCCAGAAACCTTTTGGGGCAGATTCTGGTAAAAGTCTGAATTTCCTGGAGCAGGAGAATGTGGGTAAGAGTACATTATAATTTGATTAAGAGCAATGTGATCTCAAAATCTAATGAAGCCTGGAAAATATTGATTGGTATTGAGGTGATTGATTTTAGGATAGACATTTTAAAAAGTGCACTTATTGACAAGAAAACAAAAATGTGCTGTAGCCAAAGCATTCAGAAATCCAAGACTTAACTTTGCAGTTTTAAAGTTCACAGATGTGATGAAAGGGAAAAGGACTTTGTAATCTTTACAATGATTAGACTTTGAATTGGGAGCCCATATGTGTAAGTTATGCTACTGTTTGGTCAGCCTGCTGCCAAGTCAGTTACCAGCAAGATGATGCCATAAATTTCTTGCTCTGCAGAGAGGATAAGATACAGGGACCATTGATACTTTCTTGTCAGTGCCTCAGACTGAGGGGCTTCCTGGGATATAGGCATTTCAATTTAAAATTTCAATTTAAATGGAATAAACTTTCCATTAATTTCCATTTATTTCCAATAAAATTTCCATTTCAATTTAAAATGGAGACAGCCTGGATTTGCCCAGGATGAATTGGTCAACTTATAATGTTGGACACGTACTTGTGGAGTCCAGAATCCTGCTGTGTTGACCACACGGGGAATGAATATTTTTCTGAAAAGAGATAGGGCAGAGATGAGCAGAGAGAGTAGAAAAGCTAACAGATGGCCTTAAATTCCTACGGTTGCACTTTTCTTAGCATCCTGTAGGTGGGTCTATTGTTTAGCACAATTATTTACAGAAGGCAAACTGTTATGTAGAGCAGCTAGAAGCATTGGATGCAGTCTATGTTTTATTTCATCATAGACAATCCTGTTTTATCTCTCCTAGCCCTATCAAATGTAGCCCCCAAATACTTGGCTATGATCTGAGACCTAGGAAAATAGCATGTGATCTCTGTCTCTCACTTTTTTTTTTTGGCATGTGATTTTAAGATTTTCATCTTTAAAGTTATTGTAAAACTCAAGGCCCAGAGCGTGGCCCAGAACTGGTGGGAGTTCACAAAACAGATCAAGAATCAGAGTTGGTGAGTCATGCAGGTTCACAGCACTCTGAAATACAGGGATAGGGCTTACTCATCAGTTCAGACATTAGGCGTTCCAAAGGAGGTCCTGGGGGTGTGGTGATGACATTGCCCAGGATCAATTATTTAACTGTTGTTTAAGAGGTAGGAACCTCATCAATGGGTTTACATAGGGTGGAGATAGGAAGTAGAGAAAGCAAAGCGTTCTTCCAGTGCCCTGATCTCTTTCCATGTGGGCTAGTGCCTCGTAAGTCCAGAGAGGTTACGCTATAGGTGGGATAAGGGTAGGATAGGGCTTGGGGAGCACTTTCTTTCTTTTTCTTTTTTTTGAGACAGCCTGGGCTCTGTCACCCAGGCAGGAGTGCAGTGGCGTGATCTCAGCTGACTGCAACCTCTTCCTCCAGGGTTCAAGTGATTCTCCTGCCTCAGCCTCCCAAGTAGCTGGGATCACAGGTGTGCTCCACCACGCCTGGCTAATTTTTTGTATTTTTAGTAGAGACTAAAAATACACCATGGGGTTTCACCATGTTGGCCAGGCTGGTCTCAAACTCCTGACCTCAGGTGATACACCTGCCTTGGCCTCCCACAGTGCTGAGATTACAGGCGTGAGCCAGGCAGCACTTTCTTGAATGTTCTCAGAGTTGTACATAAACCTGAGACATCAGCAACTTCATAAGTAAGGTCTTTGGTATACGCAGAATTTTATATGCACTTACGGTAATTTTTGGGAGGTGGTCTTTGGTATACGCAGAATTTTATATGCACTTAGGGTAATTTTTGGGAGGTGAAGAGACAAAGTGAGGGGAAGGGATCCATAGCTTTTGTTAGATTTCCAATGGGATCCATCATCCCCCCCAAAATTAAAATCTACTGCTCTATATGCTCTTCGATTGATATGCTTAGCTCATAACTTTAAGTTTCTATGTAAGTGCTAAGAGCTTATAAATATTCTCCAGCTAGACCTCTCCTCTTGATTCTGGATTCCATGTATACTATACTACCACCTACAGGATATTTCCACCCTGTGTCCTGTGGGTGCCTCAATGTCAACACACCTAAGACTCAGCAATGGCTTCTCTTTGTATATTGCCCATTTAGATGAATGACATCACCATTTACCCAGGTACTTAAGTCTCTTTCTTTCATTTGCCACATTTGATTAGCCACTAAGTCTGGTCTCTGCTACCTCAGAAATACTTTTCAATTGAACACTACCACTTCCTTCTCTCAGTCTCAATTGCTACTTCCCTCCTGTAGCCAGAAATGAAAATCACAGTAATAAGCCTTGCACCCCAACTGAGAAAATACTTTAAGTCACAATAGCCTAAAGTTCTAGCAGATTGAGAAATGACCACCTCTTATAACTTACCAAAGTACTGTTTTGCAGAGATACTAATATATAACAACTTAAAATACCTTAGACAGCTGTTCACTTATTTCTAACAAAATAAGTTAGAATTTATTTTGAAATATAGGTGAATCTTTTATGTATCCAAAGACCAAATTTAGGCTCCTTTGTGAGTTTTGGAGCCAAAGAGAGGAAGCCTGGAATGGAGGCTCTGTTGGCAAAAGGAAATAAGGTTTTGGAAATGCCACTGTGTAAGGGCCTGGGTGAGTAGAGATTTATTTATTTTTAAATTTTATTTTCTAAATGATGAATAATAATTGTACATATGTATGGGGTACACAGTGAAGTTTTGATACATACAATGTAAAATGATCAAATCAGAATAATTAGCATATTCATCATCTCAGACAGTTATCATTCCTTTGCGTTGGGAATGTTCAATATCCTCTTTTTAGCTATTTGAAACTATATAATACTGTTAACTACAGTCAACAGTGCTCTAGTACTCTAGAACTTATTCCTCCTGTCTAATATAACAGTGCCACAATGAACATCCTTGTACATTTCTCTGGTGAACATGCATGAGAGTTTCTGCAGGGTAGATACCTCCAAGTAGAATCCCAGACTTAGAATATGTGTAGCTCAACTTTTGCATGTATTGTTCAATTGTTCTCTAAACTGGTTGCATCAATTTACAATGTAAGCAGTAATAAATACGTTTCCAATCTTGCTATCACCCTGTGTTACAAAGCTATTAACATTTTTTAATTGGAATGGCTATTTTAATTTTCATTTTAGGTGAGGTTGAATGTCTTTTCATAGTTTTATGGCCATTTGCGTTCTCTCTTTTATGAAAAGTGTTTTCATTCTTATGCTCGTAATTCTTATCAGTAATTTGTCTTTTTTTTTTTTTACAGGCTCTGAACGATATCTCTTTTTAGCAGAGGTGAATCTACTGTAAAGCTAAAGAAACTTAGCTTTAGGGCCGCTTGCTTGGACAGGCTTCTTTCAGTGCCCTGGGAAGGGACATTGCAATATGTTTACACAATCATATGTATGTATTTTAATTTGCAAAAATAAACTATTTTAACACTGTTTGGTTAAGACCAATTTTCTTTCCACTCCTGCTTCCCTTCTATGACACCTCTCTTTGTGCGGGGTGATGCTGGGCATTGTAGAATCGAATTGAAGGAAAACCGAGTTGGGAATACATTTAGTTTGGATTTAATAAAATATGTTTATGGGGTTCTGAGTCATTTTTCATGTTATCCCTGGCTCTCCCACTGAAGAAATGTCTTCCAGGGATACTCCTGCTGCTCATGATGTGAAAATAAAGTACCGGAGATTGCACTGTCGTGTAAACA
Source organism: Pongo pygmaeus (assembly GCF_028885625.2). Lineage (NCBI taxonomy): Eukaryota > Metazoa > Chordata > Mammalia > Primates > Hominidae > Pongo > Pongo pygmaeus. The sequence goes on along the minus strand of NC_072373.2, from coordinate 81,766,328 downwards.
TGTCCTATGGCACATGGCATCAGAAGAGTCCGGGTAATGGAAGAGAAGCAAGATTGGAGTGTGTAGAACCAGAAGCTGCTCTGTGAATTTTATTTGATACGGTCATCAGACATGTAGATCTGTAAGTGGAGAACTTAGTAATCAGTGACATCTAGTCAAAATGGAAATTATCTCCTACCAGGAATAAACAGATATAACCATAAATGCATGACACCTTTTTTTTTTTTTTTTAATGAGACAGGGTCCTGCTCCATCATCCAGGCTGGAGTGCAGTGGCATGATCTCGGCTTACTGCAGCCTTGACTTCCCAGGCTTAATTGATCCTCCTGCCTCATCCTCCCTAGTAGCTAGGAACACAGGTGTGTCCCACCATGCCCAACTAATCTTTTTTATTTTTTGTAGAGACGAGGATCTCATGATGTTGACCAGGCTGGTCTCAGACTCCTGGGCTTAAGTGATTCTTTCACCTCGGCCTCCCAAAGTGCTGGGATTACAGGTGTGAGCCACCATGTCCGGCAGTACACCATAATTTATTTCTCTTTTTGATGGGGGTTCTAAAAATGTATGTATTAGAAGTCCTGTGTTTGTAAGGCAGAAACCCTTAGCAACACCATAAGCAGCAAATACACTTGTAATGTCTCAGATATAAAAGAAACTTAATACAAGTTTCCCTAAATTTGACAATTTTAGAAATATACATGAAATTAGCAACAACTGCTTGTGAAGTGGAAAGAAACCGTTCTAAAATATTAATACCCTCCAAATCCCACCACATTAAATCTTGATTAGTCATTTTAGGGATAGACTAAATTACTTTTCTAGTTTCTCTATGGAAAATAATATTACAAAAATCACTGTATGAAGAGGCAATCAGAATATATAACTAACAAACATTGGTACTAAATGAATGTAATTGTTATTACATTTCTGGCAGCATAGAATCAAGGCACCTCCCAGCCTTTCCCACAGATGTGTGTGTCCATGTAATTCAATTCTGGCCAGTAGAGCATGTATTAGTTTCCTAGGGCTGTGACAAACTGTGTGTCTTAAAACAACAGAAATTTATTATCTCACAGTTTTGGAGGCTAGAAGTCCCAAATCGAGGTGTTGGCAGGGCCATGCTTGTGAGATGCTAGGGGAGGGTTATTTCCATGCCTTTTCCTACCTTATGGTGACTGCTGGCAATTTTGGCATTCCATGGCTTGTAGATGCCATACTCCAATCTCTGCCTGCATTGTCACCTGGTGTTCTCCCTGTGTGTCTGTCTGTCTCCTCTTTTTATAAAGACACTAGTCATTGGATTAGGGCCCATCTTAATTCAGTGTGATCTCATTTTAACTAATTATACCTGCAAATATGTTATTTCCAGAAAGGTCAAATTCTGAGTTTCTGGGTGGATATGAATTTTGGGGGACACTATTCAACCCAGCACAGAGTATAAGCAAACTGTTCGTGTAAATAATTCCGTGTAATGCACTTAAAATGTACCAGGCTAGAAAAGCATCTTCCCAGTTCTGTGCCTCCATGGGGTGATATTCACATTCTTGTTTTTATGCAAAGACAAAAGAGCATACAAATTCTATCCTTCCTCCCTTCCTCACATTTATCCTCTGTAGATATTGAAAGTCCTGTGAAAAAGCTGAAGCCACAAATAATGTGCTTCAATACAGTGTGATTTCCAGGAAGTGTTCTTAAAGGGAGGGATGAGAACTTCTTAGCCTGGATTCCCTTTGCTTGTTGGCTGCAATGCAGATGTAATAATTAGAGCTTGAGCAGTTATCTTGAACTATGAGGTAGAAGCCACAATTTGAGAATCAAATTATCTTGAACTATGAGGTAGAAGCCACAAGATAGAAGGACTATGAGTTCACCGTACTCTTTGAGCTATCATATCAGCCCTAGACGTCTTACTTCTGGGATTTGTTTACATAAGACAAAATAACCTTCTATCTTAAGTAAATTATTTTGGGTTTTGTGTTATTTGCAGCAGTGAAACTATTCCTAAGTTTTACAACTGCTTATTGTTTTTTAAAAATTTTTAATAATTTTAAATATACTTATTTTATATGCTGGTCTGATTATCATATTATTATTCAAAGTTCTTGGGATCTAATTCTGCAGCTTATTGTGTCTATTGACTCACACTCATGAATGATTTCTTATTGTATATTTGTACTTTTGATGGGTAGCTCATTTCGTTGGAGGCTTTCTCTCTCTCTTTCTGTCTCTCCCATTGCCTGCGATTTGAGTCATGAGTGTTTTTTCAAAAAGGCTTATATTTGCTTTCATTCTTTGCCTCTGACATATCACCATTTGTTCTAGTTGCTATTGCTGCATAACTAACCCCCTCAAGTGTAGTGACACAAAACAACTACTACCATTTAATTAGCTCATGGAGTCTATTGGACAAAACTTCAAAAAGGGCACAGTAGGGATGGCTGGTCTCTACTTCATGGTACCTGGGACCTTAGCTGAGAAGAACCAAAGCCTGGGGGCTGAGTCATATAAAGCCTCCTTCACTCACATGTCTGGTGGTTGACACTGAATGTTATCTGGGACCTCAGCTAGAACTGTTGGCTGGAATGCCTACAGCCTACATGTGTCCTCTTGAAGTGACTGGGCTCATGGCATGGGGCTGGGTTCTAACAGTGAGCACCCAGAAGACAGCCAGAAAAATCTGTCTTGCCTTTTATTACCTAGCCTTGGAAGGCATAGGGTATCATTTCTGTCATGGTTGCAGCTCACCCAGATTCAAGGGTGAGGGAAAGTGGACTCCATCTTTTGATAGCAGGTATGTCAAAGGGATTTTGTAAGAAGAGCATGTGGCATGGGGAATGTTCTTATGGCCATTTTTGAAACAAAACAAAACAAAACAAAACAAATCTACCAGATCAGATCAGGACCAATTTTAATGTTAATTTCTTACCTTGGGGTTTTCTTGTCTCCACATGTTGAACCAGTGCTAAATCCAGTCTCAAGTTCAAGAGTTTAAACTATCCATCCCTAAATTTGAGATCTCAGTTTGAGATTTTAAACTATCAAGGAAAAATTTTTCTTCCTCCTAGAGCCTAGACAAAAATGGAGAACCTTCCACATAATTCTTCTTGTATCAGTTGGTGGACTTCCCCAAGTTCAATCTTTTATTGACTATGTAGACATCTGAAGGTCTTGATTTTTATAACTGCCTCAGTTTTATATTTTTAGGCATCTTTCTCCTTCACTGGCTGAAGCTCCCCAAGGATGGGCCCTGTGTCTCCTTCATCTTTGTATTTCTGGCAACTTACACAAATGCCCATTACATCATAGAGGCTCAGTGAGTGTTTCTGAACTGAACTAAACTCTCTTTCCTTTATTCTGATATCATGTTTCTGACCTTTACAGAGTATCCAATTATTCCTGCTGACCTCATTATTTTATCTTTTTTTTTTTAAAGAGTTGTTTGTTGTTTGAAGATTTCCTGTGATTACTGGAGGTACAGGACCATAGATGTCCAATAAATTAATAATGTTATAAGTTTAGCATTTATCTGATTCCTTTTATTTGCAATGCAACATGCATAAATATTTCAGTGTAATGCACTTAAAAGATACCAGGGTAGAAAAGCATCTCCCCAGTACTGGGTCCCCGTGGAGTGATGCTTACATCCTTGTTTTAATCCAAATACAAAAGCAAGTACACCTTTCATCTTCCCTCCCACCAATTTATGCTCTATAGACATTGCAAGTCCTGCGAAAAGGCTGTGCTATGCTTGGTCTCAACCCTGACTGAGTACTGTCAGTTATCACTTCAGCAAAGCTGGTGTGACTTGTGGATACAAAAAATGAAGAGTGGAAGATGAATGAAGTTAGGAGAAATAAGCAACACAGAAATGCATTTTAAATAAAATTTTATGATCACTACAGATAAACTTACCGTTCGTTATTCATGGGAGAATCTTCTTATTAACAATTCCCAGCATAATCGTTCTGTGTCTCTCTCCAATCCCTCATCAAATGTTTCCCATTGGTTCTGATATGATTGACTCTGAAGTTTCCATATTAATGGGGAGAATGAGAGAATTTAAAAAACTGACAATTACAAATAATTCCCAAAACCCACTTTAATCATTAGTTTAATCTGTTGTCTCCCACCTCCAACTTTACTGAGGATTGCTTGTTTAAGCAGCAAACATTGGCTTGGAATTTCATCCCCTTCCTTTTCCTTTAATAATGTTAATGGTAATAAAAATAATAATTGATATTTATATTGTGCTTTAGAGCTTACAATACATTTTTCACATTATTTGGACGACTAAGCTGTGAGAGACCCATAAAAAACTGTCTCACAACACTGCTGTCATTCAGGTTCTTATTCTCATATTTTTGGATTATGGCTATGGCTTCTCCTCTCTGTCTTTAGGCCATCTTACAATTGCTATGCGCACCATCTTCCTAAAGTTCCATGTGAGTTGCGTCACCACTCTGCTCAAAAACCTTCAATAACTCACTACTAGAAATATAAATATAAAAGCCAATTTCCTTAGCCTCCTGCTGAAAACCTTCCAAAATTGACCTCAACATGCCATTCCAGTTTAATTGCCCATTATTCTTTTACATAAAACTTATGTTCTATCCAATCTACTATTATCCTTTCCACATCTTAGTTTTGGCTTTTACTGTTTCTCCACGTGGAACTGCTTTCTTTAATGTTTTCCTATTAAACCGCATCTAACTTTTAAGGTCCAATACACAATCTGTCTACCTTATGGAGCTCTCATGGCTGACAAAACAGATCTTTCTCTCTTTAAGTTTCTTTACCACATTGTTCATATGATACTTATTTTTGATTAAAAAGAAATGGTTTATTTGGGCCGGGTGTGGTGGCTCACACCTGTAATCCCAGCACTTTGGGAGGCCGGGTGGATGGATCACAAGGTCAGGAGTTCAAGGCCAGCCTGAGCAATATGGTGAACCCCGTCTCTACTAAAAATACAAAAATTAGCTGGGCGTAGTGGTGCACACCTGTAGTCCCAGCTACTCGGGAGGCTGAGGCAGGAGAATCGCTTGAACCTGGGAGGTGGAGGTTGCAGTGAGCCAAGATCGCGCCATCACACTCCATCCTGGGTGACAGCGTGAAACTCCATCTCAAAAAAAATGAAAACAAAAACAAAAACATCCCCCAAAAAACCAAAAACCAAAAACAAACAATTATATAGGTATGTGTCTTTGTACGGGATCCTAGCTTCTGCAATAGATTAGAACCCTGAATCTCAGTGAATTCACACAGTAAGACTTCAGTTTTTACTTATGTGACATTCTGACACGGCTTCTGGATTGAAGAAACCATTTCGTGGCTCTTACATTTTTAACACAGGCTCTCAAGTTCCCTTGGGGGTAGTGGTATTGGATGTCGTCTCTCTTTTACCTTAGCCAGCAGGAGAAAGTACATAGACAAATTGTATATGGATGATTCTTATCAGCCAATGCTGGAAACAGTGCCTATTGCTTCCTTTCATATTCCATTAGAAATCTGTCACAGGCCACGAGAGGGGGTGGGAAGTGTCTAGGCCTGTGCACATGAAGAAGAGGAAATGTGTTTGGTGACCAGCTGGCCCGTTTCTTTACAGATTGTGATAATTTGCCTCTTTTCCCATTGTTCCTTTATCAATCCTTAAAGAAAGACACTTTCTCATTAGGAGATTCTCTCCCCTTGAAGAAGTTTTGGGGACAAAAAATTCTGCCACCTCTCCATCTCCCCTGCTTTTTTCCATGGGAGAAGAAATAACATACAGGGAACTCAGTGACAATCAGATACCCACTGAACAAGGTTAAGCAGAGATTGAGGGAGGGACCCAGGTCCTGTCGTGCCTTAAATTGAACAATTTTGGAAATGCAAAAATTATGACTATTGATTTGATAGTGTCCCCCTAACATCTTGGACAGATCTTTGCAAGTAAGAGCTCTGATACTTAAACCTCCTTAGCTTAGTAATAATCCTGTCTCTGGGTGCTACCACATTAGTAAAGCCACTGAATCCCCCGTCTATACTCTGCCATCCTCCAGTGTGTAAGGAGGCTGCACTCCCCTTTCTGTTGTTCTCTAGGTCAGATCAATTGCCACAGGCCTGCCCTAAGGTCTGAGTTGAGACAAGAGCCTCATTTTGACTTCAAGTCTTAGCTGCATTCTCTGATTCATTGTAGTAGCTTTGTCATGTGTGAATTTTGCTAGGCTGAACTATATTTCCCAGAATCTTTCTTATATATTACCTCTTAGGGGATCCCCCAGAGAGAGTCTTATGGGAAGTGAAGCAGCATCCATGTTTCAGCTCATACAAGTTCTCGCTTATCCATTGGAGTGAGGCGGTGGCTGGGCCTGCAATTGCTCCAGCCTACCTGACTCCTCCTTCAGCTTCTCTAACTCCTGGGCCGGGTGTGTCTGTTTAGTTCCAATGATGATGGGCCCTGGTTTCTGTAGGACACTCATACTATTCATGTTGAGGTAACAAGAACTGACACTAGTTATTTATCTGTGTGGGTTTTGGCTCATGCTTGTGGGTTCTAGCTTATTCTTGTTCTCCACTGTACACTCACTCCTTCCCCAACTGCTTGCCCTGAGGACTTCAAGTTCCAGCATCAGACATGAAGACAACAATTTTACAGAAGCCGCTTAGCCAGCTCCCCCAGTTGCGTAAGGTCATATCCCTGTAATCAATCTATCTATCTATCTATCTATCTATCTATCTATCTATCTATCTATCTATCTATCCATCAATCATCTATGTATTACTTATGTGTTTGTGGTGATGCTGGCATAAACAAACCTATGCGCACGGCCAGCACATAAAATTATAGCACATACAATCATGTACAGTACATAATACTTGATAATAAATGACTATGGTTGCTGGTTTATGTATTTACTTACTATTTATCATTATTTTAAAGAGTACTCCTTACACTTATTTTTTTCTGAAGTTTTTTTTTTTTTTTGAGATGGAGTTTTGCTCTTGTCACCCAGGCTGGAGTGCAATGGTGTGATCTTGGCTCACTGCAACTTCCGCCTCCTGGGTTCAAGCAATTCTCCTGCCTCAGCCTCCCGAGTAGCTGGGATTACAGATGCCCACCACCACACCCGGCTAATGTTTTTATTTTTAGTAGAGATGGGGTTTCACCATTTTGGGTAGGCTGGTCTTGAACTCCTGACCCAGGTGATGCACCCGTCTCAGCCTCCCAAAGTGCTGGGATTACAGGCATGAGCCACTGCGCCTGGCACTCCTTATACTTAATAAGAAGAAGTTAATTGTAAGACAGCCTCAGGCAGGTTCATTAGAGGTATTCCAGAAGAAGGCATTGTTATCATAGGAGATGACAGCTTCATGTGTGTTAATCCCCCTGAAGACCTTCCAGTGGGATAAGATGTGCAGGTGGAAGACAGTGATATTAATGATTCTGACCCTCTGTAGGCCTAGGTAAGTGTATGTTTGTGTTTTAGGTTTTAACAAAAATGTGTAAAAAGTAAAAAATAAAATAAAAATTTTAAAATAGGAAAACTGTTAGAATATGGAGATGAAGAAAACAATTTTGTGTAAATATACAATGTGTTTGTGTCTTAAGCTGTTCTTACAAAAGAGTCAAAAAGTTTGAAAACATTAAAAAGTTTATAACGTAAAAAAGTTACAGTAAGCTAAGATTAATTTATTATCAAAGAAAGAAAACTACTTTTTTTATGAATTTAGTGTAGGTTAAGTGTACAGTGTTGATAAAGTCTACAGAAGTGTACAGTAATGTCCTAGGCCTTCACATTCACTCATACTCACTCACTGACTTGCCCAGAGCAACTTCCGGTCCTGCAAGCTCTATTCAAGGTAAATGTCATAAACAGGTGTACCATTTTTAATTTTTTATATGGTATTTTTACTACTTTTTCTATGGTTATACCTAACCATACACAACTACCATCGTGTTATAATTGCATACAGTATTCAGTACAGTAACATTTTGTAGGTTTGTAGCCTAGAAGCCGTAGGCTATACCACATTGGTTAGGTGTGTAGTAGGCTATAGCCTCTAGGTTTGTGTAAGTATCCTCTATGATGTTCACACAACAAAGTCTCCTAAAAACACATTTCTCAGAATATATTCTTGTTCTCAGTGATGCATGACTGTACTTACACATAGTAAGCACACTTCTAAGCACTTGACATATATTGGCTCATTTACTCCTCACAACAAGCTTCGAAGTAAGGATTATTACAATATCCATTTTACAGATGAGAAAATGAAGAAACAGAGAAGTTAAATTATTTACATGGCAGAGCTGCGCTTGAAATCCAGGCAGTCTGGCTCCAGAGCCTATGCTCCTTCCTACTGTGTTATATTCACCTCTCCATAACTTATGGGGAACTTAAGATCATTAACTGTGAGAGTTAGTGTAAAATCTAACATCTGTTGAACATTTACTAATGTGCCAGGCATTAAATGCTGTACCTGTATTATCTGTCTAGTTCTCACAACCATTCTATGACATAGGCTCCATTATTATCTTATAGAGAAGGAAACAGAAGCTTAGAGAGGTTAAGAAACTTGTTTAAGGTCACACAGCTGGTAAGCAGCTGAGCCAAAAAGAGATGTTATAGGTGTGTGTGTGTGTGTGTGTGTGTATGTGTGTCTGTGTGTGTGTGTGTGTGTGTTCTAGGCCAACCCCTAACCCATGATAGGAATTATTTCTGTGACATCTTACAGTGTTAGACCTTATGAACTCTATGGTGGGCCCACTACTTTCTTGCAATGCAGACTTGAACAACTCTGTTAGAAAGTTCTGTTAAATTTTTTTAAAGTTGGGAGGCTATTAAGCTGGAGTGGCTCCAGGGCTTTACATTCCTACTGAGCAAATCAAAGCCCAATGTAAACAGTAAGATAGAGCTAGAGAATTTAACAATCAGAAATCGTCAAAAACAAAAAACATATATATTTATTTTATATAATACATATAATATATGAATATATATTTAATATATTTATATTATATATCGATAACATATAAATATATTTAACATTTATTATATTATTTACTATATATTACACATTATTACATATTAATATACTATAATATATTTACTATATTATTTATTATATAAATATATTTATGTTTAATATTATATTAAAATATCAATTTCAATATTTGCATCAATATTTACATATATTCTATTATTAAATAGAGATGGGGTCTCACTGTCTTGCCCAGACTGGTCTCAAACTCTTGGCCTCAAGTAATCCCCCAGCTTTGGCCTCTCAAAGTGCTGAGATTACATGTGAACCACCACACCTTGCCAAATATATTTTCCTTGTCTTCCTTCTGTATTCAGCCTATAAAAACTTTCTGCCCATTGCTGCTGCCGTGGAGCTCTCTGAACTACTGGTTCTGAGTGCTGCTCAATTCATGAGTTGTTCTTTGCTTAAATAGACTTTCAAAAATTCATTTTGTCTAAAGTTTTTCTTTTAACAGTTTTGGTGTCAGAATTCGAATCTGAAGGAGTTTACCCCCACTCCCCATGATGACTCCTGGGAGCAATGAGTAAACAGGCATAGGTACCTCATTGAAGCCTTTGTGCTCACTGCTTCTTGCTGTGCATTTGGAGATTACTCTTGTATGCAAGCTCTGCAACTGGTGTCAAGTTCTCCGAGTTCATTTGAACATTTTAAATCTGGACTGCGTCTGGAAGTCATGATAAAAACAAAACTGGTTCCAGAAGAGAGGCCTCTAGTAGGTAAGATATGAGGAGACAGGGAATCATGGATTCATCTGGATCCAAGGAGTCTAGAACTCCATCATCTGGAATTCTAGCCAATCTCATGTATGAGGACTAGGGACCCAGGCCCTGTGCTTTTCTAGGGAAATGGGTAGACCTTACCAAAGACAACTTAAGAGTTACAATGGCCACAGTAAAGAATTTTTAACCTAGTTAAAATTGTTCGCTTGTGAGGTGCATTAGAAAATAAAGGACCCAAAATTCTTCAGAAACAATGGGATGTATTTTTTTATTGGCATATGGAGGCTCCAAAAAGACGAAATGAATCAAAAATTGCCCCTCCAAAAAAATCCTTACAAAAGGCAAATGAAAAGCTTAAGCAACTAATTGATGAAACAGAAAAAATAATATCTCACTACTCTTATTTTCTTTTTATCTTTCTCTCCTACTCTGAATCTACAAATTTTTTCACTTAGATACCTTCCTACCCCATAGATGAAAATAAAAGTAGATAAATGCCTTATAAAATTAGGCCCCCAGAGAAACCAATTTTGCTTCTTTAACTTCTTTGGTCAAAGTCTTGCGTTCAGATCAATAGTAAATGGTTTCTCCCTTTCAAAGGAAAAACCTCAGAAAATTGCTTAGGAATTTAAAATTCTCATTGAAGTATATAATCTAAGACCCTTGATCTTTACCAATTTAGTCACATGATACTTGCACCTGGCAAAGCCCATAAATTAATAACTGGAGCCAAATGGCAGGTACCTGAGAAAGTTATCAAATATGTGTTATAGGAAAAGGGTCTCAATCCAGACCCCAAGAGAGGGTTCTTGGATCTCGTGCAAGAAAGAATTCAGGGTGAGTCCATACAATAAAGTGAAAGCAAGTTTAATAGGAAAGTAAAGGAATAAAAGAATGGTTACTCCTTAGACAGAGCTGCCCATAGAGCTGCTGGCTGGCCATTTTTATGGTTAATTCTTGATGATATGCTAAACAAGGGGTGGCTTATTCATGCCTCCCTTTTTAGACCATATAGGGTAACTTCCTGACGTTGCCATGGTATTTATAAACTGTCAATTGTGCTGGTGGGAGTGTAGCAGTGAGGGCGACCAGAGGTCACTCTTGTTACCATCTTGGTTGTGACAGGTTAGAGCTGGCTTCTTTATTGCAACCTGTTTTATCAGCAAGGTCTTTATGACCTGTATTTTATGCCAACCTCCTATCTCATCCTATGATTTAGAATGCTCTAATCATCTGGGAATGCAGCCCAGTAGGTTTCAGCCCCATTTTACCCAGCTCCTATTCAAGATGGAGTTGCTCTGGCTCAAACACCTTGACAGAACCAACCACTCAATCTTTCAGGAGTGGACCAATAAAAGGCTATGAAAATAGCAAATAATCTCCTAGAATCCATTCCTAAAATATTCCCTCAAAAAAAGTCCACTGCTCTGTCATTCCATCTTGTAAACAAACAAACAAAAAGAATAAACCGGTCTCTGACTATAAGGCAAGATTAGAAGTACTATTTGTAAAACATTCTGGTCTCATGCTGAGTCCAGGCATAGAAAATGCCTTGTCTGCCCTATTCATTATGGGTTCTGCTCTAAACTCAGTAATATAGTTTGAAAAACACAGTTTGGGCTAGGAAGCTGCATATTCAGCTAAATTAGTCTCCAAAATATGCCTTTTCAGCATAAGTACTATTTTCAGCTGATTATTTTGGGGTCCTTTTGTAAGAAAAATGTACTTCCATAAAGGAAACCTTCATTTGTAAGGCCTCTCTGCATCAGAAAGAGAAGAAAGATGGCATCACTAAAAACTGTTACCATGGAAAAGAAACTGGCTTAAATCTACATAACAAGCCTTACCTTTCTTTAAGGTGGCTTTCCTGGCCTTCTTGTCTTAACTGATCCTTCACCTGTATGCTTTTTTGTTTCGGCAAATGATGGTATTTAATCATAAAGTCTAAGCTCGGTGTCTTTGAAATGTAAATTTTTTACCTTGTCTTACCTTAGAGTACTTTGGAAATGCAAATTTAAGGGAAATGATTCATTGGAGGAAAACAAAAAAGGAGCTATGTGGAAACTAGCAAATACAAAATCTTTCAAGTCTTTTCTACAAATATTGGTAAAATGTTCTAGCCATCTGGGCAGATAATCTCATTCCATTGGCCAGAAATACAATTCTGATTCAGATATTCTTTTACAAACTAATGAGTTTTATATATTGTACCTGGTATGTGACGAAAACTAAAATGAAAGCTATAGGATCTCTGCATATGTCTATGTTTAAGTAAGTCTATTTAGGTTATATATATGTAACCTTTTTCTACCTCTGGATGGTATTGACAAAATTATAAAAGAGCTCTAATTGGCTTAGAGAAAAATGAGTGCTTATATAAATTAAGTATTCCTGAAACTCTTGGAAGTATAGAAACTAACCCAAATGCTTTTCAAGTTTACATGACTTGGATACATCTTTGGAAAACAAAACAAGACTAGTTCAGTATTTTTGGTTTAATAAAAATAGTTGTGTCTTTTGAGTTACCAGTTTTGAGGACAATATCAGCATAACATTTTAATTTTACTTGGGTTTACTAGTCAAATAAGTTTATGTTATCTTTACTACATGTTTCAGATTATAAATCTATGCGGTCAACCTAAGAATAAATGTACAAGTGGAAGTACAGTGTCCATTACTTCATATATATCGTATGCAGCAGTAAAATAGCAACAAAAATCACGTATTTAACTTTTTAGGATTCTTGCTTTCATGAAGACTGTCTGACCTGCACATGCTGTAAAAATAGCTAACAGAGAATAACTTGATGATGGCTAGCTTTGTATTGTATTATAATGTGTCTATTTAAAAATAGTTTCCCAAATCTCTTTGGTAACTTACACCCTTGGAATTTCACTAAATTAAATTAAATGATGAATATTCATTTAAATATTTAGATCATTTCCAAATAAGATAAAATACTGAAACATTAATTTCTTTAAACCGATCTAATTTTGGCTTCTTATTACAGAAAAATTAAAGATATTTGGTCTGTTAGCAAACATGTCTTGTGCCACATTGAAAAATTGTACTATGAGAAAGTACATGCTTCTAAAAATTAAAGTTAATGAGAGTTAAGAATTCTGGTTAACATGTGGTAATTAAAACTAGAAATAATAAGAGAAACAACTCATATATGAGGTGTGTAAGACATGTTTTTGGTAAGTAAAACTATTAGGCATGAGGATTTTTGTTGTTGTTTTGTTGCTAAGGGAAAAAGAAAGTAATTTTTGTCTTAAAATTGAATGACTCGTTATTCCATAGTAGGACAGGAGAAAGGTGTAGGACTAAACTGAATGGATATGAGAAAGTTGTAGAAGGTTTGTGGAAGAGAAATCTTGGAAAAGGAATGTTATGTGTGATCAAGTTGGCTAAGATTTATATGAATTTATGATGTTATTAAAAATTACAAGCTTCAGTGTCAAAAGAATGTGAGTACAAAGTTTTCTTGCAGTACTGGTCTGTTCTTGTTGTATTAGGGCTTCAATTAGTTAAGAAAACTGAGTTCTCTCTATTAAAAGAGCTAAGGTTTTTCTGTAACTATGTAACTCTCTGTATTTGTCTTTGATGTTTCTTAACTTCATTTAAATATTGTTTCTTAACTTAATTTAAACATTTAGATAATTTCCAAATAAGATAAAATGCTGAAACATTACTGAACATAAGTTTAAGCTTATCTAATTTTGGCTTCTTATTACAGAAAAATTCAAGATTAATTTAAAATTATTAATGATTAATTTAAAATTATTAATTATTAATTAAAATTAAAGGTTAATTTAATTTAAATTTTTTTTTTTTATTGAGACGGGTTCTCACTCTGTTGCCCAGGCTGTTGTGCAATGGCACTATCTTGGCTCACTGCAACCTCTGCCTCCTGCCTCAGCAATTCTCCTGTCTCAAGCAATTCTCCTGCCTCAGCCTCCCGAGTAGCTGGAATTACAGGCACCCACCATCATGCCTGGCTAATTTTTTTTTTTTTTATTTTTGTAGAGATGGGGTTTCTCCATGTTGGCCAAGCTGGTCTTGGACTTCTGACCTCAGGTGATCCACCCTCCTGGGCCTCCCAAAGTGCTGGGATTACAGGTGTGAGCCGCCGAGCCCAGCCTTAAAGGTTAATTTTAAATTATCACTCTGGTTAAATGAATGACTATTGTTTCATAGTAACCTGGGATCCTATTTTGTTAAAGTGTTTTAAACTTTTGATATATTGGACAAACTTCTCAAAATCAAATTATAAATTAAGTCTTTTTTTTTAAAAAGACATATTCAAAACTGGGAAAAAAAAAAAAGAGGTTTAATTGGACTTAAGAGTTCCACATGGCTAGGGAGGCCTCAGAATCATGGCGGGAGGTGAAAGGTACTTCTTATGTGGTGGTGACAGTAAGAGAAAAATGAGGAAGAAGCAAAAGTGGAAACTCCTGATAAGTCCATCAGATCTCGTAAGACTTATTCACTATCATGAGAATAGCAAGGGAAAGACCAGCCCCCGTGATTCAATTATCTCCCCCTGGATCCCTCCCACAACATGTGGGAATTCTGGGAGATACAATTCAAGTTGAGATTTGGGTGGAGACACGGCGAAACCATATCATTCTGCCCCTGGCCCCTCCAAATCTCATGTCCTCACATTTCAAAACCAATCGTGCCTTCCCAACAGTCCTCCAAAGTCTTAACTCATTTCAGCATTAACCCAAAAGTCCACAGTCCAAAGTCTCATCTGAGACAAGGCGTCCCTTCTGCCTATGAGCCTGTAGAATCAAAAGCAAGCTAGTTACTTCCTAGATACAATGGGAGTACAGGTATTTGGCAAATACAGCCATTCCAAATGGAAGAAATTGGCCAAAACAAAGGGGTTACAGGGTCCACGCAAATCTGAAATCCAGCAGGGCAGTCAAATGTTAAAGCTCCAAAATTATCTCCTTTGATGCCAGCTATCACATCCAGGTCACACTGATGCAAAAGGTGGGTTCCCATGGTCTTGGGCAGCTCCACCCCTGTGGCTTTTCAGGGTACAGCCTCCCTCATGGCTGCTTTCCTGGGCTGGCATTGAGTGTTTGTGGCTTTTCCAGGCACACAGTGCAAGCTGCCAGTGGATCTACCATTCTGGGGCTTGAAGGACGGTGGCCTTCTTCTCACAGCTCCACTAGACAATGCCCCATTAGGGACTCTTTGTGGGGGTTCCAACCCCACATTTCCCTTCCACACTGCCATGCAGAGGTTCTCCATGAGCGCTCCCCAGCACTTGCAGCAAACTTCTGCCAGGGCATGCAGGCATTTCCATACATCCCCTGAAATCTAGGTGGAGGTTCCCAAGCCTCAATTCTTGACTTCTGTGCACCCACAGGCTCAACACCATGTGGAAACTGCCAAGGCTTGGGGCTTTCACCCTCTGAAACCACAGCCCGAGCTGTACATTGTCCCTTTTCAGCCACGGCTGGAGTGGCTGGGACACAGGGCACCAAGTCCCTAGGCTGCACACAGCAAGGAGACCCTGGGTCTGGTCTATAAAACCACTTTTTCCTCCTGGGCCTCTAAACCTGTGATGGGAGGGGCTGCTGTGAAGGTCTCTGACATGGCCTGGAGACGTTTTCCCCCGTGGTCTTGGGGATTAACATTAGGCTTCTTGCTGCTTATGCAAATTTCTGAAGCCAGCTTGAATTTCTCCTAAAAAAAAATGGATTTTTCTTTTCTATTGCATTGTCAGGCTGCAAGTTTTCTAAACTTTTATGCTCTGTTTGCCTTTTTAAATGGAATGCTTTTAACGGCACCCATGTCAGCTTTTGAATGCTTTGCTGCTTAGAAATTTCTTACATCAGATACCCTAAATAATCTCCCTCAAGTTCAAAGTTCCACAAATCTCTAGGGCAGGGGTAAAATGCCACCAGTCTCTTTGCTAAAACATAACAAGAGTCGCCTTTGCTCCAGTTCCCAACAAGTTCCTCATCTCCATCTGCTCCATCTGAGACCAACTCAGCCTGGACCTTATTGTTCACATCACTATCAACATTTTTGTCAAAGCCATTTAACAAGCCTCTAGGAGGTTCCAAAGTTTCTCACAGTCTCCTGTCTTCTGAGCCCTCTAAACTGTTCCAATCTCTTCCTGTTACCCAGTTCCAAAATCACTTCCATATTTTCAGGTATCTTTTCAGCAACACCCTGCTGTACTGGTATTAATTTACTGCATTAGTTCATTTTCATGCTGCTGATAAAGACATACCCAAAACTGGGAACGAAAAGAGGTTTCATTGGACTTAAGAGTTCCACATGGCTGGGCAGGCCCCAGAAGCATGGTGGGAGGTGAAAGGCACTTCTTACATGGTGGTAGCAAGAGAAAAATGAGGAAGAAGTAAAAGCAGAAACCCCTGATAAGCCCATCAGATCTTGTGAGACTTATTCACTATCATGAGAATAGCACGGGAAAGACCAGCCTCTATAATTAAATTACCTCTGCTGGGTCCCTCCCAAACAGGTGGGAATTCTGGGAGATAAAATTCAGGTTGAGATTTGGGTGAAGACACAGCCAAACCATATCATCCTGGTACGATGTTATCCGTCATAGTTTTGATTATTGTGTTAAAATGTTGTATGTCACAGAAATAACCAAATTTCCTTGTCAATTGCATCATTATTGTAGTGAACTCTCTTCAGATCTTTAACCATGACCATCTTAAGTCTTAAAATTAAGTCTTATCAACTATAATGCTAATGTGTTTAGTCTTTAAGGAGAGTCATAGAAAGGACTCTGACAAGTACTGGTTTCTAACTTTAATATTGCACCATTGAATTGGGTAAGAATTTTCAGAACTCTAATAAAGAAAATAATTGATTCATAAAACTGCTGACACAACATTGGTGATGGGCACCTGTAATCCCAGCTACTCGGGAGGCTGAGGGAGGAGAATTGCTTGAACCTGGGAGGCAGAGGTTGCAGCGAGTGGAGGTCACGCCACTGTACTCCAGCCTGAGCAACAGAGCGAGACTCCGTCTCAAAAAAACCAACGAACCAACAAACAAAAAAACCTGAAAAACCAAAAAAAAAAAAAAACCTGCTAACACAACATCAAGTAGAAGAAGGATTAATTACATGGGACTGAACAAACTGATGAAGAAGAATTATGGTTTTTCATGGTCTTTGTATTTGAAACATTGCTGATTCTTTGATGTTTTGTTTTTCAGATTTAAGGAAACCTTTTTCTTCTCTCTTAAGCTAGCTATACATAGCAATTTGGTAAAGTTTACCTTTGTGAACAAAGATGAAACATTCATTTTATCCCTACTGATCCCTTCAGAATTCAGAAACTATGAAAGAGCATTCTTATTTTCATGGCAACATAGTTATTTGCATAAGTTCAATAAGAATTGGTTTTTGTTATTACAGGACACAATTGGAAACATTGGTTATATTACCAAGGCTTTGACTGGAATGTCATGTTTGAGAATGTAAATATACTCACATGGTCCAGACAGTTTTAAAGAACCAAGATTGACTTTTCAACACCAATGAAGCACCTTGTAGCAAACTGGCTTGGTACCTGTCTTGAAGGGTTCCCTGGTCTTATTAAAAGAAGACCTGGGAGCCTTAAAAATATTTTGAGAATCTTGAGAAGAGAGCAATCCACCAAAATTTACATGTGGCAGGCAAAGTTTGATGGTGGGTCCTTGGCTTGGCTTCTTAGCATGGAGAGGTTTTTGAAAGTCCCCTTTGAGATTTCTTACTTCAAAGTCCCAACAAAGAAGGCTTAAAAGAGCTCATATGGTCAATCATTATTCTTGCTGCACCTAGATAAATAATCAGGCCAAGTTTACTGAGACTGGACATATTTTGCAACCAAATTGGTCTTATTGTGATCATCTTTGGTAGAAAAGAGGCCAGCTGTAGAGAGAAAAATCATATTTCACCAGAAAAATAGAGTGTAACCTTGTGGATATCATATTCTGGTCTCACTCATTATCTTCAAGATTCTTTCATCTATAAACTGCTCTGTTCCTGAGGCCCTACAAGCTGTAGTTAAACAACGTGATCTAAATTCTAGAGGACAGCTCTCATGCCTATTGATGCATGCATGGACCATTCAGGGAATACACTGAAATGTCCAATGACATAATCAGAGACATGTATATGACAAACCAGGAAAATACATTCAGAGTTCAAATCTAGAAATCTCTACTAACTGCTCTCTGGACTCAGAGACTAAGTTGATAGCTTGTTCTACCCATTAACCTTTGTTTTTATTTTGTTTATTTTAGTTGATTTGGTTAATGGGGGCCTTGGCTAAGGAGCATACTCCAGTGTCTTGGTATTATCCTTTTATAGTCCTCATTGCAATCTCCCTGGTCCTGGTGCATTGTATTCTTTCAAGGATATTAAATGCTTATCTGTAGCCATTAATGGTATGTGAGAAGGTCTTACTGTGATTAGGGTGACAAAAATGGGTGAACAACAAAAGGAATATTTCTTCCAGGGCCTGATGTTGTGACTTAAGAGTTTTGTGCTGAGAAGAAGAAAAACCAGCCATGATCACGACAGGGAGTGGTGTTTATGGCCACTTTGTGGTCAATCTATCATAACAAGAGGCTGATAGGCGAGGAATTGCTAAAATATTTTTTAAAATTGGGATGTTATTAGGCTGGAATGGCTCCTGGGCTTTAAGTTCCTAATAAGCAAATCAAATTCCAGCATAAAACAGTGAAATGAAACTAGAGCCTTTACCAATCAGAAACCACCAACAGAAGTTAGTTTGTGGTTGCCGATTGGTAAAGACTCTGGTTCAATATTGATATATGTTTTCTTTGCCCTCCTTCTGCATTTAGCACATAAAGAACTTGCTGTTCCAGCTGCTGTAGCAGTCTTCTGAACTGCTTCTGGTTCTGAGTGCTGCCCAACTCATGAACTGTTCTTTGGACAAATAAACTCTGTTAAATTTGTTTTGTCTAAAGTTTTTCTTTTAACAGCTCTAAACCTTGTCCTCTTTTCCCATGACAACTCTTCACATGTTTGAATATAGCTCTTCAGTTTCTCCCTAGGCCTTCCATTCTTCTACTGCAAACATTGTCAGCAGCTTTGAATTTTCCTCATATGCCATGATTTCTAAAATTTTCATCAGTTCCCTTTCCTTTTGTGCTGTGGCAGGCAGAATGGAATGGAGATTTGCAGACATGACCCCACCATGGCATATTCAGTAGAGCTCCCATCTTTGCTGCTCCCAACACTGCCTTTCTCTTTCAGCGCTGCCTAAGACTGCTTTGTCATTTTTGGCAGCCACATCAGGTTACTAAAATGCCTAGGGCTTCCCACATGAACTGCTATTAAGCCAAGTTTCAACATCCTGTATTTGTATGGTCAACTTAAAAAAAAATCTATTTCCAGGACTTTAGTCTTAACTCATAATATAAGCCCGTTGAATTACTTTTGAATGACTTCTGCTATGTAATGCATTACCAAACCTTTCAAGCCTATGCCTTCTAAAATTTGATAAGCATGTGTCAGAGTCTTCATTTTGAATGACTTCTGCTATGTAATGCATTACCAAACCTTTCAAGCCTATGCCTTCTAAAATTTGATAAGCATGTGTCAGAGTCTTCACATTGACAGAAATATTCCACAGACACAGATGAGCACTGAGAGCTGTTAACTACCAAAAATCCTAGAAAAGAGAGAGAACTTCTGCATTAACTCTTAGTTAACTAGAAAATTGAATTAATCAGGCCGCCCAGTCCCTGACCCTTCTAATTAACTAAAGTTCACAGCATTATCATCATTAAAAGTGTGAAAAAGTCTTGTATGAATGTCCCCACTTTGGGCATACCTAATACATAGCAGGTGCTATTAGAAGTTCAAGCTCGCAGAGGAAATCACAAACAGCCATCAGACGTAACTTTAGTTAAATAAGCTGAAGCTATTTTTCCTAAGTGTTTATTTCTAGTTGGTTCACAGAGTCCTCTCCATCCCTCCTTATGGGAGGCCATTCACATCACTTTAATGGTTTGCATAACCTGGAGATTTCAGAGCTTGGATATTAAAATCTCTTTCTCTCCTTCAAGTCTTGGTTTTAGTCCTCAGAGCTCTCTGCAGGGGAATGAGGAGCCCAGAGAAAGTCACATTGCTTACATTTTCCTGCTTCCCCCTCTGTCTCTCCATTTATTCCTTAGGGGAGAATATCGTATTGGGGGAGGAGCGCAGGAAGTCACCCAAAGGCCATGGGAAAGGTTGTGGAAATGGGGAGTGCTGGTCCCACCCCTTTTGTCCTGGTGATGGGGTGGGACGGCAGGCGCCAGCCTCCGTTTTTCTGCCTGTGGGTATGTGTGGTTGACCTCCTTAAATCAGAGCCAAGCGCGTGACCCAGAACTCTGCACAATCACCCACGCCCACGGCAAAGCAGATGAGGCTCTAGAGCTTCCAAATCTTTATCTAGGGAACTGCGTCATCCTCCTCGGTCGGACACCAGGTGGCAGCAAAGCTCCAACTCATCAATCACCCAACCCTGCGTCCAGGCCGTCTTCTGACGCAGAACTTAAAAAAGATACTGCAGATTTTCCTTCTAAGGAAGGAGCTACCCATACAAAACTAGCGGCTTTAGAGAGAGTCATAGCTAAAACTGAAACGTCGTCAGGATAAAAGCTGCCTTCTGAGTAAGACAGGCAAAACACCAAAAACAAACAAAGTTCAAAACCAAATAATCATTTACGAAGCTTCTTGAGGAGGGTATAATGCAATTTTGGTCCTGGTGCAAAGAAATAAATTTGGTTCTGTAAGCAAAAAAATAAATTTTGGTGTATAAATGTAGGGGATTCATTATTAACTGAATCTTATTCTTTAGTCAAATAAGGTTTCCTGAAGGAGGGGTGTCAGGCAATTTTTTAAATACCAGAAAGCTGAGCCTAAGATGCACTTATGAGGGTTAAGTGGTCCATTGAAATAAATTTCTTTGCTTACAGTATAAAGGATTTTATACTGCAGTTTTGGTAGAGTTGTCTGACCTGACACCTCGATATTAGAGGTGTATGAAAAGAGACAAAGCTTGTGGTTTTCTGAGGCCCCCTTCTGCCTGCTTGGCAGTGAAAATGTGAAGGTTTCATAATAAGTTTTTGGCTCTGGAGGAGATGGTTCTACATGTTTTACTGGTGTCCAAGGTCTACCGATGACTCTAGGGCCTGCAGTACTAATGAGCATCTCGTAGACGGTAATATGGACCTCAGGCAGGTGTTAAGATAGGGCCAAATGAGGAGCTTTCTAACTGAGGAGGATTTACTCAGGAGGAAGAGTCCATCTGTGTTCTTTGAGCATGTTGGAGAGTGGATGATCGAGCCCATTGCGTAACACAGCCCTGTTGTATTGCTGCCTCCTAGAAGAAGGACAAAGACAAGTGGGGGACAGAGGAGGCAGTGAAAACAACAGTGGATCATTAGGGCCCAGAACACCTGAGTCCTGTCTCTCTAGGAAAAGCCAAGGTATCACGAGACCTGTGGTTGTTAGAATGTCGTAAGCCCACCCCACCATCCCTGCTCCCCACTCCCTCTCACATGCACTGCTGCTTCAACAGGATTTTTTTCAGTGCTGCCAAAGTCCTTTAAGAAGCCAATCTATTTCATCTGAGGCTGTTACGCTTGCAAAAGTGATCTTGCTGAAGATGAGCTTTTCAGCTTACTTGTTAGCTACTAAGGTAGCTCTAGAGACCCCCAGGAGATGATACAAAAGGCCAAGGAGAGGAAGCCAGAATCAGAGCAAGAGTGAGAGCCCCCATGAGATACCTTGTCTTTTTCTCTCTATCATCTAAGCAGCCCTGAATTCCAAGGGTAGTAGAGATCTGTAAGTATGTAGAGGATAAGAATCCTGATTTTGCCATCTGTAGGCTTTGAGTTGACATTCTCATGTTTCAGGGTCTTCAAATGACTCACAGTGAAACAGGGAACTTGCTCTATGTACTCAATGTCTTCTCATACCCCTCTTCTTCTCTTAGTAGCCTGGGTGATGGGATGAGACACATCTACTTGCTGTCCTGGGTCAACGGACCACTTACCCCTCATAAGTGCATCTTAGGCTCAACTTTCTGGTATTTAAAAATTGCCTGACATCCCTCCTTCTTCAGGAAACCTTCTTTGACTAAAGAGTAAGATTCAGTTAATAATGAATCCCCTACATTTATGCACCAAAATTTATTTTTTTGCTTACAGTATAAAGGATTTCCTGGTAAATCTGTGTGTTTAATGCTAGGTTTGCTCATAGTTTGCGTTTTCTCTGTGCTTCCAAGGTTGCTGTGCTGTGTCCTAGATTTCTGTTTGCCAGAGGGCATGCAAATGAGGAGGTTGCCAGGATGAATGTTAAGTAAATCGATGTATAAAACATAATGTCCAAAAATATGGGTATGGTGCTTTATAGCTTACAGAGATTTCACATATTTTACCGAATTTGACCTTTGCCCTATCACTGTTAGCCAAGATGATTATCCTGATGCTATAGAAAGGAAACCGAGGCTGAGAAGTTAAGTAAGGGCACTGTCTTAGGGCACTCAGCTGGGAAGTGGCAGGAAGGTTTTCTGTTACTGAAGTCCATGATGTACTTGGGTATCTTAAACTGTTCCCAGTTTAACATAGTTAGGTGCTGGACACACATACCTGATGATAAGGGATGGAGTTGTTGTGACCTGAGCTAAGACAGATAAAAAACAAAATGAAAATGGTGCTGTATGTGGGTTAATTTGCCATAATGTTTTCCCTCTGTCTCACTGTCTCCTTTGTTTCCTGATTTGTTTTTTTAAGTGACAGAGTCTTGCTACCTTGCCCAGTCTGGAGTGAAATGGCTATTCACAGGCATGACCACAGCACACTACAGCCTCAAACTCCTGGGCCCAAGGGACCCTCTTGCTTTAGCCTTCTGAGTAGCTGAGATTATAGGCTTGCACCACTATGCCCAGCTTGTCTCTTGATTTTTAAAGGTAGTTTTATTAATTTTTTCCCTGAGTATCAGTGTGGTTACTGTAGAAAAAGTAGAACTTTCTTTTTTCATTGAGATGGAGTCTAGCTCTGTCACCAGGCTGGAGTGCAGTGGTGCAATCTCGGCTCACTGCAAACTCCGCCTCTCGGGTTCAAGCAATTCTCCTGCCTCAGCCTCCCGAGTAGCTGGGATTACAGGCACACGCCGCCATGCCCAGCTAATTTTTGTATTTTTAGTAGAGACAGGGTTTCACCATGTTGGCCAGGGTGGTCTCGATCTCCTGACGTAGCGATCTGCCCACCTCAGCCTCCCAAAGTGCTGAGATTACAGGCGTGAGCCACTGCGCCAGGCCAGAATTTTCTTTATGGAAAACCAGACAAATGCTCTCCAAATTCAAAGTAACCATGAAAGTGATGGTCAAGACTGGAAAAAAGAGAGAACTTGAGCTCAAATCAATGCTGTTTTTTTTTTTTTTAATTCTTGAGGCTCTGAGCAGCTGGCCCCAAATAGCCAGGTGCTGCTAAGGATCAAGGTCTTGCTTCCACTGCAGATTTTTCTTCTTCTTGACTTTGTGGTGAAACAGAATGGGTGAGTGGAAAAGCCTCCATCATCTTGGGAGCTCCGCAGACTTAATTTGAAACATTGTCTCTGCATTTCTGAGCTGAGATACTTGACAAAATTTTTAAAGCTTATTGAGCCTTAACTACCTCATGTGTAGGATGAGGCCCCATAATCCTTAGTTTGCAGAGCAGTTTTGAAATTAAGGCAGATAATACTTGTCAGATGCCTAGCACTTCGCAGGTAGCAGCTCTAAAACAGAAACAAGTGAACCTAAGCTCTTGTCTAATATCAAAGTAGTTGCTAGGATATTGTATAATTTCTTGGGCCTGAGACATTAAGTCAACTGACAAGTTTCAGGAAGGAAGAAATCTAGGTTGGGCATTGCTGTCTAAGTGTGATGCCTACAAGGTTGCCCACAAAGGCAGCCCTTTCTCTTGGATAGGGATCAGGGATCTGCTCTGGCCAATTTAACCTTCCAGGAGTCATGCAAAATGATTTTAAAATGACCATTTAAATTTTATCCCAAAGAGGTACAGCCATTATGGAAAATAGTATGGAAGTTCTTCAGAAAACCAAAAACAGAACTACCATATGATCCAGCCATCCCACTTCTGTGTACATATCCAAAGGAACTGAAATCAGAATCCTGGAGAGATATTTGCACTCCCATGTTCACTGTGTTAATAGCATAACTTACATCCACCAAGATATGAATACTGCTTAAATGTCCACCAGTGGATGAATGGATAAAGAAAGTTTGGTATATACATAAGATGGAATATCAGTCAGCCTTAAAATAGAAGGAAACCTTGCCATATGCAACAACATGGATGGACCTGGAGGGCATTATGCTAAGTCGAATAAGACAGACACAGAAAGAAAAATACTGTACGGACTCACTTATATGTGGAATCTACAATAGCCAAACTCATAGAAGCAGAGAGTAGAATGGTGGTTGCCAGGAGCTCAGGGGAAGGGGAAATGAGGAGGTGATGGTTGAAGGGTATAAAGTTTCAGTTATGCAAGATAAATAAGTTCTGGAGATGTACTACACAGTGTAGTGCCTATGGCTAACAATATTGTCTTCTATACTTAAAATTTGCTAAGAGGATAGATGTTGTTAAGTGTTCTTACCAAGCAAGAAATAATCACAACAGTGATGATATTAAAGGGGGCAGAGGAAACTTAGAGAAGTGATGGATATGTTTGTGGTCCTGATGGTGGTGATGGTTTCATGGGTGTATGCTTATTTTCAAACTCATTGAGATGTATACATTGAATAGATGCAGCTTTTTACATGTCAATCATACTGCAATAAAGTGGTTGAAAAAAATAAAAATAAAAATGAAAAATTCATGGAAAAAAATTTATTCTAAAGAATTTTACCATCTTTTGCCTCTATGGATGGTATATTTTTCTTTCTGTAAAAAGCACTTCTGAAGTGTCAAAGAAAATACAACACTATTCAAGAAAATCTAATAAACTTAAAAAATTGCTTTCACTTCTCTCACTTTGCATAACTATTTTTTGTGCTCCAGTTTTTTACTGTTTTTTGATTTTTTATATCTTCTTTTTTTAAAAAATAAATTTATGCTTTTATTGTAGATGCAGGGGATAAATGTGCAGGTTTGTTATATGGTATATTGCACCCAGGTAGTGAGCATAGTACCCAATAGGCAGTTTTTCAATCCATGCTGTCCTTCCTCCCTCCTCTAGTTGTCTGCAGTGTGTACTGTTCCCATGTTTATGTCCGTGTGTGCTCAGTGTTTAGCTCCCACTTATAAGTGAGAACATGCGGTATTTGGTTTTCTATTCTGATGTTAATTTACTTAGGATTATGGCCTCCAGCTCCATCCATTTTGCTGAAAAGAACATGGTTTCATTCTTTTTCATGGTTGCATAGTATTTCATGGTGTATGTGTACCACATTTTCTTTATCCAACTCACCAATGATGGGTAGCTAGGTTAATTCCATGACTTTACTATTGTGAATAGCATAGTGATAAACAGGTAAGTGCATGTGTCTTTTTGGTATAAGGATGTATTTTTCTCTGGGTATATACCCAGTAATGGGATTGCTGGCATACATGGTAGCTATGTTTTTAAGTTATTTGAGAAATCTCTAAACAGCTTTCTACAGTGGCTGAACTAATTTACATTCCTATCAACAGTGTATAAGCATTCCCTTTTATCTGAAGCCTTGCGAGCATCTGTTGTTTTTGACTTTTTAATAATAGCTATTCCGACTGGTGTGAGATGGTATCTAACTGTGGTTTTGACTTATATTTCTCTTATGCTTAGTGATGATGAGCATTTTTTCAGTTTGACACTCGTATGTCTTCTTTTGAGAAGTTTCTGTTCATGTCTTTTGCTTATTTTTTAATGAAGTTATTTGTTTTTGCTGGTTGATTTGTTTTTGTTTTTTTTTAATAGATTCTGGATATGAGACTTTTGTTGTATGCAGAGTTTTTGAATATTTTCTCCCATTCTGTAGGTTGTCTCTTTACTCTGTTGATAGTTTCCTTTGGTTTTTTTTGGTGTGATGGCAAGATTTATTAAAGAGAAAGCGAAAGTAAAACGAAAGCAAAAGTAAAGCTTCCACAGGGTGGAAGGGGACCTGGAAGGGTTGCCGTTTCTGGCTTGGGTGTCTTATGCTTATATTCCCTTATGACTCCTCCCATTTTCCTTTTTCTGTCCTATAGGATTAGCTTATTTTCTAGTCTGTTGATAGTTTCTTTCGCTGTGCAGAAGCTCTTTAGTTTAACTAGGTACCATTTGTCAATTTTCTTTTGTTCTTGCAATTGCCCTTGGGGACTTAGCCAAAAATTCTCTGCCAAGGCTGATGTTGAGAAGAGCACTTCCTAGGTTTTTTTCTAGAATTTTTATAGTTTGATGTCTTACATTTAAATCTGTAATCCATCTTGAGTTAATTTTTGTATATGGTGAAAGGTAAGAGTCCAGTTTCATTCTTCTGCATATGAAAGGGAGTCCTTTCCCCATTGCTTGTTTTGTTGGCCTTGTGCAAGATTAGAGTGTTGTAGGTGTGTGGCTTTATTTCTGAATTTTCTCTTCTGTTCCATTGGTCTATGTGTCTGCTTTTGTACCAGTACCATGCTGCTTTGGTTTCTGTAACCTTATATTATAGTTTCAAGTCAGGTAGTGTGGTGCCTCCATCTTTGTTCTTTTCGCTTAGGATTGCCTTGCCTATTCAGGCTCTTTTTTTATTCCATGTGAATTTTAGAATAGCTTTTTTCAAATTCCTTGAAGAATGGTGATAGTTTGATAGGAATAGCATTGAATCTGTTAATTGCTTTGGGCAGTTTGGCCATCTTAATGATATTGATTCTTTTAATCCCTGAGCATAGAATGTTTTTCCATTTATTTGTGTCATTCTGATTTCTTCCAGAAGTGTTTTGAAGTTCTCTTTATAGACATGTTTCACCTCCTTGGTTAGCTGTATTATTAGGTATTTCATTTTCTCTGTGGCTTTTGCAAATGGGATTGTGTTCTTGATTTGACTCTCAGCCTGAACATTATTGGTATATAGAAATGCTACTGATTTTTGTATATTGGTACTGTATTCTGAAGCCTTACTAAAATCATTTATCAGTTCTAGTAGCCTTTTGGCAGAGTCTTTTAGGGTTTTCTAGGTATAGAATCATATTGTTGGCAAAGTTTGACTTCTTTTCTTACTTGGAAGCCTTTTATTTCTTTTTCTTGCCTGATTGCTCCAGTGAGGACTTCCAGTACTATGTTTAATAGGAGTAGTGAGAGTGGGCACCTTGTCTTGTTCCAGTTCTCAAGGGGAATGCTTTGAGCTTTTGCCTGTTAAATATGATTTTGGCTGTGGGTTTGTCATAGATGGCTTCTATAGTTTTGAGGTATGTTCCTTCAATGTTTAGTCTGTTGAGGGTTTTTAATCATGAAGGGATGTTGGATTTTATCAAGAGATTTTTC
The DNA here is from genome assembly GCF_028885625.2 of Pongo pygmaeus. Classification (NCBI taxonomy): domain Eukaryota; kingdom Metazoa; phylum Chordata; class Mammalia; order Primates; family Hominidae; genus Pongo; species Pongo pygmaeus. Next base: position 81,739,094 of record NC_072373.2, on the reverse strand, counting down.
TGTGTCTATTGAGATGATCATATGTTTTGCTTTTAATTTTGTTTATGTAGTGAATCACATTTATTTATTTGCATATGTTGAACCAACCTTGCCTCTCAAGTATAAGGCCTACTCAGTCATGGTGTATTAACTTTTGATGTGTTGCTGGATTTGGTTTGGTAGTATTTTGTTGATGATTTTTGCATCTATGTTCATCAGGTGTATCGGCATGAAGTTTTCTTTATTCATTGTGTTTCTGCTAGGTTTTGGTATTAGGCTGATGCTCGCTTCATAGAATGAGTTAGGGAGGAGCCCCTCCTCCTTGATTTTTTTGGAACAGTTTCAATAGTGTTGGTACCAGTTCTTTGTATGTCTGGTAGAATTTGGCTGTGAATTCATCTGGTTCAGAACTTTTATTGGGTTAGTAGACTTTTTATTACTGATTCAATTTCAGAGCTCAATAGTGGTCCATTCAGGGTTTCAATCTCTTGCTGATTCAATCTCGGGAGACTGTGTTTCTAGGGATTTATCCATTTCCTCCAGATTTTTAAAATTTGTGTGCATAGAGTTGTTTATATTATTCTCTGAGGATCTTTCATATTTCTGTGAGATCAATTGTAATGTCATCCTTGCCATTTCTGAGTGTACTTATTTGGACCTTTCCTTTCTTTCCCTTCCTCCTTCCCTCCCTTCCTTCCTTCCTTCCTCCCTCCCTTCCTTGAGACAGGGTCCCCCTATATTGCCCAGGCTGGTCTTGAACTTCTGGGCTCAAGGGATCTTCCTGCCACCTCCCAAAGTGTTAGGATTACAGATGTGAGCCACCACACTTTGTTAATCTAGCTAGTGGTCTATCAATCTCGTTTATTTTTTCAAAGAACCAATTTTTGGTCTCATTGATCTTTTGTATGAATTTTTGCATCTCAACTTCATTCAGTTCTTCTCTAATTTTAGTTGTTTCCTTTCTTCTGCTAGCTTTGTAGCTGATTTGTTCTTTTTTCCTGGTTCCTTTAGGTGCAAAGTTAGATAGTTAATTTGAGATCTTTCTAACTTCTTGATGAAGGTTTTTAGTGTTATAAAGCAGTGCTTAACACCGCTTTAGCTGCATCCCGGAGATTTTGGTAAGCTGTGTTCTTATTTTCATTAATTTCAGAAACTTTAAAAAATTTCTGCCGTCATTTTTCAGAAATATTTTTATTTCAGCATATCATTCTCCTTATGTATACACATTTATTTACAGTTGACCCTTGAACAACATGAGTGTGAACCATGTGGGTCCACTTATATGTGGATTTTTTTTCAAAGGAAGGTGGATCAAAATACAGTATTCATGGGATCCAAATCCTGTGTAAGCAGAGGGCTGATTTTTCATGTATGTAGGTACTTCAGCTCTATGGAACTTGAATATACATGGATTTTGGTATACTAGGGTATCGTGGAGACCTGCCCCCACATATATTGAGGAATGACTGTAATTGCAATTAATTTGTATATTGTTTTGAAATGTGATACTTTAATTTTATACTATGCAATTTTCTCCATATGTACACATATATAAATATATGTGTATATATATATTTTTATATATGTGTGTATATATATATATATATATATTTTTTTTTGAGATGAAGTCTTGCTCTGTTGCCCAGGTTGAAGTGCAATGGTGTGATCCTGGCTCACTGCAACCTCTGCCTCCCAGGTTCAAGTGATTCTTGTGCCTCAGCCTCCCAAGTAGCTGGGATTACAGGTGTGTGCCACCATGCCTGGCTAATTTTTGTATTTTTAGTAGAGACGGGGTTTCACTGTGTTGGCCAGGCTTGTCTCTAACTCCTGATCTCATGTGATCTGCCCGCCTTGGCCTCCCAGAATGCTGGGATTACAGATGTGAGCCACCACTTCTGACCTCTTCTCCATATTTTAATAGACTTCCTATTATAATTTTAATTTTGGTATAATGTTTTATCTTATTAATGTACCAAAATTTGTTAAATCATTATTAGACTGTTGGACTTACTGAGTTTTCAGCAAATATTTTTGAGTGCATACCTGGGACTTCACAAAGCTGAAAATTATGCTGTAATGAGTATCTCTGAGCCTGTATGTATAAATATATATGTGTGTATATACACACACACACACACACACACACACACACACACACACACTCTCTTCTCCTCCTCCTCTGCCTTCTTTTTTTTCTTTAATTATTTCTTCTGGGTAAGTTCCTTGGAGTGGGATGACTGAGTTGAAAGTTGTGAACTTCATATTGACTCATGCTTTGCATTAACAATTCAAAATGATCGATCAATTTAACTTGTTACAAGCAATAAATGAGTGCACTCATTTGGCCATAAGCCTACTAGCATTAGGCATCATTTTTTGAATTATACTTTAAGTTTTGGGATACATGTGCAGAACGTGCAGGTTTGTTACATAGGTATACACGTGCCATGGTGCTTTGCTGCACTCATCGACCCATCATCTACATTAGATATTTCTCCTAATGCTATCTCTCCCCTAGCCCCCCACCCCCCAACAGGCCCTGATGTGTGATGTTCCCTTCCCTGTGTCCATGTGTTCTCGTTGTTCATCTCCCATTTATGAGTGAGAACATGCAGTATTTGGTTTTCTGTTCTCGTGTTACTTTGCTGAGAATGATAGTTTCCAGCGTCATCCATGTCCTTGCGAAGCACATGAACTCATTCTTTTTTTATGGCTGCGTAGTATTCCATGTGCCACATTTTCTTTATCCAGTCTATCATTGATGGACATTTGGGTTGGTTCCAAGTCTCTGCTATTGTGAATAGTGCTGCAATAAACATTATGTGTGCATGTATCTTTATAGTACAATGATTTATAGCCATTTGGGTATATATCCAGTAATGGGATTGCTGGGTCAAATGGTATTTCTGGTTCTAGATCCTTGAGGAATTGCTACACTGTCTTCCACAATGGTTGAACTAATTTACACTTCCACCAACAGTGTAAAAGCGTTCCTGTTTCTCCACATCCTCTCCAGCATCTGTTGTTTCCTGACTTTTTAATGATTGCCGTTCTAACTGGTGTGAAATGATATCTCATTGTGGTTTTTGTTTGCATTTCTCTAATGACCAGTGATGATGAGCTTTTTTTCATATGTTTGTTGGCTGCATAAATGTCTTCTTTTGAGAAGTGCCTGTTCATATCCTTTGCCCACTTTTTGATGGGGTTGTTTGTTTTTTTCTTGTAAATTTGTTTAAGTTCCTTGTAGATTCTGGATATTAGCCCTTTGTTGGATGGATAGATTGCAAAAATTTTCTCCCATTCTGTAGGTTGCCTGTTCACTCTGATGATAGTTTCTTTTGCTGTGCAGAAGCTCTTTAGTTTAATTAGATCCCACTTGTCAATTTTGGCTTTTGTTGCCATTGCTTTTGGTGTTTGAGTCATGAAGTCTTTGTCCATGCCTATGTTCTGAATGGTATAGCCTGTGTTTTCTTCTAGGATTTTTATGGTTTTAGGTCATACATTTAAGTCTTTAATCCATCTTGAGTTAATTTTTGTATAAGGTGTAAGGAGGGGGTCCAGTTTCAGTTTTCTGCATATGGCTAGCCAGTTTTCCCAACACCATTTATTAAATAGCGACTCCTTTCTCCATTGCTTGTTTTTGTCAGGTTTGTCAAAGATGAGATGGTTGTAGATGTGTGGCATTAGTTCTGAGGCCTCTGTTCTGTTCCATTGGTCTATATATCTGTTTTGGTACCAGTACCATGCTGTTTTGGTTACTGTAGCCTTATAGTATAGTTTGAAGTCAGGTAGTGTGATGCTTCCAGCTTTGTTCTTTTTGTTTAGGATTGTCTTGGCTATACGGGCTCTTTTTTGGATCCATGTGAAATTTAAAGTAGTTTTTTTCTAATTCTGTGAAGAAAGTCAATGGTAGCTTAATGGGGATAGCATTGAATCTATAAATTACTTTGGGCAATATGGCCAGCGTTATCATTTTTTAAACCATTTTCCCAAATGCACCATTTCATTCCCTATAAAACCTTAAAATGGTTGGGAGAAAGCAGGGTTTACTGCCCTTAAGCAGTCTGTTGTCAGGTCATGCTTACATAATGGCAGTGGAGTGTTAATTAGGTAACTATACTGTGTTTTATTTTCTTCATTGTAATGTGTATCATTTTTTCTCCTTTAACTTGAGGGGAAATGTTCAAGCGTTGATTCAGACTCGTACCATCTCATTGCACTAACACCTCTACCAAGTTCCTTTAAGACAGACCATAGGAACGGAGTGGTGAGCTGGTGGTTGATTTGTGGGTGGTGTCATGAAGTCACACAATGACTCAAAACAGATCGCACACCAAGTCAGGGAGAAGCTGGGTCTGGCCCCCGGAGTGAGCTTTCCCCTGCCCTGGAATCCAGGATATCACTGGCAGAAGGAGTTTTGCAAGAAACGGAAAGGACATTAGACTTGATTTCTAGGAAAAAGCATGATTGGAAAAGGTGCCAGAAAGAAAGGCTTGTAAAAACTGCTGAGCATAATAGAAAAGGCTTTTGAAATTTTGTTTTTATCCAGAAGTCTTCATTACATGAAGTTGATTCAAGATAAAAAAATCTTCTCCTGTGATTCTCATATTACATTTATTAAAAAAGAGGCAGGCCACTCTCAACCCAGGCAAGGCAGTGGTGAGCTCTGCTGAAGAAATATGCAGATATGACTTCAGAGCTTTGAAGATAACAGCTGAGAAATCACAGAGAGTGACAGGCAGATAAGCAAGTTATGACACAGATAACATTCAAATGCCCATTTCTTAAAGAGATTATGCATATTTGAAATAGACGGAGGGATAAATTCCTACAGGAAGAACATATAAGAAATTAACATCATTCTACTTTTTAAAACAGAGCAACTAATTTGTAAGCTCAGGGACATCTGTGGATACAATGTATTGTCATTTCTGCCTGACATTCAGGAATGTGCATTCTGGCTATCTTGGTGGAGAAGAGTAGTGTACAATATATGACTGGATGCTATTGTTGTCAGACATACCCAGACTTGTTGAAACAAACAACATCCATTCTGAGCCTGTGGGATGGTCTCTGGTTGAGGCAGAGGACTCTGTCCTGGACCTTGACTTTGTCCTGTTCAAGAATTTTATCCTTGACTCATATGAAGAAAGAATATAGAATGAGAACTGTTCATGGGAAAAGATCTGGGAGCCAAAAGATACAGCAGCTACAGAGATAATGAGAGTTCAGAGGCAGGCAAGGTCTAGATGGAGTGTAAAGAACTTGCCTGTGTGCTGTTGGGTCTGAGTCTGGAGTCGGTGGCAGACCTACCATTTAAGGAAGACATTGAGAGTCAGGGCTGTGGTCCAAGCAGGACTTCAAGGTGGTTACAACACTGGAAAGTGAACATTGCACAAAATTATGGGGTGATTTATGGAGGGGTAGAGAAGGGAGAGTTTTCTTCAGATCTTGGAAGATATTTTATATAGAAGTGTGACTGAGTAGTTCTGAGTGGCACCAAAGGCCAGAAATAGTTCTCCAAACCCACTCTTCTTCACTCTTCACTCTCTCAGTTTATAGCAACTCCATTCTAACAGGCCTTCCTCTGAGCATCCTACAAAAAGATCAGCCCATCACTCTTTTTTTCTCCTTACCCATCTCCCTACTGTGTTTTTCTTCACAGCACATGTTAGCACCAAATAACTCTGTGTACTTATTTTTAGGCAGCTTTTGAGAAGCAGTATAAGTTGGTGTATGATGCTAGGCTGTGGAGTCTGACTGCCTGGGTTCAAAGCCTAGTCCTGTTTCTTTCCTGTAACTTTAGGTACATGTGTTAAACCTCTCTGAACTCTATTTCCTCCTCTATGAAACGGGATAAGATAATAATTGTATGTACTTTGTAGGGCAGTGCAAGCACTAAATAAATTAGTTCTTGCAAAGGACTTAGAAAAATTCCTCCCTAAGTACTCAGTAACCATAACTCAGGTGTTGACGAAGGGGCTGGTGCGTCCTTGATTGGGAGTGAGGTACAGTTTATCTCTGCTTTGGTTGGGATGTTGGACTGTCAAGATGCTCTGTAGCTTCTGAAGAGGGAAATGATCTTATAAAGTGACAAATGCCATCACTGGACAAGAAGTGCAACTGAGGAACTACTGAGTCCACTGACCTTATAAGGTGCCAGGTCAGGTTCTTCTGGGTGTAAATAACAGAAATAGAATCTGGGGCTTGCAACTCTTTGAGAAGCTGAACAATGAGGCATGACAAGCATGCAGGAATTGTTACAGTAGGGAGCTAGTCAGGCGTGAGCAGGGCAGGAGGCAGATCTGCCTAATAATGTGGGGCAACCATCAGGTGATGATCAGGTGGTTTTCAACTGTCTCTCTAAAATAATAATTGATCACAGCCAGTGCCAGGGAAAGGCAGTCTTCCTATAGATATAAAAAACCTGAAAGTGGTGATCAGTAGCTTCCTGATAAAATTTCAGGAGTTGGGCGAGTGAGCTCAAGCATGTGCATTAAGAGGCAAAATGGTGGAGTTTAACTGGTATATGACCTTCTGCGGGCATTGCACTGGAATGAGAGGAACGCCTCATGAGCATGTGTAAAGACACTGACGCTCCCCTCCCAAGCACTAGCAGGCCATTACACATGCAGAAAACCCACCCCAAAGGAAGATGCGGGGAGAAGGGATGCAAGACCCCAGAAGTATGCCAACATATAAAACTCCAAGCCAAAACATCAAATCCCACACTTGTCTTCCAAGACACTCGCTTAGCCCTCTTCCAAGTGTACTTTACTTTCTTTTCATTCCTGCTCTAAAGCTTTTTAATAAACTCTCACTGATGCTCTAAAATTTGCCTCAGTTTCTTCTTCTGCCTTATGTCCCTCAGTCAATTTTTTTCTTCTGAGGAGGCAAGAATTGAGATTGCTTCAGACTTGTACACATTCGCTGCCGGTAACTCAGATACCCATCACTGAAAACAGAACCAGGTTGGCTTCTGTGGGTCATAAGGCAGGAAGCCAAGTTGCTTTTTTCATAACTCATAGCTTCATTGGACGACTACTCTGTAAGTCACTAGGTTGACTTATGGCTGAAAGAAATCTATCTGGCACCATCTGGTGTTTGAAGGAAAGGAAGTGCTGCTGTCAGCATTTGTTCCAACACTTCACCTTATCATGACACTAAGAAAACCCCAAGTTGGCAATGACATCCAAAGGGGTAGAAGCAGTTTTCTAAATGGTACTGGTATCTCTACTGGCATCTCTGGATGAGAGAGTTCAATTGGCTCCTGTAGAATGTAGGAGGCAGACTCTCTCTTACCAAGATTCACAAAAATGGGAAATACTTCCAAACAGAATGTGGGTTTCTGTTATGGTTTGAATATGTTGCTTTCAAAATTCAAGTGGTGCTAATGTGACAGTATTAGGCGATGGGAGCCTTTCAGAGGTGATTAGGCCTTAAGTGCTCCTCTGTCATTTATGGGATCAAGGCACTTATTAAAGAGGCTTCTGCCAGCATTCAGTTGGCTTGCTAGCCTGCTCTTTGGCTCTCTCTTGCCCTCCCAACTTCTGCCATGTGAGGTTGCAGCAAGAAGGTCCTCACCAGATCAAATACCAGTATCTTGATCTTGGACTTTCCAGTCTCCAGAACTGTGAGAAAATAAATTTCTGTTCTTTATAAATTACCAAGTCTCAGGTATTTAGTTTTAGCGGCACAAATGGACTAAGACAGTTAGTTGCTGGCCAGCTGGACAGTGTGGCAGAAGTCCCCTGTGTACTGCCCCACTTCTCCACCACATGAATGCTCATATTCCCGGTGAGCTCCAGGTGTTGGGAGGACAGGCTTGCCCTGCAGATCTGGCTAATACTGTGGATTTGCGCTCAGTCCCCATTCAGCAGCTTCTCTTTTTGCTAGTTCTTCATCTCCCAGTTATGCTGGTTGGTGATATGTAATGTGTCACTTTGCTAGCACGAGATTATTTAGTTTTTATGGTAGCCTTAATAATCTTGTGACTCCAATAACTGTCCTATAATAGTAAGAAAAATAATGGCTACCATGTTAAAAAATGTATCAGATACCAAGCATGGTACCTGGGTGTTTACATGTGATATTTCTTTTAATCTTCATTTCCTTGAGGAAGATATAATTTTTTCCGTTTTGTAAGTGAGGAAACCGAGGTCAGTAATCATTAAGTAACTTTCCCAAGGTCCCAGAGCAAGGAAGAGTAGGAGCTTGGATTTCTAAGCCTTTGTCTGACTCCACAGCCTGAGCTCTAAACACTGTACTATATTCTCCCATCACGCAGGTGGGGAAAAAAAAGGTGAATTTCACCTTTACCTTTGCAAAATGCCAATAGTGGATTCCTTAGGCTAGAGCTTGCTCTTCTCTAACTCACTGTAATGTTTACTTTTGAAGTAGAGAAACTCCGTAAGCATGAAACCAAAGTAATCTTGCCCTCCAGCGCAGCCACATAGATACGCTCAAACCACACCAGGCAGACGTAAGCCACCCAGTGAAGGTGGACTGTGAGAGGGGCAGGTGGCAGTGGATCAGCTCTAATATCTTGTCCTGGCCACAGTCTTTCTTTCCCTACCTGGAAGAACATGCAATGCATTGCCCGCTTCCTTTCCCCTGTCTTGCTTGTCTTGGTTTTTCTCTTCTCTTCCCTTTCCCTCTCCCTCTCCTCTTCTCTCTTTTCTTCCCTTTTTTCTTCTCTCTCCCTCTTGCTTTCTTTCCTTTCTAGCTTAACCATATTCCCCACCTTATCCCCTGGAATTTTGCCCAGGTACTTTAGAAGAATCTCCCTCCTTTACTTACTTCCTTTTCTTTTTTCCTCCTTTATCTCTTTTATTTGTTTAGTCCATTTGTAGACCATTTTTTAAATTATCATTGATAAATGCATGAATATTGCCACCAAAACATCAGTGGAAAGGAAAGTTCCATATCTGAGGGTGAAGTTAGGCAACTGGTATAGTCAGGATCAAAAATCCTGGAAATCATTTTAGAAAATCCAGGTCTGGCGTGGTGCCTCACTCCTGTAAACCCAGCACTTTGGGAGGCTGAAGCAGGTGGATCACTTGAGGTCAGGAGTTTGAGACCAGCCTGGCCAACATGGTGAAACTAAAAAAAAAATAACAAAAATTAGCTGGGTGTGGTGGTGGGCTCCTGTAATCCTAGCTACTTGGGAGGCTGAGGCAGGAGAATCGTTTGAACCCAAGAGATGGAGAGTGCAGTGAGCTGAGATCGTGTCAGTGTACTCCAGCCTGGGTGACAGCATGGGACTGTCTCAAAAAAAAGAAAAAAGAAAAAAAAAACCACACAAGTCTTTAGATACATCTGAACACACTTTTAATGAAACCTGCTTTTTTCTCAAGCACTGAAATTTAATGAGTAAAAACATTCAGTGATGGGCAGTCGGCTAAGACTGGGAAAGCAGAAAAATAATTAAATAAGAAAAAAAATCATGTACTCAAAGAACTCCCAATCTAGTTTTACCCATTGTTTAAAATCATCTTTGACATTCATTCCTAGTATCAGAGTTATTTTTCTCTCCCTACTAGGTGACTTTTCTTTCAACTACATTTTGGATGGGAATTTTTGCAGGTGGTTTTGGAACCCAGCCACCTTTTATAAAAACAATTATATGGGAAAATGCATTTTTAAGTTCACAGAAACGGACTTGGACACAAATGGAACACAATCCCTTTGTACATGAAGGCTGCTCTGTGAGCTTCATTGGACGACTTCTCACTCTCTGTCACTAGGTTGACTTATGGCGGAAAGAAATCTGTATCTGGCACCACCTGGTGTTTGAAGGAAAGGAAGTGCTGCTGTCAGCATTTGTCCCAACGCTTCACCTTATCATGACACTAAGAAAACTCCAAGCTGGCAATGACATCCACAGGGGTAGAAGCAGCTTTCTAAATGGGACTGGTATTTCTACCAGCCATTCAGTTTGATCTTTGGGTTTTAGCTTTATGTCTGTCCTCCTGTTACCACCCCTTCCCTGCCACCTTTCCTGGCTCCTGCCACTCTGTGACACTTTCCTCTACCACATGAGTGGGTCACTTTATCCACAGAAATCATGTAGTGGCCTGGGAATGCTGTAGCTATGGAGTGGCCGGCAGGGGAAGGGAGAGGAGGGACCCCTGAGAATCTTGGTTGTGCACTAACAGCAACCGGAGCAGGGTGAAATAGATAAGGGCCATGAGAGGGCTGTGTCAGCTGTGGCTAGCACTGCTAGGATGGTGATGATGATGATGATGCCAGATGGAAAGCTTGGGCAGGGAAAGAATGGAGGAAAGGAAAGAGGGGAGTGTCAGATTCTTCTGTTACTGGAAGGCTCGTGAAAGAAACAGCAGTACTGGGTATTTCATAATACATGCCACCGGGTGAGAAAATGAGTTTCCTGACGTTATTATTTTAAAAATGGCAGAAAAGAGTCTACTTAAGTAAAATTAGTTATGAAAAGTATGGGGTCCACAAATCTGGAGGTAGATTTAAATCAGGCAGAGGGCCCAAAAGAGGATGGGGCAGTTTGATAGATTATTCTCTTTACATTTCCTCTAAGCTTTGATTTTTTTCAGAACATCAATGCTGTGACCATGGACTGATGGGGATGAGGTTGGGAGGTGGTAAGGAGAGGAGAGCTCAGAATGTGTAGATCTCTTAGCTGAAAGAGCTTCTGGTGTACAAGGGAGGTGACTGCATAGTTTCTTATGAGACCATCGGCAAACTCGGAGGCATCTTGTTTTTTGAAAACTATCTTCAGGAAAACCAGGGCTCCCTAAACATTATGGCATTTAGCACCATTTTCTGAACACTTATGAATGCTCAGAAGATGTATAATTCTCTCAGAGAGTTACTTATTTAGCCAACCTGTGTTTACTCAATACAATTCTCTGGCTAACAGAATAGGAGGCAGGGGGTGAGAGAAAGGTGTAAACATAAAGATAGGGCCCCTTTCTTGAGAAGCACATATTCCTTATGAAAAGAAGATACTAATACGTAGGGATCAATGAAGGCAAGATTGGAGGCAATACATAAGGCAGTATGGTACCATGTATAAAACCTGTAAATGGAGACCAACAGGGAAGGCCAAAGCCCCCTGGGTGGGTTGGCTGAGGAAAGTGGCATGAAGGAGTTGGGATTTGAGTTGGATCCTGAAAAGGAGGAGGATGTCAGATTGGCGGAGGGGAGGGAAGGCACTGTTGGTAGAAGAATAACCAGCTGATGGGGGAATAGGGAATAGACATGCTGAATTGGCACAAAGGGAAAGATTTGAACTGAGTGGAAGTTGGGAGTTAGGGACAGGCCAAAGTGAGATTACACAATCCTATTAGCCAGTGTTGTATTGATTTTTTTTTGTTTTTTGAGACAGGGTGTTGCTCTGTCACCCAGGCTAGAGTGTGGTGGCATGACCATGATTCACTGCAACATTGACCTCCTGGGCTTAAGTGATCCTCCCACCTCAGCCTCCTGAGCAGCTGGGACCACAGGTGCATGACACCATGCCTGGGTAATTAAAAAATTTTTGTGGAGAAGAGGTCCCACTACATTGCTTAGGCTATTCTTGAACTCCTGGACTCAAGTGATCCTCCCACCTTGGGCTCCCCAGGTGCTGAGATTACAGGAGTGAGCCACTGCTTCTGGCTGATTCTTGATTCCACAGGTGATGGGGAGCCACCGCAGATGTTTGGAAAGGAGGAATGACACGACTTGAATCATATACACACCTCATTAGAGTTGCAAGAATCCTTAGAGAGCATAAAAGTCAAATCCTTCATTGTATATGTTAGGAAACTGAGGCCCAGAGAGCAAAGATGATTTGTTCAAGGTTGTCCAGCAAGTTAGTGGCAAGGCCAGGCCTCTGATACCACCCAGCAGTCCAGAGGTCCTTCCCTAATGTTTCAGTGTCCTGTGCTCTTTGGCATATTCCAGTCTTGAGGAGAGAGTCCAGGTCTGCTCATGGTTGCTGTCTTCTGCTGACCCAGACTCTGCCTCTGCCTCTTCCCTGCCACAGTCCCTGTTTTCTATCTAAGATTTGGACATCCTTGTGAGAGAAGCAGCTTCCTTTTGGTGTAGAGAGCTAAGTCCAAACAATGATTGTATTCAGAATGACTGGGGAGTTGGAAATATGGCTGATGACTAATCTATCATACAGCTTGGACATTTGTTCTTTCATCAAATATTTACTGAGCACCTACTAGGTAACAGGCATTGTGCAACATGCTGAGAAGACAACTGGGTTTTTAGGTTAGTGGAAAAAAGAGAATGAGAACATAGCTTAGGAAGTGACATGGGCACAGAGAGCACTGACCTGGTGTGGAGCAGGGGTGGGGAAGGCAAGGAGCAGTTGGGCGGGCAAAGAGATAATGGGGAAGGAAGAAAGGAGAAAGAGAGAAAGGGAAGAGATAGTGAGAAAGAGAGAGAAAGGTGATTTCAGGGTCTGCACGAGGCTCAGTGTGTCTGAAGCAGTGTGTGCTGGCTTGGGAGATTGGGAGATGGGGCTGGAAAAGCAAGTGGAACAGACTGTAAAGTCTTTTATCGACCATTTAAGAAGCTTGGATTTTAAATAGCAAAGAGTGGGGAACAACAAGTGTTTACAGATGTCTACTCTATGCCAGATATTGTCCTAAGCCTACTACTAACCTCAATCAGTTTTTAAAGCAACTCTAAGAGACTGGGGCTATTATTATTCCCCTTTTACAGATGAGAAGCCTGTGCTAGAAATGAGAGTCAGGATTGAAACCAGGTAGTCCAGCTTCAGAGACCATGCTTTTTAGCACAGCCCCTGGCCTTTGTGGCCTCATTTAAGGGTTTCAGCAGAGAAAGGACATGGCCAGATAGAAATATTGGAATGGCAGAAGTAGCCGGAATCTCAGAAAGACTGATTAACTGACTCTGACAGGATCCGGGGCTGAAGGAAGGAGGCGGTGGCCATGGAGTTGGGTGAGCTGCTCTACAACAAGTCTGAGTATATCAAGACGGCATCTGGGAACAAAGCCAGTCTCCAGTCAGTGTTGTGTGGAAGCCAGAACATAGTTCTCAATGGCAAGACCATTGTGATGAAAGACTGTGTTATCCGAGGGGTTCTGGAAAACGTAAGAATTGGACACCATTGTGTTGTGAAAAGTTGTAGTGTCATAAGGCCACCATTCAAGAAATTCAGCAAGGGTGTTGAATTCTTTCCTTTACATATTGGGGACCATGTCTTTATTGAGGAAGAGTGTGTGGTCAACGCAGCTCAGATTGGTTATTGCATTCATGTGGGCAAGAACTGTGTGATAGGGTGCCGGTGTTTGTTGAAAGACTGCTGCAAAATTCTTGACAACACAGCATTACCTCCAGAAACTGTGGTCCCACCATTCACTGTCTTCTCAGGCTGCCCAGGATGCTTCTCCGGAGAGCTCCTGGAGTGCACTCAGGAGCTGATGATTGATGTCACCAAGAGCTACTATCAGAAGTTTTTGCCCCTGACACAGGTCTAGCGTCTCTGCCTCACGTCTTGAATCTGCTTGAGCTCTAAGATGAACCTGGGGACAAAGTAAGCCAGTCAGCACCTACAAAGAGCTCTTGTGTCTTTGACACCTACCACTCTCCTTCTTTAAAAAAATTTCTTTAGAATTTCTCAATCCTCAAGGCTCTAAGCTCTTAAGAATTTACTAACAGATGGACTATCTGGAGGCGTTGTCTTCAAATGCTGTGCTTACACCTTATCTATGACCAGTCACTTTCTACCATTATTTGTGGAACACAGAATCATCTGTTCCCAACACTCCAGCCCCTTGGTCCTGTGCATGGCTGGATCCCACCGGAAACGGGCCTGCACAGCAGCAGCACCCTCCTGGTGTGGAGGTTATGTAGCTGGTGTGCTGCTCATACACTGCCCATGCTGAGCGCCTCCCACACAGGTAATGCCCAGCTTTTCTGCTGTTAACACATTTGGCCAGTTGTTGCAATTGCTCATAATCCTGGGAGAAGGTGTTTGTGACTTTTCAGAGCCCAGATTCCTTTTGGTTATTAAAACTTGAAGGGAGGGGTGATTAGTGTTTCTCTCTTTTCTTCCTAAAAGGACCTTAGCTGTCCTAGGGTAGTTAGTAAAAGGCTTTTTACCATTTTGACCTAGGGCCTTTGGCTTTCACTAAAAGTGGGGACCTCAGCATCCCAGATTTTACTTCTGCCAAGTGTTAGATTTGATTCTCTCATGTGGATGCATTAGTCAGGTGGTTACTCCTTGCCTCAAGGTACTTACCTTATTTCATTGAAGACACCGCATTTGTGAACTCTTGCCCCCTCACCTAGAAAAATTCAGCCTACCCTGTATTTGCCATAAACTCCACAATTCACACCAAAATGTCTGTACTTAGAGACCATTTGCATCTATACATGAAGGGCTCTTGAAATCAGTTTGTGGGCACAGAGCCCCAGGAGTAAATGAAGTTGCTAGGGCTGTTCTTACCATCTCCTTCTGGCCAATAGCACAATCCTTCTTGGTTCTGCTCTGACCTCTTAGCTTAGGAGGAAGATTTAGAAGTGGGGGCTGAGAAGGTTGGCCTTGCTCAATGCTCTGATCTGTAAGTGAATAGGGCAGAACAGTTCAGCCTTGAAGGTTAGAACTTAGCAGGAGCTATCCTGACTTAATGTCCATTTGTGGGGTTTGCAAAATAGAACAGCTGTATGTAATCATTTCCACTCTTTCCATCTAGAACTCCTTTCTAGTTTGTCAGTTTTTAAAAACATTTATACATTCAAACCACCAAAATACATAGCTCAGACAAGATGGAAGTTAATTTCTCTCTACCTTAACATTGCAGAGATAGTCACCTGGTCCAGGCCAGGCAAGTGCCTGGCTCCATGATGGCATCAGGCACCCAGGTTTCTACTGTCTTGCCATGTGACCACAGTTAGCAACAAGGGAGGCTGCAAATTTAGTTTCTACTTGGGCAGCCAACACTCTGAGGAAGGAGATTCCGCTAGTAAAAAGGAGTTGGGGGAGAATGGCCACTGGGAGATGACAAGCAAACTCAACCAGGCCTCTGTGTTGGCTTCCTTTCCTCCTGCTGCACATGAGCCTTCTCTGTGCCATTTGGGGCCATAACAGCTGACAGCTCTAGAACTGCATCCTCCCAGCTTGAGGGTCCTGAATAAAAGGTTTCTTCCAGTCCAGTTCTAATTCGGAAACTCCCAAAGTTCTCAGTGGTTTGTTGTGAGTCCCCACGCCCTCTTGGATCAGTCACTGTGGCCATGTGTGTTTGGCCACGTGATTAATCCAATCTGGGTCATGACCTTTTCTCCTCCAAAACAAGGTGCTAGGAAGACAAAAACAATAGCTACTATGAACAATAGGAGTTTATAATTATGTGCTGATGTATTTGAAGATGTTGACAGTCGTGAGTGTGTATCCTTGGAAAGGCCAGCTGGACCCTGTCCCCATGGTGGCTGTCACCCTAGGGACGTAGGAACAGTCCGTCACCACACAATTACTTTTATAACCCTAGAGAAGAAAGTCTCCTTGTCCTCAGAATACTTCCTGAAGAACAGCTAGATGGGAAGGACCTTGTCTGGGACTCTTTCCAGTGGGCTTGGGGCAGAGGGAATTTAATGGCTCACATAGCTGAAAAGGCAGGGCTAGATTGGGCTTTGAGCTGCATCCCAGAACTCCAAAGAGGGATCTGTCTCTTCGGCTCTCAGCTCTGCTTTCCTTTGAGTTGGCTTTATTCTCAGGCTTCATAGTGTGGCCCCACAGCACCAGTTATTGGTAAAAAGAGCTCCCATTTGCTGACAGAACTGCTGGATTTAGTTCTCATTGGTCCACACGAGGAAGGTATCCAGCCTCAAGTCATCACTGTGGCCAGGAAGATGGAATACACTGAGTGGACAGGCCTGGCATGTATCCACAGAGACTGAGAGTTGGTGCTGATGGTATGGTGGTGGATGAGATTACCAGAAGAAGGGACGAATGGGTGCTGGGCAGGAAAAAGCATCAGTTGTCCAGTTTAGGCCTCTCCTCTTTCCCTGGTGTCTTCACTTTCCTCCCTATCCCTGCTGTCCCTTACCCTCTGCCCAATCTCTCAGTACTCCTGGTCTTGGGAGGTGCCTTCTGAGGATGCTCCTGGCATGGGTACCTGAGCCTGGATTAGAGGGCAGGGGGAGGATGTCACCTAGCCAAAGTGGGTGTTCAATAAAGAACCATTTGGAGATGGTTAAAAAAAAAGAAATGTTAGAATGACCACTCTGGCTACAGTGAGGGAAGACCTGGGCCAGGTAAGGAAAATGAGCTGTGAAGAGCTGCCCTTGAAAAGGGTGGGACTGTAAGAAGAAAATCATTATCTTCAGCAAGCCGGAAGACGCTGCTATCCCTGATTCTGGAAGTGGCAGTTGCTTCCTTCACAGTGCGGACAGGAGAGCCTTATGCACACTGAGACTTTTTAGCTGCTGGAATAGATGCACATTTGTGGGTGTTTAGGCGAAAGTAACAGAGCTGACTGAGGAAATGGAGGAGGGATGATGACAGTCAGAATTATGTATGACTGAGCCAAGTGCCTCCCAAGGGCTACAGTGGAAAGCACTGGAAAAAGTCAGATGGACAGAAAGCAGGAGGGCATGGGGCAGAGGAGGCAGGTGCAGCACCAATCTACACACCCTCGATGGCAGAGAACTCTGTCAGTATGCCCTATGCAGGAGGGGACTGGAGCATCGTTCCCCTTAAGGCAGAATAAGGAAGAGAGGCAACATCTTGGGTGGACATTAGGAAACACCCCCAGCAGCAAGGGGACGCGGGGAGATGATGACCCCTGAGTGTCCAATCAGCTCCTCTGTCAGGTGTGAGTCAGCCTCAAAGAGGAGCTTCCCAAGCTCAGCTCTGGATTCTGGCCATACAGAGGTGGCCTGGCCCCTCACTCATGGCTCTGCTCCTGGGGCAGAGCCTCTAGGGAGAATAACACAGAGAGGCAATGGGCTGGGAGAAGGCAGGAATTCTGCAACTGGGGCTGACATGCCAGTGTTCAGTTTTGCCTTTTCAGCGATAAGGCCTATCTGTTGCTGAAGGGTGGGAAGATAAAGGAATAATGGCCACTGGGCCTGACCCAGGAAGATCCTGTTCTTCACCCTTCACAGTCTAAATTACTAACACCTAACACAAGGCTCAGCATGCAATTCATGCTCAAAATGCCTGCAGTGCACATCAGGAAGTCCTGCAAAATCAGATTTATAGCTGGAAATAGTGACGGCATGAGGGACCGACAGATAGGAGAGGTCAAAAGTGTATATAGAGTTTGCATTTTGCAAACCCAGACTGGGGAAGAGTTGAGTGGGCATCAGTCCCGCTCTAGAGTGGGACAGTGGCTTCTGAGACAGGACACTTCCTTTATAATAAGGAAGCCTCTGAGACACTCCTCTTTTGGAAACAGAGAGAAGGGACTTGCTTATTGGGTTAAAAGCTCATCTTGTTCCAAGTCTTTGCTATTGTGAACAGTGCCGCAATAAACATACATGTGCATGTGTCTTTATAGCCATAAAAAATGATGAGTTCATGTCCTTTGTAGGGACATGGATGAAGCTGGAAGCCATCATTCTCAGCAAACTATCGCAAGGACAAAAAACCAAACACCGCATGTTCTCACTCATAGGTGGGAATTGAACAATGAGAACACATGGACACAGGAAGGGGAACATCACACACCGGGGACTGTTGTGGGGTGGGGGGAGGGAGAGCATTAGGAGACATACCTAATGCTAAATGACGAGTTACTGGGTGCAGCACACCAACATGGCACATGTTTACATATGTAACAAACCTGCACGTTGTGCACATGTACCCTAAAACTTAAAGTATAATAATAATAATAATAAAAAGCTCATCTTGTAAGAAAACCCAGGTTGGCTGTGGACTTTTCATGGGGAGGATGCTGCAGCCTGCCTCCCTCCTGCTGCAGGCTGACTCATTCCCTTCTAGACAGACAGATTGTGTCCTGCGTGGGAGTCACGATGCAGAGCCCAAAGCTGTTCCCTGAGAGTTACAGGAATTACAACCTGCTGAAGGGAATAATTGTTCTAAATATGTTCTTTTTTAGTATATGTGCGCTGAAGCGAGCACTAAATATGTTCTTTTAATGAGACTTTATTTTTATTATTATTTTATTAATGGAGTCATAAGAGGAAACAGCAAGAACCACTGTCTTCAGAAAACCATTTGCTTTTCTCTTTGGGGGTGTTTGGTCAATTGGCTCTGAATTCTAAACCATCCAGTCAGGTCAGGCCTGATTTTTAGTGCCCCTGTGTTTGGAGAAAATCCTGGGCTAAAATCCCCCAATAAGGCTGCTGCCTTGGGATCTGAGTCTCTGGGTGATCTTCCCTGGCACATGGCATCACCTAGGGATCTAATGCTTAGCAAGGACCTGAAGAAGCATTACTGGTTTATTATGGTTAGGACCTGTCAGAACAGAGCTGACAGCTCTCAAGGCCTCTAGGGCAAAGAAAAGAGCACATATCATACATGTTATTTTTCCATGTGCCTAGGCAGAAAGCTCACCTCCCCAGGAGGAAGCTGGGCTGGCAGAGGTCCTCATTGCTTGTGTGTGGCACCCCCTAACGTCAGATGATTGCTTTTGGTTCTGTTCTGTTAGAGATGTGGCAAGAGCTAAATTTTTAAACATTCCTAGTTTGCAAAGCTTGGATACTGTGCCTGGTGGTTGCCGATAATGCAGGAGACGTCCAGGCCGATTTTTACTGAGTGAATGTGAACAAGAGAGGGCCCTGAACAGCAAGATCTCCACTGGGGGTCATCAGGAGGTAGGCTGCACACAGTGCCCAGCTGGCTTGTTAATCCAGCGCAATTTAACAACTGTCTGCCAAGTGCCTGTTGAAGGGCTGGGGCGGGAAAGTGAAAGGTAGGCCCACCTCAAGTTGCTCGCGGATAGCAAATTATTCTTTGATAAAAGTGCTGAGAACTCAGCTTTATCATGTATAAAATGGAGGTAATAGAAACCTAATGGTGTCCTTGGGAGAATTTAAAGGTACAATGCATGTAAAGTATGTTATACATGCCTAGCCCATAGTAGGTGCACATTATTTGTTGAAGGGATAAATGAATGAAAGTGAATCAAAGGAACAAATATGAGTCAAGCATGCATATTGTGCTGATAGGTAGTAAGTCTGAGCTAGTATTTTAACCCACTTCCAGGTGGGGGAAGGTGCAGGTTAATTTGGGATGGGCTGACCTATTACCTAAGTCAGAGAGTGTGAAGGCTGAGAGCTGATAATCAGAAATGGGTCTCAGAGTGTGTGTTGGGTTGAGTTGGAGGCACACAGCCAAAGTGTTATCAGACCAAGGGGGCTTTGGGAGATTCTTGGGAGCCAGGGCCCAGCATTAGTGGTGATCAGAAAGGCAGGGCCAGATCAAGGGTGTGCAGACAGAATGGGCAAATGAACAGTAAATTTGGAGGCCTGGGGCCCTCCCTGCTGCTGGAGAAGTGTTTGCATGGGTGGGCCTTGTCTTTGAAAGGAGGTGGAGAAAGGAAGCTCCTTCCATGAGGCACTTATACTCATTTCTATCTCCCTGGCCTGAGCACAGAGAAGTATTACATTAATACACACTGGTTTAAAGGTTATTTCTCTTTCCACTGCTTCCACCAGTTTACAGCTTAGCCTAAGAGATAGGGGTGTAGACTGCGAGCCAGGTTCCTCTGTCTACCTCTGCTCTGCCTCTTACTAGGTGTGCAGTCTTACTAGGCAACCTCCTCCTGTCTCAGTTTTCTCATTTGTTAAATGTGAATAATACCTCATAGGGCTGTTATAAGGATTGGATGAGTTACCATAAGTCAAATGCTGAGAATAGTCACTCACGCATTGTAATTTCTCCAGCAACTCTTAGGCATTATCATTACCTTCACCACTGAAATAAAGATCCATAGAACTCTGGCAGGTAACCAAGCAAGAGAGTCCTGATTGGGAGGAAGGACCTTTGGATCTCATCCTACAATGTTGTATCCTAATGCCTTGAGCCTGACGCACAGTAGGTGCTCAATAAATATTTGTTATTGTTGAATTGTATAGAGTGGGGTTGCTGGTGCAGGGTAGGGAAGGAAGGACAGGACCCAGGGTCCTTTAGGCAATTGCCTGACTTCGGGAAAATGGGGCAGAAAATTGGTGAGGGTCTCTGGACTTGGGACCCAGGCACAGCTGGGATTCTGGGGCCACAGACTTGGAGACTGATCAGTGTGGGGAGCAGGAGAGGCAAGGGAGAGGGAAGAGTGAGAATGCCTTTGACTGTGGCCAGCTCCATTCTTGAATAGGCAGAAATCTGGTTTTGAGTCTGTAATCAGCTCTTTAACTTGCATAGGATAGGAGTGTCGGGTCAATATTTCTGGTTATCAGGAGTCTTATGTAAAATGGAAATGATAATACCAAATATATGTCCTGAGTTTCTAAGTCATATGTCTGTTAGTAAGTATCAAATAAGGCTATACCTGTGAAAGTGCTTAATCAACTGTAAATTACCATGGAAATATTATGACTAGTATAATTTTCTCTCTCATTGAAACCTTGATTCCTTAGCATGTCTTCAACTTTTCTGTCTCTGGGATATTTGCATTTTCAGAGAGAGTCTAGAAAAAAAGCCTTAATTGTGTCAACGGAATGAATAGTGAAGACTGCAATATCAGAAAGGTGCTTCTGTGCAAGAGAACTTTCTAATCATGCACACGGGTACTATGATCGCTGGGAGAGAAGAGCCAGGGAAGAAGGTTTGATAAAAGGGTGGCTGCAAAATGCTTCTAATTTCCATTACTGCTAACCTCCACAATTCTGTCCATCCTTCTTTTTTAATCTCACTAAGTTGTAAAGTGTCACAGAGGGTCAGGATGGGAACTCTGTCCGTGAGGCTAAGGTGAGGGCAGGAAATGGCCTTGGGGGACTTCTGTCCCCAGAGAGTACAATGCCTGTTGCTTTTAAATATCTCTCATAAATAAATAGAAAATATCATGTTGTGGTAATATTGAATCCACTTGTACACATGCAAAAATACCGCCACTGAACCCTCCAGGGAAATATTCCCCTTCAATTTCTTTCCTTGTGCATGTAAACCTCTTTTTTCAATATTGATCAATCTACGTACAGCAAATCATGTATAGCAGGAAGCAACCCCTTCTTTTTTGAAAGAGGGAGTGTCATTCTCTTTCCATTTGCAAGATGATTGGGAGAGATAAGTTTGATTCTTATTTCCCATAGTTTAGTGAGTGGAACAAACTAAGGAAGGTTTTAGTTAGGGAAGTAACACAGTTCTGTAGAGAAATCACCACCTAATTGCATTTAAGGAGCTGTCAGACTTGAAAGTTAAAAGAGTGGACTGGGCACCGTGGCTCATGCCTGTAATCCCAGCATTTCGGAGGCCAAAGTGGGAAGATCGCTTAAGCCCAGGAGTTCAAGACCAGCCTGGGCAACATAGCAATACCCCATCTTAAAAAAAAAAAAAAAAAAGTTAAAAGAGAGAGTGAATTTCAAGTGCTTCCTGGCAGGTGAGGTATCCACTGTTTATCCTCACACAGAAATGTTTTCCACCCTCCTTTTCATTGACTTTCAGAGCTACCTGACCAGAAGAATTGCACTTACGCATAATTTCCCTCTCAGCTCTCTTTCTCGTGGATGTTGATTAGTTAATGCGTCCATTTGCTTAAAGATATTAATTGAGCAGCATTTGATTTTATAGTATGGCTTTTAATAGTAGCACAGTGTGTGGGTTCTGCCAAAAATTTACCCCCAAATGCAAAGTCTCTTTCCTCTTTGCACTCAATTTTAAGGAATTCCATTCAAACATTGGTAAGAGAATAAATTACTGCGAAGATGCAACAATGAGGATGGGGCAGCAGAATGGGGACGATGTGGCTGGGGCATGGAGTCAAGTCCAAATGAAGAGGTCAAGCTATTGAGAAAACAATTGATGGCAAGATTGAGAGGTGTGAAGGAAACAAAAGAAGGGTTGAGTTCCAGTGCATGTGTAGAAATGAGGATACAGACTCAGATGACGCTGCACTCATAAATTCTTGGTAGGGAAGGCATCTTGAACCTAAGCAGGGCTTGTCCTAGGGTCTAGACATGAAGAATGAGAGAAGGGCCTGCTGGGGATCTTTCAGCATGAGGACGTGCTTCTCAACCTCCTCCTGTTCATGGTCTACCTAGAGAATGATCGTCATGGTGCTGAGGGGCTGATGTCTGCATAGGGGGGCCTGGCTCTGCAGCTTTTGACCTTCAGTGCCAGCCCAGCAACCCTGGAGACTTCAGAGGAAGGATATCTCCTGGCACACCAGTGATCTGTCTGCAGCATGCTGGTTGGAAAGCTCTGGTTTTGAGGAACCTACTTGTCTTCCCCAGGGGAGAGAGAACTGAGCTACACAAGCTTTTTTTGAAGAAGGCGGGTGAATCATGAGGTCAGGAGATCCAGACCATTTTGGCCAACATGGTGAAACCCTGTCTCTACTAAAATTACAAAAATTAGCTGGGTGTGGTGGCACATGCCTGTAATCCCAGCTTCTCAGGAGGCCGAAACAGGAGAATTACTTGAACCAGGGAGTGGGAGTTTGCAGTGAGCTGAGATCGCACCACTGCACTCCAGCCCAGCGACAGAGCAATACTCTATCTCAAAAAAAAAAAAAAGAAAAAGAAAAGAAAAAAAAAAGAAACATGACTTGGAGTCAAAGATAAAGGACAGTTTTGAGTATAGCATACATTCTGCAGGACTCCCTCTAGCCCAGGCCACTGTATGTTAAACAATGTTTATTGGGCTCCTGCAAGTGCCACACTGTGTGCAGTGAACAGAGTGCTCCACTAAATACTGAAGAAGAGCAAACTGTTTTCTGAAATCTCTGAGACAGCCCAGATCAAAGGTGGGAGGGCTTCTGCTGCATTATTGGTCAGACACTGGGGCCCTGGCTGTGGTGGGATGGGAGGCATTGGCACATCTGTAGCTCTGGCACCAGGAGCAACTTCTCGGGGCTGGCACTGCAGATTCAGAGGAAACAACAGGAGGCTGTGGCCTTGGCCATGCTGGAGGCTTTTCTCCCATGGTGTCCGTGGAGACTTTGTGCTTTGGCATCACCTTTGAGTTTCAGAGACCTCAGGCATTGCAGCAGGGGAGAAGAAAAATGGCTGATGCCATGTGGTGGCTGAGAGGACACTTCGGTGAGCACATGGAGACATATCTTGGGGATTTCCCCAGTAGATATGTTGACTTAGGTGGGAGGTTGGGATTCTCTAATGATGAGTAAGGGCAGTGTTAAGTAATGCTAAGGAATGAATGTTTGTGCCCTCCTTGTCCCCAAATTCAGATGCTGAAGCCCCAATTCTCAATACGATGGTATTTGGAAATGGGGCTTTTGAGAAGGAACTATGGTTAGATAATGTTATGAGGGTGGGGCTTAGGTCTGATGGGATTAGTGGCGTTATAAGCAGAGACATCAGAGAACTCGTTCTCTCTCTCCCCACCCACAGGCACTGGGGAAGGGCCACGTGACCACACAGTGAAAAGGTGGCTGCCTACAAGCGAGAGATGAGGCCTCAGAATGAAACCTGCCTGGCTAGTGCCTTAATCTTGGATTTTCTTGCCTCCAGAACAGAAAATAAATTTCTGTTGTTTAAGTCCTGGTCTATGGAATTTTGCTATGGTAAGTAGCCCAAGGGGACTAATACTAATACTAATAATACTGGTAATGGCCAAACCTTGCCATCACTCTTATTTTAACTCCCAGGATGCGCAGCCCAGAGAAACATCTACACATGCTTGAAAGCAAAGCCCATTCTCTAGCAACAGGTATTCTTTAAGCCACAGTACTTATGGTGGGCAATGGGTGTGGGCAGAGCAGACCCTCATGGTACCTCAGCCAGACTCTCTGCTGGGTCCTTACAGATTGTGCCACTTACTTTTCACGACAGTCTACAGAGTGGGTATCATTATCTCCACTTTACAGATGAGGAAAGTGAGATTCAGAGAGTAATTTCCTAGTAAGGATGGTATCCAGATTTGGATGCCTGTCATTTGACTTACACTGAAGTTCCCATTCTCTTGAGCAGAGCTTAAGCTAGAGAGTAGAGAAGCTAGTATTGTATCCAAGAGCTATCTAAATTTGAATTTCATATTCTTTTCACTCTATCACTCTAATTCTCTATACTCTGGGAAGACAGTTTGTTTTTCAACTATTTTAAGTCTCTATTTCATTCTTAAAAGAATCATATTTTACTCTTAAAAATACGTAGTTAAATGTTATTGGAAAGTAAGACCTACATTTTCAAGAATTGAGACAAAATGTCTTCCTTGCTTCTCTAACGAAAATTTGATTCAGATAATTTTTTTTTTTTAATTTAAGACAGGGTCTTGCTCTGTCACCCAGGCTGGAGTGCAGTGGTGGGATCTTGTCTCACTGCAACCTCCAACTTCTTGGCTTAAACGAGCCTCCCACCTATGGCCTCCTGAGTAGCTACAGGTGTGCACCACCACACCCAGCTAATTTTTATATTTTTTTTGTAGAGGGTTTTGCCATGTTGGTCAGGCTGGTCTTGAACTCCTGAGCTGAAGCAGTCAGCCCAACTTGGCCTTCCAAAGTGTTGAGATTACAGGTGTGAGCCCTGCCTGGTTTGGATGTTTTTTACACGAAAGAAAGGGTCTGGTCAAAGCATTGAGATAAGTGGATTGGACTCCCCATTACTTCACTTCTGTCCAAGAAGCTTCCATTTCTTGAGGGCTAGAGAAGGCAAGTTTGGGGAAGCTAGAGGGGGAACTGAAAAACAAGTGACTATATTAAATGCATTTATTGGGCCTAATAGCTGGTGAATTTGGTTGAAATTGAATATAAAATAGAACAATTGTGAGTCAGAGGTTAAATGAAGCCATTTGAAGGGTGTTTCGGGGAGACTATCCTCATCATCATCATTATCAACACTGACAGTTATGCAGCATGCTAAGTACTTTCCATATATTACTGTATTTAATCTTCACAATGGCTCTAAAAGTAGATACTGTTAATATCCCCATTTAACAGGTGAGGAAACTGAGACTTAGAGATATTGTTTCCCTAGGTCACTGGCTGGTTAACTGTGAAAAATAAGGGATTTTGGTATTGCTGAGTGTTGCCTACATGAGTGGGGGGGGAATCGTGGTGTTGTGCCATTTGGGGGCGGTTTGATTTTGATTCACCAAGCAGGAAGATGTTAGTGAAGTTTAGGGGCAGAAGGTGATGTGTTTAGAGCAGTGGTTTAGGACAATTAGCCAGCCCTATCCACGATGTATTGAAGCAGGAAGATTGGTGCTCTGAAGACCAGCTAGGAAGATATTGTGTGGTTCAGAGGAGAGGAGATGAGTATTTGAATTGGGTGGTGGCAGGAGGTCTGGTAATGAGGGGACAGATGCAAGAGGCTGTCAAAGGAAGAAGGCATGGTCTCGTCTCTGGATGAATACTGAAGTGGAAGAAGGATGAAGGACTTGAAGCTGATTTCAGGATTTCAGACTTGAGCAATGAAGGAACTATGAGGCCTTCAGGAGAAGTGGGAAGTGAGCAGGTGGAGCTTGTTTGGTTGAAAGAAGAGGAGTAGAGTAGGTGCCATGAGCTTCAGTAGAGAATCTCTGGATGGACTTAGAGAGCAGGCTGGCAAGAGGTCAGTTTTAGGGGTAGAGATTTGGGCAATACCTGCAAAGTTGTGATAGTTGTAACCTTGGAAGTGTGTGCTTCCAGGCTGGGCTCCTAAAGCCATGGGGTTCAACCTTGAACCATCCCTTGGGGCTTGGCTTGCTCATCTCATCCCTCTATCTCAGGCCTGTCAGCTAGTCCAGGTTGAAACCTAGTATGGGATAGAAAATAGCATCCTTCCTCAAGATGCTTTTCTGATATCTTCCACAAGTTTCTCAAAATAACTATACAAATCTAAAATGATCATGAGAAAAGGGTGCCCCCTGGAGTTGTGCAATACGCACAACAAGCACCAGCCTAGTCATCCTGCATTAGCCCCTATGGTCCAGATATTTTGGCCTCCACATTCACCCCTCCTTCCAAGCTTTCCTGGCTGGGTTTGGCACATTGGCTCTGGACTGGGCACTTCTCAACCAAATCAATGCCACTGGGTTCTCCATTATTATGTGCCTCAGGTATCAGGTTCTGCAGCTGCTTCAGTGTTTCCCTAGGTCTCCCAGCCTCTCATTCTTTCCAAGGTCATGAGAAAGGAAAGAGTGAGATAGTAGAAAGATAGTCAATATCAGGACTTTAGGGATCACCACTCTTATAGGTGGAAGAGACAAAGTGACAAGAACACAGAGAAGTTGAATGACTCAGAGCCCCAGTGTTTGGACTCACAGTTCAGTACTTGTTCTACTGGCCTATGCTTCCTCCATTTTACAAGTCCCAGGCAGCAGTGCTTGATCTTAAAAGCAGCCTTAACATATTATAAAATGCAAAGGCTATATGTGTGTGGATTTATTTATTTATTCTCTAATAACTATTGTATCACTCAACTGACATCAAACTAAATTGCAATTTCTCAACTGAGTACTGTCCCCCAGGTCAGTTCTCTTTCTGCCATTCTATACTCAGATGTCTCTTTTGTATGCAAGTACAGATTTTTCTCTGCTTGATTGGTAGACATCTAGAGACCAAGTGCTGCATCTGATTAATTTGTTTTTTATAACACTTAGCATGATGAAGCAGGCAGATAAGTGCTAATAAGGGGTATTGGTGATTCTGTCATCTTCCTGGGAAGAGGTCTAGGTGGCTTCGAACATAGCTATTTGTTAACTTGTAGGTCAATGGTAAGGATGGGAGCCAACAGGGTGATGGGAGGATAAGGAGTGGAGGGAGGTGGAAAGTTCTGTCTCAGAAAAAGCCATATTATCCACTCCTTTATAGTAGAAAAGCATTGGGAACATAATAGTTAATTTAAAATTGGTATGTACTAACATACAAATTATGGCAAATTTCCAAAATTTTCTTTCTGTTAAATCTAACTTTGGTTCATTACAAAATATCAGGAACACTAAAGACACCTTGAAAGCCAATCAAATTGGCAAGTAACAGAGCTTTGAGAAAGCAAAAAAGTTGAGGCTAAATTGATTGCTGTTTTGGTAAAATAATAGTGGTTGTGCTGGATGGGGAGAAGCCAGTATTCTGAGGATTTAGGAAACGAATTAATAGCATTCCTTCTTCACTTGTTAAGTTTAATGAAATGCTGTTACAGCAAATCAGCTGCTTTTGACTGTCTACCTGAAAGTATTTGAGTAACAATTTGGTGATTAAGGCGGATGGTGGTATTTCCAGTGTTGGAATACTTCTGTTGCGTAAGTTCCTGGAAATGGACTTGCTAGATCAAAAGGTTTGGATATTTAAATTTTTAATAGAGAGAACCAAATTGCCTTTCAGAAAAGGTTGTATCAATTTCCTATAAAATCCCTGTCATTTATGGATGATAACTCTAGTTCAGTGATGAATTTTGCAAGAAATATTGATATTTCCTTACATGGGCCTCTGTGTAAGTTTTCTTTCACTTCTTTAAAGTCTTACTTGTCTTCTTCTTTTTTTTTTTTTTGAGACAGAGTCTCGCCCTATCACCCAGGCTGGAGTGCAATGGCGCATTCTTGGCTCACTGCAAACTCTGCCTCCTGGGTTCAAATGATTCTTCTGCCTCAGCCTCCTAAATAGCTGGGATTACAGGTGCCCACCACCACGCCCAGCTAATTTTTGCATTGTTAGTAGAGACAGGGTTTCACCATGTTGACCAGGCTGGTCTTGAACTCCTAACCTCGTGATCCGCCCACCTCGGCCTCCCAAAATTCTGGGATTGTCTTACTTGTCTTCTATGGGAGAATCCTGTCATAAGAATCATCCTCTGTTGCATCTCTGATGGATTGTTTTTGGAATCTCACTTGTCCTTGTCCTCCTTGTAGCCTTCCCCCATATTCTCACCTCCCAGTTTCTCTCCCATCGGCTGCTCTGGGCCTGGTCTCCATTGCTGCTGGCCTGCTTTGTCCCTATTCTCGTCTCCAGAAGCACATCAGGGCCTCTAGGAGTGAAATTTATTGTGCCTTTCTCTAGGCCTTTGAAACAAAGAGCATTCCTGTCTTTTCCCTTGCAGGAAGGGAAAGTGGATTTAGCTAAGCATGGATAAGATTCTGGGTTGAGGAGGAGAAAAGGGATAAGGAGGGAAGAGAGAGACAATGTATTTTTCATTTAGCAGTGGCATCAAGCTTTTCAATTTTATTTTGGTTATTAGAGATTTTTTTCTTTGCATGTGACTTTTTGTTGATGCTGGCTTGAAAGTGAGAACTCTGTTGCCTGGCCTTCAAGAATCACAAAGGTCAAGGCTACCACCAGCCCACTGCCCTCGTGCCAGGCATATAAAGTCCTGCCATAGGCGCAAGGTTAGACACAAATGGCACCTCTGCATACATTTTAAAAAGCATCAGGTGGAGGCAGTCCTAAGCCTTTTCTTCAGGTGAACTCAACTCAGAGCCAGAATGCCTGGTTTGGTAAGAAAAGGGCAGGTTGTACTTCAGCCCCCACTTACATTCTTGGCTACATGTCCTTGTGCAGTAACCTATGCAACTGCACACAGCAGTCCTCACGGTAGTTTCCATACCTAGCTGCTGCTCTAAGGGCCTCTGTGTCTGTGAGGATCCTGGAAGCAACCCTTCTTGGATACTGAGGGACACCTGTAGTGATTTAGGGATCCAGGCTCCTTCTATCTCCGTGCTTTGCCATCTTAGCCTGAAGCAGCAGCAGGAGAGAGAGAGGGTGGAGATGGCCTCATTTTGATTTGAGAATGACCCATATCACTTCTGCTCACAGCCTATTGGTAGGAACTGGTCACATGGGGCCTGAGTGCAGAGGCTGCTGGGAGTGCTTCTCCAAAACAGTTTTATAGCATGGAAGGGGATGGCTAAACTTTGGTGGCAGAAGGCTGTCTCCGCCACAGGGGCTGAGCTGAGAATGGCATCAGAGTCTCTAGCTTCCTCTTCTCTGCCCAGTGGTTACCCTTTTCTTCTGTGGGGAGAAATCCTTATACTTACTGAGTGACGGGCTTTGCCCAGAGATTAAGTTAATTGAGGCTTCAAGTAGGAAGGGAGAGGGGAGGAGAAAGAGGTTTTAACCTTTCTTGATCAGATTTGCCTCTGTTCTTGCCCTACAGAGTGAGCGCAAACCCCTTCCCAGTCTCCCGCTGCTATCCATTTTCTCATTCCTCGGATCCCAAAGCAAAGTCACAGATACATTCTAGTGGGGATCATTCGGGAACCCTCCCTGGTTCCCTGTCCTGTTTTTTTTTTTTTTTTTTTTTTTTTTGCTGATTTTGCCTTTTCATAAAGGCAGCTTCCTCCCTTCCTGTGTTTGCTGAGGTGGGTGGGAGTGGGAGGGCAGCTCTTGGAGTTCTGGAGAAGCTCAGGGAATCAACCAAGTCTGACATAGGCCAGTGAGGCGCGGCCGCGTGGCTGCGGAGGTGTGCTCGCTCAGTGACGTCAGGCGCGGCTGCTGTTGCCTCGGCAACCTCACCTGATCCCAGTGCCGTGGGCGCACACGCTGACTTCTGGGCTCTCTGCTTTAGTGACGAGGAGCTAAAAATGAATCGCACTATCCCAAAAAAGCAACTTAATCATCAGGAGATACTATCCAGTACTCATGCAACCTGTAGGTGGAGACTGCTCAAGGGAGTGGATGATGTTGGAATAACCTGAAGGACACGTGGGGGACCAGGAATTCTTTCTTTTCACATAAAATCTTTATGTCTTTTCAGTTTCCTTTTTCCAAAAGGAAACTACTAGTTTGCCCTCTAACAGTGCTGTTCAGTTCCACCTGTTTCACATGTAAAGTCTCATTGAATTACGTGGCCCATTACCCGTGAGGGTTCTGGAAATATCACAGAGGTGGGCACCATTAGATGCCAACATGGTAGAGAAGGGGAAATGCCCCCACTCAAAGCCTACAGATCCTCAGCTACCCACGTTCAACAAATGTGTTCTTTTTCCTCTCATGCTTGTTTTTTGAGCCGTTGAGATGTTCGAATGTGCCAATTTGAATTATATGCAAGAAGCAGGTCACAAGAACTAGTGGTTGAGACAGAATTGCTTTAGTGGCCAAACACCTAGGCATCTGCATGACACTGACCCACTGGCTCTACCACTTCCTGGCTGTGTGATCTTGACCCAATTAATTAACATCACTGAGCTTCAGTCTTGTTATAAAATGATAGCAATATCTACTCCATTGAGTTTTAAGGAATAAGTGACATAATGCATGTAAAGTGCTTCAATAGGTACTCAAATAAATGATGGTTATTTCTCCTCTTTAGAATACTTCTTAAAATGCTTCTGGTCTGGGGCTGACATTTGCACACACTAAGCCTTTGCACACATTAGAAAAAGTGCCTCAGCTGGCATACAAATTCAACAAAGGTCCTTCCTCCTCCAGCCTAATGCAGGCCTGTGCAGGCTCCCAGAGGCTTTATGGTTTGGCAAACAAAGAGTAACCTTCACATCAGCATGGAGCAGCCCTGGCTCTGAACTCCTACGTTTCTAGTTTCTCTGTAATTTTCCTGGAAGGCAGCTTGGAAGAGTTAAGTCTAATAGAAACATTTAAAAGATTCAAAATACATAAGGGATGGCGAAGAGGAAAGTTCTACGTAGATTTAACCATCGGAAATCAGGTGTCAGTTGAGCATTGCTGGTTTCCTCTCTCCTCTCACCACAGGCCTGCTTACTCCCAATGGCTACCCTATCTGTTACAAGCTGCAGGCAGCATCAGCAGCTTTTTTTTTCTTCCTTCTTGTTATTATTATATTTTAAGGTTGGCTTGTTATGAGCTGGTACTGGATAAGGTGTGACCTTGTTACAGTTGGTGTAGAACTTAGGAGAATTTGATGCCAGCTCCGAAAGCCCCTGCTCAAAGCTGGCTCCTTGGGACTGTTTTCTCCATTGGGGTGCAGCTATGATGGGTATTAGAACCATTCACTCAATACGCATTTGCAGAGCAATATCATACACCACAGCCTGGGCTGAACTCTGGGATCTGACAGGTTGGACATAGTCCCTGTTCACAGAGGACTTGTATTCTAATGTGGGAGAAGAAAGAATGTGGTCATTTGGTCTTGTATATGTATGTACACCTGGGAATCCTTGACTGAATGCTCGGATTTTATATAAGAATAACATCCAGTTAGCATCTGGATGATTGTAACTTTCTCCAAAAAGAATTTATTTCTGCTTCTGGCAGGCTGTTAAACTAGGGGCACATCACCTTAATCCTGTTTGGGATTGAGAAGATTCACAGCTGTGTTTCAGTTTTGTGTGAATTTTTCTATTTCTAAGTCACTTTTACTTCAAGGATGTGTCTGCTGAATAATGGCTCCCCAAAGACATCCGTATCCTAATGCTCAGAATCTGTGAATATGTTAGGATATACAGCGAAGGAAGAAAAGTTGCAGTTGGAGTTAAAGTTGCTAATCAGCTGGCCTTAAAATAGAGAATATCCTAGATTTCCTGGGTGGCTCCAACATAATCACACAGGCCCTTAAAAGTGGAAGAGGGAGGCGGAGGAGGAGGTCAGAGTGATGGACTGTGACGAGAACTCCATCTGGGCTTGCTGACTTTGAAGATGGAGGAAGAGGGCCACCAGCTGAGGAATACAAGCAGCTTCTGCAAATTGGAAAAGGCAAGGAAACAGATTCTCCCCTAGAGCCTCCAGAGGGAATGCTGCCACCTTGATTGGAGCTCAGTGAGATTCTCGTCAGACTTCTAACCTACAGAGCTATAGGTTAGCACCATAACTCTGTGTGGTTTTAAGCCATTACATTTGTGGTAATTTGTTGCAATAGGGCACTAATATAAGGGGTCCCTGCTGAAAGTCTTGAGTGTTTCCGAGAGCATCCTCTTGGTGGGTCCTGAACTCCACGTTTTGTTTCCATATCTCTGTGAGGCTGCTAAAATCCTTCCCTTTTACCCAATGGTTTCTGCTTGCTGCTTACAAATCAGCAACTGCCTGGAGTGCAAGAGCTGTCCAGAATTCAGAATCACTTCTCTGCATTTCCTTTCTTTTAGGAATCAGTTCCCTCAGGTTTGGGCTGCCTTGGTAGCCCTGAATTCAAATATATGTCTCTCCAGCCATGTGGCACTTACCAGCTTCTCAGTGTGTAGCCTCAGGCTGCTTAAGAATCAACAGATATATATGCAATAAATAATTGTTAGCTATTTGTTGCCATTATGATTAATTGAGTTTAGGAAATCCTGGCTCAGCCTAACGGCTTTGGGTGAGTCATTGCCCTTCTCTGGGCTTCTTTTCCTTCATCTGTATAATGAGGGTTTCAGATTAGATTATCTCCAGGTTCTTTTCCAGCTCTTGCTATCTGCAATTCTGGGGTGACCTCTATGTGCAGGAGAGCACTGTGTGGACTGGTTTTGTGAGGGTCTAAGAGGTGGAGTCCCTGTGAAGAAAAGGGAACTCTTGTAGACTGTTGGTGAGAATGTAGATTAGTACAGCCACTATGGAAAACAGTATGAAAGTTTCAAAATAAATTAAGAATAGGAACTACCATACAACCTGGCAATCCCTCCGCTGGGCATACACCCAAGAAAAATGAAATCACCTTGTAAAGATATCTGCACTCTCATGTTCATCGAAGAATTATTCATAATAGCCAAGATATGGAAACAACCTAAGTGTCTGTTGATGGATGAATAGATAAAGAAACTGTGGTACATTATTACAATGGAGTGCTATTCAGTCCTAAAAAAGAACGAGATCTTGCCAGTTGCTACAACATGGATGAGCCTGCAGGACATTATGCTAAATGAAATGAGCCAGATACAGGAAGAAAAATATTGCATGATCTCACTTATATGTGGATTCTAAAAAAATTTCTAATATACAGAGATAGAGAAAAAACAGTGGTTACTGGGGGTGGGATGGGGGGAGGAAACGGTGAAGTATAGGTCAGAGGATACAAAGTAGCAGATATTTAGGATGAACAAGTCTGAAGAGATAATATACAACATGAGGACTATAGGCAATAAAATTTCATTGTAAATAGGATTCACGCTAAATGAGTAGATTTTAGCTGGCTCCCCCCAAAATAGGTAACTGAGATGATGAAAATGTTAATTTGCTTCACTATAGTAACCTTTTTACTATGTATACGTATTCCATAACATCATGTTATGTATCTTTTTTTTTTTTTTTTTTTTTTTTTTTTTGAGATGGAGTCTCGCTTTGTCACCCAGGCTAGAGTGCAGTGGTGCGATCTCGGCTCAGTGCAGCCTCCGCCTCCCCGGTTCAAGTGATTCTCCAGCCTCAGCCTCCCAAGTAGCTGGGATTACAGGCATGCACCATCACACTCAGCTAATTTTTGTATTTTTTTAGAAGAGACAGGGTTTCACCATGTCGGCCAGGCTGGTCTCAAACTCCTGACCTCAGATGTTCTGTTTGCCTTGGCCTCCCAAAGTGTTGGGATTACAGGCGTGAGCCACAGTGCCCGGCACTGTTATATATCTTAAATATACAAAATGAATTTTTTTCTTCCTGGGACTTTTTACACAATGAAATTTACTTAAAAGTGAAAAAAAGTGTGAAGTCCTTGCCCAGAAGGTGATTCCAGTATCCTTATTATATTGATGAAATAGGCCTATTTATACAGAAAAAAATTTAGAGAACCAAATAGCATATCATTAAATGATAAGACAATACAGAGCAGGCAGAGAGCAAGATTTCAATTTAGATCTAATGAAATGACACAGCCAAATATTATGAGCTCTTGTCTCTAGAAAAATAGCAACCATAAGCCTTAATACTTTCATGTCAGCACAGTTTGGTTAATTAATCCATGATTAATCAGGAAAGTTAATTGAATTCACAGAATTTAACGAACTAACATCATGATGGATTTAGTATCCCAATGGAGTTGCGAGCTATCTAACATTGGTTATTTGCACAAGCTGTGATTTTGACCTGACGATTGAGGTTCTTGTAAGCAGTGTGGCAGTTAAATGGATGGCAGTGGGTTCCAGATTAAATAGGATGGCATTAGGTGATATTTTGCAGGCTCTGCAGTTCAGTTTGCTTTCTGGGAAGGGAGTCAAGAAAAAAACAATAAAAGCCCTTGATTATGTAAGCATTAGACCAAAGCAAGGACTCCTCAGAGAGTTCTAACTCTTATCATCTTTGCCTCCTCAGCGCCCTAGTGCATTGCTTGGCACATAGTAGATAATTAGCTAACTAACTGAATGAATGAATGCATGCATGAGTAAATAAACAAACGATTTCTCCATCCATCTCTGAAATACATATTCAATAAATTACTCTGTTCTAGGACCTAAGGTAGGTACTGTATCTAAAAGGTGACTAAAAAGCCCTAGTCCCTGCCCTGGGAGAGTGCCCAGCTTCATCAGGATAGCTGTCTCCCAACAAGTAATTGCATACAATTTGACGTAGTATCAGGTCAGTGACTAGAATGGGAAGGACAGAGAGAACGATCTGAGGGAGGCTTTCACAGAGGAAGTCACACTTAATCTAGATCTTCATGCGCGAATAGATGTTTGCCAGAAAGAGAACTGGGGAAACCATGGTCCACAGAGAAGGATGGCGTTACTGTTAAAGATGGAGGTGCAAAAGCAGAGAGCCTTTGAGGAATGCTGAGTGGCTTTGTGCAGCAAGAATGTGGGAGGAAGCAGAGGGTGGAACCAGAAGGAGGATTGGTGCAAGTTTGAAAAAAGGAGCCGAGAATGCCAGTTTAGGGAGCCTCGACTTTATTTGGACCTAAAAGGGAGTCTTTGAAGCATTTTCAGTATGTGAGTGACATGATCAGATTCATGTTGTAGGAAAGAATTCTTGTAAGTCGACTCAGGTGGGTTGGAGGAGAGAGAGACTCACGGCAGACTCTGGTTAATGGTTGGTATAGACAGGCACAGTAAGACGGCAGCAGGTTGGGTGGGGAAGATAGGTGGCCACGGTAGGAGGAGGATAGAAGGGCACAAGCCCTGGTCAAGTTAATTTCTCTGAGCATTCTTTAATCTGTAAAATGGGAAAAAATAATTCCTGTCTCATAGGGTTGAGATTTTATGAGAAATTGCATGCAAAACTCTAAGTATATATTACCTGGCTTGTAATAAGAACTTAGTAGATATTAGCTGTTTATGATTCACCTGAAGAACAATTATAAGAGCCCCAGCTAAGGCAGTAGCTATAGGGTTGGAGCTCAGGGATGAAAATGAGAGACATTTAGGAGGTTGACTAGAATGCTGAGTCATGTTGCTGCCCCTGGAGCTGAAGGCAGTTTTTTGCTGACATTTGCTGCTGCACAGTCGGCTCTGCTGGCTTCATTATAAACTTCCCATGAGGCCCTGGGTCGTTTGACCTTGGGCCATCCTGGGCTGTCAGGTAGAGCCCACAAAACGAAGTCAGCCTCCATCAAGAGAGGCCCCGCTCTGGTTGATAGCAGGTGCACCTGAGCATCATTGCTCCTGTCCTGGCAGGAGCCCAAGGCACGTCTTGCCTATGTGCTGTGATGCATGGTGATCAGCTTCACTCCTGAGCAGCAGAGCCACATGGGCCCTCCATGTGGAGTGGCAGACGTGATCTGCATTGAGAAAGAGGCTCAGGTGCAGATAGCGGCTTCTGTGAGCCCCAAGTAGGTGCTACTCACTGGGAGAGACTTGAGGGGTGCCGGGAAGGACCTCTGCCCACTGACTTTTCTCTTGGTCTGAAGCCCTGCTGTTAGGAACCTAATCATTTGTATTGAAATGCTCTTTGTCTTCCACTGAATGCAAATACCCTAAGGAAAGGTAGTATATTCATTAAGGGAAGGGATAATAATGGTACCAGAAATAATAATATTGTGACATCAAATGTTTATGGAGAACTGTTTAGTATCACTAAACACTGTGATGGGCACCTTCTATTCA
This sequence comes from Pongo pygmaeus, assembly GCF_028885625.2. Taxonomy (NCBI): domain Eukaryota; kingdom Metazoa; phylum Chordata; class Mammalia; order Primates; family Hominidae; genus Pongo; species Pongo pygmaeus. The sequence continues at coordinate 81,703,222 of NC_072373.2, read as the reverse complement.
TTGCCTCATTTGATTGTTCTGACAGTCCTATGAGGTGAATATTATTACACATGCAGAAATGAGAACTGTGAGAAGTTAAGAAACTTGATTAAAAACACACAGCATGCATCATGGAGAGCACTGTGGTAGAGAGACCAAGAACTAGGGCAAGAGTGAGAGCGAGAGCTGGAGAGAGGTAGATGTTGGGTATGGGATGTTGAGTAGGTTTCCCTGCAGGGGAGAAAACAGGAGAATGGAAGGTAAAGGAGTAGCTAAATTCTGGCCAGGACTGGTTCTGCTTACTTCATTATCATTAAATTTACAGATTTGCTTCCCTCCATGCCACTGGTGCTATCTTAGTTTGGAGGCACAGAGATGATCACAGAGCTCCTAAGATGGGTTGGGTTAAAGACTAGAGAGGACTAGCTTGACTGCCTAGGAGATTCAATTTTCTCTGAGTCTGTCCAACCACAGTCAGAGAGAGCAAAAATCCCTCAAGAGCCAGGATTGGGGATTAATAGTTTTTGCATTCCCTACACAAGGCACAGGACGTGGCACTCAGTAGGTGCTCAATAGATGTTGACCTTAAAACATTACGTAAGGAGTCCCACTGGGACTCAGTTTTGCTCACCTCAGAGCCCTGCACTCCCCTCTGACTGCTCTCTCTGTTTCCAGTGATAAAGGAATCAGAGCTTCTTTACTTATGCATTCAGGAGGGACCACATGAGGATCAAATGGAATTGAACTGCATTGTTTATTAATGATTGCTCATCTGAGCTATTTAAAATTTTAATCCTAAATTCTAAGTTTTCAATCAGAAGTGGGCAGAGAAGACACCGATGGACAAGGCAACTAGCCTGTTCTTCAGGGTTGTGGTGACACATGTATCTCAGACACAGGGTCAGAATGGCTCGATGGTCTCCAAGAGATATAGCATCCCAGCAGTAAGCTGTATATAAACTGTAAAGGTAACATGGGCAGCTCCAAAATGACACTGGAGAGAGCACTGGAAGTTAGGAGGTCCTGGTTTTGCCACTAGTTGTGTGATCTTGGATATCATGTTCCCTTTTTGGGCCTCAATTTGCTCATTTATAAAATTGGGATATTGGATTTGATGAGTAGTTTTCAAACTGCATTGAGATGTGGAGTTTTGATAGTTTTACAATCTATTCCAACTCAAACCTGTTACATTTGGCTTCTGCCCTCCCTATTGCACTGAAATGGAGTTACCAATGCTCTGCAAAACAAAGAGCACTTTTTATTCTCTGCATTCTTTCTGTGAACCATTTTCTTTTCCTTCTTTCCTTCCTTCCATCCTTCCTTCCTTCCTTCCTTCCTTCCTTTCTCTTTCTTTTCTTTTCTTTTTTTTTCTCTTTTCTCTTTTCTTCTTTTCTTTTCTTTCGTCTTTTTCCTTTTTTTTGGCAAGGTCTTGCTCTGTCACCCAGGCTGGAGTGCAGTGGCATAACCACAGATCACTGTAGCCTTGAACCCCTGGACTCAAGTGATGTGATTCTCCCACCTCAGCCTCCAGCGTATCTCAGACCACAGGTGTGCACCACCACATCTGGCTAATTTTTAAAATTATCTGTAGAGACGGGGGTCTCCCTGTGTTATCCAGGATGGTCTTGAACTCCTGGGCCCAAGTAATCGTCCTGCCTCTGCCTTCCAAACTGCTGGAATTGCAGGCAAGAGTCACTGTGCCTGGCCCTGTGTAGACCATTTTCTTCCAGCAGTTCTTTTTCCTTTTGACTTCTGAGGTATCACTATCCTCTGGTTCCTTCCTAGCCCTAACTTCTTCATGGAATCCTCTTCTTTTGCCCACTTAAACTTCGGTGTTTCTCCTCTTACGCTATACCCTAATGGTGAGTGACCTTATTTAAAGCCAATTTCAGCTTCTACAGATGAGTATCAATTATCTCCAGCCTTCCCTCTGGTGTCCCACAGAGCTATCTCTCTACTAGATAGTTCTACTAGGATGCACATAGTCATTTCAATTTCAGTATGCTAAATTCTTGGCAAAACACACAACTTCTGCTATATTTCTTATTCCCTTAAATGGCATCACAGGTCCCTTATTTGTTCATTTCAAGGATGACTCCTTTCACTCACTTGTGCATCTTCTCTAACTGAGCAAACCAGTCACCACCTTCCGTAGCCTCCTTAAACTCTCCCATATCCATTAACATGTCTCCATCCTCACTGATGTTGCCTCGGATTAGTCCTTCATTGCTTCTTGCTGGGGTTACTATATGTAGTTACCATAAAGTAACCCAGGTTAACATTCTTCCTGCCATCAGTATTTTCCACCCTCCAATACATCTTCCATACTGCAGACTGAGTCATTTTTCTCAAATCCAACTTCCAAATTGATATGTCACTCTCCTCCAGTGGATTTTTCTCAATGTGCTCCTTGGTAAAGTGTTTCAAGGTCTGGCTTTTGCTTACCTCTCTAGCATCATTTCTCTTTACTAGGCTACATATATTATTTGCTCCAATAGTACTACCCAGCCAAGGCCTGAGCTTCTAAAAAATCTTTTTGCTTCTTTTTTGTCCTAACTTGCTTTCCTGTCTTTGAGCTTTCCCAGATCATCTTGAAGCCACTATCTTTAAAGTCCTAATATTTTAATAACTTTTAACAAACTTAGGCTATTTATATTTAATAAAATTTATAGTTTCCTTAGGAAAATGCCCATATAAATTAATCACATAAATGAATGGAAACACACATACAAAAATACATGGGAGAATGTGTTTTATGTTACAAAAATGTGATTTATACTCAACTTTCTAAGCACAATTATAAAGTAAGAAAAAGTGCATAGCTTTAAGGAAGTAAGCAAATTTATTAATAGATTTTAATATTGAAAAAATAAAGTAACTTGAGAATATTTTGCTCCTCCTTTAGGAGGTGCAAATGGTTGCCACTGGAAACCATTCTTGCACTGTTCACAGACTGGACAATGATGCATCTAATTAGAACAAGAGTGTAACGGAGAGTGTTTTCCAAATTGTGGGTCAGGTATAAATAATTAGAGGAGATGTTGGCAAGCTTATTATTTGTGTCTAGCTTAATTTTCTTCAGATACATGTTCATATGCAAGGCTGCATTAAGATCAGACTTAATTTTCACTTAATCCATCAAAAAATTTTTCTTAAGCTCAATCAAGCAATGGTACAGTGATTGAAAGAAGCAAATTGCTCATATACTCCAACATGGCTTCATGCGTCATTATTACAATTGATGTCATGACTTATTCCTGGAAAAATATTAAATAGCTATCATCCTGGCCTCATAATTGAGGGGATGGGTGATTTAAAAAAATCTAAAAGATATCTGACTTGATTTGTAAGTAATTTTGACCCATAACATAATTAGGGGCTAAGCTATAAACCATGCATAAATACATGGAATACATTTTGGCAAAAACAAAATTAAGATGAACATTGTCATTATGAATCTCTTAAGTGGAGAAAGAGAAAGTCATTAGATTCCACATAGTTTTCTCTTCCTGGTTGCTTAGTGTTAGCACTCAATCAGATTCATTGAAAAAAGTAGTCCTATGCTGAAATAAGAGTGTTGAAAGAATGTGTGGATGTATTTTAGTGCTGATACCCAGTTACTATTCTAGGTCTATCACTACGATAACTTTTAGCAGTTGTCATGTGTTCTTAGGCAAATCCGCTAACTTCTTTGAGCCCCAGTGTCTTCACCTGTGAAAGGAGAACAATACTAGCAATCACACCCACATCATAGGCCCACTGGAGGCGTAATGAGTTTATATATGGAAAACTCCTACCATAGTGCCTGCAACTTGGTAGGTCCTCACTCAATCCAGCTCTCACAAATGTAAACAAGCAAACACATGTGGAAAACACATAGGCTCAGGCACAGAAGGACAAATATGACTTTCATGTAGGCATGAAGATTGTCTCATGGGTCATAGAGCAATGAAGACAAGCTAAAGAAAAGGAATGGCTCAGGCAGGCAAGTGGACTATTTCATAGAAACCACTTAAGGCAAAATTCTTCATTTTTGGTGATCATTACTATGCTCATTTTATATGCTTGTTGGTTGCTAGTCAGCCATGACATCTCGTAACAGTTTCTAAAAAGGAGTAGATTAAAATTTATAATACTGTTTCTTCCAATTACTCATCCCCACTTAGCCTGCAGGAATAGCTGATAAGGATCTTTTGTAAACTGGTTTCTCAGAATCAAGTTCATAAAGCTATAATTTAAAGCCTTTTCATTCTATGGAATTTGATCCAATGTTATTTCTTTGTGGAGTGGAAAGTGGTAGGTGGAGAGTGGTTGGAGACTGAGGGGATCAGGGCAAGGAGAGTGAGAGTAAAATTAGGTATAAATATATGTCACCATCTTCTAAATTAAGTATAATATTTGGTCTCTTTCTTAGATATACAAGTTGTCTCTGAAATCTTGGAACATTTTCCTCTTATTGAAGGTTCTGAGAAAAGATTCCTGAGGCTCCCCAGGGCAGGATCTGCCTACAAATAGCTGACAAGGTGGATCAGTGATTTGCCAGCTTGAGGCTTCCCAGGGACTGCTCTGAGAAGTGGTGGGGACCCAGAGCCAACTTAGGGTGTGGTTCAAGGCATGGGGCCATTCATACTGGGAGCACCCAGGATGCTCTTTTCTAGAGAGCATCTGGGCAAGAGTGGTGGTGGCATCTGAGCACCAGTGTGCAAGTCCTAGCTCTGACAAGTGAATGATTTCAGGGAAGTCACTTAACCTTTTTGTTCCTGACTTTCTGTGTCTGAAATGTGCAGATTATGGTATCTGTCCTGCTTATCAGAAAACACTGTTTTGAAGAGCAAATTGTATAATGTATATGAAAATACCTGGAAAACAAGAAAGCTTAGTACAAATACAAACCATTCCAGGCTAAAATGGAGATTCTGCGCTGCTTGAAGGAGGAAGGTGTGTTGGAAATGCTACCAACAGGGCTATCCTGATAAGTGGAGGGGTGTGGCAAACCGCGAGACAATATGGAGTGGTGGCTTTTAGCCACCTGAGGTTGAATCCTGATGCTACCACTTATGGCATGCACATGAGGAGCATGTTATTTAACCTCTCTTAGTCTCAGTTTCATCATCTGTATAATGGGAATTATCAAATATTTACTACCTGGGTTGCTGTGAAAATGAAATGAGAAAATACATGTAATGTGCTTGCCATGTTGTAAGCTCTTAGTGAATATTAGCAACATATAAATAGACATAACAGCTCTTCTAGTTTTGTGCTATGGGCTGATTTCATGTATATGACACTTGTTTTTTTTTTTTACACAAGACCTTTCCCAAGTTCTTTATGCCCTACATAGGGGAGGTAAAATGAGGGGAATCACAAAAATTGTGACAATTTCTAGATTAGACATAGTGTAGGTGTTGTCATGTCTGCAGTGTAGAAGTCACCTTGGAAAGAGTTTGGTCATATTTCTTAAACATTTTTTAGGATTGTCTTAGAGATGATCCAAGAACATTTTCTTTCATTCATTCAACAAACTTTTTCTGAGCACTCAGTGTGTAGGATGAGCTAGGCTAGGAGATAAGGATGCAGTGGTGAGTAGGATAAATAAAATTCCTCTGCTAAAGAAGCATATGCTCTAGTAGGGAAGACATAAAAAAGTACATATTTAGCATGTAGTATGTAGCAACTAGAGCTAGGAGGAAAAGTAAGATAGCGGAAAGGGACAGCATTGTCTTTGGGAGGACCCAGGGTGGAGACAGTAGCCACTCTCCCCTGTTCAGAACCCAGGAGCACAGAGTGCAGGTCACAGCTCAAAGGGCATTGTACTTGGCTGTCCAATGTGGCTGTTTTTTTTTTTTTTAATACAAGCATCCATTTTTGTTTTAAGACATGAAATGAGGGAATGACCACATATCCTCTCTGTCTCTAACTGGAGACAGTGAGTTTGGGCAGTTAAGATCCTAGGATCATAACTAGGATAAGGCAGAGGTGACGATCTCCTCCTGCCTGGACCCCTGTCCTGGCCCATCACTACCCATAGGGTAGGTGTGTGTGTGTGTGTGTGTGTGTGTGTGTGTGTGGTCTGGGTGGGATGGGAAGGTGGATGGCTTGGTATACATAAGGTCTTTTTCAGAACACTTGAAATGCAGAGCTTGTCTGATAAGACTTCTGTGACTTGGTTATATTATCTTCACAGCTCACAGTTTCATGGGACATTTGTGCAGATGAAATTGATCAGCAGCAGGAGGAAAATAGTCGTTGCCTAGGCAACTAGCTGATGACTCATCCAGGCTTTGAAGCAGCCAAAGCCATGAGACTGCAGTAATTTTCCAGATGCTTAACTCGCCTTCCTCTTTCTCTTCTCTCTCGTTGTTTCCCACTCTCCATCCTTCATTTCTTTCTCCACACCCACTTCCCTGGATGCTGCTCACTAGATCCTGAGCTCTCTGGAGCAGGTATTGAGACCTTATCCCACCACGGCATATATGGCTTGATCTGCTGCTGCTCCTCATTCTAGCAACCAGGGGATGGATGGCCAGGCTGCAAAAGTCTTGCTGCTACAGAGCTCCAAGATGCTGCTTGTTGCCTTTAATCATAAAAAGCTTAAGTGAGTGTAGCACCTTTTCTCCTAATTGAATCTAACCTAAGCTTATCCGTTTGTCTTAGAGATCTGCAGAGCATTTCTTTGAGGAGAGGCAGTTAAACCTTGGGCCTCCCCAAGCAAAGTTGTGGAAATAATATTTAAAGGTGACAAAGCCCCTTTTGACAGCAGCTCTCTCTGCTGGGTCTTCTCATCCTCTTGGCCCACCTTTCCTCACTCATAATCTGGGGTCTGATTTTCCAGGCTCTTCTTAATTATCCACCATAATGCCCTCTAAAATGCAAAGTGATAGAAGTTTAAACCATTCCCCTTTCCAAAGGCATTTTCATTTTAACAAAGAGCTTTCAAAGGCAAAGTATTTCAAGACCCCAAAGAAAAAAAAATCTTTAATTAGCTTTTCAAATACAGATTTAGGCAGAGGGGCTTTGGTGGTGGTTTGTGTCTGGTAAGGTTTTCCCCTGCACATCATATGTGCAGTACCTTCTTTGCTGCTGATACTGACTTTAAAGACATTCATATTGGATACTTGTCGGTGCCTCAATTTTGTATCCCACCCCACCCCCCATACATGTGTATTCCATTCACATATGTACACACACACACCCTTGAGCAGCAGGAGCAACCGATGGCGAAAAAACAAACCCCAAGTGATAAAGTTTGGTTCACCCGCTTTTACTAATTGGATGTATGTCAAGCATCTATTCAATGCAGAACATGGTAGCCATCATTGGGATTGGGATGTCTCAAAATGGCTTACAGTCAGAACAGATTAAAGGCAAGCAGACACACACTTCTGTGGGAATGAGTAATACAGTTTGGGGAGAGGGTGCTGGTTATGACTGCCTCTCAGAGTTTGCCCTCTGGGTCCCTTTACTGTTCTTGGTCTTAATTAATTCAGTTGGCTCAGGCCTATGAGAGCTTCCTCACTGGTGCTCCACCTGTCCCACCACAGTGTCACTCCACCTTGAGGTGACCAGCCTGCACAACCACCAGAGTCACAGACAGATGCTCGTTTCCTTCATCCTTTCCTGAAGACAGCTCTCCTTCTGGTTGCAGGGACCTTTACAGTCTGAAAAGACGCTGAACACATATCCTTCCAGTCTCTCTGTGCATTTACACATACAGAAACACACACGACTTCTGAGATAGGTGAGTCCTTAAAGGGTACACACTCCAGCCATCTGTCTAGTGCCGGCATCACTTTGAAAGCATCTCCAATGGTCATCATTGTCATCTCACTGCACTTGAATGCCCCAGAATGAGCAGCTGCTTCTCACAAGAAAACTCCTTTGTTTTTGGACAAGTTTTAATGTGAATTTATTTGTGCACTTATTGAACAATTCCTTTACTCAACAAAAATGAATTGACATGCCTATGGTTTTTAGACACTGGAGGTGCAATGGTGAGCAAAACCATCATTGCCAACATGGCTTATGGTCTTCAGGGGAGGCAAAATTAACTGAACAATCAAGCAGAACTATATTACCGACGAGGAAGAGTCCTGGGAGGCAGCAGCTCCTGGGAAGGAGCGATGAGACCATAGTGTAGGGAACTCTGGACCAGTGAAGATGGAAGGCAGGGGTCAGGGAGGTCCAGAAATGGCTTCCTTGGGAAAGCGATGCAGGGGCCAAAGAATGGAGTTAGCTGGGCATGGCGGGGTTGGGTGGGAGGAAGAGCATTCCAGGCAGAAGGAATAGATTGTTAAGAGATTATCTTGAAGTGGCAGGAACCACAGCAGGTTTGAGAAAGGGAAAGGAGGCCAGTGTGGCTGGAAAGTCCAGAAATGGGCAGCAAACATGGCTTCCAGGACACTGTGGTGGAAGCCCCAGCTTACTTGCAGTGCAATTCAGATGAGGGAGCGATAACGGTTTCTTGCTTTTTCTCTCCTTCTTCCTCTGCTCCATGTTGCCCTCCTCCTCTGACTTCTTTTGTTTTTTTTTGTTTTTCGGAGCTAAAAATATAAATACAGACAGTCCCTGAGTTATGGCGGCTCGACTTAATGGTTTTTTGACATAACGATGGTGTGAAACTGTCACAGATTCTATGTAATGTACAGTATTCAATAAATTATGTGAGCTATTCAACGCTCTATTATAAAATAGGCTTCGTGTTAGGTGATTTTGCCCAAATGTAGGCTGAGGGAAGTGTCCTGATCACCTTTTAAGGTAGGCTAGCCTAAGCTACAATGTTCAGTGGGTTAGGTTGTAGTAAATGCATTTTCGACTTATAAGATATTTTCAACTTATGACACATTTATCAGGATGTAATCTCATTGTAAGTTGAGGAGCATCTGTCACCTTTTGTGAGTAAACATGCTCAGATGCAGCAACATTGACCTGCAACTCTTCAAGATGGTTTTGAAGAGTAGGGTGGATTTTGACTTACTTGGTACTTGTAACAGTAATGAAAAAAGAGACCTTGGAACCTTGCAGTGACTTGGACTGTCTTCTGCTTTTTTCAGTCTCTTCAGAAGTGTCCTTGTCTTCCTGGCCTCCAATTGCTCTGCTGATGTTGGTGGCTGTGGCCTGATACTTGTGCATCTTGTAGCTGGGTTCTTTTTCCTTTTCTCTCTCAAATTGGTCAGAGCCCAGCATCTGCCCCCAGGATGATCAGATCTTGTCTCTGCTCTTGCTGTATTTTTGTCATGTTCTCAAATGGCTTTGTCCCCATGTCCACCTGAAGCTTGTGGAGTCAAGTCTTCTGATTTCTGCTCCTATAAGTCCTGGTGCAGCAGGATAATTTAGGAATCAGAGAGACCGAGGGTCGAGGAGGATATATATTATTTATTATTTAGGTGCACCGGCCCAGTCAGATTAACATCCAAAAAGATTGAGCCCTGAACAAAGAGTCTGCTTACCTTTTAAGTATTTTGTGGGCCAGGGAGATCTGTGCAGGGGGAAGCATATTACAGAAGAGAGAAACAAAGACAGTTATTCAATTGAGATACGCACTACGTTATTTCTTACTTTCCAAGGAAAAACACGTTTTATGACTTGAGTTTATCTGCCTAGTGACCTTGCAGCTGCACAGCTAGGGAAACAGGGTCTTCACAATGCCTGGGAAAGGAGGAGAGATAAGACTCACTAGCCACAGAAAAACAGGCAGTTAATTTTTAAAGGGCTTCAGCTCTTCCTCTTCCTCAAGGGGAATTGGGTTTTCTTATATACAATTGAGTTTTTGCTTACACATTCTTTAATTTCTTTTAATTCCTATTTCACTGGTAGGCTGTGGGCTCTCAGCTAGGAGCTCACTGTATAAGGGAATGTGTGCAGGATGAGAAGTATGGACTAGATGTTTTGTTTTCTACCATAGAACAGCAAGGGGAACCTTCTGTGTTCTGTGGGGAACCCATGATCTCAGCAGCCAGACTTGATTCTGGATTAAGCTAAAAGAGAGGATAAAGGAATTCAGGAAATCTTTTCTTGCATGACTACTGGCTTGCTGCAAAATTCCATTTTAAAGTAAAAAATCAGAATATGAACTCTTCCTCCCAGCTTCTTTGCATTTTTCCTTTACAGTTTTAATCTTTCCCAGAGCAGATGGATGACTCTGGCCATCTAGGGGATACATTTACTTTTTTGGGTTGGCATAAGAGAAAAGTGTGTGGGGTGTGTCTATGTTTCAAAGTAGGATTTCTGTTACTACAGTATTTTAAGGATTTTGGGTGCTTCTCCCTAGGATCACTGGGAAGTCACTGAAGCATTTTTAGCAAGGGAGTGACAGATTCAGATTTGCATTTTTAAAAAGACCTTGCTGTCTACTGTAGAGAATAGATTGGATGGGGCAAGCTACATACAGGCAGATCAGTCGGCAGTTAGTGGGTGGTGGCAAAGGAGATAAACAGAGACAGAATTGAGGGATGTCTAGATAGTTAGACAATACGATACGGAGACGGATCAGATATAGGGTTGAAGGAGAAATAGGTATCAAGAAAGAACCTCAGTTTCTGCTTTATATGACTGGAGAAATTTGGGGACCATTTACTGAGAAAGGGAGTAGAAGGAGACCCAGATTTAGAGAGTGGTGAAAAATGATGTCCAGTAGGACATTTTGGGTTTAAAGTATCTCAGAGAAATGCAAATGGAGATGATCAGTAAGTGGTGGGATGTTCGAGTCTGAAGCCCAAGGCAGAGTCATTTATGTGTAAATGTCTTAGTCTGTTTGAGTGGCTTAACAAGATACCACAAACTGGGTAGTTTATAAACAACAGAAATTTATTTCTCACAGTTCTGGTGGCTGGAAATCCAAGATCAAAGTGTCAGCAGATTTGGTGTCTGGTGAGGGCCCACTTTCTGGTTCACACATAGCTCCTGCTAGCTGTATCCTCATGTGGTAGAAGAGGCAAAGCAGCTCTCTGGGGCCTCTTTTATAGGGGCACTAATCCCATTCATGGGGGGTTCCACCCTCATGACCTAATCACCCCCTAAAGGCTCTACCTCCAAATACATCACATTAGTGACTCACTTTCAACACATGGGTTTGGGGGCGCATACACGTCAGACCATAGCTGTAAGTGAACATATGTGCAGTGGAAGCAAACAACCCAGGGAGGGAGCATGGAAGGAGAAGAGAAGTGGGTGTTGGATGATGAAAGAAAGCACAGAGGTCTGGTGGTAGATAGAGGTGACTTATATTAAATGTATACAAATAATTTATAGTAAGAGAGGCTTTTCTTCTTAAAGAGGGGAAAGCCTTGAGCACTTTTAAATACACAATCCTGAGATAGTGACAAAGTGAAGAGGAGAGAGTGGATGGATTTAGAGCACAGCTTCCCTATCTCCTTTCTCAGATAGGGAAAAAGAAACTTCCTCTATGACATAAAGGAGGGAGCAAGGGTTCACCTAGAGAAGATAAATTTGTAGTGGGGAGACCAGGACTTGAAGGCATTACCATCTGATGATCTCTGTTTTTGTTGTCATGTAGGATACAAGATCCCCCAGAAAGTGGATTGGCTTTTAAGGATGGGGTTTTGGTTGGGGATTTAAGGATGTGGTAAAGATGTTGCTGTGAGGTAATGGGAGACAGGTGAACTGGGACAAATAGGGTAGATGATAGTATTTTGTTGTGTCATCTCTAGCCTTGACTTTATGTGTTTTCCCCGCTCCGGCCTTTTCTTCTCTGACTCTTCCCAACCACCGGTTCTCAGGATCTATTGCCTTCTCCATTGGATTCTTTCCCCATTCCACCCCCAATTACTATCCTCAGACTGAGAAAATGATGCACCCATTGAGTTAACAAATCAAAGAATCACTCCATAAAGGTCAACCATTTGTTATTTGAATAAAACTTTAAAAACAAAACAAAACAAAACACCATTTCCCTTAATTCTCTGTAGCAAATTGGAATCTTCCTCTTTACTCGCCTTCTTCCTTTTCCCCAAACTAGGTGTGCTAAGATTCCCTATGAGTTGCCCTTCTGCTAAAAGATTAAGAGAGGAGAATAAGTTCATGAGCACGGCAAGGCTGCCAGAAACTGGGAGATCCAATTAAGACCATTGTAAGCTTTGCTGCCATCAGAGGAAGAAAAGTTAATTGCATGAAATGAACAAATATTTGAAAAACACAGTAATTTCAAAACATCTAAAAGCAATTATTTTGTTTCGGTCTGTGTGGAAAACATTAGAGTAAAAAACAGATTAAAAAATAAAGATGGCTAATGCTACTAATGACAACTTTATAATAAGAATACATGAAAAACAATACGTATGACTGCCCTTCAAAACCGTAATATATTCTCAATATATGTCAATATATGAACAATAAAAATATGCATAAAGATGTAATGAATATATTGTACAATAAAAATATACATGAAGATATAATCAATATATTGAGAATATATTACCTATTTATTGGAGTGTAGCAGGATAGCATTAGCTACAGAATATAATTCTTCCTTTTAGAATTGTGATTGAAGTTCAAAGCTGAGCACAGAAGGTGCAAAGAGCATATTTTCTACCTTCAGAGGATCATTGTGAGTTGCTGAGGCCAGTCTTCAGAGGACTGTACGTAAAGAGGAGAACTGAAGAGAGAGGAAAAGGCTATCTTTTACAGGAATGCAGTGTTTGTGTTAAGGGATGATTCTTTTTCCTCCTCTTTGCCTCCTCCCCCTGTGGATATTGCAAGACAGCTACCTATAACATTACAAATGGCTAAGGCAGACCCTCTTGTAAGTTTCAAAACCACTGGGGAATCTGATTGTTGGTGGCTATTGGGGTATGGAGAAAGTCAAACAAAGAAAGTGAGAGAGAGAGTATAAATAAGGAGCTAGAATACATTTCCCCTGTTTGGTGTGATAAGAATGCTGCTGTTAAAATTAGATTTGGCTGCAGGTGACAGAAAACCTAACTAGTAACAGTATGACTTAAGTTAGATACTTATCTTGCTCTCTCATATAAACAAAGTCCATGGATCTGGGCAATCTAAAGGACTTCCAGTTCTGGTAATAATAGAGAGGCAATCTGGGCCAGCCACCACTGCCAAAGGCAACAAAAAGCTGGGAAAAAACCTCTCCTTAAAATCATCAAAGAGCTAGCAAGATAGTGAGACATACCAGGGTATGACCCAGAGAAATGAGTAACACCAGGCCACTTTTGTCCTGGGGGTACTTTTCAGTTCAAAGGAGACCAGAGAGACTGATTCTTACTTTCTGGTGGCTCCTGAAGAAGAAAGAAAAAGCAGTAATTGGTGGACCCTGGTGAATCACCTCTGCTTTATGCTGTGGCCCCAAGGGGCTGTACTTTAGGAGTGTAGATAAACCAGAAATTTATTTCCTTGCACAAGAGTCCAGTTTCTTTGTGTCATATGATGTTCACAAATCCAAAGGCCTTCAACCTAGATTAAAGTGGTCTTCTACTGCTAATGTCTCTAGTGCTTGGTAGAAGCCAACAAAAATGCCCTAAGAAAATAACAATACATTAGGTCTCAAATTATTTCAGCAAATACTTTTGTTTCAAATAAAATATGTAGTACACCATCAAAGATAATGCAGCACATGAGGAAATAAGACATGATGAATAAGAACCAACAGAAAAAAAGACAGTTTAGGTACATAAGTGATAATAGATATTGGAATTATCAGACAGAGACTATAATACAATTGTTTGCTCTCTAAAAGAAAATAAATACTTGAAAATTTTAGCAAAACCCAGAAATTCCAAAAAGTGACAGAATAGAGTTAAAAAGAGTATCAAATAGAAATCCTAGAACTAAAAAGCACAATAAGAAAAGTAAAGAACTCAGATGGAATTAACAGAAAATTAGATATAGTTGAAAAGAGAATTACTAAATTGAATATTATTAGAAGAATATATCCAGTGTGGAGAGCCAAAAGGATAAAAAGACTGAAAAGAGGGTAAGAGACAGGGAGAGTACAGTGAGAAGGTAGGACAATCATCTGACTCTTAGAAAGAGGGGAAGGAAATAGTACATCTGTAAAATTTTTCTAATGGGGCAGAGGTGATATTTGAAGTGATAATGACAGAATTTTTCAAAACTGATTAAAGACATTACTCTGTAATTTTAAGAAGTCTAATGTGTTCCAAACAGAATATATTTAAAAAGGATCCATGCTTAAACATATCATAGGAAGAAATATTAATACCAAGAAAATACCTTGGATTACCTTGAAAGTAGTAATAGTTTGGCCAACAGCTAACTTCTCAATAGGAGCAGTGGGATTACAAATACAGAGCACTCAACATTCTAAAAGCAGAAAACACCAAGTTAAAGCTCCATGTCTAAGGAGAATAAAGACATTTCCAGACAAAACAAAACTGCGAGAATGTGTCATCAGCAGATCAACAGAGAAGGAAATACTAAAGGATAAAGAAGAAGGAAAATGATGCCCAATGAGAGAATTTAAGATGAATGAGAACATTAATATGCAGATAAATGGAACTAAATAATGCTGTATAAAGCAATCATCAGCGTCATCATCACATCCTTTGGAATTTAAAAAAAATCTACAGAATTAAATATAGGACAACAGTTGCCTACAACAGGGGTGGAGCAGGGGTCAGAGAATGGAGTTAAAATGTCCTAAGGTCTTTACATTGTCTAGGAGGAGTGAGGGTATCAATTATCATCAGAATTTGTTAAGTCATAAATGCATATTATAATTTCAAGGGTAATTATTGAAACAATTCAAAAAAGTGTATAATTTATGAACTAGTGGAGGGGAAGAAGTAAATGATTAAAATATAATCAATTCAAATACAGCAAGAAAGAAGAGAAAAAATGTAAATAGCCATGTAGTAAATAACCGACTTAAGTGCTAACATGTCAAATTATGTTACATGTAAGTGGAGTAAATACCCTAACCAAAGTTATCTGACTGTATTAGAAAGAAAGCATATATTCTTTACAAGAGACCAGCTAAAAGACTGCAAGTAGAATGTTAGAAAAAGATATACCATACAAACTGAAACCAAAACCAAAAGTCAAAGTACCTATTTTAAAATCAGATAAAATAGACTTTAAGAGAAAAAAAGCATTATTGGAAATAAACAATCTCTAGATAATGACAAAGGACAATTCCTCAGGTTATAAGTCACTTCTAAATTTCTTTACTCCAAGTAACATAATCCCAAAGTACATAAAGTAAAAATTATCAAAACTTCAGGAATAAGTAGAGAAACTGACAACCATAGTGGATGATTTTACTATACTTCTGTCAGTAATGAATAGAGCAATCAGACAAAAATCAGTAAGAATTTAAAAGAGTTGAACAACACATTGAGCAAACCTGAGAATGTTTCGGGAACTGTTCTAGGTATTGGAGAAAGAGCAGTAGATAAAACAACAATCTTGGCTCTCATAAGGAAAGCTACGAAGAAACATCAAGCTGAGAAGGTAATACAGAGTACTAGGGGTTGAAGGGTGGTTTGCAAATTTTAGTGGGGTGGTCAAGGAACACCTGACTGAGAAGTTGACATTTGGGCAAAAACCTCAAGGTGGTGGGAGGAAGAGCATTCCAGGAAGAGCGAATAGCAAGGATACTCCTAATACCACATCCCAGCTCTCTCCCATTCCCCAGGGATGACCTCAAATATGAGGAAAGAAAGAGATTGCGTGAGAAAGGGAGTGGCAAAGTGGAGGGAACTTGATCTTGGAAAAGAAATCTAGAGGCAGAAATAAAATTTTGAACTTTGTCTCAAAAAAATTCCAGCCCTGGTCTTGGCTCAGAGGAAGAATAAAGTTGTAATGATGAATTTTTATTTTACAGGAATTTATCCATTTTTATTCTATAGTCATTTATGCATTAAATAAAATTTTAAACCACACACAGAGATCTCTAATCTCACCACCTTCGCAGAATTATTTTCATTTACTAGTTTTCCTTCTTGTCTTATCTATATGGATGCCTCTTTTTTTCAACTCATAGAAAACCTTTATTGAGACCAGATATGAGTCACAGAGTTAGGTGACTCATCGCCCACAATTTCTATGAGCCAGAACCTGAAGGTGAAAGAGTGATGATCTCCATGGACACCCTGTGAAGAATGGTTCTGGGGCATTCAACTACACGAGTTGCTTGGTAGCTCCTGAGGGCATGATGGGTAATAGAGGATTAGAGCAGTTGAGTCAGAAGTCAGGGTCCTCAAAATAGGAAGGGCTGGGGCAAAAGCAGCACAAATGAGCCTAGTTTCTATTCTGCACACATGGGCAAAAAGGCAGCAAACAGCAGCATAAAAGGGAAGGGGGCCCAAATTAAAAAAAAACAACCCATAAAACACAACACTTTATCAATAAGAAATCAATTTTCATCAATCCACTCTGAAAGAAGCCATGGAAAAATTCAACCTCCTCAGCAGAAACTTATTCCTAAATTTCTAATGAATGTATACTCTTCACTGCAGATGTGGGTTGGTTCTGAATTTAGAATTATTTTGGAAAGTGATGGAGTCCCAAAACAGGAGGCTCGGGTGGATGGGCACTTTCTTGTCTTCAGAGCTGTGCTTTGCTGCTTTCCCCAGAAATTCCAGACTCCTCAGAAATCAAGCAGATGGGTTTCCTCTGCACGGCTGCTGTTGACTTGTTAGACCATACAGTATGGCTTTAGCCGCTGCTTCTCCCTGGCTGGCTTAAAACCCAGCTTTCTAGGGCCCTGTTGTATTTTTCTGTTTTTAAGCTCTTAGCCAGAGTGGTGTTGAGTTTCATTCTTAGACTCCTTAATGTCAGGAACTGTAGACTCCATGTTTTGCATTTTCTTATCCGTCACATACTGGGGCTGATCATTGGATCTTGTTGATAGGAAATCTCATTGTCACGTTGCTGGGAGCATTGCAAAGCAGACTGAAGGAACTCCCTGATGCGTAGGTGAGGAAGCCGTGAAGGCACCTCCCGACCCAGGCCATGCAATATGAGGCTGAGGTGCCAGGTACTTCAATGGCAGGATCCTGGTGACCTGGTGCTGTCCAGGGCACTTCCTGTGCTAAGCTGTTAGTCTGGGCCCTCTAACAAGCCAATGCCAAGATGGGATTAGGTGTGCGAGATTTTATTAAAGGACCATGAGAGGAAATGAGGAAGAGGCTGGGAACAGTGGGAGAGCTGTAAGACTGGAATGCAAATCTGACCCCAACAGAAGGAGAGAGGAAGGGGAAGTTGGGTGGAAGCATTTTAGACTTCTGTGTAGCCTAGGGAATGTTCAAGAAGGCCTTTGACAGTCCTGGAGCCTCAGAGTGCCATGTCTCACAGGAGCGGGTCAGCTGTAGCATCCTTGCTGCTCTCATCTATGACCCGGAGCCTCTGGGAAAGCATGGCCTCCATACAAACACCACAATGGGTTTCAGAGAGCAATGCATTTCACAGAGCAGGAGCTGGCACTATTGTCCATTATGCTGCAGGGATGGAGGGGCTGGTGGTGGTGGCAGCGGTGGGTGGCAGAGTGAGTGGGGTGGTGAGGGTGGGGGCTGATGTGGTGGTGGGGGCTGGTGGTTGGGGGTGTTGGGGGTGGTGATGGTGGTGGTGGTGGGGGGTGATGTGTGGTGGTGGTGGGGATGAGGGTAGGGAGCTGGTGGTGGAGGTGGGGATGTGATGGTGGTGGGGAGTGGTTGAGTGGGTGTGGTGGTGGGGATGGGGGTAGGGAGCTGGAGATGGTGGTGGGGTGGTGGTGGGGGGGTGATGGTGGGGGTGGTGGTGTGAGGGTGGGGTTGGTGGTGGTGGTAGTGGTGGGGGCTGGTGGTGGGGGATGGTGGGGGTGGTGATGATGGGTGGTGGTGGGGGCTGGTGATGGTGGGTGTTGATGGTGGTGGGGGGTAGTGGGGGTGGTGATGGTGGTGGTGTGGATTGGTGGGGGGTGGTGGGGGTGGTGATGGTGGTGATGGGGGGTGGTGGTGGGGAGTGGTGGGGGGTGTGGTGGTGGAGGGTGTGGTGATGGTGGGGTGGTGGTGGTGGGAAGTGGTGGGTGTGGTGGTATGTGTGGTTGTGGTGGTGGTGGTGGAGGTGATGGTGGTGGTCGTCGCGGGGGGTGGTCGTAGTGGGGTGATGGTGGTGGTGGTGGGTGGTGGTGGTGGGGTGGTGGTGGGGGGTGATGGTGGTGGGGTGGTGGTGGTGGGTGGTGGTGGTGGGGTGGTGATGGGGGGTGTGGTGGTGGGGTGGTGGTGGTGGGGAGTGGTGGGTGTGGTGGTGTGTGTGGTTGTGGTGGTGGTGGGGGTGATGGTGGTGGTCATCGTTGTGGGTGGTGGTGGTGGGTGGTGGTGGTGGGGAGTGATGGGTGTGGTGGTGTGTGTGGTGGTGGTGGTGGTGGGGGTGATGGTGGTGGTCGTTGCTGGGGGTGGTGGCAGGGGGTTGGTGGTGGTGGTGGTGGGTGGTGGTGGTGGGGTGGTGGTGGGGGGTGTGGTGATGGTGGGTGGTAGTGGTGGGGTGGTAGTTGTGGAGTGGTGGTGGGAGGTGCTTTTAGGGGTTTGGAGGTTTGCAAGGTGCGTACCCATGGCTGCTATATAAAGTTCTAGAACTGTCTTACTAGACCACAGATAGGTGTGAATCTTCACCTCAGTAGGTACTAACTGTGAAGTGAAACCAATTATATTCACATGGAAAAAAAAATATCTCTCTAGTAGACGTGACCTCAAAGGAAGGAAGCAAAAGCAGCAGGAGGGAAAAGGGCTCCAGGCGGAGGGAGTTGAGCCTTTTATTTGGGCTGTGAACAGTGCTCTTCACCATTAGACTCCATCTTTACCACGCTTCATTCTTCGCAGCCTCCTCCTAAGACACTAACTAGCAATTCCAAATATTTCATCTTCACTCACAGGTTATACTCCTTTATATGACTTCCAAAGGCTAGCTGATGTATTTTTCCCTTGGGGAGTGAGGTAGGACAGAAAAAGAATAAACCATGTATGTGGGCTGCTGCCTGCAAAAGTCTTTCCAGATCTCTAGTGAGTGATATAGCCCAGGGTGGCGTTTGGTGTACCAGCAAGACCCTGCAACCCTCAGTCAAGAAACTCAAGTTCTAGTCATTTGTTTTTGCCCATCAGTTACTTCATGATCCAGGCAGTTCGTTTCCTTCTCTGGGGCTTTAGTATCCTCAGCTGCAGAATGAGAGAGCAGGCAACTTTTTTCAAAGGATTGATATTCTATAATGTCTATATTTTATTTATTTCAAAATTAATTAATTATTTATTTCAGAGCCAGTGTCTCACTCTGTCTCCTGGCTGGAGAGTGCAGTGGCATGATCATAGCTGACTGCAGTCTTGAACTCCTGGGCTCAAGGGTTCCTCCAGCCTCAGCCTCCCGTGTAGTCCTGTATTTTAAAATGGCAGGTGTGTACGGGAGAGGCAATGGGCTGGAAATCAAATGTCCTCAAGTTTTACCAAACACTTCTTTCTGCCATTTTTCTACTTCAATTATTGCATTTCTACAGTCCTGAATTGTCATTGTTTACTTACATGTCTGCCTTTAAACTGTGAATCTCTGGAGGGCGGGATCCATATCTCTCCTATCTATGTTCCCAGAGCCCCTTACACAATGCCTAGTACACAGCGAGTACTAGTGCCGTGAATGCTGGTGGGATTGGCTAAAGAAACTGATGCGGCCGGGCGCCATGGCTCACGCCTGTAATCCCAGCACTTTGGGAGGCCGAGGCGGGCGGATCACGAGGTCAGGAGATGGAGACCATCCTGGCTAACACAGTGAAACCCCGTCTCTACTAGAAATACAAAAAATTAGCCTGGCGTGGTGGTGGGCACCTGTAGTCCCAGCCACTCGGGAGGCTGAGGCAAGAGAATGGCGTGAACCCGGGAGGCGGAGCTTGCAGTGAGCCGAGATCCCGCCACTGCACTCCAGCCTGGGCGACAGAGCGGGACTCCGTCTCAAAAAAAAAAAAAAAAAAAAAAAGAAACACTGATGCAGTGGCTAGATGTGGTAGCACTGTGAGAAACTGTGAGCTTGACATGCCTGGGTTCAAATCCTAGTTTTGCCACTTGCTAGTTGTGGGTCTTGGACAAATTACTTTTTGAGCCTCCATTTCCTAATTTTAAAATGGCTGTAATAGTTCTTACCTGGCAAGGTTATTGTGAAAATTAAGTGAGATAATTCATGTTATGTGCTTCTCAGCACGTGGCAGATGCTGTTTTGAAGACTTTGTCACTTTGGTCCTGTGACCATCATGCTAAAGGCTAGAAGTGAAGGTTGGGGAGATTAGTAATTCGATTGTTAATCCATAGCAAAATATTTCAGGATATTTTGGTCTGCATTTTGCAGAAAATATCTTAATTCTAGCCTGCATTTTATCATCTACCACAGACCTAAGTAGTCTTTTAATTGGCAGTAGCATTACTGTCTCTGGCTGTGAAAAATAGGCAGTTCTCCAAAGACCTTTCCATGTCTGTGCTGAAAGGTGCAATGCAGAATTTTGCTGCAGTGAGTCTGCAGGCACTGTCTTGCTGAGGAAGCATCTTAGACTTCCCGAAGCTGGTTTTGTGAAGTTGCTGTTTTGCATAATAATACATTTGGCCTAGAAAGGGCTTCAGGAACATCACTGTCTTTTATACCGTGAACCCGATTATATTAATAAACTCCCAAAGAGCAAGTCAATCACTTTTCTCCTTGGGCCTCTTTGGTGCCATTTAGAAAAGTATCTTGTCAGTGGAGTACTGGTACCTGTACCTCCCTGTGATCTACATGGACTGGGGCTAGGTGCAAATCAAATGCCCCCTTCCTTCTGTCTGTAGAAGAAGAAAAGCAAGAGACAGGAAAATATATTCAGATTTACTAACCTGGGACTTTCTGATTGGAGACTGATTATCACTTGATGTTCAAGTTTAAATGGGTCAACAAAAAAATGTATCTCCATCCTCAGGAACGTCATTCCAGTTGAGTTTGATTTTATTTATTTATGTGCTTGTAACTAAAAGTTTCCTCTGGAAGGAATAAAGTTATAGGAAGTTAAACAAAATTATTAACAGTTTCTCTGTCTTCTTAATGCCACAGTTAAATATTGCTCCCACTAATTATAATAGTAGTTATCCTTTATTGAATAATTAGTATATGTTAACTATTGTGCTAAGTGCTTTACATGTTTAATCTCTTTTTCATTTTTAAAACAATTTGCAAGGAAAGAAGTATTTATTCCCTATTTTGCTGTAAAGGAAACTGAGACTCCACAAATGACATCTTTACCTAATTTCATTACAATGTCCTTCATTTAATACTCTGCTTACCTGACACTGCAACTCTGCCTTCTGAGCCCTCGTGTCTACATTTGTAGGCCTTCAGTGTCTTCCCTCACTGTTGTTCCAAATGCAGTCTCAGCAGTGACTCTAGTATCTGAGTATCTGAGCATGGGCTGGCTGCAGTCCATCACTATTGGTTGTTGTGGGACCTTTTTGCTTTTTTGCTTATATTCTAAGTAGATGAGGATATCAGGTCACTACCAGAAAGGAGCTATGGTACTGTGTTATTTTGTAAAACTGGTGGTAAATATATGGCATTTGATAAATCTTGAGATGGTATAGGCTCAAAGTAAAAGTGGGTTTTAGAAAGTATTTAGGCAGGCCGGACTTGGTGGCTCACACCTGTAATCCCAGCACTTTGGGATGCTGAGGGGGGTGGATCACTTGAGGTCAGGAGTTCAAGACCAGCCTAGCCAATGTGGTGAAACCCTGTCTCTACTAAAAACAAAACAAAACAAAAATTAGCTGGGTGTGGTGGCAGGTGCCTGAGGAGAAGGTAGCAATATTCAAACAATTTGATCATAGGAAACAGGGCAGCGCTTCGCAGCTAACCCAATGAATTCAAGTCTATCTCTGACACCAGCAGAATGTTTCCTGCTAGAGCTTAATGGTTTTCTCTGTTCTTAACATCTTAACTTCCAATTAAAATTGTCTCTTAAGAGACCTGTGGATCCAATGCCCTCATTTACAGATAAGAAAACTGGGCCGGGCGCCATGGCTCACGCCTGTAATCCCAGCATTTTGGGAGGCCAAGGGGGGAGGATCACGAGGTCAGGAGTTCAAGACGAACTGGGCAACATGTCGAGTGACTCTATCTCAAAAAAAAATAAAGAAAAGAAAGTATTTAGGTAAATGTATACAAGAGGTTTTACTATGAATATGGGGACTAAGATTCCTATGGCTATCACCTCTTCTTTTGTTCTGCTTCTCTTGGGAACATATGTTCCTCAAATCCCAGCAGGCATCTTCATCAGTTCTACTGGACAATGTGTGGTGCCACCCAGCCCATCATTCTGGTACTCATTTCCACCAAGTGTGGATGGGGGGGTTGGTGAGGGAGAGTGAAGAGATGCCTGGTATCTGCAAGCCTGATTTCTCTTCTCAACTGTACCACCCACCAGCTATGAGACTTTGGGGGAAGTCAATTAATCTCTCTGGGCTGAAAAAGGGCTGAAAAACTGAAGTTTTCTTTTTTTTTTGAGACAGAGTCTCGCTCTGTCACCCAGGCTGGAGTGCAGTGGCACGATCTTGGCTCACTGCAACCTCTGCCTCCCAGGTTCAAGTGATTCTCCTGCCTCAGCCTCCTAAATAGCTGGGATTACAGGCGTGTGTCACCACACCTGGCTAATTTTTGAATTTTTAGTAGAGACGGGGTTTCACCATGTTGGTCAGGCTGGTCTCGAACTCCTGACCTCGTGATCCGCCCACCTCGGCCTCCCAAAGTGCTGGGATTAAAGGCATGAGCCACCACACCCGGCCCAGTTATTTTATGTATAAAATGAGGGCATTGGATCGACAGGTCTCTTAACAGACCATTTTAATGGGAAGTTAGCATATTGAGAGCAGAGAAAACCATTAAGCTCTAGCAGGAACATCCTGCAGGTGTCAGAGATAGACTGTTGAATTCATTGGGCATAGCTGCGAAGCGCTGTCCTATTTCCTATGCTCAAATCGTTTGAATATTGCTACCTTCCCCTCAGATGTTGAAAGCATGTCTTCCTTTTTCAGATGAGAGATCCGAGGCTAATTTTGGCCGTTGGTTATTGCTGATTACTTAATTTGCAGGTCAAATGCAATGTCAGTGAATGGCAGATGAGTGGCAGCTGATGTGATGGTAGCCAGGAATAATTGCCAGTAAATGGAGAGGGCTGCCCTACTTTGCTTTACTAAAGTTAGCAGGCGCCTGCAGAGACTTGTATGGCTCCTAATGATTTTTGTTAAGTTTGGAGAACAGTTGGACTGTAGATTAATTTCACCATGTTTCTTCCTGACATTTCTCATTTAAAAGGTGCTAAAATTCTAAAATGAACAAAAATCAAAAGTGTCTTCTTTACTTAAGGGGAAAATTGCCTCTTTGCAGAAATGCTTTCTAAGGAATATTGACTTCTTGATTTGACTGAGACATTCATCTGTCATGAGCTTCCTCACTGACGCTACTTACCTTTCTTCTTCCAAGTATTTGTTTCCATGCACGTTTGTTCTTTCTTCTCTTTTGTCTGAGATAAAAAGATAGTGTTCCTCTTTTCTAAGTACCAACTCTTCCACCTGCACTCTGGAATTATCTTTCTGATTTCAAAAGTAATACATATTTATTGCAGAAAATGTGGAAATTGTGGAGATGTAAAAGAAGAAAATAATATCACTCATAATCCCACCACGTAGAAACAGTTGCTGTTAACATTTTGAGGTCTTTCTGATTTTTTTCTAAGCACACTTTTTAAAATAATAAAATTGGGATTCTATTGTACACTAATTTGAATGGCACTTAAAAAATTAATATACAAAGAGCATTTTCCATGCTATTAACTATGTTTTGAGAACCTTGTTTTTTTTTTTAATGATTGTATCAGCTTTCTTTCTTTTCTTTTCTTTTTTTTTTCTACTTTTTTTTTCTTTTTTTATTATTATTATACTTTAAGTTTTAGGGTACATGTGCACAATGTGCAGGTTAGTTACATATGTATACATGTGCCATGCTGGTGTGCTGCACCCATTAACTCGTCATTTAGCATTAGGTGTATCTCCTAATGCTATCCCTCCCCCCTCCCCCCACCCCACAACAGTCCCCAGAGTGTGATGTTCCCCTTCCTGTGTCTATGTGTTCTCATTGTTCAATTCCCATCTATGAGTGAGAACATGCGGTGTTTGGTTTTTTGTCCTTGCGATAGTTTACTGAGAATGATGATTTCCAATTTCATCCATGTCCCTACAAAGGACGTAAACTCATCATTTTTTATGGCTGCATAGTATTCCATGGTGTATATGTGCCACATTTTCTTAATCCGGTCTATCATTGTTGGACATTTGGGTTGGTTGATCTAGAATTAGAAATACCATTTGACCCAGCCATCCCATTACTGGGTATATACCCAAAGGACTATAAATCATGCTGCTATAAAGACACATGTACACATATGTTTATTGCGGCACTATTCACAGTAGCAAAGAGAACTTTGTTTTAATGACTGTATCGAATTTTATTGTGGGATTGTATACTAATTTGCTAAAGTGTTCCTTTCACCTGGCATTAAGGCTTGTCCCTGCACTTTTGATCCTGTCCTTTCTTAGCTCCCCTGAGAGTGCACCCTTCCATCATGCCTCTGCTCTTCCTTCATCACCGTGGCATTTTCTGCTGATGCTTTCTTGCATCTTCAGGCACACAGGTGCATCTCTACTCTCATCTCTAATCTGCTGTTTCATTTTGGATGTTTCACATTTCAGTCTCTGGTTTTCTCATTGTATCACAGTCTACGAACTGAATGTTTTGTCTCCCACAAATTCACATGTCGATATCTTAACCTCCAATGCAGTGGTATTTGGAGGTGAGGCCTCTTGGAGGTCATTAGGCCAAGAGGGTGGAGCTCTTATGGATGGGATTAGTGCCCTTATAAGAAGAGGCATGAAAGAGCTTACTTCTGTCTTCCACTGTTTGCCATGTGAGGATAGAATGAGAAGGCAGCCATCTGCAAACCGGGAAGAGGACCCTCACCAGAACCTGACCGTGTTGGCACCCTGATCTCAGACTTCCCAGACTCCAGAATGGTGAGAAATAAATGTCTGTTGTGTAACCCACCCACTCTGTGGTACTTTGTTTTGGTAGCTAGGACAGACTGAGACACACAGATAATCTAAGCATGGCTCTGGGCGTGTCACTGCACCCAGTGAGGATCAGGCCCCAACCTAGCTTCTCAGGCTCATTTGCCCTCCACGTGCACCCTTTGATCTAATCTAATTGTATTGCACGTGTACACCCAGACATCCTGCTCATGACCTCCTTTCTGGCCGTCATGCATAAGCATGATACATATTCATCGAAACTACTGACAAAAATGTCAAACCTCAGCCCTGTGGCTCAACATTAGGGACTTACAAGATGAAGCCAATCTACTTATCAACAGTCTTTAAGCAAAGATGATTTAGCCAATTGTTTATATAGAGAATGGTTGAACATTGCAGCCCATGTTTCTCCATTCTGCCTCCTGGGATATTGTTAGTAGTCCATTTGAAACTTTGGAGTAGGTCAGACATGCTGCACCTCCACATTTCCCTAATCATCACATCCAGCTTCTCAGAGCAAAAAGGGAGGAGACATTGTCAGGTTCTGATCTTTATGAGGCCATGCTGGCTCCTGGGGATTACTGCTGCCTCTTCTAAAGGTTCAGAAGATTCCTTATTAAGCCACTCCAAATTTGTGAATTTTTTTGCTCCCTTTTTGAAAAATTGAAACTATCTGTGTTGACTGTTTGTTGATATTCATAAGGTGACAGATGGAGGGTGCAGGCCATGTGCCTGGGGTGGACTTGAAATGGGTCCGTGGTCTTTGTAGGCATTTGCTGTGGGGAGGACTTAGCTCTCCTGATTTCCCTCTGTTCCATGACTCCAAACTAAGACCCAATGCCCCTTCTAATGCTGCAGCCACCAGCTGCACATAGTAGGGTGGTAGGCAGAATAACACTCCTGAAAGATGTGCGTGTTCTAATCCCTGGAACATGTGAACAGGTTGTCTCACAGGGCAAAAGGGCTTTGCATGTATGATTATATTAAAGATTTGAGATGAGGAGATTATCCTAGATTATCTGGGTGGGCACAGTGCAATTACATAGGAACTTAAAAGAGTTAAAAAAGGATTTGAGGATGGAGGAAGGAACTATGAGTCAAGGATGCAGGCAGCATCTGGAAGCTGGAAAAGGCAAGGGAGCAGATTCCCCATAGAGCCTTCAGAAGGAACATAGCCCTGCTGACACTTTGATTTTAGCCCCGTGAAATCCATTTCAGACTGCTGATCTCCATAACAGTGAAATAATAAATCTGTGTTGTCTTAAGCCACCAGATTTGTGGTGATTTATTATCACAGCAATAGGAAACTAATACAATAGGTAACCAACAGACATTTTAAATTCTTGAGATTTGAAAAAGGCCTTAATGCCTGTCTACTGTGATCCTTATCCTGAATTCCCCTTTTTATGACTTCTGTCAAAGGGGAAGCCTGTGGTGTATATATTGGGATTGGAAAGAAGAGTACAGCCAAAGGAAAATGGGAGATGAGAAGGCATATGTAAGTATGCTTTATTTTGGAGATATAATTCATGTAACATTTCACCCATTTAAAGTATAGAGTTCAGTAGATTTTAACATATTCAAAGAGTTGTGCAACCATCACCACAACTGATCTGGGAACATTTCATCATTCCAAAAGGAAATCTACCCATTAGCAGTCATTCTCTAATCCCTCTCACCCCCAATTCCTGGCAACCACTAATCTACTTTCTGTCTCTATAGATTGATCTATTCTAGACATTTTACATACATGGAATCATACTGTATGTGGCATTTTATGTCAGGCTTCTTTCACTTGGTATAATATTTTCAGGGTTCATCCATGTTGCAGCATGCATCAGAATGTCATTCCTTTCTATTGCTGAGTAATATTCCATTGCATGGATAGGACCACATTTTGTTTAACAATTCATCAGTTGAGGGACATTTGGGTTGTTCACACTTTTGGCTTTTATGAATGATGCTGCTATGAATAAGTGTATGCAAATTTTTGTGTGGATATATATTTTAATTTCTCTTGGCCGTATACCTAGGAGTGGAATATCTAGGTCATCTAGTGACTTTATATTTAAACCTTTGGGGAGCTACTAGTCTGTTTTCCAAAGGAGCTGCACCATTTTCTTATACCTTCCCACAAGCAATGCATGAGAAATCATTATCCATAGGAATTCTTGCTGGCCTCTGAAAGTTATGTAAAGGACACAAAATGCAAAATGTGGATAAGAAAGAGTGGCCTGGATGTTTTCAGAAGTAAAACAGCATCAAAAGAAACTTGGGTGACCAGTTGGCCTGGAAACTCTTGAATGATACCTGGATGTTTTTTTTTTTCTTTCTGAGAAACAGTTCATACTGGCTAAAATCTATTGGCAAATGGCTGCAATAAATTATTTTGATGATTTTAGTCTGTTTGGTTTCTTTGCATTTCATTTGATTAGTTTTTGAGAAATTCTGATGACTAACGCCTCTGAAGAGCTTCTTGAACCACAACACAATGGGGCAGGACTAAGTGCTCCATATGAATAAATACATGCTATTATTCTTAGTTAAAAATAACATCATTTCAAGGTGAAAAGCATTGTGCATTTTGGAATTTTTATTAGTTTGTTAGGGTTGACATAATAAAGTACCACAGACAAGGAGGCTTAAACGACAGAAATGTATTATTTCATAATTCTGACGGCTGAAAGAGAGCTGAATCAAGGTATTGGCAGGTGTGGTTTCCTCGGAGGCCTCTCTCCTTGGCTTATAGGTGGCCATCTTCACCACCTATGGGTATGTCTTCACATGACCTTCCCTCTATGTGTATCTGTGTCTTAATCTGCTCTTGTAAGGATATCAGTCATGAGGGCCCACCTTGATAACTTCATTTACCTTAGTTACCTCTTTTTTTTTTTTTTTTCTTTCTGAGACAGAGTCTCACTCTATCACCCAGGCTGCAGTGCAGTGGTGCCATTTTGACTCACTGTAACCTCCTCCTCCTGGGTTCAAGTGATTCTCTTGCCTCAGCCTCCTGAGTAGCTGGGATTACAGGTGTGTGACACCATGCCTGGCTAATTTTTGTATTTTTAGTAGAGACAGGGTTTCGCCATGTTGGTCAGGCTGGTCTCGAACCCCTGACCTCATGATCTGCCTGCCTCGGCCTCCCAAAGTACCTACCTTAGTTACCTCTTTAAAGACCTTATCTCCATATACTGGGGGTTAGGACTTCAACATAGGAATTTTTGGGGGATACAATTCAGCCCAAGACAAAGTTCAGTATCATAAAATCATACTTACTATACCAAAGGGGTTTGGGCTAGTGGAGAAAACAGATTTTAAAAATATATATTATTTTTACTGTGTGTCTTTAGGTAAAAGCACAAGCCTCAAGTCCTTATTAAACATGGAAAGATGTTTATTCTTGGTGCAAGAACGAAGGGTACTGTGCGACTTAGAGCAGACTCGAGAAGAGGTTAAGTGGATGCATTCTTAATTGTTCTTCTACCTTCCCCTACATTTCCCCCTCACTCATCACAGTTAGGTATCAATATCTTCTTGCTGTAACCCTTCCATTAAAACCTGTTCTCACTATCTGCAACTTATTCACGCTATAATATGAATGTCTGACAACCACTTCAGGAGTTTTTTTCTGCTTTATGTTTTATTTTTCCAGAGACCCAAGCCTTAAGCCAAAGGAATCATGCCTTAAAGGAATTTCAGAGATCAGTTAGGGGATGAAGAAAGTATTTCCTGAAATCCTTTTCAGTACCCTGGATATCACCCCAACCAGATAATTGCTTACTCACCCTTTTACAATGTCAGCCTTGATGATAACTCAGACGAAAGATGTACTTAATTAAAAATAAAGCCCAACACCACAGAAAGATATCTTGTAGACAAATTTTCTAGCCCTAATGTTACCCACCTGTGTTGCTAATGATGGTATACTTTTTAATGTGAGTCAACATGTGCTGGCTCCCATTTTCAGTGTTCCTAGATTTTTACCTGCCTGCCTTATTTTCAGAGGAACTGGCCTAACATCTCATGAGTGTTGATACTATTAGAACTGGCCAATATTTGGGTTGGTTGGGGGGTGAGGTGGGCCTGGGAGGCTGGCTTTCCTGTTGGTCTCTAGCCTGCAGAACTGTTGTTGTCGATCATGTAGAATGAAAACTGCAACTTTAATGGTGCTCATTACATCATTCACTGTCTGAAGAGCATGCACACTGTAAGTTAACACAAGAAATGATAGCTGAGGATGGAAGGCTGAATATATTTGATCTTCATGATTTCAGTGTCTGGAGTGATGACTAGATATCTTTGTGCCACTTTCCTTTCTAGTGGCTGAAAAGGTGTCTGATTCAACAGAAAAGTCCTTCAAAGTCTATACAAAAGAATTTGTCTCAGAGCTTCTTGATTATGTAAAGGCCTCTTTAGCTTTGAAACGAGAAAATAATCGGAATCTTCCTATTACATTCTGGGAAACACACTCAGAGACATAACAATTCAGGAGGAAGAAAGGACAAAATGCCTTCCCGTCTCACCAAAATTGAATTAAATAAGTGGAGCCTGGCAAAAAGCAGGCTTTATGTAGAAGTGATTTCCCCCTAGATCTAGAGATGACCTGATAGCCAAAGGTTGAGATTCATTTGATTAAAGCCTAAACTTCCATCTTTTATGTTATGAGTCTCTTTGAGATTTATAATCCTCATTTATAAAATGGGATTAATATTTTTACTTGTTAGTGTTACAACAAAATAAGATAATATAAGGTTTGTAAAGCACCAAGCACATAAATATTAGATTACTTTTCCTTGCCTTGGTAGCAAAACTCTCTAAAAAACCCACTTACTAGGAACATGTTGAATTTGTTTGAAAAGTAGAAAGAGAATAGTAAGATGAACACAACTTAAGATGAACACACCTAGATTTAACAATTGTTAACATTTTACCATATTTACTTAATCTCTTTTTAATTATTTTCTGAAGAATTTGAAGTAAATTACAGCCACAACTTTATTTTGACTTGAAATATTTAACATGTGCCCTTAAAAATGAACATATTCCCCTATAACTACAGTATCACTTTAGTCTAACAAAACTAATAATAATTTCTCAACATCAGCTGATACTTAGTCTATATTGAAAATTTTCAGTGGTTTCCAAATGTCTTTCAAAGCTGACTTATTCAAGCAAGATCCTGATATGAGCATCTCATCAGGGAACTCTATTTTATCTCACTGCTGCCCAATAAGGGGGCCAAACTTGTTCTGTTGTTTACTAGTCAGCAGATCTGAAATTCCTCCATAAGTCAGGCTAGGAACATACTTTAAGCTAACTCAATACGCAAACTTAAAAAGATAAATTGTTCACAACAGCAAAGGACTCATATATTTTCAGGGACTGTTTGAAGACTTGAAGTTGTGGTCTTCCTTTTGGTACATCTCAGCGTGCATGCATAGGTGCTTGAATGATAGGAAGATGATTAGTGATAGTGGGTTTGGGGTGATGCAAACAGGATGAAAAACTCATTTACATGGGGAATCTAAAATAATCAAATTTACAGAAGCAGAAAGTAAAGTGTAAGTAGGAAGGGAAACTAAAATTCGGGGATCCCAGTGGAGGAGGTGGCTTTGCATGAGGATGGAATGGACTCATCAGTACCCCACATAGGTTTAACTTACCACCTATCATGGCTCAGTGGAAAGGCACAGATCTGGGTCCAGATCCCAGCTCCACTCTTCTAGACGCATGACCTTGGGAAAATTACTATACATTTCATACTTTAGTTTTGTTTTTTCTTCTGTGTTGTGCTAATACTTTTGTCTACTTTTCATAGATGTTGAAGAGATTATAGCAAGTGAACATAGAGTTCTAGTTATATAGTAACCACACATAAAAAGTATCTATCTATCCATCTATGTATCTATCTATGTATTTATCTATCTATCTATCATCTATCTTTATTATTATTATTATTACAATACTTTACCTCCTATGGTGGTATTACTTCCAGCTCTATTGATGAATGCATCCCACACACAATTGTGCTCAAAATGTCATGACCTAAAGTGAAATAAATACAGGACACATAGAGACTTATCATAGGATAGGGATTTTTTGTCATATTTCAAGCAAAGCAGTTCTCCCCTGATCCCTGTCCATCTCCTAACCCTCTCGGTCCATATGGAGGTACTGCAGCTCAAGGTCACAAGGCTATCCATGGCTGAAACCTCTCTCTAACTCCCAGATGCCAAGACCTTGCAAAGCTCTGCCTCCTGCTGGCCCTACTTCCCAAGGTCAGTCCTGGACCTAGCCCAGTGGCCAGAGGGTCTTATAAGCACCCTCAGCTCAGCTCCAAAGAGAAAACTATCTCTCCCAACTACCTTGGTGGCCAAATTATCCTTTTCTAAAGCAGCTTTATTCCTATAGAATTTAGAAAGCAAAATACTTTTGTTTTCCCAGGAGAGAGGTTTTTCACAACAGTGTTTGGCAGGTACTTGTCATTGCTCAAGGGTTGCTAGGAGACAAACGAAGCCTGGCTTAAGATAGTTGCAAAGCATGGCTGTCTACTCTCTAGAACCGCAGTATTGATTTCAAATTTTAGGTTGCATCTGAATCACCTGGGGGTAGTTAAGATTCAGGTTCCTGGGTCTCTGGGTCTGGGATAGCTTGTGTTTCTAATAAACATTCTAATATAGATGACCCAGGGATCAGGATCACACTTGGAGAAACATGGAAGCAAGTCAACTTGCCTAAAAGTGAGTCTGTGGAAGTACCTCACTGGCAATTGGTTTTCAGTGAATTGATTAAGAGCTGGGAAACATCTTCCTAAAGAAAATAGGGTCTTTTCAGCATGATTTCAGGAATATAGATCTCCACGGTCATTTATCAGTGCTGGAGTGGTGTTCTGGTTTCTTTGCCTTTATTATCAAAAGCTTCTGTAGCCTGTTATCATTGAGCTGATCGTTGACCAGGTAGCCAGGAGAGGGAAGGAGGAGCTTTCTAGGCCATGGAACGTCATGTGAAAGGCCTTTGATGGGAAACATATGAAGAGCTGAAGGATCTGAAAGGTATTCAGCAGGTAAATTAATACGATTTGGTGCTAGTTTGGCTTTGGGAAATAGCATGGAAAAGATGATGCCCATGATGGGTTCTGGTTTCTGCTTATCCACCTGGTTGGTATCATTCAGGAAGTTAGGAAACACTAGGAGAAGAATCTTGTCTTTTTTTTATTGTTTCTTTGTCTGGAGGATTGGGAGATGGAAATGAGAATTTGGTTTTGGACCTAGTTAATTTGAGATGGCTTTGAGATATCTAACGGAGATGATAAGTAGACAGCTGGGCTGATGGGCATGGGGCTGGGAGGCATCTGGGTTCGACACAGAAAACTATGGGTCATGTGGGAATTGGTGGTTATGGAAGCTGTGGGTATGGGTGAAAATTTCCAGGGATAGTGTAGAGGGAGAATCATTGAATTCTAATGATTGACCCTGAGGAATCTTAACAAGTACAGGGAGACGGGGAGGAGCCAGCAAAAGGAAGCGTGAGGGAAGCTGATTTTTCTCAAGTGAAAAGTTTAGGCATTAAAAGTCAACTGGAGGGGCCGGGCACAGTGGTTTATGCCTATAATGCCGGCACTTTGGGAGGCAGAGGCGGGAGGATCGCTTGAGGCCAGGAGTTTGAAACCAGTCTGGGCAACATAGCGAGACCTCATCTCTATTAAAAAAAATTAACTGGAAGAAACCAGTTGTTAGAAGGAGGTTGAATGTACTAGAGAGAGAAAGATTCCACATGAGATGTATGTAGGAAGGCAGGAAGGATGGGACCTACAGCCCTGTGTTCCAAAGAGGTTATGGTGACACTGTCACAAAATATTTTGCTGAATATCTGTCAGGACACAGGTATTCTGAGAGTGTCACAGGGTTTTTGGTCTCTGAAGGGCTAGTGTGCTTTGGCTTTGGCTTCCACGTTGACTTCTCTGCCTGGGGAAGAGAAGTCTCTATGTACATGCAAGAGCTGTGCATTTTTACAGAGACTCAGGACTGAGAAGGGTTTCTGTGTGGGAAAGTTTATCTCCAACATTGCCTTCAACCAGGCTGGTCATGCAGTGTCCATAGTGCTCTGTGCCCTGACTTGGCTTCAAAAGGGATGGCCTGGAGAGACCAATACTTGTTTATTCTTTTCTATTTTCCTCTACTGAATTATGCAGCCATACAGGATTCCTATTATAAATTCCATGAATCAGCTCTTCCTAATGAAAGATTTTTGCATTTTGGGGCAATTTTTGTGGAAATATTTTGCAAAATGTGAAGTGACAGCTGCCTCTTGTCAGACACCCTGATTCCAGCTGCACTAGCAATTTGGGTTCCAGAAAGTTCTCAGACAGGAAGGAGTCGTGCTATAGACAGAAAACAACCCATACATTTAATTCCACTGGAACTGCATTTAGATCCTATGGTCATGCTAGAGAAAGTTTGTAATTCTGGAATGGTTGCTGAGAAAGACTGTTGCCAGATTTTTACTCATCTATTTGTAATTTCTTGGTACTGATGATCAGTTTAATGAATGTCAACTGAGCACTTTGTCCAAGTCCCTGGGTGGGAGACAGATGAACAAGGCGTGGTCCACGTTACCAGAGTACTGGGGATAGATGGATTCACAGACACAAAGTCATCATCTCTACAATACAGAGGAAACAAAATGAAATGAAACAGTAACACAGAAGCAGAGAAGGTGAGGGAGGTGATGGAGTCTGTGTGTGTGTGTGTGTGTGTGTGTGTGTATTTAAGGGTGAGACTGGCAGAGCTAGGACAAAGGCTGGAACTGGAAAATGCTCATGGAGCAGATGACAGTCAAGTTGGATCTTGAAACATGGGTGGGAGTTTGACAGGCAGAGATGGACGGTGAAGTGGGGAAGCCAAAGTCAAACACAAGGTCTGTTTGGTTATGATTGCTGAGCAGAGCTGTTACCTTGGACCTCTCTAGTCCACACACCTTAGATGAATTCCCACCACTTGCAAAATACAGCCCAACCCTACAGCCAGTTTGGAGTAGGGAATGTCTGGCCATGCAGTTGGTCTTCATTTTGCAGGTAGTGGAGAGTTATTGAAGGAGTTTGGCCTGGAGAGGTCCGAGGTAACAGTTCTGCTTACAAGGTCATCAAGGGGAGAAGCAGAGGAGTGAGTTGCAGGTCAGAGAGGCCTGTTGGGGAGCTGTGGCAAAATCCTAGGTGAGAATCCATGAACAAGAATGAGAATAGAAACAATGGGACTGAAAAAAAGATGGCAGCTATGAGGGAAGGACATAGAAAGGAAAGGGTGAAGTCAACAATGAATTGGAATCAACAGACATATTTACTCAGTAGAGACAGTTAATGTTTCTCCCCTACCCCTAATATTTCCTCTCTTCCTCTTCTTTTGTTATGGAAATACTAGCTAGGTACATGGTTACTCAGGATAAAGACTACATTTTTTTCCAGCCTCCTTGCAGCAAGGGGTCTCTAGGTATCAAGTTTTGGCTAACAGGATGCAATGGGACAGTTTGTGTGCTCTCTGTTCCTTCTCCCCCTACCCCCATTTCAATTCTTGGATGTGGCTGGGATGGTTGAAGCCCCATCCAGTCATTAACAAGGGCTCTGCAGGACTGGTCAACAAGAGAGAAGGAGTCTTTGTCCCTGACACCACGGACCAGCCTGGTAAGCAACCCAGACTTTTATGGGAGGAAGTAATAACTACGGTCTTTGTTAAGCTACTGTTATTTTGGGTTTTCAGTCACTCACAGGTGAACCTAATTTGAGCTGATATAAATGGTGACTGATTATGGCTTCTGCTGACAAACCCAGAGACTAAAGGTAGGAGCCTGGGCCCCAGGAGAGGGGATGTTGGAAGGAACATCCCATTCAGGAGAGCAGGGCAGGTTCTGAACACAAGGTAGCAGGCTAATGCTAAGAAGAAAGATGATCAGGAAGAACCTCTGCCCCATGTGCTGTCTTTCAGCCCTGGTAGAGTTTGTCACATGCTAGAGTCCTTAGTTAGCAATGTCTTAGGACGTGAAGGGGGATGCCAGTGTCCAGGCTTGGCTTTACAGAGAACAGGATGAGCAGCTTGGGCAGCCAGGAGAAGCTGTTACGAGTTGGCCAGGGATAAAGGACAGAGAGGGGGTATCTGGAAGAGGCATAAGAGACATCTTGGACAACATAAGCACTTCTGGGCATCCTTAGATGTATTTGGGAGGGTACTGATAATTTTGTCTTGCACAATGGGGGAGCTCAGATGGTCAACTTCCAAACATCAAAGGGGACAAGTTGCATTTGGCCTTAGGTTAGAGGTTGGCCTAGGTGACCTCTAAAGCTATTTTCAAGTCTGAGAATCTATGATTCCATAAATCAATTAAATCACTAGCTTGATTTCCTAGTAGACATCATTCTTGTTTCCCCTCAACTGACTCTAGGCCAGAATCTTTTCTGGCAAGAGTAATGTGCTCAGATGGTGTACATGTACTGGCCGGTGGGGCTAGGACAGCAACATTGTGATTGGGTTTTCAGTCCACTAAGGTCCTGCTAGTGCTGACCCTGAAATGAGACCAGACTTGAGAATCAACTGGGAGGAGGGCCAGGATGCGGATGGAAATGGAAGTCCTGGAAAGGAACACTGGGGTGAGTGCCAGGCTATACGATACTTATTTTTAGAAGGTGTAATGATCAAAAACAAGTTTTTGAGCAGGAAGCATTCCAGGACTGGATCTTGGGGCTGGGATCCCAGGAGAAGGGAAGCCAAAGGGATAGGTAGGGTCCAATCTGATGTGGCTGGTGGCAGAGAGGGTGGCTTCCCTTGGGGAAGCCTCTGTTTGTTTATTTTTGAATGTGCAGAAATGCTGAATGAGAGAGATCTGATTTAAACTAGGGAATTGGAACTAGTTGCAGAAACTCCATTTATATGTCAACCAGTACCAGGAGGCACTGTGGAATGTGCAATGATGTGCCTTTTGCTTAATCTGTGCATATATTGTATCCTGAGACTTTCTGACACTGTAGAGTATGCTTTCTTATGGAGAACTGGGTAGGCAGCTGGGGAGGAAGTTCCTGATTCCGGAAGCAAAGCTTCTGAAAGAGAAATGCCTGCTGCCCTGGGTGGCAGCTCTGGAAAGTTAGCCAAGTGGTGGCAAAACCAGGAGGGAGATTTCATCATGAGGATTAGATCTGGGTATATTTTATCTCTAAATTAATTAATTAATTAATTCTTTTGTCATCTTATACCATCTATATATTTATATCATTCATATACATCTTATATTTATTTTATTTACCATCACATAGCACTAAATCCTATATACTGCTTGACACAAAATTGAGTCTGTCTATCTATCTATCTATCTATCTATCTATCTATCTATCTATCTATCTATCTGTCATCTATCTGCTTTTGGAGGGAGCTTAGTTGATCACTTTTTTTTTTTTTTTTTTTGGGATGGAGTCTCACTATGTCGCCAGGCTGGAGTGCAGTGGCATGATCTTGGCTCACTGCAAGCTCCGCCTCCCGGGTTCATGCCATTCTCCTGCCTCAGCCTCCCGAGTAGCTGGGATCATAGGCATACGCCACCATGCCCAGTTAATTTTTGTATTTTTAGTAGAGACAGGGTTTCACCATGTTGGCCAGGAGGATCTCCTGACCTCGTGATTCTGCCCGCCTCGGCCTCCCAAAGTGCTGGGATTACAGGCGTGAGCCACTGCGCCTGGCCTAGTTGATCACCTTTTAAAGATTGTGAGAGGCATTTTATATTCTGCTCCAGGTTGGCTTAGATGATCTGTAAGGACATCTATCAATCGATCACCGCTCTCCCTCATCATCTATGTCTGAAGTGTTTTTAGAAATAATCCCTTCAGCAAATGTTTTTTCTGTTGCCTCCTCAGCATAGTAACCCTTTGGGACAACTTGCCCAGAAAAACACTTCCAGCCATATCTTACTCAGTAAACGCAGGGTTATGTTCTATGGATAGAACACTGTGAGCCCAGGCAGCTCTGCAGTTGCAAAGAAAAAAGCCCTAGTCCAGAATTATTTTTGGAATGCAAGAGAGGCCAAATACATTGCTGTACTATATCAGAAAAATGAAAAGTGGAGAGGGAGGGACACTATGGAAAAGGCAATGAGCATAAGAATGAATTTCAGGGAACCAAATCAGCATACAAATGGTGAGAGGCAGCCCCACTGGAATCCTTCATCCTGACAGGTCCCAAGGCACAAGCTGGGTACCTTCTTGAGGAATGAATCATTTCAGCCTGCAGTGGGGGGAGCTGGACAGCCAAGATCTGCCAGAGATAAATGCTTCTCTGCAAGTGAAGAGTGAGGGCACTGCAGCTAAGTGTCCCTGGAGCACAATGTGGCTTTGCAGAGGGGAGAAAAGGGCAGGAGGCAGCACTGAAGGACGCTTTCCCTGGGAACAGGCACTTCCACCCATCTGCTCCCCGAGGTCTCTGAGCATCCCTCAGGGGCTCAGTGGACTGGTGTGAACTCAACTCTCTGTATTTTCTTGTGGCAGCCTTGAGGTCTCATGCCTTTTGAACTCGTGGGAGGCAGTATGAAGTTGGAAAAGCACTTTTTTTTTTTAAATGAGATCAACTCAGTTTGAATGCTGGCTCTGCCTCTTAGATGTAAGATCTTGGACTAGCTACTTAACCCATGTAGGCCTCAATTTCCTTGTCTGGAACATTGGGATATCTCCTAAGACAGCTACAGAGACTAATTAGTAATAAATAACAATACTTTTAGTGTTTTCGATCTATAGAGGATTCTCAGTAAATGTTAGTCCTCTTCCCCTGGGACCATGTTTTAGACCTGGCACCTGTGGAATTTGTATGATTTTGTAATTAATGGCTATCCCACCTAAGATGGCACCAGCAATATGCCTAATGTCACCGGACCCAGGTGAAAACTGACCAGCTGAGAATGCTTCACAGCCTTCACCAGAGAGGGGACAGAGCCACCCCCTTAGGAATCCCTGACCAGACAATACCAGCTATTTATAAAATGCCCACCCTGTGCCCTGCTCTGTGCTAGGGACAGTGAAGTAAGTATACATAGCTATTTAGAAGAAGACTTCTGCCCTGAGGGCTTTATAATCTGGTTGGGAGAGGAACTCTGACACTTGATAGATTAGAAGCTCTGAAACTTAGAAACAGACATGCAACCCCAGACATGGTCTACATTGCAGAGTACATGAGGGATTATGACATTCTGGCAGAGAAATTGTCTTTTAATGCAGCAAAAGATGGCAGTGTCCTTAGGGCTGAAGCATCTCATGCTGAATTAAACAGATTGAGAAGGACTGATAAAAACAAATAAGAGCTAGTATTTCTTTAAGGGGTTTTTTGTTTTTGTGTGTGTGTGTGTGCCAGGTCTTGTACTAGTCACTGTACTCATTCATCTTTATTGCAGCCTGACAAGGATAAGTAATATTAACCACAGTTTAGAGGTGCAGGGCTGGATGCTCTGGGAGGCAACCTAGTGTCACACGGGAAGGGCCAAGATTCAAACCTAGGTCTTTCTGACCCTAAAACTTGATGTTCCTTTGACTATGATGTGCTGCCTCTCACAGAATTAGGCAGCACATCCCTAAGAACTGCTGAGTAGGTAGCATTTCCCCTAAGAACTTTCAGACATTCCTTTGGAGTAAGGACACCCAACCCTGGTAGAAATATAGCAAGTGGCTCATTACAGCATCACAGGTAGAGGGAGGGAGTTAGGAAGGTTGAGTTGAAAGCACCCCTACCAGTCTGCTCCTCTTTGCAGAGTGCAAACACTCCCCAACATAGCCAGCTCTGGGTCACTTCGTTGGCTCTGAGGGGCAGAGGCTGCCTGGCAGGTGCTCTTACCTCTCCTGGGTTGCCAGAATGAGGTGCTTTCCTCGGGGAAGGACTATTGCAGCCAGGTGAGACAGATGGAAAAGGGTAGCACTTGAGTCCCGGGTCCTTGTTCTAAGTCTTCCCTTTCCTGGCTTGTCACTGAACCATCCAGGCCTGAAAACTGGGTTAGTTTTACCATCTCCTTCCCAGGGTTTTGAGGGAGTAAGATAAAGTCCTAGAGTGAGAGAGCTCTGTAAAGTGCTGCATCCATGCTGGGTAACATTTGACCATTTGACACATAGCACTGTGGTGGGTGATGGGTAGCTTTTTGTTTGTTTTTTCTTAAAGTGTAGCTTGTTAAATTCCCACTGAAAATAGACTCCAAACTACATTCTTGGCAGAGTACGAGAGAAAGGCCTGACTGTTGTCTGCCGAAGCCATGAAACTTCTTTCAGGGAGCTGTTGGCTGCAAGGAGAGCCTCAGCTGAGGACAGTGGTTGAGAGAATAACCTCCTCAGGCCCCGTGGAGGGAGGGATGCCTGCGGGTCAAAGCCAACCATTGCTCAGAGCAGCGTGGGCGGCCGGGAGGGCCCACATAGCACTTGACTGCTGTGCTGCAGCCATCATTCCCAGCAGGGCATCTTCTCACTCCACTTGTCTGGCATTGGCAGGGCTGCACAGAAGCCCAAAGATTGAGCCAACTGGGGTGGCAGAGAGGAGCAGTAAGAATGGAATGAAAAAGAAAGAAAGAAAAAAAAAAAAACAAACCTCCAGCTCAATGCTATCCTACCATGAAATATCAGACTTTTCCCTCAAACCCTTGGTTCCCTTTCACCAATCCCAAGCAAAATAATGGACGAGTCTGATTCTGTAGCTACAGCAGACACATGGTCTGTCAATCTGGAAATGGGGGCTGTTACCTCCAATTCAGCCCTGGGTACCTGGAGGGTGGGGAGCGAGGCCGTGGACTGGATCATTGGGCTGGTCCTGTCCTTACTCGGGGTGGAGTTTCTATCCGGGGTCTGGGTTGGCCCTGCCTTGGTTAGTCCTGGAGAACTGCAGCCTCCTCAGTCTTCCTGCAGATGTCAGGAGCATATTTTATAAAGATTGGATTCTCTTGCTTTGATCTCCTTGGGAGGGAGGATTGGTGGCCCCAAATCTGAGGATACTTCTCCTTTCAGAACTTGAAATCTGAAGGGGTCAGAGGAGTTCCAGGGTATTCCATAAGAATTTGAATGGGCTTTGGGCTTCCGTTCCAGCAATTAACCAACCTAAGTAAACTGCTTAGGGTCTGGGCCTTTGCAGGAAAATCAGATTCCAGAATATGGAGGGTGAACAATCAGGACTCAGGCCACTGCTCCCAATCATGAGCCTGTGGTAGTCAATGCCAGTCAACTATGACACTCTCTGAAACTGAGCCCAGTCTCCTTGGCATTAATCCCAGCACTTTGGGAGGCCGAGGCGGGTGGATCACAAGGTCACGAGTTTGAGACCAGCCTGGCCAACATGGTAAAACCCTGTCTCTACCAAAACCAAACAACAACAACAACAACAAAACTGGGCATGGTGGCGTGTGCCTGTAATCGCAGCTACTCGGGAGGCTAAGGCAGGGAACCATTTGAACCCGGGAGGGAGATGGAGGTTGCAGTGAGCTAAGATCGCACCATTGCACTCCAGCCTGGGCAACAGGGCGAGGCTCTGTCTCAAAAAAAAAAAAAAAAAAAAAAAAAAAAAAGAAGTCTTTGCAACAGAGAACTCTCTGAAAGTGTTACCATTTGTCAGGAGCTGTCACTTGAAATTCATTTATTCATTCAATCGTGTGACAAATATTTACTGAGCTTTTACTTGATGTCAAATACTGCAGTAAGCATTGGAATAAAATTCTGGGTAAAATCAGAGAGTATTCCTGCTCTGCAGAGCATAAAGTTCAGTGGGAGAGCTCAAATATATCAACAAATGTAAAATTGCAATTGTGACAAGTATGTGTTAAGGGAGAAACATACAGTGCTCATAACCAAAAGATTTCACCTGGCTGGGGAAGTCAGGGATGAAGGGATGGCTGAGCTGAGATCTGAAGGATAAGTAGGAGTTAACCAGGTTAGGTGGAGGTGTGGTGGAGGAGCTGTGGGTGAAGGAGCACTTCAGGCACAGGGAGGAGCCTGTACACAGCCTGTGGTGGGAGGGAGGCTGGAGAGTGTGAGGGCTGGGATGAGGCTGGAGAGGCAGGTGGAGCCTGTGGTCTGGGCTTTCTGAGCCAAGTTAAAGGGGTTTTGCTTTTATCCTGAGAGCAATGGGAGGTCACCAGGAAGGTTTATGTAGTGACAATGTGTGTTTTGAAAAGACCACTCTGGATAGAGTGAGTGTGCAGAATGAACTGGAGGAACTCATCAGGAATGTGGGTAGATCAAGGTTCTAGGTGACGATGTTACTTGCATTTTGTATTGTGGGTTGTGGTCAAAAGAATTTGGAAGTCACTGCTCCAGAGACTTCTAAGGAAATGGACCTGTTCTGGGGTTCTAAGCCAATAGGAAGGAACTCAGCACTGAATGGGGAGGGACTAACACCTATCAGATGATGACTGAATCATTAACTGCCGTCCTGGGGCCTTGGCCAAGGGTGGCTGAAGGTTTTCCAGGATGGTTTCACATTTCTGGGCTCAGAGACAAGTAAGCACCTCAAGTATTTAAGTCAATGCTGGAGCCAGGATTTAAATCCACATCTCCCAAATCCCAGGTATGCTACCTGCAAAAAAGGGAAGAAGACACAAGTAGACAAATTTGCTTTTTTTTTGGAGACAGACTGTTGCTCTGTCACCCAAACTGGAGTGCAGTGGTGTGATCTTGGCTCACTGCAGCCTCTGCCTCCTGGGTTCAAGAGATTCTCCTGCCTCAGCCTCCCAAGTAGCTGGGATTACAGGCACGTGCCACCACACCTGGCTATTTTTTTTTTTTTTTTTTGTATTTTTAGTGGAGATGGGGTTTCACCATGTTAGCCAGGCTGGTCTCGAACTCCTGGCTTCAAGCTATCTGCCTGCCTCGGCCTCCCAAAGTGTTGGAATTACAGGCGTGAGCCACTGTGCCCAGCCCAAATTTGCTTTTGAAGGCTCATGACTGCCACACGGGGCCCATCCCTGCAGAACATGTTCACTGCCTAAGCTGTCATGGGTTGTCAATGACTGCATCAGGTCCAAGGCTTCTTTCTGTCTCCACGAAGTTCTTTTCCTAAGTCTTATTGGACCAGTGATGATCTGCCCCATTTCAAGAGATTTCTAGGAATGAAGGCTCCCGAATCCTGTCTTTTCTACATTTCCTGTGTTGGGCAAAGACTTTATTAAGATGCTCCCATACTGCATCCTTGTACCTGTGGATCAAGCTCAGGATCAGGGGCTTCTGAGAGTATCAGAGCTCAGACATTCGGGATAACGACTGTGTTCCAGGCACCCTGTATTTAGAAATCTGAACAAAGAGTGATGATATGAGCTGTGGAGAGCTGGTTCCTTGGGTTGCCACAGAAACCAAATCGAGCTGAATTTAGCATTAAATTACAGGGTACTCACAGAGATGGAGTCAAACATTTGTCTACTACTGCTTTTTTCTTTTCTTTTCAAATTGAACCTCCCTGGCAAGTGGCAAAACACCTGTGAAGCTAAATGGGGGCAGCAGGTTGTGCTGTGCTAAAGGAGTGGGTGTTCTGGAAACTTGATAAGTGGCAGGGACTTAGTTTTTCACCCAAAGCAGGATTGTTGCCCAAGCATCTCCCTCCAGGTCTAGGCTCCTTCTGAGGAAGGAGTACCTCGAGAGGATAGCACAGAGAATTGAACAGAGTCTGGAGCTATGGGTTCCAATACAGTTGTCACTAGCCACATGTGGTCACTGAACACTTGCATTGTGACTAGTTCACACTGGGATGTGCAGTGAACATGAAACACAGGCCAGATGTCAAAGACCTTGTATGACAAGAACAGTGTAAAGTGTCCATTCATTTACAAATATTGATTGCATGTTGAAATGATAACAGTTTGGATATATTGGGATAAATATGATTTAGTATTGAAATGAATTCCTCCTTTTTAAATTATTTGTAATATTGTTACTAGAAAATTTAGCATTATATATGTGACTCACGTTGTATTCCTATTGGACAGTCCTGGTTTAGACACTGTTCTGAGGCTGGATTGATTTTCCATGAACTGAAGAAGTTGTTTAACCTTGTGATACTTCAGATTCTTGATCTGCAAGATGGAGGTATTAATGCCATCCCTAGCTTCTTCATAGGCTTGTGTTGGAGATTTGATGCTGATGTGGGCTCTGTAATGCACTTTCCTAATTTCCCCTTTAAGGATGAGGTACTCACTCCCCCAGCTGTCAAAGTGTTGGCTGCTGAGGACTCAGCTGAGTCCTTCTTCGGACATTTACTGTGGCTGAAGAGAGCCACCCATCATGAGCTGGGCTCTTTCAAGTGAGTCTCTAAGATGCAAGTGGTTCATTCAGTATCAAGTACAAGCAGAGCCAGAGATCACCGGGAGCTACATGAGCAAGTGGCTCAGACCCCCACATCACCACTATTGTTTCCTCTCCCTCAGCAAGTACCCATGCCTATGGCTGCAGTGGAGGCTCCCTGATGAACAGCTTAGAGAGGAGAAAAAAGGTCAAGATGGGTCACAGATGGGTTGGCTTTGTATGTGGCTTCCAGTTTCAAAATGGACTGTTGTGAACTAAAGTTCCACTTGAGGGTGTCCCTGAAAGAGAGAGATGAGAGGAAATTCTCTCAATAGACAGAGCTTTGGGAGGTAGACCTAGCCATTCTTCTGCGTGGAAAGAGAAGTGGATTAAAGTACAAATGTATATTGGCTCATGAGGAACAGTGAATGGCTTGGCTGGTTGGTCAGGGGCCTGGAAAGAAAAAGATCAAATGGCCGGTGTCAAGGGCTGGGGAAGAGCATGGGGATGGGCAATGGGAGTGAGAACAAAGCGCTTGAGTCTATGTATTGCATGTTAACGCCACCTGACGGCAGCTATTGTGGAAGAGGCACCAGATAACCACATAGACAGACTGACTTTGCCAGTTGACATCAGCCAGTCTCAGTCTTCAGCCATTCCAGTGTCTGAGCAATGGGTATGAGGGTAGAACAGCCATGGTATTAAGGATTCAGGTGACAATGTGGCATACCCTGTAAATCAACCACCACTGTAGGGGGCTGTGCTGCAAAGGGTGGAATTCATGGGTCCTGGAATTGAGGGGTAAATGTGGGAGTGGCCCTGCTTACCATCCCTCCCAGTGACTCACGGTGGATCCTGTGCTCTCCATCCCTCCAGCAGACTCTGTGGGTCTAGAGGTGCTGGTTCCCAGAAGGAGAAGGCTTTCATCGAGGTATATGATAAGGGCCTATTATATTTTAAGCTGTCATTGCCATCTGTTTCTTCTAGCTCCTTGTACCAAGATATTCAGCAGGCAAGGAAAGGAATCTCCACGCCGGCAGGAGCCATTGGCCCTGATATCAGCAGGAAGTAGTGCTGCTGTTATTTAAAGAGGGTGGGAGATAATCTGTTTGGCATTCAGGGGCTGCATTGGGGTGTCTCTTGGTACTCCCCTGCCCAATTTGAGGTAAATGGACAAGTGTAGCAGCCAC
This sequence comes from Pongo pygmaeus, assembly GCF_028885625.2. NCBI lineage: Eukaryota > Metazoa > Chordata > Mammalia > Primates > Hominidae > Pongo > Pongo pygmaeus. The sequence continues at coordinate 81,658,754 of NC_072373.2, read as the reverse complement.
GGCCAGAGAACAGTGTGGTGACCAGGGGCTCAGTGTCCTCAGTGATGAGGGCTCGAGTCACCCCACCAGGCATGTAGGCCAGCAGAAGTGTGGGCCAAGGGTAAGAGGACTCTGGAAAGGATAGTAGAGGAGGGGCAGCGTAAGACTCAGTGGCAGCCTCAAGATCAGAGCAGTAATGGTGGTTGGTCTTATTAATATCCCACTGAGAATTTCCCCAGGTGAAGACAGCAGCCAGAATAACAGTGAAGTTGCTCCCCAAAAGGGCACACTTAGGCTGTGAAGCAAGTGAGCTGGTGGTGCAAAGGGTGTGCTGCCCAGGATGCTGGGGTGTGCTGCCCAGATTTCCCACACAGAACCGAGCTACTTGTCCCCTGACTGCTGGGAGTATTGATGGATGGCCAATGGCTCCCTTCTGAGCCTGTCTATAAAGATTACCCCCAGTGGTTGGTGTGGAATACAAAGGCCTGGTTCCTTTGTCTTGATTCAGGACAATCTTGTGGCATATCCCAGCTCCCGGGCTTCCTGTAGGATTCATCTTCTCCTTCTGCCCAATCTTACTCCTCTCACTCCCTTAAAGATGTTATTTCTGAGAGCACTCCCCAGTAAACATCCTGCATGCAAATCTCTGTCTCAGAATATGTTTCCTCAACCACCCAACCCAAGAATGATGTCCCAGTCACTGTATGGTGCAAAGCATGCTGAACTCGGCCTTGGAAGCTCTAGGTTCTAGTCAGGGCTCTGCCCTTTCATGGGTTGTCTGGCTGGCCCAGGTTCCCCATGTTTGATTTGGGGACAGCAAGGAAGGAGTTTGGACCAGGTGATCGAAGATCCCTTCCAGCTGTGACTTTTCATATGTGTGAAATGGACGGGGAAGGATGAGTTACGTGAAGAGCTGGAATGATCTTTGTGAACCCTTCAGATGTCCTCTACATGTACAGAAACTAAGCATCGCAAGGGTGATGTGATTTTTTTCATGGCTTCCCTGTTAGAAAGCAGCAGAGCTGAGATTTGGACCCAGACTTCAGTCTGCCACGTTGTCTGGGTATATCCCCTTCACCATCTCTGAATCTCTAACATCACTGGTTAGGGGCAAAGTGCAAGAGTGAGTAGGAGAGGAGAATTTGAAGGTTGTTTAGAAGGTTCTGATCAACCAGCTGCCCCCCCTGCATGTCTCTGGGTTCTGTTATCCAGCAGGCAAGACAAGCAGTCACTACACTGGCAGGAGTCATTCACCCTGAAAACAAGGAGGAAATTCTGCTATTTACTTACCTCAGATTGCTAGGATGTTATAGCCTTTGTCCTAGGGTAGTGCTTCTCAAACTTCAACGTGCAAATGAATACGTGGGATCTTGTGAAAATATAGATTCTGATTCAGGAGGTCTAGGGTGGGGCCAGAGAGCTTGTATTTCTAACATGCTTCTAGGTATGGATGCGGCTGGTCTGTTGACCACATTTTGAGTAGCCAGGGGCTAGAGTGCAGCTCTCAAACTCTGGGTGCCTCAGAAATCCCTGGGAACCTCTTAAAACTACTCATCATCATAGATTCAAATTCAGTAGTATAGGATGAGCATCTCTAATTTTAACAAACTCTCTAAGTAATTAAGGTAACTGCCAACACTTGACAACTATGGTTCTATAGCAGTGACCGTCACAGTTGCAGCCAACATTTGTGTTCCTGAATAAGCTGAACAGGTATCACACTACTGCTGCATGAGGAAGGAGACACAACTCTAGCCTGAATCACTGGGGACACAGGTGCTGAAATACACTGCGTGTTCAACATGGGCTAGGCACAGATGACCACAGAAAAAACCCCTGGGACTTGGGGTTTGACAAAATTACCCGAAGAGGGTTATAGTTTTATGAAAACAATCAAAATACAGAAATAAAATTTGTGATTACTTATAAAACGTATTTCCAAGGTAGTTGTAACCTTCATAACAAGGAGCTTTATGTCTATCTCAAGGTTGATGGGCAGTCGATGGGCTACTTGTGAGTTACATGTGAGGCCATTTCATGGTTTTTGCAACTCTGGCAAAATTGAGATTGAGACTGTAGACTCGGGATGCAGGAGCTGAGGGTCCTGCTTAAAAACACATTGCTTCATTCCCTGAGCTTCATTCTAGGGCTTGTCCAATATGCCGATCTAGTTGTCATCAGCATTTTACACATGGCTTTCTTAGCCCATTTAGGGTGTGAATGGGTTCTTCGGTGACGTTGGGTGGAGAAAAATAGACCTACCTTCCCTAACTGTCTCCAGGTGGCTCACCTGCTTACCTGCTTCTCAGAAAGACCCCCTTTCTTACCTCCCTGCTCACTACCAGCTGCCTGGCGAATGGACGTCCTCAGTGCTTGGTGAGGGAGAAGGTTCTGCTGCCTCAGCACAGGGTGGGTTGGGCATGAGAGTGAGTAATGGAATGTCTCCAAGAAATCCACCCTCCCTGCCAAACGTGCATGCCAACTCACACCTACGGAGAGTCTGGTTGCCTTTGCTTGTTCATCAGAAGAAAATAAGATGAACCCTGAAGGGAGATGCTGTTGGCAGGACAACCACCATGGCAGGCGTGGACTTCCCACAGGGCCTCTCAGTGCTAGGGGCTGGGGAGAGCAGTGCTGTCCTCAGGCAACCGACCTAAGACCTGCTACAGAAAGCCTCCGCTACAAGCTGGATTTACAACCCCAAGCGATTACTGCAAGTTGGGATAGCACAGGAGTGCAAGAGGCCTTCAGCACAGGCAGCCTGCAAGGAGAATGGAAGGCAAAGGGGTGGATTAATGGAGCCGAAGTCAGCCAGGACAGCAGCACTGGCCCCGTTCTCTAGTGAGAGAGGTGGCCAGATGCCTGTGGACAAAGCTCCATGGATGGGACCTGGAAGCAGAATGGAAGGCCTGGGTTTTGCTTTATGGCCACCTTTTTTTGAAGTGAAATGATGAGGTCTCTGGACTCTTCTCTTTCTCTCCCCCACGTCTTTTCAAGGCATCTTTCCTCCTGGTACTCACTGGCACATCCCCCAAATTATTACTCCTTATACTTCAGCTGAGCCCCTGCTACTTTCCTTGAAGATTTTTGTCCATTATGTTCTATTCTCTTGTTATCAGGTTTGTTTTATGAAATAAATTACCTAATTAATTAAATAACCATCGACTGTGGACTTAATTTTTGCTATATACCACTCTGGGGATTAAATAACCTCATTTAATCCTCAAATAAGGATTTTCCTATGAGTAAACACTTTTATTCTGGCCATTTTACAGATGAGGAGGATGAGGCAGACTCGTTATGTGATGCTTTGTGGCTGTGGAGCCTCCTGTGGTGGAAATCGTGGCACTGGTTTTCCTGTCCTTAGGCTGTAAAGTTGCAGCTCCACTCTCAAGTTTCTTTTTTTGGGGGTTGGATGAGAGCAAAGATAAGTACAGTTCACAATTGAGTATTTTCTTTTGTTTCAGGAGATAATCATTCAGAAAAATCTCAAGAAACTTTGTCAATTGCAAAAACTGTTGTATTTGTTATCTCATCTGTTTGCTGGTAGTGATTAGAAATAAAACTTTTAAAATATTAAGGGCTGATGTAATTTTTTGGGGGGGGTTGGTGAACAGGAAAGAAGATACTAAGTGAGAAACCAGAGAGCTTGTGTCCTTTTCAGTCATTCTTGTGGGAACAGGACCCCTAAGATAGCAGTAGATGATGACAGCTTTAAGAAGACCGGGAGAGTGGATTTGATTTCTGAGGCCCTTGAGAAGAAATAGGGCGTGGGGAGCTAAGTCCCCAGATGCTTAACTAGCAGGAAGTCCTCCAAAAGGCTGCAAGAATTAATCAGGTATTGGCCTCCTTTCGAGAGACTTGGGTTCTAATAGGCGAGCTAGCATTTGAACACAAACGGCTATACTACAAAGCATAATGTGGAAGAGAGAGGGGACTGTAGCTGGGATCAGCATAGGTGAGATCAGCAAAGCAGCAGTGAAGAAAACTCTGTTGCAAAATTTCTACTGCGGGCAAAGAGAAAGAAATCTGAAATGCCGAAATTCGATCCAGCCTTTACTTGGCGTGGGAGAAGTCTATGTTGGGTCTAGAACGGGGCCGCCGTGTGACCTTGAGCATGTCTCTTTACATTCAGATCCTCAGCTGAACGACAAGCCTCTAAGGCTTCCATCTGTTCTAAGCTGGAGGGGAGAAATGAAACTGTAAGAAAGGAGAAGGATGTGTGCTGCAGGGCTCGTCCAGCGTTTTCCTGGGAGAGTCACTGGTTCACAGTGTGACATGGGGTATCGGTACGAATTTCATAGGTGCCATTTTCTCTCCTCGCTGTGGAGAGCGAATCTGTTTAGGCACTGAGCCGCTTAGAAAGAACATCACTGCGGTTTTCAAAGAAACGTGGTCTTGCAGTCCAGAGACAGCAGGTGGCGCTCTTTCTCCTGAAACAGATTGATGTCTGCAGCTTGGCTTGCAGACTGTGCAGGGGATGCAAACTGAGTATCTCTGCAGTCTGAAGGCATCCAAGGAGACCCGGGCAAAATGGCTGGTCAGGACTGCCTGACAAGTATAACTATTCCCTCACTTTAGTGCGCCCTAAAGGCGCCAGCTGTGCTTGGGCTGCAGCACCGACCAAGGTGAACACACACAGCCTCCTTTCCACAATTTTACCGTAAAGTTGCTGCATTTGTAAAGGAAAATCTTCATTGTCACAAATGATGACTCTATCTGTCTGGGCTTTAGATTGTGATAGGGAAGAGCCTCTCCATCTCTGTGTATGATAAGTATACTTATCACTTATTACATGGGAAGGTGAGCAGTCCAGGGTCCTCCCTGCCATTTTATGTGAGACAGCATCCCAGGAGAATGAAGAAAAAAAAAAAAAAAAAAAGCAGGATCTGGGAGAACGTCTTACCTGGAGGACCTGGCTTTTACCTGGGAGATGTTGCAACTTCTCAGTGAGGAAAAACCTGACATTAGCTCTCCTTTGAAGACATTAAAGAAAAGCAAAACAAAACAAAAACAAACAAACGAACAAACAAGAAAACAAAACCAAACAATTTCATAATGAAGTGAAAAGATCACTGGATTGGAATTCAGGAGTCTAGTAAGGCCACTTACTGGCTGTGAGACTTAGGTGGGTCACTTACCTCTGGTCCTCGGTCTCACTTTGATTTTCAGTAGTTATTGATTACCACTGAAAATCAAAGTGAGAAAATTACTACTATTGATTCAGTAGTTATTGATTAATGTCTCTTCCAGCACCACATTACATAGCATGTATATATGTGTGTGTGTGTGTGTGTGTGAGAGAGAGAGAGAGAGAGAGAGTGAAGAGAGAGAGAAGATAGGCAGGCTATCAAATAGAATAGTTTTTGGGGGGAAATTTGTATAAGGCAAGACAGAAACATACATTATTGGGGACTGAGGAAACCCTTTCACTTTAATTTCCATTTCAATCATTGAAGCTCATAGTGACCACGCCCAGTGAAAAAGCCATGCCATTTTCCTATTCTGGGAACTGAGATAGATCCCTCAGAAATATCACAATCAATATATATATGTACCTATGATCTCCATTCAGTTGCTAGAACAGCTGTGTGTGCCTTCCATCGAAGCCTCTCTTCTGGCTTCTGAGATGGGGGGCAACTTCAACAAACCAAGTTCCAAAGGGGAGAGAGAGGGAGCTCCTCCTTTGCTCCTGGGGCACTGGAAGCATGTGGTAGAGGTGAGGAGGGAGGAATCATGGTGGGGGACAGGTGGTGGTGTTCCGGGGACATGGGAGGAAACTGCAGTATTGCACTCCTACTTGAGGCGCTTGGCCATTAATCAGCCATCATCAGCTGCCAACATGAACTGAGAACCTCCTGTGTGCAGGATAGACACTGGGGATGCCTCTGGAACCCCACGCAGTCTTTGCTCTCAAGGAGCTCACTGTCTCATCAAGAGAAATAGATAGAGTCTGTTTTCCCTTCAGCCTGAACAAGCACATTTAGGCCCTAAGGGCTCAGAGGGCTCTCCTCCCCAATCTTCCTACCTCCTTGCCCAAGGTTTGGCTAGACACAGTCAGTTATAAAAAGGATGCTTTTCAGACCAATGGATGCAGCTTTGCATGTGCTTTGCCTGGTATGCAGATGGCTGCTAGGCCACCCTATTGAGGATTCTGTTTGGCAGGAACGTGCTCTGATTCCTTAACTGTAGGCTTTGGGGACCAGAAGTGGCCAGGGGCTTAAAGGCAGCTGAAGTGAAGCAGCTCTTCTGCACACTCATCAGCATCAGGCTTCAAGCTGCAGTGAGGCATGGACCTGAGATAACTGCAGTGCCCCAGGTGGGATGCTGCAGTGTCCTTGGGAATACCCATGGCTGCTGCAGGACACACTGAGCACAGTGGGCCACCATTGGGTCTGAGCTGCCAGCTGCAGGGTGAGCTGCTGACTCATTGCTGCAGCCATGAGACCTTTAGCCACTGGAACAGCACGGGGAATTCTTTCTTGCTTTAAAGGAGTATGTGATGGAGAGGAGGGCAATGCGATGATAGGTCAAAGTGTGAGCCTAAAAAGCAGCTATAAAAATTTTCATAGAATTCTTGGGCAGAAATGTTTTTATCAGCCTTGGAAGAATGCAGCCATATTGGAGAAGTTATTCAATCAGTCGGTCAGCATGTATTAAACACCCATCGTGTGCCTAGCATTTATTGTGTGCTTAGATTATAAGGGGAAAATGAGGAGTAGAAGATGTTCCTTGCCCCACTTGGGGATTATGATAAGACTGGCACTTAGAGAGCCTTATTCTGTGCCAGACACAGCATTTGATGTGCGCTAGTTTATGTAATCTCACAGTAACACTATAAAAATTATAGGTATTTTAATTTATTCTACTGTGAGTTGAGAAGTTAGGATTTGAACCATGTCAGTTCAAAGTCAGAGCTCTTTACCACCATGCAATTATGTTGTTCGAGAAGTGCACACAACTGGAGAACAATACAGGATGATTCATGGTTAAGTGCTAAGTCATATTTATAATACAAGCATTTATGATGAGTCCAGAATAAATCCCTATCAATCTGCAACCCTGAGTCAGCTGAAGTATGTAGATTTGCTTATGTTTAAGTAAATATTGAGCCTGCAGAGGGAGTTTTTGAGAAGGTGGAGGGTCAGAATGAGCACTCGTAAGGTCAGGGAGTGGCAGCTGTGGGTACCATCAAAGGGATAGCATCAGGTGACCTGCTGTGAGTCTCAGGCCACCGTGTGCCTAGAATGGTCCTAATTGTTGGGGAAATCACAGAAAGATAATTACACATATTTTTGCCCTTTGAGAATTTAGTCTGGTTGGATTTACCTGATCAATTAATCAACTTAGGAACTATTAGCAAAATAAGAGGACAATGAGGTTCATAAGGAGTTGAAGAGGGTCCATGACCATCCCATTCAGTCTTTAGTGGGTCAACATTTGTGTTAGCAAGGAGACCATGGGCCTTTTACCAGATGATACTGACAAAGACTCAAAAGCTCTTAAATGTTCCTGTGGAGATACTGGCTGTACATCTGTGGCAGAGCTGACCAGAACTACCTAAGCCCTCTGGTTTCAAGGATGAGAGATAATCCTGGGCAGTTGTCAGAGAAAAATCTCTCATGAAACTGATGAAATGCCTTTGTCTTTTGGCTGGTAGAGCTGATTTTTCCAGGGACACAAATGTGCCAGCCCTCTGACCCAAAGCCCAGTGTCTCGTAGACTTCTCGGGCACTCATCTGGGCTCATGGATTCAGGTTACAGTATCTCCTTTCTCTCTTTCTCTAGTATTTAGCTAAGGTAGTGACTGATACTATCGACCTGATCCTACTTCTGCTTTGCCCATAGTTATTAATTTTTTTCGATCCCTATCAGGGACTCTATAGACTTTAGTTGGCTGGCTGAGTTCTGGTGGGGGTTTTAGAAGCTTAAACATTGTGAGGAAGATGAAGAAATGAATAAGATCAGGTAAAGATATCTTCCTGGACAAAATCCTTTAGCGGAATGCCAGAAAAGTAACAGAGGAGTTCAGGAAGACTTCAGCGGCAGAATCTGAGACCCAGACCAAATCAGGGTCCCAGTAACCATGGAGAAAGCAATTTCCATGACAGCCAAGCAGAAGGAAACTTATCACCTCATACCTGAAAGAAGTTGCTCTGGCACTGCTTTCTGGGAATGGAATTATTAAGAAGGTGGGGGTGGGTGGTTATGGGCAAGGAAGAATAGATCAAGCAAAAACATTTGAGTTGAGGCAGGGATAACCAGAGAAGGCTGATAACCATGTTGACTAGTCCTAAGCTAAAGAGAATGCTGAGGCTTAAATTATAATGATCAAGTTATGTTTCTTCTATTGAAAGGTCTCTATTGAGAGAAAATAAAGTTGTTTTTGAACTGGGAGTACCTGGCTGTACCTATTCTGTACTGAAAGAGACTCTGCAAAGTGGATTAACACAGAAGAATAAAGGAGAGAAGCCAGGGCCCAATAACCTGTTATTTCAAAGCAAAAGCACCACCTTTGCGTGGTGGTGGTGTAGGATTCTTTCTGTGTGGTTAGACTCACCGAGCAGCTTTCTCTTTGGGGCTCTCCTAGGCCTATTTCCTGGTACAACCAGTGACCGAGTGAGACCCATATTCTGTGATAGCTAAGTTGGCTCTGGGCATGGGCTAGAAATAGAGATACTGAGAAAATTGTTAATTTCTCAGCTGGGGGCGGTGGCACATGCCTGTAATCCCAGCATTTTGGGAGGCCGAGGCGGGCAGATTGCTTGAGGTCAGGAGCTCAAGCCAACCTGGCCAACATGGTGAAACCCCATCTCTACTAAAATTACAGAAATTAGCCAAGTGTGGTGGTGCATGCCTGTAATCCCAGCTACATGGGAGGCTGAGGCAGGAGAACTGCTTGAACCCAGGAGGCAGAGGTTGCACTGAGCCGAGATCGCACCACTGCACTCCACCCTGGGCGACAGAGTGAGAGTCTGTCTCAAAAAAAAAAAAAAAAAAGAAAAAAGAAAAAGAAAATTGTTAATTTCTCCAATACAGGATCGTGTCTCACTCATCTCTTTATCCTTGGCACCTAAAAAAGTTCCCAACACATCATAGTAAGCCAGTTATATATGTTTATTGAGCCATTTTAAATGATTTGTGCTTTGGGATTGGCTATGTGGAAGATAAAAGATCTAAAAGACAGTGTCCTGTTTCTGTTGCCTCAGAAGTATTTCTCAGATAATAAAATATTGGCAGATTTCTGATGATTCTCAAGAAAGCTGGGAAATAGAGCTGAAAAACATGGAGGGTAATAAGTTATCCCAGGAATAGAAGAAAAGAAAGTCCCTTCAAGAGAACTTATTGAGGTTTTGGTTTCTCCAACGATAGTGTGGTATAAGGAGGCAAATTGTTGGAGCAATGTTTGCAGGAAATGTTTTCTCAACATATGAGGTGTTTGTCAGGTGGATGAGGACAGTGTGTGCAGGACGGATGTGGTACAAAAAAGCCCAGCCAGGGAACTTCCTGGGGTGGCTGTTGGTGGGGTGGTTGGGAGTTGGTGTAGCTGGGGCACAGGTGAAAGGTGGAGATGAGACTAAAAGGGCTACAGCTGTCGGTAGTATGATTCCATTTTCCTTCTAGAAAGATGACCCTGGTGGGGTGGCTCACGCCTGTAATCCCAGCACTTTGAGAGGCTGAGGCAGGCGGATCAGGAGGTCAAGAGAACTAGACCATCCTGTCCAACATGGTGAAACCCCATCTCTACTAAAAATAGAAAAATTAGCTAGGCATGGTGGCATGCGCCTGTAGTCCCAGCTACTTGGGAGGCTGAGGCAGGAGAATCACTTGAACCCAGGAGGTGGAGGTTGCAATGAGCCTAGATAGCGCCATTGCACTCCAGCTTGGGTGACAGAGTGAGACTCCATCTCAAAAAAAAGAAAATACCAGAAGGAGGCCAGGCGTGGTGGCTCACCTGGCTCACATTGGTAGGCAGAGGTTGCAGTGAGCCGAGATCACGCCACTGCACTCCAGCCTGGGCGACAGAGTGAGACTCCATCTCAAAACAAACAAACAAACAAAAAAACAAAAAAACAAAAAAAAAAAAAGAAAGAAAGACAACCCTGGGCATAGTGTAGAAGAAGGAGAGGGGGAAGGAATGATGGGGAGGCAGCAGGTCCAGGTAGGATTCAACTGCAATAACCTGAGTGATAGCTGATAAGAACCTGAGCTGGCACAGTGTCAGCCGGCAGGAGAGGAGTCAAACTGGGAAATGAGAGGAGTTGCACCTGACTGAGCTTATCAATTGTCTGGGGTTGGGGGTGAGGGAGCAGAAAGAGTCTGGGAAGGTGAACGTTCAGGGTTTGAGGTCCTGCTGCAAGGGACAACATTCTTTGAAATGTTTTTATCTTAAACATTCATGCAAATTTCTATTTTTTACTGAAAAATATATCAATATTTGCATTTCTATGAAAATAATATGTAAAACAAGTTTACAGACTGAACTTTCCTTTCCAAAGCTTCAGAGAAAATGGACATGTAAGAAAACTGCACCATGGTCGTGTGTGGTTTCTGATGCTCCCAGCAAATACGCCTTTTGGAAAGTGTGGAAGTCTTCCATGATCTGGCAACACCTCCCCTTGTAACCTTCGTTTTGGCCAAACTGATCTATTTACGGTTCCCTCAGCCTTCTCATGAATATTCTACTTCTCTGGTTTTGGATGTTTCAGATTTTCTGGTGCTTCTCCAGGCCACCTCCCAGGTCCAATTGGGATACTGCATCTTCCCTCCAGCCTTCCAGAACTATGACCCCCCTCTAGCTCCTTTCTCTGAAATTCAGCAGACTTGTTCTGCGCTGCTTTTATAATTTAACGGTAGATAAAACCATACATAAAAAGAGCTAAAAAAAAGTATTGTGACTATTATTATTATAGTGCTTCAAGGTTGTATGTTTTGTTTATTTTCAAGCAGATTTTAAGTCCTAGAAGTCAGGGACTATGTCACTGATGTCTTTGTTGCCGCACTCAGCTCAACATATACTTTTTGGATAGATGCAGTCATTCTGTATATAGAAAACAAACTTATATTCAAGTAGAGGGAACAGATGGTAGCTTTTTTTCCCCAGAATATATTTGTGACTTTAAGTTGAATGTTTATTCCCATTAAATGAACTATTTTATTTCCTCTGTAAAGCAAATTTAAATATCAGAAAGCCAGGATATCTCCTCTCTTTATGTTTTCTCCTTTGATGTGACAAGTAAAAGGTAGGGCTTGGGTCACCTTAGGTGGCTGTGATTCTGATATTGTGCAAGTGCAAGCACTTTTTCTGTCAAGCCTGCCTGAGCCCAGTTCTTAGCTTTTAGGCAGACATTTCCCTGCTTGCAAAATCAAAAGCTAAGAGAAGTATGATGGGAAATTACTTTCTAAAGACACCCATGCAGAAGCTTATGGCTTTCCCTGAAGGCCTCCTCTCCTTACACTAGGTTGGGTAGTTCCACCATGTCACACTTTATTGTTAGTGTTGATGGCCTGGGCTCCCCAATAGTGGAAGCTCCCTGGAGGGATGTCTGTGTCTTATAAGGCAAAATCTCATCAAAGAGTGTATTGGAGTTATTTCTCGAGAAAACATATAAGGAGAAAACTAGAAAATGTACCAGAAGGAGGTAGAAGGAGACAAGGATCATGTGATACTTTTTCAGTCCACTAAAGGTCTGAATCTGGTAATTATGGGTTGAGAAAATGGAGAGAAAAAATGCAGAGAATTTCTGGTGAGGCTGTTGATACAAATAGAAAGGCTGAACGAGGGAAGTCAAATAAAAAAAGCAGAAAAGTATGGAATAAATGAATGAGGCTATGCTTTGGATGAATCAAAACATAGAATATCAGTTAAGTGACTTTAGATTCAGAGAAGAAAATGGAGTCTTTTGAGTTCCCTTCATCTCCTTTCACATCATCCTGGAACTACGTTCCAACTGGCAAGGCACTAGTTATCTACTGGATCTCTAAATCCTTTAGGAGGTGAATTTAACCTCCAAAATGTGCTTTGAATTGGTGGTTTCTTCACCATCATTATTATTGACTTCCTATGGCTGCCGTAACAATTTACCACACACTTAGTGGCTGAAAACAATACAAATGTATTATCTTATAGTTGTGTAGGCTAGAAGTCTGATATGGATCTCTGGGCTAAAATGAAGGACTTGGTAGGGCTGCATTTCTTTCTGGAGGCTCTAGGAGAGAGAATCTGCTTCTTTGCCTTTTCCAGTTTTCAAAGGCCATCTGCAGTCCGTGGCTTGTGGCCCCTTCCCCTATCTCCACACCCAGCAATATTATAGCTCTCTGCCTGGCTTTCATGATCACATTTCTTTCTCTGATCCTTTTTTTCTGCCTCCCTTTTCCACTCTTAAGGACCCTTTTGATTACTTTAGGCCACCCAGGTAGTCCAGAACAGTCTCCATATTTTAAGGTGAGTTAAAGGTTTCCATCTGCAACCTTAATCCCCTTCTGCCATGCAGCCTAGTGTAGTCACAGGTGCTGGGAATTAGGGAGTGGACATCTTTGGTAGGCGAGGCTTTATTCTGCTTACCACAATCCTTGGTCACCATTATCCTGACCTGGATTGCTGCAAAGCCTGAACTCTGCAGGCATCATACAGCCAGCGGAGAGCAGAGCCAGAATGTGAATGCAGGAGTCAGGCTGCCTTTCTCAGACTCAGTCTCCTGTAAAAGGAGGACACTAATAGCACCTACCTCATGGGTTGTTATTGTTGTGAGGATTAAATATATACCTGTCACACAGGGAGCACTGTGTTGGCAATTGTTATTATAGTTACTATTATTAGCTGTCTCCTAGCCTCTACTCTCAACCCTTTCCACTCTATCCATACTGAAGCTAGAGTGATCTTTCTTAAACACAAGCTGATCATGTTCTTCCTTTTCATGTTATGAAAATCATTTATGCTATGGTCTTTGCTCCCCAACCTTTCTACATTGAGTCATATTAGGCTATTTGAAATCCATTGAATGGGGCAGATATTTCACGTCTCTGTGCCTTTGCACACAGCACTCCTTTTGCCTGGACTTCCTTCCTCCTTTTGACTCTCTGTCAAACTTCATTCATACTTCAGAGCCAATTGTCTGAAATCCTGAGCAGAGCTGATTACCATCTGAATTCTTCTGTACCAGCTATGTATCTGTGCTCCACACCACTCACACCCGAGTAAGCCACACTGGCCGCGTAGCTTCTGCCTGGAGTCTGGCACATACTAGATACTCAAGAAAAGGGTGTTGAGAGCACCGTGCTGGGAATTTATTCTTTGCAATTTATTGGAGTGTTTTCCTCATGCATTTTTTTCGGGTGTCTCCCTTCCCGTGCTGCCAGAAGCATCCATTTGCCTCAAGGAGGAATAGCATTTCTATAACAGGAATGCAAAATGAAAACTATCTAGATTTTGGTGCCCAGAGTAGCAATTATTTTAAAACATCTTTTATTTTTATTTTTTTTAAATTTAATAGTTTTGTGAAACCAGGACTTGCCAATTAGAAAGGGCTTTTCAAAACTTCTTTGGCCTTTTTAGTGTATTAAAAGCCAGTTTAGTTGAACTAGGTCTTAGAGATTCTTCTGTAGCATAGAGGGGGCACCGTTTTCTGTAGTTAACCTGGGCATGAAGTTTCGTTGCCCTGAGAAGAAGAAAGACAAGTGGCAGAAGTGCATTCCAGAGAGGAAAAGAAATGAAAATCTCCCCCTTGGGTCCTGATGAATTTTGGGAAGGAGAGAAGACATGGGGTGGTGAGAATCTTGCATCATGCTTCTACCTGGTAGATGTGGGAAAGCCAGAAGCAGAGGACATTTACATTTTCCTAGTTTCCTTTCGGGACTCTGGGAGGAAACTGCTTTGGAAGATATTCCTTGTGTCATATGGAACAGTCATGTTAGAGCAAAGCAAATGGTGAGCTATGGTTAAGCAGAGGGGGAATTTGAGCTCAGCTTCTAGAGGTCTTCCTCTGCTCTCAGGTGGAATGAGAAGAATCCAGAAATTTCTTCCTGCCCTACTGAGTGATGTGCCCTACTGAGTGATCATTGATGAACAATCATCCATGAATTCCTGAAGTTGAATAACAGGAAACTGTACTTGTTTTTCAAACCACTTGGCTACTGTAAGAAGCTGCTGGTCACAAAATGCATGTCCAAAAAACCGCAGTCCTACTGGCAACCCTTGGTTTGAGAGTGCAGCAGGGATACTCACTGCTGGCAATCCTGTCATATTTACAGCTTGTGTAAAAATATCATTCTGGGAACTTCGTGTTCTGTTGTCTACTTTGATGAACTCCAAGTATGGTACTGCCTCATTTAAGATGGTGGGAGTTAGGAAGACGTCTACTCCAGAGTTAAAAACATTTGCAAAGTCATTAGCAATGAGGCGTCACACTTTTCTGTGCTTTGATGAAATAATTTTCCCAGTTTTCTTTTAATAAGAAAAAGTTTCCTGAGAGAATTCTTCCTCTCTCCACATCATTGAACGCTTCTTGTCTGGTTGACGCATACATGGCTTCATCCATGGGTGGACACATTGAGTGGACACATCAATGTCACATCTGTGACTATATTGTAGCCCACCAAGTCTTGCCATATTTAATGCCATCCTGATGTGCACGATACATGATAGCAGACAATTGAATAACTGGTGTGAGGAATGGATACTTCAATTACTTTGGCCCTTTCAGACTCAAAGAGGTCAGCAGCTTTGGACCAAAAAGACTGTACTTCACTTAATAATTCTGGCACAAGATATTCCTTTGGAATTTCTATTCATAGTTTGCTCACATCTGCCAAACCAAATGAATGGTTTAATAGGGTCCTGTACTGTGGTACAATCATTGGTGTCATGTCCAGCCAGTATACTCAACACAATTGCTGCATCATCCACACATCTGGTTAAGATTCCTGGCACATCCATCAAATTCACCAGGGGAATGAGACCATGATGGGAAACTAAACCATAGCTTGGTTTGAAACCAGCAAGCCTGCAGTGGGCAGCAGGATTTCTGGTCGATCCTCCTGTAGCTGATCCTAAAGCCGACATAGCAGCTGCACTCCCACCTGAGCTTCCTCCAGTTATCAGCCAGTCTGAATCTTCATTCTTGCTGTGGGGATTCTGCTTCCTCTTTTCTCTATATTATTTTGAATAACTCAGGGGTTTTTAACCGGTCCAAACACACCATCTGTGCTTCCAGATCCCATAGCAAACTCATCTAAATTTGTTTTTCCCATTAGTAGAGCTCCCTGATCCAACAACTTTGAAACTACTCTAGCATTATAAGGTGGTATATAACCTTTCAGCATATTTGATGCACATATTGTCTCAATGCCAGATGTGCTAAAGTGGTCTTTTACTGCAACAGGAATTCCATCTAAATCCCTAAGTGACTATTCATGCTTATATCTCTTTTCTGATTCTTCAGCTTGTTTTAAGGCCACCTCTTCTGATACAGTAATGTAGGCATGTAGAAACTTGGTCTTCTTGATAAGAGAGAGACATTTTTGACAGAGCTCTGTTGGTGTAATCTGGCCTTGTTTCAGTGCTGCAGAAACTTCTCAGAGGGTCCGGCCCAGCATGTTCCTTGTGCTCAGCCTGCCACCACAGGGGCCAGGCAAGGAGGAGAAAGAGGTCACCAGTTGCTAGTGATATTACACGGGCGCAGCCATCTTTAATTGTCACTGCGAGATTCTAAAAATTTTAAAAGCCACCTAAAGAGGGTTCCTAGTTTGCAGCAGGGTTATAATTCAAAATGTCACTTGCAAGTTGGTTATTTGGAATTCACAAGGGATATCTCTACATAGAAATAGTGTACTTACTAGTGACCAGGTTCCTAGCCCAAGTATAACTCAAAATGCAGCTGAAATAGAGCATATTTGAAATAAATAGTTGAAGATCATAATGGTACAATGCCAAAGTTTTTTTAAAAAATAACAAAAAAGAAATTAACCTAAACCATGTTTATTTTGAATAGACTTTGAGGGAAAACACATTTAATTAAAAAGGGATAAGAGGTATACGAAGATCCTAAAGAGGATGTCTCAGCGACTTTCAGGGTTTCACTGGCTCTTTGTAAATCTGATTTTCACTTGAATGCCTACAGATTCCCCTTTTCTTGTTATTGCTGTTTTTCAGGCATCAATCTTGTATATTGACTACGAAAACAGATTTCACATTTTTGGGTGGGAGGGTAGACTGGGGAGAATTCCTGTTATGTTACAGGCCTGGAATCACTTGAGATACATCAAGGGACAAAACAAAGTTTCTGTTTCTGAGGAATTTTCTTTCTTCTGGAGATATTCAGACACCAAACTAATGAAAGACAGATATATCATAAAATATCAAGTAGTGATAAGTGCTTTGAAGAAAAAAATTGGGGTAAGGGATGAGAATTTAGATACTCTAACAAAGACAAATTTCTTTGAAGGAGCTGCTGACAGAGTTCCTCAAAGAAGTAGGGAGTAATCAATGTGGCTCTGCAGGAGGAAGGATATTCTAGGCAGAGAGAAGTGAAGCTTAAAGCCCCATGCATGGGCAGGTTCCAGGAACAGCAGAAAACCAGTGTGAGTTGGGTGGTGTGGCAAGAAGACAGCATAAAATGTGGGGTCAGGGAGGTTGGACGGCCATGAAAGTACTCTGTGTCATACTCTAAGCATGATTTTTTTTTCTATGTGTGAAGTTGTAAGTTTTTCCATGAGAATCATGAAAGACTTGTGTACAAGAGAAAGAGGTAATGGTAAAAGATGGATGAAAGAGGGAGAAAGCATTTTTTTTGTCATGTTTCTGAGTAAATAGATAATTTGAGATGTATTTACTCAGGGATAAATAGAAGGGGTAGATCAGGGAACTAGTGAAGGTGGCAGGGGTCAGACAATTTCCAGAGCTGACTGCTAGATGGTGCATTTAGCCCAGGACAGCTTGGTTACTGTCCAGAGCAAGCCTGGGGTGGGGAGGAACAGAGCAAAACCACAAATTTACTTAGACTAAGAAAGTCTATGCTTCAGTGTAAAAACTTGTCACTTGCTGAAATCATGGGAAATAATTATCCTAAGATAGAAGATAGTGAAAATTATGAGTAATTTACACAACCTTTATTGCTTTGATAACGCTAATGTTCCTCCCTGCTTCCACATCTTTTTATAGGAATGAAGAGGGAGCTAAGACATCCAGGTTCTCTAGATAATACCACCCCACCCCAGAACAACCACATGATTTACAGGAGAAGTGGAAGGGGGACTGAAACTCTGTGTGCTCCTGCCAAGACTCCAGCCCCTTCTTCCTCAACATACACAGCCTCTCCACGACCACCAGACCACAAGGCCTGACATCATCTGGTTCTTGATCCCATTTTGCATGAGTTACCACAAGAATTCTGGGACTCCACCATTTTGCATGAGTTACCACAAGAATTCTGGGACTCTCAGGTCCTCCTCAGCCTTAGACTCTAACTCCCATAAGGGTCTCTGCAGGGTATGGCAATGGAGCCTCCCCATCCGCCTGCTCTGCTTTCTGATTCTCCATGGCACTTACAGCTCCTGCCATTTATATAGCTTATGTATGCTAGTGGGAGCTCTATGCAGGCAGAGGTTTGTGTCTGTTTTGTTAATTCTGTATTCCCAGGGCATAGAACGGTGACAAACAGCATTTAATAAATATTTGTTGAAAGGTTAAATATTATTTACTTGGAAGAACAAGGCCTGATCTAAGCAGGCCCATGCATGCATGAGAAATGGAATACAGGATTTTCAAGAGCTTCTGCAGGCAAGGAGACTAAGTATTTCCTGCCACCTGCCAACTTTCTCTGTTTCCTTTGATCCCAAAGACCCTGTGGAGTTCTTATCGAAAGGATGGTTTAAATGACAACTTTCACATGATCTCCTAGAGCTGTGCAATAGTTGGCATTTGCCTGCAGTCTCTCCACCAAGGGAGGCTTGTTAGCCTAGAATGGGGTTACCACAGGGGATTGTACAATCTAATTTTCTGAGTGTCTTGGGATGTTGCTCCTCTCCCCACTCAGACAAGGAAGTCATTATAATATGAGCCTTTGTATCATCTCTTTCACATCCTAATAATCAGTACAGGGAGTCCGCCTGCCCCTCAGGTGACATTAAAAGTGCTCAGTTTGTATAACTTGCATAAGGTCCATATGGCTGCTGCCCTCCCTACTACTAAGAGGCTACTTGAGAGGCTGCAGGGAAATACCCAGCTGTAGGAGTATGGCCTGCCCATGAACCCTTTAACATGTTCCTTCCCCTTAAGTTTAGCTGCTTTATACTGTGAGCACCTTAAGGGCAGGTCTGGGTCTTGACCATCTTTGTAGCCCCGTGAACCAAGTTCAATCCCCCAAGCTCCCACTGCCAACCCAAGGTAGTTTTGTTGGTCTACAGCAAATGGTAAACTTGGCTGATATTGGCATGGTGATGACTTTCAGTTTTAATAGGGAGTGTCACATTTTGGCAGCAGGCGTTGCAGTACCTAGGCCCCCGCCTGTGAGGACATTCCTTCTGCCTCTTGACTTGCTCCATTTGCTTTGTGTTGTGTCTAATGCATTGCACTTAAGTCAGAACAGCTGGGTGGATCTCTATAGAATATTTTTTATTTAATGTTTTTTGAGAACCGGCAGGGAGAGTGCTGCTTGAAAGCACACAGGCCATGTCTATTTTCTTTCAACATCTACAACTTACAGAAAGAAGCTAGATCACAGGCACATAGAAACTAAACTCTTCCTTTTCTAATGTAAACAGGCCTTTTCATCTGCTTTCTCTCTTTATGAACAGAGAGATCTGTAAGTGACATGGGTGGGGGATGGCAACAGTTGGCTCCCTAGGTGGTCTGATGGTGACAGTGACTCTGTTGGCACCTTGTGATAATTTGGATACTCTTTCCCAGTTTGTGAACATCCTCCTTTCTCCCTCCTGCAACTTGACCATTTCACTGCAATTAGCACTTCCAGAAAGGGATAAACCAAGTAAGGGAGGTGGACAGCAAATGAGTCAATTGTGCTGCAAGTTGGTCATTCCAAAAAGCATGTGCAACAAGAGGGAGAGGCTGAAATTAATGGCCAGGATAATGATTTGAGATTATTTATGGCACAGTGCTTCCCATTAAATTAGGTTGAAGAATTCTTTTTTTTTCATTAGCTCAGAGGGCCTTATATGTATATCTGTCAGAACAACAGTTCATTGAGGTGGGAGAAGAATGTTGTTTCTATCATTGCAGGAATGATGACAACCTCATACACATCCCCTTTCTTTTTATGTAATATCCTCCAAAGTGGGGTACAAGCATTCCTTCTGTATGATAATTTACTAGAGCACAGGAGTAAAATATTAGAGCTTCTATTTATTTGTATCTAAAATAAGAAAGAAATTAAGCTCTAAAAATATATACTATATGGGTTGACAGTGACTTACATATAAAATTTATAAGTAAATATATTTTGGGGGCACATGCTCAAAAGTTTTTACTCATGGGGTGGATGATCAAAAAACTTTGGATACAATGATATAGATAATCATGAGGAGAAAAACCCGTTGGAATATT
This sequence comes from Pongo pygmaeus, assembly GCF_028885625.2. Classification (NCBI taxonomy): domain Eukaryota; kingdom Metazoa; phylum Chordata; class Mammalia; order Primates; family Hominidae; genus Pongo; species Pongo pygmaeus. The sequence goes on along the minus strand of NC_072373.2, from coordinate 81,639,217 downwards.
AGAAGTTTCTCTGAATCAGGTAGTATTCAAAAGAGGAAAGATAGGTTCATGTAAGTAATTATTGTAACAACAAAATTTAAAATTGTAACTCAGCGATTCTCATCCCAGAAATATTACTGCATATTACCTTAAAGCTCATGTCAAGACAAGATGTCAAGACAGAAATTTAAACATGTCATGAAAAGGGCAAATAAAATTGACTCAAGCTGTGATTTGAATATGGAGACTGACAGAAGAGTTTCTGAGACACACTGTGGGGAAGGTGTAGCAAAATGGTCCCTAAGGGAGAGGTCTTAGTCTCACGCGCAGGCACCAGAGATGTCTTGTGCAGGGAGCACTTGGTAAGTGAAGCACTGCTGTGCCATCTCTGCAATAGCACCAGTGATAGCCAGTCAGGATGGCTGTGCAAGAGTTGAGCCCCCTTTTCTCCTGCCCTTTCTCTTGTCAACCTTTTCTTCTTCTTACTCTATTGAAAGGCACATTTGCCATTACTTGTTGGGGTATCTGTTGAGAGGAGATATGTACCTAAGAGATTAGACCAAATATATCATGAGATTCTTAACAGACTGAGAGTTCAGTGAGAATATTAAGAAGCAGGCCAGACACAAAGGCTGATTTTTCTATTACTGCCTTACTCCAAGACCATTCCATTCGGTTGAACTCTGCAAGTCAACAAATGCACAGCTTATCTCTCTGGCTGGAAAAGGGCTGCAGTTTCATCTTTTGGGCAATGCTAAAAAAAGTCTCACTCACTATTTTAAACTTGAGTTCTCCTAAGTAAGTGAAATAAGTCTTTGTTACAGATATTGAAGCTGGATGACTCCTCCCCATGGCCTGGTGTGGACTCCCTCTGTAGAAGGCATAACTATTGCTGGGTTAGCTGACTCAGAGGTTCATATACTCTCTGGCTGTGGGCCATTCTCTCTTCTGCCCTTTGAAGAGTCCTTAAGTAGGGAAGAATCAGAGTGGGAAACTGCTGGGTAGTGTTCCATCAAGGCAGCTATGGGAATGTTCGAGCCAAAGGAAGGTGGCTGAAGACATGGAGGGCAGGGGGCCAGTATACAGGGAAGACCTAGTGGGGTCAGGACTGGTGTCAAGGCCAAGGCCAGTTATTGCACCCAGTCATGTATTCCTCACTGATGTCTTTATAGAAAATGACATTGCAGGGGAAGCCAGCCAGCATTAGGATACAGGGACTTATGCCCCCTTTTCTGTGTTCTACTAGTTTGCTAGACCTTCATCTTTATTTTTGATATTTTTCTTCTCAAATTACTGGAGAGACTTTGAAATATGCAAGAAGTATCTCTTTTTTCAAATTCCATCTCTTGCCATCAGCATGAGGACCACTTTTTGCATATGGACAGTCTGTAAGACATGTGGCATGTGTTGGTGACTTTCTTGTCCTTGCAAAGTCACAGAAATGGCACAGCCTGGATAGGCTTAGGAATCACAGCTCTGGCTTAATACCTGCTCTTTCTCTCCATCTATCTGGGGATGTTTGATGACTTTTCAGTGTAGAATAAAAACAAATGAAGATGTATCTAAGATGCCTTTGTTTAGCAACTGGCTGGCTGTTTTACCATGGCTTTAAATTTAGCTTCTTACTAATGACTATGTGCATTTGGGAGGAGAGGCTGGCTTTGCAGAAAAGAAAGCAGCTGTGTGTGTCTTGTTTAATGCCTTTATCATATTGCCCTCTACAACCAAACTTCTTTTTCGTTAGCTGCAGAAATGTTTGAAATTAAGCCTACATTCAGGGCATGACTGAGCACTTCAGAGGATTCAAAGAAGTAGGAGCCACAGTTTCTTTTTTAGAAATTTCTTTCTTTTCCTTCCTTCCTTCCTTCCTTTCCTTCTTTCCTTCTTTCCTTGTTTTCTTTCTTTCTTTCTTTCTTTTTCTTTCTTCAGTCTTTCTTTCCTTCTTTCCTTTCTTCCTTCCTTTCTTTCCTTCTTTCCTTCTTTTCTTTCTTTCCTTTTTTTCTTTTTTTCTTTCTCTTTCTTTCTTTCCTCCCTCCCTCCCTCCCTTCCTCCCTCCCTCCCTCCCTCCTTTCCTTCTTTCTTTCTCTCTTTCTTTCTGTCTTTCCTTCCTTCCTTCCTCCCTCCCTCCCTCCCTTCCTTCTTTCTTTCTTCCTTTCTTTCCTTTCTGGAATGCCAGATGAGTAAGACACCCATGGGGAGCCATGGGCGGCTTCTGAGGAGAAAAGTCTCCTTATTGCCTTCATGTCTTTATGCCCCGAGAGCATAACAGCTCAGTGGCATGCCACAGGTTGCTCAGGGAAATAACACTGCCTTGAAGCGGTGGAGTATAATCAAACATCTTGGCTCCTCCTGAAACACACTCCCACCCATTTCAGTCCCAATAAGCTAAAGATCTTAAGTAGTTTAGACACACGCCTTTGCTCGAGGAAATTCACAGAAACCACCACTGCTATACATCTTATTGAATGACTCACAAGTTCTCCTTCACTGATTAATCCTTTTCCTTATCCCTTCCTACCCTCCCATTTGCCCTAAGAACAAAGAGCTTGTGAACCAATAAATTGGGTGGAGGCCGAGAGCTCGGGGGCCGTGAGCAAGCCTCTGAGGCTTAGGTCCCCTGGACCCACCTTTTAAACTCTTATTCTGTCTCTTTCTAAATCCTTTGTCTCTGCTGGACTCGGGGTACCCGCTGGGTGGTGTGGGGCTGGTTTCCCCAACTCTCTTTCTTTCTCTCTCTCTTTCTCTCTCTTTCTTTCTTTCTTTCTTTCTTTTTTTTCTTTCTTTCTTTCTTTCCTCCCTCCCTCCCTTCTTCCCTCCCTCCCTCCTTTCCTTCTTTCTTTCTTTCTCTCTCCCTTTCTTTCTTTCTTTCTTTCCTTCTTTCTTTTCTTTCTTTCTTTCTTTCTTTCTTTCTTTCTTTCTTTCTTTCTTTCTTTCTTTCTTTCTTTTCTCTCTTCTCTTTATTTCTTCTAAAAAAAAGGATACAGTGCAGAATGTGCAGGCTTGTTACATAGGTGTACATGTGTCATGGTGGTTTGCTGCACCTATTGACCCATCCTCTAACTTCCCTCCCCTCATCCCCACCCTGAACAGGCCCTGGTGTCTGTTGTTTCCCTCTTTGTGTCCATATGTTCTCAATGTTCAACTCCGATTTATGAGTAAGAACATGTGGTGTTTGGCTTTCTGTTCCTGTGTTAGTTTTCTGAGGATGATGGCTTCCAGCTTCATCCATGTCCCTGCAAAGGACAAGATCTCATTCCATTTTAGGGCTACATAGTATTCCATGGTGTATATGTACCACATTTTCTTTATCCAGTCTATCATTGATGGGCATTTTGGGTTGGTTCCATGTCTTTACTATTGTAAATAGTGCTGCAATAAACATACATGTGCATGTGTCTTTATAGTAGAATAATTTCTATTCATTTGGGTAGATACCCAGTAATGGGATTGCTGGGTCAAATGGTATTTCTGGTTCTAGATCCTTAAGGAATCACCATTCTGTCTTCCACAATAGTTGAACTAATTTACACTCCCACAAACAGTGTAAAAGTGTTCCTATTTTTCCGCAGCCTCACCAGCATCTATTGTTTCCTGACTTTCTATTAATCACCATTCTGACTGGCGTAAGATGGTATCTCATTGTGGTTTTGACTTGCATTTCTTTAATAATCAGTGATGTTGAGCTTTTTTCATATGTTTGTTGGCCATGTAAATGTCTTCTTTTGAGAGGTGTCTGTTCATATCCTTTGACCACTTTTTGATGAGGTTTTTTTTTCTTGTAAATATGTTTAAGTTCCTTGTAGATTCTGGATATTAGACCTTTGTCAGATGGGTAGATTGCAAAAATTTTCTCCCATTCTGTGGGTTGCCTATTCACTCTGATGATAGTTTCATTTGCTGTGCAGAAGCTCTTTAGTTTAATGAGATCCCATTTGTCAATTTTGCCTTTTGTTGCAATTGCTTTAATGTTTTTGTCATGAAGCCTTGCCCATGCCTTTGTCCTGAATGGTATTGCCTAGGTTTTCTTCTAGGGTTTTTATGGTTTTGGGTTTTACATTTAAGTCTTTAATCCCTCTTGAGTTAATTTTTGTATAAGGTGTAAGTAAGGGGTCCAGTTTCAGTTTTCTGCATACGGCTAGCCAGTTTTCCTGGAACCATTTTGCTGAATAGGAGATCCTTTCCCTATTGCTTGTTTTTGTCAGGTCTGTCAAAGATCAGACGGTTGTAGATGTGTGGTGTTATTTCTCAAATCTCTTTTCTGCTCCATTGTTCTATATGTCTGTTTTGGTACCACTACCATGTTGTTTTGGTTACTGTAGCCTTGCACTATAGTTTGAAGTCAGGTAACATAATGCCTCCAGCTTTGTTCTTTTTGCTTAGGATTGTCTTGGCTATACGGGGTCTCCTTTGATTCCATATGAAATTTAAAATAGTTTTTTTCTAATTCTGTGAAGAATGTCAATGAGAGTTTGATGGGAATAGCATTGAATCTATACATTACTTTGGGCAGTATGGCCATTTTCATGATATTGATTCTTCCTATCCATGAGGATGGAATGTTTTTCCATTTGTTTGTGTCCTCTCTTATTTTCTTGAGCAATGGTTTGTAGTTCTCCTTGAAAAGGTCCTTCACTTCCCTTGTTAGCTGTATTCCTAGGTATTTTATTGTTTGTAGCAATTGTGAGAGGGAGTTCATCTATGATTTGGCTCTCTGCTTGCATATTGTTGGTGTAAAGGAATGCTTGTGATTTTCCCACACTGATTTTGTATCCTGTGACTTTGCTGAAGTTGCTTATCAGTTCGAGAAGCTTTTGGACTGAGATGATGGGGTTTTCTAAATATAAAATTGTGTTGTCTGCAAACAGAGATGACTTCCTTTCTTCTTATTTGAATATCATTTATTTCTTTCTCTTGCCTGATTGCCCTGGCCAGAACCTCCAATACGATGTTGAATAGGAGTGGTTAGAGAGGGAATCCTTGCCTTGTACCAGTTTTCAAAGGGAATGCTTCCAGCTTTTGCCCATTCAATATGATATTGGCTGTGGGTTTGTCATAAATAGCTCTTATCATTTAGAGATATGTTCCATTACTACCTAGCTTATCGAGAGTTTTTAACATGAATGGATGTTGAATTTTATCAAAGGCCTTTTCTGCATCTATTGAGATAATTTTGTGGTTTTTGTCTTTGGTTCTATTTATGTGATGGATTACATTTATTAATTTGCATATTTTGAACCAGACTTGCATCCCAGGGATGAAACCAATTTGATAATGTTGGATAAGTGTTTTGATGTGCTGCTGGATTCTGTTTGCCAGTATTTTAATGAGGATTTCACCTCAAGGTTCATCAGGGATATTGGCTTGAAGATTTCTTTTTTTTTTGATGTGCCTCTTCCTGGTTTTGGTATCAGGATAATGCTGGCTTCATAAAATAAGTTAGGGAGGTGTCTCTCCTTTTCAATTTTTTGGAATAGTTTCAGAAGGAATGGTACCAGCTCTTCTTTGTATTTCTGGTAGAATTCAGCTGTGAATCCATCTGGTCCTGGGCTTTTTTTGGTTGGTAGGCTATTAATTACTGCCTCAATTTCAGAGCTTGTTATTAGTCTATTCAGGGATTCAACTTCTTCTTGATTTACTTTTGGTAGGATGTATGCATCCAGGAATTTATCCATTTCTTCTAGATTTTCTAGTTTATTTGCGTAAAGATGTTTATAATATTCTTTGATGGTATTTCGTATTTCTTTGATGGTAGTTCGTATTTCTTTGAGGTCAGTGGTGATATCCCCTGTATCATTTTTTGTTGTGTCTGTTTGACTCTTCTCTCTCTTCTTATTAGTCTAGCTAGAGGTCTATTTTGTTAATTTCTTTAAAAAAAAACACAGCTCCTGGATTTGTTGATTTTTTTTTGGAGGGTTTTTCATGTCTCTAACTCCTTCGATTCTTCTCTGATCTTAGCTATTTCTTGTTTTCTGCTAGCTTTTGGATTAGTTTGCTCTTGCCTCTCTAGCTCTTTTAATTGTGACGTTAGGGTGTCAATTTGAGATCTTTCTAGCTATCTGATGTGGGCATTTAGTGCTATAAATTTCCCTCTAAGCACTGCTTTGCTGTGTCCCAGAGAGTCTGGTATGTTGTCTCTTTGTTCTCATTGGTTTCAAAGAACTTATTGATTTCTGTCTCAATTTCATTATTTACCCAGGAGTCATTCAGGAGCAGGTTGTTCAATTTACATGAAATTCTGTGGTTTTGAGTGAGTTTCTTAATCCTGAATTCTAATTCTATTGCACTGCAGTCTGAGAGACTGTTTGTTATGATTTCCGTTCTTTTACATTTGCTGAGGCGTGTTTTACTTCCAATTATGTGGTCAATTTTAGAATAAGTGCCATGTCGCACTGAGAAAAATTTATATTCTGCTGATTTAGGGTAGAGAGTTCTGTAGATTTCTACTAAGTCCACTTGATCCAGAGCTAAGTTCAAGTCCTGAATATCCTTTTAAATTTTCTGTCTCATGGATCTGTCTAATACTGACAGTAGGGTGTTAAAGTCTCCCACTATTATTGTGTGGGAGTAGAAGCCTCTTTGTAGGTCTCTAAGAAATTGTTATATGAATCTAGGTGCTCCTGTACTGGGTGCATATATATTCAGAATAGTTAGCTTTTCTTGTTGAATTGTTCATTTTACTATTGTGTAATGTCCTTCTTTGTCTTTTTTGATCTTTGTTGGTTTAAAGTCTGTTTTGATGGAGACTAAGATTACAACCCCTGCTTTTTTTTGCTTTCCATTTGCTTGGTAAATTTTCCTCCATGCCTTTATTTTGAGCCTGTGTGTGCCTTTGCATGTAAGATGGGTCTCCTGAATACAGCACACCGATGGGTCTTGACTCCTTTTCCAATTTGTCAGTCTATGTCTTTTAATTGAGGCATTTAGCCCATTTACATTTAAGGTTAATATTGTTATGTGTAAATTTGATCCTGTCATCATGATGCTATTTGGTTATTTTGCACACTAGTTGATTCAGTTTCTTTGTAGTGTCATTGGTCTTTATATTTTGGTGTGTTTTTGCAGTGGATGGTACCGGTTTTTCCTCTCCATATTTAGTGCTTTTTTCAGGAGCTCTTGCAGGGCGGGTCTGGTCATAATGAAATTCTTCAGCACTTGCTTGTCTGGAAAGTATTTTATTTCTCCTTCGCTTATATGAAGCTTAGTTTGGCTGGATATAAAATTCTGGGTTGAAAATACTTTTTTTTTTAAAGAATGTTGAATATTGGCCCCCAATCTCTTCTGACTTGTAGGGTTTCTGCTGAGAGGTCCACCGTTAGTCTGATGTGCTTCCCTTTGCAGGTGACCTGAGACCTTTCTCTCTGGCTGCCCTTAACAGTTTTTTTCCTTCATTTCTACCTTGGAGAATCTGATAATTACGTTTCTTGGGGTTGATCTTCTCGTGGAGTATCTTAACAGTGTTATCTATATTTCCTGAATTTGCATGTTGGCCTGTCTTGCTAGGTTGGGGAAGTTCTCCTGGAAAATATCCTGAAGTGTGTTTTCCAGCTTGTTTCCATTCACCTCATCTCCTTCTGGTACTCCAATCAATCATAGGTTTGGTCTTTTTATGAAGTCCCATATTTCCTGGAGGCTTTGTTCACATTTCATTCTTCATTCTTTTCATTCTTTTTTTCTCCATTGTCTGCATGTCTTATTTCAGTAAGGTGGTCTTCAAACTCTTATATCCTTTCTTCTGCTTGATTGATTTGGCTGTTGATACTTGTGCATGGTTCACTCGTGCTGTGTTTTTCAGCTCCATCAGGTCGTTTATGTTCCTCTCTAAACTGGTTATTCTAGTTAGCAATTTATCTAACCTTTTATCAAGGTTCTTAGCTTCTTTGCACTGGGTTAGAACATGGTAGGAACCACAGTTTCTATCCTCAGTGTGCTTACAGCTGGGGAAATAAGACATTTTGGAGCAGGAGAAAGAGTGAGGGCTTTGAAGTTTGACAAACTTGAGTCTGTATTTTATAATCTGTAAAGTAGAAATAATAATCTGTACCTTGCAAAGTGATTTTGTGATAAAGAAATACTAGATGTAAATGTTTGAATACTATTAGACATTATCATTATTAAAAAAAGATGATCTTGCAAGCATATCTGTGAAATGCTGACCAACAGCACAAAGAAAGATCACAATCAGAGGGAGGTGGAAGGTGGTTGGGAAAGGCCCCATAGAAGAAGACTGTTGTGTTGTCATTGATATTGTTAAGAGGAAGGACACCATGTGTGTCTTCTTTCATTGCTTATCTCACACAGTGCTGCTGTTGCTAATGGACAGGTTGGATCCTGCTGTCCTTGAGAAATGGACTATGTCCAGTACTCCACATATGTCCCCCTGGGAGTTCATGAGGAGGTTCACCTGTGTAAGAGCAGGAGCGGAGCCACTCAGGCCTGTTGTAGGCATCACAGTTGGTAGAGAATAGAAAAGAGTCAGAGAAAGGGGGAAAGTATGCAGAGAACTTCAGGTCTCTGAGACAACTCCCCAAGGGCAGGGGAGGGGGAAGAGGGGACCAGGGGAGAGGGAGTGCAGTAGAGAGATGGCCTCTGCCACCTTCTCACCAGACCACCTTTGCTGTATTTCTGGGCCAAGAGTCTTGCCTTCACCTTCCTTTTCCATCCTTCTATCCAGGAGGATTGAGAGAAAATCCTTGTTAAGAAAAGTTCTCTTGGCCGGGTGTGGTGGCTCACGCCTGTAAACCCAGCACTTTGGGAGGCCGAGGTGGGCGGATCATGAGGAGATCGAGACCACCTTGACCAACATGGTGGACCCTGTCTCTAAAATACAAAAAATTAGCCGGGCATGGTGGTGTGCATCTGTAGGCCCAGCTACTTGGGAGACTGAGGAAGGGGAATTGCTTGAACTTGGGAGGTGGAGGCTTCAGTGAGCTGAGATTGTGCCACTGAAATCCACCCTGATGACAGAGTGACACTCTGTCTCAAAAGAAAAGAAAAGAAAAGAAAAAAGGTCTGCTGAGGAACACTTCAGATAGCCCATATGCAGGAGGTAGTCCAGCATTCCTCATGTGTTGCCATTCTTTTTTCTTGTATTTTCATCCACACATCCTTTCCTTTACCTCTTTCTACTCAGTTTTGTTCCTCTTCTCTTTCAGGGTCAAGGATAAGAGAGGAGAAAGAAGAGAAAGAGTGAAACAGAGGGAAGGCAGCATAAGTGTGGTTATATCTAGTTTCCCTCTTGGGTGCTGGGCTGCTGGGAAAACTGGCACTTCCAGTGAATTCTTTCAAGGTTATGGAGAATGAATATCTTAATTAAGTGAGGTTGCCTTTTTAAAAAGCCACTTGGATCCATTTTTATTGTGGTCTATAGTGCTTATTTCTTTGGTGTACAAATCTGATGGGAGGAGATCCATCAAAAGAAAGGGGAGAGGATAGAGGAGGAAAGAAAGAGAGATGGGGTGCTCTTGGTAGTGTGTCAACCAAGCCCTGGCTGCCTCAGGTACTGATTTGCACCCCTCCACTCCCTCCTCTGCCATCCAGCCCGGGGACCCCCATGCATGCCATGTGCTTCTCAAGTCTGCCTCTGCTTTCTTTCCAGGAGCCTTATTTCAACGCCACAACTTAGAGTTATTTCCTTCTCCTGTATTACTTTATTCCATCTTGACTTTCTCCCACTGTAGCAATGATCACACTGTAGTATATTAATTATCTTTTGGTTGCCTTTCCCGCTCAGTAGACCATAGTCTTGTTGGGTGGAGGGACTTTGCCTTTTTCTTGTTGCATGCATGTACTGGACACTCTAGTGATATTTGCTAAATGTTAAATGAGTGAGCAAATCCTGCCATGTATAACCTGGCACTCATTTACCTTCTTCCCCATCTCCTGAAACCTGGTTCATTTCCTATTTCACTAGCAAAATCTTCTCTGGTGTCCAGTGTGAGAGTTGGCACAGAGTTCAGCTAGCACCTGCAGAGCCTTCCTGAGACTCCATTCTCAGAACAATCACACAATTTGATCATAATGAGCCAATGTCTTTTTTTTTTAATAGTTTAAACTTTAATTTTACATTCAGGGGTCCCATGTGCAGATTCGTTATATGGGTATTGTATTAGTCCGTTCTCATGCTGCTAATAAAGACATACCTGAGACTGGGTAATTTATAATTGAAAGAGGCTTAATTGACTCACAGTTCAGCATGGTTGAGGAGACCTCAGGAAACTTACAATCATGGTGGAAGGGGAAGCAAACACGTTCTTCTTCACATGGTGGCAGCAAGGAGAAGTTCTGAGAAAAAGGCGGAAAAGCCCCTTATAAAACCATGAGATCTCGTCAGAATTCACTCACTATCACGAGAACAGCATGGAGGTAACAGCCCCCATGATTCAATTACCTCCCGCCAGGTCCCTCCCATGACATGTGGAGACTATGGGAAATACAATTCAAGATGAGATTTGGGTGGGTATATATATATATAGATATACCATATCAGGTATAGTGTGTGATGCTGAGGTTTGAGGTATGATTAATCCTGTCACTCAGACAAGTGAGCCAGAACCCAGTGGTTAGTTTTTCAAACCTTATTCCCCTTTCCTCCCCTCTCTAGTAGTCTCCAGTGTCTATTGTGGCCATCTTTATGTCCAATGTTTAGCTCCCATATATAAGTGAGAACATGTAGTATTTGGTTTTCTGTTCCTGAGTTAATTTGCTTAAGATAATGGCTTCCAGCCACATCCAAGTTGCTGCAAAAGACATGGTGCATTTAGTGCTGCAATGAACATACAAGTACATGTGTCCTTTTGTCCTATTTATTTTCTTTTGGGTGCATACCCAGTAATGGAATTGCTGGGTTGAATGGTTAAGTTCTTTGAGAAATCTCCAAACTGCTTTCTATAATGGCTGAACTAATTAACATTCCCACCAACAGTATATAAGCATCACCTTCTCTCCACAGCCTTGACAGCATCTATTGTTTTTTGACTTTTCATGTAATGACCCATAGGCTCAAAGTAAAGGGTCAGAGAAAGACCTATCATGCAAATGAAAAACAGAAAAGAGCAAGGGTTGCTATTCTTATGTCAGATAAAACAGGCTTTAAACTAATAACAGTAAAAAAGGACAAAAAAGGACATTACATAATGATAAAGAGGTCAATTCAACAGGAAGACTTAGCTATCCTAAATATATATGCATCCAACATTGGAGCGCCCAAACTCATAAAACAACTACCTCTAGACCTATGAAAAGACTTAGACAGCTACACAATAATAGTGGGGGACTTCAACAACCCACTGACAGTGTTAGAAAGATCACTGAGCAGAAAACTAACAAAGAAATTCTGGACTTAAACTTGACACTTGACCAATTGGACCTAATAGACACCTATAGAATACTTCATCCATCACCCACAGAATACGCATTCTTCTCATCTGCACACAGACACAGAACATACTCCAAGATCAACCATATGCTCGGCCATAAAACATGTCTCAATACATTAAAAAAAAAAAATCAAAGTTATACTGATCATAATCTCAGACCACAGTGGAATAAAAACAAAAATCAATACCAAAAAGATCTCTTGAACCATACAATTCATGAAAATTAAATAACTTGCTCCTAAATGACTTTTGGGTAAACAACAAAATTAATGCAGAAATCAAAAAATTCTTTGCAATAAATGAAAACAGAGACACAATATACCAAAATCTCTGGGATGCAGCAAAAGCAGTGTTAAGAAGAAAGTTTATAGTGCTAAATGTGTACTTCAAAAAGTTAGAAAGATCTCCAATTAAACATCTAACATCACACCGAGAGGAACTAGGAAAACAAGGCCAGTGCCTTTACCTTGTAGCCCCAGAGAAGTCTGACCTCAAGAATTGGAATGTAGGATTTTTGAGGGAAACGGTGAGCCTGAAAGCACTTAGGAAGTAACCTAATTCTCTAGCCACTCACAGAGGGTGGAAAATCTCAGACCAGAAAACAAGACAGGGCAGAAAGCCACACACAATATATCAACAGGCCATGGATGGTCGTCACCATTCAGACTCTCCAATATTCCTTTTTAACAAGCTGAAATCAGATGATCCTCATTTTCACTTGAGCCCAGGGTTATAATTTCTTGGAAAGTGCAAAGGGAGGCAAACTATAATGGGAAGGAAGAGCAAGTCAACATGAATCTGAGGAAGGGGAATTGCTTTTCATTCTGGTTTTTGAACAGGTGGTGGTCAGAGCTGGCAGACAGCCCAGGATATGTCAGCAGTCCTGGAAAAGAGATGTTCTTGTTGTAAATCTCATGTTGATTCTTGCCCCTCCCTCTCCACCTCCCACTCTTACACACACTCATGCTTCTTAGTAAGTACACTGGAGCTACCTCTCCTATGCCCCACAGCACTTTGTACCTCTGCTAGCACAGGGATCACATTCTGACTTAAAGTGGTTGTGGGTGTCTCTGTCTCTTTCTCTCAACACAAACATATTGGAGTTTCTCACTCATCGACATTTCTGCATCAGTGCCTGCAGACAGTTTTCCCCACTGTGAGGACTCTAAATATTTTCATTTACTGGAATTAAATTTACGCTTTCGGCTAAGGTGTCGTATGGACAGGGGAATTACCAAGTCCAAGAGTAGTTTTGGCTTCCTGATGGGAAAGAGTTGTTGTATAACAGGAATCCTACCTAGGCCTCCTATTGCTCATTCCCAAGACAATTTCTTAGGCCCATCTTTGTCTTCCCAAATTGCCCTTATTTTTTGCCACTGCCAAGGCCCTATGGTCTCAGCTGGCTTCTCTCTCCTTTTAGGCCATTCTCCTTGCGTTGTCCCTTGGTACGCTTTAAACTTAACAGTTCCCTAAGACTGGTTCCAGAGCAAGGTCCCGCTTCCCTGCTATGTCTCATGGAGAAGTGAAACCTCTCTTGCTGCTTTTCATAGGGGAGAGAGACTGGGTCAAAAACAAAACAGAGAATCATACAAAGCTGGTCTTTAATTCCTGACTCCCTCATAAGACAGACTAGAAACTCTGGTGAAGTCTGTGATTTGCTCTTATCCATGAGGATGAGACTCTTTCAACTCCCTTCTTAAACACAGGCTGGAGGATAAAACTGAAGTCCTGCAGTTTGCATAATAGCTGATATCTATTGAGAATCTACTGACTACTAGGAACTATATAAGTTGTTTACATGCTATTTTGTTTACTTTTTCAATTAACCACATGAGATAAGTACTATTGTAGTTGCATTTTATCAATACAGTAACTGAGCCGTAAAGAGATTAAGTTACATGTTCAAAATCCCCTAGCCATGAAGTGATGGACTAGGATTTATATCTTATTTGAAAAACAATAGTATTAACTAATGATTACTCAAAAAGGGATATCTTTTAAATTCCAGTGAGAAGTTTGCATCTTTGAGAATGTTAGGATGGATAAACATCCATGTCACTGCTTCTCAATAAAAAGAACAATTATAGTATATTTTCTTATTGTTAGTCTAACCGGAAATAGTCTGGTTTATTACTTATAAACTAGTTCTTGGAACTAAGACTGTAAACCTTGACTTGGTGGAGGAAATGGTGTGGTTTTACATGCTCAGGAAACAATGACCAGAGTAAAATATTTGACAAATTTTATGCTTTGATTGAGAATTGGAGGCCTGGGGGAATACCTGAATGACTTGCATGCTGCTAAATATTTTTCCACAATATTTTTTTAATGGTTGCACGGTATTCCATTGTATGGTTGCAACACAATTTAGTCGCACGAAATCTGCGCAATAGTAGAGTTACTAAGAGCAGGAGGAATTTTAGAAAAGAGAAACTGCATATTAGGTGTTCAGGAGCCAGCTTTTCCAGCTTTAGGAATTTTCTTGGGACTAGCTCTGTCCAGGGGGTAAACTATACATGCTGTACACTTTTCCAGGCAGGAAGGGGAAAGACCCATGCTTCTTGGTCTAGCTTCCTCCCAGAAACCTTTGCAAAGGTCATCCAACTCAATCTTGTAGTCTTGGGGAAGGCCACAGATTCAGAATCCAGTTCTCTTAAACCAGCTACAGAAAACATCACTTTTGTAACTCAATAGGGTCAGGCTTATTTGTAACTTAGATTGGCTGAAGCCTTTATTAAGTGAAAAAAGATGGAAGCATAACAACATTCCTAACTGAATGCCATTCATGGAAAGAATGTCTGGAATGGAATCCGCTGTCTTGGCTAAATTTGAAGGAATAGCATGTCCTGAAAAGAAGCATGAAGGAGATTATCTGATCTTACCTACTGGCTAAGGATCAAAATGTTAAGAGAAGCACACGAGATCATCTTTGTGAAGCAGGAAGAGTCTGCAAATCAGACATACTGAATTAAGTCATGAATCAGAGTCATGTCCTAGAATTGTGTCCATGAACCTGGCCAAGACATTTCCTATTCCATTTCAGGTCCAAGATTCTCATAGTGCAGAGTTACCTTTAGAAACATTTAATCACAGATCTTCTTTCAGAATGGACAGTGATCATGGCATCTTTCAGGCAGAAAGAGGAGGGTTAACTTGGCTGGGAGAGGAGATAAGGAATTGTCTAACTAACCAGTCTTCTCACCACCAAAAAACAAAACAAAACAAAACAATTCAAAACAAAACAAAACAAAAAAACTATTAGCACCTGGCACAGCACCTGTCATATAGTAATAGAAGCTTAATACATATTTTTTGAATAAATATAAGAATTAAAGGTTGAAGCAGAACTGTGGACTGTCCATTACCATGCTTGGTACTTCAGTAGAATGTGTGCCAAAGAATATGGCCCCAGCTCCTCTCTGGGCTTAGGTCTGGTCTCTCCTCAGCCTCTCAGCTTTATAGGTCAGGAATTTCCCAAGCTATCATTTTACTTTGATCCTCTCAGGAACAGAAGTGAGAAAGAAGAGATGAGGTATAGCTAGAAATTTATGAGAAGGGATGGGAAGGAGAAAATAGTGCTGACTTGACTCTGTACTGACAGGGACACCTGCCCATCAGCAATGCTTTGAGCTGCAAGTAGAAGCTGGGGGGCCAGGGAGAGGCTATGTTGGTGGCTATAGAGTAACAGATGACCTGGTTGACCTTGATTATTGACCAACCTATTACAATGAAATGGTTGAGGGGTTACAAGTACAGACACAAATAATTTTATGTGTAATAAGTAAATTAATACTTCATATGTTTTTTTTTTTCTGGGAAGATGGAAAGCTGTTAGAGCAAAGAATTCTAATAGTGACACATGTGTAATAAAAATCAGATTCATGACCATGACTTTCAGTTCCTGCTTTATGTTGGATTAGCCTTGGGCAAGTCAAATAAACTAGAGAAAAGAGTATTTCCATTTTCCTCTGTAAAACCCAGTTGGCCCAAATGTATATTCCTCCTTTTATATAATTAGTGTGAGCGTTAAAGCTGGGTGGAGGCAGGGAGTCTCTTTTGTAATAAGTTGTCACCAGAAAGTCTCATTTTGTTGAGAAGAGAAACCGCTGCAATTGATGGGACTTGGAACAAACTTTCTGGGACACCAAATGGCAGGAGACCCAGTGTTTTAAGAAGTCATTTCTGTCCTGGTTTGTTATTAAACTGTGGAGCTTCCTCTTCAAGATAGTAATAAGTCATATAATACAAATTGATTCAAAAGGAGACTTAGGGGCTTACAGAATCCCAAGACAGACAAGCATCAAAAGTGCCTGCGGATCCTGCAGGAAGCCAATCCTCAGATGTTACTTTTGGCTGGGAAGGGTGAGGAGGAAGTGGTGGCCTTGCTGTGACTTAATCTGCAGTGACAACCGTGGTGAGCATGAGTCACTCTGGGCCTCATCTGAACCTTATCTTAGCATCTTGCTTGTGGAGAGGCAGTGCTGTATAATGGTTCAGAGCAGGCTTTGGAACAGACTGCCTGGACAAGCTACTTAATTGCTCTGTTCCTTAGTTTCCTCATCTGCAAAGTAGGGGGAAATAGCAGCACCTACCTCGCTGGGTTGTTGTGAAGTTTAAATAAATTAATACATATGAAGTACTTAGAACATTGCCTGGCATATTTGCTAGATGGTCAATAAATGTTGCATACTGTTTTAAATGGGCTATTTCTTCAGTTCAGTATTCTGAGTCTCTAATCTGAGAAACTTGGTGGCACAAATATTTCCTAGTTAGGCAAGCACTTTGTAATGTTTTTAATTTGTAATAGAAAAGGATAACATAGCAAATGAATACCCACAAGCAATCACTGCGCTTCATTTTAACCAGACAATCCAATATCTTTCCCTAGCACACTTTTCTTCTGAGAAGGAAATCAAAGCAAATAGAGCTTGCTTTCTTTCTCCTAATCCTGTATACCTTCCACTGTAGGTACCAACTGTCATTTAATAAAAGCTCTGCAGCAGAAGAGAAAACAGGCAGAGCAAACAGCCCTAATAATTTACTTATTTTTGATTCACACATCTTAATAATAATGGTTAACATGGTTTAGAGTAATATTGAATTCCTATTACTTGCCACTTGTGCTGTAGTTAAAATGTCTTTTCTAACACTGATACTCCCTTATTTCGCATTTCATCCACGATAAGAATTGTTATCTATATTTTTACCCATTTCAGGAAACATTTGTGGAATATCTTTCATGTGCCAGGTAATGTGCTAGACTTAAATAGAATAATGTCCCTTCCTTCAAAAAGGAAGCAAAGGGGACATAGGAGAAAAGGCGATGATCGGTAAAAGCACTAAATGTGAATATTTGGGAAATAAATTATTTAAACCACCATTTATTCCCCCTTGGAATAAATGATGATTTCCTTTAGCAGTGCATGTTGATAAAATTTTCATGTGTTTGAGGAAGGAGGAGCCAAAATGGCCAAATAGGAACAGCTCCGGTCTACAGCTCCCAGCGTGAGCGACGCAGAAGACGGGTGATTTCTGCATTTCCATCTGAGTTACCGGGTTCATCTCACTAGGGAGTGCCAGACAGTGGGCGCAGGTCAGTGGGTGCGTGCACCGTGTGCCAGCCGAAGAAGGGCGAGGCATTGCCTCACTCCGGAAGTGCAAGGGGTCAGAGAGTTCCCTTTCCTAGTCAAAAAAAGGGGTGACAGACGGCACCTGGAAAATCGGGCTTCTCCCACCCGAATACTGCGCTTTTCCGAGGGGCTTAAAAAATGGCGCACCAGGAGATTGTATCCTGCACCTGGCTCAGAGGGTCCTACGCCCACGGAGTCTCACTGATTGCTAGCACAGCAGTCTGAGATCAAACTGCAAGGCCGCAGGGAGGCTGGGGGAGGGGCGCCCGCCATTGCCCAGGCTTGCTTAGGTAAACAAAGCAGCGGGGAAGCTCGAACTGGGTGGAGCCCACCACAGCTCAAGGAGGCCTGCCTGCCTCTGTAGGCTCCACCTCTGGGGGCAGGGCACAGACAAACAAAAAGACAGCAGTAACCTCTGCAGACTTAAATGTCCCTGTCTGACAGCTTTGAAGAGAGCAGTGGTTCTCCCAGCACACAGCTGGAGATCTGAGAACGGGCAGACTGCCTCCTCAAGTGGGTACCTGACCCCTGACCCCCGAGCAGCCTAACTGGGAGGCACCGCCCAGCGGGGGCAGACTGACACCTCACACGGCCAGCCGGCCGGGTACTCCAACAGCCCTGCAGCTGAGGGTCCTGTCTGTTAGAAGGAAAACTAACAAACAGAAAGGACATCCACATCAAAAACCCATCGGTACATCACCACCATCAAAGACCAAAAGTACATAAAACCACAAAGATGGGGAAAAAACAGAGCAGAAAAACTGGAAACTCTAAAAAGCAGAGTACCTCTCCTCCTCCAAAGGAACGCAGTTCCTCACCAGCAACGGATCAAAGCTGGACGGAGAATGACTTTGACGAGCTGAGAGAAGAAGGCTTCAGACGATCAAATTACTCCGAGCTACAGGAGGATATTCAAACCAAAGGCAAAGAAGTTGAAAACTTTGAAAAAAATTTAAAAGAATGTATAACTAGAACAACCAATACAGAGAAGTGCTTAAAGGAGCTGATGGAGCTGAAAACCAAGGCTCGAGAACTACGTGAAGAATGCAGAAGCTTCAGGAGCCGATGCAATCAAATGGAAGAAAGGGATGGAAGATGAAATGAATGAAATGAAGCGAGAAGGGAAGTTTAGAGGAAAAAGAATAAAAAGAAATGAATGAAGTCTCCAAGAAATATGGGACTATGTGAAAAGACCAAATCTATGTCTGCTTGGTGTACCTGAAAGTGACGGGGAGAATGGAACCAAGTTGGAAAACACTCTGCAGGATATTATCCAGGAGAACTTCCCCAATCTAGCAAGGCAGGCCAACATTCAGATTCAGGAAATACAGAGAATGCCACAAAGATACTCCTCGAGAAGAGCAACTTCAAGACACATAATTGTCAGATTCACCAAAGTTGAAATGAAGGAAAAAATGTTAAGGGCAGCCAGAGAGAAAGGTCGGGTTACCCTCAAAGGGAGGCCCATCAGACTAACAGCGGATCTCTCGGCAGAAACTCTACAAGCCAGAAGAGAGTGGGGGCCAATATTCAACATTCTTAAAGAAAAGAATTTTCAACCCAGAATTTCATATCCAGCCAAACTAAGCTTCATAAGTGAAGGAGAAATAAAATACTTTACAGACAAGCAAATGCTGAGAGATTTTGTCACCACCAGGCCTGCCCTAAAAGAGCTCCTGAAGGAAGCGCTAAACATGGAAAGGCACAACCGGTACCAGCCGCTGCAAAATCATGCCAAAATGTAAAGACCATCGAGACTAGGAAGAGACTGCATCAACTAATGAGCAAAATAACCAGCTAACATCATCATGACAGTATCAAATTCACACATAACAATATTAACTTTAAATGTAAATGGACGAAATGCTCCAATTAAAAGACACAGACTGGCAAATTGGATAAAGAGTCAAGACCCATTAGTGTGCTGTATTCAGGAAACCCATCTCACGTGCAGAGACACACATAGGCTCAAAATAAAAGGATGGAGGAAGATCTACCAAGCAAATGGAAAACAAAAAAAGGCAGGGGTTGCAATCCTAGTCTCTGATAAAACAGACTTTAAACCAACAAAGATCAAAAGAGACAAAGAAGGCCATTACATAGCGGTAAAGGGATCAATTCAACAAGAAGAGCTAACTATCCTAAATATATATGCACCTAATACAGGAGCACCTAGATGCATAAAGCAAGTCCTGAGTGACCTACAAAGAGACTTAGACTCCCACACATTAATAATGGGAGACTTTAACACCCCACTGTCAACATTAGACAGATCAACGAGACAGAAAGTCAACAAGGATACCCAGGAATTGAACTCAGCTCTGCACCAAGCGGACCTAATAGACATCTACAGAACTCTCCACCCCAAATCAACAGAATATACATTTTTTTCAGCACCACACCACACCTATTCCAAAATTGACCACATAGTTGGAAGTAAAGCTCTCCTCAGTAAATGTAAAAGAACAGAAATTATAACAAACTATCTCTCAGATCACAGTGCAATCAAGCTAGAACTCAGGATTAAGAATCTCACTCAAAACCGCTTAACTACATGGAAACTGAACAACCTGCTCCTGAATGGCTACTGGGTACATAACGAAATGAAGGCAGAAATAAAGATGTTCTTTGAAACCAATGAGAACCAAGACACAACATACCAGAATCTCTAGGATGCATTCAAAGCAGTGTGTAGAGGGAAATTGATAGCACTAAATGCCCACAAGAGAAAGCAGGAAAGATCTAAAATTGACACCCTAAGATCACAATTAAAAGAACTAGAAAACCAAGAGCAAAAACATTCAAAAGCTAGCAGAAGGCAAGAAATAACTAAAACCAGAGCAGAACTGAAGGAAATAGAGACACAAAAAATCCTTCAAAAAATTAATGAATCCAGGAGCTGGTTTTTTGAAAGGATCAACAAAATTGATAGACCGCTAGCAAGATTAAAAAGAAAAAAGGAGAGAAGAATCAAATAGATGCAATAAAAATATGATAAAGGGGATATCACCACTGATCCCACAGAAATACAAACTACCATCAGAGAATACTACAAACACCTCTACGCAAATAAACTAGAAAATCTAGAAGAAATGGATAAATTCCTCGACACATACACTCTGCCAAGACTAAACCAGGAAGAAGTTGAATCTCTGAATAGACCAATAACAGGAGCTGAAATAGTGGCAATAATCAATAGCTTACCAACCAAAAAAAGTCCAGGACCAGATGGATTCACAGCTGAATTCTACCAGAGGTGCAAGGAGGAACTGGTACCATTCCTTCTGAAACTATTCCAATCAACAGAAAAAGAGGGAATCCTCCCTAACTCATTTTATGAGGCCAGCATCATCCTGATACCAAAGCCAGTCAGAGACACAACCAAAAAAGAGAATTTTAGACCAATATCCTTGATGAACATTGATGCAAAAATCCTCAATAAAATACTGGCAAACCAAATCCGGCAGCACATCAAAAAGCTTATCCACCATGATCAAGTGGGCTTCATCCCTGGGATGCAAGGCTGGTTCAATATATGCAAATCAATAAATGTAATCCAGCATATAAACAGAACCAAAGACAAAAACCACATGATTATCTCAATAGATGCAGAAAGGGCTTTTGACAAAATTCAACAACCCTTCATGCTAAAAACTCTCAATAAATTAGGTATTGATGGGACACATCTCAAAATAATAAGAGCTATCTATGACAAACCCACAGTCAATATCATACTGAATGGGCAAAAACTGGAAGCATTCCCTTTGAAAACTGGCACAAGACAGGGATGCCCTCTCTCACCACTCCTATTCAACATAGTGTTGGAAGTTCTGGCCAGGGCAATTAGGCAGGAGAAGGAAATAAAGGGTATTCAATTAGGAAAAGAGGAAGTCAAATTGTCCCTGTTTGCAGATGACATGATTGTATATCTAGAAAACCCCATTGTCTCAGCCCAAAATCTCCTTAAGCCGATAAGCAACTTCAGCAAAGTCTCAGGATACAAAATCAATATACAAAAATCACAAGCATTCTTATACACCAACAACAGACAAACAGAGAGCCAAATCATGAGTGAACTCCCATTCACAATTGCTTCAAAGAGAATAAAATACCTAGGAATCCAACTTACAAGGGAGGTGAAGGACCTCTTCAAGGAGAACTACAAACCACTGCTCAAGGAAATAAAAGAGGATACAAAGAAATGGAAGAACATTCCATGCTCATGGGTAGGAAGAATCAATATCATGAAAATGGCCATACTGCCCAAGGTAATTTACAGATTCAATGCCATCCCCATTAAGCTACAAATGACTTTCCTCACAGAATTGGAAAAAACTACTTTAAAGTTCATATGGAACCAAAAAAGAGCCCGCATTGCCAAGTCAATCCTAAGCCAAAAGAACAAAGCTGGAGGCATCACACTACCTGACTTCAAACTATACTACAAGGCTACAGTAACCAAAACAGCATGGTACTGGTACCAAAACAGAGATATAGATCAATGGAACAGAACAGAGCCCTCAGAAATAACGCCGCATATCTACAACTATCTGATCTTTGACAAACCTGAGAAAAACAAGCAATGGGGAAAGGATTCCCTGTTTAATAAATGGTGCTGGGAAAACTTGCTAGCCATATGTAGAAAGCTGAAACTGGATCCCTTCCTTACACCTTATACAAAAATCAATTCAAGATGGATTAAAGACTTAAACGTTAGACCTAAAACCATAAAAACCCTAGAAGAAAACCTAGACATTACCATTCAGGACATAGGCATAGGCAAGGACTTCATGTCTAAAACACCAAAAGCAGTGGCAACAAAAGCCAAAATTGACAAATGGGATCTAATTAAACTCAAGAGCTTCTGCACAGCAAAAGAAACTACCATCAGAGTGAACAGGCAGCCTACAAAATGGGAGAAAATTTTCGCAACCTACTCATCTGACACAGGGCTAGTATCCAGAATCTACAATGAACTCAAACAAATTTACAAGAAAAAATCAAACAACCCCATGAAAAAGTGGGCGAAGGACATGAACAGACACTTCTCAAAAGAAGACATTTATGCAGCCAAAAAACACATGAAAAAATGCTCACCATCACTGGCCATCAGAGAAATGCAAATCAAAACCACAATGAGATACCATCTCACACCAGTTAGAATGGCAATCATTAAAAAGTCAGGAAACAACAGGTGCTGGAGAGGATGTGGAGAAATAGGAACACTTTTACACTGTTGGTGGGACTGTAAACTAGTTCAACCCTTGTGGAAGTCAGTGTGGCGATTCCTCAGGGATCTAGAACTAGAAATACGATTTGACCCAGCCATCCCATTACTAGGTATATACCCAAAGGACTACAAATCATGCTGCTATAAAGACACATGCACACGTATGTTTATTGTGGCATTATTCACAATAGCAAAGACTTGGAACCAACCCAAATGTCCAACAATGATAGACTGGATTAAGAAAATGTGGCACATATACACCATGGAATAGTATGCAGCCATAAAAAATGATGAGTTCATGTCCTTTGTAGGGACATGGATGAAATTGGAAATCATCATTCTTGGTAAACTATCGCAAGAACAAAAAACCAAACACCGCATATTCTCACCCATAAGTGGGAACTGAACAATGAGAACACATGGACACAGGAAGGAGATCATCACACTCTGAGGACTGTTGTGGGGTGGGGGGAGGGGGAAGGATAGCATTGGGAGATATACCTAATGATAGATGACGAGTTAGTGGGTGCAGTCCACCAGCATGGCACATGTATACATATGTAACTAACCTGCACATTGCACACATGTAGCCTAAAACCTAAAGTATAATAAAAAAAAAAAATTCATGTGTTTTGGCCACCCCCCAAAAAAAATCTCAAGGGCATTCAAGGTGAAATGACTCAAGAACCAAGCCTCATTTCAAGGCTCTAAGCAACTTTCATATAGAACTGAGTCAATTACAAATATAAGACTGGCTTGGGAAGCTTAAAACAACAGGGATATGATGAGAATAAAATTTAAGCTTTGCGTGGCTGACTTAAAGCTTTCCAATTAATTTCACAACATAATTGACTTCAGACTCCATATTCTGTCCTGCTTTGGAGTAAATTATGCATATCATTTCACCACTGAGTGATCTCTGATGAATGAGTTTTCCTTCCCACCATAAGGATGATGGTTCTAGCTTTCTTTTTCTCTGGGAGTATTGTTTTTCCCTTTTCTTCTGGTCTCATGGAGTTCCAGGGTCTAACCACTAAGGCAGAGCAAAACTAGAACTAGTTGGAAGTCCCACTGATGTGTCAGATCCCAATGAATTAGTAACAGTGCTTGAGGCATTCCTCCTCCAGGGATCTTTTATGACAGCTTTATTTCATGCTCCATTTTCAGAGAGAACTGGCAGGTACAACTCTCAAGCCCTGAATTTTCTCCAGAACTTGGACCCTACATATATATATATATGTGTGTGTGTGTGTGTGTGTGTGTGTGTGTATGTGTGTGTGTGTGTGTTTGTGTATGTATGTGTGTATATATATATAAAAATATACATATACATATCTAAATATATATATAAATATATATACATATATCTAAATATATATATACATATCTAAATATATATACATATATAAATATATATATCTAAATATATATACATATATAAATATATATACACATATATAAATATATACATAGATAAAAATATATATATACATATATAAATATATATACATATATAAAAATATATATATACATATATAAATATATATATATACACACATATATACATATATACATATATACATATATAAATATATACATATATAAATATATATAAATATATATACATATATAAATATATATGTATACATATATAAATATATATGTATACATATATAAATATATATGTATACATATATATAAATATATGTATACATATATATAAATATATGTATACATATATAAATATATATGTATACATATATATAAATATATATGTATACATATATATAAATATATATATATACACACATATATATAAATATATATATACTACTGCCTGCTGGAGAGTCCATTCTAGATAACCAACAAATCCTCAAACTTAGTTCACTATGTTTACTCTCCAAATCTGCTTCCCTTCTCATGTGATGCCGGAAAAGATACTCACATTCATCCCCTTGCCAAGGCTGGGAACTTCAGAATCATTGTTTTCTCACTCATCACTACCATCCAATAGGTCACCAAGTTAGGTTGCATCTCTGAAGATCTCTTGAATCTGTCCCAGCCTCTTCATACAAAGTAACTGCCAATATCAAAGCCTGGTAGGAGGGGAGCATTGCCAGAAGCTAGGGCTGGGGAGGAAGGATCATCTCTTATTCTTGGAGCTGGCATTTCCATCCTCATTTTTTATTTGGATTAATGTAGCAGCTATAATCTTGTCTTCCTCCAATACATCCTCCAAATTGCTGCCTAAGTAATGTTCCTTTTCTATTTTTAAGATAAAATATTTAATTGACAAATAAAGACTGTATATATTCAGGGTGTACAACGTGATGATTTGATATAGGTATACATTATGTAATGATTACCACAATCAAATTAGTTAACACATCCATCACCACTCATACTGTTCCTTAGATCTGCAGAACTTGCTCATTTTGTAACTGAAACTTTGTACTCTTTGACAAACACTGCCCCATTTTTGTCCTCCTGCCACGGACCCCCAACCTCTGGTAACCACTGTTGTACTCTCTGCTTCTGTAAGTTCAGCCCCTTTAGATTTCAAACGTAAGTGAGATCACATAGTATTTGTCTTTCTTTGTTAGGCTTATTTCACTTAGCATAATGTCCTTCAGGTTCATCCATGTTGTTGCAAATGTCAGGATTTCCTTATTTTTTATGACTGAATAATATTTCATAAGTAGTACTTCTAAAATGCATCTCTCTTACAAGAATTGTTAGGTATCTTTTGAAAAAAAAAAAGTAATGAAAGTGATATGTTTTGGCTATGTCTCTCCACCCAAATCTAATGTTGAATTGTAATTTCCAACGTTGAGAGAGGGCTTGGTGGTAGGTGATTGGATCATAAGGGTGGATTTCCCCTTTGTTCTTGTGATAGTGAGTGAGTTCTCATGAGATATGATGATTTAAAAGTGTGTAGCACTTCACCCTTCACTCTCTTACTCCTGCCCCACCATGGTAAGATGTGCTTGCTTCCCTTTCACCTTGTGCCATAATTGTAAGTTTCCTGAGACCTCCCAGCCATGCTTCCTGTATAGCCTGAAAAACTGCAAGTCAATTAAACCTTTGTTCTTCATCAATTACCCAGTGTCAGGTAGTTCTTTATGACAGTGCAAGAACAAACTAATACAGAAAATTGGTACTGGAAGTGGGGCATTGCTATAAAGATACCTGAAAATGTGGAAGTGACTTTGGAACTGAGTAGTGGGCAGAGGTTGGAACAGTTTGGAAGGCTCAGAAGAAGACGGGAAGATGAGGGAAAGTTTGGAACTTCCTAGAGACTTGTTGAATGGTTTTGATCAAAATGCTGATAGTGATATGGACAATGAAGTCCAGGCTGAGGAGGTCTAAGGTGGAGACGAGGAACTTACTGGGAACTGGAGTAAAGGTCATTCTTGCTATGCTTTAACAAAGAGACTGGTGGCATTGTGTCCCTGCTCTAGATATCTGTGGAACTTTGAACTTCAGAGAGATGATTTAGGGTATCTGGCAGAAGAAATGTCTAAGCAACAAAGCACTCAAGAGGTGATCTGGCTATTTCTAAAAGCATGTGCTCATATGCAAGAACAAAGAGATGATCTGAAATTGGAGCTTACATTTAAAAGAGAAGCAGAGCATAAAAGCTTGGGAAATTTGCAGCTTGACCACGCAATGGAAAAGAGAAATCTAGTTTCCATGGATAAATTCAAGCTGGCTGCAGACATTTGCATAAGTAAAGAGGAGCCCAGTGTTAATAGCCAATACAATGGGGAAAATCTCTCCAGGGCATTTCAGAGACCTTTGCAGTAGCTCCTCTCATCACAGGCCTGGAGGCCTAGGAGGGAGAAATGATTTTGTGGGCCAGGCTCAGGGCCCGGCTGCTCTGTGCAGCCTCAGGACATGGTGCCCTGTGTCTCAGCCATTCTAGCTCCAGCTGTGGCTAAAAGGGGTCAAAGTGCAACTTGGGCCCTTGCTTCAAGGGGTGCAACATATGAGAAAGCCTCACTGACTTCCACATGGTATTGAGCTTGTGGGTGTACAGAAGGCAAGAGTTAAGGCTTGGAAACCCCTGACTAGATTTCAGAGGATGTATGGAAACTCCTGGATGTCTGGGTAGAAGTCTGCTGCAAGGGCAGAGCCCTCATGGAGAACTGCTACTAGGGCAGTGCAGAGGAAAACTGTAGGGTTGGAGCCCCCAGAGTCCCCACTGGGGCACCACCTGGTGGAGCTGTGAGGAGAGGGCCACTGTCCTCCAGATGCCAGAATAGTAGATCCACTGACAGCTTGCACTGTATGCCTGGAAAAACTACACACACTCAATGCCAACCCATGAAAGCAGCTGCAGGGGCTATAACCTGTAGAGCCACAGGGGAAGAGCTGCTCAAGGCTGTGGGAGCCCACTCTTTGCATCAGCATGCTCTAGATGTGAAACATGAAGTCAAAAGAGTATTTCTGAGCTTGGAGATTTAATAACTACCCTGCTGGATTCTGAACTTGCATGGGGCCCGTAGCCCCTTTGTTTTGGCCAATTTCTCCCTTTTGGAATGGGAACATCTACCCAATGACTCTACCACCATTGTATCTTGGAAGTAACTAACTTGATTTTAATTCTACAGGCTCATAGGTGGAAGGGACTTGCCTTGTCTCAGATGAGACTTTGGACTTGGACTTTTGAGTTAATGCTGAAATGAGTTAAGGCTTTGAGGGACTGTTGGAAAGGCATGATTGTGTTTTGAAAAGTGAGAAAGATATGAGATTTTGGAGGAACCAGGGGTGGAATTATATGGGTTGGCTTTGTGTCCTAACCCAAATCTCATGTTGAATTGCAATTTTTAATGTTGGGGGTGTGACCTGGTAGGAGGTGATGGGATCATGGAGGCAGATTTCCCCCTTGCAGTTCTTGTGATAGTGAGTGAGTTCTCATGAGATCTGATGGTTTAAAAGCATGTGGCCCTTACCCTCACAGGCCCCTGCTCCATCATAGTAAGATGTGCTTACTTCCCTTTCCCCTTCTGCCATGATTGTAAGTTTCCTGAGGCTTCCCAGCCATACTTCCTGCACAGCCTGTGGAACCGTGAGTCAATTAAACCTCTTTTCTCATAGATTAGCCAGTCTCAGGTAGTTCTTTATAGCAGTGCGAGAACAGACTAATACAGAAGGGTATGGGAGCACTTAGTCATAGCAGATAATAAAACATGAAAACAAAAGCAAACCAATGGAGCAACAAAGAAAGTCTAGAAATAAACCCAGAAATACATGGACATTATTCATAAAGAGATGGCATTTCAAGTTGGTGGGTAGAAATATGGATAAGTAAATCCATAGCTGATGGGTGCGATGGCTCATGCCTGTAATCCCAGCACTTTGGGAGGCCGAGGCAGGTGGATCACTTGAAGTTGAGAGTTTGAGACCAGCCTGGCCAACATGGTGTAACCCCATCTCTATTAAAAATAGAAAAATTAACCGGGCGTGACGACAGGCGCCTGTAATCCCAGCTACTTGGGAGGCTCAAGCACCAGAATTGCTTGAACCCAGAAGGCAAAAGTTGCAGTGAGCCAAGATTCTGTCACTGCACTTCAGTGTGGGCAACAGAGCGAGACTGTCTAAAAAAGGAAAATAAAAAGAAAGAAAGAAAGAAAAAAAGTAAATCCATTGTCCTTCTTGTCTCCTAGCTTTGACTGCAGAAAGGAGGTTCTTCTTTGCCTATTTATCCCCCTTGGTCACATTTGAAGTGGTGTATGAGAACATGAGCTCCTGGGGGCCTGCATAGTTTCCCTGGTCTGTTTTATGCTGCTGCTGATTTGGTTTCAAGGTCCACATAACTTCTCCTTATAGTCCATTAGTCAGCTACATCTACCTGCAAGGGAGGTTGGAAATGTAGTTGCTAGATAAGTGACCATGTGCCCAGAAAGAAGGAAAAGTGGATTCCTGGAGGTGGGGGGGTGTTAGCACTCTTTCCCCTTCATTCATTCCACAAGTATTTCAACACCTAATGTGTGCCAAGGACATTCTAAGCATTATGGATACAATGAACAAAACAGATAAAAGATCCATGCTCTTACATTCACCCTTAGAGTAGCAATGGGGGAACACCAAAAACAATAAAAAATATCAGACAGCTATACATGAAGTGGCCAAAATAAAGCAGACAAGCAGTGTGAGGAGTTCAGGGTAACGGGGTGGTGTGTTGTAATCTTAAATAGGGTGGTAAGGGAAGGTGCTCTGGGAAGGTAATATTTGAAGGAAGACCTGAAGGAGGTGAGGGAGTAAACGTGCAGATGCATGTGAGAGAAGAGGGATCCAGGCAGTGCTAAGAGGATGTGCAAACATCTCAGGCAGGATCATGCTTGCAGTGAGAGGAAGCTTGTAGTTAAGGAAGAACAAGGAGGTTATTATGGAGGGAGCAGAATGAGCCAGGACGTGAGTAGCAGGAAAGGAAGTCAGATAGACAGCGGAAGGGATAGGGATGGGCTGGCAGATTGTGTGGAACCTTGAAGACTACTGTCAGAACTTTGGCTTTGACTCTGAGTGGGGCCACTGGAGAGTTTTGAGCCAAGGACTGTCATACTCTGACTTACATTTTTGAAAGGCTATTATTTTGCAACTAGATTATGAGGGCCAAGGACAGATAGGAGACGATTGTAAGGTAGGAGGCAGGGACTTGACTCCAGACCAGATTGAAGACTGGCTGAAACAAGGAGGAGGCACCGAAAGCACCTCTCCATAAAACACACCCACCAGTGCCATGACAGTTTACCATTACCATGGCAACACTCTAGAAGTTACCACCCCTTGCCATGGCAACACCTGGAAGTTACCACCCATTTTCTAGCTAATTCTGGATAACTCACCCATTAATTAGCATATTATTAAAAGGGGGTATAAATACAAATGCAGACCTTCCCCTGAGCTGCTACTCTCACACACTTTTTATGGGGTATCCCTGCTCTGCAGGAGCTGTCTCGAAGCTGTAACGCTGCCTGGCTGCCCAAGTAAAGCTGTTTTCTACCTCTGGCTTGCTCTTGAATTCCTTCCTAGATGAGCAAAGAACCTGCCCTGCATCAATTGCAGTAGCCCAGGAGAGAGGCAGTGTTGGCAAGAACCAGGGTGGTGGTGAGGGTATGGGAAGTGATTAGAGTCTCTACATCCAAATATGTTTTCTAGTCAATTTGTGAAGAAGTCCTCCCCACCATGTACAGGTATTCTAAATAAATTAATGAATATATGAATGAATAAGCAAACACATTGACATTTATATCTGAATACGTAGTTCCTCTGTTTGAAGCACTCTGTTGTCTATTGGGTTTGACATAGTGAGACCTCCAAGATGTAGCCTTACTTATATTTGCAACCTCATTTTCTCTCATCTCCTCCTAGATTGAGCGCAAAACTGTCTCCTCTCTTCTTCTCTCAGCCTTTTCCCCTCTCCCCACAAGCCTCTCTATGTGAATCTCTTCTGCCACCTTCACAGGCAGAGACCATCTTCTTTTAGTTTGCCCTGCATAATTCTCAGTTCCTGGCCTAGAGGAAGTATTTAGTAAAGTTTGCTAGACTGAACTAATTTCCTAACTCTTGGCATCCCCATCTATTTCCTCACTCCCTTATGTCATTTTTGTACTCTGTTTATTTTCTTTTTAGTTTTTTTTCCCTCTCTCAAAAATGAAGATGATACAAATGAGCTTATTTAGGACAGACACTAAAATTATCAACTGTTGAGAAGGTAAAACATTTATTTTTCTCAGTGTCTCTCTTTTTTTCCTTCTTTTCATCAGAGACTTGAGTTAAAATTCTTACTTGCTAAGTTTATGACATTTGATAAGTTTCTTCACTTTGAGGTTTCTATCATTTTATCTGTAAAATGGGGACAATAGTGCTCACCTTTCAGATGTGGTTGCAGGTTGAGTAAGTAATATATACAAAGCATGCTGCTTTTATTTGAGTCTCATAAAAAGCTTTATAGAATTGTAAGGTATTATATTCTCCCATCTTTACAGATGAGGCTCAAATTCACATGTCTTAAGTGAGAGAACCAGATAAGATTTCAGGTCTTTGTTTCCTAATCTTTTCCTATTTCACTGGCTGTTTCATTTGACTCCAGGGCTAGCAAAAACCAGTGTCCAAGCTGGGTGTGGTGGCAATGCCTGTAGTCTCAGCTCTTTGAAAGGCTGAGGCACTTGAGCCCAGGAGTTGGAGGCTGGCCTGGGCAACTTAATGAGACTGTCTCTAAAAACACACAGAAAAACACACCAACAACAGGCAAGCAGAGAGTCAAATCATGAATGAACTCCCATTCACAATTGCTACAAAAAGAATAAAATACCTAGGAATACACCTAACAAGGGAAATGAAGGACCTCTTCAAGGAGAACTACAAACCACTGCTCCAAGAAATCAGAGAGGACACAAATAAATGGAAAAACATTCCATTCCATGCTCATCGATAGGAAGAATCAATATTGTGAAAATGGCCATACTGCCCAAAGTAATGTATAGATTCAATGTTAAACTTCCCATTAAACTACCTTTGACATTCTTCACAGAATTAGAACATGTAACAAACTATTTTGAAATTCATATGGAACCAAAAAAAGCCTGAATAGCCAAGAACATCCTATGCAAAAAGAACAAAGCTCGAGGCATCACACTACCCAACTTCAAACTATACTACCAGGCTACAGTAATCAAAAAGCACGGTACTTGTACAAGAACAGGCACACAGACCAATGGGAGAGAATAGAGAACTCAGAAACAACACCACATACCTACAACCATCTGATCTTTGACAAACCTGACGAAAACAAGCGATGGGGAAAGGATTCCTTATTTAATAAATGGTGCTGGGAGAACTGGCTAGCCATACGTAGAAAATTGAAACTAGACCTGTTTCTTACACAACATACAAAAATTAACTCAAGATGGACTAAAAACTTAAATATAAACCCCCAAACTATAAAAACCCTAGAAGAAAATCTGGGCAATACCATTCAGGACATAGGCATGGGCAAAGATTTCATGATGAAGATGTCAAAAGCAATTGCAACAAAAGCAAAAATTGACAAATGGGATCTAATTAAACCAAAGAGCTTCTGCACAGCAAAACAAACTATCAACAGAGTGAACAGACAACCTTACAGAATGGGAGAAAATTTTTGCAATCTATCTATTTGACAGAGGTCAATATACAGAGTCTATAAGGAACTTAAGCAAATTTATGAGAGAAAAACAAACAATCCTATTAAAAAGCGGACAAAAGACATGAGCAGACACTTATCAAAAGAAGACATGCATGCATCCAAGAAACATATGAGAAAAAGCTCAACATCACTGATCATTAGAGAAATGCAAATCAAAACCTCATTAAGATACCATCTCATGCCAGTCAGAATGGCTGTTAATAAAAAGTCAAAAAACAACAGATGCCGGTGAGATTGTGGAGAAAAAGGAAAACGTTTACACTGTTAGTGGGAGTGTAAATTAGGTCAACCACTGTGGAAGGCAGTGTGGTGATTCTTCAAAGACCTAGAGGCAGAAATACCATTTGACCCAGCAATCCCATTACAGGGGCATATACCCAAAGGAATATAAATCATTCTGTTATAAAGATGCGTGCATGTATATGTTCATTGCAGCACTATTCACAATAGCAAAGACATGGAATCAACCCAAATGCCCATCAATGATACACTAAATAAAGAAAATGTGGTACATATACACCATGGAATGCTATGCAGTTATAAAAAGGAATAAGATCATGTCCTTTGCAGGGACATGGATGGAGTTGGAAGCCATTATCCTTAGCAAACTAATGCAGGAACTGAAATCCAAACACTGCATGTTCTCACTTATATGCGGGAGCTGAATAATGAGAACACATGGACACATGGGTGGGAACTACACACTCTGGGGCCTGTCCAGGAGGGTGGGGGGAGGGAGAGCATCAGGAAGAATAACTAATGGATTCTGGGCTTAATACCTGGGTGATGGGACATGGCACATGTTTACCTATGTAACAAACCTGCACATCCTGCTCATGTACCCCTGAACTTAAAATAAAAGTTGAAGAAGAAACAAACAGCTAGTTGCAGAATTCTCAATATGGACTGGGCACTTATGAGTGGGTAGTTTGGAATTTTCCTAAGTTGAATCCTAAAATGACCTCTGATTGATCAAGATAATTAATGAGCTCCTTGCTGTGTGCCCAGCACTGCCAGTAGTTGCTTTAAGGGCCATAGATGTAAAATCACATTTCATGCTCTCATTGAGAAGGCAATCTAGCTGCGCTGACAATGCTGACTTCTGTGGAACAATAGAGGTTATGACAAGCCAGAATATAACAAGATGTGGAGAAAGTGGTATACAAACTCTAAGACCTGCTGGACCAAAGAGCTGAATGAATGAGGAAAGGTGAGGCTGGCCTTTTTAAAGGCAAGATGTGAGAACTGTGTCCTAAGGAACGCATAGGATCTGGCTGGGGAAGGAGGAAATGGGGCATTTGGGGAGAGGAGATGGGGAGGAGCCTGTGGGGCAGCAGCAGTGCTGCCAAACTTCTGTTTTTCATGTACTCCATGTAAGCGTAGTTATCACAGTTTAAAAATATCTGAAGGACAGTGTCAGCAGCAATGGATTTCCACTAGATAGTCAGGTTACAGGATTAGAGCATGCAGGCTTATGCAGAGCCTGTTCCAATAGGCGACCTTGTCTGGGACTATACATCAACAGGGCTCATCCTGTCCTCTGTCCTGCTGTGCTCCGCTGTGGGGTCTGTTGCAGGCTGAGAATTGAAGGGGAAGAATCAAGTGCCAGGAGAGGGAGGTGGGGGAAGCCAGAAGCTGGCTCACCTGCAGAAGGGTAGGACACCTCCTAGCTGGAAGCTTGTCAAGCTTGGAGCCAAAGCTTCGTGT
Organism: Pongo pygmaeus; assembly: GCF_028885625.2. Taxonomy (NCBI): domain Eukaryota; kingdom Metazoa; phylum Chordata; class Mammalia; order Primates; family Hominidae; genus Pongo; species Pongo pygmaeus. The sequence goes on along the minus strand of NC_072373.2, from coordinate 81,606,106 downwards.
TGGCCACCTCTTGCTGAGAGGGAAAGGGAGGAAGTGAGAAGGGGGCACTTGTGCTCTCCCTGGGGCCTGGGATTGCTAATCTCTTTTAGGGAAGCAATGAGTTGGGCTTCAGTGATAGTCTGACTCCGAACTATGGAGTTCTAAGGGAGCCGAAAGAGAAAAAGATTATCCCTGATTGAGGAGGAAGGACTCATTCTGCTCACACTCAAATAGCAACGTGAAATACAAACAGTTTTCTTTAAACCACCCTTTAAGGAAATAACCACAAGGTTTAATGTGACAGTTTTTGAGATAGTGAGAAAACTACAAACAAACTAAATGCTCAAGAATAGGGTCTTGATTAAATGAGTTATAGGGAGTTCCTATCAGGAGGTACAAAGCAAATATCAAAAGCGAGGCTGTAGAGCAGAAGTTAGCGAACTGTGGCTCATGGGCCAATCTGGTGAGCTGCCTGATTTTTTTAGGGCCCTTGAGCTAGGAATGATTTAATGTTTTAAATGGTTATCTAAGAGCTTACATAATAGCCTCAATTTTGCTTTGTAGCCTGCAAAACTTAAAACACCATATAGCCCTTTAAGAAAAAGTTTGCTCACTATTGCTATAAAAGGAAATTTAATGAGATGCAAATTTTTTATTATGAATTAGGTGAGAATATAGTGTTAATTTGTGTCTAAGTTATCTGTTGCTGTGTAACTACCCTGGAATTTGGCATTTTAAGACACCTACCATTTTGTTTGCTCATTATTATGTGGGTCATGAATTTGGACAAAGCAGTGTAAGGATGTCTGGAGCCTTGGCCAGGATGGTCTGAAGGATGAGGAGCTGGCTGGGATGGTTCTATGGGGAACACATGTGTAGGGATTTAATTCTCTCCATCTGTGACTGTATTCTTCTCCATGTGGTCTCTCCATGTGGCTAGCTTGGGCTTCCCTACTGCTTGGCAGGCTGAGGGTAGATGGATTTCTTACATGGCAACTGGTTTCCCCAGTGCAAAAGCAGAAGCTGCCAGCCTCTTAAAGGCCAGGCATAGCTTCATTCTGCTGCATTTCACTGAATGTCCTAAAGAATTTCAAAGGTCACAAGGTCAGCTCAGATTCAAGAGAGGTGGAGAAATAAGCCTCCTCCTTTTTATGGGAGGAGCAACATATGTGCACGGAGGGCTGTGGGTGGAGCAATGTGGAGCTGTCTTTAGAGACCACCACTGTGGATAGTAAATATACGTAGAAATGTACCTACATTCAACAATTTTAAGGGGATACAAAAATGTAAAGGAATGGCCCTACCTATTCTATAAATTTGTGGTAGACATCTGTCATATTTACGCTTACCCGTTATCTTTGAATAACATTTTTAGATTTGAGTAAATGAACCAATGTCCCACCTCCTTGCAGCTAGGATGCAAACATATGAATATAATATTTTCAACAAAACAGAACAAAAAAAGTGTTAAGAAATCTTGAGCTTTGGAGCCAGACCATCTTAATTCAAATTTCAACTTTGCCACTGATTGTTTATGTGATCTCAGACTAGTTACATAATTTTATGTGCCTCAGTTCCCTCAGCTATAAAAAGGGATACTCATAGTACCAACTTTTTAGAGTTGTTGTGAGGCTTAAATGAGTTAATGTTTCAAAGAGCTTAGGATAGGCCTAGGCTCTGCCAGTCAGACATAAACATGAAACTTACAGCAACTGACTCTGGATCTGTAAAGACATCCAACTTTTACCCTAGTCACAAGATCAAAATGGAATTGGTACTGGTGGGAGGAGTGGCTACAAAATAGTCAAGTTCCAGGGATTTATGTGTTGTTTCCCCATTGAATTAGTTCTGTGTGATTTTGGGCATTATTCCTGAAAGCTTCAGTTCTAATCTGTTTTTCCAGCTAGTTCAATAATTCTGAGGGCAAATGTGTCTTTTAAAAACCTCCCTACCACCATTTTCCCTCTAAACTATATAGAGTGGATACAGTGGATTCTGTTGTTCCCAATTAAGAAGTGTGGCTGATATAACTGTGATATGGTTTCAGGGATGTAAAGAAAGGCCTTTTGGACTATTTTTTATGTCTGGAATTGTAGCATCTGAGAATTTTCTCTAATGCTCTTATGTTGATATGCAAACCCTGGAAGGAAGGTGTCATATACAGAGTTTTTAATTATTTTTGTGTAAAGTGCTTTATTTGGAGCTGGAGGGGGTGCACACTAATTTGGATTCCTGTCTAAGCAGCTTGAGTCTGGAATGAGAAGTGAGATCTGTTCTGATTAATTTTTCTCCTTCCTTGTTCTCCAGAGTTGGGCAACATGTCATTGTTTTGTCATCTCACATTTCCAAGGTTGCCTGATAATAACCAGAACTTGTTTTTGCCTTAAAATGTTTCACATTCTTTCCCCTGGGTGACACATAAGATTTATGTAATTTCCATATTTGTCTGATTCACTTAGGCTAAATCATTCAGTAGATCCAAGAAATACCTTTGATGTCATGATCTGGAGCATACCCACATCCATCTGAAAAATGTTCAGTGGTCATTGGCAGGTATTGTCAAAAGATGCCAAGAACCCCGAGGAAGAAAATGTAAACATTTCTGTACTAGAAGTGAAGCATGAGCGGCAGCTGAGTTCACTTGAATATGTGTGTAATAGTTGTCATAAGAGGAGGGGTTGAAACTGAAAGAGGATTGTAAAAAATTTAAATGGAAGAGAAAATTTCTGGGTGGGTGGGGAGGGATTGCATAAATTGAATGCACACCTTTAACCTATGCAGGGACACCTTGCCAATACTCTTAATGCTGCAAGAATCATGATATCAGTGTTATTTCTTAAGATTCCATGAGGCAAACTACTATCATCTCTATATTACTCCATGGACACTCGGAATGGGTTATGGTACCAGTCATTATGACCACTTTCAGGCAGATGAGTCCATCAGGCCTTCTTAGAGTGTTTGCTCTCTGCAAGATGGTGTTACCCCTGTGGATGGGGACAGAGAGACACATGGGCTAGGTAGACATGGTGAGGCACTCAGGCAACCCAGCATATCAGAGAATGGTGTTGGCTAAAGTATGGATGGGGCAATGGAAATGGGTTGAGGGAGGACAAAACAAAGTACCACAGGGGATGAGAAAGGCCACTAAAAATAACATAAGAGCTTGTTGGAAACAGATTTCACACATGTATTTTACCTTTTACTAAGAGGACACCCCTGCTTAAATGTTACAGAGGTCTGTGGCTTTTCTGTTTTTTTTTGGTTTGTTTGAATAGAGTATTTCTATGAAACTCTGCTTAAAAATGAGAAGGGTTGGGACCTATAAATCAGAAGATTACACCTGGGTTCTTAGATTCATTTTTTATGATCGATGTGTCTTCAAGCCTGTTGGTTTACTTGGTTATGTCAAAAAGGTCACATCTGTAAAATGAGAAAGTAACATTCATGTTACTGTTGGTGGATATTTGATTATGAATTATAGATGAGATGATATTAGATAATTATTAATTTTTTAGGTATAATAAGGGTAAATGACATGTTGCTTGCAATTTACTAAGATACTTCAGTTTTTAAAAAAGACATAGATGAATAGTGATTTGTTCATATTGTAAGTTTCAGGAGATGAATAACACCATTCTATCTACTTTTCTATAGGTTGGAAAGTTTTCTTAATTAACAGTTAGGAAAGAATACTCATCTTACTTATCTCACAGGATTGTTGTAAGTACCAAACAAGAAAATGGATGGAAAATGTTGTATAAACGGAAAAGCACTAAACAAATATGAGTAGTAGTTTTTTAAATTGTTTTTAAGAATAATACAAAAGATTACTGAGGCTTGAGTAGGCGGTTTTCCCCTCCCAGTGTTAAGGAAGACGCCAGGAAGTTTGTACTGGGTGGAACTCACCGCAGTGCAGCAAAGCTATGGCCAGACTGCTTCTCTAGATTCCTCCTCACTGGGCAGGGCATCTCTGAAAGAAAGGCAGCAGCCTCAGTCAGGGCCTTATAGATAAAACTCCCATCTCCCTGGGACAGTGTACCTGGGTTGGTGGGGTGGGGGTAGGGGTGGGGGTAGGGGTGGGGGTGGGGGTGGGGGCGGGGTTGGGGGGAGCTGTGGGCACAGCTTCAGCAGACTTGAAAGTTCCTGTCTGCTGGCTCTGAAGAGAGCAGTGGATCTCCCAGCACAGCACTCAAGCTCTGCTAAGGGACAGACTGCCTCCTAAAGTGGATCTCTGATCCCTGTGCCTCCTGACTGGGAGATACCTCATACAGGAGAGCTCTGGCTGGCATCAGGCAGGTACGCCTTTGGGATGAAGCTTCCAGAGGAAGGAGCAGGCAGCAATCTTTGCTGCTTTGCAGCCTCTGCCGGTGATACCCAGGCAAACAGGGTCTGGAGTGGACCTCCAGCAAACTCCAGCAGACCTGAAGAAGAAGGGCCTGACTGTTAGAAGAAAAACTAAGAAACAAAAGCAATAACACCAACATCAACAAAAATGATGCCCACACAAAAACCCTATCTTTTCTTCACAGAATTAGAAAAAAACTACTTTAAATTTCATGTGGAACCAAAAAGAGAGCCCTTATAGCCAAGACAATCCTTAGCAAAAAAAAAAAAAAAAAAAAAAAAAAAAAAAAAAAGAAAGCTGGAGTCATCACGCTACCTGACTTCAAACTATACTACAAGGCAACAGTAACCAAAACAGCATGATACTGGTACCAAAACAGAGATATAGACCAATGGAACAGAAGTGAGGCCTCAGAAATAAAACCACACATCTACAACCATCTGATCTTCGACAAACCTGACAAAAACAATCAATGGGGAAAGGATTCCCTATTTAATAAATGGTACCGGGAAAACTGGCTAGCCACATGCAGAAAGCGGAAATTGGACCCCTTCCTTACACCTTATACAAAAATTAACTCACGATAGATTAAAGACTTAAATGTAAAACACCATGAAAACCCTGGAAGAAAACCTATGCAATACCATTCAGGACATAGGCATGGGCAAAGACTTCATGACTAAAATGCCAAAAGCAATTACAGCAAAAGCCAAAATTGACAAATGGGATCTAATTCAACCATAGAGCTAATGCACAGCAAAACAAACTGTCATTAGAGTGAACAGGCAAACTGCAGAATGGGAGAAAATTTTTGCAATCTATCCATCTGACAAAGGGCTAATCTCCAGGATCTACAAGGAACTTAAACAAATTTACAAGAAAAAAACAACCCTATCCAAAAGTGGGCAAAGATATGAACAGACACTTCTCAAAAGAAGACATTTATGTGGCCAAAAAACATATGAAGAAAAGCTCATCATCACTGGTCATTAGAGAAATGCAAATCAAAACCACAGTGAGATGTCATCTCAAGCCAGTTAGAATGGGGATCATTAAAAAGTCAGGAAACAACAGATGCTGGAAAGGATGTGGAGAAATAAGAACACTTTTACACTGTTGGTGGGAGTGTAAATTAGCTTAACCATTGTGGAAGACAGTGTGGTGATTCCTCAAGGGTCTAGAACCAGAAATTCCATTTGACCCAGCAATCCCATTACTGGATTTATACCCAAAAGATTATAAATTATTCTACTATAAAGACACATGCACATGTATGTGTATTGCAGCACTATTTACAATAGTAAAGACTTGGAACCAACCCAAATGCCCATCAATGATAAACAGGATAAGGAAAATGTGGCACATATACACCATGGAATAGTATGCAGCCATAAAAAAGAATGAGTTCATGTCCTTTGCAGGGACGTGGATGAAGCTGGAAACCATCAATCTCAGCAAAGTAACACAGGAACAGAAAACCAAACACCACATGTTCTCACTCATAAGTGGGAGATGAACAATGAGAACACTTGGACACAGGGTGGGGAACATCACACACCAGGGCCTGTTGGAGGGTGGGGAGCTAGGGGAGGGAGAACATTAGTAGAAATACCTAATGCATGCGGGGCTTAAAACCTAGATGATGGGTTGATAGATGCAGCAAACCACCATGGCGAGTGTATACCTATGCAACAAAGCTGCACGTTCTGCACATGTATTCTGGAACTTAAATTGTAGTAAAAAAAGAAAAAAAAAAAGAATAATACAAAGATTATCCCACTTTGCTCTTATCTAGGTGGATACTCTCAGTTTCTCTTCTTCTACTTTTAATACCTGGGTAATATGAACAAAGAGGACCTATTCCAGAGAGTTCAAGGGGAGGTTTTCTCCTAATGGTTTCTTACATTGTGCAGAATGGAGGCAACAAAGTCTACAAAGAATACTGGGGAAAACAGAGGGCTGGACTTCAGTCCTCTCTGTATATAGGGAATAGTCTCTAGGTGCTCATGGTTTCAGTGAATTTTAGTATACCACAGTACCCGTTTCTACTCTCTAGCTCCCTGACTTCCAGAGAGAGCTACATGCTTTATTTCTAATAATGCTTTCAGTATAAGAGAGAAGAAAATAATGCAGGGTTAATTGCTGAGGTATTGTGGGATCACCTTTCAGTCCTGTATCTGGCATTTGCCCTAGAACCTTAAATCCTTGTGGAGAGAGAGTTTTTGGAGAAACTGTACTAGCACAATGTCTATAGAAACATTCGTTCTCTTCTTGCATCTTCCTAAACTTTAAGGGTTATTCCTAAGAGTGGAATATAGCTACATTTTCTCCCTCATATTTTAATGAAAATATATTAATGATTAACCTGCTATACTTTGCTATTTTATTCACTTTTTATGTACGGTAGATTCACGTTTTCCTAAGGGGTTGGAAGCACTCTGCTTGGTAAGAAAAGATACTTTATATTCAGCTGTTTGCATATTAATGCTGCTGTACCAGCTCTTGCAGGGCTAATGCATTGGTGACACCAAATATTAAATTGCTTGTTCTCTCTGTAGTTTGAATACAATGATGAATTGGAAAGCACAGATTTCTAGGCTGGCTGGAAGCCAGATCTCTCTTTCCTTCCAAACCACTAACACAGTGGAACCTTGGGTAACCTCGAAAAAGTCACTTTCCTTCTGCTACTTTCTCTACCTTTGTGAAATTAGGGCAATGATGTGTTCAACCCATTTCTTTCCTTAGGGGATATGAGTAAGGAAGAGGATGTTCATCAAGTACCCTGGCTACTTTAGAGGAGATGTTCTATTGAAGGCAGTAATAGGAAATCTTATAAATCATGAGACCTCTTGGGGGTGTGTTGCCTGGATACAAAATATTCACATTATTATTTTCTCTTTTGCAAATTATATCTATTGCACAATTGGGATTAAATTGGATGGGCATTTTTTTCATCCTCAGAAGTTATGTTGTTGTTTTGTTTTAAGAACCAAAAAGAATCCTAAGTGATATAATGATAAGATTGACAAAATACATGAAATTCTTCTAGTGGCTTGGAGAGAAATATTTTACTAGAAAAAAAAGCCCAGAGAAGCTATTCAGTTGATCATTCCTAGTAGAAAATCATTGTAAATAATTAAACATCAGGCACCCTTCTCAATGATTTCCACAGCCCTCTTATTAGGATAGAAACCTAAAATCATTATGAGAAAACCTCCAGACCCTTGTCACCAAAATGGAATTCATTTCACAGCAAAAACTGACATCTTAACATGAAAGAAGGCATAACCCTTGGTAACCTAGAATATTTCTTTTTTTTTTTTGAGATGGAGTCTCGCTCTGTCACCCAGGCTGGAGTGCAGTGGTGTGATCTCGGCTCCCTACAAGCTCTGCCTCCTGCGTTCATGCCATTCTCCTGCCTCAGCCTCCTCAGTAGCTGGGACTCCAGGCGCCCGCCACCACGCCCGGCTAATTTTTTTTTTTTTTTGTATTTTTAGTAGAGACGAGATTTCACCGTGTTAGCCAGGATGGTCTCAATCTCCTGACCTCGTGATCTGCCCGCCTCGGCCTCCCAAAGTGCTGGGATTACAGGCGTGAGCCACCACACCCAGCCTCTAGAATACTTCTATGTTTGGTTTCTGAGAAGAAGAGGCAAAAGAACAAATTGATATCACGTATTTATTTTGAGGAGACATTTCTAGGGCAAGTTCTTTAACTGTGGAAGACTAATTCTTCTTATTATTGATCCTCAATAGTCTTCAAAAGTCCTCTTGTAATTCTGTAGGATGAAGCTATTTGGCATGATAGTCCTGAACCACTGTGAAGTCACAGAATCAAGAAGATTAGGGCTGCAAGGAAACCTAGAGATCACTAGACAAACCGCTCTCCTTCACAGAAGAGGAAACCAGGGCCCACAGGAGGCCCTCATTGAAATATATTTGATAGGCTGGGTGCAGTGGCTCACACTTGTAATCCAAGGACTTTGGAGGCTGAGGCAGGAGGACCACTTGAGGCCAAGAGTTCGAGACTAGCCTGGGCAACATAGTGAGATCTTATATCTACAAAAAATTATCAAATTGGCTGGGTGTGGTAGCACACACCCATAGTACTAGCTACTTGGGAGGCTGAGGTGGGAAGATCATTCGAGCCCAGGAGTTTGAGGCTGCAGTGGGCTAAAATTGTGCCTCTGAACTTCAGCCTGGGGCCTGGGTGACAGAGCAAGACCCTGTCTCTAATATATATATACACACACATATGTTGTCATGTAAAAAGTGTTTATTCATTGTTCAACAAATATTCATAACACATCTGCTATGTGTCAAGCAAACATTTATTGATTACCTCCTCTTTGACAGGTTCTTCAAAATACAGTGGCGATGGATAATAATCCTCAAACAGAATAGGGTTTAATAGGAGAGACCTCATGCAAGCATATAATTACAGTGCAATAAAACATGTATGAAGGCAATGGGATGTAGAGAAATCCACTATTTCAAGAAATACCATAGAATAGCATTTGTTACAGTTTACCCTACAAAATATGATAATCTATAATATGAGGGGTATTGAAGAAACAATATTCTTGGCTATATAAGGTCAGGAAATGTTGAATACTTTTTTTGTTGGAGATGCACAGTGCCCATTAATGTATTAGAGAAGCATGTTAAAGAAGTTCTGCAATTTAAACATGCTTCTCAAATTTATTTGAGCATAGAAAATATCCCTCAACTCAACATTCTTTCCTTTCCCTCTTTCTCCTTTTCTTTCTCTTTCTTGTCCTCATCCTCTTTCTCTTCTGGCAGAACATTTGTCTATATCTCACAGAATGCTCATGTTACATAGCAGAGAAGCTTTAAAAAGTGTTTTGGCCATCTCTCAGTTCATCAGAAAGCTCCATTAGCTAAGAGATCATACTCTCAAAAGATTCAGCTAATGGAAGTTTACTGTAGTTCCAAGACATTGTTGGAATAAATGTCCCAATAGTAATAAATTAACATCCCCTCATCACATATGTAGAATGTTGAAGCAATAATGAATATAATTTGGGAAATTTGATTATTAACCGGAAGTGAAAGAATTTGAAATGGAATATAACAAACAATTGCTTCTTGCTTTGCTACAATTAATCTAATATGCCTGAGATGAGAGATAATTCAGAAGGTATAAGATTTCAGAGCAAACACCTATTTGGAGAAATGCTTTTAGCCACCAATAAATGCAGACTGGACCACTGAATATAAAAATTCTTCATTTTAGTGGAAATTAGAGAAATAGAGACTGTTGTAGTATTTCTTTCTTGATGAAATTTTATCAACATCAAAATTACAGATCATTCCCGGGGACAGTCAGATTTCACATCTATCTTTTTTCTTGAAATCTCATTTAGTTCAGAAGGATTGCAGTGCAACACATCTTTGCATACTATTTTACTGAATTTATTTTATCCGTTACTTTTAAATTGCCTAGTATATTTGATATATATGGTATATATCATATGTATACATGGATATATGATTTCCTTTTTCTGTACAACCTTGCTTAAAATTCTTCATTGTAGTAGTGATCTAAATGTAATCTGGAAATTGTGTTTGGGGAGCAAGTTGAATGGTATGCTTGTGCTATTTGTCAAGTCAGTATTTATGGCAAGACTAGAAATCAAATTGGATGGGTTTTATTTCTTGCATTCCTCCACTCTACTGCATTTTATTTTCTAAATCTCTTGTAACCGTTGCTAACAATTGCTGATAGCCAGTAAAATTTAACAACCTATAACAGTGACTCCAACAAAGTGCCCTGACAACAAACCCTACTGGGTGTTCAAATCTCAGCTTCACTGTACCCTCCTCCAGGAGGTTTTTCTACTTCCCCAAGACAGAGCTAAGTGCTCCCTTAAATGCTCCACAGCAGCCTTCTTTTATGGCTCTTTTCCTCTGTTCTATATACTCATCTCTTTGCTTATCACAGTCTGTATCTCTCTTTCTTCTCATCTCTTGCAGCAAAAGGTATCCATATAAATTTTACTGGTTCTGACTTTTCCTCTTTAAGACAGTTCTTACCTTGTTGTATTGAAGGTACTTGTTTGTCTGGATCTCTGGATCTCCCTCCAGACAGGTTATAAGTTAGGTGAGGAGAGGCACCATGTCTGTCTTTTTCACTATGGAATTCCCAACAACTAGCAGAGTAGATAGCTAATAAAGGTATTGAAAATAATTCAGTTGATTTGACCCTTGCTAGACCTCTTCATGCACCTCACTGGGCTGGGGCTGCCTGCTGCATCTATTACAAGAGGGCTAAGTGACTTGGCCATGGAGTCACAGACAATGTTTCTGGACTTAGACCACTATACCTGACCACTGTGTCCCCACAGAGCCAAAATTGCTTCCAAAGACAACCTGAAATGCTCTCCTTCTCACTATTAAAGCATGTGCAGGCACTTCCAAACCCAAGCTTACATCCCATGCCTTTAACATGCCTTCCTGGAATGTCCCCAGCTAACCTTGTCCCTATAATGGGCATCTTCTCAACACTCAGGGGCTCAGGGCCTCACAATACAGGCACACGTGTGTTAGACTAGGCAAACTATGCTGGAGCTGAGCATTTTGTTGGTGGACTAGCTCTATTGTTCCTGATAACCAACCCAGAAGATGAATGCATATAGGTTCAGCAACCCTCTAGCTTCCTTGATTTTCTCATTGCGTATCTGTCAGTTACGAGTTTGCATTTATCTTAGCCACTTTATATTTTTATCCTGTATACAATACCTTTACATCTTTTTGAGGTGATCTGTTTTCATGTATTTTTATTTATCTTTAATTTACCTTTTTAATGCTTCAAGGGCATTTTATGAACTCTCGACCATTTTCTGCCTGTATTCCTATTCTTACTGTAAAGTACCTTGTGACTTAAAGAAGTGTCTTAAGCTCTCTGGAGACTGGCTTAGGTCTCAGTTCAAGAATTCTGACTATCATGACAGCATTATTTTTACCTAGCTGATTTCCTATATTCTCAATTCTTCATCTGTATCTTAATCACTTCTTTCATTGGGAGCTATAATAATTATAATACTTCAAATGTTAGTACCAATGTTGTCTACTAACAACAACTAAAATATTGATTATTACATTGTCCCAAGCACTGTGCTAAGCACTCTACGTGCACTATTTCACTTAACTTCATAAGACACTCTCAGGTAAGTAGTATCTTCATTTCACAGACAAGGAAACTAACATTCAGAGAAATTAAGTAATTTGCATAAAATAGCAAAGTTGGTAAGTGGCACACCTAGGATTCATATAGATATGTTTGACAGTATAGTTAATTCCTTTAACTATTGTTTTTATTTCAGTAGAAGCTGGTGCTGGAAATGTCATGGATCCAATTGAGGGGAGAATTTTCTTGGGGGCCTCCCATTATTCACTTACCAGGCCCACCTCCAGAGAGTTATAAGTCTCTTCTTTCTGCAGAACAGGGAAGAGATTCTTGGTGGCTGTGAGACTCCCTGGTCCTGTAATATGCCTGTTGCCATGCCACATTTGTCAAATGATCCTCTCTGTCAGTGACAACCCTCTCCTACCAGTGGCAGATTAAGAAATGTTAGGGTCACCTCTTTTCTCTCACACTCTGCATTTAATCCATTAGGAAAGGCTGGCAGCTCCTTCTCAAAATTTGTCCGGAATCTGACCACTTCTTATCACTTGCATTTGCTGTCAATCTCGTTCACCATCATCTTTAACCTAGATTACTGAAAGAGCCTCTTGTCTTCTTTCCTGGTCCCTGTGTAGCCTTCTAGAAACTCAGCAGTGACCTTTATAAACATGTGTTAAAATACATCGGTTCTCTATTGCCAAACCTTTCTGACTGAAAGCAAACGTATTTACAATCATCTATTATACAAAGCCCTGAGTTATCTCCCCACACCTCCCCTCCCCACTCCCGCCGACCCTCGTGGTACTTCTCTGATTTTATGTTACTCTGTTCCCCACCTCACCCTGGAGTAGATTCCTCAAGCACAAGGTTATACACCCACCTCAAAGCTTTTTATCTGACTTTTTACTGTACCTGGAATCTTTATGGTACCTGGAAATCTTTTCTCCAGATATCTCCGTGGCTATACCCTGACCTTCTTCAAGTTTTTGCTCAAATATCACCTTTTCAGCGTCCACTGTATTTAATATCACGACTTCCCTCGACACCCAACGCTCCCCGCACTGCCCACATCCCTTTTCAACTTAGAACATAATGCACAATTTTCTTATAGCTTTATTTCCTATTATCTGTTTCTCCCTACTAGAATATAAGTTCTGGGAGGGTAAGAGTTTGTGTTTTCATTTACTGTATATCCCTTATACCAAGAACAGTGCCCTGATCATGGCATGTGCTCAATTAACAACTGTTGAACGAAGGAAGGAAAGACTGCTAAATTTTTACATTTTAATTGATGCTTTCTGCAGCACAGCACCAACGGGATTTGCAAAACAGGAGTTCAGGGCAGTCCATGTAATGTTTTTTCAGACTTGAAGATTATGCTGTGTTTATAATTTTAACAATTTTTAAGATAGTCTTTTCTTTTAGTTTTTCCTCTTTTTTTTTTGGTTTGAAGGGTCATTATATTGCCATGCTTTCCTCTGATTCCAGCTCTACACTTTAGTTAGAGTTCAGCTTTCTGGACCTCTCTTGTTTTTCACAAGAGTGAAAGTTTCTGGTGTGGCTGCCTGGTCATTTTTATAAAGCCTATGATTACTCTGATGTGTATATTAATCTCTCCAGCAATGCCCAGCAGTTTGGTGGAACTTTGGCCTCAGTTGCTTGAACTTAAAAAATGTCTAGAATCTGTTTGCCTAAGCTGTAGAGGCCTTTCTTGAATTGGACTTATTAATCTGTCAACACAGCTTGATTTATGTTCCTATTGCCTGTTTTTCTGCTTCTTTACATAGACAGAAAAGAATGCTCTGCAGTTTCTGTTGACTGATTTGTCATTTTGCAATGAGGAATACTTAGTGTTACTTGCTACTAGGAAATTTCATCGTGTACTCCCTCTTAGCATGTATAAAAAGTTTAACTAGCATGTTCCCTACGTTCCCTGGCACTGATCTCCCAAAGATAAGCACTTTGCAGTTCTGCCACCTCAGAAACATTTGTGTATCCCTAGTATTTGCCTCCCATTTCCAAGGCTAGTTCCTTACACAAGGCCTCCTATCCTGTATCCATTTGTTAAAAATATATTTAGTTGTACAATTTTGAAAGTTGTTGAGGCTTTACATCAAGTGGCTTTGTAGGCTCTACTTAATTCTTATAACTATCCTTTCAAATAGCTTTTGTAGAATTTAAGCATGAAATAATAATAATAATAGGTAATTCATATATTTGAGTAGCCCTTTACAGTTTATAATGCTTAGTGGAAAGGTCATGAACATTGCAGACAGCCAAACCTGAACTGTAAACTCGCTTGAACATTTATTAGCTGAGCACCTTACCTCCCTCATCTTTCTAAGGGTGGCAGGAACACCTTGCAGGCTTACGGTATTGTTGGATGGGGGGAATGGTGCTTGTACAGGGCCTAGTGGGTGCCTGATGCAGAGTGCTGGATGGGTGCTCAGTTCAAGAGGGCTCCTCTATTTCTCTGCTCTTATACAGACTCTCTTGTTGTGACCTCCTGTTACCTCTACACCTGTTCTAGGTACTAGGATTCCTTATGAAAAAGAAAATCCTTACCCTCATGGAGCTTACCTTTTAGAAGCAGAGGCAGAAAATAAGAACAGAGAAAAACACACAAATATGTAATACTAGATAGTGATACGTGTTAAGGAGAGAAATAGAGTAGGGTGAGGGGGTAAGGATTAGGAAGAGGATGAGAGGTGGCCAAGGGAGGCTAGTTTAGACAATGGACCAGAGAATGTCCTGGAGTAAGTAGGAGAAAAAGTAGATGTGAATCTATGTATCTCGACTTTAGTCAATTGTTTTCATTTAAGAGTTTGATACAGCTGCCCTCACATTTTCTCCAGCTTGCCAGATGTGGAAGGAAGACACACTGGCCTCAAGTTTCCAGGTTCTTGTTTGGCGTTCTTAGGTGCAGAAGATACCTCAGTTGTCAGTTCTGAGTCACAGTGGCCATTTGCAAGGGCAGCAGTTCTTGATTTTTACTACCAAAATAATCCTATAGTTTTTGCCTCCAAAGTCTCATTAGAGATGAGAACCTGTGTCTTATTTATATCTCTATCACCAACACTAAGATGCCATCATCTGTCCTATGGACCACTGCAAAAGCCTCCAACCTGGTCTGTGTGTTTCAGTTATCACCCCCTTCAATATATCTTGAAGTTTGTCTGCAGCATCATTCTGGTGCTCAACCTTCTCGGAGAGAGTGCTCAGAGGAAGCAGCAGCAGGAATCACCAAGACCAATTTGGTGGCTTTGAGGGTCTGAGGGGCCATTGCTGGGGTAGCTTCAAGAGCCTGGCATCCCGATTCCTGAATCGCAGCCATTGGGATGAGTTCCTGAATGCAGTATTTCCATTTCCTAAAGGTCACAGTTACCCTAGAGAATCTGTTCAGTACCCTGAGAGTCATTTGTGGAACACCAGTGCACATGGTGCCCCTCCAGTCAGTCCAGTGACTATGCAAACCTTTCATTATATTCCATCTTCTTGAATACCTAGAGTGCTTGCTACTTTCTTCATGGAATACTGACTGATGCTACTTGTTCTCTTCCATTTCAGTGCCTGGATTTCTCTTTAAGGAAGGCTTGCCTCTACCTTTTTCTCCTTTTAGAAAACAAAAACCAAACAACAATAACAACACTATTTTTGGGCTTAAATCACATGATTTAAGACCTTAAACTCACCACAATGGAGGAGCCATATAATTGTATACTTCTTTTCTATTTAACCCAACGGATTTCCAGATTCACTCTCCAAACACACCTTTTTTTATTATCCTCATTCATCTTTCAAATTCCCAGTTATTTCTATTATGTGCTTACCAATAAAGACTATTGTGAAATGAAGGATGAAGGGTCTTTGGAGAGATGAGGATTTGTTCTCCTTAATATTCTTCCATTCCTTTGATAACAAAATTATCCTGAAAATGAACTGTCATTATGATACCTGTGGAAGCAGAAGTCTAAAACAACACTCAAGATGGCTGTTTGGGAGAATATTCTTGATAAGCTATGCTAGAATATAGGTCAGGTCAGCTATATAAATATCTAAGACAATACTTTCAGGCACTAAATGCTACTCATAAAAAATTAAGTGGAATTTAGAGTGGTTTTAAAATTTATTACAAATGACAAATTGAAAAATAAGCCAAATGGTAATATAGATTTTATTTCTATATTTAGTGTAGGAAAGTCATAGGAATCCCTTGGCCGGTGATTATGGAAAATTTAGTTTTGGAGCTGTAAGTGTTGAAATTCCCATACTATTAAATTATTTTGATGAATTCAAAAATATCCTAAATAATTAAAGGAAACATGTTATTAACTGTTTTTAACACTACTAGAGTAGGTGGTTTCAGATATTTTTTATGCTAATGATTTTCTTTCCTAGATCTAATTTAATGGGCTGGAATGTTCTCCATTTGATCACCTGTCTCAATGGAATGAAGTCAACTAGTTTGCATACTCCTGCCTTTTATCTTCTCAGTGTAGATATGAAGAATAAGAAGAAGAGATTTTAAAATGTAGTGATTATACTAATATATTTAAGTGTATCTCCAAGTATTTTTAAGTATGTCTTTGGCTAAAAATGAGAACTTGTATTTTTCATTCAATGAAGGGGTCTATACTAATTAGAAAACCATTTTTTGGTGGGGAGAAAAGAGCAGTTATTACACATTTGTGCAATTTGTTATCTTCTAAATAAATTCATAATCTTATGTAGCATTCATATATTATTAATAAATTTCAGGACTTTTCAGCAGGAGTCATAAATTTTTAAAACTTATTGCATAATTTAAAAAATTAGGAGGGGAAACAAAATTTGGAATAATGATATATTTTAAGAGAAAAATATACTCTCAAACTCTTGTTATGCTAATAACAATTTGCTAATTGCAAATCATCTCTATTTATTAAAGCAATTTCTCTAAGGACTAATAGATTACATGTTTTCAACCTTATACATTATTCTAGGTGTATGTGAAAATAGTGAAACTGTATTTCTTTAACAACATATTTTTTCTTTTCTTTTTTTTTTTTTGAGACGGAGTCTTGCTCTGTCGCCCAGGCTGGAGTGCAGTGGTGTGATTTTGGCTCACTGCAACCTCCGCCTCCTGGGTTCATGCCATTCTCCTGCCTCAGCCTCCCGTGTAGCTGGGACTACAGGCGCCCGCCACCATGCCTGGTTAATTTTTGGTATTTTTAGTAGAGTCAGGGTTTCACCGTGTTAGCCAGGATGGTCTCGATCTCCTGACCTCGTGATCCGCCCGCCTCAGCCTCCCAAAGTGCTGGGATTACAGGTGTGAGCCACCGCGCCCGGCCAACAACATATTTTTTCATTCAGACTTTTTACTCACCAGGTGGATCTTCTCCTGGTTTAGTGCACTTTGGAGATTAGATTATGGAGACTATTTCTGTTCATGAAAGTCACACTCTAAATCACTTAAGTTTCTGTGGTTTCCAGAAGAAGTTAAACATTTACAGGAAAAAGTCAACATCCTTGATGGCTCCAGTGTACTTTGGCATTTCCGTGGACGTGGGAAAGAGAAACATGGTTCATAGCTCTCTCTGGCTTCTGCATAATTTTACACCAAATACCATAGGCTCTGTCGGTGACAATTTTCTTCACTCATTGTGTCTTTTAACTCCAAATGTTCACATTTTAATAATTTGCTTGAGAAGAATGAAAAGTGACACATGTCTTGCCTTTAAAAGTCTATATTTATTCCTTTTGGATATATCTTTTTGAAAACAGAATTCATATTTAGTGCTTTGGGTAAGGCAAAATTAAGTTCAACCTTTTAGTTTATGTTTCTGAGAAAGGTAGTTTCAGAGGCATCAGAGAAACAATGAGTTCAGACTGCATCATTTATTTAACATTTCCAAGTGATATATTTTCAATTAAAGTTTTATCGGCCATGTATTGAATGTAAATTCTTCTTTCTGTTCAATATTTGTTATAAAAGAATATGATTTCACCATGGTGTATGTCTTTGAATTCAATTAAGAAAACTGTTTAGCTTAACTTCGTAAATTTTCCAATCAGAAAAGTTTTCCAACATTGAAATTAGCCTGCATCTCTGGGAAAAGTTGAGTGCCTTATGGCTATAGACACCAGACGGGGCTGGAGGGCCATCTCCTAAAGACACTGACAACGCTCCTTCTAGAGAGAAAGACTGAACTGGCAAGGGGGTATTGTCAGCAGCCATAAGGTTTTATATCCAGCTGCTGTAACTTGATACTGCTGATATAACTAAATCTGGAGAACATTTCTTTTAGTCTCTCTCTTTCAAGCAATGGTTTTTGTCAGAAATACTATTCCCTGTTAGAGCAAGGACACTCTGTTGAGATGGTGGTTAGACACCTAGGTACTGTTCTTGTTCATCTACTAACAAGCTACACAATTGTGAGCACATTGCTTCTTTATCTGTTTCTCTAAGTCCTTATTAATCAAAATAATTTTAATTTCCATTTTGCTGGGGTGAAACAGTAATTCCTAATATGGTGCTTCCCTTCCCCACATCCACTGGTTGTCTCAGAGCCTGCTCCCAAGACACATGTTGTCTTCAACTAACCTTGCTTAGGTTTGCAGGCAGGTAATTAGACAAGAGCATCTTGGCATTTCACCTTCATCATGTTTATCTGTTTCACTAGAAGAATACAGTATTGAAGATTCTGTGTTATTGAAGTTTGGTGGGCATAATATTAATTGCATTATCTGATATATAATACAATTTTTCAAACACATAAATATTTTTTGAGTACTTACAATGGGCAGTTAGCTAGATACCCAGTGCATGTGCTAGGGTTATTATATTAAAATAAAGGATTCAGGTCTTATTTCAAACTGCTTACAGTCTACTTGGAGATACAAGTTCTACAGAGAGAAATACACCTAACAACAGGAGGCTTGCTTTCTTACTTCATTTGGCTACAGCTCAATGTCACCCCCTTAGAGAGGCTACCATTGACCACTCTAAATCAAGTAATACCAAGACATACTCTCTGTTTCCTTACCCTGTTTTATTTTTTCTCCATAGAATTTATCACTAGTTGACCATTTATATTTTTATGTGTGTGTTCTCAAATTTGTTAGTTGCTTTTCTCTTTCACTCAATTTAGGTTGTATAAAGGTAAAGGCTTTATTTGGTAATTGTTAGATCACTAGTGTCTGCAATAGTAGGTGGCACAATAAATACTTGTTGAATAAAGAAAGGAATGATGTATAAAGTATATGCCCAGGGAGTAATAAACAAAAAAGTGGAAAATTCTGATAAGAAACTCTCAAGAAAATGGAATTATGATGGACACTTACTCATCTTTTAAGAATGAGTGAGAAATTCTAGACAAGCAGGGATAAGGGAACATTCCGAACTTGCTCTCTAGGCTGCTTAAGCAGGACTTGAGATGAGGCAGCAAAAGATACCTGGTTGAAGCCACCAGTTAAATAGTTACCTATAACCTCAGCAATATACATTGGATAATCTGTCCATATAGGTTTAGAGAGGATCTAAGGACAACAACCTACAAAACAAATAGTGGTTCAGAGGGAAAGGCAGAAGGGCTCATGTCAGCTGAGAGCAAGGGGGCGGAATTGATACCCTTCAGAAGGATACTCTCCAGCCCCACAAGGGTGCAAGACTCAGCACACAGGCCAGCACACTATTTTTCCTAGGATGAGGTGGGCAACTCAGTGATTCTTTGTATTCTGGGGCCATGCCACTGTACTTTAAAATGGGTTCTAAGACTGGATCTTTCCTGTATTTTCATACAGTTATGGATAAATACTAAATTTGCATATATTTCTGGAACTTAAAAAACTCATGTCATTTTCATAGTTGATAAAACCCAGAAACCGTCAAATCTAGCACCTCAGTGAAACCAGAGCAGCATTCCCTTTTTGTCTGTGAGTCTTAAGCTCGTAAACTGGGGGCTGGTGAAGAAAGTAAACTCTGGGGTCTTTTGACCTCTTAATGTCCTTCACAGGCTGAGAGAAATCAAAGACTCTCGAGGAATTTTCCAGTGCTGTAGGATTGATGAATTTAGTCAAGTGTCGTAAAGAGACTGTCAGAAGATAAAAGCCAGTAGAGGTACAACATTAAACAGGGAGTGGGTTCACTTGAGTTTTTCTTAGCAAACTGCTCAAGCTTTCTTTCTTTGTCTTCAGATGAATGTGGTGTTTGATTTCACTTGTCACATGATCCAGCTGTTTTGGGAAAATACACTTATGTTTTCCATTGAACAGTCCTGTTGCTATTTTTAGTTGATATTGTGCAGGCACTGCATCTTCTTGCAGGCATCATCTAACTCTCCAGCTGGCTGGTGTTAATAAGGCCAATATTGTGGGCTTGGTAGCTGATTTTATGCCAATAACTTACAATGTGCGTGTAGCTAGATATGCAGGGCCCTCTCCCATGGGCAGCACCCTCAAGCTTCCTCAGGGCCTTCATGCTTTTATGCTGTTGTTCCCCTGTGCTGTTGCTTCTGGAGTAAATATCTCCCAGAAGAGAAGATAGAGGCATCTTCTTCAGTCTGAAGGGCAGGATGCTAAATTATTAATGACTTGAATTAAAAATGGTTGCTTTAAGTGAGAGATGATGTATTTGTGGGAATGCTACTAGGCTAGAAGTTTGTAAGCCTGCCCTCTCTCTGATTTGACCACTGTTTGTCTGTGTGAATTTAGGCTATCACATAAACTCCAGGTCCTTGTTTGTTCATCTCTAAAATGAGAGAGATGGTCAGCACTTCTCAATATTTTCAACAAAATTGCCTTCAATAGAAAAAAGTAAAAGCATATATGTAAAATTGCCATGTTAGAGCATGCCAAGTAGTTTGCAGTTCCCTTTTGCCTATAGGATAGTATAAACTCTTTCACTAAACATTCAAGGCCCTCTATAGCCTGGATCCAGTTTATCTTTCTGCCCTGCTGTGATATCACTCACTTCCATATGTGTTGTCTGCCCGTGTGCCTTTGTTCATTCTTCCATCAGCGTGGAATGTCCTTTCTCCTTTCCCTCCCTCTTTATATTCAATGCATCTCTTAAGGCCTGCTTCAAATGTCATTTCCCATGCAAGTTTTCTTTGATTCCTTCGAAAATAATCCCCTCCTTTTTAGTTTAACCATGCCTCTCTTGTTGTACACCCTTTCTGCTTCGCTTTTGAATTCATTTTCTTATCTCTTCTGCTGCTTTGTATGTTTCTTGGGGGTCATTATGATTTCTGTTTCAACTTGGTATTCATCTTACTTCCCTCCACTAGTTCGATATCTAGTACAGAATCTTACATGCTGGCACAGAAGCCTGTTTCCATAAAATTTTGTTGAAATAATAAATAAATTAGTCATAAAGAGGTTAAAGCAAG
Source organism: Pongo pygmaeus (assembly GCF_028885625.2). NCBI lineage: Eukaryota > Metazoa > Chordata > Mammalia > Primates > Hominidae > Pongo > Pongo pygmaeus. The sequence continues at coordinate 81,585,265 of NC_072373.2, read as the reverse complement.
ACAGTATTGCTGGAACAACAGCATCTATCTGCATTGCTGAAAAAAAAATCCTTCAAGAAATTTTACTGTTGATTTTTCATCAATACCATAGCTTTTTGATTACATAATATTTATTTAACCCTTCATTATTTATGGTCTTTTAAAAATATGTGATTACATTTTATTTCTAAAACAGCCTTTGTAGGTATATAAACAGGCATACCTTGGAGATATTGCAGTTTCAGTTCCAGACCTCCCCAGTAAAGCAAATATTGCTATGAAATGAGTCACAGAATGGTTTTGGTTTCCCAGTGCATATAAAAGTTATGTTTATGCTATACGTTAGCCTATTAAGTATGCAATAGCATTACGTCTAAAAGATAGTGTACATACCTTAATTAAAAAGATTTTGTTACTTAAAGAAACTAATGATCATCTGATCTTTCAGCAAGTTGTAATCTTTTTGATGGCGAAGTGTCTTGCCTCAATGTGGATGGCTGCTGACTGATCAGGGTGGTGGTGGCTGAAGGTTGTGATGCCTGTGGCAATTTCTTAAAATAAGACAACAGTGAAGAAGTTCATCACATTGATTGACAATTCCTTTCATGAAAGATTTTTCTGTAGCATGTGATGCTGTTTGATAGCATTTTACCAACAGTAGAACATCTTTCAAAATTGGAGGCAATTCTCTCAAACCCTGCTGCCACTTTCTCAACTAAGTTTATAGAATAGTCTAAATATTTTCATTTCAACAATGTTCACAGCATCTTCACCAGGGGTAGATTCCATATCAAGAAACTTCCCTTGCTCATATATAAGAAGAAATTCCTCATCCATCCAAGTTTTATCAAGGAATTGCAGCAATTCAGTTACATCTTCAGGTTCCACTTCTAGTTCTAGTTCTGCAGTTACTTCCTTTACTGATGTCTTAAACCCCTCAAGTCATCCATGAGGGTTGGAATCAACTTCTGAACTCCCATGAACGTTGATATTTTCACCTCCTCCCATAAATTACAAATGTTCTTAATGGCATCTAGAATAGTGAATCATTTCCAGAAGGTTTTCAAATAACTTTGCCCAGCTCCATCTGAGGAATCACTATCTATGCCAGCTATAGCTTCAAAAAAATGTGTTTCTCAAATAACAAGACTTGAAAGTTGAATTGATTCCTTAATTCATGTGCTGAAGAATGAATATGCTAGCAGGCATGAAAACAACATGAATCTCTGTATATCTCTATCAGCGATAGGCTACATGTGCTGGGTGACTACGTGCATTGTCAATGATCAGTAATATTTTGAAAGGAATATTTTTTAATGTGCAGTAGGGTTCGACAGTGGGCTTAAAATATTCAGTAAACTATGCTGTAAACAGATGTGCTGTCATTAGGCTGTGTTGTTTCATTTATAGAGTACAGGCAGAGTAAATTTAGTATGATTTTTAAGGGCGCTGAGATTTTCAGAATGGTAAGTGAGCGTTGGCTTCCACATACAGTCTCCAGCTGCATTAACCCCTAACAAGAGAGTCTGTCTGTCTTTTGAAGCTTTGAAGCCAGATATTGACTTCTCCTCTCTAGCTACAAAAGTCTTAGATGGCATCTGCTTCCAATAGAAGACTGTTTCATTTACATTGAAAATTTGTTATTTAGTGTATCCACCTTCATCAATTATTTTAGCTAGATTTTTTGGATAACTTGCTGCAGCTTCTACACCAGCACTCACTGCTTCATCTTGCACTTTTATGTTATGGAGATAGATTTGTTCCTTAAAAATTATAAACCACCTTCTGTTAGCTTCAGATGATTCTTTTGCAGCTTCCTCACCTCTGTCAGCCTTCATAAATTTGAAGAGAGTTAGGGTCTTGCTCTGGATTAGGCTTTGGCTTAAGGAAATGTTGTGGCTGATTTAATCTTCTATCTAGACCACTCGAACTTTCTCTGCATTAGCAATAAGTCTGTTTTGCTTTTTTATCATTCATGTGTTCACTGGTGTAGTACTTCTCATTTCCTTCAAGAACTTTTGCTTTGCATTTACACCTTGGTTAACTGTCTGGAACAAAAGGCCTAGCTTTTAGCCTGTCTCAGCTTTTGACATGCCTTTGTCACTAAGCTTAGTTATTTCTAGCTTTTTATTTAAAGTGAGAGATGTGCAAACATTCTTTTCACTTGAGCACTTAGAAGCCATTGCAGGATTATTAACTGGCATAATTTAAAAATTGTTGTGTCTCAGGGAATAGGGAGGCTTAAGGAGAGAGAAAGAGATGAGGGAATGGTCAGTTGGAGCAGTTGGAACACATACAACGTTTATTAAGTTTGCTCTGTCATATGGGCATGGCCCAAAACAATTATAATAGTAATATCAAAGATCACCGATCAGAGATAATCATAGCAGATAGAGTAATAATGAAAAAGTTGGAAATATTGTGAGAATTACCAAAATGTGACACAGAGACATGAAGTGAGTACATCCTGTTGGAAAAATGATGCTGATAGACTTGCTCAACATTGGCTTACCACAAACCTTCAATTTGTAAAAAATGCAATACCGGTGAAGTGCAATAAAGTGAAGCTCAATAAAATGAGGTATGCCTATACTCCAATATAATGATGACATTAATCACCTGAAGTTAATGCAGACTCCACAACTTAAGGATGCAGTCCCCCACAAGACTACTCTCATTTTAGATGACAGACACAAATTCAGGGGTCTCCAGGCCACCTGCTATGATGAACTGGCTATGAATTTGGAGATTTCCATCATCTGCTCAGGTTTGATATTTGCTAGAATGACTCGCAGAACTGATGGAAGTGTTATAATTACAGTTATAATTATAAAGGATACCATTGAGGACCTGCTAAGCGAAGAGACTAACAGGGTGAGGCCTGGTAAGATTCCAAATGTAGAGCTTCCATTAATCCCTACCATGTTGTCAGGATGCATATCTCTAGGTACAGTGATGTGTATTCCCCAAGCAGGAAGCTCCCCTGAATCTCACTGTTTCGAGTTTTTATTGAGGTTTCCTTAGGTAGGTGTGATTGGTTAACTCATTGGCCACGTAATTAAGTTCAAGCTCCAGTTCCCTCCCCTCTCCAGGGGTCAGGAGTTTAGATTGTTAACATCTGGTTCAAACCCTTAACCTTGTAATCACACGGTTGGCCTTTCTGGCATGACCAGCCCCCATTGTAAGTTGTCTCTCTGGTGTAAAGTAAGGTGTGGTCCAGGGGCCCACCATAAGTAACAAGACACACTTGTTCCTTGGGAAATTCAAGGGGTATAGAACACATTTTTCCAGAAACCTGGGAAAAAGACCAGGCATATTCTTTATTATATAACATTGGGAAAGAAAATTATTACCCTCATTTTCAGATGGCACTGAGGAAGGCAAAGTGACTTGTTCAGTGTCACAAGGCTCAATAATAATGGAGCCAGAATACCAATCCTGGAGGTCTGACCCCAAGTCTCAGTCTCTATCACCATGATAGATTCCCTACAGGAAGGCCAATTTCACATCATAATTGTCATTATATCTTTCAAACTTTTTGAGTAGCTGGATCTGAGCTAAATGTTCCTTTGGGAACCATGATCACTGTTCCTGGTGGTTAGTAAGAGATCTTCCTCCTCTGGGCTGTGGCCCACTGATGCTGTGAGTGTGGGGTTGGCAGCCCCCGATCAGGAGGTCCATTGTATGACAGGTACAAACAGCTCTGCAGACTTTGAAGGTGAGGCACAAGCCAGAGCTACCCTCTTTGTTGAACCATGAGGATGAGTGGATCAAAGGAGTCACAAATCCTCAATTTTAGTGTCCTTTTTTTCTGTAATTTCCACTTATGATAAGAGCATTTGTTATTGGCCAGCTATCTATCTATACATTTACCATGTGTGTATCCAATCTATTCATCTAATCTATTTATGTGTCTGTCTGTCTATCTGTCTTTCATCTATTGACAAACGTTCATCAGCCTTAAAGGCTGATTGTGGCTGTGGCCTGTTTCTTATAGTGGGAAAGGAAGTATAAATAAGGTTGAAAGTCCCGGGCGTGGCTAAAATACAAAATGATGATTTTTCTAATGTTGCTTCCTTCTCCCTTCTCCTCTCTTTCCTAACACCCCTCCCCCTCCAGTCTTTCCTACTCCCTTCGTCCTTTCCCAGCTTTCAGAATGCCTTTTTACGTCTTCTCCTACATGGAAACATCATCTTGGTTGAACAACCATTCCTATGTGCCAGATATAATTCTATGAGCATTATGCCTATTAACACACATCATCCTCACTACTATTACCATCATTGTAAGTGTGAGAAAGCTGAAGCAAAGAGACGTTTAATGAACTTTCCAGAGTCTCCAGCTAGTTTGTCGCAGATCTGAGAGCTTCAAACCCTGGTAACCAGATGCCCAAGTCTGTACTCTTTACCACCTCACTAAACTGCCTTGATTAAATAAAAAGAATTTCAGCTTTGAAAGTTGGGTTAAGTTGCTGGCTTTTTTCCTTAAGACATATGTGACCTCAGTCATGTTGTAGAAACTGCCCAAGCCTCAGTTCATTATCCTTTAAACAGGGTAAACAAACCCTTCTTCAATATGATGCCACAAAGACAGAATGAGGAAATGTATGGAGTAATATACTCTCCACTCACTTCCGTTTTTCTCTTCTCCCCAGGACAGGGGCATGGAAGGACCTAGAGAAGGTGTTGATACATGCTCTTCAAGACCCATGCTCAGCTTTGGGAGTGCAGTTGGGTTGCCTTTGCAGAAATGACCTTTTGAGACATCACCCAGCTGGAAGTTGACTCTGGCTCCTTATCGCCCCACCACAGCTATGCCCAAGTCACTGTAGAAAAAGAGTGGCTTGGTTTTTTTTTTTTCAAAACTAAGACTTTCAGGAAAGTGAGCTGCAGTATCTGGAGAATCCAGATATGTTAAGTCACAGTATAAAAGTCTCTTTTACGCTTTCAGGACTATTTTTCTTTCTCTTCTGTGACACCTTCAGCCTTTGCAGAGAGATTGTGGGCAGGAGACCTGTGACATGGGTGTTTGCCTCTAGGAAGCACAGCAGAGACCAAAGCAGGGCACAGTCATTTCCACCCTGGCTTAGACTGTACTGCTCAGCACCGTGACTAGAGGTCACAAGGTCTTTGGCTGTAAGTTTACCTCTACAGGTTTTACTACTTAAGGAACTCCTGCCAATGGACTTTTCTTAAGCCTCAAGGTCAAGTTCAAGTTCCATGCTGGCTCTGTAGAGTTTTCTTGTCCTTTGCAACACAAATAATGGCCAGTCTCTTTAATTAATTCCCCTTAGTTCTGCTTGATTTTCAGTTTTTCACCTTACTCTAAGTATTAACAGTGACCTTCATGAGAACTGTGGTTGTTACCTTATTTCTTTCTTTGTTGAGTGCCTAGATCCTTGCCTGGAACTTGGCTGATGTCTAATAAATGACTGTTGAATTGAATGTGACTGCCTGTCTTCCTTTCTGCCTTTTTATATATTACTATGGTTCCAGAACTTTCTACTATCTATCTCACAGATTCCTCATTAGACCCTTACATTGAGATTGTTCATTTCATTGGTGCTGAGGGATTCCCTTGACCTTTCTCCACTCTGTAAATACCAAGTTAGTCTAGCAGAGTGAAACAAAAAGTGAAGTTGGGACTAGACAGACTGGGCTTGGAATACTCATTTTTCAATTTACTTACTGCCCTGACCATGGGCAAGTGGTTCACCATCTCTGAGTCTTGCAAAATGGGGCAATAATGTCCAGAGCTGCTGCTGATAGCCCAAATAGCATCTCTGTGTGAATTAGAAAAGGGAATCTGCAGTGGCCTGTGGACACTTCATGTGGCAAGCTGGGTGTGAGTTGGATTTTTAGCCTTTACTTGCTCCCTTGGCTGGTACATTCTGTAAAAATCATTCAAGGCAGCTCTTAAAGGACCTCTCTCCCAAGGCTGGCATGAAGGCTAAATGATGCTGAGCAAGGGAAGAGCCTGGCAGAAAGCAGAGAATGAAAATGTTTTATTTTTTTGGTGCCCAAAATGAAAATAACACCATGTTACTTACAGTGTATATCCACTTTCCCTCCCACTAACTCCCACCTCTGCCAATCCAAAGTCCTCTATCTGTCCTGTACCATGGGAAAATCCTAGGCAATACTGAATTATCAGTGAAGTTAGTTACTGGAGTCTCACATCTCTTCTAAGGGTATTGTGTCCCCACCCCTATTCCAGCTTCACGAGCCCATTGCCTTCACTCTCTCTCCTTCCTCTTCTCCCTGCTCCAAACAAATTTTGTATCTGGAAAGAAGCTGATCTCCGTAGTTTGAGCCTTTTCATCTTTCTAATTGTGTACTTACAGACTTTCTCTGCTTTTGGAGATAGTTCTGGCATTACTAAATACATGTGGGTCACAAAGTAATTACTTCTTCTGAGACGTAAGGCAGATCTGAAGATGGACCCCTACAAGAACTAGCATCTGATTGACTGAAACAGATCTCCCTAGATGCCCCAGTAGATAATGACATTTTGATAATTATATCTTTATCAGACACTAAAGTAAACTAATGCACTTTAAACCAAGCAATGTACACACCAACATTTCCGCTATATCTCTGACCCTATCCCATCATCAAGTCTTACAAAGGCCTGGTTGGTGTTTCTCCCCCTTTTTCTTTCTGATCTCTCATGTGTACTGTAAGAGAGCAGTTAGGATTGCTCACATCTTTGTCCTTAAAGCTCCCAGTGGCAGAATACAGGAGGGAGAGTGGGAGGGGAGCAGATGCTTCATCCTGCTCCTTGGTGTGCCCTGAATCCCAAACAGAATCCCAAACAGAAGCTCGGAAGCACACTGGGACAGAGGTTTCAAGACTCTACAATCTCCTAAACCTCACCCGAGTCTTGAGCTGGATGCTTGACAGGATTGCAGAACTCCCTTGCACAGTGACTCTGACCCAGTTTAGAGGGCTGAAATTTTAGATGTTGAACATCCCAGGAAACCAAGCAAATCATGAATAAAGAAAAGGCTCAGTACCTGGCACATTGGAAAAGTGCTCATAATCGCTAGCTGGTTATTCCTACCAGAGATAATAGTGACAACCAAAAGCATTCTCTTCTTTCCTGAGGAAGGTTCATTTGAAATACATTTTTTGTTGTTGTTAAATATGTTAATTGGGATTTTGGAGAACTTTCCCTGCTTTGCTAGTTTGCTGCAGTGTGATGTTATGGAATGACCATCATTAGACTTGAATACAAAGACCCAGCAAGGTATTAGTTCTGATTCTGTCTTTATTAGACTATAATCTTGAGCTCTTCACCCAAGAGGGCTTCACCTCAGTTCCCTAATCTTCAGAACAAAAGGATTGAATGAGATTAACTCTATGATCCTTTCCAGCTGCAAAGCCCTGTGATTCTTTGTTTATACTGAATATCTCTGGCTCAGGGAAGAGGCTGAGTCCGGACTCAGGTCCAGATGAAGGCTTGGCGTGTTGGCCAGTAGTTGGAAGTCCTGAGTTGTTGCCATTCTTGCCTTTGATCACTCACATTTGTTTCAGCAAACCGAGCAGGTGAAGTGAGGGCTCTATCAGCTTGGACTTCCACATTCTTGCCTGAGCAGGTGGCCTTACAGCAACAGGCTTCCCAGGCAGACAGTTCAATGTTGGCAACTTATTCCAGACAGAGATGCCAGAGGCCTGGATGGTTCTTATTACTGCTGCCTAGTCTCTCTTGTTTCCTAGTTCTTGGGGAGGCCAAAGTATTAAAAAGTGAATTCAGACATCTAATAGGACTCCAAAGCTGTCCTCTTGGGCAACCTCCTCTGCTGCATTAGTAATACTGAATCTTTATTATGAAGACTCTGGCAATTAGTCAGTGGAGATGAATTAGTTTATGAGTAATCGTCTATGTGAAAATTAGTCTATATGCAATAACAACTTCTTATAAAACAGAAATAAGACAGCATATGAGTAGGTTGGAACAGACATACAGACCATGAGGCCTTAGAGTCATTTGTGGCTAAAAGTTCCTCCACTCTTGGGGTCAAGTGGCTGCTCTGTTACTGTTGGTCTGCTCTGGTACTTGGCCATCCTCTCTTTCCCTCCCTCACAAAGAAGTTGTGGCGAACTTGGATATGTGGTGAAAGAACTAGCGATTGCTGGCTTTAATTTTAGGGCATAGAGGTTGCTGGAGAGGAAAGCTATGCAGGTGACACAGATTTGTGCCACCCTGAATTCTCTCCCCAGGTAACTCCAGGAAATCTTGTTTATGTTTCCTCCAAGAAGGAAGTATGACAACTAGGCCACCCTGGCACTGTCACAGATGGGTAGCACCAGAAGGGACAAAGTGGACTGTGAGGATGTTAGGGCTGATTTGTAACAGGTTCCCATGTCACTAGAGCTCTTACGTGATCCCTTACAGGTACCCATAGAAGACTCAAACAGCACTGTGTACATTGGCTTTGGGGATCATGGGGCTAAAGGGTCTGAGGGGATGCAGTCTTCTTGTAATGCTGGATGGGAAAACACTTCCCATGAAGATATCATAGTTATTGTTTGCTCTTTAAATCTTAAGAGATACAAAAGAGTTTTCAGGTGGGTGCCTTAAAGAAATTGGCCAGTGGCTGCTCCCAGGGCATAGGAATAGATGGCTTCTCAGCATGCTCATATATGCAACCCAGATGTTTGCTATGATTGTTTGCCTTTTAAGGTTCAGATTTGACTCAACTGAAAATAATTTTACTTGGAAGCTCAATACCTTTTCTTAGATTTCTGCAGTTTCACAAAGGGGCTTACGTTTCATAATTATTGTTAGTTCTGAGCCTGTGTGGCCATTGAATAATTTAGCTTCTAGACCATTTTTTTTTGTGTGTGTGTAATTGTTGTTCTGCACTGGTCAGTGTGGCTAGGAAACTCAGCCCTGGTGTTTGATTACACACACACATACACACACACAGACACACACGTGTCATTTTCATTGTGGGTCTAGCAGACTTTACCAAAGGACTGAAGGTTGGAAGAAAAGGCAAAGAAGTGTGGCATTTACTTCAAGCAATCAAGCAACTTAAAAATTTCAAATTTATTATGAAATACTTTTGTTAATAAAGGACCTTTGGACAGTCTACTCTGTTACTTGGCCATCCTCTTCCTCTCCTTCCTGCTTATTTTTTGGCCTGTTTACTCGATCTACTCATATACTTGGGGTTTCACCTTCCTCCCCAGTGATTCCCTAAAGATGACTCAATCTCTAAGGAGATTCTGATGCCAGATGTTCACATAATACCTTCCTGCACATGCTACATATGTAGCATCGAGAGGAGTCTTAGGGCAGAGCTAATTTCTGATCTATGTTTATGTCTCAGCTGTGAAACAGTGGTCAGTCAAGCTGTGCATGCTTCAGTCTGTTTCATCTCCAGGCCATTTTGTTTTATCCTTTCAGGAAACTGATTACCTTGTACAGACCATGTACCTTTATCACTGGAGTGAGTTACTTCAGGAATCTCACTAAATTCTTAGTCAATGATTGCTTACTCCTCTCTGATGTGTTACCTGGTGGCCCTTCTGGAATTCTGCCTTCTATCTTTATTCCCAAGACTGGGGCTCAGTAGTCACTTCCCCTTTGCTTTCTTCTTTGCGTCACTGAGAGAGAGCCCACACTGACCCCTTACTCTGGAATCTTCCTTCCTCTGGGCTCTATGCTAGCAAAGCCATTTGAAGATGTGTATGCCCATAGTCTCAGGTGGATAGATGTATGTCTGAAGACTCTCAAGTCAACCAATTGCCATTTTCCTAGGTCTCTCTTCCTCAGAGAAGTGCTCTTGAATGGTATTTTTTTCCATAGAAACTTCCTTTTAAGTCACCAATTAGCAGAAACTTGTTGAGAATCCACTACATTTTTGTGATCATGTATTAGTGCTGTGAATGATTATATTCTGCCCAATATTGAAGTTTTCATCATATTTTCATTCCTACTTTATATCTGATCTAATCAGGAACATATTGTGTTGAGTGAGTATAATTTAAATGCTCATTTCCACTATGTGATACTTAGCCCCAAGCTTTTTTTTTGGTCTTTGAAGGACAATCTCATTCGTTTTACATTGCTCAGAACCCAGAATAGGCTGACTTGAATGCTTAAAATAGCCCAATGTCCCCACAAGCAGTGTGTAGTGGAGTCAAGTCACTGCAGGGGAAAGTCCACATCTCAGATATTATTGTGGTCAGAAGAAAGGTAAATGCCACAACTCCTTTCAGAGCTGCTCCTGAACGTCAGAGGGCTGCACTGTCTCTGCAGAGTTTGTGAGAGAGCTGGGCTGGATGACAGGGCCTGCTGTGTGACCCTACATGGCCTGCTGAGTCCTGGTTCCCAGGTCTGCCTTCCGTCTTGCTGACAAAGAAAGAGACACATTTCCAAAATCTGTAATGAGACAGAACTGGGGTGGGAGTGCTCAGGAAATACACAACCCCTAATAGTGCCCAGAGGAAGAAACCACTGCAATGGAATGAAAGGACACTTCTTTCATGAGGCGTCTGCATAGGGTTGAGAACAGGACTGAGGCATGTTGTGGGTGGCTAAAAAGTGGATGGGGTGAAAGTCCAAACTCACTGTCAAGAAGGTGATGTGAGAAGTGTGGGGGCTGAGGCTGAGGAAATGGGAGGACAGAGATCTGGGCTGGCGGAACCGAAGGAGGAGTGTTGTCTGGGGGTAAGAGATGATTTGCTGGGGAGGAAGGTGACTTTCCATCTCTTTGCAGTGGTGCTGGGTGGTGGGAAGAGAGGAGGAAGCTGGGCTGGATGATGTGGTTTGAGCTGGGTGAGGAGCACATGACGACCTGTTATTATTTGTTGAAGATGTCTGATGCACGGCAAGATCATGGAGGAACAGCACATGTGGGATTGACTGATGTAACCAGCTGAATATACTCATCTGACCTGGAGAACCCTATAGGGGGAGAGTTAAATGTATTGACTTTTGCTCTAGACTTTAGTTCTGATGAACACAAAGTCATATGATTATTTAGATCCCAGCCTCACTGTTACTTCTTCAAGGGATTTTCCCTGATGCCTCACATTAAATTAAGTATCACAGACATATCTACACTATTAACAGCTGTAATTTTCCTTCTTAGCACTTATTGGTATAATTAATCGATTCTACATTCATCTGTTTAATGTCTTTCACCCTCTAGACCATTATGTTTCACAAATGCAGGAAGTGTTTGTGTCTCATTTATCATTGTATTTCAAAACCCAGCATGGTTTAATAATTTTTTGTTGAATGCATGAATTCACAAAAAAAATGTTCACTGAGCACCAACTGTGTGCCAGCTCTGAGGTGACTGCTTTGAGGAGATGGCATGAGGAGTCGGTGACAGACCTTCTTCACTGCATGGCTTGCAGGGCTGTGGTAGAGTCACACACACAACAACACAAGGCAAAGCACAGAACCAGCCATCGGAGAGGAGCAAAGGGGCTCACGGAGAAGACGGCAGCTAGTAATGCCCTGTTTGTAATTACCAGTTGCAAAGACTATGAATGAAATAATCAATCAATCCTTACAATGAGACTGTGGGGAATGCAGGGTGGACATTATTATTTCTTTTTCAGAGGGGAAGTCAAGGATCAGAGGTGGTCTGAGATTTGCCCAGAGTGGTGGTGTTAAGTTTTTCCCTAGTACACCAATTTCTCATTCTTTTTGAGACAGATCTTGAAGATTGAGAATTCTTTTTTGTTGTCTTATACTGTGAGAGAAGATTGACAATCAGAAATTGATGGAAGGAATGGAGAGAAAGCATTCAAGAAGGAGGGAACAATATTAGTAAAATCACAGATGTTGAAAATTCTAGGATCTGGGAATCACAGCATCAAGTTCATTAGGGCCAGAGGAAATTTAGATCATTTAATCCAAGTCCTTTATTTTATAGATGCAGAAACAGACCCAGAGAGATGAAGTTACCCTGTCCACAGGCTCAGGGCTGGTTAATGTTAGAGGGATTAGCTGGGAGCAGGCCTTTGCTCATGTCTACTTCACAGCATTCCTATAGCATCCTATGTAGTGGATTCTGGAATTGTCTCTAGTAGAGGAAATTGAGCCTTAGGAGATTAGGAAATTTAAATTTGCTGTGCTACTGACCAGGAAATCTAGGATTTAATCCTGTGTCTTAAATGATCCAAAGCCTGAGCTCTTCGTTATGGTCTTTTCAAGTCCTTAGAAATAGTTTTGGAAGCTGTTGCTGGGACTCAAGGAAAGCATCACAGTGAGACGCTAACAGCAGAGTTGGAACTGGTGTCTACAGAGTTGAAAGGCAGGGAAGCTCTTTTCTACTACATTAAAGACTTGGTGTAATTTTAAGGATGTGGAGAAGGCTCTCCTTCCTAATAATAACTCTGTGTCATCATTCCGCTGATATCAGGAACTCTATTAACTTAAAGGATTTTTATTTCATGAGAGAATACTTAAACATAATTCCACGTAAAGCCAATTCACTAAGTTGTGGATTTATTGGGGCTAATGGCAAACCCAAGGTGAGTTTTGAGCACACTGAGTTTGAGGTAAATAACATGAAATAAACGTTAGTACTTATTAGTGATAATCATATTACTGAACATGTATCTTGTGCTGCCCCAGCACCAAGCCCAGGGCATACAGGTTACCTTGTGTGACCCTTCAACCCCCATGTGGAGGACATTCTGCTTTCACTCCATTTTATAGATGAGGAAAGGGAGCCACAGAGAGGTGAGGACATTTGCGGAGAGTTACAAAGCCAGCAAATGGTGGATCCAAGATGTGAACCCAGGTAGGCTGTCCACTCTTTTAACTACCCCATGCGTCCAGAGTTCAGGACGAGTCATGGAAAGTTTTAGTATGGTTGATCATCAGAGACATTACTAAGAAATGGAAATAGCCTATTAGGTCAGCAAGTTTTTGATATTACTCCGCTTCTACACCTGCGATGGGAAACTGTGGCATTCTTTGCTTTCAGGGAATTTTTCTGGTCTAGTTTAAGAAACTTAGAAAAGTGTGAGAAATCCTGCCACCGCATCTTAGACATCTGCTAAACCTCATGTCACTTATCCTCAGGTTCAACCTGTCTTCCAGCTGTTACTTCTGTTAAATATTGCCTCCTGTCAGATTCTCCTTTGGCAGAGTTGCAGATTTCTGGGATTCAGTTCCAATGATCCATCCGAAGGCTCCTGTGCTGTTTGCTGATGTCACCTGATGGACTGGCATTTTACTAAAGTGCACACAGGCCCTTTGATGTTTCAGCATCATTTAGCAGTCATTTCCTATGTCCAAAAGGTTTCTGGGGAAACCTGAAAAGGAGGGACGGAGGGAGGGCAAATGTCATGAAAGGTTAAATGTCAAGGAAGAAACTAAAGATCACCGACACAGGAGCTAAGGCACCAGATAAGGGCTCCCAGCACCCTCCAAGGTTCTTGTGCTGCCTCGGGCTTTGAGGTGTCACAGAAAGCCCATGACGTTTTGCATGCCAGCAGTGTCCACTTAGCCTGAGGTGGAGTACTGGCTTTGACAGGCTGGACTGTTGAGGTGGGTCTGGCTTCAGTCAAAAATAGATGCGTTTTGTGATAGCTGTTGCAAGCAGACGGTGCTGCACTTACTTATGTTAAAAATAAAAGTGCTGCCAAATGCTAAGGGACTTCAAAGTCACAAAGAAGTGTACTTGGGGGAATCTGCCACTTCCTGTTGTGCATATGAGAGTTTAGAGAGAGATTGACCGCAGCGTGTGCAGCATGGAAGCCAGTTTGATGTTGATAATGTACAGGGAGAGGGGAGAGCATCGTGGCATCCACTCCCTGATGTGAGGGAGGGCTGGATACAGATTTGTTCGCCTCAGAACCCTGACGTTTGTGCAGGGCACTTACAGCACGTCATGTAACCAAATCCTATCCATTTACAAAACAAACAGACAAACAAACAAACAAAAATCAATTTACTGCCTCCTTGCTTTCTATTTCCCTCACTGCCTGTGGGCTTCTGAAGGCCAGGGCCTGTGTCTCACTCAGAATCTCCAGGGCATAGCACAGCGTGCCGGAGAATTCTCTTTTGAATAAAGAAGTCTCCTTCTGGAGCACTGTGTCCATCCCCCGCTTGCCTCATCAAGGATACCACTCCTTATTGTTTCTTCTCTTTTTGTGGCAGATAAATGATCCCGTTTCCACAAAGTTTGTCTTCAGTGGCCACTGCACATTCTATCCCAATGCGTTCCACTGTCCTACCATGCCCTGATGGGAGGGACTGCAGAGGGAGTCTTCTCCCCACCACCCCTCTGTCCCTGGTGTGATGGGCAGGTGAACCTCATTGCCAGTGACTCTGTTGGTGTTATGGGGAGACGGGGACACTTGTCCCAAAGGAGTCAAAAAAGTCAGAGTGGAAACAATGACTCAGCTTGTCTTGTTCTGAGTCCCTGATAAAGAAGTCTGCTTTCTATTTGGCTGGATCTTTGACTTGGCTTCCTAGAGTCATCAAGAGAATACAAACAAGCAGAAGAGAACTTCCACCTGCTTCCGTCCCCACTTCTTTCAATCTACTTTTCCTCCAACGAATGAAACATCTCTGTTCCTACCCAAGCCAAACCTTCCTCCAGGGCCCTGGACCCCATGTCCTCCTGCCCATCAAGGGCATCACTCCAGCTGTGTTTCTGCTCTCTGGCATCTCTCCCACCCTGGATTTTCCAATCAGCATATAAATATGCAATGTTGTCCCATCTCAAATTAAATCTGTCTTGAATGTACATGTTCCTTGATCTATTAACCCATTTCTCTGCTCCCCTTTTGAGCCATAAGCTGAACTCCTCAAAAGGGTTATCAGTACTAGCTGTCTCCACTTCCTTTTCTTACCTTTTCTTTTGAACACATTACAGTCAAGTTACTTTTTCCTTTTTTTGTTAAGTTTCTTTTTCTTTCATCACTGAAAAACCAAAACAAAACAGAAATCCCACCTGCTTTTGTCAAGGTCACCAGTGATTAGGGTGGTGATTTGTCTTACTCTATTCGGATCAGTTCTGGCTTTACGCATGTTGTCCTGTCATGTTTTAATTATCAAGAGCTTCTTTCTTCACTCTGAAAAATGTTCTGATTTAGGCAATAGATTATTATATGGCCACTTATAGCTCAGTAAATGACAACTCTTTTTTTTTAACTTCCTCGGGCCCAAGTCCTGGAACCATCTTTGCCTCATCTCTTTCTCTCACAGCCCCATATAATTCATTAGCAAATATGACATCTTTAAATTCAAAATATAACCACAATAGCATTATTTTTTTTCCATCTTCTCCAATATTCCTGTAGTCCAGGCTACTGTCATTTTTACCTACTTTATTTGGTCACCTGCTAACTGGTCCTTCTGCCCCCAGCTTGCCCCTCACTCCACCTAGAGTCTATTGGTTACACAACAGCCAGGATGATTCTTGAGGCTCTCCCTGACCTGGCCTGGTCATCTACCTCTCTGCCCTCTACTACTCACCTTCTCAACTCCAGCCACACCAGCCTCTTTGTTCTTCAAGCACACCAAGAATATTCGTATTCCATCTCAGTATCTTTGCATTTGCTGTTCCCTCTTCTGAAATTCTCTTCTGGGTTTCCCTGTGTCTCACTTCATCATGTCTGTTCAAATTCCAGCTTATCACCTTTCCAGATAGCCCTCTTTATATACAGTAAGACTATTACCACCATTACCTCCTCACAAAGACTCTCTGTTTCCCCTTATCCCTCTTAATTTTTCTCTGTTATAGTTAACACCCCATGACATATTCTTTCTGTCTCTTCTGCTGTAAGATAAGCTCGTGAAGACAGGGACTTTATTTTGTTCTAGGCTTTATCCCTAGCACCTAAAACAGTTCATGGCATGTAATAGGCACATGATAAATATTTGTTAAATGAAGGAATGTACAAATAGATTTCTAGCCTTAAAAATGAGATCAATGACACATTTTTGAAAAATTTAAAAAGTGTACCACAAGAGATACACATAAGATATGAAAAAAACCCCAAAAGTGCAAAGGCTCTTTGTTTTCCAGCTATTTTGAGAATAATTTGACACACTCACTTATGTTATTTGTATATATTCATGGGGTACAAGTGCCATTTTGCTACACTGATAGATTGCATTGTAGTGAAGTGCATTAATCACTGGAGGAACTAAGAGGTCTTTTTGATATAAAAAGGAGACAACCAAAATGTCCCCAGAGAATTTTATTTAAATTATATTATACCCATATGGAGAATATTATATAACCATAGGAATAATCAATAAATAACACTTAATGGCATTAGCAAGTGCTTATAATATGATGCTAACACAAAAACGAAAAGAGAAAACCAACTGTAGAGTCTCAAATATGTAAACATATGAATGTGTCCTTGGGAAGAAAAACCATGGAAGAAAATGCTCCAAAACATGAATAGGGTTAATTTCTAGATGGTAGAACTGTAGGAAATTTAAATAGTCTTTATTTTTTTCTACCTTTTCCACAATTTTCATCACACATATTTTTTGTTTTATCATCAGAAAAAATAACTTCTTATATATATTTTAAAAGTGATGGCATTCTAAATTCACTGAGACAAGATGTTTTCTTTGAGTTTTTACAAGTGTGGTAAAGATTTTGATAGGTCCACACATTCTCTCCTGAATCTATTAAGGCTAACACTGTGCATTTGGAAGTCAGCTGGCTGAGTTGGTAACCCATGACCTAAGAAAACACAGTCTCAAAATTCTTGGTAGCAATATTATCTTTACTCATTAAAACAAGCTTGTTGGGGTTAGTAGTTGTTAACACTGGGTTGCCATTATATAGTGAATAGGGGGTTGTTAACATAATAATATTTAATTCAGTAGATCTCTGAGTAATACAGAGTACACAAGTAACTATTATTAATCTTATTTTGTGAGGCTTTATTTTAATCTTTCATTAAACTTCTTCTCTTCTTTGTGCAAAGAAGGTGACAACATTCTTCTTTTAATTATTAGAGATAATAGTTTAAGTCTCAATGTTTGTGAGAGTGCTAAAAGTATTTTTTGAAGTTTTAATTTATTGTAGAGGAAGGGTTGACCAAACATAACAGGTCCGCTATTCAAAAAATCTGAAAGTCAAAAATCAAATTAACTCTTAAGATCCATGGAGTCAAATTTAAAATTTCTATTCCTATTCTTCTTTGCCATCTGACTCTTGTGATGGAAATATGGAGACTAAACTCATGAGAATCTCAGGTAAAGATATCATGAATATGCATGTGCTCATTTCCCTCCTCCTTTGAATAGCCGTCTAAGCTGGGACCCAAGTTTAAAAGGGTCATCCATTAAAAATTTATATTTTGGGGTGAGAAGGATTTGACAGAGTAATAGTGAGAATAGGCAGCATTGTGCTGTCGTTAGCCAGCTTGGGAACTAGCTTGTAAATTGGAGAGTCTCATCTTTGTCACCGATCATTAGAAAAAAATCTTAACAATAAGAGTACAATTTAAAGAATAATAAAATGAACAACTGTGTATGTAGCCACCATGTAGGTTAACAAAGAGACTACAGTAAGTAAAATGTTCTCATGAGTGTCTCCCCAGTCTTACTATCTCTCACCCCTGAGATAACCACCTTTCTGAATTTTGTGTTAATCACTCTTTTGCTTTGATTTATAGTGTTATCACTTACATACATATTTCTACACAATATGTTGTTGATATTTTGCATATTTTGAGCTTTACATAAGTGGAATTATACTGGATGTATTTTGCTGATGTACATTTCTTATAATATTGATTGAGATTTTTTTTTCAAATCAATCCATGCATCTGGAGTTTATACTTTTTGCACAATATTCCATTGTGTGGACATACCACAATTTATTAATCTATTCTACTTCTGATGGACATGTGGGTTATATTCAGTGGTTGCTATTACAAAGGCTGCTATAAATATTCTTTTAAAAAATATGTGAAGGTAGGTATCTATGTAGAATGAGAAAATAAATCACAATAGATTATGGGGGCCTCTCCCCTCTGAGGCAGTTTTCCAGGCAATTTACCAGGGGTCCTCTCTAGAAATGCTTTCTACTTGTAATCTGCCTTCCCATCTCCACATAGAATATTCTACAATTCTCAGCAAAAACTCTTGGCCCATTAAATGGGCCCCTGCAAGAAAAAGCCTGAAGCTTAAGCTTCATAAGTTTTTGGTATGTCCTCCTTGGCTGGGCTGCCATCTGGGTTTAGAATTGTGGGCAGAGTGTTGGATGGGCCAGACTCTCTTTCAGTGAGTGGAATGGACCAGTCACAGGTGGGCGTAAGAGCCTGATGGGAGAGAGCCAGGTCTTGCTGAGTCCCTATCATGTGCCTGGCACTGTGCATGGCATATTCTAGGTACTTCTTTCCCCTTCCTCTGTTAGCTCCACTTCATTTGCGGAAATATGTAAGACTCAGAGAGGTGAAGAATCAACCTGGATATGTCTGATTCTGTCTTTTTCTCACTTGGTGCTGCTAAAGCCTTCCTACTGGAAAAGTTTTCATCTTGGTGGAAGGAGATTTACCTGTTCTTGAGGACACATTGGGCTCAGAAAGCAACTTGTGTATCCACCCAATGTAGGAGTAAAACAGCATACACACACTCATGTTGAGCCATCTACATATGCTTTCCTGGCTTGAGGAAGGAGTTTTTAAAAATCAGAAGGAAATGATTCTTTTTGTGGTCAAATGCACTTGGTGTTGAGGCTTCACTGATGAGAAAATTACCACTGACATCAGTGGGGAGCTCTACTTTCATTCCAAAGAAGTCTGGGGTGTTGGTTTTTTTTTTCTTTCTCAGAGCTACTTCTAATTCTTCTTAAGCTTATGAACAAATTTTACTGTTTGGGCTTCATTTTTTCCATTTATAATCCAACGGTTCTCAGTCTTCTAGGGTCATTATGATGATTAATGTGAAAAGAGTTTAGCCTTTAATAGGCCTATTTGGATACAGATCACATACAGCTATAAAAAGGCATTGGTATTAGTTTTATTGGTATTGAGAAAAACATTTGCAAATAATAGTAATTTAGTTCCAAAAAAATTGATCTCCCTTTGATGGAAGTGAAAAATGTATTATTTTTCTTTTTTATTATGAATATTATATAAAGAGTTTATGTGCATTATGAGCATTCTTAATATATCTCCTAGAACACATGTTCAAGAGCTTCTCTAGGTACAAACCTGGGAGAAAAATTCTGAGTCACTGGATATGTGCATGTTTAGCTTTCCCGAGGGTGTGCCAAACTGCTTTCCAAAGTATTTGTACAAATTTATAAACCTAGAAGCAGGGAATGAGAATTCTCCTTTCCTCTACATATTTTCAACACTTGTTATTGTTTTACTTTCTTATTTTTAGTAATCTGGAGGAGAGACTTGGCATTTCATTTAGTTTTAATCTTCTCCTAATTACTAATGAGGTTAAAGTTAAGCATGTTTTCATTTAATTTATGGGTTCTTTGTGTTTCCTCTTCTATGAAACACCTAGGTTTTGCCCATTTTCAAGATTTTTTTGGTCTTTTGTTTAAAAAAACTAATTGTAGGAAGTATTTTTTTCTGGATATAAATATTTTTTTTCTGATATGTGTAGCAAATATTGCTTCCTAATGGTGTCTTGTATTTTGCCCTGTTTATACATCTTTACATGAACAGAAGTTGTTAATTTAAATGTCATTAAATTTATCAATATTTTTCTTTAGGGTTTTAGTTTTTGTGTGTTTTGTTAGTCATAAAGATCTTCCATATTTTCTTCTACAAGTCTTTTATTTTTTTTCCCACATTTAAGTCTTCATTGTTGTGAGATAGGGACCTTATTTCATTTCTCTCTATGTGGTTGAACACTAGATCCAGAAGCACTTATTTAATTGTCTGTTCTTTCTCCACTGATCTATAATGCCTGGCCAGTTATAGATTAAGTGGGTCTGTGTCCACACTCTTTCTCTGCTCCATGGGTCAGTTTGCCTATTTCTTCCTGAGAGCACACTGTCTTAATTACCTGCCTTTAAACCAAGTGTTAATCTCTACCTATCTTCTAGGGTATGACCTGTCCTTCTCCTCTCTGCATCTAACTCAGTAGAATTGTATACTCCTGACACTTTATTTTTAAGTAGAAAAGTATTTTAATCTGTCACTGGCCATACAGCCAAAAGTGAATGTGCCACCTCTCCCTTTTTTCAAGGACTCTTTATCTTACAGAGTTGTTTTGAAAATCACAGAAGACATAATGAATGGAAAAGGTACTAAAGAAAAAGAAAATGGTCTTCCATAATTTCTAGGATTAGAGAATTTTCCTTTCTTTTAAATCATTCTCTTTACTCTTCAGGTTTATTTTTCTCATCAGCTCATTGTCTCAATACATGTAATATCTCAGATGATCTGTGAAATGAATTCAAAACTTTCAGACTGAAAGTGTAGATGCAGGAATACACTTTAAAGCTGCAACTTCCTGTGGCTGCTCATTTCTATTCTCTGCTTCTTGGACAAAATAGGTTTGGTGATTACGCACCAGGCCTTGGGGCTGGGAGACATGAATATCCTTGGAAAGGGTACAGGATGAGCCGAGCCTTTAGAGACAGAAATAAACCTCACCTGTGTGAGACCCCGCAGGTGCCCCCTGCCCTCCAGCACCTACCCTCTCGTGCAGTTCCTCTCCTTCACATGCCTCACGTGCTTGCCTGGGAGCAGGGGGCCCGGGTCACAGCTCCTCCTACTCTTTTCTCACTGCTGAGATCCGTCCTTTAGTAGGCAGTGGGGAGCGACAGTTAAAGACTGTGGCTTTCTCTGCAGTCAGTTGTGGGTGTGACCAAGTGAATGGGTACTTGTGCATGTTAGTATATGTCATCATGGGGGAAAAGAACAATAATGCTCTACTATCACTGTGGTGGGTTTTCCTCTCACCCAACCCAGCTCTTCTATTTTAATCTATAATTGTCCCAGCCCTTGGGCCCCTTGCAAATGTCACTCTGTTCTTTCCTGCCTCCCCCTCATTCTATTCTGTGACTTTTTAAGACTTTCTATGAGGAGGGCTTTAATTTAAGGGGGCTGGATGAATGATGCAGGATGCCTCCTCGCTTCATGTTCAGGAGGGCTGAAAACCACATTGCTCAAGTCCAGCATATTTGCCTAAAAGAAACATGTTGCGTCACAAAATATTCTACTTCCTAACTTACCATACCAAATGACATGGAAAAATCTCCCTTTTTTTGGTTCTGTCTTTCATGCTAATACCTGAAAAGGGGAAGTAGATGGAAGTAAAAGCAAATTTACATGAGGCGGAGTGCACATGGTTGAGTTCATCACTCTCCATTGAGAACTCTTCCAATGTGCACTTAGACTCTGTCCCAGTATCAATCCCAAATATGGGTACAATGAGGTGAAGAAAAATATTCAGACTGATTCCTTTTAGAGTAAATACTATATTTATTTGATTGGAAGAAATACTTTGATAAATTGCTTGAGTCGAATTGTGAGATTCCAGGGCATGTGCAAGCAATAACACTTGCTCTTCTAACTCGTAAGGGTGAGATAAAGAGTAGAATGCATTTTGCTTTGAAAAGGAGGGGTGCTAAGAGAGAAAAAAGGGACCAAGAGTGACTTGATGGAAGACTGTGGGCTGTATGATGTGATACCATCCTTTCATCCCCTACTTCCCTGAAAATCAGAAAAGTTACTGATCTTCCAAGTTCTTGATGGGAATGATATATATATATATTTGAAGAAATCTGAGGAGCTGAGTGTGGCTTGTCAGCACAGATATGGAGTTGAAACAGAAACAGTATATTTAGAGGTAGGAGATGGAGGCAGAAAATATGACAAGAAAGGAGGAGTCTCTAAGAATTTGCAGAAACTAGAGAGCTTGCAGAAACTAGAATTTGCAGAAACTAGAGAGGAATTTGCAGAAACTAGAGAGGTGCAGAAACTAGAGAGTTGCAGAAACCAGAGTTTTGACTTTACAAAGGCTGTGGAATTTGAGGCTTTAACCTAAACCTGGAGGTCAGAGGGACAGGTTATGGCCACGAGGTTGCAGGAGGAAGGTGATTTGGTTATCATAAAGAACTGCAAAGCCTCTAATCTGGTGGAATACAATTTAGCTACTTCACAGCAGCTTGATTAGGCCTATCTCCCTTTTCTGCCAACTCTTTTTGCTTGCTTACTGTTGTACTGAAACTTTGGACAATTTGCATTGTCAGTGCTTATATGTGCTAGACAAATACTGGGTGTTTAATCCTTTCAGGCTCTAGGACTCAAGGAGTTCCTTGACCACACAAAACCTTGTAAGTACGTGTGTAGCAGTGAATCTATACACAAGCCAAGGTCTTGTCTCTTGAAACCAGAACCAGTGGCCTTCAACAAATCAAGGTACTCTCTACTTATGAGAGAAGTCTATGTGCAAATTTAATTTTGAATATTATATAAATTGAATCACATTTTATATGTACCATAAGTTAACTCTAACCTTGAGAAAATGTTTGGAATTAACAAATACTCTGAATCTGGATCTTTAAATTCTTAGTTTCTGAAGAGATTTCATAAGAAACAAAGTATGAAAAAAATTAAACTCATCTATTAATAACTTGAAAGAGCAGGTGACTCTAATCTGGTAATCAGAGAGAGAACCCACATCATAAGCAATATTCACATAGTTATTTTGTAGACATGGACTAACATTATTAATTCTATCCATTTTATAAGACCATTTTTAAATAACAAAAATAATAATAATAAAGTTAAGGATTTATGTATACATTAAATTTAAGAACCAATGTGTAGATCACTTCCAGTCAATACAGCAGATGAAACTGATGTATACAGATGCCCTCCATTTCAAGTACATGGAAGTGCTGAGTAAAATATAAGATAATACAATATAATGTGAAGTAATTAATTTCTGGATTCAAAACCAGGGAAAGGAAATCTGGAGGTGCTAGAATTGAGAGTGAACTTAAAGACTGAACAGTGTTCAGGAGCTGGAGCTGAATAGGGCACAGCACCCAGAGAAGCAGGTGTAGACCTTACAAGTGGGGTGAGGGCTGTGATTTTCATGGGTGGAGAGACAGCAGGAGGTCTCAGCCTCCTATAAAGTGAGAAGTTGAAAATGACCTCTTTGCACAAAGCCAGGCAGGGCAAATGCCCCATCCATAAAATAGACTGGAAAATATCTGTTTGACAGTCTGGAACAAGCGTACCAGTGGGTCACATATTTTGGGAAGTGTATTGAAAAAGGGTGACCTAAGAAAAATCAAAATGTTAAACCTCTGTTGGGAGAAGGTATACAACCCTAATTTATACTACCTGTATGGTGTTGAAACTGTAAGCAAAGAAACCAACAGTAACAACAACAAAAAATATCCACAAATCAAAAAATAGTGAAACTAGTGGGATACCAGCAAAGGCCAATGTGACACTGTTCCATGAGGACCTCTTTACCACAGACAGCAAGAGAGGGCGCTCCTTCAGAAGAAAGCATAAGTCAGAAAGTTCACTTACTTACATACAGTACACAATATAGATAGAACTGCATGGCCAACAGGGAGAGAGAAACAGAGAGAGAGAGAGAGAGAGAGAGAGGAAGGATGACAAACACAGTAAATGAGAAAACAAAAAGCGAGGAAATACGGAACATAGAAAATAAAGAAGTCTCCAGGGAGTTATTTTTAAAATAACAACAGTTAAAATATTAAAGTAAATGGGCTGGGCATGGTGACTCATGCCTGTAATCCCAGCACTTTGGGAGGTCGAGGTGGGCAGATCACCTGATGTCAGGAGTTTGAGACCAGCCTGGCCAACATGGTGAAACCCCGTCTCTACTAAAAATACAAAAAATTAGCTGGGCATGGTGGTGTGCCCCTTTAGTCTCAGCTACTCAGAAGGCTGAAGCAGGAGAATCACTTGAGCCTGGGAAGTGGAGGTTGCAGTGAGCCAAGATTGCACCAATGCGCTCCAGCCTGAATGGCAGAGCAAGACACTGTCTAAAAAAAAAAATAATAAAAAAATTAAAAAAATTAAATGAAGTAAAGGATATAAAGAAAAAATTTAGAAAGAGCTAAACAAACATATTGAGAATGATAATTTAAAGAAACCTCAACAGACAGATTAAACATTAACTAGACATATTTGAAAAGAAAATAGGCAAATAGGAATTTAGCTCTGAAGAAATTAGTTAGAATACAGAACAGGTAAGGAAAATGTGGAAAATGTAGAAGAGAGGTTAAGAAAGATGGAAGATAGGATGAGAAGGTCCAACATATTTCTAATAGGAGCTCCAGACAGAGAGACTAGATGCAATAAAGGAGAAGAAATGATGATGGTGGATGGCCGAATAGGAATAGCTCTGGTCTACAGCTCCTAGCGTGAGCGACACAGAAGACGGGTGTTTTCTGCATTTCCATCTGAGCTTTGAAGAGAGCAGTGGTTCTCCCAGCATGCAGCTGGAGATCTGAGAACGGGCAGACTGCCTCCTCAAGTGGGTCCCTGACGCCTGACCCCTAAGCAGCCTAACTGGGAGGCACCCCCCAGCAGGGGCAGACTGACACCTCACACAGCCGGGTACTCCAACAGACCTGCAGCTGAGGGTCCTGTCTGTTAGAAGGAAAACTAACAAACAGAAAGAAATCCACACCAAAAACCCATCTGTACATCACCATCATCAAAGACCAAAAGTAGATAAAACCACAAAGATGGGGAAAAAACAGAGCAGAAAAACTGGAAACTCTAAAAAGCAGAGCGCCTCTCCTCCTCCAAAGGAACGCAGTTCCTCACCAGCAATGGACAAAGCTGGACGGAGAATGACTTTGACGAGCTGAGAGAAGAAGGCTTCAGACAATCAAATTACTCTGAGCTACAGGAGGATATTCAAACCAAAGGCAAAGAAGTTGAAAACTTTGAAAAAAATTTAGAAGAATGTATAACTAGAATAACCAATACAGAGAAGTGCTTAAAGGAGCTGATGGAGCTGAAAACCAAGGCTCGAGAACTACGTGAAGAATGCAGAAGCCTCAGGAGCCGATGCGATCAAATGGAAGAAAGGGTATCAGCGATGGAAGATGAAATGAATGAAATGAAGCGAGAAGGGAAGGTTAGACAAAAAACAATAAAAAGAAACGAGCAAAGCCTCCAAGAAATATGGGACTATGTGAAAAGATGAAATCTATGTCTGATTGGTGTACCTGAAAGTGACGGGGAGAATGGAACCAAGTTGGAAAACACTCTGCAGGATATTATCCAGGAGAACTTCCCCAATCTAGCAAGGCAGGCCAACATTCAGATTCAGGAAATACAGAGGATGCCACAAAGATACTCCTCAAGAAGAGCAACTCCAAGACACATAATTGTAGATTCACCAAAGTTGAAATGAAGGAAAAAATGTTAAGGGCAGCCAGAGAGAAAGGTCGGGTTACCCTCAAAGGGAGGCCCATCAGACTAACAGCGGATCTCTCGGCAGAAACTCTACAAGCCAGAAGAGAGTGGGGGCCAATATTCAACATTCTTAAAGAAAAGAATTTTCAACCCAGAATTTCATATCCAGCCAAACTAAGCTTCATAAGTGAAGGAGAAATAAAATACTTTACAGACAAGCAAATGCTGAGAGATTTTGTCACCACCAGGCCTGCCCTAAAAGAGCTCCTGAAGGAAGCGCTAAACATGGAAAGGCACAACCGGTACCAGCCGCTGCAAAATCATGCCAAAATGTAAAGACCATTGAGACTAGGAAGAGACTGCATCAACTAATGAGCAAAATAACCAGCTAACATCATCATGACAGGATCAAATTCACACATAACAATATTAACTTTAAATGTAAATGGACTAAATGCTCCAATTAAAAGACACAGACTGGCAAATTGGATAAAGAGTCAAGACCCATTAGTGTGCTGTATTCAGGAAACCCATCCCACATGCAGAGACAAACATAGGCTCAAAATAAAAGGATGGAGGAAGATCTACCAAGCAAATGGAAAACAAAAAAAGGCAGGGGTTGCAATCCTAGTCTCTGATAAAACAGACTTTAAACCAACAAAGATCAAAAGAGACAAAGAAGGCCATTACATAATGGTAAAGGGATCAATTCAACAAGAAGAACTAAATATCCTAAATATATATGCACCCAATACAGGAGCACCCAGATTCATAAAGCAAGTCCTGAGTGACCTACAAAGAGACTTAGACTCCCACACATTAATAATGGGAGACTTTAACACCCCACTGTCAACATTAGACAGATCAACGAGACAGAAAGTCAACAAGGATACCCAGGAATTGAACTCAGCTCTGCACCAAGCGGACCTAATAGACATCTACAGAACTCTCCACCCCAAATCAACAGAATATACATTTTTTTCAGCACCACACCACACCTATTCCAAAATTGACCATATAGTTGGAAGTAAAGCTCTCCTCAGTAAATGTAAAAGAACAGAAATTATAACAAACTATCTCTCAGATCACAGTGCAATCAAGCTAGACCTCAGGATTAAGAATCTCACTCAAAACCACTCAACTACATGGAAACTGAACAACATGCTCCTGAATGACTACTGGGTACATAACGAAATGAAGGCAGAAATAAAGATGTTCTTTGAAACCAATGAGAACCAAGACACAACATACCAGAATCTCTGGGATGCATTCAAAGCAGTGTGTAGAGGGAAATTGATAGCACTAAATGCCCATAAGAGAAAGCAGGAAATATCCAAAATTGACACCCTAACATCACAATTAAAAGAACTAGAAAAGCAAGAGCAAACACATTCAAAAGCTAGCAGAAGGCAAGAAATAACTAAAATCAGAGCAGAACTGAAGGAAATAGTGACACAAAAAACCCTTCAAAAAATTAATGAATCCAGGAGCTGGTTTTTTGAAAGGATCAACAAAATTGATAGACCGCTAGCAAGATTAATAAAGAAAAAAAGAGAGAAGAATCAAATAGATGCAATAAAAAATGATAAAGGGGATATCACCACTGATCCCACAGAAATGCAGACTACCATCAGAGAATACTACAAACACCTCTACGCAAATAAAGTAGAAAATCTAGAAGAAATGGATAAATTCCTCGACACATACACTCTCCCAAGACTAAACCAGGAAGAAGTTGAATCTCTGAAAAGACCAATAACAGGAGCTGAAATTGTGGCAATAATCAATAGCTTACCAACCAAAAAGAGTCCAGGACCAGATGGATTCACAGCTGAATTCTACCAGAGGTACAAGGAAGAACTGATACCATTCCTTCTGAAACTATTCCAATCAATAGAAAAAGAGGGAATCCTCCCTAACTCATTTTATGAGGCCAGCATCATCCTGATACCAAAGCCGGGCAGAGACACAACCAAAAAAGAGAATTTTAGACCAATATCCTTGATGAACATTGATGCAAAAATCCTCAGCAAAATACTAGCAAACCGAATCCAGCAGCACATCAAAAAGCTTATCCACCATGATCAAGTGGGCTTCATCCCTGGGATGCAAGGCTGGTTCAATATACGCAAACCAATAAATGTAATCCAGCATATAAACAGAACCAAAGACAAAAACCACATGATTATCTCAGTAGATGCAGAAAAGGCCTTTGACAAAATTCAACAACCCTTCATGCTAAAAACTCTCAATAAATTAGGTATTGATGGGACACATCTCAAAATAATAAGAGCTGTCTATGACAAATCCACAGTCAATATCATACCGAAAGGGCAAAAACTGGAAGCATTCCCTTTGAAAACTGGCACAAGACAGGGATGCCCTCTCTCACCACTCCTATTCAACATAGTGTTGGAAGTTCTGGCCAGGGCAATTAGGCAGGAGAAGGAAATAAAGGGTATTCAATTAGGAAAAGAGGAAGTCAAATTGTCCCTGTTTGCAGACGACATGATTGTATATCCAGAAAACCCCATTGTCTCAGCCCAAAATCTCCTTAAGCTGATAAGCAACTTCAGCAAAGTCTCAGGATACAAAATCAATGTGCAAAAATCACAAGCATTCTTATACACCAACAACAGACAAACAGAGAGCCAAATCATGAGTGAACACCCATTCACTATTGCTTCAAAGAGAATAAAATACCTAGGAATCCAACTTACAAGGGATGTGAAGGACCTCTTCAAGGAGAACTACAAACCACTGCTCAAGGAAATAAAAGAGGATACAAAGAAATGGAAGAACATTCCATGCTCATGGATAGGAAGAATCAATATCGTGAAAATGGCCATACTGCCCAAGGTAATTTACAGATTCAATGCCATCCCCATCAAGCTACCAATGACTTTCCTCACAGAATTGGAAAAAACTACTTTAAAGTTCATATGGAACCAAAAAAGAGCCTGCATTGCCAAGTCAATCCTAAGCCAAAAGAACAAAGCTGGAGGCATCACACTACCTGACTTCAAACTATACTACAAAGCCACAGTAACCAAAACAGCATGGTACTGGTACCAAAACAGAGATATAGATCAATGGAACAGAACAGAGCCCTCAGAAGTAACGCCACATATCTACAACTATCTGATCTTTGACAAACCTGACAAAAACAAGCAATGGGGAAAGGATTCCCTATTTAATAAATGGTGCTGGGAAAACTGGCTAGCCATATGTAGAAAGCTGAAACTGGATCCCTTCCTTACACCTTATACAAAAATCAATTCAAGATGGATTAAAGACTTAAACGTTAGACCTAAAACCATAAAAACCCTAGAAGAAAACCTAGGCATTACCATTCAGGACATAGGCATGAGCAAGGATTTCATGTCTAAAACACCAAAAGCAATGGCAACAAAAGCCAAAATTGACAAATGGGATCTAATTAAACTCAAGAGCTTCTGCACAGCAAAAGAAACTACCATCAGAGTGAACAGGCAACCTACAAAATGGGAGAAAATTTTTGCAACCTACTCATCTGACAAAGGGCTAGTATCCAGAATCTACAATGAACTCAAACAAATTTACAAGAAAAAAACAAACAACCCCATCAAAAAGTGGGCGAAGGACATGAACAGACGCTTCTCAAAAGAAGACATTTATGCAGCCAAAAAACACATGAAAAAATGCTCACCATCACTGGCCATCAGAGAAATGCAAATCAAAACCACAATGAGATACCATCTCACACCAGTTAGAACGGCAATCATTAAAAAGTCAGGAAACAACAGGTGCTGGAGAGGATGTGGAGAAATAGGAACACTTTTACACTGTTGGTGGGACTGTAAACTAGTTCAACCCTTGTGGAAGTCAGTGTGGCAATTCCTCAGGGGTCTAGAACTAGAAATTCCATTTGACCCAGCCATCCCATTACTGGGTATATACTCAAAGGACTATAAATCATGGTGCTATAAAGACACATGCACACGTATGTTTATTGCGGCATTATTCACAATAGCAAAGACTTGGAACCAACCCAAATGTCCAACAATGATAGACTGGATTAAGAAAATGTGGCACATATACACCATGGAATACTATGCAGCCATAAAAAATGATGAGTTCATGTCCTTTGTAGGGACATGGATGAAATTGGCAATCATCATTCTCGGTAAACTATCGCAAGAACAAAAAACCAAAAACCGCATATTCTCACTCATAGGTGGGAACTGAACAATGAGAACACATGGACACAGGAAAGGGAACGTCACACTCTGGGGACTGTTGTGGGGTGAGGGGAGTGGGGAGGGATAGTACTGGGAAATATACCTAATGCTAGTTGATGAGTTAGTGGGTGCAGCGCACCAGCATGGCACATGTATACATATGTAACTAACCTGCACATTGCGCACATGTACCCTAAAACCTAAAGTATAATAATAATAAATAAATAAATTAATTAAAAAAAAAAAGAAATGATGATGGCTGAGAGTTTAACAAAACTGATGAGAGAGGAGTTTTCAGATTGAAGAAATGCATTCAGTTCCAAGCAGAATGAATTTAAAAATTTCTACACCCAGACATATGGTAGTAGAAGTGGAAGACATCAAAGACAGAGGGAAAATTCTTAAAAGCTACTAGAAAGAAAAGATACATTTCTTAGAAAATAACAAAAAATTTCACAAGCAACGATTTTTTTATAAAAACAATAAACACTAGTTGTTATCTGTATTAGGTAATTCTTGAAGTACTATAAAGAAATACCTGAGGCTGGGAAATTTATAAGAAAAGAGATCTAATTGGCAGGCTGTTCAGGAAGCACAGTGGCATCTGCTTCTAAGGGGGGCCTCAGGAAGCTTCCAATCATGGCAGAAGGCAAAGGGGGAGCAGGCACATAATGTGGCAAGAATGGAGAGAGAGAGAGAGAGTTTGTGAGAGAGTGTTTGTGGGGAGAGGTGTCACACACATTTAAACAACGAGATCTCACCAGAATTCACTATCATGAAGACAGCACCAAGCCATGAGGGATCTGCCCCCATGATCCAAACATCTCCCGCCAGGCCCACCTTTAGCACTGGGGATTACAATTCAACTGAGATTTGGGCAGGTACAAACATCCAAACTATATTGATATTATAAAAAGATGTCTTCAAAATGAGAATAAAACATTTATGTCAACCTGAAGTCACACGGTTACATAAGCATACAAATGTGAGGCAAATAGTGACATTTTCAGAGATACAAAAACTTAATTTCCTAGTTACTTCAGTGAAAGAACTAATAAATATTACTCCTGGAGAAAAAAAATTAAACCAGAAGGAGGGATTGGGATGTGAGGAACAACTGAGGCTAAAAGACTGGTGTTATGCTGGTAATTCCAAATTAAGTATAGATGTACAAAAGGGATTAATTATTTTTAAGACATGGTTAAAAACTAGGTAGAACTAAAATAGTATACTGTGATGGCACAGAAGATGGAACTTTTAAGACTAGAAGTAAAAGTTCTAAAATTCTTGTCTTAGCAGGGAGGACTATAGAGGATTCACTAATATGTAGATTTTCTTAAGCCAATATGCATGTTGAATAAAACAAATAAACAAAACAAGTCTCTTTCTCCCTCAATGGGTAAAAGATTTAAACAGCTACTTCACTAAGGAAGATATAAGGATGACAAATAAGCACATGAAAAGGGGTGTGATCAGTAGCTATTAAGAAAATGCAAATTGATACCACAATGAAATACCACTACCTACCTAATAAGTAGCTAAAATTAAAAAGCCTGACCACATCAAGTCTTGACAGGAATGTAGAAAAACTGGAACTCCGACACATTGAAGGTGGTAATATACGGAAAACAGTTCGACAATTTTTAAAAAATTAAACATGCACCCACAATATAATTCAGTGATTCCACTTCTAGGTTTTTGCCCAAGAGAAAAAGAAAATATGTCAATATCAATACCTGTATATTTATAGCAGCTTTATTTTTAGTAGTCTCAAAGTGGAAAATACACAGATTTCCATCAACAGATGAGTGGTTAAATAATTGTGGTTTATCCATACAACAGAATATTACTAAGCAATAAAAAGAAATGAACTAACAATGAGAAAACATGGACACAGGGAGGGGAACATCACACACCAGGGTCTGTTGGGAAGTGGGGGTAAAGGAGACGGAGAGCATTAGGACAAATACCTAATGCATGCGTAGCTTGAAACCTAGATGAAGTGTTGATAGGTGCAGCAAACCATGGCACATGTATACTACGTAATGAACCTTCGCGTTCAGCACATGTATCCCAGAACTTAAAGTGAAATTTAAAAAATAAAAAAAAAAAAAGGAAAACAAGCTGCAGAAACATTTTGATTACTAATAGGGGAATTTGAATAAAGACTTTTGCATTCAATAATGTTAAGAAATTACTATTAATTTTGTTATGCGTAACGATAGTATTGTGGTTGGGTGAAAATGTCCTTATTTTTTATGGCAATATATACTAAAATAAAAGAAGAAATGAACTACAAATACATGCAACAATTCCATGCTCATAATAATATCAAGTGGGCCCAGCGTGATGGCTCATGCCTGTAATCCCAGCAATTTGGGAGGCCAAGGTGGGCAGATCACGAGGTCAGGAGATAGAGACCATCCTGGCTAACATGGTGAAACCCCGTCTCTGCTAAAAATACAAAAAAAAAAAAAAAAAAAAATTAGCCAGGCGTGGTGGTGGGCACCTGTAGTCCCAGCTACTCGGGAGGCTGAGGCGGGAGAATGGCGTGAACCTGGGAGGTGGAGCTTGCAGTGAGCCAAGATCGCGCCACTGCACTCCAGCCTGGGCGACAAAGCGAGATTCCATCTCAAAAAAAAAAAAAAAAAAAAAGGAGTGAAAAAAGTCAGAAACAAGAGTGTATAATGTATGAGTCAATTTATACTAAACTCTAGGAAATGCAAACTAATCTATACTTGCAGAAAGCAAATCATTTGTAGTTTGGGGACGTGGGGGCAGGGAAGGATGAGAAGGAGGGTTATGCATGAGGAAACTTTTGGGAGTGATGGATATGTTTATTTTCTTGATTTTAACTTCATGGATGTATATATATATGTCAAAACCTATCAAATTGTACACTTTATGTTCAAGTTATTGTATGTTACATCTCAATAAAGTAATTTTAAAAACAAAAATATTCATGTTAAAATGTAAGAATGACCACTAAAAGACTAGAAATAGAATGTATAACTTTTAAATTAGTAGAGGGAAACTAAGACAGTAAATACGACTTGATTCACCCAATGAATATGGGACAAGGGGGAAAAATAGAAGAAATCATGTCTAAAAGAAAAAATAAGATGGTATAAATCTGGGGTCAGCAAGCTTTTTTGTAAAAGGACAAATAATAAATTATTTTGGCTTTGCAGGTAATATCCTTATTGCAGCGATTCAGCTTTACTGGTTGAAGGATGAAAGCAACCATCCTAGATGGCTGAGAGTGGCTATGTTTCACTAAAATATTATATGCAACAGTACATGCTGGGCTATATTTTTCCCATGGGCCATAATTTGTCAGCTCTTGATATTAAAAATGCTTGTCAATAATCACAATATAAATGGAGTAACCCTATCTACTAAAAGAGTAGATTAAAAATTCAGCTATTTGCTACTTACAAACACACTTTTAAAAACACAATGATAAAAATAAGTTGAAAGACAAAGATTGGAAAAGATGTGCCAGTAACCTAGCAAATAAAAGTCTAGAAGGCAATAGCAATCTAGCAACAACCAACATTTCTAGAGCCAGGCACTGTGGTTAGGGCTAAGGTCATGTAGTTGGCAAGTGCCAAGCTGGAATCCAAGCCACGCCATTTGTCTTCAAAGCCCACATTTTAAAACATCATTGTATTTTGACTATCAAACAAAACTGAATTTGAGGAAAGAAATAGTTAAAGGTATACAAAGTGATTTTACTGGATGAAAAGTGGTGGGAAAAGTGTCTAAACATGTAACAACTGTGAACCCATATGCATCTAAAAAAATTGGTGCACGCGTGTGCATCCATATGCATCTAATAAAATTGGTGCACGCGTGTGCATCCATATGCATCTAATAAAATTGGTGCACGCGTGTGCACGTGCACACACACACACACACACACACACACGAGCATTATATGGAGAAATTGACAAATCCAGAATCATAGTAAGGAATTTCAACACATCTCTTCCAGATCACGCAGATAAAACATTGCAAAGAAATACATGTATAAGATATATCAGTGCAAGTAACAACCTTGATCTCATATATTAAAATTTACACTCAACACATAAGAAATATTTATTTATAGAATTATTATAAAAATTGACCACAGAGATAAACATCCCAATCAATTTGGCTACTGTTTTCATTAAAGCAATGAGGCACTTAGAAATAAATCTGACAAAATGTTTGGAGAGACGGCATGGCATATTGGATTAGCACAAGAACTCTGGGACCAAGTTGCCTGGATTCAAATTCTGACTGTTATACTTTCAAGATGTGTGACCTTAAGAAAATTAGCTAACCTCTCTGTGCTTAAGTTTCCTCATTTGTAACATGACAATAGAATGGGGGAAAATAATAGTTATATTTCATAAGATTGTTGTGAGTCTTAAATGAATTAATGATTTATGAGGTGCTTAGAATAGTGGCTTGGTACATACAAATGTTTGTTAAATATATACATAAAGTGAACAAAACCTACACAGAAAATATTGGAGGATATAAAAATAAACCCAAATCAAGGAAAGCTAGACCAAAATTTAATATTATAAATATGTCTATTCTCCCCAAACTAATGAATATATTCAAAGCAGCTTTAATCAAAATATAAAAGTTTTGTTTTACTTAGGCACAGAGTATCTAAAATTCACATGGAAAGATAGTCAAGAAATCAAGACTAGTTTAAAGGATAACATGAAGAAGATGTTAACAGGCCATACAAATAAAATAACACGATATTAGCACTATATTAAATAAAGTCTACAGAATTGAATAGATAGAAACAAACCTAATAACATATAAGACCATGATATATCATAGAAATGGTGTAACAAATAAATGGGAGAAATAATTGACATTTTTTAGTGTACTCTAAACATTTTCAGTCATAACCCACAGAAAAAAATATATTTTATTTTATGTTTCAGTACTCAACCAAAGCATATGTGTGTATGTGTTCTGTAAACACTGTTTACCTTTACTATATGAAATGTAGTCTAATATTTTCTATATAATTTAGTTTTTTGAAAAACGGTAGTTAGAATCCTCTAATTTAAAAAAAGTCCCATTAATATATTACAAATATAGAGTCTGAAAAATACTGGATTAGCTATAAATGTATAGAGAAAACTACCTTTCCATACTGAAAAATATAAAAATAGATCCTTACCTCATACTATACTTCAAAAAAAATTCCAGATAAAGTGGCTAAATATGAAAAACCTTTCAATCAAAATATAATACTTTGATGTTATACTATGGTTTTTATGTTACACAATGATAAATGACAAAGAAAAACATCAAATAGTTTGAAAACTTCAATTTAAAACTTCTCCATTACTTCCATATAACTAAGAAAATAGGCCGGGCTTGGTGGCTCATGCCTGTAATCCCAGCAGTTTGAAAGGCTGAGGTAGGAGGATAATCTGAGGTCAGAAGTTTGAGACCAGCCTGGCCAACATGGTGAAACCCTGTCTCTACTAAAAATACAAAAATTAGCTGGGTGAGGTGGCATGTGCCTATAGTGCCAGCTAGTCAGGAGGCTGAGGCAGGAGAATTATTTGAACCCAGGAGGCAGAAGTTGCAGTGAGCCGAGATCGAGTCACTGCACTCCAGCCTGGGTAATAGAGTGAGACTCCGTCTCAAAAAAAACCAAAAAAACAAAAAACATTTATAGGATTTGTATCCAGAATATTAAAGAATTATTAAACATCAATAAGAAAAATCTAACAACCTAGTGGGAAAATGGACAAAACATATGAAAGGTCCATTCACTGAAAAGGAAGTTTGAACAGCCAACCCAAATATATGAAAAATGCTCAAACTTCCTAGTAATTAGAGAAATGCAAGTGAAAACAATGAGATATTATTTCACAATGATCAGATTGGCAAAAACATAAGACTAGCAACATCAAGTTTTGGGAGGACGGGGGAAATAAGAATTCTGATATCATGCCATTAGGAGCAAAACATAAAACACAAACAATAAAAACATCCATTAACTGCTGGATAGTGCTTGCCTCTGCCCAGGGAGGACAGGAAATAGGATGGGGGATGTAGATCCTAAAGGATGTAGATCTTGTATTACTTTACAAAATATCTGAAGCAAATAAGGCACAGTGTTATTTGTTAATTCTGAGTAGAAAGTACATTGATATTTGCTATTTTATTCTCTGTACTTTTCTTCAAATTGAAAACATTTTCTCTGTTTTAAAAAAATATGTAAAGAAAGACACTATTATCAAAGTTACTTTTTCCTCAACTGATGACATGAACCAATAAATAACCATTGGTGACAATACAAATCCCCAAAAGGCCTTATTGCTGTACATGTTGTCATCAAAGTCCTCAATCAGAGTGGTGGGGGGTCGGGGGATGGGGCGTAAATCTAACAAGGAAACTTGCCCCTGAAGGTTGAGAAGAATCATTCCTCTGTACTCTGTTTAGGTTTGTGTAAGCTGCAAGGAGGACCTTCAGAATTGGTGTGTAGAAAATCTTAACCCTTTAAGGGTTCTCAAGTTGTGGAGGAGGGGGGTGCAGAGTAGGGAGACATGTGTCAGGATCACCTGGTGATTTTTAAAAAAAATGATTGAGAACCAGTGCTCTAGGCTGACTTTTCCTAATTCTACTTTAACTTCATCATGTTTCATTTGTGTGACACAAATATCCATTCTTGGGGTATTTGAATCAATCAACTTCATATGGTGAGTTCAGTCAGTAGTTGTTTATTGAACACCTATTTCATGCCTGGCACTGTAGTCTATTCTGGAGGTATAAAAGTGAACAAGAAACCACTGTTCCAAGGAGCTTAAAATCTATTTGAAAGGAAGCTTAGTGTATGGAGTAACTTATTTCTTCTGTAGGTTAATCAGATTAATGTTTTAATCATGGACCATTGGAGATTGCCTTCTGATTTTTCTTTTTGCCAGAGTGATTATTGATGGTGCTCTGTTCATCCTTTAGGGCATCAATAGTAAAATCAGCATTGCAACCATTCAGTCCTCAGCACAGTCTCTGCCCAGCTCAGATAACATAGAATGCTGCCAGCTATAACTTTTCATCATTTTCCTCAGAAAGTCTGAGTATGGCTTGAAACAGAAGTCTTCAGTATTTTATACTCTATTAGGGCTGCTGTATTTAGTTGAGCAGTTTGTACATTGTATAAGGGTATCCAGCTGAGGAGGCAGGAGGAAGCTGAAATTCAGCCTAAGCACTGCTCTTTTAGCCCTCTAAGTGACTACTTCTGCACAGAAAGACACACTTTTCCAAGCTGTCTGGCCAGAGGGGATGCCTTTTTATAATTTGCAGGAAGATGGCATATGAACTAGTGGGTGGCCCTACTGACCACAACGATTTCCTAATTCAGTACAATCCACAGAGCATGTGTTTACTGCAGAGGTATCATTTGGAATACTAGGGACCACATGTTTATCCCAAGAAAGAAATGACTCAGAAAATATATTTATGAAACTTTAAAATGTTAAGACCAAAAAGGATTTTGTAGAAAACAAGTTTAGCCATCTAATTTTCCATGTGTAGAAAATGACTTTGAATTTCAGAACTTAAAGGGAAGTTGGAGATCATCACGTTTAACTCCCTCATTTCATAGATGAAGAAATCAGTGCCCTGAGAGGAGCAGCAACTTTTCCAGGGGTCACAGTCACCCAGGTCTCCTAACTCCTAATCCAGTGTCCTTTTGATTTTACTATATTTATCACCACACAGCGTTAGTGGCAGAATGAGTGCAGGCCCCAGGCAATTGATACAAGTCAAGTAATATCAAGACAGTTTCCTAATTCAAACACAGGCATCTCAGGCTCTGCCACTAAGACTGGATGGCTAATCTTACCTTCTCCTTGTGAAGCAAGGAGAATATTGGGCAACCAGGGCATATTTCGCCTGTGTCACCTCTGAAGAGCTCCACTTAAGTAGTCATTCTCTCTTCTCTCTGATGTCTCTATATCCTGTCCCACTTCTGAGTTAGGTGCAGGAACTGTGGTTGCTGTGATTGTACTTTCACATGTAATCCACCAGCAAAGATTGAGAAAAATCACTTTCTCTTCTGATATACTCATTACCCTGTAATCTAGGGAAAGCGGAGGGGGTAATCTAATTATCTCAGTCTTACTCTGCACCTGTTGTGTGTTATTTCCCCAGATGGCCAATAATTGGTCTTAGGCAGAGCTTATGTGTGAAGGTGACACATCTCAAGGAGAGCTGTTCTGGTGGGAGTTGCTCTCTGGTGGGAACGTGTTCTTACTTCTTCAGGTTTCAGAGAATTCTGGCATGCTGCCCTTCTTTCCAGAGCTAATGAGGCATGGATAACCATTCCTTTTACAGTTGCTCTGTCTGACATGGATGGCATCATTGTCCGGCAACCTGATGAGGTATATATTTTGGAGGTGAATGCGTGAGATGTGGGTTCTGATGACCTACCTCAAGTCCTGGCTTTGCCACATAGTTGGATGACTTAGGCAAATCACTTTATCCTGTCTGCATCTCAGTCTGTTCATGAATATAATGGACATGATCATACCTGCTGTTTTCCCTTACAAGGCTCTTAGGAGGATCAAATAAGGTAAGGGATGTGCAAGTGCTCATAGTGCCAGAGAGTTCTATAGTGTATAGTGTATAGTGTATATAAAGCATCACTAGGCTTTATAGCGTAAGTCAGAGAGCTGACTGGGGTGGGGAGGGAGACAGCAGGGTGGGGAGATGAGTGGGATTGTCTATCACAGGGTCCTGAGGCCCTCTTGGGGATTCCTGGCAATGAGCTCTCGAGCCAGGGTTGGGGAGGGAGGGTGGGAGGTGCGGAGTAGAGGGATGGGATTGGGGGATTCCTGCCAGGTGGAGAGGCCCCAGATGCAGCCGCAGCTTCCCACAAAATCCCTAGGTGCTATCAGTATGGGAATGCAACTCCTGAGCATCTGGTACCCATTCTCAGAACTTTTGCCTCCTACTTCTAAGGCCACTCTCATGGGATCCTTATTTTTTAAAAAAGAAGAGCAACAGGGAGTAGGACCTCTCTTATAGACAGAGTAAAACTAGAGCAAAACTCTTAATGTGTTCAGTTGTGCGTGACCAAGCATCTCCACGGAATTTCAAGACAGGGGAAGCTGCATGCCTTATTCTGTGCTGACCCTTCTGTCTATGAATTTCAGCCCACACCATGGAGTATTTACGTGATGTTCACCTGAGCTTCTCCCTTAGTGGGGGCGGGCATGGGACACGAAGAATGGAAGATGAATGTGTGTCTCTGACTATGTGTCTTTGTATTCCAGAGCCAAAAAATAAATATCCTGCAATGTGCTTGCTTTACGATGCAAACTTCCTTTAATTTTTGGTGTCACTCATCAAGTGTTGAGAGTAATATTTATAGTGTTTATAACTGCTTTTGGCATCATGCTGCTTCAATATTCCTGATAGGGGGAAGGGAAGAGTCCTGTGGAGAGGAGGTGGATATAAGAAAAAACTGGTTAAGGATTTTAGAGCTCGAGGATGGAAGGAACCTTGAAGAGCATTTCTTCTCACCTTTTCTCTCTTCTTCTGGTAAGTGGTCCTCCAGACTCTGCCCAAACACATTCAGTGATGCATAATTTACTGCTTCTCAAGTCAACTCGCTTCCTTTCTGGACAATTGCAATGGGATAAAATAATTTATAGAGTTATGCTGAAATATGCTTTCTTTTATTTTCAATTTTTTTGGTTTTAGTTAAATCCTAAAGGTATTGTCTCTCTAAAAGGATCAACCCTACATGATGCATTCAAGAGACATTGTCATAATAGTCCTACTGTTGCCTATAGGGATTCAATCAGAGTTTCAGGCATGGTAGAAACTGAAATTTCTCTAATAAGCAGTCTTGTAGATATCCTTTATGAGTTATGTTAGAGGAAGTTTCAGTAGAACCTGCAAAATGGTAAGGAAAGGGAATCCCAGATAGCAGTGGGATCTACAAAATTCAGGAATATTTAAAAAATCCTTAAGACAATGTACAAAGGACCCATTTATTGCCCACATATTATGCCAGACACAGTTCTGGCACTGTGTCTACAGTGATGAACACAATAGGCAAAGTACCTGCCCTCCTGAAGCATACCTTTAAATGAGCACAAGACCCCAAATCAAATGAGTAAACTAGTCAGTATCATAAAGCGATAAACACTATGAAGAAAATGAATAAGGCAATGAGATAGACAGCAACTCTGTGTTTATCTGTAAGTTTGAAATAAGAAAATATATCAGATTATTTTTCTTTGTGAGTTATTCTTTGGGAATATAGTTATGGAATCTTTCCCTCACCCATGTGTAATAAAGATATTCTCTTATGTCTTCCTTGTTTCCCTTCCTTCCTTCTTTCCTTCCCTCCTTCCTTCTTTCCCCTTCTGCCTTCCTTTCCTTCCTCTTTCCTTCTTTCTCCCTTCCCCCTTCCCTTCTTTTCTTCCTTCTTGCATTTAATGTATCAGAAGCCTATTTTTATACATGATGTGAGGCAGGAAACTTATTTTATTTTTCTCTGTAAAATAAGCAAAAGCTTCCAGCAACATATTGTGAATAATATACCTTATTCTCATCTGATCATAGTTTATATATACACACACATACACACATATGTATGTGTGTGTATATAGATGCATAATTTATAAACACGATTCTGAGCTTTCTATTGTTCTCACTGTTAATCTCTAAATTAACACTACTGTGTTTTTTATTATCACAGCTTTATCTATGTCTTAATATTTGATAGGGGAAACGTTTACTCTTGGTTTTTCTTTTCCTAACTTGTTTTAGCTATCTGTGAATGTCTTTGTGTCATATAAATTTAAAAATTGTATTAGAAAGTTTTGCCCAAAAACTCTATGGAAATTTTAACTGGAATTGCATTGAATAGTAGATTGATTTGGGGAAAACTAATATCCTCACAATGTTTGTCATCTGGTTCGTAAATATTTACAACTTTTTTGTCCTTTAATAGAGCCAAATATTTCTTTTATATTAAAGCAATATAAATATATTATGAAGCAGAATGCAAAATCATCACAAATTTTAAGATAAATAATGGAACTTCAAGGGACTGTTACACTTCCAGTGTATTATAACTCCTTCCTACAAAGACTTTCTTTTCTTTAGGAGAGATCTCTCTCCTCTGCCCTTGAGACTTGGCTGGACAAGTTTTGCCCTTATACATCATCCTGCAAGCAAACTCTCTCCTGAGTGGTTAAGTAGGTGGCTACTGGAGTCAGATCAGTTGTATTCAAATCCCTAATCAACTATTTATTAGCTGTGTAACCCTGGACAAATGTTTTAACCTTCCCAAATTCTTAGTTTTGTCAGTAGCAAAATACAGAATCAAGTAAGATAATGTGTGCCAAATGTTTAGAAGAGTGCTGGAGATGGGGTAAGTGCTCAGCAAATGTTAGTGACTATTATAAGCAATTTTAAGCTATACTTGTTATGCTCTAACACATGGGCGTGTGACTGTATCTGTCAATAAAAAAACAGAGAAGAAATATTTGCCCTATCAAACATTAAATAAGCTTTGTGAGGCAACTGCAGTCTAAAGCTATTCCTTGTTCTCTTCAAAATGTGTAACTATTAAAAAAAAATCAAATGTGTGAGGTTAATCTCAATAAGCAAAAAACTAAAACAGACTACAAAAGAGTAAAATTGAGGCATCCGGTAGCAGAGAAGCTTATACAATATTAAGTTTTTAGTAGAAAAGAGATAAAAAGCTTTGCAGTGGGAATTGTGAATGATTTTGTGGCCTAAGTTATTATATCCAGAATGAAAGTAGAGACCAAGAGGCTAAGAGAGAAATCCTATAGTTATTACTTAGCAGAGTTTTCACTACTCTTCGCTTGGGGCAAGGGCAGAAGCAACAGGAAGGAAGGGTTGAAGGGTGTTTTATTATAAAGTTAAGCTGCAGTTGGGCAGGAAACCACAACGTTGAAGACATTCTCTTGAAGGAACTGTTTAGGTAACACCAAGAGCAAGTGATAATACTGAAGTCAGTGAAAGGGACTGCCAATGCAGGAGCTACTTCTTGAATTACCTAAAAAGTTGATGTACCACTCCCATTAGGGGGGATCAGGGTCCAGAGATAACAGACTTT
This sequence comes from Pongo pygmaeus, assembly GCF_028885625.2. Classification (NCBI taxonomy): domain Eukaryota; kingdom Metazoa; phylum Chordata; class Mammalia; order Primates; family Hominidae; genus Pongo; species Pongo pygmaeus. The sequence goes on along the minus strand of NC_072373.2, from coordinate 81,543,590 downwards.
TAGGATAAATCAACTTTACTGCCACTGGAACTTTGAATAAACATCCAGGGTTAAATAAATTACTAATCAGTAGTAGTTGAAAGAAGAGGAAGACTCAGTCTATGCCTGAGGAGGTTTCATTTTAATTTTGAAATCAACAGTTATTTTTTAAAACTGTTACAATGTAAGGGCAGTTAATTTGTGTCTAGTGGCTGTTTATAAAACTCTTAATGAAATAATATTTTTATCAAAACTGTATAATTATGATGGGCTCTAACAAGGTATTATTTATTATTTCTTTCTCTTATCCATACCAGAAAACAGTTTAACTGTAGATCAAATTGCTAATACGATTAGTGCCTAGTGGAAATAATGAAATTGAAAATGTAAAGAATCAGGAGTATATAACCAGTTTCTAGGGGCATGCATTTATGAATTCAAATTATTAAGAAAATAGCAAATATATGTATAGTTGATACACTGGATATTATACTAAGTGTTAAACTTTCCACTGAGTCATTCCCGTTAGTGTACAAACTTGATATTTTTTCTCTCATGTAAAAATCAAAATAAACAAACAAAACACCCTCTCTTGACTCCACTTCCACTTCAGCTATAGTTCTTTTTCTCTCCAAGCTTCTTTTTCTCTCCAAGCCTCTATAGTGATGCTTATGAGACAACTGTAGTCTAAAATTATTCTCTTTAAAGCGTTGTCATTAATTCTTCTCCCAGGCCTTCTCAACCATTCTTCAAAAGTTTCTGCTCTTACCAATCCACTGATGCCTTTTCCCTTATAGTCATTCTGTGACAGCCATGCTGTGAAATCCAACTATTTTTAAGTCCTAATTTCTGACTTATTTATAGCATTTGGCAAAGTTGCTCACTCTATTCCTACAAACACCCTCCTGCCTTGATTTCCAGGATACCAAACAAGATTGGGTTTCCTCATATCTTTCTGACTTCTTCCCAGTTTTCCTTCCTGGTTCCTCCTCATCTTCCCAATCTGTATCCAAGTCTCAGTCCTTGAACATCTTATATTTTGATCAACTCTACCTACATGCTTTGCCCATTATCAAGGCTTTAAGTGCCACATATAAGCTGATGACTCCAAAATTATTATTTCCAGCTTAGACACGTCCTCTGGATTCCTGATCTAGCTATCTGACTACTTGACATTTTCATATGGATGTCTACTAAGCAGATGTCTACTAAGCACCTAAACTTAACATGACCAAAACAGAGCCCCTAATATTCTCCCTAAAACCAGCAACTACTGCATTTTCCCACCTCAGTTAATAGCAACACATTCTGCTAGCTTTTGAATGTGTTTGCTCTTGCTTCTCTAGTTCTTTTAATTGTGATGTTAGGGGGTCAATTTTAGATCTTTCCTGCTTTCTCTTGTGGGCATTTAGTGTTATAAATTTCCATCTACACACTGCTTTAAATGTGTCCCAGAGATTCTGGTATGTTGTGTCTTCATTCTCATTGGTTTCAAAGAACATCTTTATTTCTGCCTTCATTTCGTTATGTACCCAGTAGTCATTCGGGGCAGGTTGTTCAGTTTCCATGTAGTCAAGCGGTTTTGAGTGAGTTTCTTAATCCTGAGTTCTAGTTTGATTGCACTGTGGTCTGAGGGACAGTTTGTTATAATTTCTATTCTTTTAAATTTGCTGAGGAGTGCTTTACTTCCAACATGTGGTCAATTTTGGAATAAGTGCGATGTGGTGCTGAGAAGAATGTATATTCTGTTGATTTGGGGTGGAGAGTTCTGTAGATGTCTATTAGGTCTGCTTGGTGCAGAGCTGAGTTCAATTCCTGGATATCCTTGTTAACTTTCTGTCTCATTGATCTGTCTAATGTTGACATTAGACTCTATGGAAATTTTAACTGGAATTGCATTGAATAGTGGGGTGTTAAAGTCTCCCATTATTATTGTGTGGCAGTCTAAGTCTCTTTGTAGGTCTCTAAGGACTTGCTTTATGAATCTGGGTGCTCCTGGATTGGGTGCATATATATTTAGGATAGTTAGCTCTTCTTGTTGAATTGATCCGTTTACCATTATGTAATGGCCTTCTTTGTCTCTTTTGATCTTTGTTGGTTTAAAGTCTATTTTATCAGAGACTAGGATTGCAACCCCTGTATTTTGTGTTTTCCATTTGCTTGGTAGATCTTCCTCCATCCCTTTCTTTTGATCCTATGTGTGTCTTTGCATGTGAGATGGATCTCCTGAATACAGCACACTGATGGGTCTTGACTCTTTATCCAATTTGCCAGTCTGTGTCTTTTAATTGGAGCATTTAGCTTTGTTCTTTTGGCTTAGGATTGTCTTGGCAATGCGGGCTGTTTTTTGGTTCCATATGAACTTTAAAGTGGTTTTTTCCAATTTTGTGAAGAAAGTCATTGGTAGCTTGATGGGGATGGCATTGAATCTATAAATTACCTTGGGCAGTATGGCCATTTTCATGATATTGATTCTTCCTATCCATGAGCATGGAATGTTCTTCCATTTGTTTGTGTCTTCTTTTATTTCGTTGAGCAGTGGTTTGTAGTTCTCTTTGAAGAGGTCCTTCACATCCCTTGTAAGTTGGATTCCTAGGTATTTTGTTCTCTTTGAAGCAATTGTGAATGGGAGTTCACTCATGATTTGGTTCTCTGTTAGTCTGTTTTTGTTGTAGAGGAATGCTTGTGATTTTTGCCCATTGATTTTCTATCCTGAGACTTTGCTGAAGTTGCTTATCAGACTGAGGAGATTTTGGGCTGAGACGATGGGGTTTTCTAGATATACAATCATGTCATCTGCAAACAGGGACAATTTGACTTCCTCTTTTCCTAATTGAATACCCTTTATTTCTTTCTCTGGCCTGATTGCCCTGGCCAGAACTTCTGACACTATGTTGAATAGGAGTGGTGAGAGAGGGCATCCCTATCTTGTGCCAGTTTTCAAAGGGAATGCTTCCAGTTTTTGCCCATTCAGGATTATATTGGCTGTGGGTTTGTCATAAATAGCTCTCATTATTTTGAGATATGTCGCATCAATACCTAGTTTATTGAGAGTTTTTAGCACAAAGGGCTGTTGAATTTTGTCAAAGGCCTTATCTATTGAGATAATCATGTCGTTTGTTTCTTTGGTTCTCTTTATATGATGGATTACTTTTATTGATTTGCATATGTTGAACCAGCCTTGCATCCCAGGCATGAAGCCCACTTGATCGTGGTGGATAAGCTTTTTGATGTGCTGCTGGATTCGGTGTGCCAGTATTTCATTGAGGATTTTTGCATCGATGTTCATCAGGGATATTGGTCTAAAATTCTCTTTTTTTGTTGTGTCTGTGCCAGGCTTTGGTATCAGGATGATGCTGGCCTCATAAAATGAGTTGGGGAGGATTCCCTCTTTTTCTATTGATTGGAATAGTTTCAGAAGGAGTGGTACCAACTCCTCTTTGTACCTCTGGTAGAATTCGGCTGTGAATCTGTCTGGTCCTGGACTTTTTTTGGTTGGTAGGCTATTAATTATTGCCTCCATTTCAGAGCCTGTTATTGGTCTATTCAGAGATTCAACTTCTTCCTGGTTTAGTCTTGGGAGGGTGTATGTGTCCAGGAATTTATCCATTTCTTCTAGATTTTCTAGTTTATTTGCATAGAGATGTTTATAGTATTACCTGATGGTAGTTTGTATTTCTGTGAGATCAGTGATGGTATCCATTTTATCATTTTTTATTGCATCTATTTGATTCTTCTCTCTTTTTTTCTTTATTAGTCTTGCTAGCAGTCTATCAATTTTGTTGATCTTTTCAAAAAACCAGCTCCTGAATTCATTGATTTTTTTTGAAGGATTTTTTTTTGTGTCTGTATCTCCTTCAGATCTGCCAAAAAAGAGTCTGCATTGCCAAGACAATCCTAAGACAAAAGAACAAAGCTGGAGGCATCAGGTAGTTGAAGCTACCTGACTTCAAACTATACTACAAGGCTACAGTAACCAAAACAGCATGGCACTGGTACCAAAACAGAGATATAGACCAATGGAACAGAACAGAGCCCTCAGAAATAATACCACACATCTACAACTATCTGATCTTTGACAAACCTGAAAAAAACAAAAAATGGGGAAAGGATTCCCTATTTAATAAATGGTGCTGGGAAAACTGGCTAGCCATATGTAGAAAGCTGAAACTGGATCCCTTTCTTACACCTTATACAAAAATTAATTCAAGGTGGATTAAAGAATTAAATGTTAGACCTAAAACCATAAAAACCCTAGAAGAAAACCTAGGCAATACCATTCAGGACATAGGCATGGGCAAGGACTTCATGACTAAAACACCAAAAGCAATGGCAACAAAAGCCAAAATAGACAAATGGGATCTAATTAAACTAAAGAGCTTCTGCACAGCAAAAGAAACTACCATCAGAGTGAACAGGCAACCTACAGAATGGGAGAATATTTTTACAATCTACTCATCTGAAAAAGGGCTAATATCCAGAATCTACAAAGAACTGAAACAAATTTACAAGAAAAAATCAAACAACCCCATCAAAATTTGGCAAAGGTTATGAACAGGTACTTCTCAAAAGAAGACATTTATGCAGACTGGATTATTTTCTCCCTTATTCTATAAATAGAATTCTATTATAGAGACAAGTTGAAATACATCTCGAATTGTTGCCATTGTCACAGCTGTAACTTGTGACTCATGTGTAAAGAACCATCGCAAGCTGGACTCTAAGAGTGATCGATATAGCTTTCACCTCTGGTAAACACTAGCCAGAATCTCTTCCATTATGGTTACCATCAAAGAGAGGTACAAGGACAGAAATCAAACACCAATGATATACTACCTTTCCCTACATATAATGAATAGACTAGGGAACTATTCTTAATAATAAATAATTTATTAATTAGAACATATAAGTGAATACAGAAGACATTTAAAAGTAAAAATACAAAGGAATAATTTTATTCATGCAGTGCTTTCATAAAAAGTGAGTATAAACTCAGTCCATGAGCGTGTAAAGTGAAATGAGCTGGCTGGCTGGAGAGGGACAGGGTGCCAGAGGCTACTACCCAGTCAGGGTCACAGCTGTATTGGTCGATTGCTGGGTTCCTGTTGGCTTGGTCTGGATCATGTTATTTCTGGTGTTGGATTTGCTGTCCATGCTTCTGACCACGTCTTTCACCCACCTGGCTTGTGGATCAGCACAGACTTTTAGGCCACGTTTGGTAATAAAACTGTAATGCAAGGAAAAGACAGACGAAGTTAGCCACATTCTCAAAGCCTCAGGGTCAGGAGTTAAGATCAGAGCAGACATGAAGAGATCCTGTGCAGAAATTACTGCAAGAAATAGTCTTTCAGAGCCATGAGATCATAAATGAGCACCCTTCTTCTGCCATTTATTTTAACATAAAGGAGAAATATCTGCAAGTAGTATCCAGCCTCTTTGTTCACCATAATTCACAGGTTCCTTTTCTCATCCATGTCACCAAATGTTGTAACAAAAAGACATTTTAGAACATCTAGTTCCATTATTACATACCCTCTTCCTTTTCAAATTTGAAAATACTCATCTTATTTTTTAAAGAAAAGGTGGTTTTTACATTTTCATTCTTTAGAGCAAAGCTTGCAATTATGTGTTGGGAAGAGTTATTACTTCTAAAAATGAGATTCTGGTAGAAGAAAGGGACCATATAGGTTGTGCATTGACTCATTTTCTTGAAATATGGCAACTGATAAAGCATGAGACTCTGCCTAACTCAACCCTAAGATCCTCCAACTCCAGTGAGGCTTGCAGGGAAACCCTGACATGGGCCAGCCATCTCTAAACCCAGACCTCAGAGCTGTGCACAGTATTCAACAGACTCTTCCACTAAGTAAATAGAGGAGGACTTCTATTCTTTCTTTGGCAGCCTAATTTTTGCAATAATCGCTATTCGTTTGGGCTGCAGAAAGACATGATTGATAAGGAAAAATAAAGAGGTTATCGGTTAAGTTGAGGTGTTCCTCCATGTTGACCTACTGTTCCTGAGGAGGGCAGCATTTCTATAGACTGTATTTCTATACCTCTAGATATCCACCCAGCCCAACTTCTGAGGAGGCAAACTCACATTACTGCTCTCAAGGAGCCTTCCGTGATGGTGTAGGTCTTGATTCTGCTAACTGGCAGTCGCTGGGTAGTGAGGCTCACACAGGTCCTCTTATCTGAGACTTCACTCCCTACACCTGGTGAGGAAAAAAAACAGACAATTAAAAATAAAGCAGTTCTCAAGATCATAGGAACAATCATCTGTTAAATTACTCTGAGAATGTTGTAAGAATATAAGGCCATTTGCTTTTTGGGGGAAGAAATGACTGATAGGCATCCTGAATCTCTTGCCCATCATAGATTCTTAGTAAATATTTGACTAATTTAAAAACTCAATCAATAGAATTGTTTCAGGAATTTCATGCTGAGAGAAAATAACAAGATGTTATCCCATCTCTGTGTACATTTTCACTTAGACATTTGGGACGGCTAGTAAATGCTCCAGTGACACTCATTCATTCATTTATACAATGGTGCCTGTTCTGTCCCACATGTTTTATTAAGACAGATGTTATCCCTCTTTTCATGGAGCATGTCTTCTAATGAGGGAGCCAGGCAACAGACAGGTAAACAGAAAAGATCATTTCAAATAGTGTAACATGTTACAGTACCATAAGTGAGATGACAGAGTAATGTGTGAAGAGTACTCTAGGCAAGGCAACATTCAGTGAGGGAAGGAAGCATGCTTTTGACTGAGTAAATAAAGGTGCTCTCCTTTTTAAATGGTCAAATGTCTCTCTCTGTCAGCTTCCTAAGATGCTGAAAAGAAAGAAGGCCAAAGGAAAGAAGGTGGCCCAGTCCCTGCAGTCATGAGGAAGCAGGAGGCTAAGAAAGTGGTGAAACCGCTGTGTGAGAAAAGGCCTAAGAGTTTTCTTAGGCAGGCATTGGACAGGACATCCAGCCCAAAAGGGACCTCCACTGCTTTGTGAAATGGCCCCGCTATATCTGGTTCCAGCTGCGAAGAGCTATCCTCTATAAGCAGCTGAAAGTGCCTTCTGCCATTAACCAGTTCACCCAGGCCTTAGACCCCCAAACAGCTACTCAGCCACTTAAGCTGATCCACAAGTACTGACCAGAGACAAAGCAAGAGAAGAAGCAGAGACAGAGCAAGAGAAGAAGCAGAGACTGTTGGCTCGGGCTGAGAAGAAAGCTGCTAGCAAAGGGGTTGTCCCCACTAGGAAATCACCTGTTCTTTGAGCAGGGTTTAACACCATCACCAACTTGCTGGAAAACAAGAAGTCTCAGCTGGTAGTGATTGCACATGGTGTGGAGTCCATCAAGCTGGTTATCTTTCTGCCTGTCCTGTGTCCTAAAATGGGGGTCCCTTAATGCATTATCAAGGGGAAGGAAGGCAAGACTGGGACATCCAGTCCACAGCAAGCACTACTGTCGCCTTCACACAGGTTTTGTATTGAAAACATTGATTTGCTCCAGAACACACATCCTCTGGTGCATCCCCACATTGTAACTGAACTCTCTAAGATTTTGATAATTTATCAAACTATATTAAATGGGCAAAACCTACAAATGCATTTATAATCATCACCTCTAATCCATAGCTAACATTAATCAAAAAATTAGTTTGTAAGGAAATCTGATGTTATTAAATAAACCATAATATTTATTTAATCTTAATCTCTGGTGATCATGTCTGTTATTCTATTCAGTTTATACATAAATAAGCATAGGTCCTGAGTGGTTAAGGAATTTACCTGAAATTACCCAATTAGGAAAAGTAGGAGCCCAGATACTAACCAAATTCTCCCTGTTCTGGAAGTTTACGAAGCCCCCTACAGTCAAAATCATCATTCCTTTTTTGCACATGAGAAGTTTAAGGCTCCCCTGGAGAAAGCAGTTTAGTCCATTCAAAACCTGAGTCAAACTCAAAATGTGTGCCCACCTGCCTTGCCTCCCTGTTCTTTATCTCACAGACAGCTTCTTGACTTACCTTCCACAATGTATGCAGTGAGACAGCAGATGCCAAGGAGGGCCAGGATGAGAAGTCTCATGGCTGAGGTCCTGCTGAGCTGTGCAGGGAGAGTGAGGATCAGGCTCTTTGAGGACCTCTTTTATGCCTCCAATGGTCAGTGCACTTCCTGTGGTGAGAGGGGGCTTTCGAGGTGGGTGTAGGATCATGGAAAGTCTTTGTAATACTGATGCTTTTATTTTTCTTAAAAAAAAAAAAAAGTCCTTTTCCCTGTTCATACTAACCTAACACCTTGTGGCCTTTACCCCTTTGTCTGTGGTTAATGTGTCAATTAAACCAAATGCATGCATAAAAGAAAACGTGGTTGTGTTGTCTTCTGCCACCAGCCTGAATTCAGATCTTCCGCTGTAGACATGCCTGAAGGCTGTTCACTGCCATGGCCCAGCATGGAAACTGTAAAGGAAATGAGGTGGGGTGGTCACTGCGTTCCATCCCCTCATGTGACATCCAGTGTGACATGAGGCTTCCACAAGCAAGGATCATGAGTCCCTGGTGCCACCCTTTGACTCTCTCAGGAGGGGAAGAGAGGCTGCTGCCACACTGAGCTTCTCGATCCTTTGCTTTCTTTTTTCTCATTTTTCTCCTCCACCTTTATTCAAGTTATCCCCCTTTCTTCACCCCAATCTCCCCAGGTACCCAAGAAACAATTAAATAACTGTTTAAGCATGTCTACATGCATATGTTTGCTTTATTACAACTTAACATACACATTTATAAAAGCTTTTGAAAAGCTGTGCTGTACCAACTTATTTCAAATTAAAAAAGACAGAAAATTGTAATCTTACCATCTGACAGCTTTCATTTTCAATATTTTTCCAGTGAATCTGTATTGGCATACATGTATTCTCATAACTGTGGTAATTTTAAATGCCGTTTTAACACCAATTTAAATATCTTCCCATTTTTTTAGCCTTCAGATTTCTACTTCAAGTAAATATATACACATACACACTAAACCATTTTCTTATAACTTATTATAAAGATCAGAACTATAAGGTCAATTTCATTAATGTACACTGAATTACTTCCCTTTAATAACCAGGAGTAGGATTACTGGGTAAAACGATATGATCATCTTTACAGCTCTTATTATATATTGCCATATAGTCTCCCAAAATGTAATTTTAATTTGCAATGCTCCCAGTAGAATTTAAATATACTGATTGCACTGGAACTTTTCTGCTACTGAGTTTGTTGTGTGGTAGTTGTTCTTTATTTTACATAGGTATCTATAAAATATATTTATTAAATATATGTGTAGTTAAAGGTCTTTTGCTATTAGGAATATGAAAATAAATTCCTATATTTTCATAAAAATTATAGGTTAACGTCTCAAAGAGACTTCCCACTAATTGCATTTGATTTTTCACCCAGACTTCATTCTAACCTTCAAATTGGCTCTTTAATGATCTCTACGTTACTGCACAATCACTCCTTGAACACTGGACACATCTTCTATTCAAACTGCTTCTCCTCATATTAGTCCTTAGCATGGAGCAATGTGTTCTCTTCCATCTAATTTCCAAATACTGATATATAGTGATCATCTTAGACTCATTGCTATCCACCTACATGTCAATCTCAACCAAACTGGACTAAGTGTACCTTCTAAGTAGTTCTTTGAGATGTGTCCTCCTTTCTTCCCACACTGCTCAAATGTTAGGCCAATTGCAGTGGACTAACTGGTTTCCCAGACCAGGGCCTCCTCTCAGTCTGTTCTGCAGCTTGCCAGGGTAATCACTGTAAAGCCTCAATCTAATCATGCCGTTTCCCTACTGAGAACCTCTTTGCTAACTTCCAATGCCTACAGGATGTATTTCAAATCTTTCATTGTGATATATAAGAATGCTCAAGATCTAGTACTGCCTTTTCTTTCAGACTCACCTTCCACCATTCACTCACACACTCCCAAACCTTAACAAACACATACATGTACAGTCAACCCAATGGGCCAGCCTCTTTTATGCTCCTCACATGTTTCCTTTAACTGGAATACCCATGACAGCTCCCTACATAGTTACTTGTAAACTCCTCCTCTCTGTATAAGTTTTCCTGAATTTTTTTTGATAAAATTAAGTTGTGCCACCCCTCGATGCTCTCTTAGAACTTTGTTCTGTTCTCATGGCTATTCTGCAACTAATCTCATTGTGTCCTCTTACTCAATTACATTCTTGCGTCTCCCACTAGATGGCAGGCTCTTTGAGAGTAGGAGATTCCCTTGTTATCTCTGGATCCCTGGCACTTGCAGAAAGCCTGGTATGTAACAATTGCTCAACAATTAGTTTTTAAATAAATGAATTTTTTTTAAAATGCCAAAATTACAATGATTGTGCATTAAGTGAAAGATGACCATCTAAAAACATAAAGCCATGCTTCATGACATTGGTCTAAGCAAATATAGGAAAAAAAGGCAAAAACAGACATATAGAACTACATCTAACTAAAAAGCTCCTGCACAGCAAAAGAAATAATCAACAGAGGTAGAAGACCGCTTATAAAATGGGAGAAAATATTTACAAACTATATATCTGATAAGGAATTAATATGCAAAATATATAAAGAACTCAAGGAGCTCATTAGCCAGAAAACAACACAATTTAAAAATGGGCAAAAGAGTGTAAAAACATGCCAAGTTATAAAGACCACTGATGCTAGGAAGAAACTGCATCAACTATCAAGCAAAATAACCAGCTAACATAATGACAGGATCAAATTCACACATAACAATATTAACCTTAAATGTAAATGGCAGAATGCTCCAATTAAAAGACACCAACTGGCAAATTGGACAAAGAGTCAAGACCCATCAGTGTGCTGTATTCAAGAGACCCATCTCACATGCAGAGACACACATAGGATCAAAATAAAGGATGGAGGAAGATCTAACAAGCAAATGGAAAACAAAAAAAAGCATGGGTTGCAATCCTAGTCTCTGATAAAACAGACTTTAAACCTACAAACATCAAGAGAGACAAAGAAGGCCATTACATAATGGTAAAGGGATCAATTCAACAAGAAGAGCTAACTACCCTAAATATATATGCACCCAATCCAGGAGCACCCAGATTCATAAAACAAGTCCTCAGAGACCTACAAGGAGATTCAGGCTCCCACACAATAATAATGGGAGACTTTAACACCCCACTGTCAACATTAGACAGATCAACGAGACAGAAAGTTAATAAGGATATCCAGGAATTGAACTCAGCTCTGCACCAAGCAGACCTAATAGACATCTACAGAACCCTCCACCCCAAATCAACAGAATATACATTCCTCTCAGCACCACATTGCACTTATTCCAAAACTGACCACATAGTTGGAAGTAAAGCACTCCTCAGCAAATTTAAAAGAACAGAAATTATAACAAACTCTCTCTCAGACCACAGTGCAATCAAACTAGAACTCAGGATTAAGAAACTCACTCAAAACCGCTCAACTACATGGAAACTGAGCAACCTGCTCCTGAATGACTACTGAGTACATAACGAAATGAAGGCAGAAATAAAGATGTTCTTTGAAACCTATGAGAACAAAGACACAACATACCAGAATCTCTGGGACACATTTAAAGCAGTGCGTAGAGGGAAATTGATAGCACTAAATGCCCACAAGAGAAAGCAGGAAAGATCTAAATGGACCCCCTAACATCACAATTAAAAGAACTAGAGAAGCAAGAGAAAACACATTCAAATGCTAACAGAAGGCTAAATAACAAGATCAGAGCAGAACTGAAGGAGATAGAGACATAAAAAACCCTTCAAAAATCAATGAATCCAGGAGCTGTTTTTTTGAAAAGATCAACAAAACTGATAGACTGCTAGCAAGACCAATAAAGAAGAAAAGAGAGAAGAATCAAATAGATGCAATAAAAAATGATAAAGGGGATACCACCACTGATCCCACAGAAATACAAACTACCATCAGGTAATACTATAAACACCTCTATGCAAATAAACTAGAAAATCTAGAAGAAATGGATAAATTCTTGGACACATACACCCTCTCAAGACTAAACCAGGAGAAGTTGAATCCCTGAATAGACCAATAATAGGCTCTGAAATTGAGGCTATAATCAATAGCCTACCAATCAAAAAAAGTCCAGGACCAGACAGATTCACAGCCGAATTCTACCAGAGGTACAAGGAGGAGCTGGTACCATTCCTTCTGAAACTATTTCAATCAATAGAAAAAAGAGGGAATCCTTCCTAACTCGTTTTATGAGGCCAGCATCATCCTGATACCAAAGTCTGGCACAGACACAACAAAAAAGGAGAATTTTAGACCAATATCCCTGATGAACATCGATGCAAAAATCCTCAACAAAATACTGGCAAACTGAATCTAGCAGCACATCAAAAAGCTTATCCACCACAATCAAATTGGTTTCATCCCTGGGATGCAAGTCTGGCTCAACACACGCAAATCAATAAAAGTAATCCATCATATAAAGAGAACCAAAGAAAAAAACCACATGATTATCTCAATAGATGCAGAAAAGGCCTTCGATAAAATTCAACAGCCCTTCATGCTGAAAACTCTCAATAAACTAGGTATTGATGGGACGTATCTCAAAATAATGAGAGCTATTTATGACAAACCCACAGCTGATATCATCCTGAATGGGTAAAAACTGGAAGCATTCCCTTTGAAAACTGGCACAAGACAGGGATGCCCTCTCTCACCACTCCTATTCAACATAGTGTCGGAAGTTCTGGCCAGGGCAATCAGGCTGGAGAAAGAAATAAAGGGTATTCAATTAGGAAAAGAGGAAGTCAAATGGTCCCTGTTTGCAGATGACATGATTGTATATCTAGAAAACCCCATCATCTCAGCCCAAAATCTCCTTAAGCTGATAAGCAACTTCAGCAAAGTCTCAGGATACAAAATCAATGTGCAAAAAATCACAAGCATTCCTCTACACCAATAACAGACAAACAGAAAACCAAATCATGAGTGAACTCTCATTCATAATTGCTTCAAAGAGAATAAAATACCTAGGAATCCAACTTACAAGGGATGTGAAGGACCTCTTCCAGGAGAACTACAAACCAGTGCTCAGTGAAATAAAAGAGGACACAAACAAATGGAAGAACATTCCATGCTCATGGATAGGAAGAATCAATATCATGAAAATGGCCATACTACTTAAGGTAATTTATAAATTCAATGCCATCCCCATCAAGCTACCAATGACTTTCTTCACAAAATTGGAAAAAACTACTTTAAAATTCATATGGAACCAAAAAACAGCCCGCATTGCCAAGACAATCCTAAGCCAAAAGAACAAAGCTGGAGGCATCACACTACCTGACTTCAAACTATACTACAAGGCTACGGTAACCAAAACAGCATGGCACTGGTACCAAAACAGAGATATAGACCAGTGGAACAGAACAGAACCCTCAGAAATAATACCACACATCTACAACCATCTGATCTTTGACAAACCTGAAAAAAACAAAAAATGGGGAAAGGATTCCCTATTTAATAAATGGTGCTGGGAAAACTGGCTAGCCATATGTAGAAAGCTGAAGCTGGATCCCTTCCTTCCACCTTATACAAAAATTAATTCAAGTTGGATTAAAGACTTAAATGTTAGACCTAAAACCATAAAAACCCTAGAAGAAAACCTAGGCAATACCATTCAGGACATAGGCATGGGCAAGGACTTCATGACTAAAACACCAAAAGCAATGGCAACAAAAGCCAAAATAGACAAATGGGATGTAACTAATCTAAAGAGCTTCTGCACAGCAAAAGAACCATCAGGGTGAACAGGCATCCTACAGAATGGGAGAAAATTTTTAAAATCTACCCATCTGACAAAGGGCTAATATCCAGAATCTACAAAGAACTTAAACAAATTTACAAGAAAAAATCAAGCAGCCCCATCAAAAAGTGGGCAAAGGGTATGAACAGACACTTCTCAAAAGAAGACATTAATGCAGCCAACAGACACATGAAAAAATGCTCATCATCACTGGCCATCAGAGAAATGCAAATCAAAACCACAATGAGATACCATCTCACACCAGTTAGAATGGCAATCGTTAAGAAGTCAGGAAACAGCAGGTGTTGGAGAGGATGTGGAGAAATAAGAACACTTTTACACGTTGGTGGGACTGTAAACTAGTTCAACCATTGTGGAAGACAGTGTGGCAATTCCTCAAGGATCTAGAACTAGAAATACCATTTGACCCAGCCATCTCGTTACTGCATATATACCCAAAGGATTATAAATCATTGTGCTATAAAGACACATGCACACGTATGTTTATTGTGGCATTATTCACAATAGCAAAGACTTGGAACCAACCCAAATGTCCATCAATGATAGACTGGATTAAGAAAATGTGGCACATATACACCATGGAATACTATGCAGCCATAAAAAATGATGAATTCATGTCCTTTGTAGGGACATGGATGAAAGTGGAAACCATCATTCTCAGCAAACTATCGCGAGGACAGAAAACCAAACACTGCATGTTCTCACTCATAGGTGGGAATTGAACAATGAGAACACTTGGACACAGGGTGGGGAACATCACACACTAGGGCCTGTCATGTGGTGGGGGTAGGAGGGAGGGATAGCATTAGGAAATATACCTAATGTAAATGATGAGTTAATGGTGCAGCACACCAACATGGCACATGTATACATATATAACAAACCTGCACATTATGCACATGTACCCTAGAACTAAAAGTGTAATTAAAAAAAAAATAGCAACACCTTTCTTCCAGGTGCTCACATCAAAAGCCTTGGTCTCATCCAAGCCTTGATCTCATCCTAGCCTTGGTCTCTCCTCATTTTCTAACATTCTACACCCAGATTGTCAGCAAATCATGTCAGTTTTACCTCCAAAATAAACCACCGTTTGAGACTTCCTATTGAGCTCTCTGGTTCAATAGGAGGTAATGCCCTCCTAAGTGGTCTTCCTGTGTCTATCTTAGCCCTCTGCAATCTACTATTAGCACAGCAGCCAGGTAAACCCGTTGAAGCATAGGTCAGATTGTATTACACCTCCTCACACATGTTCCCAATGTCTTCATTTCTCACTCAGAGTAAAACCAAAGTCTTATCAACAATCTATAAGAGCTAGAATGGCCTTGCTCCCCATCATCTCTCTGACTTCATTTTTTACCATTCCTCTCCTTTGATTTCTCAAACCACCTACTTTGGACATGTTGACGATTTCTTGAATACATCTGGCACATTTTTGCCTCAAGGCCTTTGAACTTGCTGTTTCCTTTGCATTCCTGGAGTGCTCCTCCTCTAGATAGCTGTGTGGCTAACTCCCCCGTTCTCTCTAGTTCTTTTCTCTAAAGTCATCTTCTCAGTGATGCCTGTTTTCCAGCTACCCCATCTAAAATCTCAATTACCCCTCCCCAATATCTCATCCTCCCCCTCCATCCTTTATTTTTTTCTCCTTAATATGTAATGACATCCTGGTTTATAATATACTTGCGTAAGTATAATACATTTTGCTTATATAATCCTGTTGATTAACTTTCCTTTCCATCAGAATGTTTGCTCCATGAATTCAAAGATTTAGATTGTTTTGTTCACTCTTGTAGCCCTGGTTCTTAGAAATAATGGCTGACATGTTGTAGATCTCAATAAATATTTGTTTCATAAATGAATTAAACTAAATGTAGACAAAGATAAATGATTTCTTAGAACTCTATCCTACCATTGTTCTTTCTAAACATACATTTAAAAAGAATTCTTTCATCCTTTCGAGTGGAATAATTTTTATCATTCTTAGCCACAGCACTGTTGTAATCTTTAGTCACCAGAATTTTCAAATATTGACAAATGACAGCATTAGCGTTACCTAACCGTACCGTATTTTAATCAGTCACTTATTGAGTACCCATTTTGTTCCTAGAACTGGGTATTTGCTGAATTGTTACTGGAATGGAGATATTTGGAAACAAGCAGCTCTCTTATTTACCAACTGTGTGATGACCCCGTGCAATCACTAAATCTCTGGGCCTCAGTTTTTTCCTTCTTAAATAGAGACAAAAACACACACCCCTCCCAGTTGTTGAAAGCTGTATGAAACTTCAGTCTATGCATACTTTCACCAAAAGAAAAACAACTTCATTAGAAAGAATAATTTTTCTGGTATTAACATAAGTTTTACCACATATGCTTTTGCAAACATTACAGATATTGCTGCCCATTATTGCCTGCTGAGTGGGTAGAGAAAGGAGTGTACTTGTAAGGGACGATTAGAACAGAGGCATATTACTTTAACATGCAGCAGAAGCCTTAACTGACTCTACATACTTGCAGAGCCACTAACAACAATAATAATTTACCCTTTACAATATTTTACTGCCTACAAAGCACTTTCTTATGTCTTATTTCATTTTGAAATCATATTTGGTAGGCAGGATTTATATGCTCTCTTCCATTTTTTAGAGGGGAAATGGAGTCCTCATTTAAGTGACTTTTCTGAGATGATGCAGTGGGTCAGTGGTGCAGCTAAGACTTTATTTCTGATTCCTTGAATAACCCTCTTTGGAGTATCTGATGCTCCTATATTAGTAATTCTGTCAGCTGGGTGAGAGTCTAACTACAATTCACTTTACTGGCATCTACTCATTGAAATGTTGGTGTTTTTGGCCAGAGTTCAAGACTTCATATCCTCCAAAACACCCTCTTCATTATTTTGGAGAGGTCCTCTGAGGCCAATGGAGAAATGCAGAAAACGACACAGAAGTCTGAGCTCTTTTTTGACATCCTCTTAGGTACCTGGTAGGATGACAGAATGTCCATGCTTTATGAGTGTCCAAAGAAGAAGCAGAGCCTTGAAATAGAAAATAACAGATCAACAATTCCTCTTCAAGTGTCTGTTATGTGCCTGACCCTAAAGGGAGATAGGCCAGATTGGAGCTCTAATTTTAGTTGAATGGCTAACAGCCTCATCTAATTCTCTTACCTACTGTTTAAATTCATTACTACTCTGCTTAAGCTCCCCAGCAGACTTCAGCTCCCCCAGACACATTGAGGTTAAAGTCTACATGTGTTGGTTTACAAGGTGAAGTCCTTTGCTGTCTGGCTTCTTCCTACCTTTGCTGTCTTAGAGCTCACACCAAATCAGCTTTTCCCATTATTATCCAGGCACTTGATTTCTTCATCCTCTCGACGTCATTAGACTTTGCCTTTGCTGGGAATACTGAGGCACCCTTTCTTCCTCCTTTATCTGGCTGATCTCTACTCATCCTTTAAGACTTGTCTGAGTCACCAATCCTCTGTAATTCCTTCTTTTCCATCCTGCCCTTACCCACTGGGAGAGATGCCCCTTCTCTGTGGTCCCACAAAACTCTTTGCTTTTTTCACATACCACATTATTAGTTTATGTTGTAGCTGCTTTCTTGACTCACCCTCCATCCCCAGTGCTGTCACTGGGTATGGAATCGTTAGATGCTCAATAAGGCATCTTTTGGATGAATGAATGAAATATGAGTAAATGTTGTCAAATATGAAGCAATGATTGGCAAAGCAATTTTATTTTATTTTTTATTATGCATTCTTATTTTTTGAGATGGAGTCTCTCTCTGTCACCCAGGCTGGAGTGCATTGGCGCGATTTTGGCTCACTGCAACCTCCGCCTTTCAGGTTCAAGTGATTCTCGTGCCTTAGCCTCCCAAGTAGCAGGAATTATAGGCACACAGCACCATGCCTGGCTAATTTTTTTGTGGCAAAGCAATTTTAATTGCCTACACAGCCTATGATATAAAAGATGAAACTCAGCATACAATGAATATTCAGACGCATGACCTCAACTCTCAGTTTGGCTCTTATGTCCCTTCTGACCTTTGGACTTGATAGGGTTTAAGTCAGCTAGCCTGACACCAAGAATGTGACAAGAACCCTCTCTCGTAGAATGGAGCTATGACATGTGTCCACAGCAGTGTCACACAAAAGCTATGTGAAACAGCAGCTATTGTGAGTACGTGGGTGTCAGAGGGAATAGTTTGCTTTTGACACATGTACCCCACAGAATACAGTACACAGAGCACACACTGAATTAAAACACTGGAACCCTGCCTCAGATGGGGAAGTTTCATGAAGAGAGAGTAAAAATGTGAGCCGTATATGGTGGCGAATGGAGCAAAGGTCAGCTTTTCCACTCATACAGTAGCTCACTCAGACCACTGATTTCTCTCGCATGGCCTATCCCAAGCAGATGGGCCCCTCTCCAGGCTGCTGGTTAGGTGGGTGCACTGGTGGTCCTACACCCAGGGGAATCTCCAGCTCAGAACCTTAGTCACCCATGGAAAGTTTAATGAGTAAGATTTTAAGTCAGAAAGCAGCAAAGGGTGAGAAACTTGGGGGCCAAGAGGCAGGTCAGAGACTTCCTCCTCTGTCTTTAGCTCTCCTCCCCTCAGTGCTCTCAAAATAGAAATTATTTCTCACCTGCTCCACTGCCTGCTCCCAACCTCAGCTTCAGGGTGGTCTACCACAGACATTCTGTCCTGACTGACAGCAGAGAAATCACCAACCTTTCTGATGCCAGGCATCAAGCAGAGGAAGATTCAGTCTGGGCCAGGTCCCACCACCCCCTAAAATCATTTTGATCTTTGGCTGGCCAGAGTGAGGAAGCAATGAGGGTGACAAGGGAGCTCTGGAAAAGACACATTGCCTCTTGTCTCTTGTGGGTCTGAATGTAAGCAGGGGAAAAAAGACATTGAACATCTGGAAACTTAGCTTGGGAGATCTTTGAATATGGGAATGAATTGTCTTCTATACCTCTGAGCCTGCCACTGGCATAATCCCTGGCATCCAGTGGTCATTCAAAAATGATGATTACATCATTGAATAAAGGAAAGAGGAGAGATGGGATTATTCCCCAGAAGGTAACTGGGTGCTTGTTAGCTCAGGGGAGCAGAGAGGAGATAATTTTCTTTTTGTATTTTTTTCTAAGGGGTCAAAGAAGAAGCAGGAATGCTCAATTATCTCCTGTAAATAACAACAAGGAGCTTGCAGCATGAGACAATGTCTAACTGCTTTGTAGATGCCATTTAGCGCTAGGGACAAGCTATTTTAAGTCATGATTAAGACTTAACTTGGCTAGGGGGCAACTTGTTCAAGGGCTGCTGGCTTGGGTACTGAGTAATAGTCTCATTTATTACCCACGGGCAGGGCAACTGCACTCACAGGATGGAGTAGACCATCCTAACCACGGTTTGACTTGGGGGAAGGGTGATTCAGACAGAGGAAGCAGCGTATGAGAAGACCCTGAAGTATGACAAAGCAGTGTCTTAGAAGTGACTTAATAAATGAGGAAGAAGCAATAAAACTTAGCCAGTAGTACTAGAAGTTCTAAGCAAAGTGAGAAATGTAGTAATTATTTCCATTCACCTAGTTTGATGGAATCATGGATTAACTTTTAGGGTGAAGTATCTGCAAATCAGAGCTTGGGTTTAGGGTTAAAGCTTTTGAGGCCACCTCCACTCTGCCCCTGCACCCTTCCTTGCTCTCACCCTTCAAAACACTACAGAAAAGATATCGTCACTTTTGATTCTTTCTGGAATAAACAAATCTCCAGATTGCCTCAATTTTATTGACAGAAGGAAAGGGGGAGTTTGCTTTAACAGTGGCTGTCTGTTACTTGCTGAATCTGATGATCTCAATTTGAGTTTCAGAATGTGCCCTCTTGGTCCTCCTTGTTTTGTTTTCGTTTTTGCTTGTGCGTTTGTTTGGCCTTTGATAAGTTACTTTTATTGGACATCTATTGTTTGTCCGCTTGGTCCTCCTTCCAATTTTCTGAAAACTACCCCTTCTACCATCCTATACAAATGTTTACCTCTGTCCCCCAGGAATGTTGAGTGGGGCTTGAGAGATTCCAGTTTCAGTCTGGCTGGGACTTTGAACAGAGAACATGGAAACCAGGGTGGCCGTGATGCCCCATATGTTCTGTTGTGAGGTAAAGAAAGCTATCCTGCCGTGAGGGAACGTAAGATGGAGAGTGAGGCCCCCTGGGGTCTCTGAAAGGCTCCAACCCTGCATTCAGATTGTTCTCTGGACCTGGGTGCATCTCTGTCCATGGCATTTATGAACTTCCTTTTGATAATCCAGGGTATCCAGTATTTTATCTGGAGACCCTCGTTGGAGGAGACCTCAAAGGAATTCAATACAATTTTGATACAGAAATGTGCTTTGCAGATCTGGTTCCTGTCCCACACTCCACTTGCACATTCCCTATTCAAATAGAAACAAATCGTATAGGAACAGACTCTTCCTGGCTAGGATTTTGTTTTCAAAAACCAAACCTCAAATGCAAAAGATGAAAAGTTTTAAGTTTCCTGGTAAATCAGGAAAAACTCCCATTCAGGTGTCCAGTTATTTAAGCAAAAGAAATTGTTTTGTTCTCCCTTTACTGAATTAAGTTACTAATTTTCCTCAAGTAACATTACTCTAAAGTATTCTTTTAAGAACTTTCATTCTCACATACATAATATTTTGCATAATATTAACACTATATTAATAACATGAACCAATAAATATTGAGTGCTTAATACATGCCAGGAACTCTTCTAAGTATTTTGCATGTGCTAACTAATTTGATTTTTGCAGCAGCCTCATCTGGTTTATTATTATTTCCATTTTATATATATAAGGAAACTGAGGCACAGACAGGTTAAATGCATGAAGTGGCTTGCTGGAGGTCACACACTAAGTGATCAAATGGAAATGAACATGGCAGTTTGGTTCCAGAGCCAGGGCTCCAAACCACGACAGATTACTCTTAGAGATAGATATTCCACACATAAACAAAATCACATCAAATTAAAAGAGTTTACATTGAGTGTTCTGGGGTCTGAAACTGCATGTCTGGTTCTACAACTTTCATAGAGCTCCTGATTTTAACTGCTTGGGTAAATGGCTGCACATCATGGCCTCTCCTGCAAGCCATTAGCTTCCACGTAACACCTAGTGTGAGAAGTTACTAAAGGAGATTAGTCTGTTGGCTAGATCATTCTTCTCTGTAGTTTTCTCCCATTCATCCTAGACTGATCTGGTAGATCGTATAAATGACAAGTAATCACTTTCCAGTAGTTGAAGAGCAGTCTGCCTTCCTGGGGTGCTCTTTGCCTTGGTCCAAACACTTTCAGCTTTTTCAACCATTGCTTTGAGCTATCAGGAATAATCCAATCATGTTTGAGTTCTGTGATTGTGCATGGATATTATCTCCTTGGGCATAAACCTGTCTGTAGAAATTTTCTTATCATAAAACTTTAGTCTATGTTCAAATAAAAAATATAGCTTTTTACGGGATACCGAAAAAAATCCTTCTTCGTGGGCCTTTGGAAAGGAAATTCTGTCCTTGTAATTTCCCACGGTGATTCTAAGTGCATGGTCTTTTCCATAGCAATTATTGGCAATGAACAGTAAAAATGGTAAAAATATTTTCTTTTATATTTTAAGCCTGCTACAGTTTTAAAGAGTTTAAGTATAGGGCTCTATAGTGAAAGCAAATCATTAAATCCCCATGTTTATCTTCTGCATGCCAGATGAGGGTGTATCCCTAAATTCTTTCCCTGTTTGTCTTTCCCAATTTCCCCTTTGAAAGGCAAACCTTTAAACTGAACAGACATTTTGAACTTCTACTTGCATAGCCTAGCATCAGAACTTATGGAAACACGTGAGGGAGCAGATAAACTAAGACAAGGAACCTGGCTTACCTGATCACTGATGTTACCGAGGACAAGCAGTGACTGGAGAAAGTTTGGTACATGTGACTAAGATTAGCCTCTGAGGAATGTCTGATGGTGGTCGGAGTGTAAAGACTAATGGTTTTGAAAGTATTCATCACCATTGGTGATGAAATTTCACTGCAGTTTTGGTTACTTTCAATAAACCACGTAGACTCACTGTGGCTTCCCTTAATGTGATGTAGCTAACATTCAGCACAGTACATACCAGCAAGACCATGCATTAAGGGTAGTGTGTGTGTGTGTGTGTGTGTGTATGTCTATGTGATCATACATGACAGAGAGAAAGAGAGAGAAAGAGAGAGAGGGAGAAAGAGAGAAAGAAAGAGAGAGAGAGGGAGAAAGACAGAGAGAAAGAGAGAGAGAGAGAATGGAAACTGGTAAAAAAAAAAACAAAAAAAAAACAGCAGCGGTAGAATTTGTCTTCCACATACTCTGTCTACAGCATCCCTGCTGTTCTCTTAGGATAAGCCAGTCTTCAGCAATAGTACCAGTGCTGTTAGTAGGGTCATTTCGACCATGATTTTGTGGTACTTTATACAAAGCAACCCCAGACTTGTTTTCAGTCTTTTTTATTGAGATGTATTCTGTTTATATAATGATACTCATTCATGAAAACCAATAGATACCATTTATTTAACCCAGAAGTTGTACTTCTTGGAATCTGTCTAAATAAATGATTGGAGAAGTGCAAAAGATGTATGGGAAAGGATATTCTTTGTAGTCTTTTTCATACCTTCTTTCCACTGTGGAAATTACCTGTTTATCAATAGGTGTATAGTTAAATAAACTTTGTTACATGCTTTTAAGATAATTCTTTGTGGCCATTAAAAATGATATAGTTCAATTTTCAGACCTGGAATATGCTCATGTTTTTATGTAAAAAGAAAATAGGCTAAGTAACAGTGTATATAGTTCATTCTTATTTTTGACATCTATCCATCTGTAACTAAATGGGTAGGAAGTATTCTGGAAAGGTAAATACCAAAATGCTGGCAATAATGATCTCTGTACAGTAGAATTATAGATGATTTCAACTTCATTTTTGATTATCTGTTTTTCAAATATTTTTATGTAATTAATAATCATTAAATTGCTTATATAATGAGGAAAAAGTAAAATTATTTTTCACAGAAATAAATAGACCAATAATTGTCTTTGTTTCTAGTAATACCACTTCCTCAGTGAAACTATCTGCAAGTAACTGAAACAGATAAAAGAAATTCAACAATATGTAGTTCAAACATATAGCTTCTATGGATCCACTTTGGCCACAAGATATAATGATTTCTTCTTTTGTTTGGATATGATACTATACACAATTATTATTTTTAAGTCATAGAGCTGCTACTATTCAAAAATTTGGCTCACTCATGCTTAAAACCCCCGTGTTGCCTGAAAATATTTAATTATTTTCCCTATTGTTAACCATTGTTCCTAAGCTGGTACATCCAATTAGATAGAGAGCCTTACCTTGTCTTTTAGGCACTTTGGAATAAAAAGATCAACTCATGTTTAGCAGATAGCAAATGTAAAAAGCATTAATTGAGAACCCACTATAATCTGTTAAATTCTTTTGATTAATATCACTTATTTTTACAAAATAACCCAATGAGACAGAAATTATCCCCATTTTCAGAAGAATAAATATAGATTTGGGAAAGCTGGTTGACTGCTAGCATTATAGAGTTAGCCATTGGCAAAGCCAAGACTTAGACCTAGGTCTTTTGACTTTAGTTACCATTTATTTTCTCATTTCCATAATGCTTCAAGAGGAGTAATAAAGAACTTAATACATTTGGCAACTTCCTATCAGAAGCATATCTATGCTGTCTATAGAGATCATTCTTTCAGTCTGAGTTTTTAGTTGCAAACAATGAAACAGGCTTTAAACAGGAATAATTCTCAAATCATATTTTGTCTACAGGTGTATCCTCACAGCACTCATCAGAGGCACAAGCTTGAATTTTAGATACTGCATGGGTCATACTCACTAGGACCCCTGACTTCTGAAAACTCAGTGACTACAGCAATCAAGACAGTGCTGTGTTGGCGAAACAACAGACAAATAGATTGGTCGAACAAAACAGAGAGCTCAGAAATTGACCCACACAAATATGGTCAACTGGTCTTTGACAAAGAAGTAAAGGCAATTCAATAGTCTTTTCAACAAATGGTTCTGAAACAACTAGACATCAACATAAAATAAATTTAGAAACAGATTTTTTACCTCTTACAAAAATGAACTCAAAATGCATCACAGGCCTAAATGTAAAATACAAAACTATTAAACACCTAGAAGATAACATAGGAAAAAATCTAGATGTGTTTGGGTTTGGAGATGGTTCTTTAGATATGACACCAAATGCACTGTATACATGAAAAAAAGTTGATACATTGGGCTTCATTAAAATTAAATATTTTTGTTCTGTGAAAGACACTGTCAAGAGAATGAGAAATAAGCTACAGAGTGGGAGAAATATTTTCAAAAGATATATCTGAAAAAGGACTTGTTACCCCCAATATAGAAGAAACTCTTAAAGCTCAGCAATAAGAAAACAAACAACCTGATTAAACAACCAGGGCAAAAAATCTGAATAGACACCTAACCAAAGAAGAGATACACATGACAAATAAGCATACGAAAAGATAGTCTACATTATACCTCATTAGGGAATTGCAAATTAAAATAACCACCACTCCACACCTATTAGAATGGATAACATCTAAAACACTGACAACACTAAATGCTGATGAGAATGTAGGGCAACATGAACTTTCTTTCATTGTTGCTGGGGATGTAAAATGGCACAGCCACTTTGGAAGACAGTCTGGCAGTTTCTCATAAAGCTAAACATGGTCTTGTCATATGATTCATAAATTGTGTTCCTTGGTATTTACCCAAAAGAGTTATGTCCACAGAAAAACTTGTCTCCACACAAAAACCTACATACATACATTTATAGCAGCTTTGTTCATAATTGCCAAAATTTGGAAGCAACCAAGATGTTCTTCAATAGGTAAATATATAAACTGTGGTATATTCACACAACTGAATATTATTCAATGCCAAAAAGAGACAAGCCATGAAAAAACATGGAAGAACCTTAAAGGTATATTACTAAGTGAAAGAAGCAATCAGAATAGGCAAAACTATGGAGGCAGTAAAAAGATCAGTGGTTACTGGAGGCTTGGTGGGAGAGAGGGAGGAGGAGTAGGTGAGGTGCAGGTGATTTTTAGGGTAGTGAAACCATTCTGTACCAATACTAAGAGGGTAATACATGTCATTATACATTTGTCAAAACCCACAGAATCTACAGCCCAAAGAGTGAGCCCTAATGTAAACTAGGGCATTGAGTTACAATAATGTGTCAATGTCATTTAGTCATTTGTAACAAATGCACCACTCTGGTAAGGGATGCTGATAGTGAGTAAGGCTATGAGTGTGTATGAGCTGAATGGGTATATGGGAAATCTCTGTACTTTGCTCAATTTTGCTGTGGACCTAAACTGCTCTTAAAGATAAAGTCTATTAGTTAAAAACCAAGCAAACAAACAAACTCC
Source organism: Pongo pygmaeus (assembly GCF_028885625.2). NCBI lineage: Eukaryota > Metazoa > Chordata > Mammalia > Primates > Hominidae > Pongo > Pongo pygmaeus. The sequence continues at coordinate 81,518,245 of NC_072373.2, read as the reverse complement.
ATGACTCTTGTCAACAACCATATAGCTTTCCCCAAAAATGAATTCCATGTGGAGTCTTCTTTCTCTTTGATGTCTTCCAAATCCAAGCTTGTAGAGGTGGTTTAATTGGTTCAGTCTACGTCATATGCCAAGGGTAAGTTGAAAATGGAGTTCTGGATTCTACTTTGACGAAAAGGGCTATCATATGGGAACTTCCATACACATCGGAAGCCAGACTGTCACTATTGTGGCAAATGTCCACTATAGACACTAATGTAGAAAGAGAAAAAAAAACTCTACATTAATATTTTTCAATAACTAATTCCTTTACAGGCACAAAAGCCTAATGATTAATTAACTTATTTTTTCCATTGGAAGGGAATTAAGGTCTTCTCTATTTTGCTATTTGCTTTCTTTGATTTCTATATGTTCACTTTTTCTGGGGGTGGGAGTGGGGATTCTTGCAGAAATGCTTTAAGTACACCTATAAATTTTTCCAACTGCTTTTGATACATTTACTTCTAGGAACTGTTCATTAAAAGAGTTAGCATTTTCCCCCACTAACACTTTAAGCACAAAATCAGTAAAGTTTACGTATTTACTAAACTTCTTTCATGTCTGTTATACAAAGGCAGTTGCCTTTAACAAGATTATTTTGGCTGGCTGTTTCTGAAAAAAAACACAGATGCTGGAGAAATATTCAAAGACTTTGTTAAACGTTAGGATTGTTAACTAATTATATCAGTTGAAGGATGGTTTCACCTTTGGCTTTTACAATAAAGTCAGACATTAATGGACTTGGCGATTCTAATAGGAAATAAGGATAGAAAGATTAAGGAAATTTCTACAGCAGGAACAATATAAAAGACAAAAAAGAAAGGAGAAGGAACAAGAACATAAAAAAAGGCGGGCTCTGAGAGAGTAGAGGTCAATGCAGTTGTGGCAACTGTCATCATCACTATAGACTCTGGTCGAGACCCAAAGTAAAAATAATCATGATCATAAAGAGAAGAGGAAGTCCCATAAATAGCAAAATTAAAAGAAATTCAAAAAACCAAAAATCCCAACTCATGCTATTAGAAGTGGGCAAAGGACTTGGATAGACATTTCTCAAAGGAAGATATACAAATTACTAATAGATCTATAATAAGACAATCAATATTATTAACATTGGGGAAATTCAAATAAAAACCACAATGAGGTATCTTATCACACCTGTTAGGATGTCTATGACCAAGAAAAAATAGATAATGAGTGCTGACGAGGATGTGAAGAAATTGGAACCCTTGTACACTGTTGGTTGAAATGTAAAATTGTGTAGCTGTTATGGAAAACAATACAAGATTCCTCAAAAAATTAAAAATTTAAAAATTTAAATTAAAAATAGAAATACCACATGATTCAGCAATCCCACATTTGGGTATGTATCCAAAAGAATTGAAATCAGGATTTTGAAGAGATACTTGGATTTCCATGTTCATTGCAGCATTATTTACAATAGGCAAGATAGAGAACAACCTAAATGTCCATTGACAGATGAATGAATAAAGAAAATGTAGCACTTACATACGATAGAATATTATCCAGACTTAAAAAAGAACGAAATCTTGACATAAGCATCAATATAGATGAACTTAGAGAACACTGTGCTAAGTAAAATAAGCCAGACACAGAAGGACAAATGCTGCGTGACTCCACCAACAGGAAGTATCTAAAATGGTCAAACTCATGGAAACAGAGAGTGGAATGGTGGTTGCCAGGGTCTTAGCAGGAGAGGAAAGAAGAGTCATTGTTCAACAGGTATAAAGTTTCAGCTATGTTTTTGTTTGCTTAATTGAAGATCAGTTGGTTGAAAGTATTCAGGTTTATTTCTGGGTTCTCTATTCTGTTCCATTGGTCTATGTGCCTATTTTTATACCAGTACCATGCTGTTTTGGTGACCATGGGCTAGTTTGAAGTCAGGTAATGTGATACCTCCAGATTTGTTCTTTTAGTTTAGTCTTGTTTTGGCTATGCGGGTTCTTTTTTGGTTCCATATGAATTTTAGGATTGTTTTTTCCAGTTCTGTGAAAAATTATGGTGGTATTTTGATGGAAATTGCATTGAATTTGTAGATTGTTGTTGGCAGTATGGTCATTTTCACAATATTGATTCTACACATCCATGAGCATGGGATGTGTTTCCATTTGTTTGTGTCATCTATGATTTCTTTCAGCAGTGTTTTGTAGTTTTCCTTGTAGAGGTCTTTCATCTCGATTAGGTATGTTCTTAAGTATTTTACTTTATTTTTGCAGGTATTGTAAAAGGGGTTGAGTTTTTGATTTGACTCTCAGCTTGGTTGCTGTTGGTGTGTAGCAGAGCTACTGATTTGTGTACATTAATTTTGTATCCTGAAACTTGACTGAATTCATTTATCAGTTCTAGGAGCTTTTTGGAGGAGTCTTTAGGGTTTTCTAAGTATACAATCATATTATCAGGACACTCTATTTAACAAATGGTGCTGGGATAATTGGCAAGCCACATGTAGGAGAATGAAAGTGGATCCTCATCTCTCACCTTATACAAAATCAACTCAAGATGGATCAAGGACTTAAATCTAAGACGTGAAACTATAAAAATTCTAGCAGATAACATCGGAAAAATCCTTCTAGACGTTGGCTTAGGCAAAGACTTCATGGCAAAGTACCCAAAAGCAAATGCAACAAAACAATGGTAAATAGGTGGGACTTAATTAAACTGAAGAACTTCTGCACAGCAAAAGAAACAGCAGAGTAAACAGACAACCCATGGAGTGGGAGAAAATCTTCACAATCTATATATCTAACAAAGGACCAACATCTGAATCTACAAAGAACTCAAACGAATTAGCGAGAAAAAAAAATCCCATCAAAGAGTGGGCTAAGGATATGAATAGGCAGTTCTCAAAAGAAGATATACAAATGGCCAAGAAAGATATGAACATGCTCAACATCACTAATATCAGGGAAATCCAAATCAAAACAATGCGATACCACCTTACTCCTGCAAGAAAGGCCATAACCAAAAAATCAAATAAGATTAGATGTTGGCATGGATGTAGTAAAAAGAGAACACTTCTACACTGCTGGTGGGAATGTAAACTAGTACATCCACTATGGAAAACAGTGTGGGGATTCCTTAAAGAACTAAAAGTAGAACTACCATTTGATCCAGCAATTCCACTACTGGGTGTCTATCCAGAGGAAAAGAAATCATTATACGAATATGGAACCAGCCCAAATGCTCATCAATCAACATGTAGATAAAGAAATTGTGATATGTATGTACAATGGAATACTACTCAGCCATAAAAAGGAATGAATTAATGGCATTTGCAGCAACCTGGATGGAACTGGAGACTATTATTCCAAGTGAACTAACCCAGGAATGGAAAACCAACATCATATGTTCTCACCAAAAATGGGAGTGAAGCTATGAAGATGCAAAGGCATAAGAATGATACAATGGTCTTTGGGGGCTCAGGGGAAGGGTGGGAGCTGGGTGAGGAGTAAAAGACTGCAAATTGGGTTCAGTGTATACTGCTTGGGTGATGGGTGCACCAAAATCTCACAAATAACCACCAAAGAACTTACTAATGTAACCAAATACCTCCTGTTCCTCCAAAACTTATGGAAATAAAAAAGTTTTAAAAAAAGTATCAGGTATGTAACATGAGTAAGTTCTAGAAATCTGCCATAAAACATTGAGCCTAGATATAGTTAACAATACTGTATTTTGCACTTCAAAATTTAAGAGGGTAGGTCTCATGTTAAGTGTTCTTACCACAATAAAACAGACAAAAACAATTAACGATCACACACACACACACATAATAAAGAGAAGGGAAAGGTGAGTTGTAAAAGCCTAAGCAGCTAAGGAGAATACAAAATTTTTCCAGGTATTAGAGAGAAGTTGGTATGAATACAGCTTTACATCTATGGCTTATTATTAAAGATATTAAAATACCATATGATGAAATTGTGGGTATTCAACACAATTCTTTTTTTTTTTTTTTTTTTTTTTTGGAGTAATAGAGGGACTTTATTTGATAATTAAAAAATGAATTTCTTCATCTCACTCAATGGTAGTACCTGTTGCTATAAGAGGTCAAGCAACTGAATGGTAAAATAGCTAACCATGTTCATTTGCTTCTTAATGTCCTGATATTTGGCTTCAGGTGGAGATGAGTGTCTGTTTTCTTTTCTTTTTTTTTTTTTTTTTTTTTTTTTTTTTCTTTTATTATTATTATTATTATTATTATTATACTTTAGGTTTTATGGTACATGTGCGCAATGTGCAGGTAAGTTACATATGTATACATGTGCCATACTGGTGCGCTGCACCCACCAACTCGTCAGCTAGCATTAGGAATATCTCCCAATGCTATCCCTCCCCCCTCCCCCCACCCCACAACAGTCCCCAGAGTGTGATGTTCCCCTTCCTGTGTCCATGTGTTCTCATTGTTCAATTCCCACCTATGAGTGAGAATATGCGGTGTTTGGTTTTTTGTTCTTGCGATAGTTTACTGAGAATGATGATTTCCAATTTCATCCATGTCCCTACAAAGGACGTGAACTCATCATTTTTTATGGCTGCATAGTATTCCATGGTGTATATGTGCCACATTTTCTTAATCCAGTCTATCATTGTTGGACATTTGGGTTGGTTCCAAGTCTTTGCTATTGTGAATAATGCCGCAATAAACATACGTGTGCATGTGTCTTTATAGCAGCATGATTTATAGTCCTTTGGGTATATACCCAGTAATGGGATGGCTGGGTCGAATGGAATTTCTAGTTCTAGATCCCTGAGGAATCGCCACACTGACTTCCACAAGGGTTGAACTAGTTTACAGTCCCACCAACAGTGTAAAAGTGTTCCTATTTCTCCACATCCTCTCCAGCACCTGTTGTTTCCGGACTTTTTAATGATTGCCATTCTAACTGGTGTGAGATGGTATCTCATTGTGGTTTTGATTTGCATTTCTCTGATGGCCAGTGATGTTGAGCATTTTTTCATGTGTTTTTTGGCTGCATAAATGTCTTCTTTTGAGAAGTGTCTGTTCATGTCCTTCGCCCACTTTTTGATGGGGTTGTTTGTTTTTTTCTTGTAAATTTGTTGGAGTTCATTGTAGATTCTGGATATTAGCCCTTTGTCAGATGAGTAGGTTGCAAAAATTTTCTCCCATTTTGTAGGTTGCCTGTTCACTCTGATGGTAGTTTCTTTTGCTGTGCAGAAGCTCTTTAGTTTAATTAGATCCCATTTGTCAATTTTGGCTTTTGTTGCCATTGCTTTTGGTGTTTTAGACATGAAGTCCTTGCCCATGCCTATGTCCTGAATGGTAATGCCTAGGTTTTCTTCTAGGGTTTTTATGGTTTCAGGTCTAACGTTTAAGTCTTTAATCCATCTTGAATTGATTTTTGTATAAGGTGTAAGGAAGGGATCCAGTTTCAGCTTTCTACATATGGCTAGCCAGTTTTCCCAGCACCATTTATTAAATAGGGAATCCTTTCCCCATTTCTTGTTTTTGTCAGGTTTGTCAAAGATCAGATACTTGTAGATATGTGGCATTATTTCTGATGGCTCTGTTCTGTTCCATTGATCTATATCTCTGTTTTGGTACCAGTACCATGCTGTTTTGGTTACTGTAGCCTTGTAGTATAGTTTGAAGTCAGGTAGTGTGATGCCTCCAGCTTTGTTCTTTTGGCTTAGGATTGACTTGGCGATGCGGGCTCTTTTTTGGTTCCATATGAACTTTAAAGTAGTTTTTTCCAGTTCTGTGAAGAAAGTCATTGGTAGCTTGATGGGGATGGCATTGAATCTGTAAATTACCTTGGGAAGGATGGCCATTTTCATGATATTGATTCTTCCTACCCATGAGCATGGAATGTTCTTCCATTTGTTTGTATCCTCTTTTATTTCCTTGAGCAGTGGTTTGTAGTTCTCCTTGAAGAGGTCTTTCACATCCCTTGTAAGTTGGATTCCTAGGTATTTTATTCTCTTTGAAGCAATTGTGAATGGGAGTTCACTCATGATTTGGCTCTCTGTTTGTCTGTTATTGATGTATAAGAATGCTTGTGATTTTTGCACATTGATTTTGTATCCTGAGACTTTGCTGAAGTTGCTTATCAGCTTAAGGAGATTTTGGGCTGAGACAATGGGGTTTTCTAGATATACAATCATGTCATCTGCAAACAGGGACAATTTGACTTCCTCTTTTCCTAATTGAATACCCTTGATTTCCTTCTCCTGCCTAATTGCCCTGGCCAGAACTTCCAACACTATGTTGAATAGAAGTGGTGAGAGAGGGCATCCCTGTCTTGTGCCAGTTTTCAAAGGGAATGCTTCCAGTTTTTGCCCATTCAGTATGATATTGGCTGTGGGTTTGTCATAAATAGCTCTTATTATTTTGAGATACGTCCCATCAATTCCTAATTTATTGAGAGTTTTTAGCATGAAGGGTTGTTGAATTTTGTCAAAGGCCTTTTCTGCATCTATTGAGATAATCATGTGGTTTTTGTCTTTCATTCTGTTTATATGCTGGATTACATTTATTGATTTGCGTATATTGAACCAGCCTTGCATCCCAGGGATGAAGCCCACTTGATCATGGTGGATAAGCTTTTTGATGTGCTGCTGGATTCTGTTTGCCAGTATTTTATTGAGGATTTTTGCATCAATGTTCATCAAGGATATTGGTCTAAAATTCTCTTTTTTGGTTGTGTCTCTGCCAGGCTTTGGTATCAGGATGATGCTGGCCTCATAAAATGAGTTAGGGAGGCTTCCCTCTTTTTCTATTGATTGGAATAGTTTCAGAAGGAATGGTACCAGCTCCTCCTTGTACCTCTGGTAGAATTCGGCTGTGAATCCATCTGGACCTGGACTTTTTTTGGTTGGTAAGCTATTGATTATTGCCACAATTTCAGCTCCTGTTATTGGTCTATTCAGAGATTCAACTTCTTCCTGGTTTAATCTTGGGAGGGTGTATGTCAACACAATTCTTTAAAGGAAGATGCTGATTAACATTTCAAATTTTTAAAACGTTGCTCGAGTAATGCCATTTACAGAATAGCAGGAAGTAGATGTGAATTAATTGTGTGCATTTCTCAGGTGGCGCTGAGGGTTATAATTCATCTCACTTTAAGATCTGTCCTGGCCAAATGCACTGAGGTGCAGAGAGGATCAGCAGAAAAGGAGCCACTGAGGAGGATGGAGGGAGGACTCGGGTGCAAGCCTGAATTCACCACATGAATCCTTCACCCTTTTCCAGAATGAGCTCTGTCTTGCATAGATGGAAAAGCAAGCAAAGAAATATATTAATCTTTCTCCCTGATATACAGCATATTTTATTTTTGTTTGTAGTGGTCTTCCGACTCTCACTGAGCCTTGCTAAGGGATGTGCCAGAACAGAAGTTTGTTCTGTGACATTGCCCATCACTCTAATTTGTTTTCCCTTCATAAAAAGACTGCATAATTTCTCAGGTCTATTCTAGCCACTATATCTTTTGATCTTTTTTCCTTGTATTATTTGTCATACTAGGATAATATCAGTATAAAGTAGCTAGCTCCAAGTTAAATTGAGCAGAGCTTCTGCTTTAGTTCTTGTAGGAAAGAAGACAATGACAAGACAATTAGTTTATATTTATTTATTCAATCAATAAATATTTCTTGAATTCCTACATTATAAGTGCTGAGAGTTCAGTAATACAACAGAGTCTCAATTCTCACAGACATTGTATTCTTTAGGGGGAAAACCACAATACACAGTATATAAAAATGTCAAGTGGTGATGATAAGAGCTATAAATTACAATAAAGCAGGTTGCAAGAAACTATGCGAATGGGGAGGAGCTGCTATTTTATATGAAGCAACGAGAGCAGACTTCTGATAAGGCAATACTTGATTAATTTGCTTCCAGAATCAACTCCAAAGCTCCATTCAGATTCAATTCAATATCATATACCCTTTAAGGTAATGCTTGTACTTTAAGAATTCTTCTAGGTTCTGTGCAATAGATTACTGGCTGAGGCACTAAAACTAGGTAAGCCTCTGTCATCAAGAATTTATTTTTCTATTCTGCTCTACCAGAAAAAAAATTGGAACATTTTCAATAAAGGTTAAAATAAAAAATAATTTTAGTTAATCTGAAAATTAGGTAATGCATAGCACTCCATGCCCTCTTATTCTACCATAAGAAGGTTTTGTATGTGTGACTGCTCTTTTCATTGGGAAGATGAAAATGTCTTCCAGCTTGATATCAATCATGTGCAGTGATGGGCATGCTTCTTCCTCCTGATATTTCAGATATAGGGAGGAGGCCAAGTATGGGAGAGCAGAGAATAATAGACCTGGCTGATTCCATAAAAATCAATCATTGTTATTCATAATAATAAAATAGGCCAGATGTGGTGGCTCATGCCTGTAATACCAGCACTTTGGGAGGCCAAGGTGGGTGGATCCCTTGAGCCCACAAAGATCCTGGTTAATCTGGTTTTACAGTTCATGGTCCCCACTACCGTAGGTGGCTTCTCAAGGAAAGACTCGTTAGGATGGCTTTTGGCCACTGACGTTGGACTTCAGTTTCTGGCTGGTGCATCTATCTTTGGTAGGCAGATTTAGTCTGGCCAATGTCCAGCTTAGGAAATCCATAAATGCTTTGAATTCTGTACCACAGAGGGTTTTGTTTCTGGTACACCTTATGGCACAAATGGCAGTCGTCTGAAAAAATATTGTTCTGCTTACTAGTTTTAGCTTCCTGAAAGAGTGGTTGGTTTGCCGTCATAGAGACTGGTGTCTTTTTTCTTCCCAACCTAACCTTCCTTGGAGAGTTGGTTACTTTGACTCAATCACCTGCTCTGTTTAGATTCACCATTGATCTGTTATCAATGAGCAATGTAACCAAAACTATTTATAAGCAATTTCTGAGTAGTGGTCAACTTGCAACACTTCCTCTGTTGGGCTTGTGGGTTCCTGGCCCTGAGTAATACATGCGATATAGTGCAGGGCAGTGGTTTTTAACCTTTTGATAAACACAGATATTTTTAGAAATTTTTTTGAGATTTTTGGTGGCTATGTATCTTTTATTAAAAAATGAAGGAGACTATAAACCCACCTGATGAGAAAGTACTGCATGCTAATACCACATACTTTCACTAAAAAGAAATAAGTAAATAAAATAGCTAATAAATGATACAAAGGCATGAAATGTGAGAAGCTATTCTCACTTTCCCAGCTTGGCCATGAACTTGGTAACTTCCTGGGGGAATTTTTCATTGTCAATGTTTTGGTGTACTTCTTTAGGCTTTTTTCATCTCTACTTACTTTACATGGTTGATATCCCATTGAACCCCACATTTTAATAAATATGAATCAGGGTCTGACCCAGAGGTCAGCAAACATTTTCTGTAAAGGGCCAGATGGCAACTATTTTAAGCTTTGATGACCATGCAACAAATCCACTTTGCTGTTGCAGTGTACAAACAACCATAGCCAATATGTAAGCAAATAGGCATTGCCGTGTTCTAATAAAACTTTATTTACAAAAACAGAAGGCAGATATAGTGTGTTGATTCTTGTGCTGTGCTATTAATATGAAGTTATTATACATACTATTTGTCAGGTATAGATATAGGTTGGTGCAAAAGTAATTGTAGTTTTTGCCATTAGAATTAATTACCAGTGGCAAAAACTGCAATTACTTTCGCAACAACCTAGTAATACCTATCTAGCATATTTCATTTGAATTCACTAATTTAAACAAATGCAGTGACTCAAGTTATTAAATATAATTTTAGAGATTTGACCATCATTACTTGAAGTCTATGGCAATAAAATACCTATTTAATTGTTTTTCTATACAATTCTTGATTTTTTTTGGAGAAAACTATTAATTCTCTTTGCATAGTATCTCATGTAAAAATAAAAACAAATTACGTAAAAGTTAGGTCATTCATTATTAGCAATTTCTGGAGTAAATAGCATCAGTTATTGTTTTAAGTGGTTATCGAGTAAGACCAGGGCTAGATGAGTTTTTTAACCCGTGAGAAAAAGAAGAGGTCCAATTACACATTCCCTGGTATTGGAAAATAAGCAGAAGCAGAATAGTAATCATGAATAAAAGTACCACAGAGCCAAAATTTTTCCCCAGGCTTTGGAATTCCACTAAAAACCGTATAATCCAACTGGATTTCTGTTTAGTATCAAGTTCTCTGTCTCCGCCTGTATTGAATTCACCATCAAAATATCTCCAACGTCTCTTGCTTAAGACTTCACTAGGGGAAGACCCTAGTGTTTAAACCTCACCTCCAAGACAAGACACTTTTAATATCACCCTCCCTAGGATGAAATATGTCTCCAGTTGGTTAAAGTCTTCCATGAAAAATGGTTCTATAGTCAAAAATATTTGGGAAATGTTGGGTTAGCCAAATTTTACTGTAGGACTTCTCAGAGGCTTTAACATAATGATATGCTCTATGAATTAGTAATGCCCTATATTTCTCAAGTTTATTAGAAATGGACCTCTCCCCAGATGGCAGAACAAATGTTTGGTATAAAACACTTTGGGAAATGCTGATAGATTCATCCTTCCCACTGTTCTTCCTTCAGAACTTAGCTTCACTGTGCATTTCCTTAGGTGCCTTCTCTGTTTTGCACAGTGACAGTCTATCATCAATGTATTAACCAAAGTCCAATATTAATGCCTGAGAATGAGATGAGTCTATGCCTTATTCACTCCAGAATCATCTGTGGCTCCTACAGAGTCAAATTCTATTTCAAATAATTGATCAAGCTACTATAGCACTTATGTTGCCGTGGACATAAAATTGAGAGCTATCTGGTATGATATCAATCTTCCAGCCAGCTTAATTTTTATACATTTAACCTTTGTATATCTTTTAAAGAAAGCAGTTGGTACAAAAGTAAGAGACTGTCTTCAGGAAGCTTCCTGGAGGGAGCTTATGCTAAAGAGATGTATAGGCAAGTATACAAAGTTCAAAGAAATGTATATTCTTATTGCTGTGTAGTCCATGGTTGAATAAAAAGGGAAATAATTTAAGGACCCTTCAAGAGGGTATTAGTGGTGTATCAAAATATCTGACAGTATAGGGCACTGTGTAGTAGCTTGGTCTTGGAGTCTGGTAGACCGGTGTTTGAATCTTTATCATCACCAAGCTTTGTGATTTTTAGTGAATTTCTTAAGCTCTTTAAGTTTCAACTTTCTCATCTATAAAATGTAGAGAATAATTCTACTTATTTCATTATATTGCTTTAAGGATTAAATAAATGGGTTAATGCCCTTTTGTACTTAGCACAAAGCTTCACACATTGCAAATGTACAATAAATCTCCAGCCATTGAATGCTGTAGAAAGATTGTGAAATGATATACATAGGCATATGTACCTAGAGAGCTGTTTGGAAGAAGGTCCATTTATTATGGTTAAGTGATTTTCTCTGGGTAGTGGACTTTGGGTGAATTGTACTTTCTTAAAAACCTTTTCTGGACCGGCGCGGTGGCTCACGCCTGTAATGCCAGCACTTTGGGAGGCCCAGACGGGCGGATCACGAGGTCAGGAGATCAAGACCATCCTGGCTAACACGGTGAAACCCCCGTCTCTACTAAAAATACACAAAATTAGCCGGGCGTGTTGGCGGGCGCCTGTAATCCCAGCTACTCGGGAGGCTGAGGCAGGAGAATGGCGTGAACCCGGGAGGTGGAGCTTGCAGTGAGCCGAGATGGCGCCACTGCACTCCAGCCTGGGGAACAGAGCGAGACTCCGTCTCAAAACAAAAACAAAAACAAAAACCAAAAACTTTTCTAGAGTGTCTGGATTTTCTTTACAGTAATCACACTGTTTTTCTAAGAGAAATACAAGAACGCTATTTTAATTTAGGGAAAAAAGATGTACAATTCAAGAGATGTACTGTGGGCCCGTTTCAAAGAAAATAATCAGAGTAATCTTGCTTTATTTTTATCCTTTAGAAACTTGAACCTCAGGCGCACCATCAGATTAATCATAATCTTATTGCTATGACAGGTCGTGCTAGACCTCATCTGCTCTTTGTTTCAAGCACTGATCCAGATTACACTTCCCAAATGGAACTCCATTCTCTGTTCTCCCACTGTGTCCTTGCTTCTAGATGGACCAGATAACTGGATCTCACCAGTTATGTGATACCAAAGAATACATGCTACTTCTAGATAAGAGGAGGTGTGCCATGCTCTCTCATTCTTCATCCTGCAGCTGGAAGAAAAGGATTCCCAGGCTTTAGGAGATGGTATTATTCAGAGGTGGAAGCAGCCTAAATTCCTGTGTCACTTTCTGGAGGAGAGCGTTCAAGACAGACAACCGATTAGGAATATCTACAATGATTTTTTTGTTATTCTAATCTGAATGATACGATTATACATTATCTTCATTAGTCTACCGGTGACCTTTCTCTACTCAGTTAATTACTTTGTATAATATGCCACCATTAACCTACCTACAACTTAGGCACTTGAACATTCCAAGTAATTGACGTTTAATGCTCCTTTCCTCTGAAATTCTCTAAGTATGTATCTAGGAGCAAGATTTCTGGATCTTCATGGTATGCAAATGCTCAGCTTTACATGACAATGCCAAACTGCTTTTCAAAGTGTTATACCAATTTCCAAAGCCATGAGTAATATATGCTGCTTCACATCCTTGCAAAGTACTAGTATCAGAGTTCTTAATTTTGACCATTTTGAATGGGAAGAAAATGGGGTCACACTGTGGTCTTGACTTTTGTTTGAATAATTACTAGTGAGCTTAAGGCAAGATACTTCTGAAGAAAAAGAAGAAAAAAGAAGAAGAGGGCTTGCCTTACTAAAAACTAAAGTTAAGTTATAAGTAATTACTTAGGTAATGAAGGTAGAATGGTGTTAGTGAAGGATGGACAGATGGACCAGTGGAGCAGAATGCAGGCTCTGAAATGGATGCATATATATGTGGGGGCTTCATATATGAAAAGTAGTTTAGGCAAAGGTAGAATTATTCAAAAACCAGAGCTAGAAATGTCGGATGTATAAAGAAAAAAAGCCTTTGGATCCCTTTCTCATAGTCCGTACAGAAATGAACACCAGAAAAATTGAAAATTTAAATGTCATATGCAAGACTTTAAAATTTTTAGTAGAAAATAGAGGTAAATCTTTTTCTGACTTTGGAGAAAAGAAGAATATATTAAGGCACGAAAAGCATTAACCATAAAATAAAATAGTGATAAACTATGTTAAAACTATATACTTTTTTCATCAAATACATAATAAATGTAGTGAAAGACATACTATAAACTGAGAAAATATTGCAACACCTATGACAAATAATTAGTAAGATGAATATATAAAGATTCCTTACATACCAATAAGAAAAAGACAAATTGCCTAATAGAAAAATTGGAAAATTATGCAAACATGTTTTATAGAAGAAAAAATCTTCATATGGATTGCATGTTATGTATGAAATACAAAATAACTTTTCAGATGAATTAAGATATTCAGACCAGAAAGTCATAAGAAAGAGAAAACATTGAGTTTCCTTTACTTGTACCCCTCATGCTTCTGTCTTCTTCCCTCAACAATGAATGCTTTCCTTCAAAAAATGGATTTTTCCATTCCACTATGTGGTCACACATGCATGAGCGGTGTCAATATTCCAGAGCACTAGAGTTTGCAGGCATAAATGTTGATGTTTGCACATGTGTATGCTTGCTTATACACTCCTGCACGTACACACCAGATATACTTGCATTTATTCTGGATATACAAATTGAGCAGCTCCTTTAATGCCAGGCATTGTACAGGATTCTGAAGAAACAGCAGTGAAAAAGATAAAGAATTCCTGGAAAAAGACAGACAAAAAAAATTAGCAAGTAAATTGTTGTTATGTTTGAAGGTGTTGGGAGTTCTGAATGAGAATAGAACAGCAAAAATAGATCAAATGATACCAGAATGGGCATGTGTACAAAGTTTTAAATTGGGTGATCAGGAAAAGCCACAATGAGCAGCATTTGAGCAAAGAATTGAAGGAGATGAGGGTATCAGTCATGCATACATCTGAGAGAAGAGAGTATCAGGCAGAGGAAACAGTAAATGCAAAAGCTTGGAGTCAGGAGCAAAACTGACATGTCTGAGAAACAAGGTGGCCACATGTTGTGTTGATGTAAGAGGGGTAGAGAACAGCAGGGGAGGATGTCAGAGAGTGAATGGGAGAGAAGAGCACAGGGTATAGGTACTTGTAAGCCCTTGCAAAGACTTTGAATTTAACTCCTAAGAATGGAGAGCCATCGAAGGATTTTGAGGAGAGAAATGACATTTTCTAATAGTCACCTTGGTCGATGTGGTCAATTGAGGCAAAGATGGAAGCAGAAAGAACAGTTAGAAGGCTATTGCATGACTCCACTAATCCAAGTGAGAGGTGATGGTGGCTTGGCATAGGATGGTTCGGGGGTAGTGAGAAGTGTTTAGGTTCTATTTGAAGATAGAGAGCCTGCAGTATTTGCTGATTGGGTGTAACATCTATGAGAAAGAGAAGAGTTAAAGATAAAAAATATTCATTATGACAAGTATGCCTCACTGATTGTTGTCAACCAATGTCCACCCATTAGCAAGTCATGCCCACTTTGCACTAGGTTTCTACTTTCTTGTCTGTTATTTAATTCTTCCCCAAATGAGATTCTAGTGCATGCTTTGACAAACTGAAAGTGAACGATTCATTCTGAGAGTTTAACAAATTCCATGTCAGTATGCTAAATGAAAATTCAGCCACTAGTCAAATTGTCGATTTCATTGAAAACATGAGAAAGCCTCAGGCACAATCCCCTGACTTCACATCTTCATTTTTTACTTCTTTTTATTATTTATTTTATTAAAAAAATTGACAGGTAAAATTGTATGTATTTATTGTGTAAAAGACGATGTTTAAAAGTATATATACATTGTGGAATGACTAAACCTAACTAATCAATATATGCATTACCTCACATAGCTATCATTTTTTGTGAGGAGAATACATTCACTCTAGCATTTTTCAAGAATACAATATATTTTTAATTACAGTCACCATGTTGTATAATAGGTCTCTTGAAATTATTCCTTCTATCTAACTAAAATTTTGTATTTTTTGACCAACATCTTCCCAACCCCACCCCACGCTTCTCAACCGCCCCAATCCCTGGTGACCACCATTCCACTTTGTATTTCTATGGAATCAACTTGTTTAGATTCCATATGTGAGTGGGATCATGCAGTGTCTGTCTTTCTGCGCTTGGCTTATTTCACTTAAAATAATGTCTTCCAGGTTCATCCGCGTTTCGGCAAATGACAGGATTTTCCCCCTTTTTTTAGGCTGACTAGGACTCCATTGTGTATATGTACCACATTGTGTATATGTACCACATTTAGGTTGATTTGATATCTTGGCTATTATGAATAATGTTGCAATAAACATGGGAGTGCACATATCTCTTTGATACAGTGATTTCATTTCCTTTGGATATATACCCAGTAGTGTGATTGCTGGATCATATGGTAGTTCTATTTGTAATTTCTTGAGGAACGTCTACTGTTTTCCATACTGTCCATACTAATTTACATTCCTGCCAACAGTGTACAAGAGTTCCCTCTTTTCCATATCCTTGACAACACTTGCTACCGTTTGTCTTTTCAATCACAGCCATCCTAACAGGTGTAGGGTGATACATTATGTTTTCTAAAAAAATTTACATTTCCCTGATGATTAATGATGTTGGACATTTTTTCATATACCTGATTGCTATTTGTGTGTTTTATTTTGAGAAATGTCTATTCAAGTCTTTTGCCCATTTTTAAATTGTGTTGTTTTCTTTCTAATGAGTTGCTTGAGTTCTTTATATATTTTGCATATTAATTCCTTACCAGATGTATAGTTTGTAAATATTTTCTCCCATTTCATAAGTTCTCTTCTACCTCTGTTGACTATTTCCTTTGCTGTGCAGAAGCTTTTTAGTTAGACATAATTCTATTTGTCTGTTTTTGCCTTTGTTTCCTTTATTTGCTTAGACCAATGTCATGAAGCATGGCTTTATGTTTTTAGATGGTCATCTTTCACTTAGTGCACAATCATTGTAATTTTGGGGTTTTAAAAAAATTCATTTACTTAAAAACTGACTGTTGAGCAATTGTTACATACCAGGCTTTCTGCAAGTGCCAGGGATCCAGAGATAGCAAAGGAATCGCCTACTCTCAGAGAGCCTGCCATCTAGTGGGAGACGCAAGAATGTAATTGAGTAAGAGGACACAATGAGATTAGTTGCAGAATAGCCATGAGAACAGAACAAAGTTCTAAGAGAGCATAAAGGGGTGGCACAACTTAAATTTCAAAAAAATTCAGGAAAACTTATACAGAGAGGAGGAGTTTACGAGTAACTATGTAGGGAGCTGTCATGGGTATTCCAGTTAAAGGAAACATGTGAGGAGCATAAAAGAGGCTGGCGCATTGGGTTGGCTGCACATGTCTGTGTTTGTTAAGGTTTGGGAGTGTGTGAGTGAATGGTGGAAGGTGAGTCTGAAAGAAAAGGCAGTACTAGATCTTGAGCATTCTTATATATCACAATGAAAGATTTGAGATACATCCTGTAGTCATTGGAATTAGCAAAGACGTTCTCAGTAGGGAAATGGCATGATTAGATTGAGGCTTTACAGTGATTACCCTGGCAAAGCTGCAAAGAACAGACTGAGAGGAGGCCCTGGTCTGGGAAACCAGTTAGTCCACTGCAATTGGCCTAACATTTGAGCAGTGTGGGAAGAAAGGAGGACACATCTCAAAGAACTACTTGGAAGGTATACTTAGTCTAGTTTGGTTGAGAAAGACACATGGGTGGATAGCAATGAGTCTAAGATGATCCCTATATATCAGTATTTGGAAATTAGATGGAAGAGAACACATTGCTCCATGCTAAGGACTAATATGAGGAGAAGCAGTTTGAATAGAAGATGTGTCCAGTGTTCAAGGAGTGATTGTGCAGTAACGTAGAGATCATTAAAGAGCCAGTTTGAAGGTTAGAATGAAGTCTGGGTGAAAAATCAAATGCGATTAGTGGGAAGTCTCTTAGAGGTTAACCTATAATTTTTATGAAAACATAGGAATTTATTTTCATATTCCTAATAGCAATGGACCTTTAACTACACATATATTTAATAAATACATTTTATAGATACCTATATAAAATAAAGAACAACCACTATACAACAAACTCAGTGGCAGAAAAGTTCCAGTGCAATCAGTATATCTAAATTCTACTGGGAGCATTGCAAATTAAAATTACATTTTGGGAGACTATATGGCAATGTATAATAAGAGCTGTAAAGATGATCATATCATTTTACCCAGTAATCCTATTCCTGGTTATTAAAGGGAAGTAATTCAGTGTACATTAATGAAATTGACCTTATAGTTCTGATCTTTATAATAAGTTATAAGAAAATGGTTTAGTGTGTATGTGTATATATTTACTCGAAGTAGAAATCTGAAGGCTAAAAAAATGGGAAGATATTTAAATTGGTGTTAAAACAGCATTTAAAATTACCACAATTATGAGAATACATGTATGCCAATACAGATTCACTGGAAAAATATTGAAAATGAAAGCTGTCAGATGGTAAGATTACAATTTTATGTCTTTTTTAATTTGAAATAAGTTGCTACAGCACAGCTTTTCAAAAGCTTTTATAAATGTGTATGTTAAGTTGTAATAAAGCAAACATATGCATGTAGACATGCTTAAACAGTTATTTAATCGTTTCTTGGGTACCTGGGGAGATTGGGGTGAAGAAAGGGGGATAACTTGAATAAAGGTGGAGGAGAAAAATGAGAAAAAAGAAAGCAAAGGATCGAGAAGCTCAATGTGGCAGCAGCCTCTCTTCCCCTCCTGAGAGAGTCAAAGGGTGGCACCAGGGACTCATGATCTGTGGTTGTGGAAGCCTTATGTCACACTGGATGTCACATGAGGTGGGATAGAACTCAGTGACCACCCCACCTCATTTCCTTTACAGTTTCCATGCTGGGCCATGGCAGTGAACAGCCTTCAGGCATGTCTACAGCGGAAGATCTGAATTCAGGCTGGTGGCAGAAGACAACACAACCACGTTTTCTTTTATGCATGCGTTTGGTTTAATTGACACATTAACCACAGACAAAGGGGTAAAGGCCACAAGGTGTTAGGTTAGTATGAACAGGGAAAAGGGACTTTTTTTTTTTTTTAAGAAAAACAAAAGCATCAGTATTGCAAAGACTTTCCATGATCCTACACCCACCTTGAAAGCCCCCTCTCACCACAGGAAGTGCACTGACCATTGGAGGCATAAAAGAGGTCCTCAAAGAGCCTGATCCTCACTCTCCCTGCACAGCTCAGCAGGATCTCAGCCATGAGACTTCTCATCCTGGCCCTCCTTGGCATCTGCTGTCTCACTGCTTACATTGTGGAAGGTATGTGGAGAAGCTATCTGTGAGATAAAGAACAGGGAGGCAAGGCAGGTGGGCACACATTTTGGGTTTGACTCAGGTTCTGACTGGAGTAAACTGCTTTCCCCAGGGGAGCCTTAAACTTCCCATGTTCAAAAAAGGAATGATGATTTTGACTGTAGGGGGCTTTGTAAACTTCCAAAACAGGGAGAATTTGATTAGTATCTGGGCTCCTACTTTTCCTAATTGGGTAATTTCAGGTAAATTTCTTAACCTCTCAGGGCCTATGCTTATTTATGTATAAACTGAATAGAATAACAGACATGATCACCTGAGATTAAGATTAAATAAATATTATGGTTTATTTAATAACATCAGATTTCCTTATAAGCAGTAATTTTTTGATTAATGTTAGCTATGGATTAGAGGTGATGATTATAAATGCATTTGTAGGTTTTGCCCATTTAATATATAGTTTGATAAATTATCAAAATCTTAGAGAGTTTAGTTACAATGTGGGGATGCACCAGAGGATGTATGTTCTGGAGCAAATCAATGTTTTCAATACAAAACTAAGCCCCAAATGACTGGAAGTTCAAACCTTCATGTCCAGAAAATCAATATTACCTGCAAGTACTTGGGGGACTCTGTTAGTAATGCCATGGATATTACTATTTATGAGAAATTTTCTGTATTTTTAAGAGAACATACAATAATAACTACTACCAAATAGATCAGCACTTTATACACAGTTGAATAAAACTGCAAGACACATCCAGGTAAGACTCAGATATACCGAGCCCTTACCTGAGCATTCAGTAGGTATTTCTTAAGGATTACTTTTTCCTATGACTGGAGTGAATCTGTCGACTTATTTGTGTTCTAATTGGTAGACTTATTACTTAGACTATGATATTATAACTTAACAATGGGTCCCCAAAGGGTTCCATGAATAAAGGTGGCTAAGTCTGGAAGTCCTTGAAATTGTGTATAAAACAGACAAATATTGATGAAACAAAAAAGTTTGATTACTACATTAGGCCACATGTTGCTACCTGGCTGGCATTTTGCTGAAACAATGGGCATACCATCTGAGGGAGACTCAGATCTGATAAGGGGAAAGGAGCTCTGTTAGAGGCTGAGAAGAACTGCAGACGCTAGTCTCAAATTCCCAGGTTTTCTAGTTGAAGGAACTCTATAAGTCCCACTGGTGCTTAGCTTCTTACATACAAAAATGAGTCAAAACAGTCTCTGCTTTGACTCAATTTTGCAACCTGAGTGAAGGTTATTTTTAAAAAATAACACAGCCACAAAAACATTGCTGACAATAAGGAAAAGGTTTTGTGGTTTCAAGTATAACAGGATTCCCTGAGTCTTAGGAGTCCATTTCAGATACTTGACAGAGAGAAATATTGTTTCTTAAATATGAGAGAAAGAGAGAAAAAGCCCAGATTTTTCCTCTTTCATTGGCTACAGAAACAATTCACCATTAAAAATGAATTGGCAAACGTAGAGGGTAGCAATGTGCAGACTGGCATTGAGAGTGAAGAAATGATGAAGAAAAGCACACAGTGAACAGTCTTTGTTTAGTCCCATGCTTTAAAAAATGCCTTCTGATATTAGCAACACTATAGACCAATGTTGGCCATTGTCAGTGGTTACTTTAGATGCTTTTTAGCTGCCTATTTCACTGAGAAGCAAAGACCAGTGTCTACAGCTAAGGAGAAAATCGGCACTTAGAAACTTGGATTAGATTTTACCCAACCCTTAACAGTATTAATTCTCCCAAGTTATTTTTCCTTTTGCAATGTAAGATGATTCTCTAAACTCAATAGTTTAATTCATTTGGGCCATTACTATTGGGCATGAATATTTTAGGGCTGACTTCCTTTTATGTAGATATTACCTTTTACCATTTATTAATTTTTTGAAGGAGAGTTTTTATTATTTTTATGTACAGAAAACTCAACAGTGTACATTTAACCCAGTTTAGTGACAAGTTCCTCTGCCTCTGCTATTTCCAGCTTGGCAATGTGAGCCACAGATTTTGGACTCAGGACATTTCAGATCTCATCATATCCATCACTGTAATTGGTCCTGATAGCTTCCACCAGCTTAGCCAAAGCTCCTTTGTCTTCCTGGTTAATCTGTGTGAAGACCACAGTGGTTCTTCCTTTGGACTGGATGTCCCAGTCTTGCCTTCCTTCCCCTTGATAATGCATTAAGGGACCCCCCATTTTAGGACACAGGACAGACAGAAAGTTAACCAGCTTGATGGGGTCCACACCATGTGCAATACCAGCTGAGCCTTCTTGTTTTCCAGCAAGTTGGTGATGGTGTTAAACCCTGCTCAAAGAACAGGTGATTTCCTAGTGGGGACAACACCTTTGCTAGCAGCTTTCTTCTCAGCCTGGGCCAACAGTCTCTGCTTCTTCTCTTGCTTTGTCTCTGGTCAGTACTTGTGGATCAGCTTAAGTGGCTGAGTAGCTGTTTGGGGGTCTAAGGCCTGGGTGAACTGGTTAATGGCAGAAGGCACTTTCAGCTGCTTATAGAGGATAGCTCTTCGCAGCTGGAACCAGATATAGCGGGGCCATTTCACAAAGCAGTGGAGGTCCCTTTTGGGCTGGATGTCCTGTCCAATGCCTGCCTAAGAAAACTCTTAGGCCTTTTCTCACACAGCGGTTTCATCACTTTCTTAGCCTCCTGCTTCCTCACTACAGCAGGGACTGGGGCCACCTTCCTTCCTTTGGCCTTCTTTCATTTCAGCATCTTGGGCGGCTGACAGAGAGAGACATTTTACCACTTACAAAGGAGAACACCTTTATTTAGTCTGTCAAAAACATGCTTCCTTCCCTCACTGAATGTTGCCTTGCCTAGAGTACTCTTCACACATTACTCTGTCATCTCACTTATGGTACTGTAACATGCTGCACTATTTGAAATGATCTTTTCTGTTTACCTGTCTGTTTCCTGGCTCCCTCATGAGAAGATATGCTCTATGAAAACAGGGATAACGTCTGTCTTAATAAAACATGTGGGACAGAACAGGCACCATTGTATAAATGAATGAATGAGTGTCACTGGAGCATTTACTAGCCGTCCCAAATGTCTAAGTGAAAATATACACAGAGATGGGATAACATCTTGTTATTTTCTCTCAGCATGAAATTCCTGAAACAATTCTATTGATTGAGTTTTTAAATTAGTCAAATATTTACTAAGAATCTATGATGGGCAAGAGATTCAGGATGCCTATCAGTCATCTCTTCCCCCAATAAGAAAATGGCCTTATATTCTCACAACATTCTCAGAGTAATTTAACAGATGATTGTTCCTATGATCTTGATAATTGCTTTATTTTTAATTGTCTGTTTTTTTCCTCACCAGGTGTAGGGAGTGAAGTCTCAGATAAGAGGACCTGTGTAAGCCTCACTACGCAGCGACTGCCAGTTAGCAGAATCAAGACCTACACCATCACAGAAGGCTCCTTGAGAGCAGTAATGTGAGTTTGCCTCCTCAGAAGTTGGGCTGGGTGGATATCTAGAGGTATAGAAATACAGTCTATAGAAATGCTGCCCTCCTCAGGAACAGTAGGTCAACATGGAGGAACACCTCAACTTAACCGATAACCTCTTTATTTTTCCTTATCAATCATGTCTTTCTGCAGCCCAAACGAATAGCGATTATTGCAAAAATTAGGCTGCCAAGGAAAGAATAGAAGTCCTCCTCTATTTACTTAGTGGAAGAGTCTGTTGAATACTGTGCACAGCTCTGAGGTCTGGGTTTAGAGATGGCTGGCCCATGTCAGGTTTCCCTGCAAGCCTCACTGGAGTTGGGGGATCTTAGGGTTGAGTTAGGCAGAGTCTCATGCTTTATCAGTTGCCATATTTCAAGAAAACGAGTCAATGCACAACCTACATGGTCCCTTTCTTCTACCAGAATCTCATTTTTAGAAGTAATTACTCTTCCCAACATATAATTGCAAGCTTTACTCTAAAAAATGAAAATGTAAAAATCACTTTTTATTTAGAAAATAAGATGAATATTTTTAAATTTGAAAAGGAAGAGGGTATGTAACAATGGAACTAGATGTTCTCAAATGTCTTTTTGTTACAACATTTGGTGACATGGATGAGAAAAGGAGCCTGTGAATTATGGTGAACAAAGGGGCTGGATACTACTTGCAGATATTTCTCCTTTATGTTAAAATAAATGGCAGAAGAGGGGTGCTCATTTATGATCTCATGGCTCTGAAAGACTATTCCTTGCAGCAATTCTGCACAAGATCTCTTCATGTCTGCTCTGATCTTAACTCCTGACCCTGAGGCTTTGAGAATGTGGCTAACTTCGTCTGTCTTTTCCTTGCATTACAGTTTTATTACCAAACGTGGCCTAAAAGTCTGTGCTGATCCACAAGCCAGGTGGGTGAAAGACGTGGTCAGGAGCATGGACAAGAAATCCAACACCAGAAATAACATGATCCAGACCAAGCCAACAGGAACCCAGCAATCGACCAATACAGCTGTGACCCTGACTGGGTAGTAGCCTCTGACACCCTGTCCCTCTCCAGCCAGCCAGCTCATTTCACTTTACATGCTCATGGACTGAGTTTATACTCACCTTTTATGAAAGCACTGCATGAATAAAATTATTCCTTTGTATTTTTACTTTTAAATATCTTCTGTATTCACTTATATGTTCTAATTAATAAATTATTTATTATTAAGAATAGTTCCCTAGTCTATTCACTATATGCATGGAAAAGTAGTGCATAATTGGTGTTTGATTTCTGTCCTACTTGTACCTCTCTTTGATGGTAACCATACTGGAAGAGATTCTGGCTAGTGTTTATCAGAGGTGAAAGCTATATCGATCAGTCTTAGAGTCCAGCTTGTAATGGTTCTTTACACATGAGTCACAAGTTACAGCTGTGACAACGGCAACAATTCGAGATGTATTTCAACTTGTCTCTATAATAGAATTCTGTTTATAGAATAAGGGAGAAAATAATCCAGTCTTCACTGGGTTCCCATTTTGAGGGTCCACTACTCAAAAATTTGCTTCACTCAATTTTTTTCACCTCTTTGTGTTTTATTTTGGTTTCCTACTAAAGGAATAAAATGACACAACTTGTCCCCTTTTTTGTCCCATTAGCAAAAATTAGAATTTTGGTATAAAGAAACTTTATTCAAGTAAAAATCAATACCTTTTGAATTGGACAATAATCTCACTACCTTATTAGGATTTCTGTATTTGCCATTACGCTAGTTATCATACATGTTATGCTTTACTGCGAATAAGCTTTTAATGCTCCAAATGCTGACCCATGAAACATTTCCTCATGTGATCAAAATTTGCAGTAAACTTTTGATTAAATGCTCATCTGGTAACTCAACACCCCAGATTCATGCTCTCTCGTATGCTAATTAAATTGCTGATTTGTTTCATGCTTAGGGTTTTACTATCCAAGTAGCTGATGATGTATACATTCTCTTCTATCAGACTCTAAATAGGAAGACCTGACCTTGCCTTGATAGTTTTAAGTGAAAAGTATTGGCTGTTGTTTAGTCCTGTGCAGACATTTAACAATATCATGAATTTTCAGAGGGCAGATGAAGGCAACTTGTTGAAATCTGCTCACTTCTAATCATACAACTAGTGAATCAGAGTGGAAACTACTAAAAAGTTGCCTCCTAGCAAATGGTGTGGTCACCTATCCATGTTCATTGATATTTGTCTAAAATAAACTTCAGAGATGGTCTTAGAGAAAGCAATCCCTTAATAAGAACAGACATCCTGCTTTATGAGGGCTGAAAAATAACAAAGTCACAAAAGATGAATGGAATGGTTTGTCTCCCAAACGTCTCCCAGACCCTAAGGATTTATCTGGGATAATAATAATAAGATGTGTGGAAGGATATGGGCAGTGCTTGACTTTTCATTTTATGGCTGTTCTATTTTTTGAATAATAAATAGTTGTTAAAATATATAACCATAACTATTTTCTTGCTTTACAAATATGAGCTCACTTAATCACATAACAGAACTCAATTAAAGACAAAACAATGGAGGCATAAAAAGGTTAGTTAACTTTCTGAAGGTCTCTTGGTCTGTGAGGGGTAGAGTTTAGATCTGAACTCATGCAAGATTCAGGGTGTTGACAACTGTGTCATGCTGTCTTTCTCACTTCAGAAGACAATTCCCTTCGGGCCAAATCATATGTAAAGAGATGATTCAGGGGTTATCCTTATTTAACCTACAGACTTCATTCATTCATTCATTCAATAAATGTTTACTGAGCGTTTATTATATGCCAGAAACTGAAGACACAGCAGAGTGAACAGGACAAAGTCCCTGCTTTCTCAGAGCTTACATTCTGGGAAAATCTTTCTTGCTTCCCTTCCCCAGGAACTCACTCCACCAATACATTGTTATTGCACGCCTAATGCATTCCAGATGCTTGGCTGGGCACTGGAATGCAATGGTGAAACCTTCAGGTGTTTACCTTCTGGGGGTTTACATTGGGGAGACACACAAGTAAGCAAATGATTTCAATGCAGTGTAAAATGTGGGATGATGGAGAAAGCAGATGGTGTGAGCTTTGGACACACAGGAGCAAACCTATCCAGATCTTAGCATGAAGGGGGATAAAGATGAGCTTCCCTTTGAAAATAATCCTCTATCTTGAGACCAGAAGGATGATTTAGAGTTATGCTGAAGGCTTCAATGCATTCTAGGCAAAGAGAACAAGCAGCACAGGCAAAGGCCTGCAGGCAAGAGAAATCCTGATGAATTAAGGAAAGGCAAGTAGTTTAATATGACTGAGGGACAGTGTGGGGGTTAGGAAGTGGGTGCAAAAGGTGATGTCAGGGAGGCAGAACAGATACTATGAAGGGCCTTGTCTGGCAGACCAAAGAGCATGTACTTCGTTTTAAAGGCTGTGGGAAATGACATCAGCTGCCAGGTGGAAGATGGAGCGTAGAGAACAAGATAGGAGTCAGGAAGCCAATTGGGAGGGGGCTCTGGACCTCGTGACTTCTGAACTTGGCCTGGCATTGTGCAACACCTTTTACCTTTACTTCATGTGCCTTTACTGCTTAGCCAGGGAGCACATTAGTTATGCATGACTGTGACTCACGCTGCGGCTCAGCTGCGCATGCCAAACGCCTTGGGCCAGTGGCTCCTTTCACCAATTTCCTTGGCTGTAGAGAGCCAGGGCTTGGATAGGAGAAAATAGCATTCTTGGAAATCACCTTATTACTTTCATTATTCTTTGGCTAAGCTAAGGTTGAATCTGTGAGAACACAATTGGAGCCAACCACCCAGAGGAAGAAGGAGGCCAGGTTGTATCAGTGGAGTTTCAGAGATCCACAGACCAAGCCTTTTCTAATGTATTCAATGTCCTGAATATTTGCTGAGCACCTGCAGAGCACATGGGAACGGGATCTAGCCTGCTGTCCTGAAGCTCATGACAGTCATCAAAGCCATTCCCATTTGGATGTTCCAAATGGCCCAGCTCAGGGTTTGACTTCCCTTGGAGATCTTTCTGATGTCACCAGTCTAGATGAGCCCCATCACCCCCATGTACCTGCTCAGCCCCTGGGCTCATCTCTATTACTGCTTACATCATCCTGAAATATCATTTTATTTGACTTTATTTTCTGTCTTACTTAGAAGTAGGTTAACGACTATGAATCTGATGTCTGTGTACTTGTGCCTGGGACATCACAGCCTTCCAATACATTTTTGTGATATGTACTACCTTATACATATCTCTCCACTAACAGTTATCATAAAAAGCTATAGGAATACAGTCTTCTGTGTATTTAAGTCCACCCTGGGGAAGTTAGGAAAAGCTTCGCCCAAGAGGTGCCTTTGAACCTGAGAAAGAGCTTGCCAGGAAAAGGCCAAGGTAGGCACTCCTGCCAGAAGGGCCAAAAAATGAAAGCACAGAGTCAGGGAAATTGAGGCATGTGTGGGGGAACTGCTTGTTTCCAGGATGGGTGGGTTATAGAGCTCAGATTTATAGAGGTTTATAGAGGAAAGGTGGCTTGAGTCCGGACTGAGAAGGCCTGAGTACCATGAAAAAGGATAGGATCTTAGATAGAGGGACCCAGGTTGCAGTATGCTCAGATGAGGGATGGAGAATAACAATTTGGAAGAAAATGGTTGAGGGCAGTGGGAGCCATTAGGCAATCATCGTCTTGGTGCAGGTTGGAGGAGATGTTGGCCTGAGTCAGGTCGTGGCAGTGGAAATAGAGGTGAGGACCCCAAGATAGTGCTGGACTGGCCTGTTTACCCACTGGGCAATGGGTGTGAACCAGCTAGAGGCCTGGAACCAGCTCTGAGGGTTCCAGCATGGGTGACCGGTTCAGAAACAGCACAACTGCTTGGTAAGGCTAAAGTCTAACTTCTGGTGAGGCCACTAATAAATCCTGAAGGAAATAACAAACACCAAGCAGAGGGAGGTGAGGAGAAGAAAAATCCTGGAAAAGTGAAAACCTGGTTATCAGCCTTAATACTCATGTTATTCCGACAAAAGCCCAAACTATATTTTTATTCCCTTCTTACAGACAATTCTTTTACAAGACCGAGGTAAAAATAAGCCTGAATTTCTGTGAAACTCTTCATGCCCCTTGGGGAATAAAAAAGGTACATATAAATGGAATACAGTATCTGCCGGGTGAGTCACCAGAGCTATTTTGAAAGGGATTTGTCACATGGCAGTGGGAGGCAGAAAGGAGCAGAGATGAATCTGTAATGGGAGAAAAAGAGAAATGAGGTGAAAGAGGTTTAGAGTGGAGATCGGGGCACCCAAGCATGACTGAAAGGTGGTGTTTGATGAGGGAAGGTGAGGAAGAAGCCAAAGGGACTTTTTTTTTTTCTTTTTAGGGGAGGAAGTAGTAAAAATTTGAACAGACTGCTGAGGGTGGAAGAAGGCTAGAGGAATAACCTGGAGCTATTATTCTGGAGGCTAGGAAGGAAAATTAGAGGAATCTCAGCTAAGAGAAAGTTCCTCCTCATCAAAAGACATTTCAACCAAACACAAGTGATGTATGTTGACTTTCTGTCACACTCTGCTGCCTAGAGTAATTGTTAAGACTGGATTTATAATCTGCTTCTTTCCAAAACTTGTGATTTCTCTCATCAACATGGAACTGCTGAATGAAATATTTGAAAGAAGTTTCACCGTGTAGAATAAGGAAAGAAAAGACCACATGGCCTGACAGAGGTTATCTTACTTGGATTCACCAGGTGTTGTATGAAGGAAGAGTGACTTCCCTTTCTCTGAAGACTGGATGGAAGGTTGAGGGTTGGTTGGGTGGGGAGGTAGATGAGAGAGTAGAGTATTGGAGAACTAAACCCATCATAGGCAGTGGATGAAAGAGGGAGGGGCCATCATCTGATCTCTCTCTCTCTCGCTCTCTCTGGGGAAGAAACTTGTGTGGTTGCTAGGAGCCTTAGCTCTGCCTGGATTGTACACTGGCTCCACCACATACCATACAGGTGGCTGTGGGGAAATTCCTTAATTTCTCAGTGCCTCAGGTTGCCTCACTTATATAATCGGAATAATAATAATACTAGTGCCAAACTTGTGGGCTTATTGTGAGGGTTATAGCACTTAAAATAGAGCCTGGCACGTAGTACAGGCTCAGTAAATATCAGCTTTTGTTAACCTTAGTCAATGGAGTAGGATGCGGTAAAATGGAGGGTGGATGGAAAAGGGAATAGATACATCAAGCATCTTCAAGAGTTCCTGGTAGCTGACAATTTACTGGTTGAGATCTGTCTTTATCATTTAGGCAAGGCTTTTTAAAAATATTTTCTATAATTGCATATAACACATAAATCATAGAGTGGTCTATGTAATACTTATTCCATGAGAGCCTCCATTAAAAAAAAGACTCTATGGTCAAAAGTATTTAGGAAATGATCAAAACATCCCACTCCTCTTTGACATAGCACGTCAAAATCTCTAAGAAGTACTGTGGAATATATACCCATTAAATCTCACCTATCTCAGTGTTTCCTAAGGTTAATCTGAGCACAGAACCCCTCTCCATGTACTGTTTATTAATATCCCAGGATCACCTATTGAATACACATTCTTAAAGCATTTTTAGAGACCAAAAGTGTTTTTAGATCCATTATCCTGAAAGAATAATGCTACAATTCATTAACAGCATCAACACAATCAAACAGAGGAATTTGCTTAGGTCCCCTCACTTCTGGTGTCTCTGTAAGCTGCTAGAGACTGGAGTCCCATTTTTGGAAATGTCTGTTGTTTTGGAGTTTGCATGTGTGCTTGTGTGTGTGAATATGAGGTGCTTACAGACTCTTTGGCCCCTGTAGATTGTTAATTAACTGGTGCCATCTAAAGTGTCTACCTACCAGCACTCATTGAGTACTGTATTAGTCTGTTCTCATGCTGCTAATAAAGACATACCCGAGAATGGGTAATTTATTAAGTAATGAGGTTTAATTGACTCGCAGTTCAGCATGGCTGGGGAGGCCTCAGGAAATTTTCAGTTGTGGCAGAAGGGAAGCAAACATGTCCTTCTTCACATGGCTGCAGCAAGGAGAAGTGCCAAACAAAAGGGGGAAAAGCCCTTTAAAAAATCATCAGATCTCGTGAGAACTCACTCACTATCACAAGAACAGCATGAGAGTAAACTCCCCCATGATTAAATTACCTCCCACTGGGTCTTTCCTCTGACATGTGGAGATTATGGGAACTACAATTCAAGATGAGATTTGGGTGGGGACACAGCCAAACCATATCAAGTACCTATCTGAATAAGATGCCATACTAAGTATTCTTGGGGCCAAACCAGAATACTTGATGGATCCTAACTTTCCTCTTCCAGTGGCTTTGCTTAGGCTCTTCTTTGTGCCTGGAGAGCAACACTCTGCCTCCTCTTTCTTCCTTCTGCCATCATCAGCATCCATCTCAGATGCTACCTTCTCCAAGAAACCTTCCTTGTCCTTTGAACCAGATCTAATTCTGTGGCTTTTCTAAACATCGAGGCCTTTCTTTTTGCATTCATTTTATTCTTCCCTGAATTGTAGATATTTGTAAACTTCTCATCCCTCAAAAAAAGATCAGAAGTTCTTGGCAGCAGGAACTAAGTCTTATTAATCTCTATATTTCCTGTAGCACCTACAAGAGGGCTTTCCCATGGTCTGTGCTCAACACACAGTTGCTGAATTAGAACTAGTAAAAGGAACATAAGATCCAGTCCCTGCAACTTACGTATTACATTGTAGATGTAGAGGTAATACCTATGCATGAGGATATGATGACAGTGAAAGTCAGAGGTCACTGATTACTGCCTAGTTAATGGAACGGACTGAGGATGACAGTACATTTCTTTCATAATATCAACTCCAATTGATTGGTAGTGGCTGCAGACTTTCTGTGTTGAGTGAGACCTTGACATTACTTCCTGGCTCAGCAGGGAGTGCTGTGATCAGTTATTGATGTCCGCATTGTGCTGTAAGCTGGCTTGTGCAGGCCTGCTCTTAGATCATTCAGTGACTCTGGTATGGTCCATAGCATATGGGGCTCAGAGAAAGGGCAGTGACCTGTGGGCTGACTGGGTTGGTCAGTGAAAGTTTGCATCATGGATAAAGAGATTTTGACTGGGCCATGGAGGGTGAGTTAATTTAAAAGCCAAAGCAAATGGGAGAGGTAATGTAGGCAAAAAGGTGTGAAGGTGGAAGAGACCAAGATATTTTTGTTAATTATTTGATCGATTTGCTGTTTCTATTAGACTGTAAACTCCATGAAAGCAAGGCTCACTTTTGCTCTATTCATGGCTGTATGCTGACACCAGGCATAAAGCAAACACTCAGCAAATATGCACCAAGTGGGCAGGGAGTATGACCAAGAGAGTTAAGATGACAACTAGGTCCAAACAAGAATGGAGGAGAGGCGAGAGATGAATGAGAAGGTGACTTAGGAAAGGGTCCTTGAAGCTGAAGAATTAACTTTCTCTTGTAGGCATTTTGAAGAGTTAAAATTTTTTAGGAGAAAACTTGAGTTCCATTGAGATGTAAGTAGTATTTGTGTAATTTATCTCATAGCTGAATTAATCTAGTTCATTTAGAATCATTTTCTGTGGTTGGCCTCATCACTGAATCACATACCTGTGCCCACCCCAGTAAGAAATGCAAATCACGACAAATCATGGACATCCAGACAAATTGCTGGAGCTGCTCAGCTGAGGCTGAGCATCCTGGGTGCCTCAGTGGATCCATGTTACAGACAAGCAGGCCTTCTGCCAGTGGGCTGCAGGCCCAAGACACATAGTCATGAGCAGAGAAACCCAGAGCAAACGGTCTTCCTTATCCTTAATGACACCACCAGGGCAGCTTATACTTTGGGAAGAAGGTTCGTTTTGTATCTCAGGGCACCTTTAAGAAAGAGCTGTACTGTCAGGCCTTGAAACATTCCACATTAAATGGGTTGAGAGGGAAAAGTGGTTATTTATAAATCCACACCATTAACTTTAACCTGGGCTGAATAAATACAGGCCCTAGTGTATATTTTTTATTACAAACAGAATAGGCAAACTGATTATTAGTGTAGTATAATGATTGTTTTCATCATTTTTGTAATTATTTTTCTCCCTTGACTGGAATTCCCTAACTTATTCATTCATTACATCATTCAGATGTTGTGGCATGTTTGTAAGAAGTTGTCTTGGGTCTCGAGGAATGAGAATTATTTGAATATTTCAGTTGACAACAGCAGAGGAATCTAATGATTAGATGGGCTACACCTCGTTGAGATCAACAATCCTTTGATATGTGTCAATGGAACTGTGCTCTGTATGCTTGAATTAGAACTTATATTTACATAACTGAATGTGAATATACTAAAAAGTTTACATTCCATCTACCAGATTTGTAACATTTAGTAAAAACAACATTGGAGAGGAACATTAAATTCACAAGTGGGTTGCTTACTGCAGTTGAGATTTTGTTTCTTGATCTGGGTGCTGCTTATATAGGCCTGTTCAGTTCATGAAAATTCATGTATTTGTTAACTTATAATATGTGTACTTTTTTGATTTATATGTTACATGTCAATAAAAAGTTGAAAGGAATTCATTGCTTAGTTTCCTCTCTTAATCATGACGGATCATGTTTAAGACTGGAATTCATTAAGAACACAGGAGAGTTACATATGACAAAATTGAGAGAGCCAAATTTTAAAGGTGGAAGATTTAGGGTGGCTAGAAATGGAGGAAGATGGCCAATTTCTAGTCACATTCATTTTGAAAAATTAATTTTGTGGAGTTTATATAATATTAATCATGATCACCTGTGTGATTCCAAGAATAAAAAGCATTATAGGTAAAGATGAAAGATTAAGTGCTTGGAAGTTTTTTTCCTTCTAATCAATGCAGTGTTTCTCCATCTATCTTGTCAAATGCTAAGAAGCAATGTCAACAAGGATAGAAACGTTGCATGAAAGTGAAAAGATCCCAGTACACTCTGCTGAAACAACATCAAATACTCCTGTTTACAAATGTCCTTTTAAAAACATTCTTACTTGCACGAATTTACTAAAACTTCACAGCCAAAGGCAGGCGGGATGAGGTAGGAAGAAGGGCGAGAATGGTTGCAAAGTTTACAGACCACAGAGCCATGTAAACTCAGCCAGAGTTCTTTCTTTTGTGTGTTTCAAATGTTCTGTACTGAGTTTTCTAATTTTTATAATTAGAAAAGATGGAAACAAAACACACCCACAAACACTTATTGAGTGTCCATTCTATGTAAAACAGATCTCTGGCTGCACTGAACAGTGGAGACAATCGATAAACATTTTCTAATTGATTTGTGATCTCTTCCTCCAGCCAAATTCTTAGCTTTCTCTGAAATTCGATGGGGTAGGTTTTCCTAATCACAGGCAAGACTACAGTGACTCTTGCACTGTGTTTTCTCTCAAGACACCAGTAAATATTCTGTGTTTAAAGCTCTGATGACCTGAATATAGTCACAGAAGTCAAAATGTCATGATGAGGAGACAAATTACCCTTGGTTAGCACAGCCAGATCCAGAGCCCGTGAAGAGACTGGGGGTTATCCACAAGGATAAGGTCGAGGTGAATGATTTCTAACTCCAGCTCCTATCAAATAAATGTGATTCAGTGTTTTATGTGCAAATGTAGTGTTTCCCTTATCCTCTTATTGAAGAAGGATGCATGAGTGATGTCCAGGCTTGGACTCTGTGCCCTGCTACCATTGCCTACAGACTTCACAGCAGACTCTGACTAAAGACACTTCATAACAGTGTCTTGCAGGAGGAACCACAGAGATTCTGTATAAATTTTCTGCAAATTACTTAAAGTTGTAAAGACAGCTACAGATTAAGAAAAGAAAGGCTTCTCTCTCCTTGGTGACGGCTTTGGATTGGTATACAACAGCAAGCCTGAAATATGGAATCAGTTTCGCCCCCATCAGCCATGATTACGTCATGATGCATTTGTTTTTTAAGCATCATGTGAGGTTTGTGCTGAGCTCCCGCCTGGGGTTGAGATGGTTGGCTGTAGGATACTTATTCTTGCTTCCAACAGAAACCATAGTGATGACTTTAGTGATGGATGCCTCAGCTCCATCCTCTTGTTCCTCACCTTCTGGAACTCAGGAGAAGAGACTAGGGAGGATACGCCTGCTTGTCTTTCTGAGTAATTGGTATGATTCTTGGAGCAGCATTATCTTTTGTACAGCACCATCTCTGTATATTCAGAACTTGGGAAAAGGATAGGCACATCATAGGAGTTAGTAACAGTTTTCCCAGTGTGATTTAGAGAGGTGGATTATGCTGTCAATTGCTCTGAGAACCACCTTTCCTTGTTCCTCTCATTCTCTCTGGCACTGATATGCTTAGAGAATCCTGGGGTCACAACTGGGTTCATAAGTACCGTGTATCTTGGGAAGATTTCTAAAATATAAAAAGAAGATACAGAAGAAAGGAAACTGTAAAAACAGAGTCTTTTGACATTGAGATGGGCATTAGTGTAAATAAATATTTTACTCTTTTCTTGATTACATTTTGTGGGTACAGCTTTTGAGCAAAGACACAATTTAAAAAGGCATAGCTATCCACTGATTACACAAATAAATCACACGGATTGCTATGAAGAGGTGTAACAGATTATGCTCTGGAGGAAGAAAGAGATTGTGATGAATTGGTATCATCCATCTTAAATATTCCTACACTTCTAATCTTAATGTTAAATTGGATTTATGTAAGTGCTTGGAATTTTTAATTTTTCTGAAATGTGTTTATTTCAGGTTATAGGAAATGTATTTATTTCAGGTTATAGATTTATTTCAGGGTTGGCTTCTCTACAGGATGGAACAAGTGTGGGGAAGCCAGCATTGCAACTGCACTTCCTATTTTAGTACTACACAGATCTTGCTGATGTAAAAAAAAATCAAGCGATTCAAAATCATTAAGACCATTTTCTAGGATTTCAGAGGAAGAGAATAAACAAAACTTTGCTCAATGGGATTTGGTTTAACTGCTTTTCTTGGCATGCTCTCTTGGTGTAGTCAGTGTAGGACTTGGTGTAGTGAGTGTGGCTCCATGGCATTGGTGTCAGACATCATGGCCTTAAATTCCAGCTTGGATAATCATTGGCAGAGTGACCTTTAATAAACTGCTAAATCTCCCGAGCATCATTGTCTTTCTCTGTAAATAAGATGGCCTAACTTACATGGTGCTTGTAGGAATCAAATGAGATACAGTGATGAACAAATAGACAAGAGGCAAGACCCTGTCTTCATGGAACTTCTTTGTAGATGGGGTGGTCATGGGGAACTACACACAAGTGCACAACACACACACACATATCAATCAAAGTGTGCCACGAGGTGATGAATACTACAAAGAAAAACAAAGCAAGGTAATAGGATAGGGATGATGTGGGGGTAAAGGGAGGAAGGAGCAGTGCTCTACTTTAAATAGAATGTGGTCAGGGATGTCTTCTCTGATAATACGCAGGAAACCTGAATGAAGTGAGAGAGTGGCCATGAGGATATATCAGGGAAGAATATTGGTTGTAGAGGGGAGGAATATGCAAAGGTCCTGAGGCAGGAATATGATTGATGTGCTGAAGAGCAGCAAGAAGACCCGAGTGACCAGGACTGGTGACAGGGAGGAGAGTCGTATATGGGGACTCAGCAAGCTCGTGGAGCATTGCAAGGCTTTGTCGGCCATGGAAGGACTGTGGGTTTATCTGAGGGAACCACTGGATCTGTTTGAGCAATGCCATGATGCAATTTGTTTTTCTGCTAGCCGCATAAAGAGTAAATTCTAAGGAGTCAAGGCTAAAAACAGAGATTCCAGTTAGACTATTAAAATAATCCAGGCAAGAGACGATAGTGGCTGGGATGTTTAGCAGAAGAGATGGTGTAAAAATGATCTTATTTGGGACTTTTTGGGTCTGTATTTTCAACAACATTGTTGTGCTATAATTTATATACCATAAAATTTATCCACATTAAATGTACAACTAATGTTTTCAGCACAGTTACAGAGCTGTGTGATTGTCACCACAAGCCAGTTTCAGAACATTTCTATCACTCCCAAAAGGTCCCTCATTCCCATTTGCGTTTAATTCTTTCTCCCACTCCCAGTCCCAGGCAGCTACTAATCTCCTTTCTGTCCCTAGAGATTTGCTTTTCTTTGACATTTCATATAAATGGAATTGATATATGTAGCCTTTTGAGTCTTGCCTATTTTCACTTAGCATTCTATTTTTTGAGACCCTTCTATGTTGTACGAGGTAGCAGTAGTCTATTTCTTTGTTTCTGAATAGTATTCCATTACATGAATACGCCACATTTTGTTCATCTATTTACCAGTAAATTGGTATTTGGAAAGTCCTACTTTATGGCTAATATGAACAATGCTGCTGTGAATATTCGTGTACAAGTATTTGTGAGGACATATGTTTTCATTCTTCTTGAGTAGATACCTAGCAGTGGAATTGCTGGGTCTTACTGTAAGTCTGTGTTCAACTTGTTAAGAAAGTGAAAAACTGTTTTCCAAAGTGACTATATCATTTTACTTGACCTTTAAACAACATGTAAAGTTTTAGGTTTCTCTACATCCTTACCAAAACCAGTGAAAAAGAACATGTACAAAGGATAGTGGATGGCTGATCCATTGCAAATGTAGAAAAAGTAGAGGAATTTATCAGGAGAGCTTCATGTGGGTTGGAAGGTTTGGTGGTTGGAGCATGATGGGGCTTGCTTTTGATGGAACTTACTGTTTCCAGGGTCATCAGTTGAGAGTGGAAAGGAGGAAAGAAATGCATTGTTAGCTTGGAAAGAAAGAAGAAAGCAAGAAATTGACATCTAGAAGAGTGGCAGAGCTACAGAACTAGGGAAATGTGGTTAGACTGAAGGAGGGAGAGGAGCAAGGACATTTTCGGTGTATGCAAGGGAGTTAGTAATGCTAAGCTGGGAAAGGAGATGAGTGAGGATGTTAAGGAGTGACAGTCAGTGCAAAGGTGGTAAAGTCAAAATATTTGGGGACTTAGTGGGGCTGAAGAACTGTTGGGATTAAGATACAAGAAAGAAGGAGATACAAAGATAGGGCGTGCTGGTCAGGAACCAAGGTAATGCATGAGATGCCATGCACTGGTGATGACAATGTATGGTCATGAGAGATTCCAGTTAGACTATTAAAATAATCCATGCAAGAGACGATAGTGGCTGGGATGGTTAGCAGAAGAGATGGTGTAAACATGATCATATTTGGGACTGAAATAGGGTCTGAAATAGGGTGGAAAGAAGAGATCAGACCAATATTTAAAAACAAATAGTCTGCATGGATAGTGAAATAAGCAAGAATTATAGTAGAAGTAATGATGGAGAGACGAGAACCACATGCTAAAATATTCAAATAATGAAGGCAAGGATGTTTGGATTCTGGAGAGGGCTGCAACAGGAGAGGAATCTGGTTTCTGGTCGTATTACCTCAAGATCTTATCTTCAAAGTCTCTGTGTAGGGAAGGTGAGGGCAAAGGAGAAATAGTGGTTTGGAAACAGCAATAAAATGCAAGAAGGATGCTTAATCTGTTTTCAGACTCGCTGTATATGAAGTATGGGAAGCAAAAACTCTGCCAGGTGCCCGGTACAAAGCAGCTCCCTTTTGTAGTCGGTAGTAGAGGTTCTCGAGGTCTGGATCTCTTACTTTTTAAATTAATTCTTTGCCTTAACAAAATCTGTTGTGGCTTGGCATTTGCATTGCTTTAAATCCACTTTTAAGCATATTAATATTTTGGTTTGTTTTAAATGGCACTAAATATGTCCTGGGACACGAAACACACAGAAACATTCTTACACATATACACACACCCACACACTCACATGCACAGATCTTCAAGAATATTCACCAAGCAACTAAAAAAAAATGTCATTTTTCCTCAGAGTTACACATTTTGGGGGTGAGATGGCTGGTTCAAGTTAGTTCTCTTTCTGTGGCTGTGAACTTATATTTTCTCTATGTAAAGCTATTAGCTATAAAGTTATAACTATCAGAGGAATAAAAACTGGTACACGAATTCTCCATTTCCTTTTTTTATATTATTATACTTTAAGGTCTGGGATACATGTGCAGAACGTGCAGGTTTGTTACATGGGTATACATGTGCCATGGTGGTTTGCTGAACCCATCCACCTCTCATCTACATTAGGTATTTCTCCTAATGCTGTCCCTACCCTAGGTCCCCACTCCCCAACACGCCCCTGTGTGTGATGTTCCCGTTCCTGTGTCCATGTGGTCTCATTGTTCAACTCCCAGTTATGAGTGACCACATGCAGTGTTTGGTTTTCTGTTCCTATGTTAGTTTGCTGAGAATGATGGTTTCCAGCTTCATCCATGTCCCTGCAGAGGACATGAATTCATCCTTTTTTATGGCTGCATAGTATTCCATGGTATATATGTGCCACATTTTCTTTATCCAGTCTATCATTGATGGACATTTGGGTTGGTTCCAAGTCTTTGCTATTGTGAATAGTGCTGTAATAAACATACATGTGCATGTATCTTTATAGTAGAATGATTTATAATCCTTTGGGTATATATCCAGTAATGCGATTGCTGGGTCAAATGGTATTTTTAGTTCTAGATCCTTGAGGAATTTCCACACTGTCTTCCACAATGGTTGAACTAATTTACACTCCCACCAACAGTGTAAAAGCATTCCTATTTCTTCCCATCCTCTCCAGCATCTATTGTTTCCTGATTTTGCTGTTGTTGTTGTTTGAGGTGGAGTCTTGCTGTGTCACCCAGGCTGGAGTGCAGTGGTGTGATCTTGGCTCACTGCAACCTCCACCTCCCGGGTTTAAGCCATTCTCCTGCCTTAGCCTGCCAAGTAGCTAGGATTACTGACGCCTACCACCACACCTGGCTAACTTTTTGTATTTTCAGTAGAGACAGGGTTTCGCCACGTTGGGCAGGCTGGTTTTGAATTCCTGACCTTGTGATCTGCCTGCCTTGGCCTCCCAAAGTGCTGGGATTACAGGTGTAAGCCACCGCGCCCTGCCTGTTACCTAACATTTTAATGATTGCCATTCTAACTGGCATGAGATAGTATTTCATTGTGGTTTTGATTGGCATTTCTCTAATGACCAGTGATGATGAGTTTTTTCTCGTGTTTGTTGGCTGCATAAATGTCTTCTTTTGAGAAGTGTCTCTTCATACCCTTTGCCCACTTTTTGATGGAGTTGTTTTTTTCTTGTAAATTTAAGTTCCTTGTAGATTCTAAATATTAGACCTTTGTCAGGTGGATAGATTGCAAAAATTTTCTCCCATTCTGTAGGTTGTTCACTCTGATGAGTTTTCCCAATACCATTTATTAAATAGGGAATCCTTTCCCCATTGCTTGTCTTTGTCAGGATTGTTAAAGATCAGATGGTTGTAGACGTGTGGCATTATTTCTGAGGCCTCTGTTCTGTTCCACTGGTCTATATATCTGTTTTGGTACCAGTACCATGCTGTTTTGGTTACTGTAACCTTGTGGTATAGTTTGAAGTCAGTTAGCATGATGCCTCCAGCTTTGTTCTTTTTGCTTAGGATTGGTTCTGTATGAAATTTAAAGTAGTTTTTTTCTAATTCTGTGAAGAAAGTCAATGCTAGCTTGATGGGGATAGCATTGAATCTATAAATTACCTCGGGCAGTATGGCCATTTTCATGAATTGATTCTTCCTATCCATGAGCATGGAATGTTTTTCCATTTGTTTGTGTCCTCTCTTAGTTCCTTGAGCAGTGGTTTGTAGTCCTTCTTGAAGAGGTCCTTCACATCCCTTGTAAATTGTATTCCTGGGTATTTTATTCTCTTTGCAGTAATTGTGAATGGGAGTTCACTCATGATTTGGCCCTCTGTTTGTCTATTATTGGTGTATAGGAATGCTTGTGACTTTTGCACATTGATTTTGTATCCTGATACTGCTGAAATTGCTTATCAGCTTAAGGAGATTTTGGGCTGAGATGATGGGGTTTTCTAAATATACAATCATGTCATCTGCAAACAGAGACAATTTGAATTCTCCATTTTCTGATGTTATATTCCCTAGTGTCCCAGATATCATCAGCTTTTAGTTATAATATTGTCCTAGCAGTGTTAATGCTGGGACTGCCAGGCATTAATGCCATACCTGAACCTCTTGCTAAGCCCCTTTCCCCAGGATTTCTGGAACTTCTCCAGTGATCTTTTACACCTACCCTTGAAAGTCCTGCTTGTATCTCCCTGTGGCCTCTGTTGCTGTGGGAGCCAGCTGCCCTCATGGCTAGTGGAACCTCTATTCCTCCATATTCTGTGAGGTGTGTGCCAAGCTGAGTGCTGGTTTTCTCCTGCTTGAATCCATCACATGGTGTAGACCCTTGGCAATTGACGTGGACCCTTGATGCTCTTTGGATATAAGAAAGAGAATGTGCACTCCTTCTAGTTGTTAGGAATTGGGAGGGTCCCACAAGAGAATTGCTTGAGTCCTGACATGTTAAAGAGAGGATCATTTTTCAGTAAATTCCATAATCCCTTTTCTCCTAGCCTCATGCATCTATTTATCAGGGCAGCTGAGTTAAGGCAATTTCCAAACAGCTTTGTCATAAAGAATGTAGAAACTGTGACTCCCCTCCCACTTTGAGACCCTGTTGCTGAGTCTATTCATCATAATTGAGTTCTTTTTTAAAATGTCAGATTCTGTCCCATGGCCCTACAATCTCTCACTGCAACCTGACTTCAGTGACAGCCTCTTCCACCCAGTCCCTAAAGCAAAGGGAGTCCTTTAGCAATTTCTGCATATATCTCGGTGCCAATTGTGGATCCTGTGTAAGTTTTTTCTTCTTTCTCTCAATTTTTCTGACTCCACCCCACCCTCGGCCTCACTGGCACTGCTGTGGATCAGGGGATGGAAGTAGATGCTTAGTGGGAGGGGTGTTGCCACCTCCACCATAAAGGAACACCTACTGACATCTCATTATGCCTCTGTTCCATCAGATCAGACAATAGAATCTCATCTAGGCACAAGCTGAGGCAAAAATTCATATTATGAGCATAGGGACCTTCACAAAGAATGGGTAGAACCTAGACCTAGGCACATTCCATTTCCTATCACTTTTGACTCAACTGGGTTAGACCCAAGTTACTCAGTCTGATGTAAATCACAACTTCCTTTCAGTCTTAGTTCTCATTGATCATACTTCCAGTAGGTCCCGGGTAGCCCAGTAGGCCATTGTTATTAAAAAGCATATGGTTTTCAAGCATTTTTTTCTCACAAGTACTTACAAATGTATCCCCCTCAAAATGTAAAAGGTAAAATTATGATAATAGTAAACCTAGAGAACGCACAATAGTAAAAAAAAAAAAAAATCAATGATCTTATAATCCACAGATTTCATGGAGTTGTTACTATTTCTATTTTGCTTTCCCCTCATGCCTCTGTGATTTCTTAAAAATTGAATTGGGGATCATATGTAATTTCATACTTTCCTCTAAAAATATTAAGTGTTATAAAACCAGAGATTTAAGATTCTATTATTGATTAATTTGATTGAATAAGTAAAAAGACAAAATAAAATTTTATTATAGCTAATATAAAACATCTCCATTACTGATTTTTCTTTGAAGCAATCTTGGAAGCTTCTTTCAGAGGCTGACCCTTTCGTCATCTACAACTTCATCTACCACCCCAAGAAAAAGAAAAAACAGTGAAATAAAAAAATGTGAGGTGACATTTTCAATTTTTGTCCTGCCTCAATGTAACGGAAACCCTTTGCCTTCACTTCCAGTGAGTAAGTGGCCAGTTGCTATGATTGGTAGGTTCCATTGCGACCCTGAGATGCTGGGAAAGGGACAAATCATAAATGCTACTCAATAATTCTGATTTTAGTGAGATTTTAATCTCCACCCAGGAGATGCCTGCAAAATGATTCACTGGTGCTTTGAACAGGGTTGGCCAACTCTTATTTCAAGAGAATTGAGAAAAGGGGATTTATGATGACACAGTCTGCCTGTTTTCCAGGCTGATGTTTGCAATTTGTTTTTGAGAGCAGGTCAGTTCTGCTGCTATTTCATTCTCCTGGCAGGCCTTTGCCTTCCACACGGCAGGGTCACTTCATGTAGG
This sequence comes from Pongo pygmaeus, assembly GCF_028885625.2. NCBI lineage: Eukaryota > Metazoa > Chordata > Mammalia > Primates > Hominidae > Pongo > Pongo pygmaeus. Next base: position 81,477,139 of record NC_072373.2, on the reverse strand, counting down.
AAATTAGCTAACAAACTTGAGATTGGCAAGAAAGACAGGCACATAAATTCGATGTAATAAAGAATGCATTAAGGCAAACTTCCTTCAAAAACAAAAAATACGCACTTATTTTTGACTTATATGTACAATGACAATGGGTTATATGAATAAAGGGCTCATACATGCTGATTTCTAGAATGACTGCTGTCCCACTATCCTTTTTCATTTTACCCCTCTAACACCTCCTCTTTCATGCTTAAATTGGGAACAGAAATGTAAAAATTAAGCATGACAGGAAAAATTGTTCATCTGGTTCAGGAGGAGCTGAGACAAATTGTAAGTTAACAATCTGACAGGTAAAGCTGCTGCTCTTCTGAAATTTACTGTCCAATTTTGCAGCTCAAATTGGATTACAACTTTTTGTATCCAGTGCCGTTTTACAAAAGGAAAGTATTCAGGCTGATCTTGCTCTGTGACTTGAAGCCTACTGCCCTGCCCTGCCCTGTCTTGCAAGGCAAACTAGGCAGATAAGTCCCATGCATAGCAGTACTGATAATGGACCATGGAGCTAAGGGCCTCTCTTATTCCTTTCACAAGCCAGTAGCACACATGGTTGGTGAATTTGCCATTTTTTGTGATCGTCAGAGAGTCATATATAGCAAATATATATTTCAGTCGACAAGCAAAAGTGTGCAAGAAACAACTTTCTTTGTTTTCCAAATCTCTACTTAATGTTATTTTCAAGCCCATTTCACTAAGATTGAACAATGTAGTCTCAATCAATTTGGAGTCTCCTCTTCCTCCTGCCATTCTAACCCTAGACTTGAGTCTAAGTCTCAGGCGATATGAGTAAGGCTGACACTTCCTGACAAGAGCTCATCCCAACCTTGGTGCACACAGGTACCCACTGTTCCATACGGGTCGTCACTGGGACATCCCTAAGTCATGTCCACGTGACTCTTTCCTCTACTTCTGAACTATGGAGTTATCCTGCTGCTTTTGTGCCCCATTAGGGGTTCCAGAATTTCTGGTAGGGGCCTAAAGCTCTAGCAGAAATTGCTATCCATCTGCATAGTATGTGGTCCTGTCCAGAAGAGCAATCCTCTTGCTCATCTCATTATCCAAGACCTAGTTCATGCCTCACATACTCCACGAGTCCTCTCCTTTTAACTCAGAAGCCCATTTTTCTCTTTTTTCCCTTTAAGATCCTGTAGCACTGGGCCGGGCTCATGCCTGTAATCCTAGCACTTTGGGAGGCCAGGGGGTGGGGGTGTGGATTGCCTGAGGTCAGGAGTTCGAGACCAGCCTGGTCAACATGGTGAAACCCCATCTCTACTAAAAATACAAAAATTAGCCGGGCCTGGTGGCGGGCGCCTATAATCCCAGCTACTCGAGAGGCTGAGGCAAGAGAATTGCTTGAATCCGGGAGGCAGAGGTTGCAGTGAGCCAAGATCATGCCATTTCACTCCAGCCTGGACAAAAGAGCAAAACTCTGTCTCAATAAATAAATAAATAAATAAATAAATAATAAATAAAAAGAAAAATAAAAAGATCCTGTAGCGCTCATCTAGCACTTGTTATGAAGGAACTGTCTTATCGTTGAGCTTTCCATGAATGCTTGCAGGACATTTTAGGGATAGGCTTCATCACCTTTACAGTCTAATGAGCATCCTTATGCCTTCCTCATATAAATTAGTACTCCATCTTGAAGTTGAAAAGTCCACATGCTCATGTAGAGAGGCAAAGAAAGGAACCACAGGTAATGGGAGAAGAATGAAGGTTCACGTTGTAGGTTATACAGATCATGCATCAACAAGTAAAAAAACATGCCACACATATATTTTATCTTCTGCACTACATTAATAAGCTCAAAGGCAACGTCTCTGTATTAACCATCTTTTGTTTATTTCAGCCCAATGACTCATTTGATGGATGATAGTTGTGCTGTACGCTGACCCAATTACAAGTGCAATGAAATCACAAGGAGGAAATTAAAAAATAAAAATTCCCACCAGAATATTTATTCTCAAGATAAATCGGGAAACAGTATCTATGAATATGATTAATAGATAAGCCCAAAGATGATTCCTCTATCATCCCTTTATTGGTAACTCACAGCAAGTTTGGTTCAATTCAGTCTAAGTTTGTTGACTTTCTACATATTGCTGCTGTATGAGTCTCTGATGATACAGAGAAGAGACAGACATGATTGTGGGATTACAGTGCTTGGAATTTCTTAGCAGGTGGGCATGCTACATAGATATAAATATGCATACAGATATTCAAGAAACTATTATTTTCTTAAATAAAATACTCATTTTTGAGGACAGTGCCCCAAGAGGTATTTTAGTTGGAGAAAAAAAACATATATATAAGGTATGGTGCTTTCAGGTGGGCTGGAAGTGGGCCACAACTTCTCAAGCCAGGAAGCTCATCCAAAAACAAAACAGATGCTGTTTAGGGGTAGTTAACTAAGGAGCAATTTTATGCTAAGGTGCAGTTTTATGCTAAGGAGCAATTTTATGCTGTATACAGACCTTTATTAAAAATCCAAAGGTTCGCTCTTATTTGGGCAGGTCTTGAATTGGGTACACATACATGTGCATAATTATCTAAACCCAGGCATTTTCAAAAGCAAAAGGGGCACTATTAATAATTATGCTGTGACGAAAGAAGGCATAAACCTGAAAGTATGGCTTTCCAAGTCTTGCGGAACTGACTGTCAGAGTTAATGAAAATAATATAAGGGCTAACTAAAACAAACAATGACACCTCTGAAACAAACCTCTCCTGAATGGAATATCACAGCTGCCATAGAAGTAGTCATTTCCCATTTGTGGTAAGAATGAACAGGTCTCCCCAGAATGATTCTACAAACATATTTGCTTCCTCCAGAATTCACTGTTTGCAAATTCCCTGACCTGGGGGTTTACTGTTCCCAGATCTGAAGTTATCACAATATTTACCTGGTCTTGGGCTGATAGGAAAAAAAACTTTAGAAAGATGACGAATATTAGATACCAAGGAAACAGTATTATTTGAGTGTGTTTCTTTGCATGAGGCATTGAATTTGTGAGTGATGCTGAGGTTTGAATGTATATTTATGTAACTTCACTGTAGGCTATTTTAATAGCATTACATGTTATTCCTTTTATAAAATAGTATATAATACTTCTTGTAGATCATTTTAAAAATACAAAAAAATACAGAAGAAAATAGAATCATATGTAAACCCTAGAGAGAGAACATTTTGCTATCTTTCCATTGGTGTATTTCATGTAGTTGAGATTATACTGTACATGGAGTTTTTTCCTCCCTTTCCATCTACTATTATACTATCTTAATGCAATTATTATGCAATATTCAATAATGATATCTAATGTTTATGGATGCTAATATATATGATATAATTTAAACCATGTGACAGTCCTACAAGGTAGGCATGTTCGTGAACCCATTTTGCAGATGAAGAAACTGGGCAGTTTGGTAAGGGAATTTGTTCAAGGTTTCACTACACTTAAAACAGATCTTGGGATTGAACCAAATCTAAATGATACCAGAGTTCAGTTCCTTAACCAACAGGCTGTGCTGTATCAGTTAAGTTTTTGTTCTGAAAATAGAAGCCACTCTAAGTTGTTTTCACTATAAAGGAATCTGACATAGGGAATAAGGCTTATACAACCTTTATATATGCCTCCCATTGGAAGGAAACAATGGTCAGGATGGCTCTAGATCTAGAAACACAGACATTGCAGTGATATCACTACTACTGAGCTTAGCTGCTTGCAGCACCTGGGAGCTGCTGACAAAGCCCCACATCAGCCATTTGCTGATACCCAGACACATGCCTAGATCTTCTACTAGAAGCAATGGCCCATCTTTTCCTTCTGCTTTGCAAACTTCACAAAGCGCCACCCCAATGATGTTCAAACAGGGACTTGAGAAACGTGATTTCCATGCTTTCAGCCCCTGTCGTACAAGGGGAAAGCTTAGAAGGACAGAAAGGATACTGAACATCCACAGATAATATCAGGCTCACAGGTTATGAGACAAACCATGATTTACCTAATTTTTTCTATCATTGTGCATTTAGGTTGTTTCCTAGCCTGTGGCTACACATTTCACTGGCTCATATGCCCACCTGCATATATATTTTAGCCACACACACAATTTCAGTTCTCCCAGGGAGAACTGAATATACAGGTGGGCATATGACCCAGGCAGAACTGAAATTGGAGTATGTGGTTAAGATATATCCCAGGTGAGCTCACAAATGTTCTGCTCTTCCACTCCTGGCCCCCTGCTGATGCTTACTGTCCAAACAGCCGCTTGAGGGCAGCACCTCCCCACTACCACAGATGCTGGCACCTGGCATGGTGATGCTGGCTTGTCTCCCTAGGCTAGGTCTCCTTATCTTCCCAAAGCTGCAGACCCTCAGGTTGCTAAGGCACATCGTCATCCGTCTGTGCTGAACCCAACCAAGGTTCTTCACCAAGTGAAGAATGCTCTGCATTAAGTCTTCTAACTTCTTCCCTGAGTACTAAACAGAGTTTTCAGGCCTCTGTGTCTCATTCATGGAAACAGCTTCTTTAGTGTCTGAGGGTGATTCTCTCTCCCCTTGTGGCTAGACTGAGCTATGGGCCTGGTCAGAGGCAGATGTCTCATTGCCTGCCATCTACTCATCTCTATCGCTTGATGCCCAATCTCTGAGAAATTCTTTCCTTGATGAAAATCAACTCATGGGAAAAAAAAACTCCAGTTAACTGCCAGCTCTGACACTTCACAACACACGCATTTATTGTTTGAACCCTTAGGTTCAGAAACTTTCTATGTATCTACTGCTACAATGAAAATTTTGGCCATCACTCTTTGTTCACATTCTCTCCTTAGAGAAGGCTGTGATACATATTGGCAAATTTCTTCCAAAAGATCACACCAATTTATGCTTTCACCATCCAGTGACAGTGCCTGTATTTGTACCCTGGTCACTGCACTCTCCACTGAATGGTATTTTATCTATCTAAGGAGACATTATATTTATGTGTGTGTCCATGCATATATATATTTATATGTGTGTGCGTGTATATATGTATAAGGGTGTGTATTTCCCTCAGGATGTTCTTCGCTCCATATTAAAATAAATCATGCCCCAATTCTCTCTGCTATATCCTTGAAACCCAAAACACTGAGCTGTCCAAAAATGTGAGAATGGCAACAGCCCCAACATATCTGTTTAGTCCATTGTAACTGTGATCATTGCAGTTGCTGATTGATTGCAAGGTATTCTTCCAGAGGTTGAAGGGGTATATCGCTAAGGAGTAGGTTTAACTTCAAGTGACCAAAAAGCCAAAATAATAGTGGCTTAAACTAGATAGATTTTTTTCTCTGTCCTCTAGGGACAAAATCAGTAGTTAACCAGGCCAAGGCTGGTATGAGATCCCTGGAACCCAGGTTCTTTTCATTTGTAATTCTCAAGTTTGCATCCACTTTCCATCCAGCAAGAAGAAGAAAAGAAGATGTGTTTCTTCCTTCAAAAGACATTTTCTAGAAGCTGTATGCATAACCCCAAGAATATAGGTAAGTTCAGCTGCAAGAAAGTATGGGAAATTCAGTCTTTATTCTATGTAATTGTTTTCCAGCTAAAAATAAGAGGAGTTAAGTAAAGAATAGATATAAAGAGACAAACAGAAGTCTCTCACCTGGAGGTATATGATATGATGTCTGTTCTTAAATTACCCACAATTTACTTATTTCCTGGAAAGCCAGTGTTCCTCTTTTATATGGTAAACAAAATGTTGTGGATAATGGCCTATTTCTTTCTTTCTTTTAATTATAGTCTGATTTTCCTTTGACATAGATTATAGTTTCAGAGATGCTTCACATTCATTTTGGACTTCAAGTGGCTGAAGTTTCTCATACTTTACTTTGTTTCCTAGCCAGGCTCTCTGTCTGGCCATTATTTAATCTTAGAATAAACACTCAAATGCAGCTGGTAAGTTGTGAGCCTGAAGGTTTGTTTCATATCTTTTCCTTGACAAAAGAAGGATGAAACTGTACTAAAACACAAGGAAGTAAAGAAACTGAGAAAGAGGGAAATGAAGAAAATGAGTATAACCTCCATTATTCAAATTAAAAAACCTACTTTGGCCATTCCAGTGAACTTTAATGGAGGTACACATCAGTGGGCTCAGGGCAGTTTACAGAGGCAGGATTTCACCATGGTACTATATGTATCTTGTACATCTCATAAAATGCACACAGCAAAAAATTAAGGTAATATAATTTAATAAGTTACTGGTGAGGATGAGTAAAGATGGTGATATAAGCTTTATTGACTAGCAACCTTAAATAAATAACAGGTATATCTTGGGCAATGAATCCCAGAAGTGTTTCTTATCACTCATAACCGCTTGGCAAATGGTCTTTCTGCTGTCCAATTGGTTGGGAAAAATTTCCCTATTTAATTTTACATCCATCTTTATTTCCAGCTTTCTCATCTTTTGCCTGAACCATGCATATATGCAGTGTGCCTTACTCAAGAAGCATTTTCTAAATGAAGCAATTTGTGTATAGTTGATACCCAATTCAGATATATACATTGATTGAGGGCTTTTGTCTGAGGATTGTATTACTAGAATGTGCTTTTAAAAAAAATCTATATACCACATCTACTAGGATGGCTATAATAAAACAAAACCAGAAAACAACAAGTATTGGTGGGGATGTGGAAAAACTAGAATTCTCATACATTGCTGATGGGAGTGTAAAATGATGCAGTCCTTATAGAAAATATTATAGTTTGGTGGTTCCTCAAAGATCTAACCATAGAATTATAGTATAACCAAGAAATTCTACTCTGAAAAAGAATTGAAAACAAGAAGTCAAACATATACTTGTATGTCAATATTCATTGCAGCATTATTCACAATAGCCAGAGGTGGAAACAACCCAATGATCCAGCAACAGATGAATCAATAAACAAATGTGGTACATATGTACAATAAAATATTAGTCAACCATGAAAACGATGAAGTTTTGATATATGCTACAATACGGAAGAAACCTAAATACATTATACATAATGAAATAAGCCAGACACAATAGGACAAATATAGTATAGTTCTACTTATATGAAATATCTAGCGTAGGCAAATTTATAAAAAGAACATAGATTAGAGATTACCAGTGGCCTAGGGAGGGGGAATAGGGAGTTACAGTTTAATGGGTACAGAGTTTCTGTTAGGTGAGATTAAATAGCTGTGGAGAAAGACTGTGATAATGATTGCATAACATGATGAATGTAATTAATGCCACTAAATTATTCACCTAAAATGATTAAAATTACAAATTTTATTATATGTGTTTTACCTTAATAAAAAAAAATTACTTTAATCTTTCACATTTAAATGGGTCTATGGTTTGAGTTGGTCCCCTTCAAATCTCACGTTGAAATTTCATCCCCAAGGTGCTGGTGTTGGCAAGTGGGTCCCAGTGGGAGGTGTTCGGGTCATGGGGGAAAATCCCTCATGAATGGCTTGGTGCTGTTCTCATGGCAGTGAGTGATTCTCCCTCTGGCCAGAATGGATTAGTTCTCATGGGAATGTTCCCACAGGAGTGGGTTTTTATAAAGCCAGGATGCCCCCTCGAGTTTTGCCTGTTTGCAGATGTCTGCTTCCCCTTTGACCTCCATCATGTTATGACGCAGCTCTAAAGCTCTTTCCAGAAGCCAAGCAGATGCTGGCACCATGCTTCTTGTACAGCCTGTAGAACTGTGAGTTAATGAACTTCTTTTCCCTATAAATTACTCAAGCTCATGTATTCTGTTATAGAAACACTAAATGGACTAAGAGAAATAGTATTCCATTTATAGTTTACAAAGGTTTGCCATATCTGATTTAATTCTCTTATCCCCACAAAGTGGGCAGAATATCTAGTATTCCCTGAATCCACTTGACCCCTACTTGCCCTGACCCTGCTTTAATGATGGTAAAGCTGAAGTTTAGAGAACTTAGTGAGTTGCAGAGCCAACATTGGTACCCAAGTCCTTAGACTCCCTGCTCAGAGTTCAAGTGTTGATCCTCTTAAGAATTCAAGTCTTGGAAATCGTCCTGAGGTCATTGATCTGCAGGTGCCCTTACGTAAGCTGTCACTATAGACATTTAGCCTCTGGTTAAGATTGGCCTCCACCTCACCTCCACTTTGGGCATCTGAATATCTGACTGAATGATTGTTTGGGGTGTCAAAACAGGCCTGGAAAGAGATTTAACTTCAGAGTTCAAGGTGCTCTATTCATTAAGATGAAGATGCACAAGGAAAAGATACCCAAAATATTAAGTAGCTAGAGTGGATCCAATGACTCCCAGTACTGGGGCACAACGTGAATCAGTATGGGAAACTAGGACTTAAGACATCCTGGGAATTGTTGTTCAGGGCCTAAGACTTTAAGAATCATTGGAAGCCCATTCTACCTATTTAATCCTCACAACAATGGGGGTAGGGAGAGGAGCAGGAACTGTTTTCCATATTTTATAGCTTAGGGAAGGTTGGTGCTTGTCTAAGGTCATACAATCAGAGGGTACCAAGATGAAAATAGAACTCAGGTGTCTGGACTTCTAGATCAGGGCTCTTTCCATTAGGTTGCAGCTGACTTCTTCTAGGAGACCAAGTCCAATGCCCAGTAAATGCCATGTAGAAGGCGGCTGTTACTATTCTAAGTTTCAGGCAGGGGATGGGGACAGCCAGAAGTGGAGTGTAGGGATGCCATCCCAGATATGGAGTCATTTTTCATGACTTATGCCGCTCTAACTGGCATAAACAAGACATAGCTGAAGATTAAATGTCCTGAACATTATTAGTCCATTAGATTTCTTGACACCTTTTCCCATAATGCTGTCTTGTTTACATTCCCAATCAGGTTCTGCTTATCAAGTTTCTAAAATGTTCATGAGGAGTTGTTCTCTTCCTTACCAATCTCCAAGGAGCAAATACTCTCTTGTATACTTTGGGAAGAAAAAAATATTTCTTTTTAATTGAAAGCTCAAGTTGCCAAGAAGAAATTGCTTTACCACCTCTACCCTTGTTTTGCGGTGCCAACTTGTCCCAGTCTGCCCCGAACTTTCCTGGCTGAAAGTCTGTGTCCTCCCCTTAATCTACGGAAAACTGGGGTGGTTGATCACCCTACCATGAACCTAATTTTCTTCACTAGTTCCCCTTCCTGAATCCATACCCCTTCTGTTCCTATATTTAAGACTAGCTTTTGAGAGCTGGATCCTGCTGGGATTGGGAGCTTGATCACAGCAAATAGGAATCTTAGGGGTTAGTCCTGGGCAGAGGGTGATGTGGCTTTTTTGGCTTTCCCAGCCTAGGTATGTTGTGTTGATTGTAAGCAGTTCCTTCTTCCTGCCTCTGCAGGTGATGAACCCCACCCTATAAAATGCTTTGTCCTCACTAGAAAGACATTCTGTGGCTCAATTCCATCTAACAAAGGCAGATGGATCGGTGAACTGGGCTTGATGGTCTTTGCTCTGTAAGACAAGGAGAATCCACATGAAGGTGAAGTGCAGATGTTTTAGGGCCTGAGCTTCCTGGGGTGAGACTTCAAAGGCTCTCAGGAAAGCAAGAGAGTGGCTGTGGCTGGTCAGAGGCAAAAAGAGGAGATGTTGGCGCCATTCACTCTCGCCAGCAGGAAACTGGGACTAGCCCATGGCCCCAGGGAAAATTCTTAATATTTTCACTGTAGAACATTCTAGTAAAGCCAGGCGGGAAGCAATTACTGACAAGGTCAGTCTATGAAGTGAGGTAATTGAGAAGATTTAGCACAAACCAGTGTGTCCTTCATTTCTCTTGGCAAAGTAGATTTGATGATTTTGGCTGGCTTTACCCGGCTGGCGATTGTCGCAGCAGGTTGGGTGAGGCGCTGTGCTAGCAGAGAGGTCAAAGCACTGACTCACAGGCCTCCTTCTCAAGTGTCCTATTTCCTTAGGAAGAAGAGTTCGCTGTCCATGGTTAGATCAGGCTGCCTTTCTGACCTGTCACAGGGTATTTGTTGTGCTGGATTTGTCGTTTCAGGGCATGACTATTTGACAGCTCCTGAGAGGAGGACAACCTAGTAGCATTTCAGCTTTCACTGTCTCGCCCGGGGTTTTAATGATAGAGATGAATTCACTGCATGTGTGCACGGGGCTTATGTAAGCTGCAAGCAGTAGCGCAGAGTGGAGAATGGGAAGACATGCGGGGGCGGCACCGCAGTGCAGATCAGAGCTTGGAGAGCTGGGCTGAGTTCGCAGCACATGGAGGTGCAGCGACTGCAGGCTGCAATGCAGAGCCAGTCAGAGAGCCTGCAGCAGGGGCAGAGGGGCAGCTTAGGAGCTTCTAGGGGTGGTGCTGGGTCATAAAGCCCTAATTTGGCCCTGTTCAGAGGGGAGGGCTGGGAATGGTGGGGAATACTGCCCTACTGGGGCTTGTTTGTGACAATGGGTGGGGTATGAAGTGTGGGAGGTTGCTGAGGAGACAGAGGGGAGAGGGAAAGACCAGATGCCCTGGAGCTGCGGTGGAGGGGTGCGGTATTAAAGCAGCAGGCCCCTGTAACTGATTAGCTGAACAATTTCACTTTATGGGCTTCTCCTTTTCTGTCTGCTCAAACTACTCCTTCCTCCCCACCGTCACCCCTGCTCCCCCGCCGCCCTCCAAATTCTTTCTTCTTTATAATCCCAGCCAGACTGCTCCCCATCTTGGACTTTCCTAAACCACGGCCTACAGTTGCCCACCCCAGCACCTAGTAAATAGCACCTTTCCTTGATGTGTCAGTGGGCTGATGGGCAGACATCTCTGCTGGAGTCATCTTGTTTGAGGATGCTCAGGATCTCAGCTGAGTGGCCACCTCCATGTAACACCAGTCTGCCCCAATCCCACAATCTTTATTTGAGCTTATTCTGCATAAGGAACTGGGCTAGTTCCTTCAGGGAATGTTGCTGCCCTCTAGGGCTGGCAAGATAATGGTAAGAAATAGGACAAGAGCTCAGATAAATAAAGCAACCAGCCAAACATGGTACCTGAATACCTAGAGAAAGATGCAAAGTGCTGTGGGTGTGTGTGTGTTTTCTATAGGTTCAAATACCTAACATCTCTTTTTTTCCAGCTGATTTACTGCTTTGCAGGAACAGTATATGGATTATTTTTTTTTCTGATCTCTAAATCCGATGGGGTTTTCAATAGGGCAAACGCTAGAGGTATATCTCAGTTTCTGTTACTCTCTTTTTGATCTAGCAGAGAAAGCTTGCCTTTAAAATCAGACAGACCTGGGTGTAAATCTTGGCACTACCACTTACATGCTTTGTGATGTGGGGCAAGTAACCCCACTTGCCATCTGTTTTTCCATCTGTAAAAGAGGGATTAAATAAAAAGTGGTTAAGGAGCACAGGCTCTGGGGTTAAACTGTCTGGGCTTGAATCCAGAATCCACCAAGTACTGTGTGATCTTGGGTAAGTTGCTTAACTTCCTGGTGCGTCAGTTTCTTCATCTGAAATATGGGAATAATAATAGCACCTATCTCATAAGGTTATTGTAATAATGCAATATGTCAATACATGCAGGGAGCTTAAAATAGTGGCTGGTATAGAGTAAGTGTCTTCTAATAATGATGGAATCAATATCAGTTATATCACAAGGATGCTGTGAGATATAAATTAGACAACATACATAAAAATATCTGGAAAATACATATGAATATCTCTGAATATCTTCTTCACTCATTTATCATGAGTTGGAAACCACAGAAAAGCCTTCTGTTCTAACATTTTGTGGCACATAATTTAGTCTAATATGAACAGATTTTTTTTTCTTTTTTGCCACTTTTCTTTAAAAAAATGGAAACTTAAGTTGATATAGTGAGTGATTACCAATATGATATAATAACTGTTAACATTAAATCAAAAAGTTATGATAAAGTACAATTTTCAAAAAGGTAAAGTCATGACTCACATGCAAATGTAACATGAATAAATGTCAGAAATTTTACTTAACCCATTAATTAATCAGGGAATGAGTAAGATGCTAAAATGAGTTCAAGGAGAATTTGAAGAATACAGACACACACACACACACACACACGCACACACAATCAGGAGTGCTGAAATGAATTTGCTAAAAGGATAAATGACGAGTTAATGGGTGCAGCACACCAACATGGCACATGTATACATATGTAACAAACCTGCATGTTGTGCACATGTACCCTAGAACTTAAAGTATAATAATAAAAAAAAAAACACAAACAACTGAAAAAGGTAGAAAACTGATTAATAGCCTACAATGCTATAAAGTCAAATGTTTGGCATTAACTTGTTTTACAGGATGAAAATCAATCAAATTTCTACCAATTTACTTGCATTTCTCTAGATAAGAATAATTTACTTTACTCTCAGTTTCTAAAACTTAAATTCTTTTCCTTCAGGGTTGTAAAATTAACTAGTGAATGAAAACAGTGAAAGGTGCACACCCTGTGGAATCAGATGACCCCCGAGAGTCTGCTAGCCAGTGCTCATCCCCTCACTGAAAGGGCCCCCAGAGCCTCATAATTCAAGGCAAATTAAAGAGAAAATACCTTTGGAGTTAGATATGGGAGTTTAATTTGTGAAAAGTATACTTGTCAGTTGATTTTATAACATAAGGAGAATCTGCATTCGTGCTGTTACCTTGTCACACATCTTGGATTCCTAGGTTCAAGACCACCATCCCTAAAATGTGAGATATCTGTAGAGGCCACTGAAGTGATGGCTGGTGCCAGAGGCTGCTTTTTGCTGACTGACTTCTCAGAGAGACTCCATCGCCTGATAACTCCTCTTCCAGTGGCGTTGCAGTCTTGAGAGAGAAATCATGCCACAAGTCTCCAGGGCCTGAAATAGGAAACCCAAGAGAGGTGGGGAGATCTAGACCTCAGGTAGTAGGTTGATGGATGCTAAGCTGCTGGGCCACAGTTCAGGGTAGCTCTCTCTTCAGACTTCTTTCTGGGGCTCCCAGTAGTGCCCATCACAAGTCCCTGAGCCGTATTCGTATTAACATGTTCATAAAGTAGCAGAAAATTTCTCTGACTTTTTAAATCACTTTGGGTATAATCATGGGCTAGTGGAGATGCTTAGAATGAGCATGATTAGGATTCCCTGGAAAGTTTTCTCCAAGAACTCAGGCTGAGTATGTCCTTACTTTCCAAAAGAGAGTCAGCTATGTTCCCCAAAGCATGGCCTGAGAGCCCCCTAAGTGTCAATCACTTTGAATGTTACCTCCAAACTCATGCGGATGGGGACACTTAAATAATCAGTGGGCCAAATGCTCTCTTTTCTCCTTTTTTGGAGCTGAGACCAGCCAGTTTCTCAGTCACCAATGGGAGGAGAAAGGGTAAGGGAGAGACGGCAGACACAGAGGCTCTTGGTTTGAGATACTGGGTGATATGGCAAATTGACCACAGTGCTCCTCTATTCCTTTTGAGTTTGGGGGAACCAGGGAGAAGTGAGGGCAAACACAGTGGAGTAAATCAAGTGTGATTTATTCATGGACTGGCAAGGAGCTCTCTCTTTCTTGCTTGGGCCACATAATTAAATCTAATTAATGGAAAGTGATTGTAGAGGGAGTTCAAAGCCTATTTCCAGTTGTCATTATCCAAAGACAGCAATCAAAATGTAGATGAGCTATCTCTATCTTACCCCAGGAGGGAAACATGACTTCTTGATAATGAAGGGGAAATGGCAAATGGATGCTGCTTGTGGCTTCCCTATCCACAGTGGCTGCCAGGGTGATGGTGGGGAATGGAGGACCAGCAGACCCATTTTGTGTTCTGAAATGATGCCACCCTGTCTCCACTGTCTGCTTTCTGCCAGGACAGCCTAAGTGCTGCACTAATGCTCTCTTCTCACACTGTTGGGAGAGAGGCAGGAGGCCAAGGAGTTTTGTTTCTTCCTCCCTTCACCCCAACCTCAACAAAGATGAGCAGCTAAGTAGCTTTCCCCAAAGTACAACAGACAATCAGGATTTTTAACCAGAAAGGGCACTTTGGAGGATTGCAGTTTGGCAGCATTAGAGATCCACTCTCATTCTGACCTTCAATCTAAATAATTAGAGGCTTCTCATCTAACTAAACAAAGAAGATCTGGGGCAGCATGGAACAGAATTAGAAATAACCACCGGGAGGTCCGAGCCCAGCCTGAGGAGGACAGCCGGGTGCCATAGCCCAAATGGGAGAAAACAAATCAGATGGAGGCAGACATCTTCCCAATCTGCATCTGTTTTTATTATTTTTGAAAAACAGAAAAATGACTCCCAACAAACCCCTCTAAGAACAAATCAGCCTGGGATGAAATTTCCAGTGCACCTCTTTCCCTGACAGGATCATAAATTAACCCTGGGCTGCAGCGGCTGCTGGGGCATCACTCTGGCTGCTTCCAGCCTGTCCCGGGAGAGCCCCCTATGGCCCCTCCCTCTCCGCCTATGTCAGCCCCACTAAATTTAGCTCTTCCAGCATGTGCACAGTTTATATTTAGTGCCTAAAAGTCAGAGTTCAATGTACAATTCATCAAGTCATCAATCATCCCTCCATCCAAGCGACACATTATAGAAAAATCCTTTCAAAAGACTCGCTTGCTCTCCACAAGGGGTAGAAGCCATTCTAAGAAGGAATTCACTGGGCCGGAGGGGTGTTCTCCTCACTCTGGTGTGTGAGGAGTGCCTGAGAATGCCAAGCCTGGAGTGGGGGTGAGTGGAGAGGGGAAGAAGAGAGGGAGGGGGAGGACTCAGAGAGTGGACAGCAAGCCCTGCTACACTGAGTCTGTCCATGCTGAAATTCAGGCAGCTGGCTGTGGGTCTTAAGGCCCCTGCTTAGATACCCGTTCCTGTTGGGAGCTTGCCTTGAGACCCTGCAAACAAATTAGGAGGCACCCGCTGCACACATTGTTTTCTCTGCCACTCTCAATAGCAGCAAACAAATCACCCAGGATGTTGCTGAAATGCAGATTCCCTTTTGGTATGTTCAGGGTAAGATCCTGCACTTCTAACAAGCTCCCATGAGATTCCCAGGCTGCAGGCAAGGTCCACAGTTGAGAGGCAAGGGCCCTGCTGTAATCGCCTGGAAGCGGAAACATGCTATCTTCTGTCACAGACCGTAAACTCCCTGAGGGCATTGACCTCACATGCCCCCAATACACAGTCAGTGCTCAATAAATATTTTTAATGTATGAAAACAGTGATCTGATTCCTCAGGAAGGTCTTCTAAAGCCATCTCCTATTTTGATTCACTAGCAACAGGAGCAGCTAAAACATATAGGACTTTATCATTGACAAAGCATTTTGAGGTTTACTTTAATCCTTATAGTCACCTCATGAAATATTATTGTTGTTATCTTAAAGTAATTTGTAATAGAAAAAAACCTGAGAGAAATTAAACGATTTAGCAAAAATCACACAGCTTCAAAGCACAGAGTCAAGAATCAAATTTTGGCCTTCTGGTTCAAAAGCCCAGTCATGGAGCTCAGTGGCACTGCGGATGTGCCCTTGGCCAGGGATGGGACAATGTGCCTCCTCCAGAGCATGGCCCAAGAGTGAGGCAGTTTTGACTCTTCTTTGGGGTCCTCTAGAGACTCTGGAAAGGAGCTTAGGCCTGACGCAATGTCCATGGAGGGGGGCCAGAGCTGTTGTTGATCTCAAGGAGTAAAAGGCTTGGGTAAGGCAGTGGAGGGGCTGCTCTGAGGCAGAGCTGATGCCAGGCTGACCAGCTGCAGCAAGCTCAGATGTTCCCTCAGGGGATGAGCATGTATGTTCATGGGTGAAGGAGGATGTTAGGTGAGGAGAAAGCTAGCAGGTCTTCATTTATACCACACCCCACAACTACCACCATGACTGCAGGGCAATGGAACTGTACCCAAGTGAGGGAGAGATCCCAGTACATGGGCAAGAAGGCTTGTGTTCATGGATTTCAGTTCAGGCCCTGAGCTGCTCAAGCTCTCTCACCCAGGGATCTCCCTTTCAACAGAATCAACAATGAGTATCACAACTGGGGGTGTGGCATCAAAGCACAACTGGGGCTGGTGTGGAGAGGCTGGGTTTTCCTGCTTCTAAGGGGCAACCCAAGAGACAGGTGGTTGACTGAATCCATGCAGGGTTCAGGATAATAGTGAACTGACAACAGAGAGTGGTGAAAGAAAATGTACTATACAATTAAGGAGGTGTTTTAGTTGAGGCTATTGAAATAGGGAGAATGTTCATTAATAAGCGTTGTCTCAAAGAAAAGAGAGGAAAACCCAGTGTTTTATAAAGGCAGATAAATAAAAGCATCATAAGGAAGGGTCTTATCTTGGAATATTCAGGATATCGCAGGGCAGGGTTGTCTTTTGCAGGTAGCTGTTTTGGAAACACAAAAGGGTAGAGGTTTCAGAGAATATAAAGAGGGGAAGATTCTGAATCTTTTCTGTTTTCCAGGACCACAGAGATCAGATGAGTTTCAACACTGTCAGAGTATAAGGCAGTCATTGTTAGGTGCTGGGCGGGCATGGCTGTGGGACAGGTGCAGCCCAGGAGTGTATCAGGAAGTTAGTAATCGGGAGGCCTCTGTGGACCAGTGTCACCTGGAAGCAGTAGGATGGTGGAGCTGGCATGAGCTCACTCTCAAGAACTGATTGTTAAATATACAACAATATTGTGACAAAGATTATTTGCCTGGCCAAACTTTAGTCAGGCTTCTGAAGCTTCTCCTAGGCCTATTTGTGTATTTCCCTTGTAAAACCAGTCTTGCCAAAGAGCCCTGCTAAGTTAGTTTAGCAACAATCTACCACCCTACATATCTGATCAAATTCCTCGTTCTTCACCACCCCTGAGGTAATGTCAGATCACGCTAGCCTATCTTCAGTAAACATGTTGTTAGGAAGACTTAGCCAGAATCCCCCTTACCCCTGATGTTTCCTCTCAATAATTTTTCATTTAATAGCTCCGACCTTGATCCCATTTTCCCAGCCTGTATTCCGAGTTAAGCCTCATCTCCCCTCTTCACTGTAAGACCCTGTTGCAGTGGTCCCTACCACCTATAGTGAAGATCTTGAATAAAATCATTCTCGCTGTGATTTAAAAAGTATCATTGAACACTTTTTTCTTTAGCAATTGTGAAGTGGTTGTTAAACCACTGGTAGTTTGAAATTGGATGGTGAGAGTATTTATACCATGAAAATTGGCAAACACTATAAATCAGGTTTCCTCCATTGTCCACACACCCAGAGAGCTGGTCACACCTTTACCAGTATACCACTGCCCAGAAATCCCTGTGGAGGAGGCAAAATTTGAAATCAACTGGAAAGTTGGGAAAAAAAAAAGTATGTTGTATTTCTCCTCCACAAGCCAGTGCCAGAAAACAGAGGTTTAAGACTTGCAATTCTTTTTTTTTTTTTTTTTTCATTTTTTTAATTGTAGAGCTTTATTACCTTTTCCACTCAGTTCAAAATATGGGAGGATATTATAATGGGTGTACAGATGGGCAAATATTTTTTCTTTGGCCTCGTGATCCAATATGACTTCTTGGCTCTAGAAGAAACTGTCAAAACTACCTTTCTCTCAGCCAGCATGTAGTCACCAGTCAAGGACTTCCATCTTCATAAATCCTGAATGGCCAATTTCTAAGTAAATGAATGTGATTTCGAACTCAGTTTAAAAATTTGAAAATTCTTGATGTAGCAAAATATGTTTATGCTTGCTAAATGAGAATTACCAGGTGGCCAGGTGTGATGGCTCATACCTGTAATCCCAGCACTTTGGGAGGCTGAGGCAGGTGGATCACTTGAGGTGAGGAGTTCGAGACCAGCCTGGCCAACATGGTGAAACCCCATCTCTACTAAAATTACAAAAATTAGCTGGGCGTGGTGGTGCGTGACAATAATCCCAGCTACTTGGGAGGCTGAGGCAGGAGAATCACTTGAACCTGGGAAGTGGAGGCTGCAGTGACCTGAGACCATGCCACTGCACTCCAGCCTGGGCAACTTGCAATTCTTAAACTCCAAAACTAAGTACCATGAACTGAAATAGAAATAAATTAAAAGTTGCTATAAGTAAGGACAGATAGATATAGTCTGAACAAGGATTTTTATTTTCTTTTTGAAATAGGACAGAAGAATTGCCCCAGAAAATTTGTGACACATAGATACAGTACCATGCGTCATTCTATCATACAGGGAATTCTGTTTAACATATGTTTTCTGAGTATTGACAGTCTGGTGATTATGAGATTTATAGTGCCTTCTGAATTTTCAAATAAAAAATAGGCTTCTTATTGTTTGACTCTTGTATATTTTGTGGTATTATTATTTTTTAAAAGTGTGTATAATAACATCTACTTTAAAAAAAAACAAATTTTGGTTAACCCGTATGTTGAATTATTCAAGCAATTCAAGAATGGATAAAAACATAGCTTAGTGCAGACCTGAAGAAAAATCCATGTTATGTTATATCAGAGTAGGATACTCAGTTCTTCTAGTGCATATCCTCCTTTAAGGTGATTCTGTAATTCAACCTCTAGCCTTATCATCCTTTTACCCTGACAAATACTTTGCATCATAGTTCTGTCTTCAAAGATGCATTTAATTGTCCCCCACTCCTCTTTTTTGAGACAGAGTCTCACTCTGTCATCCAGGCTGGAGTGCAGTGGCACAATCTCGGCTCACTGCAACCTCTGCCGCCCAGGCTTACGTGATTCTCCTGCCTCAGACTCTTGAGTAGCTGGCATTACAGGCATGTGCCATCACACTCAGCTAATTTTTTTGTATTTTTTTTTTAGAGACAGTGTTTCACTATGTTGCCTAGGCTGGTTAAATACTCCTGAGCTCAAGGAATCCACCCGCCCTGGCCTCCCAAAGTGCTGAGATTACAGGTGTGAGCCACTGCACCCAGCCCAGTTCTCCAGTTTTTTCATATGAACTGTTGAATTGAGGGTGATCAGAGAGAAGAGTAGAATTATATTTGGGCGAACCTATTTCTGCTACTGACACAAAAATGAAAAGAAACCCCTCAAAGCATATATCAAATTCAGAATTTTGCTTTGCAGAATAAATAGAAGTTAGCTAGACAAGGGAGGAGAAAGGGATTTCAGTAAAAGAAATAGCATTTGGTTATGTCATTGTACTATAAGGCATTCACTGTTGTCTTATTTGAAATATGAATACTTTTGAGATGGGACAAAGATGGAGTAAAATGAGGAGGAAGAAGAGCAGTTAGGCAGTAGTCACATCATTCAGAGCCTTCTGGGTTAATCTTACTTGTGAGCTTGAGCTTTACTCTGAAAGTGCTGGGGAGCTCTCCAAGAACTGGAATCAGGGCAATGGGAGTGGTATGTTTTCAGACTGTTGGAGGATGACCCAGGAAGCTGTGTATTAGGGAGGGATGATAGAAAGTGCTGAGGACCTGAACTGAGATTGGCAGAGGGTCAGGGATTCTAAAGAGATCCTAAGGAGGAAGTATCTGCAGGTCTTGGTGACATGGCTGATTGGTTGACTGGTCATGGGGATTGAGAGACAATAAGGGATAAAAAGATTCAAAGGTTTCTGCATCTAAAGACTGAATGGGTAGCATAACATTCGCCAAGACCGGGACTACAAGAGGATTTTTGAGTAGATGCATTCAATCTGTATCTGGTGAAGGGCATCCTTGGGCAAAACTGCCAACTTCTTATAATTCTTTATTCTCTTTATTAACTTGTTATATTTCAATAGTAACATGGCTTAAGCTGTCTGTCTTCATGAAGGCTAATTATGGGCATATGTTAATTAAGGGTATAAAGCGAATACTATATAACTAAGAATGAATCACTGTAAGTCTGTATAATAGTGAAAGCCTCCATTGTAGCCAGCCTTGTTCAGCTGAGTGATGAACTGACTAAGTCATCAGCACACTCATCTGATTTTCACTGACTGCTGTGTAATCTTTTTGAGAATCACTTAGGCATTCTTAAGCTTCTATTTGTAATTAAATAACTTTAAATAATTATTTTATTGATTAACCTTTTAAAATAGCAATGCAAACAAATGGCATTACTATTTTTAATAAAATGAACTCACTGGAACTCTTTTCTGAGCTCCAAAACATTGATATTCCTTAATATAATGGAGCCCTGATATTAAATCAGAATATGTGCTCCACAGCCATAATACAGAATATTATTTTTTAAAAAGAAAATCCATCAAGAATTGAATTCTGTTTTAATGTAATAGTATTTGTTTCCTAAGAATTTGATATTGATTTAAAAACACATTAACTTAGTCAATGGAAGTGAAAGTTTTGAAAGTGGAACTTTCTAATCTGCTGAGTGTGCACATCATCGTTGGCTTTTACCCCCACTACCTGCAAGCTTATCTGCATCAGTCTTTCCTCCTTTTCTGCCTCATTAGAATGCACACCCCACCTCCTGTCTGAAGCTGTCCTTTTCAACTGAGCCTCCAAGTTCTTATCTCCTTCTGCTTCCTCTGAGACCATTCAATATCTCTCTCTACTCTATCTTCAATCTCTCTTTCTAGTAACTACCATTAACATGAAAGTATGCTCACATCTGTTCCATCTTATGGAAAAAATCCCTGGCAGGTCTAAGCCACCTTCATCTACTGTCCTGTTTTTCCCTTCTGTTCACAGCCACATTTCTCAAAATAGTAGTTTATCCTCATTGTCCCCACTTTATCGTCTCTAATTAACTCTTCAACCAATAAGATTTTCATTCCCACTAATGCTCTGAAACTACACTTATTATCTGGGCAGCTATTGGAGCGTTATAAACAGAGAGGTGACATGATGTGGCTTATGTTTTGTTAGGGCTACCCTGAAAGGCACGAGTAGGAAAGCATGGAGACCTACTAGATTGTTATTAAAATAGTGCTTATAAGATACAATGGTGGCTTGGACTAAGATGGTAGCAATGAGGATAATGAGAAGTGGTCAGATATGGTGGATGTTTTGAAGGTAGAGTTGACAGAACAGATGAAGTAGAGATTGAGTGTGAGACAAAGGGACGAGACAAAGGTGATTCCAAGGTGTTTACCTGAACAAAGAAAAATGGGAAAATGCCAGTCAATGCTATTCTGCAGTGTTGGGCTGTCATACAGATTATCTTAATGCCCCACTGCAGATGGTAAAGACTTTGGATTTTACTCTGAGTGACATAAGAAGTATAGAGATTTTTGAGAAGGAGAGTGACATGATTTGACTTACATTTAAAAAAATTACTTTGGTTTCTTACTAGAGAATAGGCTATAAGTGAACAAAGATGGAAGAAAGGTGATTAGTGAGGCAGCTTTGCAGTAATGCAGGAAAAAGACGATGGTGGCTAGACCCAAGGTGATAGCAGTACAAGTAGTGAGATGTGGTCATATTCTGGTGATAATTTCAGAGAAGAACTGACATAGTATGTTGTTATGGGGGTTAACAGGAGAGGAGGAATCAAGGATTACTTTAAGGTTTTGGCCTGAGGAGCTAAAAGTTACAGGACAGGATGGAAAGTTAAAGAGTTTATTTTTTTGGAATGATAAACTTGAAATGCTTATTAAAAATCCAAGTGGAGATATTGACTAGCAATTGTATTTACAAGGCTGGTGTTCAGAGGAGGGATTAAGCTGGACATATGAATTAGGGAATCATCATCATAGACATGGTATTTAAATCTACAGGACTGGGGGAAGATCACCAAGAGAGTGAGTATAGACGCTGAACATCTAAAGAGCCTGTGATCCTGGTCCTGTACACATTTAGATGGCAGGCATATAAGTAGGAACTGACAAAGAAGATTGAGAAGGAGCAGCAAATGAAGTAGGTAGAAAGCCAAGAAAGAATGATATTCCAGAAAAAAAGTACTTCAGGAAGGAAACCATGATCCTCAGAGTCAAATGCTGCAGAGTCGAGTGCAATGGCCTGTGCTAATTAAGCCCTGGATTTGACTATGTGTGTATGTGTCGTAGGTGGTGTGGAGAGGGCATGAAGACTTTTGCAATAGCAGTTTTAAAGGTGTACTAGGAGGGAAAGTTTGATTGGAATGGGTTCAAGAAAGAATGGAAAGAACAAAAGGGAAGACACCAAGTATAGACAACTTCTGATGATTGCTAAGAAACAGGGCAATAGTTGGAGGCAAAAATGGGTTTGAGAGATGGGTTTTAAAATGAGATAAACAACAGTGTGTTTGTATGCAGATAGGAGAATTCATTATGTAGTAAAGAGACGAAAGATTGGAGGGGGCAAAATCTTTGAGAAGGTAAAAGGGAATGGAACTCAGAGCACAAATATCGGGGTTGACTCCAGCTAGAAGCATGGAGTTCATGCGTCATAACAAGAGTTAATACAGTGTGTATAGGTAGACTGGTGGATGGGAGCACACAGATGTTCTGTTATCAGCTGCGAATATAAGATAAGGAATTGTAGATTTGAAGTGGGAGGAAAAGGTGTGAAATTCTTGTCTAGAAGAGAGGGAGATTGAATGAATTAGAGATATATAATACGATGAGAGGATACCACAAAAGGACTCAGGGAGGTTAGTGGCTGTGCATTGAAAGTGACAGCAGTTGGCCTGGCTGTGTGTTTTCTCTAGCTGGGGTGGAAGTTCAGAGAGGAAAGGGTGCACCAATATCTCTCTTCTTTTCCTTATTTTTTCTTGCAGCACACAAAGCTCTTGAAGCTCTTGGCTGTTTGCTCCAAGCTTTGAGTTCAATCCTGGATGACAGCTGGGGGTTGAAGACAGACAGCACTTTCTTTGGAATGTCTGCTCTTCCTGCCAGTCAGCATTCATCTGGCAGGCTGGCCTTTGACTGCACTGGTATTTTAAGCATTCAAATGTGTTCTAAGCCAGTCTGGCAGACATTCTATGCAAGTCAAGCCACTGCCCTTTACACCAGAAGGAACTTAGGGACCCTGGAAATCCTCAGTCAGCAGAGTCTGGTTTGAACTGCAATGAAATCCATTTGCCCAGGGACACTAATAGACGCAATTCAGAGGTAAACAGATTTGGAGATTTCATTTAAGAAAAAAAGAATGTCAAGGAAGGAAGCATCTGGGAAAGGAGTAAAGTTTGGCTATGACAAACAAAATAGGCTTCAGATAGAATGGTCTCCCCCCACCCAAAAATAAAGCACATAAAGTAGACGAGATAGGAGCTCAACCTATAACCTGTCACCTATATATGTACTGATGTCCTCATCTCTGTGATCTGGGAATTATAATAGAAATTACATTATAGGGTAGTTTTATATTAATACCTGAAAGGTACTTGGAACATTATTTGACAGAGTAAAGCTCAGTAAATACTAGAAAACATAATAGTACTGATAAATAATTGTTATTAGTTTATTATTATGCCTTGGCTAGTGCTGAGCTGCTTCTTGTTTCTGTGTCTTTTTTTAGGCTATGAAGAAAATCTTATTCAAATAGACAACAAAAATTAACAGATTGATTAATGTGGTTCCTGTACAAGGATGACATCCACATCTATGAAGCACATCACAAATGTGATGTGGAGAGAACATCAAGTAGTAAGAAGGTTCATGGTTTTGAGCCAAAGACCCCCTCAGCCAGCCCAGGCATTTAACCAAACTGCTTAACCTTCAAGAACCTTACTTCTTTGATGTGTGAAATGGAGAAAATGATACTAATTTTTGAGATTTTTATCAGAGTTAAATAAATCAATATATATAGAATGTACCTTGAACAGTGTCAGGTACACAGTACACATTCAACAATGTTAGGTATGATTATTAATAATTCTGGTGAATCCTCAGTGGGAAAAATCCTTCCTGTTCTTCTCCAGGTACAGAAATCCTCTCCACCTTTTCAGGACCAGCCTCTGAAAGAATCCTTCCAGAGTCTCCTAGTTTCTTCCTCTGGGCTTCTGTTACACTTTGTTCATGCTTCTGTTGCATCATTTTCCCCCTCGGTTAATTTTGAAAGTCTTTTTCCTTGTATGTTTGTCTCTCGAGCTAGAGTTAATATTTTATTTGTTTGTTTTTTTAATACACCTATAGACTTATTACAACTCAGCAGAGAGGCTAGGATGCAGTAAGAACCCAACAAATAGTTGTAGAATTAATTGAGACTTATTTCTAATCTTCAAAGCAGGGAAACTGACCTACATTTAGAAGAAACTCCTTCCCCCTCTTTCTTCAAATTTTCCCTATCAGAATTTTGGGAACAATATAGAGTAGTGACTGAACATATGGTCTCTGAAGTCAGTAGACCTCTTCTGAAATTCCATTTCAGCAATTGGCATAGCATTGCAAGGAAGGAGGGGATATACAAAATGCAACCAGATCATAGTAGAAGACTAGCATTTACTAGTCTCACTTGATCTTGGAGCACAAGTATGTCATACCTGACTCCAATCAAGAAAAGATCACCATCCAGGCATGACAAAGGAAACAAACTGTTCTTAGGTTGTCTCAGTTACTTCCTGCACCAGCTGATCAAAGTAATTAGAGCAGGTAAGAGTTCAGTAAAGACAGGCAAAAAATGGATCCTACTTCCTTGCCAGGGTTAAGATAGCATGTTACGAAAATATCACTTAAAACTCTGAGGACAGGCATGAGTCATCAGATCTCCAGTTACTGAAAGCATCTCAGACTTGGTGTAGGAAAGTGGCCGTGAAAGGGAAGGTCGGCCAGAGGAGGACCTCTTAGTCACTTAAGCTGCTGCTGGGCTCTTCTCTGCCACCAGCTGGGCTCATTTTATCAGCATCCAAGAAGAAAGGAACTGAAGTTGTAACACATGTGTCAGTGCAGTGTAATGGAAAGAAAAGTAGATTCAAATCCTGGGTTTATCACTTACTAGCTATATGGCTTCTTCAAGTTACTTAATCTCTGTGAATATCATTTTACCAAGGACAGTTGAGAGAATTAGAGATGATGTAATATACATACTATGTACTCGCTAACTGGTAACTTCATCATTACTGTGCACTTGATTCTTTCAAATTAGAGATGCATAATCAAATCTAACTTAGCATAAACAAAATCAATTTCAGTTGAAAGATTCTGGTTATTCCTAGTTTGAGGTGTGGCCCTCCTGAGACCTTGTGCCTAGATCAAAATCTCATGAGACTGTAAAGTTGGTTTCTTTCTATTCTGGGTCTACTTGCTGTACCCCAAATCTCAACTTAGAATATTCTTGAGATTGTTTTTAGGGGTATGAGCTGCCGTGTGGGAAGATAGCAATACCCACTTGCTCTTTCTGTGGAGAAAATTGCTCAAGGGCACCTGTCCCAATGATGGTGGATTAGTGATGTCATCTTCCTTCATGAAGGACAATGCTATTAATATTGCAATGATTCACACTGTAACTTCAGGCCTCCAGGCATTTGATGGAGGGAAAGGGTAGGATTAAATGTAAAAGAATATGGAGTGTGGTAGAGAAGGACTAAGACTTAGATGGATTATTTTTGTTTTTTTATTTTATTTTATTTTTTTTGAGACAGTCTTGCTCTGTCGCCAGGCTGGAGTGTAGTGGCGCAATCTAGGCTCACTGCAACCTCTGCCTCTGCCTCCCAGGTTCAAGTGATTCTCCTGCCTCAGCCTCCAGAGTAGCTGGGACTACAGGCACATGCCACCACGCCCAGCTAATTTTGTATTTTTTAATAGAGATGGGCTTTCACCATGTTGGCCAGGATGGTCTCGATCTCTAGACCTCGTGATCCGCCCGCCTTGGCCTCCCAAAATGCTGAGATTACAGGCATGAGCCACCATGCCCAGCCTAGATGGAATATTTTAAATGGGCAGTGGCACCTTCTTTAGCTTTGAGAGAAGAGAAACATGGAGGTCACTGGTGGGCTTAATTAAGGATAGGAGAGAGAGGGAAATTAGAGAGGGAGTTAGAAAAGGAAGAAGAAGAAAAAGAAGTAAAGGGATCAATAAAGGAGGGATACATTAAAAGAGGAAAAAAAGTGGCTTGAGGAGGAGGCAAGAAAAGAGTGACATTATTTAGAATTGAAACTCAAGCTTTGGGGATGACCAATGAAAGACAATTTAATTTGTAAAATATATTCAGAGGTCAAAGGGATCCCAGAAAAAAGGTGTTTAGGGACATCTAATTCAGTGGTGAGATGTTTTGGTGAATTTGATGAAATTCATGGACAAAAACATGCATGTAAATTACAACTTCTCTGTACAATTTTATGGAGTTTATACATTTCCTAAAGCTAATCTGTGGATCCCCTCTTAGGAGATCTTGTTTTTATGTGTTTTTATACATCGTTCTGAGACAGCGATAAATGTAGTTTCCTCAGGAAGATCTGAAAGTCAAAACAAAGAGCTTACTAATATTTTCTTGGTGTCTTCTCCACGGCATGAATATCACTTTTCAAATCTAGCTGTGATCATATTTAAATATTTAGTCAATTTAGGCATATTGTGTTTTTTAATTTCAGGTTTTGTTTGTCTAAGGGCTCTGGGCCCAACAAAAGAATATAGTGACTTTGAAGAACAAAATTTACCTTTGGAGTGTTAGACTTTTTCAGGCTGGAAGGCAGAGGTCCACTGGCATCTCCTCAAGTGACAAGGCTTGTTTTACATATACACAATAAATTGAGGAGAATAGAAGTTTCATTGCATAGTGTCATGAAGGAAAGGAAAGATGGTTGTTTAGGAACTGGGCCATCTAGGTCAGTGTAGGTTGAATACCCTGGTTTTCTAGTCCACCCAGCAGCAGGAGTCTGTTGATTTCCCCTCTCGTGCTTCCCTGTGGTGCTGCCTTTGATACCGTCTGTCGTTCCCCCTCCTGCCACCTTCTTTCTCTTTAAGAGATTCTGCCTGCTCAGCCTTTTGCCTTGCTGTTTTCTCCCTCCAAGTATTTTGTTTTCTTTTCCCCATTTTTAAGTGCTGACCTCTTTGAATGTATTCCAGATTGCCCATGAGAGCCACTGGTGGATCCTTATTCACCGTCACTTATGATGGAGACTTTCATGGTCATTCCACAGCAGCGGCTCCTGGGGCCTGTGTCCAGCCTTGGCCAGTCTCTGTGACCAGTGTCACCATCATGTAGTCAGTGTCCTTCACAGCATAACAGTTTCTTCTCCAGTGTAATAGCTGTTGCACTTTGTAGATTTATAAAGCTCTATTCTCATATCCTGTGCATTGTCTGATCCTCACAATAATCTTACAAGGATTATTATCATGCCCACTTTGCACACAAGGAAATGGAGAGTCAATGGAGTTGCAGGGAAGACTCCAGGTCACTCAGTTATCAAATGGGACAGCAAACTCAAATCCAGGTCTTCTGATCCCAAAGTCTTCATGGATACCAGTAAAGAGAAGAGAAGTTGGGGGCAAGGCAGGAGAGATGTGAAAACTGATATGGAGATAAAAATGACTATTTCAGAGGTTGAAAACATTGGTGTGCATGTGTGTGTATGCTACCATTTTGGTTGGAACCAGCTCTGGGGGGTGCACTAGGGAAAGAGAAAGGGTAACAGAGAGGCAGATC
Source organism: Pongo pygmaeus (assembly GCF_028885625.2). NCBI lineage: Eukaryota > Metazoa > Chordata > Mammalia > Primates > Hominidae > Pongo > Pongo pygmaeus. The sequence goes on along the minus strand of NC_072373.2, from coordinate 81,449,704 downwards.
CAGCAACTTCTCCAGGCACTGGGCACAGATGCCGAGGCACATGTTCTTTCACCCACCTATTCTTGATCTAGAGATCAGCAACATCAGAGGAAAAGGATAATGGCCTCAGCAGTATATGCAGAAGGACCTGCAAAGGGTACTCTGAGCTGCAAAGCTTCCCTTCTCCCCAGTGCCACTTAGGAATGTGCTGTACATTGACAGTCACTTCTGGCCTGGCCTGGTAGTAAGTGAGATCTCTTGACTTCCTCAATGCCTTTTGGAGGGCTTGAATGCTGTGTGTCCCTTTTCCCAACTTCTTTATTTTCAGCTGTAGGGTCATTAGCATAATGCCTCTGACTGACTCAGGCACTGACGGTGAAACACTCTAAGTTGCCTTCCACTCTTGAGTCAAAAAAGGGGCAGCATGGGACTTCTGTATGGTGATTACTCTCACGATCTGATGTATTAGTGGTTCTCAAAGCTTAATAGGTATAAGAGTCATTCAGGGAGTTTGTTAAATTATAGGTTTTCAGGCCTGTCTGTCAGATATTCTGAATCAGAAGTTTGAAATGGGGCTCGGGAAGATATGCATTTCAATAAAGTATCTCAGGATATATTTATGCAAATGATTTTTGGATTATGCAAGAGAAACATTGTAATTTGGATGAGTCTTGGTTTATTTTCACTAAGTAGAATAATAAGATTTACTTCATCAGACTGCAAACAAATCCCTTGAGTGCAGAAACCACGTATGTATCTTCTACCTTAATTCTTAGCACATTGCCTGGCATAGAGTAGGTTAAATTCAGTTACCCACAACTCTCAGTACCTCTTTGTTAGTCTGAGCTGGGGGACTGCAGAAGACTTGGTTCTCAGTCTCTGGGGCTGAAGAAGAAATTGGGGTACACCGCACGGGGAGCTGTGGCATGTGCTGAGGAAGTGATGTTAGTTTTCAGAACATAAAATTCTGCCTATGCTGTTACATTTTTATATGAACCTTTATTGTCTTTTCTCTGGAAGCAATTTAAGTCTTAATGTTTTGTGTCTTCTACAATGCCTTACTTTGAGTAGGCTCTCAAATAAGGTTTCCCCAACCTTTACTTCATTTTCCGATGTTCTTAGCAATCCTACCTAATAAATTCTCATTCCTTATGGTTTATACCACACCTCAGTGTTTTCTATATCAGATGTGGGGTGAAAAGTTGAACATTCTGGCAAAAGCATAAGCTAAGTTCATGATGTGCTCTGAGCAGACTCAATGATTGGTGGAAAAGTACATTTGGGTGCATCTGATCCCCATGGAGAAATGCCATACAGTGGCAGGTAGAGAATCTGATCTTTGGGAGTAATGCCAATCTAGTGTCAATAGCCAGGACCTGTCTAAACATCATGGAAAGTCTAACTCTTTGATAAACAAACCAGGAGTCATCCATAGCTTCCTGAATTACACCCAGGAAGGAGAGATTGAATACTCCACACACCATTTTCCGAGATGTTCCAGAGGAAATCAAGCAATTTTAGCCAAGTTTCCAGGCAACCTCAGAGGTTTATCACTTCATAGAGCCAGGAGCAGGGATTCGGATGGATAGATTTTATAGATCCTTTCTTTCAGAAGAAAACAGACTAAATCAGCAAACCATTGGTCCAAAATAAAATTTCATCTATGACAGAGTGTTCCATCATCTGGCATCACATAAAATGTTTTAATATGAATCCTTGAGAAGCAACTGTTCTTTTTTTAACCAAAGCAAATAAAGAAGTTAACATTGGAGTCCCTCATATTGGAAAGGATTTGCTGAACATCTACTGAGAGGAAGTTCTGTTGAGATTCACTCCTTTTTTAATTCCTTACCTATTAAGTGCCTTTACAAAGAAGTGGGATGCTTACTGCTTGAAATGTCAGCAGCACCTCCTGTACCTTAATTTTCTCAATTAAAGAATATAGACTCTGACCCGCTGTAGGAAGAACCATCTGGTTAAGTGGTGTTTTTGTTGGTTTCCAGGTTATCCCATGTGACAGTGCATGGGAAGTGGGGGATTCTTAAAGCTTCTTTAGATTTTATCCTCACAGATAAAAATAGGTGGTTTGAGGAGGAATAAAATTGTTCTTAATTGTCCTAAGTAGCTTGTTCTGATAGCTGATGTCTTCATGCTTGATGAAATGATCTTTCAACTGAGTATAAGTCTATCTAATTTAGGGGAAGATTTTTGGATGACTAGTACTCAAATGTTTGCCCACTTGGAGCCTTCCCTTAAATAATTTAAGTATCATTTGACTGGTCAAGTCTTGGTTAATGGACAGACACATTCAAGGGTTCAATCCTATCACTGTTCTTTCCCAAGTTGCAGCCTCTCCTCTCCTTTCATCATTTATAACTTCCCTGAGCAAATGTATCTCATCTTCCCCAAGAAGCCTTTCTGACATCCTGCATGCCTGAGGTTTTTGTTATAGCTGCTATGAGTAAGGGTTTACACATCTATTCCCTTGTACTTGTCCAAATGTTTTTTCTACCTGTTGATTGTCATTCTAGTTGCCTATCAGATGGCCATGTGGAGATGTAGGAGCAGCAGGTGGAGTCTCTGAATTCAAGGGGGAGGTCTGGGCTGGCAATATTCATTACAAAAAGAAGTGACTAAGTAGTCACTTAATCACTACTAGATGACTAAGTAGATGAGGTGGTATTACCACTCCCTCCTTGGAGTGCTCTCCTTATTTGGCTTCTGTGACACCATTCTCCCTTATGTCTTCTCTTGCACCTTCTTTCCATTTTTCTTGGAAGACTCCTTTTCCCCCATCAGCCCCTTTAATGTTATATTCCATAGGGTCTTTTCTTCTGTATTTTTCTCACTCCACTCACTCTCGCTTGGGATCTCATCCATGTTTATGCTTTTTACCACCATTTAATGCACCATCACACGATGCTGTAATTATTTGTTTACCTGTCTCTTTCCCCCACTGAACTGTGAGCTCCTTAAGGATAAGGACTATATCTAGATCCTTAGCACCTAACATAGCACCTAACTATGGTAGGTGTTTTATAAATACTTGATGAATAAATAAGTGCATTTATTCATGTATTCCTTTGTTCCACAAAAACAATTAAAACTCATCTATGCCTGCTATTGGAGGAACCAGGAGAAATGGTAATGATGAACAAGAGAAGGAGGGTATCTTCCCATGACCTATTTTTATAAATGATGACTAGTTAGTTATTCAGACCAGTTCACGAGGCCTATGTTACTCAAAATAGGGCACTAATTGCATTATTTCAATTCCCTCTCAATGCTGTACATAACATGGTGACCAGGGGAAAATGTACTTAGAGTTCTAAGCAACCGACTTAGACACTTTTGCTAAAGAAGTTTTTCTTTAGTAGTCTGTCTATTACTAGTCCTGTTCTTGGTGCTTGTTGATGTAACTACATTGCCATTCTTTGATTTGGGTCCTTTATCCCTAATCCACATAAAATAACAGGTCATAGGTCAAATGTAGAAGACAGCGTGACAAAATGTAGAAGGGGGTCACCATGATGAAAAGCACAAGACTTAACGCTCAATTGCCCAAAACCTGAACAGAAGCACTGAAGAGGGGGAAGCGCACGGGACGGAGGGGAGAAGAGGAGTAAGTATTTGCTGAAAACAGATTCATACCCCCTCTAAACCGATTTATAGAAAAACAACAGAGATGGTCAAAATGAGTGTTGGAGAAGTAGATTAAAAATTATGATAAATGTGGGTGGAGCCATGAATGTTTTCTTGATTATATGGAATTGCCAGTTTTATGGTTTTTGAGGACTTCTTGCATGAAGCAACCTTAAGAAAGGTCATTTAACTGTAATTAGCTTCTTAGCTAAATTAAGTATACTTTCTTCTTAGGGGGACTCAGAAAACTGGGCTAAGGTGGGAACCTATTCTCTCTTGGGGAAGCCCCACTTGCTTTTGTTGGAAGCTCTGAAAAGCTTTCAGATCAATTGTTCCCTCTGGGTGTCAGGTATCTTCCAGGGAAACTGGCTTCTTTTTCTGAGTGTTTTCGGGGGCCAGTTGCTGGGTGCCCTCAGAGACGGAGTATGTCCACTGCCTGCTCTTCAAAGCACTAGGATAGTGTGTGTGTGCAGGGAATGGGTGGGTGGATATTTTTATCCCCCCCATAACCAGGTGCAAGAGGGACAAGAAAAATCTACTTCTAAATTTGAAAGGTGAGTATTAAATTGTATGGCAATTATCTGTATAATAATCTAAGGCAGCTTCTGTCTGGGTTAGCTCTGTACAGTGCCACAGAAAAGGTCAAACCATTTCATTTTCTATTTTCTAAGTACATAGAGATAGCTTTTCTTACATCGTTTGACCTTCCTTTCTCCTCACCTCGCAGAAGGAGGTTCAGATGTGTTGCTTGTCAGATGCAGGAAGGCCCTTTCTACCTCAGACTGATGCCCCTGTGTTGAGCTGCCCCAGGATAGGGGAGGTGATTGAGATGTTGAAGGTTAAAAGACCAGTCACAATAAGATTAATTAGAAGAGAAGGATAAAGAGACTCCATGACAATGCATTGTGGCAGGCCTAATAGTCATATCCACGCATCTGAAGGATTGTGATGAAGAAGAGCAGGAGTCGAGTTATTTTATATTGCTCCAAAGAACAGGACTGTGGAAGTTGCAAGGGACGGATATTGGCACAGTACAAGAAACCATCCTATCAGGAGAATTGCCAAGAATCCAGCAGGCTTCCTGAAGTAGCAAACTTTTGTCTTTATGTGTGTTTAAGCAGGAATAGGACAAGCACCTGCAGGATGGAGTTGGTAGGATTCTTCTTGGGGAGAGAAGCCTCAAGGATTCTAAGCATCCTTCCTTTTGTCTTGCTTTCTTTACATTTCCTTCTGGTGCATTGGGAATAATTGCTTTCATCTACTTTGTAGGAGCTAGGAAGGAGTCAGGGAAAGCTTTCTACATGCTTTGAGCTCTCATGGTTAAAATTGCTTTGCAAACTAGAGTGCTACAACACGGGGGTGCTCTTCTGGGGCTTCTCGTTGTCAGTTTTAGCAAGTATTATTTCTGAATCATTGTGTGCTCTCCTAGCGTCTGTCCTCTAAGGATGCGACTTTTCAGTTATCTCTGAAGGTGGCCTGAGGGGACACTTACTTTTTTTTTTTAAAGTTTCTGTGCTGTGTTTTTTCTTGGGTGCCCCTTTCCTGTTTCCTCAGGATGCTGAGAATGTGTTGGACAAGTGCAAGTAAACGAAGCAGAGTCAGCTTAGAAATAAACATTCCTTCTCTGTAAGGAAAAAAATCACTTGTCTAGTCTGTCTAGATTTTAAAGTGTGATCCTTAGTGGTGTCCTGCCATCCTCTGTGTGCTGGTGTGGGGTGTACCATGCCCCCTGCCCTGCAGCACACGCTGTTCTTCCTGGAAGGCTGATCACAGGCAGAGATTGTAGTGGCTACTTGCATACCAAGGACCAAGACACACCTCTTCTCAAACATTGCCTGCTCTCCTCTGGAGTTCAGGTAAGTCCACTCGCCTCTACTGAGCTCACCCTACTCAGTGCTTAGTAGTGAGAGTTGTAATTCCTTCTAACAGTTCCAAAGTTTTTCTATAATATGGAAAGACTCTCATTTGACATTTAGGTCTTTCAATTAGTGGAGGTCAATATAGGTCTTTGAACCTAGGTGAGATCATTCTGGTTCCCATGTAACTCAATGCCTTTCATCTGGCCAGCTTACTCTGTACTATGGATGCCTGGTCCCCAGCTGAGGCCAACGAATAGATAGCCAATGAACAGACAGGTTTAGCCAGTCATCATGTCTATCCCATCCTGCTGCTTTGGGTTACAACCCTACTCTAAGCAGACATAGAAAGACTTGAGTCCCTGATGTAGCCCTCAAGAAAGAGATGATCCAGGTGTCCTCTCTAGTTACAGGGCACTGATGATGTAAGTGCCTTCCCTTATTATTTTTATTATCTTCCTCTTTCTCTCACACATACTCAAATGCACACACAAAAAAACACACTCACACATAGAGCAGGCTGTACCCTCACTCAGCTCCCCTAGTCTTTGTTTCTCCCTTTCCCAATTTTCTTTTATTCCTAGAAAATAATGGCATTAATGAGGAAAGCCACCAACTTCACATAGCCTGATTTTAAAGAACTATGGCTGATGTACTTCAATGAACTGTTGGCTTGATATTTCTCTTTGACATTTATGGGGCCAGGTCCCACTGTAATGGTATGAGAGGCAGGTTGGGTAGGATGCAGAAGACATTGGGGAATGAAAGACACTTGCTGGTGAAATCAAGAGCTTACTTTCTGGAAAGGAGGCTTGTTGGTGAAGAGAGATGGTTGTATCAAGGGGAGGGTCAGCTAAGAAGTTTTATTTCAGACTAGAAAGTGATACAAAATTATACCAGGGGAAGCCGAGACAAAGAGTTATTAATAATTTTCTAATTTCTACCTCAAGAAAAGTTTCCATTATTTATTTACTTTTGTTTATTTTTTCCTAGCTTTCATTCTACCCCAAAACAACACCAAAGAAGCTTCTCTAAGTTTTAACCATCTGAATAATGACATGATAACAATAACATTTATTGGTCCCTTATTATATGACAGGAAATGTACCATGCACATGTATTATCTCACTGAAATAATCTACATATATGATGTATATAATTGTCACCCTCAAATTACAGATGAAAACAAAGAGAGATTTGGAGATGTTAAATGACTTTTCCAAGGTCACACTCCTAGTTAGTGGCAGAACAGAATTGGACACTTTGATCTTTTAAATTTCAGGCCAATGCTTCTTCCATTACTTTTTGGCTGTTCTCAATCTTTCTAGGTACAGAGGAAATGGTGGTGGCATTGAAAAGTTCTCTAATGTAAGAAGGCACTGTAGAAGACAGATCAATCAGAATTCCTCAATGGCAAAGGAGAGATTTAATGCACAACAAATACTGTCATGACAAAAATAACACCTTAGACTAATAAATTCATTTATTTAACAATATTTATTGAAAATATATTATGTAAAGGGCATTATTCAAGGAGCTAGAGCTACATTGGGAAAAAAGAGACAATAGATAATTCCTCTGCCCCCATGAAGCTTATATTCTACTCAGAGAAGATAGATAATAAAGAATGAAAAAATTGTTAAGTGCCGTGCAGAGAATTAAAATCAGCCAATGGGATAGAATTGTAACATTATCAGATCTTAATGATCATAATCTTAATATTATGAGATTTCAAGATTTACTAGAAAGCTTCGGTAATCAAGATAGGGTTGTAATTTATAGTAAAACTTGAAATCTGTTAATATTAAGTCCCTAAACTTCATGTTTTTTTCAACGTTTTTGGATATTTATGGAGTCAGGTCCCACGGTAATATGTATATAATGTGTATATACACACATATGAAAGACATAGATCAAATGAACAGAAGAGAGTCCAGGAATAGACCCACATATATATGGCCAAGAGATTTTCTGTATCTTTTTTAGATTATTTATAATGCACACAGCCATTGCTTCCTAAGTTGACCAATGTAATTTCATTTGTGGTTCTGTGATTAGTTCTATGACAGCAATAGTGTCACTATACTTTTCCCCTTTTCATACAATGCTTGGAAGGATTCACACTTTTACAATAGCCTTTGTGTAGAAGAGGATATAAGTAAATATGAGTATTATAGTGTAAGTATATAAAAATGATGGCATTGAAACATCTCTAATTTTTTTAATATTAGAAAAATCTAAGACTAAAATGTGTTTATTTTAAACATGAGACATAAAGTAAATTAAATTCTGAGCAATAATAATGTTACAAACAAAAGTTGATGATTGTTCATCAATTGATTCTTGATAAAAGTGCCAAAGCAATTCAATGGAGAAAGGATAATCTTTATAACAAATGGTTTGAAAACAATTGATATCCATATGCAGAAAAGACCTCAAATCTTACCTCATACCTTGCATAAAAATTAACTTGATATGGATCATCATAAACATAAACATAAGAGTGAAAACTGCAAAACTTTTAGAAGAAAAATTAGAAAAAAATCTCAGTGACCTTGGGTTAGGCCAAGGAGGCTGGAGCCCAGTCAGTGAAGGAGTGAGGAACCAGTTATGATAGGGAAGTGGACAGGGCTGATCATGTTCAGGTTCAATTCGTCAAGAATGTTTTATAAAGTGGTTGAATACCACTAGAAAGAGGTACATGGTGTTTGGCTGTCTCTTGATTTATGTTTTAAAATGATCATCTTGGCTGTCATTTGGAGAATAGTTCCCAGTGAGGGCCAAGTGTAAAGAGGGGGTTCGGTAAGGAGGATTGACACTGTTAGATGGCTGAGATGAGAGCTATTGGGGCCTTGTATCAGTGTGATATCAGTAGAGATGGAAAGAAGTGAACAGATGGAGGATATTTGCCTATCACTTTATAGTTTGCAAAAGACTTTCAGATACTTTATCTCTTTTGGTTTTACAACAATCCTTGTGAGGTAGTAAAGATATAATTCCCATTTTGCAAATAAGGGAATTAGCCTCTGAAAATGTAGATTTGTTTCTATCCATACAGCTAGTAAATGGAAGGGCTGTGTGGGGAAACTCAGTCTTCTTGATACAGTAGAGATGTTGCTTACTCCCTACCAAATTCCCTCCCCTGGAGCCAGAAGAAATCCCACTCACGAGCATCATCGCCATAGCTAAATACAGTCACACTTTTTGGCTCTTTTCTGCTATAGCTCTATTTTGGGTTAATTTACCTCGTACTGACTCTCAAACAGTTTCACAGCTATTTCAGGCATCTATTTCTGCTCAAAGATGCACTGCTCCTATTTTTGTAAGCCAGATGATGCAGAGAATAGGTAATGTGATAGGAAAACTTTTGCCCCTCATAAATCACTGACTCACATCATAACCAGATTACCAGAGATCCAAATATGCACTGTCTAATGACATCTGGAAAGATGACAGCACATGATTATATTCCTCTTTGATGTTTTAATAGTATTTACACAAAATAAAGACTATTTATAAAAAAGATACAATATTAGATATTTTACAGATATTATCTCCACTATTTTTTGCAATAATGCTGATAGGCTCAAGGACGTTAATTATCCCAAATACTTAGAAAGTGCTTTGTTTCAATGTTTGAATTCAAGTCTCTAAGGCCAAAGTATCATCGTTCCACCATGATACTGTTTATTAGAAGAAAGAGTAAAACCATCATGTACTTTCCTTCTTGGCATTTAGTATTCGCATCCCAGCCAGCACCAGCAGTGGGAAGCAGGCACGATTCCCCATAATTGAATACTTTAGTAAAGAATTTACAACTCACAAGCACCACAAACTACAGTTCTTAGACTTTCTTCTAGATCATGCCTACAGTAAGAATCTTTGATCTTCTGCAGGCGTGACACCTGTTTATTATTTTATTTTACATGACCCCAGCACTCCTTCTCCCTACAAATACTACGTGAACAACTCTGCTTATTCAGCGTAAGTGAATTAAAATGAAATTTTCCCATTTGTTCTTTTTAGGGATTTTTGCAAATGCTCTGGAAATTTGCAAGACCAGTGATTTGTTGACATCAGATCTGTAGCCGGTAGCATTGTCAGCTGACAGCTTTCCAAAGAAGATAGGAAGTAATCAGTGCAAACTTTGTGGAAATTTGTTTATTAAAAACCCAGAGCAACATTGAATCTATATTCAACAAGAAAGATCTAAGTCTTAATATTCATATTGAGAAACTGGTTTGGAATGTTGATAACATAAGTTGAATATAAATTATTACCAAACATAAATCTCTTTGGGGGATTTCGCTTATTTTCATTATCAAATAATGGCAATCAGTTTAGTTTTGCTGGTCAGTGACTAACCCTAAACCTCTTAACCTAGCTGGGAATAGGATGTCAAGCTTTGGTAGTGAGAGCTAGATGGCACTATGGTGTAATTCTGTGGGGTGCCCAATTATGAAGAGTTTGTCTGATTGTGATGATAGAAGTTTCTGGAATAAGAAATTCAGCTCTTTTTTGCTTGTGTCTTCTCTAAGTGCACTTCTCTAAGTGCAATATAGTACAACATAGGAAGGCTAGGAAGAAGTTTCTGGTGTAGGAAGGCTGAAGATAAGCATTCTCTTCTGTCTTGCTCATTCACTCCTGCTCTTGATTTCTTTCTGATAAGCTGTGTGTGACATGCACAGACACACACATACACATAAACACACACACACCCTTGTTGAGATTTTTTCTTTAAAAATCAGTTAGGAGTATTTCAGACAAAAGATGATATACACTCCTTCTAACCCATGTCCCTGATTCAGCGGTTTTTCCCTCTAGTGACACAGGTGCTATTTATAGGTCATACATGAGCTGAGGCCAGAGCCTACTATGTGAACAGCTTGTACTGTGGCAAGAAGGACAATGATTGTGAAAGCTAATCATATGAATTGGGGCATTCTTGTTATACCCTACTAAAACAGGGTGGAGAAGCCAGGGGGAGAAAACATTCCAAAAACAGGGTGGAGAAGCCAGGGGGAGAAAACATTCCAAGCACATGACATTGATCTAAGAATGTAATTCTCTGCAAGCCTAGTTGCTGAAATTTCCTGCTGTAACCTGATTTGTCAAAGAGCTGCTGAAACAACCCCTTGTGTTTTACCTACTGCCTTCAGTCACCAACCAAATCCTGCCAACTCTCCCAGACCTTACCAGTGCCAGTGAGCTTTTTCAAAGGACAATATGTAACGTTTCCTTTTTAAAAAAATAAAACCCCTAACCTCTTTGTTATTGGGACATACTAAAGACAGTCTGCATGTATGGCCTGAATTACCATTGTTTCCTCCCCACGAAATGGCTTAATTTCAGAGATTCATCTCTATGCTTTATTTGACTTTGACAGTACTTTAGAATTGGAAGAAGACATTAGCAGTTTCTCAATTCAACTTCCCACTCCCAGATGTTTGAAGTTCATGTCCTTAATTTTGAAAAACATTTGATTTCCTGATATTTGAGTCTATTTGCAGAAGTTTAGGAAGGCTAGGAAGAAGTTTCTGGTGTAGGAAGGCTGAAGATGGCGCCCATGACTGTGCATTCTCCTATGATAGAGCAAGACAGGATGAAACTGAGGGGCCAGGAGATTAACAAAATGGTACCTTCCAAGTGTGTGCTGCTATGTTACATGGCATCCTGTAGGGGGAGCTAAGCCATTCAACAGCTTTAGCTGTAGCGTTTAAGGCAATGATATCTTTTGCGTCTCACAACTCCTCTTTCTTTACCCTCCCTCCGTAGCTTTCCAGCTGCCAGAAATGTTATAAATACGTCATCTGCCCTCGATACAAGAAGAACAGACTATTCAGAGCACAGGAAAGAGAAAGACCATGATGGAAGAGATGGTTGTGTGAGGGCCTCTAGGAAAATTTCCCTTCCCTCATATTTCCCCTTCAACCTGTCTCAGGATCATAGACACCCATTCTCAGAGATAAAGTGTATTTCTGAATTGAGGTTAGTTTTACTCCATAGGAACTTGTCAAAATGCACATGTCTTTGGTCACATAGTATGACCAGGTTTCCTGCAAACAGTTTAAAAGAAAATGAGAAAATAAAAAGAGGTAAGCTATTGGAGTGCTGAGAATAGTGCTCTAAAAAAAAGTGGGATTCTAGGTAATTTTTGATAGGAGGAGAAGTAATGGCTGGAAGATGTGAGTGAGGTCTGGCTGCAGGAGTAGAGGTCTAAATGAGACATCTTGGGAATCCCGGGCAACTAGAGGTTAGCTTGAAGGTGAAACATTGGGAGGGGGATTGGTATTTGTGAGGGAGGAGGGGGTCATCTGTGAGGGAGGTGATGAGGAAGTGTCAAAAATTACTTGACTTGGATCCAAGTTCTCTTGAGAAATTGTCCTGGCACCTAAGGTTCTATTCTTATCATAAATGCACTTTTAATTTTTTAGTATTTAGAAAATCCATTCCATGTAGCATTACTGTTGGGTGCCTCTTTAACATTCTTTTCTTCTGCTCTTACTTCCTGACAGACTTGGTTTTGTTAGTATAAACAACCACCTCTGGAGAGCCATGTGTCTAGGGAAGGCTGGTCCCGGGGCCAGCCCAGGGATGGAGGTTGAGGGAGTTGACACTGATGTTCCAAGCCAATCAAAGTGGTTCTACTCACTTTAGGTGTCTTTGGTTCAGGGCAAATGATAATTCTGTCCACTGAACCATGAAGAAAAGTCTGTTGGGGCCTGCTAGGAAAAGTTAACTTGTTTTAACAAAGATACAGACAGAAAATGGCTTCTTCCTCTAAAAATTTTCTTGTCTGGATCATGTCACGTCTGGAATTACTGTAGAATCTTGAAACCAGGAGAAAAACTAATCTGAGGGCAAAATGACCCATCCAAAATGGCAGGACACATAGAGAGAGAAAGAAATTGGATTCTAATGCTGTTAAATCAGCTGACTCTGCAGTCACCCTATCTCGAGGGTTCTTGCTTTGTGGCATAATGAACTTTCTTTATGCCCCAGCTTCATTGAGGCATAATTAACATAAAACTGTATATACTTTATATACTTAAGGTATATAACTTTAAGTTTTGATAAATGTATACATTGTGAAATGATCACCACATTCAAACTAAGCTAATTAACATATCCATCACCCACATAGTTTCTTTCTTTCTTTCTTTTTTCTCTTTCTTTCTTTCTTTCTCTTTCTCTCTTTCTCTCTCTCTCTCTTTCCTTTCTTTCCTTCCTTCCTGTCTTCTTTCTTTCTTTCTTTCTCTTTCCTTCCTTCTTTATTTCTCTTTCCTTTCTTTCCTTCCTTCCTTCTTTCTTTCTTTCTCTCTTTCTTTCCTTCCTTCCTTCTTTCTTTCTCTCTCTCTCTTTCCCTTCCTCCCACCCCTCCTTCCTTCCTTCCTTCCTTCTTTCTCTCTCTTTCCTTCCCTTCCTCCCTCTCTCCCTCCCTCCCTCCCTCCCTTCCTTCCTTCCTTCCTTCCTTCCTTCCTAGAGTATTTACTATGTACCTGTTAGCAAATTTCAAGTATGCAATACAGTATTAGCTATTTTTTAAGTTTATTGAGGTAAATTTATATACATGAAAATACATTCTTTTTTGCATAGAAGTCTGTGAGTTTAAACAAAAACATTGGAGTTGTTTATCTGTTATGCATTGTTAGTGTCTTTTCTGATTAATTAAGTCATTTTATTCAGAAAATATTTATTTTGCATTAACTGTGCCAACCAGGTTCTATATAGAGTTTACAGTGAGACATGACATGGTCCTTTGCTTCAACAAAATAATTATTTCCTAAAAAATATGCAAATGAAAGATGATTCTATAGTAGCACTATTTTGAAAACTAAATCTCAGAGTCTTTAGTTTCATTTGTTCAACCATTCACTCTTTTATTAAACATTTGTTGAAAGCCTATGATGTCTGTCTCTGCAGATATATAAAAGATAAAATCCATGCTTCAAAGGGAGACAGAATTGTAAATTAAGAGTTATAATACAATAAAATGTGTTACACTAGGAGTTTGTATAACTTTTTATCACCACATTAGTTATGGCACATATAAATTTCTTCATAATCTTGTCAATCTATGCCTGCTTTTGCTATTCTCTTAGTTTATAAGACCCTTGAGAGCTTTAATAACTCATGTCTGACTCTTCTTTGTATCTCCAGAAAAACTAGCATATTGTTTTGTCTAGTAAATGCTCAAAATAAATATTTGTAGAATAAATTAAATATTTGTTGAGTAAACGAGACAAGTTTAGTAGGCCTTGAAGGAAGTGTCACATTTGTCTCTAATGCCTAGATCCTTTGACTAATGTGACTAAAGAAAAGTCAAAGGCACAACTATTTATGATAAAAAATATTTTTACACAGAAAGTTGTCATTACCACTATCTTTATTTTGGCCTTCCTAACCAACATTTAAGATAAATCAAGTGGTCCATCTTTAACTTTTGACAAAGGCAAATTGAGTGTTCTATCTCATTGACATTTGACCAAATAATGATGTAATGATGTTACATTGACCTTTATCTAGGCATAATTTGTCATATCAGCTGAATCTAGTCTTGTCAAATACTGATATATAATTTTCCATAATTCAGCATATTTTTAGAACTCTTCTCTTTCATGCTATTCATAATTTCCAGCATTATGCCCTGCAGATCTACTTGGCTTTAACACCTGGTTTTTAAGGGTATATAATGTACTAGAACATATATAATCTGATTTAGTTCTCACAACAGCCTTATAAAATTTTCAATACTCACAAATACCTATTACAAATGCTAATAATGTAAACACCATATCCCTTTCTAAACGTTACATGTACTCTTGTGTGGGCTGCATTTTTACATAGATATTTGGAGGAAAACCAAGAGATGTGGTTCAGTTAAATAGGCAGTTAATTTAAACTCTCTTGTTCTTACAGTGCGTGTTGTGTTTTGTTTGCATATGAAGAATGGGACATCACAAAGACTGGCAGATCCAAGTGAGCACTGCATGAAGGGAGAGGGCAGGTAAACTGGAGATGGAGGAATTGGCCCTAGCACTGCACTACCAGCAATTATTTAGGGAATTTTTCTCCAAATGTATACATTCAGAAGCTATGTAGAGAAACATGATCTCATGCACAAAAGCATTTGAGAAATGCCGTCTATTGTATCATAATGCAAAGATTCAAAGCAGTCCTTCAGCAAAGGAATTTTGCTCAACCAAGCTTTTTCCAAACTTTACCAGAGAAATGTTGGTAGATGTATTTATATATGCAACATTCATTCATTTCTTTATTCATACAGTAGGTATTTCTGAGCACTTACTTTGTGCTGGGTCCAGACACTGGAGATTCCAGCAGATAAATCTTCATCCTCATGGCTCTTGCTGAATAGGGACATATCAAGGAACAGATTTTGGGAAACACTGGTCAAGGAGTTCTTGCAACCACTGCTACAAGAAGGAAAAATTCAAGGATATATGGTTTTTTCTTTATATTTGTAAATATGTGAGACAATTATTAGTCATCAGAGCAGTGGGCTCTGGCTCTCATCCTGCTTTGGCTCTTACAAATATGCTCCAGGGGCAAAGTTACAAAAACCACAGGACTTGAGGGCTTAGAGAAATGTTTTTCTCTTCGTTCTATAAGCTAATTTGATGCCCCAACACACAAATACTTGCTGACTATGATTATTGTTTGTGGCCAGCTGGCCATACAGACACCTTCTCTGAACCTTCCTGGTTTCTTCCCTACCTGTGTTTGCTCTCATTCCTGTCTTTACTTACATCAGTATATTTGTTTACATATCCCCAACCTCAACCCCACCTTTCACTCGTCTAGCCTTTATATTTATACCAATTTTTCTCAGTAATTTCCTACAGAATGAGGAAAAAATGACTTTTGTAGTTATGCCATAGAATCTTTGAGAGAAAAGTTTCAGAATAGTAACAAAATCTAAGGTGAAATTGAAAAGAATTGGGTGGTGAGTAGAATTGGAAGTGAAGAAAGTTAGTGATGGACTTGAGAATTTGGGGTAAAAGGAAGGCAGAAGTGAAGAAAGTTAGTGATGGACTTGAGAGTTTGGGGTAAAAGGAAGGCAAGATAAAGAAAGTTTACTTAACTAGTTTAGCATAAAAGTTTTAATGAGCATTTACGGCCACAGAGAACATTTAGGTGTATCTTTAGGGTGAGGTAAAGAATACTGAGACAGCAGATTCATTTCCTAGGTGAAGGAGTCAGGTTGGCAGGAAGGATTAATTATGAAAAAAAAGGAGTTTATTTTATACTTGATTCAGATGGGAATGAAGAAAGGCTGGACATAAAAACTTTGAAATGGACATAAGCTGTTTCATTCAGACCTGTTTCATTCAGAGCCACATGCCTTGTCTACTATCCCTTTACAGAATGTGTCACTAGACATTGAGTCAGCTTTTCCTGTAGTTCCTAAAGGGGAGGTAAAGCCCAAAGATGAAGACAAAAGACTGTAAGTGTCCAACATTCTAAGTTAAAAGATCTATCAGATCCCTTCCTAAATGGGCTTATTAGAGAGGCTCTCCTACCAATCCCTGTTCCCTCCTTTGCCAATATAATAGGCCCAGAGAAGTGGAGGTCACCTTAGGATGCAGAAGGAATTAAGAGAAACCCTGTCCTTCCTGTCCATGGGAGAGACTTCCCTCCCTGAAGCCCAGGCAAGTGAAGAAGGCTGTCCAAGGATTGTAAAGATTGAGGATTTGGGCATGAAGGGAAATTATTGGCATTTCATTCTTCAACTAGTTTCTGCTTTTGAAGCTGACTCTATGACCTGTGCTGTACCACACGAATAAGGAAAACAGCATTGGAAAAAAGATGGTATGTGGGACAGTCTGCCCAAGAAGGATGCCAAGATGGGTTCTTCAAGTTCTCAGTTCCAAGGAAGCATGGAGATATGTACTACACATGCTCATACTCCTGGCCATCACTGTGGCAGACAGATGAGATTGGGGAACCTAAATATGTTGATAGGCTTTGGGGTGTGTATTAGTCCATTTTCATGCTGCTTATAAAGACATACTCAAGACTGGGAAGAAAAATAGGTTTAATGAACTTACAGTTCCATATGGCTGGGGAGGCCTCACAATCAAGGCAGAAGGCAAAATGCACTTCTTACATGGTGGCAGCAAGACAGAATGAGAGAGAAGCAAAAGTGGAAACCCCTTATAAAACCTTCAGATCTTGTGAGACTTATTCACTACCATGAGAACAGCATGGGGGAAACTGTCCTCATGATTCAGTTATCTCCCACTGGATCCCTCCCACAACATGTGGGAATTACGGGAGCTACAAGATGAGATTTGACCGGGGACATAGAGCCAAACCATATCAGGGTGGGACTGAGGCAAGTATGTATGACCATCAGAAGGTTGGGTCATAAAGCTGGAGGTCAGATTGATAAGAAAGCCAAGTCTCATGGCAGATCACTAATGCTTAGGAGATCTGTGCATGAGCAAGACTTGTCAGTGGGGTCAGTTGCAGTGACTGCACATCATGACGTGGCCTGTAGACAATGAGCTAGTGCAGTTAACCCACAAGTGGGCAGCAACCTCACCCTGTTAGGGTAGATGTCTGGCCAACCCACTGGAGCCACAGGCATTTCCAGCCAGCATTGAGGTTTGTGAAGGGAAGAGATAATCTTTAAATTCAATTCCAAGAAAATATTTATAAATAAACAGGACTAAGCTTTAAATACTAAATGGAGGCAGTTCTTAAAACCACAATATTTAGAAAAATTAAGAAATTAAGCCATGAAGTGGTTAAGGGACCCCTAACTGAGTTAGATAGGAACAACATAGCATGGTTGGTGACCATCATTGGAAGAAACAGAAGTTTCAAGTTTATATTCCCAATGAATTGACACTCACTCCTCAGCCAACCAGGGAGAAATAAATCAGACTTGGATTCAAAGCCCATATGCTGTAATGTGAGCTTCTTGAGAGCAAGGGCCACATTCTATTAATACTTTCTCTATAGTCGCTTACACTTAGATCACTGTTCAATACCTAATCAATGATAAATACCTGTTGATCCAAGTTAACTAATCAAATTGCTTTACGCGAGAGGTTGGTAGAATAAGTTTTACCTCTGTAGGCATATGTGGAATTGCAGAGAGCTGATAACCCTCTTGAATTGGTGGATACCATATTAAAGGTTGTTAAAACAAGGGAACATCATGGGAATGTGTGATTGGGTCACTTTCAAGGCCTATCCTTACATTCTGTCCTCAGGGCCTCACTGCAGACTTCCATTTGTCCCTGATTTATACAGTTCATGCCTTTTCTTATTACTACTCAAGGCCTCTTTTGAAAAGAGACTCCTCTTTTGGCAATCTGGTTTCATTCACTTATTAAACAAATATTTTTGAGTGTGTGCTATGTATCAGGCACTGTGCCAGGGAAACAGGAGTAGGTAAACCAGTCTGTTGTTACGACTTAGTGGGAAACACTGGATTAATGATAGAATCTCACAAACAAAGGCATAAACACAAAGTGAGGCAAGTGTTATGGGGGAAAAGAGCCTTACCCCATGAAAGCACACATGGAGGATACCACCTAGCCTGGGCTGAGGACATCTTGGGTTGAGAGTTGGTAGATGGATAGCAGTTAGCTGGTAAAGGGAAGTTTGGATGGGATTTGTAGAAGAGCATTGCTCCTAGCACAGGGAACCTCATGTGTAAATATCCTTCAGTGGAAGAGAACACAGCATCTTTGAGGAGCTTATCACTTAGTTCAGGAATAAATTAGAAGCAAATTAATTCTTGCCTAATTTGACTGTAATGGAGAAAGTACTTGTCCTTTTATTTCCCCCTTTTCAATTTCTCATATACAAAATGGAAAGTGGTTTTTACCTATCTTCTCTCTGAAAACCGGCATTAGTCAGGGTTCTTCAGAGTATCAGAACAAATAGGGCAGATAGATAGACAGACATAGATAGATAGATGGACAGGTTAATAGATAGGTAGGTAGATAGATAAGAGGAGAATGCCTATTTATTATGGGCATTGGCTTATGGCAATATGGAGCCGAGAAGTCCCATAATGTGATCTGCAAGCTGGAGAAGCAGGAAGGTTGGTGGTGTTATTTAGCCTGAGTCCAAAGGCCTGAGAACCAAGAGAATGGATGGCATAAGTCCCAGTCTGAGGCTGAAGGCCAGAGAATGGGGAGAGGGAGGGGTGCTGATGGTGTACATCCTGAAGTCTGAAGGCCTGAGAACTAGTACCTCTGATGTCTGAGGGCAGGAGAGGATGAATGTCCTAGATCAAAAGGGTTGGGGGAGTGTTATTCACCCTTCTTCTACTTTTTTGTTTCTTCTGGGCCCTCAAGAGATTGGACAGTGCCCACCCACATTGGCGATGGTGGGGTTTCTTTACTCAGTCTGATCCAAATGCTAATCTCTTCCACAAACACCCTCGCAGACATCCCCCCAAAATATTTCATTAGAGTATCTGATTATCTGGGTATTCCACAGTCCAGTCAAATTGACCCATAAAATTAGCCATCACAAAACCTCTCACAGGTGTCTGAAGACATGGCTAAAGGGCCTGAACAATGTCAGCAAAACCATGCCGATTGACTTCAGCTGGACAGGAGATCTGGGAGGGAAGGGGCAGGAAGAATGGAGGAGAAACACCATTCTTGGCCATATTGTGCCTGTTTATGGGCTACAAATACATCTGATTTTGAAATTCACTGCCAGCATCTATACCATAAGTTTGAGGGAAGTGTTTTGTAGCACATTCTTCCAGAAACCAATGCTAAAAGGGCCTTTTAATCCTGGTCCGGGTCCCTGAGATGCATTGAGAACTAAGGAGCTAAGAAGACATAACTGTCCAGAAAGAGCAAGGAGGGGATCTGGTTCTTGACTAAAGCAAAGCAAAGTTTCCTTTATTAAACACTCAGGGAGGAGAAGGAGAAGCAGGATGAGAGGAAAATCAGTAGAGCACCTACAGGCATTATCACCCTGCCAGAACATCTCAAACTGACTCATCATGTCCTGCTCCATGGAACCTGGCTATTGAGAGTGCTGTCTCTAGAGAGTATAGCTAATTTCCATGTGAAACAGAGAATGGACTTTACCCAACAGAGATACTGTAATTAAAGGGCAATGGTGGTTTTGTTGCAAAACAAAATAGAAGATCATATAAAGCTTCAAAAGGGTCATTTACAAGACTGGAATTAAAGCTTGTAGATTTAGCCTTTGTGGGATCCTGAGTTGCTCTCACCGCTGAAGCCACATTAGATGCTGTGCTTTTGGCTTTCCTCACTCGAGGTCTCTTGCCTTTCCCTTGCATTTATCTCACCAAAAGATTCATGGGGCCAGACAGACCTGCAGGCAAACCTTGGACAGTTCTTAACTACTCTGCACCTCAGTTTCTTTGTAAAGTGAAATAATGTGATAGTCCACATCATAGGGCTATGGTGAGGGTTAATTAATTAATATCTCTAAAGTGCCTAGTATCTGGTGCTCAAATGTAAGCTCTATGACTACCAGCATTTTTGGTCACTGGTGCCTCCTCAGCACCTGGAACAGCGCCAGGCACAAAGTAGGTGCTCAATAAATATCTGAAAATGAATGAATGGCACATAGTTCTCAACAAGCATTACCAGTTGTTACATGCCCTCCTTAGATTCCAATTCCTTTGATAGAAATGTCTTCTCTTTTACCTGTGCCTTTATAAAATATCTAAAGCAGACCATGGCTCCCTACATCCACTCTTGCCCTCCTCCAAGCATAAATCTGATCTTGTCCCTAAATCCTTTAGATGTTTTCCCTACATCACTATAAAGTTCAATACCATTCAGTTGGTCCACATGTACATCACGACTTGGTCCTTGACTACCTCTCATTCTTCATCTGTGGCCCCCTGGTAGCAAATCCCCCCTCACCCAACTGCCCGTAGTAAAGCAGTTTGTGCTCCAGTTTTGTTGGGCCAGATATTTTTTCCAATGGGCTATGTCTTTTGGCTTAGGCCTTCAAACATGCTATCACTTTCCCTCCAATATGCCTGTATTCTCCTTCATCTGATTATCTCTTACTCATTCTTCTGACTTCAAATTAAATGTTTCTTTCACATTTTCATTGATTCCCCAAACTAGGTTAGATACCCATGTTATAAGTTTCCATAACGCTCCACACACCCCCTTTATATCCTTTAACATATAGATATATTTGTCCTATTGGCATTCCTACTTGATCAAATAATCCATGAAAGCTAGGACTCTGTTTTGCACATGATGGTGTCCCCATAGCCCAGCCAAGTATGTGGTACTCAACAGGTGCTCACAATATATTAGTAACTAAGTGCCAAATGAAGAACACATAAAGAGCAAAGGCTTTAGACTCAGGCAGACCTGGGTACTGATTCTGCCTTCACTACCTGCCAGTTCTGTGATCTTGGCCAAAACGCTTATCTTCACTGAGTCCTAATTTTTACCTGTGTAAATAGGAATAATACGACCAGTCTCATAAGGTTTTGTAAAGGTTAAATTAGATACAGAATGTATAATACATCAAATAGTAGCTGGCTCAGAAGACATGCTTAATAAAATTAGTGATAATCATTACAATTGTTAGCATTGATGATTTGACTAAAGCTGACCTTGAAGATAAGCTACTCATCTACCTATCCAGAACAAGTAATACCCAACAAATAATTAAGAACACCTATTTCCTTTACCGTATTCCTTAGTTAATCACCAGTGTTAAAGTGGGCTAAAGATATTAGCTTAAGCTTGGAAAATGGAAAAAAGAGGAAAATATATACAGAAACAATACAATCATAACAGAAATGGTGGACAAAGGCGGCAAAATGTTCCATGGTTGTTTGTAGCCATTCAAAAGTGGATTTGCAGAAAGAAAGCATTTGAAAGACCTAGAGCTCCATCTTCCTTGCTCTCCCCCTCTCCCTTAGCTACAGATGCTTCTAAAATGTACTTGCCACGTTATTTTGCAAGGAGGGCTTCACCTTTGACTAGTGCTATTTCCACACTGTGTGTTCCAGTGTAGTGTTGATCTGTGAATGGCTGAGTATCTCTGTCTTGATGTTGCCTGTGATCATACATCAAAACCCAACGTTTATTTTTATTGATCAGCTTTTAGAAAGCCCCAAAGGTAAGCAAACACTTTAAACTTGATAATAGGCATTAATATTTATCCAGCTTTTGGTTATTACTAGCAACTTGACATTTATTTGAACAATTTTTTTTTAAGAGAAGTAATTCAGACAAATTGTTGCTTCATGAATGAGTGTGAGTCTGTTGTTGAAAGTTCTCAACATTGAGGCCGGGTGAGGTGGAATAAAGTTATCCCAGCACTTTAGGAGGCTGAGGTGGGTAGATTACTTGAGGTCAGGAGTTCGAGATCTGCCTGGCCAACATGGTGAAACCCTGTTCTCTACTAAAAAATACAAAAAGTAGGTGGGCGTGGTGACATGCCTGTACCCCCAGCTACTTGGGAGGCTGTGGCACAAGAATAGCTTGAACTTGGGAGGCGGAGGTTGCAGTGAGCCAAGATCATGCCACTGCACTCCAGCCTGGGCAACAGAGCAAGACTTTGACTCAAACGAAACAAAACAAACAAACAAACAAACAAAAACACAAAAAAACAGTTCTCAACATTGAGTGGGCTCTGTTGTCACTATATGCTGGAAGTCACTGTGGTTTAAGTTACTAGGGTTTCAAAATTCTGTTTGATACATGTGGAATTAAGGTGGTGGTGTCAATGCTACAATGATTAACACCTTACACTGATAGTGGGCATTTATTTACTGGGCCTTCGTTTGTACTTCCTTTTTTTTTGTGGAATTCTTTAAGGTAGGTAAGTTTTAGCCGTTTTACAGATGAAGAAAATTGAGTCTCAGCAGTGTTAAGTAATTTCCACTGCATTATGTCTCTGGAATTTGATAGAAAATATATGAAAGAGATTGGTGCAGCTTGGCATCAATGAATGGCCATTTTGCTGAAGGCCTGTATGTTTCTGCACTGTTCATTGTTAACTAATGTAACAATTATACATAGCTCAGAGAGACTTTGGTTAATTCCACATAACTGACAGAAAGGTAGAAAAGTCCATTTGCAACTAATTTTTAGTCCATAAAATGCCAAAAATGTTGTCTGTCTAAAATGACTTGTATCAACCAGAATATTAACATCATATGGCACCTGAGACAAAGGAGAGAAATGTTGCATATAATTTAAAGATAAGAAATAACCTGAGTGGTTTCCACGGGAGAAAATGTAGAAAGAAGGTGTAGTGGATGCAGTAGTGTTTCACTCAAATTAATTCCTCCTTGCCCTGCTGAAGGACTGAAGCCCTTGTTTCCTCAACTGTTGGGAAGGTTGGGAGCCAGCCACTCTGACTTGAGTCTGTCTCTGGGCCTTGTCTCTAGCTGGAGAGGGCCCCCTTGCCCAAGGTAACAGTTCCTTTCCCAGGTCAGCCTGCATTCAGTGAATGGTAGATATGGAAGAATAAAAGCTTGATCTAGCCCCAATTTGGGGCAGCACTGAAGGGTCATCAAACTCCAGAGCTCTTGTAAGTAAAACTGAGTGAGTGTGTCACCCTCACTGTCATGAGAGGGGCCCATGGACCCACCACCAGCAATGGTAATGCTATATGGCCTCCGGGGCCAGTTCAGATTTCATTGCGTCCTTCTCCCTATTATGAACTCAGATGAGATTGGCATAGGCAGCCCATACTCTGTCTTTGAAACAAAGACAGTTATTTTAGGATGTAGCTCATTTGATGTTTTCTATGGCATGCCTGCCTGTTTTTAATTCTATTCAGTATATGTACAGTTAGAAATTAATCAGGAGGAACAGTTAAGCTCCTTTTGGAAGAAAGAGCATAGAGAAACAAAGAGAGTTCTCTCAACTAGAAATTAATTCCACCGCTCATCAGCAGTCTCCAGCTGAATTAAAACAATCCTCTGAGCAGATTTGGAATACCAGCTCTGGTGCAAAACCTTTAACTTTCCCTGCAGTGCTTATGCCTCAATGAACATTTTCCTACCCCATGTATTTAGGGAGACTTCATTCCTGAATGGGGCCTAAAGTTTGAAAACCTCCTTTCTGGCTCCAGAGATGGGTGTAAGTCCATACATTTTGAATTTGGAGGTTATCAGGAGCTCTTCCAACTCACTCTGGATAAGGTGGAAAAATCACTTGTAAAAACCACAGCCTTGGAGGCATCTGCAAAAGACAGGTCCATTTCCTGCCTGTTCCTCAGACTCCATATCCTCACTTGGGATCCTGGCTGACCGTTACCCTCTATGCTAGTGATGCTCCCACTCCAGGCTCTGATCTCTCCCTCCAAATCTTCTGTCATCCCATTTGAACTCAAAGCTTCTTGAAGAACACTCTCTTTTGGGCTCTCTTTCCTACAGGGTAGAAGAGGCAGTTGTTATGCTGCCCACAATAAATTATGGCAAAGTGGAAGCGAACACAATTTCTTAGTTCTTCCTATGAGCTGGGCATGGGGCCACATGTTTTTACATACAGTTTCTCATTTTATCTTTTCAACAAATCCCTAGGGTAGGAATTATTAATCTTCCCTCTACACGCTCGGTATCCAAACTCAGAGTTAAATAACTTCTCCAAGGTCATTCAGCTAAGAAACGGCAGAAGCAGGATTTAGAACTGGGTCTAACTCCAAAGCCTGTGCTCCCTATTAAATCTCCTTGCCCTACTCTCCTTGTGGAAATCTGAAGTCCATTATTACATTTATTCATTTTGTGAAATGTAAACATGACCCAGATTGGTAACACATTAAAAACTACAAAAATCTTATTCTGTTCAGAAGACAAAACAACTCCATATCTTGTATGGGATCTGCATGACACAGACCATTTACACAAAGACAATGTGTTTTTAGCAACAACTAAGATTTGGCAGCATTTTTCAGCTTAATTACAGAGCCCTTTCACATATAGAACTATATTAATCCTTACAGAAAATTGTGGAATCATTTTATCCTTATCCCAATTTACAAATAATGAAATGGAGAGTGAGAGAGGTTTAATAATTTGTCTAAGATCACCATCCAGTCAATGGTCAATCGGGTCTCAGCCACAGCTCTTCTGACTCTAGATCCTACTCCTGGCATCACACTCCGCTGATTTTGTGTGATCTTCAATAGTTCATAGGACCGGGAAAAAAAAAGAAGAGCCCTTGCTTCGACTTGTCCCAGTGTTTGACCTTGTCTAAATTAGAAGCACTTCTCTTTATTATTATTATTATTATTATTTTGAGATGAAGTCTCGCTCTGTTGCCAGGCTGGAGTGCAGTAGCAGGATCTCGGCTCACTGCAACCTCCGCCTCCTGGGTTCAAGTGATTCTCCTGCCTCAGCCTCCTGAGTAGCTGGGATTACAAGCATGCACCACCACGCCTGACTAATTTTGTATTTTTAGTAGAGACAGGGTTTCACCACGTTGTCATGGTGAAAGGTGCCACTTCTAAATCCATGCGAACCTATGCAAATCCAGTGCTTACATTTTTAATCACCTGTGTGCATTAGAGTATTAATAATGATGAACAAAAAATATCCTGCCATTGATGCTGTTATTCTCATTTTATGAATGCCTAAACTTGTATGTTCTAAACTCTAACCAAACCAGAATTACTTTCTGGCACAGTGTAGGCACATTACAATATTATTATTTTAATGTAAACTTTTATTTTAGATATATGGGGTGCATGTACAGGTTTGTTACATGGGTATACTGCACCCAGGTAGCGAACATAGTACCCAACAGGTAGTTCAACCCCTAGTCCCCTCTCTTTCTCCCCTCATAGTAGTCCACAGAGTCTATGCATTATAATATTGTTATTGTTATTTCACTCCAATCGCTCAAGACAACTCCATTCCTGAAGTACCCAGATGGCCCACATTCTATATTCCTCAATTTAGCTACTGAAACCTGCTGGAAAAAAGTTTACAATTTTATAGATTTGGAGCCTACAAATTTAGAGTTTTGAATTTCTACCTGGCAATTTTTTATGTATCTCAGGTGAACTCCCTGAGACAAAGTGAACAAACTCATTGTGGGGTGAGGGGTGGTTATGATTTATTTCTCCAAACGACTTTTTAAACATTTACGACTCTCCTTGAGCATCCAGCTCATACCCTTCCTCCCCCAAAAACCTCAATCCTCACATCATGCAGTGCACTGTGGCCCTTAGGCCAGGACACCTCCAACTTTGGGCAATCTTGGCCCCAACAGGCTCAGGTTATCTTCATCTCTTGCTTCTACCTTCCTCCTACCCACCCACTGCAGTGGAAGAATGTTCCTTTTCCTGTTAAACGTATTGAATTCTGACTCCTTTAGGGCCCTCTCTCCATTAATCACAATAAGAACAAAAAATACAATAACTGTCAGACAAAAAAGAAAAAAAAGTACCAGCTACATCGTCTATCTCCACGTATCCCTTTATCTCCTTTTTATTCCTCATTCCTTTTTAGCCAAACTATTTGAAATGGTCATTTAAACACCCTCTCCATTGACATTCATCATTAATGGTGTTCTCAATGTTTGGCAACATTGGCTATGAGATACTGAGAGCTTAGATATTCCTTGCATTACAGAAAGCTTATTACACTAATTATTGTCTTTAAATCCTGAAAACACTATGAAGGAGTTATTATTATCTTCATATTGGAAATGAAGAAACTGAGTCTGAGAGAATGTAATTTGCTCATTGTCATTCCTAGCACATGGAGGAGCTCCACTTCCTCTGAATGGCTTTTGTGCCACCCCTCAGCAAACCAAGGTTCATTTGCTGACTTAATCAAGTAATAGTTTTGAAATTTGAATCCAAATTTTCATTTGTCTTTTAATTCCGTGCTTTTGTTTGCTTGTTTATGTGTTTTTACTATATCAAGCTGCATTTTCCTTATCCTATCTAGAGTGGGTGTGTGTAGAATTTAGAATTTTGTCTTTTTAAGAAAACAAGTCTTTTGGAGGTAGTTTTTATATTTGTGTAGACCCTCATGCTTTCCTTTAATACTGATCTCTCTTGTTTTCCAACAGAGCAGATAGACGTATCTGAAATAATAGATTAATGATTCACACTTCATCCAAGTTCCTCTGAGAAGTAACAGATAAATATACACTTATTTATAATGCAGCTTACAAATATCTGCAAAGTAGAGGATGCTCTGTCAATATTCTCCAGTCACACATGTGAGAATACCCAGTCCCTGTCTACCTAATACCTATTGGGCCAGAGAAACATAGTCTGGGGCATGGATGTGTGCAGCTGTCCAAGTGTCTCAGTCCTGATTATGTTCATTACTTGAATGCACAGTCCCAGACTTTAGAGCCAGGAATAACTTTAAAGGCTCTTATTTTACCATTTCACAGATAAGAAGGTTGAGAGGTTCAAAGTGACCTCTAAACCGGTTTTAGAACATCCAGGACTTAAGCCAGATACTCTGAAAGCAACTGCAGCACTGTTTCATCTGCAGACAGTCACTTGGTGTAGCTGAGTCCTGTGTAAAGGGACACATGGCAATTTGGGAGTTCAGAGATTCAAGCAGTTCCCTCACTGATATGCACCATGTTACTCTTGAGCCAAGCTGATGATTTCCTATTTTCTCAGACTCCCCTGGGGATAGGAAGGTCTGAATTCCAGTAAAAGGCTCGTATTTGATTCTGAGTTTTTAATGGAATGTATGCTACCATCCTTGTGAATTGGAAAGAACAAGGGTAACTTTCTGCAGAGTTGATGACTTGATGCAGATTACCTTGATATGGGTGTGCTCAGTGAGCCTTGGATCTACACACCATAACTCTTAGCCACATTCATCATTTTGGTCAATTAATTAAGCCTCAGCTTAAAGGGCTGTTAATATCTATAGATGCTGCTTGCCAAACTCCAGAATCTTTCTTCACTTGAAAAATATGCTGACCCACCTACAAACTTGGAGCAGAAAAAAAGAAAAGACCCAAAGAGCTGGCTCATCCTGCAGTCTTGGCCAGCAATGCTCACTGCTGTGAGTTGACTCATGTTCTTGGCTGGGGAGGTCAATGCCAGTTCAGTGCCCTAGAAACCCTGCTCTCCTACTGTGAAGTTGGGGTCCTGAAAGCCACCAAATGTTTATGCCAGAAAGCTAGGAAACACTGGAATAAATTTTTCTAACATGCTCATCTTCTAGCCCCTTGAATCCCCATTTCTACCTCTAGCCCTTGAATAGCTATTAAAAATCCCTGCGGTATAAATGTTGTGGTAAAAAGAGGCCTGCAAAAAGAGGCATTTTAATTTTCTTTCTACTCTTTAATATCTGTGAGTCCTCAGTCACATCACATAACCTCCTTGGACTTTGTATTTATTTTTTTTATGGCGCTATAAGAAATCACCACAAATTTAGTAGCCTAACACAACATAAGTTTATTCTGTCATAGTTCTTGAGGACACAAGTCTGAAAGTAGCATCACAGTGCTGAAATAAAGATGTTGGCAGAGTTGTGCTCCCTTTGGAGACTCTAGGGTGATTCTATTCTTTGCTTCTTCCAACTTCTGGTGGCTGCCGGCATTCCTTAGCTGTGGCTGCATCCTTCAAATATTTAAGACCAGTATCTTCAAGTCTCTCTCTGCTTCATCTTCACGTCACATCATTCTCTGTGTATCTGTGTGAAAAATCTCCCTCTGCCTCTCTCTTATAAGAAGACACGTGATTTTATTTGGGGGTCCACTTGGCTGATCCAAGATCATCTTCCAATCTCAAGATTTTTAATTTAATCACATTGACAAAGGTAGCATTTGCCAATTCCAGGGATTGGGAAGCATTAATAGTGTCTTTTGCAGGGAGGAATTTTTCAGCATACCATAGGCTTCAAATGACTCATTAATTGTATAACAATAACACTGTAACCACTGGAACTATCTTACTTTGAGTTCCCTTCCAGCTATGAGATTGAAGATGCTATGAATCATAGATCAATTGCAAAGTATTCCACATTTCAACAAGGCCTAAAAGAAAGCTAATGTGATAGCTTGGCTGTAACCTGTAACCATAAAGATATTCCTGGCTTAATGGACAATTTGTAGATGTTCGTCCCTGAAACCAATTTTTCACTTTGGATCCTTATCTTTGCCTCAATGTTGTCCCATTCATTGTATCCAAAGCATGGCCATCATTCTCCTATATAGATGTGTATCATTGACAGATACAACTAGCTATCTACCAATAATTTGGACTCCCTTCTCCATAGCAAACAGTCTTTGCTGGGAAGCAGCTACCCAACCAGGGGGCTATATTTCCCAGCCCCTTTAAATCTGGGTGTGGCTATGTGTCTAATGGAAGGTGGGTGGAAGCAAAGTCTGTCATTTGCAGGCCTGGCCTACCCAAAGCTTCCATGTAATCCTTCATGCTCTCTTTCCTTGATGGTCCATTCCCTGGATGTATGCTCTTGGAGCAACCTTAGAAACCATATTTTGAAGACGGAAGAGGTTCTGTCAACACCAGTTCCTGAGTGGGTGCTTTGAGTAAGCCCACAGTCCGTTCTCCTACTGATGATTGGACTTTGGTGCTTTAGAAATAAAGTAATGTTTTGTCAAACCAGGGGTACTTTGGAGTTTATCTATTATAAGCAGCTGCCAATCATTTTCAATACAATGACTGCCAATTTATTCCCATTAGCATTAATAAATGGTTAAGATGGCAGCAGAAAGAAGCTTGCAACCTTCCTCAAGTCATAATAACTAGACTACCTACATAAGAATCCCTTGGGTTTCTGCAAGTTCCTATATCTTATTCTAAATCGATGAAATCATGACTGTGGGAAGGGTGATTGTGTGAGTTTTGATGGTGGTAGTGATGGTGTAGGCTATATTCTGCATTTTAAATCATCTTCCTAGGTAATTCTTAAGCATCCTAAATTATGAGGAAACCAGTTTATAGTGCTACCCATCACATTTTAAAAGAGCCCACATTATGTCTCAGGAGCCAGCAATCCTGGAGCAGAGAGAAATGACAGGAGGTTATCTATATACATTGCCTATTTTAAAAAATGGATCTTGTTTTGAGATTGCATGGGATAACTCATGAGCGGTTTACTAGGAATATAAATAGATAACCACTTTTCACTTTAATATTATCCTGCATGGTTCCAACCTTCATTGGATATTGGAGGTTTCGTTATAACGAAGTGAAAATATATGTAAATTGTAGCTATTCCAGGACTAGGACGAGAGTGAGGTGAGTGAGACACTTGCCTTGGGTGCAAAAGTTAAGGGAACACCAAAAATCTCAGTAATTGAGGTAAATAAAATTGTAATGCTATATTTTTAAAAATTAAGATTAATGCAAAAATCTATAATGAAAAAAGTCAAAATTTTAAATAAAGACAGGCACAGTGATTACCAATTGAAGACGGAAAAACTCACATTAGTGCTTGTATTTTTATAAAGTTGAATTTTGCACAGTTACTTTGACTCTCTACCCCAAACTAAAAGGTTAGTCAAAAGGAGGAATTTGATGAAAAACATGTCGGTAAAGGCCAATGACTTTATTGGCAATTAATGAATATTTACTAAACACATGTTTCGTTACAGGTGCTGAGAATACAGCAATGAACAACACAGATTAAGCCTCTATTTTTATGGAGCACCCTACAGTTAAATGACAGATGTCACTTTTAGTCTCAACTAATTTACTAGCACTATTTAAATGGCTCAATTCAACTATAAGGGAGAAAAGAAATGAAATCCTTCCATGTACCTGGAGATTGGAGCCCAGGAAATACTTGGTAAACAGCACAAATGACCATCATCACAGTGCACTCTTCTCACCACCAAACATTTGGCCCATTCTCTCTCTCATGGGCAAGGTACTCTCCCATGGGAGACAAAGAAAACATTTTACTTAGACATGTCAGGAAGCTGAAATTCTAGAGGCTCTGAATGATGCCATGCAGTCTCTATATCAGATGGCATTTATGTCAAGTTTGGATGTGACTTATCTTCATGCAAAGCTCTATGAAATAAAAAAGTAACTTTTATGCCCTGTATGGATATCCCAGGGCTGACATAACAAATAATCACCAATTTGGAGGTTTGAAACAACAGAAATTTATTTTCTCATGGTTCTAAAATTCGGATGGTTAATAGTGAGAGATCATCAAGGCTGTGCTTCCCCCAGAACCTCTAGGGGAAAACCTTTTCTTGCCTTTTCCAGCCTAGGTACCTCCAAGTGTTCCTTGACTTGTGGCTGCATAACTTCAATATCTGCTTCCATATCCACATATCCTTCTCCCCTGTTGCCTGTGTCTGTATGCTTCTGCATGTCTCTTTTAAGAATACTTGTCTTTGGATTAAGGAGCCACACAGATAATCTGGGATGATCTCATTTAAAGATGTATAATTAATTTCATCTGCAAAGATGTTTTTTTCCGTAATAAGGTAGCAATCACAGGTTCAGGTTCAGGCATAAAGATGTGTGCTGACCCTGTGCTTATGTGGGGAGTGTGATGACCTAGTGCTGAATTGGGGAGTGTGCTGACCCTGTGCTGATGTGGGAAGTCAGATGACCCTGTGCTTATGTGATGACTTCCTCTATACGCATATGAATGAGGTAAGGGCTTTGGAGAGGCAATTCCTGCATAATATCGTACTTTACTATCTGTTCAGGTGGTTTTTGTATTGCTCCATCACTAAGTTTGCTAGTTAGTTTAACAGGTTAAGTTAGCAGCTTATTTTTTGAATCCTTGTAGAAAAGAAAACATTTCCTTTAAAATATGAGGACAATAGAATAAACAATTCATGAGAATAAGGTCAAATGTTTCCTGGCTGAACTAATATAGTTTTACAATGTATCCTATAGTTGATCTACCAGTGGAAAGGTAATTAGAGAGTCATTTATTTATTTCTTAGGGCGCTAAGTTCCCAAAGCTGTCAGTTCCTATAAAGAATCCTGGGGTCTGTAATATTTTGTGTCATAGCCAAGGAATAATTTTCCACTCTTCCTTCTGGGTTTATACAATATCACAGCAATTGGTGACATTAAGACTTTTATTTAGAGATGAATTGAGTGACTCATAACTTATTGATTTCAAAAGCTTTAGCTGACTTCTCTCTTGAGAATTTGCATTTATCCAATCTCTATTTCCAAACAGTGGATGCTAACATAATGAAAAACAATGGCCGCACTTCATAAATGAAGTTAACCATGCTGGTTCACTATGCATAGCGCAGGCATCATGTGTCGTGGGGAAAAACCATGCCCTGCATATTTATTTTCTTAAAACTAAGATGACAATACTGACCCAGTATCAAAAGAATATATTCCCTGAATATAGTTTTCTAGTTTGTGAATAATTTCCCTGAGCTAAGCTATTTATTATTGCTTATTATCATTTGATACATACATTTGAGACAGTTGCCTCTGTTGAGAGTTAACAAGTGTTCTAAAAGAACAGAGTAAAGTCCTCTGGCTCTTGGAGGGACCTCAGACTGTCACATGCTTGAATGGAGAAATTTCAGTGTCTTCTTATTTTTATGGTTGTTTATTGCCCTCCACAAAGAATGGCCAAAATGTGAATTTTTAAAATACATATTTCATAAAAGCATTTTGGCAGTTGTGAGATTAAAATATAATAAAGATTCTTTAAAAATGTAAGTGATGGTGATATTTACTAGAGTAAGGCTTGGTTTCTTGAAGTAAATCACATGTCATGATCATCAGCAAAATGCAAATCAAACCACAGTGAGATATCACCTTACCCCAGTTAAAGTCCCTATTATCAAAATGACAAAAAATAACAAATTCTGGGGAGGATGTGGAGAAAGGCAAACTCTTAAACACTGGTGTTGGTCATGTAAATTAGTGCTGCCATTATGAAAAAAGGTGTGAAGTTTCCTAAAAAAATTGAAAATAGAACTATCATATGGCCCAGCAACCCCACTGCAGAGTGTATATCCAAAGAAAAAGAAGTTAGTACAGGCATACTTCATTTTATTGTGCTTCACTCTATTGCACTTCAAAGATATTGTGTGTTTTTATTGTATTTATTTATTTTTTGAGATGGAGTCTCTCTCTGTCACCCAGGCTGGAGTGCAGTGGCGTGATATCAGCTCACTGCAACCTCCGCCTCCTGGGTTCAAGCGATTCTCCTGCCTCACCCTCCCAAGTAGCTGGGATTACAGGCAGCCGCCACCGTGCCCTGCTAATTTTTGTATTTTTAGTAGAGACGGGATTTTGCCATGTTGGCCAGGCTGGTCTCGAACTACTGACCTCAGGTGATCCACCTGCCTTGGCCTCCCAAAGTGCTGGGATTACAGGCGTGAGCCACCGTACCTGGCCAGATACTGTGTTTTTTCCAAATTGAAGGTCTCTGGCAATCTTGCATCAAGCAAGTCTATCAGGGCCATTTTTCCAACAGCATGTGCTCACTTTATGTCTCTGAGTCACATTTTCGTAATATTTCATAATATTTCTAACTTTTTCATTATTATTTTATCTGTTATGGTGATCTGTGATCAGTGGTCTTTGATGTTACATTGCAATTGTTTTGGGGTGCCATGGTCTACCTCCGTAGAAGATGGTGAAATTAATCCTTAATTGTTGTGTGTATTATGACGGCTCCATTGACTAGCTCTTCCCCTGCCTGTCCCCCACACCTCGGGTCTCATCCCCTGAGACACAACAATATTAGAATTAGGCAATTATTAACCTTACAATGATCTCTAAGTGTTCAAATGGAAGGAAGAGTCTTGTGTCTTTCATTTTAAATCGACGGCTAGAAATGATTAAGCTTAGTGAGGAATGATTATCGAAAGCTGAGATAGGCCAAAAACTAGGCCTCTTGCATCAAACAGTTAGCCAAGTTGTGAATAAACAGGTAAAGTTCTTGAAGGAAATTAACAGTGCTACTCCAGTGAACATATAAATAATAAGAAAGCAAAACAGCCTTATTGCTGATATGGAGAAAGTTTTAGAGACCCAGATAGAAGATTAAACGAGCCACAACATTCCCTTAAC
Organism: Pongo pygmaeus; assembly: GCF_028885625.2. Lineage (NCBI taxonomy): Eukaryota > Metazoa > Chordata > Mammalia > Primates > Hominidae > Pongo > Pongo pygmaeus. The sequence goes on along the minus strand of NC_072373.2, from coordinate 81,416,240 downwards.
CCAAAGCCTAATCAAGAGCAAGGCCCTAACTTTCTTCAATTCTATGAAGGCAGGGAGAGGTGAGAAAGTTGCAGAAGAAAAATTTGAATGTAGCAGAGATTGATTCATGAGGTTTAAGGAAATTAGCCATCTCTATAACATAAAAGGGCAAAATGAAGCAGCAAGTGCTGATGTAGAAGCTGTAGCAAGTTATCCAGAAGATCTAGCTAAGATCATTGATGAAGGTGGTTATACTAAACAACACAATTTCATTGTAGATGAAATGCTGGATTCTTATTTTACAAGAAGATGCCATCTAAGACTTTCATAGCTAGAGAGACAAAGTCAATGCCTGGCTTCAAATCTTCAAAGGACAGAGGGGCACTCCTGTTAGGGGCTAATGCTACTTGTGACTTGAAGTTGAAGCCAGTGCTCATTTACCATTCTGAAAATTCAAAGGCCCTTAAGAATTACGGTAAATATGCTCTATCTGTACTCTATAACTGGAACAACAAAGCTTGGATGACAGCATATAATGTATTCAGCATGTTTTACTGAATATTCAAAGCCCACTGTTGAGACCTACTGCTCAGAAAAAAACATTTTTTTCAATATATTATTGCTCATGGACAATACAACTAGTCAAGAGCTCTGATGGAGATGTACAAAAAGATTAATGTTGTTTTTATGTCTGCTAATATAATATCCATTCTGCAGTCCATGGATGAAGGAGTAATTTCAACTCTCATGTCTTATTTTATTTAAGAAATATATTTTGTAAGGCTACAGCTGCCATCAGTAGTGATTCCTCTGATGGACCTGGGCAAAGAAAATTGAAAACTTTGTGGAAAGGATTCACTGTTCTAGATGCCATTATGAACATTTGTGATGAATGAGAGGAGATCAAAAGATCAACTTTAACAGGAGTTTAGAAGAAGTTGATTCCCACCCTCGGATGACTTTGAGGAGTTCAGGACCTCAGTGGAGGAAGTCACTGCAGATGTGGTGGAAATAGAGAACTAGAGCTAGAATTGGAGCCTGAAGATGTGACTGAATTGCTGCAATCTCATTATAAGACTTGAACAGATTAGGAGTTTCTTCTTATGGATGAGCAAATAAAGTAGTTTCTTGAGATGGAGACTTCTCCTGCTGAAGATGCTGTGTACATTGTTGAAATGACTACATAAGATGTAGAATAGTCCATAAACTTAGTTGATAAAGCAGTGACAGAGTTTGAGAGGATTGGCTCCAATTTTGAAAGAAGTCCTACTGTGGGTAAAATGCTACCAAACAGCATTACATGTTATATAGAACTCTGTTTGAAAGGAAGAGTCAACTGATGAGGCAAAGTTAATTGTTGTCTTATTTTAAGAAATTACCACAGCTATTTCAACCTTCAGCAATCACCACCCTAAGCAGTCAGCCACCATTGCTGAAGGCTAAGATGACTGTTTGCATTTTTTAGTAATAAAGTATTTTTCAATTAGGTATATACATTTTTAAAAGACATAATACAATTGCACAGTTAGACTACATTATAGTATAAACATAACTTTTATATGCACTTGGAATTAAAAAATCCATGTGACTCACTTTATTGTGACATTTGCTTTATTGTAGCAGTTGGGAACTGAATTCACACTATCTCTGAGGTATGCCTATATGTCAAAGAGATACCTGCACTCCCATGTTAATTGCAGCACCATTTGCAATAGCCAAGACGGGAAATCGAGCTAAGTGTTCATCGTTGTATAAATGGAAAAAGAAAATGTGGTGTATTTACAGAGTTGAATGATATTTAGCCATAAAAAAAGAATGAAATCCTATAATTTGCGGCAATATGGGTTAGCCTGGAGAACATAATGTTAAGTGAAATAAGCCAGGTGCAAAAAGACAAATACTGCATAATCTCACTTGCATGTGGAATCTTAAAAAGTTGATCTCATAAAACTAAAGAGTAGAATCGTGGTTACCAGAGGCTGGGGAGGAACAGGGAGTGGGGAGGATGAAGAGAGGTTGTTCAACAGGTACAAAGTACAGTTACGTAAGAGGAATTAGTTCTGACATTCTGTTGCACAGTAGAGTGGCAATACTTAACAATAATATATTGTATATTTCAAAGTAGCTACGAGAGGATTTTGAATGTTTTCACCATAAAGAAATAGAAATGTCTAAGGTGATAGATATGCTAATTATCCTAATTTGATCATTACCCATGGTATACATGTATGGAGACATCACTTTTTATCCCATAAATATGTACAATAATTATGTGTCAATCAAGTTTTTTAAAAATAAGACAACTGAAGATCAGTAGAGAACTAAATGGCCACTCTTTGAATCATCTGTCAACTAACTATATTTTCGTGTCTACCTCACTTAGGTATATGCCAGACATTGACTTTACAATGATGAGCAAGAATGATAAAATACAGTTCCTACCCTAAGAAGCACAGAATCTTCTTTATGGAGAAATATATCAGGTATTTCTATTTACATCAGGTAGGGGAATGAGTTTAAAGGGAAATAAGGCATAAGAATTATCAAAATAAATTATATATGTTTCAGTTATATTTCCCGTTAAGTATTGTTAAACTGCAATCCTAAGATTTTTGTGAAAAATCTTCTTTTCTTTTTCTTTTTTTCTTTTCTAGAGACAGGGTCTCCCTATCTCACCCAGGCTGGTCTTCAACTCCTGGGCTCAAGCAATCCACCTGTCTTGGCCTCCCAGGTGCTGAGATTACAGGCGTGAGCCACCACAGTGCTCAGATTACAGACGTAAGCCACCACGCCTGGTCTCCAAAAATCTTCTTTTCCATTTCATTTCTCATCTAGACTTTGATATAATGCTTTAGTCCTGTTTCTTCTCCCTTTTTGACATTAGGACTTCCTCTAACTTTCTATAAACTCTCTTATTTCTGTGCTATTAAAGCCATCTTCTTAAAAGGCTTATTATGTCACTCCCTACTTCATAATCTTTAATGGTTACCTGTTAGAAGTAATGTAAATTAGAGATCATGAGATTTGGAAAATGCCAGAGTTAGTCTCAAGTATTCTGAGATATCTGGTAAGTTACTTAGTGCTTCTAATCCTCAAGGCACTTATTTGTAAAATAGAGACACTAAACTTACTTTCCTCATAGGATTTTGGTGAGGACACATTCCCTGGTGATTCCTGGTACTCAATAAATTATAGCCATCACAGTGATTAAATATTGTGTATAAGACCCCATTCCTTTAACGTATTTCTTGCCAGGGATACCATGGAACAGATTTCTCTTTGGCTAAGAGACTAGTCTACATAATTGTAAAGTTGCCTTGTAAGATTTTCTGGATCCTTGGCCCATTCTAACACTATATTTGCATTATAGTCATGAAACAGCAGTGTTCAGTCTATAAATCCCTTGTAAAGGTTTTAAATAACTCTCAACACATCTCTTAAAGGCCATAAGATGGTAATAGGACAAAGGAGGGGATGTGCCTCTTGCATGATGCCGATATTGGCTAGATGCTAACCAGAGACATTGAGGGGAAGGACTTGGTAACGTGGTGGCAACATTCCCAATGCCTTAAGCCGAGTAGTCCTCTCTTCTGCAGTGACTGATTGCTATTTATAGCCTTAATTTTTGGAAGCTTCTAAGTAAGTGTCCTCAAAGGAACTTATCAAAGAAAAGCAAGAAGCTAGAAGAAGCAGCCAATTTCCTTTATACAATTTGATTTTGAATATAATCACATTGAAAATTATGCATTGAAGATAATGTATATCTTGATTATATTTATGACTTATGAATTTCCAGTCTCTAAAAATGAGATATAATGTGTCTATGGTACCTACAGGTCTCAAATACTTTTTCTAAAATGTCTGCATATCCTGCCTTTGTATATTCTCGAAGAGTGACTCAATCCCAGCAAGTTAGAGTCTTTGACATGGAAAGTTCCCTTCAAGGTGTCTTCCCCATTATCTTTTCTTCCACAAAAAGATACAGAAGAGAACAAGATGGTGTTGCTGAACTTCCAGCAGAAGAAGAGGAAGGGAAAAAGAGATTCAAGTTATCTTTCTTATCTCCACACACATAGAGTTTTCCTTCATGGGAAGCTGAATCTTCATATGGTCAGATATGGGATACCTTCTGTAATGTTAGAGGGCCTGGGTTGATGGTCAAGCCTGAGGGCTAGAGGGGAAGGAGAACTATGTCATGTACAAAATAGGAGGAACTAACGTAAATGCTTTATAGAGTTCTCTAACAACAACAACAACAACAAAAAGACAAACAAAACACTTATTGGGTACAATACCAGTCCTTCGTTAGTTCTTTGATAGAAGAATATGATAAATAAAGCTCTGTCTGAAATTTTCAAATTATTTAGCAAAAATTATTAGATGGAAGTGTTTGAAGTAATGGCAGTTTTTTGTGTCAGTTCAGGGTATATATACAGAGCTAGGGTTAACTGGGTAAGTATCTTTTAGCTTAATGAACATGAAGCTTCATTCTACATATATAGAATTTATTTATTTATGACTTCATAGATCATTGTTGTTGGAGAGAAGCAACAGTAAAGTGTTTGCCAAAAACTTTGAAAAATTAAATAAAATTGCTGTGAGACATACCTAAATATCACAAGTAAAATATGCAATGCCATTTTACTAGTTAGGATAGGCAAAGTTTCATTATAGTGAAAATCAACTACAAAATCTCCATAGATTACTCATTATGGTTTGTTTCTTGTTTATATAGTATGTGTCCTTCATATACTATAGCAAGTATCTTATCTAGAGCCCTGTGTTCCATATTTTCCTTCCATTGGGACCCAGAGTAGACCTCAAGTAACCTCTTAAAAATTTGGTTTCCTTGAGGCTTTTCTAGAAAAAAAGAGAGGAATGGTCAGGAGGATGCCAGCACCTAGTTCACTTAGTGTAGTTCTATTTTAAATTAACACATCAACATCCTGGTTTTATAAATTGAGTTCTTGTAAGCTTAGTTGGCTTGAATTAGCTTCCTCATTAAAAGGGGTTTGCTACATACTTTTATAAACAAAATCATAAAGTGTGCACTTCATTCATGATTCAGTGTTAAGTATTTTTTTCTATTAGAATTGACAGTCAAATCAATTTTGTGAGTCAGTATCTTTATGTTGTCATATAGAGAACTGTACAAGATGTTGCAGAAGAGATTAGTATTTGAATCAGTAGACTAAGTAAAGAAGATTGCCTTCACCAATATGGGTGAACATTATCCTCTTTTTTGAGTACCTGAATAGAACAAAAAGGTGAAGGAAGAGTAAATTTTCTCTCTCTGCTTGAGCTGTGATATCCATTTTCACCTGCCCTTGGACATTGGCACACCTAGTTCTTGGGCTTTTGGACTTAGACTAGGGCTTACACATCCCCCTGCCAATTCTCAGACTTTCAGACTTGGGCTGAATGACACCACCGACTTTCCTAGTTCTCCAGCTTGTAGACAGTAGATTATGGAACTTCTCAGCCTCTAAAACTGCATAAGCAAACCCCTGTAATAAATGTTCTCTTATATATATATATATCCTATTAATTTGGTTTCTCTGGAGAACACTGACACATACAGTAATGGTATCAAGTTATTTAGCTAAATATTAATATAAGTGTTTTTGTGAAGGCATTTTGAAGATGTGGTTAATATCTACAATCAGTTGTCTTTAAGTAAAGATTATCCCTGGCCAGGGATGGTGGCTCACGTCTGTCCCAGCACTTTGGGAGGCTGAGGAAGGTGGAACACTTGAGGCCAGGAGTTTGAGACCAGCCTGGTCAACATGGCAAAACCCAGTTTCTACTAAAAATATAAAAATTAGCTGGGCTTGGTGGTGCATGCCTGTAATCCCAGCTACTCGGGATGCTGAGGCACGAGAATCGCTTAAGCCCAGGAGGTGGAGATTGCAGTGAGCTGAAATCACTCCATTGCACTCCAGTGTGGGTGACAGAGTGGAACTCTGCTTCAAAAATAATTAAAGATTGTCCTTGATAATCCAGGTGGGTCTCATTCAATTAGGTGGAAGGCCTTTAAAAGAAAAACTAAGGTTTCCCTGAAGTAGAATAAAGTTTTCCTGTGGATTTCCCACCTGCTGGACTGCCGTACAGATTTTGAACTAGCCAGTCCTTATGACCACATAAGCCAATTTCTTGATATAAATCTCTCTGTCTGTCTCCAATATATCCAATATAATATCTGTGTGTTTTTTTTGGTAGATCCCTGATTGGGTTCTGCAAAGAAAAGCAAGAAGCACCTCACTTCCCAATACAAAAAGAAATCTGTACCCATCATGTACTGGGAAGTGAGGTGCTGCTGTAACAAATATGTACAAACAAGAAAGTGGCTTTGGAACTGGGTAATGGGTAGAGGCTGGGAGAATTTTGAGAAGCATGAAAGAAAAAGCCTAGATTGCTTTAAAGAGACTACTGGTAGAAATATAAAGGCGTTCCTAAGGAGGTATCAGAAGAAAACCAGAAACATTGTTTGGAACTAAACGAAAGAATTTTTTTTTTTTTTACAAACTGTCAGAAAACTTGCCTGAATTGTGTTCTATTATTGGTTGGAAAGCAGAACTTGTAAACAATGAAGTTGGATATTTAGGCTTGTTTTATTTACTGCTTAGAGTAAGATGAAACAGAAAAGATATAAACTGAGGGAGAGATTGTTAAGCAATTGAAAAACTTATTGGAAAATAAAAAAAAAAAAGAAAATGTTAAGCAAAAATAATAAGCATTCGATGGTTTGGGAAGTTCTCAATTTATCCAGATTACAAAGGATGCTAAAATTAGAGAATTCACTGTTGAGAAAATGTGCTCTGGAGAGAAGGCCAAGGGTATAGCTGGACAACTTATTATTGAAGAGATTAGCCATGTCACTCATGGGTCCAATCAACCATTTCAGAAGAAGCCAGAAATAGAGATGAACTTATCCAAGAAGAATCACTGGAGAATTCTATTGTCTAATGCAGTGAATACTCTTGACATACATGGGAGACCCATGATGTTTTTGGAAATGTTACATCAGTAGAAACACTGCCAGCTTGGACTGAAAGGGAAAAAGACTAGACAAAATAAAAAAACATTGATTAGATTCCCAAAATTCTATAGGCAAGAAATGAACTGATATAGCTACTCAGCTTCAAATACGTACTACCATTCAAGGAAAAGAAAGAATGATGCAGAGGGTGGAACTGTGGACCCAGAAGCTGATGATGGTGGAGCAGCTGCTCAGGAAATAGGAAAAGGGCCTGTTCCTAAAAGTAAAGACTCAGGGGTGATGGAGCTGTGGGCCCAGAGTGTAGAACTGTGAGCCACAAAGGACTATTCGTAGGCCTTAAAACCATAAGCCAAGGAGTACCAAGAGCCACCAGACGCTGGGAAAATCAATGAAGGGTACTCACTTAGGGTCTTCAGGGTAAACAAGGCCCTGCTGACACGTTGATTTCAGACCTACAGAACTGTGAGAAATGAATTTCTTTTGTTTTAAGCCACTAAGTTTGTGGTGATTTGTTAGGGCAGCCCTAAGAAGCCAAAGCACAACCTTATATTGCTTATTTGTACACGCTTATATTTAATTTTGTATTAAATACAAAAATAAACATTTATTATGTGCCTGCTCTTTGTGAAAGGCACTGGTCCTAGATGCTGAGAATATAGCAATGAATAAAATACATTCCCAAAATATACCAGGCAAGCAAAACAAAATACTTGCCACACCGTGTCATAAGTTCTATGATAAGGATAACCCAAGAAGCTATGGGAATGCAGAGCAGCGCACCCAACCCAGTCTAGGTTGCTTACAGAAGGCCTCTTCGAATGTTAGGAGTTAGCTAAGGAAGGGTATAGAGTGAAGAGAGGAGCAGGTACAAAACCTCAGATCCGGCCGGGCGCTGTGGCCCACGCCTGTAATCCCAGCACTTTGGGAGGCCGAGGCGGGCGGATCACGAGGTCAGGAGATCGAGAGCATCCTGGCTAATACGGTGAAACCCCGTCTCTACTAAAAATACAAAAATTTATCTGGGCGCAGTGGCAGGTGCCTGTAGTCCCAGCTACTTGGGAGGCTCAGGCAGGAGAATGGCGTGAACCTGGGAGGCGGAGCTTGCAGTGAGATAGCGAGATAGCGCCACTGCACTCCAGCCTGGGTGAAAGAGTGAGACTCCGTCTCAAACAAAACAAAACAAAACAAACACACAAACAAACAAAAAAACCAAAAAACCCTCAGATCCAAGAGAAGATGGAGAGTTTGTTCAAGAGACTGTAAATAGCTCCATATGGCTGGAGTCTTGGGCATGATGGAGGTATCAGATAGTAAGGAGGTGGATGGGGCTTAGCTTGGTGATTGGGCACAGGATTGCAGAAAGAGAGAATGACAACAAGGCTTCAGACACTGTAAGTAATGGGGCCATTCCTGAGATAGAAACAAGAGAAATACCCGATTTGTGAAGGAGAATAATTTCAGTTTTTAATATTTTGAGTGTGAGGTAGATGTAGGGCATCCAATAGAGATGGACAATAGGCCATTGGAGTTAGGTTTATGGAGTTTGGGCAAGACTGAACTGATTTCTCTCAAATAAAGGTGGTATGGAGTTTGTAATTGGAAGTTGAGGAAATGGAGATAATTATTTTTAAAAATTCAACTTTGAAGAGGAAGAGATACAGTAGAGAAGTCACTAGAGGGAAATATCAGTTGAGAATGGGCTTATTATGGGAAAGTTTTTTTTTTTTTTGCTTTAAAAAAATGTAGTTTATTTACATGTATATTCACTTCTTTATGGTCCTATCCTAAGTGCATAAATGGCTGAATTCTATTTTTTTTTTTTGAATAACCTTTCAAAGTTGTGACAATACAAATGAGAGAAAGACACTAATTCAAGACAGAAGGAATAACTAATTGGTAGGGTGTAGGGTGAGGTCCCAGAAAAGACAGGAGATGGTTCAGAGCACTGGTGGGATGACTAGTCTCAGACAAGCGGCACATATGTTATGTGTGGCAAGAGGGAAGAGGGAAACGATGGGATACAAGTGCCAGCAAGTGTGTGGGTTGTGGCAGGAAGACTTAGAGAAAGACATCTATTGTATTGGTTGTTTACTGCAATGTAACCAATTACCCCAAACTTAGTGGCTTAAAACAATGAACATGTACTATCACATAGTTTCTGTGGGTGGGGATTCTGGCACAACTTTAGGTGGGTGCCTCTCATTCAGAGTCTCTTACAGTATAGCAGCCAAGTTGTCAGTCAGGGCTGCAGTCATTTCAGAGCTCAACTGAGGGAGGATCCACTTTCAAGCTCACTCACATGATTGCTGGCAGTTTCTTGTCATGTGTACCTCTTTACAGTCACCTTGAGAATGACACTCCTCACAACATAGTAGCTGGCTTCCCTCAGAGAGGGTAATTCAAGAAGGAGAAAGCCAGACAGAGCACCCCAGATGAGAACCACACAGACTTCTTATGATCTAATACTTTCCTGGTTCATCCTGGACTTGTGAGATTCAATCTCCAAGTCAGTGCTTTCATCATAATTGCCTCTTCATCATGCCCATCCCTAAATTCTTTTCTCCAGATTGTGCAGTAGCTCTGTTTTGGTTATTTACCTCTCTAGTCCAGTTGTATGTGTCCTTCCTTCTATTATTAAAATATCACAGCCATCCAGCCTCCTTTTTTGGAGATGTCCAAGTCATGCTGCTGTAGCTATTATAATTATTCTTATTTTCATTATGCGAACTCTTAGAAAACATGGTCACAGTACACACAATATTAAAAAAATGAAACTAGCACTATCTCAGTACAAAGCACTGCAGTTAATCCACAAGATTAAAAGCACAAGTTAATCCACTTGAAGCAATGCAACAATGGATGATTCATTATGCATTGTGAGCTGCAAATAATGGTTGCCAACATCAGTGGTCATGGGAAAAAAAATTAACAGCAGTAGCTACTACAGAGGGTGGATAAACTGTGTCACATTCATTTGACGTAAAAAGTAGTGTCACTTCCAGCCCTAGTTTTTTTTGGAGGCACGGTATGGGTTTTGCACTTTTACCCTAACCTCCCATACCCATTGCCATTGGGACTTTCTGAATCCCAGGGAAGGGTTCTAGGGAGACAAGACTTTCAGTGCTAACACTGGGATAATCCCAGGCAAACTGGGGTGGTTGGTCTTCTTATGTTATAAAGAGGTCCCAAAAAGATTGATGCCACTACCTGGTAGATGAATTCACATTGTGGGATATCCCTTCTGTTTTTAAATTTGGCATGACCATCTCTGCTCACCAATATTCTGCAATGGTTTTCCCAAGGAATACCTTTCCTTCTCCACTTTTTCCCTCCTCCCTCACCACATACCTCTCACAGCACACTTTAAGCTGGCCCTTCATTTTGGAGGCAAAAGTAAAAAGCACTGATAGAGCTTCACAAGAGAAAGGAAGAATGGAGGTAATTATCTGGACAACCTAGACAAAGAGGCTTATTATTGTTGCTACTTTGAAACAAGGCAGAAATGAGTGTGGGCTGTGAATAATGATCTGATCCTTGGATAAAAAGGAAATAGCTTGTCCTTCTGAGCCAGAGTCCTCTATAAAGTGCTCCAATTGAGGCCAACAGGAGGACAGAAAGATTCTGAAAAACCAGGTCTCTCCCTCTGAAGTGTCACTGAGAGTAAGAGGCTCTGGCCAGATCTCTAAAAACCATCTTTGTTCTTTAACTTCCTTGTGCCTTTAAGGAAATGTTTATTTCTCAGGGGTTTGTCTATAGCAAGAGCTCTTCACCACTTGTCTCTAGAAATGAGCTTCCTCTTATTTTGTTACTGATGAGTTCCAAATCGCCTACCTCCATTCAGGGGCCAGTGTCAGAATGGAATGTGGTTTGTGACCAACTGGGTCAGCTATTTTAACTTGGAGCACAGTTTTACATGTTTACCATATTTTTAAAAATCTTTTTCCTTCTCTATTTTTGCTTATTTTTACTTGTGATGATTACTCACCATTGTCCACTAGTCTCCTCCCTTACTGCAGGTACACAATCTACAAAAGGTGTTGGAGCACTAAATCCTTCTATCTAGTTGAGTGAGGGGCTAAATTTTGCCTAATAGGCCCATTTTCATAGGGCTGCCTCTGACTGAAAGGCCTTACTTACAGAAAAACAAACAAAAAGTCAAATGAGGACTTGTGAGGAACCTAACTTTCTTTTAGGATTTAAAAAATTCACTTTTTCTCTACTGATTTTGTTTTGGGGGAAGAAGACTTTGTCTTCATGACCTGTTGTCTGAATTTCCCCAATTTTCTGTGTTGTTCATTTATAAGGTGCTTACTAGCAAAATCAAAATTTTCTGCAAAGTTTTAAACACTTATATAAAAACAAAATAACAACAAAAAAGTGCATGTATTTTCTCAATAATATTTTAGCCATACTGAATTGTGCCATGGCCTATGGACACATTCCTGAGTACCTCCAGGGATGAGAAGTGAAGTCTGGGTGAAAATGTAAAGAAAAGGCTGTATCTACAAAGCCTCATGTATTCCAGCTTCCCTCATCTTCACTGTAGAGCTGCTCAAGCTAATGGAGCCTGTACACAACTTTCGGGAAGAAGAGGCTGCTGTGGGAGGGCAGGATGGTTTTCCTTTGTTATGGAAAGATTTTCAGTTTGGTGAGGGAAACAGAGGGAAAAATATCCAGAGCGACCAGCTGGAATTTAGGGTAATGTTTTTAAAAAGTTGGGATTGTTAAAACCATATTTCACCCAGCTGTCTTTAATAGTGACTACATCTCACAAAGCCCAGAAGTCCTTTGCTTGGTGCTGTCTGGGATCCCAGCCCTTGGCATTGTAGAAATGCTAGAGAGTCAATTCATTTGCTGCCAGGAGTGTTCTCAGTGCCAGGCAAGCATCTTTGCTTTTGTCTTTTTCCAAGTTTTTCATTTGCTTAGCAGTGGTCTTCAAACCAACCTCCTAGAGAGCATATTCCACACTCCAAAACTAAAATGTTTAGTGCTAAAGTGTTCCATCACTAATGTAGAATAATAGCAGCTATATTCCAATTCACAGAGAAAACAAAATTACAGAATGGATTGATATCTGATTTTAGCTATTACTCCCATAAATATTGGCAGTGCTTCAACACCCGAATGAACAATTAGCTCATAAAACTAGAAATATAAGAAATATTTATTAAGGTGATTGAACTTGGAATCCTGACTCTGCCACTTATGTAAGCAAGTTAATCCACTGCTCTCTAGCTTCAGTTTTATCATCTGTAAAACGGGCATATAAAAATCCTTAGTTCATTTGGTGGCTGTATTAAATTATACGTTAGTATAGTAACTTGAATGTGTTACACACTCAAAAAATGTTCATTTTAAAAAAGATATGGATACTGGAAAATATGAAATGTAATCCTTTAGTAAGATTTTTTTTCCTACTTTGTCTTATGGCATTACATGCATGAGTATTTCATTGTATTTGGTGTCACTCCAAGGGCCCACCTCTTCTTTTCACCAAGCTTGTCAATCAGAGCACGTTATAGTTACTTTTTTTTGTTTTTTGTTTCTTGAGATGGAGTCTTGCTCTGTTGCCCGGGCTGGAGTGCAGTGGCGTGATCTTGGCTCACAGCAAGCTCTGCCTCCTGGGTTGACGCCATTCTTCTGCCTCAGCCTCCCAAGTAGCTGGGACTACAGGTGCCCGCCACCATGCCTGGCTAATTTTTTTATTTTTATTTTTCATTTTTAGTAGAGACGGGGTTTCACCATTTTAGCCAGGATGGTCTCAATCTCCTGACCTCGTGATCCAGCCCCCTCGGCCTCCCGAAGTGCTGGGATTATAGGCGTGAGCCACCAGGCCTGGCTGTTATAGTTTCGTATTTATCCTTGAGGTCAACTTCAGTGAAAGTGTTTCCTTATATATTTGCCAACATTTCCATCTTCTTCTAGGAAGACAGGGATCCTTGTGCTAAGACCTACATTTTGGATTCTGTCTTTTTGTTCCTCTTCAATTGTGGTATCATTCTTTTCTGGCCTCAATTCAGGAGTGGCTCAATTATGGGATGAGTTTTCTTTTGGCTACATCTCTCCAAATGCCCATATCACACCCAAGCTCCTGTGCCTCTTTCACAAAGTCTTACCCTGCTACTATGCCAGACCTCAGCACTGTCCATCTTTCACCTCTGTTATGTGTGAATCCATACAGCAGTGATCTACCTAATTAGCCTTAAATTGACATTGTCTTGATTTTTTTTTCAGTATTTGTTTCTTTTGTGTCTGTATTATCTCCATGACTAGATTATGAGATATTTAAGATCAGGACCATCATATGATGTATATGTTTTTATTTATTGTTAACCCTTGTAGCCCCTAGCAGAGTGTAGCACTCACATCTGGTGCTCAGTGAGTACTAGCTTCCAAACTCCTTCCTAATTCAAAGTTGAAGGCATTTAGGGAGCTGAAAAGAAGGATTTACTCAGGCAACCTAAAATGGCAAGTAAGAATGTAGAATTGATACTAATAATGAATCAGCATATGGTGTTCAGAGTACGTTTTATCCTGTCTCAACTGATGCTCACAAGAATGCAGTGTGGTACGGAGGAATTATTATAGTTATCTTCATTTTACAGACAAAAACTCTGCCTCGTGAGGACTGAGTCACTTGCCCAAAGCTGTGCAGATTGAACATCGTAGAGGGGGAAGAGAGGCAGGTAATCTGACTCGTATCCCACACTCCCCAACTCTGCTGCGCTGCTGCTTTCCCAACCTGGTTGGCGAAATATTTTCCTACAAAACTTCCTCTATAACTGTACACACCTGGTCCAAGGCATGAGGTTTCACACTTAGCCCCTGGAAGCCAGAGCCTTCATCATGAAGAAATTTCTTTCCTGATTTTCTCTGATGAACGAAATTTACCTAAGGCTTGTGATCTTGGTTAGAAGCAGATTATTTGCATTTTAAATTAAAATGTTGTCCTTCAGAAAAAAATATTTGCCTAGGAATTTAGCAATTACACCAGGTGCACAGATACGGAAGTCAGGTCAATGCAGAAGGGAGGTGGCACATGCAGAGCGGAGCCAGCATGTGGTCTGAGGGCAAAGCTGTTGCTAAAATCCCTGGCCTAGGAAGTCTCTCTTGTTGAGATCCTTCAAAGCTATTCCTACTGATGGTACTTTGAGGAAGAAAGCCACAGTCCCTGGCTTCTCAGGATTCACCTTGGGGAAAAAGAATGACCTTATGGGAGTTGGATGAAAGCTGAAAATTTGCCTCAAACATCTCCAAGGGGCTCTTCAAATATTCTCTTTTTTGAGGGACAGTCACTTTTTCTTCATAGATACACAGCTTTAGGAATATTTCACCATTCTTTATAGGACATAGTAGTCCTTGTCTTTTTTTTTCCCTGACATTGGAAAGATGTGCTAATTGAAACTTAGTAGGAACATTGTGCCAACTTGAAACATTGATTTAGTAAAAATCTCAATGTTTAGATCCTTTGTCCAGTGATGGTGTTTATTAGGGAATGTATTTAGCTTGCTCAGAAAAACAAAAGGGCATTAAAGCCACAAAAGCAAAGAAGAAAAAAGAAACTTCCCATGTTTGGATCTTGTTCTAGTTAGAAAAATTAAGTTGAAATTATTGGACTTTTTCATTCATGAGGCAAATGCTGTAATACCTTGCCCTTTGACAGGTTTGGATTCTTAACATTACTAGCGGTATTTCAGGACGTGAGGTTACAGTTACTTTCGTTATAGCGGCTAAGTGTATTAAGTTGAATGTAACGATGATAATATTAATTTGTTTGAACTGAGGCCCACTACTGATTCTTTAACAAATTGCTTGAATTCTTATATGTAAATAATTTTATGGGAATGTTCCATCATAATTTCTAAATCGTTCGTATACCAAGGTAGCCGTAATTTGTATATGTTTCAGTACAATGAGATTTTATTGCCTCTGTGATGTTGTTTATTTTGTATTTTGTTGAACTTTTTTATCCTAGGAAGAGAAACCTACGACTTCTGTACCTAGATCATCTGTTACATTAAAAAGCTGCTCTTTCAGCATTAGAGCTATAAATGAATGTTATCTTGTGGGGAAACAATCTAGGTTTTAGCTATATGAGCTATGTTTATTATGGTGCTTATGTTCAATAGCCACATTTGACTGATTTCTCCATTTTCTGTGATGCTGTGGCTAGCAGCAGAGCTCGCCAGTTCTTGCCTGGACATACTGTCTTTGGGGTTGACTCCATATCTTTTTGATGTGGAAGTATAAAGCATATATCTTGATTTCTAAACCCAGGAATTTTTGAATTGACCTTTATGAGTGAAGACTTTTCGAGCTTTTAAAGATCTTGGCAGTCATGATCTCAAACCAATTTGGAGGTCCAAGCTCCCTTCCCAGGTAACTGTTGGGAGCAATGGCATCACTGTATGCCCTTGTAATGGCTGGAAGGGACATGATCTTGTAAATAGGAAAGCTGTCACTTAAAATTGTATTGTTTGCTTATTAGCCATATATCTCTTAAACTTTTGTTATGTTTACAACGATGTACCTTATTGGCAACAAGTTATTAGTTTGATGTTTAACAATAGTGCCTTTAGTAAATTATTTTACAACTAAAAAAACACAAATATTCTCTTTTTTGCTTATTAAAAATATCTTTTTTTTTTTTTTTTTTACTTTAAGTTCTAGGATACAAGCACAGAATGTGCAGATTTGTTACATAGGTATACACGTGCCATGGTGGTTTGCTGCATCTATCAATCGGTCATCTAGGTTTTGGCCCCACACGCATTAGCTATTTGTCATGATGCCATCCCTCCCCTCTCCCCCAAACCCATGACAGGCCTGAGTGTGTGTTGTTCCCCTCCCTTTGTCCATGTGTTCTCATTGTTCAACTCCCACTTATGAGTGAGAACATGTGGTGTTTGGTTTTCTGTTCCTGTGTTAGTTTTCTGGGAATGATGCCTTCCAGCTTCATCCATGTCCCTGCAAAGGACATGATCTCATTCTTTTTTATGGCTGCACAGTATTCCATGGTGTATATGTACCACATTTTCTGTATCCAGTCTATCGTTAATGGGCATTTGGGTTGTTTCCATCTCTTTGCTATTGTAATTAGTGCTGCAATAAACATACCTGTGCATGTGTCTTTATAATAGAATGATTTATATTCCTTTGGGTATACACTCAGTAATGGGATTGCTGGGTCAAATGGTATTCGGGTTTTAGATCCTTGAGGAATTGTCACACTGTCTTCCACAATGATTGAACTAATTTACATTCCCACCAACAGTGTAAAAGCATTCCTTTATTTTTTATTTTTTTCTTTTATTTTTTATTTTTTTCTTTTTATTATTATTATTATTATTATTATTATACTTTAGGCTCTATGGTACATGTGTGCAACGTGCAGGTAAGTTACATATATATACATGTGCCATGCTGGTGCGCTGCACCCACCGACTTGTCATCTAGCATTAGGTATATCTCCCAATGCTATCCCTCCCCGCTCCCCCCACCCCACAACAGTCCCCGAAGTGTGATGTTCCCCTTCCTGCGTCCATGTGTTCACATTGTTCAATTCCCACCTATGAGTGAGAATATGCGGTGTTTGGTTTTTTGTTCTTGCGATAGTTTACTGAGAATGAAAGCATTCCTATTTCTCCACAGCCTCACCAGCATCTATAGGTTCTTGACTTTTTAATAACCGCCATTCTAACTCATGTGAGATGTTACCTTGTTGTGGTTTTGATTTGCATTTCTCTAATGATCAGTGATGTTGAGCTTTTTTTCATATGTTTGTTGGCCATGTAAATGTCTTCTTTTGAGATGCATTTTTTCATATACTTTGCCCCCTTTCAGGTGGGGTTGTTTGTTTTTTCTTGTAAATTTGTTTAAGTTCCTTGTAGATTCTGGATATTATACTTTTGTCAGATGGTAGATTGCAAAAATTTTCTCCCATTCTGCAGGTTGCCTGTTCACTCTGATGATAGTTGCTTTTGCTATGCAGATGCTCTTTAGTTTAATTAGATCCCATTTGTCAATTTTGGCTTTTGTTGACATTGCTTTTGGTGTTTTCGTCTATGCCTATGTCCTGAGTGGTATTGCCTAGGTTTCATTCTAGGCTTTTCATAATTTTGGATTTCACATTGAAGTCTTTAATTCATCTTGAGTTAATTTTTGTATAAGGTGTAAGGAAAAGACTCAGTTTCAGTTTTCTGCATATGGCTAGCCTGTTTTCCCAGCACCATTTATTAAATACGGAATCCTTTACCCATTGCTTGTTTTTGTCAGGTTTGTCAAAGATTAGATGTTTGTAGATGGTTGTAGATGTGTGGTGTTATTTCTGAGGTCTCTGTTCTGTTCTATTGATCTATATGTCTGTTTTGGTATGAGTACCATGCTGTTTTGGTTACTGTAGCCTTGTAGTATAATTTGAAGTCAGGTAGCGTGGTGCCTCCAGCTTTGTTCTTTTTGCTTAGGATTGTCTTTGCTATATGGGCTTTTTCTTGGTTCCATATGAAATTTAAAGTATTTTTTTCTAATTCTGTAAAGAATGCCAATGGTAGTTTGATGGGAATAGCGTTTAACCTATAAATTACTTTTGGCAGTATGGCCATTTTCATGATATTAATTCTTCCTATCCATGAGGATAAAATGTTTTTCCGTTTGTTTGTGTCCTTTCTTATTTCCTCGGTTTGTAGTTCTCCTTGAAGAGATCCTTCATGTCCCTTGTTAGATGTTTTCCTAGGTATTTTATTCTCTTTGTAGCAATTGTGAATGGGAGTTCATTCATGATTTGGCTCTCTGCTTGTCTATTGCTGGCATATAGAAAAGCTTGTGATTTTTGCACATTGATTTTGTATCCTGAGACTTTGCTGAAATTGCATATCAGCTTAAGGAATTTTTGGGCTGAGATGATGGGGTTTTCTAAATATAGAATAATATTGTCTGCAAACAGAGACAATTTGACTTTCTCTCTTCCAATTCGAATACCCTTTATTTCTTTCTCTTGCCTGATTGCCCCAGCCAGAGCTTCCAATACTATGTTGAATAGGAGTGATCAGAGAGGACACCCTTGTCTTTTGCCAGTTTTCAAAGGGAATGCTTCTGGCTTTTGCCCATTTTGTGGGTTTGTCATAAATAGCTTTTATTATTTTGGGATATGTTCCAACAATACCTAGCTTATGGAGAGTTTTTGACATGAAGGGATGTTGAATGTTATCGAGGGACTTTTCTGCATCTACTGAGATAATTATGTGATTTTTGTCATTGGTTCTGTTTACGTGATGGATTACATTTATTGATTTGCCTGTGTTGAACCAGCCTTGCATCCCAGGGATGAGGCTGACTTGATCATCGTGGGTAAGCTTTTTGAAGTGCTGCCGCATTTGGTTTTCCAGTATTTTATTGGGGATTTTTGCATCAATGTTCATCAGGGATATTGGCCCGAGGTTTTTCTTTTTTGTGTCTCTGCCAGGTTTTGGTATCAGGATGATGCTGGCCTCATAAAATGAGTTAGGGAGGGGTCCCTCCTTTTCATTGTTTGGAATAGTTTCAGAAAGAGTACCAGCTCCTCTTGGTACCTCTGTTAGAATTTGGCTGTGAATCCGTCTGGTCCTGGGCTTTTTTTTTGTTGGTAGGCTATTAACTACTGCCTCAATTTCAGAACGTGTTATTGGTCTATTCAGAGATTCGACTTCTTCCTGGTTTAGTCTTGAGAGAGTGTATGTGTCCAGGAATTTATCCATTTCTTGTAGATTTTCTAGTTTATTTGCATAGAGATGTTTATAGTATTCTCTGATGGTAGTTTGTATTTCTGTGGGGTCAGTGGTGATATCCCCTTTATCATTTTTTATTGTATCTATTTGATTTTTCTCTCTTTTCTTCTTTATTAGTGTAGCTAGTGGTCTATTTTGTTATTTTTTTCAAGAAACACACTTCTGGATTCATTGATTTTTTGAAGGGTTTTTCATATATCCATCTCCTTCATTTCTGCTCTGATCTTAGTTATTTCTTGTCTACTGCGAGCTTTTGGATTTGTTTGCTCTTGCTTCTCTAGTTCCTTTAATTGTGGTGTTAGCGTGTCAATTTGAGATCTTTCTAACTTTCTGATGTGGACATTTAGTGCTATAAATTTCCCTCTTAACACTGCTTTAGCTGTCTCCCAGATATTCTGGTATGTTATCTCTTTACTCTCATTGGTTTCAAAGAACTTCTTGATTTCTGCCTTAATTTCATTATTTACCCAGGAGTCATTCAGGAGCAGGTCATTCAATTTCTATGTAGTTGTGTGGTTTTGAGTGAGTTTCTTAATCCTGAATTCTAATTTGATTGCACTGTGGTCTGAGAAACTGTTTGTTATGATTTCAGTTTTTTTGCATTTGCTGAGGAGTGTTCTGCTTCCAATTATGTGGTTGATTTTAGAATAAGTGTCATGTGGCACTGAGAAGAATGTATATTCTGTTGATTTGTGGTGGAGAGTTCTGTTGATGTCTATTAGGTCCACTTGATCCAGAGCTGAGTTAAAGTTCTGAATATCCTTGTTAATTTTCTGTCTTGTTGATCTGTCTAATATTGGCAGTGGGGTGTTAAAGTCTCCCACTATTATTATGTGGGAGTCTAAGTCTCCTTGTAGGTCTATAAGAACTTGTTTTATGAATCTGGGTGCTCCTGTATTGGGTGCATATGTGCTTAGAATAGTTAGCTCTTCCTGTTGCATTGATCCCTTTACCATTATGTAATGCCCTTCATTGTCTTTTTTGATCTTTGTAGGTTTAAAGTCTGTTTTGTCAGAAACTAGGATTGCAACCCCTGCTCTTTTTTTGCTTTCCATTTGCTTGGTAAATTTTCCTCCATCCTTTTATTGTGAACCTATGTGTGTCTTTGCATCTGAGATGGGTCTCCTGAATACAGCACACCAGTGGGTCTTGACTCGTTATCCAGTTTGCCAGTCTGTGTTTTTAATTGAGGCATTTAGTCCATTTACATTTAAGGTTAATTTTATTATGTGTGAATTTGATCCTGTCATCATGATGCTATCTGGTTATTTTGCACAGTAGTTGATGCAGTTTCTTCATAGTGTCTTTGGTCTTTACACTTTGGTGTATTTTTACAGTGGCTGGTACCAGTTTTTTTTTTTTTTTTTTTTCCCATATTTAGTGCTTCTTTCAGGAGCTCTTGCCAGGCAGGCCTAGTGGTGATGAAATCCCTCAATATTTGCTTGTCTGAGAAGGATTTTATTCCTCCTTCACTTATGAAGCTTTGTTTAGCTGGATATGAAAGTCTGGGTTGAAGATTCTTGTCTTTAAGAATGTTGAATATCAGTCCCCAGTCTCTTCTGGCATGTAGGGTTTCTGCTGAGAGGTCCATTGTTAGTCTGATGGGCTTCACTTTGTAGGTGACCTGGCCTTTATCTCTGGATGCCTCGACATTTTTTCCTTCATTTTGACCTTGGAGAATCTGATGATTATGTTTCTTGAGGTTGATCTTCTCATGGAGTATCTTAGTGGTGTCCTCTGTTATTTCCTGAATTTGAATGTTGACCTGTCTTGCTATGTTGGGGAAGTTTTCCGGCATAATATCCTGAAGTGTGTTTTTCAGCTTGGTTCCATTCTCCCCGTCTCTTTCAGGTACTCAAATCAATCATAGGTTTGGTCGTTTTACATAGTCCCATGTTTCTGAGAAGTTTTGTTCTTTCTTTTTCATTCTTTTTTCTCTAATCTTGTCTGCTTGCCTTATTTCAGCAAGATGGCCTTCAAACTCTGATATTCTTTCTTCTGCTTGATTGATTTGGCTATTGATACTTGTGTATGCTTCACAAAGTTCAGCTCCATCTGGTCACTTATGTCCCTCTCTAAACTGGTTATTCTACTTAGCAGCTCCTCTAACCTTTTATCAAGGTTCTTAGCTTCTTTGCATTGGGTTAGAACATGCTCCTTTAGTTCAGCAGAATTTGTTGTTACCCACCTTCTGAAGCCTACTTCTGTGAATTCTTCCATCTCATCCTCCATCCAGTTGTGCATCCTTGCTGGAGGACTGTTGTTAACATTTGGAGAAGATGGACTCTGGCCTTTTGAGTTTTCAGCATTTTTTTTGGTTGATTCTTTCTCATCTTCATGAGTTTGTCCAGTTTTGATCTTTGAGACTGCTGACTGTTGGATGAGGTTTTGTGAAGAGTTTTTTGGTTGATTTTGTTGTTGCTTTCTGTTTGTTTTTCTTTCAATGGTCAGGTTCCTCTTCTGCAGGGCTGCTGCCATTTGCTGGGGATTCACTTCAGGCCCTATTCATGTGGTTTGCTCCTGCACCTGGAGCTGTCACTCAAGGAGGCTAGAGAACAGCAAAGATGGGTGCCTGCGCCTTCCTCTTGCATCTCTGACCTCGAGGGACACCAACCTGATACCACTAGAAATGCTCCTATATAGGGTATCTGACAACCTCTGTTGGAGGGTCTCGCCCAGTTGGGTGGTATAGGGAGTAGGACCCATTTAAGGAAGCACTTTGCCTACCCCTTGGTGGAGTGGATGTGCCGTGCTGGGGGAATCCCACTTGTGTGACAGATTCCTCAGAACTAACAGGAAGAAAGGCTATGTCTGCTGGTCTGTGGAGACTATGGCCACCCCTCCCCCTAGGGGTTCAAGCCCAGGGAGATCAGAGTTCTGTCCCTGAGCCCCTGGCTGGAGTTGTTGGAGTTCCTGCAGAGAGGCCCCACCCAGTGAGGGATGGGTCAGAGTCAGGCCTGAAGAGGCACTCTGGCTGCAGTCTGCCACAGCCAGTGTGTTGGGCTGTTGGGATTCGTCTTGGGACCAAGTCCTCCAGCCTCCCTGGCTCCAGCAGGGGAAAAGCACAGCCTGGAGCTATAGAGATGGCTGTTGCCCTTCCTTTTCCTTAGGAGCTTAGTGTGTCAGGCAGCTAGCAGTCCCAGTGTTGGCTGCCACCTCTCCCCTAAGAGCTCAGACAGCTTAGACAACAGGCAGCTGCCCCTCCCCCTGGGAACTCGGTAGGCTTAAGCAGATTCTAGCTGAGTGGCTGTTGAGAATCTACATGGCTCCCTGGTTAGTACCCTAGGCTCCAGTGGTGTGGGCTCACAAGCGGGGTCTTCCCATCCGAACCGTGGGTTGCACAGTTCATTGAAAAAGCACAGTTTCCCAGGCTGGGTAGCATGCTCACTCACTGTCTCCTTTGCCTGGGGGTTGGGGGCTCCCATGCCCCCTGTGGCTCTCAGGTGAGTCATTGTACCATACTGTTCTTCCTTTCTCTCCGTGGGTCATGCCAGGTGCCTAGTCAGTCCTGATGACGGAACTTGGATACCTGGATTGCTGGTGCTGGATTCACACACTGTTTTGGTTATTTTCGATGGCAACTTCCAGTCACCACTGCTTCTAGTTGGTCATCTTCGCCCCACACCCCCAGAAGATTCTTTTTGAATAGTGATTCAGATTAATAGTTCAAGACACATTTATGGTCTCATAGGAAAGTGGAGAATTCTGTAGACATTTAATGTATGTGATGCTTAAATAATAGTAGTGACAACGCATTCAGTAACTTAATAAAAATTTTAAAAAGTAAACTATAGGGTATTATGTAAGAGTACAGAGATATGAAGGAAGCCAGAAAAGTCTAATAAATGTTTGTCATCAAAATAAATTTTATTAAAAACTCTAATAGCCAAAATGCAATTTTTATGAGGGGATAGAGCCATTTACAAACAGGGATTCAGTGTGTTAAATATAACACTGAAGGAATGAGGTAATATTAAGCTTGGCTAAGACTGTTTTTTTTTTCCACTCTTGAGCAGTTTAACCATTGTGCTTAAGTTGTTCAGTTAAATAAGTCATATATGTTGTTTGTTTCTTCATTGCCCTGATTGGTTGCCTGACGAAACAGTTCAGTCACAATGGCTGAGTTATGGCTGAATTGAAGGTGCCCATAAATACAGACTAGAGAGGATTATGTACTTTTCGAATTGGAAGACACATTATAGATTGCCTAGTCCAATACATGTAACCAAATCTGCCTTAACAGAGCTAGGCTATAAAATCTCATTTTGGAGGGAACTTGGAAGGACGAAGGATACTTTTTTGGAAAATCTGACATTTGCTTCTTGCATGGTACTGAAAAGAGCTTGGATTAGGGAGTCAGAAGACTTGAGTTTAAGTCTTAGTTCTATTTCATATAGCAATGTAAACTTGGGCAGGTCACAAGGTTTGGATGCCTACCCCGTCTATTGCAAGGTGGGGGCAGTAGTACCACCACACAGGCCTGTGGAAGAACTGTATAGTTGTTTATTGTATTTATGTTTATTAGTAATAATCATGTGTAGAACATATTTGACTGGAGGCAGTTTGTATTTATAGGTTATGTCTTATTGCTCATGGGTGTCCCTTTATTTTCACTAAATAAGTTGTGAAATGCTTGAGTGTCAGAAATCTGTTATTTTGTTATTCCCTATTGCAACAAATATGGTGCTGTCCCCACAAGATGATTTTACTTAGTACTGTTGCCCAATTGACTGAATCTTTGCCTAATCATAGGAGACATCAAGTGGTGGCTACCAATGAGAGAGAACATGTAATGGAATGTCATTAGCTGCTGTGTATTCTACCAATAAATGCATTCGTGTTAATGTTATGTATCATTAGTTTTGAAAATGTGTACTAGAAGCTTTTTGCTTTATGAAATTAGCTGAATTTATGAAGAGAATTTGCATTTTTATTTTAAACATACCTTTTATGATATCGTAAGATTTTGATTTGAACCAAAGAATATTCATAAAATATTGTTCTCAGTTGAAGAACTTTAATGAGAAATGTACGTCTTGTATCATTCTGGCATACATTTAGCTTATTGTCTGCTGGAAGACCTGATCTTTGTCCAAAAGTTTGCTTTCCTTTGCATCACATTGTGCTATTTTTCATGCCAACTCATTATTCTGCCTATCATTAGATACTATTAATTCAATACCCATAAATGAGCACCTACTATGGGTCAGAAACTGTGCTATCTACCAGGGATTTAGAGAGAAATATAATACAATCCTTGTCCTCAAGGAATTTACTGTCTGGCCATGGGAACATAATTTTCATAAAGTCGCCATAAAGCATTATGGCAAAGGCAGTGATGGTGTTCTGTACACTGTATTTTAAGATTCCTGTATTTCCTCCCTGTCTCCTAACCAGCCAGAGATGGATCAAGGAAGGCAGGGAGTGAGGAGATGAGAGACAGAGGACACTACTCCATGGAGGGTCATTAATGCCTTTTTAAGAAGTTGAGTTTAAACCCATCTACTATGAGGAACATGGCAAGTGTAAGCATTGGAGTCAAAGATTTCCATGTTAGATCACTCTGGCAGTTGTGTGTAAGTGGAATTTGAAGGGGACAGCAAGAACAAAGACAGCTACATTAGGTAGAAAGCCGTTGCAGTAGTCTGGAATAGAGATGATGAGTTCCACTCGTGGTTATTTTCCATGGAACTGTAGACTCCCTGGTGTCAGAAGACTCTCGTTTCATCTTTAAATATTTATATAGTTAATAGTTAATGAACACCTACCATATGCTGGGCACTGGGTATGAAGAGACAATGAGAATATTTAGTTACTGTCAAAATAGAAAAAAATGCAGAAGTGTGACAAGTGCTATGATGTAGGTATAATCAGGTATATGGCAGCACCAGTGAGGAACTATTAACTCACCTTGGAAACCAGGAAACACACCACTGAAAGTCCTCCAGGGAAAGAAGATACAGGTACAGAGGCATCCAAGCATGGGAAATTGTATGTGAACAGGCACAGAGGCATAGGGACACATGGTCTCTTCAGGGAAACGTGACTAATTCTGCATATCTGGAGCACAGGCATCTGGCGGTGCATGTGAAGGGTACTATGCCACTGAAAGACTATGTGGTTTTCCTGGAAAGTGTTTAGGAAAAATTTTAAGTGGGGATACAACCTATTGGATTTATGTTTTGGAAAAATCTCCCTCCAGCGATTAAATGGACTTCCTAAAGAAAAGCCTAGACCAAAGGAGACAGGAAAGCAAGGATAAGGATCTGAATAAAGGAGGTAGTTAGAGAATAGACGAAAAGGCTGAAATTCAAGAATTACTTAGGAGGTGAAAATTATTCTAGAGATTCCACAGGACTCAGAGCCTATGTGAGTGCATGACCCTCACTCAAGAGGACTGCAGGGAAAGCCAGGGTTCAGTTAAGGTGAGGAGGTCAGGCATGAGTCTATAAAAAAATGGAATATGTGTGGTCATATTTTTTCATTTTTTTAGAGCCATTGGGTAGAAGTTCTAAGGTCACAGATAGTGTAAATATCTGGGGATATGGGAATGAAAGCAACAGTGAAAGAATATGGATTGGAAGACTATGAATGAAGAATCTAGGGGAAGAACAGGTGAATGAAGGGACTGCCACTTAGAGCATCTACCAGGAATAATCCACTAAGTCATTGATTCACTCTGAAAATATTCACTTAGTTTATTCCATTTATATGTTGTATATATATTTATATTTTATTTGTTTATTATTTATTGGGTTTATTTATTTATAACAAACGTATATTTGTGACCGAGCATCAACAATATACTAGGTACTCTGTGAGGTACTGGGGATACAGTCATGAACCATGTGTACCAGGAAAGGACCTACTAGCATCAATGTTTGAAGTTAGCTTTGATGTTAAGTTGATGTGGTGCTCATGCTGGTTGAGCCCTAGGTGGTGAGAGAAAATATGCCACGAGCAGCTGTTACTCCTATAGGAGGCAGCATGGCACAGTCTATATTGGAGTCTCAGGAGAGCACAGAATATCCTGGAATGCACAGGCTCTGGACTCATCCAGGCCTGAGTCTGAGTTCTCCTTCAATGTGTACAGTTATGTCCCTGAGAAAGGAACTCAATTCCTCTGTGTCAGTCTTATCCTTTGTAAAATAAGGATAATGATAGCCACTTTGGAAATCTACTTGAGTATTCATATGAGGTGCATATAAAGGTTAAGTAAAGAGCGTGGCTCAGAGTATGCACAAAAATAATTAATTGTTGTCATCATTATTATTTGGTACATATATTTAGAGCCATAGGAGAATCAAAGACCTGGATCTTCAGGAGATAGAGACCTGCTCTGAAGGCACTGAAGCCAGTGTGGACTGAAGCTGCATATAACATCAAAGACAGCTCTGTTGGTGGCCATAGAGATTGGCTTCCTGTGAAAGGACCTTAAGGTTGCAGCTACTGGAAATTTGCTTACCTTTCTATACTTTTTTTTTTTTTTAAATAAGTGAGAGCTTTACATTGTCTAATAGAGCTGAACCACATTATTTCACTTCCTTAGATTAAGTCCAAATTCCTTTACTGGCAATTAAAGTTAATGAAAAATAATTTATATGTCTGGAATCTATTATAACTTTCAGATCCAAGTGATCAATTTGGTTTATAATGCAGATAACTTGCACAGTCTAAGATAACATTGAAAAAGAGCAACATGAGGTGAGGTGAGCTAGAACTGTGATATCAACCCATTTCTGTTAACAGACCGAGTATGCTGGAGTTTAATCAAGTGAAGAGAACAGTGATGCTTACTGAGTGTGCTAATTCTCTAGGCAGAAAGCTTCCCAGAGCACACACAGCAAAGATAAACAAGGCCATGACTCGGTGTGGAGAGCCTACACAATTGTGGAGGCTGAAGGATCAAACAAAGACAATTATGATCTCGGTTGTCACAGCAATTCTGTTTATTTGGGTTAGATTGAGTTTATGGAGGGTTTGTTATTCAGGAGTCATTTTAGAAGGCAGACAAGAGTTATTAATACTACAGGAGATGTTGAACCTGTGTCTGATTTTATTATAATGGGTAATGTTTATATTAATATAAAACAGTTGAGTAGCAACATTATTATTTTCAGACAACTCATCTGGCTTTCTAACTTCCAACAACATCCTCCTGACCACCTTACAATGCCATCTCTCCCTCCAGAGGCAGTGTTTAAAATACTGGAATAAATCTTTGAATCATTTTTTCATATTGGACATTATTCAACTATTTCAAATTGAACATTATTTAAAAAGCAGAGTTTAAAGCAGTTATCTCTCCTTACTCCCAGTGGAAACCCTTGAATCCAAGTTGGCATAGCTGAGATGACTGGGCTTTGTAAACAGCTAGACTTCAGTTCAACATCCATTTCCGCTAGCTGTGTGACCTTGGGCAAGTCACCTACTATTCCAGGGACCTTTGAACCTATCTATAAAATGGCAGTAACTATGCCAGTCTAGGGTATCTGTGAGTAGTAAATGGGAAAGCCTGTTTGAGCATGGAGTGCAAGAGCCTGCAATGCATGTTCTCTCTCTCTCCCTTCGCCTCACTAAACCACTCACTGGACAGGGTCCTGACAGAGGATATCACCAAGCTCAGATCCCAGAGGCTTGAATTCTAAGTGCCTCCATCATTTACTCATAGGGTGTCCTTGGGCAATTCATTTGCCTCACTGGGCTCCAGCCTGAGAATTGGGTTCAGGAGACCCAAGGTTTTTCTTGGCTTCTTGAGGAGCCTCCTCACTTCCATAGGCTTGCTCAGGCAGTCTCTGCTGCTGGCATAAGTCTTATTCATCTTCTACCTGTCCTAATGCCTTCTATTTCTCCAGCTCATAATGATCCTTTGCTCTCTGCAATAGCGTAAGATTTTTTGTGTGTATTACTCACTGGGTGTGTGATTGTAAGCAGCCTTCTTTTATTCATTAACCTTTCCAGTTTTTTGTTCTTGTCTCCTTCTCTAGAACAAAAAATGTCTCTGAGGAAAGGCATGTGTTTTATGCTTCTTAGCTTTCTTCAGTTTCTACTAGGAGCAAGGAAGGTGATTAATGGCACCTTGTTGAAGTTGCGGTCAACATTATGTGTACAAAAGCATAGCCATGTGATATTATCCATTTAGAACAAGCCAAAGTGCCATTCTGGAAAGCACTGAGTGTCGCCGCCCTGCCCAACTCAATCCACTTGTCCACCTCTTTCCATTTTTTTCTCCTCTGCAGGGACCTGGGAATTTTCTCGAGGCTTACCTATACATGAAGAGAACTAAGAGCCTGCCTTCACTCTGTGAATTTCTGTGGACTGAAGTCCTTCTCCAAGTTGAGCTGTGCAGTTTCATACTATGACAGATTTTCCATTTCTTCCTCCCAGAAGCCTATTGGCAGAACCAGTCTGCATGCTACACCGTTGTGGTAGGCGGCAGACAGATGTGACTCAGAGCATGATTGATTTCCCAGAACATATTTCCAAGGGGGTAATGGCTAATGAGCTCACCTTTGAGTCTGCCAATAAAAGAGGCCCACAGAGACACCCAGGTCAGCTGAAATCTACCAGACACAGAGAAGACAGATTCCAGGCACCAACAGGGTCTACGAATGCCTGCTAGACAGCCGTATAAAAAGAAAGCTACCTAATTCTGAGAAACCAGCTTCACTGCATTGGTCCATCTAATCATGAGGTAATCCCACAGGTAAACTTTCAGTGAGAGTAACAAGAAAAAGAAAAGGCTATAAGGTCTATGTTCATGAAGTCATAATCTGCATTAGGGTCTGTCTTAGGGCTCTACTTTTATTTTTTAATTAAATATTTGTTGAATTCCTACCATGGGTCAGTCCCTATTCTAGGTGCAAGAGATATATCAGACAAAAATCCCCGCCCACCCCACCTGCTTATATGAGACTTAAAAACAGCATCCAAAGTTTCACAGGTTTACACTATTTTACCAACCTGAGCCCCTTTGCCTCTTGGTCCCCCAGTCTCCCAAGGAGTTATTCAGTGAGACTTTCCCTCATTTCTGCCAAGTGCCTAGTACTGTGCTAGCGGCTCATGTGTTGATTTTGATACAATTGACAGCTCATAAAACACCAAAATTGTTATGTTACCCAGGATGGTAAAATACACTTTCTGAATGTGTAAGTGATCATTGTGATTGTATGTTACACTTTCCAACTCACTTATCATTAGTGAATAGCTCTTAAAGGGATTAAATGATTACCCAGTGATGATGAATAAAGAGAGTAAGAGTGGTATTAACCTCCATCAGAACCACAGTACCATCATACCTTGCCTCTTAATAGAATTTCATAATTTTCAAAGTGTTTTTTCAGTTTTTGGTTGCTTAGAGTGTTGATCGATCTATTGAAACCAACCAGAAATACGGATTAGTTTAAAAATACATGTCTTGGATGCCCATTATGTGTAAAACACTTAGCTAGGCATGGGAAATCTACCAATGAACAAAGAGAAATGAGACTCCTGTCCTTAGGGAAATGAAGATAAAGACACAGAATGCTGAGAAAGTGAAGAGCCCCAGTCTTGGAAGGCTCAGGGAAGTTTCCTGGGGAAGCTGAATTTATACTTGGCCCTGAAGTAGGACTTCCATGACTGGAAGACATGGGGAGAAGATTTCCAGCTACTGCTGTAAATGTTAGTTTCACATTGGCCTTATGACAGGCTGCACATCTGTTCCATTGTCTCTGGGGATGGTTAGAGACCTTGGAAAGGGCAGGTAATTCTGCATATTAAATTATAACCCATTAGGCAGCCGGTTAGATGAAAGGGCCTGGCTTCATAATCTCTTTCTTCCCATGAAGTAACCATATGGTCACCTTTCAGCTGAAACATTGTCTTAGGACTGAACTGCCTGGCAGCCAGTGACTTTTTTTGTTTTATAAGATTAAAATTACTTTTCTTTTTTGATTATAAATACAATCAATGATAATTGTTTTTATAAGTTGGGGAAGGCAGAAAAGTATATAGAAGAACAAAGGAATAAAAAACGCTACAATGCAAATTCATAATTTGCATTTTGCAATATTTCTATTGAGCATTTTTCACTGATACAGTCATTCATTCACATTTATAATTGGGCTTCTTATGGATAAATAGGCCTGCATTAGTGTGAGAGGAAGAAGAAGGTCACACAAAGGTAGATTCAAGTGCTTAGCAAGACACAGTGGCATCTAATGAATAGGTTTTAAAATTAATAGGGACTTTTGGTTGATTTTCACTTTTTAGAAATATTTCATTCTATGAAAAGTTGAGATATGCGTGGGATATGAAAATCAGATATGCATGAATAAGTTATTATTTCTTACCATAAATTTTAAGGTAGGTGTGTTTTTAATTCTTGCTTTATAAAGGAACACATTTAATAACAGAAATTCAGCAAGTTAATAGAAAGGGATGCTACACCCAAGTATGTCTAGGCAACATTTTGTCAAGGGTTCTGCCTATTCAGTCTCACCAATTCTGGATCTCAGGATGGTAACCAGGTTCAGATAGCACTCCTTAATAATGTGGTTCGATTAAACAGAAGTGGTTTAATTAAAACTGATTGAGACTTTAAGGAGAGTGGATGCTATTGACTATGTGATCTCTGTTCTATTGGCAGCTGTGATGTGCACAATTTTTTGGTCATGGACTATATTGAGAAACATTTTCTCTGAGTAATAAGAGAAGAACCAAGTAGGCTTGGAGCTAGCTGGGGGAACTGCTAGAGAGATGGAAATCCTTGATTTCCTGGTGAACAAGAACATTTTTAAAGACAGAAATATGCAGAATCTGTTGTTGTTTTTGAGTTTGTGGGGACTAAATCCCAGATCTGTTTAAGCATTTGTGAGCACTAATGCTTTTGTGAGAATGAAGTTTTCTGAAGGAACTTACTAAAGTGTTGAGTTTCATGTTTGGGTTAAAGTAATCAAGCATGAAGACATAAATATGGATGAAGAGCCAGGAGGGAGAGAGAACTTCTCCAGGCCATCTGAGTTCCAGATAGATAGAATAAGTTACAATTAACATGCCCAAATTGTGGAATGCCTTATGGTACTGATGTGAGCAACCAATCTCTCTTTAGAGCAATATGACTGTATGTTGGACCTCCCAGTCTCCCTTGGTAAGGCCAGTATTTCCTGGAGAAACTTTCTCAAACCCATACCTTATTTTTTGCCTTCCATAATATCGTTTCCATTGCCTTAAATGCTACCATCCCCTTTCCTATCTTGACCTCTCACCTCCTTCTATTGAAATGCCACCTGCCCTTGACTTATCAAACTGTACTGTCACGGTTTGTTTGCTTGACTAACTCCTTTAGTTTATAATTCTCCAGAATGCAGGAACTGTGCCTAGTAAAATGGTTGGTGTATAATAAACACTTGATAATGTATTGATTCAGTTACTGATCAAATGTAAGTGGGCCTTAAGTTTGCTTGATAAATGTTTCCTATTATTGACGTCTACTAAAATCCAGCTTACCTAAGGAATTTTATTTCCAATATATACTCACACTGTTTTCCTTCTCTGACTACATTTATTGGGTACTTATTGTGTGCAAGACACTATGTGATCTCATTTAATTCTTATAGTAATCCTGTGTTGTAAGTACTATATTTCTACAGGTAAGGAAATAGAGTCTCAGGAAAGGTAGGTGACGTGGCCAAGGTCATAAAGCTGGGAAGTGACAGGACCATGATTTGTGTCCAGGAAGTCTGACGCCAGAGCCTACAGTCTTTTCTACTCACCTCAGAAGTCCTACTTGTCCTTCAGGGCCAAGCATAGACTCAGCTTCCTCAGGAAACTTTCTTGCAGTTATTGTCATCATCTATCTTCTCATCTCACCATTAGGCTGAAGGCCTTGTGAGGCAAGAATCATGTATCTCCTCTTTTTATTATCTCACTGTATGTGGCCAGCATCTTGTAAAATTGTTTGGAAAGGAATTCCTAACTGTACTGGGCAGATGAGGGGAAGGGGGCTTGGGGATTTCTCTCATCTTACACAGCCACCCTCTGTCAGAGCCAGCAGTAGGCCCTAGGTTATCATCTTTAGTTCCAGGCTCCTTTCCTGGAAGAAAATGCCTTAGAAATTCCCTTTATAAACAATTCAGGAGGTGATAGAGTTCAGAGATTCTTAGAATTGTGAGAAACCACAATGGTTACCTAGATAAATGTCCTCATTTTAAACAGTAGGCCTAGAAAGGAGAGGTGACTTATCCAAGACTGTGGAGCAAGTTAGTAGAAAGATTGGAGTAATGAAAAAACAGAGAACAAAACTTGCAGTTACCAGATCTGGGATTTAGTATTCACTCTGACACTTAGTTCTTAATGAATAACCTATAACATAAAGTATAATTATTCAGATTCAAACCAAGTTGACAGTGTCTTTTCTGTCATTGTCCTTGGCCTATCTACATGCAAATAATAGTTTTCTTCTTAGTAAAAACTCCTTTTATTCCCCTTGGCACAGGCACTATTTATTGAATTACTTTAAAGTTTTTTTTTTTCTTGACTTATGTTCTCTTGTAGTCTCCTGGCTTCTCCCAGCTGCAGCCTCTCCTCCCCTAGCCATGCTCCCTGCACCCTCCCAGCTCCCCATCCTCTCACCAGCCTTTTGTTTTCTTCCTGGATGCCAAGTCAGCCAATCAGCATTGCTTGTCTCCTTTCCTGCTGTGCTCCACATACCCAGCTAAGGCTATTTCCTGGTTGCCATCCCGAACCAGGCTGCAATTGCTAAAATATTAATGGCTCCCTTTGTGAAAAATAACACCGAAGCTTCTTATTATAAATTAAAACTGACAGACAGGCAGAAACAGTGACATGGAGGAAAGAAAGCAAAGCTCTAATATGAAAAAGTGTTTTAGGAGTTAAGGCAGGAGAAGATATTCTTAGCCCTGCCTTCCCCATCACAATGCTGGGATCTTGCAGTGGGAAATACCATCACCATTGGCTGAGAGTCACCATCTTTACCACCTAGATGGGGTGTATGGCAGGGTAGGCGATCCCTGTGGTTTTGCCTGGCTGGCTCTTCTTCTGGGTCCACTGGGAGAGAGGATGAGGGAAGAGCAGCATGGATCAGAAAAAAAAAAAAAAAGGCAGTCTGCTGTGGATAAAGAAAAGAGGGACTTCCTGTGTTTAAAAACTCATGTGACATCTTGGGATGAGGAAGGTTGAAGGATGCTGAGAAAAGATTAGGCTAAACTCAAAGGCCAACAAATGTGATTCCTTCCTTTGTTTAATCTTAAGTAAAGCATTTAGCACTTTATGTCTTAAATATCTGATTCCCCCACCACACTCTGTCATTGTCATCATTGTATTCCTGGGGCCTTGCATGGTGCTTGGCACAAACCACAATGCTAACCAGGATTTTCAGAATGAATGGATAAATAATCAGCAAGGGAAAGAGTAGAGAGCAAAAAAACTGACCCTGAATATTTTCAGTATACTGAACGTTAATATTTTTATTTCTTTTGCAATAAAGAGTACAAATGGTTGGCAGCAGGACATCACAGGAGGAGGAAAGATAGCGCCATCTCTGCAGAAGAACTCCTGAGCCACACACAGAAGGAAAGTGGATCCCCAGGGCAGCCTTTCCCACCAAAAAAATCAGGCCCTATCCAGGAGAGTTTGCCAGTAGCTCCCTAGGGTTCCAGGGTGTCTGCCAGCCTTCCTAGGAATCGTGGGCATGCCTCTAGGTGCCAGTGACTCAAACTCCTTTTTCCACTTCCCAGTTCAACCTGGTCACTCTCATCCCCACAAGTTCCCAATCTGAGTCCCAGTCTCTGACTATTCTCTGCTTCCTTGTTTTTAATCTCATTTGAGAGTGATCCTCACGGGTTCCCCTGGCCCCTGCACTCATTTTCCTTACTGGGTATGCTAACGTTTGTCTTCTAATTCAGGAAATCCTTCCAACCCTGTTTTCAGCTCTGCCTCCAAACTCTTCCATTTCCCCATTTCACCTCCCAGTCTCCTCACTCCTGGAGCAAAGAGCTCTGTACTTGGATTGCTAAGCATGCATGGCTCATGTGGAGCAGGGGAGTGGGAAGATGTCCCTCAGGGCAGAAAGTCTGCTTTTTCTGGGGACCCTACATATCATTCAAACAGGCTTAGCTGTAGAGAACCTTCACTGCACCTCTCCTCCAGTTCTGCCTTTCCCCTCCACTATGCTGAACTTGCAGTTCATTCTGCAGTAAAAAGCAGTAGCCAGGCTGCAGCGGGTGCTCCAGAAGCCCGGCTGTAAGCATGCGCGCTGTATATGTAGTGTGCAAGGAAGCCATCATCAGTCATATAAAGCAGTTGCTATGGGACGTGTGAAAAGTGAGAAACATGGTTTAATTGTGGATTTTATTATAAGTGTGATACTAGTCAGAAAGGCCCAGGAAGTTGGCATTGCAGTTACCAGCTCAGGGAGAAGGAAAGAGAGCAGCAGAAACTTCTATAGGAGATCCAACTGATGTTAACATATGTGGACACCCTCCGGTCTCCTGGCCCCTTTCCTTTCACCCAGATTTGGTATGTGGCAAATCTAAACATTTGCAAATTCACAGTCGTATTCAGTCATCCGGCACATTATGAACTTCCACTGGCGATCCCTGTGGGAGGGAGAGTCAGAAAATGAATGTCAGTGAGAAAGGACACGGCAGGAAGAATCGCTGCTGGGGAAACAGCAGCAGAGAACATTTGGAGGATCTGGGAACTGAAGGGACACTTAACCTCACTTTGCTCTTAGAAGACATCTTTATGCAGTTTCCCAAGAACCGACAAATCTGTGAGTTCAGGTCACCCTTGAAGGTGACTAATTAGGTCACTGGCTGTGTGGAGGCCTCTGTTCATCACTGGTGGTCAGCTCACCCCTGCTGCCTCCAGAAAGTACCTCAAGGACCTGTGGGTTAACAGCTTGGAATAAAAGCATTTATTTAACATCATCTCCATTTCATTGTAAAGAATCTTGTTTTAGGCTGGGCTTGGTGGCTCACACCTGTAATCCTAGCACTTTGGGAAGCTGAGGCAGGTGGATTGCTTGAGGCTAGGAGTTTGAGACCAGTCTGGCCAATATGTGGAAACCCTGACTCCACAAAAAAATACAAAAAATTAGCTGTTTGTGGTGGTGGATGCCTGTAGTCCCAGCTACTTGGGAGGCTGAGGCGGGAGGATTGCTGGAGTCTGGGAGGTTGAGGCTGCAGTGAACCGAGATGGTGCCACTGCACTCCAGCCTGGGTGACAGAGTGAAACCCTGTCTCAAAAAAAAGAAAAAAATCTTGTTTTAAAAAGTCCATCCATTTTCCCACTGACTCTTTCTGAGCACTTACCATATGCCGAGTGCTCACCATGCACTGGGCTCTGTGCTATACATGTGTTTCCCTTCAGAAAACACTGCTACAGAGGAATGAAAAAATCCCTTAAAGTAAAAAAGAAAATGGCTGCCATTCTGGCATCACAAGAATCATTATGAATTGCCTATGTGTTTAAGTGGTTGGGGATAGGAAGAGTGTACATAGCATTACTAAATTTTGAAAAATGTGGTGTGGATACATTTCAAGGAATGTTCTTTGCTCAGGGCAAATTTATGTTCTTTATTCATCCGTTTAAGAGAAATGTATTGAGTGCCTACATTGCATGACACTCCTGTGGTCTAATACTGTTGAACAGTGATAATGATAATTGTAGCCTCTAATATATCTGGCATTGCACCAGATGCTTTATGTGTTTTCTCTTTTAATCCTCACAACAATTCATTGTTTAGGTGAAAAACCAGGCTCAGAGAAATAATTAATTTGCTTTAAGGTAATACAAATAATAGGTGACAATTTCAGATTCGCAGTTTATTGTACTCAAATCTTGGTCTTTCTCTTAAACCACACTGTCTGCCTAACTAGGTAATCTTAAGCCCAGAAGAACACATGGCTGCCATGCCCTTTGCACGGTCCTGATAAAGGGCAAAAATGAAGAGTTTTTCCTTGTTTAATTATGCAAATCATTCCAAAGCCTGGTGGAGTCCTTTACAAACTCAGAATTATCTATCTCCCTTTTCAATCTGCAAGCCCTCTTTTCAACAATTTATCCTAAACACTGTGACTAACAAGGCCTCCATCCGGCTTCTAAACTGAAAAATGGGGCTGATTGCTCTTAGTCTTAGGAAGCAGGGCTCACTCTGCTCAAACAGCCTAAGGCAGGCTTTCTAATTCTGAGTCTGTTGCTCCGGGTCGTTTGTTTAGAACAATTGGGTATACAGTCCCTCAACACAAATCTGGGTGATCAACTTGAGGGTCTGGGTGATACCAGGGCCTGGGTGATATTTTGATTCCTGCAATTGTCAAAAGAGGTCATAGATTGTTTTAGAAGGAAGTTAGAAAATTGGTGGCATGTGGGTTTACCAAATGTCTGTAATTACTGCAGCCAGGTCTTATTTTTCTGTGTACCAACAAACACAGATAAAAAAGATCTTATGATCAGGCATTCAAACTACTCTTTTAAAAGGCTATTAATTGATGCTGAGCAAAACTTCTTAGACTTGGTCCTATAAAGACCAAATGATTCCACCAGGTTCAGTCTCTGATTTCACACCAGGACAGTGGGGGCAAATTTGCTCCCCAAGGGAATACTTGGCAATGTCTGCAACTTCTTTTGGTTGGGGTGGGGTGCTAATGGCATCTAGTGGGTAGGCTAAACATCTAGAATGCAAAGGACAGACCCTGAAACAAAGAAATATCTGGCCCCAGATGTCAATAGCGCATAGATGGAAAAACTGCATCCTAAGAGGAAACCACTATGATTTGCGTGTGGAGGGAAAGCTCTTGCACAAAGAGTCCTGCCCTGACAATAGTTCTCCAAGCTGGGGGCCTTAGCATCTTTCAGCAGAGCAGAAGAAACCCAAGTTGTGGATCATTAAGCTACTTATTTTTGATGACAGTAGCAAAATTGCATGAGTATATTTATTTTATTTTGGGGGGAGGATATTCATTTTAAATTAATGCCATGACATAATATTTCAGTTTTTCATGATTCTGGGTAATCCACATAACCGAAAAATTTACTGAAAAGTGAATTTACTGAAAACCGAATTGAGCATTTTAACTACTCAAATATATTTATTTCATACTAATCTTGTATGGCACTCTTCCTTTACTGTATTAATTCCTGCTTTCTTAAACAGGGAGCGTAGAAGTAATTTTCTTGTTGAGCTGAAGTCATCATTTGGAGCATTGAGCACTCCTGTTATTTCGTTTTGCACTTTGGGGAGCACGGCCCTGCTGAATGACAACCCATGTTCTTTGAGTTCTTGAGCCTTTCATTTTCTTTATTTTTCTTAAGCATATTTGTTGTCATGTCATCCAGCTATTTATTCTCATTGGTGGAATGAGTTTCATCCTAAGTAGTATATACTCAGTTCCCTTTCTAATTTGCTGCTTCTAGAAAATTGGTAACTAAGCTAGTTTAAAGTGTATCTAAAGTAAAAATAAGTAATGTGTGCAAACTGAGTGGTTTGCCTATGGGTATACATAAAGGTTTTTGCTGATCAGCCTGCAACATATATTGTGCCTTTCCAGAGCTACTTGTCTTTTTTTTTTTTTTAAAAAAAAAAAAAAGAAATTCTAGGTCATATTAAATAAGTTAACTTTATTTAAGGTGTAATTCTGTTTGAAAACACAGACACACACCAAAGATGTGTCACACTCAAATTCATCATAGCATACTATCTAATGAGTTAATGTAAGTGTTATTTGGTTTGCAAAATGTTTATTGGTAACTTTTCAGGAATTCATTTCTGTGTAAAGTGATTATCAGCTGACTAAAAGTAGGCCAAACCAATCATTAACACCTGAATTTACCCACACATTTCTCTATATTAATAGGGAGTACAATTCTTGTTTTCTTCTTACTGTTTTGATGTATTTGAGATAGGATTAAGTAGTTGATTGTGAGAGAAAGGTGATATAAAAAGTGTTAGTGCTGTTTTTATCTTTAGGCCATTTAAATTCTCTTCTTTCATTAACTTTTGTAGGTTTACTGAGGGATTGTTAACTCCTTTCATTTCTAAATATGGTTGGTAGATGCTACGGTATGAATGTTGGTGTCCCCTTAAAATTTATATATATATTTATAACCTAATACTCAATGTGATAGTATTAGGAGGAGGAGCCTTTAGGGGGGTGTTTAAGCCATGAGGGCTCTGCTCTCATGAATGGGATTAGTGCTCATATAAAAGAAGTTGAAGGGAGCTGGCTTGCCCTTTCCACCATGTGTGAGGACACAGTAATAAAGCAACATCTCTGAAGCAGCAAGCAACCCCTCACCAGACACTGAACCTGCTGGCGCCTTGATCTTGGACTTTCCAGCCTCCAGAACTGTGAAAATAAATTTCTATTGTTCGTAAGTTACCCAGTCTAAGGTAATGTGGTATAGCAGCCCAGACTAAGACAGTAGGTTCTGTGTGTTTCTTATCTCCAATCCCTTTTCTTTCTCTTCTCTCTTCTTTCCTAAAACCCAAAGTGGGGATGATATAGAGGCACGGGGTTGAAGGGGGTCCATTTTGACAATGGGCACTCCTCTAAGCATATTTGCCTTCTCCTCTTGGTGTTTCATGAGGAAAAGTGCTCTTTGAAATTGAGTGAGGGGAAAAGCTTAGACCATCAAGGGATACCGAGTTTAAGACTCTCTGCTCTTGAGCAGGCTGGAATCCACCCTCACCTCCAAGGTGAGCAGCTTCATGAGGTGAGCTCGTGAGAACAGCTCACTTCCCACTGCCTCCTATTTTCCAGCCAAAACTGCAGTTAATGCTTGACCAGGTAGGAAACTAAGATAAGGAAAACCTCGGGTCAAAGTCCCTGCAGAAACATATGTGCATGTAAGAAATTTGCACTTGTATTCTACATATATATGTGTGTGTGTGTGTGTGTGTGTGTGTGTTTATAAATTCCTGCAGGTATAATCTTTGCAGGGAGTTAGTCCCAACTCCTTTAACCCTAGCCCATGGGGAAGGGGCTATCTTTCTCACCTTTCCACTGCAGAGAAAGTGGTTGTTGCTCCTCGGATATAGTAATCATAATTGTAGGAAATCATGTCCATTTCCTCACCATAGTGACCTGGATATTCTGTTGTTAGCCTATGCAGGAAGAACAAAGGTTAGAGGAAAATGAAACACATTATTATTGCTGGGAGCAAACAGAAGACACACTATGAAGAAGAGATGGAGTTTGAGCATCTTGGCAAATCCAGACTGAAGTTAAATGACATCCACAAAACCACTTAGTTTAATGTTTCTTATTGTGAGTTATAGTCAACAAAGTGTTCAAAAATTATTTAATTAAAATGTAAGCTCCCCAAAGGTAGAGTTTTTGCCTTGTCCACCATTGTTCATCCAGCACCTAAAACACATACATAATAAAAACTAGCTGAATAAATATATGGCCTGAGGAAAGTCAATTAATCTGTTTTCTAATCTGTAGAAGAATAAAGTCTACCTTATAGGTTTGTCATTGGAACTAATAAAAATGAGTGATGAGTGTGCTATACTAGTACATGGTAGGTGTTGAATCACTAGGAACTATTTTGTTTCTTCTTCTTCTTCCTCCTTTCCTTTCCTTCTCTTCCAATATTGAGTAAATCCTGAGCCTTCATATGAGTAGGTCCATGGTAGTCCATCCTGGAATAAAAGTCTAGAATCCCCCAGTTCTCATAAGGGCTTTGCCACTGGAAACTTCAGGACGAAAACAGTCCTTTTACCATGAAATAGTTCCTCCAAAGTCTTTATCCACACCCCAGGGCAGCCTGGAAAACAACTAGTTTGTGAGTGTCAATAATTTCATCTGATTTGGGTTTACCAGATCACTGTTTATTAATGCTAGAAAGATCTTCTCTTCTGCAGACTGATGGTGATCTTTCTCTAAGATTGTCGTGAAATCATGAAAAGATTGATTTATAAACTGTAAGGGCTTCTAGGAGGATCTCAGTGCACAGATGGAGCAAGATCAATGGTTAGCCCATTCTCTTGGTTCATAATCATTCGTTTTACCCATTATTCACTAACCCTTGTTCTCTGATTTGACTTTTCCTAAGACATAATTATGCTCTATCAGGATGCCAAGTCCAACCCAAAGTGAGGTACCTGTGTTTTTGCTTAATGTGTTCATGAAGGGAAATAAGGCCCTGTGAATCCGGAAACTCATTTTGTGCTTCTAAAGAGATCCAGAAGCAGGACTTTATCTTTCAGGTAAATGTCTTTTTTTTTTTTTTTTTTTTTGAGACCAAGTCTCACTCTGTCACCCAGGCTGTTGCACAATGGCGCAATCTCGGCTCACTGCAACTTCCGCCTCCTGGGTTCAAGTGATTCTCCTGCCTCAGTGTCCCAAGTAGCTGGGATTACAGGTGTGTGCCACCACACCCAGCTAATTTTTGCATTTTTAATAGAGACGGGGTTTCACCACGTTGGCCAGGCTGGTCTGGAACTCCTGACCTTAAGTGATCCACCCACCTCAGCCTCCCAAAGTGCTGGGATTACATGCATGAGCCACTGCGCCCAGCATGGTAAATGTCTTATAAGTAGAACTAATAGGGCCTTACTTGGATCCCACTGATTTATGATCCATGAGAATTCTAACAAGGACTGTATTAAAGTTAACCCAAGGAAAGAGAGGTTTGTTGAGAACATGAATAATGCAAATTAGAATAAGAGGTTGCATGGGGGTGGGGGTGTGTGTGTTTTCCTTACTTCAGGGAACAAAAAATATTTTCTAAAACTTTTGAAGCATCTCTGGATACAATGTGTAAAAATTAATTACCAAGTTAATTTATTTTTATTTTTTTATTTTTATTTTTATTTTTTTGCTAAGGCAGAATCTACATAGAGCAACAGTGCATTAAGCTAAATCCAATTGCCAAAAGTATTTGGAAATTATGAGGCTAGATTTTTTATTTTTTAAGTTTTTATTGACCACTCTGATCTGTCTTCAGATACTTGGATAAATACCACGGAATAAAGTGGGAAAGAAAAGCTTACCTTTAAAAACATCAAGAAGTTTTAAGCTTCAAAGAAGGAAAATGTTATTTAATGCTTTCTTTAATTAGGATTCTCTATTGCTTCATTTTTGGTAGTGACCAGACATAAGCCCCCTGTCTAACTGGACAGTTTGTCTGAGAAGCCTCTTCGTGAGGTACTGATGTCCAGTGAATTTCTAGAATGTCCTAGAGAAGGTGAGGTGCATGACCATTGGTACATTTTCTCCTTGGTCCCAGACAGGTTTTGTTTTGTTTGACTTTTGGTTGTTGTTATTTTGTCTTGTTTTTGTTATAACACCATAGGATTGAGTTTAGACTGTCCTAGAGAAACCTGGGTAAAGGAGGACAAGGAAGGAGGTTGGATATCGATGGAAATCTCTCCTACTTTATGAAATAAAAATACCAAGGGAGAAATGACCCAAATCACTGGTAGAAAGTGAACCTCCCAAACACCATCCATTGGAAGAACTATTGTGTCAATGTGGCCGGATGCTGTATTCTGTATTTTCAAACCAGATATATGTGGCTGCATTTAGCGCTTGATGACACTGCATGCGCATGTGCACACACACACACACGCACAAAGTGTCCTAATAAGTGAAAGCCCCAGTAATAGCTCCTTAGAGAGAAAAAAGAATTTGAATGTTCAGAACTAGACACTGAGACAGGGCATAGAGATTTTTCAGGAAATTAAAAGAGGCTACAAGGAAGCAGAATGATCAGGGTTTCCTAAGCTGTGACACTGGGCTTTGCAAGTGAGGGTCGGGGAAGAGTTCAGTTGGTTGCAGCTTCCTTGTGAATTACTAGGTCACTTTAAGCAGTTTTTTGGAAAAACACAGTTCATACTGAGCATTGCCATAAATTCCTAGACCAATTAAAACAATCAAACAAACCTTCAGCTTGGCAAGATGAAGAAGAGCGTTGGTCAGGAAGATGCCTTTATTGAAATGAGTCTACTTTTCAAACATTACTATGGGAAGCCTTATTTTCTCCTTTCCCCTAAAGTAAAGAGTTTGAATAGATTTGTTCAATTTTAGCTATTACTTAATTTTTAATGAAAACTACTGGTGTGCAGGAGAATGGCGTGAATCCGGGAGGCGGAGCTTGCAGTGAGCTGAGATTGCGCCACTGCACTCCAGCCTGGGCAACAGAGCGACAGAGCGAGACTCCGTCTCAAACAACAACAACAACAACAACAAAAACAAAACTACTGGTGTGTGTGTGTGTGTGCATGCGCACTTTCAGATGAATGACTCTTGTGGTACAGTTTCTCACTTCACAACACTTTTTCTGCTGTCAAGATGAAAGACAGAGAGTTGTTCCAAAGCTAAGTAAAAACTTGATAACATAAAGTCACTTGTACAACTCTTGTGTCAGCTGAAGCTGATGGGAAAAAATTAAATAATATCTTAGTTATGAGCTGAGGGAAATCAGTTCGAACTGAAGAAAATTTTAAGATTGATATAAGATTTTTCTCATCTAAGATTCTTGAAGCTCTAAAATTATCAACAGATCCAACTGGACTCAATGAACATTTGCTATGATACAATATCATAGACTGAGCTGCTGCTGATAGATGTCTCGGCTCCTTTGCCACGAGAACAGACATATTGCAGAGCTGAGTCCAGATATATGCTCTCACATCCATTTTAGAAAGGGAAATAGAGATATAATCTAGTTATATACAGTGGCCAATTTTATTCATTGTCAGAGGTTTGGTTGAGAACTGATTAAGTTTTTAATAGTTAAAGTAAAGATTTTCAATCTATTCCTTGACATAAAGTGACTCAGAATAAGGTTTTGTGAAAACCCACCTCTACCAGACCTTATTCAGAGCTAGACGCTTTTCTTCTATGAAAGTCAAACTTCATAGCACTGAGATGTGTTTGTTACAGCTGTTTCACTTGGGGGAATCAGGACAACTGGATTACTCGGTGTCACCTGGAAGCTCCTCTTTTAGGACTTTCCCTCCTATTGATGTGCACATGAACAGATGCAGCTTCATCTCATGGTCAGGAACCATCATATCCCCAACCTTGGCCCACTTTGTGGGGACACCAGAAAAGCACACACCACAGACTCCCTACCATAAAAACTGGAAAAAAAAAAAAAACCCAGCATTTACGTATGAATAGATCAGAATGGGTACCTGAGGAAGCTATACTTCAGCTTTTTAAAAAATCAGAATAAAATTAGAATGTCTTCCAAATGATCTTTTATAGCTCATCTCATGCTCAAACAACATTTTAGAGAAGCTTCTGTTGGTCATTCAATACTGAATTCTGTTTTTCTTCTATTTCTCCACCACTCAATTAGCACCTTACTTTAAATATCCCATTCTAATGTCCTGTGACATGTCAGCTGATACAGTTTGGCTGTGTCTCACCCAAATCTCATTTTGAATTCTCAGATGTTGTGAGAGGGACCCAGTGGGAGGTAATTGAATCTTGGGGCAGGTCTTTCCTGTGTTGTTCTCATACTAGTGAATAAGTCACATGAGAGCTGATGGTTTTAAAAATGAGAGTTTCCCTGCACAAGCTCTCTTTCTGCCTGTTGCCATCCACTTAAGATGTGGCTTGCTCCTCCTTGCCTTCCACCATGATTGTGAGGCTTCCTCAGCCATGTGGAACTGTGAGTTCTCCATTAAGCCTCTTTCTTTTGTAAATTGCCCAGTCTCAGGTATGTCTTTATCAGCAGCATGAAAATGGACTAATACATCAGCACTATATATTTAGCAAGATAATAGAATACTGTATAACATCATGATGGCCAATATAGTGAGCTCTTTGAGAGATCACTGGTGCGTGGAATCAAATATGCTTTTATGATCTGGTTCAGAGGTGGGTTTGGAGGAGAAACTCAACATTTGTGGATTTGATGTGTTGAGGTTGGCTTACGTTTTATATATTCAGCTAAAAAGATGTCCCTGTCTGACAGTCAAATCATTGAGAAGTTTGTTAAATAAAGCCAGTCTGTTCATGATCAATCCTCTTGCATAATGCTTTTCCAGGTAAGCTATAAGGAATGAACATATTTCAGAATAGTTTAGTTTGTCTTTATTAGGAGCTACATCAGACCCTCTTTGAATTAGTTTTGTAAAGACAGAAAAAATAAACCCCAAATGGAGTTATGTGTAAAGGAAAACAGCCACAGAGAACAATCTCCCGGCTTCTTCCCACAGGAGCTGGGGATTGGCCAAGTGGGACCTCTGGTAGTCACCCAAGTGCCCTTCTCTGCACAGAAAATCTGAACCCTGGGGCTCTGGGGTGTGAGAAATAAAAACAAATGTCCATGTCTGTCCTTTTATGGCCTTTTGGGACTTTATATTTCAAACATTTCAGACATGTATCACAACACGAGGGAATAACAGTTCCAGGGATATCTGTAGCTTAAATGAGTAGAGGAAAGTCCCTGAACACTTTCCAAATTGCTCTCTTGGAACTGAGTTTCTAACTCACTGTCCAAGCCCAGGGCTAGTCAGTAAGCACATTCACTTTGGCTCGTGTTGATTTTTACTAGCCACATTATGTGGTGGTCACCCTGGTTCTGCACGTCAGTGGGAACCATTCCAGCAGATGAAAGGGATGATCGATTTTGCTCAAGTTCAGAGACGCTACTGTCTGCACAATGAGTGCTATGTACATCATGCAATGGAAGGCAATGGTTTTAGTAGGGCACAGAGCATCTAAACCCAATATAAGTTCCTTTAAATTGTGACATCTAGTCCAATTTCCTCAAAACTTAAGTATTTCCATCTCTATAGTAATAGCTTCCAGCTTGCACAGAGGACCAGTATGGAAGCTGCTCTTTTTTATTTTTTTATTTTACTTTAAGTTCTAGG
Organism: Pongo pygmaeus; assembly: GCF_028885625.2. NCBI lineage: Eukaryota > Metazoa > Chordata > Mammalia > Primates > Hominidae > Pongo > Pongo pygmaeus. The sequence goes on along the minus strand of NC_072373.2, from coordinate 81,371,656 downwards.
GTACATGTGCACAATGTGCAGGTTTGTTACTTATGTATACATGTGACATGTTGGTGTTCTGCACCTGTTAACTAACATTAGGAGATATACCTAATGGAAGCTGCTCTTCTTACCAGGCCTCTGGGAGCTGAATTGCAGGAGGCTGTCTGGGCACAGGTGGCATATGACAGGCACAGCAATGCAGTGGCCTGTGAGATTGTTCCTGTCCCTAAAACAGCATTACAGGAGTGAACATGCAAACACTCCCTATCTTGTATTAACATCTGAACAAAGAGGCTAGGAATTAAAGATTAGCTTTGACTGAGTGCTTTGGGGTGGGAGAGATAAGAATGTTCTAATCAACTGATGTTGTTAACTAGAGCTATACAGGAATTTAAAAAAAGCACTCTCTGGCTTATGACCTGCACACAGAGAGCGGGGAAGTAGGCAGTGGAGAATGCAAAGTCTGAGAGACAGAATATCAGGGTTGAAGAGAAAAGTAAAGGTCATCTAAATGGATGCATTATTTTATGGTCAAAAGATATTATCCAATGAACCTAATGAAAGGCCATGGGTCTGGAGAAGAGCCATTTAGAAAAGAAAATAATTCACAACCATCAGATCCTGGGACACAGAGTCTCCGCCTGGACAGTAGACAGTCTGGTGTGCAGCCTGCAGCTGCTGAGCTGTTTGGAGAAGAGAGGTTGTGACAAACAATATCTAAAGGGTTGTGGCAACTTCAGCGACATGTGTTTGTGGTTTGCAGACCACTAGACTAAGAATTAGAATTTTCATATCTAAATAAATATCTATAAAATTCACATATTCATCCAATCCAGTGGAGACCATTTCCTAATGGCATGTCCACATCTATCAGGAATTTGCTTTCTTGCCAGAGTCCAGTGAGGCTGTAATATCCAACGAGAAACTGCACAAGCTGAAATGAGAGCAGCACCTTGGTTCCTACCAAACAAATAAATCCCACACTCATTTGGGAGTTGGTTGGATGATTTGTTTTTTCCAGCCCAGAGTGATGATATTTCTGAATCCCTAAGTGCTCACAAACACAGGCGCTAGATACTCACTTAGCTAGTTCATACAGTGTCAGGCTGCGTGCTGAAGAATGCCTTTCAAAGAGGGAAGGGGAAAAATGTCGTTTCCACCCACATGGGTCCAGTTCCCCGGGAGGTAATTCAAGCTAATTAAAGTCATGTAAGGGAAGGTTTCAGATAAGAGGGTTAGCATTTCACTGTGGGAAGGTGCAGGAAAAAGAGTTCTCACTTCACTCTGTAAGGCTGTTAAAAGGATCAAATAAAATAATGTACATGAAAGAAGTCTTTGTCAACTATAAAACATCATCACATCAATGTCGGGTTTCACCATTGTTACTGTTCCTAGGGGCTTGCAACATTCAGTCATTCATTTGACACATTTATTAAGAGTCTATTTTGTGCTGGGTAATATCCTGGAGATGTTGAAAAAATAAGACCTAATTTATGCCCTGGAGGCATTTAGAAAGACATATAATATAACATCATGACTCAGGCAATTTAAAGATGCCACTAAAATGTCTAGACACACCAGTGGGATAGTGAGTCATACACTGTGTACCATGGTGCATACTTGAATCTTGTTCTGCTGCTTCTCCAATGTTTTCTTTGAAAAAATACCATTTTATTTGGTGACTGTGATAGCTCTCAGCTCTAACACCATGCCATCACAAATAGAACCAGCCAGGTGGAACCACACCTTAGTGGGACTTGTTTCAAAGTTGACTTGTCATGCCTTTTGGATTAATTCTCTGTACTTTCCCCCACCTTTTGGCTCTACAGACCAACGGCAACATGTCTGGATGGTAGGATGGGGTAGGGAAGGGTGAAGGGTGTGGGGGTTGGGGTGGGTGGGGAGTGGCAAAGTCATTGCAGATCAAGGCTTTGGGTAAACTTTGTCAGCAGAGACGTGAATATCTCTGGCAACTCAAAATTGCTCATCTTTATCTATCAATCTTTAACGTTGAGACTTTGTTCCTACATATATGTCTATATGATCATCACATTTTTAGCATCTTAGCTGGTGAATTGCATCTAAGGGAGCTTGAGAAGTCATTTCTAAAGTATGTGAGAGGAACGATACCTAGCATTCTTGGGGAAGCAGAAGTATCCTGGAACCAGTCTCCAGGTGACCACTGGAAATCTGGGGCATCATTAAAACAACGGTGGAACTGGAAACACAAAGACTTGTCTTTTTCAGGTCTCAGCATTCAAATAAACAGACAGGATAAGCTTCAAGAAGCAATGCTCAGAGTGTTAACACAGATCCCACAGATCCATAAAATATGGGAATTCCAGGAACATTTAGATGTTTACCCCTTTCTCTCACACTTACCTTCATCCACCCCCTATTTCTGCTGTTTGACAACTTTTCTTTTTTTTTTTTTTTTTTCTTTTTTTTGAGTCAGAGTCTTGCTCTGTTGCCCAGGCTGGAGTGCAGTGGCGTGATCTCGGCTCACTGCGAGCTCCGCCTCCTGGGTTCATGCCATTCTCCTGCCTCAGCCTCCTGAGTAGCTGGGACTACAGGTGCCTGCCACCACGCCCGGGTAATTTTTTTTTTTTTTTTTTTTGTATTTTTAGTAGAGAACGGGGTTTCATCGTGTTAGCCAGGATGGTCTCGATCTCCTGACCTTGTGATCTGCCCACCTCGGCTTCCCAAAGTGCTGAGATTACAAGTGTGAGCCACCACGCCCGGCCTTGACAACTTTTCTAAAACCAGTGAGCCTTAGTTCCTCGCCTGCCTGGTCACCCAAAGCCTTGAGGTCCAAGCCCACTACCTGTTGTTGTTCTGTTTGGGCAGGGGCCAGCCAGCCATGATGGCATGGCCACAGACACAGCAGGCTCTCCCACTTATCTCTGCAGAGACCTCGGGCCTTGCTGTGATGAGAAATGTTGCTGCCTCAGCTTACTCCTCTCTGCCTGGGGAAGAATGAGTTAGTACATCTAACAACAGACTGTCCAACTGGTCACATGTCTTGTTCCTCTGCATAACCAACCCCGCTCTCAAGTTCTGCTTCCTGCAATGACCTGACACCTGCCAGGTTGTTCCTGGGCAGAGTTTGCCTTTGAATGTCCTGTTAGTTGGTGAGGAGGCTGGGTCTCTCCTGCATCTGGGAGGGTGAAGGGGACTCTGCTTCAAGACAGGTCAGCTCTGTGTGATCATAGACAGTGGCAAGGCCAGAAATATATTATCTTATTTACTGCTCATAACAAAAAGTAGGCTGAAGTCATTCTTTCAACCAAACAAATGCTGTGTGCCTGGCATTATTTATAGGGCTTGGAATATGTCAGCACAAAGATCTCTGCTTGTGTAGAGCTTATATTCTGGGCAGAAGTGGAGGGATGGGGGAGAGTACAAAAAATTATATGTAAGAGAATTATATTTTCTGAGCCACTTCACATTATATACACCCTCCACAATTATTAATGTGGATATTTGTTCAACAGTTGCTAAGAAGACACTATGTTCCAAGCACTATACTGGGCATTGAAAATACAAAGATCAGTGAGTGGCCCCATATCCTCCAGACACTGGCAGTCCAGGTAGAGAGGAGCAACTGTACACAGGTAGTAAAATGCAGAAAGTGTTGTGACAGAGGCATCTACGAAGGGCAGAGAAACAGAGCCACCCAAATCCAGGCCTCCAGCTGCCCCTAGGCTGTCCATGTTCCTCTTCCTCCCCACTGCAGCCCGTGCAGGGCTGCCTCCTCACCTCCTCACTCTTTCCCCTGCTCCTGAACCCACTTCTCTTGGCCACCCAGCATACCCCAGCCCTGATGTGTTCCTTTGGAGTCTGATTCAGGGAAAGTTATACTAATGTAGTAAATAAATTCACTGACTGCGTATTAGGTTTTCCTTGCTCTTTCAGGTAATTTACATACATTTTAACTGGCTTTTAATGCCTTGCAGCAAAGGGAGGCTGGTTTCCTTGTGGGAAGTGCCATTCTGTTAATAGACCAGGAATGAGAGATTTGTGGAGCCAAGCTCCTACCTACTCTCCCCTTTCAATGGGGCGCACTCATCTTTGGAACCTCCTTCATCGTCTCAAAACAATTCTGGCATCTGGATCATCTTTTGCAAAAGTGCCTTTGGAGTTAAGACATTTTTAGGGTTCAACACAACCTGAAAGATCTTCTAGTCCTTGAAATTTCAACTTATGAGCCAGGGGTTCTCGGCAGTGTGTTCATGAATGGCCTTCAGGGAGTTTAAGGACTCCCGAAATTCTCTGCAAACTTTTGTATTAACATGCTAAGTGCATTTCCCCCCCTGAAGACAAGGTCTATAGTTTTCATCAGAGTCTTAAAGATCTTGGAGACTCAAAAAAGGTGGTCATCATTTTAGGTGACATGCTTGAGCCTGCAGAGTTATGAGAGGGAGGGGAGAAGGGGAAAGGGGAAAGAAGGGAGGAAAGTGAGGAAAGGCCAGCACAGAGACTGAAACTGAAGTTTCTTTTTGCCCAAACTAGTGCTCCTTCTACCTCCTCCACTGCAAGAGATCTTTAGGTCTTTGGTTCAGGACCTATCCCAGTTGCATCATAATCCTTTGCCAGGCCTGCTCACCCGCTGTGGAGGAGTAAAAACTGCTTTATGGAAGCAGTTTTGAAGAACTAGAGGAGGTTTCTGCTCCATCATACAGTGACAGGTGACTTTGAGCTCTGAATTTACTATTGGTCCTTACTTTAAAAAGAAAAAAGTTAAGCTTTTGGGTCTTTGTATCCCTAGAGATACTGTGTGCCACTGGGCGTCTGTAGAGTAAGCTGTCTGATTGCAGAGAATAGGCATGACCTGCGAAGCTGTCCTTGCAAGCATCAAACTGTAGAGAGATCAATCACTTGAGGGAGCCAAGCTTCACATGTTGACACTTCTGGATCCCCTTGCCCAAGGCAGAAATGCCTGGCTTGTTTTCAGATAAAAAAACCTGGGCCAGTTGTGTTATCAACACCCAGTGTAAGTCATCAGGGCAAATGACAATATACACATTCTCCTAGTCAATTGGAAGGCTAGGCCAGGAGATATTTGGCGTCAGCCCAGGGATAGGGAAAGAAAGAAAATATCAGAGGCTGGAATTCCAAATGGATCCAGAAAACAGCACAATCTTTTTTTTTAATTTTTTAATTTTTTAATTTTTTATTTTTTCTGTCTATAACTATGTACTAGACTCTGACCCATGAGCGGATTGGTTTCTCCCAGAGAGAGACTGCAGGAAACCAGGTTCCCAAATACGCCCTGCAGCCTTGGATGTGATGAGAAGTTACCAGAAGTTGGGGAGAAGGAGAACAGCACTGGAATGGGCGTCAGTAGGCCTAAGCTTAAGACTTGGCATTCCCACAGAGTAGGTGGGTGACTTTGGGCCAGTCACTGCCGGCTCTATGGTTCTGTTTCCTTTTCTGCCAAAAGAAGGATGTGGGGGGTTGGATAACCCGAAAGATCCCTCTTGGCAGGAACATCCTCCTAAGTCATTCATTCATTCTTGTCTATATGCCAGCGCTGCCTTCCAGGCTTGTGTGTGACCCTCAAGCTTACCTGAAGCTAGAAACAGGGGCCAGAGCACTTCCTAGGTGCCTCTCCCACCCCAGGAGTCATGAGGGTTTGGTCGGCTGCCAGACTCACCAGCAGGAATATGGGCACCTCTTGCTGTAGCGACAACAGTAAAACTGCCACTCCCGATCCAGCACTGACTCGAAGTAGCGGCTCTGGAATCCTGCCACCAGCCCATTGTTGGAGCACGTCTGGTACCTGAAGAGAAGACAACCCCAGGAACCTAAGAACAGTGACACATACACAGACCCCTTCCCAAGACCCCACTGCCACAGTTGCACACTCTTTCTCTGACCTAGATTCCTAACAATTTATTCCATTTTATGCAAATAATAGCCTTTATTATATTTGTAGAAATAATATAGCCCCTCCATTAAAATTTAAGTGACTCAGAATTTTCTAACTGAACAAAATTTCGGGAACACAGCCCCTGTCATACCTCTTTCAATATATATTGTTAGATGGAAGCCTGCATAAATGGGTGGATCTAGAATTTTACATCTAGAATTTTACAAATTCGAGATTGTATTATTCATGCCATTTAAAATAAAAGATATTATAATTCATTTTTACTGGAATTTAAAATAAAAAGAAGGCAAAGAGAAGCACAACGTATTGATGAATTTCAAATAAACATTTCTTCTGCCTAAGAGTAGAGCCCTGGAAATTGAGTACAAGGATGATCATTCGTTCTGCCCCTATGCAGCATGCAAAGCCCAGATGGGCATGGTGAATGTGCCCAGGGCAGCCCAGTAGGAAAGCTGGGACCACAACCCGGGTTCTTGCTACTTATCCAGGAATCTTTCTACCACCCACAAGACCATAAGCTCTACACAGCCAGGGCATGTTTTGCTCAGAATTCTATTCCCGGTGGCCACCAAGAATCCTGGCTATGGAGGCAGTCCTTACAGCGTTGCAACAGGCCAACTGAATGCCTCGAACTCCCTCTAAAGATCCCTTTCCTGTCCTAGCTGCTTAGTCCTAATTCTTCAAATATATAACTGCTCCACTCCAGTCCACAGATCAGAAATAATTTTTGCTCTTTCATTCTACCTGTGCTGCTGCTGGTCTTCACAGCACCTTTCAAACTAAACATTGGCTTAGAATAGTACAATCATTTCTTCCTTTTTTCCATCTCCAGTATGATTTTCTCCCATTCCTGGGCCCAATTCCTATGGGGTCTTCAGTCTTGCTGCTTTTTGCTGTGACGATGAGAACACTATTTTCTACCTGGTCACAGTGGATTTCCACTGTTCTTGCTACTTATCCAGGAATCTTTCTACCACCCACAAGACCATAAGCTCTACACAGTCAGGGCATTTCCGCTGTTCTTGCTACTTATCCAGGATCTAGAATTTTACATCTAGAATTTTACAAATTCAAGATTGTATTATTTGTGTCATTTAAAATAAAAGATATTATAATTCATTTTACTGGAATTTAAAATACAAAGAAGACAAAGAGAAGCACAATGTATTGATGAATTTCAAATAAACATTTCTTCTGCTTAACAGCAGAGCCCTGGAAATGGAGCACAAGGATGATCATTTGTTATGCCCCTACACAGCATGCAAAGCTCAGATGGGTATGGTGATCCATGGCCCTTTGATGAAATCCAGTGGATTTCCACCTTATAGAATGAGCTCTTTCACAAACCCTTTCAAAATAGTTCTTCAGCTACCTCTCTTTCTTTGCATTTCCCACCATCCCAGCCATTGGTCTATCTCCTTTTATGAGTGGGCAGAGCCAGAGCAGGCAGTTGTCTATGTGCATGGCCAGACAGCTGCTGGAATGCAACCTTGTATTTCATGGGAAGATAAGTTTCCAGAAAATATAATGCATAAAATAAGTACCGTTTGCTGACTGGTAAGAGAGGCCTTGTTGACACACTAATTGTAACATTATCAACAACTGGATTTCATTTATTCTTTTCCGTTGCTGAAAATGAACTTGCGGATCTAACAAAATTAGATATTAAATATATTACTTGTCTGTCGTCAGAAATCATGTCCTTTTAAATTTATTATTTATTACTTGTTATTCATTTATTCACCTAATATATATAATTCAAATATGCATTTATTTATTTATTTATTTATTCATTCATTCATTAAACATCTCATACTCTACTACTGTTCTGTATCAATCACTTTGCTATTGTGTTGCAAGAAGAATTGAGAGTTGGGCTCAGTATTCAGTCAACCATGTAAATTAGCTTGAATTCCCTGTTCCCAGGACTTGTAAGAAGTTCTGGCAGACTAGAAAACTCAGCTATAAGGGCTCAATAAAGCAGGTTAAGGTGTAAATTGAGACCTATGGCTCTTTGATGACCTAGCCTTTTTTTTTTTTTTTTGGTATTTGCAACTGTGTAGTTTATTATACATGTATCTAGGTTTTAAAATTTTATTTTATTTTACTTTAAGTTCCAGGATACAAGTGCAGAATGTACAGGTTTATTATATAGGTATATGTGTGCCATTGTGGTTTGCTGCACCTATCAACCTGTCATCTAGGTTTCAAGCCCCGCATGCATTAGCTATTTGTCCTAATGCTCTCCCTCTCCTCACACTCCACTCCCTGACTGGTCCCAGTGTGTGATGTTCCCCTCCCTGTGTCCATGTGTTCTTATTGTTCAACTTCCACTTATGAGTGAGAACATTCACTGTTTGGTTTTCTGTTCCTGTGTTAGTTTGCTGAGGATGATGGCTTCTAGCTTCATCCATGTCCCTGCAAAGGACATGATCTCATTCCTTTTTATGGCTGCATAGTATTCCATGGTGTATATGTACCACATTTGCTTTATCCAGTCTATCATGGATGGGCATTTGGGTTGGTTCCATGTCTTTGTTATTGCAAATAGTGCTGCAATAAACATGCCTGTGCATGTATCTTTACAGTAGAATAATTTATATTCCTTTGGGTATATACCCAGTAATGGGATTGTTGGGTCAAATGGTATTTCTAGTTCTAGATCCTTGAGGAATCACCACATTGTCTTCTAGAATGGTTGAACTAATTTACATTCCCACCAACAGTGTAAAAGCATTTCTATTTCTCCACAGCCTCGCCAGCATCTGTTGGTTCTTGGCTTTTTAATAAACACCATTTTGACTGGCATGAGATGGTATCTTATTGTGGTTTTGATTTGCATTTCTCTAATGATCAGTGAGGTTGAGCTTTTTTTCATATGTTTGTTTGCCACATAAATGTCTTCTTTTGAGAAGTGTCTGGTCATATACTTTGCCCACTTTTTGATGGGATTGTTTCTTCTTTCTTGTAAATTTGTTTAATGTCCTTGTAGATTCTGGATGTTAGACCTTTGTCAGGTGGGTAGTTTGCAAAAATTTTCTCCCATTCAGTAGGTTGCCCGTTCACTCTGATGATAGTTTCTTTCGGTATGCAGACGCTCTTTAGTTCAATTATATCCCATTTGTCAATTTTAGCTTTTCTTGCAATTGCTTTTGGCATTTTTTGTTATGAAGTCTTTGCCCGTGTCTGTGTCCTGAATGGTATTGTCTAGGTTTTCTTCTGGGGTTTTTATGGTTTTGGGTTTTACATTTAAGTCTTTAATCCATCTTGAGTTAATTTTTGTATAAGGTGTAAGGAAGGGGTCCAGTTTCAGTTTTCTGCATATGGCTGATGTAGCCTTCTTTATTCTACCGTTGCTCACATCTCATCAGGAGTATACTAATCACTTTGTGAATGCCTGGCATATTTCAGCAAGCTATATGAGTGGAATGGACTAGGCTCATGATATGGTGGAAAGGTAGCTTTGGGGGCTGATCTACCAGGGTGGTCTGTTCTATCCCAATTCCTAGTAAAGTAGGTGAGAGGTAATTTCAATATGAAGCTCTCAGAATCATAAGCAAAACTCATGTGTGTCCAAAAAGAGGTTGCCACAAGCTAGTGCTCTCTGTGACCTGTTCTCCTACCATCACTAAAATGCTGCCTTCCTCTAAAATGAAGCCCTTTCAGAACTGAGCTGGGCTGTGGTTTCCACGGAGCTGTTGTTCCATTGTTTTGGCTTGTCTTGTGTACTCAGACTCCTATAGAGGACAGAGCTCCCATGGGGGTAAGTTCCCCTAAGTAAAAATAAACGTAGGAAGATAAGCTGAACTGTTTCATGGAGTACCAGTTCTGAAGGCAGTCCGAGTTCCACAAATTCCCTGCCAGCTGTTGGCCAGGCTGCTGGCCCCAGTGCCTGTACGGGAAGCGTGTGTCACTTTCTCACACACCACCTCAGATAACTCTGCCCTGTGAAGATTATTTGGACCCCACGGGCTCAGAGCCTAAGAACATATAGTGAAAGTTAGATAACCAAACATAACTCTCCTCCTCCAGCTTTGGTTTGATTGCCTTCACATTTTGGTAGAGTGAGCCTGTTCAGGAGTTTGGTATGTGAAAGCATTCCTTCCAGAGCCGGATCTTTGTAGGGGTACCTTTTCATACTGTGGGGAGCAGATAGTAGAGTGGCTAAGAGCATTGGCTATGCTGCTGGACAGCTCCATTGTTCTTAGCTGTGTCATCTGGGCAGGCTTCATGCCCTCTAATAGCCTCAGTTTCCTCATCTGTAAAATGGGTGTAATAATAGCACATATGTATTAAAGTTATTGTGAAGACCAAATAAGACAATGCATGTAAAATTCCTGGGATTAATAAATTGCTTATTCGTGTCATTATACTTACATTTAGTCTACACAGTAATTATGAGTCTGCTTTGTAAAAGCTGTCCCTTGGCTCCCTTGTCTCCAATCAGTGAAACACCGGTGGATTCGTAGGCCCTCCCTGAGCTGCTGTTTCCCTAAAACAAAGCTCAATGAGGTTGGATGTCCTAGCCACCCACTTTGGAGCACAGGTACTTTAGTATGCCTTACCACTCTCAGGAAGTAGTACTCCATGCAGTGTCTGACATTGTTGTCCAGCAAATGTTTAATAGAAGAATGAGGGACTGAATGAGTGACCGGACTATGTCCCATTATTGAAGGCAGAATTGACATTTAAGAGCTCATCACTCAATTCCATTAAGGGCCCTGAAACTCCCTCCAAGTAGTTTACGTGGATCTTGGGTGAGCGATCCCTTTTCTTGCTTCCATCTTCTCCCTACAGCTCCATGATGAGGGGGCAAAATAAATATAGCTTTGGGCATTCCTCTCCTCCATTCCTCTCATTTTCACTTTTAACAAACCTCCTTATTTAACAAGACTCACCTAAACACTGGCCATAGCTGCAGGATTACAAACACAGAGCTAGGTGAGAAGAGAGGCAACTTCTACATGGAACAGGACTGGGGAACTGGCGGGGATTGCATTGCTAAAGTTACTCAAACTCAATTTAAAAAGAGATGGGTAGCGGTCAAATGACTAACGCTCTGACTCACTTCACAGCACCTGGTTGTTGATCCTGAATGGCCTGGAGAACAGAGCAGTGGCTCAATGCTCTATTCTGCTTGGAGGGAAAATACTTGGAGGGAAACTACTTGGAGGGAATTTCAGGCCCCTTCATGGATGTGAGTGAGGAGTTCCTAAAAGTCACCAATACAATGGCTAATATCCTGGTAAATTGTATGACATGACCGCAGCTCTAAGGAAATAAGACTATTTCCTTAGAGCAGGAGGGCACTGGTACCTTACTTACAAGACTCTCCTTCCCATCAGAGAAGACAAACTTTTTTTTTTTCTTACCACCTCTTTGAAGGCTGAGGTTCAATTTCAGTTTCAGAAACTGGAGTATTGTTAGCCCTGCTCCATCTGACACTGGAAGCTTTCTAGAAGGAAAGTCACAAGGTAATTACTTCTCCTCTGAAAACACATTTGTGAACCTATTCTGAGAAAGTGGACTTTCTGAAAATGATTTATCTCAGGGCCATCACCCTGAAAGCTAAAATGGAAGACTTTCTCCTGTATCTGCAATAGTAAAACATAAAAGCAGTGGGGTGCAGGGGAGAGAGCCCTTGTTGAGGAATCAGCAGACATGAGTTCTAGTCCTAGCCCTGACCTTTACATGCTTTGTGGAGCCTCACCTAAGGCACTGTGTGGAGTCAGTGACAATGCCTACAAAACTCTTGGCCAAGATAGTAACTGGAAGAGCCAGGACCCAAACTCAGATTCATTTGAGGTCAAAGCTCATGTTCATGAGCTCTCAAGGAATACAATAAATCTCTTCGAGATGGTCCCACAGCTCTGATTGGTATGCTGGACAGGACTTCTTCTTCTTGTCTGCATTCTTTACCAAGTCCAAAGCTATTGGACAGGCAGAATTACAGAGCATTTGCAAGGTGTGTGAGTGTCTGGTTTTGCTGGCGAACCCCTCTATACAATTTTAGAAGTTGGACTTGCTAAGAAGTTTGGCCTTTAGGTGGTGTGGTGTGGGGTTGAGTCAAGTGAGGAACAAGGTAAAAGGAAGCAGCACCATCTTGGTCAAAAACTCTCAGAATTCCATTAAATAGATAATAGATGGGCTGGTTGTGCTGGTCTTTTTCTTCCCAGCTTCACAGACACACAGGCGTTTCAAGGGCTGTTAGCCAGTTTCCAACCCCACTGCAGAGATGGACTATGAGAAGTTTTGCCCATGATCTAGACCAGTGGCTCACTCCATGTGGCACAGCATCCTTAACACTCCCAAATTTCTTCCCCACCCCAAAGGTGGATGAGGTCTTAAATAGTACCAAAAGAGTTTCTTTCTTTTAGACTAAAGCCTTGATTTTTGTTAATTCTATTTTCCCCAGAATAATTCTTTGAGTTGCTATCAGGCATTTATAAAAAGGCCCACAGAATTTTAGAATGTTCATTAAGTCTTTTGACAAATATTCATTAGAACTTACTCTATACCTGATGCTGCATTTGGTCTGGAATCTCTTCAGAAGACTGGTACTGATAAGTAAACACTATGACATTGGACAGGCAGAATTACCAGACACTGGTACTGATAAGTAGACACTATGATAATACAGATACTGGAAATAAGTAGACTGGTACCAAAGACAGAGGAGCAGAGAAATAGGAGAGTGGGTGGGGACGGTGGAGCAGTGAAGTGGCAAGGGACAGAGACAAATCCAGTTGGGGGCAAGTTTGCCCAGTAAAAGAAGCCTTTAAAGTTCTGGATTTCTCTGCTAATTCCAAACAGAATTGTTCCACGACCCATCTCTCCCCGTCTGTTGATATTTATACCTACTTCTGTAAAACTAGGATGACAGTTCTTAACCTGACAGTATTACACAAAAACTAAAGAGATGCTATATGTCAAGTGTAGCACAGAACCTGGCACAACGTATATAATTGAAAGGCAGGGGAAGTCGTAGTTATTACTACTTTGATGATAAAAATATCTGTAATTTAATAGAAAGACAGGCTATATCCTAGTCATGAAACATCACTTTCAGTAAATATTGGAGCCTACATTGGAAATTGTCAGGATTGAACTTCTCCAATTGGACACAGAGAGGGGCCTCAGAAAGCACATATCAGAGCACAAAAGACAATACCAAGCCTCTCCTCCTTCAAAGATCCTTCCTTTCTTGACAATTCCAAATCATACTAACTTTCCTTCCTTGTGACATGTTGATATCACCATCACACATTTCACCTAACACATACTGTCACTGAGTAGCCTCATGGGGCTACAATGCAAAGTTTTTGAACACTGCACCATTTACTGCTCATCCTCCTGCCAACATGGTGGGGATATGAACAGTCTCTTTAAATAGTGTTAAGTTGCACACATTCTGCTCTCTTCCTGCCTGCATCTAGGTAAGAGTTCTGCTCTCTTCTCCATATCCAGGTTTGAAGTCTGCTAGTCTGTCTACAAGGTTTTAACAGTGAAGCAGAAATGACCTGCAGAAGAGCATCTCTGGATAGAAAGACCTAGCACAGGACAGAGCGAGAATGCCTCCAAAAATACAAATTCCTCAGTTTTTTTTGGGAAAAATACAGGCAGGAGAGGCTTCCCCTAAGGCCTCTGAGAAGATCTAGATTATCTTGTGAGATGCATTTATGTCTTGAGAGCAATTCCAGGTCACACAGGGATTGCATGAGCTATGTTAGCGTCACAGAAAATTTGATGTGGGTTTGTGAATATCAATTATAATATTTTTAACCAAGAGATCTAATGCTATCTCCATGTCTATTAAAATGTAATAAATATTCAAGACACTTATAATGTACACATAATATTTATAGATTGTGATTAAATTATATGTTCCAAAAGCAAAATGATATATTTCAGAGGCTCTGTAATCTAGCGATTTGGTTTTCAACTCCAGCTTTGTAATTTGCCAACTGTGTGATATTTGTCTCCATGAGTCTCAGTTTCCACAGAGTAGTCATGATAAAGTAATAATAAATAACCTTTATCAAGGACTTGCAATGTGCCAGGCATTGTGCTTAGCACTATGTGTGCATTAATTATTTTAATTATCAAAACAATCCTATAAAATGGGCTCAAATAATGAGCTTCTCACCACGATCACCATTTTACGTATAAGGAAACTCAGGTTTAGAGAAGATAAGTAATTCCCCTAAGGACACACGTTAATGTACACATATTATCTTATTTAATTCTCACAACAACAGTTCTAGGGAAGTGTGTTTTAGATGTGAAAGCTGACTATTTCAGAGTTGAGATGACCTGAGTAAAGGTAGTAGTGGGGTTAGTGGGATTGCATTTTGAGAATTGTTCTGACTCTAAACTTCATTAACTTTTCAATACTTCAAGATACCTCAAAGAAACACACACACACACACACACACACACACACACACACACGTATCTTAACTCTGCAGAAATCTCTTATTGATTAAGAAGATTGTGTCTTGCAGGTTCCCAGACAGAAACAAATCCCCTTCTGGGAGGAGTGAGCTTTTGCCATCCTTACAAGAGCAGCCAACAACCATTTTTGCAGAGCTCAAGTTCCCCCAGACAATTGATTCTTAGCACTTAGGAGAGTGACCTAGATGGAAAGATGGCAAGAATCCTAGATCTGTCGTGACCGTATTCTCCCACACTCAGCCTTCTTGCCCTCAGAAGTCATCCTTACATGGATTTGATATCTTTTTTAGGTCAGCACTCACTATGGCTTTATCCAGGAACAAAAATAACATCAGCATTTCATATCACCCACAGCACTGTGGAATCAGGCTGGCTGGCTCAGGTCCTCCCTCTGCCATCTGCTAGCCATGCAAGGGCAACCTCCTCATATGTGAAACACCTGGATTCCAATACTGTTGTGAAGATCAAACAATATTAGATTTTGAATAACTCATGGGATAGACTGTATGTTATTCATCTCCGTCTTCCTGGGGCCTGGCAAAGTTTGTGCTAATAAGCATTTGGTAGTGAATGAATAAACAAATGAACATATAAATGAAGTATACTCTATAAATCATAAATCACCATGTAGATCAGGGTTAGGGCCATAAAACCTACACTTATGTAAAGTTATGGATTTCTCTCCTAATTCCAAACAGAATCGCTCCATGACCAATCTCTCCCCTTCTGCTGATATTTATATCTACCTTTGTAAAATGAGGATGACAGTTCCTAACCTGACAGCAATGTTTTTATTCAGTTTTTAATTGCTTCAGTCTCACGGCCTTTATTCCTATTCTGTGAGGAAAGGAGGTTGCTCTAGATTGTGCCCAAGACCCCCTCCAGTGCTGGGATTCCACGATTCTGTCGTACTATGTTTGTGCCACATCCTTATATTTATTTTTTTAAATTTTATTTTGAAGTAATTTTAGATTTACAGAATGCTTGTAAAGACAACACACAAAATTCATGTATACTCTTCACCCAGGTTCCTCTAATGTTAATTTTCATAACTCTAGAGTGTCCAGGAATGCTAAGAAATGCTAAGAAATTAACCCTGGTATAACACCAAACACCAGAATTTGGATTTCATCAGTTCTTCCACAAATGTCAAACCAGGATAGGTTACTGTGCAGCATTTAGTCCTTATGGCTTTTGAAATAGAGTTTACTTTCAATTTTTGAAATTGATCGAGGCCTTAAGATTATTGAGAGAATGAAAACCTGATAAAAACTTCATTCTGCGGCGGCGAAGTGTGTCAGCCATCCTCTGTGCATGTTTTAGCGATCCTTAAGAAATCTTGAAAGACCATCCTGCATGTTGGTAAATGCAATAAATCAAAATGAGATGTGAACAATACAGTTGGAACCCCTACTATAGACACTGGAATATTGGGAATCAAAGACATAAGCAAAATGGTTCCCCTGTGGGAAAACCTGCAGGCCTCCTTGCGGAGGGCTGTGGGGTCACCGGCTGGGGTTTGGACTGCTGATTTGGTCTTTCACTGCGTATGTATTGAGGATCTGTTATGTACCAGCACTCTTCTAGGCACTGGGGATACAGTGGTGAATGAGACAAAGCCCCTGTATTCATGAAGCTTATGTTTTAGTGAGGGAGACAAAACAAGAAACAAATGCCAGGCAGTGACAAGGGCATTGTAGGAAACAAAGCAGGCTGAGGGAGTGGAGACAGCGAGATGTGTGGGGAAAGGAGGTGGTCTTGGAAAGCATCCCTGAGGAAGTGGGCGCTGTGAGTACTCAATACTCAGAACCATGACTCAGGACAACTGCCCTGCACTACACTGAGGCTTGGTCTTGCTTAGATTAGGGAAATAGTCCGACCGTGGAAAACAGAGTTCCCACCCAGCCTATCCACCTTCAAATGCACCTCGATGCTGCCATAGCCCTGTTGCATAGATTCCTTTCTCCTCTTCTCCAGTCTGTGGCTTGTCATTGAATTCATAAACTCAGCTCTAACACAAACTGCCACTCCAAAACTTCTCCTTGAGATTCTTTGAAGCCCGGGGTAAAAAGTAGATGCCAATAAATGGAACACCTTTCCTCTGAACTCAGACTCCGTGGAAAGCTGGCTTGCCCAACATCAGCCACATCAATTTCAGATTCACTTAACTTTTACTACCCGCCCATGATGTGCTAGGCATTTGTTTTAGACTTCAATTTGCTTTAGAGTTTTCTTATACTTTATCCTACAAGTATCACAGTAACACAAGTAACAGCTTGTGAGGTGGGAGTCACACCTTCCTTTTTCTTCCTTTCCTTTCCTTTGTCTTTTCCTTTCTTCCTTCCTTCCTTCCTTCCTTTCTTCCTTCCTTCCTTCCTTCCTTCCTTCTTTCCTCCCTCCTTCCCTTCCTTCTCTCTCTCTCTTTCTCTCTTTCTTCTTTCTTTCTTTTCTTTCTTTTTTGCCAGAATGAGATACCGAATGTCACAGACACGAGCAGGAGCTGTGATTCCAGGTTTCCTGCATCCAATCCCAGGGCTCCTTCCGCTACACAGTAGCTCAATCTCACTAGAAAATTTCACCTTCATCTTATTCCACACAGGACCCAGTGCCCTACAGCCTGTGCTGACCCAAGTTAGAGCAGATTCCCTGAGAACAACCTAGGCATGCCCTGGGATGGCGAAATACCACTCATGGGGACCCAGGTAAGGCCTCCTGGCAGTTGTTAGTGCCAGAGACCAGCATCCACACTTCAGAAGCCGACACCTGAAGAGGTGGTTTTCAACAGAGAAACTGTGATCAATGGCAGCAACACAGACCACTCAGCTATGATGGCAACACCTTTTAAAGCTGGCACTTTGATTAGAAAGATTTTCTTTTTAGCAGATCCTATGTGCTATTGTCAAACCTATGTTCGAGACTCCTCCCCTCTTTTAAAATAAACCTGAAAGCTAATTTGATTATACAAGACAGCCCAATTGCACAAAACCATCAACAACTGTTCCCTGAGAACAGACTAAGCCTGTGGCCAACGTGAAGATGTAATTGCTTCCCAGCCCATAAGCAATTCCTTTCCTTCCAGATTTTTCACTGAGACTGGAGCCTGAACTCAAAGGCATAATCATTTTTAAAAGTGCTTCCAGGGTAATTTGTGTCAGTCCTGGGGCAGCTGGATCTTATTGTAAAGAAGTTGTTTTGCATGTTTGTGAATTTTCAACCCTGTGATTAGTAGAGGGGGAGAAGGAGGCAACAGAGGGTGGAAGGAGGAAAGGAAACCAAAATTACTAGACACTGCACACCCAAAAATGACGAGGAAGGGGAGGTGGAAGAGGTATCTCGCCTTTCAGCTTTTCCCTTGACTCCCACGGGCCAAATAAAATCATGTTATTTCACCTTCTTCCTCTTTTGCTTTTCTTCAAATAGTTTGGGAGTTCATGACAAACCAGACACAGTTGGCAAGTTTAAAACTAAACATCATTTGGCTTCTCTCTCTAGCAGGGATGAACACAAAGATCAACAGAATGCAAGAAAAAGCCAAGAGTGTTTTCAGGGGTGAGCCACAGCTCTGTGGAGCCTTCAGAGATCATGCAGCCTGACTGCTCACTTTCCAAATGAGGCGGGAGACTGGAGGGCTGAGCATCGGGGCCAAGGTCACACCACAAGTCATTAGAACCAGGATCCAGACCCAGGCCTCCTGACTCAGAGCCTAGGGCTCTTCCTCTACAGCTTGGGGAACCATGGCTGAGTGCTGCTTGACTGTGGCTCTAAAAAGGGCTGTTAGAAAGGAGTCGCACCCATGTGATGGTGCTCCTGAGAGGTGAGGACTGGAGGGACAGTTGTAATTAGATCATTGCCATGCTCCACATTAGGCAGTGGGCCTGCCTGTGAGGAGTCATGGAGACCACAATCAAGGCGAGCCTGGTCTCTGAATCAGCATCTGTCAAAAGGGGTTTTGAATAACTAAATCTGCTCACCAGAGGCCATGGGGGTGGATGAGAATGGCCCACAAAGGCTGTCCAAGCAGCCTCCACAGCCCCAGCACCCTCACCTGCTGCTGCCTGTGTGAGTCCTCTCCCCACCCCTTCTACAGTCCGGCTGAGCCCCTCCACAGTCCTGGTAACCAAGTAGGGCTCATCCCTCTGGGGCTGGGCTTCTGCTGTGGTCTTGCAAGTCCCCACCCTCTCCAGGAGGAAGAACTGCCCTGAGTCTGCTCCAGTAGCACTGGCTCTGCTGACAGAGTCAGCTGCCGGGTGGGACCCCACGCTGGGTGGAGGCAGCAGCCTCTCAGGAGCCCAGCACTGTGGCAAAGCCCAAATTCTTTGAAGCAAAGACTCTGTGGATCCAAACCCCAGCTTTCTAGCCGAGGAAATACTGGATCTCTAGACTGCAATTTGTCTACCTATAAATGGCATATACACTTGTTTTGAGCATTGCATGAGATGATCCACATAAAGCATTTAGCATGGAGCCTGCTCAGGGTAAGCACTCAATAAATGGTAGCTGTTGTTATTACTTAAAGGCCCGCACTCTTGCCTGGCTCCCCCACCCACCGGTGTTTCTTCCTCTTGGATTTCCCATCATCACCTCTCTACTGGTTGTGTCCCCCAGGGTTCTATGCTTTTTCTTTTTTCTAATTTTTTTTTTTTTTTTTTTTGAGACAGGGTCTTGCTCTGCCACCCAGGAGGGAATACAGTGGCGCAAGCATGGCTCACTGCAGCCTCGACTCCCTAGGCTCAAGTGATCCTCCTACCTTAGCCTCCTGAGTAACTGGGACCACAGGCTGCATGCAACTACACTGGGCTAATTTTTTTTTTTCTGTAGAGATAGGGTCTGGCTATGTTCCCTAGGCTGGTCTTGAACTCTTGATCTTAAGTGATCCTCCCTCCCCAGCCTCCCAAAGTGCTTAGGATTACAGGCGTGAGCCACCACACCTGGCCAGATTTTGTGCTTGACCCCTCCAAGCCCCACTACACTAAATACTTGTTGCCACGCATCTGGGTTGCTCTACAGATAGCACATGCAGCAGCCCTCCAGGTGGGCTTCCTCCTCCCTGGACTGCCTCCTCCATTCTCTCCTCCAAGCCTCCCAGAGTGCTGGCTCCATCTAGGCTGTTGTAAATAATCAGCCTAGCAGTCAATGCCTACTAGGATGAGCTCCTGACCAAGCACCTGGGCTGAGACCCAGCTGAGACAATCACACCCCACAAAAAAGTACAAGCTCAAAAAAGTTCCATGCCACTGCTTAGGGCAGAATGCAGTCAGGGGAAGACAGCACCTCTCTCCAAAACCCTTTAGTAAACTATTTTCCAGCAATAAAACCCACTTTAAATTCAGGCAGAGAGAAGGACCTCAGTACTCATAATTGAGAGAGCACATTTAATCAAGGCAGTAGACAGCTATTTAATTCTACTTTCCTTTGCCTAAATGTCCTTGTCCCCTCTTTTCCATTCACTTGCTCTAAATCAATAGTTCTCAAACCCTCTGTGCTGAGAGATCAATTGTTTATTTTTCTTGTTCCCAAACTACTGTGGGCCAGTACTTTTGTAAAATGGTAAAAATAAATTTCTAAAAAAGAAAAATGCCATTCCGATGGCACAGCAAGTTTAAATTGCTATAAAGTTTCTTACTTTCAGTTTCTGTACGTATCTTTTGGTAGTCTGGTAAGCAACCTTCTCGCAGACCTACACCAGCCCCTGGCCCAAACTGAGAGTAGGTAGAACAGCTTCTGGAAAGAACAGAGCCACAGAGGAGTCTGTCTCCCACAGACACTCCCCATCCCAGGTTTTTGTCCTATAATGTAGTCTGCTCAGCAGCAGCCCTGCTCCACCCAGAGCATGCAGTGGTGAGGTTTGGGGGGGGATTTGCCCAGGCTTTGGTTACTGATATTCCTTGAGAGTCTAGCAGCCCCCAGGAAGAGGGATATGCAGAGATGTTCCCAGCCCCAGTGCAGTGCAGGGACTGGCCCTTACCATTCCATGCCAGCCCTGTTGATCTCCTCCCACCAGCACTCCGTGGGTTCCCCGAGGCTCTGTGGAGTGGGCATGCAGGCGTAGTTCCATTGTCTGTCAGAACCTTCCTTCTTGCTGAAGATGCTCCTCACGGCCACTATCACCTGCCCCTGGGGACACTGGTAGCTGAAGCCTTGCCGGTTCAAATTTACCCACCCATCATCGCTGTAGTCATGATACTGCTGGTATGGGTACCCATAATCGCCATACTGGCCCCAGGCCATGGTGACTAGGGGCAGAAGTACCCAGAGAAGACTGAGGTCCATGCTGCCTGGGATTTTGGCAAACAATGTCACTCTAAGATTGCTGGTCTGACTGTTTTATATAGCTGCCGCTGACATGTGGCTTCCAGATGTGGGTGAGAAGGATCCAACTGCAGTGTGTCATCGCTTAAGCAAAACTTTTCCATGCTGAGATGTCAGCCATAAGGACATTCAGCTTGTTTTAAGGTGGAATTCTAGGAATATACCAGCAGCATGTAAGTCTAAGAAGCTCCCTGGAGAAAGAACAACTTTGTATGTAGATTATAAAAGCCAACTGCTGCTCCATCCTGTAGAAATGTTCACTTGAAAAACACTGATTAGTGGCATATTTGTTCCTCACCTTTCAGCACCTCACCCCTTTCTGTCCTACCCTACCCGCTACTAGCAAACCCCTGTATTTGTTCTCCAAACTAGCCTTCCAGGCCACACAAATACCCAGACAGTGATTTCAAAATACCGAAATCATAGACTGAAGTAACAGAGCCATCTAAGATTTCTGTAAGCCTGAATGCCTGTTTTTTTTTTTAAGTTGTCAGCCCAACACTTTTTAACCCTTGAGTATAAGCGTGGGAATACCAGTTTGCAGGGCTACTCTGAGAACTCATAAGTTGCATAAGGAAGTACTATGGGCCCATGGGGAGATAAGTTGGATATGATTTCTACACTTAAGCATTCTACCATGCTCCTGAAATTAGACCCAGTCAAGTCTAGAAACTGTGCTCTGCTCTCAAAAATGTAATGGGTTTAATCGAAATAAACCCCCTATTTAGCCTTCAGTATTTTTGCCCTCACATTGAATTTTCTTTTCATTGAGTTATAATTTACATATAATTAATTCATCTTTTAAAATACTTAATGTACAGTAATATAGACAGCACCCTAATCAAGACTTAGAACAGTTCCATCAATCCAAAACATCCCCTTATATCACTTTGTAGTCAAATCTTCCCAAACACCCAGCTCTTGGTAACCACTGATTTACTTTCTATCTCTATAGTTTTGCCTTTTCCAGAATGTCAAATAAATGGAATCATACCACACGCAGCCTTTCATGTCCATCTTTCACTTAGCATAATGCTTTTAAGATTCATCCATTTTAAAATTCAACATCTCATTGTATGTGTTAGTATTTTGTTTCTTGTTATTGTTGAGTAATATTCCATAGCATGGATGTACCACAGATTCTTTATACATTTACCAGTTGAAAGACATTTGGGTTGTTTCCAGTTTTTGAATTTTATACTCATTATATTTTGTATAATGAATTTTATATTCATTATATTTTGTATAATGAATTACATAAAAGTCATTATAAATAGAGTTGATATAAACATCTATGTATAGGTTTTTGTGTGAACAAATTTTTATTTCATTTGGATCAATACCTAGGAGTGGGATTGCTGGTTCAGAAGGTAATGTATGTTTGACTTTAAAACAAACTACTGAGGCTGGGTGTGGTGGCTCACGCTTGTAATCCCAGCACTTTGGGAGGCTGAGGCGGGTGGATCATGAGGTCAGGAGATCGAGACCATCCTGGCTAACATGGTGAAACCCCGTCTCTACTAAAAATACAAAAAATTAGCCGGGCTTAGTGGTGGGCGCCTGTAGTCCCAGCTACTTGGAAGGCTGAGACAGGAGAATGGCGTGAACCCGGGGAGCGGAGTTTGCAGTGAGCCGAGATTGTGCCACTGCACTCCAGCCTGGGCTACAGAGCGAGACTCCATCTCAGAAAAAAAAAAAGAAACTACCTAGCTGATTTCCAGAGTGGTGATACCATTGCCCACCACTACCAGAAAATTGCCATTAAAAAAAATTTAGCTATTCAAATAGGTTTGTAGTGATATTTCAGTGTGGTTGTGATTTTTACTTCTCTAATGATCCATGATTTTGAGCATCTTTTCATGTGCTCATTACCCATTCCATGCATTCGTTGATGATTTGGCTTTTCAAATTTTTTGAAACCTTTGGTCATCTCTTAAGCACACAGTATTTCCCATTTCTCATCAGTGTCGTTCTTAAAGTTTCTTAGAATTGTGATCATAGACCAATTCTATCTACAGCCTCTGTGAAGTTTGTTAAAATGTAGACTCTGGCTCTTCTCCAGGCCTGCTAAATCACAACCTCACAAGGGGTGCTCAGGTATTTATATTTAAAAAAAATTTTTCCAGGTGATCCTTATTCACATCAATTGCTAAGAGTCACTTTCCTAAAGGAATGTGGAGCCAGAGAAAAATCACACTATTAATCCCACTGTCTGCCTAGCCTATGGCACATTTACCAGATGGTATTCAGTCTAGATCAAGCACCAAGATAGTCTTGAAAGGGAAAGACAGTCATACATGAGAATAAAGCAACAAGTAACTTGTGTGTGTGTGTGGGGTGGGGGGGGGCATGGAGTTTTCTCTGATGATCATGGTTACTGAAGCGAGGGGGAGAGGCTCTGGGCTGAACAGCTATGTGAGGCTTAGTTTTGTTTTTAGCACCATCTTCTCCCAGCACTTCCATCCGTAAGTAACTGTCCAGTGTTGGCATCGGAATTCTTCCTAGCTTAGAATGATCTCTCTGATTCATGATACGCTGAAGCAATCATTCTCAACCTTATCAGCATTTAAGGATTACCTGGAAAGCTTTTGGAAACCTCCAGAGTCCGAGCAATTTCTGGACCAATCAGATCAGAAGCTTCTGAGCAGGGTCCCGACAATGACGTCCTTTGAAACCCTCCCTATAGGCTTCTCACTGGAAGCCAGGGTTGAGAACCTCTATGCTAGAGGGTTTTTTTTTTTTTTTAAATTTTTTCAGTTTATCATCCTGATGCTCATGAGTTGTACCTTGCATTCTGGACATGAGATGAGCTATTTTAAACCTTAAAGAGCTCTAAGAGACAAAGCAGATTATCATAAACACTCATCTTTATTATGAATTTGTTTTCCAACAATTTCCAGGGCCTCTGCCTGATCTCCATTCTCCACAGATTTCTTTCAACTACAGCTAGAACTACCTCAACTGGATTCCCTGTAAGGTGCAAAAATAAATATCTTCATGCTATAGTCCAGTTTGAATATAGACTTCTGTTACTTAAAGCTGAAAGCAACCTAACTCATCCAGTGTCTCAGGAGATTCCAGAAACTGTTGACGCCTTTGAGAGAGATTCCGGTGGCCGCATAGAGAATGATTTCCATACGCAGACATTGAGAACATAAGATTAATGCATTTACAGTTGACCATGTGTTTTCAACTAGGTTACTATGTTATCTTCCTCATAACTTTATATGTTAGTGAGGCATTATTGGAATTAGTTTCTTACAGATGAGGAAACTGTGGTGAGAGAACATCTTGGGCCAAATTTCTAGAACTGGAAGGATATGACCCCATGTCTTCTGATTCCCATTCTGCAATTCCTTCCATCATTTCATCAAAGTTACAGTTACTAGTTATAACATTTAGGAATAATTGTCAAATAATGCACTTATAAAGTATGTATATTAACATACACATAACTAATTTGAACTATGCATTTCTGCTGTTATTTGAAAAGTCTACTCAATAGACCCTGGGGACTTTAAAGAACTAAATGTTCAATCAGTAGTTTTTGGGGTGTTGCTCTAAACCCAGCAGCATCAGCATCACCTGGGAACTTGTTAGAAATGCAAATCCTCCGGCCGCTCTCAGACCTACTGAATCAGACACTCTAGGAGTAGAGCCCGGCAATATGTGTTTGAACAAGCCTTTTAGGTAACCTGATACTCACTAAAGTGAGAATTACTGTATAGCAGATAATGCAGAACACTCTACCCAAATTCCAGGTGTCAATTCTCAAGAAGTTATGTAGTGATGCTGAAGCCTATATGACTCAGGTCACTAATTTTGATTCTGGCACCCACACAATTCACCACTGGGCTATCTTATCTCCTAGTAGGTAGTGGACTTGAGATATTTTGGAGATTCTGACAAAGAGCATTCAAAAGTCTGCACGATTCTTCTTTTTCTTCTTTCTCTTATTCTTCTTTTCTCTCTCCTTATCCTCCTCCTTCTTCGGCTGTATTGAGATATAATTAACATACCATACAATTCACCACTTAAGGTATATAATTCAATATATCCCTTAAATTAGTATGTTCACAGAGTTTATGCAACCACCACTGCAAGCAATTTTAGAATATTTTAACCACCCAACAAGAAACCCTGAACACATCAGTAGTCGCTCTCTATTTCCCTTCATCCTTTAGCCCTAGGCAACAACTAATCTACTTTGTGTCTCTATGGATTTGTCTGTTCTGGACATTTCATATGAATAGAATCATTCAATATGTGGTCTTTCATGAATAGGTTCTTTCACTTAGCATAATGTTTTATGTTAGTGGTTCATAAGGTTCATCCATTTTGCAGCATGTATCACTAGTTCATTTCTTTATAATGCCAGATAATATTCTACAGTATACGTCTACCATATATTATTTATCCATTCATAAGTTGATGGACATTTGAGTTGTTTCCACCTTTTGGCTATTATGAACAGTGTTGCTACGAACATGTATGTAGAAGTATATGTGTGGACATATGTTTTCATTTCTCTCAGATATATACTCAGGAGTGGAATTGCTGGGTTATATGGTAATTTTGTGTTTAATCTTTTAATGACCTGCCAAACTGTTTTCCAAAGCAATCGTGCCATTTTACATTCTTACCAGCAGTGTATGAGAGCTCCAATTTCTTCTCCACATCCTCACCAATGCTTATTAAGTCTGGGTTCTTCTGAAAGGTGTAGGAACTCATAGCCACTCTGGTGACACTTTCTGGGACCTGGATCCACTCCTGTCTGGCAGCTTTCTCAAACATATAATCCCTTTTTGAGAGATTCTGAATATAATACTTTGCCCAATCTTAATTGGGAGCCCCTAGAATGGCCCTAGAATCAACTCATTCCTGAGCTACTTTTACACTTTCTGGATTGGGGTAGCTGCTATTGTTTATTGGGAGGGAATGATGTAGACTTACAGAGGTCACCCTGGAGCAGACCTGATCCACTGGAGCATTCTGGATGTGACATGCTGGCCCCGAGGAGGGCTGCTCAGACAGGAGAAGGCAAGGCTCATGCTAGGGCCTGGGTGAAGCTGGTAGCCCCAGATGAATGGATGCTTAGCCCGAAATATTGACTGTGAGTTATTGGAGGATTCCATTTTGCCTGCTGTCTTTTTTCACTTTTAACTCCTGTGTATAATCAGGACTTGGCTGCAGCTCTAGATGGCCAGAGTACTATTACAAACTTCCCGGCAAGTGTATGCTGAGCCATCCGTGGCTTTCCTCCAAAATGAGTCTGTGCCAGTTTCACTGTTTAGCTGAGAGAGGCATTCAATAGCCTCAGTACACCCAGGCTGTCCTCACCTTCAGCAAACTTGCCACCCTTGCATGACCCATTTCTTTTTAAGATCGTTTGTGGAACCCACTGTCATATCATTTGGGGTTAGCCCTGAGGGCCACCAATGAGGTTAAAAATGCTCATACTGGAAGCAGCAGGAGAAAGAGTGACAAGCCAAGTTGAGGAAATAGAGAAGATTGGGAGGAGTAGAATAAGGTGCACCTACTGTGTGCTAAATACTGTACTATGTGCTTTACATATGACAGACCAATTGACCTTCCAGCAGTTCTAGGAAAATTACGTTCAGAGATCACTGGTAGCTCACCCCAATTTTCACAGCTAGTACAGAAAGGTGACTTGAATTTGTTAGTAACTATACTACCCCAAGTGCTAAATGGTCACAGTAGGGCCTCAGAGCAGTGGCAGATGGTTGTGAGAAGAGCAGAGACTCCTAAAATCCAAATATCTAAGTTAAAGTTCTGGTTCTGCAAGTAATCAAAATGACCTTCTGATTTGGGTCAGATAGTTTTTTGTTGTGGAGGCTGGCTGCCCTGTGTATTATAGGATGTTGGACAGCATCCCTGGCCTCTATCCACTAGATGCCAGTAGCATCTTCTCTTCCACCACTGTGACAATCAAAAATGTTCCAGACATTGATAAATGTCTCCTGGAGGGAAAAATCATCTCTGGTTGAGAACCACTGAATCAGACAAAACCCATAACCTTTGTTTTATCATCTGTAAAATGGAGGATAATCACAACACCAGCCACTGACCACGAGATTATTGTGACAGTCATATCAAATAGTGATCTTGCAAATACTTTGTCAAGTGTAAAGCTTGAAACAAATGTACATTGTTAGTCTGACCTCAGGGTAACACTAGAAGCTGGAGTTGAGGAGACAATCATGCACATTAGTGTAATGAACAACCCCAGGACTATGCAGGGCAGAAGAGTGTTCTTGTGCAGATGATGACTGGAGGGGTTTGGGAATGAGTAAAGCTGGGGGAATATGGCTTCACCACTCTCTGGAGTTCCATTAATATGTGGATGAATGTCAATCACAGAGGTTCCTGAGAGTGAGTTTGCAGGGAGAGGTGTCAGGATAACAGGGCTGAGCACTAAAGGCAGAGAGTGAGGGTAGAGAATTCAGGAGGCTTGGGAACAGTAGGCAGATGGAGGAGCTATCATGGTGGAGAAGAAGCTTGGGAACTTGTGAGCTTGGGAACCAGGACTGTGTCTTGGGGTGAGAGTAGGGATGCGGATGGGGATGGGGTGGTGCTAAGCCAAGTTGGCTCTGAGACACTCACAGAAGGAAGCTTCAGGGCCCAAGTGCCTAATTAGTGTTCTGGGGTCTGTGAGGATGAATGAAGCACAGAGATGTATGTATAGGTACTGGAAATATTGCTTTAGTAAATATATTATATGCTCATAAGTGGAGGAACAGAGATCAGGATACTGGTTATAACCTCTGAGCTCATGACCCGCTAGAGACCATGGTCAAAAAAAAGCGGCAGAGGGGGAGGTTCATTGGAGAGATTTGGATACAAACGGGGGAAAAGAAAGAAAACAATTTAATCAGAAAGTACTTAAGTGATGTCATTTTAAGCCAATTTTTCTAATTTGAAATTGGGTTTTTAAGTGTGTAAACCTAAGGTTTATAAAACAAATAACAGCCCCTTTCATTTGTGTAGCATTTTGCATAATGTATATAAACCACACAATCCAGCACTCAATAAATATTTATTCTTTTCCATGTGCAGGGTTTTAACAGATCTCAGTTCATCTTTGCATTGGTGAAGGTAGTAAAGTTGGCTTTCTTATTTCCATTTTATCAGTTTGGAAATAGAGGCTTTGAGAGGTACAGTGATGTCCAAAGTTACAGAAGTATTGGGTGACAGGGCTTGGGCATAAGCCAATGTTCCCTAGTTTGAGCCCTGCCAGTTCTCTCGGAGGACACGGCATTGAGGGATTTGGTGACACATCCTTTAGGGAAGCAACGTGGCCAATTCTAGGGCACTTTGCCAGTTCACACAGTTTGTCCAAGCCTTTCCCTCCTACCATCCTGAAGGCAGGTCGTGGGGGCAGGGCTTTAGCAGGAGGAGCAGCCTCCCTGAAAATAACATCCTCATATACAGGACATCTCTGTTGGTGCTCTCCTCCATGCGTTTTCTGTGTGCTGCTTCCTCTGATCAAGCTCGGCTTGCTCTTTAACCAAGATTCACACAGTCTTGCTCCCATTCCTGAAGCTACAGATTGGCACCTCTTTTCAGCATTGTGCAATTACGGTACATCAACTTCAGGTAATGGACTTGGTCACCTAAAAAGCATACTGTCTCTCCCAGCTCTAGAAACACATACCCACCCCAAAGTATTGATACATGTGAGGTCCACAGACCACCAGCATCACAGACATGGAGGCATGTTAGAGGAAGATTCCTGAGTTTTTGACAGGAATGCTTCAATGGAATCCTGGAGGTGGGGCCCTGGAAGCTGCCATTTTTTTTTTTTTTTTAGATGGAGTCTTGCTCTGTCACCAGGCTGGAGTGCAGTGGCATGATCTCGGCTCACTGCAACCTCCTCCTCCCAGTTCAGGCAATTCTCCTGCCTCAGCCTCCCGAGTAGCTGGGACTACAGGCGCGCCACCATGCCCAGCTAATTTTTGCATTTTTAGTAGAGACGAGGTTTCACCATGTTGGCCAGGATGGTCTTCATCTCTTGACCTCGTGATCTGCCCGCCTTGGCCTCCCAAAGTGCTGGGATTACAGGCATGAACCACTGCGCCCAGCTGGAATCTGCCTTTTTGACGAGCTTTCCCACATGACTTTTATGCATCCCAAAGTGTAAAACCACAGGCTAAGGTGCATAAGGATGTTTATGATTTTGTAAGCTTCCCGAGTATGAGGCAGAACCAGGCAGGGCTCCTCTGCCAACTATCCTGTCGTTGGTTGCAGTAGAAATACTCCCCTGGCTCTGTGGCCTGTGGGCTCTGCTGAGGGCTTTGCACCCTGATCCTGCTTTCAGGGAGCCCACCACTTGCCTCCTGCCACACACCGCCCACACAGGCAGTGACAGAGCAGAACTGAGAACTGCAGGAAAGGCAGCAGCTCAGCCTTCTTCTCATGCCTGTCAACAGCCTGGAGCTGAACACGCTGCACACTAATGAGTACTATTTTCTACCCCAGCTTTTTAAAATGCTGCAATATTAGCAACTACCAAAATAATTCAACTCTCTACAGCAGTGGGTTGGCTTAGCCGAAAAAGACACCAACAGGGGCTATGGCATCTTTGCTGTGTTGCTAAAGCCCTGCAGAGTATATGCACATGCACATGCACTCAAATAGAAATGCACATACTTTATCATGAAAACTAAATGAGACAATACATGTCAGTGTACCGTGCTTGGAACAGAGCCTGGTACTGCTGGTACAAAAAGCAATGAGATGTCATTTTGCAAGGGGATGTACTGAATATTCCCTATTTACTTTTCAGATCTTTCTCTTCCCTGCACTGTGTTCTAGGAGGCTTTATGTGCTACTTTAAGGTGCTCTCTTGCCCTCTGGTTCCTGCTTGGGCTTGGCCAATGAGAGGCACCAGCAGAATATGGAAGGATCAGGACAGGGGTCAAAATATGAATTCCCCTGGCTCCCTGCCACCAAGGCCTGGTTGGCAGTGGCCAGGTTTCTCTCCATGCAGTCTTAGCTTTTGCTGGCTGGCCCCCTTTCCAAGGTAAATGCTTCTGCTAGGTTCCAGCAACCTCACTCCCTCACCCTGCAACTTTAGGACTATAGGGGTGGTCTTACCGTGGTTTATAGCTGTAGCTGGCCCTGGGATGTTCACAATTAACCCTGCTCACATCTCTGTACATAGTTATTTCATTAATTCTCTCCAGTCACTACTGTTGAATATGGACCTGTTTTCTGCCAGGACCTGACTGATATAAGGAAGAACTGTCTGGATTTGATCCAAGGAAGATCCTGAAACAATGTGACTGTCTCCAGCACTGGGCATCTGTCTCCAGTTTCTTGTAGTCCTTAGGTGCTCATGGGGTGAAGAAAGTCCTCCCCAGCTGTGTGATGTTGGGAAGCATCCATGTGCTTCTTTCTTCAATGCAAAGCCAGCACCACTTCCACCATTTTTCTACCCTTAACTCTAATATCATTCCATCCAAACACCTTTGTAACCATTTCCCTTCAGGAAGTCAAAGGTAAACCTTCTCCTGAGAATCAACTGGGAATCCCTCTGATTTGTCCTTATGTGTGTGTCAGGCTTCCCACTAGGCCATGTTGTCCCTGGGCCTGAAGATCTTCCTGAGCAAAGGAAAGTGAGATCTTGCGAACCTGCATGCTTACATCATTAGGTCTAACTGTGGTACACATTTTTATATCCATTATATTGAATGTCATCTCCATACTCTTTGAAAGACACATCCTCCTGATTTTACAAGTGAGGGTGCTGATGCTTAGAGAGAAAATTGCCCAGGGTTACCCAGCTGGTGGAGAAGATCTGTTTTGAAGCCTGTTATAAAACAAAACTCGTGCTCTCAAAATGAAGAACCTCTCAGGGTTGTATCAGATCAGAAAATTCCCCACACTCTCACAGGGCTGCATAAACCCCCTCAGAGCCCTTATTCCAATCACAATTTTATATGTTTTTGTATAATTATTTGATAACATCTAATTCCCCATACTAGACTATAAGTTCCAAGAGGGCCAGTCCTGTGCCTGATTTTACATACTATTGTTTCTTCAGGGTATTAGCACTGTGTCTGCTGCATTGCAGACATTCAATAAATATTTGTCATATGTCTGTTCACTGAAATCAGGAGACTGGACCAAATGACCTGTGAGGTCACATGCAGTCTTTTGACCTCATAAGGATCTACCTTAAGGATCAAGAGGTGAATTCTGTTTATCTGATGCCTCCCAAGATATGAAATTTAGATCAGGAAGTAGCTCAGAAAGTACAGTTTTTGGCCAGGCATTGTGGCTTACGTTTGTAGTCCCAGCACTTTGGGAGACTGAGGCAGGAGTATCTCTTGAGGTCAGGAGTTCAAGAGGAGATGGGATAACCCAGCAAGATCCTGTCTCTACAAAATTTTTATTAAAAATTAGCTGGGCGGCCGAGCGTGGTGGCTTACACCTGTAATCCCAGCACTTTGGGAGGCCAAGGTGGGCAGATCATGAGGTCAGGAGATTGAGACCATCCTGGCTAACAAGGTGAAACCCCCTGTCTACTAAAAATAAAAAAAATTAACCGGGCATGGTGGCAGATGGCTGTAGTCCCAGCTACTCGGGAGGCTGAGGCAGGAGAATGGCGTGAAGCTGGGAGGTGGAATTTGCAGTGAGCCAAGATTGCGCCGCTGTACTCCAGCCTGGGTGACAGAGCGAGACTCTGTCTCCAAAAAAAAAAAAAAAAAAAAAAAAAAAAAAAAAAAAAAAAAAAAAAAATTAGCTAGGCATGGTGCATGGCTTTTGTCCTAGCTACTTGGGAGGCTGATGGAGGAGGATCTCTTGGGCCCAAGAGTGCAAGAGTGCAAGGCTGCAGTGAGCTATGATCGCACCACTGCATTCCAATCTAGGTGACAGAGCAAGACCTGGTCTCTAAAAACAAAAACAACAAAAAAGAAAGTACAGTTTTTCTGACTTTTCATTGATTGACAGATGGCCCCAGTATATCTGAGCAGCTGCTGTTTGGTAAGCCAGACAACAAGCCATCTGAAAGCAGAAAAGACGCCCTTGCATTCACCACTGTGTCCCCAGAGCCCAACTCGGACTGGTGTATTGATTGCGGATATTGAATCAGTGTTGTCTTGCACGGATGAGTTGAAATAGACCCACATCAATGAAGTAAAGGCACTCTCCGCTCCTCTTTTCTCAATTTGTACCCTTTATCCTAAAAAAATGCTTTCAGGAGTCACTGAAGCAAGACTTGAAATAATGTGACCTTCTGGCTAGTAATATTACAGAGAAAATAATAATGAAAAGCACATCACGTGGCAATCTAAAGCCAATGAGATGGCTTTAGAGAAAAAAATATAATTCAAAAAACGAAGAGGAAAAACTGCAAAAAGTGTCATGTTTTGTATACCAAAATAACCCATAGCTTCAACGAAAAGAAAAGTCTCCAAATGCACAAAATGCAAAGAACTTTTGGTTTTTTCAGCTATATGAACATAATGGTATCATAAGTAGTGTCATGTAAAACTTATTCTCCCTTTTTCTCTCTATTTACCTATGTGTGTGTGTGTGTATATATAGATGTGTCCATTCCTACTTAGATGGCTTCTGCATCAAGGTAACTATTTTTTGTAACAGTATGGCTAGATCAGACAGCTCATCTCAGTTGACCATCCCAAAGAAAATGCATTATAACCCACAATCCTTAGTAGCTATCAAGTAACTTTATCAATGATCAATACTTCCTGAGATATTCTGATTTAAAGAATTTTGACTTGATGCCTTACAAAGGCACTAAATGGTCCTTGTTCTCTCTCAGGCAAGGGCGTACTGGCTCAGTTTATTTTACCACAGCCAACGGCACTTATGGCTTTCTAAGACCTGGTGTAGTGGGTTACATAGTGTCCTCCCAAAATGTCTGCCTATCCCAAAACTGAGAATGTGACTTTGTTTGGAGCAAAGATCTTTGCAGATGTAATTAGTTAAAAACTCAAGATGAAGTCATACTGCAGTTAGAGGGAGGCTATGGGCCAATGACTGGTGTCCTTAAAAGATGAGAGGACATAGAGGGGCACAGAGGAAGGGATGATACAAAGATGGAGGCAGAGATTGGAGAGATGCATCTACAAGCCAAGGGGCTCAAAGGATTGCTGGGAGCCACCAGGAGCTAGGATGAGTCAAGGAAGGATTCTTGCTTAGAGCCTTTGGAAGGAACATGGTCTTGATGACATCTTGAGTTTTGACTTCTGGCCTCCAGAATGGTGAGAGTAAATTTCTCTTATTTTAAACAATCAGATTGGTGGTATTTGTGATGGTATCTCTAGGAAATTAAATCATCTGGGCTCAAGGGGGTTCCATCATTGGGGTGATACAGTCATCCTTCTAGTTACACCTGAGTGAATACCACGCAATCGTGGCAGGCCTTCTCAGCTTGTCTAAACCACCTTCCTTTTCTCTCTGACAGACACCACTTGCACCAGGTTGTCCCTCCACATTTTAACTTGGATGGAACAACATCAGTGTCTGCTTCCTGAGCAGCTGCTAAGCTCAGGGATTGCATGACAAACCCTGGCAGTGAGGGGCCGGGAGCTCTTGGGGAGGAGAGGAGGGAACCTCAAGCGAAGGGGAATGAGAGACGGAGGGAAATGTGTGAAGAAACATCTCTCCTTCCTTTCTTCCTTCTACAGTCTGCTCTGAGGCACACTTTCTCCTTGCAAACATTCTAGAGAAGTCCAGGTGCCCAGGGGCCACATCTGCTGAATATCACCTCACACATCCCCTCTTTCCTCACCTCATCTTCACTGGGATTTGCAGATCCCAAATACAGCTTCCTTCACATTTAGTCCTCGCCACAGACTCCAACATTTAGTAGACCCCGGGAAGACAAGGTGGCATAACCTCAGCAAATTAATTAATGTTTCTGTGCCTCTGTTTTTCCCTCTGAAAAATGGAAAAATTAGCAGTTTCTACCTCATACAATTGTGAGAAATTAAATAAATCAACATATGTAAAACACTTGAAAGGTGTCAGGCACCTAATAAATGGTAAATGATATGTACTGTTACCTGGCTTATGGAGGTTTTCATTCCGATACCAAATGTTAATGAGAATTCTTCATCAAACCCTAATCCTCTAGAAGCAATCCGATAATCATATAAATATCTTCTTTTAATGAGATCAGCAGAAGAAAAAGAAATACAAAAGCAACATGTTGGGGGAAGGATTATTAGGTGGAAAAGGGCCTGAGAGAGTAAATATTGTTTTTTCCAGGTCTCAGTTTAGAAGTTAAAAAAAAATCCTGAGAAAACAGAGAAAAAAAAAATTCATTCCTTTTTACAAAGGCAAAGAAGTACCTGGCTTAACTCAGTAAGCAAGTGCAGCAGCAGCAACCACTGTATGACATAAGGGCCACCATCTGCACGGGATGTGCTGACACCACGCTAAGCTCTTTATGTTCATTATCACATTTAATCCCACAACTATCTTTTGAGACAGGATTATACACATTTAGACATGAGAAAACTGTTTGATAAGAAAAGGTTAACTAATTGCCAAGGTCACACTGCCAAATAGTGGAGCACCTGGGGCTTGTACACAAGAATTCTGACTTTAAGATTCACCATCTCATCTTTCCTTATAGTGTGAGGCAGTCTGAGTCTAGCTCTAAAGCTAGGCCCTTATTACAATGCTGGATGAGTCCCAAAGGAGTAGAGTATAAAATGCTAATTTTCCCATCGAAGCAATCATTTTCTCTAACTACTTGGACACCCTACAAGTGATATTGCATAGTTCTGAATGGAGGTGTCCCAGACTCTACAATTTTTGTCCCCTTACTGTCTTGTTAATTAGGAGCTAAACACACACACGTGTAAACACACACACACACAACCATTAGCAACTGAAATAGACTCATGAAACATCAAAAGATGGCTTATAGGCAGCTCATGATTTCAAATCCTGATACTTAAAGTATTCTGCAGCACGCCAGAGACAGCAGCCTGGTGGGTGAGGCTCCTGGAACACGCAGCCCTTCCATAGCACCGATCATCCCAGAGTCAGAGCCTCCTGAAACACTGCCATCCGAGCAGCATGCTGGGTCCCTGACAGTCCCTCCCATGTTTAGCTTTCAGCTTCCCCTCTGACATAGGCACTTCCCTCCGCTGGCCTGAGAATGATGATTTAGAAGGTGTGTAGTGCCCTAAATTGGAAAGGGCAGTAATTTTCCTGAACAACAAGAACTGACATTTTCCCATGGCTAATCAGAGAGGAACCAACACTGTAATGCTAGTCAATCCCTTAGAGCTCCCTGGATAAAAGATATTATAGGAGCATTAATTATCATTGAAGTTGGAAGGAAGAAGAAAAACATAGGAAGTGTTTTCACAGGCTGGAATGGAAGGCTCTGAGTCAGGGATAACTGACAGTTGCCTTTGCAGGTTTCCTTTCATTGTGGTGTCAAAGGCTTACCTTTAAGTTAGCTTGCTGGCCACCAGTCAGACTGATGAACAGTATTAAGGACAAGAATATTTCCTCAGAAAGTGTGTTCTTAAAATGTACTCATACTCATGAGAAGTGAGCTATAACCTATGAAAGTACCTTATGTATGTGGGGAAATGGTGGATCTCTCTTCCATTCTACTTTCTGTTTAGAATGCACTGTGAAATAGAAAGTTACCCTGAATGGCTTGAAAACTTAAGTGTCACTGATTTCTGGAATGATTGGGTGAATTGTTTATAAATAATCCTTTTGCTACTGTAATTAGAGTTATGTGAATCCTATACCTGGATCTAAAAAAGCACTCTTTTGAAAATACACATTCTTCCCATCCAGGAAGGTAATACGTCTATGCACTGATTCAAGCAAAAACATTTATTAAAACTTGCTGGGGACCTTGGATAAGTCATCAAACCTCTCTGAGCTTCAGTCTCCACATTTGTTAAACGAAGGGATTGGGTTAGATAAGAGGCCTTTTCCAACCCTAACATTTACGGATTCTATATTTAAAATATGTTCTTGAAAAGATGAATACTTTTTTTTTAGCATTGACAATACTTCTGTCTCTGAAACCTCAACATCACTATTAAATTATTAGTTATGGGACAGAATCGGTTACTGAGAAAGGTGAGGAGCTGTCCTCTCACAGTCTGCCCCTGCTTCTTCCCAGGAACTGTATGATTCAGTCACATGAATTACATCTAGGTACCTGAAAACACCATGATCATTCTTACTTCCTGGCCTTTGTCTGGTCTTCACATGGCATGGAACACTCTGTGTCCTCTTCTCCATTCACCAGACTCACTCCAATTCACCCTGCAGAATTCAGCTTCGGTGCACCTCCCCTGGGAAGCCTCGCCGGGCTCTCCCAGCTGCACAGTGCCCCTCCTGAGCATTCCTGTTTCGAGTGTTACACCACTTCCCAAACTTTACTGTGCTTAACTGTTCGCTTTCTAGAAGCTTTTTCTTTTTTTTTTCTTTAAGTTTTAGGGTACATGTGCACAATGTGCAGGTTAGTTACATATGTATACATGTGCCATGTTGGTGTGCTGAAACCAGTAACTCGTCATTTAACATTAGGTATATCTCCAAATGCTATGCCTCCCCCCTCCCCCCACCCCACAACAGGCCCCAGTGTGTGATGTTTCCCTTCCTGTGTCCATGTGTTCTCATTGTTCAATTCCCACCTATGAGTGAGAACATGCGGTGTTTGGTTTTCTGTCCTTGCGATAGTTTGCTGAGAATGATGGTTTCCAGCTTCATCCATGTCCCTACAAAGGACATGAACTCATCATTTTTTATGGCTGCATAGTATTCCATGGTGTATATGTGCCACATTTTCTTAATCCAGTCTGTCATTGTTGGACATTTGGGTTGGTTCCAAGTCTTTGCTATTGTGAATAGTGCTGCAATAAACATACGTGTGCATGTGTCTTTATAGCAGCATGTTTTATAATCCTTTGGGTATATACCCAGTAATGGGATGGCTGGGTCAAATGGTATCTCTAGTTCTAGATCTCTGAGGAATTGCCACACTGACTTCCACAATGGTTGAACTAGTTTACAGCCCCACCAACAGTGTAAAAGTGTTCCTATTTCTCCACATCCTCTCCAGCATCTGTTGTTTCCTGACTTTTTAATGATCACCATTCTAACTGGTGTGAAATGGTATCTCATTGTAGTTTTGATTTGCATTTCTCTGATGGCCAGTGATGATGAACATTTTTTCATGTGTATGTTGGCTGCATAGATGTCTTCTTTTGAGAAGTGTCTGTTCATATCCTTTACCCACTTTTTGATGGGGTTTTCTGTTTTTTTCTTGTAAATTTGTTTGAGTTCATTGTAGATTCTGGATATTAGCCCTTTGTCAGATGAGTAGATGGCAAAAATTTTCTCCCATTCTCTAGGTTGCCTGTTCACTCTGATGGTAGTTTCCTTTGCTGTGCAGAAGCTCTTTAGTTTAATTAGATCCCATTTGTCAATTTTGGCTTTTGTTGCCATTGCTTTTGGTGTTTTAGACATGAAGTCCTTGCCCATGCCTATGTCCTGAATGGTATTGCCTAGGTTTTCTTCTAGGGTTTTTATGGTTTTAGGTCTAACGTTTAAGTCTTTAATCCATCTTGAATTAATTTTTGTATAAGGTGTAAGGAAGGGATCCAGTTTCAGCTTTCTACATATGGCTAGCCAGTTTTCCCAGCACCATTTATTAAATAGGGAATCCTTTCCCCATTGCTTGTTTTTCTCAGGTTTGTCAAAGATCAGATAGTTGTAGATATGCAGCATTATTTTTGAGGGCTCTGTTCTGTTCCACTGGTCTATATCTCTGTTTTGGTACCAGTACCATGCTGTTTTGGTTACTGTAGCCTTGTAGTATAGTTTGAAGTCAGGTAGCATGATGCCTCCAGTTTTGTTCTTTTGGCTTAGGATTGACTTGGCAATGCGGGCTCTTTTTTGGTTCCATATGAACTTTAAAGTAGTTTTTTCCAATTCTGTGAAGAAAGTCATTGGTAACTTGATGGGGATGGCATTGAATCTACAAATTACCTTGGGCAGTATGGCCATTTTCATGATATTGATTCTTCCTACCCATGAGCATGGAATGTTCTTCCATTTGTTTGAATCCTCTTTTATTTCATTGAGCAGTGGTTTGTAGTTCTCCTGGAAGAGGTCCTTCACATCCCTTGTAAGTTGGATTCCTAGGTATTTTATTCTCTTTGAAGCAATTGTGAATGGGAGTTCACTCATGATTTGGCTCTCTGTTTGCCTGTTATTGGTGTGTAAGAATGCTTGTGATTTTTGCCCATTGATTTTGTGGCCTGAGACTTTGCTGAAGTTGCCTATCAGCTTAAGGAGATTTTGGGCTGAGACGATGGGGTTTTCTGGATATACAATCATGTCATCTGCAAACAGGGACAATTTGACTTCCTCTTTTCCTAATTGAATACCCTTTATTTCCTTCTCCTGCCTGATTGCCCTGGCCAGAACTTCCAACACTATGTTGAATAGGAGTGGTGAGAGAGGACATCCCTGTCTTGTGCCGGTTTTCAAAGGGAATGCTTCCAGTTTTTGCCCATTCAGTATGATATTGGCTGTGGGTTTGTCACAGATAGCTCTTATTATTTTGAGATACGTCCCATCAACACCTAATTTATTGAGAGTTTTTAGCATGAAGCATTGTTGAATTTTGTCAAAGACCTTTTCTGCATCTATTGAGATAATCATATGGTTTTTGTCTTTGGTTCTGTTTATATGCTTTATAGCACTAAATGCCCACAAGAGAAAGCAGGAAAGATCTAAAATTGACACCCTAACATCACAATTAAAAGAACTAGAGAAGCAAGAGCAAACACATTCAAAAGCTAGCAGAAGGCAAGAAATAACTAAG
Source organism: Pongo pygmaeus (assembly GCF_028885625.2). Lineage (NCBI taxonomy): Eukaryota > Metazoa > Chordata > Mammalia > Primates > Hominidae > Pongo > Pongo pygmaeus. The sequence goes on along the minus strand of NC_072373.2, from coordinate 81,333,146 downwards.
ATCAGAGCAGAACTGAAGGAAATAGAGACACAAAAATCCCTTCAAAAAATCAATGAATCCAGGAGCTGGTTTTTTGAAAAGATCAAAAAAATTGATTGACTGCTAGCAGGACTAACAAAGAAGAAAAGAGAGAAGAATCAAATAGACGCAATAAAAAATGATAAAGGGGATATCACCACCGATCCCACAGAAATACAAACTACCATCAGAGAATACTATAAACACCTCTATGCAAATAAACTAGAAAATCTAGAAGAAATGGATAAATTGCTCGACACATACACCCTCCCAAGACTAAACCAGGAAGAAGTTGAATCTCTGAATAGACCAATAACAGGCTCTGTAATTAAGGCAATAATTAATAGCTTACCAATCAAAAAAAGCCCAGGACCAGATGGTTTCACAGCCGAATTCTACCAGAAGTACAAGGAAGAGTTGGTACCATTCCTTCTGAAACTATTCCAATCAATAGAAAAAGAGGGAATCCTCCACAACTCATTTTATGAGGCCAGCATCATCCTGATACCAAAGCCTGGCAGAGACACAACAAAAAAAGAGAATTTTAGACCAATATCCCTGATGAACGTCGATGCAAAAATCCTCAATAAAATACTGGCAAACCAAACTCAGCAGCACATCAAAAAGCTTATCCACCATGATCAAGTGGGCTTCATCCCTGGGATGCAAGGCTGATTCAACATATGCAAATCTAGAAGCTTTTTCTATTAGGTTGGTGAAAAAGTCACTGCGGTTTTAGCCGTTGAAAGTAATGACAAAAACCACAATTACGTTTGCACCAACTTAATAGATTTTAAGACCCCTGGTGGTGGAAACATTATATTATGCACTCTTAAATCCCATTTCTAGTAGAGTATCTAGCCTATTATAGATGCTCAATAAATATTCACGGTTGCTATTACAGAATTTTAAACCCTGAGCAGCGTTAGGACATCCACATAGTTTAGTGACAGCACTTTACCTCTAAGCAGCACTTTGACATGCATGACTGTCAGTTGGTTCTTCTGAGTGCATCTGAGTGTTATGGAGAGCTTCTCCATCAATTACTAGCGCAATTAAGCACCCAACAGATATTTGGGCATTTATCCTATGGTCAGCGGAGAAACACTCTATTTCACTTTTCTGGGATGGAGAAGGAAGTACATCTCACAATTTCCCCAGGGCCCTGGAATCATGGGAATCTCCTCTACATCCTTGGTAGAGATAATGCAGATCTGTGAAAGTAGCCTCTGATGGGGTTGCTCCAAGGATATTTCATGAAAGAATGGCAAAGGAGTATTTGTTGCCATTTATGGCAAGCCCAATACAAAGCTCCAAAAACTTCATAAGGAATAGAAAACCCCAAATTGAAACTGTAAGGAAGGAGACTCATCTACAAATTTTGACTGGAACTCTAGAAAAATAGCTTTGGAAAATAGCTTTTAGGGTAAATATATGAATATAGTGTGTGTTATATATTGGTAAGCTCCATAAATATTATCCAATGATATATTAATCACTTCTACCTCTAAATTACTATCTGATTTTTAGCTAAGGTTATTCACTTTCTTTTTATGAGTTCCTTTGTTTGCAAAATGTGGAAATGTAGAAAGAACTACTCATCTTGAAGGGTCATGGTGAGAATTAGTCTACTCCCATTTCTTCCTTATTGCCGGTTTACCCTCCAGCTGCTAATATTCCAGCTGAAAATAGGAAAGCAATTTGATGGCAGGGATCTAGAAATCTTTTATTGTTATTATTATTATTTGTTTTGTTTTGGCCAGTGAACAGATTTTTATTTTATTTATTTATTTATTATTTTTATAGTTTTTGGAGAAGAGGTGGTGTTTGGTTACATGGATATGTTTTTTAAGTGGTGATTTCTGAGATTTTGGTGCACCCAGCACCCATCACCCAATCAGTGTACACTGTACTCAGTGTGTAGTCTTTTATCCCTCACCTCCCTCGCACCCTTCCCTCGACTCCCCAAAGCCCCAAAGTTTTTGTTTGTTTGTTTGTTTTTGCTTTTTGTTTTTGAGATGGAGTCTTTTTCTGTTGCTGAGGTTGGAGTGCAGTGGCATGATCTCGGTTCATTGTAACCTCTGCCTCCCAGGTGCAAGCAATTCTCCTGCCTCAGCCTCCTGAGCAGCTTGGACTACAGGCTTGTGCCACCACACCTGGCTAATTTTTGTATTTTTAGTAAAGACGGGGTTTCACTATATTGGCCAGGCTGGCCATTGTATCATTCTTATGCCTTTGCTTCCTCATAGCTTACCTTTCACTTATAAATGAGAAAATACGATGTTTGGTTTTCCATTCCTGAGTTACTTCACTTAGAATAATGGTCTCCAACTCCATCTAGATTGCAGCAAATGTCATTATTTCATTTCTTTTTATGTCTGAGAGGTATTCCATGGTGTGTGTGTGTGTGTGTGTGTGTGTATATATATGTGTATATATGTATATATGTGTATATATGTATATATATACATATATATGTGTATATATATATACATACATATATATATATCACATTTTCTTTATCCACTCATTGATTGATGGGCATTTGGGCTGGTTCCATACTTTTTGCAAATGCAAATTATGCTGCTGTAACTATGTGTGTGCAAGTGTCTTTTTCATGTAATGACTTATTTTCCTCTGGGTGATACCCAGTAGTGGGATTGCTGGATCAAATGGTAGCTCTACTTTTAGTTCTTTAAGGAATCTTTACACTATTTTCCATAGTGGTTGTACTAGTTTACATGCCCACCAGCAGTGTAAAAGTGTTCCTTTGTCACCATACTCATGACAACAGCTATTTTTTTAAATTTTTTTTAATTATGTCCATCCTTGCAGGAGTAAGGTGGTATTGCATTGTGGTTTTCACTTGCATTTCCCTGACCATTAGTGACGTTGAGCATGTTTTTCATGTTTCTTGGCCATTTATATATCCTCTTTTGAGAATTATCTATTCATGTCCTTAGGGGACATGGATTACTATTTTTTTCTTGCTGATTTGTTTGAGTTCTTTTTAGATTCTGAATATTAGTCCTCTGTCAGAGGCATAGATTGCAAAAATTTTCTCTCAGTCTGTGGGTTGTCTGTTTACTCTCCTGATTATTTCTTTTGCTGCACAGAAGCTTTTTCTTTAATTTCCTTAATTAGGTCCCATTTATTTATTTTTGTTTTTGTTGCATTTGCTTTTGGGTTCTTAGTCATGAAGTTTTTGCTTAAGTCACTGTCTAGAAGGTTTTTCCAATGTTATCTTCTAGAATTTTTATGGTTTCAGGTCTTAGATGTAAGTCTTCGATCCACCTTGAGTTGATATTTGTGTAAGATGAGACATGAGACTCCAGTTTCATTCCTCTACATGTGGTTTGCCAATTATCCCAGCACCAGTTGTTGTACAGGGTGTCCTTTCCCCACTTTACATTTTTGTTTGCTGTGTCAAATACTAGTTGGGTGTAAGTATTTGGCTTTATTGCTGGTTCTCTATTCTGTTCCATTATTCTGTTTGCCTGTTTTTATACCAGTACCATGCTGTTTTGGTGACTATAGCCTTCTAGTATAGTTTGAAGTTGGGTAATGTGATGCCTCTAGATTTGCTCTTTTTGGTTAGTGTTGCTTCAGCTATGAAGGTACTTTTTTGGTTCTATATGAAATTTAGGATTGTTTTTTCAAGTTCTGTGAAGAATGATGGTATTTGGTATTTTGATGGGAATTGCATTGAATTTTTAATTTGCTTTCTGGTCCTGGGATTAAGAAAGAAAGAAAGTGAAGGTATAGTAATAGTTAAAGATAGGAAGTTCTTGATCAGGGTTGTGAAAGCTCCTTTCCCTGTAATGGATTAGAGAGGTCTTAAAGATCCTAGCCAGACTACAGATCAAATCCCTGCTCTTCAATCTTCTTTGATGTCTCAAGCAAGTACAGTTAAACTCTCTGAGTCTCCACAATTGTAAAAATTGAGATAATAATATCCAGTTCTCAAGATTATTATAAGGATTAAATGATAATCATGTCTGTGAAGTACTCAGGCACTGCTTGGCACATAGTAACCTCTTGGTAGTTGAGAATCATTCCAAGGCTATTTTTCTAGCCTGCCACAGTCCTGCCACCAGACTCCACATTCCCTCCTCATTCAGTAAACACAGAAGTGCAGCCTGGAATGCTTTCCATCTTCTGTCTGTTTAAAAAATCTACTCAAATGAGTAGGTGTGTGGTGGAGTGGCGAGGGGAGAGACTGTAGAGTCAGCAAGAACTCCTTTGGCAGTTAAAGTTATTTGAACTCAAAGCCTGTGTTCACCCAACTGTAAAGTAGGAATAATAACATTGTCTGCCTCACAGGATTCTTGTATGACATAAGAAAATGCATGTGAAAGACTAAGCACAATGCTTGGTAGCAAGCAGTCAATAAAGGATGCCTATTAACTCTGCTAGGCAATAAGAGCTCAACTCAGTAGCATCCTCCTGTCTGAAGCTTTTTCTGTAATTGCTCCCTGTGCTGCCATAACACACTGTCTGTAGTGCATTTCTTTTCAACATGAAATTGTCATATTGCCATGTGTAAAAATTAGTAGCATATATAAAACGTCTATACAAGCTCATGTGCTCCTTAAGGACAAAGACTGTTTCAGTGATGAGGTCCTCACAATCAGTGGGGGTTACATAGTAAAGGCTCAGAAGACATTGTTGAACTGAACTGAAATGATAAATTAAAACAGAAAGCTTTTCTACTAAGATGATAACTAGGAAGACAGTTATCATATCCCCTAAACAATAATAAAACTAGCAAGAAGCAAACCATGTTTAACAGTCACTCTAACATAGATGGTCAGGAAATTGTGAGTGAGAAAAAGAGATGGAAATAATTGAGAAAAATATTTATGTGTCAGAAAGAAAAGTGTGAATCAATTACTAGAGTTATTAATATTAAATAAGTTGCTTGAGAAGCACTGATGTATGGATAAATTGGGCAATTTTTCCCAAGTTTTCCACAAAAAGGAATCAAGATCACTGAGCTGCTGACAGATGATTTTTACCTTTCAGATTCAACATTATTTACTGTCACCCAGCTAAAGACAAAGGAGTTTACATGTTGTGTATGTAAATATTAACTGGGTGATTACTCACATTTTTATGGGCGCTCTATAATTTATAGTTACACGTGCAGACAAGCATCCCACTGAGAGACTGGGCGTGGGGAGAAGGGGATGGAAATTAAACCACTGCAAGTTTCCACACACACCACTTCCTCCTTATCTGTGAAATTTTATCTTCTCTGTTATTGTCCAAGACACTGTTGTGCAAACCCCTCACACCTGAAAGTCCTGGGAAGAGAAGTGTGGTATGAGGTTTCAGGAATCGGGGCTAGATATGGGAGTACTTTTCCATGAAACAAAAGCGGATAACACCCCCCGCCCTCAACTCCAGGGCTTCATCAAAGCAGATCAAACCCTTGCTATAGGCACCAAGTTTGTATGCAGGATGAAGTATGGGAGACAATGAGGGAGGGAGTGTTTATTCAAACACATATGCAGCCCCTGTCCTAAATCAGTGCCAAATTGGGTGATGGCAAACCTAAGAAATACAGTGTCTCACTGATACAATCCCAGCTCCTCCTCAATGTTAAAGGGTAATGTATAAGTTAAAGTGAAAAGAATTTTTTTTTCCAAGAGTCTTGCTCTCACACAGGCTGGAGTGCAGTGGCGCTATCTCGGCTCACTGCAAACTCTGCCTCTTGGGTTCAAGCAATTCTCTGCCTCAATCTCCCGAGTAGCTGGGATTACAGATGCCCACCACCACGCCTGGCTAATTTTTGTATTTTTAGTAGAGATGGGGTTTCACCATCTTGGCCAGGCTGGTCTTGAACTCCTGACCTCATGATCCACCTGCCTTGGTCTCCCAAAGTGCTGGGATTACAGGTGTGAACCACCACGCCGAGCCAAGAATATTTTCAAAAACTAAATTTAGTATCTATTTTTTGCCTGAAAGGTCCAGGGGATATTGGTGTTGGTGGGAATGGTGCTAATTCTTATGTTCCTGGAAGTCCACAGATTTCTGTTCGTGCCCAGGATCTGCTACGCTCATGGAGGATGTCAGGCAAGTTGCTTAGCCATATAAGTTTGGGAGCAGGTGGGCAGTTTCCCAGTTGGTACAATGAGATGACTGGTTAGCTTATCTCCAAGAAAATTGGGCTTAAAATTTTGGAGATCATAGATAACTTGGAGAATCTGATGAAAACTGTAAACCTTCTTTCCAGAAGAAAGTACATACATTTGACTTTCAACATTTCTTTTCAGAAACTTTATGGACACCTTGAATTTATCCACGGACTGCAGGTCCCTGTTCTAAAGGATTGTTGCATAGTGTTTTGGATAGTTTGAATACTAAGAATGAATACCAAGAGGATGTAAAACACAAGGGCACTACTTTTCCTTCAAATATACCAATTTAAAATTCAATATTCCAGAGAATATCAAGTTAAAAATGAAAGATCTGATATCTTCTGACTTTTAATCCACATAGTACTATAAAGTTTTAATTGAATGACTAAATTATAAGCCTGGGGTTCCTTTTGTATATTTTTAAATAAAACTGAATTTTCCTAATGAATTAAACTTTCTACTTGCACTATGATTTCAAAGATATTTCCCCAGGAAAAAATATTTGGCTCCAACTATGAATATACACAAAATTATCACATTTTGGTAAGAACTAATATGTACTAATGAAACCTCATTGGCCTAATTTGGCTTAAGAAACACCCCCTCCACCACCTCCATGTGACCACTGTTTCAGAATGTTAGAAAAACGAACTAAAGGATTGATGACTTAACAGAAGCACTGTGTTGATACAGTCATAGATTCCCTTTTAAAAATCTACTTAATGAACTGGAGCATTTTAAAAATTGTTCCAACAGGTCAAACAGGAGACATGTCAGGTGGGAAGTGAAAGGCAGCAAACATAGGCAATTTCAACATACGCAGATAATGGCAAGATCATGTCACAATCATAACATGGCTAAAATCTCCATTTGGACTGAAAAGTATTGGGTATCTTATTGCTCTCCAAATTGCCTACTTTTTTTTAACTTAAAAATTTACTTAGACTGTCTTATTTATTTATGTAGTTCCCAAGTCCAGTTCAGTATCTGGCACGCTGTTCTCATTGCACGATCTTTTACTTCTTCCCATTTTTTTGGAAAATGTCAGAGTAGGAGGAAGCAGAAAGATCTGTATGCTTCTCATCTTCCTGTTGTAGAGACTGAAATCCTATTAGATTCAGTTCCTTGAGCCAAGGTGTTGAGTCCCCAGCTACCTCCCTTTCTTGTGTAAATATTTCTGGAATGTGTAACACTTGAATGAGATGGTAACTCATTAATATAATATAAAATATGGTCTCCCAGTTCAATTTCACACAGATACCTTAATCTGGGGCATTGAGGAAACCAAAGACACTATGGGCAAGGAAAGATAGGATTTGATTGCATCGAGAAGAGGAGAGAGCCTAGGAAACAACGTAAGGCCATGAGGTGAGATGGGATGTGGTGGGAGGTGGGAGGAGGCTGGAGGTACCTGGAGCAGGAGAATGCTAGAAGAGCAAGCAGAAAATACAAAGGCTAACTTGGCCTTCTTCAGTTTTACTCCGAATAATTCCAATCCGGTTGACAAGAAATTATATGTACCACACTACTCTGAATGTGTCAGTTATTTTATTTTGAAAACTTTTGCACATGGTAGGCAGTAAAAATATTTGTGGAATGAATGAAATTATCACCAACACCCCTATGCCATATGATAACTAAGTTAAGAATCCTTCTCATTAAAATGCAGTTCTAAAGCTGAGGCCCCCTTAGAGCAGACTGACTTTTATCAGAAACAGTATGGCCATCTGTCCTGAATAAATGCCTTTGAGGTCATTTTTCAAAATTCTTCATCCCATATTTCTTCTAAGTCATGGAATCTGTGCATTTCATTCTACTATATTTCCTTTGCTTTTCCTTGTGGCCAGGTTGATCATACAACTCTTACTACCAAAGGATTGACTGCTTAACAGAACCACTGCGTTGTATTAGTGACATTAATTGAACATCTAACAGGTGTAAGGAATTAGAATAGCACCTCACAGTGCCTTAGCTCATTTGCATCTGGTGTATATTAACGTTATTCCCATTTTACTGATTGAAATTCTAGGAGTTAAAGGTCATACAATTAGTAAGCAGTGGAGCAGATTTCTATTCCTCATCATATGAACTGAAGTCAGAGTTCTCAAGCCCTGTGCTATGCAGCTTGTGCTCTGCAGAGAGAGGGCACCTAGTCAAGGTTGCTGACAAGTGAAAAACAGTTCACCATATTAATTGAAAATTAAAGTAGAGCTAAAGGATCCCAAAGAATAATAAATGCCGAGGCCCTGTTGCCAGGTAGGCTCCATTTGCTCTGGAATATGAAGTTCCCACTCTTCTAAATCTCTGCCCACGAGAGCCTGCTGCTCATCAGGCAAAATACAAGGAGGTGATCTCAGAGGGTGGTTCTGCCTTCACACTCTGCTCAAAGGTGTGGGTGACATACAGCCTGCAAGTGACCTTGAGAAGTAGGCTGTTTCTCTCCCACCCCTTCCCAGGACCTATGGGACTCTACAAAACCTTCTTGCTTGTTACAGCTTTCTGAGAAGCATAGGGCTCCCCAGGGAAATGGCACTGGGGAGGTAATCTCGCTTCTAGCAGTTCCTGTACTCACTGCCTCATTCTTCTAAGCTAGCCTGGTGGAAACTGCCTGTCCCCAGCCAGTGAACCAGAACCATGTCCCTGTTCCTTTCTGTAGAGCAATAAAGGAAAAGTCTGGCTTGTGTCAGCTGTGGCTGCCGTGGGTCACAACTCACCCCCAGGGAAGCAGACTTGTTTTCTGAACATTTTCTGAGTTCCAGCCTCTTTACAGCAAGAAGACCAAAAGTGGGAGCTCATACCTTGCTAAGAGGTAGAGCTACTAATTACCCAGTGCCTGCTCTGCTATTGGCATTTTAACATACATTCTTATTTAATTGTCACCATATTGCTGTGAAGATGATCAGAATATCCCTGATTTACATACTGGGAAGCTGTGGCTCAGCGAGGTGAAGGGATGTACCCAAGGCAAACCCTACAGAATGTCAAGACTGAGCTTTATAACCAGTCTGACTGGCTGTGAAGTTAATGCTTTCCCCTATTCTATACTACTTTACAGCCCCTCCCTCATGATCTCCTCTGCGATAGGCTCAAACACAAGATATCAGTGCCCGCTTCCCATGAGAGGCTCTTCTTTCCAGCTGAGGGCTGGATCCTTGCACCATTCATTCTGCTGAGCCAGAGAAGGGCTCCTAAACTCTTGCCTCTCTTGTTCACTTCCTAGTGCAACTTCATTATATTTGGCAAGCTAGGACATCTAGTTTTGTAGCAGCCTTCCCCTGAGGTTAAATTCATCTTTGACAATGTCCCATGTACTATTCTCTAAAATCCAGAGAATTTACTTGCAAATTGTTTGAAAGCCAATGCTGTTTCTGATGGGGACACATAATGCACAATAGAAGATAGAGAAACACAGAAATCCACTTTATCTCCCTACTTCACTATGCAAGCTTCTAGGCCATGTATCAGAATGCCTGGGCATGGGGTAATGAAAGGGTAAGGAAAGACCAGATAGGCTCGTCCCAAACTCTGTCATTTAATGGCTGTGACCATAGGCAATTAAGGTTCTCTGCACCTCAGTTTGTTCATCTTTACCTTTCAGATAGGTATTACCTGTAGGAGCCCACTCAAATTAAGGAGAGTAAACGAAGCCAGAACCCTAAAGAGCTATTCATCCTCCAAAACAAAATAACAAAGAAGACCAAAAACACCTCCACAAAGAAAGTCAACATGGAAAATCATCTGGTAATGTTTACAGGAGGCCTAAGAGTGAGAGGATTCTTGACAATCTGTAGCTGTTTTTATCATTTCCACCCTTGCATTGGAATATGGCTTAGGGAAGTCTCTGCCTGTGCAGTGCCTTAGTTTTCCTCTCTGTAGAATGGAAATAATCTGAGTCTCCTGCCTGTCTTATACATTCTCACAGAAGCTTTACAAAATATACCTGATAGCTATGAAACATTGAGTTCCCTAGGGATAGTCTACAGGAGCAGATTTCAGCAACCCAATCACCCATAGCCAATATATAATTTTACAACTTTTTTTTTTCACTGTGACTATCCACTAGACTGTAAGCTCCATGAAACAGAAAACTCTGTTAGATTTTGCTCAATGGTGTATCCCTGGGCTAGGAGAGGCTGCAGTGCATTGCTCAGGTCCTGCCTTCAGGATGGAGGCATGCTTTCCCCCAGCTGCTGGGAGCATCACCTGCCAATGGTTCACAGCTGATTGCCTTCCTAGGAATTGCCCTTGGTGAAAGAAAGTTCTTTGCCCAACGTTTTGTTCCTTCTACAGTTGCAACCCAGTGACTGGTTAATACAATGGTACAAAGGCCTGGGCCCCTTGCCTCAACTCAGGACAACTCTGAAAGGCTATCCCCAGCTCCAGAACTCTCTGAAGGGCCAGCTGAGGCCTTGGTCAAAACTGCAGCACAGTTTAACTTCTTCTGCCAAGTCCAATTTCCCTCACTCGCAGATGTTGTACCCACCAGCCCTTCTCAATAAACCTGCAAGCAAGTCTGTAATTCACAATCTGTTTCCCAGGGAACCCAACCAATTGAACTCATTGTGGGGTTCAATAATGTTTGTTGAAGGCTGAATGAACATTGGAAGGGATAAAGTTGCCAACAAAATAAATTCAATTTGATATAAGCATCCTTCAAGAGATGAGAAGGAATACAAACTATGGATTCTTTCCAAGTCTTATAGACAAAAATTCTATAAGATATAGGAGAGCCTTCAGTTAATGATGCTGCCATAATTTATTATTTCTTTGAAAGACTTTTACATGATTGATACGGAACACAATAAATGAAAAAGTCCAAAGTGACCACAGTCACATAACCATCAGTCAACAAACTCTTAAAATCCTTTAAAAATAAAGATGGTTTGCCATATGTAAAATTCAATAGACCTAATTATTTGCAAATGAACATTAAGTTCTCATTAATTTTCATCTGGCCAAATTAACCAAAAGGAGAGAGGACAGTCTGTGTATATCAGCCGGTGTCTATCAGGCCAAGTTGAAATTATATTAGTGTAAGTGGATCAGGAACATGTGAATTAGATTTATCCTTTGGATGTTATGGATGTAATCATTAAGGCCATCACCCTAGCAGATGCAGAATCTGCCCAAATACCACTGAGCTAATTCCTCATTACTCTTCAAGATTCTGTACAACAGCACTTAATAATAAAAGTCAACTCTCAGTTGACATCTTCCCCATCCAATTTATTTATTTTTTCACCTGTACATTTGAGATATGTCATTTATGCCACTGGATCATTTCTGATTGGGACACAAACAATACAACAGAAGATGGGGAAACAGAGATCCCATTGAGCACCACATTAACTCATACTACAACAGCCCAGTTGCCTCCAAACCAGGTCTCTTCTCTGTTACTACCACTCTGGGTTGAGGGGGCAGAAGGCCTGTATGGAAAATGACCAATTTTGTTTTTAAAGATTTCAGGACATTTATGCCAAGAGAGTCGACTAACAACTTGTAACAGCTGCCTCTGATTAAGTGCCAGGCAAGGTTTCTTCTTTGTTCTAAGCAATTTATATTCATTATCTTGAGTCTTCATGAGAGCCAGATATGTGGATACATATTATTATTCATGTTTTACAAGTGACCAAACAAGTTCAGAAAAGCAAACAGATTGCCCAAGATTGCACAATAACTAAAATAGCAGACGTGGGATTCAAGTCCAGGACAAGACTAATAGACACTACTAGGACACTTTACTCCTTTATTTTTAATAAGTGATTTCAACTTGCGAAAACAAAGTGAAAGCAGGAATCCAAAACCACCGGCCATCCTGGAGAAATCGATTAATTTCTGGTGGCCTTGGTGACTAACCCTGTTATAGGAGCCCACTCAAATTAGGGAGGGTAAACAAAGTCAGAAAGGATAAAGAGTCATTTATCCTTTGGAAAATCCTTTCATTAAAACAAAAACAATAACCACCACCACAAAGAAAGTCAACAAGGAAAACCATTAACTTAAACGTAACTATAGATAGAGAGAGAAAAAATCATATTCCCAGAGAGTTTTTTCACTTAAATTTAGCCTTTTGGGGATTTTCTGATTTTCATAAAAATTCATTTTGCCTATTTAATTAAAAAAAGTACAAGTTGAAATTTTATTTTTAGGTGGTATTAGATTGGTGGCCTCCTATCATCTGGCTAAAACAAACACAAATTCTTTACAGAAGAATGCGCCATCACCAGGGACCTATTCCACACATAACTAAATCAAACAAGAGTTCACTGAAAAAGCATGAAAGAAACAAAGCATTGTGGCTGAGAGCAGAAACAAACAGGTTGGAGAATCAGACCCACAGGATTTCAGACATTGGATTTATCAGATGCAGTATACAAAGTGAGTATATTTAATATGTTTAAAGGTATAAAAGGTGCCAAACGCATGAGCAAAGAGAAGAGAATATAAAATGACAGGGCAGATTTAAAGATTAAATAGAACTTCTATTTTAAAAAAAGTGTATTTGCAACTTAAAAACTCATTGAGTAGACTAAGCAGAAGATTAGAACCAGCTGAAAGGATATATAAAATGGAAGACATATTTCAAGAAATTACCCAGAATGCAGCATAGAGAACAATCAGAGGTTTAGAATTCAAATGAAGAAAGGCCACCATATTTTTAAGAACTGAGGGCTGACATGAACCCTCAGTTGCAGAAAGTCCAAATGAAACCCAGGCAGGATTTGGCTTATATTGTTGCTGTGGCTATCTTTAGTGTAACACCAGCTTCAGATTCCTCTGGCATTACCTTTGCTGAGGGCTGGCTGCCTGAAAGTCTTCCTCAATGTCTCTATGCCACCCATGCCTCTTGCCTTCCCTGTGCACTTGAACATCTGAGAGGCTCTCTCCTTGCCCCTTCCCTGTTTCTCTCATTAGATTGTGGTTACTTGTTACGTGGTGCCACTAGGCTGGTTTTAGGCATGCCCTGTACATCCTGTTGTTAGGATGAGCCTTTCTCTTGGATCCTCCCAACAGTGGAAGACATCTAATAATCTGCTCCCCAGTGATTTCTTTCCCCTTCCTCTAGGGTTAGTTTTTGTTTGCTTGTTTGTTTTTGTTTTATTCCCAGGCCACCTGAGTCTTCATTTTTTACCTGGGGGTGACAGGGTTAGCTGTGCTTCCACCAGTGACTTTTTTTTCCTTAGGGAAGAGGTTCTGGATGATGTTTCATGCCTTACCTGCAGCTGGCCTGCTTATCAAGGGATGTTGTTTCTGGTTCCTGGCCCTGCCTCCAGTTCTTCTCCCAAGCACCCAGTGGATATGCATAATGAAGAACCTCTGAGTGGGTGAAAATTCTCCTTGTGTCTGTGGCTCCCAGAGGTTCACTTGACCTTTAAATAGTTGTTTTAAAAAGAAAAAAGCTGGGCAAAGTGGCTCACACCTGTAATCCCAGCACTTTGGGAGGCCAAGGTGGGTGGATGACCTGAGGTTAGGAGTTCAAGACCAGCCTGGCCAATATGGTGAAACCCCATCTCTACTAAAAATTCAAAAAAGTAGTCAGGCGTGGTGGTGGGTGCCTCTAATCCCAGCCAGCTACTCAGCAGGCTAAGGCAGGAGAACTGCTTGAATGCAGGAGGTGGAGGTTGCAGTGAGCTGAGGTCACACCATTGCACTGCAGCCTGGGTGACAAGAGTGAAACTCCATAACAACAACAACAACAACAACAACAACAACATAGCTGCCTTCTTACATACAAGTTAGGTAGCTCCTCTTCCTTCTGTGCTCTGCCACAGGTGACTCAGGGCTCATGTCCCAACTGTCCCGGGAGGCCCCCACTTGAGAAATGAGCCAGCCTCTCCCTTGAAAAGCCTTCCCAAAACCTCTTACCTTTGTTAAACAAGGCTGGTTTTGATCTCTCTGTGGAGAAAAATTGGGGGACTTAAGAAAGAACTTACTCTAAAGAATAAGTAAAATGTTATTACTTTTTAAAACTCAAGTTCTGGGCATAAAGCAGCGAGATTTAGAAATTTGTATGTGAGTTAAATGAATAAATCAAGAGGAGATTGCTGTTGCTTATCTAAGCATTTGGAAGATAGAATGTGTATTAGTCTGTTCTCATGCTGCTAATAAAGACGTACCCAAGACTGGGTAACTTATAAAGGAAAGAGGTTTAATTGACTCACAATTCCACATGGCTGGGGAGGCCTCACAATCATGATGGAAGACGAAGGAAGAGTAAATGGAGTCTTACATGGCAGCAGGCAAGAAAGTGTGTGCAGGGAAACTTCCCTTTATAAAACCATCAGATCTCGTGAGACTTATTCACTATCATGAGAACAGCATGGGAAAGGCCCGCCCTCCTGATTCAGTTACCTCCCACCAGGGTCCTTTCACAACATGTGAGAATTACGGGAGCTACAATTCAAGATGAGATCTCAGTGGGGACACAGCCAAACCATATCAGAATCGTTAAGAATTTCCATCTCTGGAGCTAAAAACAACAAGAGAAAACCAAAAACTTGGATTGGAATATCAGGTTGTCATTACCTGACTGCGTAACGTTGGACAAGTTGCTTAACTTCTCGAAGCCTTAGTTTCTTCTGTTGTGAGAGAGGCTATTTATAGAAGCTACTTTGCAAAGTCAAAGATTAAAAGAGATATAGTGTTAAAGTGCTGAGCACAGTGACCAGCACATAGTAAGCACTCAATCAATGTAGCTATTATGATTATTAACTCTCCTGATATCAATGTCTTCTCATTGTATGTTGGTACTGGGTATATACCATAGTTGTCCTTCATGGACTGGAAGACTGACAGTTATTGAGCAGGAAGTAGCACATCACTGGTCAGTGTGGGCCTTGGGAACCTAAAACAAATTATACTACCTTAAAACTGCACTAGATTTGGTGCCCATTCATTTTGTTTGCTGTTTATTCCCCTATGGAATGTGGAACAGACATGTGCATGGATGGCGTTGGTTGCAGAAGCTGGAAGGTTAATAATCAATCAATAATCGAGTATTCTCTAAGTCTGTGCCTATTTCGTCACTGAGCATGGCTCCAGGGCTAAATTAGCTAAAGACTTATGGAAAAGAGATTCAGAGGAATGAATAAAAGGCAAAGTGTGTCAGGAAAAGAAAGAAGATGTAGGGAAACAAGAGAAAGTAAAGCAAGATTTCTTGGACACGGTTGATCAATCACTGTGTCCCGGTTTCCTGGAAAGACCCTAGAGAAAGTCAAATGATGAATTTGCTAACGTGGATGATCACAGATGTTTAGGATAAACCAGTTTCAAAACCATTTTATGTAAACCAATTTAATATTCTTCTGTGGTGGATTGATGGGCTGCTCTATAGATAAAATAAGTAATAAATGTTGCCTATCTTATCATCAATATGACATATGACTGTATTGCAGCAAACTTGCTAGCAAGCTAGGAAAACACAGTCCCAGAGGCCACTGTACTGTGAGGTGGATGCACCATGAATCACGCTCCGGGAGTAGTCCTGGCCACCCAGCTCACAGGTATCTGCAGTCACAGTTTGAAACATGTTACTAAGAGGGTGTCTCTCTCTGGTTAATCCTGCAGTATAAGAAATGACTAACACCTTGCAGAGTAAAATTAGAATTCTGAATAATCTTGACAAGTTGGAGAAATAATTAGTCATAAACTGATGAAGTCACAGTCAACTAAGGTCCCAATAGTTTATTTAGAGAGAACACCTTCACAAATACATGAATGGTGAATGAATGCCTGAAATAATATGTTGAGAAAGAACTGTGTGCCCTTTTATGGGGAGCTATAGAAGGAATTTTCATTATAAGCTGTTTAAATACCACAGTCTTGGGAAACAGACAGACTCGAGTTGAATCATAGTTCTTCCACATCTGAGATGTGCCTTCTTGAACAGGTTCTTACCTCTGCTTCCCCTGGTTTTCTCATCTGTAAAAGAGGAGGTAATAATCTCTACCTTGCAAAACCATTGCGAGGATATACCTGAAGAAAAACATTTGTAGCAGACACTATTTGTTGCCTATCCAACATCCATTTCCTCCTTTCTACTGGTTAAGAAAAACTTAAAATTTTTATAGGTGGCTGGATACCCTCCTGGATGGTGACCCTAGCCCAGCTCAGGAGTAAATCCTAATTAGCCCTAGTGTACTATCATGGCAGTCTTCTCTCCATAGACTTCTTGATATATGAAACAATAGAAGTTCTTATGATTAAAATCAGAATTTTTATTGTAGTTATTGCCCCCAAATTCCTCATTGAAAGAGTTGTGAAGTGCTTGATACCTAACTTCTACTCAAAAAAGAGATTATCCATAATTCTCCATTATTGTTTACTTTTCTGTAGCTTTGGGATCTCCTGGTCACCTCTTTTTTATGAAAGTTTCTCCCCTTTTCCATTAGACACCATTGCCTTCTGCTTTTCTTCTTAAATCTTAGGTTGCTGTTTCTCTGTCTTGGAGGACAGCTTCCCTTTCTCAGCCTGTGCCTTGAATATGATTATCTATTAGGGGTCCATCCTTCACTTTGTTTTCTCTTGTTGATCTCAGCTACTCTCTGGGCTTGGTGACTCTTAAATAATTATCTCCAGCTCACACCTCTCTTTTCAGTTTCTAGCCATCATTCCAGTGGACTATTGGACATGCCCACATGGGTGTCCTGTCCAACTCAACTCATATTTGTATCATTTCCTCACTCATTCCCACTGCACTTCCTGCATTCCATTTATTGGGGAATATTATCACATCTCCCCACTGTGTCAAGCCAGAAACCTCCAGTCACCAATTGTTCCTCCTCCCTTACATCCTGCATGCAATCAACTTATTGCCTTAATATTCTCAATTAATATTCATCTATCCTGACCCCTGCATCTTCACTGATACTGCTTTAGTTTACCCTTGCTAATCTTCATCTCCCATCTGGATTATTGCAATAACCTCTTTGCCTGAATCTTGCTTTGTAGTTTCTGCTTTTCTATTCCATCTTCCAGACTATATGAGTAGAATGATACTTCTAAAATACAAATTTCATCAAGTCACTTCCCTACTTTAAACCTCCTTGATTTTTTGTAAATGTAAACTTTTTAGCACAGTCTACAAGGCCTTTTAATAATTGAATCCAATAGTTGTCACCCTGACAACACCTTGGAGTCACCTAGAGTGATTAAAAATATGCCAATGCCCAGGCCTAACCTCCAGAGATTTTGATTTCATTAATTTCATTTAAGGTATAGGTATTTTTAAAAGCTCTCCAGGTGGTGCAATGTGATGAAGGCTGATAACTACACACAGCTCAATTTTCCAGCCTCAACACCAGCTGCTTACCCTGCTTATCTCTTGGCTGTTGTACTAAATAATGTGCACTTTGTTGAATGGGTGATATTTTCTCAAACTTAGTCTTTCATAGGTGTGGGAGAGGCCTTTTCCACTTCTCCTCACCCAATCCTGCCAGTCTATAAGTCTGTCAACACTTGTCTCAGATGTCAGCTCCTCCATCCAGGAGGCTTCTTGAGACTGGGGAGTGTGTCTCACAGTAAGCTTCCCACAATGCCACCTGCTTTTCTCTGGAATGGCCTTGACCCCAGTGGGTACTGGAATTGTCCGTTCTTCACTCATACATGGTGAGTTTCTTCAGGCCACATATTTTATTTTTGCATCCCTTGTGTCAAGAATAGTTTCTCCAATAAATATTAGGCAAGTGAAATAATTAATGGGTCCTGGCTGAAGCAGCATGGTGTATCAGAAAGAACACTAGTCTGAGTCTGAATCCTTCTTTACTGAACTGAGCTGCGGAGGCAGCCTCTACCATGGCCCCCAGTGACCCTATGTCCTGCTATTCATTCCCCTCTGTAACTCCCTTTCCTCGAGTGAGGCCAATGTACAGAACACAGCAGACATACTGGGATGTCACATTCAAGATTGAGTTGTAAAATGACTGTGGCTTTGTTGGGTGCTCTCTCTTGCTTTCTCACTTGCTCACTCTGAGGGAAGCCAGCTGCCATGTTGTAAGCTGCCCTATGGAGAGACCCCCCATGGCAAGGAACTGGCCAACAGCTGGTGAGGAACTGCAGCCCTTAGTCTGACAGCCTGCAAGGAACTGATTCTGCCAATGACCACAAGTGAACTTGGAAGCTGATCCTACCCCAGTTGAGCCTTTGGCAACAGCATCACTGTAACCTCATGAGAGACCTTGAGCCAGAGGCACCCAGCTGAGCAGTGCTCAGATTCTTGGATGACAGAAACTGTGTGATAACTAATACTTGTTTTAAGCTGCTAAAGTTTGGGGTAATTTGTTACACAGCAATAGACAATAAATACACTGGCTGTGTAGCCTTAAGGAGTGGTTTAGATCTAATTCACTACACTCTAGACTCTTCATCTGTAAAACTGGGGATAATACCACCTACTCTACAAGGCTATTGTGAGACAAAGTAATAAGGTGGAAATAAAAGCTACTTTTACAGTAAAAGTGCTACATAAAAGTGAGATTTCTATCTCCAGACATATCATAATTCAGATAGAGGTCTTTTCATTCTTAATTGTTTAATATCAAGCATCATGAAATCCTAGAAGCAACAAGCTAGAGGTGTATGGCTAACCTCATTCCATCTGATGGAGTGATCTTGACCACCTGTGCATTTAATACTTCCTTTTTTAATTCATCAGCTAATAATTAACAGCTGTAGCAAAAATCGCAGCATCCTCAATCGGTACCTTAGTTCTCCAAGTACTTCTTTTCTCAAAAGAACTCTAAAAGAATAAAAGAAAATGGGTTGTATATTCAAAGCCTTAGCAGCTGCCTCTGCCTAGAACCTGGGCTACGGAATGGGTAAAACCAACATCGTCAGCAGTAAACATTCAGTGAGGGCCTTCCCTTTGGCCTCCATTATGCTGACTCCTGAGAACACAAAGAGCAGTAAATATGGACTCGGTTCCTATGGAACTCATCATCTGATGAGAGTGACAGACCCTTGAAAAACTATGTGCTTGGAAAGCCACCCCCATTAGATGAGCAAGCAGTGTCACATAGAAGAACCAAGCAGTGCCATACAGCTAGCATATCCTTTCAGCTTTAGGATGGAAGATTAAAATATCTTTTAATCTTTAGAAGTGCAGGAGACAGCCGGGATGAGTCCCAAGAATTGTTTTGTATTCAGGCCTGATAACCCTGTTCTATAACACAGTGTCTCTGACTTGAGAAAAAATGTCAAGGCATGATATTTGGATAGAAATTTTTAAAATTTACAGTGTTTTCCATCTCTATTACCTCATAGAATTTTTAAAAAATCAGTGATCGCTTCAAAAATTCTATTTGGGCACCTATTATTTGCAAAATACTGTGCTTAATATTGTGGGAAATAAAATGTTTAAGAAAAGATTCTTCTTCTGGCTGGGTATGGTGGCTCATGCCTGTAGTTCTTCTGGCTGGGTGTGGTGGCTCATGCCTGTAGTACCAGCACTTTGGGAGGTGGGTGGATCACCTGAGGTCAGGAGTTCAAGACCAGCCTGGTTAACATGGTGAAAACCCGCCTCTACTAAAACAAACAAACAAACAACAAAATTAGCAGGGTGTGGCAGTGAATTCCTGTAATCCCAGCTACTCTGGAGGCAAAAGCACGAGAATCGCTTGAACCCAGGAGGTCGCACCACTGCACTCCAGCCTGGGCAACAGTGAGACTCTGTCTCAAAAAAAAAAAAAGATTCTTCATCTTCAGAAAAAATAATAATAACAGCAACAACAATACAAGTTATTGAGTGTTAGACATAAGCTAGTAAGAGCTTTGATACATTGTCTCATTTTATCTTCACAAAATCTTTAATAGGTAAAATAGAAGATTTCTATCAAAGCTGAGAACTGTGATTCAGGAAGGGAGAGCAGTTTTTCCAGGGTTATGCGAGTAAAAAGTGCCAGGACTTGAACAGTTCCTATGCCCTCAGATTCTTTTTCTGAATCACTCATTGTACCTTACCACCTCCCAACCTAGCTTTATTTTGGTTGTTGATAGCATCAAGTGACATTCTATAAAGCATTTTACAGTTCTATAAAACCATCTTCATGATCCTCTTACTTAATTTTCACAACAAGCCTCTGAAATTGGTATTATCACCATTTATAGAGGAGAAAATAAAGGCCCAGGATGCTTAAGTGACTTGTCCAAGGTCAGCCAGCTACTGTGGTAGACCCGAAATTCACACTGAGTAACAGCACACAACCCTGTCGCAACTTAAGGCAGGAATCCACCCAATGTCAAAAGGCACATTGTTGGGTACTACACAAGTGCGGGATAAAAAGGGGCTTTGGTGGGGTGAAATGAAGGGTCATTGCAGGAACTGAGTTTTTAATGGGAGGCCGAGGCGGGCGGATCACGAGGTCAGGAGATCGAGACCACGGTGAAACCCCATCTCTACTAAAAATACAAAAAAAAATTAGCCAGTGCGGTGGCGGGTGCCCGGGAGGCTGAGGCAGGAGAACGGCGTAAACCTGGGAGGCGGAGCTTGCAGTGAGCCGAGATCGCGCCACTCCACTCCAGCCTGGGCAACATAGTGAGACTCCATCTCAAAAAAAATAAAAATAAAAAAAGAAAAGAAAAGAAAACAACAGGTAGAGAGATGCCCAGAGGACATTTCTGTTGGTAAGCTGTGTAAAGTTGCCCACGTTGAGAAAGGGTATTTTTCTAAGAGTATGAAGATCTGAGTTCTACTCCCAACTTTGCCATGAACTCATATAGAATCCTAGGCATGTTTTGTGACCTCTCAGAGCCTGCTTCCTCACATGTAATATAAGAGTGATAATACTTATCCAGTTCTAAAACTGTATTGTGAGAACTGAAGACATAATGTAGTAGTTTGAAAATTGTAAAGCACTTTATAAATATCAAGGCTTATGATCCCAACTATAATAAGATGAGTTCAAGACTCAGAGTCTTGAAGAACTTGCCTGGGATCACACAAGAAAGCCTGACAAAACCCAGGTGTCAGTACGAAGCTCCTGAATGACCAGCCAACACTGCAGGGCCCTGAGTTTCAGTCAATATTTGGACAGACACCAATTGCTGAGTTTTCTGTCCATGAGGACATGCTTCTTCTTGGAATCATGAAGACATAAGCTAGCCAAAGAGAGAAACTTAACTGCACATGCATTGGTCTGAGCAAGGTGTATGGGAAGGAGTTTCTCAGGAATGGTCTCAGGCTTAGGACCTTCTTGCTCTGCAGAGATCAGGCACAGTTATCCTCTCTGCACTCCAACTCTTGTTTATAAGAAAGTCTACCTCTATTACATGACTTAGAACAGGAATTCTCAAACTTTTTTATGGTAAAGTCCATGGACTTTCCTCAATATTGTTGTCAAATACATAAATGGCATAAGGTTGCAAAAGAGACAAATTACATTGAAATGCAGTTATCAAATATTAAAATATTTGTGCTACAGGAATATATGTCTTTATTAAAGTATTAGATAAATATATGTAGCAGTATATCTAATAACAATTACAGTTTCCAAATAGAGATGAACATCAATGATATTTCAAGATATCTATAACAGCTGCAAAATAATACCTTAAAATATGCATAGTGATTAAGTTGGAGATATTCCTAAATACTACAGTAGTTTGTTGCCAATATTTGTAATTGAAAAACAATAAATTTCAATTAGATGTTAGTGAAATAAAAATGTCAGTTTTTTCCATACCAACTCCATGTACATCACCCCTTCCTTTCCTCAAATTTTATCTACGAATCCTGTGGGGCCTCATATTAAAAAATGATGGTTTAGAGGAAACTGAAGAAGGCTTTTTAAAGGAAAGCAATAAGTTGTGTAGGAAATATCACTTATGATTGCATTTAATATTTATTTTGTTATTTATTGTTAACGTGTTTATGATGTTCAGTTAAACTTTACTGCAGATATTTTTACTAATAAATAGAATGCAGCATTAATTATTCCTCATCATAAATATTAGTTACATGAATGAATGGACAATTAAGAAGCAAAATTTATGTTTTTAAATCACAAGTCCACCCTGTCTACTCCAAACTGTTACCTTAGTGAATCAACACTTTGTGCCTCAGTTTCCCTAGATCATAGATGATCAGTGTATTAGTAACAAAGTTAAAATATAAGGGTCAACAATATGATATTTGGAGTCTGAAGTAAATTGGCTCTAGTTCCACCAGGCATTAGATAGATGGTCAACAGGAAATTACTTGACTGTTTTTGGGGGGTTTTTTTGCTTTGTTTTTTGAGACAGGTTCTCACTCTGTCACTCAGGCTGGAGTGCAGTGGCATGATCTTGGCTCACTGCAACCTCCGCCTCCTGGGCTCAGGCAATCCTACCACTTCAGTCTCCTGAGAAGCTGGGACTACAGGCGTGTGCCACCGAGCCCAGCTAATTTTTGTATATTTTTGTAGAGACAGTTTCACCTTGTTGCCCAGGCTGGTCTTGAACTCTTGGGCTCAAGCAATCTGCCCAACTTGGCCTCCCAATCTGCTAGGATTACAGGCATGAGCCACCACACCCGGCCTTTATTTTTAATTATGTAAAGTAGAAGTAATGATTTCAACTTTTGAGGGCTGTTGAGGGGATCATGTGAGATGATGTATATATATAAAGCACTTTTCACCGCATTTGACACATACTAAACATTTCCTTAATGGTTGCTATTGCTGCAACTGTAATTATTGTTACGTGTTATCACAGGGCATTTTGCCTATCAAATGAAAGTCGATATGTTTAACCCATAACCATGAAAAAATTATAGGCTCCTTCTCAGCAGAATCTTTAGATAGACTTTGAAGTGATGAGAAAGAATCAAAATCTGTGCCATGCTTAGGGATAATCAGCCTTAGCTAGAAAATGACGCAAAAAACAGCCCTTGCGTCAACAGAGTAAGGCCTGACCTTCAGGAAGAATGGAAAAACAGGTTCTGTTTGCCATGGAAGATCTCTTATCACTTTTTCAGAGTGCCTTCGGTTTTTGTGTCCCGTTTCCTAGATTCCAAGTCCTCTGGTATCCAGTCTTCTGCCCCTCACATTCTACTGTGCACCTCAAGCTAGGCAGGAGGGGACGGGAATTTGTATTGATGGGGTCTCTCCTATTTGCAGGGCACTATTTTGCTCTATAGGTGATGAGTAATCCAAAGCTTGAAAGCTTTTAAATTTTTCTGTGCTTCATTCTTTCAAGGATCTGGTTTTGAGGTCATATCTGCCTAGTTTGAACCAATCAATAATACTGAGGGGATGGATACCCAATTTTCCATAATGTGATTATTACACATTGCATGCCTGCATCAAAGTATCTCATGTGCCCCATAAATATATATGCCTACTATGTACCCACAAAAAAATTTTAAAAATTAAGAAAATAATCATATAAAAGTTTTGAGAATGCCTTAGTTTACAAGTTACTGCATAAAATATATGTATTATCTTAGCAAAAGCTTTTAATAGCAACACTAATAAGCTATAAAGCTGTACACATGCATCCATGTAGACCTGGCTTGCATCCTGGCTCTACTATATCCTAGCTGTGTCATCTTGGTCAAGGCAGGTAACCTCTCTCGCTAAGACTATTCTTTACTTATAAAATGGGAATAATAGCTTCTTAGCAATTTGGTTAAAATTATAAAATTTTGTTTATAAATAATAACTATAAATACTTAACATGAAAATTTTTACTATCAATAAAAATAATGGAACTTTCAGTGTATTGGAAGACATTTGATGTGAGATTGGAAGGAATTTCAGATGCTTTTTATCCCTCTTCGTGAGTAGCTGCTTCTTTCTCAATGAGTGGTGTTTATTCTACGCTAAAAAGATGAACACACTTCAGTCGTTTCATAAACACAGTGCTCATGAAATTCTAGCCATCATCTCAGAGTGAATGCACACTAAATGGTAAGGAATGCAATGGGTTGAGAAAATTCTACCCAATTAATCTTCATATCCAATTTGGAGGTAGAGCAAGATCTAAAACACAGACGTATAGTCTCCCCACTCTACTCTGGCCCCTCAAGAGGGTGATGCTTGACCTCTTGCTCTTAAAACACTTCTAAACATCTAGGCATCCTGTCCCAGAACAAAAATCAAAGTAAGGCCACACACAGCCTTGAGAAAGACCAAGGGCTTTCAGCTTTTCTCCCTCTTCAACTTGTAAAGGCTTGAAGAGGCAGTCAGCATAACCTCTGGGCCCTCCTTAAACTTTGGGGCTCTTCAGCCATGGAATCCAGATCACTCTTCTGGATGTATGCCCAGAGCAGAGCTCTGGCTTCGAATTCTCTGGACAACAGCCACGATAAAGACATTTGCTACTGCCAGCACGTAGAGGGAAACATGGAAAATACAGGAACACAATCAACGTTTCTAAAATACCTCTGCCAGGGGGAATCTTTGTCACCAGCTTCTCAGGAAAGTGGAATTTTGCCCTCCCCTCCCTACTTGGCTAATTATCACCACTGTTGTAGAATTGAAAAGAGCTTCAAGAGATAGAAGGAGAACAGTCTAAAGAGAATCATAGTTCATGAATTTAAGAACAGGGTCTTGATTTGCACTTTATATCCTGTGAGGCTCATGTGTTCCCATGTGCTTAGGAGAAACTTATACAGAGACCAAGTGTGCCTTCTTATAGCACCCTGTTCCATATTATGTGTGACTTTTTATTTTTTTAACTTTTTGGATTTTAGATTCAGAGATTCAGTTTATTCATACTCTTATTTCAATTCCTGGCACACTCTTATGTTTGATCCCATAAAGCCCCTTTCTTAGTTGATTTTAGTTTTCCCCTTCATCTCTCATTCCCTATTCCCATTCCTTACCACTTAGTATACATTCCCTCTAAGATGTTTAATGTATGTCTCTTCATACTCTTGATACATACGTATTTGTGAAAGATATCTAGTAGTGTTTTGTGTATATGCTTTTTCTTTCTTTCCTTTTTTTTTTTTTTTGAGATGGAGTCTTGCTTTATCACCCAGGCTGGAGTGCAGTTGCGAGATCTCGGCTCACTGCAAGCTCCGCCTCCCGGGTTCAAGAGATTCTCCTGCCTCAGTCTCCCGAGTAGCTGGGACTGCAGGCACCCACCACCACGCCCAGCTAATTTTTGTATTTTTAGTAGAGACAGGGTTTCACCATATTGGCCAGGCTGGTCTCAAACTCCTGACATTGTGATCCCCCCGTTTGGGCTTCCCAAAGTGCTGGGATTACAGACGTGAGCCACCGCGCCTGGCCATGTATATGCTTTTAGTTTACGTCATACATAGCGTCTCATTATATTCTTTTATCTCTTTATTCAATGTTATGTTCTGATGTATATTCACTAGTTTATCGCATCTGACAGCTGAATTCTATTTCATCTGCTAATAGACAACTATCGCTCTAACAAATAATGCTGCCGTGTTCATTTTCCTATGTGGCGTCTTACAGGCCTGTGTGAAAATTTCTCAGGCACATTCCCAGGAGAGAGACTACTATATTGCAGGGTACACAGAAACAAATTAATAAAAGCTGCTGGATTACTTTTTGGAAAGATTGTGCCAGCTCCCACTCCTACCAGCCATGTATGTAGGTTCGTGTTTCCCCCAACTTGTTGAAAACTTGAAGTTGTGGAACTTTTAACTTTTGCCAGTTGAATGAGTATTAAATGGTATATTATTGTTGCTTTAATTTTTATGTCTCTTCTTGCTGGTGAGGTTGAGAATCTCTTGATCTAATTGTAGTTCTTCAGGTTTCCCCTTTTTTGCGTTTCTTATTCACATCCTTCACCCATTTTCCTATTTTTTTCTCTAATTGTTAGTAGGAATTGCTTCTATAATCTAAGTATTAATCTCATTTATTTTAAACTTTGAAAATATTTTCCCCTCGTATGGTACACATCTGTTAACACTGTTGATTGTGCCTGTGTTGAACAAAAATCTTTAATGTTTTTGTAGTCAGATCAACAATTTTTGCCTTATAGTCTGTGCTTCTGTTCAATCATTGTGGAAGACAGTGTGGTGATTCCTCAAGGATCTAGAACTAGGAATACCATTTGACCCAGCAATCCCCTTACTGAGTATATACCCAAAGGATTATAAATCATTCTACTATAAAGACATATGCTCACGTATGTTTATTGCAGCACTGTTCACAATAGCAATAGCATTTGCTGTTCACAAAGACTTGGAACCCAAATGCCCATCAATGATAGACCAGATATAGAAAATGTGGCACATATACACCATGGAATACTATGCAGCCATAAAAAAGGATGAGTTCATGTCCTTTGCAGGGACATGGATGACACTGGAAACCATTATTCTCAGCAAACTAACACAAGAACAGAAAACCAAACACCACATGTTCTCACTCATAAGTGGGAGATGAACAATGAGAACACATGGACATGGGGATGGGGCATCACACACCAGGGCCTGGTGGTGGGGGTACTAGGGGAGGGATAGCATTAGGAGAAATACCTAATGTAGATGACAGTTTGATGGGTGCAGCAAACCACCATGGCACGTGTAAACCTATGTAACAAACCTGCACATTCTGCACATGTACCACAGAACTTAAAGTATTAAAAAAAAAAAAAAAAAGGGCCTGGTGCAGTGGCTCATGCCTGTAATCTCAGCACTTTGGGAGGCCGAGGCAGGCAGATCACAAGGTCAGGAGATCAAGACCATCCTGGCTAACACGGTGAAACCCGTCTCTACTAAAAATACTAAAATTAGCCAGGCATGGTGGCGGGCGCCTGTAGTTCCAGCTAGTTGGGAGGCTGAGGCAGGAGAATGGCATGAACCCGGGAGGCAGAGCTTGCAGTGAGCCAAGATCATGCCGCTGCATTCCAGTCCGGGTGACAGTGAGTCTCCGTCTCAAAAAAAAAAAAAAAAAAAAAGTGAATTGTCACAAAGTCACACAGATAGTAAGAGACTGAGAAAAGACCAGGTATTTTTGGAGCTAAAGCTTTGGCCAGGCCTTCCACACTGGTGGTACTAAAAGTGTAGGCCTCAGACCTGTTCACCATAGGCTAGGTAAAGTCTATGTTATTTATGTATACAGAAGCTTTCAATAAAGAATGAAAACCATGACCATTTCAATTAAAAAGTGACAGTCTTAATATTTTTACCTATGCTGTTTGTTCTGATTGTATTTATTTAATGCTAATGTAATGCAACATCCAACAAAAGTATGTAATAAATATATAATAAATATATTTATATTAATTATAATAAAAATTTAAAATGATCTCTAGTTACAAGTGTGAAATTGGGGGCTGGTATCTTGCATGTCTGATTTTTATTTATTTTTTGATAATTATTTTTATTGTATTTTATGAAAGTAGTGGTGGGTGACATTTTCAAAATTAAAAAAAAAAAAGGTTCTTTACCAATGATAATTGAGAAGCACAGATCTAGGCTACATGTCCTTTCTCTATAAAGGTGTCTCTTGCTGGCTTAGGTGCCTGAAGATCTGAAGATGCAAATAGATGAAAAAAAAGTTATGAATCAGTATATCAGCATGCTCAGTTGTCTCAATCATTTTAAGTAGGTGATTTGGTGACAGGCATCTGAGCAAGCCCTTTCTCGCCCAAAAAATAAAAAGCCTCAGAATGGTTCCTTACAGTGTCCCCACCCAGCCCTCTCTGCTACTTTATACCTCAATGGCCCATAGGCCTAAAAGGCAAGAATCTACTGCTGGCTCTGGAAATACCAAGCCAAATGCCTGAGCTCTGAGCTAAGGAAAAGTTGCTACCAATCTTGAAATTCAACAAACTATTGAGCTTGAGTATGACAGTATCTGGACGTTAATTATGAGATTGTTGGCAATGTTAATGAAACTATCTTATTTAGATACTAAAGTACATTGTTTGAACATAGATTGAAGTATTTAAGCCATCAGAACAGCTGATTTGTATAGCAATATTGAGATACATCATCAAATCTGAGAGGAAATATGTAATATTTGTAGGGAGCTACAGAATATTAAAAAAAGTAAGATCAAATCCCGTATCTCAGTAAAAGTTGCATAGGATAGTCTTCTGACAGATCATGTGATGTTGTGATAGAGCAATCCAATGAATTTACAATTTAAAAAATCATCTGGCTATGTTTTTGTGTATGTAATGTTACCATGTTTCAAACACAATTATTAGTACAGCTTGGAGCTAGTTAGCTTTTACATTTGGATTTGTGTACATGTGTGTCACTCGTACAAAGATTTTTTACAGTAGCCCTATTTAGCTAATGGGAAAGAAATGGAAAAATCCAAATATTTAACAGTAGGAGAATATTTAGCAAGCCAGCTTTATAAATGTAATGAAATACTGTAAAACCTTTTATAATAAGTAAGCAGAATATATCAATACATAACAATGTCTCTACAAAAAATATTGAATTTTTTGTATCAAAAATCACAAAATAGAGAAATAGAATACATGTACAAATCACAGCTACATAAAAATATGCTCATGTGTTCAGAAAAATAATTAGAATGCAGCCAGGTAGAATTTATTGTGTATTTTTTAATCTATAAAGATATGATAAAAGAAATTGAAAAGCACATGTTTATACTGCAATTTTGAGAAAATCATACCAATGCACAGACAATTTATGTAAATTTAGAAACTTTCAGAACTCTCAGCTAGTGGCAATAGGTAGCACAGAAAAATAAAAGAAAGTGGGTGTTGCAAAGAGCCATCTGGAGCAGGGCTCAGCAAACCATGGCCTGGGAAAATCCCGCTTGTTGCTTGCTTTCGTAAATAAAGGCTTTTTAGAACATAGGCACACCCATTTGTTTATGCACTATCTGTGACTGCTTTCAAGGTACAAGGGCAAAGTTGAGTATCTGCAACAGAGACCATTTGGCCTGCAAAACCTAAAGTATTTACTGTGTGGTTCTTTACAGAAAAGTGCCAATTCCCAATCTAAATTATGATTGAGATGAATTAGAATCCATTCTCATTTGTGGGATTTCCATTTCAGTAACATATTTGGGAAAGACCCAAACTCCTTCAAATTATGTAAGTGTAAGCCTGCAAGTACAACTGATGGATTACAGGCTCAAGAGGTTTTGGGAAACGACCATGTCACTATTTTCAGAGTTAAGAAATGTCAGAGCACAGATTTTTATTTCTAAGCAAAACAGTCATCCATAAGGATACTAGAGCTATGTGACTTGAATGTGGAGTAGAAATGAACACAGATTGGGTCACCTGGGTCCCTCAAGGATTCCTTTGGAGCTCTCTTTTTTGCAAGGATATTATGGAGGAAGCTGTTTGTCCCTTCATAGTACCATACAGTGCTTTTATGGCAGCATCAAATTAAAAAAAGAAAAGATTGATCTATGAATTTCCTGAAGGTGTCAGAGCAAGGATGAATCTTGGGGGACACTAATAAGCAATCAGCAGGGAGAACTGCACGTTCCACTTCTGGTGACTCTGGAATGCCCCTGCCCATACTCGCAGGCTTTCTGTTTCTTCTGCTGCATCACCCAAGTTCTCCGTACCTTCTCCCTTCATTTTCCATGGAAAGCTTATTTTCTGTCTGTGGCTGCGGGCAAGTGGATTGTTCCAAAATTGATTTATATTTTGTATCTTAGAATAGACCAGGAGAAACTTCATACTTGACTTTGTCCTACAATCTTAAAAAATGTATCAGCCTGCTTCCAGAACAACAATTAACTCTGTTTTGAGGTTGCTTCTGTGGATACAATTTTAATCTTTTCCGGGAGAAATACAATGTATCAGTTCAATACCTGGAGAAGAAAATTAGTAGTTTTTAGTAGTTTCTGGAGTGAGATGAAAGGTATTTTCTGAACTCTTCTTTTTCTCTGATCACTCCTCCACGGGATCGCAGGTAAAATCATATTTGTAACAAGACAGTTTTCTAGCATACTTACTACATACTTAGTATACATTAGAATACAGAACACTTACTAAACAGACATTCAAGCACTCACTGACTGAGATTGAATGGCCCCATAACATGTGCCACTGAAGACGAGAGGAAGAGATCTTTGTAGCGTGGCTTTGGAGTGGGCCTGGAGGTCGTGCTAAGTCAGTGAAGATTGTCTTGACATCCCTTTCTGCCATTTCTGTGCTGTCCTTTTCTTCTTATCCTCTTTCATCAATTTCTTCCCAAAAGCATCTCAACCCAGTAGCTACAGTGATCATCTAAATTCTGGGACTGAAGAATGTTTTCTGATTATGTATGCTAAAGTATCAGTGACTCGGGTATGATACCTCCTAAGGATATTTATATGGATAAGGGAAGATAAGAATCAAGAGGAGAGAGCAATGCTTTACTGAACTGAGTGTATTTCTAATAGTTGCATTTTTAACACGATGGTGCCTCTTGGGAAAGATACTTCTATTTTATGATTGTGAGGAGAGAGGGCTATTAACTGTCCCTCAGATCACACTACACAAATACTCTTAATTCCTCTTCTTCCCCTCCCTTTCTGTGTCCACCTTCCCTAGCTGCTAAAAGCACTTACTCAAGACCCCACAGGGAGACTGTGGTGCAAGATCCAGCTCTCCGCACTCCAAGCATGCAGATTTCAAACTCCACAAATGCTGGAATAGCAAATGCAAGCCAAGACAGCTCAGCCAGCTGGTGTGAGGTCAGGGCTCTGCTTTGCTTTGTCCACCCACACCTTCTGTCTGTAGAGAGACAGAAAGAGTCTGGGATAACTATTGGCAGAATGGATCAGAGGTCATCACTGAGCAGATAATGCTCAAGAGAGAAACTAGTGTAAGGGGCTGGGAGCCAAGGGCTGCCGAGTGAAAGCATGCTAGAGAAAGGGTGATGAGAGTCAGAACTGGTCTTGGACCAGATCCTGCAGTGAAATTATTTTGAGGGACCCTTCCCATTAAACTTTATTGTGCACCCAAGCTGGCAATTCCTCCTTAGTGTCACCACTTACCTGCCCTGACCTGGCCCACACCTTTCTCATCCTCTGCCTTCCAAAAATTCCAGCTCTTGATAACTTTCCACTCTCTCTTTTTTCTTTCTCTTTCTCAGGTCCCACCATTCTATTTTTCTGTGAAAAAATAATCTGTAGAAAAGTTTTCATGAGTAATAACAAATTAATTCATTGACTTTTTAAAAGAAGATAAAGGTAGAATTTCAAAGGAAGATCCATTAGCTCTCCACCAATGTGTGCCTAACATAAGCCCTGACCCTAAGCCAATCTTGCTTTGAGTATCCCTGTGTCTTCCTCTTAAGGATCATTTTAGGGATTAAAACAATTTAGTACTAGAGAAGCTATAAATTGCTTCTCTATGTGTATGTTTATATGGCATTTGCAAATGCCTATAGATACTGAATTTTAAATTTATAAATAACATTTGCATTAAATATATTTTTAGTAACCTTAAGCTGATATATCTATGTGTATGCATATATGGTGCTCTCTCTCTCTCTCTCTCTCTCTCTATATATATATATATATATATATATATATACATATATATAAAAGCTGATGTATATTTAAATATATAAGTATATATATTTAAGCTGATATATATGTGTGTGTATATATACTATATAATATATTAATTAACATTTTGGGGGGTTCTGGATCCTGATCCAGGTTCTCTTAAGTATACAGGTATGCAGATTAGTTTGGAACAGGAGTAGGGAAATACACAAGGAGAAAGAATCAGTGGATTGGCTGCATTTTACCAAAAAAGTCCCCTGGCCCAAGTTTGAGGGAATCAGTTGTATCATTTGCTGTTACATAATAGAGATGGATTTCTGGACAAACTCCATAATAACTGTTTCTTTTCTCTTTGTTACCATTATTCTCTTGGCAGCAACTACCATAATTGTGGGGTGTTTTCCCATGAAGAAGAGAACCTAGAAATTGAGAAAACATTGAGTGAAAATCTGTTTTTCTCTTCCAACAGTGGGAAGAGCTTTCATGTGGGTTAACGTTAACCATGAATCTTGTTCCTATACAAAATATTCACACTTGTACCCATCGAGGGGGATGTTGTAAGCTCTTTTTAGATTTGTTTGTTTAGGTCAGGAGTGGACCAAGCAGTTATGTGAAGGAGAATAAAAAGCTAGACAATAAAGTATTGAGCTTGTTTTATAATAATTATTATAAGGGTCATATAAATCTGCATGAATATAAACATATAACCCCCCCCAAAAGTAATAGAACCAGTAGGTGGCTGAGTAGGGCCTTACAACAGTATCTTCTGACCCTTTCTACTCTATTCCATTGTAAGGAATGGTTTGTGGGTCATTTTTCCTCAGCCTTTGGGCTGGGACACACCAGGTCTCCTGGTTGACTGCATAGTCAGATAACTAGTTCCTTTTAGTGCAGTGGGAAGCAAGGGGGATGTTAGCAAGTTAGACAGTGTGCTTAACATAATTGGAAAATATCACTAGAATAAAAGCAACCTTTGTTGATTTTTCCACATGACCTACAATTTCGGATTGTTATTCTACCTCTTCTCCCATTTCAACCTACAGAATTGTCCTCTCACCGTGACATCCAGTCAATATTGACCTTCATTCTACGCCTGCTGCCCTGATGATTGCACATTAATGAAGCACAAAGAGGAGTTATTACTGTCCATTTATTTTCCATCCCCAAAGATAGTAATAGGACCAGCCTGTCCTCTTCTTAGTAGGTGGAGAAAAAGGCTTATTAAATGTCAAAAATATTTTGAGTACTTCTTGGACAGCTTCAGGAGTCAAACCACCTGCAAAGGATCATCAGGCCTGCCTCCATTGAAAGCTGTCTATTGGGAAGGGACTCTGTCACCCACTCGTGGAACTCATTGAGTTCTGTCATGTGGCTTCTTCGCCAAAAACATGCCTTATGATTCCTCATTAGCACAGCTTCTCTTTCTAAAGCTATTTCCTTTGATGTAGCCCCCCACAACCGTCTACATCTCATTTCAATTTTACAGCCTCTATTCTCTGTCCTTTTTTGCACAGCAGCAAAGGAAATCTTAATTGCTTTGTATTTATAGTCAGTGTCTAGACTGTTGGATTAATTCATGTACCAATTCTGAAATTCATTCAATAAATATTGATTAAAAGAACACTTTTAATACACACTGTTATAAGGATATACACTGTTATAGGGATATACACTGTTATAAGGATACAACAATTGAGTAGGACACTTTGGAAATATATAATGGTGATGAACACACAATATTGTCAATGTAATTAATGCCACTGAATTGTGTATTTTAAAGTGGGCACTATGGAGAATAATATGAAGTTTCTTCAAAAAAACTACAACTAGAATGGCCATGTCATTCAACAATCTCACTCCTGGGAATTTATCCAAAGAAAAGGAAATTATTATTTCAAAGAAACATCTGCATTCTCATGTTTATTGCAGCACTATTCATAATAGCCAAGATATGGAACCAGCCTAGGTGTCCAACAACAAATGAATGGATAAAGGAAATACGGCATATATACACAGTGGAACACCATTCCGCCACAAAAAGGAATAAAATCCTGTCATTCATGGCAATATGGATATAACTGGATGACATTATGTTAAGTAAAATAAGGCAGGTATAGAAAGTTAAACTCCTCATGTTATTTCATATGTGAAAGCTAAAAGAAGTTAATCTAGAAATGAAAAGTAGAATGCAGGATACTAGAGGCTGGGAAGGGTAGGTGGAAGACGGAGTTAGGGAGAAATGTGTTAAAGGATACAAAGTTACAGCCACATAGGAGGAATAGGTTCTAGTGTCCTATACCAGTATAGGATGACTATAGTTAATAACAATATATTATAAGGTTTCAAATAGCACGAAGGAAGATATTAAATGCTCCCAACACACAGAAATGACAAATGTTTGAGATGATGGGCATGCTAATTACCCTGATCTGATCACTATACATTATACATATCAAAACATCACTATGTACCCCATGAATATGTACAACTATTATTTGTCAATTAAAAAATTAAGAAGTTTATGTTCCATATATTTACTGCAATAAGAAAAATGCTTTACCGAAAAAATCAATGAATAAGACAGTCCTGGTCTTCACAGTGCCCAAAGTCTAGTAAGAAAGACAGACCCATGAAATAAAGTATTGTTGGTGAGAATAAGAAAGATGTAAAGGACACGGTGAATGCAAAGGAGGATATTGTGAACTAAATTCACCTTTTTATTTTATTTGTCTTTGTTTTGCTTTTTAGTTAGTGGCATTGGTTAGAGACAGTCTCTTGAAGTGAGGACTCAAAGATGAGCAATTCTTGAGAAACCAGAGGCCCAGTCTCTCTCAAAAACTAGATGCTGTGATTCAGGCAATAACATTTGAATGACAGTAGAAACCTTGGGTAGTTTAGTCCTAAATCCAGTACTTCTTTCTACCATCATTAATTTGTCCTACCCAGGACAGAGACTAGGGACTAGTGAGACCCCTATTTCATAAATAAATAAATAAATAAAATTTATAAAAAAGAGACAGACAGAGGCATCTAGGGTGCAAGATTTAAGGAGGCATTCCCTCTAAGGGACAGGCTGACTTGCATGACCTTGAAAGTGAGCACCTCCTTTAATGTGCTTATTATGATCATCATGGTCCATAGTATCCTTCCTGCAGTTGCCTGTTTCCTTGCCTGCCTCCCTATATGAACTATAAATTGTGCCATGTGCATCTTTTTATCTACCGGGGTTAGAACAAAGTATGGCACATAGAAAACACCCAGGGAATATTTGTTTGCTTTGGGAAACATTTTTAAAATTAAAAAATGCATGGCCACAATCCACTATATCCCCTAGGAACCAAGCTCTTCAGACTCTCTTCTCCTCGGCTTCCATCTCTGTCCTGACAAGCAGAAGTTTGTTCAGGGTTCATGTTCTCTGAAGGCTTCCAAGTAGATACTGTGTCAGTGCCTCTGGAACCCTTCTATTCACCTTTTATCAGGTTTTTTTCCTCCCTGTGATTGATTTTGAATAGTTGCTCTATCTTCAAGTCCACTGTCAAATCCACCATAAATTCCATTCAGATAAATTCTCATTTTAAATATTGTATTTTTTTTTTATCTCTAGAAGCTCCATTGGTTCTATTTGTATCTTCTATTTCTTCACTATGTTTGCATTTTTCTTTACATTCTTGGGCATATGGAATATACTTATAGAAACAATTTCCATGTCCTTGTTCATTAAGTTCATCATCTCTGTTATTTCTGGGTATCTTTCAACGAATCGATGTTTCTCCTAGTCGTGGGTCACATTTTCTTACTTCTTATGGCTGAAAGTGGAAGTCAATCCTCACTATTTTTTTATACACATTTTCAACCTTGTTCTATTAAATTAAACATGACTTTCCCTTGATGACAGACTTGACAGAACTTCCCTCTCATCTTCACCCAGTGGATCATTTTCTCAATATCTTCCTCTCCCAGGACCAGGAAGAGGTGTTAGAAGTGACTTTATCACACTGTTGTTTCTTAGTCATTATTCACCTGAATTTTTTGTTTTGACACACCCAGAATGGACTTCCACTACATAGTCCTTTTCTCTATGATGTATCTCTATGCCTCCAGGAGTCTCTATCTTCCTTTTTAGAAGTTCTTAGCATTGAGTTTATAGTTTCCTTGTCCTATATCCTATTTCCTTTCCTATTTCCTCAAACTATCTTGCCGCTTACTTCAAGCAGAAAGTCAAAGCCAAGTATAAGTTTCTTCAACTCTGTTCATCTCCAAATTTCATTTCTCTGTACATTTGCTAATATTTTCTTCCCTTCCCTGTCTCCTTGTGGAATGTGACCACTCTTAGGAATAACCTTATTTCCTCCTTCTATGCACTTGAGTATATCCCCATGGATTCTCCTAAGCATTGCTCCTATAAACATGCTCCCTTCTTCTTTTTCTTCTACTTGCCCATGGATAATGAATCCCTCAAACAGACTTATGCTTTGTTCTTGGTATATTAATAATAGCCATCATAAAGTGTGTCTTGATTCATGCCTTATACTTTCTTAGGTGCTTTTCCTCTTTTCTCTCTTGTACTGGGTACATCTTTGATTCCAGAAAGTTAATTTTGATACTTCACTTCCAGCTGTGGTATACCAGCTTATTGGGCCAAGCTTCCCATCAAGCACTAGTAGAAAATCTGGACAAAATACATTTTAAAAAGTCTGTCGAAAGGCTTTGGAGAACAATAAAGGACTTGATTGGCCAAGATCCTGGAAATAAGAGATCCCTGAGAGGTGAGTCCAATACCGAATGCCTCTTTTTCCTGCTGGCATCTGCTGACTCTAAAGAAATAGCGGAGAGACTAAGAAGCAGCTAGAGTTCAGAGCCCACTTAGAAGGAGGGGCTCTGATAAATATACTACAGAATTTTAGCTGGGCTTCTGCAGGGCCAGACCAGATCAGATCTCACAAAGATTGGAATATACCTTCAAGTCATCTCAACTCAGGATTGAATTAACTGCTTGGCAGTTTAACTGCTTGGCAGAAGTAAGCATGGACTCTCTTTTGGAAGAGATAATATCATTTGAAGTCTAGCCATTTGTCACTATTCTCACTGCTACTCCCTAGTGGGTCCACATCTCCCATCCCCTGGACTAAGGCAAGAACCTAACAACTGATCTCCACACTTACCATCCTGCCATCCTGATGTTCTTCTGTTCACTCGATACAGCATCCAGTGTGTTCTTTCTAAAACACACAAAAAATCCTCTTTCCTAAATTTAATTTCTTTCCTAAAGTTAATTAGCTTTTATGAAGCAATATAGAACCTAATAGAACAGAGCCTCCAATTTTTTTAAATGGTTGACAGTGGTATCCATGATCAGACTCCCGTCCACCTTTCTGCCCCATCTCTTTTCTTTTTCTTTGGCTCTCTCTTATCCAAACATAGTGAACTTGAAAAAAAAGTCTGTCTTGAACCTCTGGATGTTCCCACTTGCTCTCCTTCTGCAGGGAACATTCTCACTTTCTGAATCCTCTCGTTATTAACCCCTACTAACTCTTCACACCTCCACCTGGCATTGACCTTCTCATTCTTGTGCCAGGTTAG
Source organism: Pongo pygmaeus (assembly GCF_028885625.2). Taxonomy (NCBI): domain Eukaryota; kingdom Metazoa; phylum Chordata; class Mammalia; order Primates; family Hominidae; genus Pongo; species Pongo pygmaeus. Next base: position 81,295,999 of record NC_072373.2, on the reverse strand, counting down.
GGTTTCCTGCTGTGTGTCTCACAGATCTCTGTACCTCTTCACTTGTAACACTCATTTTATTGTTTTTGCTTGTTTATTCATTTTTCTTTTAAAATCCATTGAACATCATGGTTTTCTTTTGCTTTTTTATTTTTTAATATCTGTCTTACCTACCAGACACAGCTTCTGTGGTGGCAGAAGGACCAGCTACATAATTTGCAGGACCCAGTATGAGGTAAAAATGTGGGGCCATATGCTCTAAAATGATTAAGAGTTTCAAGAAAGTGAGAGCAGCATTAAATCAATCATATTCCACCTGTTTCAAGCAGAGGTTCCTGTGTGAATGCACATTTTATACCCATGAAACTGGCCTGTGGTGCAGGCAGACATGTTAAGGAGGTAGTGGGGTGTGGATATCAAGAAAAGGCTGAAGTTTTTCAGAGTCGCTGAGAGTAAATCCTTCTTTCTCATATTCACTTGATAGATCTTTATTTGGTGTTTTTAAGTGTCAGGCACAGTACTAGCTGCTGGGGTTCCAGATCTATTTGACATTTCTGCCTACACCCTTTAGTGAGAAAACTGAGGCAATAAATTCACAATCCCATACATGTACCCATTGCTTTCTTTATTCCTTCCCATCCTATGGAAAGGGTTTCATGCCTAACATGCCAGACCAATTCCCTGTGGTTTGGGTCCCATGCTTTGCTATGTCCCATGCTTTCCCATTTCCTTCTTCTAGGTCCTCAAACTTTTCAATGGGTGTTTTTCTTCTGGCATAAAAATATTTCATATCTTTCCAATCTTAAAAAATGAATAAAAACAAACAAAACTTTCTTTGACCACCGTGTCCTTCTATAGCTACCATCCTATGACTCCACATCCCTTCATAGACAAGTGTCCGAAGAGTAATCTACCCTACTTTCACACAGCAATGCCTCTCACTACATACAAGCTTTAACACACTACAGTCAAGCTCCTACCCCTCCTCCTTTCATTCCATGATGCATTTTGGCAGAAGTCAGCAAGTTTTGCTAAATTCAGCATACGATTTTGGGTTCTTATCTTACTGCATTTAAACATAGTCGCTTGCTTCCTCCTGCCTGAAGTTCTATCTTTCTTTGACTTCTGAGAACAACATTTCATTGTGTTTTTCCTTCCTTTCTCTCAAATCCAATTTTCTCTGCCTGTCTCCTTTCACTTCAACTATTATTTCCACATTAATGAGTCCCTTTCTTTTCCCCTCCCCTCTCTTTCTTTCCCTTCCTTCCTTTTCCTTCTCTTTTCTTAGCTTCCCTTCCAATCCACAGGTGTTAATTCCAGGAGCACTCCCTCATAAACCTCCTGCATACTAATCTATGCCTCAGAGTCTGTTTCCTGGGGAACCCAGTCTGCAATAGTCATCCTAAATATCTCAATGTCATATGTTCCCCTCATCCAGTTAAATACCAAGCTATAGATATCAAGCCTTATAGTATCTATAAATCTATTTTTTCCTTAATAAATTTGTTTTCTTCTGTTTCTCTCTCTGACACTACTACATTTAGACTCTCATTAATTCTCAATGGCACTATTTCCACCTGTTCTCCTTGCCTCTGATCTGTCTCTCTCCCAATTTATCCCTCAAGGCTACTCCCAGCAGGATTTTTCCAGAATATAGATGCAATCTAGCAAATTATTCACTTCATAAGGACTTTCAATAGCTTCGATGTCTGGCATTCATTTACACATTCAGTCAGTCAGTCAACACTTACTGAATATTCACCATGTTCCAGGCACTGTAATAAGTTCTGGGGATACAAAGTTAATGAAACAGAATCTCTGTCCTCATGGAGCTTATAGCAAAGGGGATGTTATCAACCAAGATGTGTAAGGTAAAGAAGCAGGAGCACAGAGGACTAACAATCTGGTGAAGAAAAAAGACATGAATCAAGTAATCAATTATTTAGGTAAATGCCAATAACATCTGTGATAAGTTCCACCAAAAAAGGTTCATTGTGCAATAAGCACTTACAAGAAGGTTTGACACAATCACAGGGGCAAGAGAGGAATTCCAAAAGAAATGGCTTGGGGATAAAATTTAAATGCTTCTTCATATTCTGATCCCAATCTCCCTTTATAGCTTTATCTTCCAAAAATTCACCCCATCTCACCTATGACATCCACATACCCTCTAGGCAAGTTGTATAGAGACTTCTGCATGTTCACATCATCAGCCTTGTTTATAATGCTCCCTGTGCTGGAATTTCCTCTCTTACCTTGTTGATGAAGCTATCTCCTACCCATTCGATAAAAATCGGTGTAGTGATTACTTTCTCTAGGAAACATTTCCTAATCCCTCAGTATGATTTTGATGTTTCTCTGTTGTTCTTTAGCAATATACTTTCTTAATATTCATATCTGTAGCAATTTTAACATGACACTTAATGCTATGTATCACAACCTTCAACTTATTTTAAGTTTCTTGAGAAACAGGAACATGTTTGTCTTTACTATCTCCATGCCTAACATGGACATGGGACATGACACAACATAGCATAAAATTTATGACAAATAAATAAAATGAAGGAATGAAAGAATGAATGGAGTTTGCATACATATAAGACCTCACATGTCTCTTTATAAGCATAATGTGAAACTTAACACTAAATTATTTCTACATCAAGTACAATAAATAAAGACTTTTAAATAAGCAGGTTTCAGGCATCCTTTAAGCTTTTAACTGAGAAGTGATTGTGTAGTATTAGATTCAGTTTAGTCATTTAGATGAGCTACTAAAAAAGATGAGCTAGCCGTTTTCCAGTCTGACTGTCTTGGTCACCTTATCTGATGGTTTATTTGATGATTCTCTTCATTTCCAGGCAGTGTATCAGCCAGCAGTTAATCCAGGGATTTACTGTGATAGAGTCAGAGTTCAAATAGTGTATTCATGTTTCCATGTTCTATGGAGCACAGCTTAATGGGATGCCAGCTGTTACAGTCCATCCACAAAATGATGTTTATTCCAAGTGAAAAAGAAAGACAGTCTATGTAACACTTGGTTTTTAGTTAGAAAGGAATTGGAAATAAACAGAATTTTCTAAATCAAATTGTCAAACTAATGTAAATAAAATAACTCACTCTGAATGGAATTCACCCAAGAATTTTGAAGGAATTCAAAGGTGACACTGCAAAACTATGGCTATTCTCCAATATTCATTACCAGTGGCTACTACAGCAGAAGATCGTCAACATAGCTCCCATCTTTGGGCTATTTTCCAGCAAGAGACTGAATAGTTGTCTCACTTTCATATTGAGCAAGGACATGGAATCTCTGACAAATGAGGAAGACTTTGAACACTTAAGCAAGCATAACCTCCTGAGAGAATAAGTCTGTTTTCTGTCCAGGAAAATCTTGGCTAGCTAATTTACTTGAATTTTTTTGGATGATAAATTCAAAAACAGAAAAAGAATAACCAAAGGGGCTATTATTATTAAACTTTGTAAACAAAGCACTTTTACAGTTTTAAATTTTAAATTCTAAATCATTGATTTCTCATATTAAATTAGTTGTAAGCTATTTAATTTAATCAAATAATTTATTAAATTATTATTTAATCATTCTAAATTAAAACAATTGGTATTGTTGGAGGAGCTTAGGGAAAGTGGACAATTACACAATGTTTAAAGGTTGCACTCCTCTTCTTTGGTCCAGTGGTAAGCAAAGATCTCCACCTGGATATTCCAAAAACATCTTAACTCCACATGTCCTGAGGTAGCTCATTATCTTCCTCTCCAAACCTGTTCTTCCTTCTTCCTATAAAATGTTGGTTAGTAGTGCCACTACTTTATCCACCAACATAAAAAAAAATCACCCAAAATCTTTATTTTGGAGAGAAAGATCTTGCTAAACCATAAGTCTAATCATATCTCTTCCCTAATTAAACTTTTTAGTTGTTGTTCATTGTTGATAGAATAAAGTCCAAATTCTTTAGTGTGGCATAAAAGGGTCTTCAACATTTGAGGTCCCTCTTTCCAGCCACATCTGCTGCCAGTCTTCTCCAGCGTTAAAATGTTGTTTTTAAAATAAACTTGGTATGTTCTTTTTTCCTTCCAAAATTTTATACATGTGGCTTCCTCTGCCCAGCATGTCCTTTATCCCTTTCTCCTACTAACAAATTCTCATCATCTTTCAAAGTCCAGTTAAGATATTAACTCTTCCATTAACCCTTCTCTGCCTCAATATTAACTTCAATGATCCTTAAGCAAAACCTTTCTTCTCTAGCTAAATACATAGAACTATAACTCAAACATTGGTCTAAAATTAAAATGCTAATGGGAGACTTAAGAGAAAAGTGACAGAATTGAGGGGGCCTCATGACCTTTGAATAGGTCACATTATCCAATCAATTTCATTCTAATATACTCACGTACAGACGGGCAGCTTTCCTACAACCCCAAAAAGAGATGACTCAGGAGGCAAAGGTAGGGCACCAAAGTTATGAGCTCTAGATCCAGGCCGACTGGGATTATAAAGACTCAAATACAGAGCAAAATGAATATGCTAACATGTATTTATTTCATGTAATAAATGTATCCCAAAATTTAAGATAAGTAAAAAGTTAGGCTGGGTGCAGTGGCTCATGCCTGTAATCCCAGCACTTTGGGAGGCCGAGGCAGGCAGATCACCAGGTCAGGAGTTCAAGACCAGCCTGGCCAACATGGTGAAACCCCGTCTCTACTAAAAATACAAAACTTAACTGGACATAGTGGCACGTGTCTGTAATCCCAGCTACTTGAGATGCTGAGGCAGGAGAATTGCTTGCGCCCAGAAGGCAGAGGTTGCAGTTAGCTGAGATCATGCCACTGCTGCACTCCAGCCTGGGCAACAGAGCAAGACTCCATCTTGGGAAAGAAAATCAGCTACATGAAAATTTTTTTTTTCTTTTTTTTTTTTTTGTGAGTTATTTTCCATCTGTATATTTTCTTTTTTTTCTTTTATTATTATTATTATTATAGTTTAGGTTTTATGGTACATGTGCGCAATGTGCAGGTAAGTTACATATGTATACATGTGCCATGCTGGTGCGCTGCACCCACCAACTCGTCATCTAGCATTAGGTATATCTCCCAGTGCTATCCCTCCCCCCTCCCCCCACCCCACAACAGGCCCCAAAGTGTGATGTTCCCCTTCCTGTGTCCATGTGTTCTCATTGTTCAATTCCCACCTATGAGTGAGAATATGCGGTGTTTGGTTTTTTGTTCTTGCGATAGTTTACTGAGAATGATGATTTCCAATTTCATCCATGTCCCTACAAAGGACATGAACTCATCATTTTTTATGGCTGCATAGTATTCCATGGTGTATATGTGCCACATTTTCTTAATCCAGTCTATCATTGTTGGACATCTGGGTTGGTTCCAAGTCTTTGCTATTGTGAATAATGCGGCAACAAACATACGTGTGCATGTGTCTTTATAGCAGCATGATTTATAGTCCTTTGGGTATATACCCAGTAATGGGATGGCTGGATCAAATGGAATTTCTAGTTCTAGATCCCTGAGGAATCGCCACACTGACTTCCACAAGGGTTGAACTAGTTTACAGTCCCACCAACAGTGTAAAAGTGTTCCTATTTCTCCACATCCTCTCCAGCACCTGTTGTTTCCTGACTTTTTAATGATTGCCATTCTAACTGGTGTGAGATGGTATCTCATTGTGGTTTTGATTTGCATTTCTCTGATGGCCAGTGATGGTGAGCATTTTTTCATGTGTTTTTTGGCTGCATAAATGTCTTCTTTTGAGAAGTGTCTGTTCATGTCCTTCGCCCACTTTTTGATGGGGTTGTTTGTTTTTTTCTTGTAAATTTGTTGGAGTTCATTGTAGATTCTGGATATTAGCCCTTTGTCAGATGAGTAGGTTGCGAAAATTTTCTCCCATTTTGTAGGTTGCCTGTTCACTCTGATGGTAGTTTCCTTTGTTGTGCAGAAGCTCTTTAGTTTAATTAGATCCCATTTGTCAATTTTGGCTTTTGTTGCCATTGCTTTTGGTGTTTTCGACATGAAGTCCTTGCCCATGCCTATGTCCTGAATGGTAATGCCTAGGTTTTCTTCTAGGGTATTTTGTGCTGTGTGACTCTCTTCTTTCTAGGTCCATAGGTGAAGGAAAGTAAGAAAGATGGCAATACAGGAAACGAACTAATATTTAAAGAATACTAGTATCTCTCTGTGCCATTTATGCCTACCTCATTTCATTTAACCTTCAAAAGCATATGATTATGTAGATGCTGTAATGTTATTTCAATTTTACAGAGGAGTAAATTGAGGCACAATAATGATAAGATATTTAGCCTTGGCTGGGCATGGTGGCTCACGTTTGTAATCCTCACACTTTGGAAGGCCAAGGCAGGTGGATTGCTTGGCCCAGGAGTTCAAGAGCAGCCTGGACAAAAAGGAGAAACCCCATCTCTTAAAAAAAATGAAAAAATTATCCAGTTGTGGTGGCTCACACCTGTGGTCCCAGCTACTTGGGAGGCTGAGGCAGGAGGATCACTTGAGCCTGAGAATTAGAGACTGCAGTGAGCCAAGATCGCACCACTGCATTCCAGCCTGGGTGACAGAGGAAGAACCTGTCTCAAAATAAAAAAAAATAATAAAAATATTAAAAAATCACCCTCATTTCCATGGCCAGTAATAAAAAGAGAAACAGAAATTTTAATACAGGAATGATTACTGTACTTCTTTTTGGGAATTGTGGTAAGCTGGCATTTCAGAGCAGGCATGTAACCCCTTCTGCCCAATGACACAGGAGGGAAAGTCTATTGCTGGGTAGGGGTGGGTCTTTAGAGAAAGGCTTCATGTTACACATCCTTCACCAGAGCATTTTCTTCTGAAAATCCTTTGTAGCAGATTCTGTTAGATTCAGGTAACAGGCAATTATGTGCTTCAAGAGAGAGTGCCTCTCCCAGGCAGTGGACCTGATTGGCACACCAACTGGGGTAATTCATGTTTCCAGGGATTAATTTAAGAATGGGCATGTAAGACTACTTTAACCAAAGAGACATGAGGGGAAGTCTGCTTGGAAGGAGGTAGCAGTCCAGAAAAAGATTTTGTTTTGCTTTACGAAAAGGAAGCAGGAGGAGAAAGTATTATTTTTTGTCTTTAGATTTACCATGAGCATGTGATGCTTAGTGCTATGGCAGCCATCTTGGTACCCTGAGAAGAGTCACCCTAAGAGAATATGCCAGCATTCTAGGAAAAGCAGGGTGGGGATGGAGAAAAAATCCAGGGCCTGGATGACATTGCTGAGCTGCTGAGTTAACCTAGAACTATCCTAACTCAAGATTTCTCTTTATAAGGTAATATATTTCCTTATATTTAGATAATTTTAAATTTGATTTTTGGTTACCCTGCCTGAAATGTGGTGACTGATAAGGCTCTTCAATTTCAGGTTTGTTGATAGGGGTTTCTTTTTCCTGGTATAATATATGATATGTGAATACGTGTCTGTGCATGTATGTGCTTAAGGGATAAAGGAAGGAGAAAGGTGTCTCTATTCATCCTTAGAAAGTTAGAAGTTTAGTGCAAATTTTAAAAGTATAAAGGAAAACTGCAGATTAGTTTTGAAAATAAGAAATTAAGAACAGGGAAAGGACAAGTGTTACGCAGCAGAATGGACATATGCTCAGGAAGGGTGTGTGTGTGTGTGTGTGTTTGTGTCTGTGTCTGTGTGTGCATGTGTGAGTGTGCATATGTGTGTTCCCTATTTCTCCATATGTTTTATTTTCATTAACTGTTCAAAAGACTAAAAAGGCTTACACTGAAGTTATTGTGTAGTTTTCTGTGAGGTTCATGGTTAGGGCAAAATTCAAAGGCAATAGGAACTTTCAAGCACAAAGAGCTTCAAACGGTGTCCTCTTTCATGCTTAAAGCCAACTTACCTCTCCCTTGGAGCAGAAAAAGCAAGTAGAAGATGTCAGAATTGAGGAAACCCCAGAGTAGACATTTGTTGGTTATCTGTCAAGTAGTCCCCTTACCCTCTTTCCAGCTGTCTTTGATTTGCTCTTAAAAATTCCTGTATTTCCAGGAAAACTGAATTTTCTCTCTGCTTCCTATTTAGAGCACATATTGCCAAGGTTAAGCTGATAACCACATTTTACCCTCCAGCTATGATGATTGTTAAGGGGTGTGTTTGTTGCCAAAGCTGGTCCAATCAGACTAACTTTCAGAATGATTGTTGGGAATCCAGTGCAAACACTCTTGCTACATGAGATGCCATGTAGCCCTGAGATTCTGGCAGCCATCTTGGGACCAGCCTCAAGATGAAATGGATATCAAAATTGGGTCCTTGGGTGACATTGTTGAAGTACTAAAGGAAACTTTACCTGAAGCTAGTCCCACTTCTGGAATTTTTAATTTCATGACCCAATACATATCATGTATTTTTAAGCTAATTTGAAATTTTGAATTTTTTTTTTGGTCATTTACAGCCCAAAGCCTCCTCTGTGATGCAATCTGTTGGAATCATCTAGTGCTTTCCTCTCATTTTACAAATAAGAAAATGAGGCCCTAGAGGGAACTTACTTGCCCAAGGTCAAACAGTACATAGTTAAAGATCTGCTACAGGAAGAAAAGTTTCCTGACTCCAGTCTGTTCTTTTCTCATAAACTTTTCCTCCCACATGTGTATAGAGAGTGGTGATATTTTCTAGCCAGGCAGAAATTAGCGGAATGCCAGGCAACCTTTTACCTACAAGCTAGTTTAAAAAAAAGTATTTATGTGGCTATTGGGATTTCTTGGATGCGCTGCATTAAGTAATTTGGGGGTATATGAAATGAAATCATACTGGGCCATTCTGCTTTTCTGACCTCTCCTTAAGACTATTTGTATTTGCACTACAGAATCTCTCTTGCAGGACTAACACAGGCATGTGGAGAATTTCTCAGAGTATTTCCACAGCAACCAACCGGCATGAAGAATACTTTGCTGAAACATGGGGCTCAGAAGCAGGTATAGAGCTCCAAATCTGACTCTTCCCCACCAATTGCATGTTTGCCTTACTTGTATACATCTCTGTGTGTGTATATGTATGTATGTGCATGTGTAAGTGGTATGTACACAACAATATAGTTTGGGAAGCTTTGTAACTAATCCAACTTTACTTACCGTTTCCTTTTTTTCTTTTTCATTGAGAAGGATCTTAGCACCTCTTGCTCACGTACTCTGTATTTCTCTCACTCTTACCCTCTCTTCCTTCATCCCTCCCTAACTCACCTCCTCTCTACTTCCTATGCATCCACTTCACTATGGAAATGTTTTCAAGTTCCACCCTCTTGACCGTTATTTCAAAGGAGAAAAATCCTCCATTTCAGCTAAGTGTGTGCCATGCATAGTGGTTACTATGGAAATACTCAAAGGAAATACCTGAAAAGAGATATCAAATTGAAAAACAATATTTTCTTCAACCAAGGTGTATGGAAATGAAATGGGTTACTTTATAAAGCAGTATATTAGCTGTCACTGGAAGTGTGTAGCATAAAGTTTAGACTATGTAATATTTTAGAACCACACCAGCAAAATGCCTACAGATAGGAATCCTACATGCCTTTTCATCATAAGGCATTCTCCCTAGGCTTTTTTCCCCCATCTTATTCTCAGAAAATTAATAACCTTCCCTATTTCCCCAAAGCACTGAAATATAAACTATTTTTTTTATTGATGGATGTATTCAACAATATTTGTTGAGTACCTACTATGTACCAGGCATTGTGCTAGGCCCTGAGGCCACAAACGGAGGATAAATATTAAATTCCTGATAAATGCCTGCCCCCCCGGAGAGAGAAGGAAGAAATGGGAATTGTGACGTTAAGAAGGTAATGTTTTGTCTTTTGAAAAAATAGCTCTGAAGCAAATGTGAAAAAGTTAGCATTTTTAAATTTTGGTTGTTGATTACGTGAGTGCTTTTTATATTATTCTTGGTTCTCTTTTGCATTTTTCAATTAAAAATAGCTTATAAATAAAAGGGATTTTGTGACATTCATGTAAGGGGAAAACTGAAACATGTCTGAAGAATTTAGAAATATAGAGGTCTTTGGAGAGCCTAGTAAGAGCTGGATCTGGAAAATGACAGGAGTGAGCATGAGACTAAAGTGTGCTGAGGAGAGAGGGGTAGAGGGGAGGAAAGGGGGAAGTGAGTTTGGACCTTAGAAAGAAAGGCGGGAAGAGGGATGTGGGTTGAGGTGTATGCTCTTCATTGGGTAAGACTTGAGCATTTTCAACACTAATAGAAAGGATTCAATTGAGATGTAGGGTCTAAATATGTAAGAGAAGGAAGGGGAAATTGTTCACAAGAAGATAAAGCAGAAGGGTCCAAAGCACAGAGAGAGGGACCAACGGCAGACAGGATGGACAACTTCTTTTCCTACAGTGGAAAGGAGCAACATTAGGTTCTGATGTAGGTAAGTTTGTAGTCTTTATGGTTGAAAATTGAGGGTATTATTGATGGTTTCTTAAAGTAAATACAAGCACATACACATGCACACATACTCACATATATATATGTATATATAGAAAACTATGTAGAAGTCAGCCGGGCACAGTGACTTATGCCTGTAATCCTACCATTTTGGGAGGCCAAGATGGGTGGATTGCCTGAGCTCAGGAGTTCAAGACCAGCCTGGGCAACATGGTGAAACACCGTCTCTATTAAAATACAAAAAAAAAAAAAAAAAAAAAATCAGCCGGGTGTAGCGGCGGATGCCTATAATCCCAGCTACGTGGGAGGCTGAGGCACAAGAATTGCTTGAACCTGGGAGGCGGAGGTTGCAGTGAGCTGAGACCGTGCCACTGCACTCCAGTCTGGGGAACAAAGTGGAACTCTGTTTCAAAAAAAAAAAAAAAAAAAAAAGAAAAGAAAAGAAAAGAAAAAGGAAAAATAAAACTATGTAGAAGTCAGAGATCATCACGGTAGCTTAGTTCATTTGCTCCTTATTGCTAAAGTGACATCAAAATGCCACCTAGCTACTGAAGTCTGGTTTTCCTTGACTTCTATCCATGCCAGGAACCCTAGTTACTGCTGTAGCCTGTTTTTTTTTTTTTTTTTTGTCTTTATCATCCAAACATTTTCTTCATCTCTAAACCACTGTCCTGACGCAGGGCATCTTCATTGCTCATCTAGATTATTTCAACAGTTTTCTAACATGCCTTTCTATTTCCAATACAGTTTCCATACTGCAACAAGAATTTTATTGCTAAAACACAATTCTATTAATGAAATTTCCATAACTAAAACTGTTCCATGGCTTTTTACTTTCTTTGAGATGAAAGGTTGCCTCCTAAAACCAACCTACAAGACACTTTGTAATCTGGACCCAACCTGTCTCTCTCATCGTTCCTCATTGCAGATCCTCTCTCTAAATCAGACTGAAATTGTTCATCATTCCTTACATTTCACTATGCACTTTCTTGTTTGTGGGCTTTTGTGTTTGTTGTTCCCTCCAACTAGTTTATATCCTCTTACTTCCTAACCTTCACTTGGATGACTGCTAATGTCTTCCTCAGTTCTCTTCTTAAATGTTATTCTTCCAGAAACTTCTCCTGATGCCCCAGGACTGCAATGGCTGCCTCTCAAACGGGCATCAAAATCATCCTGGCCACACCCTATCATAGCATTCCTCTATCTTTATCACACACACACACACACACACACACACACACATCTCTCTCCCTGAAGAGAGAGAGAGAGACACAAAGAGATATGTCAATATATTGTGTTCCCATCATTCTCTGCTCATCTCTGCTTAGCCTGTAACACACTAGGTACAAGAATGGTCACTTGCTCTATGTTGTCAATCAGACTGCAACAAGAATTATATTGCTAAAATGCAGTATCCACAATTTACCACTGTGTTCCCAATATCTTGCACATCTTTATTATATATAGAATATATAAACATATATTTAATATACATTTATGTAAAAATATATTTGATATATAAATTTATATACTTATATGTAAATATATTTACATATCATAAAGATGTGCTCTCTCTATATATATGTATATATACACACAGAGAGAGAGAAAGCCTATGTTATATTTACCACTGTGTGTTATATTTACCACTATGTATGTTATACCACTGTATGTTATATGATATACCACTGTATGTTATATTTATCACTGTATCACCAACGTCTTGCACAGTATCTGGCTTATAATGAGCATTTTAAAAATTGTCAACTAAATGAATGAATAAATAAATACATTTTTTATAAAAACTAAAACAGTCACTCAGGATGATCAAAGGTCTTTCCATCACCAAATAAATAAGTGGTAAATCTGAAACCTGAGCTCTCTCCCCTTCTCCTCTCCTGTCTGTCTCCTCTCTTCTCTTCTCCTAATACTGTCTTACCCTAGGAGATGTCATCCACATGGCTAGCCATCTATATGGTGATGACTTACAAATGTGTATTTTCAGCCCACAGCTCTCTTTCGGACCTCTGAAGTCACACCTAGTGGTCTAGTCAACATTTCCTCTTGGAGAGATTGTAGAGATTTCAATCTTAACACCATGTGACTAATTCAGTCTCTATGTTCAAAGCCTCATAAGAAAGAATGACTGGTTGACCCGACATGGACCAAGTGACCATTCTTGTTCCCAGTGTGTTGTGGGCTAAGAAGAGATGGGCACAGAATGATGGGAACGCAGAGTGAAAGGGCCCAACTCTACCAGGAGGGGTAGATAAAAACTTCTGAAGAAATTATACAAAAATAGAATACTTACAACAGAATTCTCAACATCATTTTTCCCTGTTTGAATCCAGGAAGTCAGCAGTTGGTCACCTAAGAGCACTAACCCCTCCCTGGTTTGAAGATGTTCCTGACTTTAAATACAAACATCTGATATTCCAACTTAGACTCCTTCACAAGAACTAGACTGTCATCCTACTTTGGCTTCCAGCTCAGTCCCTCTGCTACAAGTCCTGACTCCAGAACTCTGTGGGATAATAAAATACAAGATCATAGCTTGAAAACAGAGTGTGCATCTGGTGTGGATTGTTGTTTTGGCTTAATTAGGACTTGCCATTTCCTGAATTCCTGTAATCTCATTTGATGAATTGTGTTGGTTACTTGCTCTGCAGGCTTTGAGCATGTGGCACATATCAGAGGAAATGAATTCCCCTTTCTTCTTTGAAAATCATCTTCTGGTACATTAAAAAAAGAAAGCAAATGTTTTTGCATTTCTTTAGCTGTCCATAGAATTACCAGTGCTGTGATAGACATTTACTTCTCTGGAGGAAGAAGGGCTTGGGTCCAGTGCATTCAGCTACACATTCAATTCAACAGGTTCTAATGTGCACCTACATGTGCAAGGCACAGTGGAAGTTACAGAGATGAGTAAAACATTCTTACTCTCCCAGGATTTCTCAAGCCAATTCAGGAGACAGATCCACTGACAAGTAACTAAAATGCAAGGCAGACTAGATAAAAGCTATAATAGAGATAATCATCCCTTTCATTTACTTATCTCAGTTTAGTTTACAAAGAGCTTCCATACACATTACCTCATTTGATCCTCACAATGGCCCTGTGAGATAGGTGTTATTATCTTCATTTTAGAGTTATGGAAAACCAAGATTCAGAGAGAGTAAATATCTTGCCTACATTCTCATAGATAGTAGTTGGCATATAGATCTTTTGAATCCCAGTCCAGTACCATGGAAGGTCATAGGAGGGAGAGAATAACTTCAGCAGAAGCAATAAGAGAAAGTCTCATGGAGGAGGTAGGGTCTGGGTTGGGCCTCTTCCTTCTGGAATCAAAGTGAAATGGAAAGTAATTCCAAAGAGAGAATAAATATATGAGTAAAGAAATCTTATTGATGTGGAGGTGGGAGAAGAATACTAAGTAGTTTTGGTGTCTATGACTTGCTGGTTGATATCATCAAAATCCATGGAACAGATACAACTTGAGCACTATATTATGTACTTGATTTGATTTTAGAAAACTGTTTTAATTCTCAAGGATTACTCAGCCAGGGGAAAAACATACACACAAAACAAAAGAGTCTAACACGAGAGAATATCTAAGTAGTAGCCCTATTGCAAAGTACAGAAAAATGCCTTAGGAGTAGGGTTTTATTTTTATTTATTTATATTTCATTTTACCATTATATTGATTGACTGCAGGGAAGGTAGTTTTATTATAAATGTGGAAATATTAAATTGCTGTAAACAAATCAGTGTTTTAGGGAGACAGACAGAGTTGGGGCTGAGAATGAGAAAATGTTGAAAAGCTCTGAGTGAGTCAGGGCTCCCACGCTCCGTGGCCAATGAGTGTTCTCACGGTGGGTGTGGACTAATGATGCTGCCTAGCAATGCTTATTGGGCTTGAAGAGGGATTGGAGGATTTAAGGAAGATGAGGTGAGCCCTCTGTGTGAGGTGCTGAGCCACGCTGACTCATCCCACGCCAAAAGAAACAACCCCATTGGAAGAAGGGAAGAGAGAAAGTGGAGGAAGATTGAGCCTCTGGTGCCCAGGCAGGCAGAAGTGCAGCAGCTGGCTCTCCACCGAGTCTAATGTCTTCCTGGCAGGATGCTGGCACACAGAACAACATGATTTCACTTAATTCTCACACCAAGTCTTGAAATACATTAAATGGGTATCATAAATGCATCTACAAGTAGCAAACACTCTTAAAGGAGTTAAATAACCTACTCAGAGTCACACTTAATACCGTGACTGTTGAATTCTGTCAGAACCAGAATTCAAAACTAGATCTATTTGATCTATTTGTTAATACATATCAACTGTGTGTTAACAGAGTATCTACTTTATATTCACTTTTATCACAATTCATTAGTTTAATAAATAGTGTGGCAGACATGCTATGTCCAAATTCACAAAGTTGGGAGAAATTACAAAAAGTGTTGTAATCAGATTTGGGGAACTCAGTATGTGCATGTATGTGTGTATATTTGTCGAGGGGGTGTGAATAGAGAGCAGGACCTAGGGGAGTATGTTTAGATAAAGAAGAGTTTTATTTTGTTTTAAAATGAAAGATAATAGGCTAGGTGTGATGGCTCATGCCTGCAGTCCCAGCACTCTGGCAAGCTGAGGTGGGTAGATCACTTGAGCCCAGGAGTTGAAGACCAGACTTGGTAACATGGTGCAACCTTCTCTTTACAAAAAATACAAAAATTAGCAGAGTGTGGTGGCATGTACCTATTTCCCCAGCTACTTGGGGTCAGGTGCTGGGGTGAGAGGATTGCTTGAGCCCAGGAGGTCAAGGCTGCAGTAAGCCATGATCCACGCCACTGCATTCCAGCCTGGGTGACAGATAAAGACTCTGTCAAAAAAAAAAAAAAAAAAAAAAAAAGAAAAGAAAAGAAAAAGGAAAAAGAAAGAAAGATACCAGAGCACATTTTTGTCCTCAGGGGAATAGGCAAAGGAGAGTAAAAGAATGGCGACAGGAGGAGGGTGAAGACTAAAGGTCAAAGTTTCAAAGAAGGTCAAAGGGATGGGACCCAGAGCACAGGAGGGAAGGAGGGACCCTTCCTCCACCACAGGGGAGAGAAGCAGGAGGCAATAGGAGAGATGCAGGTGCCTTTTGTGAAACTTGGAACGTCTGCCTTTATAAAACAAGGTCTGTTGTTATATGGTCTTTTTGGTCCATTTGCCATTACACACTTTTTTTTTTTACAGCTTTATTGAGGCATACTTAACATAAAATATACTGTACATATTTAAAATGCACAACTTGATAAATTTTTACTTACACATACACCCCTGAAACCATTGCAACCATCGAGAGCATGAACATAACCATCAACCACCTGAGTTTTCTCATGTCCCTTTGTAATACCATCTTCCAAGCCTTCCCCAGCCCCACCCCTCCCAGGCTAACACTGATCTACTCTCTGTCACTATAGATTCATTTGCATTTTCTAGACTTTTCTATAAATGGAATCATACCACATATACTATATTTTGTCTGGCTCCTTGTGCTCAGCATAATTCTTTTGCGATTCCTCCATGTTGTGTGTGCATCAATCGTTCATTCTTTATGTATTGCTAAAAAGTATTCCAATGTATGAATAAGCCACAATTTGTTTATTCACTCACCTGTTGAAAAATGCCTGGATCATTTTCAGTTTGTTAAATAAAACCACTGTGGACATATTCATGTACAAGTTTTTGTCCAGATATATGTATTCATTTCTCTTGGCTAAGTACCTGAGAGTGAAATGACTGGAACATATGGTAGGTATATGTTTAACTTGGAGTAAAACTGCCAATTTTCTTCCAAAGTGGCTGTACTCTTTCATGCTTCCACCAACCACATTCTAGTTCTTCCATATCCTTGCAAACTCATGATATGAACAGTTTTTTAATATTGTAACCATTCTGATAGATGTGCAATCTTATCTCACCGTGGTTTTAATTTGTAATTCCCAACTAATGAATAATATTAAATATATTTCATGTGCTTATTTACCATCCATGTATCTTTTGTGGTAAAATTTTGCTCAAGTCTTTTTTCCATCCTTTTTTTAAAAATTGAGTTTTGAGAGTTCTTTACATGTTCTGAATACAAGACCATTAGCAGATATTTTACTTGCAAATATTTTCTCTCAGACTATGGCTTGTCTTTTCATTCCCTTAACAGTGTTTGTCACATAGTAATAGTTTTTAATTTTTATCAAGTTCAAATCATCAAATTTTTATGATTTGTGCCTTTGGTGTAATATCTAAGAAATATTTGCCTTACCCAAGGGCACAATAATTTTTCTCTTTTTCTTCTAATAGGGAATTTATAGTTTTAGTTTTACATGTAGGTATATAATCCACTTTGAGTTAATTTTTGTATATGCCATAAGATGTGAATCTAAGTTCACTTTTTTGCATGTGAATAACCAGCTATTCCAGCAGAATTTATAGGAAAAACTATTCTCTCTCCATTGAATTACCTTTTCACTTTTGTCAAAAATCAATTGATGGCTGGGCACGGTGGCTCACGCCTGTAATCCCAGTATTTTGGGAGGCCAAGGCAGGTGGATCACTTGAAGTCAGGAGTCCGAGACCAGCCTGGCCAGCATGTTGAAACCCGTTTCTTCTAAAAAATGCATAAATTAGCTCGGTGTGGTGCCGGTCATCTGTAATCCCAGCTACTCAGAAGGCTGAGGCAGGAGAATCACTTGAACCCAGGAGGTGCAGGTGGCAGTGAGCTGAGATTTCGGACTGCACTCCAGCTTGGGTGACAGAGCGAGACTCCATCTCAAACAACAACAACAACAACAACAACAAAAAACCCATAATCAATTGACTATATATGTGGTTTTACTTCTGGATGCTGTTTCATTGATCTATTTGCCTACCATTTCAGCAACACTACTTCATCTTTGATTATCATAGCCTTAAAATAATTTTTAAAGTCAGGTAGTATGATAAATCCTCCAATTTTATCTTTTTCATAGTTGTATTGGCTATCCTAAGTCCTTTGAATTTTCATAAATGTTAGAATCATATTGACAATTTCTGCAAAAATATCTGCTGGGACTTGAACGGGATCCTATGGAATCTATACACCACTTTGGGGAAAATTGATACCTTTTTAAAATTTTAGTTTGAAATAATTATTGGTTTACAGGAAGTTGCAAAGATGGTACAAAGAAATACAGATGCCCTTCAGTCTGTTTACTCCAAGGTATTTATTTGTTCAATGTGTGTGTGCAGTTCTATGTCTTTTTATCAAATGTAGGTTTGTGTAACCACTATCACAGACAAAATACAAGACTGCTCATCACCAAACAGATCTCCCTTGTGCTACTCCTTTATGCTCTTACCCACCTTCCTCTCCCATCATCCCTAGCCTCTGGCAACTACTCATCTGTTTTCCACCTCTATAATTTTTGTTTTAAAAATGTTATATATGGATTATATGTAACATTTATGTTATATATGGATTTATGTTATATGAGGATATATATAACATTTATATATACCTTTGAGGCTGACTTTTTATACTCAGCATAATGCTTTTGAGATCCATCCAAGTTGTTGCATGCATCAATAGTTCATTCTTCTTCATTGCTGAGTAGCATTCCATGGTCTGGATATACACAGTTTGTTAAACCATCCATCTATTGAGGGTTATTTTGGTTGTTTATGGTTTTTGGTCATAACAATAAAATTGCCGTGAGCAATTGTGTACATACAGGTTTTTATGCATATGTACATACTTATTTCTCTGAAGTAAATGCCCAGGACTGTAATTTCTTTCTTTCTTTTACCTTTTTGTTGTTGTTGCTGTTGTTGTTGTTGAGACACAGTCTTGCTCTGTTGTCCAGGCTGGAGTACAGTGGCACAATCTCATCTGACTGCAACCTCCACCTCCCGGGTTAAAGCAATTCTCCTGCCTCAGCCTCCCGAGTAGCTGGGACTACAGGTACATGCCACCATGGCTGGCTAATTTTTGTATTTCTAACAGAGATGGGGTTTCACCATGTTGGCCAGGCTAGTCTCAAACTCCTGGCCTCAAGTGATCTGCCCACCTCAGCCTCCCAAAGTGCTGTGATTACAGACATAAGCCATCACACTCAGCCACAGGATTGTAATTTCTGAGTTGTATGGTATGTGCAGGTTTAGTTTTGAATGACTTCCACTAAATTCTTTTTCAGAGAGGCTGTGACATTTTTACATTCTTAGCAGCAATGTATGAGAGGTCTGGTTTCTTTACATCTTTATCAGAATTGGGCATTGTCACTTTTTTTTTTTTATTATGTTAGCTATTCTGATAGGTATGTAGGAGAACTAACATTTTAACAATATTGACTCTTCCAACCCATCAATACAGTATATCTTAATTAGGTCTTCTTTAATTTCTCTCAGGAATGTTTTTGTAGTTTTCAGTGTGCAGATATTGAATATCTTTTGTTAATTTAATTCGTAGGCATGCCACATTTTTGTTGCTATGGGAAGTATCATTTTTAATTTCAATTTTCAGTTGCTCATTGCTAGTATATAGAACTACAATTGATTTCTGTATATTAGTTTTGTATCCTGCAAACTTTTTAAACTCAGTTATTAGTTCTAGTATATTTTTATAGATTTCTTTAGATTTCTACATAGACTATCATGTTATCTGCAAATAAAAACAGTTTTACTTCTTTCTCCCCAACCTGAACACCTTTTATTTTATTTTTTTCTTTCCTTATCAAACACTGACTAGAACTTCTAGTATAAGATGGAATACAAGTGGTTGATGGCAGTCATCCATGTCTTGTGGCTCATCCTAGAGTTAAAGCATTCAGTATTTTACTGTTACTGAATTCATTGTAGGGTTATTATAGATGCCAGTTACTAGGTTTAGGAGGTTTTTTCTCCTACCACAGTGCTGAGAATTTTATAAGAAAAGAGTATTAAATTTTGTCAAAAAATTTCTCTCACCACTCATTTTACTGAGGTGGTCTGAAACGAGACTTACAATTATCACCAAGGTATGCCTATATAACAACAATAAAACAGAAAAAATTCTATCAGTACTATAAAGAATTGGGTTTAGTTGCTGCTTGCCTATGGCAACCTACATAAATCATTCTGCAACTAGATATAGTATTTGAATTGCCAATGCTATCATCACCCATTTCTGGTAAGAGTAGAGGCATGATATAGGACAGGAGAAAAGCATTCTCTTTAAAAAGTTTAATTTTTAGTTCTACTCCCCAAGTTATTATAGGAGATTGATTGGCTATGCAATCCACCTACAGAAAACAGCAATTTTTACTACAGCCAAGAAGGAAATAAAATTGTTTCTCTAGGCCCTCCATGCTATTGAAAGGAGATACACTGTATTTAGAAGTTTGACCTCGGGTAGATGTACCAGGCACAAAACCATTACAGACTAAAGAAAGATTTGATGGATGCCAAGAACTTAGGAAGGAGAGCTGCCTTGAAGCAATAACACTATGTCATGTTCTTTGCATACTGAAAAAACTTTCATCAAACTATTTTGTGAGACTTTTTGATTTTTCTGCAGTTCACTCATAACTCTTTGCAAGGCCAAGGTAAGATACGCCCACACTTGAAGATTCTTCCTAAGAGTTTTCCAAATCAGAATTTTTCCCAATTCCTCTGATACATTCTACCGATCATCCACTTACCACCTGACTCCTATTGAAGTACAACTTTCATTAGTCAGAAGAACGCAGGATTGGGGAAGATCTTAGAGTTATTCATTTACTCCTTGGCATTCTTCCTGCTCTGTATGCCAACTGCTGTTCTATGCACTTTGTATGATTAGCTCACTTAATCATTAATCATTTAATCATTCCAATAATATTTATTGAGCTCATACCAAGCTCTTACAATATATTAGGACTAATGCTTGCTGTAAAATAGCCCTTCTGTCAAGGAATCCACAGTAAGTTAGGTGAGGTAGACACGTAACACAATGTCTTATAATTACCTCTTTAAAAGCAATGATTAATTATGCAGAGAAAAATACAGAATGAGGGAGGAAGGACACCTAATCTAGGAGACAGGAAACAGGGAACATGTTAGGAAGAGCTTCCTGAAGGTGCCATCTGAGTGCTGAGTCTCAAGCGAGAGCCTATAGAGTGGAGTGAGGCTGTGATGGGGCAGGGTGGGTAGGGAGTGGGGGCAGGACATCTCAAGCAGAAAGGAGAATGGGAACAAATGCACAGAAGCTATAAATACAAGATCTGTGAAAGCCACGACCAGCTTCTTGTTGCTGGAGCATAAGGATTGAGACAGGCAGTGCAAGAGAGAAGGCTGAAGCTATGGACAGGGTTAAGTGAAGGAGCTTAGTCTTTGACCTGCATAGACAATGGAAGTCCACTGAAGAACTTTAATTAGGGGATAAGTGGTCAGATTTACATTTTATATGTTTCATATAGTTTAGATAGTCTGGTGGCAATGGAGGAAGGTGCATGACTGGAAATGTACAATCAGTTAGGACATTTGTACTATTAGAATTATGAACTTCAGCATAATATATATTCATATTATTAATGTAGTAAACTATTTTATAGTGTATTAGTCTATTCTCACACTGCTATAAAGAACTGCTTGAGACTGGGTAATTTATACAGAAAAGAGGTTTAATTGGCTCACAGTTCTGCATGGCTAAAGAGACCTCAGGAAACTTAGAATTTTGGCGGAAGGTGAAGGGGAAGCAAGCACCTTCTACACAAAGTAGCAGGAGAGGGAGACAGAGCAGGGAAACTGTCATTTTTAAACCATCAGATCTCCTGAGAACTCCCTCAGTATCACAAGACCAGCATGGGGGAACCACCTCCACAATCCAATCACCCCCCACCAGGTTCCTCCCTCGACACCTGGGGATTACAATTCAATATGAGATGTGAGTGGGGACACAGAGCCAAACCATATCATGTAGCTTTCTGTAGTGTACTTGAATATGCATTAAATAATAAATCAACTATACTGAGAAAATCTTAACTTTAAAAAATTTTTCATTAACTTAAATTTTTTCTTTTTTTTTCTTTGTTATTTACTTGAAGGGAGCCATGGTTAGGCCTATTTCTGGTTAACAACTAAAGGGAATTGAAAAAACAGTTAGACCTTCTCTCTTCTACTCTTGTCACAGCCATTGATTAGCTGTGAGTCATTGGAGCAAGGCTTAGGTTTCTCAACCATAAGATAAAGGGATTAGAATAAATGGTGCTTAAGTTCTGTTTAAGCATCAAAGTTCTATGAAGCAATGTTTATTATATTTAACATTTTCTTAGTCTTCAAAGGGAATTGAAGGCAGATACATAAGTGCCTTTATATATTTTATCTCTCAGTGTTTCTGAATAGGATAAATAGTGTGAATATATGTGATAATTAAACCTCACAGAACTGCAACATGAACAGTGTAGAATTAAATACACATACAGCGCTCATACTAAATAGGAGATAATGCATTTTTGCATATACCAGGATATCCAACTATCCAGAATAAACTTATGTGCCAAAATAGTGAGTAGAGTTTAATTTTTATAACTTAAAACATTTTTTAAAATTCCTCATTACTTTTTCTTGAACGATCCTCTGATTGAATCTGTAATTTGGAAAAAGCTGAGAACTGGCTAAAGGTTTTAGTCAAGAAAAAAAGTCCATTCCTAGTTGACCTATTTTGGACTTAGAACCTCCAGAACTATAAGATAATAAACTTGTGTTGTTTTAAGCCCCAAAGTTTGCGGTAATTTTTAACAGCAGCAATAAGAAACTAACATACTTCCCATAGTCAATTTGTGCAAGTGAACCTCCATCTTCTTCAGCAAACTTGCTTCCCTCTCTGTGCTCCTGTTTTTAGGGGCTGGCATCATCGCCATATGCCTATTTATCCTACTGGGAGTCATCTTTGATCTCTACCTCTTCACCACATTTACTTCATCACCAATTCCAGTTCATTCTTTCTACCTCTAGAGTAATTCCTCCATTCCATTGTATTTCCCTGTTACTGCTCTTTTTAGGTTACAATTTTGAACTGCTGGAGTTCTGTATTCAACTCTAGTCTATTCTCTGTACTTTCAAATTTTATTTTATTTATTTATTGTTGAGACCCACAGGAAGAAATACATTCCACATCAAGATCTAGGGCACACACACACACTTCTGAAACAAAAGTTTCATGAAACAATATTTCCTATACTCTTTTGCAGTATATGCTGATATTTTCTATTCTATGTATTTAATTTTGTAAAACTCCAGCTATTTGTGATTTATTGCAATGGTTTTGTAACTGACCAATGGATCATGACCTGTAGTTTAAAAAGATATTTTTCTACACAGCCACCAGAATGCTCTTTCCAAAATACAATTATTTTTCCTTAAAATCTTTCAATGCCTTCATTACTCTAAGGATAAAGTTCAAACTCTAACATTGTTTCTAAGATCCTCCATCATCCAGTCTTTTTATCACAGTAGCTTCATCTTTCTCCACTCTAACTGGTTCATTTTCATTTTACAATCCAACCTTACCTGCTTACTTTCTGGACTCAGATTGAGTCTCTGGGCCTTTGCAAGTTGTGTTACCCTGTTCAGACTGTCTTCTACATATCCTCTTCTTATAGCTAATTCCCACTTAGTCTATTTTCTTAGCTTAAACCTCACTTCCCTCTAAATGCTTTCCCTCAATGACTGGACTGGGTTAGGTGTCCCTTTTGCCCTCCTGCATTCTCCATTAGCACCCAGGACCCCCTGAATGGCAGTGCTTATCATCCTGTATTTAATAACAATAGTGCTGTTTAAGAATAGAGACTGGGTTTTGTCCCCTATGAAATACCTAGAAGGCCTTCAGTAAATACTTATTGAATAAATAAGTGAAACTTTAAAAAAATTTTAAAAGTCAATTATTTTGAACTAAAATTCTATTAACATTTAAATTGTCAATAGTAATAACTTCTTGAAATATTCTATTGGAATAGAAAACAAGTGGTCATTGCTAAAATGGCAATGTGTTTCAGGCCTATATCTCATTTGTACTATTACAAATATCATGGCAGGTAGTAAGAGGTAGAATGCGCTTTGCTTTGTTAAAACTGGTAATAGTGCAGGGACTTGCTTAAAGCAACATTTATTATCCTTCACATTCAAGAAGACCCTGGTTTATAACTTGGTTGGTTCTTTCTCTTTAAGAACATTCATAGAAGAGCTTTAGTTGCTTTACCAGTGAGCCAAAACATCTATGACAGTTCACTTTTATGGTCTTTGAAGATGCTATTGGCTGATTTTCTGTTCAGCAGGTCAGTTCTACCATTTAACCACCCAAATCATTAAAATGGACAAAATAAATGATTCACTAAGACACTGTCTTATGACCAGGGACAAGATGTCTTGGCAACGACTTGGTGTGTATGTTTGTCTCATAAAGGGGAAATCAGTAATCCCGTCACCAAGTATCTAGGTTGTCCATCTGTCTAAAATAAACACACGATCATTTATTTCCTTCTTTGGATGTCAACTCAGCTTTTAGAGCAGTTTTCTTTAAACAGCATGAATGCACATGGGTACATATGGACAGAAACAGATACACACATTCTCCATGAGAAAAGAGAACAAGTTCTATATAAGGAACCCATGATGGGAAACAGCCAAGTGAAATGCACCTGGATGCCTGTGTAGGCAGTCATAAGATTGCCAGTGGCCAACAGAAGATGAAAGGGAATGCCTGCTTAGGAGAGAAGGGCACGCCTTGTGCAAACATCAAAGCACTGCTTCTAAGAGGGGTAATTTTTATATTGCTATTGGCAGACATGGATACTAATGCAAATCATTCAGGGCCCTACAAAGGGCCTGACATATTCTGAACTTGATGGGAGCTGGTTGGGACTGTGGCATTTATCTCCTTCCAATCCTTTAAAGTGACATGACGCCTTCCTGTCTCCAGTCTCAGGCTGACCACTTGGGGTAGTTGCTTTCAGGCCACTGTGACAAGAGCTAACCGCTGTGGTTTTGTGTTTGGTGTGACAGGGCAGCAATCCAGAGCTGAAAACAATGGAGACTGAGACAGAGAGGCTGCATTAGCTGAAAAGTTTTTTACAGCACTCACTTGCAATGTTCAGTGTTCTCTTAAATAGGGTAAATGTGGCCCATGGGGAAAAATGATCCATTGAGGCACAGGATGAAATGATCAGGAAGCGATTTACATTAATTTACATTTAATTTCTGTTTTGCATATATTTTATAAAATATACAATATATTAGTACAATTGTTCATTTGTTATAAATAAATATGTTTATTTCCTGGAGGAACAAACTAAAACATTTTTATTAATAGAGATGCATCATCAGGTAAGTTTTCAGGTTACTGGTGTTTTTGCTCAGGTTAATATATGCATTTATTGAAGAGGGTCTTATTTTTGCCTCTAAAAGAGCTCTTCAGATTCCAGAGTTCTGTTTTTTTGTCACTCTTTCTTTTTGTTGTTAATTATCTCTTTGCAAGAATGCCACCTATATCTACAGGTAGTCTGTAATCTGTTGCTATTGTTCTAGCACTTTCTTCAAACAAATGTTTACTTTAAAAAATCACAGAGGGAGGTAAAATTTATCTGAGGGTCTTCATTGATTTGCATGACATTAAAAATTTGTAGAGAAAGTGAATAATGATTTGATATTGCAAGATGCAGTATTTCCTAGGTTATTTTAAGGGGTGGGCTTTATTTCATCTATATGTATTGTAAATACAAAATCAAGAGTGAAATTGGAATGTGTGAGTATGTGGAAAGTATATGGTAAAAAAGTAATTAGAATTAAAAAAATAAACAGAACAAATAGTAAAAACAAAACAAAACACCCAAAATACATAGACACAAAAGTGTAATTAATAGGTGCTATTACTGGCAGGGATAATACTCAGGAAAATAGGTCTTCCATCTATTTTGAAAATTAGTAAAACAGAATAATGTTTCAGTGAAATTCAGTTCTATTTATTCACACTATTAGCTGCAAATACCTCTAACCTCACATCTTGGATCCTGCTAACTTTCCTGCAAAGGCTTCTCTGAATCCTATAGTTGAAAAGCCTCCTAATCAAGCCTTTAGATAAAATTGGAAATAAATGGAAAGTAACATGAAAATAAAACAAATTAAAAAGATGTCATTGCAATAGGGTGACAGTATTACACATATTTTTCTTTTGATTTTTTTTCTTTTAATGTGCTATCATAATAATCTAACCAAATATAAAAAGCAAGTAAAATTGAGACTTTGAGGTATAAACTGTGGTATTCTTTTTTTTTCTTTTTTGAGACAGAGTCTCCCTGTTTCCCAGGCTGCAGTGGTATGATCATGGCTCACTGTAGCCTCAACTTCCCAAACTTAAGTAATCCTCTCACCTCAGCCTGCTGAGTAGCTGAGACCACAGGCATGCACCACCATGCCTGGCTAATTTTTTAATTTTTTGTAGAGATGGGGTCTCTCTATGTTTCCCAGACTGGTCTCAAACTCCTGGTCTCAAGCAATCCTCCTGCCTCAGCCTCCCAAAGTGCTGGGATTACAGGCATGAGCCATAGTGCCCAGCCTAAATTTTGGTGTTCTGATGGTCAGTCAATACCTACATATAAATGTAATCCCAGCAGAGGGAAGACATTCCTAAGAGTAACTAGGTCTTTGCACATATTCTGTGTAAACTGCTATCTAAAGTTATCATAAGGGATATGTATGCCTTTTGCAGAATATCCAAGTCCCTTATTTTTTCTGTTTACCGATGTTTCTTTTGAGAAAGAAATCAGAAACTAGCTGATTTTAGAAGTAAGGAGAGTGATCTCCTTTTATCTGGAATAACTGGGCTGGGCACCAGCCTGCTGACAAAGAGTTGACCCACTATATCTGAGACACAGAAATATATCTTGGGGGCTCTGAAGGCTCTCTTGGAGTGTTGACTCAACATCTTGGATGTCAATAGATATCTCAACCTCAACTGATCCAAAGAGAAACTTCCAACCTTCCCCACTCCCTCACCCCAAACTTACTGTACCCACAACCTTCCTCATCTCAGTTTTGGCAACTCCGACCTTCTGTTGAAAGGACCAAAATCAGGGAGTCATCCTTGACTCCTCACAGTTAAACAATTTATCAGGTAGCCCTGTAGACTCAACCATCAAAACACATCCAGACCCTGACCATTTCCTGCCCTCACCAGGGCTACTGCCCAATCAAGCTACCATCATCAATTGCCTGGAATATTGATTACAATTGCCTCCTAACGGTTCTTGCTGCTTCTGTCTTTGCCTCTGTACGGTCCCTACAGAGCAGTAGCAATAATGCTTTAAAAACGTAAATCAGATCATGTCACTCCCTTGATCAAAACCTGCATTGGCCCCCACTTACACTCAGAGTGAGAGTCCAAGTCCTCGCCATGGCATCAGGCCCTCTCTGAGCTGCCACACCATTGGGTCTCTTTTCTCTTGTTACTCTCCCTGTGCTGCCCTGTTCCAACAACTATGACCTCCTCGCTTTCCTCAAAAATGCCAGGCACACATGCTCTCTTTTTAGGGACTTTGTGCTAGCTTTTCTCTCTGCTGGAACCTTCCTTCCTGAATACCTATTTGGCTTTCTCCCTTATCTCACCTTCTCAATAAAATCTGATTTGGCCACCTCATTACTACTATAACCTCCCAGCTACACTTCCACTGCTCCTCTGTACTTTCGAGTTCCTTTGCCTCATTCCATTATTTCTCTTATGTAAAGTGGAATTTATTTATTTATTTGTATGTGGATTGGCTAATGTCTGGTTCCCTAGCTATAATGTAAGCCCCATGAGGGCAAAGGTCACTGTCTGTGTTGTTCCCTCATGTATCCTAAGAGCTTAGAGCAGTGCCTGCCACATAACTGGTTATCATATTTGCTGGATGAATGAATAATGAAACCTATAACCAAAGGCTTCATTTAAACCCCTTATCCTATAAAAGTGGGAGTTTAAATAGAAAATATTCAATACATCTATCAGCCTGACTTGTCTTCGTGATTCTAATTGTTAGAGATGTTTTCCAACATTCAGTGTTACAGAAAGAGCTACCCCACTGCACTGACTAAACAATCTTTTTCCCTAAATGTTTTACTTGGGGGATCCATAAATGATTTCTCTTCAGTTACTAGGGATTTGCTCTTCTAACTTACTCTTTTGTAACCTCAGAAGCCTCTAGTTAAAATGGAAATGGCATTCGAGAGGTAACATATTTAGGTACAATTGTTCCTTATATTGCTTTCCACCACCAGGGAGGTGCAAATTCCTATACAAAGGAGGTGAGGAGAGAGAGTAAGAATAGTATATTTTGATTTAAAAAAAGAGGGATGGGGTAGAAAGATGGATCCAGAACTTAGAGACACTACTCAGAGAACACAAGCCTCCTTGAGAGATCAGTCATTCATTCACACATTCAGTTATTCATTCAAACACCTCCTGCAGGCTTGCTTATTGCTTACTTCTTGAGAAATATAAGGAATGCACAGACTTTAGGAAGAGCCAAAAGCAAGTGATAACCATACTTTGCAGCAAGTGCTGCAATCCAAGGTGTCATGACTACACAGTTGGAGATGTATCTGCTCCAGGGAATGATGGGCAGACTGTACTGGGAGGAAGCACTAAGAAAGAGCTGCAATGAAGGTATTACTCACATTTTTGCATTCAGCTCTCCAGACCCAGTTATAGACCAAGCGTCTTCATGCCCTAGTGCTTCTTCATGCTGCATAGGGTCTTCTATCACATGAGGCATAGTCAGAGATTGCTGGATTCAGGAGCTTCTAGAATCCCAAGAATAAGTAGGCTCCATTTGGGTGCCTGCCTTATTCACCTGGGTTCCCTGGAAGTGCTCCTTGGTACCTCGCTTGCAGATGTGTATCAATGCTCAAACATCCAAACAGGGAGGGAGAGCTTGCTTATGTCTAATCAAGTCCTCAGAACATAGTTTATACCTAGTTGTCATCTTGTTCTGAGAAGATTCAGAATGAATGAAGATTCCTTGCCACCCTGTATATATATGCAAAGAAAGGATGATTAAATCACCCTCCATCTTCTCTCTGAACAGATACCTGGAGTCTTTTAACCTTCTTTGAGATACTCTGACTTTTGTTTCTTAAATTATTATAACTGCAGGATGAATTAGCTTTTTCAAAACTTAACTTTATAATAATTCGTAGTAGTCAATTTACTGCATTTGTAAAATAATAGCTAGTTCTGCCAAATGGTCATAATTTAGAAAACTCTTCTTTAAATAAACTCATGTAAAATATTATGGCACTGTGTTTTAAAATTCTGGTGTATGCCTCTTTTGGGCTTACAGATACAGAAATAGTGCTTATATAGGGTTACCCTGCTTTTAAAAGACATTTAATATGAAAAATCATTATGTGCCAAACAAATAACCCAGCTGAAAGAAGAATATTTGCTTTATACCGAACTTTCCTAAAGCTATTCTTTTAAAAACAGAGAACTTTCTTCATGTCATTGATTCAATTTATACCCTACATGTTCAGGAACATGGTGACTGAATAGAACTCTGCAGAATCAAGACCATCTCACTGATTTTCCCCTTTGGTTTTGCTGGTTTATCACCATCTACCTAGAAATCCCTTTTCATATTCTTCATCATATGTCCATATCCTTTTTCCTTCTTAATAACATCAATGTGTCAACTTAAGGCCCATTTTATTTTTCCTTCAACTTGAGACACATCATTTTTTGTGTGTATTTCTCTGCATATTTGTTTATAGACACAGAACTCACTGTTCATGTTTGTCTTTGTCAAGAGAAGCAAGTTGATTTCTTCTCTTTATCCACCTGAACATTAGACATATAAGAGTTTGAGAGCCCAATTTTAAGTGTGGGCTCTGATGAATTGAGAGCTGTCCTTCCTGTGCATGTGTATGAAGAGGAGGGTGAAGGTTTCCCAGTTTCAAAACTAGTGCATTATGTGGCTTCACAGCTTTGAAAAGTAAGACAATTAAAGGAATGAGATCCAGTTAGGACTACTGTGTATTGATCAGCTGCCACAGAGCTAGTTTCAATGTTAGGCATTTTCACATTTTCACTAGAGTTTAATCCTCATAAAAATCCTGGGAGGTGATATTAGTTCCTTTATACCCATGAAGACATAGATACCCATCCAACCATACATGGCAGAATCAGGACTCAAACATGGACCCTCCAACTCCAAGTCCAAAGTTCCTGGGTATCCTGTCGTATTCTCACTTGAAAACCACCAACGCAGGGAGGCTTTCAATGCCTTTCAAAGCCCCTCAGACAGGGCTCCCTGCATGCCTGTTGTCAGAGCAAAATTGATACAGGTCATTGTATGAGTCTGCAGCCTCAGGAGCCACCTGTGTCCAATGGGGACAGCTCTTACCATAAGCCCTGCTTCACTGGATACCGCATCTCCTCCTCACAAAGTATAACTCATTCACTTCCATTCACTCATGTAACGCTCACTCACTTCCATTGCTCAGAAAACATCTGCCTGCCTCAGAGCTTGAGGTTTCCACAAATTGGCTTAGGGTCATTGGCAATAGTTACTAAAAATGGAAAAGTGTGGGTACAAAAAGTTCAATAATACCAATGAACATGAACATAATACAATAGTACATCAAACACATACAAATAAGGAATCAAATAAATCAATTTACTTATTTATATAACTACTGCTTTATTATATTATTACTATAAAAATTATATGAATGGTACCTTGATTATATTAATAAGTTAATTACCTAGCAAAACTCAGAGATAATGTCATATAAGATATTTGGATCATGGTGTGTGTTTATTTTTATTAGATTTTTGTTTTATTTTGTTTTGTTTCATTTTTTTGGAGAGAGATAAAGGTAGAGAGATACCAAAACGGAGGAAACTTGGGCCTAACCAATGCAGTTAGAAGCAGATGACGAGTTTGAGAACCTCAGGCCTTGCAAAGGGGCATCTGGAAAAACAAAGAAACAAACAACAACAAAACCTGTTCCCATGAGATTTAATCTAGTTTTGTAAAGACAAATAATGAAAATAAAGAAGTCCTATGTCATATATTATAAGGGCAGAAGTATTACATACGGAAAGAAAGTATGGAAGGAGAACAGGAATGCTGTTGGGCACTGCATTTCAGTCAGCCAGAAAGAAATTTAGAACTTTCCTAAATTGTCTTCTTAAGAAAAATTTGATAATTTTTTTAAAGAACACTTCCCTTTCATTCAGATGCTCAGCGTTATCATGCTAGTGTGCTCAGTGGCAGGATGCATGGGAGACCTGGGAAGAGAAGAGGAATGAAAGATACATTTCTACAACTTAGCAGTCTATCCATATAGAGTCTCTTATTTGATCCTCTCCCCAAAACATGAGATATGGAAGTTGCCCAAGTTCACAGAATCTACTAAGGTGAGAGAGAGTCACTATTCATACTCCAGTTCTATGATGTCCCCCCCTTTTTTTTTACTTTGTCTATACCATGCTGTCTTCCTGTGAGTGTCCCTGTAATTTTATACCTTCCCCCAACAGTAACTGAGCACAAAGAATTGGAAAAAAATGATCTCTCTCTAGATAAGCATAAATGCCAAATTAGCTTGGAAAAGCTGTACTTGTTACTTTTGCTCTCCACTCAGTCAAGGCCACAGTGGCCATGATTTCTGTGAGTATTTATGGGGAAAGAGAGGAGGTAGCAAATAAGCCACCACTGTCATCTTCTAGGTTCTAGTTGCTGTGGTGACACTGGCTGACCTTCACCTGCCTGCCTTCCACTAATCTTTTTTCAGTCAAAAAATATTCCAATTATATCTTTCCTTGAGAACTTCTAAACACAGCTATGAAACACTGTTCATAGTCAGTGTGTGTGTGAATGTCATCAGACCATAAATAATTCTCCATCTCCTTGAAGCAAGGTACCCAGCTGCTAAGGGGCTCCTAGAAAGCCTCAGTCGTGACCTCTATGAAGATGCCCTATATCCTTGCTTGTTTCTGAGCTTTGTGGACACAAACACAAAGAAGACATTTTGTCTATTCCTTTTGTTCAGATAGCCAGAGGTGAGCAAGTGATGATTTCATCACTGATGATGAAATAGACAGTCTGAAGTCTGACACCTGAGCTCCCACAGGAATACCTGCAGTGGTATAGCAGGTGATGGGGAGAATGGAAATACGCTAGGAAGAATCAAAGAAAGTAGGTGTATGTTTGTGTGTGTGTGTGTGTGCATGCATGCATGCAATCATGAGTGATGAAAGAAGTGCATTTACTGCTTCAGACCCTGAGGGGGTATCATCTTTTTGTGCATAACAAAGATCCAAAACATTACTTGCTGAATTTGCCCCAACACACTGTGGTGAACGTTTCCACATACTATGTAGAGGTTTTTCTATTGTTAGAAATAGACCGTAACCTTGAAATCAGTGAAACAAAGAATGCTATAACCTTTCCACCTTAGAATGGAAGCTCTAAGGAGGCAAGTGTGCTCATGGTAAGGGCTGGATCAAGAACCTAAAAGATGGTCTTGAATTTTTGACTTCTCATTTGGCATGGCAACAGAGAGAATAGCACCCCAGAGCCTGGGTGTAGAATGAGATGCTGGCAGCTCAAACAAGGATCCTTTTCCTTCAGTGATCCTGAGAGAGCTCCGTTGCTCGTAGGTTCTGTGGGTGGCTCCCTGGAGACTCACTTCCTGTCTTTATGTTTCCTATGCAGAGTATCATTGGGCTGCTTTCCTGGAGTATGTCTTCCCTTATACTCATCTGCTTGCCAGCTACCTAGGCCTGCCATAACAAAGTACCACAGGCTCAGGGGCTTAAACAACAGAAATTTATCGTTTCAATCCTGGAGGCTGGAAGTCCAAAATCAAGGTGTTGGCAGGCTTCCTTCTGATACCCATGAGGGAAGGATATATTCCAGGCCAAAGTCCTTCACTTGCAGATGGCCGTCTTCTCCCTGTCTTGTCACATTGTCTTCCTTCTGTGTGTGTCTGTCTCAACTTCCAAGTTTCTCCCTTTTATAAGGAGACGAGTCATATTGGATTAAGGTTTAACATAGTGACCTTATTTCAATATGATTATCTCTGTAAAGACTGTGTCTCCAAATAAGGTCACATGCTGAGGCAGCAGAGGTTAGAATTCCAATCATATCTTTTTTCGACAAGCACAATTCAACCCACGATACCTGCTAAGCAACATTTTGAAATATTTTTCTTATGTTTCCCTCCACCATTTTTACTGGGTGGTGAGCTATCATCCCTTCTATCCTTACACAAAATAAAAGAACATGGGGCTTTAAGAAGCCAGAGGAAAGCCAGACAGCTTAATTTTTACCTAAAGAGTTGATGACAACTAGAGGATGATAAGGTAGGGCTGGGATCAAGAACACTGATATATTTCCTTGTTCTATAATATTGTGAAGGAAGATCAGTAAGCAGATCTTTCCAGAAAAATCTCCAAGATTCAAGATGGCCTTGAATATGCAGGACAGAGGGTGGGCCTCAAACTGCTAGGTTTCAGCAGCTTAGTGGCAGGATAAGGGAAGGATGTAAATGACAGAAAAACAAACAAAAAAAAAACAGTATTAAAGAAATGGATAAACAAATGTACAGTGGAATGGTCTTCTGTCACAGCCTTTAAAATGTAAAATTGCACCTCAGTGGGCTTGCAGAAGAGAGGACATCAAAGTGTGAGTTTATAAGAGCCTGGGCCATGGAGTCAAATAGCCCTAGTTTTGATTAATCCACTCGCCCCACCTGTACTCCCAGTTCTGCCACTTACAAGCTACGTGATGTTGGGCAAGTTACTTAACTTCTCAGAGCCTTGCTTTCCTCATGTGTTCAATGCAAATTAAAATACATGCGTTTAGTATTTGCAGTAAGGATTATGCATTTTATAATTTAAAATACTATATTATTCCTCATGCTGCTAATAAAGACATACCTGAGCCTGGATAATTTATAAAAGAAGGAGGTTTAATTGACTCACAATTCAGCATGGCTGGGAAGGCCTCAGGAAACTTGGCAGACAGGGAAGCAAACACATCCTTCTTCACATGGCAGCAGCAAGGACAAGTGCTGAGCAAAAGGGGGAAAAGCCCCTATAAAAACATCAGATCTCGGCTGGGCGCGGTGGCTCACGCCTGTAATCCTAGCACTTTGGGAGGCTGAGGTGGGCAGATCACCAGGTCAGGAGTTCAAGACCTGCCTGGCCAACATAGTGAAACCCCATCTCTACTAAAAATACAAAAAATTAGCCAGGTATGGTGATAGATGCCTGTACTCCTGGCTACTTGGGAGGCTGAGGCAGGAGAATCACTTGAACCCAGGAGGTGGAGGTTGCATTGAACCAAGATCGAGCCATTGCACTCCAGCCTGGGTGACAGTACAAGACTCTGTCTCAAATAAATAAATAAATTAATTAATTAATAAAATAAAATTCTATAGGCAAGCAAATCATGAATGAACTCCCGTTCACAATTGCTACAAAGAGAATAAAATACCTAGGAATACAGCTAACAAGAGAAGTGAAGGTCCTCTTCAAGGAACACTACAAATCACTGCTCCAAGAAATCAGAGAGGACACAAACAAATGGAAAAACATTCCATGCTCATGGATAAAGAATCAATATTGTGAAAATGGCCATACTGCCCAAAGTAATTTATAGATTCAGTGCTATTCTCATCAAACTACCACTGATATTCTTCACAGAATTAGAAAAGAAAATACTTTAAAATTTAGATGGAACCACAAAAGAGCCCAATAGGCAAGATAATCCTAAGCCAAAAGAACAAAGCTGGAGGCATCACGCTACCTGACTTCAAACTATACTACAGGAGTACAGTAATCAAAAACAGCATGATACTGGTATAAAAACAGACACATAGACCAATGAAACAGAATAGAGAATTCAGAAATAAGACCACACATCTGCAACCATCTGATCTTCGACACATGTGATAAAAACAAGCAATAGGGAAAGGAAACCCTATTTAATAAATGGTGCTGGGAGAACTGGCTACCCATACACAGAAAATTGAAACTGGACCCCATCCTTACACCTTATACAAAAATTAACTCAAGATGGATTAAAGAATTAAATATAAAACCCCAAACTATAAAAATCCTAGAGAAAATCTAGGCAATACCATTCAGATATAGGCACAGGCAAAAATTTCTTGACAAAAATGTCAAAAGCAATTGCAACAAAAGCAAAAATAGACAAATGGGATATAATTAAACTAAAGAGCTTCTGCACTGCAAAAGAAACTATAATCAGAGTGAACAGACAACCTACAGAATGGGGGAAAAGTTTTGCAATCTATCTATCCATCTGACAAAGGTCTAATATCCAGAATCTACAAGGAGCTTAAACAAATTTACAAGAAAAAAATGAAGAACTCCATTAAAAAATGGTCAAAGGATATGAACAGACACTTCTCAAAAGAAGACATTTATGTGGCAAACAAACAAATTTTAAAAAGTTCGACATCACTGATCACTGGAGAAATGCAGATCAAAGTCACAATGAGATACCATCTCATGCCAGTCAGAACGGTGATTATTAAAAAGTCAAGAAACAATAGATGCTGGCAAGGATACAGAGGGATAGAAATGTTTTTACACTGTTGGTGGGAATGTAAAATAGTTCAACCATTGTGGAAGATAGTGTGGAGATTCGTCAAAGATCTAGAAGCAGAACTACCATTTGACCCAGCAATCCCATTACTGGGTATATACCCAAAGGAATATAAATCATTCTATCATAAAGACACATGCATGCTTATGTTCATTGCAGCACTCTTCACAATAGCAAAGGCGTGGAATCAACCTAAATGCCCATCAATGGTAGACTGGATAAAGAAAATGTGGTACATATACAGCATGGAATACTATGTAGCCATAAAAAAGAACAAGATCATGTCCTTTGCAGGGACATGGATGGAGCTGGAAGCCGTTGTCCTCAGCAAACTAACACAGGAATAAAAAAATGAAACACCACACGTTCTCACTTATAAGTGGGAGCTGAATGATGAGAACACATGGACACATGGAGAGGAACAAAACACACTGGGGCCTGTTGAGGAGGGGGGTGCAGGGAGAGAGAGAACATCAGGAAGAATAGCTAATGGATGCTATTAATACCTAGGTGACGGGTTGATCTGTGCAGCAAACCACCATGGCACACATTTACCTATGTAACAAGCCTGCACATCCTGCACATGTACCCTGGAACTTAAAAGTTGAAGGAAAAAAAATTTCAATAGGCATGCCATACATACATATATGGAGAGAATGTCTGAATGTAATTTTAAGCTATTCAAATCTATTTTAAATTGCTTCTTTTAGATCTGATGTGAAATGAAAATCATATTCACCACACTGACTTAGGATATATTCACTTTGGCTGCCAAGTAATTTTTAGATTTAAAAAATTAAGAAGCTTCAGATGGAAATATTTAGCAGATTGACAAAAATTATTCTGTAAATTGGAGTCAGTGTGTGCACCAATTAACTAGGAAGTACTTTTACTGTCCTAACCCTAACTCTTTAATCATCAGAGACCTGAACTCCTTTCATTTTTCCTTCTTTTCAGATTTACTTGATACCTTATCTTTCTAACTGAACTTCAGGTCCACTTCCATCAAGGACAAGCACACATCCTCTGAAATCATTCATGGTCACTTTGAGCAATGAAGGATCACATCAGAAGATCAGAGTATGAACCTAGCCACGAATATAATCTTCTCATATCCTGGTATCTCAATGGCAGCATATGTTTGCAAGGCAATCCATGGTTGTGGAAACACTTTCATGGATACAGTCAATTTAGTGGAGCCAGGATCTGGGTTGAAAGCAGCCCTCTTCAGAAAGTCAATATCTTCTCCATGGAAGATCCCTGCTCTGAGCCTACACAGAAATGCTCCAGGTACCCTAATGGAATAGATTCAGCTGCTCTGACTCTGAAAATAAGATAAGGCCAGGGACAGTGGCTCACCCCTGTAACTGCAACATTTTGGGAGGCTGAGATGATAGGATCACTTGAAGCCAGGAGTTTAAGACCAGCCTGAGCAACATAGTGAGATCCCACCTCTACAAAAAAAAAAAAAAAAAAAAATTATCCAGGCATAGCTGTGCATGGCTGTGGTCCCAGCTGCTCAGAAGGCTGAGGTGGGAGGGTCACTTGAGCCTAGGAGGTGGAGGCTGCAGTGAGCCATGATTGCACCACTACACTCCAGCCTGAGTGACACAGCAAAAGCCTGTCTCAAAAAAAAGAAAAGACAAAAAAAAAAAAGAAAAGAAAAAGAAAAAAAGAGTATGGGAGTGTCTACACAGATAGTAAGACTGGAGGAATGTGTAATGGCAAGTCTAACCACAGATACCTTATCCATTGGTCTGACAATTTGTTGATATTCTCACCTTAAGGATTTCTTTAGATTGGGGATTGAAGACCCCGGAAAATATGCAAACAGTTTTTGGTGAAGTTAATATTGTAAGACATTATTAAGTATCAGTTCCTTAGAACAAATTAGTTTTTTATGTTTGTTACTCAGTCACCTGTTAAAATTTGCATGAATAAATAGAAAATCATGAGGGTCAACAGGGAAAATAAGATGTGATGGACTGTTCTGCTATTTTTGTAAGAACAATGGCATTCATGCAGGTATTGCAGTGAGCTTGGAGATATGCTTCATTGTCCATTGATTCATTAGGCTGAAACAAGAAGTTCCATGAAGCAACGTTAAAGGGGTAGGTTTAGGATGTCAACTGACTTTGTCTGTCTTGGGCAAGTTGAAGGCCCATGAACTAGTAATTTGAATGAAAAATGCCGTTACAGAAAGGGTGTCCAACTCTTGGCTGCCTGAAGGATAGCTCCCACTGTCATACAAGGGTGAGATGTTAGGTACTAGGCCTGG
Organism: Pongo pygmaeus; assembly: GCF_028885625.2. Taxonomy (NCBI): domain Eukaryota; kingdom Metazoa; phylum Chordata; class Mammalia; order Primates; family Hominidae; genus Pongo; species Pongo pygmaeus. The sequence continues at coordinate 81,258,656 of NC_072373.2, read as the reverse complement.
CAGTATGGGGTTTGGGAGTATCTTTCATTAATAAAAAGCCTTCAGTGGCTTCCTTCCGACACTGCATGACATTTGAGCTCCACAACCAGCCATAAATGCCCTTCCTTAATGGGTACTTGCTGACTTCTCTAGCCTCAGTTCTCAGGGATTAAACTTTTTGCTTCAGCAATGCAGATCTATAATTTCTTTACTACCCCTTCTCTTTTCCTCTCTTCTGCTTGTCTAATCTCAGTTCATCCTTTAATATTTAATTTGGACATCACTTCCTTCAATGAAGCCATTCCTTACTCTCAAGAGCCCCTTCTTCCTTCTATAATTCCTGATGTCTATCTTATATTATTATACTTAAGGCATAAGTTAGGTGTCTGCCTCTCCCGTTAGTCTACAAAGTCTCTATGGAAAGGGACTATGATGTATTCAACTTTGTGCCTGAGAGCCTAGGGTAATAAACAGATGATTGGATGGATAGATGGATGGATGGATGGATGGATGGATGGATGGATGGATGGATGGATGGATGGATGCATGGATGGATGGATGGGTGGGTGGATGGATGGATGGATGGATGGATGGATGGATGGATAGATGGATAGATGCATGGATGGGTGGATGCATGGAAGGAAGGAAGGAAAGATTGCAGGGCTGAATTCTGGACCTTTTTGGAGACTATTGCATCATCATCCATAACTTGGTTTGGCTAAGGCATGAAAAGTGGGGACAGGGTGGGGTGTGAATAATTTGTATTAACATTTTAAATGTCCCTAAATTACTATAGTTGAATCTTAGTTGGAGTTTTTACAAGCACTTTTTTTTTTTTTTGGCTTAAAAATTTACTGATCCCAGGAAGCCTTTTTGGATTAACTGTCTATTTCCTTTTGTGTTTTATTCCCACAACGATTATTTAAATAATTGATACACTTTGCACTTTTTAATATGCTGCTTGCTGATTATCTTCCAGTTATATTTTTGGTCTTACCCAACTATAAATTAAGTCTCTGGAATTTTCCTTCTAATATTTTGGTTTCCTGTCATGGAGCCTGCAATGTAGTAAATACCAACCTGACTGCTAAAGCCAGTCTACCAGGCATCATAGCCTAGTGCTACTTCTTTACATGGCCCTTGGCAAGTTACTTAACCACTAGTGCCTCGTTTTTTTAATATATAAAATGGGAATAACACTGGTTCTTATCTCAGAATGTTTGTATAAGAAATAAATGAGAGCATGAATGTTATAACACATTTAGAACAGTGCCTAGCATATAGTAAACTCTCGATTAAGTCTTTTCAGTATTGCCTTCCCATAATACCCACTGGTAATGCCTTATAAATGTTCAGTATTTTATACTTCACAAAGTGATTTCACATTTAATAACAACAATGGATACTTAGTATGCATCAGTCACTGTGCTGGACACTGGACACACTGTTGAGTAGGACTACCAATACTTATCCTCACAAAGGCTTACAGAAACCTGCTGTGTTTGGGATTTTATATTTCACAGGTATACAGGTGTAATGAAGCTTCCTGGTTTAAGGACAAAAAATGAGATGCCTCAGCAGATTAATTTGCTTGACCATAGTCATGTAAGCTAAGATGCAACAGAATCCAATCTTATACTCTCATCGCAAGTTCAGTTTATTTCTATTACCTCATAAATTTAAATAAGATGACTGTATTAAGTGTGGTGGGCTGAACACTTGAACACTTCCTTTTGGAAGCATACTAAAGTTATAGTAAAGGATTTTATAAATGTATAAGGAAAAAGGAAGATAAAGAGAGACGATAGTCAATAAGCAATGCCAAAATTTTGGAAAATGAAAAACAAAAGCACCAGTTGTAACTGACCAAATAGAAAGCTGAGCCCTAAGCATGTAGGGGGAAAGCCAAGAAAAAGGGAAGCCAAGTCAAGCCACAGGTCAGATTCTCAGAAAGACTTGGAAATTATAGGTTTTTTTTTTTTTTGAGGGGCATGTAAAGGGTGGGGATGGTCTGGAAGGCTGAATAAAAGAAGAGTGATTACAAATTTGTATAAGGAGCTTAGAATTGCAGATTCTCTGCTCATCTACTCATCCTCATCTACTCATTCTCCCTCTCTGGAAAATGATAGAGATTTCCTCTAAAGAGAGGTTAGAGGAACTCAGGATTTGGGGGTACCCCGCCTACCTCAGGGCAAGGGCAAAGCTCTATACTGAATCATAAAAAAATGAAGTAAAATCCCACAAGTTGAACAGTACAACCTACTGCAAACCCAATACCCAGAGCACAGACAGTCACACTTACACCCCCATTCAACCTAAGTTGAATTTAATTATGTGGCTCCAATTTAATTATGAGTTGACAGACAAATAGCATTTCAAGAATGAGAAGAAAAAGAAGAGATAAAAAGAAAAAATAACTCATGGGAGAAATTTTTGGCAAACCATATATTTGATAAGGGGTCAATATCTAAAATATATAAGGAACTTCTATAGCTAAATAGAAAACACAAAACAGAAAACCAAATAACCTGATTTAAAAATGGGCAAAGGTCTTGAGTAGGACTTGAATTTCTCCACAGAAGATACACAAATGGCCAAGTGTATGAATAGATACTAAACATCAGTAATCATCAGGGAAATACAAATGAAAACTACAATGAGAAACCACCTCACATTTGTTAGGATGGCTATTATGAAAAGAAAAAGAAAGAAAGAAAGAAAAGAAAGAAAGAGAGAAAGAAAGAATGGCAATCATTAAAAAGTCAGGAAACAACAGGTGCTGGAGAGGATGTGGAGAAATAGGAACACTTTTACACTGTTGGTGGGACTGTAAACTAGTTCAACCCTTGTGGAAGTCAGTGTGGCGATTCCTCAGGGATCTAGAACTAGAAATTCCATTTGACCCAGCCATCCCATTACTGGGTATATACCCAAAGGACTATAAATTATGCTGCTATAAAGACACATGCACACGTATGTTTATTGCGGCATTATTCACAATAGCAAAGACTTGGAACCAACCCAGATGTCCAACAATGATAGACTGGATTAAGAAAATGTGGCACATATACACCATGGAATACTATGCAGCCATAAAAAATGATGAGTTCACGTCCTTTGTAGGGACATGGATGAAATTGGAAATCATCATTCTCAGTAAACTATCGCAAGAACAAAAAACCAAACACCGCATATTCTCACTCATAGGTGGGAATTGAACAATGAGAACACATGGACACAGGAAGGGGAACATCACACTTCGGGGACTGTTGTGGGGTGGGAGGAGGGGGGAGGGATAGCATTGGGAGATATACCTAATGCTAGATGACGAGTTGGTGGGTGCAGCGCACCAGCATGGCACATGTATACATATGTAACTTACCTGCACGTTGCGCACATGTACCATAGAGCCTAAAGTATGATAATAATAATAATAATAATAAAAAATATATATATATATTAAAAAAAAAGAAAGAAAGAAAGAAAGAAAGAAAAAAAAAGAAAGAAAGAGAAAGAAAAAAGGAAGGAAGGAAGGAAGGAGGGAAGGAAGGAGGGAAAGAAGGGAGGGAGGGAGGAGAGAGAGAAAGAGAAAGAAAAGAAAGAAAGAAAGAAAGAAAAAGAAAAGAAAGAGTTGGCAAGGATGTAGAGAAATTAGAATCTTTAGGTACTGCTAGTGTAAATGTAAAATGCTGCTGCCACTATGGAAAGCAGTATGAAAGTTTTTCCAAGCATTCAAAAATTAAAATCAAACATAGGACTACTATATAATCCAGCATCCCACTTCTGGTTATTTATCCAAAAGAATTTAAATTAGAATCTCAAAGAGATATTTTCACTCTCATGTTCTTTGCAGCATTATTTACAATAGCTGAGCTGTGGAAACAAGCTAAATGTCCATGATTTGATTAAAGGATAAAGAAGACGTAATAAATATTTACACCATATCCATATATCTGTGAATATTATTGTCATAAAAAAAGGAAAATTCTGGCCAGGCATGGTGGCTTATGCCTGTAATCCCAGCATTTTGGGGGGCCGAGGCGGGGTGATCACCTGAGGTTGGGAGTTTGAGACCAGCCTGACCAACATGGAGAAATCCTGTGTCTACTAAAAAAATTAAAAATTAGCCGGGCGTGGTGGCACATGCCTGTAATCCTAGCTACTTGGGCGGCTGAGGCAGGAGAATCGCTTGAACCTGGGAGGCAAAGGTTGTGGTGAGCTGGGATCACGCCATTGCACTCGAGCCTGGACAACAAGAGGGAAACTTCTTCTAAAAAAAAAAAAAATTGTGTCATAAGTGACCACATGGATGAACCTGAGGACATTATGTTAAATGAAATAAGCCAGTCACAGAGAGACATATACTGCATGATTCTACTCATATGAGGTATCTAAAATAGTCAAATTCAAAGAAGCAGTGAGTAGAATGGTGGTTGCCAGGGGCTGAGGGGAGTGGGAATGGAGAGTTGATATTCAAGGGGTATATACTTTCAGTTATACAAGATGAATAAGTTGTAGTGATCTGCTGTACAACAGGGTGCCTATAGATAATAAGACTTTATTATCCACTTCTAAAAAGTCATTAAGAGGGCAAATCTCATGTTAACTATTCTTACAACAATAAAGAGAAGGAAGGAAGAAAGAAGAGAGAGGAAGAAAAAGAAAGAAAAGGGCAAGGAAGGAAGGGAAACTCATAAGAAATGGGGAAGCTGAGGCGGGCAAATCATGAGGGCAGGAGATCGAGACCATCTTGGCTAACACGGTGAAACCCTGCCTCTACTAAAAGTACAAAAAATTAGCCAGGTGTGGTGGCAGGTGCTTGTAATCCCAGCTACTCGGGAGGCTGAGGCAGGAGAATGGCGTGAACCCGGGAGGCGGAGCTTGCAGTGAGCTGAGATCGTGCCACTGCACTCCAGCCTGGGCAACAGAGCGAGACTCCATCTCAAAAAAAAAAAAAAAAAAAAAAAAAAAAAGAAATAGAGACATTGCTGGCTGGCAGAAAATGAACTTTGAAAACCTAAAATTAATTTATTTAAGTAGCCAAGATTTTATTGTCATAAAACAAAAACAGAGTGCCATAATAAAGAAACATTGAGAGAAAGAGAAATATCTTGGAGAATTAAACATAGCAGAAATTTACAAAAAAGTCAATACATGGGTTGGAAGATAAAGTTAAGGAAATATCTCTAAAATAAGATTAGATTAAAGAATCATCAGAAGATCCAGGAATTGAAGACCAGGAAAGTGGGGGGCGGGGGGCGGTGACGCATGGTGGAAGTGTGAAGATTATCAAAGAAATATTATAAGAAAACTTTCAAAACTGAAGATGTAAGCCTGAAACTGAAAGCTCTACTAAGGGCCCTTTATTATAAATGAAAAATGACTCACATCAAAGCATATCATTAGAGAATTTCAGAACACTGTCAAGACATTCTCATTGCTTCTTCAGATAGGAAAACAAACCAAAACCAGGTCACAAACGACTTGAAATCAGAATGGTACTGAATTTATCAACAACAAAGCTAGACTACAGAAGATAATAGAGAAACGCCTTTTAAATACCGAGTAAAATGTAAATTCTAATCCTTACTTCAGGGCCCATATAAACGACCACTCAATTATGGGAATATAAAAAGATTTTCATTTATAGGCAGCCTTAAAATGTTTAACCCCCTTATGCCCCTCTTAGAAAGTTGCTAAAGGATGTTTTCCATGTTTTTAAAAAGGGAAATATGCAAAAAATAAGGAAGGATAGGGATTTAGAATCCAAGAGGCGAGAGTTAAATAGAAAAAAGGCATTTTTAGAATAATGATGAGGAGAAGGCCCCAGAATAACCAGTTGTTTCACAGTCTATTGAACAAGCAGTGCAGCTAGGAGCAAGAGAATGGAAGCCTCCAGAGGGGATGTCTTTAAGAAAAAATAAAAATAATGCATAGAGTTTGTGATAAATCTGACTATAATGAGAGGAATCTTACAGATCTGGTAGAGAATTTGGAAGTGAAAGGACACCAAAAACTAAGCAAATCATCATAAAAGCAATGATTAATCTCATTGAAATAGAAAAGCTAGATGAGAAATATAATGCAATGACACCATTGCCAGTGGCCCAGCTGTGATGCCTACTAATATAAACATAACAACGTGAGTCCTGAATACTGATATAACCAAAATTTATGATGTCAATATATTTGGAATAAATCTGTAAGTGTGCAAAGGGGACATGGAGCAAGAGGTCTAAATCCCTATTTTATATTGTAGGAAATCAAGTATCTAAAATTGGAAAATCAAGAAATGGCAGTATAAGTATTCATCTAGCCAGATGAAGATAAGTAACAGAAGAAACAGCTAAAAGAATGGAATGTTTACATATAGGAGTAGAAATCAGAACTGGGGAAATGTGGAGCTGCTGTTTTTAATTATAACCCTCATAGTACTGTTTTAATTTTTAGGCTATGTACATGTATTATTTCAATACAAATTTAAACATTAGCTACACCTTATGAAATAAGTTAAGTATATAAGAACTTAATGTTAGAGAGTTTTAAGATGTTTTGAAGCAAGTTTTTTTTTCTTTTATATCAATTTGGACATGATCATGTAGAAACCTAAATCTAATTACATATTTGAGAATAATCCAATTTTCTTCCTTTCATTTTTGAGAGAAATCATAACTCATGATCCTTTATCCCTTGCCTGTTGGGATGTTTCTGATGGTTCTAGTGAATGCTCAGCTTCAGAACTAGAACTTCAAAGCTTTCCTCTTGGTAGGCGTTAGGAGGCTAATCACTAGAATAGGGCCAGAATGTTCTGAGCTAACCCCAAGCTCAGCATTTAGCATTCGTTGATGCCATCATCACTCCAAAAATGACTGTAACCATGAGATTCCACTAACTCAGGGAAAAACTGAGGAGCACTTGGAATGTTTTAATTAGGCTTATTGATTAGAGACCATAAAACTTCTACCTCTTCTATTAGCACACTTCCTCAGAGAATACCTGATGAAAGGCTATTATGAAAGAAAAGCAATTTCTTACATTTCCTATTTCATATATTCCTAGAAATCTTGGGGAGGCAGGGGATATAATATGCCAGAAATGGCAGTAATCTATCAAACTGATTTTTGGGAAAATGAGGAGAAAATTACATTGACTCTGGTATATATTTACGTATAAACTAAGAGGATATTGTCATAATATGGAGAGGTAGAGAGACAGAAAGACATGCAGGGACATTGAAGGAAAAAAATGAGAAGTGTATTAGTCTATTCTCTCACTGCTATAAAGAAATATCTGAGATTGAGTAATTTATAAAGAAAAGAGGTTTAATTGGCTCACGTTCCACAGGCTGTACAGGAAGCATATGCTGGCATCTGCTCAGCTTCTGGGGAGGCCTCAGGAAAGTTTACAACCTTGGTGGAAGGCAAAGGGGACATTAGGCTGGAGTAGGAGGAAGGTGCCACATGCTTTTAAACAATCAGATCTCATGAGAACTCCATCACAAGAACAGCACCAAAGGGGGAAATCTGCCCCCACAATCCAATCACCTCCCACCAGACCCTACCTCCCACACTGGGGATTATAATTCCATATGAGATTTGGACAAAATCCAAAGGTTTCCCCCCTTTTCCAAAGGGCAGAAAGGTTATAGAGAGGGAAGAAAGAAATAGCAGGATTAAAGAAGGAGAAGAGAAGGCGAAGAATGGGAGAGATACAGGGTGAAACCGTGTAGCATATGTGGCCATGTCCCCAGCCTCTCATGTTAACTGACAACCCAACAGCTTTCTCTGACCTGGCCCATTTGTCTGCAGCCTAGTAGACCAGGGTATTCCAACTCTACCTCACACTCTAATCTCTTCACACATGGCCAGAACATTTCTTTCATAGTTTTTCTTCTACTTGGCCTGGGACCACAGGACCCAGATGCCAAGGGCAATAGGCTCCAGCTTCATCTGCTTTTTGATAAGTTGTTCTAGCCTTCCTTCTATTCTTACTCCAGGGGAAAAGAGGGAGAATATACAGCAAGCCCTATTCATTCTGGAATTGCTCCATGTGCCTGATGAAAATCCTTGCTCTATCTGCAGTCAGGGATGCCATAATCATAAATACAGCAGAGGTTGTTAAGCTAAAAACTAGTTCATGACAACAAGCAAACTGATCTATACCACAGAACCCTATAAAAGGTCAGGGGGTGAGCCTTTATCCATGCATTGCACTACAACCACACCCACCCACACTTATACTCACATTCCTCTCACCTTGTGGGCCTTGTGGGTGAGAGGTGAGAGGGATCTGAGTATAAGTGTGGGTGGGTGTTGTGTAGTGCAGTGCATGGATGTGTGTTTGTGTGTGCTTGTATGTGTTTCTCTTACCTCTGAGAGGTATCCTAATGTCTGATGGTCCTTGACTGTGAGTTCATGTATAAGGGAGAGGCTCTAAAAAGCCAGTTGGGAGCTCTCTCTGCATGGGCACAGCTTGGCAGCCAGTGGGCCTCACAAGGTGATCAGACTAGGACACAAATGCATTTTTGTGAGATGAGATCAAATGTCCCCCAAAGATAGCTATGTCCTAATCTCCAGAACCTGTGACTATATCAGGTTACATGGCAATAAGAAATTAAGGTTGTAGATGGAATTAAGGTTTCTAATCAGTTGACCTTAAAATAGGGAGATTTTCTTGGATTATCTGGACTGCCCAATATTATCACAAGGGTACCTAAAAGTGGAAGAAGCAATTAGAAGAGAGAATCAGACAGACGGCAGTGTGGAAAAGACTTGGTCTCATGTTGTTGACTTTGAAGATGGAAGAAGAGAGCCACAAATCAAGGAATGTGGGAAGCCTCTAGAAGCTGGAAAAGACAAGTAAACATGCTTCTCCAGATCTCCTAGAATGCCAACACCTTGCTTTTAGTCTAATGAGGCCCATTTTGGACGTTTGACCTGCATAAATGTAAGATAATTTGTGTTGGTCTAAGCTGCCAAGTTTGTGGAAATTTGTTGCAGCAGCAGCGAGAAACTAATACACCCCCAATGATGATGTGTATAGGCCTTTTCTTTTGCCCAGAAGTTTCTCCAGAACAGAGCACACATAATCCTGGATTCTCAAAATCTGGGAACCAAGCAGGAGGAAAAGATAAGGGTTTTACCATACCATCCACAGACTTTTCTGTAAGCCCATGTTTTGTGTGGCACTGCATCTCTCTCCAGCTCCCAGGATGGTGGTAGTTAATCTTGTTTTCAGTTCCGTCTTACACTCTTTTCTTCAAACGTACCTCCTTTCTCCAATTTCTGAGCCTTTATAGGGTTCTGTGGTATAAATCAGTTTGCTTGTTGCTGGCTTTCTTCACCCCCTCACTACATTGTAAAGTTTTATTTGCTTCATTACATCAAATCATTTCTCTTTCATGAGTCCACCATCCATCAGCTGAAATGTATTGACATTTCTATTTGCTGTCACTGTCCAATTGGGTTTAAAGATTATAACATTGTTACATTTCATATTTATTTTACTGGGACTTCAGAAATGAGCAGAGACAAACAAGCCATTCAATTCATTATGCTGAACTGGGATTCTTATTATCTCTATTTTGTATTGTATAGATGAGAGAACTGAGACTATGAGTGGCTATGCAATTTGTGAGATTTTAAATATAATTCTGGCTGACTCCCAAGTTCATGCTCACATGAATTTATAGTCTGAAGTTGTTAGCATATGAAAAGCATTTGGAGCTCAGCCTCCTAAATTGAACATTAGCAGCTCTGCGGTGTCCTGGTGAACATGGGGCTCCACAAGAACACTTTGACTTGCTCAAAATGAATGTTATTAAATCATCAGGCACAGAAAGTCCCTTGTATCTGAAAAGTGACTGCCTAGATAAGAACTATACCTCCTAACTCCCCCCATCCCCTGTCACCTAGAAAGCTCCATGTGACTGGTTCTTATCAGTGGAATATGAGCAGAAGTAAAGGATGTTATTTCTAGGCCAAAGAGATCAAGAAGCAGATTGGCCTCTCCATTCTCTGCCTTCTCCCGTCTGCCTATTGGAGGTTGATAAGTAACTGTCATGAACCAGAGGTGAACTTTTGTTGTTTTAATCCACTGGTCATTTTGAGCTAGTTTGTTATAGCAGCTAGTATTAGCTTAACTCCCTCTGCTGTATTTATGATGCAAATCCAAAGCACTAGATAAGGGCAGCATTTATTCAGAGGCAAGAGGCCCTTTTGTTTCTCATATAATCACCCTCTGCTAGGTAATTTGTACATCTAGCCAAAGATGGGTATTTTGCCATTTTCCAAAGGTGCTATGTAGGTTAATGATGGCCCTATACTCATGGGGACTAAGGGTGAGTTATTCCCCATGAATGAGGAAATTCAGTAAGTAGGAGCAAGAAGTCCACATTTAGTCTCTGCCCTTTGGATATATCATTAGTAGGTACGAGAAACTAGACTGTTTAGAATGGTCCAAGCACAGTGCTGAAGAAGTGAATTTGATAATTAGAGAAGTCAATGGTGTTTGAAAAATAGTTTGAAATCTTGGCTCTGAGTGTGAAAATGTGGTTTTTCCCTCCTATAGTTTAAAAGCTAACTCTGCTAAAACCCAAGAGGGATACGAAATGAATCTGGTTACAAACCAAAAGCGAAATTGCCCAGCCTGATCTAATTCTTCCAGGAAAAGTGCAATGCAATGGGGAAATAAGGAATGGCTAGGCAGAAAATCCAATTAGCCTTTTGCAAACTCAGTTTGCTTACACGTTTTAAGTTAAAAATATTCTTTAACTTGCCCTTTTCCTTCTCATCCAAAACTATGGCCTGAAGGTTATGTGGCGAAAATACATTTTCCTAAGCCCCTTCATTTCATTGTGAATTTATCTATTGGATACTGAGATCTTAGTCTGACATATCCAGGGCCTGTGTTCACTTGAGTCCAGGAATTCAAGACCAGCCTGGGCAACATAGCAAAACCCAATCTATTCAAAATTACAAAAAAATTAGCCAGGTGTGATGGTGCGTACCTGTAGTCCCAGGTACCTAGGAGGCTGAGGTGGGAACATCACCTGAACCCAGGAGGTCCAGGCTACAGTGAGCTGTAATCACGCCACTGCACTCTAGCCTGGGCAACAGAGCAAGACCCTGTCTTAAAACAAACAAACAAACAACAACAACAACAAAAAACATGCTTATTATGTCTGGAGTCACGAATAGGCAGCTAGTTTTTCTGAGCCCTGGGAAGTAAACCCACAGAAAGATGATGGGTACAATATGGTTCAGAGAATGGAAGGTTCCTGCTTAACATGGAATTTTCCTGCTACAGAGGCACAAATAGTTCTTCTTTGATTTAAAGCAGTAATTACTTCCCTGGCTTGCCCACATCAGGCTGTCAGCCTTTGAGTACTATTGCTGCTATGTCACTGTCAAAATCAAATTACTAAAAAGGTCAGCATCATTAATATGTGGCTTGAAAGGAGTGAAAATGTCAGACAGAAAATCTATGAGCTTCTAGGGCCTTTCGTCAAAAACTTTGCTCTGGTTTATGTTACTGTTACTCTTACTTACCTCAAGGTGTAAACCATCTGTGGAAGCTTACAAGCCATGTGATCATCTAACCTACTTGTTCCTGGATAGAAAATACTCCCTGAGAATTCCCAGCCAGATGGAAACTCCTTGACATCACAGACTATTCTTCTTTGGATCTCAGACAGCAGTTGCCTAAATACATTCACAAATACTTGAGTATACATTTGTGTATTTAAAACTTACACACAGCTGGGCATATTGTGGGAAATAAGTGTCCACTGAAGAAGTTCTGGGACTTAAAAGCTTTAAAGAGCAGGCCAATAATTTCAGTCCCAATCCCTGCTGAACCACTGACACTTTGTATGACCTTAAAGCAGTCACTTAGAAATTACTAGCTTTTAAATTTTCTAGAATGAAAATTGCTTTGTCTTTGATGTAATCAGAAAAAACAAACCTGTAATATATAATTGAATCATAATATTCAGAAATTTTTTCATATAATGAGACCCATTAACTATCAGTTTGATACCTGGTCTTAATTAGAAATTAAATTATTTCAGAACAATGATAAGTAATGGCTCTTAAAATTGCTAAGAACTCTAGCTTATATGTTAAAAGCACTGAATTTTCATTTCATCTAGTTTGATGCTGTTAGCATGAATCATGACTGGATAATCTGTGTTTGCTTATTTTCTTGCTTACTTGTTCGTTTTTTTTCATCTCTCTAGGCCTCAATTTCCTTATTTTAAAAGTTGATATCCAAGGTCTTTTGTAGCTTTAAAATTTTATGATTCCAAAGCAGATAGTATAAATGTAGCAGCGTGTAGTATATTTCAACCACCAGCTTGTCAGAGTGAACAAAATCCCCACTATTTGAATCATTGCTTTAAGACTATGAGTTTCAGATTGGCTCCATGCTGCCATCTTTAAATATGTAGCACCAGATAAAAGCAAGCCATTACAATGTAAATTTTTTTTGCCATTTGTTTATCAAGCAACTTAGCTATGGATTAGCAGACAGGGAACTCTTTAAGATTTGGGAACCAAGAGTGGCCTATACTGGTGTGAGTATAATGTTTCAGAATACATGTTGCCTGGGGAAGGAACGCTAATGACAAATTCCCCTTGCTTTACTACAATTTTGTCTAGAGTGGTCCTGGTCCTAAACTTACTTTGGAAATATAAAAAAATGCATTAGTCAACATCAAAATTATTTATTTGCACTAGAAAAGAAAACAAGGATTAATATGTTATGATAAAGAAACTTTACTAATTAGTCATTATTACTACTAGTAATTATATTATTACTGTAATTATTAAGATATAATTAGATTATTACTAATATAATACAATTACTAGTAGTAATTATATTAATAATTATATAGTATAATATGTAGTAATTAATAATTAATAATATAATTACGAATACTACATAGTATTAGAAGCAGAGGAGAGAACAAAGTCATGAAACATTAGAAAAAGGAGTTCAAAGGCAGAGAATTCCATCTTCTCACTTTCATATACATTTACTAAGATGTTGGACTCTTTCCCAGAGATTTTGCATTAGCCTTTTTCTCAAGATCTATATGAAATAACATTTATTCCATAAAATCATTGATCTTCCCCAAAAGATATGCTCTCTTTCCTGCGTTCAATTACACAAGCACTTACTGAAAACGTAATCTAAATCAAGCCGTGTGTTTGATGTTATAAGAACCTTATTCACTCCCCATCACTCCATTTCCTGAAACCTTCATGGCATTTTGCTTATACTGATACTTAACCTTTCGTTTATGTTTAAGACACGTATCATGCTCTAATCTGATTAGGATGCACTTGTTTGCCAGCTTTATTGCAAGCCTAACGCTATTCTTTGGACATTATAGGTGTTCAATAAGCATTTGGAAAATGACAACTGAGGCAGTAATCACTTCCATTTGTAGACCATTAAGCACTGAGAATGAGTACTATTACCTCTAAAATTGTAATGTAATTGAACGAGAAAATACAAATTGATCTATAATAACTCAATTACATAGACCTTCGGGGATAATGTTTGTTGCATGTGCTTCTATTACCAATGCAAAGAAATAATTATACCTCTTTAAAACCATACTTAGGTTAAGTCAGGCAAAACAGCAATTCAGTCTCACCAACTGATCTGCTAGCATTAGCTACAAAACTGCCCTTTGAATCAAATGTTCTTAAGACAGCTGAGGATCAGGGAGATACCAAAACAACATTGTAAATGTTCAGTCTTGCTCATGCACAAAGAAAACTCTCTATAAATAACTCCCGCAGATAAAATTCAAACTCTGGAAGCCTTGGGGAAAAGTCAGGGGATTATCTAAATTGACTTCCTGGGTGCAGATCTGGGGGAGATAGGAGATTTGAGATCAGCCCCACTGGTTGGGAATTTCCCTAAGCTATGACATATGAGTCCTGATTAGGTCTTGGGATGCTTCACTGAGGGTGCTTGCAATTTATTGTGCTCTAGACACCAATAGTGGCTAATAGAGGAATAGGGAATCTGAGCATAGGTAGCAGTGTGGGAAGGGTGGGAAGGACCTTTACCAAGATGTAATTAAATGTAATTAAATAGCTGAGTATCCACTCTTAAAGCATTTTACCCTAGTTGCAAGCTAAAAGTTAGCCTGCAACATTTTCAGTGGATGCAGAGTAAAAGCCTCTTGCACTGGCATCACCCTGTGAGAATTGGGATCCGTGGAACCAGGTGACAGGGGAACGCACAGTGGATTGTATTACAGGAGAAGAACACTGAGTTTAGGGAATCTAAATCTTTTCTAATTGGTCACTAAGCTTTCCTGGTCTTTGCTCTGGAGTGAGACACTCTCTCCACTTTCCAGGGTGTTTACTATACAAATGGACTAGAAGAGATCATCGGCAACAAAGTCCATGTCTCTGTTCACAAAAAAGGCAGAAATGTGAGACTCGTGGAGAAATCGCTCCCAACACATGGATCTTATCTTCTAAATGGCAAAGATAAATATATGATTGAATGAATCAATGCATACATGTGTGAAGTTAGATAGTAATTAATGATATAAAAATCAGTTTGGGCATGAAGATTGATAAGGAAAGCTGTTTTCAATAGGTTTGTCAGGGAAGGCTTTTAGGAGCAGGTAACAGTTGAGCAGAGATCTGAATAAACTGAGGAATACAGACATGTAAATATTTCCCCAAAGAGCCTTATAGGCTTAAAGAACAACTCATGTTAAGGCCAAATGCAGGATAAAAATGTTTGATGTACAGTAAGAAACCCAGTGTGGATTGAGCAAAAGGGTGAGCAGGAGGCAATGATGTTGGAGAGTGGGTTAGGAACCAGATCATGCCCTATGCCCAGATTGGCCCTATTATGCCAAGGGAAGAATCTTCATTAGATTCTAAGTTCGATAGGTTGCATTTTATAAATAAATAAATGAGCCTGGGCAGCTGACCCAGGATCTCAAGCTGGGCTAAATTCGCTAAACAATGAGAGGCCCCAGGTTCCTCAAGAGAAGCACACAACCGGGACACAGTGAAGTAACACAATTCCTTCGTCATTCACCACTCTTTCTCTAGTTCTAGCTCTCCCACACCCTGTCTCTTCCCCAGCTTCCATCTATCCATCTTTTTCTCCTAACTTCTAGTTCATTCTCTTTACACATTTCTTGTCTTGATAGCTCCTTGCTGCAATTCCCATTTCTCAAGTCTCCTGTCTTACTGCCCTTCCACCCCATCGTCAGCATATGAAAGCCTCTTTTCTCTCTCCTTACTTTTGCGTCTCCCTGTGATGATGGTCTCCCTCATTCTCTGAAGCCCCGTGGTTGGTGCATCTCTCATCAAGGAGCCGTGAGAAAAGAGAATAGGCTTCCCTCCTTCACATGCTCAGGTAGGGGTTAAATGCCTTTTGCTTTTCAGGCTGAGGTCAGAGCATGGTACCCCACGGATATTGGGGGAAGGGAAGAAGCAGCTAAATTCCCAGCCACACCATGGTAGAAAGGACCTATTGTCCCCAGTCCCTATGGCAAGAGTCATGCCAGCACTTACAAACAGTGTCTGGCACATGGTGGGTGCTTTGCAAACATTTGTGAATACAATGAATGTGCTATTATAATTATCATAGCTGTTTTGGAGTATATGGGGTGAACATTTACACCTTAATTAGGAAGTATCTCAAAGCTGTTTATTTTTTTATGGCCTCAAGGAGAAAAGTTATTTGTTTCATTTTGTTTTTTACAGGCAATGATTACCATAGCAGCATAGAAGCCAGTTTCTGTGTTCTTACCACCAAACCGTAGAACTTGTGATAGACAAGATATAAACAGCATCATCTCAGATGACATTTCTAGACAAAAACAACAAAGTAATGCATTGGGAGATCCAAAACAAATGGCAAGTCAGTTTACATCTCTAAAAGTTGGCTGCAGTAAATTCTCCTTTTTTCTGACTTCCATTACAATTTTAAACACGTCTTCCCCCTCATACATTTCTTCCCACTATGTCACCACCTGCCATTAACCTGTCACTGGGACTGGCAGGCTGAGGTCAGTTTTGCTCCTTTATCAAACAACCCTCGAGGTCCTTCTAGGTGCAAAGAATTGTGCTAGGTTCTGGCACTCACACCTGCTGCACACCTGCAGAGAGCCAAAGGGTAGTGGAGGAACAAACTTGTACAGATAAGCACGGTCCAGGGTTGCAGGCCTGCGATGGGGACCCCCATGGGGTGCAAGGAATGCCCGGAGGATGGGGGATCAGTTGTCCATAAAGGTGAAGAGTAGAGCTGGGAAAAGAGCCAGAAAGGGCTTTATGGAGTGTGTGACACTTTAGTGAACTGCATTCTGAAGGAGAGGTGTTTCCTAGGTGGAAAGGTGCAAAAGCAGAGATAGGCAAGACTTAGCTTCCTCAGGGAATTACAAGCAATTCAGTATGGCAGCAGTGGAGGATGCTGGGGCAGTGAGGAGATGGGCCCAGAAAGAGATGAGGCTGTAGAATTAATCAGCTGGGAAGCTGGAAAGCACTTCTGCAGACGTTCATGGAGGAATTGTGTAATGCTACTGTCCTGGAAGAGCTTACCAAGTACATTGCTTGTCTTTCTTATTTGGTTACACTAAACTTTAAAAGAAGGAGTTAACATCTCCATTGGAGGAATGTACAGGTATTACATATGTAGATGTGTACATATGTGCACAAAAGCCCACCCAGGGCTGCACCCCACCCAAACATTATAGGAAGTCAGTAGTTGTTATTTCTTCAGAAAATAGAGTTCCCCAAAAAGATTTTACATTTTTTAATAAAGTTTGCTGAAGATTTTTTTCATTACAAAAGTTAACACAGTTTTTTAGTTATAGAAAGGTAGAAAAAGAAAGTTAAACCAAAATAGAACACAGAGAAATAAACACATTTATATTTCCCAAAGAAAGTTATTAATATTTTGATTTCCTTCTAGCCTTTTGTCCCATGCACAAGTTTAATTTGTTTACTTGTTAACCAAAGTATTAAGTCTGAATAGACTATACAGAAGGAAATAGTTCAATGGGATTTTACTTCAAATAGATATAGATAGCATAAAGATCATTCAGCAATATTTATTAATTTTCTATTATGTGTCAGACACAGTGCTAAGTGCTGCAATAAAGCAATAAACACAATAGGCATAGCGACTACCCATGCAAATTACCGTGGCAATGGGAAGGACAGGAAATAAAAGAGGTGTCATGGGGACAGGCAAAGGCTGGCAAAACTTTTGGCTCCCTTAGCAGAAACTCCCCAATACCACTCTGCCGCTTCCCTTCATAGTTATGAAGTCACTGAGTGCTGGCATTGGAAGTTCCTTGAGCTCTCATAGTCCAAATAATAGTGTTTCTTGGTTGAAACAAATAGGACATCTTTAAGCCTGGCTTTTTCTCTCCTAATTCCTGGAGCATTATTGCCTTCATTAAGCTACCCCTCCTCTGGTAGCCAGTGCTCCCCCCTGCTACCTGCCCCCTGCCACCGAGGCAGCGCAAAGAACAGGAAACCGGAGGTGGCCCTGCCAGAGCTGTCAATACCAGCAGGCATCTTCCTTCCTGTCACAGGGGTGATAAGACACAAGGCCAAGGGGAGGGAGCCCCTCTCGGCTGAACACTCCATGTGTTGTCCTTTGTCTTAGAAAAACCTTCACTCTTCCTCCCCCAGCAAAGTAGCCAGTCACCACCAGCATGGAAAACAAATAAATAAGCTAAGCAAGGTCACAGTTATTTCTGCCGTTGTGAGATCCAGTGTCACATGTAAAAAGAGTTGGTGGTTTCTAATCCCCCACTGCCCAACACAAATCATATTTCCCTCCTCAGGCAGTACATCTCAAATTGCAGCTTTAGAAAGCCATATCTTTGAGTCAAGGGACTGTAGTTTCCATATATCTCATGCCTAAATGAACTAAATATTCACTACATAAACCACCCTTACACCATGATTAGTAATGGATCACATCATGGTAGTGTACTCACACCAGATTCCACTGCAGCCTGTTAAGCATCATTATGACACACCGGCTGGCCAGTGTTGGATAATTTAGGGATAGGTCCATGTTAAGGACCAGGTAGCCTTGGTTGTGTTATCACAATGGAGCCTCAGAAGCCTGAGACAGCAAGAGGGCCAGGAAGTCTGAAGTGCTTGAGGAGAAATGTTCCAAAACGAAACTTTCCTTACTTTATCTATTTTGCACCAAACACATCCTGACACATCGAGGGTATTCTCACAGTAACTGGCAATTCTATGAACTTTAGAATCCATTCAGGCAATCACATGTCTCTGTCAGCTGTACTAAATGTCTTTGAAGCTGAGAAATTCCTTTGACTCTGGTTAAATATTACATAAAACATGCCTGCTTTGAATGGGCAAACCGTAAACTGTACAATAAAGTGTGGGAGAAAGAAATTTGGACTTGGAGCCACAAGATATGAGTTTGAGTCCTTTCTAGTGGTCTGACCTTGAGTAATCACTGCTCTCTAGATTTTAATATCATTCATAATTGTACTCTACTGTAATCTCTTATATAAAATATTTTCTGGCCTCTCTTTTCTACCAGGCACTAGACAGAATTAATTATATATATATATATGTGTGTGTGTGTATATATATGTATGTGTATATATATATAACATATATATTTTATTTACATATTTAAAGTATACATTTATATATTTAAAATACATTAAAATATATATACTTTATAATAAAATATATACATTTACATATATTTAAAATATATAAATATATACATTTTATAATATAAAGTTATTTTATATTATGTGTATAATTAAAATGTATTTTAATATAAATTTTAAAAAATATATAAGCATATTGTATATAATTTTTCATCTCCCTCACTAAACTGTGATTGCTGCAGGATTCATGTCTTTGATTCCATGGTATTACTCTGACTAAACTACAATACAAAGGGCATAATAAGCACTTCTCAGGCACTCTTAGGAGGCTCAAAGGTGATAGTACTCAAACAAGTATTTCATAAACTATAAGCCTCCGTGTGATTGTAAGATGTGGTCATTATTTGCATAGCAATATTATTTCTCAGTGTAACACATTTCATAAAAATCCAGGAACCAAAGCAAAGAAAACAAGAAGCAGTCAACAGTGATTAACTCTGGGGGTGGGATTGGGAGGTAATAGGGAAGTTGAAGAACAGGGGAAGGGAGGGGAGGGGAGACGAGGACAGGAGATGTCATATTCTTAATTTGTATTAATTTTCAATGTTAGAAATGTGGATAATTTTTATATTGATATGTCTTGGTATTTTTTCAAATTGGAAAAATAAATGCACACGATTCTAGGAAGCTACTGCAGTATTTAACTGGCGCGGGGTCCGTGGACATCTGTCAAATGTTAACTGAAACCAAAGTCTTACTGTATTATTTATTACATTATTATTGACAAGAATAACAATACCTTTCTAGCTTTTATATTGCACTTTAAGCCTTCTGAGATGATGTTTATTATTTGCTTTATTCTTACAACAATCTTGATGTTATTAGGGTAATTATCAGTAACTGCATTTAATGAAAAGAAAAAGTAAAACCAGAGAAACTTCATAAGTTGCCCAAGATTCCAAACACAGCGGACAAGTCAAGACTAGAATTCAAGAGACCTGGTTAGAGCCATCCGCAGTGGGTGAAACTTTTGGAGCCCTAAGGATATGTGCAATAGTCTCCAAAGACATTTTCTGTGTCCTCTGTCCTCGGCAGAGAGCTGGGATCCCAGCAAAGCTGTTACCTACAGATGGATGGCTTCTGATATCTTATTGACTGCCACTCATTATATCAGTCACTGAGTTTCAATGCATTGCTGAAAAAACATTGACAACCTACTGGCTTGAATCTGGACCCTGCCACTAAATGAGCTGCATGACTTTGAATAGTCACTTAACCTTTCTGAAAAGTCAGTATCTTTCCTTATCAAGTGGGAATGACACCACATGGCAGGCTCAGGGATGTTGTGAGCATCTAAAGAGGTAATGTATGTGAAACTGCACTGTAAACTGTAAGACACTTTGTAAATGTCAGATATCTTATTTGCTTACAAGCTTTTGGAGGCTACTGTGCAAAGGCACAGATTCCCACAGCCACCAAGGAAAGGAAATCTAGAAGGAAAAAGATAAAATCACTCTTAAAAGGAGGAAAGAACTATTCCTACTATATGAGCCTCCTCAACCTGCAATGATAGAGTCCCAGTGTTCTTTAGTGTCTATTTACTTTTTCTTTGCTGTCCTCTTCTCTGCATATTATTCCAGCTGTGACAGTCATTTCATCAGTGAAATTATCAGAGCAAATAAATTTCACTCTCTGGGTCCTTTGACTGAAGCTCCACAATAGGATAAAAAGTATTGTAAATGCCTCTATCCTCAGTTACTGAAAGGGAAGCATCAAAATATTCAACTTCCTATTAAGTTTGGTAACATTTCTTTTTATTAATGAATATAGGGACCTAAAATCCTTCATCACAGTGTTGACTGAAAGTGTGGATTAGCTGGAACGTGGAATCCTGCTATGTATTTGATGGTGCTTCAAAATCTCTCTGATAATGGCTATTAAAAAAGCAAAAAAAAAAAAAAAAACATGCTGGCGAGGTTGCAGAGAAAAAGGAATGCTAATACACTTTTGGTGGGAATGTAAATTAGTTCAACCATTGTGGAAAACAGTGTTACGATTCATCAAAGATCTAAAAACAGAACTATCATTTCACCCAGCAATCCCATTACTGAGTACATACCCAAGGAATATAAATCATTCTATCATAAAGACACATATACATGTATGTTCATTGCAGCCCTCTTCACAATAGCATAGACATGGAATCAACCTAAATGCCCATCAGTGGTAGACTGGCTAAAGAAAATGTGGTACATATACCCTATGGAATACTATGCAGCCATAAAAAAGAATGAGATTATGTTCTCTCCATAGCATGGATGGAGCTGGAGGTCATTATCCTTAGCAAACGAATGCAGGAACAGAAAACCAAACACCACATGTTCTCATAAGTTAAATGATGAGAACACATGGACACATAGAGGGGAATGACACACACTGAGGCCTATTGGAGGATGGGGGGTGGGAGAAGGAAGAGGATCTGGAAAAATAACTAATGGGTACTATGCTTAATACCTGGGTGATGAAATAACCTGTACAACAAATGTGCATGACACAAGTTTGCCTATGTAACAAACCTGCACATGCACTCCTGAGCTTAAAATACAAGTTAAATTAAAAAAAAAAGAAACGCCAAAATATCTTTGATAGCCTATGCTGCAATTATACCATAGATCTGTAAGTAAAAGAAGAGGGAGAAAATGTTTTATGGAAAGATATAATCCAGTGGTCAATGTAGGGAATATGACCAAAGAAAGAATCTATCACCAAAAAATGGCAGACTGCAGAGAGTAACCAAACTAAACTCTGGTCTGAAGCAGGAACGGCTGGAGTAGGTGTGTGTTTAAGTCATTATACTCCTACAGAATGAAACCCACACCCTGAACACTGCTTCCTTCTCTTACAACTTGCAATAACTTGTCTGCAGATAGAAAGTTTTGTTTCTCCCAATCTGATCCTTATTCTTACTGTTTCATTTCCTTGTCTCTTTGTATTGCCTAAGACCTTCAGTACAATGATGGTTAGAAATAATAATGGGCATCTCTGCTGTATTTCTGACTTTAAAAGAATAGATTCTAAGGCTGTAAGTATAGTATTCACTGTACACATTCGTTAGATTCTCTTAATCTAAGAAACTTCTTTTAGTTTGTTAAGCATTGTTTTAAACCACAAGGAATGTTGAATTTTTATCAAATGCGTTGTCTGGATCTATTGAGTTGCTTAACTGACTTTCTTCTTGAATCTGTTAATGTGATGAGTTACTTTATAGATTTCCTAATGTTAATATATCCCTGCGTTTCTAAAGTAAACCCTCCTTCACCATGATAAACTTTTTAAAAATAATAAATGGACAGGTTCAGTTTCCTTATATTTTATGAAATTTGCATTTATGTTTATAAATGAAGAGTTTTTCCTCAGGTCTCTTTTCTTCTACTATTCTTGTTTGTTTGTCAAAGTTAGAATAGCTTTATGAATTGACTTGGGGAGTTTTCGCTTGCTTCCTTTCCTCTGGAAAAATGCTTATAAGATGAAAGTATGTGTTAAATTCTCTATTGATAGGTAAAGTGTTCTAAGCATGTCTACTTAATCAAGCTTATAAACACAAATATTCAAATATTTATATCTTCACCAGTTTTTATTAGCTTCATCTATCAGTTTGTGATGGGAGGTAAAAAAAAAAATCTCCCATTATGATTTTGTATTTGTCAGTTTCTGTTTGTAGTATGTAATGATTATTATATTTTCCTGATGTACCTTTTTTTGTTGTTGTTGTTTGGTTTTGTTTTTCTCATTTTTTTTGAGACAGAGTTTCACTCTTGTCACCCAGGCTGGAGTGCAGTGGTGTGATCTCAGCTCACTGCAACCTCTGCCTCCTGGGTTCAAGCAATTCTCCGGTCTCAGCCTCCTGAGTATCTGGGATTACAGGGGCCCACCACCACGCCCAGCTAATTTTTTGTATTTTTAGTAGAGATGGGGTTTTGGTATGTTGGGCAGGCTGATCTCGAACTCCTGACCTCAGGTGATCCGCCCACCCTGGCCTCCCAAAGTGCTGGGGTTATAGGCATGAGCCACCATGCCTGGCCCTGAACTGTTGTTTTAATCATTAAGAAATAACCCTTTTTACAGCTATTGTGCCTTAAAAACTAGATTTGTCTGATATTAATATTGCAATAACAGCTTTCTTTTTTCCTACTATATCTTTTTAAAATTTTTTAATTTAAAATGTTCTCTGCTCTTACTTTTTACTTATTTAAATAACAGATCCATTTTCTTTCTTTCCTTTTCTTCATCCACTCTTTTGAATATATGTGTTTTATTTCTATTCTTTAACATGGATACCTAACAAAGTCCAATTCTAATAAAGATCTATTGACCAATAGAGGAAACTTGGTATGCTTTAAATCCAATCCCCTTCCATTTTCATGTTATTTTACATTAGTTTCACCTTGTTTTCAAGCTTCTCAAAACAGCCTTTTTGTTGTTTATATAATCAGCATTACTTTTAGTAGTTTTTTCAGTGAGTATCTGTGATTTATAAACTCAACCTTCCTTTATAGAAAAATAATTTTATTTCACCATACCTTTCAACGACACTTAACTGAACATTTTGCAAATATTCCATTTCATTCTGGCTTCTATTGTTGCTAAAGTATGCTATTAGTCTTAGTAGTTATTTTTGTGGGTAATCTGTCTTTTTTTCTTGGAACCTGTACAATTTATTTTTTCTGATCTTTGTTGTCCTGCAATTTCACTATGAAATTAATTCTCATTGGGATTACTTGCATAATTTTAATATGAGGATTTATATCTTTCTGGAGTTCTGAAAAATTCCAAGCCAGTATCTTTTTGAATATTGTGTCTTCTCATTTTTTTCTAACAGATGTATATTAGATCTTCTTATTCTAACTTTCATATCTTTTAATCTCTTTATAGAACACCCCATTTCGATCACTCCTGCATTATAGATGTTTTATTCAGCTCTACCTTCTACTAATTAAGCTGTCTTCAGCTGCATGTACTTTAGTTTAACTCATAATTTGCTACCTTAATTGAACTACATATTTGTTCATTTCTAGAAATGCCATTTTTCTGCTTTTTCTTTTCTTATACTATTTCCTTCTTGTCTTCTGATTTCTATGCCTTTTATAATGTTCTAACATGAATATTTTAAATACATTTATTTTCTCTTTTTTTTTTTTAACCGAAGTGGTCATTTTCTTTTTCACATTGTTGTTAGTTTTCCTCAGAATTTTCTTGTATTGTCTCTTGTAACTTTTAAAAGTTCATCTTTACTGCAGGTGGGTTTCACTGGGAATTCTGTTGTGCTGATTGACGGAAGTGCACTTACACAGTATTTTCATATTTGCCTCTGCCAGGGCCTCAGAGTTTCACCAAAGCTAGACCAGTTTTAGGCTACTTTCTAAATCTGGGGTTCCTACACCTCATGGGTGGGGTATATTTAGACTCTACACCCATTCCTTATGTAATTTCAAGATTCTGAATTCTTATGGGTGTTACGGATAGCTAGTTCCTTGGGTCATTAATATGTGGAGGGTTTTTTTAAATCATTTTTCCACGGATAGAATCTGCTTTCAAGAATTGTAGCAATATGTAAGAGACTCCATTATAGTTGCTTATCTCAAATGGCTTTAGATCTCATAGCCCATCCTCTGTGGGCATGAAAAACCCAATATTCATACATTAAAAAGTATATCAAGGACCTGTTGTCCCATGAGCCACTGTGGCTTTAGGCTATCACCGTTTTTGACTTTGAGAATGTGTTTATTTCTACTACCTATGGAGTTCCTTTTTTGTTGAGCTTAGTAGCATATGTAACTTTTGTTGGCATAGTTCATCCAAATTTTCTATGTTTGGAGCATGAGGAAGTTCCTTTGATTGGATTTCCATTTTCAGGGTATAATCCATTTTCAAGATGTATCGACTTTGCAATAGGGACTAGAAAATGCTTTGGAAAGGCATTGCATTTATACTATTTGCACTTCTGATATCCAGAAACAGATGTTGATTTTAAAGCACATGACTAGACTTGTCAGATTTAGCAAGTAGAAATACAGGACATTCAGTCATATTAGGGTTTCAGATAAGCAATGAATAAGCATGGCCCATGCAGTATTTGGCACATCCTTATACTAAAACATCATTCATTATTTATCTGAAATTCAAATTAAACTAAGCATCCTGCATTTTATCTGGCAACCCTACATGTATCCACTTCTTCCAATTTGAACAATAATGGCCATTTGTGAAGAATCTCCCACATGTGTTCCATTTTTACAAGTGTCCTATTTTAAACAAGAAAGCTAAGCTCAGCTATATTTTTATATAGAATCTCTGTTCAAGGCGTAGGCATATTTTTAATCAAATGGCTCGATCTGGCAATTGAAGTCCAAACATTATTTTTGTTTGATCTGCCCTTCTTTTAGATTTAATCAGCCATGTTTAAATAGACATTGGTAGAGTATAAGATTTTCAGACATTTGTTTAAGTCAGCTGATTTTAAAAGCAAGTGATTGAGCTCTCAGCACATGTTAAGTTGGCAAGTTAGTCTTCCAGAGAAAGACATTTTCTTGTCTGTATTTTTCTGTTTGCTCTGTTGCCTGTAATGGTTACCTTAAATCACAGCTATGTTACTCACTGTGTGGAGAGCCCTGGACAAACATTTTCTCTCTCAAGGGTTTGCTTCCCATCAGAAACCTATGGGTAATCATTTCCACCCACTTCAGGAACTGTTGTACTGTGAAGGAGTATAGGGAAGTAGAACAACATTGTACATACAATAGATGGTTCTACATGACCACAATTGAAACAGCAAAGGTTTCCAAAACACAAAAAGCAGAACTGGGACATGTGCCACTAGACAAGGTGAATAGAACCTGTGCCCTCGTGAAGGGTCCTGAAGTGGTCGTCTTTAGTCTGGAAATGGGATTTCTTTGTCAGGCTGTTCATTAACGTCTCCACCCAACAAATGCCTCCCCCATTTATCCACCCATCCCAGGCCTTCTCCCCTAAGGAGAACTCTTCATTTCCTGCCTTCTGTTGTGCCTTTACCTTGTCACTGGCAAGCGCTTCTTCCTTTAAGCCCAAAGACAGAGGGATGCTGTTGTATTCACATAAACAAGGAAAACAGGGGCTTCCCTAGAGACTTTTCCATTTGTAGTGCATGTGTCATCAAGGTCCCTGGGGAATTGTTACCCATTACCAGGAACAAATTAAATCTCTAGAAAGTGAGAGCAAAGTAAGAGGAAACCATGTACTACTTGCTTTTCTTTCCTCAATTCTCTTACTCTCAGGAACCAGAAAATATCAATACAAAACTTAATTATAAAATTGAATACAGCTCAGTTGAGAAACCACGGTCCCAAGAGAAAAGCAGCAGAGCTGTAGAAGGGAGAAAAAAGAAAGAAGGAAAAAAGGCTTCTCTATGAAATTCCCTATTTTAGAAACTTGAATTCATTTGCATAAGAATTACCTTGCCTTATGTAGCAGATTTATCTTGAAAAGTTGTGAATAATGAAATGCTTAGAAAACTGACTTGTATCTCACTGACAACCATTGAAATTGAAGCACTGCAGGTTCATCGTTTCTGTCTTCATTTGCAGTAGTTCCTGACACTTTGCATTTGTGCACCATAGTATTTAAAGTGAATCTCAATAAAATCAAGATTCCTTTTATAGTGAGATTACTCATCACTTCTGCCTTCCAACCTCCCAACATTTTCCACCCCCAGAGATAGTTGTGCAAAGTGAGATGAGGGAACCTGGGACAAATTACTTAGGAACTGTGTGCCTCCAAGTCCCCCATGCATAGGAGAATAATAGTGCCTACCTGTAGATTAGGTCCTCCTGCATATCTTCGCACAGCATGCCATCATTCCCTTTTCCTCATATCCATCACTTTTGCGATGAGCACATTAGCATCTAAATTCGCTATGATCTATAAACTTGAGAAAAGGGGCTGTGTCTCTCTCTTTCATCACTGTATCTCTTACAACTACTACAGTGCCTGCCAAGTAGTACTTAGAAATTAAGTGTACCTATTATTTGTATTATTGTCTAGCCCAGAGATGATAAATACAATTGATTCTCATTATTCATGGTAGTTGTGTTCTGCAAAGTTACTGCAGACAATGAATTAGCAAATACTGACCCATTGATCCTAGAAGAAATACAAGGTTAAGTTCCTGTGAGCATCTGGTCATAACATTTTTGTCAACCAGTGAATACATAAGCTTGTTTTATGTGTGTTTCTCTTTAAAGACACCTTATTTAATATGTAGTATTGATTCATTAACACTGAACTTATGGCCACTCCTTATTTCTCAGATAATGTCCTTCACCCTTCTACTTTAGGCCTCAGTATAAATTTGGGCTTTTGCATGAAATGTTTCCTTTTCCCTTACTAATCTTCCCATCATTTATTTATTAAACTCCTCTGTTTCCTTCAAGGCCCATACAACTCTCATATTTTCTTAGCTGACTCCCCAGATTCACAGAGACAGAAATAATTCTTTCTCTCATAAAATATGGTTTTTAGCAGTTCATCACAGAGTAGTATCAAATTTATTTGGATGTGTAATTCTTTCCAGTCAGCTTATAAAATCTTGAAGACAGAAACGAGGTATTTTTCACCTCTGAATCCGCAATAGCTTCAGCATGGGTCTTTACATATATGTGATCCACAGTTGCTTTTAAAAAGTGAATTTAATTGATTTTCTCTTAGTCACTTCAGGGCAGAAAGTAGGCAATGTAAAGCAGAGATCTTCAAAATTGCACCCCACTTGACTATTCAACCAGCTTATCGCCTCTCAACAGAGCCAAGAATTCCAGGAAGCCTGGCCCTCTGACTTTGCCCCACCTCTGCCTAGAGGCCTCCCCACTCTCAGGACAGGAATAGAATTGTTGATATGTTCTGTAAACCAAGACCTGCCCTTGTAATATATAAAATCAAATATGAAGTCCTTTCCTTATTGAAAGGAAATTCCTGCTAAACTAGATCTCCCAGCTGCACATAATCCTTTCACTTTCAAGAGAATAAGCTCAGAGAATCATTGTTGGCCATTTGAAGCCTCTTTCCTCAAGCTTTCACTTGATGAGTGACAGCATGGCACCCCTGAGGCTTTTTGGTTAAGGAGCTCAGCCTTCTGACCATAGTGCTCCTGCCCTCCAGGATGCACCTGCCTGCAGGAGAGAAGAGAACTTTCCCTGGAAGTCTTGAGCCAGAGTCCCTCTGGGGAGCTAATATGACCGTGATGGAACAGCAATAAAATGCCTCTTGATCCAAGCCATATTGCTTTGACCTATTGTAGGTATTTGAAGTATTTGTATTCCTGGTCTGTTTTTTTCTCACTTGGCAAGATGATGAGGAAGTGGAGTAAGTGGAGGAAATGGTGAAGGTGAATATGAACCAGATTAGAGGGAGATTATTCAAAGTGGTTGAATATATCACACAGAGATGCCTCTAGGTTAATAAGAAATTATCTTCAAACACTTCATGTAAATACATATAAGTGATGAGACTCTCAGATAAAGCAATCAAACCCTCCTGTGTGGCTTGTGGAATTAGTCTTACTACTTTCTACGTAGGTTGCCCAAGCAACAGTGTAGAGAAAGATGTCAGCCTATAATTATGTGGTACTGGGAAGGACAGGTATCCTCTCTTCAGAGCAAAAGAAATCTAAATAATTCTTTCAAAATTCCTTAGCCCATTGCCTGACAAGCTCTACTTTTCCTAGACCCACTCATTCACCAGTGCTTGTGAATGGAAAAGTAAATTTTATTTCAAGGGACTGAATTCCAAGCAACTACATTCCCAGAACCATCAGAATTCAGAGCTAAAAGGGACTTGAGTCAAAATGTAGTCTAGTTTAAAAATTAAACCTTTGTAAGTGTAGAAGTTGAGTCTCAGAAAAGACAAGTGTGAGTTACCCAAAGGCACAGAGGCAAGGTTATTAGATATCCCAACATCCAAACCTGATGTTCTCCATGATGCCACTGCTGCACCAGGCTTATGTGCTGGGTGTGCTGTTGGCTCAGCACTCCTCTTTCCATGCTCCCTGCTTCCCACCTTATGCTGCCTCTGTGTTCCAGAGGCTGGAAGCCTGAAATCCACATTTCTCAGAATCCCAGCCTGAGTTATGTTTCAACAATGTGAAGCAATGCAAGAACTGGAGAACAGAGAAAAAATAGAAACTATTAAGTTTTCTGTAGCAGCAATAGGCAGTTGTATGCATTGTGTGGACTTGCATACACTGTAGATGTGACACTGTCCAGAAGCTTCCAGGTATCCTTCTGCCACCAATCATACCCCTTGGTGTTGTAGCAGCTAAGAATGTTAGTGAAGGCTTCCTAAAGTTCTTTAAACTTTCTGATTTCCAGAATGTCAGTGGTAGTATTCCTTGACCTTTGCTCCCTCAGCTCCAGTCTATAACGCCTTACATTACATCTCTTCCTGCTTAAAATATCCAGAATGGTTTCTCAGTCCTGACACTACCCCAACTGATACCACTTCTTCCCACAAAATTGTTTTACATTATAAACTTTACATGTGGCTTTCAAAGGTAACAAACAGAGTGCAGAAAATGTCGCAAGTAATGGTGAATAGATGGCGACAGCTTGTTGTAGAGATGGTAACACTAGAGTTGTTAAATATTTGTGTGCCATGGACCCCTTTGGCAGTCTGGAAAACCTACAGACACTCTTCTCAAAATAACATTTTTAAATGCATAAAATAAAATATAATTTATTACAAAGAATAGCAATTATATTTAATTATAGCTCTCAAAATACTATAAATCAAATTTCCATAGGAATATATATATACATATATATATTCTTTATTAACTCAAGAAACAAGATTGGACTGCACAGCATATCTAATGACTAATTTCAATGGAGTGTGAAGCAAGCACAAAATTTTGATATACCTCTTCAGCAACTGTAATAAGTTCCAGTGGTGACAAAGTCATCATTAGACTTTTGATTTGTTGCCTACATTCATAAGTGAAAGAAATTATAAATCTGAGTTAGAAGTTAGCAAAAATAATGGTGTAGGTATTTTTCCATCCAAGTTTGTGAACCCAAGGTTAAGAACTCTTTATCTAGATGTGTGGGAAATCCATTCTTATTCTGTAATGTACTTGAAAGAAATCTGGAGGCTGGGGTAGGCTTCAGAACCTCAGATACCAAAGTACGGACATGCTTGCAATTCATAGGCTATAATGTGTATATGAAATATTCTTGGGGGAAAAAGACTACTCAGATACAGCAAATGCAATTTCTACAATTTGTCCAA
Source organism: Pongo pygmaeus (assembly GCF_028885625.2). NCBI lineage: Eukaryota > Metazoa > Chordata > Mammalia > Primates > Hominidae > Pongo > Pongo pygmaeus. Next base: position 81,228,709 of record NC_072373.2, on the reverse strand, counting down.
AGTAGGGACAGGTTGAACAATATTGAGCAAAAAGCTATTTTTCAATGCCAATGTTACTTGAGGTAAGCTAGACTTGAAAGAGATGGCACCTCTTTATTGAAAGGCTGGAGAAGCGTGCCTCTTAATGCATCTCCCCCTCCCAAAGAGGGAAGAAATGAACTCCCATCTTCATTGTCTAGAGGACTCATTGTTAAGATCTTTAAAAAATGTTGGAGGAAGAAGGGAAACATTATAAAATTATTCCTTATGCTTATTTTTGAAAGGGATTACCATGTTTGATATAAACATTAAACCTGACCTTCTCTCAACCCTAGAAAAGTGTGACTACCGTGGGAACCCCTAAAAGTAATGGAGAAAAACTTCAATTTCTCTCATGTGGTCTGAACAATACACTAGAAATTTGAGTTCCTTTGAACAACAGAAAATTGCTTGAATATTTAAACATGCATTTGTTCTTGGGAAACAAAATGTTCAGCTCTAGTGGTTTCCACAGCAACTGCCTGGGCTAAAAATACAAAATTTGCCATAAGAAGAAAAAGTATGTACCAAGCAGGAACGGGAAGAGAAAATGGGAAATCTCCCAAAGGAAGATCATTGGCAGGAATCAGCCTGCAAAGACAAGGAAGGAGATGTGTCTCGTGGAAAGCCTTTTCCTGTGGGACAATGTGCGCTGGTAGAAACCTACAACCTCCCCACCCCAGTGCATTTCTTCTCCTCTCTCCCACTTCCCTACGCTTCCTCCTTCTCACACTCCTGGAAAAAAATTACATCCACGCTGAGTACATCCCTCTGAGGATCATTCTGGTCAACAGTACAGATACACCTGGGGTGGGGTGGAGTCCCTGCCACAGCATCATCAAAGCTCTCTCTTATTGCTTCTGCCACTGGTTGGGCCTGGCTGTCAGTTTCTCCTCCTAATAGGTAACTGTGGTTTACCCTCCTGCCCCAGGCAATATGGCTTCTTCACTGTCTCACACACATACCCTGGTTGTTCCTGCCTCTAAGCTTTGGCTCATGTTTTCCCTTGGAAATATGTGCCTTCACCCTTCAGTATATTTAGTTCCTTATCTATGTCTGACTAGCTGTAAAGGATGCCTTCTTCCTGCTGCTTCCTGCAGTCTTGCCCTCACTGGTCTCTTTTCTCTAAAATGAATTTCAAACAGAGCTGGTACTATAGATTTGTGTGTGTGTGAATTTATTTAGTCTAGATTTCAGGCTCCTGGGAGCAAGGATCTTGCAATAAACTACAACTCTATTCCCTATGGTGCCCAGCACAGTGCCCAAAGCACACTTGTTGACAAAATCTGCTCCAGCACTGTAAGAGAAGAATGGCAAGGCTGAATTAGGGGGAGCATCAAGATGCACCTACGATCACAATTTCTTGATTAAATATATGCCAGGGATTGCTCTACATGTCTCCCTCTGCACTGTAACTCTGAGTCAATGACAAAAGCCCTTCAAGCCTACACAAACGTTACTGCCACCCTTCTGCTTTTGTCTAAGGTGTGACATAGGAAGAAAACTGATTTAATAATAACATTATATTCCAGTACACTGGAGAATTCTACACTGTAGTAGAAAGATTAAAGATTCGGAACCAGAAGAGCAAGTTTTATTTTCCAGTCCCACCCTGTCTTCCCATGGACAATAAGTAATGGACATGAACAAATGCCTGGATAACCATTTCCTCCCTTGTACAAAAGGGTTATATTGCTATCCTCTTCATATGGTTACTCTGAGGATCAAATTACATGAGAGGTGATATGTTAAAGAGCTTTGAAAAATACAGCCTTTTGTGCAAATTGTCGGTATCACAGTGAGTTAACTCTCTCCAACAAATGAAAACCATAATGTACTCCCCCGAATCTCCTAAACCTATTTTTATTCTTATGTCCTTTAGGTTCAGTCTAAATTTCCAAATTCTCTTAACCCTTGTAAAATTATCAGGGCTAACTTACATGGTTAATTTTGTCACAGGCATTGTTCTAGGCAGTTATGGGCGATTTCTTTGCAACTCAACATTTGCCCCTCAAAAAAGAGTGTAATTTGTAATATAATCATGTTTTATATTTTCATAGCAACTCCCAGTATATAAAACACATTCACATTCACACCCAGTGAGGTAGAAACTCCCACTTGTACCATCCATTTCCTGCCTTTTTGATTGAAGGGAGTAATACTCTAAGGAGGCTGGAGCTGGAAGGAATTGAATATGGAAGGAATGCCTTATGAAGACATGGACTGTCATCCAGCCACCACTCCCACTTTCATCCCTTTCCCCATCTTTGCAACTGAAGTCAAGGAATGTGTTTCCAGGATACAGGATGAAGCTGCCTCCAAAAGGCTGCCCAAGAGCAAAGCACCCCTGCTGTATTACAGGTGCACATCATGCATATCATGTACATGTTCTCCAGTGACGAGAATTTCCACTCACTATAGACAAAACCTGAGAGATGGCCCACAATAAAAAATACTGCGCTGGGAAGAAGGAAGTGCTGCCTTGAGATTCAGTAGCTTCTTGGGGCTACTTGGCACTCCTGTTGCAAATCAGGCTCCTCAGGAAGACTCTAACTTTTTCGGGCCACGGTGAACTTACATAGAGAGGCTTTTGTCCATATTATCCTTTCAGCCAAGGAAGGCCACTATGCTTAGCACACTTGGCTGTTTCTTGTACCTGTAGAATATGCATAAGTATGTTTAATCAGCAGTGTCAAATAATTCATGTAAAACTTCCTACACAAGTGGCCTAAAATAGTGTAGTTTCTGTCTCCAAGAGTCTAATTTACACCTAGACCTTGAGGAGAATTTGAATTATATTTCTGAATTTTCTGTTATCTAACCCATTCTAATCTCAGAGTACCCCTGCAATATTGAATGGCTCAGAAATAAGTCAGCTGAATTCAGGCATAGTAAAAAATTTGTTTTTTTTAATTTGATAAGCATTTATTGAGGGCTTCCATATTCCAGAAACAGCCTTGTATTAGTGATAACACAGTATTCAGTGTTCAAATCTAGGGAATGGTTGGTGAGGGTAGTGAGGGCTGCGAAGAGGGTGCTACTGTCAGAAATCAGCATTTAAGGGGGGGTCAATCAGTGCACAATTTTGTGGGTAAACCTTTGTGTTCTGGCTTGGGTTTGAAACTTAGCTTTGCTATTTTCTAGCCATATAATCTTGAGCAAATTGAATAACCTTTCCGAAACTCAATTTCCTCATCTGTAAAATAGGAATAATTATAGTACCTATCTCATAGGGTTGCTGTAGAAGGTAAAAGATGTAACATGTGTCAAGCAGTTAGCTTAGTGTCTGGCACCCAGAAAGAACTTATTAAATGAGGAAAACTAGATATTCATTGGGGCCTACTTATTTTGATTTTATCTAACTTATTTATAAACATTTATTTGCAATGTGACAGGCATTGGATTAAGCACCAGGCATTAATTTATGAATAATTTAATGAGTAGCTAGTTATGAATAATTCTGAGTAGCTTGGTATTTAGCGTAGTCAGTGGGGAGATTGTTACCTAAAAAGGCAACTGAAGTATAGAGCAGGAAGAGTTACAATGGAGGTCTGTGCAGGTGTTATATGTGCAGTCCAGTCTGAGGCCACAGAGAAGTTTCCTGGAAAAGCTGATGTCTAAAATAAATTTTGAAGGAGCTATGGAGCTATCTGAATGAAGATATGTGTGTGGTTAGGAATAAGGGAGGAATATTCCAGACAGAGTACAGCAAAAGCAAAGATGTAGAGGTATGAAAGATGCACTTCATTTTTGGTTACAGGGGAGCCTAGATTCAGGAAATAAGGGTGAAAATGTAGGTAAAGTTGGGTCATGAAGGCTTTATAGACTGCACAAGGAGCCTGGGATTTATCTTATATACATATGAAAAATTTTAAAGGTAATAACACGTTCAATTTTCAATCTACAAGATGGACTCAAAGGGACAAGGTGACAAGACTGAAAGCACACTTTCAGGAACCACTGCAGGATAAATATACACACACACACAAACACACACACACACATGCATCATATTAAAACTAATGAAAACCAGACATTAGAGAAAATATTAAAAGCCAGAGAATAAAAACATAATCCATTTTAAGAAGCAATAATAAAACTGAGAGCTAACTTCTCAACAAAAGCAATGGATGCCATATTGAAAACATTGAAAGAAAATAACTGCTGATCCATAATTCTATGCCAGTAAATACATCATCCCAAAATGAAAATGAAATGAAGACATTTTGATTTTTATCCTCCTCCAACCTCCAGGTTACCCTAAATTATACTAAGTGTACACAGGTTAATATTTCAATTAAAAATGAAAATTATCACACTGGATAAATAAAATAAACATGATTCTATGTTCTTTATAAGAGCTACAACTTAAATAAAGACACAAAATGATTGAAAGTAAAAGGATGAAAAATAACATGTTTTGTAAACACTAACCAAAAGAAAGCACCTGAAACTATAACAATATCAGATAAAGTAGACTTGAAACCTAAAAGAATACTGGAGTTTAAAAAAGAATATTTTGAAATGCCAAATGGTCAACCCATCAGGAAGATATAATAATTATAAAATTATATGCACCACTAATATAAGTTTAAAATGTATGAAGCAAAAACTGACAAAAGTAAAAGGAGAAATGGACAAAGATACAATCATAGAGGAGTACTTAACAATGTTATCTCAGAAATGAATAGAATAAGCAGACAAAAATATCAGTAAGTATAGAGAAGATTTTAAAAACATGATTAAAAACTTGGAGATATGATATATGGATTCATAGAGGTAATAGCTCTATATAGAGGTATCTATAAATATATAGAGATATAGATATATGAACAATATCAGAATACATATTTTTATAAGCATACATAGAACCTTAGACAAAATTGACCATATGTTGGTTCATAAAATGCATTTTTTAAAAAGTCAAAGGACTGTAATAATTCAGGATATACTTCTCAGGTCATAGTGAAATTAAGCTAGAAAAAATAGCAGAAAGATAATTAGAAGTTTCTCAAATGTATATAGGAATTAAGAAATATTATTCAAAATAACCCTTAGTTCAAAAAAGACATCTCATTTTAAAAATTCTTAAGTATTATCAAATTAATAATTTTAAAGTTATAAATTTGTGAGATACAACCAAAGCAATACTAGAGATAAATTTAAAGTTCTAAAATGCATATAATTGGAAAAAGAAAGGCTAAAAACCAACATCTAAATAGTCTCTTAAAAAGATAGCAAAAGAACAGCAAATTAAATTAAAGGAAGTAGAAGGAAAGAAATTATAAAGTCAGGAAATAATGATATGGTGAAGTGTTCAAAAGAGATCATCGGCCATAGTCAAAAGTTTGTTCTTAGAGAAGTCTAACAATATTGATAAGTTCCTAGTAAGGCTGATGAAGAAAAAAAGAGAGAAAAAAATAAATTGCCAATATCAAGAAAGAAAACAGGAGATATCACCGAGGGTCCTACACATAGTACAAGTATGAGGACTTTATTGTCAATTTATGATAATTGTGATTTAAAAATTTAGATGAAATAGACAAATTTTTAGAAAAATATAACTTACAAAAACTGACACAAGAAAAAATAGAAAGCCAGAATAAGCTTACAACAATTAAGAAATGAATCTGTAATTTAAAACCTTTGTCACAAAGAAATCTCCAGGCCCATATGACTTCAGTGGGAGTTCTTCTAAAACCGTAAAATAATACAGACTTCTGGTTTGTAGTCTGGTATGTAAGAAGATTTAAAGTTTCCACTTCATCCTAACAAGTAAAATGATGAACAAAGTGAAAAATCAAAAACTTTTCCTAGATTCATCAGAGATATAAAGTCACAGGGCAAACCACTGTCCCTCAGTTTGGAGAGACAGACAGGTGGAAAACAAAGAATTACAACTTCCTGGAGCAGAAACCTCCATGGGAACCAGTTCTAGGGCAGAAAAACAAAAACAAAAACAACCAAACTGTAACTGACAAATTGCTGGAGGCTCAGTCAGTATGTACAAGAGCTTAAAACTTCAGGGGAACCCAGGCTTTTTTTGAGTTTTAACTCCCGGAGCTCTACAGGTTATTACAGTGAATATTGGAGAAAAATCCCCTTGTGCTTCTAGAATAAGGAAGAGAAAAGTAACCATTTTGAAATATGCCAGAGCATTCTGTTCTCAATAAGGCCCACCCTCAGGAGAAAATATTTTATCACAGCCTCTCTTACCATGTGTTTTCAACATTATACTACAAGTCCTAGCTAATGCAAGAAGGCAAGAAGAAAAAATAAAAAGCATACAGACCGGGAAGGAATAAATAAAACTGTCTTTGTTTGCAGACGACATGATTCTCTATCCGTCATCCAAAATAATTGACAAAAAAAAAAGAAAACCTCCTGAGGCTAGGTGCAGTGGCTCATGCCTGTAATCCCACCACTTTGGGAGGCCGAGGGGGGCAGATCACTTGAGGTCAGGAGTTCGTGACCAGCCTGGCCAATATGGCAAAATCCCTTCTCTACTAAAAATACAAAAATTAGCTGAATGTGGCGGTGGAAGCCTGTAATCCCAGCTAATAGGGAGGCTGAGGCAGGAGAATAACTTGAATCCTGGAGGCGGAGGTTGTGGTGAGCCAAGATCATGCCACTGCACTCCAGCCTAGGCGACAGAGTGAGACTCCATCTCAAAAAAAAAAAAAACAAAGAAACAAAAAAAAAGCCTCCTGAAAATAATCAGGAATCATAGCAAGGTTGGAGGATACAAGGTTAATATATAAAACTCAATCGCTTTCCTAAATACTGGCAATTAATAAGTGGAATTTAAAATTAAACACATATTATCATTTACTTAGCACCCCCCAAAATTAAATACTTAGTTATAAATCCAATAAAATATGTACAAGATTTCTATGAGGAAAACTACAAAACTCTGATGAAAGATATCAAATAATTAAATAAATGGTGAAATAGTCCATGTTTATGGATAGGAAGAGTCAATATTTTCAAGATGCCAGTTCTTTCTGACTTGATGTATAGCTTCAATGCAACCCCAATCAAAATCTCAGCAAGTTATTTGGGTGGCTATTGATAAACTAAAGTTTATATGAAGAGGCAAAATTTATGTAAAGAGGCAAAAGACCTGGAAGAGCCAACTCAATGTTGAAAGGAGAAGAGAATGCTAGAGGACTGACACACTACCCTACTTCAAGACTTACTATATACCTGTAGTAATTAAGATAGTGTGTTATTCACATAACAAGAGACAAATCAATAGACAAGAATAGAAAGCACAGAAATAGAGTCTCATATAAGTATAGTCACTGATCTTCGACAAAGGAGCAAAAGCAATGAAGTGGAACAAAGACAGTGTTTTCTTTCTTTCTTTCTTTCTTTTTTTTTTTTTGGAAGTGTTTAAGAGTCTGTATTTATTGATAAATTTCTGACAAGAGAAGTTAGAGACATTTACCCTTCTACAAGTAATTGTTGCAGTGTATCCTCAAAAAATATTTGAAATGTTTGCTATTTTGGTAGGTATAAAGCATACCTTATTTTTTAAGATTACACTCAATTACTAGTGAAGTTAATTTTTTTACATATTAATCCACTTGCATTTTCTATGTAAACTGTTAATATCTTTTTTTTAAAGACAGTGTTTTCAATAAATGGTGCTGTAATAACTGGACATCCACATGCAAAGAACAAATGAACCTAGACACAGACCTTACACCCTTCACAAAAATTTACTCAAAATGGATCACAGACCTAAATGTAAACCACAAAGTTACAAAACTCTTAGAAGATAATAGAGGAGAAAATATAGATAACCTTGGGTATGGCAATGATTTTTAGATACAACACCAAAGGTATGATCCATGAAAGAAATAATCGGTACGCTGCACTTTATTAAAAGTAAAAACTTCTGCTCTGCAGAAGACAATGTCAATAGAATAAGAAGAAAATCCACAGGATGGGAGAAAAACAGCTGCAAAAGACAAATCTGTTAAAGAATTGTTATTCAAAATATATGAAGAACTCTTAGAACTCAAGAATAAGAAACAAACCACCAGATATTAAAATGGACCAAAGACCACAACAGACACCTCACCAAAGAAAATAAACAGAAGGCAAGTAAGCATATGAAAAGATGTTCAACATCATATGTCTGTAGGGAATTGCAAATTAAAAAATAAAATACCATTACACACCTATTAGAATGGCCAAAATTCAAAAACACTTTCAATACCAAATACTGGTGAGGATGTAGAGCAACAGAAACTCATTTATTGCTGATGGGAATGCAAAATGATACAACCACTTAGGAAGAGGGTTGTCAATTTCTTACAAAATTAGGCACACTCTTATCCTGTGATCCAACACTCACACTCTGGTATTTACCCACATGAATTGAATACTTATGTTAACACAAAAACCTGCACACAGGGTGTTTTTATTATGTTTATTCCTAATTGCCAAAACTTGGAAGCAACCAAGATTTTCTTTAGTGGGTGAATAATTAAGTAAACTGTGATGCATCCAAACCATGGAGTATCATTCAGCACTCAAGAAATGAACTATCAAGCCACGAAAAAAATGGAAGAAACTTAAATGCAAATTATTAAGTGAAAGAAGTCAATCTGAAAGTACTATGTCCTGTATGATTTCAACTATATAACATTAGCAAAATTATAAAAACAATTAAAAGATAGTGGTTGCCAGGGGTTAGGAGGAAGAAAGGAATGAATAGACAAAGCATAGAGGTTTTTAGGACAGTGAAACTATTCTGTGTGATACTACGATGGCAGATACATGTCATTATACATTTGTCAAATCCCATAGAATGTACAACATCAAAAGGGAACTGTAGACTTTGGGCAACAATGATGTGTCAATGTAGGTTCATCAGTTATAGCAAAGATACCACTCTAGGTGTGATTTCAATAGTGGGGAAGGTTGTGCATGTGAGGTACATGAGCACTGTCTGTACTTTCCACTCAATTTTGCTGTGAACATGAAAGTACTCTAAGAATAAAATTTATTAATTAAAAAAAGAAATAATACTAATGTTACATAAACTCTTCAGGAAAATAGAAAAAGTGACCATGTCCCAATTTTTTATATTCCCAGTATAATATTGATACTATAACCTGGCAAAGATATTGCAAGAAAAGAAACATATCAGTCAATTATAAATTTAGATACAAAAGTTCCAAATAAAATGCTATTAAATATTGTATAAAAATAAGATTTTTATATCCAGGTTATGTTTAATCCTAGGAAACAAAGTTGACTTATATGTATAAATCAACCAATTTGTTTCCCAATAATAATAGAAAAAAGGGAGAAAATATAATTATCACAATAGACACAGAAATGTTACTTAACAAAATTCAACACCATTCATGATTTAAAAAAAAACTTCAAAGAGCTTACCATCACCATTTCAACATTGTGTTGAATGCCTTCATTAGTACAATAAGACAAGAAAAAAGACAAAGAAAGAAAGAAAGAAAACTCTTGTGTTTCAGAGACGTTATGATCACGTGTATAGAAAATCCAAAAGAATCTCAGATAGACCAGGCATGGTGGCTCATGCCTGTAATCCCAGCACTTTGGAGGCCGAGGTGGGCAGATCATGAGGTCAGGAGATCAAAACCATCCTGGTTAACATGGTGAAACCCTGTCTCTACTAAAAATATAAAAAGTTAGCCAGGTGTGGTGGCAGGTGCCTGTAATCTCAGCTATTCGGGAGGCTGAGGCAGGAGAATGGTGTGAACCCGGGAGGCGGAGCTTGCAGTGAGCCAAGATTGTGCCACTGCACTCCAGTCTGGGCAACAGAGCAAGACTCCATCTCAAAAAAAAAAAAAAAAAAGAATCTCAGATAAAAGATTAGAATTAAATATTAATTTATCAAGTCTATTGGATATAAAATGAATATATAAAAATACGTTTAATTTCTTTATATCAACAACAAAAAATTAGAAAACAAAGATTTACAAAATAACTGTGAAAGCAGCAATTACCTAGGAATAAGTCTATATTGCTAAGACCAATCACAGAAAATTTACATAAAGGAAAAGATAGTCACAGCTACTCGGGAGGCTGAGGCAGGAGAATCGATCACTTGAACCTGGGAGGCAGAGGTTGCAGTGAGCCGAGATTGTGCCACTGCACTCCAGCCTGCGCGACAGCCTGCGCGACAGAGACTTCATCTCAAAAACAAAAAAAAGATATATCATATTCATAGATTAGAAAATTTAGTATTGTAAAGGTGTGTATTTTTTATAAAGTGATCTGCATATTTAGTACAATCTCAATTAAAATAAAAATCTCAAGCAGTTTGTGTGTATGTGTGTGTGTCTATGTGTGTGTAAATTGACTAATTTTAAAATCTATATGGAGATTCAAGAACAGCCAAAATAATCTTAAAGATGAACAAAGTTGAACACTTATACCACCAGAAATTGGGATATATTATAAAGATACTTAGAATTTATTTGGTTTATTTTATTATATTAATTTTAAAAATTTGAAGGTAGAGATCAGGAGGAATAAACAATAAGAAAAAGTAACTTCCTTTAGTAATTATTAAGTCAAGGATTACCATTAAAGAAAAACCGTGTTCTGGAATACTATGCAGCCATACAAAGGAATGAGGTCATGTCCTTTGCAGGGACATGGATGAAGCTGGAAGCCATCATCCTAGGCAAACTAAGAAAGGAACAGAAAACCAAACACCACATGTTTTCACTCATAAGTGGGAGTTGAACAATGAGAACACATGGACACAGAGAGGGGGACAACACACGCCAGGGCCTGTTGGGGGCTGAGGTATGAGGGGAGGGAACTTAGAGGACAGGTCAATAGGTGCAGCAAACCACCATGGCACACATATACCTATGTAACAAGCCTGCACGTTCTGCACATGTATCCTGTTGTTGTTTTTTTAATAAGAAATGAAGAAAAAAAATTTTTTAAACAACCATGTTCTAGCCATATGCAGAAAATTGAAACTGGACCCCTCCCTTACACCTTATACAAAAACTAACTCAACATGGGTTAAAGACTTCAATGTAAAACCCGAAACTATAAAAACCTTAGAGGAAAATCTAGGCAATACCATTCAGGGCATAGGCACAGGCAAAGATTTCATGACAAAAATGTCAAAAGCAATTGCAACAAAAGCAAAATTTGACAAATGGGATCTAATTAAACTAAAGAGCTTCTGCACAGCAAAGGAAACTATCATCAGAGCAAACAGATAACCTACAGAATGAGAGAAAATTTTTCCAATCTATCCATCTGACAAAGGTCTAATATTCAGAGTCTACAAGGAGCTTAAACAAACTTACAAAAAAAAATATGAACAACCCCATTAAAAAGTAGTCAAAGGACATGAACAGACATTTCTCAAAAGAAGACAATTACATGGCCAAAAAACATATTTAAAAAACCTCAGCATCATTGACCATTAGAGAAATGCAAATCAAAACCACAATGATATACTATCTCACTCTAGTCAGATGGTGCTTATTAAAAAGTCAAGAAACAACAGATGCTGGTGAAGCTGTGGAGAGATAGGAATGCTTTTACACTGTTGGTGGGAATGTAAATTAGTTCAACCATTGTGAAAGACAATGTGATAATTCCTCAAAGACCTAGAAGCAGAAATACTATTTGACCCAGCAATCCCATTACTAGATATATACCCAAAGGAATACAAATCATTCTACTGTAAAGACACATGCACAAGTATGTTCACTGCAGTACTATTCACAATAGCAAAGACATGGAATCAACCCAAATGTCCATAATGATAGACTGGATTAAGAAAACTCTAGAAGAAAATTGAGGCAATACCATTCAGGGCATAGGCATATTACAGGAATATTACGCAGCCATAAAAAGGAATGAGATAATGTACTTGCAGGGACATGAATGGAGCTGGAAGCCATTATCATCCGCAAACTAACACAGGAAAAGAAAACCAAACACCACATGTTCTCACTCATAAGTGGGAACTGAACAATGAGAATGAGAACACATGGACACAGAGAAGGAACAACACACACTGGGGCCTGTTGAGGAAGGGGGTTCAGCGGGAGGGAGAGCATCAGGAAAAATAGCTAATGCATGCTGGGCTTAATATATAAGCGATAGGTTGATAGGTGCAGCAAACCACCATGGCACACATTTACCTATGGAACAAACCTGCATGTCCTGCACATATACCCCGGAACTTAAAATAAAATAAAATTTAAAAAGAACCATGTTCAGGAGGGGAGAGAGGTAATTAGATTACTGGAGATTAAAATATTAATTTGTGGTAAAATACACAAAGCAGCTTTTCTGAAAAAAAAATGGTGAGAAAGGAAAAAGAAAGACAGGATTTTTTTTGGTAAGGGGAAGTAGGATCAGGAGAAGAGTTTGGTTTTCTAGAATGGAGGATACTAAGTCATAATTTTAGGTAGAGTGATTCAGAGTGGAACATGAAAAGAAAATGAAAAATTGATATGACTAGGTCTAACAGAGATAAAAGGGCATGTGATTAAATGCACAAGCCTGAGAAAATGGGGGAGATTCTTTATCCTCTAAGATAATGGAAAGAAGCAGAGAGAGAGAGGTAAGCAGATACAGACACTTCGAAATCAAGAGTAAATTGGCATCCTTATATTGGATGGCCTGAAAAAAATTAGATAAAAGCGTAATGGAGTGCATAATAGTTTCTCAATAAATATGTATTGAATTAATGAGTGAAACACTTATAAATTACTAATGCATAAATAAATTTAAGTCATCTATAGTTAAAAAGGAGACAGTGGTTGGTTAAGGCAAAATACAGATACAAGGAAAGTATACATTTTAGGTATGCAACAGGGTGTTGATTGGAAGAATTGCTAAGTTTCTGTTTATTTTTACAATGGTATGGTAGTACTACTGCCTTGTCATCACTAAAATCCACTATGTTTTCTCCTGAGCATACACTAGATCACGGCTCCTTGCCTTCCTAGGAGTTAGGTATGGCCACTTGGCTGCTTTCTGGCCAAAGCAATGTGGTGAGAATAATGAATCCCATTTCCAGAATGAACCTACAAAAATCTACCGTGTGATCCTCCACTTCTTCCCTTCCTTCATTTGATGGCCCAAAGCCAAGAACCTAGCAGACAATTCTGCTGTAGGGCCCTAGGAAAGGACTTGGCAAACGTTTTCTTAAGGGCAAGATGGTAAATATTTTAGGCTTTGTAGACTAAGAAGCAAAATCAAGGACATTATGTGTTATTTTATAACCATTTAAAAACACAGCCATTTAAACAGATAAAAACAGATAAAAACCATTTTTGGCTCATGGGCTGAAAAACAAAACAAAACAAAACAAAACTGGAACAGGCCAATTTGGCCCGTGGGCCATCATTTGCTGCTTTCCGCCCAAGGCAGTCATGGAGAACCATGCTGGGAGGAGCCTGGGTCTCTGAATGATTGTGTGGAACACAGAGCTTATACCCTACTCACTATTGACTGGACTTTAGATAGGTTAGAAATAAACTTCTGTTAGGCTAAGCCCCTGAAATTTAAATGGTGTTCATTATAGCAGTCAGCCAATCCTGACTGACAAAAAAGATTAGAGACATTTGGAAGACAAAGAGGAAGGTGTGCCTTAAAATACAATTTAATATTTATTGATCATTTGCTATGTGCCAGGCCCTGTACTAAGGGTTTTACATGCATTATCACATTTGACATTCACAAAAAATAAGAGGTAGGTATTATTATCATATGAATTTTATAGGTGAAGAAAATAGGAGTTAAAGGAATTACTCAAGTTGTAGAGCTAAAAAGTGGTGAACTTGGATTCAAATCTAAGTTGCTTTGGCTCCAAAGCTTGTTCTCCTTAACAAGCATACTATGCTGTCTCCTAGAAATAGAATGAATTGTAAGAGAATCTACTATGTATATCTAAATTCTGTTTACTTAATTATTACCCAATCATTCATAATTTATAACTTGTCTAGTTCCAAGAATGACTCAAGTTTTTATTTAGAAGAATGTAAACAAACGGATCCAAAATTCCAATTAGGAAACTAATACATAGTTGTAAATCCTAGAGAAAATTCCTCCTGGAAGCTAGTTATTGCTAGAGTAAATAGCAGAGATCTTTGAGCAGTAAAATTCCATGCACTAAAGTCCAGCAAGCCTCTCTCAGATGCTTATCTCTCTCATTCTTCCCACAGTTATAACAAATTTGCTTATCTGATTTAAAGCCCAAAGCATTATGTTCTCAGGTACATGAGAGGCTACCAAAAATTATCACACTATTCATAATAGGACCTCATAGGTGACATATCATTTATACCACCACTGCCCCCAGAATACCAGTGTGTACTTGCTGGGGTCATCTGATGGCCCCATGCACTTTAGTAGTCCCCTAGGGTAATCACTGTATTATCAGGAACTGTACAATAATTGATGTTCATAATGAAGCTTGATCATTCAAATGATGTGAAAACATCTATAAACTACTTGAGTTAAATATATATATATATATAAAATCAAGTATCCTGACAAATATTATCAATTTAAAACTAGGATTGTGCTTTTTAAAATAAAGATACTAATTGTCTGAAAAAACTCATGTATTTGATCCTTTTCATCTTCTCAAATGTGTAATAAACAAGATAAGATCATGAAGGGTAGAAAATACTTGCTGGCAAACTCTGAACTTAAATATGACTCCTGCTAAAATGGAATGTGTAGTCCTCATTGTCTGAGGAATATTGGAAACACATAAAGTTTGGGGGTGAGAGGAGATGTGTACAAAACCAAATCTATCCTCTTTAATGTAGTATATAAACTTCCCACAGCTAGCAATCCTGATTATTCAATTTTCTGAAATAAATTTGGACTTCAGCTACCCAGATACCTTGGATAAAGGTAGTCTTTGGAAAACTGTGACAACAAAGTATTTTTCAGGCTTGAATATACAGGATAATCGGTATATATGGAACCAAAAAAAGGGATGAAAGAGGAAATTCACGTGGCCTCACACAGGCGGTACTTTAAATTCCTCTCTTATGTGTTTAAACTACTGGGATGTGGGATGTATGTACACTGTGTCAACCAACACACTGCCCTTTGGCTTATGGTTACAGTCCTAATGCAGAAGAGAGAATGGCCTAATGGGTTTGCCTTTAACAGAGTTTTTCAAAACTAGAATTATTCAAAACACAATACTAACAACATTTATTATAAAGAATACCTCTGAATAGTAGTATAAAGAGGCAAAGCAGTATGAAGTGAAAGCGATGAAGAGAAAATCCGTGGAGGCTTTTTTTAGCCAAATTTAGGAAAGCCTCTGCTCCTATTCATGCCTCAGTTTCCTCATCTATTAAAGAAATGGGTTAGATATGATAGCCTCTATTGGCTCCTCACATTACCCTAATCTGGGAACTCAAGGAGTACCTCTGGCTTAATTGACCATGCAGATAATTGTGTGCTGTAGCTGGGCTCAGTAGTGCACCTGACTTGGGAGGCTGAGATGGGAGGATCGCTTGAGGCTGAGAGTTGAATATTGCAGTGAGCTATGATCATACCTGTGAATAGCCACTGCACTCCAACCTGAGCAACATAGTGAGATCCCATCTCTAAATAATAATAATAATAGTAAATCGTTTTAAAAAATTAATAAAATTGTGAATTCTGACATAAGTCCAATGCCTTTTGATTTACTTTGGAGTCCTGGATTTCCACTCAGTTCCTCTCAATCCAATCATAAAATCTTACAGTCCACAGAAACTGTAAATATTATCCAGTCCTCTATTATTGAGTTGAGAAGCCTAGGATTTAAAAATGTGCCCGAAGTTACGCATAGTGGCACAGTCAGAACTAGAACCCAGGTTTCTTGACCGCCAATCCTCTATTCTCTATTCTATAAAGTTGCTTCTTGCTATATGTGGGAGACAATGTCTAGATTAAAAATTACAGAAAACGTCAAAAGTCCATAAGCCTCTGGAGTCAGAATCAGAAGCAGGGGAGCCAATTTATTTATGATTGAGTAGAGGTTGTTTGAAAAAAATTAATAAAACATTGTTTAAGAGGCTAAGTGCCTCTAGGGATAAGAATCTGGCCTCCTTTGCCAAGACAGAATTCAATGAAAACTAAGACTAATGTGTAAATGTATTTTTGTTGAAGTTTTTCCCTTGAGATTGGGGGAGGGCAAACTGATTTAGATAAAATGAGATCTGACCTTGGCTGATCCAAAACTCTTGCCCAAGACACAAAACAAAGCCCCAATAAAACTCTAGTCTTGGTTCAAAGAAAGGTCAGTAAAGGGGAGGGTGGATAAGGATGGAGACTGAGAAATAAAAGCATTTGTTGATTCTCTTTCTGACCAAAAGTTGCACTGCCAAATTGTCATAAGAAAGGCTGTTTATACAGACGCCCCAGCCCAGCTAAAATAAAAGTAGGAGTCAACTCGTCAGATTTTACACTTGGTTCCCAAGTAAGAATAGTTCAGTGTAGCTTCTGAATTTCTGGCTCCTTAGACAAATAGGTTTCTTTGGTATCAGGAAGTTATGTATTAAGAGAAAAAAGTGTGGACATCTTTCCTGGGCAGGCAGCATCTGAATAAGTTATTTAGTGTTCGAGCATACCAAAGATTAAAAGAAGAGATCCCACAAAGCTGAGAGCAGCCATTGTATAGAGCAGGCCTCTTCGGGCAGCTAAGGAGGAGGCTGGGAAATAGGTCAGCAGCTACAAGACCTTAGTGAAAACACAAGCTTGATCCCAAGAACTAGACACAGACCTTGATGTTCCCTAACAGAAATTCAAGAAACATTAAGACTAATCCATAATGGAGAATCCATAAAAGAAAATGAATAACTGTTTTTGGTTTTGTTTTCAGTTTTGTTTTCAAATTTATGCCACAAAATTCTTATGCAATCCACACCTTGAGAAGGCAGCAGGAAGAGAAGGTTAGATTGAATGGATCAGTGTTTTGATTGAATGTGACATATGCCATATTTCATAAGCAATTCAGTTTATCTTTCGAAGGGCAAAAATAAGTGATTTAGGCAAAGCATGTTTAGAGGCAGAAGTCATCAAACTTTTACTTAGGTTAATTCACTTAAAATACAATTTGCATGACTTCAAACTGCAAATTGAACTGAAAAAGTGGCACCAGCCAAAGCAAAGATAAGCAGGAAACAGGTCCACAGGTCCACAAGACATTTAGAACTCCCTGCCCACTGTGCTGGCTGGTCTTTGTGGATATGACTTACATCTTGGGAGAGGAAAAGTAAACATTTGAATTTCTGGCTAGGAAAGAAAGAAAATACATACTGAAAGCTCTGGAATAATTGTATTCTCCACTATCCCCCATCCCATTAGCTGCATCAACAATTGAGTTTGTGAAATAATAATATCAATAGCTAATGTTTACTGTGCACTTAATCATTATACTGAACCTCAAAAGTATGTTACAATTATATCAATTTTCTTGAGTACCAAAGAGTTCAAACCATTTTCATATGTCCTCACAGCTAGTTTTGGTAATAATAAGAAATATTTATTGTCTCCAGCACTAAGACTTTACATGTATTGACTGACTTAACCTCATTAAGGAGATACCACCATAGGATTTATTTTGCAGCTACAAAAACTGGGTCATGGAGGGATAAAGGGATGAATTAAGTGCTTTCCTAATGTTACATACTGATAAACAGTATATTTGAGATTTAAGGCCAATTGTCTGGCTCCCAACCCTCTAACCAGTTATTGGAAAACCTGAGATACTCACCTTACTCTGTCTGACTCCAAAACCTGCTTTTTCTACACAGCACATTTGCGTCTATGTAAAATATATACTTATTTAAAGTTAGCAACTTCAGTTTAAAATGAGAAATAACTTTTTAACAAAAATACTTGTCCTCAAAGATAACAGAGTGTAAGTAGTGTTCTGCACGTCTGTGTGAAGAGACCACCAAACAGGCTTTGTGTGAGCAATAAAGCTTTTTAATCACTGGGTGCAGGTGGACTGAGTCCGAAAAAGGGGTCAGCAAAGGGAGATAGGGATAGGGCAGTTTTATAGGATTTGGGTAGGTAGTGGAAAATTACAGTTAAAGGGGCTTTTCCCTTGTGGGCAGGGGCAGGGGTCACAAGGTGCTCGGTGTGGAGCTCCTGAGACTCACTGACCAGGAGAAGCAATGTCACATGGTCAATTGATCAGTTAGGGTGGGGCGGGAAAAAATCACAATAGTGAAATGTTATCAGTTAAGGCAGGAACTGGCTATTTCACTTCTTTTGTGGTTCTTCAGTTGTTTCAGGCCATCTGGATGTATACTTGCAGGTCACAGGGGTTATGATGGCTTAGTTTGTGCTCAGGGGCCTGACAAGTAGTAAGCCCCTTGCCACAAAATGTGTAGCAGAGGTAACATAATCAAGCGGAAAAGACATTGTAGAAGGAAGCCAAGCATTATAACAAAAGATCTGGGAATTGAACTAAATGGCTCTAAAGTTATTTGAGACCCATGAGTTCACAGCATAATAACATAAGTGGCCCTTAATGAGTCAGAAGTTGGCTTTTTTTTTTATATTGTTTCTAGTCAATCAACTGAGAATCTTTGTAATTTCAAAATAACTCTTTGGGACAATGTGAAAATTCTTCCCCAAACACTTACAGTACTTACTTCTATAACATGACTCATAATGGGTCTGGGATCATGGGAAGGCAAGACCTCTGTGTGAACTTGAAAGCTTCTGCCTCCATCCTTATCCCAACGAGTCCTGATGCCTGAATGTGATCATCACTATTGCTTCTTACCCACAAGAATTTGCCTTGAACCTTCTTCCTAACAGAACCTGAATTTTGCTAAAATATTGAGAAGTCAATTGTTTCAAAGGAAGTTAAATCCTTAAGTGGTTTAGTCAAACATGGCAACTCCATTCCCCTTGGAAAGTGATTTGTTTAGGCATGGGCATGTGATCTAATTTTGGCTGAAGTGATGTCAAGGAAAGTCTGTCGGTGAGGCTCTAGGAAGGTTTTCTCACTCCTAAAAATGAACACAAGTCTAGCAGTTTTATTTTCTGTTTCTGGATGTTGTCACCTGCTTAAGATACCTGCAATGAGAGAGCCATCTGGTACCATCAGGGGAACCAGCCTAAGAGGATAAAGCAAATTACTGTAGATGACAGAACAGAAAGGATGGATACTGGGTTCTTGGTAGCATCACTGAGACACTGAATTACCCAGCTTTAGAATTCCTCTAGCTCTGGATTTCTCCTTAAGGGGCAAATAAATAGCCCTGTTTACTTGTTTTTTATACCATTTATCTTTGTTTGTTTTTTTTAACTTCCAGCTAAAAACACCCTAACTGATAAATTGAACTACCACATTTATTCATAATGTTCAAAGCATTGCACCTCTAAGAATCCCATCAGAGAATGTGAATTTTCTCTGGAAAGACTGTAAAATAAAAACTTAATAACAGTAAAAATGATTACAAATGATAATAAAATCATCATTGTTATTATTTGGCATCATGGAAAACATAGGTTTTAAAATCAAATAAACCCAAGTTTAAAATCTGTCTCTTTATTTTGCCAGCTTGGTGATCTCGGCAAAATTATTTAACCCTTCTGATATTGATACCTCATATTTTAAAAGGAAGTGATATAATAATATTTTGCAAGATTGCCACATAAATTGTGATAGAGTATATAAAGCATCTGGAACATAGCAGGTATTCAATAATTGGTAGCTCTATCTATTGGTCTTTTTCTCATCTATAAAATTGGTATACTAAAACTTAGCTGCTAAAGTTTATGTGAGTTCTAAAGGAGACAATGAATGTATGTAATCAGCACTTTACACATAACTATAATAGTCTGTTTGGGGATGGAAAATGGAGTGATCAGATTGACCAGGGAATGGAATGAAGGCATTGCTATCTGGTGAGGGGGATGGGAGACATTGGTACAACTTGAATGTTAGAAGAGGAATACCATCAAAGGGGCAAAGGGCCCAAAGACAGCCTTTATCTTTGTCAATATTTGTGTAGGTACACCTTCTCCTTAGAACTAAAAAAACAGGAAGTAAAATTGATAGACCCCTAGAGCCAGCAAAACCAATAGGTCAGGTGTACTATCAAAAGGATATTTCTTTAACAGATCTTTGACTCTTTCTTAGTGGCTCTCTCTCTCTCTCTGTGTCTCTGTCTCTTCTCTCTAATTAAATGCCTATTCTGTGCTCTTACACATTTGGTGACTTTCAACAGTTCTTCAGAATTTTAAAATCTTCCATGGTTTTTAGACCAGTTCCATTAAAAAAAAAAATTAAGGTTGATATTTCACTTTGGTCTTAAACCAGAGCCAAGTAGGCTTTTCTCCAAAGAATGCTGGCACCTGTGATTCTACTACATGAATGCCAGGAAGTACGCTGACCAAAGAGTTCTCATTTCAGATAAGCAGTTAATTTGTGGTGACTTTGAGCAGCCACTTTACTTACCTGGGTCATAATTTCCTTGGCTATAAAACAAGAGGGGTTGCATTAAGTCCCCTCTCTGAGCTCAGAATCACCACCTGGCCCTTCTTTGTGGCCCTCCAGTCTCATGAGTCTTTTCAGTCTGTATGTTTAATAATGTCTCTCTGTATCATTACCTTATTGTATAAACATTTCCCTGTGCATGTTTCTGCCATACCTAGATGACCCAGCAGAGATTACTAAACTCATTTCCTCTTTGTCTTTGGTGTACAGTTAAACTTCCTTCATGTGACTGAATTCTGGTCATGTGGCCACAAAACCATTTACCCTTCTCCTGTCTTCCTGCATCTGCTGGTGGAACCAAAAGACCCAGTGAAAGACTTTGAAGTCCTGGAAGATGGTGGAAACAGCCTCTCTGACACCTTCACATCCCCATCCATCCCCACACTTCGCCCCTGCCACCTCTCACTAGATTATGATATCAGTGAGAATGCACCATTATTGTGTTAAAACACTGAAATTTGGAGATTATTTAGTATAGTATTTGGCCTATTCTGACTGTACAACCCAGCTATGTAAAGCCTTAGAGACCAGGCAGTGTATTGCCTTCTTTTAAGAAATGAGGCAGATTACGGGACCCACTTAGATTATTTGGGCGGTTCCATAAAATGGTCACAACATGGGATTTAAAGAGATAAAAACAAAAAGGGGGAAAGTAAAGACAGATTTTCCTAAGTAAAAAGGAACTCTCTTTTTAATGCCAATGTTTTCTCTTCAATTAATAGCACAATTAACAGTGCATACCTCCTGGGAACATGTTACCAAAAGTTAGAAGGCCAAATTCCCTCAGCCTCTATCCAGCATCACAAATAACTTCAATGAGAACCATAGGAACATCGAGTGTCCTGTGAACCTGAGAACTGCAGTGGGCCCTAGGGGCTCTTCCATCCAGGCTTATCATGATTCAGAAGAAGAAATTGAGGACCGAAGACGTCAAATATAATAAGCTAATGAAGGAACTGAGGCTACTTGACTGGCTCCAGTGCTCTTTCCTTTGCCTCAAAATCTTTACAGGCCAGCCATCTATCATGTGTAGAATAAGCAAACTGAATTAACATTGGAAATATTAAAAGAATAGAGGTTGCGTGGATACTAGTTGGAACAGAGAAGAAGTTTTCACAAGGAAATAAAGTAACACCGGCTGCTCACTGCTCTGACTTAAACCATACAGCAACTCCAGAAACATGGAGGGTGTGGTTGAGTGGGAAGGTAAGCTCAAGAATACTAAATGTGTCTGAAGGCAAAGGGGATTATTTGTCATTGGCCTTCTGACTCAAAAAAGCCAACATATATATATATATACACACACACACACACACACACACACACACACACACACATATGTATACACACACATATATATGTATACACACACATATATATGTATACACACACATATATGTATACACATATATGTATACACACATATATATGTATACACACATATATACACATATATACGTGTATATATATACACATGTATACACATATATGTGTGTATATATACACATGTATACACATATATATGTGTATATATACACACATATATATGTGTATATATACACACATATATATGTGTGTATATATATATATGTGCATATATATATATATCAAAACCTACTGATAAGCAGAAAGAATATAGGGCTGTTATACTTGGTTGACATCACTTTGTTCGGAAAGCAAGAAGGCAGCTGCATTCCACACTGACCAAAACTATTATATCAGGTTGTGCTTCTCTTAATCTTAGGTGTCTTCTTGTAGGATTGTTTTAAAATTCAACACGAGGGGAGAGGGAACAAGCTAGGCACAGAGAAAATAGTTATATATTTAAAGGACTGTGAGATCTTAATAAAATTTAACGGTATGGGTGCTCTATTGCATTTACCATTCATTCAACAAACGTTACTGATTGCCCATTATGTACTAGGCCCTGGTCTAGGCACATGGAATACACAGAGGAATAAATGTGTTCACTGCCCATTACTTTCTCAAAAGTTGAGAGGCCAGAAAACTAAAATGAAATGAGACAGACACTACTGGGGCTCAGGCTGGGTTGAGGGGAGGGCCTTCAACCCTGCCTTGCTATATTAGCAAAGGCTTCTAGGAGAGGAGTTGAGGCCTTTTCACGATTTTTGAAGGAAAGGTCATGTTAATCAAATAAATTAGAGAAAAGACATTCCTAGTGGAAGAAACAACCATGTCAAACTTCAAAGAATGATCAGGAAACTATAATAAATGTATTCTTTCTCTGGTGTATATTGTTGATGGGTATTTGGAGCAAGACACAGGTGTGTGCAATTCTGCACTTACTTGGTAATTAAGTGAAAAAAATCCAAAACTGAAAATTCAAGAGTAGATTTTCAAGTATTGTTTCAAAAGTTCAAACAATATTAACAAACTCAGTGTCTCACCCCACCTATTGGCTTTGCTTTTTGTTTTATTGACCCATTTTCCAGTAAGCTGTCTACTTAAAGAGACTGGTAGCTTGAGACTTAAGTCATCAAAACAGATAATAATCCTACAAAAAAAAAAGAGTTTTATTCCAATAGTTCCAGCAAGTCTTGAGATTGCATGTCATTGAGCTGGCTTCAGTCACATCACATTCCTGAACTACGGCCCTGGTAGTACAAAGCTCAATCCTACCATCTTGACTGTCCTCTTCTCTGCACCTCCGTCTAACCTGTACTAAAGTTATCATTAGTTTTTCCTTAACGTAGAGAGTCCAAACACATCAAACTCATGCAAAATAATGATGCCAGTCCCCTTCCTTACATTACACACAAAAAAAATTAAGTCAAAATGGATTATATACCTAAATATGAGAGTCAAAACTATAAAACTCTTACAAGGAAACATAGGGGTAAATCTTTGTGCCCTTGAGTTAGGCAAAGCCCTCTTAGAAATGACACTAAAAGCATAAGCAACAAAAGAAAATAGATAAATTTGACTTCATCAAAGTTTAAAAGGTTTATAATACAAGTAATACTATTAAGACAAATGATCGCACAGAGAATGGGAGAAAATATTTGGAAATCATATAATACATGTGACAAGAGACATGTACCCAGAATATATAGAGAACTCCAACAATTTAATAATAAAGGATAATTAATCCAATATTTAAATGGGCAAAGAATCAGAGTAGACATTTCTCTAAGGAAGGCATATGAATAACCAATAAGCTCAAGAGAAGATGCTTACAATGATCATTCATTAAGGAAATGCTAACTAAAACCACAAGATACCACTTCAAAAAGCCACTATAGAGTGGCTAATAACAAGCATTGTAGAGGATGTGGAGAAATTGAAACTCTCTTGCATTGCCACTGGGAATGTAAAATGTTGGAGCCACTTTGGAAGACAGATTGGTGGTTCCTCAAAAGTTGAACATGGAGTTACCTTATGACCTGGCAATCCCACTCCTAGGTACATACTCAAAAGAATTGAAAACAGGTACTCAAACAAATACATATGCAATCATATTCATAGCAGCACTATTCACAATATCCAAAAGGTATAAATAACCCACATTTCAATCCATTGATGAACTGATAAACAAAATGTAGTATATCCCTCCAACGGCCTGTTGTTTGACAATAAAAAGGAATGACGTATTGATCATAGTACAACATGAGTGAACCTTGAAAACATTACACTAAGTGAAAGAAACAAGTCACAAAAGACCACATATTAGATTATTCCATTTATATAAGACATTCAGAATAGGCAAAGCTATAGAGATGGAAAGTGGATTAGTGGTTGCCAAGGGCTTGAGGGATGGGGAGGGTTAGGAGTGACTGATGGTGGATAGTTCATTTCTTTTTGAAGTGATGAAGATATTCTAAAATTAATTAGATTCTGGGGGTGGCCACACAATCCTGTCAATATATTAATATCATTGAATTCTTATATACTTTAAATGGATGAGTGGTATAGTATGTGAATTTTGCCTCAATAAAGCTGTCTAGTGAAACACAGCATAGAAAAAGTACTTGAATAGAAATTTTCCCAAAGAAGGTATGCAAAAAAAGCCAACAAGCACATAAAAAGAGGTTAAACATTGGTCACTAAAGAAATGCAAATCAGGCCTGTTGTGGTGGCTTATGCCTGTAATCCCACACTTTGGGAGGCAGAGGCGGGTGGATCACTTAAGGTCAGGAGTTCAAGACCAGCCTGGCCAATGTGTCGAAACCCCATCTCTACTAAAAATACAAAATTAGCCAGGTGTGGTGGCAGGTGCCTGTAATCCCAGCTACTTGAGAAGCTGAGGCAAGAGAATCGCTTGAACTCGGGAGGCGGAGATTGCTGTGAGCTGAGATAGCGTCATTGTACTCCAGCCTAGGCAAAGAGAGCAAAACTCCATCGAGAAAGAGAAAAAGAAAGAAAGAAAGAAAGAGACAGAGAGAGAGAAAGAGAGAAAGAAAGAAGGGAGGGAGGGAAAGAAGGAAGGAAGGAAGGGAAAGAAATGCAAATCAAAACCACAAGGAAATATCACTTCACACTCACTAGGAGGGCTATGTTTTTTTTTTGTTTTGTTTTGTTTTCGTTTTTTTTGAGACAGAGTCTCGCTCTGTCACCCAGGCTGGAGTGCAGTGGCGCAATCTCGGCTCACTGCAAGCTCCATAGAAGGGCTATGATTTTAAAAATGGAAAGTAACACGTTTGGCAAAAATGTGGAGCAATAGGGAAGTTTGTACATTGCTGGTGGGAATATAAAATGGTGCAGCCATTGTGGAAAATAGTTTGGCAACTCCTCAAAAAATTAAATACAGAATTCTCATTTGACCCAATAATTCCATTCCTAGGAACATAAGAGAAATGAAAACATATGTCCACACAGAGACTTGTACATGGACATTTATAGCAGCACTATTCACAATAGCCAAAAGATGGGAAAAACCCCAAATGCCCATCAATGGATGAAAGGATAAACAAATCATATTATATACATACAATGAAATATTATTCAGCCCTGAAAAGGAATAAAGTCCTGATACATGCTACATACCTGATAGGAGTCCTGATACATGAATCTCAAAAACATTATGCTAAGCAAAAGAAGCCAGACAAAAGGCCACATATGGTATGATTCCTTGTATTTGGAATACTCAGAATAAGCAAATCCATAGAGACAGAAAGCCGAATAGTGGAGGGGGAATAGAGAATGATTGCTTAATGAATGTAAGGTATTTTGTGGTGTGATGAAAAAGTTTTAAAACTAGAGAAAAACGGCCATTGTACAGCATTGTGAATGCACCAAATGCCCCTGAATTATTTACTTTAAAAGTTAATTGAATGTTATTTGAATTTCAGCTCCGTTTTTGCATCAGACTCAAAACATAACAAAAATCTAATCTTTTCATTTAGAGGTCACCCCATAAACATCAGGGCAAAATCCCAATAACTTATGTTGGCATTCAAGTCCCTTCACAACTTGTCCTAAACTTATATCCTCCCCCTGATCTCCACCGCTTCCCACAAGTCCTCTATACTCTAGCCACATGTTTCTCTCATAACTCTTCTTTGAAATGTCTTTTCACAACAGCTTTGCATATGCTGCTCTGCTTCCCCATTTAAAGCATGAGCATCTCAAAGGCAGAAACAACATTTAATTCATCTTTGCATCCCGAGAGCCCAACCCTGAGTCTGGCATTTAGTGGACACTTAATGAATGTTTGCTGAATTGAATCGAATGTGCAGGGAAACTCTGGGAAAAATCCTCCAGAATACTTCAGATGGTGAATGTGCAGTGAAGAGGTGGAATGAGGCAATTCTCTCAAATTACAAATTAACCTATTTTGTTAAGAAAACATTAAGACGGATATCTTTTATTTTTCTGTGTGAAAACAAAGAAAAAAGAATGCTGAAATGCAGTGAGTACCCTAAAGGTTTATTTTATATTAGTTGGAGGGTTGAGAAGAAAAAGATGTAAGTAAAGTAGGTGGCATAATAGGGATTTTTGCAATTTAACCTTAAAAAAAGTGAAAATGGCTGCATTGAACACCTGTGGGCCTTCCATGGAACTGCATTCAACAGAGGAAAATAAGAGGAAGGGGAGATGTTAGTCAAGAGGGAGGAATGGAAGTCAGCATCTTCCCAGGTTCTGCCATGTATCCTGCAGAGCTAAGGATATGGTGGTTGAGACTAGAGCGTGAGATTAAGAAGACCCTCAGCATAAATGGAGTCTCCCCTTGTTCAAACATGTTACTGACCTTCCCTTAAAAGAACCAACCAAAGAACACAGCACTGAGATTCACATACACAATAAGTTCAGAACTGATGTTCAGAAGTATAAGTTAAGCATTCCTAATTCAAAAATTCAAAATCCAAAATGCTCCAAAATCTGAAACTTTCTGAGTGCTGACATGACACTCAAAGGAAATGCACATTAGAGCATTTCAGATTTCCAATTTCCTGATTAGGGATACTCAACCAGTAGGTACAATGCAAATTATTCCAAAATCTCAAAAAAAAAAAAATACACAAAATCCAAAACACTTCTGGTCCCAAGAATTTTATATAAGTAATATACAACCTATAATAACAATTATAATAAAAGCTAACATTAACTCACCACTATGTGACAGCATGCCAGCTGAGGGGAACACTGAAATGAATAATGCACTATTATTATTATTATTATTATTATTATTATTATTTGAGATGGAGTCTTGCTCTGTTGCCCAGGCTGGAGTGCAGTGGCATGATCTCAGCTCACTGCAGCCTCTGCCTCCAGGGTTCAAGTGATTCTCCTGCCTCAGCCTCTTGAGTAGCTGGGATTACAGGCACCCACCACCACGCCTGGCTAATTTTTGTATTTTTAGTAGAGACTGGGTTTTGCCATGTTGGCCAGGCTGGTCTCGAACTCCTAACTTCAGGTGATCCGCCCTCCTCGGCCTCCCAAAGTCCTGGGATTACCGGTGTGAGCCACCACGCCCGGCCATAATGCACGATTTTTAACAAAAAGCCCATAGCCAAGTGGGATAGATAGACAAAGAAAGTTTAACTCAATAGTAAGTGTCACTGTTGACTTACAGACAAAGTGCTGATGAATTCTCACGACTTAGTGGCTTTATCTGTGAAATGGGGATTAGAATTCTAAGCTATCTTGAGCAGCAAGTTAATTAGAGAATTAAAGGAGATGGGGCCTGAGGAGCAAAAGAATTTTCTCTTCTCTAGGAGACTACAGCAGGAGTTAATTAACTCTGAGCTATAGGAGGAGAATATCTGTTGGGAAGTTGCTGGAGGACAGAGATGTGACGCTGACTTATCTCTGCATCCCCGATAATACCAACATACGATAGATGTTCAAACTTAAGTTTATTGAGTTTAACTGAAGCAAGTAGAATATGCTGTGTTGCAAGAATTTCTGCCAAACAACAGATCTGCCAGAGGCAGCAGGAATGCAAGCTTTCATTTGCACTCCACCAAAAAAACACAGCTCCTGACGTAGAGGTGGAGAGTTAGTAAAAATAGAAAGTGGTAAGCAGAAATCCTCTTCTCATAATTCATTGTCAGGGACAGAGTAAAAATATTGGCATCTCAAAGGGGTGCCTTTAGGGAGATTGATGCCTAACAGAATAATACCTCGCTGTGCCACACAAAGCCACAGAAAAGTGGTCAGTAACCTTATCCACTGATTTTTTCTGAGACAAATTCATCTGGGTGGCATGGTTCTGTAAATGGAACTCCAATCCTACTTGGGGATGCATAATGGTTAATTATATGGCCACAAGTCTTGATATTTTTCAAAACAATATAAGTTCCAAGTAAATCTCAGTCAGAACATGCATTGATGTTGTTCCCTGAAACGTGGTTTTAAAAACAGGCCAGTCTTAATTATGTCCCTGGTGAAAAGGGACATAGGAAGATATTTAGTTCCCAGAATGTTGTTTTCTCCATCAGGTACCACAGATTTAGACTTGACAGGAAGATATGCAGAAAATTTACTCCAGGCAGATTCCAGCAGTCTACTTCTATAAGGATGTATGTGCCAAAGTCCTTACATGGAGCCCAGGTGAGCCAGGCTGGACCTTACAGAGATAAGAAGATTATTTGACTCTTCCGCCTGAAAAAACACAAGAGCCAGCTAGAACCACTCTCCAAGTGTGACCCTCCAGAATCTTATCATGACTTGCGCAAGTAGAGGCGTGGAAAGGTAAACCCAAAGAACAGCATTTTTGACATGTTTTAAGAACAAGAAAGAAAAATTTACTCCAGGAAAGGCCAATCTGTACAACTATCAAAAGTCCCACTGCCTGTGAATGTGGCTCAATTGTCTCCTTAGCCAACCCATGTCCTTGAACCTATGCAGAAAATGGTGTGGAGTCACAGGCTTTACGTTCTCCCTCCCGTTTAGACCAATACCTACAGTTATCACAGCTCAGTATTTCTATTAAGCCAGCCAAGAATCAGGCAGGCATCATAAAAGATTCAGGGAGGACTTCTTCCTCTTGCCCTTTCTCTTCTTGGTATAGTGAGGGTAAAATTCTATCATCAAGAATTACTTTGAGTGTAACACGGCTATGGCTATGTATTCCTCTTTCAAAAGCAAATACCCATGGCGACAATACATGTTATATACCCCTTTGTGGATTTGCTTCTTATTTGCATCTCTCACTACAAGAAAAGGCTGGTTCAGCAGGAATTAAGTAGGTATCCAAAGTGAGTGAAGGATAACAAGTCTAAAAGAGAAGAAGCTCTCAAAAGTGGACCGGATTGCCACAAAATCAAACTCTTCAGCATAAAGGGAACTATGAGACCTTTGGAACTAGACAGACTTGGATTAGGTCTTTCTTCTCCCTCTAATTAGCTGTGCAAGCTATAAGTCACCTAACCTCTCCTTACCTCTGTTTCTGCATCTGTAAAATAGTAATAACAATATCTACCCTGAGGAGATCTTTAAGGATCTGAGTCAATGTATATAAAGTGCCTAGCTGATATATCAATGTATGAAAATCTGCCTAGCATATAATAATGTGGTAGTTGTGCTCATAATCCCTTTCTATCTGCATTAGCAGAGTTGATGTAATAGGTTTCATAATGTCCCCACCCCCGAAGGCTAACAATCATATGAAAAAAAGCTCAACATCACTGATCATTAGAGAAATGCAAATCCAAACCACAATGAGATACTATCTCACACCAGTCAGAATGGCTATTATAAGAAGTCAAAAAATAATAGGTGCTGGCAAGGTTGCAGAGAAAAAGGAATGCTTATACATTATTGTAAATTAGTTCAACCATTTTGGAAGACAGTGTGGTGATTCCTCAAAGATCAAAAAACAGAAATACATTAGACTCAGCAATCCAATTACTGGGTATACATCCAAAGGAATGTAAATCATTCTATCATAAAGACACATGCATGTGTATGTTCACTGCAGCACTATTCACAACAGCAAAGACATAGACTCAACCCAAAAGCCCATCAATGACAGATTGGATAAAGAAAATATGGTACATGCATACCCCGGACCATTTGCAGGGTCATGGATGGAGCTGGAAGCCATTATCCCGAACAAACTAATCCAGGAACAGAAAACCAAAAACCACATGTTCTCATTTATAAGTGGGAGCTAAATGATGAGAACACATAGACACATAGAGGGGAACAGCAGACACTGAGGCCTGTCAGAGGCTGGAGGTTGGGAGGAGGGAGAGAGTCAGGAAAAATAACGAATGGGTACTAGGCTTAATACCTGGGTAATGAAACAATCTGTACCACAACACCCCATGACACAAGTTTACCTATGTAACAAACCTGCACATGTACCCCTGAACTTAAAATAAAAGTTAATAATAATAATAATAATAATAATAATAATAATGTCCCCACTCCTGAAGAGCTCCATGTCCTAATTCCAAGAGCCTGTGAACATACATGATAATAGAGACTTTGAAGATATGATTAAATTAAGGATTTTTAGATAAGAAGGAGGTTATTCTGAATTTTCCAGATAGGCCCAATGTAATCACAAGGGTCCTTATAAGAGAGAAGGCTATATGAAGACAGAAGCAGAGAGAGTTCAGAAGATACTGCACAACTAACTTTGAATAGGAAGGAAGAGAACAGGAGCAGCTTCTAGAAGCTGGAAAAGGCAAGGAATAGATTCTTTCCTAGAGCCTCCAGAAGGAATCAGCCCTGCCAACATTTTTTTTTTTTTTTCTTTGAGACAGAGTATCGCTCTGTTGCCCAGGCTGGAGTGCAGTGGCACAATCTCAGCTTACTGCAAGCTCCACCGCCTCCCGGGTTCACGCCATTCTCCTGCCTCAGCCTCCCGAGTAGCTGGGACTACAGGCATCCGCCACCATGCCTGGCTAATTTTTTTTTTATTTTTAGTAGAGACGGGGTTTCACCATGTTAGCCAGGATGGTCTCGATCTCCTGACCTCATGATCCGCCTGCCTCGGCCTCCCAAAGTGTTGGGATTACAGGCTTGAGCTACCGCGCCTGGCCAACACTTTTATTTTAGTCCTGTATGATTCATTACAGACTTCTGACCTCCAGAACTGTGAGAGAATAATCTGTGTTGTTTTAAGACACTACAGATGTGGTACTTTGTTACAGGAGCAACAAATACAGTTGGATTTGGCCAGGCACAGTGGTTCATGCCTGTAATCCCAACACTTTGGGAGGCCGAGGTAGGCAGACCACTTGAGGTCAAGAGTTCGAGACCAGCCTGGCCAACATGGCAAAACCCTGTCGCTACTAAAAATACTAAAATTAGCCAGATGCGGTGGCACGTGCCTGTAGTCCCAGCTACTCAGGAGGCTGAGGCATGAGAATTGCTTGAACCCAGGAGGCAGAAGTTGCAGTGAGCCAAGATCACCCCCACTGCATTCCAGTCTGGGTGACAGAGTGAGACCCTGTCTCAAAAAAAAAAAAAAAAAATACAGTTGAATTCACTATATAGCTCTAGTCCAGACTTCTGCTCTTAGATCCAGATTCACTTATACAAATTCTTTCTTGATATCTCCACCTGAATATATCAAACCATCTTATACTTAATTTGTCCAAAAACAAATTTAGTATCTCCATCTGCCATCTCCCTCTCTTCCGACATAACATGTCTGGTCCTTTTACAGTTACCCTCACCTCAGGAAATGGTGATACCACTGCATAATTCAGGGCCCTGGCCATCCTCCTGGACCCTTCCTTTGTCTTCTCCTCACCCCATTACTAAGCCCATTGCCAAGCCACGTTTATTTTATCTCTTAAGGTTCTTCCAACTCTACTTTTCTCCACCCAGTCTACCAGCACCCTACTTCACGCTGTCTTCTCTCTTAGCTAGGCCTCTATCATGGTCTTCTAATTGGTCTTTTACATTTACTTTTGCCAGCTTACAATACATTATCTACCCTTTTGTCAGAGGGATCATTTCAAAATGCAATTCTGATCACGCTATTCTGCTTAAACCCTTGTGTGTTGTTGCCTTGCTCACAATATTAAGAGCAAAATCCTTACCATGGTCTGAAAGGTTCTGTATTCTCTATCTGTTTAAGTAATTTTCCAAATGTATCTCAAACCGCAATGTCCCTTGCTCTCTGTGACCCAGCCATGGCAACTTCCTTTGAATTCTTCATATATACCATGCTTTCTCATGCTACAATTGTCTTTGTGACAATTATTCCTTCCACCTTAAATTTTTTTCCTGTTACTTCTACCAGTCTGTAAGTCTTCTCAAGGGCAGAGCCCCTATCTGTTTGATCATTCATCTCCACTGCTTAGGATAGTGCCTGGCCTCTTTATAGGAGTATATATATATATATGTGTGTGTGTGTGTGTGTGTGTGTGTATACACACATACATTTGTTTAATGAATGAATGAATGGGTGTCCACTACTCTTCTCATCAGTGCCTAAGACAGATTTAACCTCTATTTAGCTTTCTTATTCTTTACAGCAGTACAAAGAGAAGAAACACAGAGTTTCTGAAGAAACCTGTGGTTTGTTTAAGTTATGCAACCAGCTCTGACTCTAAAATCTTGATAGAGGACTCGATAGACTAGTATATATTATGACAGCTTTTACTCATTTGAAACAAGTTTATTTCAGGACCCGTGGTAAGAAGAATTCTGTGATAACATCATGCCCATTGTCTCTCATCCTTGTATAATTTCCTCCTCTTGTGTGTGGTGAGAACCTGTGAATCAGATGAAATATCACTCTCCTGATTGTATTACATGATACGGCAAAGGGATCTCACAGATGCAATTAAGGTCACAAATAAGTTGATCTTATCCTGGGAGAGGCTGACCTAGTCAGGTAAGCCCTTAAATGCAGTTTTCTCTGGCTGGCTTTGGAGGAAGCAAGCAAACAGCCATTCTCTGAGCTGCTTACAGAGAAGGGCGGTCTCTAGGAGCTGAGGGTGCTCCCTGCCTGACAGCTGGCAAGGAAATGTGGACCTCATCATATAATCACAGCACCCTGAACTAACTTGGAAGAGGACCTCCCAGATGGGAGCTCAGCCTCAGCTGACACCTTGATCACCGCCCTGTGAAGGCTAAGCAGAGGACCCAGTTAGGCTGTGCCCAAACTCCTCAGCCACAGAAGCTGTGAAATAGTAAATGTGTGTTGCTTCAGCTGCAAAGTTTGTAGTAATTTGTTACACAGCAATAGAAAACTAAAACTGAGCCAATATTGTCAAACTCTGCATAGCAGCTGATTTTTTTTTTTTTTTTCTGAGAACGATAAGCATGCTGAGTTAGAACTTTCCATGAGAAGACAGATTTTAATTATCTGGGTATCCAAAGCATCAAAGTACTTTTCTCACTCTGAAAACTCAAAAATAGCTGCACAGATTTTCTTTAGAACTTTCCAAAAATAAGATTTTCTTCAGAGCTGAAATCAAGTGTGGAAAATGTTAATCTAGAAGGAAAAAGAAGCTTAAGTAGTATAAATAGCTTAAAATAGGCTACAGGGACTGACCTATGGGGGCTCTGAGGAAAACTGCTAATTGTTTAGAATAGCAGAAATGTTCAATTACCAGTTGCATGCAAGGTATCAGTAGAGGCTGTATGCTTGTTGGTTTCCTAGTCACTCCAAGAGTAGAGACAGGGCCAAAGCCTGAACCATGATGGAGAGGTTATCCTTACTAAATGCAATTCCAAAATGTACTCACACACCCAGAAAGATTTTATAAGGGTGCACAGTCCTTTTTTATGGCTTTAAACAGGAGTATGATTACATAAAAATAACAAGAATACACTTTTCTTTTTAAAACTCTTCAGAAAGTAAGTCAGTTAACCTTCTTGGGTCCACGTTTCCTCATCTCTGAACAGCACTCCAAGGTTCTTTCAAGCTTTATAATTCTGCTATGAGATTCTTCCATCATTTTATCTACCAGTTTTGTCAGTGTTAGATGAGGTTGACTCTGAAAGGCATCCAGTACATAGTAAGCAATCAACAAATGTGAATTCTTCATAGTAAAATATTTCATCCATCTTGGCTGCTGGCACAGCTATTTTAAAACCTTTCTTCATAAGACTGATTTGCCAAAGCTTTTCATCACCTTTCCAAAGCATCACTTGATTTCTCTTTAATTATGGAGAATTTAAAGGCAGAATTAATCTTCTAGAAAGGACCAGCTATAGAAAAGCATTCTAAGAAGATTCTTAACCTTGATCCCTACTTGTACATTCCCTTAATGGTTATTTGTTAATTTCAGCACTATATTGGGTTCCTATACCCTGCTAGTTATCTCTATGTAGATGCCACACTACTCCTCAAACTCAGCTTACCCAAATTTAAACGTTATTTTCCCTCCCCAATCAGCCCATGTCTGCTAGATTTCCCTGACTGAATTTGGGCAAGTAATTTTAGCTCACTGAGCCTCAGCTTCCTCTGCTGTAAAATTAGAATAATAATCCCTGCACTCTAACAAAGACATCACAGGCCCAACGATAATGTGCAAAGCGCATGCAAACCATTTCACATAAAACACACTTTAGGAGGTTCTTGGTTTCTCCCAACTATTTTCTTCTACTGCATTTCACAAACCCACTTAAGTACAACCATTTGGCTTGTTTCAAAAGCACATTATAAGCAGTCTTTTCTTTTCACTTTTGCTTACTCTGATTCCTCTGAGTGGATTTTTTTCTTTCCTTTCTTCCTGTTTCAGTTGGATTTTTTCTTTTAAGATCCAGATACATTTCATCTTCCCCATAAAGTGTTCTTCTACATCCCTGATCCATGATCATAGCCCTTATATGTTGTAAGCTTTTGAATTTCGAGGGTTCTGCACTAGTCATTTGGCACTTAGCTTTGGACAACCTGTAGCACTTATCTTTTTATGTATGTGTTGGATCCACAATGAAAATATTAACTCTTTGAGAGCAGGGTCCTCTTTACTAGCCCAGTGCCATACACAAGCTGACATTCTATAAATATTAGTTGCTTTGCTGGTACGACATCATTTCAATTATGAATTCTAATCATTCTTACGTAAATTGGAGACTCTCAATGTCAATATGTTGACACTTTATAAATTTTAATTAGCATATTGGCAATTATACTCCACAGCTGTTTTCATAGGGCACTTCACAATTATTCATCAGTTTTTGTCAAAATGTTCTCAGGAGGTGAGTGATTAAGATCATTCCCTGCCATTCTTTTGTTCTAAATTTAGAAAAGCATAGTACAGTGATTTTATGAAATATATTGAGAAGATTCAGGATAAAAATTGACATAAAAAAGTAAAATTCTTTCTTAGCCCCCTGTGCCAGTGAAAATCCTTCTCTAGCATTTGTTCCTACAGAAAAGCAAATAATGTCTTATTTGATTTTGTTGAACTGCTTGTAGTCCTTGAAGAGTGGGTGAGTCTCTAGTCTTCTATTAAAACTGGAATGTTTTACTTTAATAACTCAAGAAAAGATAATTTTAGTGTATCTTGGCTGTCATATTTGATTTTGTTTATTGACTGTTTTCTGATTATGATAATGCAAACAAAACCCAAAGTAAGTAGAAGCAATGAAATAATGAAGATTAGAAAACAATAAAATAGAAAAAAATGTATTAAAAAAATAAAATCAGTAAAACTGATAAACTTCTAGCCAAGCTGATCAGGCAAAAGAGAAAAGACACAACTTGACAATATCAATGATGAAAGAGAAAACATCACTAGAGTTCCTAGGGGCATTAAAAGGAAAATAAGGAAATATAATGAACAGCTTTTTTACTAATAAATTCAATAATTTAGGTAAAATGGAAAGTTTTTTATTTTTTATTTTTTTATTTTTATTTTTATTACACTTTAAGTTTTAGGGTACATGTGCACAACGTGCAGGTTTGTTACATATGTATACATGTGCCACGTTGGTGTGCTGCACCCATTAACTCTTCATTTATCCTAATGCTATCCCTCCCCCCTCCCCCCACCCCACAACAGTCCCTGGTGTGTGATGTTCCCCTTCCTGTGTCCATGTATTCTCATTGTTCAATTCCCACCTATGAGTGAGAACATGCAGTGTTTGGTATTTTGTGCTTGTGATAGTTTGCTGAGAATGATAGTTTCCAGCTTCATCCATGTACCTACAAAGGACATGAAGTCATCATTTTTTATGGCTGCATAGTATTCCATGGTGTATATGTGCCACATTTTCTTGATCCAGTCTATCATTGTTGGACATTTGGGTTGGTTCCAAGTCTTTGCTATTGTGAATAGTGCCGCAATAAACATACGTTTATTGAGTATGTGTCTTTATAGACACAAGAAACATACGTGTGCATGTGTCTTTATAGCAACATGTTTTATAATCCTTTGGGTATATACCCAGTAATGGGATGGCTGGGTCAAATGGTATTTCTAGTTCTAGATCCCTGAGGAATTGCCACACTGACTTCCACAATGGTTGAACTACAGTCCCACCAACAGTGTAAAAGTGTTCCTATTTCTCCACATCCTCTCCAGCACCTGTTGTTTCCTGACTTTTTAATGATTGCCATTCTAACTGGTGTGAGATGGTATCTCATTGTGGTTTTGATTTGCATTTCTCTGATGGCCAGTGATGATGAGCATTTTTTCATGTGTATGTTGGCTGCATAAATGTCTTCTTTTGAGAAGTGTCTGTTCATGTCCTTCGCCCACTTTTTGATGGGGTTGTTTGTTTTTTTCTTGTAAATTTGTTTGAGTTCTTTGTAGATTCTGGATATTAGCCCTTTGTCTTTTCTAGAAAGACAGATATTTTAAAGAAAAACCAATCAGAACTTCTGGAAATGAAAGATATACTTAGGGAATTACACAATGCTGTGGAAAGTTTTAACAATAGACTGCAACAAGTAGAAGAAAGAATTTCAGAGCTCAAAGACAAGGCTTTTGAATTAACCTAATCAGACAAAAATAAAGAAAAGATAATCAAAAGAAATGAACAAAGTCTTCAAGAAATATGGGATTATGTAAAATGGTCAAACCTAAGAATAATTGTTGTTCCTAAGGAAGAGGAGAACACAGTAAGTCTGGGAAACATATTTCAGGGAATAATTGAAGAAAAATTCCCTGGTCTGGCTAGAGATCTAGATATCCAAATCCAAGAGGATCAAAGAACTCCTGGGAAATTCATTGCAAAAAGATCTTCACCAAGGCATGTAGTCATCAGGCTATCTAAAGTCAACATGATAAAAAGGAGTCTAAGTGCACTAAAACAAAAGTATCAGGTAACCTACAAAGGAAAACGTTTCAGACTAACAGCAGACTTCTCAGCAGAAACCTTATAGGCCAGAGAAGATTGGGGTTCTATCTTCAACCCCTTTAAACAGAACAACTGTTAGCCAAGAACTTTGTATCCAGCAAAACTGTTTCATAAATGAAGGTGAAATAAATCATTTTTAGACAAACAAATGCTGAGGGAATTTGCCACCACCAGACCGGCCCTACAATAAATGCTAGAAGGAGTTCTAACCCTTGAAATAAAAGCCAAATATGCACCAAAATAGAACCTCTTGAAAGCTTAAAACTCACAAGGGTGATAAACAACAACACAATGAAAAAAAATCAAACTTAGGTAACAACATGATAAAGAGAAGAGTAACTCACATCTCAATATTTCCATCGAATGTAAATGGCCTAAATGCTACACTTAAAAGATACAGAATGGCAGAAAGGATTTTTAAAAATCACAAACCAAATATTTGCTGTCTTCAACAGGCTCACCTAACATGTAAGGATTCATATAAACTCAAGGTAAAAGGGTGTAAAAAGATATTCTACGCAAACGGAAAGCAAAAGTGAGCAGGAATAGCTATTCTTATATTAGGAAAACAAAAAACAGACTTCAAAGGGTTAATGGTAAACTATATAATGATAAAAGGATCAATCCAACGGAAGATATTACATTCCTAAATTTATATATTCCTAACACTGCAGATCCCAGATTCATAAAACAATTACGACTAGATCTCAGAAATGAGATAGCAACACAATAGTAGTGGGAGACTTCAATACACCACTGACAGTACTAGACAGATCTTTGAAAAAGAAAGTCAAGAAAGAAACTACGGACTTAAAAGGCATGCTAGAACAAATGGACTTAACAGATATTTATAGAACATTCTACCTAAGAACTGCAGAATATACATTCTACTCATAAGCACATGGAACATTCTCCAAGATAAACCATATGATAGGCCACAAAACACATCTCAATAAATTTTAAAAATTGAAATCATATCAAGTATCTTCTCAGACCACAGCAGAATAAAAATAGAAATCAAATCTAAAAGGAATCCTCAAAATTATAATGTGGAATAACTGGAACTGTCTCATACATTACAACAGGTACATCTATTATACTTTGAAAACAATTTTGGCAGTTTCTTATAAAGTTAACCCTTACCAAATAGTCTAATAATTCCATTCCTACATATTTACCCAAGAGAAATGAAAATGAGCACACAAAGACTTGTACAGTAATGGTCATAGAAGCTTTATTTATCATAGTAAGCAAACTGAAACAACCCAAATGCCCAACAACTAGTGAATGGAAAACCAAATTGTAGTATATCTATACAATGGAATACTATTCAGCAACACAAAGGAACAAACTATTGATATATCCAACAACATGGACGAATCTCAAAACCATTATGCTAGACACTAGCATAGAAACCTACACACTATAAGAATCTGTTTACATGAAATGTTAGAAAAGGCAAAACTATAGCACCAGGAGGCAGATAGTGGTTACTAGGGGTCAGGGAGTCAGAGGAAGGGAATACAAAAAAGCACAGAAATTTTGGAGGTGATCAAACTATTCTTTATTTTAATTGTGGTGGTGGTTACACAGGTATAAATAGTTGTCAAAAGTCATCAAATTAGACATTTAAATTAGTGAATTTTGTTGTATGTAAATTATCTCCCAATAAAGCTTCTAAAAATAACATAATTTGATTACGGATAATTTTGCTGTATTTCTATTTTATAGT
The DNA here is from genome assembly GCF_028885625.2 of Pongo pygmaeus. Classification (NCBI taxonomy): domain Eukaryota; kingdom Metazoa; phylum Chordata; class Mammalia; order Primates; family Hominidae; genus Pongo; species Pongo pygmaeus. The sequence continues at coordinate 81,189,758 of NC_072373.2, read as the reverse complement.
TTTTCTATAGTTTTAAAAACTAAAAAATTTATACACTTTATTTTCTACTTTCTAACTTAATCTCAAATAATAAACATTCCCCATATTACTAAAATCTCTGTAATCATTTAATTCCTGCATAATATTCCAATTATACATATGTCACCCTTAATTAATCATTCCTTACTGGTAGGAATTTAGATTGTTTTCTATTTTCCTCTAAACTAATACTCTGATATACTTTGTATACATATTCTTGTATATTTTGGGGATTTTTTTCTTATATTTTCTTTTGTGTGTGTGTGTGTGTGTGTGTGTGTGTGTGTGATGGAGTCTTGCTCTGTCACCCAGGCTGGAGTGCAGTGGCATGATCTCAGCTCACTGCAAGCTCCGCCTCCCAGGTTCATGCCATTCTCCTGCCTCAGCCTCCCGAGTAGCTGGTCTTACACTGACAAAGCCATCAAAATGGGAAGGAGAGGGGAGAAGAGCAGCATAAGCAGCTGGCAGAGGCAGCATAAAGGAAAGAAAGAGACAGGAAGTCACAGAAAGAGACAGAGAGGAAGAGACAAAGAAGAAGTCAGAGAGAAAGAGGGACAGACACAGAAAGTCAAAGAGAGAGTTAAAAAGAGAGGAAGAGACAAAGGAGAAGTCAAAGAGAAAGAGAAATGGAAGGAGTAAAGAAAAAACAATGTACCCTATTCCTTTAAAAGCCAGGGTAAATGTGTATCTACCCAGCTAAGGCATATTCTACTTATGTGGATCTTCAACCCATATCTGCCTCTCAGACAGTTTGCAAGAAATAACGAAATCTATTCTTACTTTACAATCCCAAATAGACTCTTTGGCAGCAGTGACTCTCCAAAACCGCTGAGGCCTAGACCTCCTCACTGCTGAGAAAGGAGGACTCTGCACCTTCTTAGGGGAAGAGTGTTGTTTTTACACTAACCAGTTGGGGATAGTATGAGATGCCGCCCAGCGTTTACAGGAAAAGGCTTCTGAAATCAGACAACGCCTTTCAAATTCTTATACCAACCTCTGGAGTTGGGCAACATAGCTTCTCTCCTTTCTAGGTCCTGTGGCACCCATCTTGCTGTTACTCACCTTTGGGCCCTGTATTTTTAACCTTCTTGTCAAATTTGTTTCCTCTAGAATTGAGGCCATCAAGCTACAGATGGTCTTACAAATGGAACCCCAAATGAGTTCAACTAACAACTTCTACTGAGGATCCCTGGACTGACCCACTGGCACTTCCCCTGGCCTAGAGAGTTCCCCGCTGAAGGACACTACAACTGCCGGGCCCCTTCTTCACCCCTATCCAGCAGGAAGTAGCTAGAGTGGTCATCGGCCAAATTCCCAACAGCAGTTGGGGTGTCCTGTTTAGAGGGGGGATTGAGAGGTGACAGTGTGCTGGCAGTCCTCACAGCCCTTGCTCGCTCTTGGCGCCTCCTCTGCCTGGGCTCCCACTTTGGCGGCACTTGAGGAGCCCTTCAGCCCACCGCTGCACTGTGGGATCCCCTTTCTGGGCTGGCCAAGGCCGGAGCCCACTCCCTCAGCTTGCAGGGAGTTGTGGAGGGAGAGGTGCCAGCGGGAACCAGGGCTGCGTGCGGTGCTTGCAGGCCAGCTGGAGTTCCGGGTGGGCGTGGGCTTGGCAGGCCCCGCACTTGGAGCAGCCTGCCAGCCCTGCTGCCCCGGGCAATGAGGGACTTAGCACCCAGGCCAGAGGCTGCGGAGGGTGTACTGGGTCCTCCAGCAGTGCCAGCCTACCGGCGCTGCGCTCGATTTCTCACTGGGCCTTAGCTGCCTTCGCGGGGCAGGGCTCAGGACCTGCAGCCCGCCATGCCTGAGCCTCCCACCCCCTCCATGGGCTCCTGTGTGGCCTGAGCCTCCCCGACAAGTGCCATCCCCTGCTCCACGGTGCCCAGTCCCATTGACCACCCAAGGGCTGAGGAGTGCAAGCGCACGGCGCAGGACTGGCAGACAGCTCCATCTGCAGCCCCGGTATGGGATCCACTGGGTGAAGCCAGCTGGGCTCCTGAGTCTGGTGGGGATGTGGAGAACCTTTATGTCTAGCTCAGGGATTGTAAATACACCAATCGGCACTCTGTATTTAGCTCAAGGTTTGTAAACACACCAATCAGCACCCTGTGTCTAGCTCAGGGTTTGTGAATGCACCAATTGACACTCTGTATCTAGCTACTCTGGTGGGGCCTTGGAGAACCTTTGTGTCCATACTCTGTATCTAACTAATCTGGTGGGGATGTGAAGAACCTTTGTGTCTAGCTCAGGGATTGTAAACGCACCAATCAGCGCCCTGTCAAAACAGACCACTCAGCTCTACCAATCAGAGGACGTGGGTGGGGCCAGATAAGAGAATAAAAGCAGGCTGCCTGAGCCAGCAGTGGCAACCCACTCGGGTCCCCCTCCACACTGTGGAAGCTTTGTTCTTTTGCTCTTTGCAATATATCTTGCTACTACTGCCCACTCTTTAGGTCCACACTGCTTTTATGAGCTGTAACACTCACCATGAAGGTCTGCAGCTTCACTCCTGAAGCCAGTGAGACCACGAGCCCACCGGGAGAAATGAACAACTCCAGACACGCCGTCTTAAGAGCTGTAACACTCACCGTGAAGGTCTGCAGCTTCACTCCTGAGCCAGCAAGACCACGAACCCACCAGAAGGAAGAAACTCCGAACACATCCGAACATCAGAAGGAACAAACTCCAGACGTGCCACCTTAAGAGCTGTAACACTCACTGCGAGGGTCCGCAGCTTCATTCTTGAAGTCAGTGAGACCAAGAACCCACGAATTCTGGACACACTGGGACTACAGGCACCCACCACCACGCCCAGCTAATTTTTTGTGTTTTTAGTAGAGACAGGGTTTCACTGTGTTAGCCAGGATGGTCTCGATCTCCTGACCTTGTGATCCACCCTCCTCAGCCTCCCAAAGTGCTGGGATTACAGGCATGAGCCACCGCGCCTGGTCTTTCTTTTATTTTCAAAGATAAAATTATTAGGAAAAAGTATAAGAACACTTTAAGAATATTTAAACATACTGTTGATTTTTTTCCAGGAAGATTGTACTGATTCAGCTCTCACTAGTAGTACATCAAAACAATTTTACTGCACTCCTGCCACAACTGAATGTTATCATTGTTTTAAATGTTCGTTTAAACCCTCTTCTGAAACTTTATGCTTCAGCTCAGCATTGGCTTGTAACTCTTCTCTGTATTTCTGTGCATAGGTAGTCCATATCCTTTGGGCAGGGTCCGCTTCATCCATCCAAATATCCCAAGGATCTGGGATATTTGCAGACTCCCTGGGTCATGTAAGGGTCTACTCTGACATCATCTCATGTTATTCTACAGCTTGAGTCTGTCTCCATGTGTTACTTCTGTCTGGCCAGTGATCTCTCAGTGTGTTTTTGAATCCTCAGTGTTTATATCATCTCTAGTGATTAAAATTTTAACATAGCACAACACAGCATAGACACGGCACCTCTTTTCCTATGATGCAGCTCAGCAACATAGCATAATTCATCTTCCATGTAGAACAGCTGTGATTGGTGCTTCGTTGATATCTGCCTCCCTACTTTTTCTCATAGCTCTCCTCTTATCACCCCCATTTAGCCTCTTTCACAGTTACAATCAATGATCAGATAAACAGAGAGATGAAAGTAGTACAAAAGAAATCTGAGCCCTATCCTCTCTGTGGCTATGTTGGATCAATTTTCAGCCCATCTTCCCTAGTCCCTTCTCTGCTGGACTTAATGTTCCCTTCCTCCTGCCAGCTTAATCCTATCCAGGTCCTGAGTCAGTACTGACTACAGCTGCCTTAGTTCCAGCAGGCTCCAACTGGTTCTGGAGTTGGTCTGGGATATGATCATCTTTTATTTCTGACTCAACCTGTAAGACTCAGCTTGGGTATGTACTCCTCTGTATTAGAGCTCCCAGGATGGCTTGATGCCATTCTCGTGCGCTGCAGTGGCACCGTCTGCTTGCCTCTGTTATTATATACTTCCCGCTTGATTCCAACTGCCTGGTGACAAGGCAGCCTTCCCCACTGGAGATGAGAGCTCCAGGAGGTCAGGGGCTAGCTCATCATCTATGTATCCCTGGCAGTTTACAGAGTCCCTGGAGCCTGGCCCAAGCCTCCCTGTTTCTACTCTTGTTTTCCTACAACATACTCCTCACACAGCAGCCATGATGATCATTTAGAAACATAAATCATCCTTTCCCTGTAATTTACCAGTTTTCAGAGCAAGGGGTTGGTGCCCTACTTTTCTGAAATGGTATTTGTTGTGTTTTTGTTTTGGCTGGTGGTTTTGTGGTTCTCTAGCAGTTTTTATTTTTTGTCTGTGTTATTATGAACTAATAGGCTTAAAATATATTTAATATGAGATAGTCAATTTCAGTCACTATTGTTTTTAATGTTAAGATTGCCCCATCTTGCACCAGCAGAAGTTCTTTCAAACTAGTTCCTGGGAGATCTTTTGGACACAGCCCTGTTATCTTTGAGAGATTCTTTATTGCCACCACAAAGTTTATCATCAGGTTCATCTTACTTATTTCACCCTGGACTTGAACTCAGCCCTTCTCCATGAATCTCTGGTCCCTTTTAGTGTTAATGTTACTTAGAAACCATAATCTGAACATGTATGGATATTTCTTGCCACTGGTTTGTCATTATTTCTAAGAATTTGAGTGGACAAAATTAGGGAATACTCATTTTGGTTGTCCTGTTTTACTACATTTCAAAATAAAAAAATCTCTAGTTGATGAGGAACATTTTTTTCCTTAGAGAAGAATTATAGTTATTAAATGTAGAAGAATTAGTGAAATTAGAAAATCCCCATTTAACAACACTAATGAAATAATTGATTCAGGCAATGAACATTAACGGATGCTAAAACTATTAAGAGAAGAGATGATAGGGACCTTTACAATGGAAGAATCAGGCTGTCTCATCTGAAGCCATTGATCAATGTAAGCAGTTTCAAAATGAGACAACCAGACATTATGTGCTGCATGATGTAATGCAATAAAAAATACACAACATCACTTACAAACTTTTCTTGCCAAAAAATGTTAAACTTGAGTTGAATCAAGACTTACATCTAACTTTTAGTTTGTAGACCAGTTGGAGAGCAAATACACAAATCCAGAATGTGAACCAATTTGTAGGACAGCTAACTCAGTTTCTTCCAGAAGTCAAGGACCAGAAAAAAAAGGAGTGTGGGGGGCGGGGAATCTGTTCTAAATTAAAAGAGACATCCCAAATGCCATGATTAGATCTCAACTGGATCCTGATTCAAATAAATCAATTGTAAATGGCAATGCAGGTTATCACTGAGCAAGGTGACCATGGATGATTTCTTTCTTCTTTAAACTTCTCTGGACAACTTTCTTTTCTTTCTTTTTTTTTTTGAGACAGTCTTGCTCTGTCACCCAGGGTGGAGGGCAGTGGCGCGATCTCGGCTCATTGCAAGCTCCGCCTCCCAGGTTCACGCCATTCTCCTGCCTCAGCCTCCTGAGTAGCTGGTACTACAGGCACCCACCACCACGCCTGGCTAATTTTTTGTATTTTTATTAGAGACGGGGTTTCACCGTGTTAGCCAGGATGGTCTCGATCTCCTGACCTGTGATCCACCTGCCTCCGCCTCCCAAAGTGCTGGGATTACAGGCGTGAGCCACCGCGCCTGGCCACTTCTCTGGACAACTTTCTATTAGCCCCTTGCTGCAATAGACATAACTCACATCATAATCATATATTAAATTTGGAAAATAAAAATAGGAATAATCTCTTCCAGGCTTCTCTCACAGTCACACTGACAACGGTTATTATTTTATGCTATTAATGTCAAATCACTCTAAATGGCTTATCCCTGCTGTTTTAAGTGGCATTGCTGTCACCACTAGAGAGGCAGAGCATCCTCTCATATGCTTATTGGCCATTTATACTTCTCCTTTTGTAAATTACTTTTATTGATGGTCTTGTCTATATTACAAACTTATCTTTCTATCATTGCTGTATAGTTTCATAGAAACTTGGGTAATGTGGTGTGATCATTAACAGGAAAAGGTGAAGAAACTACTGAGGCTTGGCAGTTCCAGGGATTTCAGTGTGCTGGGTCCCTGAAAACCCAGCCTCTGTAATTCTCAGGGCAAGAATGCTTGCACAACCCCAGGGAGTGTCATTCACCAAAATACAGTGTGCTACTCTGTTCTGAAAGTATACATGGAGAACTGGTGGGAGAATCTCAGTTTTCCTTGGGTGCAGACCTCTATATGAGATAAAATGTAAAATAAGTCTGGCAAGTGGGAAAACTTTAAAATATGGATTACACTTTAACACAGAAAAAAATAAAGAACATGTAACAAACCATCAGAGAGATTTATTTATGAAAAATTTAGCTCCTCCTAGTCAAACAACATTTAGTTTCAGAAAGGTAGTAAGAGCCCAAGGAAACTTTAACCAGATATCACTCAGCTTCAGCAAAGCATGGGAGGACACTTTCCTGCTCGTAGTCTTATTGTTAGGGTGTCTCCTCTATGTTCTTGTATTTTTTCTCTTTATTTTCTGTTTCCATGATCACTTTCTGACTTTGTCTCCAGGATTCTATTATTAAAACTATCCAGTATAAAAGAGATTCCCTTTTCCTCATCTTTTTCTCTTGAATGTTTCTGAGTTAGTCTGCTAGAAGTCAAGTTCTAAGAAAGCAGGACAATTTCAGGGAATTATCATATATTTATGTGATGCTGTGGCAGGGGGCAGATACACAATATAGAGGGGTCAATGGATTAAGAAAAATAAAAGGTCAGCAGCCATATGCTTGAAAGAAATTAGCTCAGGAAAACTAATTTTCCTGAGTTGGGAGAAGCAAGGGAGATTCAGAGAGAACCACAAAGAGGAAACATTGAGCATCTATTCTGTACCATCCCTTATTGACATCATTGCATTTCATTCTCATAATTCTAGGAGATAGACATGCTATCTGTATTTCACAAAAGAGAAAACGGAAATTCAGAAAGGCCAAGTGAGTTGCCAAATGTTACACAGCTTGTATGTGTTGTTAGCACAATTCAACACTAGCTCTGTTTAGCCTTGAATGCCATACATACTCTTTCTAAAATCACCCTGCTTCCAAAAAAGGATAGAAAAAGAAAATGGACCGTGAAGAAATCATGCATTCTAGGATATCAATTTTTGTAAAGTAATAAATGTGGCACTTCTTCAAAGTTAAACAAGAGTTCTATAGAATCGTATTAGGCTGGTGCGCCAACTTTACCTATGACCACTTTTCCTTAAGAACCACAGGTAGCAGGATTGTTCAGACTATACAACTGGCAAGCTGAGAAAAGATTTAAGTCAAACTTACTCAGGTATCCAGAAATGGGATTATTTTAATTCTATGGGAAAGTTCATTTCAAGAATGGTCATGGTCTGAAGAAAAGAGGAAAAATAGAAAGTAGAACATGTATTTATGGTTTATACCTCCTGAGGATATTGTGGTAGAAAACAATTTAAATGCCTCTAAACTTTGGCAGGTGATACTGACTTTATCTGAAATCTCCTCTATCACCTTTTTCATCTGCTCGAAGAACTCCTATTGATGCTTAAAAGCTAAGCTCAGACATTACCTGCTCAATGCTTCAGAGTTAATCAGCCTGTTCCTTATCATCATTTCTGTATTTCTCTCTTATTTTGAGGCTCCTGTTGACTCATGTACTATGGCTCTAGCATTCTTCACTGTTGCCATAGAAGGAGTCTACTGACCTCCTACTGCAAGTGATGGTGATGACTAGTGATGTCATCACTATCATGGATAGCTCATAATCTCTTCTCTAGAAGTGTTACATCACCCTGTGTCTCTCATGCCCAGAAGGAAAGCCCATTCAGTCTCCAATCTGTGCAACACCTCTCTCTAACCACAGCCCCTGATCCTTTCAGCTTTCTTACTTTTAAACCCATTCTTTCACCTGAATGAGCTGTCCAAGTCATTTGCTTAGATGCTGTCAATTGCTTAGACCCTGTGTCCTATCTCTCTCACTACTCTTTTGTCAATATTCTTAACTATCATCCAATTTTTGAGTTCATTGCACCTGCCCAGAAAAGTCCTAACCTTGGATCAATCCAGCTACTCACCTTCTCACTGCCATACTTGAATTGCTGAGTGCCAGGAAAAAAAGGTAACATACCCATGCAGATTATTGACAATATAAAGTCATTCTTTTAAACTTTAGCTTGACCATGTAGCTATGCAGCAGTCCTTCTCTGAGACTTAAGTCAGCCCAATCCTATTACTCTACAGTAGCTCTTACAGATCCTTACCATTTTTTAGAAGCCACCTACCTACCACCCTCTCCATTATTCTTGGATGCCACAGCTCTCACCTACTGCATAGAGGCTTCTTGACTGCACCCTGCCCCTTCCCTCATGCCTTTAGAAACACTGCATAGCAGTGACCCCTGGGTGAAGCCACTGTCACCTATGTAAGATCAGGAGGCAAAACCTTCAACCGATGACTTGGGGGATAAGAAGGAATGAGAATATGTTAAACTCAAAGTCATTGGACAGGATAGCAGTGAGATTCACTTCAAAGTGAAAATGACAACACATCTCAAGAAACTCAAAGAATCATACTGTCAAAGACAGGGAGTTCCAATGAATTCACTCAGATTTGTCTTTGAAGATCAGAGAATTGCTGCTACTCATACTATAAAAGAACTGGGAATGGAGTAAGAAGATGTGATTGAAGTTTATCAGGAGCAAATGAGGTCATTCAGTCGTTTAGGTATTCTTTTATTTGTTTTTCTTTTCCATCAATCTTTTTTTATTTTTAAAATAGTTCTTTTGTAATGTGGTACTCAAAATGGAATTGAAAACTGGCACTCCATCTCTTTAAAACATCTGGTAATTTGAATTCTAGTGTTCATTATTCATTATCATTTGCTTTCATTGTGCTGATTTTTGGTGATCAAGCCTCAGTTCCCTTCGTATTGCCCTCTCCTTTTTAAAAATTACATGTGTGCACAGAGAGACCACCTTTTTTAGGACTGTGCATTTTCAGGCTTGTAGCAATAAGTAAGATCGACCAAGGCAAGTGTTTGTAAAGACTTCCCAATTGGCCCTAAAGTTCTAGCATGTGATTGCTTCACTCCCGGACTGTGACTTTCACTGGGGGATGTAAGCTTTTCAGAGAACTGAAACGTGGAAAAATGACCTTTCCTTAACTTGAAGATAGCGTTAAAATTAGAGAGTCTAGACCAAAAGAAAAGGAATAGCATATTGGAGTCAAGACGACGATAAGGTGAGAGTAATGACTAACTCCAAAGATGGCTTCACTGAAGAGAATGCATTTTAAGATCTAAAAAAAAAAAAAAAAAAAAAAAATCTTGTCAGAAGATTCCATCATCCTGAATCATAAATCAGACAATGTGACTCTCTTCCTGTCCTCAAGATCCTTCAACATAGCCATTGGAGGAGTATGATTATTTTTTAGTTATTGAAGGATTGTAAGGTAAAATAAAAGATGAATGGATGAAAATGGCTAGAATTTTAACATTGAATAATAAAATCCAAACTCGTTTGACAGTATACAAGGACATTTTTGAGCTCTTTGTCAACTTTCCCAATTATATCTCTCCACTTAGTCTTCATATTCTATGCCCCAGCCAGACTGAAATATTTGTAATTCCAAGAAAGTTCCACATGCCATCTTTGCCCCATGCTACTGCTCAGGTGAGTCTCTGTGTCTCCTGCTTAGTTTTTAGTTTTATTTATTAATAGCCTTCCAGAAAAAAAGTCAATTAGTTTTCCCAAAGCTATGTGATCCCTCAAGAACCTTGTGCATTTTTATATCACTTATCGTATGGCATAATATTCTTCTACTCATTTGTCTGTCTCACCAAGTAAATGTTCCTTGTGAAAATACATCAGACTTTACATCTTATATCTCTTGCATCTTTGAATCCATCACCAGCACCTAGCATAGTACCTGGTTAAAAGAGACTATGCAAAGAGTTGAAAAACGAAAGAACAGGTGGATTATTCAAAATATTTGTATTTCTGTTTCAGTTATTTATTGTTGTTATAAGCCATCCTGAAATTTAGTGGCTCAAAATAGCAATTTATTATTATCTCTTAAAGTTCTGTTAGGTTAACTGGGCTGAGCTGAGTGGTTCTTGCTCAGAGTCTCCCAAGTAGGTGCTAACAGATGGTGGCTGGGGTTGGAACCATTTGAAGGCCCAAATGGGTTTTATGGTCAAGATAGCTGTACCATATGGCCAGTTATTGATTGGCAGTTCTGCTGAGACTGTCTCCTGAAGCTTCTACATGTGGTATTTGGATGTGACTTGAATTTCTCACAGTATGACTGAAGTGTTTCAAGAGCATCCCAAGAGGAATGTTCCATGCGGCCCAGGGGAAAGGTGCAAAGTTTCTTACGACCTAGCCTTGGGAGTGCTGTAATATCATTTCTACTTGATTGTGTTGGTCAAACAAATACTGAAGATCAGTCCAGATAACAGGGGAGGGAAATTAGACTTCACCTCTTGATTTGGCAATTGTGCATATGTGCAGGGAAACAAGAAATTGATGGTGGCCATCTTTGGAAACAAACTATCATAATTTGGAATGACAAATAATTTTAAACAAGACATTAAAATGTGCTATTATCCAAGACCTTTTCCTCCATTTGGCTATTTCATTCTTGAGAAGTATTTCCACTTATGGGATAAACAGGATTATGCGAAAAGATTATAAATGAAGTACCTATCATTTCATCTATTCAAAAAAAGTTTGAACCTGAAGGTTAAAATAAGATTAGGAAATCACTTACGTGTTTCCATTGTCTTTTCACTCTTAGATGGCCCTTATAAACATTTGAGAACTGATGATAATACAAACCAGCCAATCCTCAATTTTTCTCCTTCTGACTTTACAATTCTATCATTTTGATCTAAAAGATTAAGTTCAGAAAACACATTTATTTTAGAATATTAATTCCAGTATAACTGGAACTTTTTCCTTTCTATAGTTTAAAATTACCTTCACTGCTGCCAAAAGGTGAACAAGTATCTATTGACTATGACAACAAAATAATACAGTGCTCTAGTAGTGACAGAATTACGTATTTAATGTCATTTATTTTTCATTTGGGAGTGAATTCTCTAGTAGCCAGTGAACACTTCTCTGGTATAGAACATAGCTATTTAATTTTAAGATGAAAACAAAGAATCCATCATCCATTGAATGAGGACATATTAACACTCAGCTGTAGGATGGGACTAGATAGAAATGTGTTGCAATTGTAAAGGGAGAAAAAATAACATTTAAAACAGTCACTCTTTTCTTCTAAAAGAAATGGCCTAATTCAATATCAATGAATCTGTATAGTGCTTACTTTCCTTTATGCCAGAGAAGCGAAAGAAGAGAAAGAAAATTTCAGTCTCTGCAATTCTTCAGTGCCACTGAAATGTGAGATGGGAGTTGGTGGCTCGTGCTAAGCAGACACCGAAGAGTCCATGGACAGGAGAGCATGAAGAAGAAAGATGGAGATTCTGCCTATCACAGGAGGACAGGGATCCCTGTCTTCAGCAAAGTGTCCCACAACTTGGCTAGCACCTGGTTATCTTTCATGCTTTGTCCCATCCCTTACTTTCCAAAATCCTCTTAAGCTTCTCTCTTCTGTGTTAATAGGGTGGAGACCTGGACAATGGAGAAAAGGATGTGTATCAAGGTAGGGGGCAAATAATGGGCTGTGTGAAACTCCTCCATCATCTCAAGCTTTCAGCAAAGTCTACCACACAAGCAAATGTCTTGTGTGAGTGAAGTTCTCAGGGGTAAAGGGACTGTGTTTCACATCTTGGGCAATACGGTGCAGAAACAGCATTTGAGGAACAGCATATGCAGCAAGAAATGTTAAAGGGCATGTAAATATCATACCAATCACCACTTATTCCCTCCCTCCATCCTCCCTCTCAAAAGTACTTTTGGAAAGATTGGAAAGGATTCAAGGCTACTACAGCTTACAGGTTAGGGTTGAAATAAATCTCATTTTAATCTCAATAAGCAGGACAACTCAGTCTACATATAGCCTACAGTTTTTATTTAGATCAAATTCTGTTAGGCTTTGTATTCCTAGAAGGCAGAGATTTGGGGATAATTTGCCTCTGATTCCCCGTGCTTTGCTTGTTAAAATGTATATACATGCTAAATGTTGTTGTTGTAGTTGCTAGAAGGAAGGAAGGAAGGAAAGGGAAGGGAAGGAAGGAAGGAAAGAGAGAAAGAGAGAAAGAGAGAGGGAGGGAGGGAGGAAGGAAGGAAGGAAGGAAGGAAGGAAGGAAGGATTTTATAGATTCTTTAAATAACTAGACAGAGTTTTTACTCCAAAGAACAATTTTGAGCTATAACATACTAATTTATAAAAGATAAAAATAAGTGTGAAAAAAGTTTTCTGTAAGTTACCAATGACAAATTTTAATTTTTAATTATACCAGGGGAAAGAAATGTCAGAGGCTCTTTTTAGTTAGGCAAGTTAGCAAAGACATAGGTTATGAATAAATATTAATTGGTCTAGAGCTAAAATAAATTAGGTTATGATAATTCTAAAAATGTTTATATTAACAAAGACTCCAAACTAAAGCCCATCATGTTTATGTAATATTTATGCAAATATTTATAGCCTTTTCAATAGATAAATTACTCCTGTGATATTGGAGTTTGTAAAATAATATTTTGCATGCAAATTATTTTATAGTTGATTTATATAAACAGACTGGGGTTGGGTTGGTATAGCACTTGGACCTATCTGTAGAGCAGCTATTAGAGCTATATATGGTTTTTGCTATCACCCAAGAACATTACCTTCAGTTAATGAATGATATGACCCCAATGGGATGCCATCTACTCAGGAACATTGTAAAGCACTTTTAGATTTGACAGTGGCCCCATAGAACTCACTCAATAGGATGGGCTGTACTTTAAACTCATAAAGTTCAAGAAAGAGAACACAGCTTCCTTGCGTTGAATCAATGGAGACAGCAGGTACCAAAAGAAATTCAAGACTCCATGTACACATGAAATTTTTAATAGCATTACATAAGGACAATAATGCTAAAGAATGAGTCAAGGCAAGGTCACCCTTATGAAGATATCAAAACTACCCACTCCAGACTAGTCTCTGTAAAATCACTTTTTTAAAAAGTTTATAACCGATACAGTTAATACCCCTCTTTCTTGAGTGCCTCAAAGTTCTGGTTTTGATTCAGAAGACTTCTATGTCAGAGTTGCTTATGTTAAGCTGCCCCATTTATTTTTCCTCAGCTATACTATATATTTCATCTCTTTCTGTGCTCTTAGACCCCAACTATTCTCTATTTCTCTAGATCATACCCAACTTTCAAAGAAGGTCCAGTCTCCCAGTCACCTCCTTATACTTTTCTCCTACACTGCCACCCTTAAGTGATTATTCCCTCCTCCCAGTACCCATAACTGTCTGTGTCATTCATTAGTCATTGGGCAGAAGGCACGTTGTAAAGTAAGAATCTCAGCTTAAACCTAGGTGATGATCGCTGCTTTAAGACTCCCTGCCCAACTCCAAGGCTATGTCCACTGAGACCCTGAGAGTCTGACTATGGTATGGAAGCAAGAATCTCAAAGTGCTTGCATCTTTTAGACTATTATTAGGCTATCCTGTTTTCTTCTGGCACAATGCCAGAAAATAAACTTTCCCTTGCAAACCATTCATTCCCCTGTCTAGGGAGAGGCTAAATGAGGGTTTCAGCCATCCATCTTTCATCTTTACTCAACTTTTTTTTTTTGTCAAACTCATTATTATACATAATCAAAACTGAGCTCTTAAAAACCTAGTGTACTTAACGTAACTATTATTAATCCTGAATTGTTTTACCCTAACTAGAATCATATAAGAAGTCTCACTTTAGACCATAAGGTCCTAGCGATGGAAAGGAATTTAGAGTTTTATTACTCCAAATCTTTGTTTTATTAAAAGAGAAAATTGAGGCCCAGAAAGAGTTAAGAATTTACCCAAAGTTCCAAAGGGGTACAGTGATGGAGCCAGGTCTTAGATTTAGATGTCTTGATTTCAGTTTACTGTACTCCTTTTATGCCTTTCTGCCTCTTCTCCTCTAGGGAATTCCCTAGGTAAATATATACCCCTTCTTCTCCTTAAAAGAGGATTGTCAGCCAGGCACAGTGGCTCATGCCTGTAATCCCAGCACTTTGGGAGGCCAAGGCAGGCAGATCACGAGGTCAGGAGATCGAGACCATCCTGGCCAACATGGTGAAACCCCAATTCTACTAAAAATACAAAAATTAGCTGGGCATGGTGGCATGCACCTGTAGTCCCAGCTACTCAGGAGGTTGAGGCAGGAGAATCACTTGAACCCAGGAGGCGGAGGTTGCAGTGAGCTGAGATTACACCACTGCACTCCAGCCTGGCGACAGAGTGAGACTCTGTCTCAAAAAAAAAAAAAAAAAAAAAAAAAAGAGAGAGAGGATTGTCTTGTTCAATACGATTTTTGAACGTGAAAAACCATGCCCATTTTCTTTGCTCTACCAGAGTTCTTGACAAAGAGCATAAAGGAATCCTGGAGGTGGTGAGATTAATTGGAGGACAGACTTGAGTCAGATAACACTACCTGCTCCTTCGCAGCATCAAATGGATTAAATGTGATAATGCAAACAGCCTAACACACATAATAAGTTAATATATGATGACTTGCCTTTTTTCCTCAACTCCAGAAATCAATTTCAATAATCAGGTGGGGAAACCAGCAGGGCATCCAACGTCTGGAACTGAGAAATGATGATGGTGGTTAAAATAAAATTTTCTGTTTTAAAATAAATGCACATGAATAAAAATATGAAAAATTGAAAATTCTAGCTTGGAGACTTATTTATTCTTTTAGGGTACCAGTCTTTTTATTATTACAGTGTAAGTGGAGAATGTTTCACCATGGACACAATTGTGTATGCTAAATAGAGATTTTACATTGCTTGAGTTTCCATTCGAGTTTACTTTTCTGAGCATCATGCCTAAGGGAACAGCCTGACAAATACATCATATCATTTGTGAGTTAACTTTTTAAATCTGAGTTTAACAAATGGAAATGAGATTTAGAAGCTAAAAGAATAAAGAGGCATAAAAATAGCAAGAAAGCCTTAACTCTGTGGCCCCAGATTATTCTGATGTATTGACTGACAAATTTTTCACTTTTCTAATTTATCCTCTTCTTTACTGTTTACTGATAAGAAAATTATTTCTATAGGAGAGCTTTAAGATTCTTCATTTGTGTAGTAAGTAGATTACAACAACAAAACTGCAAACTCCTTAGAAGTAAAAGAAAATGTAGTTTTTCAAACATAGAGAAGTGAAAATAATGATGACTGAGCATCTATTTTGTGCTAGGTACACTCAGCTAGGTAATTCTAGATGTGTCATTGAGCTTTGCAATAAGTTTTCAAGGCAAGTACTATTAATCTATTTCACAGAAGAGAGGCATAGAAATTAGCTGGCTTACCCAAAACGCATGGATGATAAAGAGTGGAGCAGTCAAACCTGCCACTATAGGGCCCTGCCAATTCCTATGCAGCCTTCCTTAAAAGAAGCAATGGAAATATATTTAGCTTTAGAGTCAGGAGATGTAGGCTAGAACTCAGGTCTTTATTTATAAATGTTTCGAGCTTAGACAAGATAGATGGTTGTCTGGGCTTTAATTTCTTTATCTGTAAAATGAGAATGCTAGCGCCTACCTCAAAGGGTGTTGTGAGGAATAAATGAATCCCTACAGTCTGTGAAAGTGATTTTTAAGCTGCTGAAAGCAATCAAAGGGAAGGTGTTTAGTGGTGGCTCTCTCAGTGCCTGCTACAATGATCTGCCACCTCCCACCCACCTTTCAGGATGGCCTTGAGGAGTTTGTGGACAGTGGATGCCAAGGTCAACACAAGCAGCAATGTGAGAAGATGAGTTATGAACCTTTTTAGGAGCTCTGAAAAGCTCAAGCACTCAATAAAATAGTTCTTAGAAATTTAGTTTTTCAAAAGCAACTAAAACAGCCTTGCAGAATTACAGAAGCCAGGAGAATATCTTCAAACCTTAGTTAGAAAATGAAGACCCTTGAGTACCTAACTAGGCAGAAACTTTAATCGAATATACCCCATTAGATTTTCAGGAAAGTATAGAAATTATGTAGCATAAAGGCTTATTTTTTCAAATGAGGAACATGAGATCTGGATACCATATTAATCAGTAGCAGAATTGGGACTAGAACCCAGGCCTCCTGGTTCCGAGTCTGTGCTCCTATCTACTATATGAATTGCTCCTCTAAATGCATTCAAATGCATAGGAATGGCATTGACAACAAAGTTAATGACAAAGTATTAACTATTAAGGCCCACCAGTATGGACCTGGATGGGTTTGAACTTACCATGTGACCTTGAGCAAGTTACTTCACATCTGTGCCTCAGTGCCCTCATCTGTAAAATGTGTTATGATAATGCCAATTTCACGGATTATTATGAAGGTAATACACAGGAAGTTCTTAACGCAGTGCCAGTCGTCGCTCATTTCTTAGTTATTGTATAATCATCAATCCTCTGCATGTCATCAAACCAGAATTATGACTACCTGCGCCTCTCCTTTTTAGGATAACCCCAAACGATCTGGGAGCCTACCAGGAGACAGCCTGGATGTAACTTAGGCAGATCCTGTCTGCTTCTTCCCATATTAAGCAGAGTTTGAAGCAATCATAACATGATAGGATGTGCCTTGACATGAGGGGATAAAAGGAGATGTAGCATTCATTCTGAGAATTTGAGCCTGAGTCCCAGTTTTTTCACCTGCAAATGAGAATACTAATACTCATTCTTTTTAACTTTGTGATACTCAAAACTGTCAGCTTCCATAAAAATTATAGACTATTCATTGTTATAGAAATTTAAAGCAAAAAGCAAAAATGCCAGTGGTTTTTCTTCTTGGTTTTGTAAGCTACAGCCTCTCACTGAAGTGGCTTTTTTACTTCCTTCTCACATTCAATATCTGGGGGATTTAATGTCAGAAATGGGTTAACATTCTATTAATTACATTTGATCTCATGGCCATGAACTTTGGTATTTGCTCACCTCTAACAAGGAAAATGTGGTCGTTGCCTTAGAACATGAGATCATTTCTGAATAAATTGCGAAAGTCTTTTCAATAGCCTGCTTGTTCTTTTTACATAGGAGCCTAGATATGGAATTACGTGAAAGCCACGCTAACCAGCTACCTGCTTTGTGTACTGTCCTAACAATTTGGCCTTTGATTTTATGTTTCTTTCAAAAGCATACAAGCAGTAGGCAAATATTATTCATCAAACTGGTTTGATGACATCCTTTTGAATTTAGCTTTTTTTATTCTCCTATGGCACAGTCACATCTATTCTCAAGGCTATGATGACCCACGTGTGCTGAGGCCTCTGGGCAGAAGTGCCACATTAGAGCTTTCATTGGACAGATCAAGAGCTCCAGAGGTCCTACTGGCTGCCTACAGAAAGATATTTAGCATTTTCTCTGCGATTGCCTCCTTCCCTTGCCACAGTTTTCTCAGAGTTGTCTTAGAGGAAGTATTCATCTATATGTCTGTTAAGAGCTTTGATGCATAAGGACCCCACTTGCAGGGGCTGTGAGGCTGCATCTGGCAGATGTGTTGATGTATAACTAGCAAAATTATTTAAGTTCAATCTGATCAATACTGTGGTCAGTATTAGCCTCACACTCCTCCTGTGCATCCTTCACCAAGCCCACAGTTTCTGCCCAGCCATGGTCCTTGAATCTATACTGCCTGATGTGGACACTTGCGTTAAGAATAGCTACCCTCAAAGGTACTCGCTTTGTCACATTTTGAACTTCTCTGCCCTTTCTTCCTTTCCTCCCTCCCCATTCAATCTCCAACTTCACATACCCAGAAATCCTAGAAGCTTCCTCCCAGTAATCTCCTTGGAAGAAGCTGACCAGGCTCGGGGGAAATAAAGTAGTAGAGAAGTCCATATTGGCCTCTTCCAGTGGTTTCAGCTCTAAAAGGGAAATAAAAGCCCCAGTTGGAGACTGACCAGCTGTTTACCCACTTCACACACATGGTAAATGTTCTCTGCTGATAACTCTTGCTTCCATTTGACTAAGTGAGAATCCTTATGTCTAGGGATAAAGTGACTGACTCCAATGGGAGGTCACTTTCAGAAGAAACAGAAATAGATGGATCCCACAGCACTAATCAATGCTAATATTGGGTGTGTTAAAAATAAACATGTGTTTTCCCTCAGTGAAATACTACTTCCCCAACCATTTCTTTTTTCCTTTCTCTTTCTCAATATTTCATTAATGCAAACTTTTCCTAACTCAAAAGGTATTCCTGCATACAGATTGGTTTCCACTAAGAGAAGTACATCTTGATAAAATTTACCCAAAGTGAGCACCATAAACATAGCAGCATGACATTACCTATGGTCACCCTGAGATTGTAACCAGTAAGGTAAATCTGAGCCAAAGACAGCTTTATAACTTTTAGTGGCTTTATTCCCTTTCAACTCAGTGGCTTGCTGAAATAGCTGTAATAATTAAACAGAGAACTTCCAAGCTATCTAGATTATATAAAGATAGGTGCTAAAAGTCACAGCAGAATGGGAAAAGTTTTGTGTGGCAATATGGCTAGGTTACTCAACTGCCTTATACAGAACCTAATGCAATTAGTATTTCTGACCATAGACTTTCCACTCCTTTTTAAAACAGTAATACTAGCAAAGAAGCAACAGAAAGCAAAGAGATCACAATGGCAAACTCAGAGATTCAGATCTTTGCTCTGTCACTTACTGTTTATGTGAACTTGGACAGGTAATTGAACATTTCTGTGTTACTTTATTCATCTATAAACATGAATATTAGTAACACCTTTCTCTCAGGCCTGCTTTGAGGATATGAGAACACACACATGCATGCATACATACATGTACATCCATACTTACATACATAAACACACAGATATAGTAGTGCTCAAAAAATGTTGGCTGTTGTTAACATTTGCTGCTACTAGGTTGGTACAAACATAATTGTGGTTTTTGCATTGTTGGAATTTGCCATTTGATATTGGAATACATTCTTAAATAAATGTGGTTGTGTTATATATATCATTTTAATGCACATTTCTCGCTGTATTTTTTTATTTTATTATTATCATTTTTTGCTAATGACATACTACTTGCTGTTTATTTTATATTTATTTTAGACTATGGAAATGATGTTAGACCAAAAGCAAATTCAAGTGATTTTCTTATTTGAGCTCAAAATAAGTGTAAAGCAATGGAAACAATTCGCAACATCAACAACATATTTGGCCCAGGAATTGCTAATGAATGTACAGTGGAGTGGTAGTTCGAGAAGTTTTGCAAAGGAGAGGAGAGCCTTGAGGATAAGGAGCGGAGTGGCCAGCCATCAAAAGTTGACAATGACCAGTTGAGAGTATTTATCGAAGCTGATCCTCTTAAAACTACAGGAGAAGTTGCTGAAGAACACAATGCCAACCATTCTATAGTCATTCGGCACTTGAAGCAAATTGGAAAGGTGAAAAAGCTTGATAAGTGGGTGACTCATGAGCTGAGCGAAAATCAAAAAAATCATCATTTTGAAGTGTCGTCTTCTCTTATTCTATATAACAACAATGAACCATTTGTCAATCAGATTGTGATGTGCGATGAAAAGTGAATTTTATGTGACAACTGGTGACAACCAGCTCAGTGGTTGGATCGAGAGGAGGTCCCAAAGCACTTCCCAAAGCCAAGCTTGCACCAAAAAATGTCACGGTCACTGTTTGGTGTTCTGCTGCCAGTCTGATCCGCTACAGCTTTCTGAATCCTAGCAAAACCATTACATCTGAGAAGTATGCTCAGCAAATCGATGAGATGCATCAAAAACTGCAATGCCTGCAGCCGGCATTGCTCAACAGAAAAGGGCCAATTCTTCTCTCAACAGTGCCCGACCACATGTCGCACAACCAATGCTTCAAAAGTTGAACAAATTGGGCTATGCAGTTTCGCCTCACCTGCCATAGTCATCTGACCTCTCGCCAACCAACTGCCACTTCTTCAAGCATCTTGACAACTTTTTGCAGCAAAAACACTTCTACAACCAGCAGGATACAGAAAATGCTTTCCAAGAGTTTGCCGAATCTGGAGGCATGAATTTTTAGGCTACAGGAGTAAACAAACTTATTTCTTGTAGGCAAAAATGTGTTGATTGTAATGGTTCCTATTTTGATTAATAAAGATGTGCTTGAGCCTCGTTATAATGATTTAAAATTCATGGTCCAAAACAGTAATTACTTTTGCACCAACATTTCTTGTGTTCTTACTATGCACCAGTACAGTGCTAAGCATTTTACATGTGTAAATTCAGTTATTTCTTACAACCACTCGAAGATGTAAATAATATTATAGGCTCTTCCAAATGATGGAGATACTAGGGGCCAAGTTTGCTAGACAACTTGCCTTAGGTCACACAGTTAATAAGCAACATTGGGGCTCAGGCCTTATTAGAGCACCTTACTAGACACTCTGTATTGCCTCCCCACTGTTGAATGCTAGACAAAGGACTCACTGCCCAGGCTGCCATTTGCAAGTAGTCGGCCATTCTGTCTACAGTGTTGAGTCATCAGAGTATACGTATGGACATGCAAACACCAAAACATCTGAACTATTTAGTGTGTCTACCTCCCATTTATTCAATAATTCATTCAAAAGCATTTACTGAAAGCTTGTTCTATGCCAGGCTCTGTGCAAGTTCTGAAGGGTCCAGAGATGACTGAGACAAGTCCTTGACCGAGACAAGTCCTTGCCCTTGGGAGTGTTCCAACTCAAGTCAGGGGAGCAGAAGTATTAAAAACAATTATATGTGGCTGCCTCCTACCTAGGGCTGTGCCCTCAAATAAAAAGGAGGCTTCCAAGGTGAACTGAACCAATGCCCAGCCCTATGCCCAAAACCCTCAAGGTAACAATTTTCTTCTTCAGTTCATCTTCCTCAACTGATAATTACTCCACACATAGAGAGTCACTTTTACCAATAAGCTATTCCTTCGTGTAGCTAGAGCTATTCCCAAAGACAAGTCTTCTCATAAGCAACCAGCTCCCCATAGGAATCCAACATTTTCCATAATCTCTTCCATTTTTTATTATATTTTTGAGGTGTTACTTAGCTGAACAAGAAAAGCAGTTTTGCTTATGACTGGGTCTTTGATTAGATTGAAATAGGGAATCCTCACTGCTTTGACACCAAGAGCTTAAGGATCTTAGGCCCTTGCAGACTATAAAAATGTCACTAGGAAATTAAAATCTTAAAGATAAAAATAGTGGCATAGTTTTATTTATTTTTTCATTCTATAAATACTTATTGAACATGTAAAATGAGCCAGGTGCTTGGCAGGGTATAAGGAATACAATAATATACAATGGTAAAACGGTCCTTCCCTTTAGACTTACAATCTGGCGAATGAGACACAGAGAGATGGAAAAATTTGAAGTACTATTAATATTAATCAGTATAGAGCAGGGTGCAGTCACATGAATGGTAGGGGAGATAGACTGTTTAAGACATAGGGGATAACATGTGCAAAGGATCAGACATAAAAATGTGCAAAGAACACTACAAAGACTAAAAGGAAAATAATGTTGTATGGCTAAACATGAAATAAAACCTGAAATATGGCAAGAGATAAAACTGGATATGTTTTTATGGTGGGAGATTTAACATGCTCCAGGCCTCAGATTTCTCATTTTCAAAACAAGAAAGGTTGGGAGGCCAAGGCAGGTGGACCACTTGGTCAGGAGTTTGAGACAAGCTTGGCCAACATGGTGAAACTCCATCTCTATTAAAAATATAAAAATTAGCCAGGCGTGGTGGTGTGTGCCTGTAATCCTAGTTACCTGGGATGCTGAGGCAAGAGAATTGCTTGAACCTGGGAGGTAGAGGTTGCAGTGAGCCAAGATTGTGCCACTGCACTCTAGCCTGGGCGGCAGAGGAAGACTCCATCTCAAAAAAAAAAAACAAAAAACCAAGAAACGTGTAACTGTGGACATAAAATACCTTCCAGCTTAAGTTAAGTGACATTAGCTTCCCTACAACCACAAATGAATACCCTGAGGACCCTCATCTTCACTGCCTATTAGAGGGGCAGCTGTTTTTCATGAATGAATCTGCAGGAATAGTACTATCTGATTCAGTGTTTTCTTTGTGAGACATTCTCTGAGAATAGATTTTTTTCCAACAAGATACATAATTTCCATATCAATAAATGCATTCCAGTTCCTTAAGGAGAAAGGCTTTTTTCCTAAAAAAAAGACCAAGATGTCCAAAGGGATGACAAAAGTTGAGTAGTTCTGTCTTATGTGGCCAGCGAGGGCAAAGAGCAAAATAGAAAAAGTGCCATCAGTAAGATTCAGAGCAAACCCACTTAATACAATGCCATCTGTTCAGTGGTTGATCAATAATACAGACCTAAAAGAGGAGAGCTTGGTCTATACTGGCCTTCAGCATTATCTCCTTGCACTGTTTTCAAGGAATTAAGGAGCTTCTTTGTCCCTTAACTCTTCAACCATCTAAGGTATGAATAATCATAATATACTTTACTTTCTGGAGCATTTTGTGGATTAGGAAGTTCTTTCATATGAATTGTCCTACTCAAGCCTCATGAGAACCCAGTGAACTAAGATTTCTTATTCCTTTTGTACAATGGGAAATCTTTGGTTTGGAATAAGTGACTCACCATGAGCCTCTCATTGGTCAATGGATCTTTACAAACCAAAGACTCTTTGGATTTGCTCTGTTGCCAAAGAAAACTATGAAGACTGGTTGGTGTGAAGGTCCTTGCCAAAAAATTTAAAATAAAAATGAAAACTTAACACATCTGACTTTACTTTTCCGTTTGTTCCTCATACATTAAATATGATATTTAACCAATTATCTCAACTGCCTCTCAACTGCAGAAAGTTAACCTTTATACAGAATGTATTTGAATATTTTATCAATCTAGACCTAGCACCAAAAGATGATTTTATAAATTATTTCATCTACTACATCCTTATTTTCCTTCCACAAGATGGAAATTAGCATATTAATCACTGCTAACATTTTTTGAGAATTTATTATTTAAAGGCACTGTACTAAGTGCTTTTACATGGATTATCTTGTTTTATCCTTTAAACAACCTCATGAGGCTGAATATTTATTATGCCCATCTTCTTTTTTTTAGACAGTCTCACTCTGTTGCCCAGGTTGGAGTGCAGTAGCGTGATCTCGGTTCACCACAACCTCTGCCTCCTGGGTTCAAGCAATTCTTGTGCCTCAGCCTTCCAAGTAGCTGGTATTACAGGCACCCGCCACCATGCCCGGCTAATTTTTGTATTTTAGTAGAGACGAAGTTTCAAAATGTTGGCCAGGCTGGTCTCAAACTCCTGACCGCAGGTGATCCACCCACCTCAGCCTCCCAAAGTGCTGGGATTACAGGTGTGAGCCGCCACGCCTGGCCTGTGCCCATCTTCTAGATGAAGAATATGAGGTCTTAAATGAGTTAAGAGACGCTCAAGTTTTCACAGCTAACAAAGAGGTGGGGCCAAAATTCAAACCAAGACACTTCATTGCCAAACAGTGCCTGTGCTCTTAAAGACCAACACCTCCCTACCCCAAGACTCCACCCCACAAGCAGCAGGGTTCCATAAAAAATAAAGGCAGTCTGTGCAATCCATGCAATCTCAAGGTTATGTGTGCAATTACTGATGGGGGTACAGGCATAGAACATCACACACTTCCCACCTTTCAGCTAGGATGACAATTTCAGTCTACTTCACAGGGATTTAGAGTACCATTGAAACTGCTTCTGAAGATACGCACTCTTCATATTCAGAGGGAGCCCCACCCGCACTGTGTTACTTTAACAGTGAGAGAGAGGGAACAGCAAGTACCTTCCAGGAGCCTGGCAACTGGCCAGCCTGTGATCAAGACCCTAGATTGGCAAGATTTAAAAGTGCAATCAGTCAACATGGGGGGAGGTAAAAAGCTAAGTGGTCCATATAGGAATCAAATGCATGAATCTGGCTTCATTAATATGCCTCATTAATTAATCAAACAAACTCATCAAAACTGTATTCGAGTTTATGGGCAAATCGAGTTTATGGGCAAAAAGGCAAAGTCACCCTGCAACTCTTATAAAAGAGAAGTGCTGTTCATTTGCTCATTTTATTATATTGTTTTCCAAACATCATATCAAGTTGCCCCTGGTGTTGAAAAGAGGCCTTACCTGGAATGCTAGTGGCCCAGGAGGCAACCCTGGAAGGAGCCTGCCCTGACACTCCTGATCCCGGCCCCTCCCTCAGCACCCACTGCTGGGGCAGCTGCCAACAGCACTGTAAATCCTGGGGGCTCTCAAAAGAAGAGAGACAGGAAGAGTTTCGACATGATTCTGAAAAAACTATGATCCAGTTGGATAGATTTTAATTTCAGTTTAACATGGACCCCAGTTTTAGATGGTCTTATTACATGTGCTCTTTTCAAAACATAAAAGTTAAAAATGAACCTTTAAAAAATCCCACCATCATTTTCACAAATAGCTTGCAGTAATTTGGTTATTGTTTTCCACGTCCAAAGGGCACAAAGCAATTACTCAGAGGGATAACTACAGGGGTAGAAGGCATTGAGGAGCTGAGCCTTCCACCTCCAAATTCCGTCTCTGCTGGAAACTAAGCAATTGGTTCATAATTGCCAAACTCAACTAATGGGCATGAGAAGCCCGGTGTCATTCATGTTGGGTATAAATGCTGAAAACATTAATAGCATAAAAAGGTAAAATCTGATTTTTATTCATATACTTGTGTTTTAAAGATACCATAAACCATTCGCTGACTTATTAGGGAGGAGAGACATAATCCATTAGAAAATAGAAAACAGAGCTTTGATATCGTAAAAGCACCATTCTTCTTGTAAGATTTGAAACTTGAGTCAAAATCCCAGCTGCTGATCTCACTTTGTGCTAGTAGCAACAACTCTCTGAGCCTCAGAGTTTCTATCTGTGAATCCCAGCCATAAGATGATGTTGTTGTGAGGATGACATAAGAAAACATAAGGGGATGTGCCCAGCACATAGTAGGGCTCCACAATCATCTTTGGAATCTGAATCTGAATAATGTAGATTGCTCACTTACAGGGATGAAAGGGATGAAATCCAGGCCACTAAGTCGCAATGTGACATGCAGAAAAAATAAACTTGACTAGGTAAAATTTGATGTCCCACTATTGAAAAGATCACAAGGCATTTATTGGTTTTAAAAAGAGAAATAACACATATATTACTCTCTGTATATATATATAAAATATAATAAGACCCAGACAAATGTTCTGGAAAGTCCAAGCTCCCCTTGTATATAGAGTATACAAGGAAAATCTGTAAGAATTCCAGAATGATTTAACTGAATTATCTCAGAAAATCAAAATATCTAATATACCCAGCAATCATTTCAACATGACTTTAGGGTCCAAACACCAAAAACTGTGTCTCGGGCCAGTACTAAAACCTAGTCCTGCTTTGTTTTATGTGCTTGAAGGAAAGATGTGTGGTATGAATCTCTATACAACAACTGATATTTTGTCTGTTGTTACTGGGGAGTTTCTTCCTTAAAGTGACACTATGGTAAACCTTTTTGTGGAAATGATTATCCCTTATTTTATCTTTCATGTAAATATGGGTCTTCTAGAACCTCATCTCCTCCTGACTGCTCACAACTATCCCTCAGGAACTCAGGAACCCTGAGAATGGAGAGGGAATCAACATGAGTCAGAACTCAGGATAGTATCTTTGGGAAGAGTCTGGCTCTCGGGATCTTACAGACTCAGGTTTGAGTCCTGTCTCTGACATGCACAAGCTGCATAAAATTGGATAAGTGACTTAGGCAACATCTTCATCTGTAAAATGGGTAAAATAATCTCATCTTCTTCATCTGTAAAATGGGTATAATAATCATCTAGACCTAATAGTTTATAATTTAGATTCGATGAGACTATACCTGGGAAACCCTGAGAATAATAAGTGTCAGTAAGTGTTAGCTGTTGCCATCATCCTCATCTTGGCCAATAGACACTGAGAGATCTCCTCACATTAGCACTTAATCCATGTAACCCTTTTGCTCTTCACACAGACTCCAATATTTATAGTCCATACCAAGCCCATTGAGGAGTGTAGATTTCAGACCCAGTCATATAACACTATTTAGTTAGAGAAAAATGAGAAAAAGAAAGGGAAAAGCTACATGACCTTCTCTTCCTTCTCTCGTGACATATAAAGTGTCCATAAAAGTCAGAACAGATAATAAAAAGTACATGTTGATTGACAAGTTCCTTGAATTTCACTGATTTCTACAAACCAGAAATCAAGAAACCACGTTTCCTGTAGCACACTCATTCCACAAAGATGTCACAGGTACCAGAGAAAAGCAGAGAGCAAGGGAATTAATTAATTAGTTTCAGTTAGGCACCAATCAAATAATACCATTATCTTCCTACCTAATAGCCTGGGACTTAATCATGAGCTACTACTGACTATAAATATTCATATTTGCATTTGAATTTCACATAACTGACCTTTTATATGAAGAAGTCAAGCTTGATCAAGACTGTAGGATACTAATGACATGCAGTGGAAGAGGATACATGAAAAAATATTGACAGAACCTTCCCACAAAATATGAAACCAGCATAGAAAAGATTAAAAGGAGGTAAAATAATACCTGATACTGGACTGAGCTGGCACCATACGGTCTCTCCTCTCCTCAGCTCCTACCAGACTCCACTGAAGGTAGGATTAAAAAAAGAAAATTCTTGTACCCTCAAACCTTTTAGTCAGTTAGCTTTGTTGATGATAGGGCCGATGATGGTTAGCTTGGCCTATGGGCTTCCTGCACTGTCTGCTGCTCTCTTTTGGATTTGGAAATCTAATTTGAGTCTCAGGAAGCCCTTATGAGGACCAGAGCAGAGCCACAAGTGAGAAAGTAGGGAAGGCTGGAAGGTCAAAGGAGAGACAAGGAGATCTTTGGGGGAGGTGTCCTCCCAGGATGTCCAGTACCTGGCAGGAAGGTGGCAGAGGAGGCTGGACACTGCTCATTCTTTCATACATAAAAGGGGCTTTTATTAACTATCTCTGTGTAAAAACTATTCCAGGAACTGTGGAAGTAAAGATGAACAAGACCTGGCCCCCATCCTTAAGGTTATCATTATGTATAGGGGAAACCAATCACACACACAAACACACATCAATTTTATACAATGGGGTTTCATGTGACAAGTGCTAAATGTGAGATGTGAACAATGTCTAAGTGATTCCAGAGGAAAGAATGCCTTAAGGGTACTGGGGGTGGTCAGGAAGTTGTCTCAAGGAAGATAATATTGTGGTCTAAAGGAGCAAGAGTTTGCAAAAGTACAAGTTGAGGTGAGAGTAGAGGAAGAGGACAAGTACTCCAGGAGGAATCACCAGCATAAGCCCAGGGCTGGAGATAAGAGGCAATCCTGTGAGGATTATTGCCCCTGAAGAGTGAGGTGGGAAAGACATGTGGAGGGGAAATGCAGGGAGATGTCTGCAGGCCAGATCACAAGTAACTAAGGGTGCCCTTCCTAGTGTCTGTATCTAGGACAGAATTTCTCCCCAAGAATGCATTTGGCCAGAATGTCTCTTGTGCTCTAATATCTCTCAGGAACATGAGAATGTGAATGGGGAGGAGAAGGAGGAGGAATGCCCCACAATTAGGGCTTCAATAAAGTGACATGTAGTTACAAACAGGAAGAGAAAATATGGCATTTGATCTTTCAGTTGATTTTGATCTGAAGTCTTAACACTGTCTTAAGTGAATACTATGCCCTCTAATTTTCTGAAATTGCAAGGTAAATGTTTAAGATGAAAAACAGGGAGTTAGTCCTTTTTTAATTTTTTTCTGAGCTTAACCTTAGGAGTGAAAAAGAGTCTGCCTTCACATCACACCCATGCAGATCTCTGGATTCATAGGATGAGCAGGGCTGCTGTACTAATCACGTTTTCTTATTGCAGGATGCAGAGCTACATAATAACTGGTGAGTAACTTCACATTGAGGAGTTAGGTTTCAGAGCTGGCTCTTAGGGATCTGGGATAAAAGCAACTCATAGTCCTTCACAGGGTCTTCAGTTACTGGGAGTGGGCAAACCTCGCTGAAAAAGAGGAAGGAGATATGTGGGTGTCAACAGGTTTGCAGCTCTGAAGCCACTGGATTTCTCAGCTCCTGCTTTTCTTCTTCCTCCTCCACCTCTTCCTGCCCTTGCTTCTCCTCCATGAACCCAAGCCCCTGCCCCATCACATGGTTAAAGAAGCAGCTACAAAATAGGGACAAATTATCATTAAATTAGCGACGGAAAAATTTTACATTTGTCTGTTCTAGTGAAATTTTCCCCAAAGGGCTCAAAAAGATCTGGCAAGTGCTCCCTTCCTGCCACAAATAGGTGGGAGTGTGTGGCAGTTCCATGTCTACCACATACTAAGCACTTACTATAAGGCTGTAGGCATTGTTAGTGCTTTAAATAGATGTCTCAATTTAACCATCTCTTCAACCCTACAGTACTATTTTGACCATTTTATGGATGAGAAAATGGAGGTACAGAAAAGTTAGGGGCTGCCCCAGAGCTCACAGCTAATAACTGGTGGAGCCAATATTTAAATCTTGGCAGTCTGTCACTAGAACCCTGGACATCTACCACTATATTATAAAGCCTCCCAGACTCCCAGAAATATGCCCATGAAATCTCCTAGATGCTGAAAATGGACCAAATTTCACCAATGCCTTTTTAATGCAAATTATTCAAATGGATAAATGTGGATTACTATATCTTTAGGGTTTTTATTAAAACTTGCTCGACTGTGTATAAAATATTCAAGATACATATGAAAGGTAAGAACAAGTGGCCATGTATGTGGTATGTTTACTCTTCCTACACACCGGTGCTCCAGCTCTGAATATCTGAGTTACTGGATCATTGTCCACTTTGACCTTGAACAATAGGGAGATCCTTCTAGCCATGATTGTTCTTGAATCACAAAACTCCTCCTCCTGCCCTTGCATAATGTGCCCTGCCCTGCTGACAATGCATGCCCTGATGTACTAAGTCACAACACTGAATATTCCTCTGTCCTCATTTTTTTCAGCAAACAGGATGAATATCAGCTCCAGCAGAATGCCCACAAGGT
This sequence comes from Pongo pygmaeus, assembly GCF_028885625.2. NCBI lineage: Eukaryota > Metazoa > Chordata > Mammalia > Primates > Hominidae > Pongo > Pongo pygmaeus. The sequence continues at coordinate 81,160,483 of NC_072373.2, read as the reverse complement.
TGTATGAAATTTAGCGAGAAAAAATTCTAAAGTAAATGCTGCAGAATTCTATTATACAGTACTGTTTCCAGAGTGCTCAGCATGTCACATTGCCCTGTAGAGCTGGGAATGCAGAAACAAAGGCCTCCAGTGTTGTTTCCATTTGTAAGAAGGCTGAATTAACGTTGCTAGGGAAACAAAACCTCAGTTTCCTATTCAATTTACTTTCAGCTTATGTGTCACACCTCTCGCAGCCTCGGTGAAACACAATAAAGGAAGAGAACTACAGTTCTTTTATTAAAAGCTCTTAGGGCACATATTTCCCAGGTAAAGATAATCCACATGAGGATAGATTTGGGCAAATTTCCTCATAAAAGTGATTCAACTCCACTAGATTTTGCTATATGGTGGGGGGAAGATTACATAACAAGATGCCTGTGTGCATTGCTCACTGTACCTAGGAACACATGACCCAGGAATTGCATTTGTCTCTATTTCCAGTGGTCACAGTTACAGCCTAAAAGTCTTGGAACTTGTGTATAACTTATAATGTATATATAACTTGTGCATAAGTTATAATGTTTATAATGTGTGTAAGTTATAATGTGTGTATAACAATCAAAGAGAAAATTGGAAGAAATGCAGTAATGAATGGGGTCAGAATGGTGGATAGAGGGTAGGAAAGCAGGAAAAGAATAAAGAAAAGAGTAGAATCAGCTCAGTAGTTAGTAATGGACCACAAGACTTTCAAGAGGGAGCTGATCAATTGATTCTGATGTTGTAAAACATACAGGAGAAATGGGTGACGGCTAAGGCAAACCAAACCAGATATCAAGGATGATCTGGAGAGAGGATATGGATCACACTTGGATGAGGCTGTGTCTGCACAAGCATGGGCTCCTCCTTCCTTTGCTGAAATATGCCGCCATCTTAAGAGCTAAAACCAAGCAAGCTTTCTGCTGACTGCTCAGATGTTAGTGTCTGCACACTTCCAGGGACTTGTCAAATCCTAGTCTTAATTCATCGTCAGTCCCTAAGGTTCATGAAGTGGTCCGTGTTTTCTAAATCTCAGTTCAAACATAATTTCCCAAGGACATCTAACCCAACACTGCAGACTAGATTCAATCCATGCTATGCATTCTCAAAACGTGGCTATCATTTTCTCCAATTTACTCACAGTTAGAAGTTACGTATTTCTGTGATTTTATTTATCTTTCTCCTTTATTAGACTATAAGCTCCTTGAATATAAGAAGTGTGCTTGTTTCTGCTTAGCATTGTGTCCTCAGTTCCTACACAGAATCTGGCACATAGTAGAGTCTCAGCTAATATTTGTTCAATGAATGAATGAATGTATACTAATCAGATATGACTAGAAGGTAAACAAATCACCCCATGATGACTAATGATACCAAGCCTTCAAAGGCCAGCAGGAAGTCACAGAATCACAAGTCAACTTCTGACTGAGCTCCTTTCCTAGGGAAGCACACACTCCCAGACCAGAGGTAGACCATATAAAATTTGGATCCATCGTGAATGTTTAATTGCAGCCTTATCTTCCACATACAATGTCAGTATTTGGCTTGCCTTGTATGACCATGGGAGGCTTTCAGAATTAGTTTCTGAATAACTTCTTAAGGTTGTTTGGTATATTGAATTCAGCCAAAGATCATTGGTATTTCCTGAGACCGGAAAGATTTGGGCCTTGTGCGTAAACAACATCTTGGATCAGGCACGGAAATTTCAACAGTACTTGGCAATTTCCTAGCAGCTTACAACTGCTGATCCCGCCAACACAGGGAGTTTAGATGCAGTTTCCTCACCCCTCTAGTTTCTATAAATGTCCTTCCTGCAGAAAGCAAGTGGCCAGAGGCACAGAGAATAGTGATGTACTCAAGTTCTCCTTCTGCGGCAGAATTAAGAATTAAATCTAGCTCCAGTGAGGAAGCAGCAGACCATGCATTCAAGACCAGTTACATAAATGGCTTGAGTCACATTATTTTTTATCAAAAACTATTTTATTCATTTGTACTATTCCATTTGTAATATCAAGGTAAGTGGGAGATGGGAATGTGTCAAGAAACAAAGGCTCTGGGGGATACCACAGAATGCCCATGAGTAGATCTGTAAGACTCCACTGAGTAAATCTGTAAGACTCCACTGATAACTGTTCCTTTCATCAATATCAGAAAAATGTCACCAAGAAAAACATGGCTCTGAGGGATCCAGAAGCCACTGGATCTTCCCAAAATGAGAATTTCCTCAGAAAGAAGCAGAAAGAGGCCCAGATTTGAGTCAGAGGGATCCAGATATGAATACTGGTTTTGTCACTGAGCTATGTAACCTTGGGCAAGTTATTTCACCTTTCTGAGCCTCAGTTTCCTTATTTTAAAAGCAGAATAATAATATCTGCCTTCCATCACTGTTTCAAAATTAGAACTAGCTTGAAGAGAGACTCCAGACTGCTATCTGGCTTTTAATAAGTTCAACTGTCATTTCACTGGCCATCTCCAAATTGCCCTCACCACCTCTCCATTTTTCTTTGTTATCATTCTGGACCATGCCGGGTATCCTTTATTCATGCTACTGTTTTTCATGTAGTTTGCTGAACTTAGAAGTGTCATTTTCTTGGCTTTAATATCTATGATAGTAATGACTTGAATTGCCTATTGATTGTATTTTGTGGTCTCATGATAAGAGAGAGAGCAAAAGCAAAAGTGAGAGAGCTAGAGAGAAAGAAAGAGAGCAAGTGAGGGCAAGCAAAGTCCAGAGACAGCTACATAAACCATATTTGATTATGTGCATCTGTCAGAAGCAGGCCAGACCTGCGGGATGATCAGGAATAAGTGCAGCTGGAACAGAACCCAGATGTCTTTCTTCTGGCCCCTCGTCACATTCACTCCCACTTCTCTTTCACTCCCCGTTCCATCACTCCAGATTTGGTCCCTCTTCTTTATGATCCCAGCCTTCCACCACGACCACTTTAATGAACTTTGGTCCTGGCCCTCATGCCTGTCATCATCTTCTGTCTAGTCCAGAGTGGTTCTCATGTGCTCTCTGGCTCTGTCCAGGCCCAGCATTTCCTCCACTGTCCCTTCTCAATTGAGCCCACTTTGGCTTTCAGTGTCTGTCCCTTCCACCTCTCCTCAATAGGTTTCCTAAATCCACCACTGACTCAATGTAGTTCAGGGCCACTGTTCTTCCTGCCTCTAGTTTTGTTTCCTGCCTCTAGTTTTGTTTCCTGACTAGCTCATTCTTCCTTTCCATTTCCTTGAGCCAGGAGGGCCAGAAAAGTCTCTTGTTAATGATGTTTGCACACTGCAGGGTTGATCGCCCCGTGCCACCACAGACCTGACCAAATGTGAACTTGACTTAGATCTTGCATGGGATATGCAGGTATTAAAATCCGGGCTCCTGCCATCAAGCAGCTTACATATGATTGGCAGATAACACAGACATATTAACGATATAAAGAAAAAACAGCCACAAAAAGTCTCATTTGAATTTGAATAATGTTCTCAGTAGATCATTTTTTATCTGAGAGAGAAGGCACCAAAAGAATCCAACAAAAAAAATGGTCCTAACTGGATTATTTTTATGTTACTTAATTTCAAATTTATACTAACATAATGAGTAAAATATGATTTGCTAAAGTACAATGCATAGGGAAAACAGAACCTGCTGAACTAAGAATGACCTGTCAGTGATTCCATAAAGACCAACTTGCATAACAGAGACTGGATGACACAGAATTTAAGGTACAACTGCAAGGATATTGTAACAATCTTGATGGCGATCAATAAGTTGATGATTCTTTATTGTTTATATATCTCAAAAATAGCAACTACTTTAAAGCACTGAATTTCAAGTATACACACACAGAGCTACACATACACATAACATGCTAAGTCATCTTTTGTCAATCATTGTACTTTTTAGAGTTATATATTTCAAACTTCAAAAATATTAGGTACAACTCACTTTGTTAACATTTGGATAATGGCATTTTCAATGAACAAATAAGGGCTATAGATCAACAAAGAAAGCATACGATTTAAATAACTGAATCGCAAAATTAAGAAAGCACATCAACTTTGCATATTAAGGATATGTAGGAAAACATATTCATAAAGTATCTGTCATCTGCTTCAAAGGGGAATGCTTAATTAGAATGCAATGACCTCAATTGATCACCTAGTTTAAATGGTTCAGGATTGTGTCCTAACTAAAAGCCGCCATGGTAACTAAAAGTGAAGTCAAACAGCTGCTCACTCTGTTGCCTAACTTTGTTCACCTAGTTAAAAGTTTTCATGCTAGATAATATATTTCCCACATTTTGTACTTCTTTTTAGTTTCTAGGAAAAAATGTAGAGGCATTCTGGCTTTTTTCTTGGTACAAGTCATAGTCCATTTGTTATTATGGTTACAGATAAGAAACATCCAAAACAACAAACAAACAAACGAAACCAGATAAGAAACATCCCAGATATTTCTATGTAATTCTAGACATCTAGGTGTGTTGAAAGACACTTCAAATTTGAACATTTCCTCCCACAATGTTTGGTCTGTGTGCATTAAAATCCAGTTAAGCAAATCTTTATCTCAAAGCCTGCTATGTGGAGAATCTGACCTGAAACAAACATCCATATATTTTTTCATAATTGGGGGAATCCCAATATAAGTGAGAGATAAGACCTTACTTCCAAAAATAGACATTATCACCCTTTACTTCCTGTCAGCTAGAGTGTGAGCTCACGCCTCTGAAATTTGAAGGAATGACCCAGAGGTTCAGGGTCAGAGTTACAGAGTTGAGACTCCAGTAGTGCGGTCACAAAAGACGCATGGTGACAATGCCAACCAGCAGTGATCTAAGAGAGTAACTCCTATGGCATATCTTTGACTATGCTTCACTTCCTTTGGTTTCCATCTACGCCTAGTCTATTATCCTTCAAATGGAGGTATGGGATATTATTCCTATAAATTTATATTCCACTTAAGTTAACCAGATTAATTTCTGTTTTATTCACTAATAGAATCTTGACTTGTACAAAAATACTAGTAGAAGTTGTTGCAATTTACAGAGCTATAGGATAATGAAAGAGGAATGGACAAAACAATACATGGAATTTGTTATGTAGCTTATTTGCTGACAAAGGCAGTGAAAATATAGCTACCGTTAAAGGATGGGAATACTGATGCTCTTGGCACAGATTGATGGCATGACTAATGAAATTGTGACCTATGATTTGATGATATTAGGGAATTTGTGTTCAATGTGTTAGGTATAGTCATAATATTGTGTTTATGGAAGAAAATATTATTTCTTTAAATATGCATATTTCCATATTTGCAATGAAAAGCCATTTTGTCTATAAATAAATTTGACAATATATTTATAAACATTAAACATAAGTGGTGTATATACATATTTTATTTATGCTATTTTATCTAGTTTTTATGTGGCTGAAAATGTTTAAAATAAAGATTCTGAAAATTATTACTTGTGATTACCTGAGAAGATCACAAACCAGTTGGAAGGAGGGGAAGCAAGTATCCATTGCCATAGAACAGTAAAAAGTGTCTAAAGATTTGAAGGATGAAGTCCAATGACAATATTATAACCCTAAGTTATTAGTTAAAATTATAAACTTAATTATAGGGACTAATATAATTTTGTAAAATTGCCTCTAATCTCTTATAGCTACTTAGTTAAAATAAATGAATAATAAGCACTAAGTTCTACCATGCGCATTGTTGAATTACATCCATTGAGTTCACAGATTCCCCAGGCCTTTTTCTGAAAATGTGGACACTGACAGAGAACACATAAAATGCCCAAAATTGGAATGGAGCACTAATGGGGGGTTTTGGAGGACTTGGAAAATCAAGAACTTACAGCTTCCATTTAGTTTCCTCTCTCAATGGAAGTAGCTTCTCCCTTGTCTCAAATAATTAGTCCTGCCTTTCCTGAGGACCCTGCAACTCTCTACTCTGTAGAAGTTAATTTATAATTGGAAGCTATTTCTCTTCATGCCCCATTACCCCACCCTTCACTTTCTCCAGAATCCTAACTAGAATCAGATTCCCAGTGTGCCCCAAATCTGAGAAGATAAAATCTATGTTACAATAATTGCAAAAATTGTGTAAGTTATATTAGGAAAGACATGGTTTATATATGTGCTAATTTCTGGATTCTGAGAGTGTTCGACTAAGAAAGGCATTACAATTTAATTAACTGAATTTATTAATATAGGTGCAGTAAACAGATTTTTTTAAGTTAATACACTAGTTCAAGCTGCTGAATCTTATTGTTTTCTTTTCTTTTTTGTTATTTATTTATTTTTTTACTTTAAGTTCTGGAATACATGTGCAGAATGTGCAGGTTTGTTACATGGATATACATGTGCCATGGTGGTTTACCACACCCATCAACCCATCATCTAGGTTTTCAGCCCTGCATACATTAGGTATTTGTCCTAATGCTGTCCCTACCATTGCCCTCTACCCCCCAACAGGCCCCAGTGTGTGATGTTCCCCTCCCTGTGTCCATGTGTTATCATTGTTCAACTCCCACTTATGAGTGAGAACACGCAGTGTTTGGTTTTCTGTACTTGTGTTAGTTTGCTGAGAATGATGGGTTCCAGCTTCATCCATGTCCCTACAAAGGACATGAACTCATTCCTTTTTTATGGCTGCATAGTATTTCATGGTGTATATGTGCCACATTTTCTTAATCCAGTCTATCATTGATGGGCATTTGGGTTGGTTTCTTTCCTAACTGACTTAATTCTACATTCAACATTGGCCACAGGAAATAAAGTTGACATTTCATAAATTTCTTGGAATGTTATTAAGAAAGTTATCCAGAGACATTTAAAGACGGTTGAAGTGAATTTTATCATCCACTGACCCTCATACCCATCTATGACCCGTCCTCAAAATACTCCCATTACTAAAGCCTTAAAAAATATATTGGTGAAGGGAACCCCAGCATCTTTATAAAGTGTCCAAGTTGTTCTCTGTAGGTGAGAGATGCTGAGGTTGAAATGAGCTCAGTGATTTCAACACGGATTGAAAGACTCAAGGTGGAACTTCACCACCAGATATAAGGTGTATATTATTACCAAAATAGATTGCTTGGGTCAGTATGGTAATTAGAATGATCTCACTCAAAAGCCACAGTTCTCAAACCATATACTAAGATGCCCAAGGCTCTGCAGCAAAGTCACAGAAGTGGCCCAATCTCGTAAATGTCAAAGGAAAACACAGTGAAATATACTGCATGTACTACTAGCTCAAGATAGTTTACAATTTTCACTTTAGATCAGGCCACATTCCTTTCAGTAACATCATATCTTTGAAAAACAGGGTTTTGGTGGCTGCTGTGGTAAAAAGCAGATACTGACATGAAAATTAATGTTGAATAGAAAATGAGGGCGGTAGTTTTTAATGTGATTCCCAGATTTAAAAAGATAAGTAGTGCCTAACAGGTATATATATTCCGCAAGTAAGAAATTAAAATTATTTAAAGATAAAACAAAAATGTACTCTTTTCTTCCAATTTGTGTGTCCTACGTTCTTCATGTACACATCCCATTGGTAAGTAGTTGAGGTTATTTAAGAATAAAACAAAAATACTTTTGTTTATTTTATGCATATTTCTTTTATATAATCCACAAGTTATTAGGACATAAATATGTATGAAGTTGTTTTGGCCCAGCTACTTAATAAATGGAACTTTCAGATACTTAATTTGACCTAGAGGCACCGAAAAAAATTACTGAGACACTATGGACACTAAGACTGAGAAAGTTTGGAAATCTCTATCCACAGAGATCTTAATGACGAGTTCATTACTATTACTAAGACCAAAAAACTTTGTTTTCTTTTTAATTTAATTTTATTTTATTTTAAGTTCTGGAATACATGTTCAGGACTTGCAAGTCTGTTACATAGGTAAACGTGTGCCATGGTGGTTTGCTGCACAGATCAACAGAACACCTGCATACATTAAGCCCTGCACGCATTAGATATTTATTCTGATACTCTCCCCGCCTTTACCCACCCCTCCCCACCCCAACAGACCCCAGTGTGTATTGTTCCCCTTTCTGGATCTATGTGTTCTCATTGTTAGGCTCCCACTTATAAGTGAAAACATGCGGTGTTTGGTTTTCTGTTCCTGTGTTAGTTTGCTGAGGATAATGGCTTCCAGGTCTATTCATGTTCCTGCAAACGACACGATTTCTTTCCTTTTTATAGTTGTATAGTATTCCATGGTGTATATGTGCTACATTTTCTTTATTCAGTCTATCATTGATGGGGATTTGGGTTGATTCTGTGTCTTTGCTATTGTAAACAGTGTTGCAATGAACATACACGTACATGTATCTTTATAATAGAATGATTTATATTCCTTTGGGTGTATACCCAGTAATGGGACTCCTGGGTCAAATGGTATTTCGGTTCTAGGTCTTTGAGGAATCGCCACACTGTCTTCCACAATGGCTGAACTAATTTACATTCCCACAAACAGTGTAAAAGTGTTCCTATTTCTCCACAGCTTCGCCAGCATCTTTTGTGTCTTGACTTTTTAATAATCGCCATACTGACTGGAGTGAGATGGTATCACAATGTGGTTTTGATTTCCATTTCTCTAATGATCAGTGATGTTGAGCTTTTTTTCATATGTTTGTTGGCTACATAGTAGACACAATAAAAAAATGATAAAGGGAATATCACCACTGACCCCACAGAAGTACAAACAACCATTAGAGGATAAAATAAACACCTCTAAGCAGATAAACTAGAAAATCTAGAAGAAATGAACACATAAATTCTGGACACATATACTCTCCCAAGACTGAACCAGGAAGAAGTTGAATCCCTGGATAGACCAATAACAAATTCTGAAACAAAAAAAAAGCCCAGGAACCGACAGATTTACAGCTGTATTCTACCAGAGGTACAAAGAGGAGCTGATACCATTTCTTCTGAAACTATTCCAAATAATTGAAAAGGAAAGACCCCTTCCTAACTCATTTTATGAGGCCAGCACCATCTTGATACCAAAACCTGGCAGAAATACAACAACAACAACAAAATAAAACTTCAGACCAATATCCCTGATGAACACTGATGCAAAAGTTCTCAATAAAATACTGGCAAACCAAATCCAGCAGCACATCAAAAAGCTTATCTACCACGGTCAAGTTGGCTTCATCCCCTGGATGCAAGGCTGGTTTGACATATGCAAATCAATAAATGTGATTCATCACATAAACAGAACTAAAGACAAAAATCACATGGTCATCTCAATAGATGCAGAAAAAAGGCCTTTGATAAAATTCAATATCCCTTCATGTTAAAAAAAAAAACTCTCAATAAACTAGGTATTGATGGAACATACCTCAAAATAATAAAAGCCATTTATGACAAGCCCATAGCCAATATAGTACTGAATGGGCAAAAGCTGGAAGCATTCCCCTTGAAAACAGGCACAAGACAAGGATGCCTTTTCTCACCACTCCTATTCAACATAGTTTTGGAAGTTCTGGCCAGGGAAATAAGGCAAGAGAAAGAAATAAAGGATGTTCAAATAGGAAGAGAGGAAGTCAAACTGTCTCTGTTTGCAGATGACATGATCCTATACCTAGAAAACCCCATTGACTCAGCCCAAAACTTCTTAAGCTGCTAAGCAACTTCAGCAAAGTCTCAGGATACAAAATCAATATGCAGAAATCACAGTCATTTCTATACACCAACAACAGATAAGCAGAGAGCCAAATCATGAATGAACTCCCATTCACAATTGCTACAAAGAGAATATAATACTTAGGAATACAGCTAACAAGGAAAGGGAAGGACCTCTTCAAGGAGAACTACAAACCACTGCTCAAGGAAATCAGAGAGGACACAAACAAATGGAAAAACATTTCATCCTCATGGATAGGAAGAATCAGTATTGTGAAAATGGCCCTATTGCCTACAGTCATTTACAGATTCAATGCTATTCCCATTAAACTAGCATTGACATTCTTCAGAGAATTAGAAAAAACTACTTTAAAATTCAAGTGGAACCAAAAAAGAGTCCATATAGCCAAGACACTCCTAAGCAAAAATAACAAAGCTGGAGGTACCAAAATACCCCACTTCAAACTACACTACAAGGCTACAGTAGCCAAAACAGCTTGGTAATGGTACAAAAACAGACACATAGACCAATGGAACAGAATAGAGATCTCAGAAATAAGACCACACATCTGCAACAAACATCTGATCTTTGACGAACCTGATAAACGCAATGGGGAAAGGATTTCCTATTTAATAAATGGTGCTGGGAAAACTGGCTAGCCATACTCAGAAAATTGAAACTGGACCTCTTCCTTATATCTTCTACAACAATTAACTCAAGATGTATTAAAGACTTAAATGTAAAAGCCAAAACTATAAAAATCCTAGAAGAAAATCTAGGCAATATCATTCAGGACATAGGCACGGGCAAATATTTCATGATAAAAATGTCAAAAGCAATGACAGAAAAAGCAAAAATTGACCAAAGGAATCTAATTAAACTAAAGAACTTCTGCACAGCAAAAGAAACTATCATCAGAGTGAACAGACAACCTACAGAATGGGAGAAAAATTTTGCAATCTATCCATCTGACAAAAATGTAATATCCAGAATCTACAGGGAACTTAAACAAATTTACAAGAAAAAACCAAACAACTCCACTAAAACATGGGCAAAGGACATAAAAAGACACTTCTCAAAACAACTTGATTTTATTACATTAAAAGAAACTTCTAGGTCTGGTAAATAGGGGCTAGACTTGAGCAACCACAGAGAGAGTCAAAACTCCTCAGTTTCCAACTCTGAATTAGTTTAGAAACTCAGAATCCCTTAAATGAAGAAAATTTAAAACTGTTGAAACAATATGACACATAATTAATTTAAATATTTTGCCCATGTTTTTGTCAGCTCTCCAGTTTTCTGCCACAATTTCCTCCACAATTACCCTGACAATGTAGCTTTCCATAGGATATCACATAAATTCATTACGTTTATAAGTGAAAGAACCTGGAAAACATAAAATAGAAATATCACACTCTAAATGTTTTGATAGAAATGTGTGTATCAGAGAGGAGAGAATAAATCTTAAAAAAATACAGCAGACTACAAGAGCAGTAAAATTATTTAAGTTATAGTAGATGAGAATAAATAGATATATTTCATCAAAGGGAAAGAAAAAAATGATCCCCCTTTTACCTTCTACCACCGAAATTACTTAAATTGTACTTGTTGAGCCCTTGAATTTTGGAGGCAATATATACCACATTTACACTTGTGTCTGTGACCCAGTGTTAAATGAGACCAAGGTCAAGAGACGATTCTTTGGCTGGTCTAGGATATTGTATAAACAGATCTATCACTCTGCCCTTATATGACAAAAAGAACCTTATGGGAATCACAACACCTGCAGTAGATTGGAATATTGTATGTATCCTGAGGAAAATCATAACAGGAAAATCACGCTAAAGATATCTAGAGTTTTGAAGTAAAGCTGATCCCTCTTTACTTTCTAAAACAGGTAATTATTCTGCTTTTAAAAACATCATTTGTTTTGTAACTAGGTCTTGTCCAGGAATCTTTTAGGCATAATTAACTTCAGACTTGGTCAAGACTGACAATACTCCAAAAGTACCTGACAAAAGCAAACTCAAAAACCAGGGTCTACAAAATTCTCACAACTGAAGCCACATTGAATAGAAGCTTACAATCCAAAGTTACAGAATAGTTGGGGAATTTCACCGTAAGCCAGAGAAAGCAGACATATAAATATTAGGATTATACCCCCGTCAGTTTATAATTGAACAATAAGACAGAGGCTACAAAACAAAAATGTTTAAAATGACTACAGAAAGAAAAACTGAATATATATATATACTAAATATATATATACTAAATATATATACACTAAATATATATATACTAAATATATATACTATATATATACTAAATATATATACTAAATATATATATATGGGGAGCAGGAAGTTTTGGAGGGAAAATACCTGAAATGAAAAATATATCCACTGAAATCACAATAGTAGATGTGTTAAGCTGGAATGTAGATAAAAGCATAAAGAAAATTAATTAGCTGGAAGATATATCTTTAAAAAATTAGTAAGAATGCTGTATTGACAGGTAAACAGATGGAAAATATGAATGAGAAATAAAGAGACATGGAGGATAAAATGAGAAGACTTAACACATATCTGAAAAGGTTTTCTGAAGGAGATAAGTTATTGGAAGAGATAATATCTGAAATTTTTAGCCTTGATAAAAGATAAGAATTGTGAAATTTAGAAACCCAACAGTCCCAAGTAGGATAAAAAAATAGGTTCACACCTAGACAACATAGTAAAATGGTAGAACAGAAGAGATAGAAAGAAAATATTAAAGACATCTGGAGAGAAGCAGCATATTATCTACAAAGAAATAATGTATAGTCTGGTCTCAATAAATTCAATGGTAACAATAGAAATCAAAAGACAATGAAACAATATATTCAGTGCTGAGAAAAAGTAACTCTCAATTTGCTGTTGAGAGAACTCCATGTCCAGTTAAACTACCATTTAAGAATGATAATGAATTAAATGTTTTCAGATCCATATTGTATAAGTTTACCATTAACAGACACTTACTAGTGAACTTCTAAGTATCTGCCTTAGTAAGAAAGAATCTCAATCTGTAAAGAAGGAAGTGTGAGCAAAGAGACTGAAAAAAATCAGTAATTCCAAGCAAACTGCTGAATTTTATAATATAATCACAATAGCTATTAACTTTAGAAGTACAAAAACAAGTTCAAACTAAAATATGTAAGGTTCACATTTAATACAGAATGATGGCTAATTAAAGTTCCAGTGTTTCAGGGCTCTTGTATTTTTCCAATGGAGGGAAGAGAGAGTGATTAATTATATACTTTGTTAAAGAAAGTTTGCATATTAGAATTTTAAGACAAACACAAAAAGAAAAGAAAATGAATGCATAATTGTAAAATTACTAGGGTTGGAAGAGGTTATAAGATTCTTAATGCATGACTGCAGTAGACCAAGTGGCCACAGAAATTGATATATTCATAATGAACTGGATATTTCTAATCCACCTATCATTAAGTTGGGCATACCCACAGGCATTCCATCATCTAGTGGAAGTAAACATATTCAAGATCTGAATGTTGCAGTTCCCCAGGTTGGACAAGCAAGTAGCTCACACTCCTAGCATGTCTACTCCAGCCACACAGTGACATTCCACCTTCTCCCACACCCATAGCCTTATAAAAAGTTGTCTAGGACCATATTTTGAGTCTTATTTACAGAAGGCTTATCATGACATAGATAGAAATGCACTTTTACAATGCAACAGTGGTGGCTCTGAAGGATAGTGAAAACTAAAATTCTTCCAATGGGACAAATGTGAAATGCTTTAACTTGTGGTCAGGATGAAAGGAGAAATGTTCTTAGGTAGGCATCTACATCTACTAGCAGTTTCTTTAAAGAAGCAAAACAGAATTGATGACAAAGAGTCTTAGAGAAGAGCTATGTATACGAACTGGCAATGATCCCAGAGTATATTCGTGTCTCATGTGATATAAGTACTCAAACAAAATACTCCTCCATGGAGGATATTCTTCCAAATCAAGTAAGTAAGAAGATCAATTTGCTGTTGTTGTTGTTGTTTTGTTTCAAATTAGTACTGATCTTTAATCAAAGAGCTACAAATTCCCAGGCAGTCTTGGAAGCAAGACCGCTCAGTATTTTGGTAATGCTTGTATTTGACTTCTCTTCCTCCTTTGCAACCGTGCAAGGTTTCTGTCTGGGTTTCTTCAGAAGACCTCTGCCTCCTTGTCCTGGCATCGTGGAGACCCAGGCCCTACCAAAATGCATTTAAGAGGCTTTACATAATCAAATAATGTGAAGCAGATGGTGGTTAGCTCAGGGCAGATATGCTACAAAAAGTTAACTGAGGTCCTTCCAAGTTCATGGATGGAGCAAGGCTGACACTTCCCAGTGGGCCTCAGGTTTCTCCATATGCTGTTCAGAGCCCAAGGGGAAGCTGCTAAGGCTCTCCATTCATCTACAGAAACACACTCTTTTTTGCACAGCTGCAAGACTGTGCTTATGGTCTTTAATCTTCCTCTTTGAAAAGCATCCAATTTAGGAATTTTTGCAGTAATCATTTCAGAGTAATGAAAAACAGACAGAACAATAGAACATTTCAGATGTGATATGTGCACTCTGTGCACTTCTGTCTAATGTACATTTAAAAAGATGTATTAGTCATCCTGAGGAACCCTCTTGTCTCCTCACACAATCAAATTGTGCCTTCATGCAGACCACAAACATCATAATACAGTTAATTTACCCAATATACTCATTTCTCCCTCATAACAATGCCCATAAGATAGCATTCAATTTTGTTTTAAAGTTTCCTTACATACAAGATGGGGCTTGGAATGAACAGTTTTTCACCTGGCAGTCTTGCAAAGCACCAAGGTAGAGGCTAATGTGTGCCATTTTGTCTGGTTTGAGTCTTTTTTTTTTTTTTTAACTTTTTAATTTCCATAGGTTTTGCAGGAACAGGTGGTATTTGGTTTCATGAGTAAGTTCTTTACTGGTGATTTGTGGGATTTTGGTGCATTCATCACTAGAGCAGTATACACTGAATGCAATTTGTAGTCTTTTATCCCTCACAGACCTCCCGCCCTTTCCCCTGCATCCCCAAAGTCCATTGTGTCATTCTTATGCCTTTGCATCTTCATTGCTTGGCTCCCACTTAAGAGTGAGAACATAATGAAGTTTGGTTTTCCATTCCTGAGTTACTTCACTTAGAATAATGGTCTCCAATTCCATCCAGGTTGCTGCAAATGCCATTAATTCATTCATTTTTATGGCTGAGTAGTATTCCATGGTCTATATATATACCACAGTTTCTTTATCCACTCATTGACTGATGTGCATTTGGGCTGGTTCCATATCTTTGCAATTGTGAATTGTCCTGCTATAAGCATATGTGTGCAAATGTCTTTTTTGTATAATGACTTATTTTCCTCTGGGTAGATACCCAGTAGTGGGATTGCTGTTTCAAATAGTAGTTCTACTTTTAGTTCCTTAAGGAATCTTCACACTGTTTTCTATAGTGATTGTACTAGTTTACACTCCCACCAGCAGGGTAGAAGTGTTCCCTTTTCACCACATCCATGCCAACATCCATATTTTTTGATTTTTTGATTATGGCCATTCTTGCAAGAGTAAGGTGGTATTGCATTGTGGTTTTGATTTGCATTTCCCTGATTATTAGTGATGATGAGCATTTTTTCATGTTTGTTGGCCATTAGTATATCTTCTTTTGAGAATTGCCTATTCATGTCCTTAGCCCACTTTTTGATGGGATTGTTTATTTTTTCTTGCTAATTTGTTTGAGTTCCTTGTAGATTCTGGATATTAGTCCTTTGTCAGATGTATACATTGTGAAGATTTTCTCCCACTCTGTGGGTTGTCTGTTTACTCTGCTGACTGTTCCTTTTGCCATGCAGAAGTTATTTAGTTTAATTAAGTCTCACTTATTTATCTTTGTTTTTGTTGCATTTGCTTTTGGGTTCTTGGTCATGAAGTCTTTGCCTAAACTGATGTCTAGAAGGGTTTTTCCAATGTTATCTTCTAGAATTTTTATAGTTTCAGGTCTTATATTTAAGTCCTTGATCCATCTTGAGTTGATTTTTGTATAAGATGAGAGATGAGGATGCAGTTTCATTCTCCTACATGTGGCTTGCCAATTATCCCAGCACCTTTTCTTGAATAAGGTGTCCTTTCCCCACTTTATGTTTTTGTTTGCTTCTTGAAGATCAGTTGGTTGTAAGTATTTGGGTTTATTTCCGGGTTCTCTATTCTATTCCATTCGTCTATGTGCCTATTTAAATACCAGTACCATACTGTTTTGGTGACTATGGCCTTAAAGTATAGTTTGAAATCAGGTAATGTGATGCCTCCAGATTTGTTCTTTTTGCTTAGTATTGCTTTGGCTATGTGGGCTCTTTTTGGGTTCCACATGAATTTTGTTTTTTCTAGTTCTGTGAAGAATGATGGTGGTATTTTGATAGAAATTGCATTGAATTTGTAGTTTTTTTTTGGCAGTATGGTCATTTTCACAATATTGAGTCTACCCATCCATGAGCATGGGATGTGTTTCCATTTCTTTGTGTGTCATCTATGATTTCTTTCAGCAGTGCTTCATAGTTATCCTTGTAGAGGTCTTTCACCTCCTTGGCTAGGTATATTCCTAAGGTTTTTTTTGTTTGTTTGTTTGTTTTTTGCAGCTATTGTTAAAGGATTTGAGTTCTTAATTTGATTCTCAGCTTGGTCGCTGGTGGTGTATAGCAGAGCTACTGATTTGTGTATGTTAATTTTTTATCCTGAAACTTTGCCGAATTCATTTATCAGTTCTAACAGCTTTTGGGAGGAGTCTTTAGGGTTTTCCAGGTATCCAATCATATCATCAGCAAACAGCAACAGTTTGACTTCCTCTTTACTGATTTGGATGCCCTTTATTTCTTTCTCTTGTCTGATTGCTCTGGCTAGGACCTTCAGTACTATGTTGAATAGAAGTGGTAAGACTGGGAATCCTGTCTTGTTCTAGTTCTCAGAGGGAATACTTTCAAATTTTCCCGTTCATTATTTACGCTGGCTGTGGGCTTGTCATAGATGGCTTTTATTACACTGTTGTATGTGGCCTGTTCGCCGATTTTGCTGAGGGTTCTAATCATGAAGGGATGCTGGATTTTGCCAAGTGTTTTTCTATGTCTATTGAGATGATCATGTGATTTTTGTTTTTACTATATTTATTTATTTATTTATTTATTTATTTACTTGCATATGTTAAACCATCCCTGCATCCCTGGTATGAAACCCACTTGATCATGATATATTATCTTTTTGATATGATGTTGGATTTGGTTAGCTAGTATTTTGTTAAGGATTTTTGCATCTATATTCTCAGGAATATTGGTCTGTATTTTTCTTTTTTATTTTTATTTTTTGTTATGTCTTTTCCTGGTTTTGGTAACAAGGTAATATTGGCTTCATAGAATGATTTAGGGAGGATTCCCTCTTTCTTTATCTTGTGGAATACCGTCAATAGGATTGGTACCAATTCTTTGAATGTCCCATAGAATTTAGCTGTGAATCTGTCTGGTCTTGGACTTTTTTTTTGTTGGTAATTTTTTATGACTATTTCAACCTCACTTGTTGTTATTAGTTTGTTCAGGGTTTTTAATTCTACCTGATTTAAGCTAGGATGGCTGTATCTTTCCAGGAATTTATCCTTCTTCTTTTGGTTTTCTAGTTTATGCACATAAAGGTGTTCATAGTAGCCTTGAATGACTTTTTGTATTTCTATGGTGTTGGTTGTACTATCTCCCATTTTGTTTCTAATTGAGCTTATTTGGATCTTCTACCTTCTTTTCTTGGTTAATCTTGCTAATGGTCTACCAATTTTATTTATTTTTCCAAAGAACCAGCTTTTTGTTTCGTTTATCTTTTACTTGTTTGTTTCAGTTTCATTTGGCTGTACTCTGATCTTGGTTATTTCTTTTCTTTTGCTGGTATGGGTTTGGTTTGTTCTTATTTCTATATTTCCTTGAAGTATGACCTTAGATTGCCTATTTGTGCTCCTTCAGACTTTTTGATGAAGGCATTTAAGGCTGTCAACCTTTCCTCTTAACATCGCCTTTGCTGTATCCCAGAGGTTTTGATAGATTGTGTCACTGTTATTGTTCAGTTCAAATAGTTTTTTAATTTCCATCTTGATTTCATTGTTGACCCAATGATCATTCAGAAGCAGGTTATTTAATTTCCATGTATTTGCATGGTTTTGAAGGTTCCTTTTGGAGTTGATTTCCAATTTTATCCCACTGTGGTCTGAGAGAGAACTTGATATAATTTCAATTTTCTTAAATTTATTGAGAATTTGTGGCCTATCATATGGTCTATTTTGGAGAAAGTTCCACTTGCTGATGAATAGAATGTATATTCTGTGGTTGGGTAGAATGTTCTGTAAGTATCTGTTAAGTCCATTTGTTCCAGTGTATAGTTAAAATCCATTGTTTCTTTGTTGACTTTCTGTCTTGATGACCTGTCCAGTGCTGTCAGTGGAGTATTGAAGTCCCCTATTATTATTGTGTTGCTGTCTATCTAGTTTCTTAGGTCTAGTAGTAATTGTTTTACATATTTGGGAGCTCCAGTATTAGGTGCATATATATTTAGGATTGCGATATTTTCCTGTTGGACAAGGCCTTTTATCATTATATAATGTCCCTCTTTGTCTTATTTAACTGCGGTTGCTTTAAACTTTGTTTTGTCTGATATAACAATAGCTACCCCTGCTTGCTTTTGGGGTCCATTTTCATGGAATTTCTTTTTCCACCCCTTTACCTTAAGTTTTTGTGAGTCCTTATGTGTTAGGTGAGTCTCTTGGATGACCCACAGTTTAAATGTCAGTCAGTCTCCTTCTACAACCACCCTAGAGTTTGTTCAGTGGTCTTAAATTTAACAAACTAGCCATAGCGATTGACCTAGAAGCAAGGCAAAAAGCTCTGCAACAGGGACTTCTTATGGAATTTGACCCAGCTACTACCACAGCTGAAAATCCAATTTGTCAATTGCTATGTTTAACCCCAATACCCAATATGGTCTCATACAACAGGGACCACTCAGCTAGCTGGTGGCAAGTTGATTACATTGAATACCATTCTACATGGAGAGGGAAAAAATTTATCCTCACTAGAATACAGTTGTTATCTATTTAGATTTGTTTTCCCTGCCTACCACTCTCTGCCAGCACCAATGTGGACCTACTGAATGTTAATAGAAAATTGCAATGATCACATAAAGACAGTATCACAAGGGAATAAAGGTTAGGGTCTCCTCACCAGATAAAATCCCCATCCAGCTGTGGGTTTGGCTGGATGCAAAGGAAAACGGAATGGGTAGTCAGTAATAGAAATCATGAATAAATTGCCACTTATTTCTGGTTGTCCATGAAAATCACTGACACGTAAATAATGTAGTCTTGTGTTGGTGTAGTCTTGCCAGCCAAAATGATTTCATTGGGCTTTTCCCTCAGAAGCTTACGTTATAAAAATAATATGGTCTCTTTCGGTTCCAGGTGCTTTGGGAGCTGGGTGTTACAGTGCAGACATGGCCAAGTCCAAGAACCACACCACATGCAACCAGTCCCGAAAATGGCACAGAAATGGCATCAAGAAACCTCGATTGCAAAGATATGAATCTCTTAAGGGGTGGACCCCAGGTTCCTGAGGAACATGGGCTTTGCCAAGAAGTGCAAGAAGAAGGGCCTAAAGAAGATGCAGGCCAACAATGCCAAGGCCATGAGTGCACGTGCTGAGGCTATCAAGGCCCTCATAAAGCCAAAGGAGGTTAAGCCTAAGATGCCAAAGGGTGTCAGCCACAACCTCAGTCAATTTGCATACATTACCCACCCCAAGCTTGGGAAGCGTGCTTGTGCCCGCATTGCCAAGGGGCTCAGGTTGTGTGGGCCAAAGGCCAAAGCCAAGGATCAAACCAAGGCCCAGGCTGCAGCTCCAGCTTCAGTTTCAGCTCAGGCTCCCAAAGATGCCCAGGCCCCTACAAGGACTTCAGAGTATAGATCTCTGTCTGCCAACATGAGGACAGAAGGACTGGTGTGACTCACCCTGGGCTGCCATCAGCATGGGGCTGGTGTCTTCCTGTGCTATTTGTATAAATAAACCTGAGGCAGGAAAATAATAATAATAATATGTTTTCTTTCTCAATTAAAAACTTACATTTCAATAGTAATTATACTTTTTCAAATTTTTACATGCTGCCCCCAAAACACTTATATGCCTCCCTGGTAATAGATTAAGAATGAGTACTTCAGATCAATGCACGGGACTCTACAGCTGGGGTGAAGTTAGTTCTCTTGTGGGCTACACACTCCTAGAAGTAGAGCTCTTAGGAATGTACAGACTGCTCATAAATCAGTTAGTGTATTATTGTAGCACTCAATGGGCATATGTTTCCTCAGTGCTCTCAAAACCATTAACACATTATTTGAGTCATTATGAAGGTGTTCTATCCAAAGCCTTAGCATTTCTTTCTATCTTTAAGGTCAGTCACTTATAAAAAGAGATATTCAAGGTGAGACAATGTCACCTTAAGAAAATATACACACAGATTCCCATAAGGCAAATAATATGATTTTAAGAAACAAAACACTGAAGTGCTGTTTGATATCTAATTTGAAACTTTATTATGTTAGCAATTACATGAGTGGGGGTTCTTCCAGTAATTTTTCCATGTGATTATCCTGGCTGTTAGATTCAAAATGACCTTCATACAAAGACAGATAATATCACAAGCTAATGAGGAGAGGCGGTCCTGTGTAGGCAGGGCAGGAATAAGTCACAGCCATTCTTCATAAAAGTAATTATGCACCTGCTGGGGAGTGTTTTCTGACTCCAGTAAATATTGATGTGCCTTTCCCCTGTATTGCAAGATGAAGATTTGTTGAAGGCTGTGATCTACCATAGTTTTCACAAAAGTCTTTTTTGGGGGCTATTTTATTTACTAGAATTATACAAACACAAGTCAGTCAAGCCTGAGCTGCAAGTGGACAATAGAGTTAGATATGTTATCAGATGTAAAAGACAAAAAAAAAATCAGAAACCAAGAAGCTATAGCTTCGGGCACAACAGCCAGGAAGGAAAATTTACCAAGTTACTAACTAAAATCTGGAATAAGGAGAAACTTCTATTCCCATAACAGGGCGCAGACACAGAGTGATAGCAGGCTCTAACCAAAATCCTAAAGTCAATCTAACAATGTAAGGACTTTATTGTTTGCAGAGGCAGGTAGGGAATAGTGTCATTGAAAACACCCAGATTTTGTTCCGCTAAAAATCCAGTTGAGCTGGGAACAATGGCAGATACTTGTAGTCCCAGCTACTAGGGAGGCTGAGATGAAGGATCACTTGAGCCCAGGACTTTGAGACAGCCTGGACAGAGAATGAGTCCTCATTGCTAAGGAAAAAAAAAATTAATAAAAATTTTTTTAAAATTAAAAATTTACAAAGAACCCAGTTGACTTTTTTTTTTTTTTTTTTTTTTGTGATGGAGTCTCATTCTCTCCCAGGCTGGAGTGCAGTGGCACCATGTTGGCTCACTGCAACCTCCACCTCATGGGCTCAAGCAGTTCTCCTGCCTCAGCCTTCCAAGTAGCTGGGATTACAGCCACCCACCACCACGCCTGGCTAATTTTTATACTTTTAGTAGAGATGGAGTTTTGCCATGTTGGCCAGGCTGGTTCTGAACTCCTGGCCTCAAGAGATTCCTCCCAACCTTGGTCTCCCAAAGTGCTGGGATTACAGATGTGAGACATTGTGCCTGGCCCCCATTGACTCTTGACCTGTGTAAGTAGTCTTCATTGTTTCATCTGCTACTATCTCTTGTGTTCACCACACCCAATATTTCTTTAAGATTAGGTACTTAGTTAACTTTCTTTTTATCATGTGAAAGCACTTCCATTGTTCAGAATGACTTTTGCATTTCCATAGTCAACTCTTCCACATCAGTTTCTAGGTTTTGCCATCTCTAGGAAACTTCAACACCCCCACTTTGGCCACCCACTCCCACAACCACATCCTGAACATCCTAGACACTTGTTACAACTCCATGCTTGAAATGTTCAGTTCCCACACACTACTATCCAATCCCAGTATCCTGTCCTTCTTGCTGTCTCATTCAGTTACTCCTTCACCTGCTCCTGATCCACAAGCCCTCCTATTCTTTTTTCCCTTCGGAGACCATCCTTGTCTTCATATGTTTCCTCGTTCAACTTAGAGTCCATATCGCCACGCTTGAATTATTTTCTTGCCAAAACTTTTACTACCTTGCCTCACTGTCTTTTCAATGTTCTCACTTGGTAAATAGCCTAACATTGAATCAACCTGTATCAATTTTTATTTAACTTCTGTGGCCTATCAAATCATCTTCCTCACCTTGGTCCCTCCTTATTCTTAGTGGAGAAAATAGAATGCCTTTTACTTAATGGAGAAAATAGAAGCCATGAAGTGGAAATGCCCTCAATGCTTTGCCATCCCACCTACAACCTTACATGCATTTGTCAATACCCATTCTTGTTACCTCACTGCCTTTCCAATGAAGTTGTGTTTCTCTAGTTGTCTGAGTACTTCTTCACCCGTGCTCTGGATTGGGTAACTTTCAGCTCCCACTTAAATGTATTTTTTCATAATTAAAAACTTTTTAATTTAGTAATTTTTAACAGTAACTTAGTTAATCATCTATGGAATGTTTTCCATCAGTATATTCACAGTCCATATTGCCCCTTTTTAAAAATTTTCCTTTTCTTTTGGCCAGTTTCTCTAAAGCACCATTTAATAACAGCAAGTTTTTGAGCACCTACTATGAACTAGGTGTTTTACATAAATTAGCACTTACCACATGAGTTAGCTATTATTATTCCAGTTCTACAGATTAGGAAACTGGATCTTAAATGCAGTTATGTAAATTACTTTACATTCCACTGTGACTGTGGCAGATTTGGGACTGGAACCTAGGTCTGTCTACACTGAAGTTTGTCTCTTTCCTTTTGTAACTTTGTCTTGGTTGCCCTCTCCCTGATCTACAGTGTATGTTTTTCCTATTTCCATCTCTTTACATCTGAAAAAAGGCGAAGTAAAGGAGAGTTGATAGCAGTAAAAAGAATCACTTACCAAGGTAAAGAACTTGTTCAACTAATGGGAACAGAAGGAATCAGAAGGACCTAGGCTGACCTCAGCCTGTCTTCTCCTTAAGGAACCCAGGGTGAATGA
The DNA here is from genome assembly GCF_028885625.2 of Pongo pygmaeus. NCBI lineage: Eukaryota > Metazoa > Chordata > Mammalia > Primates > Hominidae > Pongo > Pongo pygmaeus. The sequence continues at coordinate 81,137,579 of NC_072373.2, read as the reverse complement.
ATGGTGGCCTGGAACAAAGACACTGACTCCCACTTCCCACAGTGCTCCATGCTATGCTCTTAAAGATAGCGTACCAGCAAATGGGGCTGCAAACTGGCCCAGCCTCCCTCAGATTAGCCTCAGATCTTACAGCAAATGGAACTCAAAGGCCCCAAGAGAGATATTAGGTACTCAGCTGCACACTGAATCTACACAACTCACACTCAGGTGTTCTGGTGAGGATGGGCACCTTGACAGACCTGTGAGTCACTCATTGACTGCTTACTGGGGATCTATTAAGGAGGAAACACTGTACTATGAAGGGAAATCCAATAGAAAGCTTATCATTGACCATTTTATAAAATAGTGAGGCAGATGGATCATGTGCATAATGAATTGTATTAAAGATAGAAAATAAGTTCCTAAGAGAAATACAGGTAAAGTACAACTTGTGGCCAAAGAAGGGAAATATTACTTCCAAACCACGGCAGGAAAAAAAGCTTTCTTAAAAACATAGAATTTAAACTGGAGTAGAGAGAATTTGGAACTGTAGAGAAAGTTATAAAGGACAGGTCATGGGACCATACCAATAGAAGCTACCAGCTAGGAATGTGATGCAGTGTGTGTGTGTGTGTGTGTGCGTGTGTGTGCGTGTGTGTGTGTGTGTGTGTGTGTGATCTGAAGAGAAACCTAAACATGAAGTAGTTATGGTAAAGAGCTAAAAGTCTGAGCTATCTAAAACATTGCAAATGGGATGGCTAGGAGAAGAAGATGTTTTTGGAAAAGCCCTCCAATCTCTTTCTCTCTTTCTAAGACCACTCCTGTCTCCTCATCTTTCCTTATTCAGAGTAGATTGGGTTCAACCCTTGATGGCTCTTACATGCCAGGCTAAAAACTGTGGACCATAGGCACTGGAATTGGGGAGATTATGAAATATACTGTTTGTGTTTGCTTTTTGACCAGGCATGAGAAACCCAGAGCTATTCTTTAAGAAGAATAATCTAATAGCAGTATTTGAAGAAATTAGAACACTAGAGAGACAGCAAATCAAGGCAAAGTTGTCATGATCATAAATACTATTAGGTTTTTTTTTGAAATTGTGAAGTTTTTCCACTCACCAGAATATCTATTAAAACCTATTTATGATACCATTCTCTGTCTCATTTACACAATTGACATTTCAAAGACACAAATTTTATCATCAGCTTTTGTAAACCTCATGGCCTTATTTCTTTAAAAAAAAGATACAAAAGGACAAATGACACTATGAACTGAAAAAATATGTAAGTAATAAAATATAGACTTCAGTAGTACAGAGAAAGAAATATACTTTGGCAAAGTTTTTAACTACCTAGGCACTTGTTAAAATACAGATTATCAGGCTCATGAGAGCTAGGTCAGCAAGCTTTTCTGTAAAGGGACAGAAAGTAAATAATTTAGGCTTTGTAGGACACTTGGTCTCTGTCAAAAATACTAAACTCTGCTCTTGTAGCAAAGAAGCAGCCACATAAAAGTCATAAAAGAAAAGGTATGGTTATGTTATGAGAAAACTTTATTTATATAAACGGGACACGGGCATTCAATAGTAGCAAAAATTAGGGGCTGAAAATTTGATGAGTGATGGGATGTTTACCTAATCTTAAAGTATATTCCCATAAATATATATTAAATGCTTACTAATTAATAAGTACTTAATAGGTATTAATTAACTTCACCAATAGAGAAACCTAGAAGACACAATGTTAGCCATGTGGTAAAAATGAACATCACCAGAAATAGTATGCTACTTGAAATAATATACTAAAGAGAGCACAGCATCATTTCTGTGATATCCCTGCAAAAGATACAGAACCTGAATCTATTCAGGAGAAAATGTCTGTCAAACACGAACTGAAGGATGTTCTACAGAGTAACTCTTATGGACTCTTCAAACATTTCAATGTCATTAAAAGAGAAGGAAACTGAAGAACTTATCTGATCGAAAGAGACTAAAGTGATATGGCAAGTAAATATAATTCATGATCCTGGACCTTTCAAAGGACATTATTGGGAGAATCAGCAAAATCTGATTAAGATCAGTAGATTAGATAGTAACATGGTATCAGTGTGAATTTTCTGATTTTTATGGTTGTACTATGGTTATATAAGAGAATGTTCTTGTTTTTAGAAAATGCACACTGAAGCATTAAGGTGTAATGGGGCTTAATATCTCTAACTCTCTTGAATGGTTGAGAAAAAAATAAAATGTATAAATGCAGGGAGTGAGAACAACACAATATGGTAAAATATTAGTAATTGCAGTATCTGGTTATAGAGTATAAAAGAATTCTTGAAACTATCAGCTTCAGGTTATTCGAAATAAAAAGTTAAAAAATGTTTGGCTATCAGCTTCAGGTTATTCAAAGTAAAAAGTTAAAAAATGTTTGGCTGTAATACATCAACTAAAGACAGAAAAAAAAAAAATGCCCAAATCCCTGGGAACAGATGAAAGAAAGAAATTTTAAAGCAATGAGAGAGTGATATGACCAATTCATACACTGGGCAGATCATCAATTCATCAGAAATTTCCATCTGACTTTGAACAGAAGCTTCCCAATTTCCAACAACATGTGATTCAATTAAGGAAAAAACAAAATTGAACCTTGTCAAACAGAAAATGCTAATGAAACCATGATATACTTCAACATGGCTCAAAATAACTTCATCAATGTTAAAGGAGCTAAACAATCAAAATTACAAGCAAGAGTTATAAAAAGTAGCATATGACTGTGAGGTCATGTGTATTGGAATGTCCTAGAGTTGCCATTATATTTAAATTTAAACTAAAAAGTATTTACCTAAGAAGGGGGCAAATCTAGGTATTATTCAACTCCAAATTTACGCAATTTGTAGATCCCTCTCTAGAAAAAAGAATACAAAATTATGTACAACAATTAATATGTATTAAGAAAGACAAAATAAATTAGCGTAAACTACAAATCTTAAGAAGCTGAGAAGTATAAAAAACAGTTTTATAAATTAGATGCTTGGCCTGGCTTTTTAATACTTTTCCCTATATTTTGTGGCTACATATCTTTACCTTTCCGTATGACAAAATTCTGCATTATCATAATCTATACAGAGAAAGGAACGGGCTGTGCTAGTGAGAAGCCCTAAAATTGAAACTTTATTAACTACAAGTGAATCTGTCACTGCCCCTGGATAAAATGTTTCTCAGAGATGTTACTATGCTTGCAGAGAACATTGAAGGATGACCTCTGAGCTTACGAAAGGCCTAGATAAGTTAGAAATCCAGGAGCTATACTGAACCATCCAAGTATGTTGACCCTTCAAGCATTTTATGAATATATAAAGGTGAATAGCTAAAGAATAAGCTTTTGAAACCTGATGGGACTTGGTTACTATTTACGTACAAGAGTGACACAGATAAAAGTCTATTGCTAACTAAGTTTAGAAAAGTTCCTTCAACAAGAATAAATAAAAATTCTGAGCAATAAGAAGGCCTGGGGTTGGGGGGAGGTACATAAAATATTGATACATCTTACAATCAAGGGCTTCTTGGATTCATTTGGGAGCTTATTTTGTTCCCTTGCTTATTATGAGCAATTCTAGCTCACAATTCAAGGAATTTAGGACAACTAAAACAAAGCATTTATAACAAATGAAAATGTACAGTGATTTAAAACCTCTCTAGGTTAGGGGCTGGGTTGGGACCTATTAGGAGATTTAGGATCTGGTCTAAGTAGGGTCCCAGCAGTGGGATGGCATTCAAAAGCAAGCAGGAGCAGAAGGAGCCAGAGAATGACTTGATCTGAAGCCCTGTGAAAGGTACAAAGTGAGAAAGCTAATTCCAGAGCAGGAGGAAGAAGGTCAAGAGTGAAGTCACGCAGAACTTGGGGGACTGCCAGGAACAGGACTTAGAGCCCCAGTGTTGCCCTGGTTAAAGTCCCACGTAGCTCAGCCTTCCTGTCCTGGTTCCTGAGAGAGCCCAGGAACACAGCTAGAAATCATCTGCCATATCTGAAGCAGTTGAAAGAATTGCACCTGTTTAATCACAAAAGGCAAAGCTAAAGAAGAGCTTGAATTATTCTCAGATTAAAGAGCTGCTGCCATGCAGAAAAAGGAGCAAATTTATCCCATATTTCCATGGAAAAACTAAAATCAGCATGTGAAATTTACCAGGAGACAGATTTTGAGTCCTTAAAGCAGGAACTTGGCTGGAATTATTTGCCTTTGTTCACCTAGAAGAGTGCCTGGAACATCCTAAATTACCAATGCTATTTGTTAAATTGATTAATGCAAATAAGAAATAATTGTTCAACAATTACAGTAATTTGATTATGGAGTAGAATCTGATGATTCTTTCTGAGCTTTGGGTATTTTATCAGGGATTTTACCACAATGACAATCTTCGACATAAAATTGAACATGCACCAGGCACTATTCAAAGTGTCTTACACATATTATAACATTTAATTCTCACAGCCACCCTTGAAGCCAGTTGTACTATTAATCCCATTTTACAGATGAGGCAACTGAGACACAGAGAGATTATAGTACTTGTTCAAAGTCATGCAACAGAGTCAGGATTTGAACTCAGGGGACCTGGTTCTTGCCTCTCTGTCTTATTGCATCCTGTTATCCCATCTGACAGAGAAGAGCTGGAATTGAGTCCAATATCACACGAGAGGTTAACTGAGTGTTCTCTTCCTACATGCTATGATTCTCAGACCATGCTGGATATCAGTTTTTGCTAATGTCAGATCATCCACCTCATTTTTGGCTAGCTTAATCTATATTAGCAAGACTGAATATTTAGACATATTAAACAAAACACCCATAAGATGCCACAACACAAGATGCATGACACTACATATATAAAACAATAAATCCTTTATGACCATAAAAATATTGAATAAAAACTAAAATATATTTTGATTTTGGGGGGGCTCTCCTCCAGGTCTTCAACTTTATCAAAAAGTAGCATTTACTTGCTTTCTTCAGTTTCCAAGAACTTGGAGAGTTCAGTGGCGCCAGCACAACCCCCATTAAAAATGCTCACTCAGCCTCGTCCAGATGCCTAGCAACCTTCTGTTTATTCCACTACAGTCAATTCAAAGTCACGAGAATGACACAGGTGATAAACTGCAGGAGCACAGGTGATGTGTGCAGTGAGGGAGCCTGACTGAGAATGCATGCCCAATGAAGAAAAATCACTCTGAAGGGTTCAGGGTCAATAATTATGCTGATAGGGAAATCAGCAAAGAGGCAGGTGTTCTGGATAACAGGACACATTTCTTAGCCAGGAAATTATATTTTAAATGAAGGTAAGAAAACATGCTGCTTTGAGGTTGCCAGGTAATCCCAGGAAATATAATGTAGGATGTGTTCCCAAGAAAAGGATTAGGATAATAGCAATTATTGTGCACCTATGAGGTATTGTAGACTGTACCAGACATGTCATCATTATTATCTAATTTAATTTCCCCAAAGCCCAAGATCAGATAGTAAATGGCAGAGTTACAATTTGAACTCAGTTCCTTAGGATTCCAAATCTGCTCTCCTCCTACTATACTAAGCTGCTCAATATATTGAGCAATATCTTGACAAGTTTGCTTTAAGAAAGCATTCTGTTTTTTTTCCCAGGGTCTAATGCTACATAAGATATCTGAAGTGGCTCTCTTATGAGATCGTGCAGCCAAATTAGTTTGTGGAAATGTTAAAGAATAAGCATTATGGGTTATAAGCAGCTTCTTGATGGTACCAAAGCTGCAAGTGTCCCTGGACTTTTCAAGAAGAAAGTTGTGGCCAACCAGCATACTTAAGCTAGAAATGTTGGAGATAGTGCTTAGTTCTCATCAGCTCTGCTATAGTATCTACCTCGCAGATTGAGATGTGGGCCTTTATAGACTGAAAACTGCATCTCTCCAGAAATGAATTCCCGATTATGTGATGAAAGAACCCAACCAGGAAACACAACCACAACAGAGAACCTCAGGCAAATATACCCATGAAGACAGAACTGAGGGGAACTAAGACTGCCATAGAAGGCCAACTTTAGCTAATGCAACCTCTGATGGAAGGAGAGTGAAAATTTTGGATATTAGACCATTAGGGAGAAACAAAAGTTACATATTAAGAAAAGAAGATTCCAAAGGTACACACTAGCTGTCTTCAGAGTTCTCTGTAGCTATGGAAATAAAGCAGGGAGCAGATATTAGATGTGTTAGAGATTCATCTTTCAGGCCACCAAAGAAATAACTTCCTAATAATCAGAGCCAACTGAAAATGGAATCAGTTGTGTGAAGAAGTTGGAAGATTCCTGTTAATGAAGGTGTCATCTCTCTCTTGGTTAAAATGAGAGAGAGAACAAAAAAGAAATAACTTAGCCAAATTGCCATTGCCATGGGTACTATGATGATGTCACATACTTCTTGTGTTTATGATTCTCTCCAGTGCCTAGCTTTCTCTTTAAAAAAAAAAAAAAAAAAAAAAGACCTACAACAATAGCTCCATGTTCGGAAAATTATCTTTCCTGACTTTTCTGTTAGTAGAATGCAGTAAGGATACTGTTCACAGTAACTGCCCCAACTAAGATCGGACCATGCTTCTTTCCAGTCACCCTATTTGGCTCCCATACTCATCACTCTCCGTGGCATGTTAGTTTTACCAGCATGTCTGTGGCTCACCCAGAAATGCAACCCAATGGATTTTGTTGTTCTATAACAGCAGTGGGAGAATCAAGTGTAGACAGCAAAAGTTAGAACACAGATCATGATAAAATATCCCCCTTACCAATTATACATTGTTGTTTGGACCAATATTTCCCCTCATCCCTGAATTTACCCATTGTCAGTTTCCAGATAATACTTTTCTTTGCTTTTCAGATTCACTTTAAGTGCATACGTCAATATTCTTGGGCTAGCTCCTCTGGCATCCATTGCTGACTCTTGTTGCATTACCACTTTTGTATTCAAGGAACCATGGAATTTCAGACCTGGAAGAGAACCTAGAGATCATTTACACCAAATGCCTAATTTTATGGATGGGAAAACTGAAGCTTCTAGAGCTGATATGATTTGCCCAAGGTCATAGGATCAGCAGCATAACTGGAACCACTGTTTTAATGGTGTTGACCTGACTTCCCTGTTATAGGGATGTTGTCCATTTTCAGGTACTGGGCACTAACGACATCTAAGCTACCCTTACACCTGCCATATGATCATTTCCTCTATTGAAGTCCCAAGCAACCAGGATCTGGCTGGTTCATCTCTTAACACAGTAGGAAAAAAAATATATATATAGACCTTTCTTCATCAAATACAATTGCTCCTTTTGGTTGTGAGATCATTGTACAGAGGTACCAGTTCAATAAGAAAGCTTGTTTTGCTTTTGCACACTAAGATTAACATGTGTGTATGTGTGTGTGTGTTAAAGGAGCGATTTAAACAAAAGTAATATGAATGAAAAATCATGTAAAATAAAGCAACATTAATCATAAAAGGAAGACATTTTTCTTCCCAGCCACCACCTAAATCAAATATTTTGAGTTTTTATTTATTAAAAATTTCATATAGATTTGAACAAAAGTGACATATTTTCTAAATTCTGAAAAAGAACAAATCTGGGATATCAAAAATCTCAAGCCAAATCTGTGCCATACATTTTTGTCTTTCATTTTGAGTTCCTAATCAGTACTAAATTGCTACAGATGGCACAGATATTGTCATCCTATAAACATCAGTTCATCTAGAGACCAACCAGCCCACAGCCCATCTGGAGGAAGAAAATAAACCAATATCCACTGAGTACCAACTATATGCTAGCCTCTTCCATATACATTATCTCATGGTAATCCCCACAACAGTCCTGCCAGGTAGATACTGTTATTCCATTTGTTTTCAATAGAAAGAGGAAACTGAGCTCATATACTTTGCAAATGGTAGAGCTAGAGTTTGAGTGTAGATCTAAGTGATCTCTTTTTTTCTCTACATCATGCCATGTGTTACCCTCAAAGATCACCAACATACCACAGGAAATTTGCGGAGCAGAAATGTGTCAGTCATTAGAAAATGAGACAAAACAAGGAAAGGACACTGTGGAAACTGAGAAGACTGTCCTAATGGTTTGTGAGTCTAAGCAGAAGAAGCATCTCCCATGGTATGGAGGAGCTCCATCTTATTACTACATGGACTGCAAAATGTGGCTTTGGTTGTAAGGTGATTGGATATCCTAAGTTCCCTGGCTTAATCATTACACATTGCATAAATATATCAGAATATCACATGTACCCTCAAGTATGTACTAGATAGATAGATACATAGATGATACATAGATTTTAGATAATACAAAAAAATTTTCAAAAGCATGTTCTCAAAATACGGTTTTTAGTGACTAACAGTCCACGTGAATAACTGTACCATAATTTTAACCATTCCTCTTGGCTGGATCTTTGGGTTTTGTTTTAGGTTTTTTTGTGTTTGTTTTTGGTTTTTTGTTGTTTTTGAGACAGAGTCTCACTCTGTCGCCCAGGCTGGAGTGCAGCAGTGCCATCTGATTACAGCCGTGAACCATCAGGCCCAGCCTCTTTGTTTCTATCCCAGTTTCTTCCTACTTTAAATAAATGCTGTTATTAACATCCTTGTATGTAAATCTTCTCTGTAGTACTTTGGGCATTTTTTTTTACCCCTATCTGAGGTCTACCCTCTTCTCCTAGAGTAAAAAACTGCCTATCTAAGTTTTTTCTGATGGGACAACTTGAACTTATGGGTCACTCAATAGTCCAGGACTGTTAGGAAGAAATATTATGAGGATGGAATAGGAAAAATCTCGAGCAGAGCAGAGATCGGCCTTATAAAAAGTCGCTATGGGAAAAGCATTTGGAGGTCCAGGCACAGAAAGCAAAAAGGGTACAGTAATGTCATTGGTTAAATTCCAGAAACTAAGCACATCAGAGCATTCCAGGTTGTGAGCAAGGCAGAGCCACAGGAAGAGGTTAGGACCGACAGTGGTAATCTTCTAAGTAGAAGATGTGTCCATGCATAGAAGCCAGCCTCAAGCTGGGGCTATGGGAGCTGGCTAACACCAAAGAAGGGACTGGCATGAGCTAGGCTAGATGCAGGGACCTAGCCAGCAGGTTAGTCTGGGAAGGATATATGTATTTTTCCACATATTTCTCTATATATTTGAACAAAAATATGATAACTCTATGCATCATATTCTGTGATTTGATTTTCTCATGTAATGTACTGGAGATGCTTTTCCATGTCAGTATATATAAAGCTAATTTGTTAGTATAACTGATGCACTAATTTTCACAGTATGGCTATAACAATTTACATAACATTTTCCCAACTAATGAGTAATTTGATTTTTTTCATCTTTAAAAAATTCCACTAATACCAGTATTTCTCCTAGTCATCATCTTGCATCAATTTGGCATTGTCGCTCCAAGACAGACATTAAAACATCTGATTTCCCACCCACGTTGGTTGAAAATGATGATGGACCTGATTAATTAACAAAAAATGGAATCTAAGCTGAGGGAAGGAGGAGGAAAGGACACAATGTAAGTGGTCAGGGTGTTTTCATAACCTTCACTGACATATTTATTACACTTAGAAATGGTATGTTTCAGTAGAAAACACAGGTCTGAGGGGACTCAGGAGACCTAGGATTTGGGATTTTGCTATCACTTATTATCTCTTTTGGCCACAATCTCATCTCACTGTCTGTTGAAGGGAACTGGATTAGATGACCTCTAACAGTGGTTATTCTGTGGATTATGTAATGCAGATAGATTAAAATTTAGGTGTTAAAGTGGTGTGTGTGTGTGTGTGTGTGTGTGTGTGTGTGTATGTATTTGTCTATGAAAAAGAAAGAGAAGAATAATGAGAATATAAAAAGATGAAGAGAAAGAAACAGTAACAAAAAATACTCAGTATCATTTGTATTGAACTTGAGACTACAGTTCTTATGTAATCAATATTTCTAATGCTCAAGGAAATGGGTCTGTAAATAGCCTTTATAGTATATTACATTCAAGCCAGTAACTACTTTCCATCATTTTTTAAATGTTAGCTGGACAACTTAAAGGCACGTAACTTCACACCTATATTTGGATATTGTTAGACTTGCAGATTTTGGCTCCAATTTTATGAGAACTGAGAGATTTAATAATTAGCAATAAAAAACCTACTTTAATCATCATATCCAAAGCTTTCCAATAGAAGAATATGATTAATGAAGAAAATCTAAGTGAAAAGGAGATTATCACCTAATTCCTTCTTGTTCTGAATAAAGTTTCACTGGTACAAAAACTTGAGACATCAGAAAAAACATTTTTTTTCAAATCCATTGCCTGCAAAATCATTGTTCTTAACCAACACTGCTCCACTGCCCTTTGCTACCATATTGAAGGACTGAGTTTCTCTCTGGTTAATATATTTATAGGTTCAGAGACTTAAGAGCCACCAATGATATGGTTGAAAAACTTGCAAAACTTTTATCATTTATTAAGTTTCCAGAATCAAATGCACACTTCACTGAGGGACTGGCCTGAGCATAAATGCATTTCAGAGCCTTCAGTCTGGCTGTTCACACATCTTATTCTCCCTTATGTACCACTCAAGTCTATACATATTTACCTCCTTTCTTTTCTCCCTTTCTTCTTTCCTCTAGTTGGTGTCTCCTTCCTTCATTCATTCACCATTTCCTCCACCATTTGTTCATTCTGTTTAATTAAATGTCTTTTTAAGGGAGCATCTGCTATAGCCCAGGCCCTGTGTGTATGGTGGGGGGTATGCCAAGATAGATTAAATGATCCTTGCCTTCAGGAGTTCCCATCCCCATCCCCTACCTTTGTTCTACATCGTGTGTGTGTGTGTGTGTGTGTGTGTGTGTGTGGTGGCTCTTCTTTTTCTTTCCCTCTACTCTGTTGTCTAAGTTTAGTGGGCCCCTAGTCTCTTCCTCAAACCCTTCAAACCCATTTTCAAATCCTCTATAATTTAGTAGCAGACACTAATTTATTTATTGCTTCATGTATTTGTTTCCTATTGCTGTTGTAACAAGTGGCTGAAAACCACACAAATTTATCTTATAGTTCTGCAGGTCAGAAGACTGATGCAGGTCTCACTGGGCTAAAATCAAAGCATGGTAAGGACTTTGATGGGGCCTCTAGAGGAAAATGCGCGTCCTTGCCTTTTCCAGTTCCTAAAAGCTGCCTGCATTCATTGGCTCATGACCCCTTTCTCTGTCTTCATAACCTGCAATGGTACATCAAGTTATCTTTACATTGAATCCTTCACTCGGATACTTCTACCTCCCTCTTTCACCACTTAAGAACCCTCACCATTACCTTGGGCGTATCCAGATAACCCAAGACAATCTCCTTATTTTAAAGGCAGCCATTTAACAAACCTAATTTCATCTGCAGACTTAGCTGCTCTTAGCCATGTAACAGATCATGTTCACAGGGTCTGGGGGTAAAAATTGGGAATTTTAGGGGGCCGTTATTCTGTCTACCACACTTTACCCTAGGAGTTTTTTTTATTATTATACTTTAAGTTTTGGGATACATGTGCAGACCGTGAAGGTTTGTTACATAAGTATACACGTGCCATGGTGGTTTGCTGCACACATCAACTCATCATCTACATTAGGTATTTCTCCTAATGCTATCCCTCCCCTAGCCCCCCACCTGCCAACAGGCCCCATTGTGTGATGTTCCCTCCCTGTGTCCATGTTTTCTCATTGTTCAACTCTCACTTATGAGTGAGAACATGCGGTGTTTGGTTTTGTGTTCCTGTGCTAGTTTGCTGAGAATCATGGCTTCCGATTTCATCCATGTCCCTGCAAAGGACATGAACTCATCCTTTTTTATGGCTGCATAGTATTCCATGGTGCATATATGCCACACTTTCTTTAGCCAGCCTATTATTGATGGGCATTGGGGTTGGTTCCAAGTCTTTGTTATTGTGAATAGTGCTGCAATAAACATACATGTGCAAGTGTCTTTATAGTAGAATGATTTATAATCCTTTGGGTACATACCCAGTAATGGGATGGCTGGGTCAAATGGTATTTCTGGTTCTAGATCCTTGAGGAATTGCCACACTGTCTTCCACAATGGTTGAACTAATAGACACTCCCACCAACAGTGTAAAAGTGATCCTATTTCTCCATGTGCTCTCCAGCATCTGTTGTTTCCTGACTTTTTAATGATTACCATTCTAACTGGCATGAGATGGTATCTCACTGTGGTTTTGATTTGCATTTCTTTAATGACCAGTGATGATGGGCTTTTTTTCATATGTTTGTTGGCCACATAAATGTCTTCTTTTGAGAATTGTGTGTTCATATCCTTTGCTCCCTTTTTGATGGTTTTTTTTTTTTTTTGTAAATTTGTTTAAGTTCCTTATAGATTCTGGATATTAGCCCTTTGTCAGATGGATAGATTGCAAAAATTTTCTCCCATTCTGTAGGTTGCCTGTTCACTCTGAAGATAGTTTCTTTGGCTGTGCAGAAGCTCTTTAGTTTAATTAGATACCATTTGTCAATTTTGGCTTTTGTTGTCATTGCTTTTGGTGTTTTAGTCACAAAGTTTTTGCCCATGCCTATGTCCTGAAAGGTTTTGCCTAGGTTTTCTTCTAGGGTTTTTATGGTTTTAGGTCTTTACATTTAAGTCTTTAATGCATCTTGAGTTAAATTTTGTATAAGGTGTAAAGAAGGGGTCCACTTTCAGTTTTCTGCATATCCTAGCCAGTTTTCCCAGCACCATTTATTAAATAGGGAATCCTTTCCCCATTTCTTGCTTTTGTCAGGTTTGTCAAAGATCCGATGGTTGTAGATGTTTGGCATTATTTCTGAGGCCTCTGTTCTGTTCCATTGGTCTATATATCTGTTTTGGTACCAGTTTCATGCTGTTTTGGTTACTGTAGCCTTGTAGTATAGTTTGAAGTCAGGTAGCGTGATGCCTCCAGCTTTGTTCTTTTTGCTTAGGATTGTCTTGGCTATATGGGCTCTTTTTTGATTCCATATAAAATTTAAAGTAGTTTTTTCTAATTCTGTGAAGAAAGTCAATGGTATCTTGATGGGGATAGCATTGAATCTATAAATTACTTTGGGCAGTACTTTCATGATATTGATTTTTACTATCAGTGAGCATGGTATGTTTTTCCATTTGTTTGTGTCCTCTCTTATTTCTTTGAGCAGTGGTTTGTAGTTCTCCTTGAAGAGGTCCTTCATATCCATTATAAGTTGTATTCCTAGGTGTTTTATTCTCTTTGTAGCAATTTTGAATGGGAGTTCACTCATGATTTGGCCCTCTGTTTGTCTACTATTGGTGTATAGGAATGCTTGTGATTTTTGCACATTGATTTGGTATCCTGAGACTTTGCTGTAGTTGCTTATCAGCTTAAGGAGATTTAAGGCTGAGATGATGGGGTTTTCTAAATATACAATCATGTCTTCTGCAAACAGAGACAATTTGACTTCCTCTCTTCCCATTTGAATACACTTTATTTCTTTCTCTTGCCTGATTTCCCTGGCCAAAACTTCCAATACTATGTTGAATGTAGTAGTGAGAGAGGGCATCCTTGTCTTGTTCTGGTTTTCAAAGGGAATGCTTCTAGCTTTTGCCCACTCAGTGTGATATTGGCTGTGGGTTTGTCATAAACAGCTCTTATTGAGATACATTCCATCAGTACCTAGTTTATTGAGAGATTTTAGCATGAAAGAGTGTTGAATTTTGTCGAAGGCTTTTTCTGCATCTATTGAGATAATTGTGTGGTTTTATTTCATTGGTTCTGTTTATGTGATGGATTACGTTTATTGATTTGTGTATGTTGAACTAGCCTTGCATCCTAGGGATGAAGCCAACTTGATCATGGTGGATAAGCTTTTTGATGTGCTGCTGGATTTGGTTTGCCAGTATTTTATTGAGGATTTTCACATCAATGTTCATCAGGGATATTGGCCTGAAATTTTCTTTTTTTGTTGTGTCTTTGCCAGGTTTTGGTATCAGGATGATGCTGGCCTCATAAAATTAGTTAGGGAGGAGTCTCTCTTTTTCTATTATTTGGAATAGTTTCAGAAGGAATGGTACCAGCTCCTCTTTTTACCTCTGGTAGAATTCAGCTGTGAATCCGTCTGTTTCTGGGCTTTCTTTGGTTCATAGGCTATTAATTACTGCCTCAATTTCAAAACTTGTTATTGGTCTATTCAGGGATTCGATTTCTTCCTGGTTTAGTCTTGGGAGGGTGTATGTGTCTAGGAATTTATCTATTTCTTCTAGATTTTCTAGTTTATTTGCATAGAGGTGTTTATAGTATTATCTGATGGTAGTTTGTATTTGTGGAATCACTGGTGATATCCCCTTTATCATTTTTTTATTGTGACTATTTGATTCTTCTCTCATTTCTTCTTTATTAGTCTAGCTAGGGGTCTATCTATTTTGTTAATCTTTTCAAAAAAACAGCTCCTGGATTCACTGATTTTTTTGAAGATTTTTTTGCATCTCTGTCTCCTTCAGTTCTGCTCTGATCTTAGTTATTTCTTGTCTTCTGTTAGCTTTTGAATTTGTTTGCTCTTGCTTCTCTAACTCTTTTAATTGTGATGTTAAGATGTCGATTTTAGATCTTTTCCGCTTTCTCCTGTGGGTATAAATTTCCTTCTAAACACTGTTTTAGTTGTGTCTGGTATGTTGTGTCTTTGTTCTCATTGGTTTCAAATAACTTATTTCTGCCTTAATTTCATTATTTACCCCGTAGTCATTCAGGAGCACGTTGATCAGTTTCCATGTAGTTGTATGGTTTTTGAGTGAGTTTCTTAATCCTGTGTTCTAATTTGATTGCACTGTGGTCTAAGAGACTGTTTGTTATGATTTCCGTTCTTTTGCATTTGCTGAGGAGTGTTTTATTTCCAATTATGTGGTCAATTTTAGAGTAAGTGTAATGTGGTGCTGAGAAAATGTATATTCTGTTGATTTGGGGTAGAGAGTTCTGTAGATGTCTATTAGGTCCACTTGGTCCAGAGCTGAGTTCAAGTCCTGAATATCCTTGTTAATTTTCTGTCTCGTTGATCTGTCTAATATTGACAGTGGGGTGTTAAAGTCTCCCACTATTATTGTGTCAGAAACTAAGTCTCTTTGTAGTTCTCTAAGAACTTGCTTTATGAATCTGGGTGCTCCGTAGGAGTGTTTTTAATTCAACAGGTGTCAAAGTCTCAAGCTACTAGGATAAAACTGCCACACTTTGTTATCAGCCAAATGAAAAGGGAGGATATTGGGGGAATTAAAGCTTATCTGAAACTTTGGAATCAGACAAGTCTAAGATTACATTTTAGCTTCTGTCACTTAAGAGTTTTGTGGGCTTGGGAAACCCACTTTTAATTTCCCTGAATCTGTATTTGCTCATCCTTAATTAGGATATCTCTTTCATGGTGTTTTAAATCAGTGATCCCCAACCTTCTTGGCACCAGGACCAGTTTTGTAGAAGACAACTTTTCCACAGATGGGCTCAGGGGATATGGTTTTGGGATGATTCAAGAACATTACATTTATTGTGCACTTTATTTCTATTATTATTACATTGCCATATATAATACAATGATTATACAACTCACCATAATGTAGAATCAATGGAAGCCCTGAACTTGTTTTCTTGCAACTAGAAGGTCCCATCTAAGGGTGATGGGAGACAGTGACAGATCATCAGGCATTAGATTCTCGTAAGGAGCATGTAACCTAGATCCCTTGCATGTGCAGTTCACAATAGGGTTCATGTTCCTATAAGAATCTAATGCTGCCATTGACCTAACAGAAGGTGGAGCTCATGCAGTAATGCGAGTTATGGGGAGCAGCTGTAAATACAGATGAAGCTTGGTTCACTTGCCTGCTGCTCACCTCCTGCTGTGCAGCCCCATTCCTAGCAGTCCACAGATGTGGGGTTGGGAACCTCTCTTTTAAATAAGTAAATTAAGATCATCTAATCCCAATGAAGGGCCTGGTTCATGGGTGCTTGATGGATGTTAGTTTCCTTCTTCTTTTTAATTCATCAGACGCCCCTCACATAAGTGGACCACTGTAGCTGGTGGCCATTCACATTAATACTGAATCAATTGCAACCAACATGCATTAATTGCAATCAATTGCAATTAATACTGAATCAACTGCAACCAACATGCATTAAGGGCCTACTTTATGTAAGGCCCTGTGTGGGACCCCAGGGTGATATACACGACCATGCCTCCATTCAAGGAGATGTCGACCTTATTAGGGAATCAGTATGTGAACATATGAAAAACTAAATAACAATAAAAGATAGTTTATCAAGACTAAAGTCATAAAACTTACCCTAATTGCCATATGACTCACTGCCCACATTCAAGAGGTAAAGGGTCCTATAAGCTAGATTGAAATGGATGGTTTCATGGAAGCAAAGGATTTGAGAAGGGCTTTGAGAGATGGATTAGATTTAGGCAACCTGTGAGGAGGAAGAGTTGTAGTTTACTCTGAGCAAACTTTTGGATATTTCCCCCCAGTGACCTTCAAACATCTCAGGTACATTTAAGGGAAGTGTTCTGCTAAAGACAGGCTAAGTCAGCCACGTGAACACACCACTAAACATTGCCATCTCCACCTCCTCCCCTCTGACAGCCTGCCTCCTTGCCAGGCTGCCGCCCTCCTCCTTCCCCTATCTCAACATGAGACAAAACAGCCTTTCTTTCTTTCTGGGATTATTTAGAAGCAGTTTCCCATAATTATAGTAACCTTATCTTCTTTGAATTCACCAAAATTACCCCTTTTCTTTGTATTAGCAGCACTGCTACATGACTGACATTATTTGTAAGCTTTGTGCCATGGTGCAATGTTGTTTTTTTAAAGTGACATCTGCTCAAATAAATTGATGTTCCTATCTAACTGACTCACTTGGTGAGAACATGTCCACATGCCAGTGTGAATGGGTGGGGAGTGGGGGGAAATGCAGGAAGAGGAAAGCATCTGGAAGAATATCTTCTGGTGTTTTAGATTAAGAATAAGACTATTTTATTTCCTACGGAAAAGCAGTGGACATTAGTTGAAGCAACAGCAATGACTAATTGTCTCGTAATGTCTGAAACGTGCCACGTTTCAAGATGAGTGAAGATGGTCATGCTTTTCAAATACATTTTGATGAACTTGGTGATTCTCACCCACATTTCCTTGTTCTCAACAACCTGAAAATTTCTCGGTTCATCTACCCTCCAGCTATGCCCTTCTGAAGTGAACCTCTTTAAGAAAATGCTGAGATCCCATCTGTGCACGTTCCTGCAATCACAACCTGTGTTTTCACACATCCAGTGGCTTCTGCTCCTGGAAATCCATCCTCAAGTGGCCCTGAGAAGTCAGAGGAGGATGTGGTTCCCTGTCAGGGTCCATTTATTCAACACTTAGTGTATTTACTGAGGTCCTACTATGTGCCAAGCCTTGGGGACACAAAGATGGTCCTACTATGTGCCAAGCCTTGGGGACACAAAGAGTTCTGTCCTCCAAGAGCTCACAGTCTTATATGGCCATGATCAAGAAAAGTACCAGGGCACTATGGGAGACTGACACTCAAAGCAGAGCACAAGGAAGGGGGTAGATAAGGCTTCTCCGAGGAAGTGACACCTGAGTGGGATGTAAAATATTCATTTCTGCTTACAAACTTCAATCATCTCTCAATGGCTGTTTCATAATATCCAAACTCCCTCTTCTGGATCTCCAGGCTCCGTATACGCTGATCCTCTAGACATCCCCACCCCATCTCTCTCCCCACCATCATGAATCATTAGCTCCTGCTGGGAAAGCCTATTCCCTTGCTTCCCCTGCACACCCCTTTATTCTTGACTCGGGGTATTTGCTGTCTTCATTCTTAACTCTGGATCTTTGCTCGTGTTTTCTGTCTAAAATGAACCATCCACTACCACCTCCACCGACACCACTAGCAATAAGTATTCAGATACACATCGGTTTCAGGGACCAGCTTATTTTCTTTACGAAACTTCCTCCGATGACCCCAGTTCTGTACGAAACTTTCTCTATCCACCTCAAACATTTTAGAGCTTCTCTGAATTTCCATAGTACTTAAGCTATAAGTATAACTTAGACAACACATGTAAAATAATAGTTACAAACTCATAAAGCACAATGCGAGCATGAGGTATGGCCATTATCTTAAACTGATAAGGGAAATTTTGATGCCCCTCACCAACACTAAGTGTGTTTTCTTAGGCAAGTAGGTTCTTTAGCTATAAAACCAAGAAAAACATGTTTACATTGCAAAACATATTTACATTACGTTATTGTGAAGATTAACCAGATACATTGACATGCATAAAAAATGCCTGGTTTGTCATAGGCAGCTCTTGATGGAATGGTAATAGCAGTAGGAATGTTGTTATTTCTCAAAGAGGATAAGTATATTTGTTCCTTTTTGTTCAATAGACCAGGTTAGGTGTGTGTATTAAGGCGGTAAGAGGCAGAAAATTTGTCTTATGAAAAAAGTTTATCATGAAGGATAAAAGTAAACATCCTTCAGAGCTCTGCAACTTTTATCTCAAAACTCCAAAGAGAATTATAGTATTGTAATGGTTGATGATTCCCCATTTCCTGTGTCACTGGTTCTTGGCAGGAAGACAATGGCTTGGCCCTGACACTCCCTTCCAGACTATGGGATCATTGTTCTCTAGTAGACAGTGTTTATCAAAAATGGAGGCACTTGCTGGCTGAGGGAAGTAGAGATGAAGGAGAGGGCAGAGTAGCAGCTGCTCTTTTTGGAAGGTAGTGCCATTCTGATCTTAGAATCAAAGGGTTCTCCTGTGTGGAACTTGGATGCTGAGCCATCAGCGAAACTTGAAGAATGGTTGTCAACGTGGGACATTTTACTGCCCCCACAGCCAGGACATTTGACAATGTCTAGAGACATTTCTGGTTGTCATAACTTAGGCAGGATGGGGGGATTCTATTGGCACCTAATGAATAGAGGTCAGGGATGCGCTAAACATCGTACAATGCACAAGACAGCACCTCAACAAAGACGTTTCTGGCCCAAAATATCGATAGTGTTGAGGGTGAGAAATCCTGCGTGAGAAACAGCTGTAACCCACAGTCCTAGGTTCTGCTAATCCTAGCTGAGTGATCAGAGTTCCAAACTGTTTCTCCCCTGTGTCTTCTCAAGACCAGAGTCCAGAATAACCACACTGGAATTAATTAATGGAAATCAGTCAGCAAAACTTGAAGATCTAGTACAAACGTGACTTCCTCTATGAATTCTCCCTAGGTAGACTACCCCTTCCTGTGTCAGCCAGGGTCTGACTGCCTTAACTACTTACAACTGGGGTGTTTTAATATAAAGAATTGATTCCAGGTGATGGAAAAGTTAAACCCAAACAGGATGGTGAAGCAACCTAGAGATTAACAGCCAGCAAGAAGCTATTACCACCCATGGACTGGAAAGAAGGAAGTCAGTGTTACTAGAACCTGTGGCCAGCTGCAGTAGATCCATAAAGTGCAGTCATCACTGCAGCCACTTACGAGACAAGCAGATAGGAAGAAATGCTTCAGCTTCTCCCTTTTTCCCATTGGCTGAATCCAAGTAAGGTCACTAACAGGGGATCCTAGGAGATGCAACCTGCAAGATCAGTCCTCAAATGAAACAAGAGGAGCGAAAAAAAAGAGGAGGAACAGGCCAGGTGCACTGGCTCATGTCTGTAATCCCAGCACTTTAGGAGGCCAAGGCGGGTGGATCACGAGGTCAAGAGATCAAGACCATCCTGGCCAACACGGTGAAACCTCATCTCTAGTAAAAATACAAAAATTAGCTGGGTGTGGTGGCGTGCACCTGTAGTCCCAGCTACTCGGGAGGATGAGGCAGGATAATCACTTGAACCCGGGAGTTGGAGGTTGCAGTGAGCTGAGATCGTGCCACTGCACTCCAGCAAGGAGACTCAAGATCAACACAGTACCCAGTGTACCTTGGATATGCCTCTTCTGCAGCTCTTCTGTGATAATGATGTTGTCTCATCATTATCAGTTAAGTATGATTCCCTTCCCTTTACTCTCCTCCTACTGGTTGAAACACAGATGTGATGGTGGGAGCTGGAACAAACAGCCATGTAGGACCACAAGATAGAAGATGCAGTTTGAGGATGGCAGAGAAGCAGGACTGAAGGGACCTGGGTTCCTGATAATTGCAGAGCTGCAATGCTAGTCATCTAGATTTTTATATGAAAGAGAAATGAACTTTTAATGTGACTAATCGATTTCCATTTTTTTGTTGTTGTTGTTTATTTGAGACAGAATCTCCTTCTGCTGCCCAGACTGGAGTGCAGTGTTGTGATCTCGGCTCACTACAACCTACACCCACCAGGTTCAAGCTATTCTCCTGCCTCAGCCTCCCGAGTAAGTGGGATTACAGGTGTGTGCCACCACACCTGGCTAATTTTTGTGTTTTTTAGTAGAGACAGGGTTTACGCCATGTTGCCCAGGCTGGTCTCAAACTCCTGACCTCAGGTGATCCTTGGCCTCCCAAAGTGTTGGGATTACAGGCATGAGCCACTGCGACCAGCTAATTTCCATTATTACTTTAGTTCCCTCTTTGCGTAGCAGCTGAAGCAAAATGCTAAATAACACAAGCCTCTTTCCTCCTGGGTCTTGATGTCTAAAGCATATTAAAGATTCTTTCATCCATTCATTCACAATGTGGAAACTAACAAGAACAGAGACAGTTCCATGGCAACATCATGTTTCAGAGGTGTCTTTTGGGCATGTAAAATGTTGCAGCAACTCTCAAATTACCTTGCTTGAGCAAATATTTAATTTGTACCTTTATATTCAAAAATAAATTTTTAGTAATTAACAGTATCAGTAGGACAAGGGAAAAAAAACGCAAAATGACAAATGAAGTACCTTAGAACAGTGCTTCTTAAACTTTAGGATGGCAACAAAATCACCGGGAAAATTTGTTAAAACACAGACTTCTAGACCCTAAACTCGGAGATTCTGATTCAGTACATTTGGAGTGAGGCCTAAGAATTTGCATTTCTAAGCTCCCAAGTGATGTTGATGTTGCTGATCCCAGGACCACACTTCAAATGCTGTTAGTTTAGAATAGGATGCTGGAAGGATGGAGACAGTCAATGAAAACTGCCCACTGTCTTAGAAACAACCTAGACATTCTGCCTTTTAAAATCATATAAGTGAAACATATAAAAAGCTGAGGTTCCCACATTTCTGGCATGGAAACGTCATTAAAGAACCAAGAGAAAAACTGACTGCAAGTTAAGGTGGCTTGGATAAACTATCCAGCTGATTTGATAAAAGGGGAATTCACAGATCTACAAGGCCCTTGGGGGTTTCACTGGGTATGGCTGCCTGGCTGCCAGTCTGTGGTCAGTTTAGCCACAGTTTAGCCAGCCACTTCGGCCATGGACACAGACAGTGTTCTCACAATGTGGCAATTGCAGCAGCCTATTCTAGGCAGAGGTGCCAGGGAGGATTTGGGGAGAATTGAGGAGACTTTAGATCCCTTTCAACCCATCACAAATAAGCACACAGTGTAAGTTTTTTAAAAAGCATGCTCACTATTCAAGCATGATTTCAATGCAAGTCTTCTAGCCTGCCACACTCTTCCCACTAAATTACTACCCCTGAGTACTTCCTACACAGAAATGCCGGTGCTGCCAGTGCCAAGGAGCGTGGGTTAAAATCCAGCCTCAGTGATTTTCTGTGAAGTGTGTATGAGATTTCACATAGACAGTAGGGCAGAATAAGTGATTTCACAGGCCTGGAAATAAATTATTGGCTGTCTAAACATAGACACTAAATTTAGATATCGACAGAGCTTAACATAAGACTTCCTTCCTCCTCCTTCCTTTTCCTGTTTCTCCTCCTTCCTCCATTTTCTCTCTTTCTCTGCACATCTCTAACTCCCACCCCCTCGTGCCCACTCCTCTGAACAATCACTGGGCTTTTTGGCACTGCTTGACTTCATCCCGAGCAGTTCCTCGCTCTTCTTTACTAAACTGGCAGAACTACAAAGATGTTGGCAGCATCCTCCTTGCCTGACCAAATCTCTGCTAGGCCTTTCCGTTAATTAACCTAATTGGTCTGTAAGAGCTGTGTCATCTGGGCACCCCAGACCCCTCTCACATTGGCTCTGAGTCTGAATGACCCAATCAGAGGATTCAAACCAGGACGGGCTTCCCTGCCTGCTTTATGTGCGTGCTGGCTACCCGGGCTCTGTTTAGTTCAGAGACTGAGTCTACACAGTGAGGAGTCAACATACAATGCATGAAGATTGATAATTTCTCGTCAACTGCCCCAGAATAAGGCTTTATACATTATCTCAAAAGTTTTCATTCCCTGTCTCTATACCCTCAAAAACAAAACCCATCGTGGAAAACCTTGTCCCTAACTTGGAATTTTGGAATTCTGACATCAGGTTTCTGAAATGACTCTTTTTTTTGGTCCTATGACCTATCTGCCAAACTGTCAAGTTTCTGGGTCTAGAGCTCTCTCAATTCTGCCTTTGGCCTTCCCCTAATCTGCATCATCACTGGTGGGAGTAACACTGTTCTAGGAACACAGAGGTGTCACATGAGTAGGAGATACAATCCTTCCCTGAAAACAGGTATTGAAACTGTCTCAGGTGCTATAAGCAGGGACAAAAGCCAATGTTCTAGCCATCCATCAACCGTGTGGGAGGGTCTAGAACAAACTGAGGAGGAAAGTCCGGGAATGCATTCTAGAATGAACTCTGCCCCTCTGTGTGCATCAGGATTATGAGCCCTTCTGGGGTCAGGGTTACTATTTTAGAAATTTACCTAGATATCTAGTCCTAAATCTCCTGTCATGGGGTGAGAGAGCCAGCATGGGTCTCCCAGCCAAGATCACTTTATTGGGCCTGATTTTGTTCTTTATTTAAAAAAAAAAAAAAAAACTAGATTGAAAGCATGCTCGGGCCAGGTGCAGTGCCCCATGCCTGTAATCCCAAAACTTGGGGAAGGTGAGGCAAGAGGATCACTTAAGGCCAGGAGTTCAAGACCACGCTGGGCAACTCCATCTCCACCAAAAAGCAAAACAAAACAAAAATCATAATTGAAGGCATGCTAAAGAGCTATGAAACATTTCACCCAGGTATAGCTAGCTGCTTCTCAAGCCAAGGAGAAGAGGCTATTCCTTAATCTCCTTGCATGGATTCTCACTGAGAAAGTGAGGTACTCACTGAGGTACTCACATAGGTACTTACTGAGAAAAAAAGAAGCAATGAGGGCAAAACATGAAAACTGGAGATTCTGGAAATTTATCAGATCCAAGTCCCTGGGCTTAAAAGCCCTCAACAATATTATCAAAATAATTTTGGTATCCCCGAAAGTAGGCTTTTAGGTAGCACAAACACACGCACACACACAAACACACACACACACAAGACAATCTGTAATTACTTTGGAGATTTTCATTAATATTTGATTTTCTGAATAATTTTAAAATCTAATACTTCTTTTGTTATTTTCTTAAATATTTTAATTCTTTTCTTTTTTTTCTTTTTTTTTTTTCAGAGACAGTATCTCACTCTGTCACCCAGGCTGAAGTGCAGTGGTGCGATTATAGCTCACTGCAGCCTCAAATTCTTGGGCTCAAGCAACCCTTCTGTGTCAGCCTCCTGAGTAGCTAAGACTACACTTGCATGTCACCATGCCTGGCTAAGAAATCTAGTATTTCTTAAGCGTTTTACTTCAACTTACAAATTTTGTTATTCTAGTTATGAATCTAGAAAACTTGAGCACCATTTTTAAGAAAGAAATTTGTTGATTAAATACTCATGAACATTAAAATGCATCAATCAATTTAATCTATTTTATTTGCTTTGTAAGTAATTATCTGACTAATAGAATCTTACCAAATATTTAGACAGCTTTTATAAATACAATAAATAAGACTGAAAACAATGGTGAATCTTATATTCTCTTAGCATTACCATGTTGTTTCTAAACATAGTTAATTTCCCTTCTACTTTTCATATTAAAAAAATCACACATCTCAATCAATCATTCAGTTTAAATTTGAATCATAAGTCTTAGCTGCTGGTGTTTCAGCTATCTATTGCTATGAAACAAACTACCCCAGAATTTGGTGGCTTAGAATAACCATCATCTTACTTCCTCTTAGAGTCTGTGGGTTGACTGAGTTTGATTGGGCGGTTCTCATTCAGTTGCAGTCATGCAGGACCTGGGGCTGGCACCACCTGGAGGCTTGACTGGAGTGTGCTGGGACAGCTGGGCCTCTCTCTCACCAAGCAGCCCCAAGTGTCCCTTCTCCAAGTGGCATCTCCACATGGACTCTCCAGCAGGACAGCCAGACTACTTACATGACGCCACATGACTTTCAAAAGTGAGAGTTCCACAGTAGACACTGGGGACTACAAGAGGGGAGAGAGAGGGATGGGGGGAAGGGCTGAAAAATTGCCTGTCAGGTACTATGTTCACTACCTGGGTGACAAGTTCAATCGTACCCCAAGCCTCAGTACCACACAATATAACCTTGTGCAGCAAACCTGCACATGTACCCCCTGAATCTAAAATAAAAGTTGAAGATAAAAGAGAGAGAGCGAGAGACCCAATGGAGAAAAAGGAGAAGCTACCAGTCCTCTTAAAGTTTAGGGCTAGAACTGGCACAGAGCCACTTCCACCCTGTTCTATTGGCTAACATGAGTATAGACCAGCCCGAATTCAATGAGGGGACCGAACAAAAGTGTAAATATTGAGAAGCGTGGTTCATTGGATGACTCTCCTTAGAGACTAGTTACCACAGTTAGATAATCCAGTATGCCAAAATTTCTGAAAGCTTACAAATATCGTAAATACCAAAATATATATATATATACATACATACAGGTATTTGTGATATTTTATTTATATATTATATATAAAGTTCTTGTGACAAGGACTGCTCTTGCTCACCAATATCTGTGTTCTCCTCTTCTTCCCAGGCACACAGCAATACCACATTTTCCAGCCTCCCTTGAAGTTAGGTGTGGCCATGTCAACGAGTTTTGGTCAGTGGAATATGTGTGGAAGTGTCATGCCTCGCTCCCAGGCCTGGTCTATCTGAGTGCCCTGCTATATTTAGTATCCATCTTTGATTGTTGCCTGAAGCAGTATTCACTATGATGGTTACAAAATGATGGATTTTCAACTCTGACATTTCCTCCACACTTACTAGTCAGTACTTGGCTTTACTATAGGCAAGAGCCCTCTCTTCTCACCCATTTATGTGTTTGTTTATCTATTGATTAACAATATGAGCTCATTGCTGTTCTTAATTCTTTTGGTGTTTAAATTGTCTCAGACTTTGGTGAATGAGAGCCCCTTTTTGATGGATATTGTGTCTTTTTTTCTTTCTTTTTAAAGAACTTTCCTACTTTCTAACATAAAAAAATACTCCAGACTTATTCTCTACCTACCCTGTCCCAGATCTAGAATTTTTCCTTTCTCCAAGAAGCTCTGATTCCTTTCATGGGCAAATGCTATTTAGAAACCAAGGTCTAGATGCTAGCTGAGCTCATTGTTATTGGGGTGTTTTTGCTTTTAGGAGACAAAGTTAGGAAATACATGAATGTTTATACACGCACACATGCAAACATATGTACATGAACAAGTGTACATATATACACACACGTACATTTACCCAGACAATATACACAGTTTAGAAATCACAAGTTTGCACAGATAACATTAAATGCAATCCATCCCCACAGGGGATGGATTTCCTACACCATTTCATGTACATCCATTCACCACAGTGAATAACTGGGTCCCAACAAGATATGTGCATTTATTCATTTGCTTAATCCTATAATACATCTAAAGTAGTTTCAGAATTTCCTTGTTCATACAAGCACAAAAAGAAAGCCTACTCAAAAAAGTTCAGGGTTTGTTTGCTGCTCTCCTCCTCCTAAGACTTAGGGTATGTCGTCAAATATCATGTTCTTAAGGTTCTTAAGTTAGCCAGCTTGCTCCCATTTTTCATTCTCTGTGGTTATGCAATTCATTCAAAATATCTTAGGGTTCATATGTTTTCATTGGTTTTCAGCATTAGGTTCTTTTCTCCTCCCATCCTTGTTGATTTAATTATATGTTTTTTAAAGAGGTAGAACATACACATGTGTCTAAAAAACAAAACTGTACAGAAAGATGTTCTTAGAAAATGCCACTCTCTTCCATGTCCCTTCCTCTGCATTTCCCTTCCAACACCCTTTGTAGGTAGCTAACTTCATTGTTTTCTGGTTTATCCTCCCTGTGTTTCTTTTTGTAAAGATAAATATATGCATATGTTTTCAAAATTTATTCTTTCTTACACAAAGGGCAATATATCATATATATATTCTTTTACATATATATATGCTTTATATATATACTTTGCTTTTTTTAACTTCACATATCTTTTGGTAATCACTCCATATCAATTCATAGAGACCTTTCTCATTGTTTTCATGATTATATAGCACTATACTATGTGAATGCACCACAGTTTACTCAACTAACCTCCTATGCTTGTACATTTAGGTAATACACAAAACATTTTCAGTATAAATAACGCTGTAATAAACTTTTGCATTTTTTTAATGTTACAGGCATATCTTTAAAGTAGACTCTCTAGGGTCAAAGGGTAAATGCATCAACAAAGTCACCTCCATAAATGTTGTACCATTTTACATTTTTATCAGCAATGTATAAAAATGCCTGCTTCCACAGCCTGCTAACACAGTGTATTGTCAAGCTTATAAATTTTTGCCAGTCTTAATGGGTAGAAAATAGTATCTCATCCTCCAGTTTCATCCATGTTGTTGTAACTGGCATTATACTCCATGAAATAAGCCAGATACAGAAAGAATAAGACTGCATGATCTCACATGTGAAATCTGAAAAAAAAAAAAAGTCAAATACATAGAAACAGAGTAGAACAGTGGTTACCAGGGATGGGGAGAAGGAAGAAATGGGGAGATGTAGGACAAAGGGCACAAACTTGTCCTTGTGTAAGATAAGTCTAGAGATGTAATGTGTAGCAGGAGGACTACAGTTATTAATATTGTATTATATATTGAAGATGTGCCAAGAGAATGGATTTTAAGTGTGCTTACCACAAAAAAAATCTGTTAAATTGCTTACCTATAATAATCATTTTACCATGGATATTTACATCAAACATTTCATAGTACACCTTAAATTTATGTAATAAAATATATTATATAAATATGTACATATATAAATACATATAATGATAATGCATTAAAAGGAAAATAGTATCACATCTATATATGTAGTATAATTTTTCTCAGAGCAAAAAGACACAACTAACAAAAGAAACGGGAATATGACCTCAGTGACCTGAGGTTCACAAGCAAACTAGAAAACTCTCAACTCAAAAAGAGTGATTATCAACCAGTGATTTCAGCTGAGGAGTGAATTCTAGAACTGCCCATATCCAGAGCAATGCCTCTTTGCAAGCTTTGCTGAGTCCTATTTATAATGCACTCTGCCAATTGGCGATCTAATCCATTTGCCTCAAATGGGGTTGTTTACACAACTAGACTCCCAAATTTCTGTCTATGTCTTTATTTAATTATTTAATAATCAATTTCAACCTTATTGCCTGATTAAGGTGGGAAAATATTCCATATGCCAGCCCAGGTAGATTTGCCACTCAATTGATTCAGTTAATATATTGATCACTTGACTCTATTAGAATTATTTGCATATTCCTCTTCTCTAGAAGGACATATTTTGTATAGTTATGTAAATGGCTAACTGTATTTGTATCTATTTCATACCTATATCTGGTTCTACAGTCATAGCTTCTAAGGTCATTCTATATAAGACTCCAGCCTATCTTTCAAGTCTTTTCCCCCACTTCTTCCACAGAGTCAACACTCTAGATCATGGATTTTCAATGGCTTTTATAGTAGAAAATGGTTTCAAATGAAATTCAATATGTATAAAAGATGTATACAAAGAAAGGGTAAATTAGGGTATGGTCACTTGCTGCATAAAAGATTTCAAAACAATATTCTTTTATTCCAAATATCAAAAAATTCTTGAGGAAAGAAACACTTTCATATTCCTACAGAACTTACCATGGTAAGTCTAGTTATTTTGTATCATACTGTAAATTTTTTTCAACTATCTGTGATTTGTATCTACAGATTTCAAGATTCTTGAATGCAGAAACTCTGTGTGTGTGTGTGTGTGTGTGTGTGTGTGTGATGAAATAGTGACAGAATCCCCAAACAGAAGTCTCCCTAGGCAGGGCTCCTATTACTGCTTACCTTGGCTCCCCTTCCACTGCCAGTGTGCTGAACCAATAGGATTACAGTGAGAATCCTATCCTGGAATAAATATCCTCTTAGGCTGACAACTCTATCTCCCCTTCTCATCTTTCTCAGCAAGTTACATAGTTCCAACCTTTCTACAGAAGTTCAACTTCCCCAGTCTGGTGAAGTGCTCAGCTAGTTTTTGCTGAGAGGGGCAGTTCTCATAGGTAACCTGATAATTAATTAATTAAGCAAATAAGATCCACTGAATGAATAGGCAAATGAATGAAGACCAAAGCTGCTTTTTCTAGACCTTCTGTCGCCTTTGTTTCCCACATCACCAATCTGGACAAGGACAGGCCAAGTCTTATTTTTGTTTCTTTTAGTGCATGGTCTTAGAGGCTTTGACCATATAGTCTATGTCACGCCTTCAACATGGTCAAAATTCAGCCGATAATGGTGATGTTTGTTTCATTTCCAATATAGCACCCACATCCTGCAGATGCTATTTACTCTTCTAAGCAGCATCCTGAAACACTGAAGATGCTGTAGCAGATGCTCCATGTGTAGCTTCACCTAACTGCCAGAGTTTCAGCTTTCACATTGGAAATAAAAGTATGCACAAGGGTGGTAGGTGGGAGTGAGGCCCAGAGGGGGAAGGAGACAGAGGCAGGGAGAAGGAAGGATGTTGTCCTCGGCCTTGCTTTGAGGAGATACAGGGCTTTACAAGAGCTCACTGACATAAAGAATTGAGCTAAATGTTGCCAAAACTAGGCTGCCTGCAAATGCCAAATAATAAGAATCCTTTATCAGGAACACTAGGAACATTTTCAGGAGAGAATCATAAAGAATTCCGGGAAGCACATATTCAAAGCCTGTTTCCTAGGCAGCTGAAGCCACCCACCTTCTCTTGCACAAATGGAGCCAAATTCAGTTCTCAAATGTGCCATTTGCCTTGGCTTTCAAAACAATCCTAGGAGTTCAGCCGGTTTCTTTTGCTTGCTGAAAGAAGCTTGTAAGAGAAGGGTTTAATGCTGCTCTCTATCTGGCCATTGGAAATCCTTTCATTCCCAGCCCATCCTGACTCCTAAGCACCCTACCTCAGCCTCAGTCCCATCTTTGCAGTAGCCTTGAGCTGAGTTTTCATTCTAGTCACTGTGGAAATGCAACAGAGCAGTTAATCTTCTTGCAGTCCTTTGAAGTCTTGGGGAGGAAGAGAACAAATCATCTATTGCCGTCTCACTGTCTTCTGGGGCCCTGAAGGTAGCTTTAATATTTGGCTTTAGTTGGAATATGGGACTGGGAGACAGATCTTGGGGAGAAAATGAGAGTTTGTTTAAATAAATTATAGTACAACTATGTGATAAAATAACTACATAGCCATTAATAAACATGTATAAAAGTACCTAATTATATGGGGGAAAGTTCAGGATAATGTATTAAATGGGGGAAACAAAGCAAGTTTCAAAAGAGAATGGTCTGAGGAAAGTGAAAATGTGTGTATCTAGAAGGAAAAAATCACCAAATTTCAATTGTGGCTACATCTGGGTATACAACTGTGGATAGTTTTTAATTCCTTCTTTTTCTTTCCTTTCAAATTTTCTATGAGGAACACATATTCAATTTTAATCATAGAAAGGATATTTATATAGAATGAAACAAAAATAATAAAGGAAATATAATGTACAAATTGGGCAAAAGTCATGCCAGGTTATGACCAGAGAATTTTCCCTCACATCACTAAGTCATTTCTCTTCCTTCCCCTTCTAGCACCTGTAGTCTCATCTTTACAAGTCAACATTATTTTGTACATCATCCTACATCTCTGATAGCTCACTGAAAGCATGTTCTGTTTCCCCAGGACTGCCTTTTATTTTTCTCTTGCACACAAACCCCCACCTTCAATGACTAAGTGTACAGCTATACACATGGCAGGTATAAGGTTTAATGGTAAATTTAACAAAGCCAGAGTCACTGTGAGAAGGAAAGGAATGTTAAAAGGTACTAGGAAAGTGGTCAGTCAAGTGGCCTAAGATGAAGGTGATAGAGAGATAAAGAGACAGACAGAAAGATATAGACAGATAGATAGACAGATAGATAGATAGATGATAGATAGATAGATAGATAGATGATAGATAGATAGATAGATAGATAGATAGATAGATAGATAGATAGATAGATAGATAAGCAATTTTTCATCCCGATGCTTTGTATTCCCTAGAAGGAAGGTGAGGGGATCTTCTGAACAATGTTTTAATCTGAAAAAATTATCCCTCTCTCTCAAACACACACACACACACACACACACACACACACACACACAGTCTGTTTCACATTAAGATCTGTAGCACCCAGCATAGAACTTGGTGGTGCTCAATAACTACTCCCTGAATGAACAACAAAAAAATGCCCACTCTCCATTGCATGGTGCCACCCCTTAAATCACAGACCCTCTTTCAGATTAGGGAACACACTAAGCAGGCAGACTAAAGCATCTACAAAATCATGAAATTCAGAGCCTCCACTAGGAGAAAGGAGTTCATCAGAAGTTTATGCAGCCAGGGAGGAGAGGACAGGCTAGTCGATTAAAAAGCATTCCAAGGTCTCATGGCTTCCCAGAAGGCCTGGCAAAGAGCACTGGGTAAGTGTACAACCAAACCCAGTCCTGTCCTGCTAGGACTGGAATGCCTTGCAGGGTGGGGATCCTGAGAAAGGTTAAGAGCAAGCCTTGGCGAATTGACAGTCCACCAGCCAGATGGGTTTTTGCTTTGGCTTTGTTTGACTTGACTTTGAGTGTGTAGTGTTTTATAAACACTTCATTTTAAATATCTGATTTTCAGTGGTGCAGGTGTGCTCCAGTTCACCCTATCCCACATCCTCCCAGTCTTCCTCCTAGCAGTTTCTCCAATTTACATTACCCGACAGATTTTGGGTTTATAACCTGTGCTTGGAATGAAGCCATGGGGAACAATGCCTCTACTACTGAAGAGAAGAAAATAAAAATATTAATTATAGTAGCAAACATCCAGTAAGTGCTTACAGTGTGCCAGGTACCATCCTAAGGGCTTTATATGCAGGTATCATCTAACCTTCAACACAGGCTGACACTGTTGGGATTCTGTTCAGGTCCATTTAGACCCTGCTTATGAGTTCTGTGTATTCCTCTCCAGCAAATGTGTGCTTATGTGTTTAAATAGGGGACTTACAACTCTTTGCAGTGGATTGACTCAGGGCTACTGGGGCCTAGTAATTTACATTTTCCCCATCCCTTCCCAGCAATGATAATTGGCCACAGGATTACTTATACTCAAAGCTCCCCCACAGGATCAGGCTGGGACTTCCTTACAAAACACATGTGCCCGACTACTTCCCTTTTTCTGTCATACCTGATTATTTTCATCCTACATATGAAGCAAGTGAAGCCCAAATTAATTTGCCTCAATGTACAAAATGGCAAGTTGCAGAGCCCAGGGCTATCGTCAGAGGGATTTCTAAAAGTGTGTTAAAACGCAAGATGAAAGAAATTAATGTGAAAAAGAACACAAGGCCTAGACTCTTCCTTTTGACACAGGATACCTAGATCATTCGTACAGTAGTAGTGATAGCTTGTTAACGTTGTGTCTGTCTGCCTCTGTCTTCGTCTCTTTGTCCTTCCCTTCATCCCATCTAAGGGCTCTTCACTTGGAAAAACTGTGGCCATAGAAAAGGGTTTCGTTGAGGAATGAGGTATTTTCCTTGTGTAAAGAGGCTGACGTACACACTGATAGAAGCCAGTGATTGTAGATACCTTGGTCTACACAGCCAACAGTTGATCCACCATGTCACCATATTGACAAATAAAGCACTGTACAGCTTAGCTAGCTGTTTTTGTATTGTTGCCATATATTTGAACCAAATTGCATAAATGCTGAGTCATATGTTCATACATTCAAAAAATATTTATTGAGATCTACTCTATACAAAGCACTGTGTTAAGATGGGATACAGTTACAAACCAGACAGAACTTTGCAAAGTTAGTCCACAGAGAGATTATTCCTTGGGGAAACGCCATAAGTACATGTGAAGTAGAGACACTCACCTTTTTCATGCTCTGTGATAACAGCAAGACAAGGTCCTTCTCAGGCTGCACTGCAGGTCTGTCCTCTGAGGACCCTCAGGCTCCATGCTTTTTCTTTATTTAAATTTAAATTTTTTTCTTTTTATATTGAGTCAGGGTCTCACTATGTTGCCCAGGCTGCTCTTCAACTCCTGGCCTCAGGCAATCCTCCTGCCTCAGCCTCCCAAAGTGCTAGGATTACAGGTGTGAGTCACTGCACCTGGCCTCCATGCTTTAATATTCTCAAAAGGCCACACAAAACACAACTGAGGTCAAACCACAACCATGTTCCTTTGCATCTTCCTTAAGTTAGTGACTTATTTTCTTTGTTGACACCGGGACCTTATCATTGTAGTAGGTACAAGTATGATTCAGATGATTAGCTAAATTCCTAAAAGACAAAGACTCCACTAAGAGGTCACCAAAGGCTGAGTGCAGTGGCCCATGCCTGTAATGCCAGCATTCTGGGAGGCTGAGGCAGGAGAATTGCTTGAACCCAGGAGTCTGAGACCAGCCTGGGCAACATAGCGAGACTGTGTCTCTGCAAAAATATTTTTTTAAATTAGCCAGGCACAGTGGCACATGCCTATAGTCCTAGCTACTTGGGAGGCTGAGGTGGGAGTCCTAGCTACTTGCGCCTAGGAGTTTGTGACTGCAGTGAGCTATAATCGCACCTGTGACTCCAGGCTGGGAGAAAGAACAAAACCCTATCTAAAAAAAAAAAAAAAAGAAGAAGATCACCAAAAGAAGTCATGATAAAACTGAAAAAAATAACATGGTTTCTCCTGTGTTTACAGTTTACTGAAGGGATCTTGAGTCCTTTTTTTCCTCTTTCTAAGAACAATGATACATCTTGAATCCTTCATAGTTATCTTTTTCACTGATGTTTTAAACACAAGTACAATACAATCTAATAATAATAATATTGAAAATCTGCTACTGTCTTCAAGATACTTTTTACTGTGACATGCATTCTTATTTAAACAGTAATTACTTACAAATAATAAATTACATAATTTAATTTTTTCAATTTACTCTATATAAATACAGTAAGGAAGATATTATTGTCATGACCTTACAGATGAGAAAATTGGAGTTTAGAGCTTTTAAGTTACATATCCAAAGTCATATGGTCTTATTTGTTTCTGCTGTGCAAAGCCAGTGATTGATAACTTTATTTGAATGGAAATTTTAGTTTGCTTTCACTTTTCTTACTTTCATATGTATCCCAGAAGGTATTTCCATCCAATGTCTATGTTTATTTTATTCTGCCTCAATTAAAAGAAAAATCAAAGAAGATCTACTTTGTTTTTTATTTTTGTTCTCTTAGTATATAAGATTATCTTGAAATTTGGTTATAAGGACTATAACATTTTAATACTTTCCACTCTCCTTCTATAATTAGACAATTATAGAAAATAGCCCTTTGTTCCTGTTTCATTGGTCAGTAAATTATTTTAATAATTAATTGATTTTGCTCTTTAGTTGCATTAGTTACAATATAATGTTGAACAAATTTTATGGCCAAAGTATCTGGTGGGCAATTTAGGTCAATCTGTTTACTACTACTAATAATGATGATGATGATGAAACATGAGCTTGTAAGCTCTATAGTTGCAAAAAGTGCCTCTATTTAGTGTTATGAATTTAAGTGTAGTGCCTGGCACAAAGTAGGTGTGACCTCGAGGGTGTCAAAATCCGGAGTGAAAAAGGTAAACGGTGAAAGAAGTGAAGAAGGCTGGCACAGAAAACCAAAGGAACTATAAGTGAAATTAGCTAAAAAGGCTTAGTTGAGATAAAGGTTAAAATTACTGGCCTTTGAAAGAGAAATTCTACACTTTGACTTCAAAACTTCACAGGCTTTCCCTTTTTTTAATGCCTCTCTGCTGTATCAGATCATCTCCTTGCTTATGACAACTTACGAGTGACAATGATGGAGAAGTCCTAGGTGGTGTGCTAATATCTAGTTGGCTTTATGCCAGCCTTTAAATAACCCCTTTCCTATAGGATTATATTGCTGTTGATAAATGGAATTAAGTTAGGATAGAAGTGGAAATTGTTAATGGATGTAAAGGAGATCTGCAGAGGAGATCTTCCCAGTTCAAGGCTAGGTATCTTTCTTTCACAGCAACAACAAAATCAGTTATTGGTGATGTTTACAGAAACCCAGTCAATGAAACATGGGGCTTGGTGCTTCATAAGTTTTTTGTTTGTTTGTTTGTTTTTGCAGTAGCCCTCTGAGGTTCTTATGAAAACCATGAACACTCTCCAAAAGAAAAAAAAGATATGCTTTTATATATATCCATCCTTGTTTTCAATTTTCTTCTGGCTCTCCTACTCCCTGATGGAACCATGGACATTGGATCTATGGACCTAGAGTAAGAATTTCTGTCTGGATAGTTTATAATGCCTCTTCTAGATCTAATATTCTATTTGTCTATGAGTTGATACAGTTGTATTCAGATTCCAAGTTTTTTTGTTGTTGGTTTGTTTTTTGTTTTTTGAGACAGGATCTTGCTCTGTCACCCAGGCTGGAGTGCTGTGATACAATCTTAGCTCCCTGCAGCCTCAACCTGCCGGGCTCAAGAGATCCTTCTACCTCAGCCTCCCAAGTACTACAGGCATGTACCAGGGACTACAGGCATGTACCACCATACCCGGCTAATTTTTGTATTTTTTGTAGAGATGAGGTTTTGCCATGAAGCCCAGGCTGGTCTCAAACTCCTAGGCTCAAGCGATCTGCCTGTCTTGGCCTCCCAAAATGCTGGGATTACAGTCATGAGCCACCACGCCTGGCCCAACACTGCCAAATTTTGTCCACATTATCTGGGTTAAGTTTCTCAACCTGTCCAAGCTCCTGGCTTTTCATTGTAATTGTGAGGATTAAATGAAGTCATGTGTATAAAAAGCCTTACCTCCTCCCCTTTGTCTCTGTAGTAGGCCAAATAATGCTCCCCTTCCCAAAGATGTCCACACCAATCCCTGGGTCTTATAAATATGTTAAATTGTGTGGCAAAAGAGACTTTGCAGGTATAATGAAGGTTACAGATCTTACGAAAGGGAGATGATCCTGGATTATCTGGTGGGCCCAGTCTAATTATGTGAGTCCTTGAAAGCAGAGAAATTTTTCCAGCTGGAGTCAGAGAGAAGTGGCGAAAGAAGCAGCGGGAGAAATGAGGCAGAGGAGAGGGCAGGGAGATGTGGAGCGTGAGGATGCAATCAGCATTGCTGACTTTGAGGATGGATAAAAGGAGCCACAATCCCGAGAAGGCAGGTGGCCTCGATGCTGAGAATGACTCAGCCAATAGACAGCAAGGAAACAGAGACTTCAGTCCTACAACTGCAAAAACCTGGATTCTGCCAGCAATCGGCTTGAGCCTGGAAGTGGATTCTCCTAAATAGCCTTCAGTAAGGAAAGCAGCTCTGCTGACATCTCAGTTTTGGTATGGTGAAACCCTGGGCAGGACTCAGCCAAATCACTGAGACTTTTGATTTACAGAACTGTGAGACAATTAATGTGTGTTGTTTTAAACCGTAAGTTTTTGGTCATTTGTTATGCCAGCAATAGAAAAAAAATACCCCTACGTTTCCCTATTCTCATGACAACCTACTCTCCCAAGGATGGATCGGTTAGTTCTCCCATAAAGTGAATTTCAGCTGAGATGTTGCTGTGCCCAGGTTTTTTGTTGTGATTTTTTTTAACCTCAAATTATATTTGCTCTTCTACTTACAAGTGAAAGAAACTTTAGGCAGCAACAATCAGAAGGGAGAGGGTGTTTTGAAAAGATGGTGTATTTTTCCTGGCATTTCTAAAGTTATACCATAGCAGAAGCTGCAAGTCCAGTTGATCTTTTCACAAGTAAGCCTCTGTATGTTGGTCAGCACCCTGTCCTGCCTACCAAAACAAAACCCTTCTTTGTTTAGACCTCCAACTCTCAATTAACTTTTCTCATCAGTCCTACGTAGCCCCCACACCTGGGCTAATTAAAGGATTTCTCTGGGGACATGGACTCAGAATTCTGCTTGGTTTCCATAGATAAAGGATAGCTCTCAGGAAGCCAGGTGGATAACTGGAGGAGGACACACAGAACCTTCAGTAAATATTCTGCTGTGATGGAATCAGAGTTGCCTTGCAATTCCTTCAAACATCGTCATTGCTGAGAGCTGAGAGTTGATGCTGCAGTAGGATTTTATCAAGTTGCTCCTTTGAAGAGAGTGAGCCCGTTTTTCAACCTGCCTGTATGGCCAATAGGCTGTACTGTTCCATCCATTTCCACAGGAAACCGGGTGATATGATTTGGCTCTGTGTCCCCACCCAAATCTCATCTTGAATTGTAATCCCTATAATCCCCACATGTTGAGGGAAGAACCCAATGGGAGGTTATTCGACCATGGGAGTGGTTTCCCCCATGCTGTTCTCATAATAGTGGGTTAGTTCTCACAAGATCTAATGGTTTTATAAAAGGCTCTTCCTGCTTCACTCCTCACTCTTCTCTCACCTGCCGCCTTGTGAAGAAGGTGCCTACTTCCCCTTCCGTAAATTTCCTGAGGCCGCCTCAGCCATGTGGAACTGTGAGTCTATTAAACCTCTTTTCTTTACAAATTACCCAGTCTCAGGTAGTATCTTTACAGCTGTGTGAAAATGAATACATCAGATGACTTGGCTTGGACCCGTGGGGCATCATATCTGGGGAAGCAGATATCTGATGCACTGGTCTGGATGGTCCCACACAGCACAATAGCCAAGATATGAATGAGTAGACACCAAGTGGAATAAGCTCCTGAGTCTGAGCAGAGGCCCTAGGGCTCATCAGAAAATATGATCACAGGGTCATGGGGTGGCATCATGTGACCGACCAACTCTGTACCAGAATTTTGAAGCAACATAGGAAAGAGAAGCTTGAATCTTTCCAGCTTCTGTAGCTGTTGTCAAAGGGACTTGATGCAAAGCACAGGACAGCATTTTTACTATGTGCATTTCAGAAGATTTTCCGAATAACAGAACTGAAACTTCTCTGTCTCACGCTCAGGAGATTGGCCTGGCTTTTCCTGTTGGCTGAATTTCCACTGGCCTCTTTGATCTCCGGTTGTTCAATATGCCCTCGTGCTCTGCATTTCCAGGCTCACCATAGCTTTCTCTCATCTTTCTTCTTCCTGTCACAGCCAAGCTTTAGATGGTCTGGATTATAAATCCCAACTCATTAGATGGCCTACCAAAGATAGGAATTTGCCTTTCATTACAGTGTCCTGTATTATTTTTTATTGTTTACTCTGTAAAAAGGTATATCCAGATATGTGAATGTTGTGGACATAGCTATTCGTCTAAGGTTTTGAATCAGGACCATGGAAGCAGAAGGATCCTCAGGATAGAGAGAGAACAGGAAACAAAGTTTGGAATAAAAAATTATGGATTTAAATCCCTGACCACTCCACAGTAGCCTTGAATAACTATGAAATTTCTCTTTGCTCATCTTTTTGACTATAAAATAGGAGTAATTAGACTGATTTATTGTGAAGACTCATTGGAAATCCATGTTCTTACAACAGCCTCCAAGCCTTCTGGCTCTCTCACCCCACTTCCTCCCTATCTTATCTTCTACCTCTCTCTCCTTGTGCTCCTCCTGCTCCAGTCACACTGTCCTGTTAGATATTCCTCAAATATACCCAGAACTATCTCCCAAGGACATATGCACTCTCTTCTCTCTCCTTGAAAAGCTCTGTCCTCAGATAACCACATGGTTTGCTCTCCCATGTCCTTGGGTGAGCTGCTCAAGTCAGAGACCTACCCTCATCACCTATATTATTTAAAGCAATATCACACTGCCACTTCTACACCTCCCAACCCTGGTACTTCATAGCCCTCTTGAGTACTTTATGTTTGTCCACTGCTCTTATCACCACCTGACATATTACTTATTTATTTTGCATATTGCTCTCCATTAAGAGTTGAGTTTGACTGTTTTGTTCACTGTTGTATCTGTTGCAATTCTATGAAGCATGTTTAAAGCATTGTAGGTGCTCAAAAAATAAATCCAGAAAGAGTGACTGAGAGAACATGTATAAAGTGCTAATAATGCCCATTACAGGAATTGCATTTAAGAAACTGCTAATGACAATATATCTGAGGGGTAGTTGTCTGAAATAAACTCTTTTTTAGAGGATTTTCTTGGTGATTTAAAATTTGAACTTACTTTATTTGATGACTAAAAATGTATACTTCACTTTGAAGCTTTGAAAGGAAGAAATAATTTGCATCTAGGGGACTAGACTTAAATCTCCTTAGAAATAGCTAACTACTGCTCTGGTGGGTGACTCAAGAATGGTTCTGTGATCCAAAATGCTGATTTCTCTCTGAAGAGGTGACAAAACAGGAAGTTAGAAAGGAGGGAGATATTTAGCTCCCTGAAGAAGTGGTGGCAATGGCATGGACTTTGGCATCAAGAGATCTGAATTCAGATCCTGATTCTACCACTTAATAGCTAAGGGACTTTGAATAAAATTTACTCTTGCTGAGTCCGGCCGTCTCTTCTTTTCAAATGATGGTAAGAATAGCTATTGTCTCACAGTGTTTCTGCTTCATATGCAATGTCTCATGTATGAGAAATAAGGCCATGCATATAAAAATGTTTTACAAACTATTAATCACTATGCAAGGATTGGCTATTGTTATTGTTTAGTGGGACTTTCAGGCTCTACAGGTTGTCTTGACCTCAAACAAATGCCACTTAGTCATTTGTACAAGATTTTGACTTTGAAGTGTTAAATTCTGTTTGGTGAATTTCTTCCCAGCCTGTGACTTTCTTTGCTTTGAGCTTTGATAGCTGTCTAGCACATTCACTTTTATATTCCGATGATACTTTTCTTCAAGAAACTCGAGATGCTTTGTAGACGATTATCTCATTCATTCTTGCAATTTGAAAAGAAAGAATAAAATTATTTTGAGTCTAGCAAAATGGAGAAAAGCAGGATCACAAAACCCGAGCTGGCTGGGCACAGTGGCTCACACCTGTAATCTCAGCACTTTGGCAGGACAAAGCAGGAGAACTGCTTGTGCTCAAGAGTTCAAGACCAGCCTGGGCAACATAGTGAGACTCCACCTCTACAAAAAAATTTTAAGATAGCCAAGTATGGTGGCATGTGTCTATAGTCCTAGCTACTTGGGAGGCTGAAGCAGGAGGATCACTTGAACCTAGAAGTTCAAAATTACAGTGAGCTATGATCATGCCACTGACTTC
Source organism: Pongo pygmaeus (assembly GCF_028885625.2). Taxonomy (NCBI): domain Eukaryota; kingdom Metazoa; phylum Chordata; class Mammalia; order Primates; family Hominidae; genus Pongo; species Pongo pygmaeus. Next base: position 81,097,940 of record NC_072373.2, on the reverse strand, counting down.
AGCCTGGGTAACAGAGTAAGAGCATCTCAAAGCAAAAAAAAAAAAAAAAAAAAAAGAATCACAGGCTAATTTCTCATCTATGCGTTGACTCCCATTTCCATGGAAGGAGGGCTTTGCACCCTCTATCTGGCCTGTGCCCATCTCTACCAGGTATATCAGGGTTTTATCCAAGACATGAGGGAAGGAGAGAAGGGCTTTTACAGAATCTTGTGATAGAACAGGGAACTTTAAACCACAGTAGAGAGGAAATGTGGTGGTTCAACTCTTGCTGATTATGATTGTTAAACAAAAATTATAAAAAGCCACTGTTTTGGGCTAAGGTGATTTTTAAACAAAAATTATAGGAAGCCACTGTTGGCCGGGTGTGATGGCTCACACCTGTAATCCCAGCACTTTGGGAGGCCAAAGTGGGCGGATTATGAGGTCAGGAGATTGAGACCATTCTGGCCAACATGATGAAACCCCGTCTCTACCAAAAACACAAAAATTAGCTGGGCATAGCGGCGCATGCCTGTAATCTCAGCTACTCGGGAGGCTGAGGCAGGAGAATTGCTTGAACCCGGGAGGTGGAGTTTGCAGTGAGCCAAGACTGTGCCACTGTACTCCAGCCTGGCGACAGAGCTAGACTCCGTCTCCGTTTTGGGCTAAACTTCTGTACTAGGCCCTAACAGACCATACTAAAAATCAAAATGGAGTCACCCATGCTAAAGTTCCATGTCACCAAACTGAAACTAAGTTGTTCTCTGAGCTTCTGAGAAATCAGGAGGGAAAGATAACAGCCCATTTTCCAAACAGTCATGATAATGAATTACCTGTTTTAATCCTTTCAACAAAAAGTAACCAGAATAACCTGGCATTAACCAATCAGTTATCTTTCTATTGTTCTGTCTCCCTGTTCCTGCCTTAGTAAGAAATGACCAATCTGCTTTTAAATCTTTGTTTCTGCTTTCTTCAGCCCTTTCTGTCTATAAAACCAACCCCTTCTGTTCAACTCACTGGGACACTTACTCTATTTTATGGAATGAAGTGTTACCCAATTCAATTGAGATCTTGAAACAAAATTTGTTTGATTTCTCTTTTGATATGCCTTTTCAATGGGTACTGGGGGACAGGAAGGCATTTTGGAAACGTGAATGCTTTGCACTTTCTAAGTTGCTGTCTGAGACCCAGAAACAGATTGGTGGGGAAGTGGTTCAGCAAAAATTGGCCTAAGCGTGAGTTTCTCTAAAAATGGAACTTCAGGAAAGCCCAAAATTCAGAAAGGGCAGGACTCATGAGGAAGCCATTGCTTCCCGTAAATGCTGGATTGTGTTTTTCCATAAACATTTACTTGTGTTCTTTTCTGATTTTTTATTTTTTTTTACCTTGGCTCTCATCCACCAAATGGATAGAAGTACAGGCTTCATCAAGGGCCCAGCGGCCAGAGGAACAATAGTGATTCTATCCATGTCAATGTCCATGCCCTTGGATGTCACTTAACCTTTCTCTGGCTATTCTTCCCGGTCTTTGAAATGGACACAACATTACTTGGCCTTCTGTAAATCATGGTATTAATATGAGAACAGAGCAAAATTGTATGTAATCCATATGTAAGCTGGATTCACACTATTCTTAAACTATCAAATGAAATTGTCTCAAAATCCCTATTACATGTGTTGAGAAACTTGGTCTTCCTTAGGATTTTTATATTTCTTAGAGAAATTTTTCCTAGTCAACCTGGCTCTGAATTTCTATCTCTGCCAAACTACTTCATTTTATAGATCACCTGGCCACCCATACATGTCACTTTTCTGTACTAGTTTATAACTTTGTGAGACAGCATCCCAATTACTTCCAGAAAACTGCCAACCCAAGTATATGCTTGTATAAGACTTTCATTGAAGGTTTAAAAAATGGAAGGTTTTAATATGGCAGCTTTGCAGAAAATAAAAAAGAAGAAGTACGCATGAGGGTACTTAAGTCCTCAGGCCAATCCTCCTCCAGAAATTTCTCACTGGTCTCCACAGCCAGGTTTCTCAGCCTCTATCTTATCTTCTCCACAGATTTCTGTTAACTTCTTATGCATAGGTGTTTAGCTATCAGTGTTGACCTCTGGACCTCATCTTCCTCCCCAGTATGGTCTATAAGGTCATTTTGCAAGACAAAAGGCTATGGCCTCCAGAGAAATGTTATACTGCTAAGGCAGGAGGCAAGGGCAGCTATCACCGGTTATCTTTTCTAATAAAACTTTTTATATTCTTTGCACCATATTTGAAAACTCTGTATTCTTAGCAAGAAAGTGTTCTTCATTGAGTTATTGTTAGAGTGAAATCTGACATCCAACACATGCTTTTGTGAAAATGTTATCAGTTGCTATTCTACACATCTAAACTTCATTAATAACTGATTTTTGAAAGAATAATAGCAAAATATTATGAAATTCTGAAGCCCCTCATTTTGACAGGTTCATTGGAGCCCATTGTAGTACATGTCAATGGGAACAAGGTGTGAAATGGACCTTCAGGGAGAGGTAAGGCAATAGTTTTCTAACATTCTTCTTTTTTTTTCTTGCAATCTATTCTCCACAGGACAGATGAAGTAACCTTTGATAAATGCAAATCAGGCCATGTCATTCCTTTGCTTGAAACCCTTTGGTGGTTCCTCATGTATTTATGGGCCAGTCTTCCTTCTTGTTCAGGTAGGATGGATTCTCGGTTCCTCCGACACACCAAGATCTTTCCCACACCAGCACCTTTGCCACCACCCGTCCCCGTCTCCATTGCCTGGAACAAAATTGCCCCTGCTCTGAACATAGCAGAATTTCCCTTGCTCTTGGCATATCTGGATCCTTCTCACCCTTTTGACCTCAGTGTAAGTATAAGCATCGCTTCCAGCTGAAGACGTTCTCTTACAGGCTCTATCCACACACATGCTCCTAGCATTCTTCATCTCCTCCTCCTTTTCCCCCTTTGTATCACTTACCACAATCTGTGATTATTTTATTATTTGCTTGCTTGCCTCTTTTCTGTCTACTCCACTAGATCATGAGTCTGCAAACTTTTTCTTTAAAGAGCCAGATAGTAAATATTTTAGGTTTATGCCATACGGTTTCTGTTGCAACTACTCAACTCTGCCACTGCAGCATAAAATCAACTGTAGACAATACATAAACAAATTAGTGTGGCTGTGTTCCAATAAAACTTTATTAATGGACACTAAAATTTGAGTTTCATACACTTTGCATGTGTCATAAAATATTATTATTCTTTCAATTTTTTATTATGTTTTAAAATTTAAAAACCAATTTTATCTTGCAGGTCGTGCAAAAACAGATGGCAGACTAAATTTGGCCCATGGGCTATAGTTTAATTACCCTTGCAATAGATTGTAAGCTCCAGAAGGACAGGCATGAAATCTTTTGATTAACCACTGAGTCTCTAATATCCAGCACAATATTTGGCACAAAATATTTTTTGGTACTCAAAAAATATGTATTAAAGGAATAGGGCAATGATACCAAATTCAAAACAAAAGACTGATAGGAAGTATGAACTGGTAGAAAGGCCAAAGGAAAAACAAAGATAATAGTAAAAATGTGATCACAGAAAACCTTCTAGGCAAAAATTGAATATAGGCCTCTAAATGTCCTGTCCAAAACCCACGCCCAAATAAATATGTGCTCTCCCTAGGTAGCTTGCCATCCTCTGTAATACTGTGACAGTCCAGTAGACTCAAAGGAGAGGTCAGCATATATTAGTCCCTATGAGGTTTAAACATATATGATGGAATGTGGTGGATTTCATTATTTTTATGCTTTTGAGACTGGAAAATATTTGGTTTGTTAGTGATGGAGGCAGCTGTTGTTATATATAATCCAGTGGGTCCTTTAAGATTTGGGTAGTCCAGGTTATATAAGAAAAAATTTTAAAGTGTAGCTATTAAATGACAATCATCTAAGTTGGTTTAAGAAGTTAACGATTCAAAATGTGAATAATTTAAGATCTGTTTTCCAAAATAACTGTACAAATTTTAATTTAAGCAGCAGTGAGAATAGTGATATCAGTGTCACCTGCAGAATTTGTGTTTGTGTGGGTGCGTGTTGCATCCTAATAGACCAAAAAAAAAAAAAAACTTCTGCAACTTTGTTCTGAAGTTGACTTTTTATTCAAATTTTTATCATTTTTTTTGTTCGTCGTGTCCTTGGCCCCTCCATCTCTTGAGGGTTTTTTTTTTCATTAATTTGTATGAGGCTGTAATATTTTTAATATTTAGGAAGAACTTCTACTTTCCTGACCTAATGTTTTGATGAAGGGAATTCTCTTAGAGAAAAGATTCTTCATCTGAAGTCTATTGGGCATTGAGTCTGGGGATAAAAATGGCAGGAGCAAGTGTCTTTGAACTTTAATAGGAAAATTTATACCTTTATTTCTACTAACTGTATTAGTCTATTCTTATGTTGCTATAAAGAACTATCTGAGACTTGGTAATTTATAAGACAAGAGGTTTAACGGACTTAGGTTTAATTCCGTAGGCTCTACAGGAAGCGTGGCTGGAGAGGTCTCAGGAAACTTACAATCATAGCAGAAGGCAAAGAAGGAGGTATGTCTTACATGGCAAGTGCAGGAGGAAGAGAGAGAGAGTAAAGGGGGAAGTGCTACACACTTTCAAACAACAAAATCTCATGAGAACTCACTATCATAAGTACAGCAAGGGGGAAATCTGCCCCCATAATCCAACTACCTCCCACCAGGTCCCTTCCCCAACATTGAAGATTACAATTCAGTGTTAGATTTGAGTAGGGACACAGAGCCAAACCATATCGCTAACCTTTACCTGAAGTTAGGATTTCTCCAACTCTAATGTAGGTAACTAACCACATCGATTTAGCAGTACCTGTAACTCTGCCATCAAGAGAAACCATAGATATTTTTATATCACATTACATATATTGAAATATGTTATGCTACCCAAAATTTCAAAATTATAGTAATTATTGAATCTGCCACTAGAGAATGATGACCTAATTAATTTAATGGGCTAATTAAGAACGATATATTTTACTAAACCACAAAAAATTTTGAATTTCAGTGCACTTGGCTTCCTTTGCAATTCTATGTATTTTATTGACTGAATTTACAAATGTAATTTTGAGAAGGGGATCCATAGGCTTCACCAAACTGCCAGTATGGTCCATGGCACCAAAAAGTTAAGAATTCCTGCCCTGGAATAACACTCATGGCTTCTTTCCACCCCTTCTCTTGATCTTTTTTTTTTTTTTGTGGGAAAAGAACAAACTCATCTAATTCATAAGGAGTTAGAGAAGAAGAAGCAGAGAGCTTTGTACTCATCAGAATCAGAAACACAGAAGAGGCATAAACGCAGGCTAAGATGTGTAGGCAGGATCTGGCATTGCTCTGAGCATGCCTTTTACCAAGGAGTCTGTACTAGCTTTGGCCTTCCATCACACTGCCACCACAGAACTCATATTAGAGGACACACAGAAGAGGTATCACTGATATCACTTCATGCTGCACTGACTCTACCTGTGAGGAGCTTGGTATAATGGCCAGTTTTTCCCTCATCCATCTGTCCAATATCTGAAAAGAAGCTTCAGCCAGGTCTCCTCTGCCTCCCCAGGAACACAACCCACAATTCCAATGCCCTACCTCTCCCTGAAGGTGCAGGCTTGCTCAGAGTCACACACAGGGCCCCATAATTAAGGTCTCTGCCTTCAAGTGACACACACACTGAGAGACCAAAATTCCTGCTGTCACAGCCTCCATTTGAGTCCCAGCTCAGACTTCCCACTGCCTTCTTCTGCTTGTATCTGCCACCTCCTGGTCTGCTTTTCTCTGGGCAAAGGACCATCGCTTTCGTTGTAACTGATTCTGGGTTCTGGGTTCTGGGTTCATCAAATGACCTCCATTCACCACAGTTAGCCCCCTTTCATCTGCTTCTTGTTTTTTATGTTTGCATTTTATTTCCATCACCCGATTTTATTTTTTACAAGTTCTTCACTGTGGATCTTTCTAAGCTGAGAATAACCTGAGTCTTGTCAGCCCCAGCATGTTCCCGAAAATAAATTCAGGACGTTATTCCCTGACCTTTGTAAGAAGGACCCCAGAGGAGTGCAAATGTTACCCTCTTTCGATTTCTCCAGATGCTTAGCAGATGGACCCCACCTGGAGGTTGGAAGTAGGGAAAACCTTTCTAAAAGCTTCTCTTAATTGAACCAGGTCTTGTCTGGAACTTTGAGAGTATTCTTGCATCTGCTGTAAATATTGTGGGCAAAGATACTGAAGCCAAACTCTTTTCCCACTCACTTTTTCCCTAAGTGCTTGACACCTGGCACCTACTCTAGACTGTTTGCATGCCTCTCCCATCCTTGCAAGGGGACACTTACAGATAACAACGTAGACTATGGCCAGTGGTGCATGCAACCGGAGTTATTTGAGATTCCCCTGCCACAGCACTCCCATCAAGTCTCAAAAATGAACACAATGCTGTGCCAACCTCTCGCATCATCTGGGGAATCTCCTGGCTTTGACACCCAGACCCAACCCCTCACACACAGTTTTCCTCAATCTCTGCTAGTGATGGTTGAGCCCCAGATGCTACCATTGATCACTTCCCCATTCATCCACTCTCCAACTCTGGGCAGCCTCATTCGTTCCAGTTCACCTCAGTTAAGAGAGAACAACAAACACCACATTGACAGAATGAAGGATAAAAATCATATGATTATCCCAACAGATGCAGAAAAATAATTTGACAAAATTCAACATACTTTCATTATAAACATTCTCAATAAAGTAGGTATAGAAGGAATGTACTTCAACAGAATAAAGGTCATATATCATAAGCCCACAGCCAATATCATACTTAGCAAACAAAAGCTGAAAGCTTTTCTTCTAAGCTCAGGGGACAAGAGCACCTACTTTCACCACTTCTATTTAATAGTACTAGAAGTCCTAGCCAGAGCAATTAGACAACGGAAGGAAATAAAAGGCCTCCAAATTCTAAAGGAAAATGTAAGATTGTCTGTTTGCAGATGACACAATCTTATACATAGAAAACTCTAAAGACCCCATCAAAAAATTGTTAGAACTAATAAATAAATTCAATATAGTTGCAGGATATAAAATCAACATACAAAAATCAGTTGTGTTTCTATATGCTAAAGACAAACTATCTGAAAAGTAATAAAGAATCCCATCTTAAAATATAGAAAAGTAAAGAACAATCTCATTTAAAAATACAGGAAAATTAAGAAAACAATCCCATTTAAAATAGCATCCAAAACAATAAACTACTTAGGAATAAATTTAACCGAAGAGGTAAAAGACCTGTACGCTAAAAACTATTAATATAAGACATTGATGAAAGAAATTGAAGACACAAATAAATGGAAAGATATCCTATGGAAGAATTAATATTGTTAAAATATCCAAAGTGATCTGCAGATTTGATGCAATTCCTATCAAAATTCCAGTAACTGTTTTTTTTTTTTTTTTTTTAGAGACAGGATCTCACTCTGTCACCCAAGCTGGCGTGCAGTGGTGCAATCTCAGCTCACTGCGACCTCTGCCTCCTGGATTCAAGCAATTCTCCTGCCTGAACCTTCCAAGTAACTGGGACTACAGGCATGCACTACCACACCTGGCTATTTTTTGTATTTTTAGTAGAGACCGGGTTTCACCATGTTGGCCAGGCTGGTCTTGAACTCATGGTCTCAAGTGATCCACCTGCCTCAGCCTCCCAAAGTGCTGGGATTACAGGCATGAGCCACTGCATCTCACCACCAATAACATTTTTAACAAAAGTTTTCAAAAATTCTAAAATTTGTATAGAATCACAAAAGGCCCTGAATAGCTGAAGCAATCTTGAGAAAAAAAAAACACTGAAGGTATACACTTATTTCAAAATATATTACAAAGCTGTAGTACTCAAAACAGCATGATAAGGGCATAAAAACAGACATATAGATCAATGAAACAAAATAGAGAGCCCAGAAATAAATCCTCACATATATGGTCAAGTAATATTTGACAAATGTGCTAAGAATACACAAGCGGGAAAAGACAGTCTCTTCAATAAATGGTGTTTGGAAAATAGGACATCTACATGCAAATGAATAAAATTGGACCCCTATCTTACATCACACACTAAAATTAACTCAAAATCAATTAAAGACTTAAATATAACACCTGAAACCATAAAACACCTAGAAGAAAACAAGGAAAAATCTCCTTGACATTTGTCTTGACAATTTTTTTTAGATATGACACCAAAATCATAAGCCCCAACTGCAAAAATAAACAAGTGGGACTGTATCAAGCTAGAAAGTTTAATACAGCAAAGGAAACAATCACCAAAATGAAAGGTAACCTCAAGATTGGGAGAAAATATTTACAAACCATATGCCTGATAAGGGGTTAATATCCAAAATAAATGAGGAACTCATGCAACTCAGCAAAAACAAAACAAAACAAAAACAAACACAAATATTCCAATTAAAAACTAGGCAAAGAAACTGAATAGAAATTTCACTAAAGAAGACATAGAAATGGTGAACAGGTATATGAAAATATGCTTAACATCACCAATCATCAGAGAGAAATGCAAATCAAAACTTCAATGAGATATCACTTCACACCTATTAGAATGGCTATTATCAAAATGACAAGAGATAACAAGTGTTGGTGAGGAAGTGGAGAAAAGGGAACCCTTGTGTGCCATTGGTGGGAATGTAAATTGGTACACTGATTATGAAAAAACAGGATTAAGGTTCCTCAAAATATTAGAAATAGAACTATCATATGATCCAACAATCTCACTTCTGGGTGTATATCAGAAGGAAACAAAGTCAGTATCTCAAAGATATATCTGCATTCCATGTTCATTGCAGCATTATTTGCAATAGTCAAGACATGGAAACAACCTAAGTATCTCTCAACAGATGAATGGATGTGTTAACTAACCTGATTGTGGTCATCATTTTGCAATGTATATGTATATCAGATCATCACATTGTACTCCTTAAAAATATACAATTTTTTTTGTCAGTTTACCTCAATAAAGCTGGAGAAAAAAGACCAGCCAAAGGAAACTCCCCTTGATCCAAGCTGCAGCTTGAGAAAGCACCTTGTCCCTGCCGTAGCAGCATGTGCCAGATGAACAGTCTTGGAGCAGAGTTTTGGGGTGTAGCATCTTTTCCTCCAGGAGCCCTTTTCCTCCACAGCACTGCCATCTCTGAATGCTTAGTGCCTAGCACTGCCCTGGAACTCAGAAGACTCAAAAGAAGGAACAGGGAATATACCTAGACTTTAACCTTGTTGATACTATAGTACCTGTCCTGAGTAGTACATTGTAGAGGCCAGCCTGACTAACTGGAAGTCAAAGGAGAAATACCAAGAAGAGGAATGGCCTAGAAAGCCTGTTATATGAGAAACTGTTGAAGTCTAATTTAGCATGGAATGGCCCAATTTGAGAAAAAAGAATATTAAATGGGACATGACAGTTGTTTTCAAGTACTTCAGGATGGCCATATGGAGGACAATCAGACTTATTTTGGATAATTCCAAGTGTGTGTGCAGCAGAGAGAAATAGGACCAATAAGTAAAAGTTATAGGGAGATAATAATCAGCTTAATATAGAAGAATTTTTCATTGAAGATTGAGCGGTTCGAAATGGACCATGCTGGATTAAGAGGTAGTGAGTATCCCACCACTGGAGATGTTCAAATATACAATAAAACCTGCTCGACAGAGAATTTCTACATTGACTAGTATAATGGAGCAGATAATCTCTGAAGTTCCCATGAACTCTAATATTTTATGATCATCATATCAAGGAGGAGAGGAGAAAATGGAAAGTGACGTTCTATACCATTGTTACTTATTGAACTTCTACTGTGTACTATGATACTGTAGTTTTTAGGCCGGGTGCTGTGCAAAGTTTTGGAGCTGCCAAGAAGGGTATGATAAGATGTCCTGACTCACTGACTCATCCATTCATGTAATAGATGTAATTGTATATGAAAAGCAGATAGCAAAGTAGACAGCATAATTATTTCTACCTGAGTAGGTTGGTGAGGACTTTAAAGTTAACACCAAGGTAGGCTTTCTAGAAAAACAAGTCTTTGCCAGGAAGCCATTCTAGACAGAGGGGTTTCCCAAGCAAGGCACCAGAAGAGACAAGAAAGGTCTTATTTCATGTGCAGGCGTGTCCTCCTACACATACAGAAAATGCCAGTGTGACAAATACACACTCATCACTGGCAAACTAGGTCAAGCAGCAAATGAGACTCAAGCAGCAAAAATACGCAATGGCAGCGTGAGGAGAGATGACACAGTAAATAGTAAAGAGGAGGGTTTCTCACGTGGGGCCCACCAAAGGGAGCCTAGGACTTCTGGGAACACTCTCACCTCTTGTCTCCTTCAGCAGCCCCTGTTCCAAGTTCTTTCAGGACTGAGTCTTCATTCTTCTCTAATATTACCCCAGCTCTCCTTGATAAGACTTGATGAGAGCAGAAACCTTTAACTTTTTTCATGTGAATCACCATATAGCAGACTAGGGGAGAAGAGGGAAGTAGGGAGGGGACATCTAAACAGGGACTCTATGCTAGAAGCAGCACTTAGAATATTCCACATGCTATCACAGGCCAATACACGGAAGGTCAGGCAGGCTTTCACTGCCTCTCTTTGAATTTGTTCAATGATTTTTTTGTTTTTCTTATTTGGTTTTTACTCTATTTGCTCCTTACTGAGGACTCTAAGTGAACCCTGTCTTTTCTATCCAACCTCACATATAATTATTGAGTACTTATTCTGCACATTTTTCTACAAAACTTTATCTGTACTTCTCCCCTGTCACTTATTTATTCATCCCACAAATAATCATTGAGCACATAAAATGCACCAATCACTGTTTAAGATTTTTTATTATTATTATACTTTAAGCTCTGGGATACATGTGCAGAATATGCAGGTTTGTTACATAGGTATACACGTGCCATGCTGGTTTGCTGCACCCATCGACCCATCATCTACATTAGGTATTTCTCCTAATGCTATCCCTCCCTTAGCCCCCCAGCCCCCAATGGGCCCCAGTGCATGATGTTCCCTTCCCTGTGTCCCTGTGTTCTTATTGTTCAACTCCCACATATGAGTGAGTACATGCGGTGTTTGGTTTTTCTGTTCCTGTGTTAGTTTGCTGAGAATGATGGTTTCCAGCTTCACCCATGTCCCTGCAAAGGACATTAACTCATCCTTTTTATGGCTGCATAATATTCCATGGTGCATATGTGCCACATTTTCTTTATCCAGTCTATCATTGATGGGCAATTGGGTTGGTTCCAAGTCTTTGCTATTATGAATAGTGCTGCTATAAACATACGTGTGTATGTGTCTTTATAGCAGAATGATTTATAATCCTTTGGGTATGTACCCAGTAATGGGATTGCTGGGTCAAATGATATTCCTATTTCTAGATCCTTGAGGAATTGCCACACTGTCTTCCACAATGGTTGAACTAATTACACTCCCACCAACAGTATAAAAGTGTTCCTATTTCTCCACATCCTCTCCAGCATCTGCTGTTTCCTGACTTTTTAATGATTGCCATTCTAACTGGCATGAGATGATATCTCATTGTGGTTTTGATTTGCATTTCTTTCATGACCAGTGATGATGAGCTTTTTTTCATATGTTTGTTGGCTGCGTAAATGCCTTCTTTTGAGAAGTGTCTGTTCATATCCTTCACCCACTTTTTGATGGGGTTGTTTTTTTCTTGTAAATTTGTTTAACTTCCTTGTAGATTCTGGATATTAGCCCTTTGTCAGATGGATAGATTTCAAAAATTTTCTCTCATTCTGTAGGTTGCCCATTCACTCTGATGATAGTTTCTTTTGCTGTGCAGAAGCTCTTTAGCTTAATTAGATCCCATTTGTCCATTTTGGCTTTTGTTGCCATTGCTTTCAGTGTTTTAGTCATGAAGTCTTTGCCCATGCCTGTGTCCTGAATGGTATTGCCTAGGTTTTCTTCTGGAGTTTTTATGGTTTTAGGTCTTCTGTTTAAATCTTTAATCCATCTTGAGTTAATTTTTGTATAAGGTGTAATGAAGGGGTCTAGTTTCAGTTTTCTGCATATGGCTAGCCAGTTTTCCCAACACCGTTTATTAAATAGGGAATCCTTTTGCCATTGCTTGTTTTTGTCAGGTTTGTCAAAGATCAGGTGGTTGTAGATGTGTGGCGTTATTTCTGAGGCCTCTATTCTGTTCCATTGGTCTATATCTCTGTTTTGGTGCCAGTACCATGCTGTTTTGGTTACTGTAGCCTTGTAGTGTAGTTTGAAGTCAGGTAGTGTGATGCCTCCAGCTTTGTTCTTTTTGCTTAGGATTGTCTTGGCTATATGGGCTTTCTTTCTGTTCCATATGAAATTTAAAGTAGTTTTTTCTAATTCTGTGAAGAAGTCAATGGTAGCTTGATGGGGATAGCATTGAATCTATAAATTACTTTGGGTAGTATGGCCATTTTCACACTATTGATTCTTCTTATCCATGACCATGGAATGTTTTTCCATCTGTTTTGTCCTCTCTGATTTCCTTGAGCAGTGGTTTGTAGTTCTCCTTGAAGAGGTCCTTCACTTCCCTTGTAAGTTGTATTCCTAGGTATTTTATTCTCTTTGTAGCAATTGTGAATGGGAGTTCATTCATGATTTGGCTGTCTATTATTGGTGTATAGGAATGCTTTTGATATTTGCACATTGATTTTATATCCTGAGACTGCTGAAGCTGCTTATCAGCTTAAAGAGATTTTGGGCTGAGAAAATGGGGTTTTCTAAATATGCAATCATGTCATCTGCAAACAGAGACAATTTGACTTCCTCTCTTCCTATTTGAATACCCTTTATTTCTTGCTCTTGCCTGATTGCCCTGGCCAGAACTTCCAATACCATGTTGAATAGAAGTGATTAGAGAGGGCATCCTTGTCCTATGCCAGTTTTCAAAGGGAAGGCTTCCAGCTTTTGCCCATTCAGTATGATATTGGCTGTGGGTTTGTAATAAATAGCTTTTATTATTTTGAGATACGTTCCATTAATACCAGTTATTGAGAGTTTTTCACTTGAAGGGTTTGGATTACATTTACTGATTTGCCTATGTTGGACCAGCCTTGCATCCCAGGGATGAAGCCAACTTGATCGAGTTGGATAAGCTTTTTGATATGCTGTTGGATTCGGTTTGCCAGTATTTTATTGAGGATTTTCACATTGACGTTCATCAGGAAAATTGGCCTGAACTTTTCTTTTTTTGTTGTGTCTCTGCCAAGTTTTGGTATCAGGATGATGCTGGTTTCATAAAATGAGTTAGGGAGGAGTCCCTCTTTTTCTGTTGTTTGGAATAGTTTCAGAAGGAATGGTACCAGCTCCTCTTTGTACCACTGGTAGAATTCCACTGTGAATCCATCTGGTCCTGGGCTTTTTCTGGTTGGTAGGCTATTAATTACTGCCTCAATTTCAGAACTTGTTATTGGTCTATTCAGGGATTTGACTTCTTCCTGGTTTAGTTTTGGAACAGTGTATGTGTCCAGGAATTTATCCATTTCTTCTAGATTTTCTAGTTTATTTGCGTAGAGATGTTTATATTATTCTCTGATGGTAGTTTGTATTTCTTTGGGATCAGTGGTGATATCATCTTTATCATTTTTTTATTGTGTCTATTTGATTCTTCTCTCTTTTCTTCTTTATTAGTCTGGATAGCAGTCTATTTTGTTAATCTTTCCAAAAAACCAGATCCTGGATTCATTAATTTTTTGAAGGGTTTTTCATGTCTCTATCTCCTTCACAGTTCTGCTCTGATCTTAGTTTTTTTTTTTTTTTTTTTTTGTCTTCTGCTAGCTTTTGAAGTTGTTTGCTCTTACTTCTCTAGGTCTTGTAATTGTAATGTTAGGGTGTCAATTTTAGATCTTTCCGGCTTTCTCCTGTGGGCATTTAGTGCTATAAATTTTTCTCTAAACACTGCTTTAGCTGTGTCCCAGAGATTCTCATACATTGTGTCTTTGTTCTCACTGGTTTCAAATAACTTATTTATTTCTGCCTTAATTTCATTATTTACCCAGTAGTCATTCAGGAGCAGGTTGTTCAGTTTCCATGTAGTTGTGTGGTTTTAAGTGAGTTTCTTAATCCTGAGTTCTAATTTGATTGCACTGTGGTCTGAGAGACTGTTTGTTATGATTTCTGTTCTTTTGCATTTGCTGAGGAGTGTTTTACTTCCAATTACGTGGTCAATTTTAGAATAAGTGTGATGTGGTGCTACGAAGAATGTATATTCTGTTGATTTGGGGTGGAGAGTTCTGTAGATGTCTATTAGGTCCACTTGGTCCAGAGCTGAGTTCAAGTCCTGAATATCCTTGTTAATTTTCTGTCTCGTTGATCTGTCTAATATTGACAAAAGGGTGTTAAAGTCTACCACTATTATTGTTTGGGAGTCTAAGTCTCTTTGTAGGTCTCTATATTAGGATAGTTAGATCTTCTTGTTGAATTTATCCCTTTGCCATTATGTAGTGTCCTTCTTTGTCTTTTTTGATCTTTGTTGGCTTGAAGTCTGTTTTATCAGACACTAGGATTGCAACCCCTGGCTTTTGCTTTTTTTTTTTTTTTTTTTCTTTCCATTGTTTGGTAAATCTTCCTCCATCTCTTTATTTTGAGCACATGTGCATCTTTGCATGTGACATGGGACTCCTGAATACAGCACACTGATGGGTCTTGACTCTATCCAATTTGCCAGTCTGTGTCTTAATTGGGGCATTTAGCCCGTTTGCATTTAAGGTTAATATTGTTATGTGTGAATTTTATCCTGTCATTATGATGCTAGCTGCTTTTTTTGCTCATTAGTTGATGCAGTTTCTTCACAGTGTCGATTGTCTTGACAATTTGGTATGTTTTTGCAGTGGCTGGTACCAAGTTTTTTATTTCCTTATTTAGTGCTTCCTTCAGGAGCTCTTGTAAGGCAGGCCTGGTGGAGAGAAAATCTCTCCACATTGCTTGCCTGTAAAGAATTTTATTTCTCCTTCGCTTATGAAGCTTAGTTTGGCTGGATATGAAATTCTGGGTTGAAAATACTTTAAGAATGTTGAATATTGGCCCCCACTCTCTTTTAACTTATAGGGTTTCTGCAGAGAGATCCACTCTTAGTCCGATGGGCTTCCCTTTGTGGGTAACTCGACCTTTCTCTCTGGCTGCCCTTAACATTTTTTTCTTCATTTCAGCCTTGGCGAATCTGAAGATTATGTGTCTTGGGGTTGAACTTCTTGAGCAATGTCTTTGTGGTGTTCTCTGTATTTCCTGCATTTGAATGTTGGCCTGTCTTGCTAGGTTGGGGAAGTTCTGGATAATATCCTGAAGAGTGTTTTCCAACTTGGTTCCATTTTCCCCATCATTTTCAGGTACACCAATCAAACATAGGTTTGGTCTTTTCACATGCTCCCATATTTCTTGGAGGCTTTGTTCATTCCTTTTCATTCTTTTTTCTCTAATCTTGTCTTCACGCTTTATTTCATTAAGTTGATCTCAATCTCTGATATCCTTTCTTCCGCTTGATCGATTTGGCTACTGATAGTTGTGTATGCTTCACAAAGTTCTCGTGCTGTGTTTTTCAGCTCCATCAGGTCATTTATGTTCTTCTCTAAACTGGTTATTCCAGCCAGCAATTCCTCTAACCTTTTTTCAAGGTTCTTAGCTTCCTTGAATTGGGTTAGAACATGCTTCTTTAGCTGTGGAGTTTGTTATTACCCACCTTCTGAAGCCTACTTCTGTCAATTCATCAAACTTATTCTCAGTCCAGTTTTGTTCCCTTGCTGGCGAGGAGTTATGATCCTTTGGAGGAGAAGAGGCATTCTGGTTTTTCGAATTGTCAGCGCTGGCTTTTCCTCATCTTCATGGATTTATCTAGCTTTGGTCATTTATGCTGGTGACTTTTGGATGGGGTTTTTGTGTGAACATCCTTTTTGTTGATGTTGATGCTATTCCTTTCTGTTTGTTAGTTTTCCTTCTAACAGGCCCCTCTGCTGCAGGTCTGCTGGAGTTTGCAGGAGGTCCACTCCAGACCCTGTTTGCTTGGGTATCACCAGCAGAGGCTGCAGAACAGCAAATATTGCTGCCTGTTCCTTCCTCTAGAAGCTTCATCTCAGAGGGGCGCCCGCCAGATGCCAGCCAGAGCTCTCCTGTATGAGGTGTCTGTCAACCCCTGCTGGGAGCTGTCTCCCAGTCAGGAGGCATGGGGGTCAGGGACCCACTTGAGGAGGCAGTCTGTGCCTTAGCAGAGCTTGAGCACTGTGCTGGGAGATTTGCTGCTGTGTTCAGAGCCAGCAGGCAGGAACGTTTAATTCTGCTGAAGCTGCACCCACAGCTGCCCCTTCCCCCACGTGCTCTATCCCAGGGAGATGGGAGTTTTATCTATAAGCGCCTAACTGGGGCTGCTGGCTTTCTTTCAGAGATGCACTGCCCAGAGAGGAGGAATATAGAGAGGCAGTCTCGCCACAGTGACTTTAGAGCTGTGGTGGGCTCCGCCCAGTTTGAAATTCCCAGAGGCTTTGTTTACACTGTGAGGGGAAAACTGCCTACTCAAGCCTCAGTAATGGCAAACGCCCCTCCCCGCACCAAGCTCCAGCATCTCAGGTCGACTTCAGACTGCTGTGCTGGCAATGAGAATTTCAAGCCAGTGGATCTTAGCTTGCTGGGCTCCGTGGGGGTGGGATCCACTGAGCTAGACCACTTGGCTCCCTGGCTTCAGCCCGCTTTCCAGGGGAGTGAATGGTTCTATCTCACATTCTAAGCATGACCAGTGTATGAAAAAAAAAAACTCCTGCAGCTAGCACAGTGTCTGCCCAAACAGCCGCCCAGTTTTGCGCTTGAAACCCATGGCGCTGGTTGTGTAGGCAACCAAGGGAATCTCCTGGTCTGCGGGTTGCGAAGACCATGGGAAAAGCATAGTATCTGGGCCAGAATGCACTGTTCCTCATGGCACAGTCCCTCACGGCTTCCCTTGGCTAGGGGAGGGAGTTGCCCCACCCCTTGCACTTCCCGGGTGAGGCAACACCCCACCCTGCTTTGGCTTGCCCTCCGTGGGCTTCACCCACTGTCTAACCAGTCCCATTGAGATGAACCAGGTACCTCAGTTGGAAATGCAGAAATCACCCGCCTTCTGCGTTGATCTCATTGGGAGCTGCAGACCAGAGCTGTTCCTATTCAGCTATCTTGCCAGCCACCCCCAAGTCTTCAAGAATTAATGACATAACAATGAGCAAAACACACAAAACTCTCACTTTTCTTGGGAACTTCTCTTCTATGTTCCCTCCCCCACTTTCCCTGGCCCCCAGCCTTGAGTGCAATACCGCACACACACAGAGAGTAAGAATCCTTCTTTAAAACAGCATTCTCTAAGCGGATCTGTTTCCTGATTTGCCCACTCTGGATAAAATCTTGACTATAATTCTCAGTTGGAGCCCAACAGACCCAGAAAGCTATTTATAATTACATCTGAAGAGTACTTTCACTGAGGACTTTATGGAAATAGCAACTGAGGGTGGTTGAACTTTTTAGTATCATATTGCAATTTATTGAAAATTAAAAATTTTAGACTGTTTCTGTAATTGCTATAATTTCTGATTTTGAGTGTCTTCATCAATTGATTTCTAAAGATACTTCTCTTCCCTCAACTCAAAGCCAGCCTCCACTTAATGGCCAGACAGAAATGGCTTTGGGTCGACTTTAGTTGGAACGTGACAGCTTCCTGCCTCTCTCTGGGACTCCGACTGCTCTCTTAACCTCTCTGTGTCTCAATTTCTCATCTGTAAAAGAATGTCATAATAGTGACTACATCATAGGATTATAGTGATGGTCAAATAAATTAAACTTGCAAAGTGCCTTCAAGAGAAATAAGTTTAATATTAGTGTTGACTAACGTTCACTGTTGCTATTGCCCTCTTATCTCTTTCCTATTCTATGGTTTTACTTTGTCAAATCAAAGAGACTTAACTATAGTAGATACCCACTAAATAACGTACAGAATGAATTAACAAATTGGTATATGAGACAGGAGCACTGCCATCAAGAAGTTCACAACCTGTAGGAGAGGCAGACAGATGCTCAGCCCATAAGGAGTCAATCTGTAAACCACACCACAATGACAGAAAATGCTTGGGCTGGGATTCATTCTTCTGGGAAAGATTACAGAAGCTACCACAGAGCAGTGACAGCCATTCAAAAATCTGTACTGTCTGACTCCCCGTTGGAGTCTGCCTCCCGGTAGACCGTATTTGTTCAATGTCTGTTCAGAAAAGATGATGACTCTTATGAGGGGAAAGGCAGAGATGGATTTATAGAGCCCAAGCCTCAAACCAGAAGATCCCAAACAATACTTTTCTTCTCTAAACTCTGCCACTAACCAAATTCGCCCCATCCCAAGAAGACCATCTGTTGTTACTGAAGCATGATTCACAAGAGTCACCCCTTCCCCAAGCCACATTCCAAAGTAACCCTTCAAACTATACTTTGCACTCTCTCTGATTAAATGCTGGTAAATACAACCCTCCTAGACTTGTTCCATACCCAGCTGTGTTTAAGGCTCCCTATCAGTTGGTGCCTCCCAGAGATCCCCCTCCCCTATGCATACCACTTAATCTCACTCTTGTGGAGAGGGATGCCCATGTCTAGGGACCATGTTGGGGGATAATTGATGACTATGGGCACTTCCTGGGTAAATACACAGTATATGACTGAGTGATGGAGCTTACAAATAAGATGAGGTTTTAGGAACTAGGAGAAAACACCACCTCTATCTCATGTAGAACAAAGTTATTTGTGATTTGGATTTAGTTCACAATCAACCAGCTATCAGAAGTAGATGGGGGTACAGTTAGAGAGTGAGGAAGAACAGTGGCTCCCAAACACTGGTCCATGCAACAGTCACCAATGGGCTGTAGAAGACTCACCTGGGAGCTTGTTACAAATGAAGATTTCTGGACCCTCCACTCCCAAAGATTCAGATTCAGAACATCTAGAAATCAGTATAATTAACAAGGCTCCAAAGAGATCTTTCCATGTAGTCAGATTTGGTGGCCACCAGGACAGAGACATCTGTACACAGACATCAAGGCAGCCCTGACCAAGGCAAATTCATCAGTCTTCTCTGGGCCTGGCCCTGGGATGGACAGTCTATAATTTTCCCTGGCCTTGGCAGCAAGCAGTGCATCAGTGACCAGGAGCAGGACCCTTTGTGCACTCATTTGAAGGCAAAGTATCACACCATTTGATTGTTTTCAGCAGCATTGCTCCTGAGAGCTAGGAGGCCGTGCCCAACCTTTTTTGATCTGACACTTAGATTTTTCACTGCTGCCTTTCACAGAGCTGAGCAAAAGTTGCAAAGGCATAAGGTAAATATGTCTTATTACAGGAGCAAATGTAGAAATGGTTTCTAGATAGAGTGTGAGGGGTATCCAGAGTTCAAAGAGCATTTGAAGGTCACAGCTTGAAAAAGCCTGTGATTCAAATCCCTCCTCCAAACGTTCTTCTGTGTTAAAACTTTTCGTCATCCTCCCTTCTTGTTCACTCTCAGGTGCTAAGATAAGAAAGCAGGCTGGCTAAAGATGAAGCATAGTGTGGGGAAATGCTATATTTGTGGATCCAGCTAGAGGGAAAATGTAGAGTCTCTCTACCTTTCTTTTTGACTTTGCCTTCCCTGCTTCCCTTTGTATGGCATGTTCTCACTAGGGGCCCAAAGTAATGAATGCATGGAAGGGTGCGCGGGCGGGAAAGCAGAGCAGTGTAATGGGAGAAAAAGGATATGAAGGCGAGAGGGACAGGTTGCAATTTTAAATAGAGTAGTCTTACTCATAATGTGACATTTTAGCAAAGACCCCAAACAAATCTTGCAGATCTCCAGAGAAAAAGTGTTCCAGGAAGAAGAAAGCACAAGTGCAGAGGCTCTGAGGAGGCAACTAAGGGGAACAAGGATTCCAGGATGGCTAGATTGTAGTAAGCCAGAGTGCTGATTATGACGAGCCTTGGGCATGCTCTAAGGACTCCAACTTCATTGGGACAGTTTTTGAAACAAATTTTAACATAATCATTCTATGCTTTAGTAGATCACTCTAGCTGCGGTAGTGAGAGAAGAGACTGAAGGGAGGCCTGAGTAGAAGCACGGCAAACAGTTGAGGGCCATTGAGACCATCCTAGTAAGACAGGATGGTAATTACACTGTGTGATGACATTGGCCATGGTGAGAAATTGCAGAATTTTGGATATATTTTGAAGTTACAGTCAACAAGCGTTACTGACAAATTGGCAGTGAGGTATCAGAAAAAAAAAAAAAAGAGTCAAGGATAAATTGTGGTCTCAGAAATGGCTGGAAGGATTTCCCATTATCTGAGATGGAAAAGACAGAAATAGGCAGATTTGAGGAGAAATATCAGGAATTCAGCTTTATATGTGTTAATCTTGAAATACCTATTAGTCATCCTAGTGGAGATGTTTAATCTGCCAACTGATGTGTAATGCACTCAGACTACTGCCTGAAAGGCAATATTTGCTATTACTATGAAGATTCAAAAATTCAAATTCTTTCATTTTTCTGTTCTGTTTTCCATACCTTGTGGATACCACCCAAGAAACATCACTTGAAAATATTTCCAATCCCCACTTCTTTCCCTTGGGGACTACATTAGTTCAAGTTCATGTCCTCTTAAATACTTGTCTCCTAATAGGTTTCCCTATCTGTCCCTCTTCCACCACCCTCTCACTTCTTTCAAGAACCTCAAAGCACTTCTCTCATCATTTATCCCTTTTGTTCATAAGCCTACAAAGTTACCTCATTTTGCTTAATAAATGCAGGGGACAATGTCTTCAAATAAGTATTCAAAATCCTCCACAACTGAGTGGTAACCTTCCTTGACATCCTAATTAACATTCCTACATACATGTAGAATCCAGTCCAAACCAACCTTCTCTGAGTTCCTTTCAACATGCTTGTATTGTCTACTGTGTGAGGAGAGTGCAATCTCTAGAGACTAGCCAAGCCTGTGGGCCTGTACAAATGGGAAGTTCATTCTCAAAACACAGCTGCCATTCTGTAGATTCTGCACTGTACCATCTCCCAGCACATGCCCTGGTCTTCAGGACCTTCTCCAGTTCACTCTTACTGATGAGACTTCCCTCATTCTCTTTCTTTCCCTCCTATGGCTCCACTTTCACTCCAGGTTCCCTCTCTACCATGCTGTAGACCTGGAAATACAACTTATGTCCCGTCTGTAAAGTTAACCACCAAAGAGTAGTTATGGAAGCCTTTGCCCTGTGCTGCCCATGCTGAGAACAGAGATGTGTATTTGAGTGCAGTTGGGGGTGAGTGAGTGTGGGATGGGGCAAGAAAAAGGGTGAGATATTGATCCTGTTGTTAAGAAACTTACAGTTTAGTTCAGAAAATCAGATTAGCATTGTAGTAAGTTTACACAGTAAAAATTGTATAAATTGAGTCTGATTTTGTGGTACATGTTTTACATGCTTTTATTGATTTATTCGTCAATAAATATTTACAGAATACCTCCTGTGTTTCAGAAACAAAAAGCCCTCCCCTCATGGGGCTTACATTCCAGTCAAGGGAGACAATAAGTAGACACAAAACAATATATAGCATGGCAGACTGTGCAAAGTGCTTAGAGAAAAATTAAGCAGGGAAAGGGATAGGGAATATGGTGGTGGCTCAATTTTAAATTGAATGGTCAGGACATGAGATTAATAAAGTCTTCACTGGGAAGAGAAAACTGGAGAAAATGAGCTGTGAAAGATGGAAAAGAAGAAGTGATTGGGACAGACATTACAAACCAAGCTAAGCTGGGCTGTCAGTTGCTTAGAAATGGCAGCACAAAGAAAGGTGAAGTGAAAAATTATTTTCAGACAGAGGTAATCACCAGGATATCACTATGGAAGATGGAAAATTGGAAGAAGCCACTCATTTAAGGGGAAAATGACAAATGTAACTGGGAATGATTGAGTTTTCAGGTGTTGGTGAATCTTCTAGAGATCAAATTGCCGAGTAGGAAAAAAGGAGACATGAGCTTGGGGCTCAGAGGAATTGCTCAGAACAACAGATACAGATGTAAGAGCTATCACGTGAAGATGATCAACAAAGCACTGAGATTCTTGAAACCAGGAATAAAAATGACAATATTTTGTAAAATCATCACAGACATTTGTTGGTAGTAGGAGAAAAAGCAACAAATAAAGTAAAACAGAAAAGTTCCCCTTCATGTTGTAGAAAAAGAAATAGGGTGAGGGAATGCTCTACCCACCTGAGGAACTACACTTTTCCCACAGATTTTTGCAACTGCCGATCAGAAGAGTCCTTCATGAGCCCACATCACAGGGCCTTGGGTCCCAAGAACAAAGCTGTGCAGAACCATGGCAGCCACTCAGGTCAGCAGCCACTCAGGCAGGCACTGAGCTGCAGGAGTTTTTGCATACTGTGGAGGCTTCCAGAACTCCAATGAGGCAGGAGATCCATCCATTCCCATGGAAAGGAGGCTGGAGCCAGGAAGCCAAGCGGCCTCATTCAGCAGGTCCCACTCCCACAGAACCTCACAAGCTAAGACCCACTGGCTTGAAATCCCCACTGGCCAGCACAGCAGCTTGGAGTCTGCCTAAGACGACAGAGTTCCCAGGAAGAGGGGTGACCACCATTACTTCAGCTCTAGTTGGCAGTTTTCCCCTGTCAGTGCTAGGGAGAGTAGGTGGTCTGAACTGGGCAGAATTCCCCACAGCATAGCACAGCAGCTGTGGCAGATTATGGCTAGACTGCTTCTTTAGGTGGGACCCAGATCTATCCCTCCTCATCAGGCAGGGTCTCCCTGCAGAAATTTCAGCAACTCCATCCAAGGGTTTACAGACAGAACTCTCATCTGCCTGGGACAGAGCACCCAGGAGGAGGGGCAGCTGTGGTCTCAGGTTCAGGGGACTTAATCTTTCCTGCCTGCTGGCTCTGAAGAATCTGAGCAATCTGAACAAGGGGGAATTCCCCTAGCACAGTGCACTTGCTCTGCTAAGGGGCAGCTAGACTGCTTCCTTAAGCGGGTCCCTGATCCTGTGCCTCCTGACTGGGTGAGACTTCCCAACAGGAGTTGCCAGACACCTCATACAGGAGAGTTCTGGATGGCATCAGGTCAGTGCCCGTCTGGGATGAAGCTTCCAGAGGAAGGAGCAGGCAGCAATCTCTGCTGTTCTGCAGCCTCCACTGTTGATAGCCAGGCAAAGAGGGTCTGGAGCGGACCCCCAGAAAACTGCAGCAGACCTGGAGAAGAGGGGCCTGACTGTCAGAAGAAAAACAAACAAACAGAAAGCAACAACAACATCAACAAAAAAGGACCCATAAAAACCCCATCCAAAGGTCAACAGCCTCAAAGATCAAAGGCAGATAAATCCAGGAAGTTGAGGAAAAACCAATGCAAAAATGCTGAAAATTCCAAAAGCCAGAATGCTTCTTCTCCTCCATTTGATTGCAACACCTCTCCAGCAAGGGCACAGAACTGGGCTGAAGCTGAGATGGATGAACTGACAGAAGTAGGCTTCAAAAAGTGGGTAATAACAAACTTCACTGAGCTAAAGAATTATGTTCTAACCCAAAGCAAAGAAGCGAAGAACCATTATAAAGACTACAGTACCTGTTAACTAGAATAACCAGTTTAGAGAGATATAAATGACTTGACGGAGCTGAAAAACATAGCACAAGAACTTCGTGATGCAAACACAAGTATCAATAGCTGAATTGAACAAGCAGAAGAAAGAATATCAAAGCTTGAAGACTATCTTGCTGAATTAAGTCAGGCAAACAAGATTACAGAAAAAAGAATGAAAAGGAATGAACAAAACCTCTGAGAACTATGGGACTATGTAAAAAGACCAAACCTATGACTGCTTGGAGTACCTGAAAGAGATGGGAAGAATGGAACCAAGCTGGAAAACACACTTCAGGATATCATCCTGGATAACTTCCCCAACCTAGCAAAATAGGCCAACATTCAAATCCAGGAAATCTAGAGAACCCCAATAAGATACTCCACAAGCAGATCAACCCTAAGACACATAATCATCAGATTTTCCAAGGTTGAAATGATGGAAAAATGTTAAGGGCAGCCAAAGAGAAAGGCCAGGTCACTTACAAAGGGAAGCCCATCACACTAGCAGCAGATGTCTCAGCAGAAACCCTACAAGCCAGAAGAGACTGGGGGCCAATTTTCAACCTTCCTAAAGAAAAGAATTTCCAATCCAGAATTTCATATCTGGCCAAACAAAGCTGAATAAGTGAAGGAGAAATAATTTTTTTTTTCAGACAAGAAAATGCTGAGGGATTTCATTACCACCAGGCCTGTTTTGCAAGAGCTCCTAAAGGAAGCACTAAATATGGAAAGGAAAAATCATTACCCAACCACTACAAAAACACTGAAGTATATAGACTAATGATACTATGAGGCAACTACGTTACAGCCTGCAAAATTTTAACAGCCAGCATCATGATGACAAGATCAAGTTTACACATAACAATATTAACCCTAAATGCAAATGGGCCAAATGCCCCAATTAAAAGACACAGAATGGCAAGCTGGATAAAGAACCATTGGTGTGCTATAGTCAAAAGACACATCTCATATGCAAAGACACACATAGGCTCGAAATAAAGGGATGGAGGAAAATTTGCCAAGCAATGGAAAGCAGAGAAAATCAGGGGATGCAATCCTAGTTTCTGACAAAATAGACTTTAAACTAACAAAGGTCAAAAAAGACAAAGAAGGGCATTACATAATGGTACAAGGGTTCAATTAAACAAGAAGAGCTAACTATCCTAAATATATATGCACCCAATACAGGATCACCCAGATTCATAAAACAAGTTCTTAAAGACCTACAAACAGACTTAGATCCCCACACAACAATAATGAGAAACTTTAATACCCTACTGTCAATATTAGACAAATCATTGAGACAGATTCGGGACTTGAACTTAGCTCTGGGTCAAGTGGACCTGATAGATATCTACAGAACTCTCTACCCCAAAACAACAGAGTATACATTTTTCTTGGTGTCACATGGCACTTACTCTAAAATTGATCACATAATTGGAAGTAAAACACTCCTCAGCAAATGTAAAAGAACTGAAATCATAACAAATAGTCTTTCAGACCACAGTGCAAACAAATTAGAACTCAAGATTAAGAAACTCACTCAAAACCACACAACTACATGGAAATTGAAAAATCTACTCCTGAATGACTTCTGGGTAAATAACTAAATTAAGGTAGAAATCAAAAAGTTCTTTGAAACTAATGAGAACAAAGAGACAACGTAGCAGAGTCTCTGGGATGCAGCGAAAGCAGTGTTAAGAGAGAGAGTTGTAGCACTAAATGTCTGCATCAAAAACCTAGAAAGATCTCAAATCAACATCCTAACATCACAACTAAAAGAACTAGAAAACCAAGGGCAAACAAACCCCAGAGCTAGCAGACAAGAAATAACCAAGCTCAGAGCAGAACTGAAAGAGACAGAGACACGAAAAACCCTTCAAAAACTCAATGAATCCATGAGCCAGTTTTTTGAAAAACAAACAAGCAAAAAAACAGTAAAATAAATAGACTGCTAGCTAGACTAATAAAGAAGAAAAGAGAGAAGATTCAAATAAACCACAATCAGAAATGATAAAGAGAATACTACCACTGACCCCACAGAAATAGAAACAACCATCAGAAAATACAATAACCATATCTATGCAAATAAAATAGAAAATCTAGAAGAAATGAATAAATTCCTGGACACACACACCCTACCAAGACCGAACAAGGAAGAAGTTGAATCCCTGAATAGACCAATAACAAGTTCTGAAATTGAGGTAGTAATAAATAGCCTACCAACCAAAAAAAAAGCCCAGGACCAGATGGATTTACAGCTGAATTCTACCAGAGGTACAAAGAGGAGATGGTGACACTTCTTCTGAAACTATTTCAAACAATTGAAAAAAACAGACTCCTCCCAAACTCATTTTATGAGGCCAGCATCATTCTGATAACAAAACCTGGCAGAAATACAACAAAAAAATAAAACTTTAGGCCAACATGCATGATGAACATTGATGCAAAAATCCTCAATGAAATACTGGTAAACCAAATCTAGCAGGACACCAAAAAGCTTATCTACCATAATCAAGTTGGCTTCATCCCTGGAATGCAAGGCTGGTTCAACATATGCCAATCAATAAATGTAATTTATCACATAAACAAAACTAAAGACAAAAACCACATGATTATCTCAGTAGACACAGAAAAGGCCTTAATATAATTCAATATCCCTTCATGTTAAAAACTCTCAATAAATTAGGTGTTGAAAGAGCATACCTCAAAATAGTCAGAGCCATTTATGACAAACCCACAGCCAATATCATATTAAATTGGCAAAAGCTGGAAGCAGTCTCCTTGAAAACTGGCATAAGACAAGGAAGCCCTGTCTCACCACTCTTATTCAACATAGTATTGCAAGTTCTGGCCAGGGCAATCAGGCAAGAGAAAAAAATAAAGTGGATTCAAATTGGAAAAGAGGAAGTCAAATTGTCTTTGTTTGCAGATGACATGATCCTGTATCTAGAAAACCTCACTGACTCAGCCCAAAAGCTTCTTAAGCTAATAAGCAACTTCAGCAAAGTCTCAGGATACAAAATCACTGTGCAGAAATGAATAAAATACCTAGGAGTACAGCTAACAAGGGAAGTGAAGGACCTCTTCAAGGAGAACTACAAACCACTGCTCAAGGAAATCAGAGAGGACACAAACAGATGGAAAAATATTCGATGCTCATGAATAGGAAAAGTCAATATCTTGAAAACGGCCATAGTGCCCTAAGAAGTTTATAGATTGAATGCTATTCCCATTAAACTGCCATTGGCATTCTTCACAGAATAAGAAAAAAAATTATTTTGAAATTCACATGGAACCAAAAAAAGAGCCTGTATAGCCAGGACAACCCTAAGCAAAAAGAACAAAGCTGGAGGCATCACACTACCTGACTTCAAACTATACTACAAGGCTACAGTAACCAAAACAGCATGGTACTGGTACAAAAACAGACAAACAGACACATAGACCAATGGAACAGGATACAGATCTCAGAAATAAAACTCCTCATCTACAACCATCTGATCTTTGACAAACCTGACAAAAACAAGTGACAGGCAAAGGATTCCCTATTTAATAAATGGTGCTGGGAGAACTGGCTAGCCATATGCAGAAAATTGAAACTGGATCTCTTCCTTATACCTTATACAAAAATTAACTCAAGATGGATTAAAGACTTAAATGTAAAAGCCAAAACTATAAAAATCCTAGAAGAAAATCTAGACAATACCATTCAGGACATAGGCATGGCAAAGATTTTATAATAAAATCACCAAAAGCAATTGTAACAAAAGCAAAAATTGACAAGTGGGATCTAATTAACTAAGGAGCTTCTGCACAGCAAAAGAAACTATCGTCAGAGTGAATAGACAACCTACAGAATGGGAGAAAAATTTTGCAATCTATCCATCTGACAAAGGTCTAATATCTGAATCTAAAAGGAACTTAAGCAAATTTACAAGAAAAAACAAACGACCCCATTAAAAAGTGGGCAAAGGACATGAACAGACATTTCTCAAAAGAAGACATACATGTGGCCAACAAACATGAAAAAAAGCTCAACATCACTGATCATTAGAGAAATGCAAATCAAAACTACAATGAGATACCATCTCATTCCAGTCAGAATGGCAATTATTAAAAAGTCAAGAAACAACAGATGCTGGTGAGGCTGTGGAGAAATAGGAATGTGTTTACACTGTTGGTGGGAATGTACATTAGTTCAACCATTGTGGAAGATAGTGTGGTGATTCCTCAAAGATTGAGAAGCAGAAATACTATTTGACCCAGCAATCCCATTACTGGGTATATATCCAAAGGAATATAAATCATTCTATTACAAAGATACATGCACATGTATGTTCATTGCAGCACTATTCACAATAGCAGAGAAATGGAATCAACCCAATTGCCCATCAATGATTGACTGGATTTTTAAAAATGTGGTACATATATACCGTGGAATACTATGCAGCCATAAAAAGGAATGAGATAATGTTCTTTGCAGGAGCATGGATGAAGCTGGAAGCCATCATCCTCAGCAAACTAACACAGGAACAGAAAACCAAACACCACATGTTCTCACATATAAGTGGGAGCTGAACAATAAAAACACATGAACACAGAAAGGGGAACAACACACACTAGGGCCTGTTGGGGGAGGGGAGTGGGGAGAGCATCAGGAAAAATAGCTAATGCTTGCTGGGCTTAATACCTATGGGATGGGTTGATAGGTGCTGCAAACCACCATGGCACATATTTACCTATGTAACATATTTACCTATGTAACAAACCTGCACATCCTGCACATGTACCCCAGAACTTAAAATAAAAAATAATTTTAAAAAGAAAAAAATAAATAGTGCAAAAACAAAAGTCAAGAAAGAAGGGATGAGGTTGAAAAGGGGGAGGACTAAAAATCTGAATAATATGTGAAAGTATTTTGTAAACTGTTAAAAGGCTGCAAATGGAAGTTGGCACCTGGTGATGATGATCATCATTAATTATAACACTAGGAATAAGGCATTGGATTTGTTGTTAAAGAATTTTTAGTGATCTCTGAAAGAGTTATTTTTGTACATGGTAGAAACAGAAGTCTTATATAAGGATTAGAGGAAAAGTGTGTGTGAATAGGTAGAGAAAATTGATGCAGACTATTTGTTGTAAACATGTGGCAATGATGAGGACATTAGAGGACAATAAAAATGAGCAAATACTTTATAATAAATAGTAATGACCCATTTGTGCATGACAGAGGACATAAAACAGAAGGAGAAAAAGGCTAAAGGAGTCCCCAAGCTAGTTAAGCCTTTAGATCTAAGTTCCAAGTTATAGAAAATGCAGGCGAGTGAGCATCTATTAAACCACACCAATAGGAAACAATCAGAAAAATTCAAATTACTGGACATTTTACAGAACACTGACATGCTTTCTTCAACAAGTCAATAGCATGACAGGAAAAAAAACTGCAGAATTGTATTTGTTTAGATAAGAAAGAATGAATATAGTGACATAACAACCAAATGTATTATTTAAACCATATTTGAATCCTAATTGAATCATAAAAAGACATTTTTGAGATGATGATAGAATTTGCTTTAAAATAAGGTTGAGCATCCTAAACCAAAAATCCAAAA
The DNA here is from genome assembly GCF_028885625.2 of Pongo pygmaeus. Lineage (NCBI taxonomy): Eukaryota > Metazoa > Chordata > Mammalia > Primates > Hominidae > Pongo > Pongo pygmaeus. The sequence goes on along the minus strand of NC_072373.2, from coordinate 81,068,627 downwards.
TCATAAATGTTCCAAAATCCAAAATGTTTTATGAGATAGTAACACCTTTTCTTTTTGATGGTTCAATGTCACAAACTTTGTTTCGTGCACAAAATCATTTAAAATTTTGTATAAAATTGCCTTCAGGCTATGTGTGTAAGGTAAATATGAAACAAATGAATTTTGTGTTTAGACTTGATGTCTCCTTACATATATGCAAATATTCCAAAATCGAGAAAAATCCAAAATCAGAAACACTTTTGGTCTCAAGCATTTTGGGCAAGGGATACTCAAACTGTCCTAATACAAAAAGAAGAAAGGAGAAGGAAGAAGGAAGAAGAAGAAGAAAGAAGGAAGAAGAAAGCAGAAGAAGAAATAAAAATGTGATAAAGTGTAGAAAAATGATAATTTGGAAGGATTATTATGCTGTTCTCTCTACTTCCGCATATGTTTGAAAGCTCTTATAATAAACATTTTAAACAAAAGTATAGAGCAAGATTAAGTTACTGAGAAAGCACAATACCAGAGAGGAAGAACAGAGAGTAGCTTTGGGACACGCATGAAAGAACATATGAAAAGACTGTGTGTTCAGGGATGGAGTAAGAAATCTAGAAGAAATAAGGCCTTGTTTGGTGACTATAAAAGTTGCAGCAAAGGAGGGGGTGAAGTTGTCTCCCGACAGTGGAAGAAATAGTAAGTTGGGGCTGGGGTTTGAAGAGAGAAAGAAAATTTGGCATGATCGTGGCAGATAACACCAGAGAATAGATAGTGGAGGAAAATCACGACTCAGAAGCAGCAAGATTGCATGGTTTTACAGAAGCCTTGGTCAGAAATTCTGAGCTCTTACCAACTTCCTAAGACCGGTATTGTTTCTGGCCATAAAGGCCAAACCTCCTTTGGGCAATGGGTGGCTTTTTCTGTTCCTGTCTACCAGGGTCCTTCAGATTTTTTCTTCCCAGGCAGACTCTATCTAAAACCCCATTGTAGTCCTCTGCCACAAGCACTCAGAACTCAAAGGAATAGTGCCTCATACACTATGGAAATTTCTCAAGACCCTTGAGTGATTACAGTAGTCCAAGAAGTGCTCACCCTACAGTGATCTTCACTATTCAGAGAAATTTAAAACTCCATCCTCCTTACCCTTGAGGAGGATTTTGAGGCGAGACGACTGGGGAGGGGCACACAGGCTGAGGGGTTTTCCCTGGGGGAAGGAGGAGATGCAGGGCAAGAAGAGAAGAAGTCCTGGCACCCTGCACTTGAGGGCCTGGCACACAGCCATCCAGGGAAACTGCCATTTCCCTGTTTCTGTTCATTGCTCCATGGCCCCTGGCATCATGGAAATTTCCAGCACTTGTGGAAATTCTCCAGGAATGCGAAACTGCAAAAGTTCTATCTATGCTGAGCCAAGGGACACTTTCTAGCTATCTGAAGAATTTGCTAATTAAATGACTAATGTCAACTAGATTCCCAGGGAATAATTTATATACATATGAGGGGGAAAAGCCACTCTTAACACACCACAGCATCTAAAAGACTTTGCATTGTGCCTAGCACACAGCAAGTGCTCAAAAATATTAGTCCTCTTGTACTCTGAATTTAGTGACTGAAAGGGGTCATGGGTGGAGTTTCTGGAGGTCTGGGAGTATCCTGCCCCTTGACTTGGGTTCTGGTTATATAGGTGTGTTCAGTTTGTAAAAAATCATCAAGCCATATACACATACTCTCCACATTATTCCTTACTTATGTTATGTTTAAATCAAAACTTGCCAAAAACTTTTTTTAATGTTGCTTGTTACAAGTGAATGTTCTAGTCATTAGATTAGGGCCACCTCTACTTTAGTTAACTAAACCATTTACTTGCATGACTTAAATTATAATGTCTTTTCAAATATTGAGTAATTTGAAATTCCTCTCACTGTAGATATGTTCACAGAATTAGAATTGATGAAGGTTCTCCAAGCTTAAAACAATGTATATTTGTTGAAATGTTGAATGAATGACTCTTCTCTTTTCCACATTTCTCTTTGTAGCCAATATTTTTCAGGAACTCCTTTAGCAAGTAAGTGTAGAAAGAAAGGCAAGAAAGAAAAGGCACTACTATATGTTATAACAATACCTTATATTTCTCTTCTTATAATATATCATAAATTTAATCATATAATTATTTGTCAAATTTGTGTAAGTATTTGCTCAACATCTGTCTCTCTTGTTAGATTGTATGTATCATGAAAGCCAGGGACATGCTCTTATATTCATCATTATATTCCCAGCACCTAGCAAGGTGACAAGTGTTGCATGAGTAGATAAATAAATGAATAATTGAGTGGATTAATGAATGAGAAATCTAATGTTAGTTTCAGTTGGGTGAAAACTTAAAGGATACATTGAATAAACCCTGGATAAGACATAAACCTGTACCCCTACTGTCATAAAGAATCAATGAGAATACAGAGGGAAAAAAAGTCTTTCAAGGAGGCACTCAAGTTCTTTATTGTATAAATTGTTCAAATAAATGTCAGGTTGGTTTGTCCTTATTTTTATTGTATAGGACTTTTTAATGTGAGTACTTGAAACACTGGTTTCCCTCATTTTAAGTGTATTAGAGAATCTTCACATTTATACAAAAGAAACCTTATGATAAGGTCATAAAGGACCCAAGGGAATAATAAATGAAATATAAAGTCAAAGTTGTCTTACTAATAATAGAAAAAAAAAAAAACAAGAAATAGCCTGTGCCAAGGAGAGAGAAAGTACACTGGTAAGCACAAAAAAAAGAGAGGAGAAAAACATTATGTCAAATGATTCAGGCACCAGGAAAGAAAACATTTTAATAAGAGATGAAAGAGCTGGGAGGAAAAATTATGCCTTTAGCTGCTTGGATATGAGTGTGGGGTTAGAGGGACTAAGGGGTCTAGCTAGAAAGATATTCCCATGGGCAGAGCTGGGCAAAGGCAGATCTTGAAGAAGAAGGAGTCTGCCTTAGACTCTCCCCGGTGTTCCCAGACAAGGCTTCTTTGTCCATTTCAGGACATGCTTACAGCATCCTCACCCACACGAAATGCCTACTGTCCTCTCGCTGCCGGCTCTCTGCCCTGACCTCCCCACAGAGCTGAACAGAGTTGTATTTTAATCAGCCCTCCTCCCTAGGTAATATATGTTACTTCTGGGCTTTTTCTCCTTTCAGTCCTCTGTCAAAACAGTACAACCCTATATCCAAGCTCTGCTCTCCCCTTAAAATTTATTTCATAGTATTCATTCTATTAAATAACAACTTTATTGATATATAATTCACATACAATGCCATTCACCCATGTAAAGTGTACAATTCAATAGTTTTTAGTATATTCACAGAATTATGCAATCATCACCACAATCAATTTAGAACATTTTCATCATCCCGAAAAGAAACTCCATACCCATTAGCAGTCATCCGCAACCCTCAGGCCTAGGCAACCACTACTCTACTTTCTGCCTCTATTGATTTTGCCTCTCATGGACATTTCATAGGACTGGAATCATACAACATGTAGTCTTTTATGGTTGGCCTCTTTCACTTAGTGTAATGTTTTCAAGGTTCATTCATGTTGTACCACATATCTGTATTTCTGAATTATATTCTATTGTATGAAGATACTACATTTTATTTAGCAGTTCATTCGATGGTAGCCATTTGATTTATTTCCACTTTTTGACCATTGGGAATAATGCTGCTATGATCATTCATATAGTGTTCTCTTATAGGATGCTAAAACTGGAATGAAGCTTAGCAGTCGTCAGATCTACTCCCTTTGCAACTCATGACTTTCTTCTACTACATCCCTAAATGTTTATGTTTAGCCTCATTTGAACAACTCCAAAAACAGAAAATAAACTATTGCCCAAAGAATTCTATTCCAGGATTAGACTTTCATGGTAATCAAAACACTTTTTTCCTTAGGTTCCGTCTGCCTCCAACTTCCTAGCTTAGACTCTAGCTTAGTCTTTGGGGGCCAGAGCAGTTTACTTCCTTTCCCATACAACATCACAGAATATTTTAATCTATTATTTTCCCCTTGACTTTTTACTAGGCTCTCCACTAAGAAGACTAGACTACATGATTTGAGATTGGTTTCCACTTTAAAATTCTGCGAAGGTGACCACCACATATGTTTTGAAATTTATCCACATGATGAATTGGACATGTGTTGGTTGTTACCCCAGCATACCCATATTTTCCTTTGGGAAATACCTATACAGTTTGGCTTACATGGAACCCACTCTCAGCTCCAGGAATGAACCCCAAATGGCTTCTTAATTAAGTCAATCAGTAAATCTTATTTCCCATGGCTCTAATGATGGTTCAGAGGGAGGAGGAGAAACATATGACTTAAGCCAATCCAATATGAGTGAATGTTGCCACTTTTGCTGTAAATAATGGGACACAGACTGTGCTCTTCTGTGCTTGATGGTGTGAGGATATGAAATTTGGGAAAACTGTCAGAGAACCTGTGTGAAACTTGAACCTGAGGATAAGACTCACACAAGTGGAAACAGAGTGGAGAAATGTATCCTGGTGATATCATTTGGGTTCTGAATCAGGACATACCTGCAGCAATAGTTACCTCAGGAACTCTTCAATTTCTCGAGCCAATAATACCTTTTTATAAAACCTGTGTAGCCTGCTTGGGTCAGGTTTTTGTCACTTGTGACTAAAAAAATTCCTGATGCTTATATCTTGGTTGAGGATTTATCCTACTCATTCTACTACATGCTAAATTGTGATAACCAAAATTGATTGTAGTCCTCCAGGAACTTAATACTGCCCCATAGAGCAAGTTCTCTTCTTCTTTACTTTAGTAACCCACATCACACTGTTGACTGATATTGCACTCTGATCAGTGCCTTACACATAGTAGATGCTAAATAAATGGCAACGGTTGTAATTCTCTACCCCTTTTCCTGAACCGAAAAAGAGAGTTCCAATATGCCTGTTCAGAGACAAGAGCTGAAATATTGGGCTCTGTCTGAGGTATTATATGATAATCAGGAGTACAGTCAAAAGAGATAGTCCAAGGTGAGTAAAGGGTCACATGACACAGCAAGGGGATGATGTAGAAAGAAGGTGTTAGCATAAGACTGAACCCTATTTTCTGCACCATATTATAACCAGTAACTATAATTGATCACTTAGTACACTCAATTTTGTGCCATCACTACTTCAATTCTAGATGTCTGGTATTTAAGTCCCAGGTTGAACCTCACTGAACTGATGGTTTCCTCTGATGTTATTAATGTATGTAGAAGGAGGACACTTCCACAGCTTTTTTCCAACTCCAACTCAAATCCAGCATCTAATGAACATGGCTTTCTACCACTTATTGCAAGTGCTGCTGACACTGCTTTTTTTGTAATCCATCTGCTGCTCTCCTGCATGTTTGTTTCTTGGTATTTTTCTATAATTATTCATTGCCTCATACTACTAAGTGAACTTTTTTCTCCATCTCCTCAAGAAATCCAAGACTTTATTTTTGTCAATTGCACTTTACGTACTGTGTTAATCTGTACCAGGTAAAGGTTTCCCAGTTTTACACTTAGCTATTGGCTGGGGTTAGCCTGGGATTTTTTTCCTACCCTTCTAGGTAAAGACAGGTTCTCAAACCTAAGCTTTCTTTGAGGTCTCTTGCTCCTATAGATGGTTTCAGGCTCCCTGATTCTCCAAGTCAGTAGTCTTCAAACTGGAGAATACATTCACATATTTAAGGAGTTTCCAGGAAGCACATACTAGTGAGTAGTTTACAAAATCAATTTCTAGAAATTCAACTCCTGTCCAAACTCTTCCCTGAATTGCTTTGGATGCTAACATGGCTGCTCATGCTAGCTTTTTCTTTACTAACAATCATCTTTGTCCAATTTAATGAAGGAAAAACTCACCTCCTACTCATTCTAAAACTTTCTTCAATGCATCACCTGAGGGTGTTAAAAAAAAAAAAAAAAAACCCTCTAGGGCACCAAAAGGGACAATTTAAAAATATTGTTTCTGTGACAAGAAAGTGAGTAGCTCTAATGACCTAGAGTAAAAAAATAATGAATCAGGTGATTTCAAATTCTTTGCTCCCTACAAAATTGAAGATGTTAGTTGAGAAATATTTAAAAATCATTTCTGATGAGTAATAACTACTAACTGCCACTGATATAACTCCCTTTCAGTTCCATCTACTTATTTATATGAATGAAGTTTCTCAGTATTTACACCTATAAAAAATAAAAACATTAGCTTACATTATAAGTAATATTCATCCAAGAATATATAAATACATTTAAACAATAAAATAATCTCATCTATCTCATTAAGATATGAATTTACATAAAATTTTACTCTGTTGATATTCATCAAAGTATGTAATACATTTATATTGTTTTAGCCAATTGCATAGTAATACTATAGAGAATGGTTGTTCAATTTAAAATAGATTTTTAACTAAAATCTAAAATAGACTTTTAGTTCAGGAGTCAGTCAGAGATGTGAGTAGATAGTGTTTGGGGATCCCCTCTCTGGTTATTTCCCTTTCAGAATTTTTTCACTATCTTTAGTGTTTATGGTTTCCTGACTTCACTTTTTTACTCCTTAGTCCTGAAAGATTGCATGTTGGTCATATGTGCTGCTGGTACATGGGCACTGGACTTAGTCCCAGTCAAAAGCCCTGAGACAGGAACTTATTTGTTCCTGTCTTATAGAACATATTTGTTCTATAGTCTTCCCTCTCCAAGCACATCTGAACACCAGAGTCTGTATGCTCCTTATGGCCAGGTTTTGCAGTGGTTTTCTGCATGGATAGAAGAAGTGTGGGGTGGTCATTCAGTAGGGTTTTAGTTCATCATACCTGGAAGCAGAGCCCAATTTTGTTTTAGAATGTCAGCATTTATGATAGGCTGGGAATTATGTCTTCTGCCATCATTTAGACTAACGAAGAAAAGGTTTAGATATCAATTTTGTAATGTATATAAAGGTACTTTTTGTTCAGAATTACCTGAGGCGTATTATATCAGAAACCTCTTAAGGGCCATTTCAGATCCTCTCAGCCTCTCTCAACTCTTGGTCCAGCTACCATTACCAGCTCTGCATGTGTTCTGACCAATTTCATACAGGTGAAATCTGACAGTGTTTCATTGTGTGACTGTAACCAAGTGCCTCTTGCATCCCATCTTGTTGACAACAAGGCATGGGAATGTCGTAGGACCCAAGATGGAGCCCACATATGCATGATCCAGATTTGGGGGAAGTTAATTCTCTGTAGGATGAAACTTTGACAGATTTGAAATGGAAGCCAGTAAATAAAGTTACTTTCTCCCCTGAGAACAACTGTCCTACAATGCAGTCATCTGACTTTGCAGAGCCAGTCCAACAGAAGCAAGCAAGCAATTGTCGTTAGTAGAAGCCATCTGAATAATGTGTGTTTCCCCTCTTCCCTGGCTCACACTTTTTTTCCAACACTCTTTTTTCCTCAGGATGACAATTGATATAGTAGCAGTACAGAAGCCCTTTGCCTCAGGTTCTGTTTTCTGGGGCACCCAGGTAAAAAGAGAAGTACAAGAATTCCACTGCTGTCCTATGGACACAGGTTCAATAACCCACTTATCACATCTGATTCCTTGTCTGCTGACCTCTCCTGGGCACTGTGACCCATGGTAATTTAACCAGCCCAGGCTTGCACTTCTGTCGAAACTCACTCAAGTTTCAATGATCCACTTTGTTCATCAGGAGGGATTTGATATCCAGCCTGTGACTTTGCAGGAAACAGAATATATTCCAGGCCCAGAATTGCTAGAAGGACTACTCCCTAAAGAAACAGCAGACCTTGGAACTCTGATGCTTCAGTCTTTCTTTTTTTCTCCTTTTCAAAAATGTTCCACTTCTATCTTACTTGTGGGGAAAAGAATAAAGCAACTCTGGTAAACCAAAAAAGGCAGCTGGCATTCAAACTACACCTTCCATCGGACAAGCTCTTCTTAATACTTCAGCAATTTTCTGTTCTTGATCATGTGAGTTTAATAGCTATGTTCAGCTATCATGTTGATGGGACAAAGAAAAGGACTAGAACCAGTGAGTGAACACTAAGCAGAAGCAAACTGTACCCCAATATAAAGAAAAACTTCCTAACAATTGGTGGAGTTAAACTAGTAGAGCAGAGAGAATGACTGCCCTACAGGAGAGTAAAAGCCCTGTCTCTGGAGGTCTCAGTGCAGAGGCTATATAACCACCTGTTTGAAACATTGATGTTCAAGTTTGAGCCCCTAGCAATTCTAATTCAATAGTTTGAAATTGCCTGAGAATTTGCATTTCAGCAAGTTTCCAGGTGATGCTAACAATGCTGGTTCAAGGACCACACTTTGAGAACTACTGTTGGGATGTTCTGTAAGGTAACCCCCAAACTGAGAGACAGGAGAGAGTAGCCATTAAGACAAAAAGCTTTAAAGTCAAATTAGACCTGGGTTTGAATCTCAGTTTGGCCATGTACTAGCTGTGGAAATTTAGGCATGCTATTAACCCTCCCTAAGCCTGCTTCCTCATCTGTATAATTTGAATATAGACACAACTTACTTCATATGGGAATGATGTGGGGAACAAATATACCCAAATCAAGGTAGCCATTAATATTATCCTTCATCACCTGCAAGGAGCCATAATGTGCCCTCATACATGGCAATCATTATCTAATTACCATCACCCTAGGAATAAAGGACCTTTCCTTTTCAGGGTAAGAACACCCATATCCAAAGTAGAAACAGGACCACCAATCCACAGCAAGAATCTATACCACATATGCCAGGAAATAATATTGGGCAGCATTACTTTCCCAGAAACATTATATTAGCAAGTACACATCACCACAATTAAACTAACTTTCTGGAGAACCATGGCTTCTTCTTTGCTAGCAAATACCATAATCAAAAATCACCTCTCTACTCAAGAAAGTCAATATTAGCCACTAAAAAGGAATCATTGTAACCAAACGGGGTTTTCTTAAAAAAAAAAAAAAAAAAAATTAGGTACTATATCAAGATACCGCGCAAACCAAAATTTTCCTTTGCAGGGGAATAATTCAATGAAATCATTCTACATTTGACATCACTGGGCATTCCAGGCAGTCCTGGGAGCCTAAACGCATCTCTTTTCACTGTAGAGGAAAACTTCAAAAAATCGAATTTTTCAATCATATTCTTTAAGTGTCTTTGTCTACTGAATTTCCGTGCCAGTCTTTCGAAGAAGGAGAAGTGAATTGGAGATTCATTCCCTACACAAGTGTCTCATCAACAGCGTGAAGGCAATCCCCTGTGGACGCAAAGCAGTCATTTGACTCATATTCTAGGTTTCAATAAACCAGAGCATTTGGAGAGGTAAGTCCTCAAGGGACATAGAAAACAAAAATGAAAAGCAAAAGCTGGCTCCATAAAAAATAAGACCGAGCAATACAGGTCAACTCTTACCTTACAGTTTCTTGCTGAAGCACACAGACTGGAATTCCTCTCTTCCATGGAGCCCTCCCCATTCCTGTGGGGTTCTGGTGGCTGAGAGAAGCCTTCTCCAAGACATTATCTCCATGGAGATGGAGAAGGTCCTGGGAACTACTAATGCCTGAGAGACTGACTCCTACTACTTTCAAGGGCAGTTCGGCCAAGAACAGGTAAATCCGGCATCCATTGATCAAACACTGCTTGTGCACTAACCGTTTGTCAGACATGATGGCGGGAACCTGTGATCTGAGGAGGAAACAGTCCCTGGCCCTGCCTTCGGGAGGCCCAACTACGCATAGAAGCTTCTAAAGCACATTTGGTTCCCAGAGGCATCAGTTAGGGAGATGGAGGGTTCTGTGTGTCTTTTTAGGAGAAGATACTGGGAAGCCTGAGAGGCGACCTCCCAGGCTCCACAGAGCTCTCTCAATGATTTCCAGCACAACAGAGGTAAAAACAGCAGCAATAGCCACTCCAGTTTCTCTCTTAGGGCCTTGAAGAACAACAGCTACCTGGAGATTTCTCTCCAGGTGGCACCTAAGGTGGAGCCGCCCAGCCCTGCACATCCTAGGGAGGTAGTCACCTAGGAGACAGCATGAAAGGGGCCAGGAAATTGGGTCATTTATAACCTGTGGGTATTTCACTTCACAAAACTTAGAGGCCGGGGGAGCAAGTGAACATAATATCTCACATATATCTAACACTGTATACTTTACCAAAGGCCTCCATGCCCAACTAAAGAAATATTTATGACGCATTTAACAGAAGTCAAGCAATGTGCTGGCACTTTCGGATCTATTACTTTGTTGTAAATTTGATACTCACCCTGTTGGCTAATTATTATCAGAACTGAATCAGAGAAATTATGAGTTTGATACAAGTTCAAATTTCTCAAAAGTGGCAGCAGAATTATTCCGGCTCTATTAAATCTCCTTTGTTCATTGTGTTGCCTCCAAGCCCTTTGCCCACAGGCAGCCTCAGAGGGGAACATCGCTTTAGAGTAAATGCCATTAATAGTTTGAATCTCATACTACAGCCTGAAGAAACGGTGAGGGGAGCGAACACTGACTAAGCACCTGCTGTGTGCTGAGCCCTTTCATATACTACCTGCCATGGGCTGAACTGTGAGCCCTCCATCTGTGTACGTGGACGCTCTGATGCCCAGTAACTGGGAATGTGACTGTATTTGGAGATGGGGCCTTTAAAGAAGTGATTAAGTAAAATGCAGCCATATGGGTGGGCCCTAATCCAATATGACTGGTGTCCTTATAAGATTAGGACATAGACAACACACAGTCCGAGGAGCGGCCATGTGAGGACACAGCGAGAAAGTGGACTTATGCAACCTGAGGAGAGAGGCCTCAGAAGACATCACACCTGCCAACACTTTGTTTCTTGGGCTCCCAGCCCCCAGAACTATGAGAATATAAATTTCTGTTGCTGAAGCCACCCAGTCTGTGGTATTTTGTTATGGTAGCCCTGGCAAATGAATATATTACCTCATTTTATTTTTATAGTATCTCTATAAAAATAGGTATAATGTCCATGTTCAAGATGATTGACCAGAAGCTTAAAAAGGTAAAGTAACTTTACGAAGGTCACACAGCCAGCAAACAGGAAAGCCAAAACCTAATTCTAAATTCTTTTCTTTTTTTACACCCTACCTGGCCTCTCAGACCACACTCCATTCTAGCCCAGAAACTTCCCTTGTGCCTTATTCCAAAACCCCTGGCATAGACATTCCCCTGACAATGTCAACATTCCCAGAGAGCATATCACACAGGAGCCTGTGCCGAGAATTTCAAAGACTCTAGATTGGGCAGGCTGTTTGAGTAAGATGAGGTGCCATGCTAACTGCAATATTTCTAGAAAGGCAAGGAGGAGACAGACTTCTCAGCCCTTCTTTGAACCACAGGCTTTTAAGTTAAGGAATTTCTCACATGTCTTTCTTCTGAGGAGAGTTTACCACATTTTCTGGGTTCATAAGACTCAACTGATAATTGTGATTTTTAGCTGGAAAATCTCCCAGATAACTCTTTGCATATCTGCTTGCTACCTAATCAACATTAGTATGGCTGCTGAAAATACTCAATTTGCAAGCTACACGATCCAAATGTGCAAAATAATAACGATAATAACTTTCTTTACTCTTCTGTAACTCAACTTCTGTTTTATGCACCAATTCTGCCTATTGGCAGAAACTTGATCACGTCCCTTGAGGTAAAAACACTGGTCACTTCAAATTTAAACATGGTCATTTCCATATTCCGCTCCCCCATCTTCCTCACCCTTAGGTGGCATCTACATTCTAGGGGTCTGCATGGCATGATGGCCTGGGACACATGGGGCCTCTGCTTGTTGGCAGCCATCCATGCTACCCTCATTCCTTCATGGACACCTGTCCCCACCAGCACTTGCTGGAAAATCTGAGACTCTTGGTTTTCAGCCCTGGGTGCATCTGGATCTCTCTGTTTCTGCCTCATCCAGGTTTCAAAGTATACAGCCCATCACTTGTTTAACTTTGAGCCCCTCTTAACCACCCAGGAGATTATTTGGGCCCTTCCTCCTGATGCGCCATGGAAACAGGAGGAGGGACTCAGAAGGGCTGTATCAGCCCAGCTACCAAGACCCATGCAGCCCTCTCTCTCCCTCTACTCTACCTCCAGAGGCATGGTGGCCACCTCCTACAGCAAAAGGTGGCCTTGGCTCTCAGATTCCTAGCGCTTCACGTTGTTTCATCCCAGAGTGAGAGGCCAGACACAGAGGCCCCTTCCACAGCCACCGAACTTGGCTCTGGGGTCTCCTGTTCCCATCTAACTAACTCTCCTCTCTCCCCACCCAGCCACTCCGAACTAGTCTCTGAGGGAGCAGGGCTTTTGCTGGCTCAGCATTTCTCTAACAATCTGTGGGTTTCAAACAGATTATTAAAAGGGATTTGACTCTTGCAAATCAAAACCTCAGCTCTTAAGATAACTGTTTCTGCTTCAAGTTTAAGAATATCTAAGCCCTGATTCCTACCTCAGAAATGGACATAATTATACCTACTTTACAGGAAAATTATAAGAATAAAGCAATCTATTTTGGAATATGAAACCCAGGAATGTAACTCATTATTATCAATAGTTGGACACCTCAACTGATACAATCTCACTCAACTGTTGAAATCTCACCTGATACAATCAGGTTATTAAATGAATAGAGGGTAAGTTCAAGGATGGCAAGGAATTGCAAAAAGAGAAAAATGCTCAATTATTTTCTCTAAATCGTATCCTCACTCTATTAGATTTCTCTGTCACTTGTGGAATGGGAGATTATTTTCAGCCGTCTTCCTGCTAAACCAGATACCTGCTTAGAGTGCAACACCTTTGTTTAACAGTTGCACACTTTGCCCAGAGACCCACAGGTCTCCCTTGATTCATTCAGGTTTCTGTTCAAATGTTCCTGCTCAAATGTTCCTGTTTCAGTGAGGCCATCCCTGATCCCCTCTCCCAAAAAGCAATGGACTTTGACTGCTTTGCTCAATGTCAAATATTCAGTGACTGGAACAGTGCCCTGCATGCAACAGACGCTCTATAAGCATTAATTAAAGGAAGAAAGTAGGAAGAAGAGGAGGAAGAGAAAAGCCAGGCTGGCTATCACCCTGACTCCCTGGCATCTCAAACCTCAGAATGCACTAGCTAAGGGACCCACAGAGTCTTGAAAGGGTGCTTCCCAAAATTCCTGTGTCCTTCTTCTCCCTTTCTCCTACTCCTGCTGCGAACAGCACAGTTCTGAAAACAGCAGCCATGGCCCGTCCCTAAATGGCTTTCTCAGAGCATTTCAGCCTACAGAGACAGCCTGGTGCTCTCTATACTTCTCAACCCAGAGGTCACTGGGCAGGATTACCCCAAACCTGTCTCTCTTCTGCCTCCCCAGAATAAAGCAAACAGAAACATGTGGAGCCAGGAACTGGGGTCATCGAGGGATGCAACATTTTACTTTCTCGTGGCAGGCTGCTCTCCACCTTGAAGTCTGCATGCTGGCCCAGAGCCACAGGAAGTAAAGCACCGCACTTGACCATGCAGGGACAGCCAACTGCCCTGCCAAGAGGCCAGCTTGTCCCGGGGCTCCCTTGCACACCAGACTCCAGCTACTGCCACACATCCTTTCATCTTCCATTCTCTCTGGGCTTTTGTACACATGGACTCATCTCCCTAGAATGTGCTTGCCAACCTCATTTTCCTGGTCAACTTTTCCTCCCTTTCAGGACTCAACCCAAATATCAAACTTCCTGGACACCCACCTCCTCCTTAGTCTGAACTGGTCCTCTATCCTCTCGTAACCCCTGTGTTCTGCTATATCCTTAGTTATCACTGTGCACTGTAACTGTAACCTGCCTCCCCCACTTGCAAATGAGGCTATTGAAAAATAAAAGCTATGTCTTATTTCTTGTGTATCTCCTGTCCCTAACCCCAAGTCTGACACACAAAGACACAGTGCAATGAATGTCTGGTCATTCATTTATTCATTCCACAAATATTGGACCAGGCACTGTACTTGGTGCTGAGGGTGCAAGAGCAAAAAGGGCTGAGAGTATGAATCTGTCGCCTCAAGGAGTCTGTATCCTAATAGGGGTGAGACAGACAATACCAAGTAGATAATTATAATTATAGATTTATATTATTATAGATTATTGAGTCATTATAGACCATGATCTATTAGTAGTAGATAAATAATTGTAGATTAATATTTGAGAGTGCTCACTCTGTGCCAGAATATCAGGTCCACACCCACACCCACACATGTACACAAAGTACAAGTGCTTACACACCCATTTATTAGATTATATTGGACAAACAAGACAAGCTTTGGCTGATTCTCAACCTTGCCCAGGGCACAGTGTGTTAGACTCTCAGTTGAAGAAAATAAACAGGGTTCTTTCATCGACATCAACAGAAGGATCTTACTTTAGGAAGGGGATCAGGAGAGGCATGAAAGAATGAACAAGTGAGTGAATGAGATTACAAACACAACGTAGCTGGGTCCAGAATGCAGACGATCGCTAGAAGCCCCTTTATCTTGGGAGAGTTTCTGACACCTCAGGATCCAATTGGCAGTTGGGATTTAAGACTGGCTCTATACGCAGATGACAGGGCAGATTCATTTGCCCAAAGCTCCCCTTTCCAATGCTTATCTTCAGGGTCAGTGAGAGAGAGAGGATTGGGATTCTGGAAACACAGTCAGAATAAAATGCAGCCATTCCTGAGAGCTCACTGTGTTGAAGCCCTGAGGCTGGCCTTGGGGACACCATTAAAAGACCTATGGAGCTCTCATTCAACCCCACCCCTGTCCTACCTGGGGGAGGCACAGGTGTAAACATCTAATGAGGCAATAGGAGAAGCGCCGTCACGGGGGTGTGTGCAACGGGCAGCAGATCACAGAGGACAGGCAGGTTCTTTCTGCTGGGATGGAGAGGGCAGTGAGCAGGGGGAGACAGGGAAAGCTTCTGAAATTTATTCTGAACTGGGCCTTGACTGGAAGATGAACAGAAAAGACAGTGAACAAGAATATTTCAAGCAGAGAAAAGAGCATGAAGAAAAGCAAGCAAGGATGGAAGCACAAGGGGTGATGAGTGATGCTGAGTGGTGGTGGAGGAAGGTAGAAGGAGAGGATGGGTCTCAAGGTTTGCTAAGGCCACATACCCTCTGATTCTAAAATGCAGCTTGCAAAGGGTCAGGAAACTCAGACTCAAATTCAGAGATAGTGTCTGCAAGAAATGCCTAGTAAAATTCCCTGCCCTGGAAGGTGGGGCAGGGACAACAGGGCAGCCCCTACTCCCAGGGCAGTCCCAGCCTTAAAGAATACAGCCATCTGGGGTGAGGGGAATACTGGGAATTCAAAGAAAGGAAATAGGGAAATGGAGTTGGTTTCTGCTTTATTCAGACCAACAAGAAAGGAGAGTCACCCCAAGTTCAGGCCTCAGGTGCCACGATGCCCATCCACTGATGCACCTTCTCACAGATAGCACTGTTCAGGGGTGGGAGTACCGGGCAAATGAGAGCTCCCAGGTGAGGACCCTTCAGCAGCTCCCCCAGGTGCCGTCCTGCCCCCTGGAGCTTATGAAATGTGCCACACCTCCTGCAACAGGTGCAGGAAACCGCCAAACAGAGCATTTAGAAGCAACGGCACTTCCCGGGCCTCCTAAGAACCCAGTCCGCACCCAACAGGGTGGCATCTGTGCTTTCCAGGGGAGGGAGAAATTGTCTGCAATCATCCTTCCAGGTGTTCTGCCACAAAGACCTCCTTGTGAGACATCCAAAAGGCCAAATCTATAACCTACCTTAAAGGGAAATCATGATAAATACAGGCAACACAGCAAATACAAGACGATTTCCTAATAATAAAAAACAATACCCAAAATTCACTGAGTGCTTTCTCTGTGCCAGAGTGTAAGTGCACACATGCATATGCTCGGACACCAAGTATAAATGCTGATATGCCAGCTTGTTAGGTTATACTGGACAAAGCTTTGACTGTTTCTCAATCTTGCCCAAGATACATTCCCACTGGGAATTCTGACTTCTGTATCTTTGTGTGAGGGACATCTGGGGAAAGCCTCCCTTCCTGCAGGATTAAGGTTCCTCACCTGTAAGATATGTTAACTGTTTTCTTAAAAAGTCTCAAGTCTGCCAAATGGAGGACACACAGAGTTTCTCAGAGTAAGTGCTCAGGAGAAGGTGTGGGGGAGTGTCTATGCAACAGAGCACACCTGCTTCCCAGTAGCTCATTAGCTCACCCACACCCAGGTCACAGGGAAGGTAGAGGACAGGTGCTCATGGGGCTCCCTGCCCTGCTCTGCCAGTGCCTTGGGCTCCTTGATCTGCTTCCTCGGGGAATTTCCCATGTCATAAATCTGCACCCTTCCCTCTCCCCACCACCCCATCCATCCTCTGAGTTGAGCTCTCCATATCCTTGTAGTCCAGCTTCGGTGTCTCAGATCCCCCCAGGTGTGTTCTGAACTGCATTCTCTGATCAGAACTCAGCTCTCTGAGCACCTAGGCTCAACTCATTGCCTTTGGCTCCTCCTGCATATCCCAGCACCACTTTGGAATGGGCTGGGTGGGACAGATAGCAAGGGAAAGAGGAAATAAAAAACAGAGAAAGAAGAAAAGAGAGACAAATAATGAAAGCACAAAAGAGCAGCAAAGAGAAGGGGAGAGAAGAGGAAGAGGAAGAACGCTCAGGCAGTCAAAAGATGAAGAGCCGGGGACAGAGAGTAAGGCCACAGGAGAGTAAGCTGGGAGACCCAGCAGGGTTAGGGGGAGGACTGATTGTCAGAGGCAACTGCAAAAATCTGCACTTGTCCTAGGCTAGTGGTCATCAAACTTGAGTGTAAATAAAAATCACATACTCATGAAAATACAGATTTCTAGCCCATGTTCCAGGGTTCTGATTCTTTAGGTATGTGTGGGGTCCTATAAATCTGTACTTTTTAAAAATAACCAGCCCAGGAGCTTCTGAGGGAGGTGTTGGGAAACACTGATGTCCATTCTCAGGAGGGCACTTTGTGGCACACGAAACTCTGAGGAAATTCTCCTCAGAATTTGATATTTTAAATGCTCGACTTTGGAACTCAACTGTCTTGGACCATGCAAGCAACAGGTGGGCTCCAGGAGTGGCCCCATTCTGCTCTCCAGGTAACTGCCTGAATCTGGGAGGATGGCAGGTGCTCTCTGATGGACAAGTCTCTCCTCTGGGATGTGGAAAGTTAGAATAGAGGGTCTCCAAGGACCTTTTCATCTTGAAGAAACCCACCAGTCTCCTGAAATGTGATGCCCATCTTGATCTAACTAGATAGACACTTATATTCTGAGGCCAAAACTTGACCAAATGTTCATTCTCCAGCCATAGGTGTTAGACAATACAAGTGCCTTTTTAAAAAAAGAAATATTAAGGTTGGGCATACTGGCTCATGTCATCCCAGCATGTTGGGAGGCCAAGACAAGAGGATCACTTGAAGTCAGGAGTTCCAGACTAACTTGGGCAACATAGTGAGACACCATCTCTTAAAAAATAAATAAATAAATAAATAAATAAATAAATAAATAAATAAATAAAAATTAAATTAGCCAGGCATTCTGACACATACCTGAAGTCCCAGCTACTCAGGAGGCTGAAGCAGAAGTATCTCTTGAGCCCAGGAGTTCCAGGCTTCAGTGAGCTATGACTGTGCCACTGCACTCCAGTCTGGGTGACAGAGTGAAACCTTGCCTCTAAAAAAAATTAATAAATACACACAAAAAAGTAAGAACTGATTTTGTTTTTATGACCTCCTTTAAATTTAAGTTAATGCCAACATGCTTAATTATATGTATAGTATTTTACAATTTTCCTCAAGTATTTCTAATTCCTTACAAGGATGACTATTTTGTGTTTTAAAGTATTTTTTTAAGAGAAGGTGACCAAGTGTGTGTTATAGTTTGGTTATCTTAATGGGTTGGTGAGTATAGTGTGTTTGATATAAATAAGTTAACTCTTAGAATGCCAAGGTTTTTTTAAAACTTTTATTTTAAAATAAAAAGAGTACAAATGCTGGTGTGTTACATAGGGAAACTTGTGTCATAGGGGTTTGTTGTGCAGCTTTTTCATCACCCAGGTATTAAGCCTAGTACCCTTTAGATATTTTTCTTAATCCTCTCCCTCCTCCTACCCTTCGCCCTCCAAAAGTCCCCAGTGTCTTTCTTCCCCCTTATGTGTCCGTGTGTTCTCACCATTTGGCTCCTACTTATAAGTGAGGACATGCAGTATTTGGTTTTCTGTTCCTATGTCAGTTTGCTAAGGATAATGGCCTCCAGCTCCATCCGTGTTCCTGCAAAGGACATGATCTCATTCCTTTTCATAAATGCCAAAGCTTTCATTCCATCATCTTCTGATAGATACCTTCTAAATTATGATGCTCACATTTCTGCCTCGGGAAAGGGGACTTACTAGATTAACTCCTCTGCCTTATTTGTAAAGCCCAACATTAATCATATAATAGCTGATTTCTCTTCTGCAGCATCACTTCCAGCTGCCCCATGAATAAATCTTCCACTTCATTTATTCTTCCCTCTGTACCTTTGCCATTGGACCTTCAATCTTCTGGAATGCCTTCCTTGCCATTCAGCCCACCTAAAACTCCCTGTCCATCAAAAGTCCCAAGAGCCAATAACATCTCTCTAATCTCTATGTCCCATATGCAGCCCTTAGTAAGCATTCAGCAAATATTTGTTGAATGAATGAATAATTCTCTGTTCCCCCCCACACAGGTTGGATTTTCCTTCTTATAATTTGAAACCCCTTTTATAGTAATATTAATATTTTATCTCTCATACTACATTTTTCTCAATGAATTATTATACCCATGTCACATTGCAACTTGAAAAAAAACAAAAGGAAACAAAATGGCCAGGCGTGGTAGCTCACACCTGTAATCCAAGCATTTTAGGAGGCCGAGGCAGGCAGATCACTTGAGATCAGGAGTTCGAGACCAGCCTGGCCAACGTGGCGAAACCCTGTCTCTACTAAAAAATACCAAAAAAAAAAAAAAAATTAGCCAGGTGTGGTGGTGTGCACCTGTAATCCCAGCTATTCAGGAGGCTGAGGCAAGAGAATTGCTTGAACCCAGGGGACAGAGGTTGCAGTGAGCCAAGACCATGCCACTGCACTCCAGCCTGGGCCACAGACTGAGACTCTGTCTCAAAAATAAATAAATAGATATTATTGTTGCTGGTGAATCCTGGGATACTTGAAGGGATAACCTTTGCCTGCAGATCAATCCTAAAATCCATGAGAAGTCCTTGGCCTGATTTCCAAGCTCACCTACAATCTGCATCTACTCTGCATGCCCAATCCTTTCTCCCACTAGTTCCCAACACATTTGGTCTGCCACTTCTACACTGACCCTTCAACCATTCATGTGTCACCCTCAGGGCTACCTCTTTGCTTTGCTCACACCAGTCGCCCATATCCAAAGTACCCTTTCACCTCCCTCACACCTCTTTAAATCCCACTCAGCAAAAAAGGTTGATGATGCATCCCATGATTTCCATAAGGTTCACCCTCACTGCTATAATTCACATTGAGCTCCCCCTTCTCCAAATTCTTACAGCATAATCACTGTGTCACATAATTTTCTGTATCCTATATTGTGGTGCTTAATTTATACCTAATTTTCATATATTGGTTTTTATATCTGTTAGTCTTTTTCCTACGAATGGATTACACAGTTTGAAGGAAACATCTCGGTATAGAACAAGCTGTGTGTCTGCTTCACCCAGAGCCCCCTTTTAAAAGGAATTAGACCAAATAAGCAGCCACACTGTGTTCCTGTATTTATTCACTGGGGCTGCCATAACAAAATGCCACAGACTACAGGGCTTAAACAATATAAATGTATTTCTCACAGCTCTGGAGGCTGGAAGTCCAAGATCAAGGTGTCAGCAGGCCTGGTTTCTCCTGAGGTCTCTGTGCTTGGCTTGCAGGTGGCCATTGCCTTGCTGTGTTTTCACACTGTCTTTCCTCTGTGTGCCCTGCTATCTCTTTTTGCATCCACATTTTCTCTTCTTATAAGGACACCAGGCAGAATGGGATTAGGACCCATGCTCACAACCTCACTTTAACCTTATCACATTTTTCAAGGCCATATCTCCAGATACAGTCACATTCTGAAGTACTGAGATTTAGGGCTCCAGCATATAAATTTTGACAGGATACAATTGAGCCCAAAACAGCTTCAATCACCTCTATCACAGATTAGAATGGAGCAGATGCCTGATCCATAGGCATGAGTTAGCTATTAGCCCAATCCATCGGTTAGCTAGTAGTTCATCAAGTGGCTTAATATGAAAACTCTGTCCAGTGGGGGACCATTGTAAATACATAGGAGAAACATATTCTTTCCTGAGAACTTGAAGTGGAAAATATGCCTGCTGGCCACAGGAGGAAAAGCTGAAATATGAATGCTGTATATTCTTAGTCTCTTCCCTCCCATTTGTACCATACCCTGATATTTAGCACAGTGTTTGATATATACTCTGAGTCTGGCTTTGGAGTAGATTCATTCTACCAGCAGTGTTACATTTTCAAGAACTTTTTTTCCTCAGGCAATATCTGGTATTCGGCCTCATTCCCTCAACACCTAATCCCTCACTTCCAGTTTACTAAAAATGAAGGATTTCGGCTGGGCATGGTGGCTCACACCTGTAATCCCAGTACTTTTGGAGGCCAAGGCAGGCAGATTGCTTGAGCTCAGGAGTTCGAGACCAGCCTGGGCAATATGGCAAAATCCCATTTCTACCAAAAAATACAAAAATTCTGTATGGTGACATGCACCTGTGGTCCCAACTACTTGGAAGGCTGAGGTGTGAGGATCACCTGAGCGTGGGAGGTTGAGGCTACAGTGAGCCAAGATTGCACCACTGCACTCCAGCCTGGGTGACAGGGTAAGACCCTATCTCAAAAAAAGAAAGAAAGACAGAGAGAGAGAGGGGGAAGGAGGGGAAGGAAGGAAGGAGAAGAGGAGGAGGAGGAAGATGGAAGGAAGGAGAGAGAAAGAGGGAAGGAAGGAAGGGAGAAAGAAAAAAGAAAGAAAGGAAGGAAGGAAGAAGAAGAGGAGGAAGAGGAAGGAAGGAGAGAGAGGGAAGGAAGGAAGGAGAGAGAGGGAAGGAAGGAAGGGAGAGAGAGAGAAAGAAAGAAAGAAAGAGAGAGAGAGAGGGAGGGAGGGGAAGGAAGGAGAAGAGGAGGAGGAGGAAGGAAGGAGAGAGAGAGAGGGAAGGAAGGGAGAAAGAAAAGAAAGGAAGGAAGGAAGGAAGGAAGGAGAAGAGGAGGAGGAGGAAGGAAGGAGAGAGAGAGAGGGGAGGAAGGAAGGAAGAGAAAGAAAGAAAAGGAGGAGGAGGAAGAAGGATCTCCCACATCTACCTTCAAAAATGCCTTCTATTTGGAGGCAATGGAAATAACAAGAATAACTGTAGAAAAAACATCTATATGTTCCCAGTGAGATGCAAACTGTATTCAATGTTCCAGTCCCTATTGCTGTCATACAAACTACTCAACACTTAAGACAAAAACAAACCAATTTTTTTTACTATACCCACATAATATGTGGGTCAGGAATTCAGAAAAGGACAGCTTATCTCTGTGGTATAATCTGAGCTGTCAGCTGGGAAGACTTGAAGCCTGGGGGTGACTTGACAACAGGAGATTGGAATCTTCCGAAGAGTCACTCACATGTCTGGTGGTCAATACTGACTGTTGGCTGGGTCTTCAGCTGGGGCAATCAACTGGGACACCAGTTGCAGCTGAGTGGTTTTCTCAACAAGCTCCCTGTCTATAGTAACACAGGGGGAGTCCAAAGGTCTCAGACTTTCATTTGTACTGTTTCTGTTCCTTTCTGTGCAAGCTAATATGATTCTTTTAAAAACTTTGTGAACTCTTGGCATATTAACTTATAATTTATTTCATTAGACAAAGAGTCACAGCAGCAAACCTCTCTGAGCTAAGTCTTTCTCCACCTTGGGCTCCCTGTAAGGCTGTTATGGAACAGTGACCTTAAGATTCCTATAAGCCCTATTGTTAAATAGAGAGGGAGGCAAGCTCCCAATTGCCTCTCTGTAGTGAAAACAGAGTGAATCCTGGAGGAACACTGAGGCAGGGAAGCTGAACCTGGCATTTTCATTCAAAGTCAAAAGCTACAAGGAGGGTTGCAAGTGGTGCCTCTACTGGCAGAAGTCAAAGTCAAGCCCTCTCTGGAGGAAGGGTCACCAAGTCAGACCCGTAGGACTCACATCTCTTTAAGCTCAAGTGATGAACCAGTGAAGATGATCAAGCACACAAGAAGTCAAACCACTAGTGACAACAGATTTAGACACCCAAGAATTGCAAATTATGGAATTGTCAGATTTAAAAAAAATGATTGTTATGAATGAAATCTTTAATGAAATAAAATATTTGCTGCAATAGCAAAAATGAGCATACAAGAAACCACCAGCAGTGAACAATCTTAAAATACTACTCCAACTCCTGACCTCAAGTGATCTGCCCACCTCAGGCTCTCAAAGTGCTGAGATTACAGGCATGAGCCACCGTGCCTGGCCAGCCTAGTCAACGTAGTGAAACCCCATCTCCACTAAAAATACAAAAATTAGCTGGGTGTGGTGGTGCGTGCCTGTAGTCCCAGCTACTCGGGAAGCTGAGGCAGGAGAATCGCTTGAACCTGGGAGGAAGAGGTTGCAGTAAGCCGAGATAACGCCATTGCACTCCAGCCTCGGAAACAGAGCAAGACTCCATCTCAAAAAAAAAAACCAAAAAAACAAAAAAAAAAACTACTCCACAAGTTGCTTATTAACTTTAAAAAGGAGTGAACAAAAGGTATCTCCAAATGGAGAAATCTGGTGCAACCGACCTCACTTTGTGATCAAAGTGAACATCAGTGTTATAACTCTGTGCTATGTTGTGCCTCCCGTGGTGACGCACGGAGAGGGGCACAGTATCCTATATGCAGTATTCCTGCCCCAAATGTTTAATTGGAATCCAAGCATGAGGAAACACTTAGATTAATCCAAATTGAGGGACATTTTACAAAACAGTTCAAGAGTGGCTTGAACTCTTCAAAAATGTCAAGGTGAGGCTGGGCAGGGTGGCTCACACCTGTAAACCCAGCACTTCAGGAGGCTGAAGCAGGTGGATCACCTGAAGTCAGGAGTTCGAGACCAGCCTGGCCAACATGATGAAATCCTGTCTCTGCTAAAACTATAAAAATTAGCCGGTCATGATGGCGTGCACCTGTAGTCCCATCTAGTCAGGAGGCTGAGGCAGAAGAATCACTTGAACCAAGGAAGTGGAGGTTGCAGTGAGCCAAGATCAGGCCACTGCATTCCAGCCTGGGCGACAGAGCGAGACTCCATTGCAAAAGATTAAAAAAAAAAAATGTTAAGGTGATAAGAAATTTGTTTTTAAAGAGGGGCTCAGGACTATTCCAGATTTTTTTTTTTTTTTTTTTTTTTTTTTTTTGAGACAGAGTCTCGCTCTGTTGCCAGGCTGGAGTGCAGTGGCGCGATCTCCGCTCACTGCGACCTCCGCCTCCCGGATTCAAGCTATTCTCCTGCCTCAGGCTCCCGAATAGCTGGGACTACAGGCGCCCGCCACCACACCTGGCTGATTTTTGTATTTTTAGTAGAGAAGGGGTTTCACCATATTGGCCAGGATGATCTTGATCTCTTGACCTTGTGATCTGCCCGCCTCGGCCTCCCAAAGTACTGGGATTACAAGCATGAGCCACGGCGCCATGCCTTGTTCTAGATTTGTAAAAACTAAACAAATAGAACAGCTAATGGAATGAGTGATTATTGATTCTATCCTGGATTGAAAAAATAAGAAAAAACATTTTTAAAAATATTACTGTTGGGACAATTGGGAGACATCAGAATTTGGCCTATACATCAGATAATATTATGTTTTCAATGTTAGATTTCCTGAATGTGCTACTTGTATTGTTGCTATGTTGGAGAATGTCCTTGTTCTTAGAAGACATGTGTTAAGATATTTAGGGTAACAGTAATTGAATTCTCTGTGAAATGAATTCTTAAATGGCTTACCAAAAAAATATTTGTGTGAACACGCAAGTGTGTAGAGAGAAAGAGAAACAGCAAATGTGGCAAAATGTTAACAATTAGTAAATCTAGACAAAGGGTAAATGAACATCGTTGTGCTATGCTTGTAACTTTTCTGTAGGTCTGAATTTTTTTAAAGACACAAAAGGTTGGGGAAATATTAACCACTACAAAGAAAAAGTAGAGTGTATCCAGTTAACTATTAGTATCAACACTCCCACAGATAGGTTCATTCCTTTCTGCAGGCCAAGGCAGAGCTCAGCCACTCCAGACAAGGCACAGAGAGGTGAGGTCACTTTGCCAAGGTCACAAACACCATCACCACATTGCCAGAACTTCCCTGCCCGCATGAAAATATCTCCTTGACCTTGGCTGAATTGGAAAATTTAAATAAAGGATTCTGCTCCCTTTTATATCATTAACTAATCTGTTGTACAGATTAAAAGATTAGAACACATAAAAACATAAAACGAAATAAATTTAGGCATGCTAGAGCAGAGAGATTCAAGTTGATGCTCTCTGGCATTTTTCTTTCATTCCTTTGATGTTGTTTTAAAACTGTTTGGCCAAAGAGAAGGAGACAGGGTAAGAAAAGAAATTAGTGCTGCTATGAATAACTGCAATCAACCACCAATTTAGGGAGTCACTGGAGCAGAACACCTCTCAGATGTCAGTGTTTCTCAGCTACACATTGTCCTTTCCTTCGATTATCACTGGCATGTCACCATATTCTGCAAATCTCAGCACCACCGCACCTCCGGCTCACTGGTCACTCATGCTTAAAAGCATGGGGCTGGGGGAGTAGACTGGGGGGACAGCCTCAGTCAGACCACTATGGAGCCAAAAGAGTGTGTAGGGCTCTGTAGTTCTACTGGCTTAAAAGAATTATATGTACTTGCATGGCCTTGAGGAGAGACAGGACTGTTGGAGACAGATAAGATTATTTTCTTTCTCCCTCTCTCCAGTGAACCAAACACAATTCCCATTCTGGCTTCCCAGACTCAGGGCTCATGTTTGAGCTTTTCTCTTCTCACTTCTCTTGGTCAGAGGTGATCACTTTTACAGCTCATGACATATGTGTGATTTTATGTACAATACCTTAAATAGCACTTTTAGAAAATCTGTTTTCTGGCTGGGGACGGTGGCTCATGCCTGTAATCCCAGCACTTTGGGAGGCTGAGACAGGTGGATCACTTGAAGTCAGGAGTTTGAGACCAGCCTGGCCAACATGGTGAAACCTCGTCTGTACTAAAAATACAAAAATTAGCCAGGCATGGGGGCTCACGTCTGTAATCCCAGCTGCTTGGGAGGCTGAAGCAGGAGAATCACTTGAACCTGGGAGGCGGAGGTTGCAGTAAGCTGAGATTGCGCCACTGCGTTCCAGCCTAGGTGACAGAGCAAGACGAAAGAAAGAAAGAAAGAAGGAAGGAAGGAAGGAAGGAAGGAAGGAAGGAAGGAAGGAAGGAAGGAAGGAAACAAAGAAAGAAACAAAGAAAAGAAAGAAAGAAAGAAAGAAAGAAAGAGAAAGAAAAAGAAAGGAACGAAGGAAGGAAGAAAGATCTGTTTTCTGGTTAGCCTAAAATGGCTTGTTCTGGAGGAGATACTGACTGTCCTTAGAAACAAAGCCTGCTACATGCTGAGATTTTGTAACTCCAGGTTCTTCTCAGAAGCAAGTTGTAGACTGCAAAGGGTTGCATGACTATTGTCAGGACCCCCCTTTAAGGAAAACCATACTGCAGGGAGGACTGTGGGACAGTGAGTGTTAATGAAGGGCCTAGAAAGCTGAACTGGTAGAGAGATTCTTGACTGATAAGAGATGATGGGGTTTTGTGTGTTGACACAGAGATACTACGGTACTTCTCTTTCTGCTTCTGTCTCCGGGAGATAAGTTAGTCATAAAAATGACCCAAAAAAGCATTCTACTCATCTCTTCCCACCTCTTCCCTGCACAATCATCCCTCTGGTAGCACAGGAGCTAAAACCAAGTCACAGCTACCACAATAAAAGGGACTTGAGCGCTCAGTGAATGCATAGCCGAACTCTGGCTAAGGTTAACTTGTTTTCATTCACCAAGTCAGATTAAGAGGAAAAATAAATCAAAGTTATCCTTATAATCACATATCAATTCTAAAAATAATTGTATTTTCACCTCCTACAGTGTGCTAGGTAGGTTTGGAGATGCAAAAATAAATAGCCCACAGCCCCTTCTCTCAAGTCGCTTGTAGTAGAATAGAGATGAGCCTCCCTGAAACCAGTGTAGTAGAACCACTAGAACAGGAGAGAAAGACATTCCAGGAAAGACAGGAGAAATCATGAGGCAGCATCCAGCAAACATGGGAAGAGAGAGGGTCTGTACCCAGGGACTGGAAAAGGGACATCTCTTCCACAGAGACACAAGGGAAAGAGGAGACAGTAGATCATTTTCACGGTGCAACAAGGTCACCACCATTATAACTCCTAGTTTGTAATGAAACTAATTTGAGCCATGATGGATTTATCACCAGCTTTGTCCCCAAAAGCTTCTAAAATCGATGGCTTACATTAAAGAAAAAAGGAAGAGAAATAATTTAGAATCATTAGATTAAGGATTTGTAGGGCAAGTACTTAATTATAGCTAAGTGTAATTTCCTTAAGCAAGTCATCCTCTCTTAGTTATACTATTACACTTATATTATTCTCAAGTCTGGTGATTAATACTGAACTTAACATTTTTAATAAAAGTTTCAGTATTATTTATGTTAAGTGAAATAAGCCAGGTACAGAAGACAAATGCTGCATGATGTCACCTACATGTAGAACCTAAAAAAGTTGAACTCAAAGGAGCAGGGGTAAAATGGTGGTTACCAGAGGCAGGGGGCTGTGGAATTGGGGAGATATTGGCCAAAGGATACAGAATTTCAGTTAGATAGAAGAAATAAGTTCAAGAGATCTACTGGACACCGTGGTGACTATAGTTAAAAACAATACAGTATATATGGGAAAGTTGCTAATAGAGTAGATTTTAAGTGTTTTCAACACAAAACAATAAGTATGTGAGGTGATGGATATGTTAAATAGCTTGATTGAACCATTTCACAATGCATACATATATCAAAACATCATGTAGTACCCCAAAAATATATGGACACCATTGTTATTTGTCAATTAAGAAATAAATTAAAATTTCAATTTTTTTAAAAAAATAACTGTTTATATAACAATATAAGGCAACAAGTTAGTTATTCCCAAAATAGAAACATAAAGATAAAATCTGGAGAATAAAGAAACACAATCATCCGGGTCAAATTTCTTCTGTGATGACCTATACTAAGTTTAACCACAATTCAGTGAACCTGATCTTCTCTCAGGCCTAAGTTGTACATTGATCCTGAGTCCAATCCTAGAGTCAGAAATTCTGCAACCCTCATAAGACATCAAAGTTAGAGATGGCTTTGCCTCAAGCATTACACAGCCTTTCACCAGTCAGCCAGTTACATTACCTATTAGCCGCTTACCCTTGTTATAATTACAATGCCAGTCAATTTCCGGACTATCAGTATTAGAAAAAGCTCCTCCTCGTGGTTCAAGCTGTAGAGAAAATGCAAAGACTGTGGAGTCAGCAGGCAGCACCTCTCCCTGATTGTCTCACCAGTGAGAAAGAGATTACTTGTGGTAACTAAATTTATGTCTTATGTCTTATTCCTGACTTCTCCTTCCTTCCCAGATTGCTATTTCAGTAACTTCTTGTCCTTTTTCAAGTATCTTAAGTGGTCTTTGATCTTTTTAGTCTATTAACATTTAAAAAATTCAATTTAAACATTAGCCAATATTTGACAAAAACTTTTAAAATGAAATTACAGATTCCCCACCAAGATCTCCTTTCTTCCCCATATTCTCTGAGTATCAGGAGATCTTAACAAACAGAATGCTGGGTGTTCCATGGGTGATTCTGGGCAAGCAACTTCTATCTCTGGCATTTCAACAGTGGTGTCTACTCAGGAGCTTCTCCACTACTGAGTAGGTTATGTTTCAAAAAGCTGTAATAGGTCCATTTTTTCAAAAGTCTATAGTGAAGCTAAATAAATAACCAGCATTACAGACAGTATAGCACTCTTACGTGCAGCCTCTGGAGTCCAATTTCCTGGGTTGAAATCCCAGCTCTGCCACTTATCACCTGTGACCTGGGTATGTAATCTCTGTTCCTGTTTTCCCATTTTTAAGATGGGGAAGGAGATAATAATATCTCTCTGTTGTGAAAATAAAATTAGTCCCTATATTTAGAACAGTGCCTGACACATAAAAAGTGTTCAATAATTGTCAACACTATTAGCTAGTGACAAAAACTGAAATTTCCCCAGAGAACTATAGATATTGACGGCATTAGTTTCAACTCTTCTTTTTTATTTCAATTCTCTTAAAAATATGTTCTTATTTTGTCTTTCTTATTTTTACTACATATAAAATTTGTAACAAGCTAGGTCTTACACAATTATAGATATTTTCATAAATCTCTTTTAGTTAGGATCCTGATATCTAGACAATGAGAGTATCTTTTCAGTAAACTGAAATGCCTGTAATATCAAAATATATTAAATATGACAGTTTTTTTAGCTTATTCTTTTTGTCTTACTTTGCTTTTCAAAAAAAGCAAAACTCAGCAAACTTACCTTAGACTATGAATGAGGACAACTCTAAAATGACCTAAGGTGACTACTAATACCACCTGTTGGTGGGGGCAGAGTTAATATGCTTTAGCTTTGGGGCATAGCTTTGTCATCTGAGAAAATTATAAGTTGAAAGGTCATTAAGTAAAGGATATTCTATACTAAAATAAGAAGTTGAAAAATACATATTTCCCTTTAAAAATACATTTATTCTGTGTATCATCAGTTCCCAGAGGAATGCTTGGCAAATAAATAGATGTACAATTAATGGCTATTGTTGAATGAGCAAAGGCCGAGGACTTTGGTAAACACTCCACGTATATTTTCTCTGACACCTACAACAAACAAAAAAAATGGGTAGTGTGATTTTCTACACTCTAGAGATAAGGAAACCAAAATTATGACTGGTTAAACATTGTTCATGTGGCCATCCGATTCCAAAGCCCTCCTTTTCTGTAACTCAAGGTCTGGAATTCACTTGAGGAATCATGCTGAGTATAGGAGATAGGTCAGATAGCAGAGGGCTCCGGGCTGGAACTCCCCTGGAGTGAAACTCCAGGGCTGCTGTGAGTTCACAGAATGAAGCTGAAGCACAAGACGCCACATATTAGTGGAGTGAGAGGAAGAACACAAATCTGCAGGCTAATCTGAGAAGAGATCTGGAAGGACTGCCAGGAGGGAAGGAATCCAGCCAAGATTCGTTTACCTCTGGACCAAGAAGGCACAGCCTCCTTTCTTTGCTTTCCATAGTTTCATTATTTATTTTCTTTTTTCTTTCTTCTTTCTTTCCTTCTTTCTTTCTTTCTTTCTCTTCTTCTTCTTGTTCCTCCTCCTCCTCCTCCTCCTCCTCCTCCTCCTCCTTCTTCTCCTTCTTCCTCTCTCTCCCTCTCTCTTTCTTCCAACAAGATCTGGCTGTATCACCCATTTCAGTGGCACCATCTCAGCGCACTGTAGCCTGGACCTCCCTGGCTCCTCCCACCTCAAGCTCCCAAGTAGCGGGGACAACAGGAATACAACACCATGCCTGGCTAATATATATATATATTGTAGAGACAGGGTTTCGCCATGTTGCCCAAGCTGGTCTTGAACTTGTGAGCTCAATTGAGCCACCTGCCTCAGCCTCCCAAAGTGCTGGGATTACAGTTGTGAGCCACCCTGCCCAGCCTTTGTATTTCCTCATTAATTTCTCTTAATTTTTCTGATTATAAAAGGAATAAATTCTCAATTAAAACAAAATTCAGGCAACTCAGAAAGGTACTTTTAAAATATAAAATTTTCTAATCCCACCACATAGAGTTAACACTGTGCTGTATATCCTTCCAGATTTTTTTTCTGTGTGTGATTATATCTGATCTTTCTTAAATGCACAGAGTAGAGCCCCTTTTGAAAGCCCAAGGATGCACCTCCACAGACCTGCCTCCATTTGCCCTAACAGCACAACAAAACTTCAAACCTGTTGCCTGATGCTCACAGCCTCAATGTTTATTTGTAAATTGAGAATAAGATCAGCACCATCTATCACCCCTACTTTATTAAAAGTTAGGCATTTGTATTTAAAATAAAATTACCTATATCCTTGGACTTTGGAGGATATTCTCTATTTCAAAATTAAAGTGCACAACTCTTACTA
The DNA here is from genome assembly GCF_028885625.2 of Pongo pygmaeus. Lineage (NCBI taxonomy): Eukaryota > Metazoa > Chordata > Mammalia > Primates > Hominidae > Pongo > Pongo pygmaeus. Next base: position 81,038,259 of record NC_072373.2, on the reverse strand, counting down.
CAGTTCTCCCCTTCTGGCATCTGCATAGAAATTATAAAAAGTAAAGCTGCAAAATGAATATTTATACTTATTTTGAAATTCTATTTCAGGCCAGCCATAGTGGCTCATGCCTGTAATTCCAGTACTTTGGGAGGCCAATGTGGGCAGATCTCTTGGGCCCGGGAGTTCAAGACCAGCCTGGGCAACATGGCAAAACCCTGTCTCTACTAAAAATATAAAAATTAGCTGGGTGTGGTGGCAGGCACCTGTAGTCCCAACTACTCGGGAAGCTGAGGTGGGAGAACCGCTTGAACCCAAGAGGTGGAGGTTGCAGTGAGCCAAGATCGTGGCACTGCACTCCAGCCTGGGTGACAGAGCAAGACCCTGTCTCAAAAAAATAATAAAATAAAATAAAAAATACATTTTAAATACTCACCTGAAAACATACAAGCCCATGACTTATTCAAGGCACACTGATAAAGGCCTCATGTAAAATGCTGGCTGTTGGAGATCCATATAGGGCTTTATTTTAATGCGAGGGGCTTTCTACAGTACCCAGTAGATATCAAATCAATCTTCAGACAAATAAAATAAGTAATTGTAATTTTTTTCAACTTTGTTGAAGAAAACATCTTCTTTGTTTTCCTCTGGCTGTTCTCTTTAATTACAGTGTTTTTGTTGAACCACAACAGGTGTTGCTTGTAAATGTAATATCACGCCCAGGGGAGGAATGGTAAAGGCTGGCCTGAGGAAGCTGACCAGCCTTCTCAAGATGGCCGCTCTAGAGGAAGCATGTCAGCCCATGACAGACAAGAGGCAGGCAACTTGTTGTGCAGCTACTCATTTCCAAAAGGTGGAGTATTTATGATCCCAAGTTCTAGATTCCTGGATCAACTGCTAACTAGCTTGTAACTTTATGTTTCTATAAAATAGGGATAATAATAGCACCCACCGCTGTGTGGTGGCAAGCATTAAATCAGCCAATTCTTAAAAACTTAGAATGGTGGCCAGATGTGGTCAATATTCAGCAGATGTTAGGTAGGACAGTCATAAAGTAATTTTCCTCACTTTGTTTTCATTGAATGCTGTATGTACCAAGCACTGCAGGGAACACAAAAAGAAGGTTCCTGCCCTTTATTGGGCATTATCAAACATTGGGATAGGTTCCTTATTTACATTGTGTTATTTAATCCTTACAACAACTTGATGAGGAGGTACTCTTAATCCCATTTTTCAAATAAGGAAACTGAGACTCAGATAGATGACTCTTGTTCAATGTCACCCCACCTAGAAAGTCCTTTCTCTAGAGAAAAAAGGAAAGGGTGCTGTCTTAGTCAGTTTGGGCTGCCGTAATAGAATACCGTAGACTGGGTGGCTTCTAAACAACATCAATTTATTTCTCACAGTTCTGGAGCCTGGGAAGTTCAAAATCAAGACTCCAGCAGTTTGTGTGTCTGGTGAAGGCTTGCTTCTTCATTCATAGATGGCACCTTCTCATTGTGTCCTCACGTGGGAGAAGGGGAAAGGGATCTAGCTGGGGTCTCTTTTTTAAGAGCACTAATCCCATGAGGGTGAGGGCTCTACCCTCATCATCTAATCACCTCTCAAAGGCCCTACCTCTGAATACCATCACATTGGGGATTAAATTTTAGCATATGAATTTTAGGGGGGACACAAGCATTCAGTCTATAGCAGGTACACACACATTTATTAAGTGCCTCACTAACTATATACTTAACCTAACACATGTAAACCAAATAAATTCTACATAAATATTTACGATACCCAATGTTGGTGAGGGTGTGCAGAAAGTCACTCTCACATAATTAGTAATAGCTATCAAAAACATGTAATGTGTATGCCTTTTAACCCAGCAGCTTTAGTAGTAGGAATTAACCCATCTATTGAGACAAATGTGCCCAGAGAAAAATATCATGATATTCACTACCACATTGTTTTCAACATCAAAATATAATACAAACATAAAAATCTAGCATGTAACCAGACAAATTATGCTGAGATACAGTATAGCCCATAAGGAATGAAGTAGATAAATAGGAAAAGGTATTCAAGTGTCAGTTCTGACGTCAAAGAACAAAAAAAATCATAGGCAAAGAGGGAACCGAGGGTGGCTTCTAAGAGAAATGAAACTAGATTTGAGTCTGAAATGAAAAATCAAACTGTTTTGGCCAGGCTGAGGAGAAGAGGAAGGCCCTCTATGATGGAGCAGCCATCGACCATTGACCAGGAAATGATGTTGTGCAGTGGAAAGACCACTGGTTGTGGATTCTGAACCTAAACCCCTGGCTCTAGAGTGACCTGAGGCAGAGCCTCCCAGCCCTTTTATGTGGAAGTACCCAGATTAGCAGTGAAGAGAGCTGCATTCCCCACGACAACAAAAAGTGGCCTAATGGGAGTGAGGTTTATTTTAAAGTCTCAAATTTCCCTACCTCTGACTTTGGCTAATGGACAGTATGTTGTTTCATTGAGACTGACAAATTAGGAATGTTGAAATGAATTAAAGAGATGTGGTACAGCATATCAGGTTCAATTTCTTTTTTTGTTTCTCAGAGACCTGGTTTTTCAAGGACCTGGTCTCACATAATAATGTGGGTATAAATAGTGGAAACTAGAAACTAAGAATCCAGAGCTATTTTAGCAGATAGTTTAACCTGTTTGTCAAAGCCAATGATTTTTCTTTATTTTTACTTCTTTACATATTTTTTTGTGAGGTAACTAATTTTTCAAAAAGTAAACTGCGGCCATAGGCCTGTGGGTACTACTCAGGAAGGACCACCGCTTCTCTGATTTATCTGATCTACGTTGGGATTCTGTGTATAATATTATTTGAAAAAAAATCCATGGCTTAATAGAAAAAGATTTAAAATCACAGCTCGAGAAGCTAGCTAGTAAACTACAGGCAAGATTCTACACCTTAAATAGTAGTATCCAGATTCATTTGAACATTTGAGGTTCTAAAGGAGCTTTTCCTCCCAAAATTAACTGCTACTGACAAAAACACAAAATACACATTTGCAACTAATGAATAAATTATGTCACATTTATTAGTAAATAATTTTCTAAGTGAATATTGGCACTGACCTCTGCTTCCAAAAATGGCAGCAAAGAAGCAAGCTGGCTTTACTCATCCCCACAGAAAACCAAAAACAAATACACAGCACTAAGAGTATCACCAGAAATATCCCAGAACTCAAATATGAAGAAGAGACAGTTCCCAGGGCCACAGAGAAGTGGAAAAAACTGAGCAGACAGTAAGAGAATCAGACTTCCACATTCATGATGCCATTCCTCCCATTCTATTCCCAATTCTACCATCAAGCACACAGAAAATTCTCTACTAACTCACTGTTTCTACACTGTAAAAAGTGAGATCAAGGTGAATAACCAGCCTCCTCACCGTCTTGGGTTCCCTGGCAGGAGACCCATAGCTGCCTTAACCCATGGGAAGCATTGTTAGTGCCTGAAGGAATAAATATCCCTGAGGACAATCAGAGGCAGAGACAATGGGGGAAGGTGGAACTATCATCCCCAGTCCCGGAAACTCTACTGTGTAACTCAGCCAAAGGAAAAGCCAAATCAGAGTGACTGTGCAGCAGCACAATGCTGTAGAAGATTCATCTTATAGGTCCCCTGGGCACTAACCCCAAGCCAGTCTTGCCACAATGCTGGGATATCCCCATTTGGATTGTCCCAATTCAGGAAGAATAGTGCTCCAATCATTTACTTGAGCCGAGATAAACTTGGAGTTAAGACATCAACTAGAGCTGAAATCTGACCTAATGGTAAAGATTTGCTAAGCAAAATATGCAATAAAAACCAATACAGCCCAGACAGAGAAAACTGGAATAAGTAACTAAACCTTTCAATGCAAACACAAAGATGTATACCCATAAGGAACAACAACAAACAGGGCACCATGACATCCTCTAAAGGAAAAAACAAAAATTCAATGGCTAACCCTAATGAGATGGCAATTTGTGAGCTCTCTGACCAAGAATTCAAAATAGCAGGTCTAAGGAAACTCAGTGATCTCCAAGAAAATGCAGAAAAGCAATTCAGAAATTTATCAGAGAAATTTAACAAAGAGATTGAAATAATAACAAGTCAAACAGAAATCTTGGAACTGAGAAATACATTTATTGAACTAAAGAACTCATTAGAGGCTCTCAACAGAAAAGCAGACCAAGCAGAGGAAAAAATCAGTAAACTGAAAGACCACCTATTTGAAAATACACAATCAGAGGAGAAAAAAGAAAAAAGAATGAAGACTACCTATAAGATATAGAAAATCTCCTCAAAAAACCAAATCTAAGAATTATTGGTGTTCAAGAAGGAACTAAGCAAGAGCAAGGACTAGAACATTTATTCAAAAAAAGAATAACAAAAAACTTCCCCCAAACTTTGTTTGTATCTTTCTAGATACAAATATCCAGGCACAAGAAGGTCTGAGAATACAGATTCAAACCAAAGAAGACTACCCCAAGGCATGTAATAATTAAACTCTCAAAGGTCAAAGACAAAGAGGATTCTAAAAGCAGCAAGAAAAAAGAAGCAAGTTACATACAAGGAGCTCCAGTTTTTCCAGCAACAGACTTCTCAATAGAAACCATACAGGCTAGTAGGGAGTGAAACAACATTTTCAAAATGCTGAAATAAAAGAACTGCTTTACAATAATACTGTACTCAGCAAAGTTATCCTTCAAATATGAAAGGAGAGAAAGTCTTTCCCAGACAAATAAAAGCTAAGAAAATTCACTACCACCAGACTCAAAGTAAAAGAAATGCTAAAAGGAGTTCTTCACTTTTCAAGGTATAAAACCCACAGGTAAAATTAAGTACATGGACAAACCCATAATACTTTATTACTGTAATTATGGTGTACAATCCACTCATAACTCTAGTGTTAAGCCCAAAAGACAAATCTACCAGAACAATAATTGCTACAACTCGTTAACAAATAAGTAATATAAAAATATGTAAATTGAGACAACCAAAAGTCAAAATATGGGAGGATGGAGTTAAAGTGTAGAATTTTTGTGTGCTTGTCTTGCCTTTGTTTGTTTCTATTCTTGTATTTGTGATCTAATAAGTTGATATGTCTTTAAAATAACTTGTTATATCTATAACATGTTTATGTAAACCTCATGGTAATCACAATGCAAAAACCTATAATAGATTCACTAAAAATAAAAAGCAATGAATTAAAACATGCTACCAGAGAAAATCATTTAACCACAAAGGAAGACAGTAAGAAAGGAAGAGAGGACTTACAAAACAATCAGTAAACAAGAAACAAAATGGCAGTAGTAAGTCCTTACTTATCAATAATGACACTGAATGTAAATGGACTCAATTCTCTGATTAAAAGGCACAGAATGGCTGAATGGATGAAGAAACAAGACATAACTATATGCTGCCCTACAAGAGATCCATTTCACTCATAAAGGCACACATAGACTAAAAGTGAAGGGGTGGAAAATATTATATGCAATTGGAAACCGAAAAAAAAAAAAAGCAGGAGTAGGAATACTTATATCAGATAAAATATACTACAAATCAAAAACTGTAAAAAGAGTCAAAGAAGGTCATTGTATAATGATAAAGGGATCAATTCAGCAAGTGGATGAAACAATTATAAATATCTGTGCACCTAGCACCAGAACTCCCAAGTATATAAAGCAAGCATTGATAAATTTAAAGGGAGAAATAGATTGCAAGACCATAATAGTAGGGGACTTTAACAGCCCACTCTCAGTAATGGCCATATCATCCAGACAGAAAATCAACAAACACTCAATTTAAACTACACACTAGACCTAATAGGCCTAACTGACATTTATAGATCATTTAACTCAACTGTTGAAGAATACACATTCTTTTCATTAGCACATGGAACATTCTCCAGAATAGACCATATCTTAGGCCACAACACAAGTCTGAACAAATGTTTTAAAAAGTAGAAATCATATCAAGTATCTTTTCTGACCACAATGGAATAAAACAAAAAAATCAATAACAAGAAAAACCTCAGAAACTTCATAAACACATGGAAATTTACCAACATGCTCTTGAATGACCAATGAATGGGTCAATGAAGGAATTAAGAAGAATTTTTTTTAATTCTTAAATGAAAACAGAAATATAACATAACAAAATCTATGTGATACAGCAAAAACAGTACTGAGAGAGGAGTTTATGGCAATAAATGCTTTTATCAAAAAGGTACAAAGACTATAAATAAACAACCTCAAGAAACTAGAAAAGCAGGAACAAACCAAATCCAAAATTAGTGGAAGGAAAGAAGTGATCAAGATCACAGCAGAAATAAATGAAATTGAGACCAAAAAAATATAGAAAATAAACAAAACAAAAAATTGGTTTTTTGAAAAGAAAAGCAAAATGGACAAACCTTTGGCTACACACACAAAAAAAGAAGGCTCAGATAAAAAACATCAGAAATTAAAAAGGAGACATAACAACTGAGATCACAGAAATACAAAGAATCATTACAGACTATTATGAACAATGCTGCACCAACAAATTAACAAACATAGAAGAAATAGATAAATTCCTGGACACATACAACCTACCAAGATTGAAATAGGAATAAATAGAAAACCACAACAAATGAATAATAATTAATGAGATCAAAGCCTTAAGGAAAAGGTTCCTATCAAAGAAAAGCCCAGGAACTGATGGCTTTACTGCTGAATTCTGCCAAACATGTAAAGGAGAACTAATATCAATTCTACTCAAACTCTTCAAAAAGGCTGAAGAGGAAAGAATACTTCTGATATCATTCTATGACGTCAGCATTACACTGATACAAAAACCATACAAGGACACAACAACAACAAAAAAAACTACAGGTCAATATTACTGATGAATATACATGCAAAACTTTTCAACAAAATACTAGCAAACCAAATTGAACAACACTAAAAAAACCATTGACCACAATCAAGTGGGATTCTTCCCAGGGATGCAAGAATGGTTCAGCATATACCAACAAATAAACATAATATATCACACTAACAGAACCAAGAACAAAAACTACATGATTATTCCCATAGATGCTAAAAAAGCATTTGATAAAATTTAACATTATTTTATCATAAAGACCCTCATCAAACTGGATATAGAAGGAACAAACCTCAAAATAATAAATGTGGCTTACAACAAACCCATAGCTAACTTACTTACTGAATGGGGAAAAATGAGAGTTTTCCTCTAACTTCTGGAACAAGAAAAAGATGACCACTTTCACCACTTTTATTCAATATAGTACTAAAAGTTATGGCTGGAGCAAACAGCCAAGAGAAGGAAATAAAGGGCAACCAAATTGGAAAGTAAGAAATCAAATTAGCCTCATATAAGATGAGATGATCTTATACTTAGAAAAACCTAAAGACTCCACCAAAAAAAAAAAAAAAACTTGTTAGAACAGATAAAGAAATTCAGTAAAGTTGCAGAATGAAAAATCAACATACAAAAATCAGTGGCATGTATATACACCAATATTAAACAGTCTGAAAAAGAAATCAAGAAAACAATCCCATTTATAATAGCTTAAAGAATGTAAAATATCCGGGAATCAATTTAACCAAAGAAATGAAAGCTCTATACAAGAAAAACTGTAAAACACTGATGAAACAAATTGAAGAGGACACAAAAAAATGAAATATCTTTCCACGTCCATGTATTAGAAAAATTAATACTGTTAAAATGACAATACTACCCAAAGCAATTTACAGATTCAATGCAATCTCTATCAAAATATCAATGACATTCTTTACAGAAATAGAAAAAAGAAATCTTAACATTTATATGAAACCACCACAGAAGACCCCAAATAACCAAAGCAATTCTGAACAAAAAGAATAAAGCTGGAGGCATCACACTACTTGACTTCAAAATGTACTATAAAGCTATAGTAACCAAATCAGGGTGGTACTGGCATAAAAACAGACAGACCAGTGGAACAGAATAGAGAACCCAGACATAAATCTACACATTTACAGCCAACTCCATTTCAGCAAAAGTGTCAAGAACACGCTATGAGGAAAAGAACAGTCTCTTCAATAAATGGTTCTGGGAAAACTAGATAACTGTATGCAGAAAAATGAAACTAGACCCCCTATCTCTCACCTTAAACAAATAACAAATAAAAATAGATTAGCCTTAAATCCATGACCTGAAATTATAAAACTACTAGAAGAAAACATTGGAAAAGCTTTTTCCAGGACATTGGTCTGGGCAAAGACTTTTTGTGGAAGACCTCAAAAGCTCAAGCAACCAAAGCAAAAATTGACAAATGGGGTTACATCAAGCTAAAATGCTTCTGCACAGCAAAGGAAACAATTAGCAAAGTGAAAAGACAACTCACAGAATGGGTGAAAACATTTACAAACTACCCATCTGACAAAAGTTTAATAATCAGAATATATAAGAAACTCAAACAACTCAACAGCAAAAAAAAAGAGAGTCCAATTTTAAAATGGGCAAAAAGTCTGAATAGACATTTCTCAAAAGAAGACATACAAATGGCCAACAGGTATATGAAAAAAGGATCAACATCACTAATCATCAGAGAAATGCAAATCAAAACTACAATGAGATGTCATCTCACCCCAGCAAAAAATGGCTTCTATCAAGACAGGCAATAACACATGCTGGTGAGGATGCAGAGAAAGGGGAACCTTCCTACACTGTTGGTGGAAACGTAAATTAGTACAGCCACTATGAAGAAGTATGGAGCTTCCTCAAAAAACCAAAAATAGAATTACCATGTGATCCAGCAATTTCACTTCTCAGTATATATCCAAAAGAAAGGAAATCAATATATCAGAACAACCCCTGCACTCTCATGTTTATTGCAACACTATTCAAATAGTCAAAATATGGAATCAATGTAAGTGCCCATCAATGGATGAATGGATAAATAAAATGTGGCATATGTAAGCAATGGAATGTTATTCAGCCATAAAAAAATATCCTGTCATGTTTTTGCAGCAACATGGATGGATATGGAGGTCATCATATTAAGTGAAATATGCCAAGCACAGAAAGACAAAAAATCACGTGTTCTCAGTCACATGTGTGAGCTAAAAACTAGATCTCATGAAGATAGAGAGTAGATTGGTGGTTGCAGAGGCAGGAAAGAGTGGAGTGGGGGAGAGAGGATGAAAAGAAGTTTATTAGTAGGTATAAATATATACAGTTTGATAGAAGAAATAAGACCTAGTGTTAAATAAATCAGTGGGTGACTATAGTTTACAATATGCTATTGTGTATTTGCAAATAGCAAGAAGAGAAGAATTTGAATCATTCTAGCATAAAGAAAAGGCAAACAGATAAGGTGATAGATATTCCAAGGACACTGATTTGATCTTTACAAATTACATGAATGTATTTAATTATCACATGTACCCTGAAACCATGTTCATCTATTAGGCATCAATAAAAATTTAAAATGGAAAATTTTTAAAATTAGCTCTAAAATGCATAAGAAGAAATCTAAGTCAAGGTATCTCCCCTTGTTGAGCCCACATCTGGGAGGCAGCACGAAGAAATGAAATGAACAGGAACAACAATGGAAAGAGAACAGGCTCTGGAATCAAGCAGGCCTTGATGTGACAGGCAATGGGAACTTAGACCATCACATAAGTGTCAAACACTGAGCTTTCTCAACTGCAAGACACAGGAAACAATATCTACTTCATGGGTCTATTGTAAGCATTGGCCATGATATATTTATAGTGTCTGGCACAGAGTAGGTACCAAAATTTGGTAGTTATTAATAGACAATTCACTTAACTCTGAGCTTAGTTTTATTATGCATAACAGGAAGGCAATAATTCCTATGACAGAATAGATACAAAAAGGATTTCTGAGCTTTAAAATTATCTGAAGAGTCAATATTGTTATCAATAATTGGGAAGTCAATATATATAGATACAGAGCATTAGCTAATACATAGATTACATAAAAGTGTATGATTTCTATCTCTGAAAATATCGTAAACCAGGGCTGCAGGGGAGAGGGGAAGGGGCAGGTTGCAGTATTAAAAATAGTGGTCAGACAAGCACATGTATGTTAACGGCAGCACTATTCACAATAGCAAAGAAATGGAATCAATCTAGGTGCCCATCAATGATGGACTGGATTAAAAAAAAAATGTGGTACATATACACCATGGAATACTATGTAGCCATAAAAAAGAATGAAATCATATCCTTGGCAGCAACATGGATGCAGCTAGAGGCCATTACCCTAAGCAAATTAACACAAGAACAGAAAACCAAATACCACATGTTCTCATTTATAAATGGGAGCTACACATTGAGTACATATGGACACAAAGAAGAAAACAATAGACCCTGGGGCCTACTTGTGGGTGGAGGGTAGGAGGAGGGTGAGGATTGAAAAACTACCTATCAGATACTATGCTGATAGCCTGGTTGACAAAATTATCTGTACACAAAACCCCTGTGACATACAATTTGCCCATGTAACAAACATGCACATGTACCCCCTGAACCTAAAATACAAGTTGGAAAGAAAAAAGAATAGTAGTCAGAATGGGTCTCATTAAGAAGGCAAGACTTGAGCACAGACTTGTGGGAGGTGAGAGAATATCTGTGGGAGGGGCCCCCTGAAAGAGGGAGAGGTTAGAGCCAAGGCCCTACAATGGGAGCGGGCCTGAGTGTTGAGGAGTGGCTCCAGGCCAGTGTGGCTAGAGCAGCACAAAGTGTAAGGAAGAGTGGTGGGCAAAAACTCAAAGAGGAAACAGCAGTCAGGAGATGCACGGCCCTAGCGCGCAATGCTAGGGCTTTGACTTTTACTCTCAGTGAAAACTATGACAGGGTTTTAAGCAGAGGAATAACATGACCTGACTTACGTTTTAGAAGAATTACTTTGAGAATAAAATTTCCAGTGGCAAGTAGAGAAGCAGGCTAACCTGAGCAAAAGCTACTACAGGGATCCAGGTGGCAGATAGTGGCTGAAAGCCAAATTAGAAAGAGTTTAAGAGAAAAAAATGGCACAACTAAGAGATTAGCACAACTCTTGACTACAAAGCTGCAAACACAAAATTCAGTGCAGGGCCTGGGAGTGCTCATGGGAGTGAGGGGCCCTGATGCTTAAGCTCTGTCAGCATCCGTGCACACCCACCTCTGTACAAGCCAAGGACCCTGGCCTGGTCAGTTGGGTGGATGGTGAGGTGCTTACCAAGTTGGGTACCCAGGAGGAGATGAGAGTTTTCAAGCAGGAAGAAGACAGATCATGCATTTCATTGTGAGATTTTTGAGATTCAGAGGTCAGTGCAACATCTAAGTGAAAATGGTCAGGCTCTTTCTGCTCCTAATGATACTGCCAAGAGCTACCAGGATGACCTTTCTAAAAGGCATATCTGATCAAGTCACTTTCCTGCTTAAAAACCTCAGTGCTTCCCTTTGCCCATATTCCTTTAAAAAGAAACAGTTTCTCACAGTCTAGCCCTGGCCTGTCTTTCCAACTATGTCTTCCTCCATTCCATCCCTGGCACACTCTTCCCTCTGACTTACAACTTCCTCTGTCTACAGTGTCCTTCTCTAACTACTAAACTCCTCCTCTCCCTACACTGCCCTGATCTAATAACTTCTGTGAAACCATGTCCCCTCCTGCACCTTCTTCAAGGCAGGACTAACCACTTCCTCTCTGCTGACTCAAAGCCCTCTGTACACAGTTCCATGAAATCTGCACCCAGAAATATGAACCCATAAGCCTGAGAGGCAGGGTTGACAGTGGAACAATTATGGGTTTTAGAATTAGATTAACCTGGGTTAAAACACACACATTTGCTTGCTGCATATAACTTTAAGCATGTTATTTAATTTCTCTAAGCTCAACTTCTTATAAAGGTAATGCCTATTTTGTAGAATTGGTGTCAAGATTAAATGAGAAAATTTAAGTAAATCACCCCAGATAGGACCTGGCACACAATAGGTCTCCAAAAATTATCATTTCCCTCCAGACCCTGTTCCTCTTGGGCAGAAAATATGTTTAATTTATATTCTATATGTCCCATTGTCACTGGTCACCCAGCACATAATAGGTGCTTGATAGACGTTAACCTGAAGGAATGGACCCTGTCTTCTCAGAAACATTTACATATACATTTTAGAAGTACATGGGTTCAGAGGTTAGGATAGAAATTCTAAAGTGGACCTTGGCATGTAAATCCCCTTGGGTCTAATATCAAACCAACTGCTTCCCCTTGGCAGCAGCAGCAGAGCCCTTCTGCGTCTCTGGGGAGAATTCAGCCGTCCAATCTGTGAAGATTTCCCTCATTGCTCTTCAGAGCTTCCGTTACATCGTGCTCTTCTCACTTCCTTCTCAGCTGTGCTCCCACTCCTCAGCCTTGTTTGTTCTGTTTTCCTCCGCCATTTTTCACCACACACCATATGGCCTTTCCTTGCCTGCCTTAAGCTTGGAACTTCACAGCCTTCTCCAGGCTTCCCCAGGGCAACCTGGGCCCTCTGGGCCTGCTGACCACCCCCTTTAACTAGCAGCCCTGCCCTGACGCCTACTTTGAAACCCAACACTGTTCCTAAGGAGACGCAGGACACAGAGCCTTTTAGTAAATTCACTTCAGGGGCTGGTTCTGCCAGTTAACTATGAGCCTAGAGTGTTTTGAACAGGTGGTGATCTTCCAAACACAATATGATCATTTGTTTAATCTTAGAATCGTGAGAGGCTAGTAGGGCAGATACAGAAAAACACAATTTTACCTATTTTTTTCAACCTCCTCCAGCATCCAGTGAGGCAGCCTCCTGGTGCAGAGGATCCTGTACAAACTCTGGAGTCTCGTGGACACAAGTTTGTGTCCCAGCTCTGCGTCTCCCTAGTGGTATTGTATGTATGCTTCTCAAGTTCTCTAAATCTTAGTTTCTTCATTTGTGAAACTAAGATAACAATACCTGTCACACAGAGTTATTAGTTGATATCATGCGTTTATTTGTTATCTAGCAATGCATAACAAATCAGCCCAAAACTTAGTGCCTTGCAAGAGCAATGTTGTTTATTAGCTCTTGTGGGTTTTGTAGGCCAGGAATTTGAGAGCAGCGGAGCTCAGCTAGTCTGACTCGGGGTCTCCCAGCAGATTGAGGCAGACTGGTCAGCTGGCTAGAGCTGGGGTCAATTTCAAGGCTTCTTCATTCACAGGTCTTGTTCCCATGCTGGGAAGACAAATAGCTGGAGCAGGGGCTGGAGCAGCTGTGGCTCCCAAGGCACCTCCCTCTATCCCTTTGGGACCCACCACATGGTCCTTCTGCATGGTCCCTTCAAGGTCTCCAGATTTTTTTTATGAGGTAGCTCAGGGCTCCAAAGGCATGTGTCTCACTTGAGAGAGAAACAGGTGAAACCATATCCTCTTTTCTGGCCTGGCTGGAAAGTCACACAGTGGCATCACTTCCATTGCCTTCTATTTATTAGAAGCAAATCACTACCACCAGACTGTATTCTAGGGGAGCAGAATTAGACCGCTCCTTTTTTTTGAAAGAGTGCCGAAAATTTGTGAGCATCCTTTAAAACCACCACAGTATGTGTAATGCCCAGTCCTCAATAAGTAGCAGCAATTTTTTTTATGTATCAGGTGAGTTGAAAAATAAGACCAAAAAATGCCTCTGTGCCCTGTCATTCCAATCTTCACTCTCCACAAACACACTCACCATGAAACAAGGTGAAAGCACTTAGCAATGTAGGCAAAAGGTAAAAAGGAAGCATAAAAAGGGGAGGCAAAAATAATGATCATTGACATTTATTGATCACTTGCTCTGTGGCAAGCCCAGTGTTATATGCATTACATACATTATCTATTTTAATCCTCAGAACAATCCCAGGGGTTTATCATTAACCCCCTTTTATGGAGGAGAATTCTAGAGTCTACCAATATTACATGCATTGTCCAGGATTAGACAGTTTAGTAAAGACATAACAAGGAGTGGAACACAGGCGAGCTGACTCCAGAGCCCTTGTGCCCAACCACTGTGCACACTACTGAGATCATTTCAGCTGAGATAAGCAGCTGGGAAACCTTTGGCTTAACTTTTCCCTCCCTTGGAAACTCCAATTTGAGAGGCAGGGTATCTGAGGGAGCAGGTGGAATAGAACCCAATAATTCAAAAATTCTTGAGTCTGGAAAGACAAATGCCAGGTTGTTGTTGATGAGAAGAGAGCACAAGAAGTAAAGGACTTCCAGACAGCCAGGTAGCAGGGAGGCTGGGATGCCTGGCCCCACTCGGCCACTTACTGGGCTCTCCCCACATGCTTAACAGAGAAGGCCTTGAACAGTCTAACAAGGGTCTCTTCCACCACCACTGTGCCAGCTTAGCTATCTCAAGTTTGTGCAGTTTGGCACCGCCTCCTACTTCTCCTCCTACCAGGAATAATTCAGGGGATTCCCCACAGCCTCTCCTTCAGGATGTGGAAACCACCCCACTTTGAGTTGACAGGTGTCCTGAAACTTTGCTGGGTGATTAAACAGGAAGAGATTGTTGAACAGGGACTGAGGAAAATCTTGTCATCAGATTCAGTCTTCCTGGTAAGGCCTTGGGTGAGGCACTAAGGGGATGGAGCACAGTTTTCTCCAGGGCCCATAAGAGCATCATGTGGCCCAGACCCTGGACCCAGGCCCATGGAGGTTCTGGCATAGGTAGGGATGAGCTGTGGTCTCACTCGGGGCTCCTGAGAACTAGAGCAATGCCTCTTGCAGTTGGCCACACTTAGGTCCCCACCACTGCCTCCTCCAGCATTTCATTCCTTGTATGCCTTCTGAGATCCACTCCTGGGTGTCCAGGGCCCTCTCTTCATTTGTTCCTTTCCATCCCTGTTGTCTGAACTTGTTTTAGACTATAGTTGCCCTCAAAGTACTTTCTTCTCTCCTATTCTAGGATAGCCTTCCAAGTATCCTTAATTCAATCTATTCAAAGTCCATCATTCAAAAAATATTTGTGAAGCACATACTATGTGCCAGACATGGTTCTAAGTCCTAGGGATTCTACAAGAAACAGGATAGGCAAAGTCCCTGGCTTCCCTGAGCTTATAGTCCAGAGAGCCTTAACAAAAGGAGAATTCAGATTTCACCAAAAAATAGCCTAGGTGGGTGGGGGCAACACAAGAAAAACATTTGAAATAATGTCAGTAATTTTCCTTTTACATCTAACTGAAACTGCAGCCTGCCAGAGTTTGTGAAGCATGATGGAAGTGAGACGCCATCTCTGGCACTGAACGACAGCCTGCAGTAAGTCACTTGGCCTCTCAGCCATCCTACAAGGGCCACCTGCACAGCCTGGAAATTCACCCATACAGACCTTACCTGTGGCAAGAATGTGGTCTGTGCCTGGCTTCTGTCATCACTCCCTGCCTGGACTTTCCAGACAGAGGATTTGTGGGAGGGGAAAGTTGCTACAATCCACCCAAGATACTTCCTCTTGCCTTGACCTCTCCCTGGTTTGCAACAGTGATCTCATGGCCCTTTGCAAGCTCTGTCCACAGATTGCTTCTAGAAGCAGGTGCTTGGCTGGTTGGTATCATATGGGGCACAAGCCTTGCCAGGGGTTGGCGTAGGCTCACTTTAAATTGAAAATGTACATGGTAGGAAGTGCCAAATAATTGAACTGTTAAGTAGATAAAAGAGGAGTTTTACATTAAGAACAAGATATTTTAAAAACTAGAATGAAAATTTCACATGAATTTCAAAGTTTAAGAACATAAAAAGTCAAATAAATTTCAGCTTTTTGACTGGCAGCTTTAGGCTTTGCCCCCCGCCCCACCCCACCCCACCCCAACCAATTCTACAGGGAATTTACTTTCCCTCTCCTCTGCCCTACATTGTAGATTGGTTTGGAAAGTTCTGGTAAGAGACCTACACTCCGATGGTGCCCTTGCCTTTACGATAACCTCTCCCAAATGCTCTCTAAGAAGGAAGAGGCAGATGGGAGGGAAAGAGGCAGCTTCGCTCAGCTGTTAGCATGCTCTTGTAGCAGCAAACCCAACTAGAAGTGGCCCTGAGCAACAAGGACAAATTATTCTCTCTCACAATAAGAGCTTCCAAAGTAAAGAAGCTCCAAGGTTGCTTAAATGAGAAGCTCAAAAATGTCATCAAGGACCAAGATTCTTTCCATTTTCTCTCTCTGCCATTCTCAGCTTGTTGATATTTGTTTTTGTAGTATCCAGACAGTCAAGCATCAAATACACACACAATGATAAGGGGGGCAGAAAAAGAGGGAGCACTCCTACCTTGAATCCTTTTTAAAAAATGAGAAGAACTTTTCCAGTAGGTTCTGCCACCCTAGCAGATTTCCCTTCGTATCTCACTGGATGGAATCATAGCACAAAATTACATGCAGGAGGAATAGAATTTTTGTAATTGGCTTATCTAATCCAGATTCTTCCACCTCCTAGAAGTGCCTTTCCCTGAAGAGTGTGGCCACTGATACCTGAGCCAAATCAGGGTTCAGTTAGTAAGGCAGAGTGCAGTGAATGGCTGTCGGCAGCCACGCAGCCACCAGAGTGTGACCTCAACACCTCCATCATCCCCCACCCACCATCACAAAGAAATCTATGAGAAAGCAGGGTGATTAATGGGGGAGAAACAAATGTCAAGTGGTTTCTGTTCCTGAGATGAAAGAGCTTTGTTATGCTTTTCTTTTTAATCATCTGGTTTATGCAACACTTCATTAGCCAAATCCATTAAGTTGCTTTCCAAATTTGGAAAAGTTTTGTCAGCTTGGAAGAAAGAAGCAAACCGAGTTCTGCTGAAGCCTGACCTCTTCCACTGAGCAGGTTATGGATATGCCACCCCACTGAGTGGCTGGGCACACACTTGTATGCCAGGGTCACTGGCAAGTGTAATCAGAAGAACGGAACATAAAGGCTGGGTCTTAGTGCTCATCCACTCTCCTGAATGCTATGCATCTCATTACACAGAGAAGCTCCTGGAATTGCTGACAGGAAAGGGCTTGCCCGTGGTCAGGCAGCAGAATGGCAGAGGCAAGAAGGGAAACCCATGTAGTGTTCATCTGTTTTCACAAAGGCTCTTAGCTCCAGCTTGGGCCCACCTGGCCAAAAAGCCTTCTTACAATTCTACAAATACCTTCAAATAACAAGAGTCCCATATAGCATACCACAAGAATAGGAAACGAAGCTGAGAGGCAGATGTGGGGAAGGGAATTGGGGTGACCTTCCTGAAATATAAACATTCCCAAAACCTACAGAAAGTGGGCATATCTAATGTCGGAGTTGAATAGAAGGAGCCAGTTCATCTTCTTTAGCTGAAGTGGATAAGTTGCAAGACACCAAAGGAAGGAAAGAAGTGAAAAGAGCATTTAATGATCCAGTTAAAAATAAATATGATACTAGATCCTAACAGACAAATGTGAGTTTAACTACAAAAAAAAGAAAAGGCCTTTGTTCTTGCTTCACATTCTCCATAGATCTAGACAAAGCTGCCCAAATATCTCACAGGCTCTAAAAACTTCCCTTCAGAAGTCCTACTTTTTATTATATCAAGCATATTAAGATACAGACATATCACACATTTAAAATAATTGATATACAACAGAATAAGAGTTGTGTTCAATTTCTTTTCTAATTGAAAATAAATATTTCATAGACATTAACTTAAACATTCATTTCTTTTTTTATATTGCAGTTTTCTGTACATTTTGTGTTTACATTTTCGCCATGTCTCACATGTCGCAAATATTTTAACAGACCCTTGAAAAGATATAAACCCTAGACCCTATGCTTACTGCATCAAATGGATAAAATGAGAAACCATGGATCTTTAGACCCTGTAACTCCACAGAGGGACTGGTGGGAGTTGAATTGAGCCAGGCACTCTTAACATCTGTCACTTACCTTAGCAGTATGCCTAACTGGACTGATTTGCATCTATGTAATACTTTGTAGCTTACCCAGATCTTTTGTGTATTTGACTTCATTTGATTCTCTTCAACAGCTTAGGATATAGACACTAAATTAGTTGTATTGATAAGAAAATTTTCATTTACAGTGATTAACTTGTTCAGCGTCATGCAACTAGTAAGTGAAGAAACCCAAGTTTAGAGGTCTTACCGCTCTAAATAATCATCTGCCTTGGATCACAACAAACTGCCTTCAACTCTTTGTTGACAAACATCTCCTGAGTTTTCTCCTTTGTGACTGAGAAGGAATGAGCCATCTCAAGGTCTGAACCCTTTGGATAAGTTGCACTGGAGGAGGAAGCTGGAAGGAGAGATGTCACAATGCCTGGGATAACAAGAAGCCCACTAAGGGATAAAGGAGGATTCTGTCTTGGTTCATTTGAGCTGCTGTAACAAAATACTATAGGTTGGGTATAAACAATACAAATTTATTTATCTTGGTTCTGGAAGCTGAGAAGTCCGGAATCAAGACACAGCAGCATTAGTGACTGGTGAGGGCTGCTCTCTGCTCCCATGATGGTGCCTTGTTGCTACAAACTCCAGTAGGGAGGAACACTGTGTCCTCACATGGCCAAAGGGTAAGAGCATGCACCTTTCAAACTTTGGCCCTCTCTTAAGGGTGCTAATTGCATTCATGAGGGCAGAGCCCTTGTGACAATTACTTCCCAAAGGCCATAACTCTTAATATTATTGTATTGGGGATTAAATTTCAAAGTGAATTTTGGAAGGGACACCACGAAATAACAGTAACTCCAAATATAAACCAAAGAAAACACCTTCTTCTGGGTGGTATTTTTAACATGCCACTAGCTGAGTGGTTAGAAATACAACTCAACACTCTGACTCAAGGCTTGAACCCCAGGAAGGATGAAGTCATTTAAGAGGGCTGATCTAAGACAGCACTTGAGGTAATCAACCTGTTTTCTGTAATGGCTATGTTGACTCCAAAAAGCTGTAAGGCCTGTGTCTGTGACAGTGTCTTGTCACATAATAACCACCCCATCCAATGTCTGTGGAACAAAAAACTGAATCATGGGTGAATAAAATAGGGGCCTTCTCCCAGTTCATCAATTCCACTCCCAGATGCTGCCATTACCTACAATACCAACCATTCCAGTGCCCAGTCTAGTGAAAACAAAACCAGAGAAAAATGAAAATCTATTGTGCATGGCAGAGGCTGGGGAAGGATTTTTGGCACAGCTATATCTAGGAACACACCACTAGACTTTTCTTTAACTAAAGACATGACTGTACCCTATATAATCTCTAACAAGATAGTTGCGATCTTTCTGACAGACCTTTCTGACTCCACTAAAAGGAGTTTGAGACCCTTACTTCCAGGAGAATTGGGGTCGACTAGGTGGAATGGGACCTTATTGGCTGGCATTCATCAAGTCCAACCTGTTCATTCCAATAGAATAAAATTGAACGTCCTGCTCTAAGGGAGGAAACCACCCCTCATATTGTCTTATGCCCAATTTCTGCCTCCAAAGAAAGAAAAAGTGAAAACTAAATGGCAGAAATGAAATCCACAAGCAGACAGCCTGGTGCCACACCCTGGGCCTCGTAGTTAAAGATTGACCCCTGACCTAATCAGTTACGTTATCTATAGATTACAGACATTGTATAGAAAAGCACTGTGAAAATCCCTATCCTGTTTTGTTTCGATCTAATTATCGGTGCATGCAGCCCCCAGTCACGTACCCCCTGCTTGCTCAATCAATCATGACCCTCTCACGCGCACCCCCTTAGAGTTGTGAGCCCTTAAAAGGGACAGGAATTGCTCACTCAGGGAGCTCGGCTCTTGAGACACGAGTCTTACCGATGCCCCCGGCCAAATAAACCCCTTCCTTCTTTAACTTGGTGTCTGAGGAGTTTTGTCTGAGGAGTTTTGTCTGCGGCTGGTCCTGCTACAGCTCAAGATGAAAGGCTCAGACTCTGAATTCTGCCATGCCAGCCTACAATCTCAGAGGCATTTAAGCCTGAGCACCTAGGATTTCTCTACATAAGTTCTGTGGAACCCTGTTTTCCTTCCTATTCCATGCTTTGTATCAAAAAGGGGAAGTATGACATGGGGATAGGCCCCACCCATGGTAATTTCAAAGTCTGGGAAATTACCATGGTATCCAGGGGTCCCAGTGTTTACACAAGTTTACTGCCAATGATAGAAGCATAGGAGAGCAGGAACAAGCCATCCTGGCTGGCTGTTCTATTCAGGTGCCTAGAATAATCCTGTGGGAAGAAATAACACTGTGTAAGCAGAATCTCATCATTCTTGCTCACCTCTTTGCTTGGCCAACCCTCATTAATGACTCCTAAGTTATCCCTCCAATCCTCATCCCTTGATCAGATTGAATTCTGGGTGTGATGTGCCAATTAGAAATCCAAAGCGGAGGTTATATGCACTTCGAGTGATTGTGCTGGTGTACTCTTTCTACCAACCCTACTATATTTTAAAGTCCTTGAGGGCAGAGGCCATCCACATGTCTTTGAAGCCACCACATCTATCACGGTGTTAGGCATGGAATATATACTCAATAAAGATGTACTTATTTTGACCCTGTGTCACTTTGGTTATATCACTGAGGAAGTTGGATGGGAAACTGAGTCAAATCTGAAAGTTTTACAATTACCTCAATCAGAACTTCCTTTTAAAACATTGGTTCATCAAGTTCTCTTTTGAAGGGCAATTTATTATATTAATAGTGCTAATCTTGATATTGTAAATCACGTACTTGACATAGCATTGTTTATAGTCAGGCACACTTCTTTCAAAAGCCTGGTGATATCATAGGAAACCAATTATTCCTCCCTTATCACTCCACATGCAAGCATTCTTTCCTGCACTCTAGAAATGATATTACATAGTTTTTAGTAAATGGTAGCAGAGTGGGGGAGCTGCCATTTCGAGGCTGACTTCCCACCACATTTGGAATAACATCCAAAGTCCAAATCCTTTCCACAGCCCCTGCCAACCTCTCCAACCTCTCCAATCTCATTTTCTTTTCTTTTTTTTTTTCCTTTTTTTTTTGTTACAGGGTCTCACTCTGTCACCCAGGCTGGAGTGCAGCAGCAAGATCATAGCTCACTGCAACCTCAACTTCCCAAGCTCAAGCAGTCCTCCTGCCTCATCTCAACCTCCCAAGCAGCTGAGACTATAGGCATGTGCTACCATGGCCAGCTAATTTTTGTATTTTTTGTAGAAATGGGGTTTCAATATGATGCCCAAGCTGGTCTCGAACTCCTGGACTCAAGGGATCTTTCTGCCTCAGCTTCCCAAAGTGCTGGGATTACAGGTGTGAGCCACCACACCCAGCCCCAATCTCATTTTCTAATTCTCTCCTTCCCCTCAATATTCCAGCCACATGACCTGTCTTTTAATTCTTTGAACACTCAAGTCTCTTCTTACCACAGTGTCTCAAAGTACAGTGTATACCTCTCCTAGAAAGATTTTTCACAACTGATTCCTTGATCCTCAGGTCTTGTTTTAATGTGACCTCCTTCCTTGACCACAAAAGTACAGTAGGTTAGCCCCTCCACCCTTTGCCTCTTATTATCCAGTTTTTATCCTTTGAAGTACTTATTCAAATTTATAATTGAATATTTTGTCACCTTCTCTGTCTTTTTCAGACTCTAAACTCCTGAGAGCAGAGATGTTTATCTTGTTCATGACAGCGTCTCTAGTGTCTATCACAGAGCATAGCACCAAGTAGGACCTCAATAAACATTTTGTGTTTTTTTGACACAGCATCTCACTCCATCGTCCATGCTGGAGTCCAGTGGCACAATCTCGGCTCACTGCAACCTCCACCTCCCAGGTTCAAGCAATTCTCATGCCTCAGCCTCCTGAGTAGCAGTTAATAAATATTTTTTTTAATGAATGAACAAATGCTTTAAGAGAGATTTATCTTTTGCTCTCTGACTTTCTTTCCTATTTGCCCATTTTAGATTCTTCCTGGAGACTGAGGAGCATCGTCTTCTATTCAAAAGATTCTTCTAGGAAATATAGATAAATTAGTTTGGTGGGGGTAGTGGGAAGGTTGTTGGGTAGTTAATTGGCTCCTACCTACAGGATAAGGTATGAAATATACCAAGAATGAAGAAAAATGTGTAGAATGCAGATTGGAGGTCATGGTGAATTCAAGAACTCACTTCCAGGGAATAGAAATCTATCCTTACAATGTAAAGGAACTACTCATTTTGGAGCTGTCCATAGCCTTGTAGATGAAAGATTATAACCCCTATCAAATGTAGGTCATATGCCATCCCAGGGTAAGACTTATCATGGGTTGTATCATTTTGAAAAGATTACTTAGGACTTGCCTAGCAGAAGAGAGTTCCTGGGTCCCTCAGGAGGAGAATATGATGCAGACCAGGAACTGCCTTCCCCATACTCCTCAGTCTATCTGAGCCCAAAGCGGGGTACCAAGGAGCCCCCTCTGGCATTCAGTGGGTGTTGCTGATGATGACCTTTCTTAGATAGCATGACTGGGGAGATTGGCCTCCTAGTCTGATTTAACTTTCCATGGAATTCTAACATGGTTGTATTCACTAACTTTCCACGAAATCCTAACACAAGGTGTTCCACTACGAAATGTACCAAAGAAACCTCGGCTCAGCACATGGGACAGAAGAAAGCTGCCACCCTACCACAATTTACTTTCCCTCTAAGATTCCTATTTTCTTTTTCTTTCTTTCTTTCTTTCTTTCTTTCTTTCTTTCTTTCTTTCTTTCTTTCTTTCTTTCTTTCTTTCTTTTTCTCTTTCTTTCTCTTTCTTTCCTTCTCTTTCTTTCTTTCTTTTTTTTTTTTTTTTAAATTTGAGACCGGGTCTGCTCAGTCACCCAGGCTGGAGTTCGGTGATGTCATCAGAGCTCACTGCAGTCTCAAACTCCTGCGCTCAAGTCATCTACCCACCTCAGCCTCCCAAGTAGCTGGGTCTACAGTTGCTCACCACCATACCCGGCTACTTTTTTCTCTTTGAAATGAGGTTCTAGGCATGTTGCCCAGGCTGGCCTCAAGCTCAGATTCCTAT
Source organism: Pongo pygmaeus (assembly GCF_028885625.2). NCBI lineage: Eukaryota > Metazoa > Chordata > Mammalia > Primates > Hominidae > Pongo > Pongo pygmaeus. Next base: position 81,015,260 of record NC_072373.2, on the reverse strand, counting down.
TCTCGATGGTTTTAGGCACTGCATAATTGTCTGGCAGTGATATCACTGGGCTCTGTGGTTTCTAGCAGTGCTGAGGGAATATTCACGCAACTTAACCCACTCCCTGCTCCATATCACTGTCCCATAGTAGGCTAGCAATTCATTGTTATCACAGATCTTCTGCCTAAAGATCCTAGCTCTTCCATATCTAGACCTATTACAGGTAAGATTGACGAATAAATTCTTCATTAATCTCTTACCTGTCATACTAACCTGTGATCTTGTGGAAATTACTCCAACTCTAGATGCTTCAGTCTCCTTATCTGTAAAATAGGGATAACATTAGCATCTACCTCACAGGATTAGTTACTAAATGAGCTATTATATAGAAAGCATATAGATGTGTTTAATAATAATTAGTCCTCAATAAATGTCAGCTAATTACAACTAGTAGTATTGTATCATTTTTTCACAGTGAGCTCCTAGAAGGGAAAGAATTGAATTCATCCATTCCTATGTCTTAGGGGCCTGATTCACACTTGACAGACTGAAGGGCTCAACATATATAAGTTGAATTGAATTAAACTCCTCTGACATTTATTGTCTGCTCCATTCATATGCTGCTTGTCACCTAGTTGCTTTCTCTGACTTTTAGTGTGCAAATCATATAACTCCAACTGAGCTATTGTTTCCTAGAAGTACACGATAGCTCATTCACCTCTGTATGTCTTACACCAACTGGCTCATAGTAGGTGCTTAGTTACTCTTCACAGCCTTAAACTGACTACAATTCTGAATCCTGATAACAAGGATTCTATCATATAGAATATGTGTAAGAGCAGCTGGCATACATGCATTTTTACTCCAATAATACTATAACTTAGCAGTGGGAGGAGATGTCTAAAGCATCAAGGCACCAAATTGGGACTGACATACAGTGGTGGGGTTGGGGAGGGATTGCCTAAAGGCTGGACTGTACAGTAGACTGTATGTTCCTTGTGGGCAAAGACCACGTTTCCTTCTTTCTCAAGCATCTTGCCTGACATACTCTATGCACTCAATGACTGTCAGTCCAATTAATCAATTTATTCGTGTTTGAAATCCCAACACAGGCAGCTCTCATTGCTCCCTAGTATCAGATGTGTGCTTGCCAGCATGCCCCTACACCTGGGTACAGTGCTCATTTCTCACCCTACTCTCAGTATTACACACTCTCCATCCCTGGCTAGTGTCACACGCATCCATGTGAAGAGACCACCAAACAGGCTTTGTGTGAGCAACAAGGCTGTTTATTTCACCTGGGTGCAGTGGGGGCTGAGTCCGAAAAGAGAGTCAGCAAAGGGTGGTGGGATTATCATTAGTTCTTACAGGTTTTGGGATGGGCGGTGGAGTGAGGAGCAATGTTTTGCGGGTAGGGGGGTGGATCTCAAAGTACATTCTCAAGAGTGGGGAGAATTACAAAGAACCTTCTTAAGGGTGGGGGAGATTACAAAGTACATTGATCAGTTAGGGTGGCAGAAACAAATCACAATGGTCATCAGTTAAGGCTATTTCCACTTCTTTTGTGGATCTTCAGTTGCTTCAAGCCATCTGGATGTATACGTGCAGGTCACAGGGGATATGATGCCTTAGCTTGGGCTCAGAGGCCTGACACCTAGATCCTTACCTCAATCTCAAGTTGGCAAGGTGAGTGTCACACTTTGACATCATGTTTGTGCAAAAATTGCTACAATCAACTAATGCCTACCTGGCTTGAATCTCTTCTTGGTATCCAGAAAATCATCAACAATGAATCCTGTCTCCTGTCACATGGGAAGAGATCTTTCTTTGCTACCTATTGATTGTATTCTCTTTTTGAACCAGCTCAATCTTAGGAAATAGTTTTCTCATCAGTAGCAGGTTTTTGAAGAACATTAGCAGAGAAGCTTCTTCAGGAGACAGACCAGCCAGAACTGCTAGTCAAATATGGCTGCCTTCTTTCTTTTTTCATATGTGACAAAGGAAGTTTTTTGACTTGGTGCTATGGTTTGGATGTTTGTTGCTTCCAAACGTCATATTAAAATTTGAACATCAGTATTAGAAGTGGGGCCTAATGGAAGGTGTTTTGGTCATGGGGGTGGATCCCTCATGAATAGAGCAATGCCCTCCCTAGGAGACGAGTGAGTTCTCACTCTATTAGTTCTCATGAGAGCTGGTTGTTAAAAAGAGCCTGGCACCACCAACCTTTCTTTTGCTTCCTCTCTCACCATGTGATTTCTGCACATGCTGGCTCCCTTTCACTTTCCACCATGAGTGGAAGCCCCCTGGGGCCCTCACTAGATGCAAATGCCCAATCTTGAGCTCTATAGCCATCAGAATTGTGATCCAAATAATTTTTTCTTTATAATTTTCTTTATAATTTCTTTATAATTCTTTATTTATAATTTTCTTTATAATTTCTTTATAATTCTTTATTATAATTCTTTATAATCATTATAATTCTTTATTTATTATAATTCTTTATAATTATTTATAATTTCTTTATAATTTTCTTTATAATTTTTTCTTTATAAACTACCTAGTTTCTGATATTCCTTTACAGCAACACAAAATGGACCAAGACACTCAGCTTCCCAGGCAACATCAACTTTCCAAAGTCTGTGTAAGACAATTTGGGTAGCAAATGATAGAAGATCTAACCAAGAGTAGCTTAAACAATAAGGACATTTATTATTGTGCATAACATGAAGTGTGGAGGTAGAGCAATTTCAAAGTGGATTAATTCACTGACACAGATACAGTATGAATCTAGCTCGGCTATTCTGCAGTTTTCCCCCACAATCTCAAGATCTGCTGTGGGTCAGTTCTCACATGCTATCAACAATCTTCAGAGGCAGAAAAAGAGAATGTCCCAATCTTGTGTCCCTCTACCAGATGTCCCCTTATATTTCCTTGTCAAGAATCAGCATAGTCTATCCCTAATTAAACAATCACCAGACAAGGAAAGGCCACCATAAATTGGCCTAAACCAATGAAGATTCACCTTCTATGGCTGGGTAGAGACTAAATTCTTAAAAAGAACATGACCTCTCAGAGGAGGGTTACTAAAATCAGGGTTTTGATAGCAAGGTAAAAAGGGGGAAACAACTCCCTGATGGGCAACCAACAGTGTCTGCAGCAGAGAAGGTTGGACCTCTAAGTAGTAGGTAATGAGTAAAATTACTCCAATTTTATGCTTAGGAGAATCAAGCCAATGTAAGACAAGGACCCTTCTTACTCAGAGCTACAATCTGGTTTCAGAGATAAAGCCTTTTCAGAAGCATTAGCTCAAGATGATTTTACAATCATTACCCATATAGGCTGCAATAGAAGCAAGGCACTACCAAAATCTTCTAGTATAGCAAATGTTAAAGTAGGCTCACTAATGCAAAGCAAACAAAATCTTCTTGTAATGCTAGGTCACAAGGTTTGTACACATCCTAATCCAGATAAATATCAAGAGTGAAATGGTAATATTTGGCCTCAGTTTCAGTCTCTATTACAAAATTGACCAATGCCTTCCTCTGGAGAGTACAGTATTTTTTTTTATGGACCAAAACACACAATTCACAACTTCCCTGGAGACTCTGCTAAGGTTTTATAAAGATTTAGTTTTTTCTTTCTTTTTTTTTTTTAACTTGAAAACATCTAATTCCTTGTGAAAGAAATAGAAAAATAGGTAGGAGAACTGTTTGACCCTGAAGACATGCCAATAAGTTTCCTTCACCAAGATTTATATTAAACACAAAATTTGATGATCAAATTGTTGCCACACTTGTGACTCATTATTCATTTACTTAACCTTAGGTTGGCCATTCTCTCTCCCATTCATGCTCTCTGAGGTCTGGCAGGACCAGAGGTGCTAAAAGCTCAGGTCTCCACTGCTTAGTAGTCTCAGAATGGCCAAAAGGGAGTCATTTGGGCTGAATTATGTTCCCCCTAAGAGTCACCTGCTAATGATCTAACCACTGGGACCTCAGAATGTGGCTGTATTTGGAGCTAGGGTCCTTTAAAAGGTGATTGAGTTAAAATGAGGTCATTAGGGTGGGCCCTAATCCATTTTGACTATTGTCCTTATAAGAAGAGGAAATTTGGACACAAAAAGAGATACCAGGGGCACACAAAAGAGAGACAATCTGAGGACATAGCAAGAAGGCAATGATCTGCAAGTCAAGAAGAGACGCCTCAGGAGAAACCAAACCTGAAGACACCTTGATCTTGGACTTCCAGCCTGCAATACTGTAAGACAATAAATTCCTGTTGTTTAAGCCAACCAGGCTGTGTATTTTGTTATGGCAGCTCCAGAAAATGAACACAGGGAGCAAAGGGGCATAACCTCAGGGAGCGTCCTTTGATTTCTCTACTCCTCCACCCCAGGCAGTCCTCGCCATTCAGTCCTACCTTTACACTGCAGCTGGCCTTCCGCCAGCTGCGGGGCCCTCCGCCCATGATGAATGCAAACTGACACTCAGATTTCTCAGCGATGAACACTGAACACTGTCCACATTACGAAATCTCTTCCTTCCCTGACTATGCTTCTCTCCAGAGAAGACTAGGGTGTGTCCTGGAGTAAGGCCACAGATGCAAATTTTCCCTAGAAGAGCCTGGAAAAGAAGCAGTAAGTCACGGAGCTGCAGTTAAGTTACAAGAAAACTCACCTGAAAAAACAGCCAGGAGTTTTCACAGGGCAGGCCAATTACGTAAAGCACGTCTCCACTGTGTGTTGTCTTAAGATAATGAGGCTCCTGCCCATCAGCAAGAGCTGGCTGGAAGCAGAGGGATCAGGTAAGTAAATGTTCAGGAGGACTGAGTTTCAAATGTGGGTCCCTGCCAGACAGGGATTGTATGTCCTCAAGTAGATGTCCCTCCCTGTGACCCACAATATCAGCAGCATGTGGCCCTTTTCCAGGGAAGAAAAGTGGAAATACCCACTTATAGTTAGGAACTGGGGATTACTATGAGAGAAGGGAGGAAGAAACACAGTGTCTAAAAATTAGCAGACTACCAAACTTAAAAGTCCTGCTCCATCATTTATTTACTAACTATACAGCTTGAACACATTTTTCAACATCTCTAAACCACCGTCCACTCATTTTAAAAAATGGGAATACTAGTAACTATCTCAAACTGTTGGGTGGAATTAAATAAGAAATTATGGTAAAACTAGCAGATTATAGGGTATATAGGCAAGTGAATAGCAGCAGCAACAACAGCAATAGGGTTGGTAGTTATTAATAAAACGAATGACCAAGCAGGATTTAGCATTTCAAGAGCTCTGACACAGGGCTGAGCTCTGCACTTCTTGGTGATAACAGAAGTAGAAAGGAGGAAGTCGAGATGTGGGTGAGGAAGCTGGGCCAGGTCAGAAGGTCCTTCCGGAGTGGAGGAATGTTGAGTGGAGCCAGGGTTAGATAAGATCTTGAGATAGAGGGAGAGGTTGTAGGGAAACCTTCCTGTGGTATGGAAGTTTCTCTCCTCTTTTAGCTTAGTATGTTAATGAAATGAGTTAATGCTCTGCCCACTAGAAACAGTCAAGTTACTTTATCTCAGAAATAGTCTCCCCCAGGAACTATCACACTTAGAATCATAACAACAAAACTACCTCAGACACATCCCAGGGCAATAGTCCAAGGGACAGAACTCTCAAAAGTACTAGAGCCTGCTATTTTGAGTAGATTGAAAAGTAAGAGCCCCTCTAAATGAGGTCAACAATCAGGCCCTGTGTCTCAGAGCTCTTCTAGCCAAGAAAGTCCACCTGGAAAGCAAGCAACCCAGAGAAACCAAGCCACCCAGACACACACTGACCAGCCCAGCATCAGCAGTGTGCTTGGTTGCTTCTCAGACTGAAAGCTGGACTAGGGAGACAAATGCTAGAAAATGAAGCATAAAGCATGAAGGGTATTTTTTTCTCCATTAACAGAATATTCACACGGTCCCTAGTGTCTACAAAAGTTAGCAGCTGTCAGTAAAGAAATGATTATCCAACAAAAAAAAAAATTACAGTGAAACCGTTTACTAGGGAAAAAATTCAAATTTGAACCTCATTATAAATCTGTATAAAATTATCTCCATATGGATTAAGGATTTAATATTTCTATAAAGGAAGAAAAGGAAGAGGAGGAGGAGGAAAAGGAAGAGGAGGGGCAGGAGGAGGGAGGGGGCATAAACAAGCTAGAAGAAAATATAAGTGTACATTTAACCTATCTTGGGGTGCTGTGGCAATTTTAAAATATGGCCACAGATTCCGTGCTATACCTCCCATGACACCCACTTGAATGTGAGTAGGCTTGAGACTGCATTCAAAAACAGAGTAGCTGATGTCCAAGGCTTTGTTATAAAAGGGCTTACAGCTTCCTCTTTGTTTCCTAGAACACTTGCTTTTGGAGCCCTGGGCTGCCATGTAAAGGTGCTAACTACCCCGAGATCACTGGATGAGCTGCAAGCAAGCACTCTGTAGGGCATCTCTGCTGAGCCTAGCCTTCCAGCCATTCTCACCAAGTCACCAGACACATGACCTACACCATCTTGGACTCTCCAAATCAGCCCATCCACCAGCTAATTAACATTGAATGACTTCTGTCAACACCATGCATAATGCAGAAAACCCACCAGCTGAGCCCTGCCCAAATCCTTGACCTAAAAAAAATTATAAAATACAATAAAACAGTTGTTGTTTTAAGCTATTAAGTTTTGAGGTCACTCGATATGCAGTGACAGATAAAACTGGACTGGCAGGGAAGGACCTTGTAAGCACAAAAGTTCATTAGGAATCCAAGGAAAGAATAATAGATTTGAAATTGTAAACTGCTCTATTTCAAAAGTAATCATCACATACAAAATTAAAAGACAGTGACAAACTTGAAAAACATCCTTGTAACACATTTAACAAACAAGAAGAAAAGCACAATAGGAAAAAAAAAGTACAAATAACAAAAAGCAGTTATCAGAAAAAAATTAAGATGAAAAGAGAAATGCTATTTAATTTTTAGTGGCAATTACTGGTAAAATAAATATAAGTTAGATAATATGATACCTATTTGGCTTCAAATTTGTGAAGATTTTTTTAAATGATAACACTCAATACCTGCAAGACTGCAGTGTAGCAGGGATTTACATACCACTGATGGGAATGTGAATTGGTAATCTTTCTGGAGAATAATCCAATTATATAAATCAAAAGCCTTAAATGCCTTTTGCTCAAGTAATCCCAGTTCTAAAAATTAATGAGACATGTGGCCAAATATTTCTTACATTCTCATCACAGCACTATGTATGATACTGAGAAGTCATAAACAACAAAACATTTAACAGTAGAACTGTTGCTAAATTTCACATAATGAAATACAACGAAGCTATCAAAAGTCACACTCTCTCCAAAATATGCATTGCCAGGGGAATACATTTATGATATAATTAAAGTCGAATAAAGTAGTTAAAAGTATGCAAAAAGAATAGCCACAGTGTCATTTACATACATGATAGACAGACTTAAAAAATGAATGGAAGGAGCACACTAAAATATTAACAGTAGTCTCTGGAAAAACGGTTTAAGTATTATTTCCTTCTTTCTCTTTGTCTGTGTTTTCCTAATTTTCCAACAGGAAACCATATTAATTTTATAATCAGAAAAGCACTTTTCTTTTAAGTAAATATTTTTTTTTTTTAGTTTCACAGTACTCCAACAAACTTGAACACAGCATTTCAAGCACTAAAGTTTTCCCAGAAGCCAGGAGTGCTCCCTCAAGAGACCTGCTGTGATCTGTTTTAGAAGTGTCTGACTTCTAAGCCATGCCGCATGGATCCCCAAGCTCCAACATTATCTCTATTATCTCTCCCTTTTTCCCACCATACCTCCTGACCACATCACCACACACAAGTAAAGATTCTTATTCCTTCAATGCCCTCCTGTTAGCATAGAAATCACAAAAAGTCACCCTTAGGCCAAATGGGGTCTATAGATCTCTTTTCTTTGATGCCCCTTTCCAAAGTGTGTTGATTTTCTTTTTACTAGCTGTCAGTATTAAAAAATGAAGGGAGATTTTCGCCTCCAAGAAGATGGAATAGACATACTTTTTCCCTATTCCTCTCACTGAGGGCAACAAAAAATCCTAGACATTATTTATAAAATATAAATGGCTCCAAAATGTAAAGAGAAGAAGCCAGATTAGATAGAGACTTAGGACCTGAGAAACAGCAAATTAGTGAGTTCCATGGGTTTTCTTTTTGACTCATACATCCCAGACTTAGAACTGAAGAAGCCCGCAACCCAGAAACACCAACAGGAGCAGACAAAAATAGTGCCAAGAAAAGTGTGCTATCCCTAGCCAGAAAAACAGGGAAAAAGCAACCTAGCAAAACAGAAAACTTTCAGACAATAACTGCTCTACTCCAACCAAACACTAGATGAGTGCTGGGGGGAAATGTGGCCCCACTTCACCCACAACAGCAAAGCCCACTACAGAACTTCAACTTCCACCATCAGGAGGCTATATCACAAGGCACTCCAACCACCTCACCGGGGTGGTGTCAGTGAAAGCCAAGGAACGAGCCAGGACTTTCATCTACTATGACCAGTAGGCAGCTCTAACCTTCCCCAACGTGGGGAGCCTGGAGTCTCACCACTATGCAGCAGTGATGAGGCACATCTCTCATTCTCCAATAGGAAGGTGTGAGAGGAGGCCTCATAGAGTATAAGAACTTTCACTCCTAGCCAGCAGTAATGAAGACGCCCCAACCACTGAAATCCCCATCCCACCAGCAGTAATAAGGAGTTTTTTGAACCCTCACCACCTGTCAACAGAGGCCAAGTGGTAAGCCTGGACTTCTACCACAACCTGAAAGTTATAAGGTGGCAGGCCCCTCTTACCCTGCTGGAATGGTGTCAGAGGAGACTAGCTAAAAGAGTAGATTTACAGAACATTTAGAGCCTAATAACATAAATGTAAAATGTACAGGTTTCAATAAAAAGTCAGTCATCATCCCAAGAACCAGGAAGCTGCTCTCAAACTGAATGAAATAAGTCCTACAATAGGTGCCAACACTGAGATAACAGAGATAGTAAATTTATCTAACAGAGATTTTAAAGCAGCCCATGATGAAAATGCTTCAACAAGCAGTTATAAACCTGCTTGAAACAAATAGAAAAATTGCCTCAGCAAATAAATGTAAAATATCAGCAGGGAAATAGAAGATGTAAAAAAAAAAAAAAAAAAAAAAAAAAAAAGAACCAAGTGGAAAATTTAAAACTAAAAGATTGTTTTGTTTTGAGACAGGATCTCACTTTGTTGACCAGGCTGGAGTGCAGAGGTGTGATCACAGCTTACTACAGCCTTGACCTCCTGGGCTCAAATGATCCTCTGCCTCAGCCTCTAGAGTAGCTGGGACTACAGGTATGTGCCACCATGCCTGGCTGATTTTTTTATTTTTTTTCTTTTGCAGAGATGGGGAATCTCACTGTGTTGACCAGGCTGGTTTCCAACTCCTGGCCTCAAGCCATTTCCCACACCTCGGCCTCCCAAAGTGCTTGGATTACAGGTGTGAGCCACTTTGTCCAGCCCAGAACTAAAAGGTATTAGCTTTTAAATCAAAATTTGAAAGCTCAATATATGGACTTCTATTAGTTCCTATTGCCACTGTGACAAATTATCACAAATACAGTCAGTTAAAACAATACAAATTTATTATCTTATAGCTCTGGAGGTCAGAATTCTGAAATGGGTTTTGCTGGGCTAAAATCAAGATGAGTCAGGACTGTGTTACCTTATAGAAGCTCTAGGGAAGAATCTGTTTCCTTGTCTTTTCTAGTTTCCTGAAGCTACTTGCCTTCCTTGGCTTGTGAGTTCCTTCCATCTTCAAAGCCAGTAATGACCTGTCATGTTTTCTCGCATTGTATCACTCTGACAAAGATTGTCCTGCCCCTCACACTCACTTATAAAGAACTTTGTAATTATATTTGGCTCACCAGGATAATCTTTCCATCTCAAGAGTCTTAATTTAATCACACCTATGAAGTCCTTTTTTCCACGAAAGGTCACATATTCATATGTTCCAGGGTAAGGATGTAGACATCTTTGGGAGGCCATTATTCTACCTACAATAGTCTGCTCCCAGAGATTCATGTCTGTTCCACAAGTAAAATACATTTGCCACATCCCAAGGTCCCCAAAAGTCTCAATCCATTACAGCATCAACTCAAAGTTCAAATTCTCATCTAAATCTCACCAGCTTAGAAGCCCCAAATATCTTCTTCTATGTCATTTAAATATATATGGGTAGGACTCTGAGTATGATCAGCTTGGAGTAAAATTCCTCTGCATCTAGGATCTATAAAACTGAAAACAAAAACAGGGCCAGGTGCAGAGGCTCATACCTGTAATCTCAACACTTTGGGAGGCCATGGCAGAAGGATCTCTTGAGCTCAAGAGTTTGAGGCTACAGTGAGATATGATCCCACCACTGTACCCCATCCTAGGTGACACAGTGAGACCCCATCTCTAAAAAACAAAACAAAAAAAATTATCTCTTTTCAAAATACAATAATGGGATGATGGGACTGCCATAATATACCAATTGTAGAGATTTCCATTTGAAAGGAAAAATGAAAGAAAGGAGTCAGAAGTCCCAAATAACTTTTGGGGCTTGTTATTGCTGGGAATTTTGGGAAATGCAGCTAGGCAAATTTTTAGGTTTCAAGGCCTCTGTGACTCAAGGCTCTATACTCTGAGCTCACAGTTCCACTCTTGGAGTCATCCTTTCTTTTCCATGAAAGGCAGTGCTTGTTTGCAGCTGCATAGTTCTATCAGCCTATTTCTTATCTGTAGAATTTTAGGGATTGGACAGCCCTATAGATCTTAAGAAAATTGAATTGGTAACCTTTTTAAAAAGAAAAAAATTTCCAAGCACATATGGTATCACTGGAGAATTGTATCAAACATTTAAAGAACTAAAAACTAATCTGTACAATCTCTCCCAGAAAATAGAAGAGGAGGGAATATTTTCCAATTTATTTTATGTACCTAGTTTTGCCTAGACACAAAAACCAGACAGAGACAGTACAAAAGAAAGAAAGAAAGCTATAGACAAATATCCCTCAGAAATATAGATGCCAAAATCCCTAACGAAATATTAGCAAATAGAATTAACAATATATGAAAAGGAATTATAAACTATGACCAAGTGAAGTTTTTTCCAGAGATGCAAGCCTGCCTAGTTTATTATTTGAATATTAATCAATGAAATCCACCATACTAACAGGCTATGATAAAACCTCAAAAGAAAATAGCAATAGAGGGTAACTTCCCCAACTTGATAAAGAGCATCTACAAAAAAACTGTAGCTAATGTTTTACCTAATGGTGAGAGACTGAGTACTTTCCCCCTAAGATGAAGAACAAGTCAGGAAGTTCACTCTCACAACACTTATTCAGCTTGGTACTAAATATTCTAGCCATCGTAATAAGGCAAGAAAATGAAATAAAAGACATGCAAATCAGAAAGAAAGAAAGAAAGAAAACTATATCTTTTAGAAGAGGACATGATTGTCTATGGCCATACCACCCTGAATGTTTGATCTCAGAAGCTAAAGCGGGTTGTGCCTGGTTAGTACTTGGAAAGGAGTCAAGGACATGATTGTCATAGAAAATCCCAAGAAGTCTAAAAACAAATATGTCAGAACTATGAGTGAGTTTGGCAAGGTCTCAGGATTCAAAATAAACATGCAAAAACCAATTGTATTTCTAGACACTAACAATAAGCATGTGGACTCTAAAATTAAAAGTATAATATCATTTACAATTGCACAAAAAATGAAATAGATAAAACTCTAAGAAAACATCTATAGGAATTGTATTTGGAAAACTACACAATGGTGATAAAAACCTAATAAATGGAAAGAAGACCTAAATAAATGGAATTGGCAAAAGGATAGACTCACATATTAATGAAACAGAATGGAGAACCCAGGAGACCCACTCAAATATGCCCAGTATATTTTTGATAAATGTGCTAAAGCAATTCAGTGGAGGAAAGACTTTCAACAAGTGATTCTGAAGTAAATAAACGTCTGTAAGCAAAAAAGATGACTCTCTGCCTAGGTCTCATACCTTATATAAAAATTTGCTCAAATGGATCATGAACTTAAATGTAAAATGTAAAACTATAAAACTATTAAAAACATAGAAAATCTTCAGAAATTAAGACTTGGTGAAAAGTTTTAGACTTGATAACAAAAGCCAAAAAAAGGAAAAGTTAATAAACTCACTTCATCACAATTTTTTTTTAATTTGCTTTCCTATAAACTCTGTTAAGGGAATAAAAAGACAAGTTACAGAATGGTAGAAAAAATTTACAAATCACACATCTGACCAAAGATGAGCACCTAGAATACATTTTAAAAACTCTCAAAGCTTAAAATAATTCAATTAGAAATGGCTCACACGTGTAATCCCAGTACTTTGGGAGGCCGAGGTGGGTGGATTACTTGAGCCCAGGAGTTTGAGACCAGCCTGAGTAACATGGCAAAACGCTGTCTCTACAAAAAATTCAAAAAACAAAAATCAACCATGCATGGTGGCACATCCCTATAGTCCCAGCTACTCGGGAGGCTGAGGTGGGAGAATCATCTGAGCCCAGGAGATCAAGACTGCAGTGAGCCATGATCATGCCACTGCACTCCAGTCTGAGCACTGGAGTAAGACCCTGCCTCAAAAAACAAACAAACAAACAAACAAACAAACAAAAAAACAAACAAACAGTTTTCTCCTACTATACTCTCAACACTTATCACTTCTGGTTATCAAGATGTGGGGGGTACATTTTCTCCACACACCAAGCAATTCTCCACTCCTATGATTCAATTCAATTCTGACCACGATCTACCTGGACATAACATCAGATTCCACAAGTTAAAGACTAGGTCCTACAGGACTGCCCACATTTCAGATGCCAATTGCTAGTCCAAGGTTGTTTATCTGTGCTTCTGACTGACCGATTATAAATCAGAGGTTCCCACAACCTCCCTGCAGATTCCATCATTTGCTAAAATGGCCCACAAAACTCAGGGAGATCCTTTACTTACATTTACCCAGGGATTATAAAAGGATACAATTGAGGAACAGCCAGATGGAAGAGATGCATAGAGCAGGATATGGGGCAAGGAGCATGGAGCTTCTAAGCCCTCTCTGGGCATGCCACCCTCCTGGTACCCCCACATGTTCAGCAAACTAGAAATTCTGTGAAGTCTGTCCTTTTTGGTATTATGGAATTTCATTATGAAGACATGATTAATTAAATCCTTCACCATTGGTGATAAACTCAACCTTCAGCTCCTTTCCTTTCCTCAGAAGTTGAGAGGATGGGGCTAAAAGTTCCAATCCTCTAATCACAGGGTTAGTTTCCCTGGCACCCAGCTCCCATCCTAAGGCTATCAAGAGCCCCTAGCCATCAGCTATCTTATTAGCATACAACAAGACACATCACTTTGGAGAGTCCAAGCATTTTAGGAGCTGTGTGCCAGGAAAGGAGGAGAAAGATCAAATTCATATTTCTTATTGTAAATCACAATGTCAAACTTACTATTGGGGGAAACTGGGTAAGGGTATAAGGCACCTCTCTGTGTTACTTCTTACAACTGCATGTGAATCTACAATCTTCTCAAAATAAAAAAGTTTAATTTAAAAAAGTTTAATGTGATTTCACATAAAAATCTAGATTTCTACCTTCTCTGAAAAAAATTGCAAGATCTGACCCACTTCCAAATATGGCTAAAACATGCTGGAGAGGAGCAGCAGCTGTACCTCAAGCCTGCGCCAGTTATCCCATTTGCCAGGTAATCCCAGTCCTCACCATCTCCTATTGTCTATCAGCTAGGCCCAGGTTTCTTTGCTATCTATCATGCAGCTTGCCCTGCTATTTCTCTTACATCCACTCAGATTGCCCTCCCTGGACCCCATGGGCATTTGAGTTTTCCACTTTTGTAGAGTCAGATTTCTTACACCAGTAAAGCAGAGCTAAGTCATGCTGAGGTGTTAGCTCATAGAAACATCTTAACACCTTATGTCTAAAAATGCGCACCTGAGACATACTAGAGTGGAAATCCTTACAATTCAGAAAGAACTAAGTTATAATCATGGTTTTCCCACCTAACTTGAGCAAACTACTTGAATTTCCACACTTTAACTTATAAAATGGTAACAATAATACATAACTCAATCCATCCAAAACACCCACCACCATAGACAAGGTGCTCATTAACATGTTTTCCTCACAAGGGCAGGATGCCTCTCTCTTATTGCTGTGATTTCCTCCTTAATAACCAACACCTTATGTTAAAAGAAGTTGGCTCCCACTGGAGTTTTACACATACATTTACCATTGACTGGGAACTAAGGTGCCACTTCGCTAAGCATCTCTCTAGAACTATCTCACAATCCTCACAATAATTCTACAAAGCAGTCACTCAAGTGTATCATGCCCATTTTACAAATGAGAAATTTGAGGCATAGAATTATTTGGTTATTTGAGCTTCAGCCAATAAGTCTGAGTCTAGAACCTGTGCATTTAATTACTTTTCCACCACCTCGCATAGTTTCAGGCTTTGGCCAAGCTCGGTAGAGCAACAGACTTTCCAGACTGTCTCCAGGGACCAAACTTTGCCTTCTGTATCTCTTTGCCTATTACTAAGGTAAGGTCAGGAATGATAACTTCCTAGTCAGCCTCATGTTACTGCCTTGGGAAGACTTTGAGAATGGCCATCTCTGTTTCACCTTCTTCCCCTGGCACATGAAATGTCTTTTGGGATGAGTGTGTGACTCAGGGAACTGCAGGCTGCACTATGTTTGAAGATTTTCAGATACCATGTGCCAATCACAGAGTATTATTATTGAGGATATTTTCCTATACAGTTGTTTTGGCATCTTCTTCACAAGCCAATGATCTTTTATTGGCACTAACTTATGTTGGCAAAAGAAAGAGGACAAAAAACACGAGAAACAGGCTGAGTGAAATACCAGCTCTCCCCTGAGGACTGGTTGCTGGCTGAGCTGCCCAAGCCTGTCACTCACCAGAGATGAAGATACTCAAGAAAAACAAGATACTCCCTGCTTCTTGACAGAGTGTCCAGGACCTTCCCAGGAAATGAAACCAGAGAAATATCTTAGGCTTACTTCTCAGTGGTTAAAAGCTGGGACTCTTCAGGAAGACAAAGCTGGATTTGATTCCTGGCTCCTCTACATCTTGGCTGTGTGAACTTGGGCAAGGTTCATAATCTCTCTTGCTAAGCCTTCCCTTTCATTTTGTAAAATGGAAGTGATAATCATAATAGTGCCTTCATTACAGGGTCTTTGTAGGAAATAAATGAAGTGATGCAGAAAGGTGCTTACTACAGTGCCTCATACACAGTAAGCACTTGATAAATGCTGGTGTATTATATTAGTGGTGGGATTTGAAATAAGCCTGGGGTAAAAAGAGGGTGGTGGTGCTGCTGCTGCTGGTGGCGGTGGTGGTGATGGCAGTGGTGGTGGTGATGGTGGTGGTGATATTTTAGCAATTCTCAACAAAAAGGCAGGAAGAAAAGATTAAACTTCAAAGAATACTCTAGGGAAGCTCACATCCCACAAAAGCTGTATTCCTGAGAGATTATCTGGATTTAAATACTTAAAAATTAAACCTTGTTTTTCTATTAGATTCCTTTATAATTCCAGAAACATTTTCTGTTTGATTTTGATAAATTTAACTCTTTAAACAATGTCCTTTTGTCACCTCTTTCTAGCTTTATGTCCTTAGGCAACATTATTCACTTTCTTTTTTTTTTTTTCTTTGAGATGGATTCTCACTCTGTCACCCAGGCTGGAGTGCAGTGGCTCAACCTTGGCTCACTGAAGCCTCCACCTCCCGGGTTCAAGTGATTCTCCCACCTCGCCTCCTGAGTAGCTGGGACCACAGCTGTGCGCCTCCAGACCCAACTAATTTTTTTTTTTTTTTTTTTTTTTTGTATTTTTGAGTAGAGATGGAGTGCGTAGCCTGGTCTTGAATTCCCAGCATCAAGTGATCCGCCCGCCTTGGCCTCCCAAAGTGCTGGGATTATAGCCCGCGCCCAGCCTATACACTAATTAAAATATCAATTTTCTTCATCTGTAACATTAAGCTCTGGAATCACCTGAGATAATGTCCATGCAAGTGCTCTGTAAATGTGTAATAGCCCCCTATAGAAATGGTAAATTACGGCCAGGCGCTGTGGCTCACACCTGTAATCCCAGCACTTTGGGAAGCCAATGTGGCCGGATCACGAGGTCAAGAGATCGAGACCATCCTGGCCAACATGGTGAAACCCTGTCTCTACTAAGAATACAAAACTTAGCTGGGAGTGATGGCACACACCTGTAGTCCCAGCTACTCAGGAGGCTGAGGCAGGAGAATCACTTGAACCCGGGAGGCAGAGGTTGCAGTGAGCCAAGATCTTGCCACTGCACTCCAGCCTGGCACAAAGAGAGACTCCATCTCAAAAAAAAAAAAAAATAGAAATGGTAAATTACAATGGGTCCAGTGCTACTCTCAGCTGGGCTCCTTACTTAAGACATTCATAAAGTAAAATATACTTTCAAATGGAAAATAACAACAGCTTAGTTTGCCCTATTAAGTTTGACTTTTGTATAATATATTTTCTTAAAGAAGACAAAACTGTGGAGAAAACTGTGCTTAATGAAGTACAAGCAATATGAAGAAAATATTGAAAAACTTGATTAAACTTGATTAATATCTTTTTTTATTTTTTTTGGGAGATGGAGTCTCATTCTCTCACCCAGGAGGGAGTGCAGTGCTGCAATCTCAGCTCACTGCAACCTTTGCCTCCTGGGTCAAGGGGTTCTCCCACCTCAGCTTCCTGAGTAGCTGAACTACAGGCGCACACCACCACACCCAGCTAACTTTTTTTCCTTTTGCATTTTTAGTAGAGACGGGGTTTCCTCATGTTGCCCAGGCTGGTCTCAAACTTCTGACCTCAAGTGATCCGCCCACCTAAGCCTCCCAAAGTGCTGGGATTACAAACATGAGACACTATGTCCAGCCTGAAAAACTTGATTAACATCTTAGGGAGGTGATATAATTCTTTTGTCATAGAATTTTGTCAGAGAAAGGCAGAGCAATGGGTGTAGAACAGAAAAGTTTTCTACCAAGTTATCACAGAATCAATCTCTTCAGTCTCTCCCAGATTCCAGACAGCTGGCCAAATATTACCAAATTAATTGTGCTAACACACTGGTTTTCATCTTATTGCTCCCCTACTCAAGAATTCCCAGGGATCCCTAATTATCCATGTGGAAAGCTCCAGTTCCACAGCCTGGCCTTTAAGTGTCTTACTTTACCATACACCCCCAACTCCCCTTCTCTTCCTGGGCCCTGCCTCTCTCTGTAATGTGCATTATCCACTCCACCCCAGCTTTATTGTCTCCTGATCAGTGTGCACTTCTCTCCTATCACAACATTTGCTCACCTGTTTGTTTTTTCCTCTACTCTTTCACCTATTTTATTCCTACATACCCCCATTAATTTTCTTCCTTTTGCATGTCTACATTGTCTTCGTTTTCTGCAATATTTGTTATTTAAATCCTAGTTGTTCCTAAAGTCCACCTCCCAATATTCCTTCCCCAAAAGCCCTGGCTGGTGTGGATCACTCAGTGCTGGGATTACCCCTGCATCTACTGGAGCTCTTAGCTTTCCTGTGGGAGGATCTGTCTCCACGGCCAGATTGTTCCTGCTCTAGGGCCAGGGCTAGCCCTTTTATTTCTTATGCATTGTGTTTTGTTTGTCCACGGCCAGATCGTTCCTGCTCTAGGGCCAGGGCTAGCCCTTTTATTTCTTGTGCATTGAGTTTTGTTTGTTCTGTGATCCTTTCCAGAAAGGCTTGAGGGCAACTTACAACAAACACACACACACACACACACATGCACACACACAAGCACACAGGCACGAATGGCAAAATATAAATAATAATACATAGAAGAGGAGGACAAAGAAGGTAATTAAGACTCTAACTTCCTCCAGTTTCTGTCAACCACAGGTACTCTATCTAAAGACATTCAAACTACAAAGAGTCAGTGTCCTAATATCCACATGAGCACCTTGTTACTGAAACCTTAGCAAGGAAAGAACAGGAAGAAAACCAAACACAAGTGAAAAGAACAGAAGTTGCAACAGAAAGAATCCCAGGCTTTGAATTTCTCATTCATTCATTTATCCCTTTATGCAATAGAAGTTTTTAAAGCATCTATTGTATACAATGTACTGGCTATATAACTAGTTCTATAACTTAAGTAAGTATCTAAGCCTCATTTGTTAAATAATAACATTAAAAATTAAAAAGGGGGACAAACTTATGTTCTTTCCCTAATGAATGCACAATAAATTTAGAAGAAAACATTATTTCCATAGATGACACTGAAAGCCAGGACGGGTCCATATCCTGAAATCTAAAACTAGTTTGGAAATTAAACACTAATTCTAAAAGAGATCTAGTGTTTTCGGACTTTTTAAATATTTCATGTGTGGCTTTTCTTGGACATTTCCATTTATGAAGAGAATGAGATAAATCTGATCATCACTAAATGCATAAAAATTAGTCAACCTCACTGGTAATCAAGTAATCAAAAATTTAGTACCATTTTGAAGATAATGTAAAACCACAATGAAGGCCAGGCACGGTGGCTCACACCTGTAATCTCAGCACTTTGGGAGGCCAAGGCAGGCAAATCACTTGAGGCCAGGAGTTTGAGACCAGCATGATCCCCATGGTGAAACCCCGCCTCTACTAAAAATAGAAAAAATGAGCTGGGTATGGTGGCGCACACCTGTAATCCCCGTTACTTGGGAGGCTGAGAGTTTCTTGAATCCAGGAGGAGGAGGTTGCAGTGAGCTGAGATTAAACCACTGCACTCCAGCCTGGGCAACAGAGCAAGACTCTGTCTCAAAAAAAAAAAAAAAAACCTCACACAATGAAATCCTACTACATACCCACTAGAATGTCTAAAATGAAAAAGATTTACAACGTGTATATTGGAGAGGATGTACAATAAATGGGACTCTGACCAGTGTGGAAATTGGTATAACCACTTTATTTTGCTTTGTTTTATATTTTTTTAGATGGAGTCTCACTCTGTTGCCCAGGCTGGAGTGCAATGGCATGGTCTCAGCTCACTACAACCTCCACCTCCCAGGTTCAAGTAATTCTCCTGCCTCAGCTTCCCAAGTAGTTGGGATTACAGGTGCCCGCCACCATACCTGGCTAATTTTTGTATTTTTAGTAGAGATAGGGTTTCACCAGGTTGGGCAGGCTGGTCTCAAACTCCTGACTTCAAGTGATCCACCCACCTCAGCCTCCCAAAGTGCTGAGATTACAGGCCTGGCCAACATGGTGAAAGCCCGTCTCTGTTAAATAAAAGTACAAAAAAATTAGCCAGGCATGGTGGTACATGCCTGTAATCCCAGCTGCTCAGGAAGCTGAGGCAGGAGAATTGCTTGAATATGGGAGGTTGAGGTTGCAGTGAGGCAAAACCATGCCGCTGTACTCCAGCCTGGGTGACAGAGCAAGACTCCATCTCAAAAAAAAAAAAAAAAAAAAAAAGTTAAAATGCACATCTACCCTGTGACCCAGGAATTCCAGTCCTAGCTATTTATCAAATATATATATATATATATATATATGTCTACAAAAAGCCTTGTTCAAGAATGTTCGTAGCAGCTTTACTCATCATAGCTAAAATTGGAAATAATCCAGATATTCAACAACAGGGTGAACGAACAATTATATAGTCATACAATAGAGTAATAGCAATAAAAATGTAACAAATTCCTGATATCTGGAATAACTTGGGTAAGTCTCAAAAAGATTATATTGAATGAAAACATATATGGTTGCATTTATATGAAATTCTAGAATCTACAGTGATAGAAATAATCAGTGACTGCTTCTGGAGTGGAGAGTGAGAGGCGTTGATTGGGAAGAGCCAAGGAAACTTTCATGGATGACTGAAATGCCCTGTGTCTGGACATGCATTCATCAAAACCCACTTAAAATTTGACCATTTTACTGTATTCAATTACATCGCAGTAAGACAAGCTTTAAGAGATAATGCTGAGGGAAATTTGGAAGATGAGCATGCTTTAAAACTGAATTGTGGTGATGGTTATACAACTGTATGCATTTATTAGAAATTATTGAATTGTTCATTTGCAATGAGTGAATTTTATAATTCGTCAATTGTGTCTCAAAAGTAAAAAGATAATGCACATGGCTATTGGAATGTGGAGAAAGATAATCACTCACAGATTCTGGGTACAACTTTTCTTCAGGGAAGTTTGATGATGGGTATCAAGCGTTTTAAAGTAAGTATTGCTTCTGGCCAAGCAATTCCACTTCAGAAATTTACCATAAGAAAATAATCAAGGACATGCACAAAGATTTAGTTTTAAAGATGTACATTGAATTGTAGTATTGTTTTTAATAGATAAAAACTGAAAGCACCTTAATGTCTACCAATTGCATTAGTGAAATAAATGTGTACGAATGTCTGCGTAAATTATAGCTATTAAAATATTATAAGTTAATATTTATCAACATGAAAACTATTCATAACATATTAATAGAAAAAAGCAGGTTGAAGAAAATCTGTAGAAAATAATACGTTAGCATTATTATATGTTATGTAGTACTTTTAGTATTACATAATAGTGTTCTCATATATATAGTTCTGTGAGGATATGTAACAAGGTGGTAAATGTAGTTATCTCTGGGTGGTAGAATTGGGGAGTAATTTTTTACTCTTTCACAATAATTACATGTGCCTTTTACAAAACATATATATGTTATTTTTAATCCTCAAAATAATACTTAAAATGACTTAATAATGGGAAAAGACAGAGATCACCAGAACTGTGGTTCATGTGTGGTAAATATGGGATAAAGAGGATCATATACTACATGACCCTAATGAGTTCTAAAAATTTCATACAACAGATGTATGTAAAGTGAATTGCATTTTTCCATCATGCTAATGAAAAAATCTGCAAGAAAGCAAAGAATCATTTGAGAATGGGAATAACTAGTGCCTTGAGTTTCTTCTTGGAAGTTCACAGCATTTCGACTTTTAGATTTCCTTAAACCAGAAAACAACCAACTAATTATTTTTTTGTAATATCCTGATCAAAGCATTAATCTCAATCGTATTAAGAAAGACCTTGGTTTTTGTTGTATTTTTACTTTCCCCATTTGCAGGGTACAGTCACCTTCTCCACGATTTTGGGAAAAGACTGAAAGGGAAGAATTCACATTTTTAAACAATTTGAATTGTTAAATAAAAATTAGAGAAGACCATTGTTTTGGACTAAGCTCCTGCACTAGGCCTCAACAGACCAAACGAAAAATCAAAATGGAGTCACCCATGCTAAAATTCCACATCATAAATCTAAAGGCTGTTACTGCCCTTCCAAGAAATCAGAAGAGTTAACACCAATTTCCCAAACTGGCCAGTTTCAATCTTCAATTGGCATGATAATAAAGTTACCTGTAGTTTAATCCTTACACAAAAAGATAGCCTGAAGTAACGTTATGTTAACTAATCAGTTATCTTTCTATTTTTCTGTCTTCTTGTCTCTGCCTTATAACGAAACTTTGAAATGACCAATCTATTTTTTGTTCTTTGTTTCTGCTTTCTTCAGTCCTTTCTCTCTCTAAAACCAGGCTCCTCTGCTGCACTCATGAGAATACATTCTATTTTATGGAAAAAAGTCTTGCCTGATTCTAGAATTGCCGTAAAGCCAATTGAGATCTTTAATTTGTTGCAATTTTGTCTTTTAACAGGTAAATTTCTATAACTAATGACACTTGTATAAAGCCGCCTCTAACAAACTCTGATGAAGAAACAAAGCAATCTCCATGTCCAAAAGAAAAGCAAAGAAAGCAGGCACGTCTGGGTAAAGTTTACCACTGAGAGCATCCTTCCAGGAGACTCACATGAAATAACATCTAGAGTGTACCATTCTCCAGGGAGTTTGAGCTCTAGACAGTAGTCACTTTGGCCCATTTCAGCCCCATCTGAAGAGACTAAAACTCAAGCACGGAGAGGGTGACTTGCCCAAAGTCATACGGAAAATCAGCAGTGAGGCTTTGATTAGAATCCATTGTCTTCCAAAGTGTCAGAGTCTCTAGTAAATAAAGGAGACACTGTATAATAAAAAGACCACTGGACAGGAAGTCAGGAAACCCAGGTCTTGAGGTTGGCTTTGTTACTTAATCAGCCATGTGTCCTTGGGCAGACACCTATCCTTTCAGGAACTATGCCTTCTTACCTGTAACATGAGCAGGTTCCAGTTGAAAACAATTAAGGGCTTCTCCAGATCAAACAGCCCATGGTTCTAAGAAGACCACATCCTTCCCTTCCCTTTCCCTTCAGGTGGAGTGCTAGAAGGCATTCTTTAAAAATATATATATTTAATCTTAACTTCTAATTGATATGGGACAGGTAGACATTCTTGCCACCCTACCCTCCCTCCATCCATGGTTCCCCTGGGCACACCTGTTCTGTGATCTCCAAGCTATGCAAGAATAAAGGAATGTCCCATTAGCCACCCAAGCAAGTGCTGAAATGCTTCCCTTGTTGTTGCTACTGTTTAGCTAGATCCAAGTTAATCTTTTTTTTTTTTTTTCCTGCACAACTGGATTAACTAGGCACACATCTGTCTGTAGATTCAATGATATTGAATACACTTTGCAGAGTAAACAGAAGCTTAATTTTTCTTAAACAGACAACAAGTGCCTGTGGATGTGTGAAGCCAACAAGAGTGATTTTCTCAGGCAGCCTGCCCCTTCCTGAAGCTGGGGATGCCCAGGTCCCGACCAGGAGAGGAGGAAGAGCTTGGGCATAGAGAGAGAGGTCTTGCCACATTCAGCCAGACCAAATTGCAATCCAGTGAAAGGAGAGACAGAGGGAACTAGATTGTGCTATTAATTCAATTTTCAACTTCAGCTAATTTTATTGGCCTGACAAGGTAGACACATTGCCAAAATCAACAGTAGATCTGTATGCCTAAGGCTGGTTTTGGTGCTAATGGAGGCTTTTATGCCAGACAGTCTGTCCTCTGAATGTTTCCCAATGTCCTTCTTGGTCTCCAGCTGCCACATGTTATAGTTATGATTTTGCTATTGAAGGGCATAGGATTAAATTTTAAGTCCCCAACTGAACTTTTGATAAGGTCTTCTCTCCTGAAAGCCCTTTTCACTGTTTGGAAAAACCTTGTGAACTATTGTATTTTCATTTTATTTAGCATATAATGTACAATGATGAAAATAAACGAATGTTTTCAAATAGGATATTGTTAAAATAGTTCACTTCCTAGGCAGGTTTTAAAAGTAAAAAAAAAAGCCACTAAAAAAACTATCTAAAATTTTCTTAACAAAAAATCTTGCTGCAATATTTACACTTCAAGTAAACATCTAGTTAAGCTATTAATACCTAGGATCTTTCCATTAATACAAAGCACTTCCAGCCTTTGGAGAAACAGGGGAATTACTGTTTTATGGTTGGACAAGGTTTTGTTTCATAATCTTAGGGGCACAGAGATGCACCACATTACTATCACCAAGAGCCCAGTCTGAGCTGCTAGACCAAGAAGCACATGTAGACAGTGGATAAAATTAGATCATAGTTGGGTGCCTGTAACTCCAACTACTTGAGGGGCTAAGGTGGAAGGATCACTTGAACCCAGGAGTTGGAGACCAGCTGCCTGGGCAACATAGGGAGACACTGTCTCAATAATAATAATAATAAGATCTTGAGCAAGTCATGCCTGTGACTAGTAAGTGTGTGATAATGGCTAAGCTTAATGTTTAAACAAATATTGTTTTAAAGGGGGTGAAAGTGGAAATATAACATGTATTTCAGATACACTACAGGTATGGCATTAGTATTGGCATAAGTCTACCACTTTGGGTTTTTTGTTTGTTTGTTTGTTTGGTTGGTCGGTTGGTTGGTTTTGGGGGGTTGGTTTGCTTGTTTGTTTTTGTTTTTGACACAGGGTCACTCTCTGTGGCCCAGCTGGAGTACATGGTGCAATCATAGCTCACTGTAGCCTCAGGCTCCTAGGCCCAAGTGATCCTTCTACCTCAGCTTCCTGAGTAGCTGGGACCACAGATATATGCCACCATCTTCTGCTAGGTTTTTTTTTTATTTTATTTTTTGTAGAGACAAGGTCTTGCTATGTTGCCCCATCTGGTCTCAAACTCCTGGGCTCAAGCATTCCTCCCACCTCAGCCTCCCAGCCTACCATTTTGGAGCACAGAACCTATGGATAAAGTATCACCCACACCTAATGGCAGCATGCACTAATAATAGAGTTATTTTTCTGTGAGATTCCTGTAGTAAATGACTGACTGAATGCATTTGTACCTACAAAATCTACAATATTTAAGCTACCTGGAACATACTAGATTCACAGCTAGTAATTCTATTTTACAAAAACTGAGATCCGGATATTTTTGTTTTCATGTTTTGCTTAAGCTCAAAATGTAACAGTGTAGGCTATACTAGAATTCAGGTCTCTTGATTCTCAGAACAGTTCATGTTCCATCATGCCAGGATCCCACCGCACACTTAGATTCTGTACTTTGCCCTCATCACGTTTATATAAAACTTAAAATGCAAGTCTATAAAGAGGCCAATGTCTACCAACAATAAATCAACCTGTAAATCTTACCTATTTTTCAATTTCTCCACAGCAATTTACTTCTTCATTCTAATGGTCTTTCTGAGGAACAGTGATGGGTTTTTTTTCTTTTCTTTTTTTTTTTTTTTTTTTTTTGGTTAAAGATATTCTGCAATTTAACTTAAAGGCCAAGGAGGAACAAACACCTTCTTTATCTTGTAGGTTTAATAAGCATTCCCAAAGGAAAGTCATTGTTATTACTAACAAACACAACATCAGCTTTTTGAGACAGAAGATATTTATATATCTATCCAATATCAGATAAGATTTTGTTAATATAGTTCACTTCCTAGGCAGGTTTTAGAATTAAAATGTCACTCTATAAACCACCTAAAATTTCTTTATCAAAAAGTCTTGCAATAATGTTTTAGATAGACATAGATGTAGATATTTTCCTTCTTGCCTTACAAAGATTGGAGTCATTCTTCAAAAGTTATACTTTTCAAAGTGACTCTGCATAGCTGGTGAAAATGGAATAGGAGAACAGACTTGCTGGAGAGTAAATGACACAAACAATCAAGCTCTGGGCTTTTTACTCTTTTTTTTTTTTTAACTGCCTTTTTTAAAACTTGACATAGTTATTTTGAGATCCATCCATGTTGTTGCATATATCATGGATATTTTCTTTTAAACTCACTTTTTTTCTTTTTTCTTTTTTCTGCAGCCAGGTTGAGAGCAACCAGCCAAGGTCTACACTCAGGGGTGCTGGGGAATTCCAGATGCTCCTCAGCATCTCATTCACAAAGGCTCTGAGCAGCTCTGAGACAGGGCTCCTTTAAAGGACGTTTTCCCTTCCAGTCAAAGGTTTTGCAGAAGTAACAAGTTCCCCGAGTCAACATTTTGAATATGTCTGTACACTTCAGGTGTTTTTACGTTTGGAGTCTTTGCTAGTTTTAACAGTGTCCACATTAAGGAACTGGGATGAAATCGAGGAAGATTAATCAGCTGGGATCTCCATTTCCTAAAACATCGGGAGCTGTTAGCCGGAAGAACAGCACATCGTACTTTGATCAGGAAATTAAAATATTCTCCTAAGAAAATCCAAATGTAAAACATGTTCCAAATTGAATTCCAGTTGCAGAAATATTTTTGGCAAGTAAACAGCAGGGGGCTGAGAGCCTGGTCTGTGCCAGCCTTGCTGACTCCACCAACCGGGGTAGAAATATCTGACCTATGGGTAAGAAAAAGCCCATGCAAGGAAGGGAAATGTTTGCTGGCTGGGCCCTCCAGCCTGCTCCCTAGACTCCAAGGCATAGAGTATTGCGACACTGAAAGGTGAATATTGGAGACAGGCAGCTGGGGGAGAGGGAAAAGAGGTATTAGACACTAAGGCCGTATACCAGCTACTTCCTAGGCCCAGTGAATCTGAAGGGGGTACAGTGGGAGAATAAGCCTGGGCCAGCCAGAGCTGTGCTAAGGGCCACTCCGATCCAGCCTTTAGAGGAGCCCTGTCTTAGAGCTGCTCAGAGCCTTTGTGAATGAGATGCTGAGGAGCATCTGGAATTCCCCAGCACCCCTGAGTGTAGGGCTTGGCTGGTTGCTCTCAACCTGGCTACAGTAAAAAAAGAAAAAAAAAATGATTTTAAAAGAAAATACCCATGATATATGCAACAACACAGATGGATCTCAAAAGTAATTATGTCAAGTAAAAAAAAAGGCAGATTTTTTAATGAGTACATACTCATGATTACATTAAGGTAAAACTCTAGAAAATGCAAATTAACCTATAGTGACAGAGAGCAGATCACTGGTTGCTGGGGAGTGTGAGGTCAGAGGAAAGGATTACAAAGGGACACAAAACTTTGGAAATTTTTGGGTGTGATGGATATGTTTACTATCTTGATTATGGTAATGCTTTCATGGGTGGTTTACATACATCAAACTTACCAAATTGCATACTTTAAATATGTGCAATTTCTTGTATGTCAATTATACCATAATGAAAAAGATCCCTATATAAACCTCACTCCCAGAGATTCTGATTCAGTTGGTCCAGGGTGGGATCTTGGCATCAAAATACTTAAAAATCTCCTGAAATCATAGCCCAGGTGCCAAGGGATGTGCCTGTAGTCTCAGCTACTTGGGAGGCTGATGTGGAAGGATCACTTGAGCCCAGGAGTTCAAGACTAGCCTGGATAACACAGTGAGATCCCATTGCTATGAAAAAAAAAAATTCACCAAATAATTAAGAATGTGCAGCCAGGGTTAAGGTATAGAATCTTGCACGCCACAGTAAGGACTTTGTTAATGATCTGCAATAAGATTGAAAGCCAGTTAACATTGCAAGAAATTCAAATCAAAACTTTCCTGCCAGCCCCAGTGCCTTTTGAGAATATGGGCCCCTTATAGGCAAGCAGTTACAAATGAAACTTTTATGAACTCTGATCAAGAGTCTGCAGGACCATTTCTACAATGAAGTATATCATACAGTTCTGAAATAAGTGGAAGTTTACGTTATTCCACATGTTTCAATTATCTTATTATGTTTATTGGTGGCATTTGCGGTGGGTGGTTTCTTTTATGTTCTGGGGAAACCTATCACATTTGGACATGGGTCTGTAGGTTTACTGCCAGGTAGGAAACTGGCTTTCAGTTGTCAACCCAATCAAGATTACTACTTTGCCCACTGTCTTTAGGTTTAAGAAGCTCACAGATTGTGTGTGTAGCAATATCTACCACCCTCACATTCTCCTCAGACTTCTTCATGGACTCCTCAGTCAATCTACTTTCCTCTACAGATCATAACCCTCAGTTCCAGGAACAACTTGAATTACAAGATTCATTCTTTATGGAAGCAGTAAGTGGCTTCTAATCCTAATATACATTCATTAGGAATGAGGCAGCAGACCAGTTTTCAGAACTGTTTTGTGCCAGAATGGTTGTTCATTCATGTGGTGGCCTAGGCTTTGGAGACCAGTGGATCCAAATTAAAATCCCAGCTCTTCTACTAAATAGCTCTGCAACTTTTTGCAAATTACTGAACCTGTCTGAGCTTCAATTTCTTAATTTATAACATGGAAATACAGCTCCCTTACAGAATTGAAGTAAGAGTTAAATGAGACATCCCTTCATTTATTTGTTTTCAAATATGCATAGTGAGAAAAAGAAAGCAGCCCCTGACATCTGGGAGCTGCCCTGGTACCACTGCTAGGCCCTGGTGTTGCTACCAGCTAGCCCAGCACTCATAGAGAGGTTCTGGTGTTCTGTTAAACAGAAACAACTTCACACGACAGAGGAAACTCTGTGACCATAATGGAGCAAGACAAAAACAAGAACACTCCTCTGATCTTATATAAACAGACAAAAATGTGAACATTATTCAAATCTCAAAAATGACTAAACATTCCCCTAGTCTGATAATATGAGTGACTGCTACTTCTTTGGCAATCATAGCTTTAGCCTCATTCTAGTCTTCACTCCTTATAGTCTTCACTCTTCATACTCAATTATTCCTGCTTTCTGATAGCATCCAATCCAGAGCAGTGCCTGCTTCTTTAAACCCTACTCAAAATAACCTAACACAAGCCCAATCCTTTACTAAGTCCTTCTGCCCCCTTTTTACTGAGATACCCCGTGGTTGTCCATGGTGTGCGTTCTGCCTCGTTGCAATGAGTAATAGGGCCAAGTTGTTCAATGACAGCTGTGCTCCTGGTTATCTTTAACTGGAGGGTCAAGTGACAATAATGTCTGTCCTTTGCCAAGAAAGATGCTGAATTCTGGGCTTACAACTCCAAACAAATCATCTTTGCCCTGCCCTCAGGAAGCTCACAGTCTAATGGAGGAGACCTTGGAGCAGCAAGCAGAATGACCTCAAGAGTCATGACGAGTCAGACAAAACCCAACAGAGTATCATGTGTAATAGCCCTAAGACGTGTATGATCCTAAGAATATAAGAGAATAGGAAACCCCATCAAGGTCAAATGTATTTATTATTAACAAGAAGATAATGTATATAAATCTTACAATTCCATCAAGTTTAAGTTAGAGTTACTTGTAAATATATTGACAAATCTTAAGGGACAAGGAAATACAAAATCCAGTGAAGTGATTAATAAGAATGGGAACTACAGGCTTCCTCTGAGTAAACAAAGAATCAGATGGAATGACAAAGGCTCTGGGAGACCAGCCTCTTTAGTGTGAAAGCCTATGACTCTATAAGCATTAAATAAGGCTAAGTCCCATCATGGTCACCAAGAAGACCATCTTCTGGGCAAAACTAACTTCATTTACCTGTGATGGCAAATGCCTTCCTTAGGTAGGTTATGTGTTTCCTAACACCAGGAAGATTGAGAATTAAGTATGGAAAGATTTCAGAGACACAAACCATAGTATTGATAATTTTGTATTAAAGAATAAAATTGTGTATAGTTGCTATTCTGTGTATTTGCAATTTTTAATAGAATCAGACCTATTAGAATGATAGCCTTGTAAGGCCCATTTAAAATACAATTGAGTAATTGATGTGAAATTTTATGGTTTTGAGTTCTTAAGTTTACTGGAACATACAAGAGAACCTTAGGATCCTATATTTATACATTTAAGAGCTTAAATGTATATGAGTATTAAAGTACTCCAAAAAGTTTAGTTTGTTAATACAGACAAATGTATACAGGGAAAGAAAGAGATGGCGATTATAACTAATAATCATAGCTTAAATTATTTGAAAGTAATTAACTTTATTCATAGGCCCTTTAGAAATGATTGCTAAACTCTGCTAGACTAAAAAATAAAATAGTAACAAACCTGCGCATGTACCCCTGAACTTAAAAGTTGGGAAAAATATAAAATAAAATAATTACACATATAAGTTGAACCCAAATAAACTATGTTTTTAATCCTAACTTTAAGAATCAGAATATTAATTTTTAATTCAGAAGTAAACCTTTAAATGCTGTTTCCAACAAACCTCCAAAAGCCACTTTCAGTGACATCTAGAAACTCCTATCAAAATAAGTAATTTCCATAATGTGTGATAAGTGCTGTAATGAGGGAAAGATAAAATACTATATAGGAAGAAGTGGGAGAGATGGAATTTCAGAGTGTCTAAGAGGGACCTTAAGGAGGAGGACTGGGAAGGCCAAGAAAAAGGTGTGAAGATTAAGGGAGGGAGGGAACAGCCAAAAGGAGTTCATTCCTTTACAAATTCTGAGTATGTGCCAGGCACAAAACCAGGGGTTGGGTCTCCTTCCTGCTTGGAGCTCAAGGCCAGGAGGTAAGAGGGAGCTTGGCATCTTGGAGGAAGAGAAAGAACTTCAGTCTGAGTGCAGCCTACCCTGGGAGGGTCAGAGGAAGAGCCCACTCACTCCCCCTGGGTGGGTGAGCCTCCAGGCGCTGGTGGATGTAGGTCAACTACTAAGATGGTGCAGAAACCAGAAGGCCCTCCAACAACTGCTCCTCCCCCTTCAGGATGTTCTTTGCTTAATTTATTTTTGCTTTGGAGGTCAGAAGCCTATTTGTAAAGCATTTAAACTTTGCTGGGACTCAGCTACTCAAACTATCAGCCCTTTAGTCCAATATCCCTGAAGCCTAAACAGGCAAGAAGCTCATCTTTGACTTCAGCCTGAGGTCATGGGCTGCAGGAACTGGTGGGATTTGTTTATCAAGACCACTGAAGACCTGCAGGAGGAAGGATCTTATCTCAGTGTTGCCATGGGGACTGCTGGCTGGATTGACTGAATGCTCTGCAGAAAATGACTCTTTTTTAGAAGAGAAGATAGTTGCTATTTTCCAAAGGCTAAATGTGGAGTGAGGTGGCAGTGAGGGGGAAAACAGAAGGCCTGTGAGGGTAAGAAGTGGGGACCAAGGCCAACTCTGGCTAAAGAAGAATGGGGACAGGCTGCTCCAGGACTCAAGAGCTTGAGATTCATGCTAACCCACTCCCAGAGTTCAGGCCTCCATCAGAGGACATGGCTCTATTCATACAAGAATTTTATACAGAAAATAGTAGATCTGAGATTTGCAAAACTCATTTTCAATTTCATAGGCTACAGCCTTCAAATAACTCCAAGTCACATCACATGTCTAATAGTTGTCTCAGAAAGAAGTACCCAAAAGGCATTTCCTCCAAAGGTCCTTCAGAAACTGAAATGGGCTCTATTTGAAGAAAACCATTTCCATCAATGTGCGCAGAGCCTCTGTATGAGTGTGCAGCACAGCTGAGCCTGTCATCCCTTGGAACACAGTCTGGGATTGCCTGGTGGCTATCTGGCTATAAGGACTTTGGACATTATCCCCAACTCACCATGGAAGAATTATCCCTGTGTTTCCCACCAACAATACTGAGCCAAACTGATTTTGATGTCCCCGGAGTTATCGGATCACCTAGATGACACTGAACAGAGCAAGATGACTAGGAGACAGCAGCTCAGCCCTGACATCTGCTCAAGGCCAGCAGCAAAAGTTCCAGGAGTTATATGAGCCACTAGGTCCATCCAATCTACCATCTGTCACTGGCTTACCTTGCCACCTTGGGTCACTGACTTCCCCACTCTGTGCCATCTGTGAAATGTGCATAATAGCACACCAAGTCCTTCTGTACCTCCTCCCTCTTCTCCTGTTCTCTCTCCCTCCCTGCTTCCCTCTCTCACTTCCTCCTCCCTCCCTCCTCCCTCCCTCTCTCCCTTTCTTTCTCTCTCTATCTCTCTTCCTCTCCCCCTCTCTCTCCTTCTCTCTCTTTCCTATAGAAGAGAGATGAGATGATGTGTTTGTAAAGTGCTTTGAGCTCCTTGGAGATAGAGAGTCTATAAATATAAGCTGTTATCACTGTTACCATGGAAACACACACAGACAACTGTGCTCTGTTTCTGCATTTGCTGAGCATAATTCTGGCTTTCTTGCCCTGCTGGCTGTTAAACAATCAATGGTTTTACAAAGCTCAACAGCCAGGTAATAGGTGGAGCCTCAAGGCTGAACTTGTTTGCTATTCAACTCTTCTTCATGTGAATTTTCAAAAACTGTGTTTCTGTTTGCTAAGGTAGAGGATCGTATAAGATTGGCCAGAGCCAGCTGTTAAACCAGGGATGCAAATAATGACAGGCATAGGTATGCCACCCAACCCAGGACCCTGATCTGTAAAAAGGGAGAATTCCAATGAGCTGCAGAAATAATATTCTACCCATTTCCTAAATTTACTCCAACTCCTAACTCCTCAACTTTACAACCAGAGCTGGCAAAACGTTGGAATAAAGAGAGTTATGAGTCTGCACCCTTCTGCCAATTTGTGACCATCTGAAAAGCAGGGGCTATGTCTTTTTCATTATCGTCTCCACAGGGCCTGCACATAGCAGATGCTGTGCAGAGGCCTGTGGGAAAAAAAAAAAAATGAATAAGCGAGTTATAAATGGCTGTTGTTTTCTATTACACAGGTAAAAGTGTTGTTGAGTGAGATATGCCGTTAAATGTTGGCTTGGGTCTCGGGATCTCAGAGCACCTCAGTTTTGGCATGGCCAATCTGCTTCCTTCACCCTACCATCATAGTGAGAACAACGATATCACTTCACTTTTGTTTTATGGGTGGTCCTGGGAAAGTTGCTGTATAACTGAAAGCCCCATATAGAATGATGTAACCTAGTTGTTAACCAGAAAACTGAAAGATCCAGTGCAAAAAGTGAAGGTGTGAAAACCATAGGAAAAGTCATTCCTCTCAGGCAATGCTGTGATCTCAGGGGTAAGTTTTCCAGGCCTCAGGAATGCAGTGAAATGGGAATGGGCTTTGGACTCAAACACATCAGAACTCAGTGTGTGAGCTCTGCCACTTACTGACCTTCCTGAGCCTCCCTTCTCCCATTTGTAAAATCAGAATAATAGCACTCTCTCACAGGTTTGAGGTGGCAGTTAAACAAAATTAGTATACAAACCCATAGCTCAGTGGCTGGCATCAGTCAATGATTTATGCATGATCATTCCATTCCATTCCATTAGTTTGCCAATATGTATGAATATCCATTTATTTTGAATACTTCACTTACTAGTTTATTCTAAAGGCCTGGCAGATGTTTCAGGTCCCACTAAGATGAGGGTATGTGATGTCTCTGTCTTTGGAAAGGTGGATTGGAGGACATGAAAGGGAGAGAGAAAATGCTCAAACACAGACAGGTAGTCGGGACCTGCAGAGTCCAGTGCAAAATGAAAATGCAGGGCACTTGCTAAAAAATTTATTAAGAATTTCAAGAAGGTGACAATTAAGCATTAATCCAAGCAGGGGGTTCCACTAAGCTAAGGACACCATGTAACTGCATAGATTGCACACCGATGAAGTCAGCCCTAGAGCCAGGGCAGAGGTAAACTGGTTTCCAGACTTGGTACAGAAGATATACTGATGAAGTAAGTACAGTGAGTGATGCAGTTTCATGGTGTTACCCAAATGCTGGTTTTGTCATCAGGTAGCTCTAATACGATCACAGAGGACAGAGGTATTTTTTCTACAAAATACTTGAATACATGGGATTCATATTCTAAGCTAAACCTGACTGATAGTAAAGGTCATTTCAGGAGGAAAACACTTACAAAAACAAGCAAACTCCTATAGGAGTGGTTATTATTGCATAAAACACATAATAATTCTGTTCAGAGATTCAAATTGTTCCTGTATCATTGTTCATAGACGATACGGGGGAGAGGTCAAATTACAAAGCGTACAAAGCATTTATCTACTTACACAATTGCTACTTATTAAACCCCCTACTGTATACAAGGAATGGTGCCAGGTCATGTAAGGGAAACAGAAAAAGATATCTTCAGCCATAATATGATCTCTAACGTTCCTTTCAGGTCTAGCAATTTAGGATTCCTTGATGAAGACATAAGGCCTACCTTTAAGAAACTTAAGTTTAGTGCAGTAGCAGAAACTGAAATGGGCCAGGCAGAGTGGCTCATGCCTGTAATGCCAGCGCTTTGGAAGGCCAAGGTGGGCGGATCACTTGAGGCCAGGAGTTTGAGACCAGCCTGGCCAACATGGCAAAACACCGTCTCTACAAAAAATACAAAAATTGGCGTGGTGTGGTGGCAGACACCTGTAATCCCAGCTACTTGGGAGGCTGTGGCACAAGAATTGCTTGAACCCAGGAGGAGGAGGTCGCAGTGAGCTGAAATAGCACCACTGCACTCCAAAACAAAAAAATTAAAATGAAATTGCTCTGCATGGGGTGCTTATAACTGATTGCATAAATAAGCATATAAATAATTATTATTTGTATTATTATATAATAATATATTAATATAAATATATATTTATATTATTTTAATTATTATTTTATATAAATAATTTATATAAAAATCCTACGATAAAAAGGAAATCTAGGCAAAAGACCATATAAAAATCTAGATTTCTACTAAGCTCTTCAAACACTGAGAACACTGTTTTTTTGTTGTTGTTTTTTTTAATCTGATAGTAAAACTAAGTCACAGAATAGACAATGGGTTCTTCTGGAGGCAAACAATAAAGCTGTGGCAAAACATAGTCCCCTGTTGATAAATTACTGAATTTATTCACAGTGGTTCTCCATCCCCCTCTCCATCCTTGGTCCACTAATGAAGAATGTGCTTTAAATAAGCTATATGCCTCCCCTTTTTTCCAAGGTATAACAATTAATGGCATTAGTAAAAGACTCTACATAAATGTGTTGATGCCAATTTTGGAGCACAGGCTTTAGAAGTCAGACAACCTTGATTAGATTTTGAGTGTACCACTTATTAGGTATTAGTAACTTGGGCAAATTGCATAATCTTCCATTTTCTCATAAATTGCAATATTAATTCCTCTCCAGTTTTGTCTCGTTTTGTTTTGAGGATTAAAAGCATCTAGCTGTGGCTGGCACACAGCGACCATTCACCTGGTAATGTGCTCACTCCCTCCCCCCATCTTCTTACCTTCCTTCTATAAGACCTACTGTAAACAGAATGTCATGGGGCTGTAATGTATTTCACTGAAAATTGTGGAGTACCAAGATACAGTCCATGGAAGAGTAAACTAACCAGAGACAGAGTCAGGAAACCCAGGATGAGTAAGATCAAGACAGAGCTGATTAAGGATAAACGTTGACTTTATTTTCAACTTTGAATGTGCTAAATCCCACCATTGTGGGTTTCTCCTGATTCCCCTTAGTTTATTATAATCCCTCACTGAATGTACCATGAGCAATCCTGGCATTTGATCTGATCCAGGCATTTGAACAGCAGAATCAAAACGGTCAACTTAAAAAGAGGAAGGGAGATAAACAAGGCTGGAGAAAGAAGAGACCTAAGAGTTCTACCTGTTTTTGTTTTTGTTTTTCCAGGAAATTGAATTGGCAATTGTAAATGACAGATTGAACCTAAAGGAAGAAGAGAGATGTTATTTCTCTCACGGTCTATTATACTGGAATGCAGACAGAGAGCTGCTGCTGCAACATGGCCAAAGGACCCTGCCTGGGTGCTATTTGCAGGACACCAAAAGCCCCTAATAAACTAAATGGACCTAAAATTCCCCATTATTAGTTTCACATTAAATAAGGCACTGATCCCCAAGGAGTCCCTAGTGCCTGTGCACACAACAGAACACAGAATTTTGAGGGAATGAGCATGGGACATGGGAGTTCTGATGGCAGGGACCTCACTGGCTGAAAATGCAGAAAGAGGTCGAAAGCTGCCAAAGACAAGTTAACACACTCCAAGGCTTTGCCTGGCCTGGGCTTGGGGCTCCCACGGAGGTTACAGAGTGTCCAAGACAGCTCAGAACTGCCGTGTGGGGGAAATTCTCAGCCAACCTCATCTTATGACCATCCTTGTAGTCAGGACTGCACAATCCTTCTCATCTTGTGCTTGTTTTGAGCCTACCACCCATCAAAATTCTGTTTATTTCAACCTTTACTAAGATAGGAGGGATTTGAGGTACACTGTTCTAATCCGCAGCGTTTTGTTACGAAGAACAGGTTCCCATTCAGGCTAATTCTAGAAAAGAGGGTTTTAATGTCGGGATACAGAAATCTCACAGGAATCCAAAGATAGGGCTGCTTGGTACAGTGGGTCCCGTGAGAAGAGGAACTGAGAAGATGTTCAGAACTCTGGCAGAAGCTGCTTAGCAGTCTTCCAGTGTTCATTCTTCTTTTCTTCTTAGTAATAGAACCCTGTGTGCTTTATGTGGGCACGTGGCTGCCGGTTGCACACTACAGTCCCCAGCCTGCCTTGCAGCGAGGTATGACTATGTGAGTAATGAGGTATAAATGGAAGTGAGATGTACAAATTTGGCATCATCTTCTTAAAGACAAAGCCACTTGTCCTGGATTTTCTCCTTGCAGTAAGACGGAATGCAGATGCAATGTTGACTCAGGCTCAGTCAAGCAAAGGAGGACACCACCACTGGGGACGCGAGAGTAACAAGAGAGGAGAGCAGGCTCTCTCAATATCCACACAGCAGAGCCACCATTCCAGCCTGGATTATTCACTGCCAGGCTGTTACAAAAGAAAGAAATAACTGCTATTTTCTTTGATTCCCTGTATTTTTGGGTCTCTATTACAGCAGCTTGGCTTACATCTTGCCTGACACAAGAATTGAGGGCTAGCTTATAGATGGAGCTTCCCTTGAGTCAGTGTTCACTCCAGTCCACTCTGCTATAGCTGGGTGGAAGGGGCACCATAGTAAAAACAGCAGTTTAGGTAATGCTTCTGGCACATGTCTATAGATCATATCATGAGGCCAGTTCACTGAAGAAGCATTTGAATCTGTCAGGTTCCTGAAAATCCTCTACCAGGAGTACATTAGCTCTGTAAGCATCATATTCTAAAATCCTCAATGATTATGTTTTCTCAGTGCAAGTCATCAATTCTCCAGCATCCAGTGCTCAGATCATGTCTAATTACAGCACTGGGGAGTTTTATATATACCTGTAGTTCTGGTTCTCAAATTCTGGTGCACATTGGAATCAACCGACCCCCACCCCTAGAATTTTTCACTCAGTAGTTCTAGAATGGGGCCAGAGAATTTACATTTCTGCTAAGTTCCCAGGTCATGCTGATGCTGCTGGTCTGGGGACCACAATGTAAGACCCACTTATACACTGCATGTACTACTGCCCCATGTGATGTAGGGAACGCACACAGCTGCCACTGGCATAGTATACAACATCTTAAAGCCAGATGCTAATAGGAACACCAGACATTCTACTATTTTAGAATATTCAAAATACAAGTCTGCATCTCCAGTCTGTGACTTGGTAACTAAACAAAAATGTAATTTATTTAACAAATATTGTAAGTACTTATTCTGTGTCAGGCACTGGAAGCCAGCCATGACGAAACAGACAAAAATATCAGACACTATTCCGCTTAAATTCAAAAGGGAAAAGCTATCATGTATTGATTTCTATTAGGTCTTAAGGCCTTAATTCTCTCAAGTTCCCACAATGAAAATAAAATACAGATGGCGTTATTTCCGTTTCCAAGATGAGAACGTGGAGCCTCATATAGTTAGGTAATTTTCACAGTTTCAGATGGCTGTGTCTTGGAAACCCATGCACTTTCTACAGCACCACAATGAAATATATCCGGCTAACTCTACAAAAGGGCTCTTAGATAAAATCCCCTATATTTTGTCATCAAAAAATTTCTTTTTTTACTACCATAACCCAGAAACATCCCTGAAAAGTTGAGGACCTTGAAGTGTAAGGTATCAAGTGCTGTGATGGGAGGATCATAGATTTCAAGAAGGGAACAGTTTATACCTCTTGCCAACAACCCACTTTCTAAACCATCTGGCCAGGTAAGTTACTGCTGGTTTCAATAAACTTTCGGGGTTCAGAAGAAGTTTACTTTGAATATCAACCTTACATTAAACTAGCAAGTCCCCTGGTTAAAACTGGAGATTCCTCCTTCAATGATTTTTTCAACATATATTTCTTGAAACTTTTATGTTCCAGGCACTGTGCTGGAAACTGTGGATAATTCACAGGTAAAATAATACTTCGTCTCTTTTTTTAAGGAGTTCACAGTTTGAATATAGACCTTCTTCTTAGTTGTTCTCCAGGTACTGTGCTTGAGTCCTTCTTAGGGATATTTTCTTATGTTTTGAATACTTCATGGTTTGAATTTTTAATCTTTATTCATAACCCCAATTCATACATCAGCTCATCCTGTTTTCTTTTTAGTGGGGCTATTAATATATAAGAGTTGGATATTTGGCAAGATAGCATAATGAATTATTTTTAAAAGAGAAATGACAGTGATTATTCAAAATCTTGTTAAAATACTAAAAAGAGGAGGTAAAACCCGGCGCAATGGGAGAAAGGACAAAATCCTTGGAAGGTAAAGAATCTATGATCCTTAAAGAAAGATAGGAAGCTGCCCTCAAGATGAGACAGAGAAGGAAAGAATCTTAGAAGAGGAAGAAGAGGCCTTTGGTGTTGAGTTTAAAAAGCAACTGGGGTGGGCAGAAAGAAAGAAAGACCAAAATGTTCAGTATAACTCTTGTCTTAAAGGACTTTCACACCATTAGTTGTTAAATTGTATGTTTAGAACTCACTCAGCGTGGTTGGCCACGTGGATTTTTAACTTCAGAACAATTATACTCCAATTATTTTAATTTTAAAGAAACAAGGATTAAAGTGCATCAGCTCACTTTAATAGGTGACCATATGTGTGATTAAATTTGGAGGCTGGAAATCAGACTTAAGGTTGTGGAGGACTTAGGTTTTGCTTCAGAAGCCCCACAACAAGGATTTCCTGTCACTACTTTACCTAAGAGAGGAGGTTGGTTGTGGGGAGGGCAGATAGTGAGCTACCAGGTGATAATCAAGTCTTGGTTTATTTCTTTAAAATTGTCTGTGCACAGGTGCTACCGTGAACACACATTGTTTCATTCCACATAATCTGGACTCCCTAAGCTCAATTAACAGCTGTCTCCAAATTTTCCTTGGCATTTTCAGGTCTCAAAGAGGAAGTTGTTTTATAAGTTTCTTCTCTCTAAATGTAAGCAGACTGAGGTAGCTCTTAAATACAACGGTCTTATCCTGAAGGCTCATTCCTCTGCGCATCATGGGCCTCTTAATATCTATACTGTACTGTCTTCCCAACTGCAATGGTCTTCTCAAATACTGTGGTGTGTGCAAATTACCTGGGAAGCTTATTCATATGAGGATCCCAGGTACCTCCTCAGATACGTTAATTCAATAGGGTTGGGATAAAGTCCAGGAATCTGCATGTTAATGGAGCTAAGCAGGTAAATCTAATATAGACAGTTCACTTCAACATATTGATAAACTCTATAATTGTATTAGGGTTGGAGACAAATGTGCAGGTGCAGTGACTTCATGGATTCACCTAAATTCACTGAGTGCATACTATGTACCCATCACTGTGCTAGACACAGGGGATACCAAGGTGGCAAAAGCTAGTGCTCATAAAATTAAAGTCTCATCAAATAATCACATGAATGAAAAATTATTATCTGTGACAAATGGCACAAGGAAGAGTTATACAATGACAGGAAAACCTGTGGCTAAGGCATTTTTTTTTCTTAGAAGTCAAGGAAGTCTCCCCTAAAGACTCCAAGAAGGGAAAGATAAACATTCCAGATACAGAGGAAATAGCATGCGCAAAGGTCTTGTGGCCATGGAGAGTTTACAGAGTCAGAGAAGCAACCTAGTGTCCTCAATAATGTGTAGTCCAATGCTGGTCAACTCTAATACAAGCTTCCAAGTGTCGCTGTGATATTCCATCCTTCTGGAAGGCTAGTGAAATTGAAGGACTAGTGATCTGCTGAAAGTAGCTATTAATTTACAGCTAAATGGGAACTGCACTAAGCCCTACTGTCAGTTAACATGCTGAAACTGGCACCCAGCTGGCTTGCTGGGGCTGAGTAACCACACCCTGCCCAGCTGCAACTTGTACTAAGAATGGACAATAGCTGTCTAAATCCCACAAGCCCCCAAAGAGGCTGACAGATATTGCAGCTATGATTGCAACAGGAAGTAGAGAAGGGTGGTGGGTGGGCAGAATATTAACAGAGCCAGCCCTTGCCAACTGGGCAACATCACAGACTGTGCCATGGCAAGGCATGCATCTGCTTCTGTGCACTCTTTAAAAGATTTTTCTCCAGCTCTATGCCCCTGTCATTTCCACAGCCACGTCTCCTGACCCCAGTGGCCTGAACTCTTCTAATGGTTTGCCCTTCGAATGGCTTATCTTTCTTACCACAAAAGAAAGAGATTTGATCTTCTCATTGGAGAATAAAATATGAGACAATGGGCCCCCTCCCAGGATTCGTCTTTGAAAAAGGCTTTGTCAATACTGACACAAAAAAGCACATCCATATGTGTCAAGTTTCTCTGCATCACTGTGGCAGAGGCAGTGACAGAACCTCTAATTTTTAACAGGGGACAAGTGCCCTGAGTAAAGACTGTATTTCCGAGCATCCCATATGGCTAAGTGTTGTCCTGAGGCCAAATTCTGACCAATGATATAGGAGCAGACGTGTAGGACATCTAGGATGGATGTTTCCTTGAAGGGAGGTTGGCACTTCTGTTTTTGCCCTCCTCCACCCTGGATGTGATGACTGGTGTCCATGAATGCAAGGACCATGTAGAAGGGATGTAAAAAGATGAGCTGGAAGGGGCCTGGCTCCCTGAGGACTTACTGGAATAAAGCCATCATCCCAGTCCTGGACTACCTACCTCTGGATTTGTAAGTCAGAGGGAAATAGAATCCCATGATGTTGAAGCTGCTGTTATTTTGGGTGTCTGTTACAGCCAAACCTAACCCTAACTGATAAAGCTATCATGGGGATTTTTTTTTTCTCTTTTTCTTTTTTGATGGAGGATCACAGTGAAGTTTTTTCTTGGAGTCCCTCAAATGTAGGCAATGATATTCTCCATCTTCATGTGTGGCTGTGTGGTTTAACCCAAGCAGAATCATGAGATGGAAAATGAACATGGACTGGAAGAATGAGGCCTCAGTCAGAGACCAGCCCTGCCCTAAGCTCACCAGCCATTTTTCCACTCTAAGTTTTCACTTTCTCATATGAAAAATCGCCTCTAAGTTCTCATACAAATCTGATAGTTTCTAAGACTTGGCATGCTCAGTTTCACCCAACCCCTGCACCAATCTGCCAATGAAGGGAAATTATTATTAGGATGAAGTGTTTGCATCTCACCAACAGGTTACATTTTTAAAATCCATATGTTACCTGTTCGGAACTTGCAACACATTTTTCTATAGGTCGATAACATACATGAAGGTTAGCTTTGCAAGCACACTCCCAAAAGATATTTAATTAACTCACAGTTAAACTATAGTGCTGGGAGGTTCACAAAACCAAAAAAAATAATAAATTGTAA
Organism: Pongo pygmaeus; assembly: GCF_028885625.2. NCBI lineage: Eukaryota > Metazoa > Chordata > Mammalia > Primates > Hominidae > Pongo > Pongo pygmaeus. The sequence continues at coordinate 80,974,213 of NC_072373.2, read as the reverse complement.
AAGGTTGACATTGGGGAGTAAAGTGCTCAATTTCAAATTGGAGGAAGGGGTAGAAGCATCTTTTCTTCCACCCATGGCAGAGAAGGAAGCTGTGTTTGGTACTGAGAACAATACCTGTATTCCGTGTCCTGGAGGCAAGAATAATCATTTCCAAGTAACTGCACTTTTTTCCCATCAGGGGTAGAAAGAGTAGGCCTGTGTGAGGACTGAGGGGAAGGGCATGGCAGGCAGAGGGGAAGCCCTGTGTTTTGGAGGTGAGAACAACATTGTTCTCACCTCTAAGTAACAACACTTCCATTTCATATCTAGATGTGTATGAAAGCTAAGAAAATGGGAGTCTTGATATGTTTCAAATATCCTATGAGACCACTGCCTGGTTTCCTTGAGTCTAATTCTAATTTCATTTGAAATATTGTCCTGTAGGTGAAAGGCCATTTTCTGAGCACGTCCAAGTTTCCTTAAGCAAACATTATGCAGAAGCCATGGGAGAAGCAAAAGGAGGAAGACTGCTGTCTTTTAGGACAATGGTGTTTTACAGTTACGCTTGACTTTTCCCATTGGCCATCGCGGCATAGAGCCGAGCGTCACCCACTTCAACCCAGGAGGGCAGCAGTGGAGAAACAGTGAGGAGGGAACCTGATTTCCTATGCTAGAGGAACTTGTATCTTTCCTTCCTACCCCTTATGAATGGGGGAGTGATAGGCATGAAGTCACAGTTCCCTGATGAACTTAGATCTGCTTCACTCCAGTTCTTCTTTTAGAAAGGCCCATCTATGGATAAAGACAATGTGGCACATATACACCATGGAATACTATGCAGCCATAAAAAAGAATGAGTTCATGTCCTTTGCAGGGACATGAATGCAGCTGGAAACCATCATTTTCAGCAAACTAACACAGGAACAGAAAACCAAACACCGCATGTTCTCACTCATAAGTGGGAGTTGAACAATAAGAACACATGGACACAGGGAGGGGAACATCACACACTGGGGCCTGTCCTGGCGTGGGGGGCTAGGGGAGGGATAGCATTAGGAAAAATACCTAATGTAGATGACGGGTTGATGGGTGCAGCAAACCACCATGGCACATGTATACCTGTGTAACAAACCTGCACGTTCTGCACATGTATCCCAGAACTTGAGTATAATTTAAAAAAAAAAAAAAAAAAAAGAAAGGTCAGTTTAGGGAGTGTATACTCAGGGCAACTTGAATCTATGCTCCCAGGTAAACATTTAAAAAAGAAAAGAAAGGAAGGAAGAGAAAAAAAAAAGGGCAGTCTTGACCCTGCACTTATAAGTCTTATCTTTTCCCTGTTAAAAAAAAACTAGGCCTGGTGCAGTGGTTCACACCTATAATCCCACCACTTTGGGAGGCTGAGCTGGGAGCATCAATTGAGCCCATGAATTTGAGACCAACCTGGGGAAAATAGTGAGACCTCATCTCCACAAAAAATAGAAAAATTGGCTGGGTGTGGTGGCGTGTGCCTGTGGTCCCAGCTACTCTAGAGGCTGAGCTGGGAGAGTCACTTGAGCCCAGGAGGTTGAGGCTGCAGTGACCCATGATCACACTACTATACTCCAGCCTGGGCAATAGAGATCCTGTCTCAAAAACAACAAAACAACAGCAAAAACAAACCCCCTTTGTCCCAATCAAAGGAGTTCTCTCATCCTACCCTAATGAAATGTGTCCTGTGTTTCTGTGCGTTTGCACATGCTTCCCCTCTGCTCATGCCTTTCCTCTCACTTCTTCACACCAGCTAATTCTTCCTTGTCCAAATGTCCCCATCTTTCGGAAGTCATCCCAACTCTCAGGAGGAATAAGTCCTATGTGCTCTCCTAGCACCCTAAGCAAATTTCATGCTGTCCCCACATGTCAGAATAAACTGCTTGACCATCTTGACTCTCCAGTGACAAGCACATTGTGAGGTCCATCAATATTCAGTAAATTAGCAAACAAATGTTCCTTCCTGCCTGGTATTATCTCAGGCACCATCAATATTTCTGTACAGGATTTACCTCTTGCACAAAGGGTATCTCTTCTCTAAATTCCCATTGTATCTCTTGTTTGTGGTATTCATTGTGAAACACAATCATTTAGCACTTTGCATTGTTGTTCATTCATTTCTGTGTATTTTGTTCCCCAACCAGAATGTTTGCTGCTAAAATGTCCAGACTATATCTCAGATGTCATGTTCTTTGTTATTCCCACAGTTTCTAATATAATACTATACACACAGTAGGCAACTGATGAATGATTGACGGATGAGTGCATGAATCCAAAAAAATGCTTCTTTAAATTGTGACCTCCATGAAGATTTACAAGATCTTGGAGAGATTTTTAACATAAAAAATAAACCAGCCTTTACATGACAGCACCCAGTTGGTGCCATAAGCTATGCTTGCACTTTCTATGGGTATACATTTTCCTCCTGAAGTGGCAGTTATATCTAGTGGATCTGAGCCTGGTCTCTGGAGCTAGACTGCCTGGGTTTGAAGGTGGCCTCCCTTCTTGCTAGCCTTAGTCTATAAAAGACTTGGCTGCTTCATTTGTAAAATGAAGATGATACTAATAGGACCTACCTCATTACGCCGTAAGAAAGATAATATAAAGCAGAAAACAGGGGAGGAGGGAAGGTAATTCACATTAAATACTTGGCGTAGTGTCTGGCTTCCAGTAAGTGTCTGATAAATGCAGTTATCAGTGTGGCTTCTAAGATGATGACAGTAGGTTTAAATGGAACAAGAACTCTTAGAGAAGCCAGGGCTCAATCATACTGGTCTTTTCATTATTCCACTTATTTATGCGGGCAGTGTCCTTGGTGGTATCACTGTAAGGAAAGGTATAGCAATGACTTTTAGAACTAAGAAGTTAAATTCCCCAGTGGGACGCGTCATGCCATGTAACTGGATGGAGGCCCATCAGGTACGCAGGATGCATTTCAGTAACGTCTTAGTAAAAGGAGTGTGCCTTCTGCTGGGATGATTGGGTGCAATGACATGTGCATGATACATATGAAAGACTGAATGTTATCATTTATTCATCAAAAAACATGCTGTTAGCTAGCCAGAATACAGATACTGCAAACAGCCAGTTTGCCTAAAGGATTTGCTCCTTCAGATCATAAAACCTCCTCATTACTCAGTATAGAGATGAGTATAAATTAAGTTGTAAGTTAGTTTATGCAAATTATTTTACATTTTCCTGCCTCCCAGCTCCTCCCAAAAGTAAAATAAATGCAAAACAGTCTTTTTTCATTTCTTCCCTTTGTTTTGATCCCTACAAACTAAGCACAATATTTCTAGAAAGATATGGAAAGGTACAGCGCCCCAGAAATAAGAAAAGTTGGTATATTTTATGGGGTATAAAAGGTTCTTTATTCTGTGTTTGTTCGCCTACCTGTCATCCTGCTTATCTGAAAGTGCCTGTCTGCCTTACACCAGGCAACAGCTAAGCAGCCATTTAATCCTGCATGACTCCCTCCTCTGTATCTGGACCACATCGCAGGAAGGAACGTACACCAAGGCAGTCCAGGCTTAGGTTTCCCAGCAACCTGTGACCTGGCTGGAAAATGTGAACTGTGCCAATCCGATTCCCTTTGCCTGGAATCCAGACTAGAAGCAAGGTAAGCCTTGCCAGTTAGCCATGGGAACTGCAGCTGCAGGATCATGAGAAACGCAGGATCACAAGAACCTCTGCCAATTGACCTGCATGGAAAACAAAGTTGGGCATTGGGACAGCTGAAGAAGCAGAGAAAGTCAGGGTTGGTTAGAAGGAAGAAGCAGCATTTAGAGTTCAGTTGAGTCATTTCAGCAGGTAAATGCTAGAACAGCCAGAACCAAGCTCTCTGGACCCTGGCCCAGCACCATCCCAGGACAGTCCTCGTGAGGACAGCATTTACAGTACCTTGTCCTGGAGATCAGGGATGGATGGCCCCCTGCCCTTATTGCTTCATAGGTATCCGTTTCACTTGTGTTAGATTTTGAGGGAGGGGGTATCTCTGTTTTTTGCAAGTACAAGAGATTTTTCTAAAACACTTACTTGGCATCAGTGTTAGAGGGGCGTTGGCTCAAAAAAGCCATGAAGGCATAGCTTTGTGATAACAGTAGTTGGCAAGATGATAATGTCCAGATCATACACAAATATTAGCTCCACTGAACTCTGATCTCCTCAGAACCAGGGTACCTGCTTTAAAGAGGACATGAGCAAATGAGAAATCATGCAGATGAAGGCAGCAAGTATAATGAGAGGGTTGGAAAGTTTCTCACACAAGTACTGAAGAAATAGGAGATTTTTTACTCGAAAAAGTGAAAATTAGGGAGACAAAGGATGTTTCTAATAGATGTAGAGCTGCCACGTGGAAGATACACCAGGGTTGCATTTTGTTCCTTTAAAGGCAAGAACTAGGACTGGACAGAAGTTATAAGGAGCTAGGATTTAGCCCAGAGTTTCCCAACAATGGAATGAGAGCTGCAAGATATGGAGTATACAGCCTCTGGAGGTGTTCAACGAGAGGCCAATTGACCAGCTACCTTGTCCCAGGAGAGGGGAGTTTGTACTAGAGAATATCTGATATTATCTTCAGTGTTAATACACAATGAGTTTATCTACAATGACTATATATTACCTCTAGGCTCTAAACAAACGCTGCTGAAAGAAGCTGAAGATCAAGCAGACCATAAAATAGATATTCCTCCTTATCTCTAGAAGACTCCAAGTGGTCCAGCAAGAGAGGAGTCACGAAATACCTCAGATCCTCTCTCATCTACATTTGTCTCTGGGGCTGTTGAGACCATGCCTCTGCCAGGAGAATGATGTCGTGGGACCTCCTCTTACTGAGATTAGCCTCTCAGAAGGGTGTCTGCTCATTGCCTTTTAAGCAGATGGAAAATTCTGGAAAAGAACTTTATTTTCAAAAGCTTAGAGGAGGTGCTGGTCGGTGCCAGTTTTCCAAGGAAAAAAACCAAATTCAACCAATTTACCCCCCCACTGGGGGAGTACAAAAAAGCAGGCAAGCTAAGTCTGAAAGCTCTAACAATGGTTTAGCACCACTTATCCAAGGGCCTTCAGGCCTACCACCTACCAATCATGCAAGTAAGTTCAGATATATTGCAAAGACCAGACACCTCTGTGGTCCTGCTAGAACAAATCAAACAAAAATCATTCTCTGTGTGTCTTCTTTTCTGTGCCTGCCCTGGTCACCTCAACTATCCACATTTAATAATTTGGCAAAGGACATGGCAGGTGGAGAGAAATCCCAGTATTCTCACTATATCAGGGGTGCTTTCTGGACTTCGTCTCAGGAAACAGGAAACAGCATAGCAGAAAACAACTTCTGGGAGTCTGCTAGTCAAGGCCTGGGAGCCAAGGTGATGAGCGGGTAAGCTACCACTCCCACTGATGACAGGAATGGTCCGCTTACCAACATCCCTAGCAAAAAAAGAGTCCTTTTTTGTTATTTCCATACTATGTCCTCACACAAGGATTCGATTCCAGATCCAGTAAAATAGGAAAGTGCCAGAACAGAATGCCTTCAGATGAAAGAAGTGGAGGGATAGGGTCTAAACTGCAGCAGTGCTAAATTATTGTTAGAAACCAGAACCATTTTGGAGAATGATTTGGTTTTCTGTCAAACAGGCCAGGTCCATTGTGCAGCACAGAATGAAGCCCTGGAGCAATCCAGCATCCTTCTGTGATGATAAGGCACTCAGCCCAGCCCCATGTTAGGTGCAACCCAGGTATCTATGCATGTCCTGGCCAATGTGGCAAGTCCAGCAGCATTTCCCAGTGCTCATCCTCTCCCAGCCCTCTTTGTCTTCCTTTGCAGAACTGTGCATTCCACTGCAAACCGAGCCTGCCATTGAGCCATTTTTCTCTGCACTGCACATAGTTTCTGCTGCCAGGATGAGTCACCATGCAACACATACCCTCATCCCCTCCACGCTGTACTTAAAATACTCTAGGGCTGGCCAAACAGAACCCCACTGTGAGTGAGCACGTGTGTGAAGGTGGGATTGGCAGCTCAGCCCTGCGGAGCCCTCTGCAGAGCAGTCTGCATTGTTTGGCAGAGAGATTCAGAGAGCCAATATTTGGGGAGGGGCAGAGAGGGGAAGGTCTGTTTTTCAAATCTGGTTCGACCTCATGCAGCCTGCCAAGTTGCACCCTCTCTTTTGCAGGCACCCTCACTTTAGCTTCTCTGAACAGAAGGATCTTACTGCTAGGGGTTGATTTGTCCTGCCTCTTCTCCCAGCCCAGCTTCTGACTGGCCACCTTGCTACAAACAGGACTGCTCTGTCCTGCTTTTACCTGCCAGCCTGTCTGCCTCCAGCGTAGATTTTTCTTCAATCGCAACAGCACCTATTCATCTCCTGAGTTAGAACTTGTCATCCTCACTGGGACGGAGGTCTCTCACTGCTTTCCTGCCATTCCTGCTCTCCGCTTCCCCTCATCCACCCACACACAGAGCACTAACCTTGGGCAGAACCAATCACAGGACTCCAGAACCATGCCTCTTCCCCAGCCTGCACTGAAAAAAGGGATTAAAAATTGTTGTCTTCCTCCTGAGCCTTTAAACTGAACTGAATAATTTCTTTCTCCTTTCTGCAGAGAAACACTGGATTTCCATAGGCATTGATTGAAAAGTTGTCTTAGTTCCCCATGGTCCACACCCTCTTCCACGCCCAGCCACACACTCCACCTGCCGAGGCACCCCTCTCATTGGAGAACCACACATGTTCTGCTTTCAACCTGCTGCTACAGCACCCTTCACAGAAGGGGCCTTGGAACAAAAGCCCAGCTCAGCACAGCCCAACGGGACATAACGTACTTGAGTTATTCATTACTTGAGTTGGAGGAGGTCACAGAGCAGGAAGCGCACTGGAAAGCAAGGGGAAAGGTGGCAGAGAGGGTGGGGAATGCGTCAGGGTCACCTTCTAGGGGCTGATGGGAACTCAGAGTCCTGGTACGGGGTAGGTATCAGAGTGGGAAGGTGACAAAGTCATAGCAACAGCCCCAAGGTTAGCCAAGGTCAGATGGAAACAGCTGATTATAACTAAGCCAGCTACTTAGTAGCTCTTGCCATGCCTCAGGCACTGTGCTTAACACTTTCCCATATCTCTCCTTTTATCCTTGCAATAATGTATCACTTCAATTTTATGACTGAGGGAACAGCCCTGGAGAGAACAAGTGACTTGCCCAAGGTCACCCAGCTAGCATGCATGTTCTGAAGCTGGGAATGTGAATGTAGGTCTTTACCAGCTTGTTCTGTGTGATGAAGTGGTTAGATGGGTGGTACAATTCCAGATGGTCTAGAGTGGCTGGGCAAGTGGATTCTGAGATGAGCTACTGAGATAAATCTGGATCCTATAGGGCTGAGATCATGTTCTCCAGCAGCAGTCCCAGGTCTGGGTGGAAACCTGGAGGTTTTCAGGAAGCCTGGAGGAGGCTGGCTTAGGATGAGCTGCTGCATTGGCTATGCAGACGTGACCCTCAGGACTTTATCTGAACCTGTGAAGAGTTTCCATGCAGGGAAGGGGGGATGAGTAGAGCTAGGGACCTAAAATTTGAGAGGGGAAGATATTCCCCAGTGGAAGACAGTAAATCAAAGACTAGAGACCAAGCATCAGTCTACTGGGTGTTTGCTACACCTCTGAAGAGCTAAGGTAGGACACTTCTTTTAGGAGAAAAGAAAATCTGTCACTGGAGACTCTCTTTACATATTTTGTCTTACCATATGCTTCTTTTGGAAGGGGGGTTGGGAATCAAGGTACAGGAACGGAGTGGGCACAAGTAAGGGCACCACGACCTCCCAGAACCACCTCATCCCTTCCCATGCTACCCTTCCCCCACTCATCTCTTTTTGCTGATTCTGCCTACAGGTTTTCCCTCCTGTTACAGTAATGGACACTCAACAACACATACCCTTCCCAGCAACCTGTCCTGCTGGAAAACTACTCGATAAGGTAACTTCTGCCTGAAGGGGACCAGGGTCATCATACCCGCAAGTGCAGCCTCTTCCCGCAGCTCTCATACTACCAAGCTGGGGTTTTTCCAACATAAACATTACAGGGGCTAAACGAGAGGTGGCTTCCTTTCTCAATAAGCTGTTCTCTCTCTCGGTTGCCCTTGACAGAGCCCTGCAGCCTCCCCCACTGGGGCTTGGTGGATAGGTGGTCGCTTCTCCCCCGAATTTCAGGAATGTTCAGGTTTGCACAGGTCCTGCAGGCGAGCTTGGAGAATGATTAGAAAAATGCTCATTCTTAATCAGTTCGGGCTTGTCTTTATGCCGGCGAGGTTGACCTTGGGGACAGAAGGGTGGCCAGGACAAGGACAAGCATCCTGGTATTGGGGAATTCTCTGATATGGGGCTGGGACGTCAAGATGGGCCATGATGGCCCCTGGGGATGGGGCTTCTCTGCAGTGGAAGCAGAAGCATCCCGGTGTTTTCTGCTGTGTCACTGCCCTCAGAGGGATGTATAAAGCTGCTTGGGGGCTCATAGGAGGGGGATGAAACCAAGAGTTTGGCTTTCCAGCAACAGCGGACAAAGGGTGGGAAGGGGTACTCTATGCCCCAGGTCTGCAACATCTTGCCCTAGCGCTAGGTTTTCTCAACGGTCCTTTGGCTCCAAGAATTTTACAGAACAAAGGGATCGATACCCCCAAGGGGGCATAAAAGCATGCCAATGAGAATACCCGCCGCCGACCTGGCACCAAGAAAGTCCTCGGTGGATGGGTCACGTGCAGATATTGTTGCCTGGGGTCTAGACTGGCGTGAGTCTCAACCGGTTTCTACGGGACAACTCACTGCGGGTTACCCCTCCCGAGCCCTAGCTCCGGGCTACCGCCCTGGGTGGGTTTGGCAATTGTCCTGCTCGAGGTGGTTCAGGCCGCCCACAAGGGGCACAGCCAGGCAGTCAGGAACAGGGGCTGTCGGCTGGGCTGGCCTGCAAAGAAGAGGGAAGGGCCGGAACTGCAACCGCAGTGGCGGGGACTGCGAGGGGGCGGCAGGTGCAGGAGCGGGAGGCGGGGCGGAGCTGGGCAGAGTCCTCGCCGGTCCGGCGTCCCGGAGTGACCTTCCCCCACTCTGCCAGCGCCCCGGAGGGGTGGACCCACAGCCCAGGGAGGCAGAAAGCGCGGGCGGGCAGGCGTGGGGGCTGGGCCGGGACTGCCGGGCTGGTGTCCTCGAGGCTCCGGGCGACCCAGGTGCGGACCCCACCCCCGCCACGGAAGGGGCGGTTCACGCCCAGCCGGGAGCTGGGAGGGGGCTGCGCGGCGCTGCCTGCGCGTCCCTCACCGCCGCCTCCGCCTCCTCCGCGCCCCGCGCCCCGCGCCCAGCTCTCCAGTCGGCCCCTCTAGCCCTGGCGGCTCCTTTGTGCCGGCCCCGAGCCCGCCCCCTCGGGCCGAGTCCCCGCCCCTCGCGCTGGCGATTGGCCACCCGGGCTGCTAGAGGGCGGGGCGCACGGCCGCCGGGGCGCGGTATATAGTAAAGGTAGGGCGGGCGCAGCCAATTCCTCGGCTCGTGGCGGGCGTGCTGGTGGCGCCCCGCAGTCCGGTTGTCTGTCCTTCCCTCTCTGAGTCTCCTGCCCCGGGCCTGTCTCTGTAGAGGTCAAGGGAGGCGGGGGCCCAGCACACGTCCCCAGCGGCAGCGGGAGGGGCAGCTGCGGGTTTGCGGAGCCCCCGACCCCCCAAGGGCTAGAGGAGCGCTCGGCGGACCAAAGAAAGCCCGCGAGCGGCTGCGCGCCCACCAATAGGTGCGGGGCTCGGAGCCGCGCAGCCTGCGCCGTCCCTCCCTCCGCCCCCGCCCCGCCGCCGCCGCCTCCCCCTCCTCCTGCTCCTGCCTTGGCTCCTCTGCCGCGCGTCTCGCACTCCGAGAGCCGCAGCGGCAGCGGCGCGTCCTGCCTGCGGAGAGCCAGGCCGGAGAAGCCGAGCGGCGCAGAGGACGCCAGGGCGCGCGCCGCAGCCACCCACCCTCCGGACCGCGGCAGCTGCTGACCCGCCATCGCCATGGCCCGCGGGAAAGCCAAGGAGGAGGGCAGTTGGAAGAAATTCATCTGGAACTCAGAGAAGAAGGAGTTTTTGGGCAGGACCGGTGGCAGTTGGTGTAAGTACGGGGTCCGCAGCTCCCGGCCGCCGCGTCTGATCTTTCCCGGGCGGCGCATCCCCTGCGCAGGCTCCGCGGCCGGTTCCGCACCCGCCGCGCTGGCCGGGGTGGCGGGGGCGAGGGTGGTGGACGCTGCTGGGTCGCGCCGGCCTGGGTTTGCAGTCCTGTGTGGAATGCAGAGTCCCTAGAGTGGGGCGCAGAGTCGGGGCTGCAACACGACAGGCGGAAGGTTATGCATATCGTAGCGATCTTGGCTTGGTAATTGGCAGTCTTTCCCACCGTGCATCGGTTGAGCCCTTTTCTTCTGGGAATGGTCAGGCTCTGCGAGACTACATTTGTCTCTCCCGTGTCCTGAGTCCTTAAAAAAAAAAAATGAGATCTAGGGTCTTGAGAGAACCTCGTGAGGTAATGGGATCTAATGCAGACGAGGTTGTGTGTTACAGCATCTTTCTTCTAGTCTAAATACGTACCTCAAAAGAGAGGAAGGAGAAGGATGGAGAGGAATACATCCACACTGTAGTATTTCACAGCGATGGCTAAGGGTTTACCTCCATGACCTCCCCTGGAGTCATCACCACCCAGAAATGGTTCAGTAAGCTCCATTTCAGGACTCCGATTCTTAGCTTTGGCCCGAAACCTGGCAAAGTGGTTGTTTTCAAGGTCTACACGGACAGTTGTGGATCAGTCAGTAGGTTGGGCTGATTATGGTGAAGGGAATATAAACGCAGAGCAGCTGATCTTAAAATATTTTGTGCAGCCTGTTGCTTGGTTGGATAGACTTTTTTCCATGGAAAATTAGATTCCTTGTTTTCAGCCTCTCCGGAAGAGTGACTTTTTTTTTTTTTTTAAAAAAAGGTCATTTTGAAGGGCAGAGTTGTAGGCGAATCTATAAGAGTCGTGACTGCGTGAGGGAAGGAGGGAGGGAACTCCCCCTGCTGCATCACTGCCCCCTCCTCCTCCAACATCATCATCATCATCATCATCATCATCATGACCATCACCACCAGCACCACTAGCACCACCACTGCAGTCATTCAGGGAGTCCTGAACAGAGGCCGATTGGTGTTCCTGGTTGGGAGGATCTGTGGGAATCGGCAGGAGAATGAGTCAGGGAAATAGTGCTTAGCTGACATTTTGAAATGGAAGAAGCTGGAATATATGAATTTTTGTAAAGAAAAAAAAAATGCAGCCTGTGAGTCTCTCTTGATTGAAAATTAAAGGGTTAATAATGCATCACACTTCAAGGTTAGTCAAGGTGAAGCCTCTTCCCAAGGTGTTACTGGGAAGCATAGGTATCCCTGAGCCATGGAAAATGTAGTTCTTTAATGGCTTTTAGCTTTTGTTTTATATTTTATTTTTGTGAGACTGTTCTTCATTGAGATTATTGTCATAGTGCCTCAGGCATAAAGGTAGTTTCCTGTGTTTTACTGTGGAAAGGAAAACCTGAAGAACTGTGGGGTGTGTGTAGAATGAACAGCTCCCTGGCAACTCCTTGTAACTTGAGGGAGGCCTGGAAGGTGCACTGCGGTATGGGCACCCTTCTCCCCAGGTTAGCTGGGGCTTCCTTCTCTGGTGGTCTGACCCTGCTGCGTCACAGGGGCAGGGGCTGCATTGACTCTAGGCACATTGTGAAATTTGCCTTCTTGTCTTTTTCCCCTTAGTATAATATGTATCTCTCCTCATTCCAGTTTCATGCTTCTTAGAATAGTACTTGCTTTAGAGGGTAAGGCAGTATGGACTGACTCATTCTTTAAGCCGACATTTAATGGGCAGCACCTCCATGAGAGAGAGAAAGACCGTGTGTGTCAATTTTTATGTCTTGGTATCCTATCCAGCAAGCTATCAATATGCTGATTTGTGAATGTAGACCGCAGGACTGCTGTACTTGCCTCCTCTTGGCTTCCATGTTCCACGGTACAGGTGCTGGGCTAAAAATCCCCTTTTTGTTTTGTGCTAATATGTCTGCCCCTTTCTGGCAGTGTAAAAACTGTCAGAGCCTCTCTTAGGTAGAAAAGGCGGCAGCAATTACCGTCTCCTACGGAGAAAATGCCCCTTTTTCAGCACTGGGCCCAACATGGATGCCCTTGGGGCGAGGGCAGGATGCCCTTGGCTCGGTTTTGCTTATAGGTAGATTTTCACCAAGATGGACGCAGGAGACTCGCCTGTCACCTGCTGGAGAAATCACAGCATGCAAATCACTTTGTGCCTTCTACCTTTTTATTAGATTAATACAGACATTGGTAGGTTTTATATTTACAGCTAGGCCTGGATGCCTGCCTGTGACCTTTTGAAGGGTACACACTGTTTGTTTGTTCGTTTATTTGTTTTTCCAAAAAAATCCCTGTATTACTTTTTTTAAAGGAAGAAAAATTGCGTGAAAGGGAGTTGCCTCTGAAGCCTCTCCGCTCCCCTCACAGTGCCACCCCAGATAGTTGGTGTGACTTGTCTAGCCTTTTTTTTGGCTAGTGGGGAGCCCCTGGTGGCCTGTGTCTGAGTGAGCCACTGCGTAGGCCCCTCTAGTCCTGAGTGCTCCACTCTCTCCCAGTGACCTCACGGCAGTAACTAGGGAGATTTTATCAAGTAACATCTCAGAGCAAAATGGGAAAATTCCTCACTTTTCTTAGGATATCGTGTGGGCAGAATAGAAAGGCTGTCTGTTTCTGAGCTTAATCGGCGTACTTGCAAAATGACTTGTTTTTCCATTGCTCTTATTTGTATTTTAAACTGTAGCCTCAATTATGTACCCTTTTATGTTGTTAGACTTAGGCATCTGGAGTCCAGGGAATGAGTATAGAGAGATTTCAGTTGTTCCAAGGGGCACATGTAGGTAAGCTAAGAGCACCAAGATGAGGTGGGGGTGGAGGGCAACAAGAGGAAACTTGAATCAGGGCTACGACAGCTGTCTTGCTGACTGTTACACCAACTCTTGCACCTCTTAGGAGCATTCACTGGAAAAATTTTCCAGATCTCTTGACGTCACAGCGTTGCCATTTGCCTACTGCTGCTTGGATACAGAATGCAGCACTTAACTCTTGTCCTGCGGGGAGGGAGTGATTGAGTTGGGTGCTGTAGTTCTGGATTACACAACCTTTTCTTTCTTCCTTACCTTTGCTTCTGTCTTTGCCTTTTTCCTTGTTATTTGCTTTTGATAGAGGAGAAAAAGGATTATGGTTAAGCATTTTGCTCTGGTTTTGTGTGTTTTGCTTGTTTTAACAGCTCTGTAGCCTGATTTCCCTTAACTATTTAGTGCCTGATAGGAAAGTTGGGCTTTTAAATGTATGGACAGGGCAACAAGGCTAATTCCTGCAGTTGTGTACCCACTCCCTCCCTGGCCCCCTCCTACCACATATACTTCTTTTCAATAATACTGTTTTTCAGTGGCTTTTCCCCAAGTACCCTGGCATTTAATGCATGAGATCTGGACCTTTTTAGCAGTAACCTAAGGCTCCTTTGTGCAGTCATGCTTCTGACTTGATAACCTTACAGTTCACTTGTTCCCTGTTTTGCATTCACATTGAGTTGTTTGGCTGGCACAGGGCTGCCAGGCAATGCCTAGTACAGCCTGTTACTATGCGGCTAATCAGGGAGATAATCCTTGTAAACCAGTAACCGATAGCCACCCTCATTCCCATCTATGTGTTGAGTCTTTTTTTTTTTTTTTTGCTTTTGCAGCTATTTCAGCCTCCATCCTGTTATCTTGTTAACTATGAGAAAAAGAAAAAGCAGCCCAGCAAGTCAGTCATTATTCTTGTTCCAGTTCCAGAAGATGGAATTAAAATGTGCTGGTCATTTTCGCTATAGAATTTTCTTTTTTTCCCCTTGTCTTGTCCTCCGAGGGGAAGGAGTGTGCTTTGTTGATAATACAAACCAAAGGGAGAGTGATAGTAAAAAAAAACAGGAGGATATCATCACTGGGTTTCTCAGCATTCATTGCTCTGCCATAGCAAAATAACCCTCAGGCATCTGAGCATTTGGAGAAGCAGCAGAGCTTGGATTGTAGTATTTAAATGTCAAGGGATATGCAAGCAAAGAAAATATAGGTCTCTAAGGGAGTATACTGTCATATTTTAAATTCATTGCATAAGCATCCAAACATAGCTCTAGATTTTATAGATTTTATTGGTGATCTTCATGATTTTTTTTATAATTTTGAGAATAAAAAATATGGATACTTTTTTTAAAATTTAGGGAATAAAAAATATAAGGATCCTAGTTCTAGCTGAACATTCCTCCTACCCTTAACCACCTCCCATATACACTGCAAGTGGAGGGCTGCCCAGCCTCTCGATTTTTACCCTGTGTCAGTGGGGTGAGGTGCACTCTTGACGTTGGACAAGGAAGAAATCATGGGGCTGGGGGAACCAGGAAGGAAGTTTGTTCATCCGTGGGAAGATTAAACTTTCATTCTGAGCATATGACTGCATCACAGCTTTTTGTTTCTGTTCTTCTTGCAGTTAAGATCCTTCTATTCTACGTAATATTTTATGGCTGCCTGGCTGGCATCTTCATCGGAACCATCCAAGTGATGCTGCTCACCATCAGTGAATTTAAGCCCACATATCAGGACCGAGTGGCCCCGCCAGGTAAAATCCACATGAATAGCTTCATTTCTTTCAGAGATAGCATGGGTGTCACTTTTTCTATTGAGAAAAAATTCTTTGGAAAATTACTCTATAATGTAGTTTTAAAGCAACCATGAAAAGGGAAAAGAGAAACTTCTCTCGGCTGCGGCCAGATGTCCTACCCGCATTGCAGGCAGAGCTCTCACGGGTTGCAGACATCTTATTTGCCCAGTTCTAGAGTGAGGGTGAAGAGTCCCGGTTCTTGGCCCAGGCTGCTGCCCACCAGCTATGTGACTGTGAACAGATTGAGTTCTGATGGGGGCCCATGTCTTCTCATTTTTCATATTCTAGGGTTTGGTTAGTGGGATCCTTTCCAGACCTTTTCAACTCTAACAGACATTTTTTTACTTCTTGAGGGGGGCTATGACTCAGATAAATCCTTTTAAAAAAGTCACTTGGGCTCCTGTTTTAAAAGGTTAACTTATTTTTAGAGATGATAAGAAGCTGTGGAATGGGCAGCTACTCACAGGGAGAGGAGCCATGACTTTAGGGGTCTATTGTCCCACCTGCTGTTAATTTGCAGTTTGACCTTGAACAAAGTCACTCTTACTTCTCAATATTTATACCCATTGATTTAATAAGCATCTCATTTGCCAGCTTTCTGGTCCCACTTTGTAGTTTAATTAACTGTCTCCTTTAGCTCTTAAAAACTTGGGTGAACAAAAAGATTATCATAAGAAAATGCAAACTGCCACACGAGTCCCTGCTGTGACTTGGGTGCCATCAGTGTAGAGCTATGCGTGTCCACACCAGTCGTGAAAGGCCCACTGCCATCATGCCTGATGCTGATAGGACAAGGCAGTGGAATAGCCACAAATGTGAATTTACCATCTGGCTGTTGTAAAAATCATTGTCTGGAGGACCTAGAGAGAAAGTGTTGCATAACTTCCGGGTTCTCACTTATGAATGACCTTGAGGCTGCTGCTGAGGGGTGGCAATGACTTGTCCCTTCTCTGCTTTCCCTTGGCAAAGGTTTAGTAACAGCTGTATTTAGGTGACAATCTTCAGATGATCTACGTGGCCCTGAGCAGCCTAGATCAAGGGCCACTGCCTGCCACAGACTTTTCATGCCCACCTCCTTGAATGTGGGAAGGATTCACAGAGGAAGATCTTCAAAATACGGAGGTGACAAGCATTGTTGTGTAGCCCTAAGTCAAATAGTTCTCCACTGTGAGAAAAACTCAAAATATTTCCAGATAAATTTAGATCTGAGGGATTGGGGAAGTGGAAAAAAAAAATCACGTAAGTAAATAACATGACTTAAACCTGCTTAATAATCCAGTTTCCAGCAACTGTTTTCCACAAGAGGTGGGTCTGTGGAAAGGTTGAAGCAAGAATTCTGGAGTATGCAGAGAAGCTGAAACATGTTTTACGTTGGGTTCGGTGATAGGGAAGCATTGTGTCTTTTCATGTCCTCTTCTACTAGAACTCTTGTGGTACCATTAGTCGTAATTTTAATTGGTGCAGATATTTTGTTTTTGTTCTTTGTTTTGCCATTTAAAAGTTATTCTTCCATCATGATGTGATTTTATGATTTTTTTTTTTTTGAGACAGAGTTTTGCTCTGTCACCTAGGCTGGAGTGCAGTGGCGCAATCTCAGCTCATTGCAGTCTCCGCCTCTCAGGTTCAAGCGATTCTCCTGTCTCAGCCTCCCAAATAGCTGGGATTACAGGCATGCACCACCATGCCTGGCTAATTTTTGTATTTTTAGTAGAGACAAGGTTTCACCATGTTGGCCAGGCTGGTCTCGAACTCGTGACCTCAGGTGATCCACCCACTTCGGCCTCCCAAAGTGCTGGGAGGTGTGAGCATGAGCCACCATGCCTGGCCTGCTGCTGTTTTATAATTCTTATACTCGAAGCCAAATACGACTACAAAGTCAAATATTTTCTTCAGGAAATTTCCTAGATTAAAAAAAAAATGGTCCTTGACTATATAAACTTTGAGGAGTCAGCCTTTAATAAAACTAAAAATTCTCTTTGTGCCCTTTGCAGAAAGGAAAATTTAACTTTGGAAAAGAAATAGCCAAAGTGCCTGACCTTGTAAGGACTTGGAAATGACCTTGCCTGTAAATCAACTGGCTGAAGTGCTCAGTCCTTTCCAACACCCTCTCACTGTGCCTCCCTTCCCTTCCTTCCATCCCCTTCCTAAAAGACATGTTCTTAGTACCTATATTTAGTGTGCTCACAGCAGTTGGACTGACCTGACAAACCCTGACTTCTCCAAAGGAATGCTGGTGGCTCATCTTGGAAAAATGCATTCCTGTCCTGTGGTCTGAGTCACAGGAAAAGTCCTCAGTCCTCCATCTTCCTTGTTCTTTGGCCTGGTAATTTCTGTCTCTTCTTTTCCTCATCCCTTCCCCCATCACCTTTCAAGAGAGTCTAGGCCAGGCCTCTCCTCTTCACTTGCCTTACTCTGTGGGGTTTTTCGGGGGCCTTTACCAAGGGAGATGACATTCATATGAAAATGACAGTAACTTTGATCAGGCCAGGCCAGCAGAGTGCCGAACCTTGATCAAGCCTGGCCAGCAGAGTGCCGGCTGCCGCAAAGTGCAGCCCTTGGGCCACCCCTTATGGCCCTGTGTTGTTGCCTGAGGGATCCTAACTGGACCCTCCTTGGCATTTTTCAGAGTACATATTAGAAGTTTGTATTTTGCATAGGAAGTAACTCCTTAAGTATGCAGACAAACAATGTGTTTAAGAATACCCTGACAATTTTTTGGCTTCACATTAGTATTTTTAAAGCCTCCATTTTCATGTTAGTTAAAGAGGGAAAACTGTAAATTTGAGTTAGATACACCTAGTGGGTGTGAAAGTTTGCATGTGATTTAAAGATAAAAGGACTTACTAATAATATTATCAGCTGAATTTGAGGCATGAATGCAAATCCAGCCTGACTGGGTATTGACTGCCCTTTGTACACCGGAATACCTTGTAGTTGGATCTCTTCTCAATAACGTGTGAATGTGGCCATATCAAGCAGTAGCAATTGTGCAGTGAGTGTATTTGGGCCTGTATGGCGATAATATTGGATAAACTGAGAGGCCAAACATGAAATCTCAGAGGAGAGACTAAACTACAGAATGGAAGTGAAATGTAAGAAAAAATGGTGAACGTGTACAGCTTCTTGGCCCTGAACAATGGTGGCCGTTTAATGCACGTGATATTCCTTACAAAGTCGTGTTGCAGCCAGTGTGATAGCTCATGCCTGTAATCCCAGCACTTTGAGAGACTGAGGCAGGAGGATCCTTTGAAGGCAGGGGTTCAAGACCAGCCTGGGCAACATAGCAAGACCCCATATCCACACACACACAAAATTTTTTTTTAAGTCTCCTATTAAAAAAAAGGGGTGGGGCCAGGTGTGGTGACTCACGTCTGTAATCCCAGCACTTCCGAGGCGGGCGGATCATGAGGTCAGGAGATCGAGACCATTCTGGCTAACACAGTGAAACCCCGTCTCTACTAAAAAATACAAAAAATTAGCCTGTAGTAGTGGCGGGCGCCTGTAGTCCCAGCTACTCAGAAGGCTGAGGCAGGAGAATGGCGTGAACCCGGGAGGCGGAGCTTGCAGTGAGCCGAAATTGTGCCATTGCACTCCAGCCTGGGTGACAGAGCGAAGACTCCATCTCAAAAAAAAAAAAAAGAAAAGAAAAAAAGGGGGATGGGGAATCATATGCTCTGTGAGAACTAAATGAGATGATAAACATATATAAAGCAAATAGTACTTTATGGTGGCAAAACCAATGGTATGAAATGTAGGGTAGCTGTTGAGAGTAACTTCTGTTTTTTTCTTTCTTTTTTTTTTTTTTCGAGAGGGAGTGGTGTTCTGTCACCCAGCCTGGAGTGCAGTGGCATGATCTTGGCTCACTGCAACCTCCACCCCCTGGGTTCAAGTGATTCTCCTGCCTCAGCCTGCCGAGTAGCTGGGGCTACAGGTGCGCGCCACCATGCCCAGCTAATTTTTGTATTTTTAGTAGAGACGGGGTTTCACCATGTTGGTCAGGTTGGTGTCAAACTCCTGACCTCTGGTGATCCACCCGCCTCGGCCTCCCAAAGTGCTGGGATTACAGGCGTGAGCCACCACACCTGGTCCAGGGTTTTTATAGCCCTATCTTTCTACTAGAAGCAGCAGTCTCTTCTTTTTGGACACTGAATTTCCAGATATGACAGGGATGCTTTGCACACCTAGATTTTCATGGAGTGAATAAAACCTTAGCTTTCCATGAAAATGTTTAAGAGACATTTGGGAAACATGTTTTTACAAATTTTAAAGTGAATTTAAATGGCATTGTATTTGTTGTGCAGTCTCTCCCTTTAACAAACCCACGCTTGTTGGGTTAGCCCCTGCCAAGCTTTTCTCCAGAGGAGACCCTCTTAGGCAGTCCTGCAGTGCTGCTCTGCAGCATCACTTCTCATCTATTGATGCAGTTGGATCTGGGGAGAGACGCAGCAATTAGCTGTGCTGGAGAGGGCTGAGCAGGCACAGGCACGCACACCCACATGCATGCCCACGGACATGCAAGCGTGCACACACACGCACGCTCATGGATATACACACACACTCAGGCTTACCAAGCCCTGGCCCTGATTTGACCCTGATTGCCTTGCTGCCTGCCCAGTGGTGTAATGGAAAAGTCTCTTCACATCCGCCGTTGCCCTTCCCCCACTCCAGGCTCACTTAGCAACAGTGGAGTGAAATGAAGGTCACTGTGTGTCAATCGGTGGGTCCGGGAGATTCCCAGCTGGCTTGCTTCCTGGTAGGCAGGTATGAATGTATGCTGCTGTTCTCTCTTTTCAGGTTGTGGGTGGCTGTTTGTTTAGCTCTGAAGTATAGACGGCTCAGTGCTAGCAGACACATTTTCAAAGGGTCATATTCTTGGCTTGTTGGTAGCCAGAATCGGGCAGGAGAAGTGGGGTGGATGCAGACCACACTGGCACCACCAGCAGTTTCAGTTTCATCTTGATTGTAAAGAGGAAATATCTAATCTTAAAACTCATTAGGGGCCTGGCACAGTGGCTCATACCTGTATTCCCAGCACTTTGGGAGGCCGAGGCAGGCGGATCACCTGAGGTCAGGATTTTGAGACCAGCCTGGCCAACATGGTGAAACCCCGTCTCTACTAAAAATACAAAACTTAGCTGGGCGTGATGGCAGGCGCTTCTAATCCCAGTTACTTGGGAGGCTGAGGCAGGAGAATCACTTGAACCCAGAAGGCGGAGGTTGCAGTGAGCCAAGATCGTGCCACTGCACTCCAGCCTGGGCAACGAGAGCAAGACTCCATCTAAAAAAACAAAACAAACAAAAAACCCATTAGGGTTCAAGCCATTATCATTCAATCTCAGCTTGATTAAGTAAAATTCCTGAGAAGTCATTATGTCAGTCTCAGGATAACTAATTTTTTCCCCCCCGCAAACTACCTCATACCTGTATTACTATCTCTCACTCACATTTCAAAGGAGAAATAAGGGGAAATTAGAAACATTTGGCTTCCTTATACTTTGGAGGGATTGTTAGTGCAAAGTGCCAGTAAGGTGTTTCCAGTTAGAATACACTGCTTTGTAATCTCTCAGCTGACAACGATGTATCTGTATACACCCAGCTGTCTCTCACTTTCCCTCTTCTCCTCCCTTCCCACCCTCAAATGGATCGTGCCTACCTGGTCCCAGAATTTGTGGATGAATTAGCATTGGTGGCAATTAGATTTCCAAAAGCTACTGCCCAGCCTTATGACTTGGTAAAGGGTTTGTTGGGGGGAACTCTGTTTGGCTTCAACAACTCAACTACCCAGGTGGTGATTTCTTTATTTCTAAAGACAAGGGTACAACTACTAAGTCATCTTTTGGGTACACAGGAAACCTAATGATTTACTTTAAAATGTTCTTGGAGCCACAGAAAAACAGATCTTACATTGTATGCCCATTGTATGATGAGTAAGCAGAACAGAGACCTGATAAGTAGGAAGGACCAGGTAACAAATCTGTGGGAGTGATGGTGGGGGAAAAAAAAAAAGCTGGATTTGTGAAGCTTCATTTAAGGATTTTTTGCTGCATTCACCCAAGGGTCATAGAAAGTGGTGTGGAAAGAGCAGTAGCCTGACAGGTCCACTTCTACCATAAAATCTGATGGGGTTATTGGACTGGTTGCTCTTAACTGTTGGTCAGTGCTCTCATGCTAGTAATCTGATGACCAGCTGGTCTGTCGGATGTAGTCAAGACTAGTGAGAAGCTGGGGAGATGAAGGGAACAGGGATGTATCATCCAGCTTTTTTCCACATACATGCATGAGTAGATCTTATCAAATGTCATGTAGAATGCAGTGTCTTACTTCAGGATGTTATTTAACAAATGTTATGTTTTATATCTAGATAAGTCAAATATACTATATGTACTTGCTCTTCAGTTTGGCCTTGAGCATAATTAATGTAAAATACTAGGATTTATCTATTTGTTTATATTATTCTTTTATAAAAGTGGCACCTTTCCTTTATTGTATTAAGAATAAGCACAATTATGAGCTATACAAAATACCAAGGATTTGCCCCTATGGAATATGCATTTTTAAAGATAGGTCATCTGAACTAAATAACTCCCTGCTTGCCTGAAAGTGAATATACAGCCACAGGAAGAAGAGGACGGATCAGAGAAGAGCCTAAATCAGAGTTCATGGCATTTAGCTTAGACAGGAAGAATGATTTCTTTACCCTAAGTGTTGGTAAACATCCAGATTGGCTGTAGAGACAGTCCAGGGATTCATTTTTCTAAGACTTTGTAAAGGGAGCAGATTCTGAGTGTCGGGAGGGTGTGAATGTGACCCTGCCTGCAGGCAGGGAGATTTATTCTTTGCTAATCTCAGAGCCTGAGTCTGGGAGCCGGAGGCAGAAGGTGAGTCAAAGGTGGCTAGTTTCCAGAAAGTGCAAAGGCGCCTTTTTTCCTGTGCCTCTCCCCTTACTTTGCTAGGTAAGTTGATACCAACCCACAGATGTAAAACAAAAATAAACACAAAACAAAATCCAGAAATATCTTAGGTCCTACAGAGTGGCACTTAAAGGAGAAATTTCTATCTCATATGTGCGTATGCATACATATGTGTGTGTTTATGTGTACATGTGTGAGTATGTATGAATTCATACCTCTATTTTTTTTTTAAATTGGAAATTACTTTTCAACTCGGAATGTATAGGAGACGCATGATTTGTGCATGGCTACATTCAAAAGCATTTCTTTGCTTCCTGTGCCGTTCTCAGTCATATGGGTACCTTCCTGGAGGTTTCCATGGGAAATGATTCCTGTTTAGAGGTTTGATCTACTGATTCATCAGATGTATTAAATGACAGGTGCAAGCAGCTGTGCATTTGAATAACTTACAAGGTTGAAATGGCTACATTCTAGTTTAAATACTTTAAACTTACATGTAGATTGAGAAATGATGAACTTGCTACATTATAAACCTAATTAGAAACAAAATCCTTTCCCTCAAGCCTTTTCCCCCTTGTCTCTCAACACTTACTAAAGCTAAACATGGAGGATCTTCCTTATTTCTCAAGAGATGGGGACCAAAGACAGGTAAATATGTCTTTGAAAAGCAAGTGGGAAGCCAAAAGTTTTTAAATCTAAATCTGTAAAGTTGAAATACTCATTGAAAACCAAATATTAAAATTTTACATACCCAGATTATGATTTCTGCCTCTTCAAGTGGCTTTATTAAGTAATGATATATAGCTTAAGGCAAATGATCCTATCAGAACAAAGCTGTCTCTAGAGCTCGGGGTGGTTAATGTAAATTCAAGTTTAGAAGACCGGAGAGGGAAAAGGTTAGATTTGTTTCCTGGAATATAACTTGAAATTGCATGCCAGCGATTGGGTGTTCTGTTGTCTTTGGCCCTTTGGGAATTACCACTGCAAACAGAGCTCATCCTTGTCCAGAGTCATAACTAACAACTTTAAGAAGTGGGCAGTAGAAAGAGGGGCATGATGGGAGAAAGTGTCTGGTCTAGTGTGAAATATGACTCATGAGAACTCCAGTCAGCAAGGTGAGATTTGTGCAGCCCTTGGAGAATGTCATGGTTGGAGAATTTGGGTGTGGCCTCAAAATACAGATGCTCTTCGATTTAGGATGGGGTTATGTTCCAATAACCCATTGTAAGTCGAAAATACCGTGAGTCAAAAATGCATTTACTAACCCTGCTAAACCCACTGTGAAGTTGAAAAATCGTAAGGCAAACATTGTAAGTTGGGAACTGTCTGTAATAATTACCAAATCCAATCCCATTGCTTTCTATCTCTTCTTAACAGTCTGATAATTCTTAAGTAAATGATTTAAAGGATTTGGACATCCTTTCAAAGGTCTTTCATCTTTCTCTTGTGAGTATCTAGTTGCTTTAGAGAAATAACTTGAGAAGAGGAATGTTTCTAATGTTTGGAGAAGACCTCATCAAAAACTGTCCTAATTAAGACTACCCAGAACAGAACAGACCCGGGGGCTGATCTGTGGTGATTTCCAGGATAAGTTCTCAGGCCATCAGGCTTCGGATAAAGAAAAGAGAGGAGGCAGAGATAGTGGGTGATGGAGTGAGAGAGAGACCGTGCGGAAATGTGAGGAAAGAGAGCAGAAGAGCTACTAAGGAGGCAGCGGCCACTTGACTGTGGTGTGGCCTTCTGGACATTTGTTTCTGTATGTAGTAAGTATGTGTGAGCTGATTGCATGACCTAAACCCAGACCGTCTGTTTTTTTACTGGAAGTGACGTTTGGATCAAAAGCTCTGTATCTTAAAAGGATGGTCATTAAGGCTTATGTTAGTTACTACCATCTAAGACCCCTCAGACTCCAGAGGGAAACATGAGCTCACAAAAGAGAGTAAGACATGACTGAGCTTTCTGGGGTTTATCTGTCATTCCTCGGCTCCTTCTACCAAGGTTCTCTGTTACTTAAAATGGAAAGGACAGGGCAGAGTCTTTGGCCTAAGGTCTAATCCAGCTGGGCAAGTCACAGGGTTCTAAGACTCCGTGCTTAGCTATCTATGTTTCACCCCTTGCTTTCTTGGTTTCACTAGTTTCTGATGCTTCTGTAAGAGCAAAGTCAAGATTCTTCAAGCAGCCTGCATCTATGTTTCCCTCACAAAGTAATTATAAACTTGACTGGCTTAGATCATCAGCTATGCTTACTGAAAAATTTGGGCTTTCAGGTTGAAAGGGATGTGATTCCATTACTTGGTTTTCATTATTTCTTATTTGCCCCATCTAGAGAGACATGAGGCCAACTGTGTATATAACTCTCTTCTGGGCCAGTAGTACCACTTCATGTAACAGTAATACCTATTATTTTCACAAATGTGATCTTAGATTTTTTTTTCTTTCTCTTTTTCTTTTCTTTTTTTTCTTTTTTTTTTTTTTTGAGACAGAGTCTCACTCTGTCACTCTGTTGCCCATGCTGGAGTGCAGTGGTGCTATCTCAGCCCACTGCAACCTCTGCCTCTTGGGCTCAAGCGATTCTTGTGCCTCAGCCTCCCAGGTAGCTGGAATTACAGGCATGTGCTACTATGCCTGGCTAATTTTGTGTTTTTAGTAGAGATGGGGTTTCACCATGTTGGCCAGGCTGGTCTCGAACTCCTGGCCTCAAGTGATCCACCCAACTCATCCTCCCAAAGTTCTGGGATTACAGGCATTAGCCACCATTCCCGGCCATATCCTAGATAATTAACAACAGAGGCACTTACAAGAAAGATTTGTCATAGGTCTATGAGTAAACATGAACTTAGTTTTGGTCATAGCACCTAGGCTCCTGGGGAATGCACTAGCCTTATCATTTTGTTAGTAAAGAGCCCAGAGGACTGAGTGAGAGTTGCTGATGTTTTGAGTCTGACACATGTCCCCTGGTCACTTTTAATAGTGGAGAACGTGGACTTGACATCATGAAGGAATGAAAAGCGCTCAGCATAATACCTCCTCCTGTTCTTACTCTCCTTTTTTTGTGTGGGAGAATCTGAGAAATGGCATCACCATTCCTCATACTCATATCAAAGTAATGGAACCTTGAGCAGCCACTGGAAGAGAGAATGCA
This sequence comes from Pongo pygmaeus, assembly GCF_028885625.2. Lineage (NCBI taxonomy): Eukaryota > Metazoa > Chordata > Mammalia > Primates > Hominidae > Pongo > Pongo pygmaeus. The sequence continues at coordinate 80,949,436 of NC_072373.2, read as the reverse complement.
GGCAGCCAGAAAGTGAGAGGCAAACCACTGGAGAGGCTCACTGAAGCCAGGCGAGGGAGAACAAGGATGTTTGTGACACTCGCTTCGCAATCCAGGTTTTACCATGTTTACTCTCAACATGACCTTCTAGGGTCACTCCTCCTTTCAGCTTATTAGGTGAGACCCTCCAAATCTCAGTATCAGGCTTGTTTATATTTTGGCTTTTGCTGCATCCGGCCCTCTGCTGATGGACTGCAGCTTGCATAATTGTTGTTTATCACACCAATGTCCCTACGGTCCCCTGGCTGTGGTTCTTCCCCCCACCTTCCCTGAAGGTCAGATGAGATCCCTCCTTGGTTTCTGACATTTGATCTCCTTCATTTGTGTAGCCATCCACCACCCTCCTGCCTTGTCTTTCCCAAGCCTGGAAACACTGTTTAACCTTGTGTACATGAGTCCATTTCTGTTCCTGACCCCCAAACACCACACAGAATACTTGGAGGAGGTTCCTGCAGACCTCCTGCCTGAGCGATGCACAGGCATTTGTCTCTCTCTCTGGCTGCCTATGCACTGGCTCTTCGGGTGGCCCCTCAGCATGACCATCCCTCAAGGCTCCATTCCCTCCTGACTCCAGGATTCTCCCATTCTAAATTTTGTTGAGCCTCTGGCTTTGGGTCTGCTGGTGTACTTCCCCCAGGTCCAGGCAAGTCACCTTGACTTAAGTGTCTTATATACAACTCAAACCAGGAGTGACCCTTCCTACCCGACTTCCCCATTTCACTGGGTAACTCTGTTTACCATTGCTGTCTCAAGCATTAACTATCTGTGGAAGCTTCTGCTCACCTTTATTTTTGCAGGTATCTCTTCTCTTTACAATACTGCTGTTTTGCACCATAAATGATCACAATGCCAATTTTAACATAGAAAAAGATTGTTCAGGGTATATTTAAATTGCTTTAGAAATACTAAAAATTATGGCTTGTAGGCATTTTTACAAAATTTTAAACTGTAATCTGTGTTTATTTTAAACTGAAGATTTTTATGAGCAAATTCTACTTCCCGTTTGATTCATTTCACTGTTGAAATTTTTGTCCCCCAAAATTCTTCAGGTTCTACATCATCCTTTTCAGGATGATTTTTTTTTTTTTAATTGCGATAGGGTCTTGCTAGGTTGCCTTGGCTGGTCTTGAACTCCTGGGCTCAAGCGATCCTTCCATCTCGGCCTCCCAAAGTGCTGTGATTACAGGCATGAGCCACTGCACCTGGCCTGAAGATGATTGTTAATGTCCTTAAGTCCTTTGCCCTGGGCACCCCTGTACCTTGCTCCAGTGATCACTTGTCTTCCTCACTATCCCTTCCATTCCTCTAGGGAACTACATGTGTGAAAAAGCATATCTATACAACCCCCTGAGCCCACCTCATTATGTAACCACTTTTAAAGCATCCTCAATTACTAGAAAGAATAGCATTTAGTCGAACCTTACTGATGCCTGCTTCTCAAGCCCTACAAATGGTGCTGCACTCTAGTTATCACTTCCACATTCGTTAACGTCGTTGTCTTCATATCTGAGTCACTGTTGCCATTCTCAGATTATAATTTCCTAGAGAAGCAGTTCTAAGCCAAGGGTGTTTAAAGATCTTTTCATACTTATTAAACAGATTCTCAAATCTCTTTCTTAGAGATTAGGATTTTGTAGGTCTGGAGGGGAGTCTCTGAGACTGCATGTTTGACAAGCCCCTAAATGATGGTGACATAGGCGCTTTCCTGACCTGCTGGGAGGTGGGGGTGGGAAGCCAGGGTAGAGTCACTTACCAAGGATTGTGATGATGTACCCCCTTATGGGCCCCACACAGAGAGGGGAGATCTGGGAGTGAGGATTAGAATCAGGTTGCCAGATTTAATAAATAAAAATACAGGGTGCCCACTTAAGTTTGAATTTCAGATAAACTAGATATCTATCTCTCTCTCCATATATATTTATATCTCTATCTATCTATATATATAGATTTTTTTTTTTTTTTTTTTGAGATAGAGTCTCACTCTGTCACCCAGACTGGAGTGCAGTGGCACGATCTTGGCTCACTGCAACCTCCGCCTCCCGGGTTCAAGTGATTGTCCTGCCTCAGCCTCCTGAGTAGCTGGAATTACGGGTGTGTGTCACCACGCCTGGCTAATTTTTGTATTTTTAGTAGAGACGGAGTTTCACCATGTTGGCCAGGCTGGTCTCAAACTCTGGATCTCAGGTGATCCACCCATCTTGGCATCCCAAAGTGTTGGGATTATAGGCGTGAGCCACCATGCCCGGCCTCAGATAAACAATAATTTTTAAATGTAAGTGTGTCCCACATAGCATTTGGGACATACTTATATTAAAAAAAAAAAGTTCTTTGCTTATCTAAAATGCAAATGTAACCGGGCATCTTTTATTTGGCAGTCCTACAATAAAATGCAGTTGTGATGGACTTTTCCAACCATTGCTCCTGAGTAGTGCTGTGTAGTGTGGTTCACATACCCATCTAGGAAGTCTCATGAAGGCAGAGGCTTTTGGATATTAAAGAATGTAACAGATTTTTAGAAATTGCAAACCCAAGGCATATGGATTTTGAATTTTATCTGACCGGCACCGACATGCTGAGACTTTGGGATTGGAAAGCATTTGTGGTTACTGTATGTATGTCCCAAATTCTTCCCGTTTAGGTTAAAAGATCCAAAGAAATATCTTGGTTAGGTAGGCTTGAGTCTAGAGAATTTGGAATGGTTATACATTTACTGACAATAAGGATTATAAAAGAAGACCTGTGTGTCCAAGGCTTACATGCAATTAGGGAGGGCAAAGCCACCTGCACACAATGCTAGCTAGCAGGGTATTTTAAAAAACTGTGCCCGTTGGGGTACTAGAAACATAATGAGCTTTGGAGTACAGCACACCTGGGTTGGAATTCTGGTTCTACCATTCTGTGCAGCCTTGGCCCAGGTACTTAACCTTTCAGTGCAAGCAGTGTTGTCATTCATAAAATGGAGGTGATGCCTACCATGAAGTGTTGCTATGGAAATTAACTGATCTGTGATATTAAAGCATAGTCATTGGTACCTGGGGTTACCTAATCTAAATGCCAGAGGAGTGATTTCACAAGGGAGGCAAGACCCTTTCTTTTTAGCCAAGTGGAGTTAGCAAAGTATGTTTTGTATGTGGAAAGTCTACTTTTGAGTTGTTTTGGTTTCTGCCTTCATACTAATGATTTTCTCTTTGCCTGGTCTAGGATTAACACAGATTCCTCAGATCCAGAAGACTGAAATTTCCTTTCGTCCTAATGATCCCAAGAGCTATGAGGCATATGTGCTAAACATAGTTAGGTTCCTGGAAAAGTACAAAGATTCAGCCCAGAGGGATGACATGATTTTTGAAGATTGTGGCGGTAAGTAGACTGATTGTATATGTTTGTGGCTAGTTTTCTTTCTCTTTAATTCTTATTTCCTACTTCTATTTTTTGTTTAATGATCGAGAGATAATCCTGAAATAATGAAAGATTGAACTCTGGCCATATTTAGAGACTTTTTTAAAAAAAAGCAGGAAGACACAATGAAAAACAGTATAGCCTCAAGTATGACTGCTTTCTGCATTGGAAAGGTGTCTTACTTTAAAACACTCCTAGGCACTATTTTTACTATTCAGACCCAAGACAGCAATTACGGTTTTCTTTCTCTTACATCCATTGAAAAGTACAGCTACTTATTTCCTTATCTTCCCCCAAAAAGTTCTCCCTATAGAAGAGTGCACAGGGCCTTCTCTCATCAGAAAGACCTTTTGGTGTGATTAGCTATCACTGCACTGGCATTCATGAAGGAGGATGTATGGTCAGGGTATACTTTTATTGATCCTGGCTGGGATAGATAATGAAATATGTGTTAGGCAGCTGATCGTTTTGGATAAGGAAATGACTTATGAAGGGTAAAGAGAGGCTGTTAGTTTTGTTAAGTCATTGACATGAATACATGTCCTCCCTCTTACTACCTGGACTGTGAATTTTCCAGTCCATGTTCTCATTCTTTCACAAAAAAAAAAACTCGCTGGGTGCAGTGGCTCACGCCTGTAATCCTTGCACTTTGGGAGGCTGAGGAGGGAGGATTGCTTGAGCCTAGGAGTTCGAGACCAACCTGGGCAACACAGTGAGACCCCATCTCTACAAAAAATAAGACGAGTTAGCTGGGTGTGGTGGTGTGTGCCTGTGGTCCCAGCTACTTGGGAGGCTGAAGTGGGAGGATCACTTGAGCCTGGGAGGTCGAGGCTGCAATAAGCCACGATCACGCCACAGCACTCCAGCCTGGGCACCAGTGAGAGACCCTGTCTCAAAAAAGTTAAAATTAAAACAAACAAACAAACATAAAACATCTCTCTGAGTTTTACTAGGTAATATCATCCCTTCTGATTCAATTCAAGCATTTACCAACTCCAGTTCTTTATAAGGCAGGCTGTGGCTTGGTCAGAGTATGGGGCGAATTGCCATTTTAAGTTATTTTGGAAATATTTAGTAATTTAAAAGAACATTTTCAGTGTGAATTTTTCTCATTAGAATTTTAATGAGGTTTTCATCTTACTTTGCAGTAATTAAAAGGCCTGAGGGATAATCATGGTGAATCACTTCAAGGAGATAGCCTAAATTCAGACTCTTCACTATTTGAAGGGAAAATAGTTAATTTGTGAACTTAAAAACTATACATAAATTATGGTATTTGCATTATTTTCCTCCAGCATGCTATACATTAACTTTGAATTCTGTATTCACTTGGTCTTTTTCTGGCTTTTATATGAGGATTGAATTAAAAATGCCAGAATAAAATTTCTCAGTCCAGCAAATGCTTAATGCATAGCTTTAAAAGGCAGAAACTCAAATCAAAAAAGCCTGAGCAATATAGCAAGACCTTGGTCTCTGCAAAATTAAAAAAAACTAGCCACAGGGTGGCACACGCCTGTAGTCCCAGCTACTCAGGATGCTAAGGTGGGAGGATCTTTAGAGCCCAGGAGGTTGAGGTGCAGTGGGCCATGATCATGCTGCCACACTCCAACCTAGACCACGGAGTGAGACGCTGTCTCAAAAAAATCCTTAAGTGGTGGTTGAAAAGGAAAATACCAGTTCCTTCTTAAAAATTCTGACCAAAAAAAAAAACTTAGTTCTGAAAATTATTGACAGTCCTTTTGTATTCTGATTATAATATCCTTGTTACTGAGCTAAGCCAGTGTTGACAGTGTGAATGATGCTGCCCGTGCAGTGTGATCCGCCTCCTTTCAGTCTTCTAAGTGGCTGAGTAATCCATTATTTAAAAGAAGGGAAATATTGCCAGAGACTAAATATTATGTGCTGATCAAGTACTATGAAGCTTTGGTGTAGGGCCATATACCAGCTATTCCTTTTGGTAAAATATCTTTTAATATGAGTGAAGAGGTCAGAGATGGTTTTCCTGGAGATCTTACTTAATTCAGATCATGCATTAAATGCAGAATAGCATACTCTCAGAATAGGTAACTATGACAAGGAAGAAAGTTTCTTTTTCTTAGAACTGCTAAGGGAATTGCTGGTACAATATAAAAGTTGTGTTTTTATTTTTAGATGTGCCCAGTGAACCGAAAGAACGAGGAGACTTTAATCATGAACGAGGAGAGCGAAAGGTCTGCAGATTCAAGCTTGAGTGGCTGGGAAATTGCTCTGGATTAAATGATGAAACTTATGGCTACAAAGAGGGCAAACCATGCATTATTATAAAGCTCAACCGAGTTCTAGGCTTCAAACCTAAGGCAAGTAATATTTTAAATGATAGAATTTAGATGAGTCATTTACACTAAGTACTTAATTGATCTGAGAAGACAATGTAAGATAGTTTTAAAGTATACTCAGTGCTGACTTTGAAACCTAGCCGGTAGAATAACACCAAAAACTTCTGTATCCACCCTGCAATTCTTTTAGTTAGGGCATTAATCTCATTTTCTAAAGTTAAAGGAATTCTGAGAGGCAAAGCTGCATTCTGAAGTGAGTCTGTGGCCCTTTTCTTAATACTCCTGCTCAGTATCCAGATAACAGTTTCTATAACATAAACTCTTTAAAAAAGTAAAAATAGAAAAATATATTTTTTCCCTGGTGGTCTAGTGGTTAGAGAAAAAAAAAAAGTTTTTTTATTTTTTTACTTCATAAAGAATGGATTAAAAAAAAAAAAAATTTAAAACCACCTGCATGTATAGTATGGTTTTGGTCCTCCTGAAGCCACAAGAACATTTCAAAAAAATTGATAATCCGAAAAAATATTTTTTCTGAATTTTATTGTGAAAGTAGAAGTTTAACATCATCTAGGCTGAACTTTGCTAGCCATGCTGTTGGCTTTTTGTATTACTGCAACTTATAATAGGTAAACATTACTCTGGATCACTGAAAAATGAGCAAATTGCCATTGCTCACCATTTGGTGAGATTATATTCTCCATAAGAATGGAAAATTTATTGTTGTTGTCTGCTTTTGTAAAACTGGTCATTTCATCCTCTCCTCCAGATCATGAATTAATGCTGTCCTTTCCCCTTAAGCCTGGCTTCTTCTGGCAGGTTTCCCCCTAATCACCCATATATGAGCATTGGCATTATGAGTGTTGTTTCTAATTTTGATAGAAATTGACTGCAGTATATTCAGTTATGTGAACAAACTCATTTCATTTCTGAAATCTGGCTCTTTTGTTCATTAGTTTTCTATTGAATGCTATTAATTTATTTCTACAATGCTTGTTACCCATGAATAATATTTTCAAAAGAAAATCAACATAGAGATAAAAAGTTTTGTTAACTGAAGGATGCATCAAAGTTCCTTTATTGGCATCAGAGGCAAAAATGAGTAGGTGGGGATGGATGGTTGCCTGGCTGGCTAGTTTGATGGATTGCTGGCAGAAATTAATGTACGTCTCAACAGGATTTTAAGCTTCTTTCCACATAGACAGGATATAATGGAAGAAAAACAGTGAGAACCATTATGCCAAAATGTATTTGATATTCATACTGCTAGGGAATACTTCACTGAGATCAATCAGCTATTTAGCAGCAAAAGAAATTGTTGTGGCATGGCCAAGAGAAGACTCATCCCATACTTTCTAAGTACTTTGTATTTGACATTACTCATTGTAGACATTGAGTGACATTTGGACCCCGCAGAGGCAGTCTAGTCTATTGTGATTGATTTCTTCCCACATCTTTAGAGTTACTTGGTTCAGTGATAAATTCAGCTACTCTTTCTTTTCAGTCCTTTTTTTCTTTTTTCTTTGGTCTCTACTTGGTTATCCATTGCCACTGCCTAATTCATCACCTTCACCCAAATCTCCAACTATTTTGGAGTTATTTTTGTCAGAGATCAGAGTATCCCAGCATCTCACTATCCTCACCGTTTGAGGATAGATTCTGGCAACTTCCTTTATCAGTAAGCATTTTCTCTACCTATTTTTAAAGACAAATAAATTGCTGGCAGAAACGTCCAAAAGAGTCAAATCTAGATGATCATTTTCTTGCATCCAAAACAGAGTAGTACCAAAATAGTAGTTCCTTCCTGATGTGGAACTAATATTTCATCTGACTTTGATTAGACTCTGTATGTGTTACATCTCACATCAAGACTCACTTGCTGTGCTGATCTGAGTAAGCAAGTGACTGTCTTCCAGCGATGTATGTTCATCACACTTCTGAGATAGATTTGAGCCATGGGTGTAGAAGAGAGGCTCTGGAGATTTCATGACAGCAGTAATTTTCAGACTGTCCTCTGGGTCCCTTCAGTGGATTCACCCCTTCAAGACAACCCTTCCTCTTAGGGCAGTGACACCTCTACCTTTTTTACATATTGGACTTTCCTAAGAAAATTGCAAAGAAACGCTCCTTAAATGGCAGTCTACCCGACTGGAGATTAAAACAACAAAAAAGGAAAGCCTACTTGAAGTCATGCTTGAGGGAAAAGGATGACATTATTTATTCATGACTCAGGAGGAAAGCCCACGCTTTATAAAAACAGAAATGTCAGTCATCTTTCTCATGTAATCTAATCTTAGCAAATAATGAGCATTATATTTTGGGTTGACTTAGTTTTCAGTGTCTTTAAGCAAAGCTTATAATGGGCTTCTATTAAAAGTTCCATTTAGTACTGGGTTGCATCACAGCTTAATTGTAGTCGTTATAAACTTGGGCACTTATTTTCATTTCAACAAAATCACAAACATGACTTTAAATTGGTTAGGGGAGTCATTCATTCTGCTGTCCTGATGTATTTTGTTATTTTGGTTGACTTACTGTGACCGGTGTGTACTTGTTTGGACTACAGAGTAGTTTTATTTTTCAGAAACTTAAGAAATCATTTACAATCTACTGATCATAATGGTTTTTATTTTTAGCCTCCCAAGAATGAGTCCTTGGAGACTTACCCAGTAATGAAGTATAACCCAAATGTCCTTCCCGTTCAGTGCACTGGCAAGGTAAAGACAAATTTAGGGTTACTGGGGTGGTGGAAGGGTAGGCAGGGGAAGAGGGGAGAATGAAGCAGACTGTTTAAGTGACAGGTAAAATTTTAATAGAAAAAATAAGAAACATTGCTTTCAAGTATAAGTCTCAGTGAGATGAATTGTAGCTATACTAGGTAAAACTTTTATTTAAAAGAACAGAAAGATGTAATCAGAGTAAGACTCATGTCAGTTTCTCCATTGGCATAAGAAACTCAAATATCTGAATTTAATACATTGGGATATTTGCTTACAGAACTGAGAGGTGAATTAGCTCACAGAAGTACTTCTTTCTGGCCCACAGCATGTATTAAAAATTTGGGGCCAACATTAAAAAAATTAATGTCACATAAAAATTTGTGGTTTGGGCTTCTCTTTGAAAAATATTGAAATATCGCCGGGTGCGGTGGCTCACGCCTGTAATCCCAGCACTTTGGGAGGCCGAGACGGGCAGATAATGAGGTCAAGAGTTTGAGACCAGCCTGGCCAACATGGTGAAACCCTGTCTGTACTACACATACAAAAATTAGCTGGGCATGGCGGCGTGTGCCTGTAGTCCCACCTGTAGTCCCAGCTACTTGAGAGCCTGAGGCAGAAGAATCGCTTGAACCCAGGAGGCGGAGGTTGCCGTGAGCCGAGATCACGCCATTGCACTCCAACCTGGGGACAGAGCGAGACTCTATCTCAAAAAAAAAAAAAAAAGAAAAATTGAAAGACTAAGGTCACAATTAGTGCATGTTTCCTTTAGATCCAAAAACTAATGGACAGTTTAGAGAGAAAGGCAGAACAAAGAAAGGGAGTTCCCAGACAGTGCTAGCACCAAGAAAGGAAATGGAGATTGATTTCTCAACAAGAAAATGAGAGGCAAGTAGTAAACTTTGGAGATAATATCACTAGAAAGATCATCTGCTGGGCCAACAGCAAGGTGTTTCTGACTTTCAATGTTGGCCTTGTTTCTAGGAGGCTGTGTTGGCTTGAAGAATGCTTATTTGGCATTTGACTCAGCTTCCCCATCCATTTGCACATTGAGAATAGTCTCTTCTTAAGACCATTTCTCAAGGCTGCAATGGAATAGACTGAGTAGATGTTCTTTCCTCTCTCAGTAGTTTGCAAACTACTGTGTAGATTGAGTCTTGTTTTTGAGTACACATAGTGATGCATGATGTGAGCCATTAAAATTTCATTTCATTCTGGATTTCAGCGAGATGAAGATAAGGATAAAATTGGAAATGTGGAGTATTTTGGACTGGGCAACTCCCCTGGTTTTCCTCTGCAGTATTATCCCTACTATGGCAAACTCCTGCAGCCCAAATACCTGCAGCCCCTGCTGGCCGTACAGTTCACCAATCTTACCATGGACACTGAAATTCGCATAGAGTGTAAGGCGTACGGTGAGAACATTGGGTACAGTGAGAAAGACCGTTTTCAGGGACGTTTTGATGTAAAAATTGAAGTTAAGAGCTGATCACAAGCACAAATCTTTCCCACTAGCCATTTAATAAGTTAAAAAAAAGATACAAAAACAAAAACCTACTAGTCTTGAACAAACTGTCATACGTATGGGACCTACACTTAATCTATATGCTTTACACTAGCTTTCTGCATTTAATAGGTTAGAATGTAAATTAAAGTGTAGCAATAGCAACAAAATATTTATTCTACTGTAAATGACAAAAGAAAAAGAAAAATTGAGCCTTGGGACGTGCCCATTTTTACTGTAAATTATGATTCCATAACTGACTTGTAGTAAGCAGTGTTTCTGGCCCCTAAGTATTGCTGCCTTGTGTATTTTATTTAGTGTACAGTACTACAGGTGCATACTCTGGTCATTTTTCAAGCCATGTTTTATCGTATCTGTTTTCTACTTTATGTGAGCAAGGTTTGCTGTCCAAGGTGTAAATATTCAACGGGAATAAAACTGGCATGGTACTTTTTTCTTTTCTTTTCTTTTTTTTTTTTTTTTTTTTGGCTCTTTCAAAGATAATGGCCCATCGATGAGCATTTTTAACATACTCCATAATCTTTTCCTGTGGTGTTAGGTCTTTTATTTTTATTTCTTTCCTGGGGGCTGGGGTGGGGGTTTGTCATGGGGGAACTGCCCTTTAAATTTTAAGTGACACTACAGAAAAACACAAAAAGGTGATGGGTTGTGTTGTGCTTGTATTGAATGCTGTCTTGACATCTCTTCCCTTGTCCTCCGGTATGTTCTAAAGCTGTGTCTGAGATCTGGATCTGCCCATCACTTTGGCTAGTGACAGGGCTAATTAATTTGCTTTATACATTTTCTTTTACTTTCCTTTTTTCCTTTCTGGAGGCATCACATGCTGGTGCTGTGTCTTTATGAATGTTTTAACCATTTTCATGGTGGAAGAATTTTATATTTATGCAGTTGTACAATTTTATTTTTTTCTGCAAGAAAAAGTGTAATGTATGAAATAAACCAAAGTCACTTGTTTGAAAATAAATCTTTATTTTGAACTTTATAAAAAGCAATGCAGTACCCCATAGACTGGTGTTAAATGTTGTCTACAGTGCAAAATCCATGTTCTAACATATGTAATAATTGCCAGGAGTACAGTGCTCTTGTTGATCTTGTATTCAGTCAGGTTAAAACAATGGACAATAAAAGAATGAACACATTCCTCATGTGTGTGATTCACTCTTGTCTAAATGTCCCAACCTGTGACTTCTTTACTTTCCATACCACTAATTATCCAAGATCTTGAAGAAGTATTGAACCTGAAACGGACAAACACATAATTTCTTAGTTCAGACAAATTTTGGTCTTTTCCACTTAACAGAGTCCAAGACGTTGGTCAGGACTCCAGACACTGGCATACCCCTTCCCAAAGACATTAAGTTAAGTTAATCAATCAGAGGCAGAGAATCGATGAAGCTCCAGTTTGAAGTTCCATTTAAAAACTATCTTGCAGTGCTACTTCACTCAGTTTAGAAAACATGAAGTGTTGGTTCCTGCTTCACTAGACATCATATGTGTTATAAAAAAAAAAAAAAAGTTGTTAACACTTCAGTTTTTAAAAAATGAGGTTAGGTTTGAGGTTCAGTAAATTAATTAAGGTTCATACCTTGCTTTTTGGTTCAGGGATTGGCCTAAAAGTCCTTATTTAGCTGTATTTAAAAATTAGCCTTACTGTGAAAGAAGATAAAAATCAGCTTTCCAAAAAACATTTTCCAGCTATAATTAAAGATTTAGTATCACTTAACCAACATGGGAAATGCCCACACTAAAATGAGGGCATTGTATTTCTGAAATGGAAACCTTTCACAAAGCCTGTGCAGGCAGAGGAGCTCACACACATCCTTGACGTGGCACTGTGTCTTCAGGGGTGCTGCCCTCTTACAGAGAGACAGACCCGGAGGCCATGGCCGTTTTGGGGAGAAATGCCAGAAACAGCTTCAGTTCCCACCTATTGCTCCATATTTATAATCACACTAATCTATTTCTCTTGTTTTGCTATTTCTAGAGCAACAAATTGTGTGATGCGAAATTAGTACCAGAGGAACAATGACTCCACTTAACAAAAAAATAGCAAGGGAACGAAGAAAAATGGCACAACTGCTTAACTTTAATTGTTGAAGTCCTTAGGAGACTTCAGTAGTTGAAATGACACAGAAAAATCCTCAAACTAACATACCTACATGAAACTGAGTTTCTCAAAGTAACCCACATTTATGGAAATAGAAGTTTGTCTTGCAGAAATGTCAGCTCATTTTGTAAGGTGTATGTGATATTTAAATTTGTGATGCTTGTGAATAAGGGGAATGGGGCTTTAGGTCTGAGGAAAGGGGAGCATTCATTCAAATTAGAGGGTATTTTGCATTTTTAAGGCTGCTATGAGGTCACGACCTTGGTGAGACATACTTAACCTGTTTTCATATGTATTGTGTACCTTCTGTTCTAAGCCATTGTGTGTGTCTGTAACTTTCTCCAAGATTCTCTCCAAATCTTGCTTCTCTTAATTTCTCCAGATTGTGCCAACCTATTTCCCACTCCTGATCTTTAGCGTTATATCACCACTAGGAGACTGGGGAATGTGGTTTGTGTTCTTAGACTCAACAGATACCTACCATATGCCAAGCACTCTTCTAACAGCTAGTGAGAGATCTATCAGTGAACAAAACAGACAAAACTCCATCTTTTTTCCTCTGCTGCTCATATTCTAGTGTTAACCATTTGCATATTTCTTAGACTCTTCAATACATTATTTCTTTTTAATCAGTTTATTCTGACCCTTAGTAGATGACATATTTCATGGGTGTAGGGACAGTGCCATCTATCTCCCTTGGGGTGTTCTTACATTCAAGAAGTGGGTTTTCACACAAGTCCTGTCAAATACTTAATTCCTTATACAATATAAAGGGATTGAGTTTTTCAAAGATAGGCTGACTGCTTGGAATGAAAAGCATTTAAATATTGAAGAGAGAAAAAGGATTCTCTTTTCAACCCTTCATATTCTCAGAAGGAAAACTGAAATACCGAGTTAGTATGTCCTCAACCCTGGTTAATTTCCCTTGCAAATAAAGAGGGACAGGCCTTGGTCTCAGAAGCTTTGCCATGAGATGTTACCTAGCTAGGATTTTTAAACTGGTTTTCATTGTATTTTATTACCTTCAATTAAGAATAGTTTAAAACAAGTAGTTTTCCATTTATAGCAGTAAAATAAATTTGTTCAAGTATAGCACTGAATGGATTTAAAGAAAAATAGTAAAATTTCAGGTGGTAAATATGATGAAAAGCATGGAAGTGATAAATGGTTGACTAAAATTTAGGACTCTGCTTGAGAGTATAGCATTTTAGGCCAGGCACAGTGGCTCATGCCTGTAATCCTAACACTTTGAGAGTCTGAGGTTGGAGGATCACTTGAGCCCAGGAGTTCAAGATCAGGCTAGACAACATAAGGAGACCCCGTCTCTACAAAAAAAAAAAAAAAAACTAGCCGGGAATGGTGGTACACGCCTGTGATCTCAGCTACTTGGAGGTCTGAGGTGGGAGGACAGCTTGAGTCCAGGAGGTTCAAGGCTTCAAGGCCTTTGGTAAGCCTGGGCAACAGAGTGAGACCCTGTCTCGAAAAACAAAAACAAAAAACCCAACCAAAAGCAGCATTACACAGAACCTATCTACTTAGAACAACAGCATGCCCTGTCTGCTCCAGCTACACCTAATACCAGAGGGAACTGCTCCAACTCCAAATTAAAAACATTATCAGTGATCAGAAACAAAAGTTCCGTTATGAGAATCTTTCAAAGCTCAGTAATAGCTTAAACTCCTGGCTTCTTAAAGGATTAGAAACACTTTGATATCTGTGTATATTTGGCTCACAGAGGAGAACCAAATGACATTACCTTGAAAATCTAGGACTAAGGGACCTTATGAATACAGAGGGAAACTATCCAAGGAAGAGTCAATAGCAGTTTTAATTGAGTGAGTAAAGTGGTCTTGGTTTCAAATTCAACTGAGAAAACATGACTTTCTCCTTTTTTCTTTAAGAGGGGGCTACTGTTAACCACACATGTTATCTGTAGTCCCCTGGGCTCTACACCGAGAAAGATGATCAAGAAATAGATAAGCCTGTTATTCTTCCAACTGATGGTTCCAATGAGCACCCATATCCTAGTCATGTGAAACAAAGGGGTGAAACCAAGACAGGTATCTTGGTTCATGCTTTAATTTTCTATTTTTCTCCAAGAGACTTTCAGCATCAGTCCTTTCTGAGGGATTAAGTATCTTACTAAGGTGCTGACTCTTATTGACTACAGAATTCAGCTCTTTCATTTAGTCACAAAGGGATCCTAGACCCTAAGTGAATGCCCATATTGTAATAAAGCTGTAACACACTTATCTGTAGCCAGCTTTATCACAAAGCCTTTAAAAAACTTGGATTTCATAAAATCATAGGCGGCCTCTAGGGCTATCTTTTCCAAGGAGACACATATATTCTCCCTTAGTGTTGACCCTATACAGACCAGGCAGGAGGTGACATGGGTTAATTTAAAACTCAGCCAGCCACAGTGCCTGATATAGTGGCTGATATCATTACTTGGTCTGTCTTTTGGAGTGCTTCAAGGAGTATGGAACAGTCCTGCAGGAATAGGACATAGGATCCTTTCATTTTGATGAGGAGCAGGGGTTCTGAAATAACCAGCAGGTAAAGATTAGGCCTTGGGGAGGTTCTGATGAGTCTGCTTTGGAGCCTCTAGACAGCAAGAGAATAGTGTAATAGTATACTACTACTCAGGTTATACTGCAGAAAATGAAACATAATAGTTGGAGAAGTCCATGCCTACCATAAACCTTTGAAACCTTTGCCTAAAGCAGGCCTTTCTTTTCTTTCATTTGCAAATTTCTCCTGAGCCACCTACTATGTACTCAGCACTGACTATGAAATGTTGGGGTGGGGTAGAGGTAGGGGGTCACACGGGAGTGTCCAAACACACTAGGTCCTCATGAAATTTTTACTTTTGTACTTCTAAACGTCTTACATGGTCTAAACTATTCTCATCGATACCACTTCCGTCCCCTCCTCCTTCTGCCATTCATTTAACATATTCAACATATCCAATGGATAATGATAGTTGACTACCTATAAGATTAAGTTGAAGGCTCGTTCTGTCTTTATCACTATTAAATTTAAATAAGAACAATAGCTTACATTTATTTACTACTTTATAGTGCATAGTCTAATCTCACATATAAATCTCACTTCCTTCCCAATAGCTTTGTGAAGCTTGTTATTCTTTCATTAGCGTATCAGACACTTTAGAGATGGAGATGGAATGCAGGCATCTATTTTCCAATGGTTTTTAATGTTGGTTGACTATCAGAAATGCCTGTGGAGTTATATTTTCTTTTAAATAAGAGTACAGATGTGCTTGAACACTTAGAGAATCTATCGCACAGTTGTGGAATTCCAGCACCAAATTAGAATATGTGTGCCTGTGTTATTATACTAGAGTTTTGGATAAAATCTAGTCAGTTTGATTGAAGTGCAATTTTGTTAGTGTTCCAATAATATGATATTGAGTTTTAAATATATCAGTGTATTTAGTAGATGACCAACTTTCAACTCACTTGGGCCCCTTACAGCCAAGGTTGGCTGCATGGGCCTGCAGTCTGTGCATGGGGCCACATGCCTAGAAGAGCCTTGTGTTTGGTTTAATGCTCTGCTGCTGCTGTCTTGAAATTCTTAATAAATTTTGAAAAAAAAGCCCCAACATTTTTATTCTGCACCGGTTCTGCTTAAAGCCAAGGGCCTCTACTGTAGGGTTGCTTTAGCATGGTTGTCCTAATGGCTGAATGAAAAATGTGGTTGAAAAGGCTGCTTTTAAAATAAGCGATGAACAGATCGATGGCTGAGAGGCAGGTTGGGGAAGGTGCAGGGTGAGGCAGATTATGGAAGGTGTGAGCTGGCAGACTCAGCAGGCATGGAACAGTGGCCCTGGTATGGCGCTCTGCAGCCTTGGGCAGGGGTGAGGAGGGGAGGGCTTATGCTGTGGGGATGGCAAGAGGCAACTACCAGTAGGGGATGCGCATGTGAGCCTTGAATGAACCTTTGCTGGGCTCCCTTTCCTTTTTTGTCTTCCCTCTCCAAGGCACTACTTACTTTCAGCTCCCAAAATATGGGGCTCAGAAGTGGACAATAGTGAGGAAAGGAGTGGTAACTGAAAGAAGTCTAGGGTTCTCTGGGTGGAAAGACTCAGAGGAAACATTCAAACCTTGATAGAAAGGAGATGAAAAATCTATCCTGGCCTATTGTTGTAGTTACAGAGCCCCAAAAGCCCTTGGGCTGCAGATGTACCCCCCACAAATCTATTTACAGTCTAATTAAAAAATTAAGTTGAACTTAGTCATAACAGTATCTTCTTCAGATATGCTTATCTTCTCCATAGGTTTAGTTGACATATTTGAAATGTTTTAAGACTAAATGAGCCGGGTGCAGTGGCTCATGCCTGTAATCCCAGCACTTTGGGAGGCCTAGGCGGGTGGATCACCTGAGGTCAGGAGTTTGAGACCAGCCTGGCCAACATGGCAAAACCTCGTTTCTACTAAAAATACAAAAATTAGCTGGGCGTGGTACTGCACGCTTGTAATCCCAGCTACTAGGGAGGCTGAGGCAGGAGAATTGCTTGTACTCTGGGGGTAGAGGTTGCAGTGAGCCGAGATTGCGCTACTGCACTCCAGCCTGGGTGACAGAGCGAGACTCCTTCTCAAAAAAATAAATAAAAATAAAAATAAAAAGACTAAATGAAAATGTCACATTAAAATGACTATACATTTTTCTAATTCTGGAAACCCAATGTCTTCAGAGTTCTCTTTTAAAAACCTCAAGGCCAGGTGCAGTGGCTCATGCCTGTAATCCCAGCATTTTGGGAGGCCAAGGCAGGAGGATCACTTGAGCCCAGGAGTTCGAAACTAGCCTGGACAACATAGAAAGACTCTGTCTCTACAAAAAAATTAACAACAAAAAAAATTAGCTGGGTGTCGTGGTGCACACCTGTAGTCCCAGCTGCTTGGGAGGCTGAGGTAAGGGGATCACTTGAGCCTGGGAAGTCGAGGATGTAGTGAGCTAAGATCATGCCAGTACACTCCAGCCTAGGTGACAGAGCAAGACCCAGTCTCTAAAATATATACAGATATGTATATATGAAATTAAAAACTCAAAAGATAAAAACCTCTTGATTCCTCTGACTGCCACCCACTAAGAAGAACAATTCCCTTTTAAAAGCTGGAAGGTAATTATATCTCAGCCCAGAGTAGAGTGGTGCTGACTTTTCTCTTTATGGAAAATATTTACCTTCTTTGCTAATATAACTAAAGGCTACAACTTTCCATAAATTCATCGTAAAATTGTGTTTCATGACTCATCATTATCTAGCCCCTTTTGCCTTGAAGATGGTTTTGGTTGTAAGTGGTATCTCCCCAGTCTCTCAAAATATGAACAGATGTTTGTTGCTTCTGTTCCCTTCTCCTCTCTACCTGCAATAATTAAAAAGGTATTCTCTGAGAGTGTTCTCATCTCAGTGTGAACTTAGTCATAACAGTAACTTCTTAGTCATAACAGTATCTTCTTAGTCATAACAGTATCTTCTTCAGATATGCTTATCGGTCAATTTTTCCATATTTATATTTTGAATTTTACTCTTAAAAAATGAAGTTCTTGCTACATACCAAATGCTTTAACAGATTATTGTGTGTAATCCTTACAACCACCTTTATGACGTTGGTATTATTAGTCCCATTTTCAGTTCATGAGACTCAAGTTTTTTGAGCTAATAATTTGCCTAAAGACATATCACTCTGTTAAATGTCTCTGGTTCAGCCTGTGCTGGTTCAGAGCTCACACTAGGGATGTAGCCTGGCTGTCGGAATTTGACTCCTAGCCCTGCCATCTCCTGGCCAGATAACCTTGAGCAAGTTACTTAACTTCTTTGTTCCTCAGATTCCACATCTATAATGTAACAATACCTACTATGTAGGTTTGTTTTGAAGTTTAAATGAGGAGTTATATGGAAGACATTTAAAATAGTGTCCAGCATAAATATTGCATAATAAATATCATTATTATTGGTTTCCAAATACTCTCCTAATGTTATGGCCCATCCTGCTGTATGTCACTGAACCCAAGTATTTCTGAATAACTCCATCAAGTGCTGACAGCCAGAACTGTCAATTCCTGCTTATCAGATGATAGCATACATAATTATTCAAGTCGTGAACAGCAGAGGCAGACTAAGAATACTTTGAAGACTAAGATAGTAAACAGACGTGAGAACCAAATGCAATATGTGATCCCTGATTGGATCCTGAACCAGAAACTATTTTTTTTCTTTTGCCACAGAAGACATTTGTGGGTAAAAAATGAAGGTCCGTACATTGATAATAGTATTGTATTAATGTTAACTTCTTGATTCACAATCACTTTCTGTGGTGACTGCAGATAATATCAGTGTTTTTAGGAAATATACACTGAAGTATTGAGAGATAAAGGGGAATTATATCTATAATATACTGTTAAATATTAATTACAAATAATTAAATTCATATGTACAGAAGGACAGAAGAAAGGATGATTAACATGGTAAAATATTAACATTTGGCAAATATAGGTAAAGGGCTTGTGGAAAGTATTTTTTTTTAAACTTTTCTATAAGTCTGAAATTATTTCAAAATGGAATGATAAAAATATTAATCAGTAGAAAGAACAGAAAGAGTACTAGATTTGGAGTTGGAAGAATTGAGTTTGATTCTAGCCACTATTTCCTGGTGCTCTTAGGCAAATCATTTAGACTCTCTGAGCCTGTTTCCTAATCTAAAAATTGAAGATAATAAAACCTATCTCATTGGATTTAGTGGGCATGTAAGTTTCTGGGTGGATTTATAAAGTTGTAGCACATTATACAAATAATACTTTTTTAAAAAGGACATATGGCCTCATGTTCCCACTCTGAAACTAGTAGCCCAGGATGGGCTCTGCTACAAATCAGCTACAGTAAAGCTTAAGGGATGGGTTTTCTCAGTTATGAATGCCAAGCAAGCAGAGGGGAAAAACTCAGGTGACCTTGACACTTCCTCTTAGAAATTCATTTTTGTGGCTCCCAGAGAAGAAAAGATTTTGACAGGGAATAGTCTATCCTTAAAAAAAAAAAAAAAAAGATTTCAAATAAAAGAAATTGTAGATATAATGACCAGTTCTCAAGATTGGTGATTTTCAACTTGGTTGTACATCACAATCACCCTATGGATCTTTAAAGAACCAAAAAGTAGATGCTTACACCCCCACCCTGGGGAGTCTGATTCATTAGTTCTTGGGTAGGTCCTAGACGTCCACATTTTCAAAGAGCTTCACAGACACTTCTGATGTCCACTGGGGTTGAAAGCCACTGCCCTAGTATTGTTTATAACGACTAAATAAGATCCTTTACGCATAGTGCTCAATAAACATTAACCCTAATCTCATATTTTCCTTTCTCTGTGTCTCAGAGGAATGACAAACTGAAATTAGAAATGCAGATCTTGTTGACAAATGATTTACAATAAAGTTTCTGGATGAAAAAAAAAAAAGAAAAGAAAACTACTGTCCTAGATAGTTAGTCAAAGTAGGTGCCTCAGAAATCAGAGCCCAAACCAAGCCCATCTGATATCATTATATGTGATATGGGGAAAGAATAAAACCCCCCACTTAACTTGGCATTTAGTAGTATCCACAGTACCTTGGAGGCACTTAACATGGATAATGTGCCAAGGAGACAGGTAGGCCTCAAAAGATGAAGTGGGGAATATGGGCAGAAAAGCAGAGTAAACTTCAACAGGATTATCTAGGGTATTGATAAGGAAATAAATCAAAGCAGCCTTACAAGATGAGTTTTATAAACAATAAACAGTGATTCAGGAAAGGGATCTTGGAGTATGTCCTCATCATTCCCTGAATACTTGGGCCAAGACGGCTGTCTAGGAGGCCATCAATGCTGAGGTGCTGAGTGTCCTCATAAAGGATGTTGTCAATTAAACCCAAGGAATTACAGTACTCTTTACAAGAAAAACAAACCACAGAATATTTTATTTCTTGGGAAGTTCCTATTGCTATACTTCATACACATTTCAGTTAGAAAAGCTCCAAGACAAAAATAATAGAGTTAGAAAATAGAAACAAAAATTTTTTAGAAGATGGAATGCCTTTTTTTTTTTATAAGGACAGATGAGAAAAGTAAAAAAGCTCTTAGATTGGATAAAAGCTGAGAGAATACATAATCAGAATTCATGAGATAATGAAGGGAATAGCTGGGATGGACTTTGTCACAAAATTGGAAAGAAATCGTGACAGCAAATGCTGAGGTAATTTAAGATTTAAGAGAAAATTACTTCATATATTGCTTCATTTAATTTTTACTGTGAAATGTCATTACTTCTACTCTTCAAGTGGATAAAATGAGTCTGAGAAAGGTAATTTTTCCTAAGTCACAAAGGTGGTAGGAGGAGAAGCTGGGGATTTGAACTCAGTCCACCTCTCCAGAGTCTGTGTCCAGAATCACTATACTCCTGGACCTCCCTTATACTTTAGATTTTCGAGAAGGCTAAGGAAAGCCTATATGGCATAGTAAGATTCAAGTTCAACTTTAAACTTTTGATTTACCTTTGAACTCAAGTTCAAATCAAGTAAAAATCATTAAGAGCTCAGCTAACTTATCTTTCTATTCATCACTTCAGTATGCTCACAGCCTTTGGACTGATTTTGAAATAGAAATGCTAGTCTTGCAATATTTTCAGCTAAGCCAGAATAAGATGGATTGTTTTCCTAGGAATTAATTTCTCCATTTCTAGTCTTCAAGTTTTAGTAAAACGATGCTTGATGACTTACAGCAATAAATTCTTAACTGGTAATCAAAAAAGAATAAACTGTACTTCTGTTCATAGAGGAAAGAAAAAGAAGCACCTGCAATTTGATAATTATAATAATTCATTATACTGCTTACAAAGGATATAGAGACAGTATGGCAAACTAGAAAAACCCAGGATTACTAGTTAGGAGAGTAATGTTCTATACACTAAGCCATGCAATTTTAGGTGAGCCACTTTCCTTTTCTGGGCAACACTTTCCTCAATGGTAAAACCAAGGTGTCGGATTAGAATTTGATTTCCTCAAAACCTAGAATCATGGAATGTTAGTGCAGGAAAGGGGTTTAGAGGACGGCCTTTCAATCTTTGTCACCTCATGGTGCACCTAGAAAATGCTCATTCTTGCATGGCATCCTGGAGCCGGCACAGGAAGTGGTTAAGGATTGGAGCTGCTGCCTCCAGGTCTCAGAGTATCAATTATTCAGCTCATTTGTGGGGAAGTCCAAGCTTTGAGAATTACAAGTTCAGCCTCATCATTTTCCACATGGAGAAACTAATGCCTAGACACATTTTATGAATTTATAACAACCCATAAATTAAAGTACATGATATCAATGTATTTTCAGTTGTTACACTATTATTTAAAAAATCTATCCCAACCTGACCCCCTTCATTCCATTTTCCACATGGTAACTGGAGAGACCTCTTAAAAACTGCAAACCTGATTATGTCAATGCCCATTCCCCTCAAGGGTTGCCTCCTGATGTTTTGAGGATAAAGATCCATATTCTTAAAATAGCCCACAAAGCCCTGCATGGCCCAATCTCTATTTCTCTAGTGTCATCTCATGCTATTTTTTATTTTCATTTTATATTTCTTCTTTCCTTTTCTAAAACACACCAACCAATTCCCCGCATAAGGGCTTTAGCAAGTGCTATTTTCTTGGCCTGGAGTCATTTACCTTCTTCCTCAGCTGACACTCATTTCAGGCCTCAGTTCAAATGCCATTTGCTAAAGAAAACCTTTCTTAATCCCCCATCTACACCAGGTTCCCCGATTACCACTCATCCTGTCTTTTACTACACAGCAATAATCAGAGTTTGTACTTGTCCATTTCTTTTTGTGATTATCTGATTAATGTCTGCCTTCCTCATTACACTATGAGCCCTGAATGGAATGTGTGTCTGAATAGGAGTTCTTGTTCATTACTGTCTCCTCAGTGCTTACCAGTTTCTGGTGTATAGGAAAAGTTCAGTGAAATGTTCAATGAATGAATTTATGGTTTAGTTTTGGCTACAGAAGTCTTCCTGGCAACTTCAATTCATTGCACTGACAGCTCTGTACATCACATTTCTTGTAATATGAAACATGGATATGGTAATGCCTTACTTCACTCTAATTAGTGAACAGTATGGGCATTTACTTAAACTTTTCACTGCAAATATTCTTAACAATTTTTTTTATTGTGGACAACTTTGAGATCTAAGAAGCTACGGACCATCTCCCCCCCAGAATGAATACATCCACAACACTTTGCAAACAATTTCAGCCAGTCAGTCCATGGACTAACCCTATGAATAAATTTCAAACTCCTAAATTTGGCATAAAATAATCATACGACTTGAGACTTAGCTACCTTTCCATGCTCATCTGCAATTCTCTAATGTCTTTTTAAACTCTGCTATATCAAATTCCATGTAGTTTCCCTACATGGAATTAGGGATTGCTCCTGTGAGTAGCTACTACACTCTAGCCTGGGCAACATAGTGACACTCCATCTCGGGAAACAAAGACAAAAACAAAAAAACAAGGTAAAGAGCTAAGAGAATGGATACATAATATCCCTCAAATAAGAAGACAAACTGGAATACCAGCAAATAAAATTGAATACTTGCAATGTGCAATTATCCACAAAGGCCATTACAAGAGAATATATTATACAACATACACACTATTTCTTCAGCCTAGAATACTATTGTATGTTTTGTTTTTTTAACCTATCCTCCAATACTTGGAGCAGATTTCATATCTAACAGGAGGCTCATCTGATTCTTGTGCTGAAACCCAGTAAGGATCAACCTCCTAGCATTTACTTCCTGATAGGGGCTTTCATGAAACCCAGGAAGGATCAATCTCCTAGCATTTACTTTCTGATGTCAATTTTGATAACAATTTTTCCTGGAGAACGTTAAATTCTTTGAGAATGAGGACTGTGTCTTATTTAGCCGCAGTGCCTAGAACAGTAAATGGCACAAACAGGCCTTCAATAAATGTATGTTAACCTGAGAAGGACCAAAATTATCAATGGTAGAAGAAGCCAGGCACTGTGGCCTGCACCTGCCGTCCCAATTACTGGAAGCTAAAGCAGGAGGATTGCTTGAGCAATTTGTTTATTATACAACGAAGTTATTTTTACCCCAGTAAAATGACTAAAAATTGCGTTAGCCTAAGGTATCAATGTCAGTATCGGTTTCTGTTACAGAAAATCATCATGTAAACACTAGAATAATGAATTCTTTATTAAAACAATCTGAAGGCAATACTCAGAAAATGTACCATTATGATGACTTTATGGAAAGATTCAAAGCTATGCTGTGTGCTACTATTGTATAATGTTTTATAATTCTCTCTGCCTTGTGAATAGTAAGCAGCAGATTTTAGCTCTCAGATGGTGATTGTAGAGTAACCAACAAGTTAATGGGTAATGAGAAAAGTGGAGAACTTTGCACGGAAAGATATGTCCACTGATATTCCAAGCAAAGAAATTATTTTTGCTGTTTTAAACTTGCGGTTTTTATTCATTTACTCAACAGATTAAGCTATTTCTAACTCTAAGGTTGGTACCAAAAGGGACCAGTATTTATCATTAGAAGAATTACCATTCATTACACAATGGAATAGAAGCATAATGCATAATGGACTTTCACAGGGTGATTGGGTAGAATCCAACGAGACGGCTAATTCACACAATTCTGTTTCACTTACTCTGGTGCTCTTCTCTCTTATGCCAGATTCATTTGTTGTCATAAGGCCAGTTATAGCAGCACAGTGGGAGGCGGGGTGGAGGTGAGGACAGAAGCATTATCAGAAGCTTCCATGGAGGCACAGTTTTTAAAACTACCCACCGAGAATCCATAGGTAGCCTCATTGTAGCCTCATTCCAGCCCCTACTCTTGCTCAGACCATAGTGGTAATGACAGAATGGGAGATATCACTCACTGATAGAGTAGACTATTCTGTAAGATGACAAGGTCAGTAAAAGCAGTAAATAAGGGCGTGCTTACAACAAAGATGGAATTCACAATGTATGTTGACCCGAATTTAAAGACAAGAAATAGAATTATGGAGGAAAATCGAATTGTTATAACCCCTAGAAACAAAAACAGCATCCAGCACAATTGTGAGTGCACAGTGCATAGCACAAGAGATGTGAGCTAAATGTGGTATGAGAGTATAGTGGGCCTGAAGGAGAAAGTAAAAAGTGGAGAGATACAGCATTTCATATTATTTTTATTGATTCAGAGGGTACATGTGTAGGTCTGTTACATGGATATATTGTGTGATGGTGAGGTTTGGGCTTCTAGCATACCTGTAACCATAATAGTGAAGATTGTACTCAATAGGCAATTTTTCAATCTGCATCCTCTTCTCACTCTCCCCGCTTCTGGAGTCCCCAGTGTCTATTATTTCCCTATGTATGTCCATGTGTAACCATTGTTTGGCTCCCACTTACAAGTGAGAACACAGCATTTAATATTATCGGAGGGGGAAAAGATTCCATACTACACATTTGTCTCAAATAATAAATACATCTGTGGTTTTTCAAAGAATAAGCCCTAATTTCCAAGGCAGACTTCCTAGTCCATAGCTATACCATGAGATGGAAATTTAGATGCTACAGTGATTTGGGGTGATTCACACAGGCATTCTGTATAAATTAAGCAAAAATGAATGTATTTATCAATAATTACAGATAAACTCACCAAAAGTACAGCCAAAGCCCTTTGGAGTATGACATAATTTTGCAATAAAATCAGGTGGTGTACCTAAGGGACACACTATAACATATATACTCTTTAAATCCCAGTGACTTCTTCCCAGGGGTTAAATCAGAGGAGTCGTATCAAATCCAAGAAATATCATCTTCAAATGTATTTCAAAAGTCTCAAATGATTAAACCCAATGACCTTTTAATAAATGTAAAATAAATACACAAGGATATCAGCTCTAGGTCTGCCTTACTCCTTCCCTTCCTTCCACAGCCATTTGTCAATAATCAACTAAGTTACTGATAAACAGAGGCTAGGTTCTTGGGATACAAAGGTAAGACATGGCCCCTGCCCTCAAGGAGTTCACACTAAGGGGAGAACTACACAGAAACAAATAATTATTTTACAATACACCAACTATGTTAACAGAAGTATGTATAAGGACACTGGGGACAAAAAGGAGAAAGTACTTGTGATTTTGTTCCTCATATGACACATTATTATTAAGTGGGAGATGAGAATTATGTACTTGGTCATTCAACAAATACTGACTATGCCCCTCTCATGGGTAAGCACAGTGAAATCACAGTGAGATCAGAATAATCCTTTGGAATTCCAGGGGCACGCGACCTTCTCTCATCCCCCTCAAGAACTCAAAGGCCTCTTGCTGCTGACAGTGCAGCAGCCTGATAGTTAAGAATTTTTTAAGGAATAAACAACTTTATATATTTAATCTAAAACTGAGTTGGACAAGTTTGTGAATAAAAATATCAGTTAATAAGGATAAAACATAAGTAAATATCTAATCATTCTAATTACTTTTGAGGGAGGCCAAATATTCTGACTCTATTTCCTATTATATCTTCCTTCATGCTTAGTTTTTCCACTCTCACTCCCCATCCTATCATGAACTCTAGAGAAATAATACTTGTTACATTTAAGATCATACAGAAAGGCAGTGAGGTTAGAGAGTGTAAATTCTGGACCCAGATTGCCTGGGTTCATGTCTGTGCTCTGTTATGTTCTAGCTGTGTGGCTCTGGGGAAGTTGCTTAACTCTTTTATGTTTCAGTTACTCATCTGTAAATGGAGTCATCAATTAATGCATATAAAACACTTAGACCAATGCTTGGCATATGGCCAGGACTCCCTACAAGCTAGTTAATATTCCTACCATATACATAAAAATAAAAAATCAATAAGCAATGATAAGAAAGTTAATGCAAATAAATTTCATAGCAGAGCTATCTTTTAAACTTCATCAAGAGCATGACTGTATCAAATTCCTAACTATATCAAGTAAGCATTTGCCCAATATGAGATTTAAAAGTAACGACTATAGTAGTTTGTATTTCATCTATGCTTAAGAAAAGAAAGTGTGACTTTGCTGTGGATAAGATACTTTCAAGATGTCTTATTGCTATCTTTGTGGCTAAATTAACGTTCAGATTAAAGGTGAGAAGGATATAGCGATTGTTATAACTTCTTTCACAATTATCTCACAGAAAATTGCTCACACAATATTAGCATCTACATGGTAGTGGAGGTATTTGATATTTGAAGACAAAATTTCTTTCAAGTTTCTTTTATTTTATTATTTTTTTGAGACAGAGTCTCGCTCTGTTGCCCAGGCTAGAGTGCAGTGTTTTGATCTCTGCTCACTGCAACCTCCGCCTCCCAGGTTTAAGCAATTCTCCTACCTCAGCCTCCTGAGTAACTGGGACTACAGGTGCACATTACCACACCTGGCTAATTTTTGTATTTTTTGTAGAGCCAAGATTTTGCCATGTTGGCCAGACTGGTCTCGAACTCCTGACCTCAAGTGATCCACCTGCCTTGGCCTCCCCAAGTGCTAGGATTACAGGTGTGAACCACTGCGCCTGGCCTCATTTCTTTAAAAGCTTTCCATAACCTGCAAAACCTTCTCAATACATGTGCTCTTGAAAACAGAGCCTAATATTTTCCTGTTAGACTAGTCTTCTGTTTCCTCTTAAAACAGGAAAGCCCATAACTGTCTAAAGGACAAAGAACAGTAGTAGGTTTAACAATTTTCACCCTAAAGCCAAAGTGGGAGTAGCTGTAATATTTTATGAATGAAAAACAGGATGAATTCGATTAGGGCAACCATGTTTTAGACTCCTTTCTAAGTCACCTCCTAGACTTTTTAATCAGTCACCTAAGAGTTACTTATTAACTCAAAAACTGCTTAGTCACTGACTGAAAAATGAGGCAGGGAGCAGACCAAAGTCAAGAGTTCAGGGTCAAACTGCAGAGAGCAAAGCACAATGAGTGGATTGGTTTCATCTTTCTCCTCAGTTTTCCAGAACCAGGAAAATGAAGGGACTGGACAGTGTTGGTGGTAATGTGAACACAATACCAGCTGTTTTAGGTGAAGAGACACAAAAGTCACAGGTTAAAAAGGGCACTTTGTCTCCCTTACTTGATATGTGGATCAAAGCCATGTACCCATACATGTATTGTCCTTGGCATCTTTTCTCAGTTTTCTCTTTCACAAGATGCCCATGCACACAATATATTCTATACCAATGCTCTTCTGGAAGTTCTTTCAACTTCAAGATTACTAGAAATAAGAGCACTAGTAAGCATATCTATTTGTTAGTTTTAAGTAATATTTAACTGGCAGGGTGCAGTGGCTGACGCCTGTAATCCTACTTTGGGAGGCTGAGGTGGGTGGATGACCTGAGGTCAGGAGTTTGAGACCAGCCTGGCTAACATGGTGAAACCCTGTCTCTACCAAAAACACAAACAATAGCCGGGTGTGGTGGTGCATACCTGTAGTCCCAGCTACTCGGGAGGCCGAGGCAGAAGATTTGCTTGAACCTGGGAGGCGGAGGTTGCAATGAGCCAAGATCCTGCCACTGCACTCCAGCCTGGGTGACAGAGTGAGACTCTGTCTCAAAAATAATAAAAAAATAAAATAAATAATATTTAACTAAGAGAGGTTAATATTTTAGTTACACATTTCTCTCTACTGCTAGAGGATTATATTTGGTTATTACAGTATTTCCCCCTTATCCCTAGGGGATACATCCCAAACCCCCAGGGGATACCTGAAACCACATATAGTACCAAACCCTACATATACTATGTTTTTTCTTATACAAACATACCTATGATAAAGTTGAATTTATAAATTAGGCACAGTTAAGGGATCAAAAACGTAACTAATAATACAATAGAACAGTTATAACAATATGCTGTAATTAAAGTTATGTTGTGAATGTGGTCTTTCTCTTAAAACATCTTAAGTATTGTATTCATCCTTCTTGTGATGAAGAAGGGTCAAAGCAGAACAGCATGAGATTGCATCATGCTACTCAGAATGGTGTGCAATTTAAAACTTACGAATTGCTTACTTCTGGAATATTCCATTAAGTATTTTTGAACTACAGTTGATTGAGAGTAACTGGGACCAATGGAAAGCAAAACTGCGGATAAGGGGAGATTACTGTGATACTGACTTATTGAATTCGGGTTATACAGTTCTGATATGAGCCAGTCTTTTAACATCTTTCTAGTTTATGACTTTGGGTCCCTTCATGATTCTTAATCACTTTCATTCAATTATAAAATACTTATTTTATTAGCTGGGCATGGTGGTGCATGCTTGTAGTCCCAGCTACTTGGAGGCTGACAGTGGAGGACTGCCTGAGCACAGGAATTCAAGGCTGCGTTGAGCTATGATTGCACCACTGTACTCTAGCCTGGGTGACAGAATGAGACTCTGTCTCTAGTTTACAATACGTATATATATTGTCTCTAATTTACTCTGTATGTCTGTATGTGTGTGTGTGCATATTAAGCCCATAACAAATATTTTTGTGCTCTATAAGACAGCTGAGAAAAATATATTTAAGAGTCTAAGGGCAAGCTAGTCTATCTGTATACTTGTTATAAAAAAGGTAAGGTGTATTGTAAATACGTTGCAATTAATGGACAAATAGTTGCTAGTATCTCTCTGGATTTCAAGGGCCCTTGCTAACCTCTTAATTTCTCCATTATGATAAAAGATCAAGAATTGGCCAAACTCATTTAATATGTTAACATTACTGAAGATCATCATAGTAAAGGCCTACAAAATAGAGACAAGCATTGCTTAGTGGTGATGGAACAAGATTTTGATTTTATTTGTTTTTAATAAACAGTAGGCAAAGGGATATTTTGGTTGTCTAGAAAAAACATGTATTCTCACTTCCTTCCTACTAACCAGCTACCTTTTGCCTCTCAAACTTCAGCTACAAAAGGGAATCATCCATGAGTTTAATTGTACTGCCAGGTGACAGACAAGACGGTTTATATGATGAGAAGAGAGGCTGGAAAAAAAAAAAAAAAGAGGAGCAAGTTCAGATAGGTACGGTACAGAGGCTAGCACCTGGGTACTGACCTTTGAATTCCTTGCAAGGCAATATAATTTGCTCTTCAAACATAAAAGGCTACACTAAAAGAATAAAAGCCTTTTCTCCGCTATGTTCCTGTAAAACTTTATTTATGGACACTGAAATTTGCATATCACATACTTTCCATGTGTCACAAAATATTATTCTACTTTTGATGTTTTTCAACCATTTAAACATGTGAAAGCCATTCTTAGCTCATGGGCTGCACAAAAACAGGCAGCAAGGGATGGGCCCTTAGACTAACGTTGGCTGACTGCTGGATTGGAGCATTACAGCTTGGGTATGAGTCCCACCCCAGGGCTTCCAGGAGAGAGGGCCCAGGCTGATGCCATCTCCACCCCCATTGCTCTAGGTGGGAAGGCAGAGCTGGTGCTGTATGAGGTGTGGCTGCAGATCCTGGGCCAGCCCTTCACCAAGGCCTTGGAAGATAAAACCAGTCCTGAGTCCCAGGTGTTTCAGGGGCAGCTGATGAAATGAGTGAAGTGGCAGGATGGAGTGGGAGATCAGGGAAGAGGCCTCGAGGGGACGGAGGATGACTGGACAAGGCTTTGGTAGAACTGTGACCCTCTTCACCCTCTGCTGCCTCCCCAGCTGACCACCATCCTCAGACCTCTACAGAACTTGACCTACTGGTGGTGGAGGGATTCCAATGAATCCAGGGTGGCCCTGGGTGACCCAGGGCTCAGAGCTGGACTTGGTTGAGGGCAGGAGGCTGGAAGAGATGACGTCCGCTAGTCCCCCCAGGCTGTCCAGCCCCCTGAAGCCTGTGATGATCCTTCCACCAGGCCAGACCCACTGACTGCCAGAGTGGGTGCCACCTTCTTCAGGGCTGTGCCAGCCCAGGCCCTTGGGTAGGAATGTGTGCACCAGTGTCTGGACACCCTGTGGGAGGCAGAGGGTCTCTTGGTAGAGATGGTCATTCCAGACCTCGGTCAGTATCTCCTTCCCTCTGCAGACCCCCTCCCTCTGCCTGTGTCCTCTGTCCATCTGTCTCCTCCCTCGGGTTCATTGCCCCTACATGACCTGATCTGAAGCCTGCCTCCTCAGCCTACCTTGCGTCCTCATGGGAGCCCTCCCATGATAAATTTTCAATTTATCTTTAAAAATACATTATTTGAAACCAGATTTGTTAAAGCCCATAATCAGTTGAAAAGAAAAAAAAAATCCAGATTTGTGTGGGTTTTGTATTTGGTAAAAAGATAATTAAGTAGGTTGTGACAGTGAAATTGGAGTTTTAACTTAGCTGGGATATCATTTATAAAAGAGCCTAACAGGCCTGACACGAAACAGGCCTGCCATAGAAGTTATAGCCTTTCCTTTGACTCTACTATATTTATTTTCTAATGGACAAGTTAAGTATAGAATGGTAAAGATAATAATTTAAAAAGATAATAATAATAACCAATATTTAATTGAATACTTCCTATTCTTATTGATTTACCTATATCACCTAATCTATTTCTTGCTGCTGCTCTCTGAGGTAAGTACTATTATTATCCCCACCATAAAGATGAGGCAATTCAGGCACAAGAGTTTAACCTGCTTGCTTGGACAGCTAGTAAGTGGCAGAGCTAGAATTCAAACCCAAGTAGTCTGATTCCATATGCATTTGCTGTATTGAAAGTACTTAACCCAGTCTGGGCACAAAGTGAGTGCTTTCTATGATCATCATTGCTTTTATTATTACTGGATTTAAGAAAACTATATTGAATGCCTACCCACTGGAGAATTGAGGAATGAACAAAACACACAAGTACACTGTTCTCATGGATCATAGAGGTCAGGGGAGGAGATAGATACTATTCAAAGAATTACACCTTGATAGTAGAAATAGATCACTTGAAGGAGAAGAAAATTTCTGAATGGTCTTATTTTAGACTACCAGGTCCTTAAGACTTGTTACTGGATGATCAGAGTATATGCTTCCATTACTCCTATTATCTACTCATCTTAAACTCTGCTGCTTGGTTAAAGTTTTGGAACCTTTATCAAGTCACTGCCCTGTTCAAAAACCTTTGATGGCTTCCAGTTTTCTAGAGCCTAAGTAGCCACTGTGTGTCATACATACCAAGAAACTCTCATCCCGCATTTACAGCAAACATCAGTAATCCATCATGGTGATTTTTTTTCTATTTGGTTGTAGTTTTATCAATAAATCAAAAACTGGCACTTGAATTGAAACACTTTTGTCATCCTTGACCTAGTTTGCTGTATAGAAACATTGGTTTTGGACTTAGACAAACTTGGGTTCAAATTTCAGCTCTCTGCCACTCATTGGTGGTGTGATCCTGGCCAAGTCATTTCACCTATGGGAGCTTCACTCTCTTAGCATATAAAATGGAGACAATACAAACTATTCAATAGAGTTTTTAGGTAATGCAGGTAAACAATTTGGCATAGTACCTGGTATATATTGCTTAGTAAATTAATTATTTTTATCACCATTATCATAATGTTCATTATTGCCATCAGAAAGCTTTCCAAAGTCTCCACAATCTAGCTCTAATTTACATTTCCAAATTTATCTCCCATACTCTACCAAAGGAACCCTCCACTTCAACCAGAGGAACTCAATGTCTCCTAAAACTAGCCTGCCATGTTCTTTTTCTGTGTGTATAAAAATCTGCCTTATTCTTCAAATGCCATTTCATTAAATTCATGAAATTTATTTCATGAAATTTCCCTGACCCCCTTCAGCCACAGTCATACTGCTCTCCATTGAACTCTCATACTTACTGTTTCTAACACTTCATCATACACTATCTGGCAACATTCTCTTATGCTGGTGTTTAATTTTATCTTACAATTTAATTTTACATGTCTTTTTATCTTTTCCATCTAAACTCTCTACTTTTCTTTTTCTTTGAGACAAAGTTTCATTCTGTCACCCAAGCTGGAGTACAGTGATGTGATCATGGCTCACTGCAATCTCGAACCTCCCAGCCTCAAGAGATCCTCCCACCTCAGCCTCCTGACTAGCTGAGACTTTAAACACCTGCCACCATGCTCAGCTAATTTTTTTTTTTTTGGTGGAGAATTCTCCCTCTGTTGCCCAGACTGGTCTTGAACTCCTGGGCTCAAGTGATCTTCTTGCCTTGGTCTCTCAAAGTGTTGGAATTACAGGTGTGAGCTATTGTGCCCAGCCAAATAGGGATAATCACGTTTTATTTTTTGAAACAGAATCTCACTCTGTCACCCAGCTGGAGTACAGTGGCATGATCATAGCTCATGGCAACTTTGACCTCCCAGGCTCAAGCAATCTTCCTGCCTCAGCCTTTGGAGTAGCTGAGACCACAGGTATATGCCACTACACCTGGCTAATTTTTGTATTTCTTTAGAGACTGGGTCTTGTCATGTTGCCCAGGCTGGTCTCAAACTCCTGGGCTCAAGCGTTCCTCTCACCTCAGCCTCCGAAAGTGTTGGGATTACAGGTATGAGCCACTGTGCTGGGCAGAAATGTGTATCTTCAAAACAGCACCTGGTGAAATGACTGCACATTCATATCAATGAATGAATGAAATTAAAATAATACGTGGTAGTTAACTTAAAATTAAGCCATGGATTAAGGAGATAAAATTAATTTTTAATTCGTCATGTTACATTGAAGAACTCAATATTATTAAAAAATCTCTGGCTTTTTATTTTGAATTTGAAAATCAGAGGCCGAGCATGGTGGCTCACGCCTGTAATCCCAGCACTTTGGGAGGCCGAAGTGAGCGAATCAGGAGTTCAAGACCAGCCTGGCCAATATGGTGAAACACCGTCTCTACTAAAAATACGAAAATTAGCTGGGCATGGTGGCGTGCACCTGCAGTCCCAGCTACTCAGGAGGCTGAGGCAGAAGAATTGCTTGAACCTGGGAAGTGGAGGTTGCAGTGAGCTGAGATCAAGCCAGTGCATTCCAGTCTGGGTGACAGAGCAAGACTCTGTCTAAAAAAAAAAAAAAAAATCATAATTTTCTACCTTTTTCCATTAGTCCTAGTTAAATAAATATTTTTAAAAATATTTGTGCTTATGTATAAGTGTTAAAGAATACTCTATTTCTCCAAATAATTATAAAGAATTTTTTTCTTTATTTTTAAAATATGTTTTTAAAATTAGTATAATTTCAAAAAAAATTTTTTTTTTAAGATAGAGACAGGGTCTTGCTGTGTTGTCCAGGCTGGTCTCGAACTCCTTGGCTCAAGCAATCCTTCTGCCTCAGTCTCCCAAAGTGCTGGGATTACCACAGCACCTGGCCCAATTTTCTTTAACATAGATAAAATCACCACTCGCGGGACTCAACTAGTTTACATTCCTCTTTGACCTATGAAATGTGATATACGTTTTCCACATCAAGTTTGAATAAAATTATCAATCAAAGACTCCATAAGCATGTGTAACTTAGCCCAGTTGCTCCCAATCACCAGATGGTGAGGGTCTAGGATGACATTTCACTGCTTTCTGGCAAAACGGGAAAAATGAGGGCAACAAAGCAGTGATGAAGCAAGGGTTGGCAGGAGTAGTCCACCCTGGGGAAGGGGCAGTATTTTCTCACTGACATTGCTTGGAACTGCCTGTTTATGGTGATAATGAAAAGCAGACAAACTATTAGTGGATTCTATTACTGTTTTAAAATGATCTACAGAAGATGCAATGCTGTTTTGCCTGTGCCTGAAGTGGACTGCTTCGACCATCATGCCTTTGGCATGCCATAGCAATAAAGTGAGCTTCAGGTAAAGCTGAATTTATTCAGTTGAAGAGACAGTCCATTATTCTATGATAAAATGCTGTTGGTGATTAAATGTCCTTTTAAAACAAAACGATGATGATTGGAAACAAATTTTTCTAATGTCTTCATTTGTTAAATTTTAAAAACTTTATCATTATGTCTATCCCCAAAGTGGGTTTTGTTACTGTTTAGTTTTTTTTTTTTTTTGAAATGTTCCAGGTCTGTGAAATCCCAGATCTGACAACAGCTTGACAAAAATTAATCAAGAGAACAACTTGACTTAATGGAGAGTGCACAGTGTTTTTTGGCTTAGAACAGTGGCTCTCCAAGTGTGGTACTCTAAACCAATAGCATCCAGCACTAACTGGGAACTTGTTAGAATGCAAATTCTCAGGCTCTATCTCAGGTCTACTGAACTAGACACTGTGGAGTAGAGCCCAGCAATCCGTATTTTTAAAAAGCCTGGCCAGGCATGGTGGCTCACACCTGTAATTTCCAACACTTTGAGAGACCAAGGTGGGACGATTGCTTGAGCCCAGGAGTTCTAGAGCAGCCTGGGCAACACAGGGGGACCCTGTCTCTACCAAAAAAAAAAAAAAAAAAAATTAGTGGGGCATGACGGTGCATACCTGTGATCCTAGCTGCTAGGGAGGCTGAGGAGGGATCACTTGAGCCTTGGAGGTCAAGGTTGCAGTGAGCTGTGATCATGCCACTACATTCCAGCCTGGGTGACAGAGTGAGACTCTGTCTCAAAAAAATTTAAAAAAAAAATTAAAAAGCCATCCAGGGAATTGTGCTACTGTTTGAGAACCATTTCCCAGGGAATAGGTAGAGAAGATGCAAAAAAGTGCTGAGACAGAATGCCTGGAGATTCTTAAATGCCCCCTATAAGGTCACTTTTAGTCCAACGATTGTGTCTATTTATTTTATATGGATTTTCCATAGTTATTAATTAACCAATTTATCCAAAATAAATTAATCTAAAATAATCCTAGAGTCTTCGGCAAATGATTTTATAAGTGCCTATATAAAGTGGGATAAATCATATTAAATATAGTCCTTAAGTCATTAAGCTTGTTACTTTTCAGATTCAGAAGGGAGCCTATCCGAAGAAAGGTAGAGCTGGCACTGTACTTGAGAAACAGAAAGACCTATGAACCTGTAACTCCCTTTGAATCTAGCAATGAACATATGCCCCACTATGATGGGATATAGGAGAGAATGTGATATTGCTCCTTATCCAAGATTCTTTTATCTAAGAAAACAACCAACGCTGATGAAATACTAACTGGGCAATAAAGACTTACAATTTGATAGCTTAAGGTCTCTTATATTTTCATGATGTTTTTACGATGAATGTAGAGACTTCTGAAATATCAGGTTTGAGAAGGAAGAAAAGAATCCATGCAAACTATTCGCTTTCCACATGCACATATTTCAGGTTTTACTTGAATAAACAGCAATGAAAGAAGATGCTGGTGGAAGTGGCCTTTTTAATTGATACATAATAATTGTTCACATTTTTGGGATGCTGTAGTGGACTTTTCTGGCAACTGGCAGGTGGAGGGAAGGGTGAGATGTGTACTTGAAAGCAGGGCTCACTCTCATCAGGTCATTGAGACATTTCAGCCATATAAAAAGAGAGAGGGTATGGAGGTCCACTGTCCCCATTCATGATATATTCCCACATGCATTTACTCAACAGACTAAAAGCCTGCAGCTGGAGATACAAAAGTCCCTGATAAGCCCAGGCCCTCAAAGCACTTCCACAACCCACAGGGAGAACGATAAGAGTTGGTCCCCTGCACACCTCTGAGCCACATGACCATGCCAAATGGTGAGTGCAGATTTGATGAACCTGCAGATAACTATTTTAAGCTGCAAGAAACCCAGGGCCTCTGTCCTTGTAACCCTCAGCATCCATGCAATACATGCATACCGCATATCTCAGGTCTCTCCTCCCTGGGAGGGCAAATGGCAGCCTCAACATTGAGACTTCCCCCAAAAAATCTTGGTAATTAATCAGGTCATGGCTGGCTCCTTCCAGAGAAGCCAAAGATTCCCCCATTCAGAGACTGGAACTCCCTTGGAAGTGTAACAACCCTTGGCTACAGTTAAATCCATCTAGAGAAGCTATTGATCCCTTCAAAGTTAAGAGGCTACTGCTGCTTCCAACTGTCAGTTAAGTCCTGAAAGCAAAACAATCCCTTTGCTGGCCTGCTCACAGGGTCTAGGCTTTCCTCAAAAGCAGAACCAAAGCCGACTTCTAAAAAGTCTGGTGTATGTATTCTTTTGAGAAGTGTCTGTTCATGTCCTTTGCCCACTTTTTGATGTAGGTTTTTTTTTTTTTGGTAAATTTTTTTAAGTTTTTTATAAATGCTGGATATTAGACCTTTGTCAGATGCATAGTTTGCCCAAATTTTCTCCCATTCTGTAAGTTGTCTGTTTACTATGTTGATAGGTTCTTTTATAAGTTTTTAAAAAGTCTGGTGTGCCCCTACTCACTGGGATAGTGGTTTCTAAATGCTAGTTTAACTATCAGCCATATCAGAATATCAGAATCACCTGCAACATTAAATACAGTAGTGCCCCCTTATAAGTGGGGAATATGTTCCAGTTCCCCCAGTGGATGCCTGAAACTGTGGATAGTACCGAACTCTATCTATACTATGTTTTTCCATATATATGAGAGACAAAGTTTAATTTATAAATTAGGCACAGTAAGAGATTAACAATAAAATAGCATAATTATTACAATATACTGTAATATTTCATCATACTACTCAGAATGGCATACAATTTAAAACTTTTTATTTTTTAATTTTTGCAACCCTGCTCTTTAAGGTACCATACAATTTAAAACTTATAAATTGTTTATTTCTGGAATTTTCCATTTTATATTTTTGGGCCATGGTTGACCACGGGTAACTGAAACTGTGGAAAGTGAAACCATGAATAACGGGGCTCTACTCTATAGATATAAGAAGCTCATACCAGACCTCCTTAACCAGAATCTTCTATAATAGGGCTCTAGGCTTACACAGTTAAAAAAAACTCTATAGGTGACTTTAATGCATGCCATTGATTGGGAACCACTGCACTAGGACGGTAGTTCTCAAATTTCACGGGCATCAGAAGCACCTGGAGGGCTTGTTAAAGCGCAGATTCCTGGGTCAAATCCCCAGAGTTGCTAAGCAGCTGGCCTACGGTGGACCCCGAGAATTTCATATCCCCTAAGTTCTCAGGTGATGCAGCTGTTCTAGAGCAGGGGAGGACACGTAAAAACCGCACTAGGGATCAGCTGGGGCCAGTTCTATTGGAAGCCTGTTTACTAGCTAAATGCCTCTTGACCACCTGGAGAAGATACTGCTTTTTACCTATCCAACATTCATTTTCCCTTTCTTCCTTCTAACAGTATCTTGATTTTTGCTAGTGGGAGCAATGTTCCCAACTAACAGAACTACATTTACTCACTTCCTTTCTAAACAGGGGCGGCCACAGTACTAAATCCCAGCAACAAGAAAAATCATAACCAGAAGCTGTTGGGTGGGGGCTCTGGTTTTTGGAAAAGCTTAAAGGTGGGCAAGGGAGAAGTGTTAGCTCAGCTGGCATTCTTCGCCTTTTGCCCTCACTCTTCTTTCTTTATGCCTGGAAAAAAGAAGTGATAACTCAAGTTCTGACAACCATTCTGTGGCAACAAGGCAAAAAGCACATACTAAAGATGATGACAGTACCAAGGAGGAGGAGACTGGGTGACTGATGGTATTATGGAACTGCCATACCAGTCCCACATGCCTACCTTCAGATCTCAAATTATGGGGCAGAAAAATAAAAGTTCTCATTTTTAAAGATGATTTTAGGGTCTCTATTTACTAGTGACCAGAAAATTAATTATTAATTTGTCACACCCCAACCCACCAACATGGAGGCCATTATATTCACCTCTTTTCTGCCATCCTGCTATTCTCACGTGGCTCTGAGATTCTTCTTCCTTTCCCCAATCTCTAACTACTCCTATTGCTTTCTGCAGAACTTCAGTGCCACTGTAAACTCCCTTGAAACCTGAATCTCTTCATAGGCCTCTTAGCCTTAAATGAAACTTGGATATTCCCTAAGGGCATCAATTCCTTGGAGTCCTCAGGAGAAGAATCTCTGGCCAGGAGGGTAGGACTAGTTCTATCCTTTGTCCCAGTGCTACTTTAAGACCTCCTCCCCTTATATATGAACTCCTGACTTTTTGAGGCTTATGCCATCTGGCTAGATCTTTTCTCCTTGTTGCTGTCACACCTTTGGTTCACAAACTTCCCTCATTTGTGAAAGACTTCAGACTTTAAGGGTCACCATTTTCCTCCCCACCCTACCTCCTAACCATGATCCTAGGTGATTTCAATGCCACTCAACATGAAAGCTTCTCTCAGTTCCTAGACTTACATATCTCTAGTGACTGATACCGATCTCCACTCCACACTGGCTACCTCCTTCCATGGCCACACCCTGAACCATATCATCCATTACCATGGAAAGCTCCACTTCTGAAGTGTACCGTGACACAGCTCTTTCCCTGTTATTCCTGGGGTCTCTGTAGGTACCTTAGAAAAGCATTCGGTCCCTTGGCCCATCTACTTTCTCTCTTTCTTCAAGCACCTCCTGCCATCACATCTTTCCTTGTTTATAACTTCAACTACAGTTGCTAATATCCTCAATTATCTTTCCTCATCGTACCCTCCTGTAAAAACCTCACCCCTGGGCCAAACTGTTCACCAGAAAATAATAACACCGTAATACATGTAATCTCCTAAATCAACTGAATTGTAAATACAACCCATAAATATATATTCTGTCATCAGCACTTTCTCCATGGCCACTTCAAATTTTGTCTACTATCTCTTATTCAAGACTCCTGGTGCCAGATGTTTTGGAATTTACAATAATAATCTGGAATATACAGTATATATTATATAATACTCCAAGGGGTCTGGGAAGTCACTCATCATCAAATACATTAATATTTTTACAGCAGTGTGAAGAGTCACACTAAATAGGTTAAATAAAAATGATACACATTAAATGTTTTGTCCAGCTACTGAAACAAAACTGTTTAATGATACACAACTTGATATAAGATCAGGTTAGGTTTTACCATTAAACTTACAAAAAAACTTTGGTTTTCAGACATTTTTAGATTTTTAGATTTTGGTATCACAGAAAAAGATGGTACTATCATGTTTGCTTGGGGATAGGCATTAATCTGGATTCATTCCCACAGGCTACCTTTCACATCCAATTAGTCTCTGAGGCTGTCTGTTCTACCCCACTAAATGTCTTTTGAAGCTCACTGCTTCTGGCTATCCCTTCTGCCACAGCAATTCAGGAAACCAGAATTTTCTCCTGAATTACTTAATAGACTTCTACCTAGTCTCTGTCCCCCTAGACTCCACCCACTTGTTTCCCTGCCCGACCCCAGGGCCCTTTCATCTGTTCTCTACACTGCAGCCAGAGTGACCTCTATAACACAGATATGATTGTGCTATTCCCCTGGGTAAAACATTTATTTGGATCCCTAATGGCCTCAAGATGAAGTTCAGTTGTCTTAATATGACTTTACAAGGCCCCTGCTGACGTTTCCAGCTTTATCTCTTGCCATTTTCTACCTCCTGGTCAAAGCCCCAGTCTTACTGCACTATTTTTAGATCTCTAAGAGAAAGCTGTTTGCTTTTGTATTTGTACAAGTTGTTCCCTCTTTGACAATGTACTACTAAAAATCACAACTCTTCTTCTTTCAAGATAGAAGCTAAAACTAAAGATAAATTATGAGTGTCAGTATGTGCAGAGGCCTGCGTTAATCATGGCAAAGGAATTGGGGCCTGTCCAATCATCTTAGTCACCCTGCACCTATGTTTATTTCTGATTAATCCTTGATTCACTATTTTTTCCCCCAGAGTGTACCAGAATAAGAATCCATGCAGAAATAATTATGTATCCAAATTCAGATTTGATCAACTACTTATGAAACTGACTTTGCAAAGATTATGACAGTGAGAGGAGTCTAGCATAGCTGACTCCATCTTGCTTCTGGCCTCACAGACTGGCTGTCTTCACTCATTCCTGGGTGTCAGCCAAGCTCACCATGAGAAGAACTTAGTCTATAGTTTAACCTGAAAACAAGAACTAACCCCTTCCTGGCTCAGGAACTGAAAACTGTCTTTGTAAAACTAATGAAAAGCCACAATATTAATATTATGGGAGGGGCCTGAATGCTGCTAAAATGTAGACGTAGGTTCTATAATGCTTTACTGCTCAGGGGTCATGTGGTCCAGAGGTCACAAGATTTGTGATCTCCCCAGTTGATCCCGTAGGTAACATCACTATTATAAAACCTAAGATTGGTCTTTTGAGATGTTTTTTAGATGTGCATTCTGGCAACCGATGGACCTCACCTTGACCCTGACTTATGACTCAACTGATCCTGTGGCCCCACCCAGAGGTAGACTCAGCACAAGAGGACCGTTTTCTACATCTCTATGATTTCATCCCCAGTCAGTCAGCAGTACACACTTCCTAGCCCTTGCCCACCAAATTGTCCATAAAAACCTTAACCTTTGATCCTTTGGGGAGACTGATTTGAGTAATAATTCCATCTCTTATGTGGGCGGCCTCTTGTCAATTAAAATGGTAACTTCAATACCACAGTCTTGGTGAACTGATTTTCTCTGTGCAGGGGACAGGAAGAACCTGTTGGACAATTACACTTATACATACAATTAAATATTTTATATGCTTCTTAAAATTTTATAATCACAAAAGTGGTATCACCAAGTTACAGAACATTTAGACAAAAAAACAGGAAAGACCCATGTTTTCATCATCCTATGTTTGCTATACATATACATAACTGTCTCCTGGAAGGTAAGCTCTGTGAAGATAAGAGCCACATGTTTACTGCTGTGTTCTCAGTGAAGTGTTTTAATGTTTAAAAAATATAAATACAGGCCAGGCATGGTGACTCTCACCTATAATCCCAGAACGTTGGGAGGCTGAGGCTGGAGAATTGCTCAAACCCAGGAGTTCAAGACCAGCCTGGGCAACATGATGAGACTGCATCTTTACAAAAAAAAAAATTATCTGGGCATGGTCGCACAGCCTATAGTCCTAGCCTCTCAGGAGGCTGAGGCAGGAGGATTGCTTGAGCCCAGGAGGTGAAAGCTGCAGTGAGCCATGATCATGACATTGCAATCCAGCCCAGGAGACAAGGTGAGACCTTGTCTCAAAATAATAATAATAATAATAAAGTACCTAAATGAATGATTGACCTATCATTTTGGTATACAAAATTAAAATTCAAACATACTTGAA
This sequence comes from Pongo pygmaeus, assembly GCF_028885625.2. Classification (NCBI taxonomy): domain Eukaryota; kingdom Metazoa; phylum Chordata; class Mammalia; order Primates; family Hominidae; genus Pongo; species Pongo pygmaeus. Next base: position 80,908,126 of record NC_072373.2, on the reverse strand, counting down.
TTTTCTACCATATACCCATTCAGCAACATTGAGATTCTCAATTTTAGTACATGCAAAGTTTTGGTTGTTCCCCTAAGAGAAAATAAGAAAAAGAAGGTCCTTCGAAAAGACCACAGGTTTAGAGGTAAAGTGAAAGGCAAAGAAGTAGATATTATTTTCCCCACATAAAATGATTCCCAAAGATGTTTTTCAACGAATCCTGGGGAAAGATAAGGAAGCAAGGAGAATGTAAAACTGCCTCTCAGAAGTATCATTGGTGACACGAGGTGACAACTAACACTGAAGTGGGAGGCGTACACGAGGTTGAGTCATAACATCACAAAGGCATCATTCATTTTCACAGACAAGGGGGAGCCAACAAATGACTTCTCGTATGAGTAATGTATGCCATACAGCAAAATAAATTTGCCAGTATCTTGTTAGAACTGTAGGTGGAAGCCATCTAGAAAAATTTCTGATGAGCAAAGGGATAAATGGATCAATCAAATTAGAATCTCTACTTGTTATCTTTAAAGGTGTTAAGGTCATGAAAGTCAAGGAAAAATTCAGAAACTGATCTAGATTGAAAGAGACTAAGGAGAAAACTAAATGCAATGCATGGTCCTGACCTGGATCCTTTTGCTAGCAAAGAACCTTATGGAGACAACTGGTGAAATCTGAATGGAGTCTAAGGATTAGATGGTAGTAATAAATGAATGTTGATTTCCTTATTTGGATGCTTGTAATGTGATTATGTAAAAAAAAAAATGCCCTTTTATGTTAAAAATACACACTAAAGGATTCAGAAGTACGCACATAATGTTGATGACTTACTCTCAAATGTTCATAAAAAATTTATTGTACCATACCTGCAACTTTTGTAAAAGTTTAAAGTTGTTTAAAAAAATTAGAATCTTGGCCAGGTGTGGTAGCTTATGTCTGTAATCCCAGCACTTCGGGAGGCCAAGGCAGGCAGATCACAAGGTCAGGCAATCAAGACCATCCTGGCTAACACGGCAAAACCCTGTCTCTACTAAAAACACAAAAAATTAGCTGGGCGTGGTGGCATGCACCTGTAGTCCCAGCTACTTGGGAGGCTGAGGCAGGAGAATAGCTTGAACCTGGGAAGCAGAGGTTGCAGTTAGTCGAGATTGCACCACTGCACTCCAGCCTGGGCAACAGAGCGAGACTGTGTCTCAAAAAAAAAAAAAAATTAGAATCTCTGGGGGTGAGTCTAGACGTCAGTATTTAAAAAACTGGCTAGGTGATTCTGATGTGCAGCCAAGGCTAGGAAACACTGTTATAGAGTCTTCTCTATAAAGTGTGACATACTTTTTCACCGAGTGCAAAAAATATAATTTATTTAACTAAACTCTTCCTTCCTTTCTTTCAAAAATCACTTATTGAAGAGCTTTTATATGCCAGGCAAGAAAAAATCTCTTCCCTACTATGTGTACTCACAGTCTCACATAAGGAAACAGACACTGCGCTGTAATAGTAATAATAACTACTATCCTTTGTTGAACAATTACTATTTGCTAGGCACAATGATATTTGATACGGCAGGTACTGTTATCTTCATTTTACAGAGTGAGGAAACCTACGCATAGTGAGATGAGTAACTTGCCCAGGAGGAGTACAGAGCTATTTTGACTCTTGGCTACACCACTATAGTATAGGAAGGCAAAGTGCTATGAAAACACACATACGGACTGATGCAGACTATGGGTGCCATGGAAGGTTTCTTAGAGGAGGGAAGGTGGGATGTATCTGTAAACATGCATATTATTTCCATTGTTAATGATCACAAATACTCCTTCCATGAACATCTGTGCAGATAACTTTCCATTTTGTAGTCCTGCTGCCACTCTCTTCCTTTGCTTAGATTCTATGAAGTAGAATTCTAGGACAAAAGTTATAGAAATACTCCAAGGCTTGCCAAAATTGACAAATGGGATCTAATTAAACTCAAGAGCTTCTGCACAGCAAAAGAAACTACCATCAGAGTGAACAGGCAACCTACAAAATAGGAGAAACTTTTCACAACCTACTCATCTGACAAAGGGCTAATATCCAGAATCTACAATGAACTCAGATTTACAAGAAAAAAACAAACAACCCCATCAAAAAGTGGGCGAAGGACATGAACAGACACTTCTCAAAAGAAGACATTTATGTAGCCAAAAAACACATGAAAAAATGCTCACTATCACTGGCCATCAGAGAAATACAAATCAAAACCACAATGAGATACCATCTCACACCAGTTAGAATGGCAATCATTAAAAAGTCAGGAAACAACAGGTACTGGAGAGGATGTGGAGAAATAGGAACACTTTTACACTGTTGGTGGGACTGTAAACTAGTTCAACCCTTGTGGAAGTCAGTGTGGCAATTCCTCAGGGATCTAGAACTAGAAATACCATTTGACCCAGCCATCCCATTACTGGGTATATACCCAAAGGACTATAAATCATGCTGCTATAAAGACACATGCACATGTATGTTTATTGCGGCACTATTCACAATAGCAAAGACTTGGAACCAACCCAAATGTCCAACAATGATAGACTGGATTAAGAAAATGTGGCACATATACACCATGGAATACTATGCAGCCATAAAAAATGATGAGTTCATGTCCTTTGTAGGGACATGGATGAAATTGGAAATCATCATTCTCAGTAAACTATCGCAAGGACAAAAAACGAAACACCACATGTTCTCACTCATAGGTGGGAATTGAACATTGAGAACACATGGACACGGGAAGGGGAACATCACACTCTGGGGACTGTTGTGGGGTAGGGGGAGGGGGGAGGGATAGCATTAGGAGATATACCTAATGCTAAATGACGAGTTAATGGGTGCAGCACACCAGCATGGCACATGTATACATACGTAACTAACCTGCACATTGTGCACATGTACCCTAAAACTTAAAGTATAAGAATAATAAAATAAAATTAAAAAAAAAGAAATATTCCAAGGCTTTCAATATGTTTTGCTCATAGTTGTCACCAGCTATATGAGGGTATCTACTTTACTGTATCATTGCCAGCAGTGGGCATTATTACTTCAAAAATTCTTTGCTATTAATAGAAAACTAGTATTTGATTACTCAGCTGAAGATTTTACCATCAATGCTATCTTTAACACACAAATTTAAGATCATTGTAGTTACAACCAGCAGAGTATTAGAGAACATTAACAGTGACAGAACATTCTAGAATGTCTCATATTATAAATACCATAATTTATTCCTATAATCACAAAATTCACTGGGTCAGAATTAGCAATATTCAAAGAAAAAAATTTCTGTATTCATGCTAAGATCTTTGACCTCTCAAACTTACTATGAGTTCTAGGAGAACAGTAGAAATGAGTTGTTTGATCCTACCACAATCCAGCAAGTAAAACATGTTCTATAATTGTTTGCTATAAAAATAAATAAATAAATAAATACATACATACATACATAAATACATAAATAAAATAATGGATAATGACAAAATATAAACTGAAGCCATACTTTTTGAGCTCTACACCCATGATACATAGCTCAGTAAACATCACATTAGGGAAAGATTAAAGAGAAGTAGCATGTTCCCCTCTTTGTCTTCTTGCCATATAAATAGGATAACAATATATTCCAGTTTGCATGTGACAGTTCTGGTTTATGCCTCTTGTCTGAACATCTTTTCTGATTAGAGCTGCCTTTCAAAGGGTGTTTAATTGGGCAATAAATTTTATGGTCACTCTGCATCTAAAGGATGTCCCCCTAATGAAGAGCTGATCTTAGGAACAAAGTGCTCACTGATCAGACAACTTGTCTTGTGTCACTCGGATTTTCACTTTGAAGACCTATAGCCAGATACCTCATTTGGCCTTTATGTATTTTCATAATATTTTATCATCTGAAGCCAAATAATAATCTGAAAGTAGTTAATTGATAAGGGCATCCTTGACTATATCAGCACTCTTTATTTCATTTTATTGATAAAAGAAGTGAGGCATGGAAAGAAAATGTGACTTATTCTAGTTCATATCAAGTAAAATAATCAGCCATATAAGAGGAAGCTACTGATGCTCTAACTTCTGATTTTTGATTAATTCTCTAAACCACAGTCATTAATGTACAATGAAATCTCCAGTGAAGTTAGATCAGAAAAATTGCAATCATTTAGTAAATGGCTTTGCAAACTACAGGCAGTAATAATCTATTTCAAACGATATGAGCAAAATCATAGGCATACCTTAGATAATACTTTTTCCTTTTTCTTTTTTTTTCCTCAGGCCCTCTTGGATAATATTTTTAATGGGTATAAATTTCATGGTTAATAACATTTCAGTCTCATTAAGTAAAAGTCTCTGTTCAAACCTAGTTGATAGGTCCAAGCTATCAGAAGGTGAGGAAATATTTATTTATAAAAAAGTTAAAATTTAAAATAAACATTTAATCTTTTTGGTTATTAAAAAATAAAGCTAGGTACATTTTTACATTTCACAAGTATGTCTAAATTTCATACAAAGATGCATAATAGATAAGGTTTTACAAATATCTTGGATTATACCAGAAAATCTTAATGGAGCTAACAAAGTCACTTCCTATAACAACAACGAAGAAACTTATGGTGATAAATTGAATAGACTATTGCTAAGAACTATATGAAAAAAAGTGACTCTACTGCTTGCATAAAAGGAGAGGCATACCACATATGAAGTTGGAGAAACTCACTATTACAGATATGACATTCCATATAATTTATAAACATATTGTAACGTCACTCAAGGTCCCATTTGCATTTTGTAGGGGTGGAGTAAAGACCTCGGTAAAAAGTCATTTGAAGTTCATTCAGAGGTTGGCCAGGCATGGTGGCTCATGCCTGTAATCCCAGGACTTTGCGAGGCTGAGGTGGGTGGATCACCTGAGGTCAGGAGACAGCCTGGCCAACATGGTGAAACTTCATCTCTACTAGAAATACAAAAAATTAGCTGGGCATGGTGGCATGCACCTGTAATCCCAGCTATGCAGGAGGCTGAGGCTGGAGAAATGCTTGAACTCAGGAGGCGGAGGTTGCAGTGAGCCGAGATCGTGCCACTGCACTACAGCCTGGGCGACAGAGTGAGACTCCCTCTCAATAAATAAATAAATAAATAAATAAATAAAAAGTTTATTTGGAGGAATACATTTTAGGGACTAACCAAGAACACTTTTGTAAAGTATAAATAAGCTACAATAATAAAAACAGTATTTTGCTGGTACACATCAATGGAATAAAATAGGAAGTTCAGAAACAGGCAAGGATGTATATAAGTATTCAATAAATGAGAAAGAATAATGAAAGGATGGATGGATTTAGCCACTTAAATAAAATAAATTGTTTATTATTAATAAACAATATTGTGATAGCTGGCTAAATCCATACCTCACACTTTATGTCTAATAAATTCCAGGTGGATTGAACATTTCAATATATGAAAATGAAAACAAAATATTTGGGGAAGGCTTTTCTATGTACAATTTCCAGGACATAATTTTTTTTTTTAAAAGACTAATAGATTTGATCACATAAAACATAATACTCATTAAAATAAATGTGTATTAAGGATATCAACCATTTTTCTTCATTTATAGTATAATCACTTAAATTATTTCTTTTTAAATTTCATTTAGCTTATTTTGACACAAAAATTTTAAAATCTATAAGAAGTTAAAAAAATAAAATTTTTATTTACAGTTTCCTTCTTGGATTTTGGCCTAGAAATGACTTTCTTAACCCTAAACCAGACCCATTTTCACTTATATTTCCTCAGAATTTTTTGTTTCATATTTTACGTTAATTTAAAAGATGAGAGATCAAATATGACTCTGTTTCATATTAGCTGTCTGGTTTGGGGATGTTACTTAACCTCTCTGAGTCTCAATTTCAGTTTCCTAAAAAAACAGATATAATGAATACCAGCCTATTGGAGTTGCTATGGCAATGAAAAGAAATCATTTATACAACGCATGTGTCATAGTAGAATCTGGTTAATAAAGGTGACCAAAATGTTAGCTATCACTTTGAGTGCTATTGTTATAATTGGTAGCTAGTCGGGTATGAGCGGGGCAGGAAAGGGCTCCCATACCTCACACCAGCAGTGTCGGGAGACCATCAGGTGATGGTCAGGTGGTTGTTAACTGTCTCGCTGAAGTAATAATTGGTCACAGCTGGCGCCAGGGAAAGGCGGTCTCCTAGTAGATAGAAAACACCTAAAACTGGTGACGAGCGGCTTCTCAATAAGATCTCAGGAGTTGGGCAAGTGGTCAGAAGTAATGCAAGACCCTGGAGGTATGCCATCATATAAAAACCCCAAGTCAAAAGGTCAAGCCATACACTGGTCTTTCAAGTCACCTGCTTGGCCCTCTTCCAAGTGTATTTTCCTTTCTTTTGTTCCTGCTGTAAAGCTTTTAAGTAAACTTTCACTCCTGCTCTAAAACTTGCCTCAGTCTCTCCTTCTGCCTTATGCTTCCTCAGTTGAATTCTTTCTTCTGAAGAGGGAGGTACTGAGGTTGCTGTAGACCCATATGAATTTGCCATGGGTAACACTATCACACTGTATATTAGACCCCTTCCTCGCCTTTTTAGAGGCAAAGTCTCGCTATGATGTCCAGGGTGGAGTGCAGGGGCTATTCACAAATGCAATCATAGCACACTGTGGCCTTGAACTCCTGGCCTCAAGCAATCCTCCCACTTAAGCCTCCCAAGTAGCTGGGACTCCAGGTGCATGCCAGTGAGCCTGGCTGGACTTCTTAATTTCATTGGAAAACAGTTGACCCTTAAACCGTGTGGAGGTATGGGGTACCTATCCCCTGCACAGTGGAAAAATCTACATATAACTTTTGATTCCCCAAAAGCTTAACTACTAATGCTGTTGACCGGGAGCTTCATCGATAACAAAAAGCCGATTAACACGTAAATAGACTAGTATCTATATATATGTTATGCATTCATAATATACATTTTTTTCTATTTTTTTGATATTTCTAGGCTACAAAGTTCACCCAAGAGTTTTTTCAAATTGTCACAAATCTCCAAAAAACTTTCTAATATATTTATTGAACAAATGAATACATAAGTGGACCAGCACAGTTCAAACATTTTTCAAGAGTCAACTGTATGTATTTTCATGACTAGCAATTTATGGTGATGGTATAGTCACCTGATATAAAAACAAATTTCACACAATTTAATTATTTTAAAATCATAACGTACGCCAACCAGAAAAAAAAAATCTAAATTCTTTGAAAGCTATGCAGCATGCTACAATTTGGTCTTTCAAAGTTGCAGTCCAAAATCATCAGATGGCCAAGTAAGAGAGTCATCCAAGGGGAACATTACATACCAGGACTTGTCAGGGGGTGGGGGAGATAGGGGAGGGATAACATTAGGAGAAATACCTAATGTAGGTGATGGGTTGATGCAGCAAACCACGAGGGCACGTGTATACCTATGTAACAAAACTGCACTTTCTGGACATGTAACCTAGAACTTAAAGTATAATAATAAAACAAAAAGTTTTCTTACACATCAGAACTCCTGAGATAATTTATGAGCTTGCAATATAAATAGGATGTTTACCTTCTTTATCTTACCTCTAATAGGCCATCCTCTGGCAGATCAGTACAGTGAACAGCATTCTGGATCTTAGTTTTACCAAAGATTGCTCTGAGAGTTCCAGGGCGTAAATGCCGGGCAATTTCCTATTAAATATACATTCACATATAGATTAAAGTTAGCCATATGGTATAAAAAAGAAAAACACTAGCTATATGAAACACTAACTTATTTATGAAATACATGTTATATATAGACAGTGCTTATAAGGGTTTTTCTGTGGCCCAATGTAAAGTCTGCTTTCATCTACATTGGGGAAAAATAATAATTGCATTTCTTTTTATCAATAGATTATGGGAATCACACAAAATGTGAAGCTAGTTCATTACTATGAAAGACTTGTATTTTATAAAGACAGTAGAGATCTTAACAACTTTGATTTAAAATGAACCAATTTGATGCTATTGATTTCAAAAGCTTTTAAAAAAATGTTAGTTGTATCAACTTAGTGGTAGTTCATCTTTAAGAGAAAAAATATGGTCACAAATAGCCCTGAATTTAACGAGGGTTAGACAGAGGCAAGGGAATGATAATGATGTCCAAAAAAATTTTAATTGAGAGAGACAGGAAAAGAGGACCTAGGGGATAGAGGTAATTGACAATGAAAAGGTGGATCAATGAATTTGAGCTCCTAGTGGTATGGGATAATCATTGAGATCAGTATGTTAGAGGAAGAGAGATGGAAAGTTAAAAGATACTCAAGACTGAGATTACTGTGGGTGGGAGGAGAGGGGGCTATAGTGATTGATAATGATCAGTTTTAAGGCATAACCATAGCTAAGGTTAGTTTGAGGGCAAGAATATTAGAAGGAAGAAGAACAACAGATTGAGAGGCCAAGGTCGTAAGTGGATCACCTCTATGAAAGTGGAAATCAGAAAGAATCATGACAGGTGTAGCTTAGGGTGCAAAGATTCTGAGCAGCATTCACGTTTGTGGTTCCGTCACTTAAGGATGTTTTAAAGGCATGCATTTATTTAATTACTTAAGTTTTATTTGCCAGGTTTCCATCAAATGTCAGCTATAAATGTATTATGTTTAGGAAAAACATTTTGATAAAGTAGAAAATAAGGATGTCTTTATATTTTATTTCATATTTATTACTTTCACTCTGTTCTCCATAATTTTTCTAGCAAGTGAGTATCCAATATTAAAAACCTACTCAGCTGGGCATAGAGGCCCACGCCTGTAATCCCGACACTTTGAGGCAGAGGTGAGTGAATCATTTGTGGTCAGGAGTTCGAGACCTGCCTGGCTAACATGGTGAAGCCCTGTCTCAACATGGTGAAACCCTGTCTCTACAAAAATTAGCTGGGCATGGTGGTGCGTGCTTGTAATCCCAGATATTCAGGAGGCTCAGGCAGGAGAATCACCTGAACCTGGGAGATGGAGGTTGCAGTGAGCCGAGACTATGCATTGCACTCCAGCCTGGGCGACAGATCAGACTCTATCTCAGAAAACAAACAGAAGCCTTACTCTGCTTATATAGTGGGAAGCTGTCATTTTGTGACATAAGATGTAATTTATGAAATTTTGAAAAGTGAGTACTAATGTTCTTTTTCTTATTTCCGGTCAGGGAAAAAAACACTTTTAAATTACTCAGTTTCAGTAAACTGTTTTATTAGAACCTATTTGCTCTCAAATTTTGTTTGATGGCCAGGCTCATGCCTATAATCGGCACTTTGGGAGGAGTTTGAGAGCAGCCTCAGCAACACAGAGAGCCCCTGTCGCTACAAAAAATACAAAAATTAGCCGGGTGTAGTGGTGCACGCCTGTAGTCCCAGCTACTTGGGAGGCTGTGTGGGAGGATGGCTTAAGCCTGTGAAGTCGAGGCTACAGTGAGCCAAGATGACACCACTACACTCCAGCCTGGGTTGTCAGACAGAGCAGGACCCTGTCTCAAAAAAAGAAAATTTTATTTAACTTGCGCTACATTCATTAAAAGATTACTTTCATATAAGTGTCTGCTACATGCACAGCACTTGAAATCTGAAGAGGCTCGTGTGTGTTGGCCTAGCGCAGTGGCTCATGCCTGTAATCTCAGCACTTTGGGAGGCCGAGGCGGGTGGATTACCTGAGGTCAGGAGTTAGAGACCAGCCTGATCAACATGGTGAAACCCTGTTTCTACTAAAAATACAAAAATTAGCAGGGCATGGTGGCACGTGCCGGTAGTCTCAGCTACTTGGGGGGCTGAGGCACAAGAATGGCTTGAACCTGGGGGTGTGGAGGTTGCAGTGAGCCGAGATCGCACCACTGCACTCCAGCCTGGGTGAAAGAGCGAGATTCCGTCTCAAAAACAACAACAACAAAAATGGTTGGTAATTCCTGGCTGTTTTTTTTATGAGTTCTCTATTTGCTTGTCATAGATGCCAGGGACATGCTGCTAGATGAGGTACTCTGGTTGCCTTCCTTTCAGAAGGGGGTGCTACCATTTTTCCTGAGTGTTATTAGCTGCCTTCCCATTGCTCTGCCTCTTTAGCTCAAGCCCCACATTCAGTGCCTTAGGCTGTGGCTAAAAGTATCAACTGCCTTCTGCTCAACGTAAGCAAGCAAATGTGAAGGCGCTGATTTACTCTGCTGCTCTTCATGCAGCCCTCCAACTAACCACCCTGCTTATGGCCCCAATGCCCTTCCTCAGCCTTGCATCCATATGTCTGATGTGCAGCCCACCCAGTACCCCTACCCCTTCTGGAGAAGTTCTCTCCTGCATGTTTTAGAGTGTTGGTTTTCCTCAACAATACAATCTTATCTGCTTTGAGTCTTTTGAAGTTTATGGCCTGTAACAAAACTAAAAACAAACAAACAAAAAAAAACAAACCCACAAAAACAAAAACATACGTGTGTGTGTGTGTGTGTGTGTGTGTGTGTACTCTTCCTTGTTTTCCAGCATCACTGGAGATTTACTCTTTAAAACAACACACAGTGAAACAGTATCTCCTGTAAATTCCTGTAAAGACTTGGTAAGCAAGGGGATGATGGGCACATATGGTCTTCTGCCATCTTCATGACACTTCATCTTACTGACATTCTCTATTTCTCCAACACAACAAACCATCTTTAATTCATTTTGCATGCTGCTATAATTTTGTACCTAAATGCCAATATGATCATGTTATTTACTTGCTCAAAAAATCTTTGAAGGCTCATAATTGCCTATGGCCAAATGTCTAAACTCCTCAGTGTGGCATTCAAGGTCCTTCCCACTCTTGCCTAAATCTACTTCACTCACACCTGCCTTGAAAGCTTACACATCCCAGTGAAAACACTGTTTCCTCTATAAAAGCAAATTAAGCCTTCCCAATCAGAGTAATCCTTGCTTCTTCAATGTTCCTACAGTAGTTTACACTTCCAATATAGGCCTTCTTGACTTGCAATTTATATAGTTGTTTTGTGAGCCTATTTTAGTAAGATCCCATTAGATTTCAATCCCTGAACACAATATAAAACTTCCCTTATATTCTGTATCTTACTAATGAACACACAGTAAATGTTTGGTAAATATTTGTTGACTGACATAAAATGACAGTACTTCTAATTCAGTGTCAGGATGGAGTAGCAAATAAGAGTGGGGGCTGTGGAAAAAGGCTCTCTGGATTTGAATTTTGCCTCTGCCACTTAACAGTTGTGTGACCACACCACATTATTTAACCTCTCTGTGCCTGCTTTAATGTTCTTATTTGTAAGACAAGGATAAAACAGAATCTGTCTTAAGGAGATTAAGACAATTCTTAAAGAGACAGAAAGGTATATTTTGACAAATATCAAAGATAATCTAACCAAATATTATATTATCTTTAAATAAATATATAACATCTCAAGAGTTGTAATCATCATAGTTTTAGAATAAAGGTATAAGTTTAGATTAGATCATAAGCTAATTATGACCTATTATTATCCATTAATAAACCTCAGAAAACATGAAGTATTTTTACTGATATAAAATGTTTTATTTAGGCAAATGATAACAATGAAACTTAAAGATATAAAACAATAGGTATTTTCTTCATAGCTGCTCTTAAAATCTAGGCTTTCATGTTAGATCCTCTTTAAAAAAGGTATTGATAAATTAATTTTAGTTTTGATTAGTATAAAATATCACATATGCTTATAAAGTAAAAAATACTGAAATACTAAAAAATACAAAAATATTAAAAAATACTAAAAGTGAGAGTGAAATAATAACAGCCCTTCCCCCCTCCATTTCCTGATGGATTGCCCCTAATTTTTTCTAAGAGATTTACATTCCTCTTGCTGCTTAAACTCTGGTGAAGACCATACTACCACGCATAGTTCCCCTCCCTTCAAGGAGCAGAAACAATTATGAGATCATAAAAGCAACACAAAGTACCAACATATAATTTCATCTAATACCATAAATAATTCTTAAAAAGTTATTGCAGTATTTATAAATAACAGGTTATGCTGAGAAAATCAGACTCATTAAAGAGCAATACTTATTTGTACTTGGAGGGTCAGCAGTCTTTCAAATTCCACAAAATTCCAGGCATATTCATCCTCCCCTAAAACCTTGCATGCTGAGTCCCATCAAGTCAAATTCTTGGCTATGCTACAGCTCATCATAAGTACTAAAAATTCTGCTCAGGTAATCCTGCTGTGGGAGGAAGAATTTTGACTTATAGAATGACCTCTAAATCTAAGATATCAAAAAAATGCACCAAATATAGAATAGTGATTGGCAAAATACTGAAAATAAAGAAGGGAATATATATTTAATTATTCTATGGCTGTGTTATTGTAAAGAATGTCACTGTTTATTGAATAGGTCTATCAGATTGATAAAATGTGTCTGGACAAAGAATAACTTACTTTCATAATAAAGCCACTCAGTTTCAGTTCTCCACAATACAGAAGAGACATGTAAGAATTGAAAATGCCCTTCTATTTAAGAAAAAAACTAGAAAAAGATTTATGAAATTTACTAATTGCAGAAAAAGATCAACTATAGAATATATTCAGATACAGTCATGCATTGCTTAACAACAGAGATATATTCTAAGAAATGCATCATTAGGTGATTTCCTCATTGTGTGAACATCATAGAGTGTACTTACACAAACCTAGATGATATAGCCTACTACACATCTAGGCTATATAATTTGCTACTAGGCTATAAACTTGTATAGCATGTTTCTATACTGAATATTGTAGGCAACTGTAACACAATGATAAATATTTGTGTATCTACACATATCTAAACAGAAAAGGCACAGTAAAAATATGGTAAGAAATAATGTAGACCTATAGAGGGCACTTACCATGAATGGAGCTTGTAGGACTGGCAGTTGCTCTAGGTGAGTCAGTGAGTGAGTGGTGAGTGAGTGTGAGGGCCTAGGACATTACTGTACACTACTGCAGACTTTATAAAACACTGTACACTTGGGCTACACTAAATTTATAAAAAAATTTTTATTTCTTCAATAGTAAATTAACCTTAGCTTACTGTAACTATTTCACTTTATAAACTTCTAAGTATTTTTTAACTTTTTTTGACTCTTTTGCAATAACACAGCTTAAAACACAAACACATTGTACAGCTGTACAAAAATCTTTTCTTTACATCATTATTCTGTAAGCTTTTTCGATTTTTTAAGTTTTTTTCTTTTGAAACCTTTTTGTTAAAAAGGAAGACACAAACACACTCATTAGCCTAGGCTTACGCAGGGTCAGAATCATCAAAATCACCGTCTTCCACCTCCATATCTTGTCCCACTGGAAGGTCTTTAGGGACAATAACACACATAGAGCTGTCATCTCCTCTGATAAAATGCCTTGTTCTGGAATACCTCCTGAAGGACCTGCCTCAGGCTCTTTTATAGTTAACCTTTTTTTTAATAAGTAGAAAAAGTATACTCTAAAACAATGATAAAAAGTATAGTAACCAGTAACATAGTCATTTATTATAATTACCAAGTATTATATACTATACATAATTGTATACAGTATACTTTAATACAAGTGGCAGCATAGTAGGTTTATTTATGCCAACATCACCACAAACATGTGAGTAATGCATTGTGTGACTATGCCACAACAGGAATTTTTCAGCTCCATTATAATCTTGTGGGATCAGCATCCTATATGCAGTCAGGTGTTGATGGAAATGTCATTATGCAGTGCATGACTGTAATGAGTAGCATATGGTGGTGTATCACGAGGTCACTAGTCTCATTCCAGGAAAATCTAAGTACAAGGAAAAAATATTCTCTAGACTACAGGATAACTATGTTGGCAGTGATATAAATATGTGGATAAACATTAAAAGAGGAGCTAGTATAGCTCAAGTCCTAGTAACCCTAAAACAGCTGTGAAACAATGTTACAATCATTGTCCTCCTTTCACAGGCAATAAGGGTAATAAAACTTAATATCAAATGCCAGTGAGGAGACCACCATAACTAAAACAGCAAATATTCTCATTTCTATCCATTACTAGTATTCTTCTGCAACAAGTCTTGTAATACTAAACAGCACATGCTAAGTGCTCTCTTGACTCCTCTGGCACTTCAAAAATATCTTACCAAAACTGACTCATCAAACAGCTTTTCCCAGTAGTATGCAACTTTGTACTAATACAGTTATGCAGTTTTATATTCCTGGGAGATAAGCAATGTCAGATGAATTCAAACTAAAATGAGATAATGAAAGATGCGGAAGGAATTGGAAGTAGAAAAGGAAGCCAGGGAGAGACCCAGAGGCTACTTTCTGCTAAGTCTAAGGATCCTTCTAGAACCTATGCATAGGCTTTAGAAAGAGTAACTGCAAAATTAAACTCAACTACTTATTTATATAATACTAATCTCATTGAATGAGCCACCTGCAGGTTCACGGTAAATACACTTATTGGCACTGGAAAATACATAAATTGTTTGTATATGAGGAATCATTAAAACATCAGGCTTGTGGGCTCTGACAGGCTTCACATCTCACTTTTCATTAGATAAAAAATAGCTGTAATGTAAATTTATAGAACCTGAAGAGGGTCACAATTAAATGTTATTTCAGGTGAAATATTTAGATAATTCAATCCTGTCTTTTTCACTAGGTTTCAATAGACCACATGGCATCGTAACTATTGCCTCTTACTGATCTGTTTGCTGTTTCAGCCAACAATAGGAACTGGCTGAAGTGAAAATGAAGTCTTATTTGACACAGGTGTTACTTTTAAAAGTAAAATTATGATCTCTTGGTTCTCCTTTTTTTGAAAGAATTGGGCATTCTGCAGAAGGATGAGCTCAACTAAAAAAAAGAGTCAGAAAAACCTCTTAACTCACTTTTATATAAATTACTTAGTATTTTAGCAAAAACTATAAAGATTCACGTATATAAGTAAAATTTCAGAACATAAACATTAGCATAGAGGGTTAGGGTTTTTTGGTAAATATTTTCCTATTTCTTTTTGTTTTTCTAAATACATTTTAAGACATTTAACCTTTGATGTATACTCACATTACTACTAAAAAATTTAAGAGGCATTCTTTTTTCTTTTTTAACACCATGGACCTGAAGGCAAGAGAGGCATTCTTAATATCTCCCCACAAAAGAATTGCAAGAGAGGCATTCTTATTATCTCCCCGAAAAAGAATCGTTCCACATTCTACTCCATCCCTATAACATAATTACTATCCAGTCTTGCTTTACTATTTTAAAGAATCCTACAATTCAATGCTCAGAAACTTCCCCAAAGGAATAAAATAATGAAATAGCTGCGACCCACTCTTGGCACTTCTAACACCTAATTCTTGCCAAGTCCTGTCAATACAACTACTAATATATAGCCTGTATCAGTCGGCTTCTATATCCAATCTAGCACCATATTCTCCTGCCTAGAATATTGGGCTTTTAGATTTTACACTTGCTGGTCTATCTGGTTTCCTAGATACCTCTACTCCTAGTAAACATATTTTCCAAAAAGCAGTTAGAATAAGCTTTAAAAAAACATAAGCTGAATCATACCACTTTCCTGCCGAAGAATCTCTGATGCTTTCATTAAGAGAAAATGCAAAATTCTTGGGCTGGGTGTGGTGGCTCATCCCTATAACCCCAGCAAATTTGGGAGGCTAAGGTGGAAGGATCATTTGAGGCCAGGTGTTCAAGATCAACCTGGCCAACACAGCAAGACCCTATGTCTTAAAGAAAAAATTCTCAACATAACCTATAGTCCTGCATGCTCTGGCTCCTGCTTACCTCTCCAACCTCACCTGAAATGAACTAGTCACATCAACCCCTTTCAACTTTTCAAACTAGTCACATCAACCCCTTCCAACTTTTCAAAGGCACCAAGCTCTTTCCTACCTCAAGCATGAAAACACAGAGTATTTCCCTTGGCTCAGCAATTCTCCTCTTTTTTTTTTTTTTTTTTTTTGAGACGGAGTCTAGCTCTGTCGCCCAGGCTGGAGTGCAGTGGCACGATATCGGCTCACTGCAAGCTCTGCCTCCCGGGTTCACACCATTCTCCTGCCTCAGCCTACAGGCGTCCACCACCATACCCGGCTAATTTTTTTTTTTGTATTTTTAGTAGAGACGAGGTTTCACTGTGTTAGCCAGGATGGTCTTGATCTCCTAACCTCGTGATCTGCCTGCCTCGGCCTCCCAAAGTGCTGGGATTACAGGCGTGAGCCACCGTGCCCGGCCTCTCCTCTTTCTTAATAATTACCTTACAAATGGCTTACAATAAGCAACAGAAATCAGATGTGATCGATTCTACAGAGTGACTCTCTCAACTCTTTATTCTATCCTCCTCCTAGATGGAAATTAGAAATCTAAAAACTACATTCCCCAGACACATTTTTGGCTAGAGTTCTTGTGATGTGGAAGTCCTAAATGAGATTTGGAAGACAGGACAAAGCAGAAGCTATCTTCCTGCTAATGTTGCTACAGGCAGACAAGGTAGGAGATACAAGTGTTTGAGTTGTGGCAGACTCAATGCCTAAGTCACTGCCATGGTAGTAGCAGTGGAGGCAGCAGCAACTTCAGGATTCTAGGTATGGGAAGGTACTCTTGAAATCAATAGCTCCAGTGGCAACTCCTGACTTAAGGCCCTGCAACACTTAAGAAACTTAAGTTCGTAAATAGCTACTTCCTTGAATTGAACTCCTTTAAAAAACATCCCTAAGCTGGTTTCTGTTTCTTGAGCTGAACTCTCAGTGATATTCTGAGGCTCCATCTTTCTTCCTCATCTCTACAGAAAGCTGTTTTCCCTGTTCCCACTTAGTAAGTACCTTTTTGCCATCTGGTTTTCAGCTTTACTGCTCTATTGAAATTGCTCCCTCCAAAGTCACCTATAATCAATTAGACTTCTAGCTGAAACCTCTTCTTTTTTTTTTTGAGACAGAGTCTTGCTCTGTCACCCAGGCTGGAGTGCAGTGGCACAATCTCAGCTCACTGCAACCTCCACCTCGTGAGTTGAAACAATTCTCCTGCCTCAGTCTCCTGAGTAGCTGGGATTACAGGCATGTGCCACCACACCCGGCTAATTTTTGTATTTTTAGTAGAGATGGGGTTTCACCATGTTGGCCAAACTGGTCTCAAACTCCTGACTTCAGATAATCTGCCCACCTCGGCCTCCCAAAGTGCTGGGATTACAGGTGTGAGCCACCGTGCCTGGCCTAAAACCTCTTGTATAGCAGTGAAGTTATAAAAGTACCATCGGAAATAATGGATCTAATACATGTGGCCAACAAACATATGAAATAAGGCTCAGCATCACTGATCATTAGAGAAATGCAAATCAAAACCACAATGTGATACCATCTCACACCAGTATGGCTATTATTAAAAAGTCAAAAAACAACAGATGCTGGTGAGGTTGCAGAGAAATAGGAATGCTTTTACACTGTTGGTGGGAATGTAAATTAGTTCAACCATTGTGGAAGACAGTGTGGTGATTCCTCAAAGACCTAGAGGCAGAAATACCGTTTGACCCAGCAATCCCATTACTGGGTATATACTCAAAGGAATAAAAACTGTTCTATTATAAAGACATATGCACCTGTATGTTCATTGCAACACTATTCACAATAGCAAAGACATGGAATCAACCTAAATGCCCATCAATGATAGACTGGATAAAGAAAATGTGGTGCATATACACCATGGAATACTGTGCAGCCATAAAAAGGAACAAGATCATGTCCATTGCAGAAACATGGATGGAGCTGGAGGCCATTATCCTTAGCAAACTAATGCAGGAACAGAAAACCAAATACCTGCATGTTCTCATTTATAAGTGAGAGCTAAATGATGAAAACACAGGACACATGGAGGGGAGGAGGGGAGCAACACACACTGGGGCCTGTCAGAGGACCAGGGGTGGGAGGAGGGAGAAGATCAGGAAGAATAGCTAGTGGATGCTGGATTTAATACCTGGGTGGTGGGATGATCTGTGCAGCAAACCACCATGGAACACATTTACCCATGTAACATGAACATGTACCCCTGAACTTAAAAGTTGGAAAAAAAAAAAAAAGCCATGTCAGTCAAAGAAAGAAACAGTGGGACTAACAAACTGATCTTAGTACAGGTATATCCAATTTATAAAATAACACAGAGATTTTATAAAATTTAGGTTTATTTGTCCTAGAGTAGCAACATTAGTCTCAGCAGTTAGTAGAAAGATTTTGGTGCCTTTAAAGGCCTAGCTTCAGCGTTATCTGGCTGAATTAATTAAGATAATGCCCATAAAATGTCTAATGGTGTCTGGCCAAACTGGAGGCATTTAGTAGATATAATCATTGTCTTCATAATATTATAAATAAACTCATAGCTAACAATGAGGCACTTATATAGTACTTGTGTTTTTAAAAGCATGTACTATTTCACAGGAATCCCACAAATCCCCTTGTCAGCATAATTGCTGACAAGGAAGACAGTTTTTGCCTTTTACAGATATGGATAACTTGGTTCTACGGACAGTCTCAGACCTCCTATCCAGCACTGAAGAAAGAGTATATCCAAAGATCCAACCACTTGGGGCAAACTCTCTTTAAAGGTTAATTTCCTAAACTGCCGCATGTCTTCTATGATTCCCTTTAAAGTTGCAGTAAGCAGCTAAGATTCCAGACCAAGGTGAGCATTTTTTGAAACCATCTAATCTTCTCCTATAATTACCAATAGCAATGTTGTCCAAAAGAAATGTAATGTGAGCCACCTATGTAATTTAAAATTGTCTAGTGGCCACATTAATAAGTAAAATTAATTTTAATAAAATAATTTATTTAACCCTATATATTCAAAATACTATTTCAGTAGGTAATTAATAAAAATTATTAGTGAGCTTTTTTACATTCTTAATTTATGCTAAATTTTCAAGTCCTGGGTGTGTATTTTGTGTATAATACATCTCAATTAGAACCAGCCATGTTTCAGGTGCTGGAGAGCTACATGTGGCTAATGGCCATCATATTGGACAGTAGGGACCTACAGAATAGTAGCTCTCTCCCAGGACCGAGGTTTAACTTCTCAGCAACATTCTACGTTAAGGGCTGAGCCAAGACTAATAATATCTGCAATATTAATCTCTCTTATGCTAATGGAAACCTTGAACATAAGCCTGAGGGCAGTCAATCTAACCATGTTTCTCATGCTGCCATCCTATGCTATAATCCTATCTATCTATCTATCTATCTATCTATCATTTATCTACCTACCTATCTATAATTTATCATGTCTGTTGCCCACTTATCCTCCACAGCTGGCATTGCCAATGTTCACCATCATCCTCAAGGCTCCATGCTCAATTACATGTTTTCTCTCAGCAATTTTGTTTCCTGCTTCACAGAAAAAAAATTAAGACTGATATCAAGAGATTCAGCTCCCTCAAATTCCTACACACACACACACACACACACACACACACACACACGTTATCCTTCCCTTCCCTCTTTCCATTCAGTGCCAAAGAAAGTGCCATTTCTTCTTCTTTTGATAATTAACCCTCCCATCTCTTTGCAACTCTAGGTCAGGAAACTTCCTTCATTATAATTACCTTTTGCCTGTGTTTTCAACCTTTCTCTTTTCAATAGTTTATTTTATGCATCCTATCAAAATGCTCATGTCTCTCCCATCACTTAACAAATAGACAACTTTAATTACTGTCCTACCTCTTCCCCTCCTTTTTAGAAGTCTTAATAAGCTCCACTTTCATTTACTCTTCAGCCTTTTGCCTCACAACACTATCTAAACCGCTTTGGCAAAGGACACTGATATTCTTCTAATTGCCCATAGAGTCTCTCAATTTGTGACTTGTCTTAAGCATTTACTACTCTGGACCATTCCATTATTCCTGAAGCTCTCCATTTACTCAGCCCACATGATACCATAATCCAGGATCTCCTCCCGACTGTTCCTCTCAGGCTCCTTTATTTCCACCTTCCTACTGCCTAGGGTCCACTCCATATTCTCCTCTTATCTTCTGGCTCTCCCTGGGCAATTTCATTCACTACTGTCATATCTCTTTAGACGACTCTTTAACAACTGCCCAGTTCTCTTTCCTGAGTTGCAGGCTGGACTATACAACTGCCTAATGCTCACTGCAGCCTTGAACTCCTGGGCTCAAGTGATCTTCCTGCCTCAGCTTCCAGAGTAGCTCGGACTACAGGCGCATGCCACCACAACTAGCTAATTAAAACAAAAACAAAAACAAAAACAAAAAAAACACTTCTCTGTAGAGATAAAGTCTTGCTGTATTAACCAGGCTAGTCTTGAAGCCCTGGCCTCAAGAGATCTCCTGCCTTGGCCTCCCAAAGTGCTGGGATTACAGGCATGAGCTATAATGTGCCTGGCCCCCACAGGGCTCTTATACTCAGCTTGCGCAAAACTAACCTCATTGTCTTCCTCCCACAACTCCCCCTCTTCCTAAATTCCCTCTCTTCATAAATGGCACCACTCTTACACCAAGTTGCCTAGGTCAACAGCTTGGGAGTCATCCCAAGACTCCTCTCTCTCCCTTTTGGGCCCCCCATCTAATTTGTTACCAAGTCACATAGATTCTATTTCTTTAGCATAGCATTCTTTCCTTACTTTCCAAGTCTACTCCTACTATCACAGTTCACCTTCGCATCTTGTTTAGGTTTTAGTGGTCTGCTAACAGGCTGCATTACCTCTACCATTAAAAATGTACTGTTTGTTTACCCTTCTGTCTTAACTCCTTAAAGACAAGGACTACAACCTTTTTATATCCAACACACAGAATCCTCATGAAAGATTCATTGAATAAAATATTAATGATTTAGTGGATAAGCGAATGGATGAATGGAATGACTAACATGCCCAAATTTATATACCCCATTAACTTTGTTAATGATAGGGCAGAGAAACTAGGCCTCTTGGTTACCAATAGTCTGGGCTCCTTAGGCTATATTAGATCCTTCAGAAGTGCCTATTTTAAGGAACCCCGAAGAACATCCTTTTGAAATCTAAGTAACCACCATTTAATTTATCTATTTTGTGAGGTGGTGGTTTTGTATATCAGATTTTCTCAAACTAGGACACACCTGTCTGAGAATAGAAATGAGAACCCTAAGCTCTAATCCATAGCTCTGAAAGTAACTTGCTCTGTGACCTTGATTGAGGATAATATTACTGTTTCATCACAGATATAAAATGCCATGTGACAAATATGTGGAATTGGACTAATCCACTAGAATAGCATTAAGTTTATAGGTGCATGCTCATAAATGACTTCTCCAGTTGAGATATTAAGACTATTCCCCAAAGAACTACTTAATCTTCTGGTGAATATCCATGGCATAGAAAAGACCAGTTCACTCTAAACATGAGAGATCACATACAATAAATAATCTTTCATCTTATTTGTTAGACTTGTCTATTACTATTATATATTTTAAATATATACACCTCTATAAGCAATAACTCACATCTTTATATATGATCTTGAGGCAAGACTCCCATTTATAAAGAAAAGAATAAACTCTGTTCACTATACTTGCAAGTCAAGTATATTTTCTTGGTTATACAAGTATATTATCTTGGTTATATATTTCTTAAGAAAAGCCCTGGCTGGGCACAGTGGCTCACGCCTGTAATCCCGGCACTTTGGGAGGCCGAGGCGGGTGGATCACGAGGTCAGGAGATTGAGACCATCCTGGCTAACATGGTGAGACCCCGTCTCTACTGAAAATACAAAAAAATTAGCCGGGCGTGTTGGCGGGCGCCTGTAGTCCCAGCTACTCGGGAGGCTGAGGCAGGAGAATGGCATGAACCCAGGAGGTGGAGCTTGCAGTGAGCCGAGATCACGCCACTGTGCTCCAGCCTAGACGACAGAGTGAGACTCCATCTCAAAAAAAAAAAAAAAAAAAAAAAAAGCCCTATGTGTACAGATTATACTGTATTATCCTATTAATGAGAACATTTAATAAATCAGAATATGCCATTTCTTAGATAATGTAAAGTTATTGCCTCCTGAAAGTATATTGTTTTACTTCCCTAGTACTTTATTGTAAAAAGATATTTTTTTTCTCATGGTCTAATTATAATAGCTTTTTTGAAAAGAAAAACTTTTTATTAGGAGTTATATTCTAAAAGGTAACTTTAACTTTATCCTCCCCCAAAATTCATTTTTCTCTTCCTAATAGAATTGTAAACTGTGACTATGATCTTGAAACACACTTAACATTGTTTTTTTAAAAAAAATTCCATTTCCTTAGTCATTCTCTTCTAGGCTATCTGATCTCTGCTTTTCCCTGCAAACATAGTGTTCAGAATGTATTATAAAAAGGCAATTTTCTCTTATACTATTGAAATGAAGCAATCTTTTAAAAAATAAATAACTTTGAACTTCAACTAGTCTGCATAGTTGAGTATTTTAGAAAGTCACAGGAAAAGTAATTTCAAATAAAGATGTTCTTTGAAACCAACGAGAACCAAGACACAACATACCAGAATCTCTGGGATGCATTCAAAGCAGTGTGTAGAGGGAAATTTATAGCACTAAATGCCCACAAGAGAAAGCAGGAAAGATCCAAAATTGACACCCTAACATCACAATTAAAAGAACTAGAAAAGCAAGAGCAAACACATTCAAAAGCTAGCAGAAGGCAAGAAATAACTAAAATCAGAGCAGAACTGAAGGAAATAGAGACACAAAAAACCCTTCAAAAAATCAATGAATCCAGGAGCTGGTTTTTTGAAAGGATCAACAAAATTGATAGACCGCTAGCAAGATTAATAAAGAAAAAAAGAGAGAAGAATCAAATAGATGCAATAAAAAATGATAAAGGGGATATCACCACCAATCCCACAGAAATACAAACTACCATCAGAGAATATTACAAACACCTCTACGCAAATAAACTAGAAAATCTAGAAGAAATGGATAAATTCCTCAACACATACACCCTCCCAAGACTAAACCAGGAAGAAGTTGAATCTCTGAATAGACCAATAACAGGAGCTGAAATTGTGGCAATAATCAATAGCTTACCAACCAAAAAAAGTCCAGGACCAGATGGGTTCACAGCCGAATTCTACCAGAGGTACAAGGAGGAGCTGGTACCATTCCTTCTGAAACTATTCCAATCAATAGAAAAAGAGGGAATCCTCCCTAACTCATTTTATGAGGCCAGCATCATCCTGATACCAAAGCCTGGCAGAGACACAACAAAAAAAGAGAATTTTAGACCAATATCCTTGATGAACATTGATGCAAAAATCCTCAATAAAATACTGGCAAACAGAATCCAGCAGCACATCAAAAAGCTTATCCACCATGATCAAGTGGGCTTCATCCCTGGGATGCAAGGCTGGTTCAATATACGCAAATCAATAAATGTAATCCAGCATATAAACAGAACCAAAGACAAAAACCACATGATTATCTCAATAGATGCAGAAAAGGCCTTTGACAAAATTCAACAATGCTTCATGCTAAAAACTCTCAATAAATTAGGTATTGATGGGTCGTATCTCAAAATAATAAGAGCTATTTATGACAAACCCACAGCCAATATCATACTGAATGGGCAAAAACTGGAAGCATTCCTTTTGAAAACTGGCACAAGACAGGGATGCCCTCTCTCACCACTTCTATTCAACATAGTGTTGGAAGTTCTGGCCAGGGCAATTAGGCAAGAGAAGGAAATAAAGGGTATTCAATTAGGAAAAGAGGAAGTCAAATTGTCCCTGTTTGCAGATGACATGATAGTATATCTAGAAAACCCCATTGTCTCAGCCCCAAATCTCCTTAAGCTGATAAGCAACTTCAGCAAAGTCTCAGGATACAAAATCAATGTACAAAAATCACAAGCATTCTTATACATCAATAACAGACAAACAGAGAGCCAAATCATGAGTGAACTCCCATTCACAATTGCTTCAAAGAGAATAAAATACCTAGGAATCCAACTTACTAGGGATGTGAAGGACCTCTTCAAGGAGAACTATAAACCACTGCTCAAGGAAATAAAAGAGGATACAAACAAATGGAAGAACATTCCATGCTCATGGGTAGGAAGAATCAATATCATGAAAATGGCCATCCTTCCCAAGGTAATTTACAGATTCAATGCCATCCCCATCAAGCTACCAATGACTTTCTTCACAGAATTGGAAAAAACTACTTTAAAGTTCATATGGAACCAAAAAAGAGCCCGCATCGCCAAGTCAATCCTAAGCCAAAAGAACAAAGCTGGAGGCATCACACTACCTGACTTCAAACTATACTACAAGGCTACAGTAACCAAAACAGCATGGTACTGGTACCAAAACAGAGATATAGATCAATGGAACAGAACAGAGCCGTCAGAAATAATGCCACATATCTACAACTATCTGATCTTTGACAAATCTGAGAAAAACAAGAAATGGGGAAAGGATTCCCTATTTAATAAATGGTGCTGGGAAAACTGGCTAGCCATATGTAGAAAGCTGAAACTGGATCCCTTCCTTACACCTTATACAAAAATCAATTCAAGATGGATTAAAGACTTAAATGTTAGACCTAAAACCATAAAAACCCTAGAAGAAAACCTAGGCATTACCATTCAGGACATAGGCGTGGGCAAGGACTTCATGTCTAAAACACCAAAAGCAATGGCAACAAAAGCCAAAATTGACAAATGGGATCTAATTAAACTAAAGAGCTTCTGCACAGCAAAGGAAACTACCATCAGAGTGAACAGGCAACCTACAAAATGGGAGAAAATTTTCGCAACCTACTCATCTGACAAAGGGCTAATATGCAGAATCTATAATGAACTCCAACAAATTTACAAGAAAAAAACAAACAACCCCATCAAAAAGTGGGCGAAGGACATGAACAGACACTTCTCAAAAGAAGACATTTATGCAGCCAAAAAACACATGAAAAAATGCTCACCATCACTGGCCATCAGAGAAATGCAAATCAAAACCACAATGAGATACCATCTCACACCAGTTAGAATGGCAATCATTAAAAAGTCAGGAAACAACAGGTGCTGGAGAGGATGTGGAGAAATAGGAACACTTTTACACTGTTGGTGGGACTGTAAACTAGTTCAACCCTTGTGGAAGTCAGTGTGGCCATTCCTCAGGGATCTAGAAGTAGAAATTCCATTTGACCCAGCCATCCCATTACTGGGTATATACCCAAAGGACTATAAATCATGCTGCTATAAAGACACATGCACATGTAGGTTTATTGCAGCATTATTCACAATAGCAAAGACTTGGAACCAACCCAAATGTCCAACAATGATAGACTGGATTAAGAAAATGTGGCACATATACACCATGGAATACTATGCAGCCATAAAAAATGATGAGTTCATGTCCTTTGTAGGGACATGGATGAAATTGGAAATCATCATTCTCAGTAAACTATCGCAAGAACAAAAAACCAAACACCGCATATTCTCACTCATAGGTGGGAATTGAACAATGAGAACACATGGACACAGGAAGGGGAACATCACACTTCGGGGACTGTTGTGGGGTGGGGGGAGGGGGGAGGGATAGCATTGGGAGATATACCTAATGCTAGATGACGAGTTGGTGGGTGCAGCGCACCAGCATGGCACATGTGTACATATGTAACTTACCTGCATGTTGCGCACATGTACCATAGAGCCTAAAGTATAATAATGATAATAATAATAATAATAATAATAAAGAAAAAAAAACAAACATAAAAAGAGAAAAAAAAAAAAGAAAAGTAATTTCAAAACTGTCATTTGATAGTAACTGGAATGAATGCTGTGCATCTCTAATCCTGGTCTTTTGATAGTACCTCAAACACAACCTGTCCCAAATCAAAACAATTATTTTCCCCTATGATCCCTCCCTCTGCCTCTCCCTCTCAACTCAGTTTTTCTTCTTCAGTTTCTAGTTGTATCACTATTATCAAATGTTCAGGCTACATAATGTAGGGCTATTTCCAACCATTTCATCCATTCCCAAAACCAATTGGTCATTACCTAATTTGCTGATCTCATTTGTTAATCTGTCCCTCCATGTATTCAATAAATATTTATTGATACCTATAATTTGTGAGGTACTGGGCTAGAAATAAGGAAATAAAAATAAGATGGTATTTTTATTCTAAACGGCCAGTCTTATAAGAAGTCAGACATGTTAATAGTCGGTGATGTGCTAGTAACTGTTCAAGAGTTTTCAAAAAACAAACAACAATAAAAAACGGATTTGTATTGTTTGCTCATTTTCATGGTGTAAATATTCCTACCACGGCAGAATATAGAATTGGAAAGTGATACTAACAGCTGGATCTTGCAAGCTGATGCAAGCTGACTCCAACACACCACTCTAAAAGCACTCACAGTGTAACAAGAGCTCTACTAGAGATATATGCAAAGTGCTATAAGGGGAGCACAAAAGAGGGAATTCTAGGGTACCCATGCAACGTTTCACAGGATCCTCTTGGTTCTGTGAACTTTCCATTCTTCATAGCTACTACTTTAGTTCAGCAAAATGCAATGAGAGTCAGCATAATACAATTTCTTCCTGACTCAAACACCTCTGATGGCCCTCCACTGTTTATAAGTCCAACAATTAATAAGTCCAAAATAAGACACGACAATTCAAGGAACTTTTTCATCTTGCCTTGAGCTACTCTTTCAGCCTTATCATTCCTTCATACACTTCTACATGATTTATGCTTTAGAAAATATTTAGAAGTGAAAAAGGCAGATGAAATTTGACCCAGGATAAAAAAGAGAACATATGTATTTGTCATAACAGTAAACCTCTTTACAAAACTTCCATTGAGTCCTGTGTATTTTCTCTGTGATACTCAAAATTCCTGTCAAACGGAATGGGGTGAAGCTTATTAATACTTTTACACCTCGCCATTATGTGTTTGTGCTGTGCTTTCCCTTAGCTTGTTTTTCCTCTTCTTTTCTGGTCAATGAAACTCTAAGCCTCTAGAAAAATTGTCACTTCTATGAAGCATTTCTCAATCCATAGCTAGAGTTAATAAATCTCTGTGCTACAAAGGGTATTTAGCACAGTCATTTATATCATAACTAAAATTTTATGTTGTCTGTCCCTCTGTAAGAGCACAGATCAGAACTGTATTGTTCCCTGCTATACCCAGATGCCAAGAACAGTGCCAAGTATGTAATAGGTGTCGAATTGTTCAATTAATATTTATTTAGCATGCAAAAACTAAATTGTGAATGTCTCTTCCTAGAGTTGACAAATACATTAGAATTAGAGATTGTGTCTTACTCATCTTAGTATCCCTTACAGCATTCAGTACCTCTGACACAAGGAAGTACTTAATATATCATGTTTGCATTGGACTGAATCTTCTCTAGGCCTTTCAATTTTTTGAGTATTCAAAAACTATACACCAGTATTTATAAAATACATGTATTTTAAAAAATATATAAGTAGAAATGCACCAAACAGACTGAATTGCAAAATGGGTAAAGAAGAACTCTAGGCAATACAGGAAGACCAACCAGAATTTACAGTGGGGAATTGTAATAAAATTAGGGTATTTCTACTGCAAAAGGGAAGAGATGTGGCTGCTTCTCTAATTGTTGCTTATAAATGGTACTTCATTAGGTTGAGAATTGAAACCTGAGACTCACACAAATAACAAAATAGCACCACAGACAGGACTGCAGGCTCTACACCCTATTTTGCAACTCACTTGGACAGGCTTCATAGGAACACACAGCCTAAGGATCTGAATATTGCTCTGAGGGGTTTGACTATGTACAATACATTTCATACTTAAGATTCATTTAAAAACCTCAATTTCAGAACTTGTTATTGGTCTATTCAGGGATTCAACTTCTTCCTGGTTTAGTCTTGGGAGGGTGTATGTGTCTAGGAATTTATCCATTTCCTCTAGATTTTCTAGTTTATTTGCATAGAGATGTTTACAGTATTCTCTGATGGTAGTTTGTATTTCTGTGGGATCAGTAGGTGATATCCCCTTTATCATTTTTTATTGTGTCTATTTGATTCTTCTTTTTTTCTTTATTAGTCTGGCTAGTGGTCTATCTATTTTGTTAATCTTCCCAAAAACCAGCTCCTGGATTCATTGATTTTTTGAAGGGTTTTTCGTGTCTCTGTCTCCTTCAGTTCTGCTCTGATCTTAGTTATTTCTTGTCTTCTGCTAGGTTCTGAATTTGTTTGCTCTTGCTTCTCTAGTTTTTTTAATTGTGATGTTAGGGTGTCAATTTTAGATCTTTGCAGCTTTCTGATGTGGGCATTTAGTGCCATAAATTTCCCTCTAAACACTGCTTTAGCTGTGTCCAAGAGATTCTGGTATGCTGTCTCTTTGTTCTCATTGGTTTCAAAGAACTTATTTATCTTATTTATTTCTACCTTAATTTGTTATTTACCCAGTAATGATTCAGGAGCAGGTTGCTCAGTCTCCATGTAGTTGTGCAGTTTTGAGTGAGTTTCTTAATCCTGAGTTCTAATTTGACGGCACTGTGGTCTGAGAGACTGTTTGTTATGATTTCTGTTCTTTTGCATTTGCTGAGGAGTGTTTTACTTCTAATTATGTGGTCAATTTTAGAATAAGTGTGATGTAGTGCTGAGAAGAATGTATATACTGTTGATTTGGGGTGGAGAGTTCTGTAGATGTCTATTAGGTCTGCTTGGTCCAGAGCTGAGTTCAAGTCCTGAATATCCTTATTAATTTTCTGTCTCGCTGATCTGTCTAATATTGACAGCAGGGTGTTAAAGTCTCCCATTATTATTGTGTGGGAGTCTAAGTCTCTTTGTAGGTCTCTAAGAGCTTGCTTTATGAATCTTGGTGCTCCTGTATTGGGTGCATATATATTTAGGACAGTTAGCTCTTCTGGTCGCATTGATCCCTTTACCATTATGTAATGCCCTTGTCTTTTTTGATCTTTGTTGGTTTAAAGTCTGTTTTATCAGAGACTAGGATTGCAACCCCTGCTTTTTTATTTTTTTCTTTCCATTTGCTTGGTAAATATTCCTCCATCCCTTTATTTTGAGCCTATGTGTGTCTTTGCATGTGAGATGGGTCTCCTGAATACAGCACACTGGTGGGTCTTGACTCTTTACCCAATTTGCCAGTCTGTGTCTCTTAATTGGGGCATTTAGCCCATTTACATTTAAGGTTAATATTATTATGTGTGAATTTGATCCCGTCATTATCTAGCTGGTTTTTTTACCTGTTAGTTGATGCAGCTTTTTCATAGTGTCAATGTTCTTTACAATTTGGTATGTTTTTGCAGTGGGTGGTACTGGTTTTTCCTTTCCATATTTAGTGCTTTCTTCAGGAGCTCTTGTAAGGCAGGCCTGGTGGTGACAAAATCTCTCAGCATTTGCTTGTCTGAAAAGGATTTTACTTCTCCTTCGCTTATGAAGCTTAGTTTGGCTGGATATGAAATCCTGGGTTGAAAACTCTTTTCTTTAAAAATGTTGAATACTGGCCCCCACTCTCTTCTGGCTTGTAGGGTTTCTGCAGAGAGATCTGCTGTTAGCCTGATAGGCTTCCCTTTGTGGGTAACCCGACCTTTCTCTCCAGCTGCCCTTAAGGTATATTTTATATGAAGTTCATCTTGGACAGTACATCAGAAAATAACAAGCTTCAAAGAGAAATTTACTTTCTATGAGTATTTTACTGATGGCTTTTGTTTTGCTTTGCTGTGTGGGTGTTTTATTTTATGGCATGCGGCAAGCATCTGATCACACCTGCTTGTTTATTTTATAAATTTCAGGCTAAAGCTGTACAATCATGATCTATACTACAGAGCTTTGGAAACTTGATTGTTCAATCACGTCTATGCAGCACATTATTGGGAATGAATTCAGGTACTGCCCATGGGTACTCCCTCATTACGGGTATCCATCCATTCAACTGAATGTCCATGCTATTCTCAATCTCCACAAGGAGCACACCTGGTTTGGCTAAGAGGTGAAGCACACTGTTCTGCACTTGCATGTGGACATACAATAACCACATTCCAGCTATTTTGCAGAAAGTTTAACTTTGAACCTATTGTCATTCAGTATTAATCAAAACCTTGACTTAAAGAACAGGTATAGAGGATTGCTTAAGGGAACACAACAAACACATCTTTTCCTTTAAAATTCTATTCCTATATTGCACCAGCTGGGGGATCAGATCATTTTGACTTCTCATATAATTGTTACACACTGAGGTGATACCATAAGCATCTTAAAAGGAATATTCTAAGAAACTGGTAGTTATTGAGGACAGTGAATGCTGGATCACATAGTGTCTTCATCTGAGATCCATGAGAGAATTTTCTATTAGGTATCAGGAAAAGTTGGGCTTTTTGTGACCAACTCATTTGCTTATGTCATGGACACTGCCAGTCATATAATTTGATTGGGTGGAAGTCTAAAAGCTGAGTAATAATGTGGCTACCCATAACAAAAGTACAGGATTTCATGGCATGCATTTTATTGTTTAGAGCCTTATTTGCTCTCTGTCCTGATTTCCTCATTCACTTTATCTTATTATATTGCATAAATTTTATAAACGGCCTTACATTTTTACTAAAAAAGGAAGTTTAAAATAAATAAATGAACACAACAGTGACAATGTTGTAAACTTTTACAAAAATGTAGAGTTAACTTATACATCTTAACAGGTATTTTAACTATTATAGTGTTAGGTAACTACAGATACTTTTTGTTACAGGCACTCTTAAACAATGAATGTTTAATAATCACAAAATCACTATTTTTGCATTATTTCAATTTGCTATTTAAACTTACAAAATACTTGTAAAAATTTTTGCTTTATCCAATAAACTGTATCAATGCAAGTCCTACTTTAAAATCAGTGCTGTGGGCTCATGTAATTCATTTATTTTAAAAATATAATCATTTTTCTATTGAATTCAGCTTTTACAACAGGATAAAAAGCAAGTTTTGAAATACAACAAATTAGCATACTATCAAGATTTGTTAGCCCTGGTACTCCTTAGACTAATATAGATAGAAAGAGTTAACCAGTTTTTCTTTTCTTATATTATTTTTGATTGGCCTGACTCTGAGTACAGTATGCTTAACAAATAAAATTCTCTGCATAAGAAACAAAGACTTAAAAAGACAAATTACTGTTTTGGCAAATATTCATTCTCAATTAAAATTCATGTGAGTTGCTTTATGTGCTGTTTGTACAACTAATGTCTCAAATGTGACGTGACCATAACAGAACTATGGCAGTGTAAGCTGGTAAGTCAAGTTGACAAATGCTGTTCATTGCAATGCCTACTGTTTATGAGCTCCTCAGGCTAATTCGTGTTCCAAATATTAAGTAGCTCTTTTGTATATTAATGTATGTCAGGAGCCACCAAAAGTTTTGCTATTGAGAGAAAATAATTTTCAAAAGAAACTATGAAATAATGTAAGTCAAAGTTCTATTAAACTACTTCTGTCGTTTTAGAAAGGGCAAGATGAAACAAATTATAAATGAACATCTTTTATCCTCTGACCTAGCAATTTTACCTCTAGAAATTAGTTCCAAGGTAAAAACTTGTACAAACATTTATGTATAAGTCTGGTCTCTGCAATATCCTCTTATATAAAAATTAGAAAAAAATTAACAGTAGGGGAAGGTTAGTTAATCCATATGCTGGAACACTATGCAGCTGTTAAGAACCATGTTATGGAAATATATTTAATGATATTAGAGAAGACCACAATATATTTTTTAATTTAAAAAGGATGTTACAAAGTAGTAATGATTATATAATCTTAATTTTATTTTTATAATATATAAAAAAGACAATGGTTTGAGGTCAGGTCAAAATGTTTATTTTACAGTGTTTATTTCTGAGAAGTAGGCAAACAAGAACAGTTTTAAAATTTTTAGTCTATTAGGTCTTGACTCTTTTCCATAATTTTTCTTCTTTTTTTTTGGAGGTGGAATAGGGGTAATAAACATGGACTACTTTAGTAATTAGGAAGAAAACAATGAAAGTGTTATTTTTATAACTTATATTTAAAAATGTTTTATTTTAATACTCGCAGAACAGAGATGTCTTCTTTAGTTTGCCTAAATTCACTTGTGAGAAATTGGAGATTTGGGGGTCTGGGGAGAGAGGTAATATAAAAAAAGTGTAGGTTGACTCATACTAAAATAAATATGGCACTTATCACAGGAAGGAAGCAAGTGAACTGTTTCTAAGAAAACAACCAGAAAAATGGTGAAGTGCTATTTAGACACTTCAGTGTTTGCAATCAAGGTTTGAAGTCAGCATAATTTCCCAGGATTACCCTTAATGTGTTTTCTATTTGGGGATATAAAGGGAATCAACAATGCACTCTTCCTCTGCAATAAGGAGCATGGGTTTGTTGGTTGCCATTAAAGCTTGAGGACTCAGACTCATTGCTTGTTGATAACTATTACTGCTCTATTTTTGAGTTCCATCAAACAAGAGAAAAAAAGTCTTTACAGAGTTTATACTGGGTATATGCGTAATTCTTGACCCTGAAATGTGATACCTATAGAATCTAAGAGTTTACTGGGAAAACCATCTGCTCCTCAAAGCTAGGTGTCCCAAATAAGAGAACAGTTAGAAAAAGATTGTATTATTTACGTGACTAGAAATGTGTTATAAAGACTTTTGCTTTTCAGCCTGAATCTAGTGAAGACAGAAGTAGAAGTTATTCACATATAATCTCATCCAGTCGGGTATTAATGAAAATGGATAAGCTAAAGTCCATTCCTATTGATCAGATGGAGAAATCAGAGAAAATGACATCTAACATCTTCAATCATTCAGCTTATTTTTTCAATCAATATCTCAGTTCATTTCTTAGTGCTATTTGCATATTACATAAAAATGCAGCATTTAACAAATTTAAATCTCTTATCCTTTTTGAAAAAAAAAAAAAATGGCATCATCAATAAACATTTGCTGAAGGTTTGCCAGACACTGGTCACTCAGAATGTGGTCTGTGGTCCAGCTGCATCACATCACATGGGAGTCTGTCATAAATGTAGAATCTCAGGCCCCACCCCAGACCAGCTGAATCACAATTTTCAATTCAACAAGATCCCTAGGTGTTTTCTATGCACAGTACATGGATGTCTGAGAAGCACTGTTTTAAGAGCATTTTTCAAGTATTGGAGATACCAAAAAGGTGTAATGAGACTCCTCTAGTTAGTTCCTAGACTAGGAAGTAAATATACATAAAAGATAAACTATAGAAGAGGCATATGCCAACTGCCAGGTGAGAGGTGTAGACAATTAACGTCATAGGAGTTTGAAGGAAGGCAAAAGTCACTCAAGATTGGGGCAGTTGGAGACATCTTAAAGGAAAGACAGTATAGTTTCCCCTCTGTATCCACAGATTCTGTATCCGTGAATGCAAACAATCTGGGATCAAAAAATATTTCGAAAAAAAATTGCACCTGTACAGAACATGTACAAACTTTTTACTTATTATTCCCTGAACAATATAGTATAACAAAATTTACATAGCATTTACATTGTATTAGGTATAAGTAAACCAGAGATGATAAAGGAAGATGTGCATAGATTATATGCAATTACTACACTATTTTATATCAGGGACTTGAGCATCTCAGATTTTGGTATCTGAGGGGTCCTGGAACCAATCTCCCTCAAATACCGAGGAGTACTTTACTTGGAAAATAAGAAAAAAGGGAGTATGGTATACTCAACCCTCCTTTGCATAAGTTTACTCTGTAACAGTTCTGTAAATTTTATATACCTAGAGCTCTCGGTATGGTTATTGTGCTGAGAAAAACTATTTGGTCTGAACAACTTAGTTATGGTAACTTGAAAACAGTATGCACGATGTACAAATATACAACCTTCTGTGAATAAGGCCAGGCTGTTTTCCCCAAACTGTGTGTATTTCATTTTTTACAACAAATATATTAAATTTTGGATTTATTTAGAATGCAGGAAAACTCCTTTTTGAAGCACTCCTGAAGGGAATTCTTTTGGAAAATATAGAAATCTTTTATAATATGAATAGTCAATTACTGAAATATATATACCGTGAGTTAATATTTTCATTATATTTCAATTAAGTGCTTTTAAAAAGATCATGCTTGGCCAGATGCAGTAGTTCATACCTGTAATCCCAACATTTTGGAGGCTGAGGCAGGAGGATCACTTAAGGCCAGGAGACCTTAAGAGACCAGCCTGGGCAATACAGTGAGACCCCATCTCCACGAATAATAATAATAATAAAGATCATGCTTGTACATACTTACCATATGGAGGCTAATGGTTATTGTTTTGCTACAGTGTCACTAAACAAAAATCAACATACAAAGGTGAAAGGGTGGCACATGTCTGCTGATTACATTTAAGGGCCCCCAAAGTCTCTCTTTTTGTCCTTCCAAGTGGTAGGATTGTTTCACTGGGATATAAATAAAACGCCTTAGTAACTACATCCTGAGAACACCATGGCTCAGTACTATTCATGCCAACCTAACTGATCCTGAACTGAAACATGGCACTGGTGTCAGTGGCTTTTACTTATTGATGGATTTGTAAGGTGGCAGGCTCTTTCATGTCCAAAAGCGGTAGTTTCCCAGGGTCTCAAGAAGATTTAAAAATATTTTCCTTCCATCACAACACAAAGCCTACTGACTTTAAGTAATGCTGCTGAGGGTTAACATTTGAAACTGACAAGCAGCACATGTGCATTACGGAGATAAGGCCTGGCACATGTTGCTGCGGCCTCCTGAGATTTTGAAATGCTAGCAGCTCCAGCTGGTGGCTATGCTCCATTCCTAATGTGCACTTTTTAGGGAAACTTGAGCCCCTCCTTCTGACCGTGATAGGGACATGTCTGATTGGAATAGGATTATTTTTTAACATATTCAGAACAACGAACATATTTATTCTAAGAATAAAAAGAGAGTGGAAAGAAATAAAAGAGGTAAAATGTTAAGCTGAGGTCTTAAAGAAAACAGTATCACTTGTTAAAAAAAGAAAAATAGTGAATGCAGCCAAAGAGCAGTTAAAAAAAATCACTAGGGAAGAATAGTTTTAAAAAGAAAAAATGAAGGAACTGAAAGGCACTTTTTATGAGAACCATTCAGATAAACATACTGAAAAATAGGGAGGCAAAAAAGACTGATACAAGGAGTAGGGAAATGAAAATGAGTTAAGGAATGGGGAAACGAAAACCAGTTGAATTCCAAAATGAAATAAAAACATAGAGATTAAAAAAAGAAAAAGTACACTATGGAAGAAGATAGCTATCAAAATTTCTCAATTCCTACATTCACACATGGAATGGAAGGCAAGGGACAAGAAGGTGGGTTTGGAAGTAGACAGGGCGACATAGTTCTGTTTAAATAATATTTATAGGAGGCCACTGGTCTGGACTGAACTCCTTCCTGCAAGAGGCCCAACAGACCAAACCAAAATGGAGTCACAGATGGTAAAGTTCCATGTTACCAAGCCAAAACTCAGTTTATCTGACCTTCTGAGAGATCAGGAGAGTGAGAGGTAATAGCAAAATCTTCAAGTTTTAGCTGGGATGATGAGAAAATCCTCTCTGCTTTAACCTTTACAAGAAAATTAATTTTGAAATAACCAACCCACTTTTTGTTTTCTGTTTCTGCTTTCCTCAGTCCTTTTGTGACTATAAAACCAACTGCTCAGCTTATTGGAGCACTCATTCTGTTTTACAGAATGAGGTGTTGCCCAATTCTAGTATCACAAATAAAAGTCAATTAAGATCTTTAAATCAAATTTGTTGTCATTTTGTCTTTTGACAATTCTTAGCTGTAATAGAAGATGCTAAGGCCAGAGAAGGAGGCAAAGTGAAAACTAAATTCAAAATGTTAGGGGCAGAGTCAGAAAAAGTACCTAATCCAAAAGGACACTTAGGCAAATATCCTCAAAGAGTTAAAATTAAATGGGTGACAGTTTCATGATTGGTTACTGAAGTTAACTGGAATATCATATAACTAATCTTTCGAGGTAGGTTTTTAGAATGTTACCACTCTCATCTACAACATATATATTAGTACTATTATCACAGACAGAAATCATGAAGGACAGACCAGAGACTAACTCAGCAGGAGAATTGTATTCTTAAATGCTTTACGGGCATTCAAAACATGTTTCTTGCATTATATGTAATTATAATTTGGAAATATATTCTCGACATTTTAAAACACAAACAATTCAAGATGGAACCAGGTAGAACAGAGTTAAGATCCTGGCTTTACTTTTTAATAAGAATATGTCTTTTGGAAACAATAAAAAGATACTTTTAAAATTCTTTAATTTTATTTTAGAGACAAGAATCTTGCTCTGTCACCCAGGCTTCAGTGCAGTGGCACAATCATAGCTCACTGCAGCCTTGAACTCCTGAGCTCAAGGGATCCTCCCACCTCAGCTTCCTGAGTCGCTGGGACTACAGGCATGTGCCACCACACCTGGATTATTATTTATTTACTTACTTATTTTTGTATTTATTTTTCCCAGCTGGTTTTGAATTCCTGGCCTCAAGTGATCCTCCCATCTCAGCCTTCCAAAGTACTGGGATTACAGGCATGAGCCACTATGTCTGGTCAAAAGATACTTTTTTAAAAAGGTTTTAAAATTAGGTTCTTTGAACCTCATTTCTCCAACTGTAAGCTGAACATCAGAAAATTTACCTTGAAGGGAATTGAGGATTAGAGCAAATCGTTATCAAGTTTCTGGGTCATTAACTGGATATAGCAGTCATAACAAATAGTTCATGAGATGTGTATTTAAACAATACAGAATGGACATTTAATTCATCTTTTACTAACACTCATTCTTTCCAAAATATATACTGAGTTCTTACTATGTACCAGACACTTTTCTGAATATATCAGTGAAAAACCAAAAATCCTTTCCTTCCAAGAGCTTGCATGCTAGTGAAAGGAAACAAAAAATAAATCTGTTCAACAGT
This sequence comes from Pongo pygmaeus, assembly GCF_028885625.2. Classification (NCBI taxonomy): domain Eukaryota; kingdom Metazoa; phylum Chordata; class Mammalia; order Primates; family Hominidae; genus Pongo; species Pongo pygmaeus. The sequence continues at coordinate 80,871,106 of NC_072373.2, read as the reverse complement.
AAATGGTATAGTATGTTTAGAAGCTAATACTTACTTGTTACAGAAGAAGGTAAAACCAAATACAGTAGGATAAGTAATTGAGTGTTAGGCTGTTACAGCTATAAATGTGGGTGGGAAAAGGTAGGCTTTGATCTCTTTGAGAATGAGACATTCAAGCACAAATACCACTAAGCACAAATAACTAAGGTAACTAAGTACCAATTTGGATTTCTGCAAATAAATTGTGGATGATATATGGAAGGTGTTTCATTGTTGTTACTGTTATCCAAAGGCATAAGAAAGCTAAATTTGCTGGAAGAATCTTATCTTGAAATGTTCTTACAACTATATTCTATTTCCATGCTATTCTTAACTTCTCTTTGGCCTATCACAGAACAGTATTTGTTTAAAGCGCAACCATTTCTTTTGATCATGTAGCAGCAGCACTCACTAAGGCCATGTTCAAGGTTATCAGTCTTCAGACAGGCTTCCTTCTCAAAGCACTCCCCATCTCTCATATTGCTTCCTTATTCTCACAGTACTTATTTTACTCATTTGTTGTCTGTCTTCCTATTAGAACAAAAACTTTGTGAGAAAAGGGATTTTTTTTTTGTGCCATTACTGCAGTATCCCCATGCTTGGCATTGTCTGACACATAAAAAGCACTTGATACATGGTTGAATAAATAAAAGCAGTAAGTAAGAATTATTTTTAGAAAAGAACCACAGTGTAGAAAATCATTAGGATACTTTCACAATTAATAAAGGCTTGAAATTTAGAGATTTAATATTTGCAACTTCAACTACTTAACAGAAATTCTAAAGGTATGTGATGTGCACTAATTTGTAATACTGCAGAGGCTGGTGAGTGGGAGCAAATCACTTAGCTAGTGAGTGCATCCTACCAAGTCACTCACATAACATGAGGCTCTGTCATTCTCTACCGATGACTGAGCATATTGCTACGCAGCAAGTTATTTGCTAGAATGGTATGAAAACTGGAGATTCAAGATCCCAGGATGCAGTCCTCTTGTATATAAAAGCCTTTGATATACTTGTTATAATTAGAGAAAATATTTTATATAATAAGATGCTGATTCCTAATCTAACAGTATAGAGGTAGCCTGATAGAGTAGCCAGAGTACAGAAGAGGATTAGGAAATTTGTGCAAATTTGTCTTAAGCTGAGTGAGTGACCTAGACAGATCATTTCATGTTTTCATGCTTCTGTTTTTTCATAGATAAAATGGAGTCACAATAATATAAGTAAATAAGAGTATCTATATTTCACCAAATTAGCCTTAGGACCAAAATGAAATGTTCTGTATTTAACTGTTTTATAAATTGAAAAAGATTTTTGGAAAAATATAATACTTGTCAAAGTAAAAACTATGCTTTTAGATTTTATTGATAAAAATTTCAGGTTTATGAAATTTATTTATGAAATTTCTATTCATATTCATATTTAAGTGTGTAATTCTGGATGATTCATTTCTGATGTCTAGTTAGCTCTATAATCATGACTAAAAACTGTGCATTAATTAAAAACTACTCTGTGTATGTGTGTATTCTTAGATGTCAACATTCTCTAGGAGAAAAATAAGACAAAACAAGAAAATACCTAAAAATCAAATGTACACATGGCACAAAGATAGACATATGGATTAATGAAATAGAATTGAGAGCTCAGAAATAAACATATACATCTACTTTCAACTGATTTTCAACAAAGTTGCCAAGGCCAACCAATGGGGGAAATAATAATCTTTTCAACAAATAATGTTTCAACAGCTGGATAGCAATGTGCAAAAAAATGAAGTTCAATCCTTCCCTCACACCATATACAAAAATTCACTCAAAATGAATAAAAGGCCTAAAAGCAGGACCTACAATTTTAAAACTCTTAGAAGACAACATAGGAGTAAAACCTTTATAATCCTGGATTGGGCAAAGGATTCTCGGATATGACACCAAAAGTATATGCAACAAAAGCAAAAAATAGATAAATTAGACTTAATCTAAGTTAAAAAAACTTCCTGCTTCAAAGGACACCAACAAGAAAAGTAAAATACAGCCCACAGAATGGGAGAAAATATTTGCAAATTATATCTCTGATAAGGGACTTTTATTTATAACATATAACTCTTACAAGTCAATAATAAAAATGACCTAATTTAAAAATAGGCAAAGAACTGAATAGGTATTTCTCCACGGAAGATATACAAATGGCCAATAAGCACATAAAAAGATACTCGATATCACTAGTCAATAGGGAAATGCAAATTAAAACCACAATGAGACATCACTTCACACCCACTGAGATGGCTAGAATTAAAAAGTCATACTAACATACACTGGTGAGGATATGGAGAAATGAGAACCCTCAAATACTGCTAGTGGTAATGTAAAATGGTAAATGGTGCAGCCATTTTAGAAAACACTCTGCTAGTTTTTTAAATGATTAAACACAGTTACCATATAACCCAGCAATACTACCACTAAGAATATATTCAAGATAATTGAAAACATATATTCCCACAAAAACTTGTACACAGTGTTTACAGCAGCATTAGTCATAATAGCCAAAAGATAGAAACAACCCAAACGTCTATCATTTGATGAAAAAATAAACAAAATTTGGTATATCCATACAATGGATTATGATTTAGCCATAAAAAGTAATAAAGTACTGAATGCATGATACAATGCGGATGAACCTTAAAAATATTATGCTACATGAAAAAGGCCAGTCATGAAAGACCACATATTATATGATCTCATTCACATGAAATGTCCAGAACAGGAAAATCTACAGAGATAGAAAGTAGATTAGTGATTGCCTAGGGCTGAGGATGAGGTGGGAAGTAGGCAAATGATAGCCAAAAGTATGGGGCTTGTTTTTGAAGTGATGAAAATATTCTAAAATTGTGGTGATGGAAACCACTGAGCTATATGTTTTTAAACAAGTGAATCATATTGGTATGTGAATTATACCTCAATAAAGCTGTTAAAAATCACATGTACAGACCTTGCTCAATTTTTACACAAAGATTTTCTTATTTTCCTTTTTAAAAAGACTTCTCTGAAAGAGTTAATTTACCAGACAGGCTACCTAGGTAATTATAAAACAAAAAAGATGTTCTTTCATTGACTTATATTTCGATTTCATAAAATATGACTAATAATAATAATAATACTTGAACTTAAAGCTACATGTGTCTACATCATATTACGTCTATTTTTCATTTATCAAAAATAATACCACTGAACCCTGAAACCTTGGCCAGCATCATACTGTAAGAGTGCAGAGTATCATTTAATAGTGATAATTATAATAACCTCTATTACAAGAGTGACAACAATGTTAGCTAACATATATTAAGCATTCACTGCGTTCTAGAAAGTTTACATAAATTATCTCACTTATTCTTTACAATAATAATTCCATGAGGTAGATATCATTATTATTACAATTTTACAAATAAAGAAATTGAGGTTTTCAAAGGATACCACACTTGCCAAGAGCAAAGCTACTGAGTGGTGGAGGTAGGATTCGAACGTAGATAGATAACAGAACCCAGGGTCTTTATTATTATTATTATTGTTATTATTATTATTATTATTATTATTTTAAAATTGAGATGGAGCCTCACTATGTTGCCCAAGCTGGTCTCAAACTCCTGGGCTCAAGTGATCCTCCCACCTCAGCCTCCCAAGTAGCTGAGACTAAAGGTGTATTTCACCATGCCCAACAGCACCCAGGGTCTTAACCACTTTGCTATACTTCTTGATTCCTATTGTCTATGAAAATAAAAATCATGTACCGCATTTCCCAGAGCTGTAACTTTCAAAACTGCACATTATACCTCTAAGCCATATAAAGGTAAAAGGAAAAGGTATAATTCACCAAAAGTACTAAAAGCTTTAGTCAGCCAAAATTCATAATTTTAGAGTTGGAAGGAGAAGCATAAATCACGTAGTTTGATGACAACTTAGTGCAAATGATAAAACTGAAAGACTTTGGCCTAACTCTTCAGGTTTTAGGAAATAAAGGAAATTCAATGATGATGAGTTTTCCACAGGTATGACTGATATAGAACTTACTAATTCATTATTAATTCATTCACTTATTCATTAGTTATTTTTCATCTCAGTCAATAAACATATACTGAAAGTCAACTACACACCAAGCACCCTGCTAGGCTACAAACTCTGGAAAGTAAAAAATGAGTATGACGGTCCCATTCCCCAAGGGGCTTATAGTCTGGACTTGTGGGGGTGGGGGAAAAGGTATAAAATAAGAATTACTATATAACATGATAAGCAGTACTCAATAAACATGGCAGGCAGTTATTCTGTTGGAAACATCAGGGAGGGCTTTACCAAGAATATCATTAAATTAAGAGATAAGCGATTATTTCCAGGAAGATATCTTCCCTCCAGGAAGAGGGTAGGGGAATTTAGCATTGAGTGGTTGGAAATTCAATTCATTTAGAATTGCTTGGAGCATAGCCAGTGAGGGTAAGAGACTGTGTTAAGCACACCTTTTTATTCTGATGTTTTAACATCTGGGGCCTTATTGACCCTGAGGAGACTGTCCCTCCCAAGGCCAGCCATCTTCTAGAGATAACAAAGGGCTCCCCTGTGAGATTGTCTTTCATATGCAAACCAACCAGGTCAGACCCCATCCACTCCAACCTCCTCTATCAGGCTCTTACAATCTGGATCAATATTCCCCTGCCCTAATTTCCTCAGGGACAGGGTCAGACAACTTAGAACAGCCCTCTACACCCCACATCCACTGAAATTATTCGAACTAGCCAATCCTGAACTTGTTTGCCCTTCCTCACCCATTCCTTCCCAAGGAAATCAAAATAGAAGCTCTTGCCCATATTTCCCCCTATTTTTCTGTTTTCTGACCCACCCTCATGTTTCCCTATGTGGCCCTGCATGCGCAGTGTGCACTCTCCTCTTGGGGATTGTAACTATCTTTTCAATGGCAATCATCTGATGCATTGGCCTCACCATCCCTGAATGATAATAAAACCGACATTATAAACAAAGATTCAAGCCTGGGTGCCATGGCTCACATCTGTAATCCCAGCACTTCGGAAGGCTGAGACAGGAGGATCCCTTGAACTCAGGAGTTTGAGACCAGCCTGGGCAACACAGGGAGACCCTATCGCTACAAACATTTAAAACATGGGCCAGGTGTGGCGGCACACACTTGTAGTCCCAGATACTTGGCAGGCTGAGGCAGGAGGATCACCTGAGTCTAGGAGGTAGAGGCTGTAGCAAGCTATGATAATATCACGGCACTCCAGTCTGGGTGACAGAGCAAGACTGTCTTAATAAATAAATAAATAAATAAAACAAAGATTCAGTAAATTCTGCTATATAGACAAAAAGGGGCAAGTCCATGTAAATAAAGTGTTGTCTGAGGAGTTTTAACTACTCAGTAGACATTGGAAGCCACAGAACAGTGTCAAACAGGGGCATAATATGACTAAATTTACATTTTAAAAAGATTACTCAGGCAGCAGTGTGGTTACAGAATTGCACTGAAGTAATTCTGAAGGTATGGAGACTAGTTAGGAGGTTACAGTATAAAACAGTCAGGAAGTGATAAAAATCTCAATTAAGGTAGGGGAACTGGAAATGGACAGAAAGGAATATTTGAGATGGTGAGAAGGTATCTTGAAGAACTTGATTGACTATGATGGGTTGGGGAAAGGCAAAAGTAAAGACACACTTCAAGGTTTCTGGCTTAGCTGACTGTGGCTGGTAATGAATTTATGGAGATAAGAAAAGAAGCACAGAAGCAAGTTTGCAAGGAAGGAGAATGGGATCTGCTTGCCTGTAGGATTGTTCTTGTAGAGATACTAATAGCCAGTTAGAAACATGGATCTGGTGCTCAGGAGGTGTTCTTAGACTGGAAACAAGATTTGAGAGTTACCAGCCTACTGGTGGTGGTTAAGGTCATAAAAGTGGATAGAATTACCAAAGGAAGACATGCAGAAAAATATCAAAGTTCAGGTTGAAAACAGAATTCCAAGAAACACCACAACTTAAAAGGCAGGTAGGGAAATGGTGTTTGCAAAAGAAAATGGAGGTGGTAAGATAATCTGGGGAGTCTGGCAGCAGCATCAGCAACAATGGCATAATCATCACCATCATCACAGATGGCTAATATTTCTTCAGCATTACTATGTTTCCCACATTATGCCACGTGTTTTACATGTATAGTTCATTTGCTGCACATAGTAACTGATAGTTTGGATATTTGTTCCTGCCCAAATCTCATGTTGAATTGTAATCTCCAATGCTGGAGGTGAGGTCTGGTAGGAGGTGTTTGAATCATGGGGGCAGATCCCTCATGAATGGCTTGGGCCATCCCTTTGGTGATAAATGAGCTCTCGCTCTGAGTTCAAAGGCGATCTGGTGGTTTAACAGTGTATGGCACCCCCCTCCCTGCCACCAACTCCTTTGCTTGCTCCTGCTTTTGCCATGTGACATGCCTGCTCTTGCTTTGCCTTCTGACATAACAGTAAGCTTCCTGATGCCCCCCTATAAAACCATGAGCCAATTAAATCTCTTATTTATAAATTACCCAGTCTCACGTATTTCTTTATAGCAATGTAAGAACAGCCTAACACAGTAACTCAGTGAGGTTTAAGAGATGATGACATAGGCCTACAGAAGTTAAGTAAGGCCTATAAAATTGTTCTCCTTTGCAATCTCTCTAAAGCTTGGCTTCTTAAACTGCTATAATGTGTCCAGTGAAGAATGATGAGGTTCATAACTTTGAAAAGGAGAGCTTATTTCTCATTAAGGGTTGTAGTCTGAAGGGTGGCCATTCCAACAGGCTAGGAAGCATAATCTCTGGCCAGAAGCCAGAAACAGGCAATTGGAGGGAGGGGTAAAGGGAACAGAAATTTATGCTAAGCAGTTTGGCTAAGTATAAATATTCAATGGGTTATGGGAGGAGCTATGAATATTCATGAAGGAAAGGCATGGGTATGCACAGTAGGCCAATGTGTACAAAACATGTGTCTCATTGAGAGAAGAGAAAGGAAGAAGCCGGTCGGTCAGGCAGGCAGGCAGGCAGGCAGGGTAGGTCCTCAGTTGAATCCTTTCAAACAAAAGAACAGCATGCAGGCACAGATAAGGGAACTGCACAGGGTGGCTTGCCTAAGACATGCCCAAAGCCCTACAGATAAGAAAGGCAACACAAGTGATATGCCCAGTCAGGCCTGCAATGGAAAATTCCATCCACTGACACATGTGCAGTAAGGGGAACAAAGAAATATGGAGTAACTCAAGCTAAAGCCTGCATGCACATTAGGAGGATGGGCTGGAGCTACCAGAAATTCATGCTTTATGCAAATGAGATACCCAGCCCTCAATGTTTTCTTATAAAAGTCTTTGTATTCAACTGTAAAAATGGTAACCCTCTTCCAGGCCCTCTCTCCGTGTCGGAGAGCTTTCTTCTTTTGCTTATTAAACTTTCACTCCAACCTCACTCTTTGTGTCCATGTTCCTTAATTCTCTTGGTGGTGAGACAAAGAATTCTGGGTGATACCTCACAATGACAGACTGCTACATTGTGGTGCACTGGTGAGACTACAACACCATGTTCACTCTAGGGTGAAAATTTAACATTTAAATGTATTACAATTAGGCCTTATAAATCAAAAGGTAAAGCAGAGGACATAAAAGCCCTCTGTGCTCAGTTTCTGTAGAATGGCCAGAACCACTCTGTGGTTAGTGGTCTCTAATCAGGAAGGAATGCTGGTGGGTTGCCCTGTCAAAACCACAAAAGGGAGGGCAGCAATGGTTGATATGGTTCTTATCAGCAGTGGAGTAAGTTTTTCAAAAGGGCTAGTTTCTCCTTAACCCTTAGGGAAGGCTAATGATGGTTAGCGAAGGAGTGGGTATAATGAGATGTGTCTGATCCCGCATCCCCTCATGGCTGGGAACTCGTTTATTTTTGTGTTTTGTTTCTGAGACAGGGTCTTGCTCTGTCACCCAGGCTGGAGTGCAGTGGTTTGATCAAAGCTCAGTGCAGCCTTGACCTCTTGGACTCAAGTGATCTTCCTGCCTCAGTCTCCCAAGTAGCTGGGACTACAGGTATGCACCACCATGCCTGGTTAATTTTTTATTTTTTGTAAAGACAAGATTTCACAATGTTGCCCAGTTTTGTCTTGAACTCCTGGCTTCAAGCAGTCCTCCCATCTTAGCATCCCAAAGTGCTGGGATTGCAGGAGTGAGTCACCACACCAGGCCAGGGAACTTAGTTTTTAAGGTTTCTTTGGGGTCCCCTTGTCCAAGGGGGGATCTGTTCAGTCGGTAGGGAGCTTGGGATTTTAATTTTATTTCTCAAATGCCTCAGTACTAGCTGTCTCTCCTCCTAAACTTTCACTCAATCCATACTAGATATTGTCACATAACTCTTACTTTGATCATATGACAGTGCTACTTTGTCAGTAACCTTCAATGGTTTTTCATGTTTATTAAATAACAAAATTGCCAGCCTTGGACTCATTATGATGCTAATATCTCTCTAGCTTTATTATCTACTATTATACTATATCCAGTGCTTCAAACTAAATTACTCAGCCTTGCAATCTCTATGCCTATGTGACATAATCTCTCATTTTAAAAGTACAGATTCCCATTTCAGATTATAGAAATTCTAAGTATTCCACAGGGTTCACCTTTCAGATGTCACACTCTCTCTGAAACCTTACACACTTACTCCAGAGATGTAAGCACTTTCCTTGAAAATCTTATTCACAACTTGTACCTCTCTTAAAGCATTTATCTTACTGTCAGATTTATTTTGCCATTGTCTGTAAACTTATCTTTTCTTACAACAGTTTGCAAGCAAAATCTAGTAATGCCTTGACTACCACTATATTTCAATAAATAATTACTGACTCAATTTTATTCAATTTTGAACTCTATCAAAGGTCTCAAATTTGATGTCTGTGTTCTTTGGGCAAGCTTACTATCTTTACAGATGGTGTAATTCCATTGGAAGTTTCTTTTCTTTCTTAAAGGTCATAAAACAAGGATGGCCCAACATCTCATACTGAAAACAGTTTTTCATCTCATTTTTTGATCAACTATAAGATTATTCTATAAGACCGAAGCAGGAAGCCTATAAATATATATTTACTATTGTCACACTAATAATTAGTCTAGCAAAATAGTGTGCTTATGTTATTGTTCTTTAGGATAAACTGACAATGTAATGTTGTAGTTTACTTAAAAAACAATACTATTATAACCACACTTTTAGTTTTTTCATTTACTAATTCACTACTTTCTATCATCAGAGTCAGTGTCCATTGTTTTCCCATGATCTTATGTAATTTGAGCTTTAGCACCATCATCACATATATGTATGAAAAGAATAAGGTTCCAGATCTAAAGGCAACATCTGGTGCTTCCTTTCCTCACTCTCCTAAAATCAAGACATAGGAACAAGGTTCCCCAAAACTCATTCAAGTCTTCCCATCTTGCCCATTATGTGTCAAATAGCTGTGTGGTACCCTCACAGCATGTATCCTAGGCTCTGAGAAAAGTAAGAAAAATCCATATTTATGGAATATTCTAATAAGTTTGCCCATATTAGCTGATATAATCCTCACATCAGGCTTATGCTTTTTCCGTTTTATTGGTAAAGAAACAGATTATATTTTACAGATGAAGAATCTCAGGCAGTCTGGCTCTAGAGCCCACTGCAAAGCACCACATGTCAAGTACTGGCATTCAGTATTCATTCTTCCTGCTTCTGCTCTGGCCCCACTTTGTCTATTCACCTCATGGAAGCCAGCAAAATTGTGTTAAAACATGTTAGGTTATGTTGGTCCTCTGCTCAAACTCTGCAATGGTCCCCTTCTTACTCAGAGTAAAAGCTAAAGTATTTTCAGCAGCTTTCCATGCTCTATGTGATCTTCTTTCCCATCCTGTATCTCTTCGCCCTCACCTCACACATTCACTCCACTCTGGCCACACTGGCCTCCTGACTTCTTCCAATATACTAAGCATACTCCAGCTTTGGCACTTGCTGTTCCTCCAGCCTGGATTAATAGGTGACTCTCACCTTCACCTCCTTCAAGTCTGTATCCAATGTTAACTTTTCAGTGCAGCCTTCTCTGTCCATTCTACTTAAAAACTACAAATCCCTCCCTTTTCTGGAAAACCGTATTTCCCTTCCTTGCTTTATTTTCCCCTACACACTTACCATCATACTATATATTTTACTTATTTATTCCGCTCCTGATCTGCTTCCCCCCACTAGAACGTCCTCTGTGAAGACAGATTTTATTGTTTGTTCTTTTGCTGCTGTATGTCTAGTGTATCTAGAATAGTACTTAGTATGTAGTAAGTCCCCAGAAAATACATGATGAATTAACTAATTAATTAATTCAAATATCTATATGGAAGTTGGAGCTGATGTTGAGAGACTGAAAAAGAATGGATGGCTACAAGTCTTACAAGGAGGAATACCTCAGAGGCCTGGAACACGGAGGGTAGGGAGGATTAATACTAGGACAAGGAATAAAGAGGAAGAAGCTGTCTTGGGTTAATGCTTGGTCTTCAACTCCAGGGATTCTTATTTGACCTGTGTGTGTCTTCCTTTAGGACTAGGGTTCATAATTTTGTTTTATGCAAAGACAAAGTTAAGAACCTCTTTTGGCAGCCTGATGAAGCCTATGAACCCTTCTCAAAGCAATGTTTTTAAATGCATAAAATACATAGGATTGCAGGAAATTAATTATTCTAAAATAAAATTATCAAAATATTTTATATTTTGTGATATAATATAATGTGCATATTTATCAAAATGTAGCAGCTGATTTAATAACTTGTAATTTTAAATAGTAATGACTGTAAATGATGTTTTAAGATACATAAAACTGTAATGCAATGTGAAAATGTCTGCAATTTCTGGTGGTTGCTAAGTTAACTACTATATTAACTTACATAGCTATAACAGTGATTTGTTGTTTATATTTATGAAATTCTAATATTCAGTCAGATATTAGTGAAAATAAATACATGATTATTTTTTTCTCATCCAAGTTCACAAACCCCTTGTCTTAGTCCATTTGCACTGCTATAAAGAAATAGCTCAGGATAAGTAATTTATAAAGAAAAGAGGTTTATTTGGCTCATGGTTCTGCAGGCTATACCAGAAGCATGGTACCAGCATCTGCTTCTGATGAGGGCCTCAGGCTATTTCCACTCATGGTGGAAGGTGAAGGGGAAGTGGCATGCAGAGACCACAGGGTAAGGGTGGAAGCAAGAGGAAGAAGGGAAAGATGCCAGGCTCTTTTTAACAACCAGCTCTCAAGGAAACTAACACAGTGAGAACTCACTCATTACCCTGAGCATGGCACCAAGCCATTCATGAGGGATCTGCCCCCAGGACCCAAACGCCTCCCACTAGGCCCTATCTCCAACGCTGAGAATCACATTTCAATATGAGATTTGGGGGAGTCAAGCAAACCAAACTAGAGCACCCCTGAATTCTATTCCCGAAAGCCATAGGGGTCTGTAGACATCAGGATAAGAACCTTGCTCTAAGATTAGTCTCAGAGTATACCCAAGGGGGAAGAGGATCAAAATTAACTACACCTTCACTATCACAGAAGCAGAAGGAAAAAAACAGACAGCAAAGAAAAACAAAACAAAATGATTTTTTCCAAATTCCTTTAACTAAAGACAAAGACAATCTTTTTCACCTTATAACTAGAAAATAATCTGAAAAATGCAAGTATTTATGAGTTTTGGTGTATCAGGATGAATAAGTTTTAATAACAGGACAATGTTACTTTCTAACATTGATGAGAAATTCAAAAGCAGGAAAGCATAGAAGCCTCCAAATCAGTGCAAAGATCTGATGCGGTGGGGAAGGCAGGGTGGTGGAGTGAATAGGCTGGAAATAAAGAAAACAAAATAATGAAGGCTAGATTTATGTAGTCCTGTTTATCTTTTTCTCTTCCCTAAAAAGTAAAAGCTATGTTTCAAAGTTCTTTATGTTCTCTTCAAGGTCCCTGAAAGCAGCTTAGCAAGAATTATGGTCAGGAATTTCTCCTTATCCTGGTTGTCATCTGTAACTTTTGGCAACAAAATTGGAAAATACTTCATACCAGATGCCCTCTTTTGGAGATTCACAATGCATGTCAGCATTTGAAATGTTCTAGAGTCCTTTAGTACACAAATCTGCTTAACTTCATTTAAACCAGTATTTCTCAATCTTTTTTGATCATAAATTTTTTTCCATTTAATATATGTCTATTATTGCAATTATAAGACTTTATTGCAATTATTGACAATACAATTCTTTTCTTCAACTAGGACATAAATTCCTCTGGCTCAGCAAAGGTGTCTTGTTCATGTTTTCATTGCTAGTACTAAGAAGTATTAATACTTCATATGCACTTTGAAAGTTTGTAAATGTTTAGTTGGTTAATGGTTGGTGGGTTGGCTGACTGAATAAATGAATAAATCAGAGACAAAAATACTTCAGGCCAACTTTACTGTGTATATTATCTCTGTAACATGTCAGGAACCTTTAGAAGCCTTTTGAAGTAAGTTTAACAGTGAAAAGGATAACAAAGAAAAAATGGCTGTTATCAGTTAACTCCCCAGTGGAAATCTACATACATACTTATATTTAAACCAAAATAACAGTAAAACTTTACTGAAGAAAAGAAAGGTATATTTCTATTCTAATCATTTCTGTAGCTCTGAAAGTAGAGATTATGGTGTTAATAATTCAAAGAGCCATTTCATTTGCATTCTGGGTAGTAGTAAGTGCAACATCTCAGCAAGTGTCACAATTCCTAGCAGTAAATTATATTAATTAGTAGGAAGGCTTAAAGGCCAAAACTGGAAATAATCCCAAACAGTCTCTAAATGTTACCTTTAATTGCTTAGATCAAGTTTATGGGTGATAATAAAGTAATACAAAGATCCATAGATTTACAGGTTTGGAAAAATACATATATATTGGTTGGATCTCGATCCTGTAAGGTTATAAAGAATGTGTTTCCATAGTCCACCTGTTTTTAGATTTCAGTAAATTAATTCCACCCACACATGAATCTCCACAGCAGAACTAATAAGAAAGCAACATCTGCTGGTTATAGCAGGGTGAAATATAGCATTTTTTATTTTTAAAAAACTTGAGTTTCTAAAAAATCTACAAAATTAAAATTAACACTGAAGGAGCAGCATAAGACCTCATTAGTGCCACATCACTACTTTAAGAACAAAACCAGGCATACTCAAGACCTTTTTCATCAAAGACTAGGGGGTTGCAAATTTACTAAAATCTAATAGATGCCAAAGTTAAAATAGTTTAAATTCAAGATTGCAGGCATTTTTGCTATTTCTACCTCCTGCTTTTGAGAGTAAAAGCTATTTATATGTACGTAATATTTAAATCTCTGGAAAAGCTCCAGAGAAACATTGAAACAATGATTAAAGGCTTTGGTGTTTTAATTACTGTTTCTATATATATTCCAAAATAAAACAGACATTTCTATCAAGAATTTCTTCATCTATAGTAAATGAAGTATCTACTTGCTCGTGCCCATGTCCAAATTACCAAGTTCTTCCAGTTCGCCTTCCAAAATATATTTCATATCTTCCACTGTTACCATCCAACCCCAAGGTCCCATTATTTCTAGTCCGATTTCCTTTATTTTCCTCCAACAAATTTTCCACATCATAGCCACAGAGCTTTTTAAAAATACAAATTAGATGTCATTAATTCTTTATTTAAATTTTCCATGGAGCTTCCTGTTGCACTTAGAGTAAATATAAACTAGTTAATGTGGCCTTCATACTCTGGCCTAAACGATCTCTTTAGTTACCTTGTAGGCTACTTTCCTCTTTGCATTGTAGGCTAGAGCCAAACTAGACTTCCTTGAATTCCTAGAATATGCTAGGTTCTCCCCAGATTTAGGGCCTCTACAGGTTTCAGAATAAATGAAAACCTTTCAGGAATTCCTCTACTTCAACTAAGCTAGAGCCTCCTGCTATTAATATAATTTCTTGCACAATTATCAGATTCTTCTAAAAGACTTAGCATAGTTGTAATATATACAACTATGTAATCATTTGTTTAATAACAATATTCCTCATTAGACTATAAATTCCATGTGGACAGAGCCAATGTCTATCATGCTCAGTCCTGAATATCCAACACCCACAGTGTATTTAATAATTTTAGTCAAATAAAACAGAGTAAATCCCAATCTAACAAAAATGGAGGTAAAAGGGCAAAAATCCCTTAAAGTGAAATTTATTTCTAGTTTACCCAAGTCTGTATACCATAGGGAATCTCTGAGAGTTTTATTCCTAAGACTTTTCTATATTCTCCACTACACTAGAAGATATGCCTGAATATATGAACGTATTGTTGATATTATTCTAATTATTGCTTGAGACTGAAGCCTCCATTCCAGAAATGTTATGTGTCAACCTAGAACCTAGAGAGTATCCCAATGCTTGGTTCCTAAGTGAGGTAATAGTAAACATTATTGTGACAAAATAATTCTGTATCACATGTGTTGGTGCCCCGTGGGGGTTGGAACATTGGTATTCATCTAGAAACTATGTTCTAAGTTTGTTGTTTAGATAGTCTTCCTGTGGTAGTTTCAGATGCTCTAGAACAAATCATTCTAATATTTAAATACACATGCACACACACACACACACACACACGCACACACAGACACACACACTCTATCAGAATAAAGGAGTACACTGTAAATGCAATGTACCAAAACAAGGACAATATGTTACTACAAAATGACAGTTACTACAAATTTGCCAGTTACGTCATAATCACAAATGAAATGGGGAGAAAAGAAAGCAGGAGATGGGGAGGAGGTTGTATAATCAGGGGCAATATAATACCTCTAGAGAATCACACACTGAACAATTATCAGCTACGCTGCCCCAAACATTCTCTCCTGTTTCTGCTTCATTCCCCTGGCCTCGTCGGGGCTTCCCTCCCCTTTGCTTGCAGGCCACATTAAGTAAGACTTTTAGGTATATTCCAGGTCACGGGACTGTCATATTCCTACCCTAGTCTACTGAATCCCTCATATAGATCATAAGTTCTTTTTTTTTTTTAATTTTTCTTTTGCAAGCTCCAGTTCAGCTCCAGATCATTAGTTCTTTCAAATCAAAGAACATATCTCATGTTTTCCCTTTCTTTTTTAAATTCCAGTTTATCAAAGCATAATGTTTTGCTTGGAAGACTGCATGAGAGGATACAATTACCATATTTGGTGAACTATATGATGGAGTAATGTTTAAAATAAATCTGGAAACATAATAAACATTTTTGTAAAATAATTTACCACAGCACTATTTATCATGTGTCTGTTAAAAATGCTGTTTAAATGGTTTTATAGGGGAAAACATTATTTTGTTCCTATATATACAGTATGTCATACCTAGGAGGCTGAGATAGTATAAAGTTCTTTTTGCCTTTAATCCAATCAGTTAATGTTTCCCTGGGTTTTGACTTTCTATCCATAATACAAGTAATCATGATATAGGTAATATAAGGTAAAAACTGTCATCTATCTTGTTGCTTTTGGATCAGCTTACAGCTAAATCACCTGGAAAAAATACTATGCAATCTCTACTTTTAAAACTTAACAGAGAATACTTTTCTATTTAATTTTCAAAAGTTATTAGATTTGTACATGTTTTATGCCCTGGTAATATTGTGATAGGGTCATGAACATGTAATAAAACAATATGATGTAATGGTTAAAGGCATGAAGTTGAGAGCAACAATGTGAAGATTTGAATCCCAGTTATGATACTTAATGGCAGGAACAACCAGAAAAGAGAAAAATCTTCATTTAAAAAATTTAGTTAAAAAATCCACACATTACAAGAAAAGGATATATAAAATTCCAAACCTCTGACTTGTAAATTTGAATTACATCTTCTGCTTTTTCAGGAAAAGATTGCTGTTGATTCAATACTATTATATTTGAATAAAATTTTAATTTTCATAGAAAAATATGACACAATATTGTTTTATTCAGTAGTTTAATGTCAACTGCTGTTTGTTACTCTCTTATTAGGTTGCAATGTTTCTTCTTTTTATATTCAAAAGAGAGTAATTATTTTCAACAAATTTGGGGATTGAGCATTATTTAACACCAAAGCAAAATAAATCCAAGACACACAGTTATTCTGAAATCTAAGTATTTTCCAGTATGTAATTTTTACTAATTGTATTAAACCCCTTTCAGCCATCTCCTCTTCAAGAGAAATTCTTTTCTTTAGCCAGAATATTTTATTAAATGAAAATATTTATTTTAAAACTTAATTGCTATTTACTTTGCTATTTACTTAATAAATTTGTTTTACTTAATAACTTTACTTAATAAATTATTTAATAAATCACTATTAAATACTTTTTTAAAAGTCATTTAAATTCATTGTTAAAAAACATAGAAAATATAGTCAATCCCCACTGTTCGTAGATTCCATGTTTGTGAATTTACCTAGTCACTGAAATTTATTTGTAACCCCAAAATCAATATTAATAGCACATGTATGGCCGTTGGTAGACATGTGCAGAGCAGCAAAAATTTGAGTCACTCAAATGAGTACAAGTTCCCAAATGAGGGTGAACAAGGTGACACTCTCTGCCTTCTTATTTTAACTCTCACACTTCACACTTTAAATGTCTTTTTTTTTTTTTTTTTAAAGTCAAGGTCTTGTTCTGTTGCCCTAACTGGAGTGTAGTGGTACCATTATGGCTCACTGCAGCCTTTAAGTCCTGGGCTCAAGCAATTCTTCCATCTTAGCCTCTTGAGTACTGAGTAGCTAGGACTACAGGCACAGGCCATCATGCTCAGCTAAGGTTTTTTTGTTTTTGTTTTCCTTTTAAATATTTTTAGAGACAGGGTCTCACTATGTTACACAAGTTGGTCTCAAACTCCTGGCCTCAAGTGATCCTCCCGCCTCATCCTCCCAAGTTGCTGGGATTATAGGTGTGAGCCACTATACCTGGCTACAGGTGTCCTTTTTGCAGTGTACTTGGTGTTATATTTTTTGCATTTTTGTATTTACTGTTGGTGACTTTACTATTTAAAACAGTCCCCGAGCATAGTGCCAAAGAGCTGTCAAGAGTCCTAAGTATAACAATGCTGTGATGTGCCTTATAAAGAAAATATATATGTAATGTAGGCATCATTCAGGCATGAGTTACAGTGATGCTGGCCATGAGTTCAATGTTACTAGATCAACAATATTTAGTAAGTATAGTGTCTTTAAACAGAAATACACACAAAACAAGGTTATATATTGATCATTAATACATATGTTGTAACCACAGTCTCACAGGACCCTAACCTTGTATTTCTCCTAGGAACAATAGTTCAGTATTCACCAAGTCAGTGTTCATGGTAACTTTACAGAACATAACTACTGTAAATAATGAGAATGAACTGCATAGGAATAAAAAAAAAATTTCACCCATAGTACTACAACCTAGAGTACCTCTTCCACCACATGGTTGCCAATGCTGGATTTTATCTATTTTTTAAAATTTTGCCAACCTCACTGGTTTAAAAAGTTGTATTATTCTCCTTTAATATGCATTTCCCTGATCAATAAGGCTGAACATATATGAAATAGGCATCTTTCCTGTGTATCACTCCCCATTAACTTTTTCTCTTTTTTGTCTTTCTCAAGTACAGAATTATAACCAACTCATCTTTAAACATGGCAAATGCTGAAGGAAGAGAACAAGAACTGAAAAATTTTCCTGGTCTTTAGCTGGTTGATTGTCCAAAGAGATTTGGGTCAGTGTTTAGCTCTGGCCAAAAGAGACCCATCCTGGTCAGACAGCATTTGAGCTGTCTCATAAAAACAATAATCTTGGGAAAAAAATAAAAATAAAATAAATAAATATATATATTATTTTATTTTTATTTTTGTATATATATATATATATACACATACACATACACACACATACAGGGTGTAAGCTTGTTGAGCTAATTTCCAGTTAATAGATGCTCCAGATTACCCAGTGCTATACATTCATTCTCTTTGTAATACATATTGATTGGTGGTAATGAGCCCACAGATGTCCACAGCAGTAAGCTTTCTAGTATGTACAAGCATATCTTTTGAAGATCTATACAGTTAATTATACTGATCTCGGAATTTCAAAAGTGAATTATGAGAAAGGAAAACCTTAGTCCTCTTCAGGCTTTGTAGTTTAGGGGACAAACCAAGTATAAAGAATGAGAAAGCGCTTTTCAAGGTAAAACGTAGGAAGACATGTTAGAAGCAAGTGGTTTGAAAAGGGAGCTTATATCATGGATTAAAATTACATGAGTAGACATCCTAGAAAAAAGTCTCAATATTGATCTCCATTGTTAGCCCCTTTGAAAAGACTGGTCTTTCCTTTCCTAACCTGCTCTCTGAGCCTGCTGAAGAAAAGAAGGGAACAGCCTACAGAACCTGTGTGGCTCTTCTGAGTCCCCTGGGTTCCTTTATTGATTTCAAAACCATGAAGGCTTTTGTTTGAATTTTTGCCATTTCAAAAAATGATAATAGGTCCAAGTTAAATTCTCATAAGAACATCAAAGATTTTCTAACTAGAAGACACTAAACATCTGGTATAATTTGCTCCTTAGGATAACTTTATTTAAAAAGAGAGGAAAGAGAAAAGAAAAAGGCTTTGTAACTTTCTCCAGGACCATGTCAAGAAACAAAGGTATTGATAATGCAGGATATTTTCTTGGTCCCTTCATGAGACTCATGACAGGGGTGCCCCATTTACTCAGCCTGCCATGCTCAATGCCTTGTGGGAGTGGATGCGTAGGTGAGCAAATGCAGGAACCAGCTGGCCACTTTGGCACCAGCAGAAGCAAACTCCATGCAGGCCCTGTGGCAGCATCCAAGTGGGGGTGCCTGCAATGCCAAGACCCCAGAGGGCATGTTACAATGCTCTCTTAGCTCCACCACCTGTGGACAGCAGTGTGTTACCAGCTCAGTGGGTGCTTTGCCTTGTGTGGGGCAGCTGCCCTCTGCCAGTGAGGGCAAAGGGCCAGTGTGACAGCCTTTTTGGGTATTCACACTTGGTGGGCCCCGAATTCTTGTCTGGTGCCCAAGAAGAATGAGGTCACACAAATGAATTGAAGGATGGTGAATGCAGATAATTTCACTGAGCAATGAAAGTGGCTCTCAGTGGGGAGGGGAACTGGAGGGGAAGGGAAGGGCAGATCTCTCCCCTGAAGTCAGGCTGCCTCTCTCCCTCTCTCCTTGAAGTCAAGTTGCCTCTTTCTGACATCCAGCCATCATCTCTGAAGTCAACTCACCTCTTCTAGGCATCCAGCTGCTTCTCCCCTCTACTGGCTGAGTCTGGGGTCTTTATAGGCACAGGATGGGGGGCACGGTAAGCCATAGGTAGTTTTGAAAAAGGCAACATTCAATTTGTAAAAAGACATTATTCAGAAAGAACAAATCAGGAAAGACCAAGCAAACAGGGATAGACGTTCTCACTTTGGGCCACGGGTTTCAGGTTTTTTGGCTTGAAGGTGAGGCTTCACCAAGGACTCACCCCTGTCTGCCTAGAGTTTCTCTGCCTCCTACCTCTATTATTATTTATTTTGTTGTAAAGAGAAGTGACAGGTACTAATGTCAAAATGAAACAAACAAAAAAAAAGAGAGGTGACTTATTTTTTCAAGGTTGCTAAATACTAGCTTAGCATCTTATTTGAGCTTTAGAAAGCAAGGCCCACCTGGGAAGCAAGAAAACAGTTAGTTTTAAAGGTAGGCTAAGGCAGATGAATGGATAAGTGATGAATGCTTAAAGAAAATGTGGTATACATATACAAGAGAATATTATTAAATCATAAAAAGAAGGCAATTCTGCCATTTGTGACAATATGAACATGGAGGGCATTATGCTAAGTGAAATAAGTCAGAGAAAGACAAGTACTAAATGATCTCACCTAGTGTGCAATCTAACCAAGTCAAATTCATAGAAATTGAGAGTCGAATAGTAGTTGCCAGGGCTTGGCAGATGGAGGAAATGGAGAGATGATGGTCAAGGGTATAAACTTTCAGGTATAAGATAAAAAAGTTCTAAGTTCTGGGAATCTAAAGTAGAGCATACATACTGTACCTGAAATTTGCTAAAAGAGTTGTGATATTGTGAAATATACATTTGATCTTTGTCCAAACACATTTGGTCTTAGTCCTGGGATACAACTCCTAGAATCTTTGGAATCTTCAAAGTGATAAGTACCTTTTTGTATGCTAATGAGTTGACTGATGGCTGACACCACCCAGGTAGCTTCAGAATGAGAGCTGTTCACCAGAAAGATCAATGTATGCTCAGAAGGGACTTTCAGCTCTACTTCCTAACTTTTGGGGAGGGAAGATAAGCTGAAGGTTAAAGTCAATCATCAGTGGCCAATAATTTAACCAACCATGACTATGTAATGAGACCTTCATAAAAATACAAAAGGACAGGGTTCAGAGAGTTTCCAGATAGCTGAGCACATGAAAGTCCCTAAAGGGTGGTGCACCCAGAGACAGCATGGAAGCTCCACACCTCTTCTTATACATTTCCTTTGCATCTTTCCATCTATATCCTTTGTAATATCCTTTATAATAAAGCAGTAAATGTTAAGTGTTTCCCTCAGTTCTGTGAGTTGCTCTAGCAAATTAATCAAACTCAAAGTGGGGGTTGTGGAAACTCCAATTTATTTATAGCAAGTCAGTAGAAGCACAAGCAAAATAATCTGGGAATTGCAATTAGCACACGAAGTGGGGGCAGTCTTGTGGGATTGAACCCTCAACCTATGGGATCTGACATTATCTCCAGGTAGATAACGTAAGAATTGAATTGAATTGAATTAGAGGGCACCTAGCTAGTGTCTGTTGAAGAGTCCGCTACAGAATTGATTGGTTGTTGGTAGGGAAAAATCCCCACACACTTCTTGGTGACCAAAAGTCACAGAAGTCTTTTCTGTTGATTGTTGTGGTATAAAAGCAGAAGAATAACAGGTTTTTTTTGTTTTTGTTTTTGTAGAGAGTAGCTCTTCAATGTCCTCACCACATACACAAAAGTTGTAACTATGTGAGGTGATGGATGTACTAAATAACTTGACTGTGATAATCCTTTCACAATATTTATGTATATCAAATCATTTGTACACCTTAAATTTTTATAGTTATATTTGTCAATTTTGTCAATAAAGTTGAAAATAATAATAAACCAGAGAGAAATATATGCAAAGAAATCAAAACTAAGCAATATTATACTTTATTGTTTATTCTGACAACAAACCCAAGTATAGCACTCCAATAATAACAAACAATGGAGAAGACTTCTATATTCCTAAGCAATGTCTCTTGAAATGGTCTTGACTTTCACTGTCCAATATGGTAGCCACATGTGGCTATTAAGCATTTGATATTTGGCTAGTTAAAATTGGGATGCACTCCAAGTGTAAAATGCATGACAGATTTAAAAGATTTAGTGCAAAAAAGGAAAAAGATTATAAAACATTCCATTAATGATTTTTGTATTGATTATATCCTTAAAATATTTTGGATATATTAAATTAACTATATTGTTAAAATTAATGCCATCTGTTTCTCTTTGATGTGGCTACTAGAAAATTTCAAATGTATTACATTATATGTAGCTTGTATTACATTCGTATTGGACAGTGCTGACTGAAAACTATCCAAATTGTAAAATCTGTTCTACTTGCAGCCCCCCTTCCATTGTATTCCTTTAGTCTCAGAACTAAACAGTAGGATAGAAAGTCGCATAAGAAAAAAGTCAAAGAAAGGAAAAGTATTTACCCCATTGCCTTCTCCCCTTTGATATATTTAGGAAAACAAGACTGTTAGGTACATTTGAATCAATTGAATGGTGTAGCCTTTCTGTGCTGGTTGCGGCTTCACTGTTTACTTCCTTACCTGCCACAGCTTAAAGCAGCCCTATAAGCTGCACTATGTTTTTCAATACGATGCCATTCCTTCCTCTAGGCACCAGCAGTAGTGGTATATATGTTACAGGTTTATACTTTCCTTTTCTACCCACACCGCCACCACCCAAAGCTTTAATATGTACTAAATTTCCTAAAGTTTTGGGATATAGAGGATTTATGCCCCAGAAACAGAAATATATCAGACTTAAATTTTAGAAATTATGTTCTGAAAATCCCTTCACCCACCCAGCTGCTAAATTCTCTTTCCCCAGGCTCCAGCCTCTGCTGGTGGCTTAACTGCTCTTTTCCCTTTTATTTCTTAGGTAGAACAGTTTAGCTACACTTTTAGTTTCTTATCTTAGTACAACTTATTCCCCTAGAGACTCACCTACTTCCCTCTGTACTCTAAATGACTTTGTCTACATTTCTCTACACAAAACTTTTCCTGCTTGAAAAGAACTACTAGACCAGGTGCAGTGACTCATGCTTGTAATCCCAGCACTCCGGATACTGAGGCAGGAAGATCACTTGAACTCAGGAGTTTGAGACCAGCCTGGGCAACATGGTGGTACCTCCTCTCTACAAAATATTTAAAAAATTAGCCAGGCATGTAGCACATGCCTATAGTCCCAGCTACTCGGGATGCTGAGGTGGGAGGATTGCTTGAGATGGGGAGATTCAGGCTGCCACTGCACTCCAGCCTGGGTGATAGAGCAAAACCCTGTCTCAAAAAAACAGAAAAACAAACAAACAAACAAAGCAAAGCAAACAAAAAATAATAGTATTTCCTGTTAAGGCATTTTAAAATTTTTTCCAATTTTGAATTTTTTTTTTTTTTTTTTTAAGTAATATACCCCAATGCCAATCAATGCAGCCTGCCAAAAGTCTTTATATACAGTAGCCCTGGGAAAGAGGAAAAATCTTTTGCAGAGAATACCCGTTCCCATTAGAAGTAATCTCAGCGTTTATCATTAATTCCACTGGAAGTAGGAAAAAACAATAAAAATAAGAGACTAAGATTTCAGATGACGTGAGATACCACTTTTGAATGCAACTCCATCCTTAAGATAAATGCCCTGGATCTTAAATACAACTTTTTCTCCTATAAGGGTGAAACTTCTTGCCAAAGATCCAGACTTCCCTTAGGGAAACTTGAAGGCACATGGGAGGAGCTTTAATTTCCCATAAGTAGGAGCTCTTCATTTCTCTGGAACTTTCCTTCTTTGCCAAGCCAAATTTAACTCCTTCTTTAAATTATAGCTCCAGGCATCATTTCCTCAGGGTAGCCTTTTCTGAATAGCCTATTCCCTAGGCCTCAGTCCCACCCCACTCAACACGGACTGGGTTGGGTTCTTTCGGAGTAAAGTCAGTCCTCCATATCCATGAGTTCTGCATCTGCAAAGTCAACCAACTATGGATCAAAAATATTTGGAAAAATAAAAGTTGCAAAAAGCAAAACTTGAATTTGCCATGTGCTAAGTACTACATTGAATCCACACAAATTAAGTGATGTGTAGGCATTGTATTAGGTAGTAATAGTAATCTGGATGTGAATAGGTTACATGCAAATACTATACCATTTTATATAAGTGACTTAACTATGCTCAGATTTTGGTGTCTGAGGGGGTACTGGAACCAAGCCCCCAAGATACCAGATGATGGCTGTATTTCCTTAGCATTCTGTACTTCTCACTAGGATAGCCTTCATCATATCTTATTATAATTATTATGACTTGAGATAGGATCTCACTGTGTTGCCCAGGCTAGTCTCGAGCTCCTGAGCTCAAGTGATCCTTACACCTCAGCATCTGAAGTAGCTGGGACTATAGGTATGTGTCACTGTACCCAGCCTACAATACATTATTGCAATTTATTTGTCTGATTCTCCCAGTATACTGAGAGCTTCTTAAGGGTCTCAACTCATCTTTGAATCCCCAATAAATAAACATGATATCAGGTTCACAGCAAGTCTTTAATAAATGCCTGAATTTATGAATAGATAATGACAGTTGAAATAAATAAATATTTACTCTAAATCTCCTATTCTGAAATGCATTCCGATATACCTTACATGATGAAGAAGCTACAGAAACTTGATGGAAGGAAGGCTAAAGAGAACTTCCAGGACAGCTTTTCCTCATTTTTTTTTATCATTTTGGTTTGCCTCCTTCATGAAAGATTTTCACAAATCATGAGTTTGAATATGGACTTACATTTCAGTTACGCATGTTTTCCCCAACCTCTATACTTTAGCTTTCAACCACATATGTTGTTTTGAGAAATGGGCCTGTACTTAATACCCCTACCTGTAAATAATTCCAATGAAAGGATAACTTAAACTTAATACAACATCTATTTAAAAATTCTAAGTGAATATAAATAAACTTTATTACAGTTCAATTTTAAGAGGTATACAATTAAAAGGTAAATTATTTAGAGTGATTAACCATCCCACTTTTCCTGGGATTGGGAGATTTCTCAGGATGCTGGTCTTTCAGTGTGAAACCTGTGACAGTCCTGGCCAAATTGGGAACGGTGTTGGTCACTCCAACTAACATATGACATTGAGATGAGGGTTTTCTTTCTTCTTCTCGGTTAGACAAATGTTTCTTCATTAAACACATGATCATTTTCTCCAGGATTATTTGGTAATCACTGAATCACTTAATAGGTATTACAAGTTATTGCATGCAAATCACTTCAAAGAAAATAAATTACTAACACATAATATTTTTATATATACTCACTGTACTTGGATTACTTTCAATTTTCTTATGTTAAAATGCATTTAAACCACTTAATACTTTCCTGAAAATATATTTTAAAATTATTTTTACATTTGCTAAAGTTAACAAAATGCTTATAAAATAAATTCAGTTGATTACCTAAGAAAAATGTTTCTTTTACTATAAACTAATAATAGAAATGCTTGGCACATGTTAATCTGTGGATATGCCTTTTATCTCTGGTTAGGTATAAATGCCTTCTCTAAGTGTTGTTATGTACTAAATTGACAGGCAGGAATATGAATTCACCTTCCATTTTCTCATCAATAGAGTGAGATAAAATCATAACAGAGTAGAGAGAATTCTGTTTTATTCCATTTCTAACCCGCAGAACTAAGGATTCTTCCATTTTTCTTTTTCTATTTCATCAATTTAACCTTCATCTACTCATCCACTTGAGATAAAGAGAAAAAAAGGTAAACACATGGTAAATAACACCCGACTATTTCTCACCATGTCTAGTACCACCATCCTGGTCCAACTCACCATCATCTTGTACCTGGATTATAACTTCCACTCTTGTCTTTATTCTCAATACACTAGTAACAATGATTCTTTTAAAGTCAAATTATGTCACTCTTCTCTCCAAACTCTTCAATAACTTATGGTCCCAGTTAGAGTAAAAGCTAAAGTCATTATGAGGGCCTATGAGATCTGCCCTGTCCCTCATCTCTCTGACCTTATCTTCTACCTTGCTCATTACATGGTGTTCCCAGATTACCTCAAGCAAGCTCCTCTCCCAAGGCCTTTGCACTGGCTGTTCCTTCTGCCTAGGATGCTCTTCACTGAGAAACCGGCATGGCAGACTTTTTCAAGAGCTTTATATGTATATAAATATATGTATATATGTTTACATATATTTATATGTATTCAAGTCTTTATATGTATACAAATATATGGAAATATATTTGTATACATATATACTGTGTGCCAGGTAGTATATGTGCCAATAGAATATATAAATATATTTACATATATTTATATACACATAAACTTGAACACACATGCGCATACACCCAAATTTTTTTGAGGCAGGGTCTCACTCTGTCGGTCAGGCTGGAGTGCAGTGGTGCGATCATGGCTCACTGCAGCCTTAACCTATTACAGGCATGTGCCACCATGCCTGGCAACACTCTGTATTTTTTGTAGAGATGAGGTTTTACCTTGTTGCCCAGTCTGGTTTGTTGTTGTTGTTGTTGTTTGTTTGTTTTATTTTCTATTTTTTATTTTTTTAAATTGAGATAGGGTCTTGAATATTGACCAGGCTAGTCTTGAACTCCTGGCCTCAAACAATCCTCCCACCTCAACCTTCCAAAGTGCTGGGATTACAAGCATGAGCCACTGTCCCTAGCTAAATCTTTTATTAAATATCACTTTCTTAGTGAGCCCTTCTCTGATGACTCCAACTTATAATCAAATCCTATCTACACTTCCTTAACTCAGGTCGCTTCCTTTCTTCATTTTCCATCATATGAAATACTATGTATTCTATTTTTTATTTGTTTATTATCTGTCTCCAACTAGAATGTAAGCTTGGTGCCCTGTGAGGAGATTTTATCTCTCTGTCTCTCTCACTTTCTCATTTGTTTTGTTCACTGGTGCATCCTTGGTGCCTAGAATACTGCCTGGCACACAGTAGGCACTCAAACATTTATGAATGCATGAATGATTGAAGGGCAACTATGAAGTCCTGTAAGTCAGCTTTTCTTAGCTTCCTGGAAACTAAAATTCCAAAATTGAAATTTTCTTTTAAAAATAATGAAATCTGTTTAAAAAGTAAAGGAAAAGGAAAAAACCCCAAGGGAATGGTAATATATTGATTCTGAATAGTAATTTGTGTCTCAGTGTGACCAAATTGACCAGACCTGCTTAGAGACTTTGTTCTGTTAAGACAGTAGAGGAACCCAGGGCTGAGATCTCAGGACTACGGCAAGGAGAGGAAGGAGCTAAACAATATAATCTATTTCTTTCACATTTTCAGTGGAGCTGGCCTTGACTTCACAGACAATGACATTTTATTTGTTTACTTATTTTTGAGTTGTAAAAACTTGACATTTTAAGTTTTATTTTGAAAGAATTGTAAATTTATAGAAAAGTTACTAATAGACTACATATAATTTGTTTTTGCTATGAATCGTTCAAAAATAAGTTGCTAACCTGATGCTCCATTACCTCCAAATATTTTAGTTTATATTTCTTACCAACAACTACAGCCTCCTATACAACCACAATACAGTCTTCATACTTAGACCCTGGTGAAGTTTCACTAATTATCTCAATAATGTCACTTATGGCCAAAGTATTCTGACTTGGAATCACATGCTGCATTTAGATATCATGTCTCTTCAGTGTTTTTCAGTCCCGAACAGTTCCTCAATCTTTATTCAACTTTGTGACCTTTATATTTCTAAAGATTAGAGGCCATGGGCATGTCATATTTCTGTATAATTGAATTCAGTTATAAATATTTGGCAGGAATATCACAGAAATAATGTTATATTCTTTTTATTTCATCCTATCTTGTGGTGTATGATTTGATTTTCCTCCAATCTATGATATTCACTTTGATCACTATTTTTTTTAATATTTCTTACTGTCTGCCAGCCTATGTTAACATTATTAACTACAATGTTAAGGGTTTTTTTGTAATTAATAAATATTTTGTGGGAAGGGATTTTGAAACTATGTATATCCCATTTTAAACAAAATTTTGATTAATTAATTACTATTTGTCTAAAGTCTTGGTTTCCTATTTTAGTAACAGTGAATAGATTCTAACGTGTTGCTATCATTATTTACTTTGATGCTCAAATTGGTTTCAATTCAACTAGTGGAACCCCTTCAAGCTGGCTTCTGTGTCCTATTGACATGTCACCATTACTCTGGCATAATAAGATTTTCCAAGATCATATTGTATTTTCCTTCCCCCAGTTCTGGAATTTGCCATTTCACTTCTCTGAGGATCTTCATTTCCTAGAGTGAAGAATGGTATTTAGAAGTCAAGATCTGGAAACTAGGTATGTTCTTTGCTATGGAATATGTGTACGGGAATACATGCATATATATATATAGAGAGAGAGAGATGTATTTTTCTGAGTGTGTACACATACACACATTTATATCTTTTATTTCTACATTTAATCTGTGTATATTGAAAGCCATGCCTTCATATCATATCTCCAATTCCAATTTGAACACAAAGTTCATTGCAGTTTTCTCATTTTCTGTATTTGTATATCTCTCCTCTGAGAGAAATCTGGCTCCTATTGTCTTTAATTTATCTAGTTATTTGATGAATTCTACCACATATAACCAACCTCCCATATCTGTCATCACCTATTCCCCATGAAGATGTTCTTCTCATCTCACACAGCCTTCAATATCCTGACCCAGGCGATGCCTCTCACCTGGATGCCTTGGTCATGCCAATCAGGCTCTGACACACCAGGCCAGATCTCCCTTCTGTATCAATGCCCATCTGGCACTGGGCTGCCTCCAAGTGTGAATGCTCTCTTCACCTCACTCAGGTTCTGACTCCCCATGCCAGGCTGCTCCCCAGGATCACAGGCCTTCCTCTCTGTGCATAAGATCGGGCACCCTATGCCAGGCCATTCCTTCTACAGGGAAATCATGCTTACCCCACCTGGGCTCTAAAACCCCATACTAGGTTGTCTTTCCAAGTCTGAACCTTCCTCATCTTATGCTAAGCTGTCTTCAGGTGTGGATGCTCTCTTCTTCTGAGATTTCCTGTTTAACAGATTTTGGATATTCATATATGTGTATATGTGTATATATGAATATATACACATATACACACATTTATACATATATATTTAACAGATCTGTAATATTTTACATATCATGTCATACTACAATATGAGTGGTGAAAATAAAGCAAATTCAAAAGTCTGGAGGAAATCCTGGACTTTTTTTTTTTTTAATAGGACCATATTCTATTTTGAAAAATCTATTCATTTGTCCAGTATATGACTCTAGACGTATTCTTCCATTCATTTGTTCCACCATCAACTATTTGTCAAGTGCTTTCCACATTCTAGGTACTCTGCTACATGCTAGAAATACTAAGATGAATAAAACATGATCTTAGGGAACAATTTCAGGAAGTAGACACACAGTAAATAAGTAAGTACAGTAAAATTTAACAGGTGATATAAACATAGTATATATAGGGTAAAATGAGGCCACAAAAGAGGAAGTAGCCATTCTGTCTGAGGGTGGTGGGACCAATATTTAATTCTCAGGTGCTTGGGCAAAGTTTCAATAGCTGAGGAAGTTTCTCTGTCAATAAGACAATAAGAGAAGGATATAGAAACAGAAGAAAGAATGAAGAAAGACATTGGTTTATTAAGGAAGAATAAACAGTTTGATATACATATATAATTTTTTTTTCTTTAGACAGAGTATCACTTTGTTGCCCAAGCTGGAGTGCAGTGGTGCAATCTCAGCTCACTGCAACCTCCACCTCTCGGGTTCAAGCAATTCTCCTGCCTCTGCCTCCTGAGTAGCTAGGATTACAGGCGCCCGCCACCACGCCCAGCTAATTTTTATACTTTTAGCAGAGATGGGGTTTCGCCGCATTGGCCAGGCTGATCTTGAACTCCTGACCTCAAGTGATCTGCCTACCTCAGCCTTCCAAAGTGCTGGGATTACAGGTGGAACCACCCTGCCCGGCCCAGTTTGACATTAGTGGAGGGTAAAGTGCAAATGCAGAGGACAGAGGAAAGGCACAAAATGCGGCAAGAAATGAGGCTAGAAGTAGGAATGGCTGTTTCAAGGATGACTTTGAAAGCCTTCCTATGGAAGGTAATAGGGAGCCACTGCAGGGCTTTAAGCAGATATTTTAAATAAATTATAGAAATGCAGTCTTATCAGTCCACACATTATATTTTATTAAAACTTAATCTCATTATTACTTTGTAGATAGTAAATAGAAATTGCAAGTCTAATATTTCCCCCCTCCCTAATGAATTGTCTTGTGCACCCTCTCCTCTTTGGACACCACTTCTAGAGAGACTGAAAGAAATTTTGTTAATACATAATGAGTATTCCTTCCAGCTATAAGAACTGGAAGGGGAAGAATATGCCAAAAGCACAGACATCAATGATGAAATGATGTCAATCTGCAACATATACAGTTACAAACTGATTTAATGGTCACTGTTAGGCTGAACTTTTTTTTGAATCAATTTATAAAATAGCTGTATATCTTAGAAAATAATTTTTAAGAAGCAGGACCCATTTTGATAGAAAAAATATTTAAATAATAAGTTAGTACCAGATGTTAGGTGTATATATATATACATATAATATATATACATATATTTTATATATATATAAAATATATATATTTGTATATATAATATATGTATATATATTATATATATATATATAATATATGTACATATATTATATATATAATATATGTACATATATTATATATATAATATATGTATATATATTATATATATATATATAATATAGCCAGTTTATTCATTAATTCATCAAATATTTATTGCATGGCCATTAGGTACCTGGCCATCTTCCAAGCACTAATTATATTTGCACATCTTGTCACCAAGGGTCTTTCTTTAGATATGGGAATGACTACGCAATGAAGAAATGAATTTCTAAATTATTTTAAGATAATATAATACATGAATAGACTGGCACATCTGCACTTTAAGGTGAGATTACTATTTAATTATCAATTCTATCTCTTCCTAGAGCTAGATCATACATTCTTCAAAAAACAAACCTGTATTGGTTTGATCACTAATATAAACCTAGTAGCACCTAGCAGTTACCGGCATGCAGTAAGCATTCAATATCCATTTGTTGGTGAGGTGGAGAGAAAAGGGAGAAAGAAAAGAATGGAGAAAAGGAATCAAATGGATTTTGAAATTCTGAGACCAAAGGGAAAGAGCCGTTTTACTGTCCTCAAAACATAGATTGACTGTCACTACTATAGTATTTCTTCTGATTTGAAAACACCCATCAAAGGCATACAGTCCTGCCTGACATCCTGGATCTCCACTTAGAAACAGAATATAACTCAGGAGTCTGAGACACAAGATAATGAGTTCTTATAAGTATATGCCTCCTCATTCAAAAGTTCATTAAGTTTCAGGTTTTAACACAAAAAGTATTTTTCTTATTATAAAAGTAATATAAGTACTTTAAAGAAATTTTTTAAAATATAGGAAAACAGAACTGAAACTTTATCATATTTCCACTTCCTAAAGTTAACCACTGTTAACATTTTACACTTTAAATCAGTTCCAAATTTTAAAATCCCTGTGGTGCAACTTTCTATAATGCTATGAGGGACTTATAAACAACTAAAATGAACCAAAAAACACAGTAGAGTAATGCCATCCATACTTAATGAGACAAGATTCAGGGCCCTGAAAGAGTTTCAAGATTGAGCTATCATGAGGTTACGAGGTCCTTAAGGAAATATAACATATTCTAGTCATCTTTTTTATGCCCCAGCAATAGGACCCAGGAGTGAGCCTTGTACATACTATTCACTCAGTAAATGTTCCTTGAATAAATACCTAGAAAAAATATGGGAATTAGCATTGTTTTCTTTTCCGGACTCTTCCTTCTATGATCGTGAACCTGCTCACTCCCCAGCTCCTCCCCAATGACCCCATCCTTTATCATTCCTTGCGCTGAACATTAGTTCCAGCAGTAATAAAGAGCTTGCTGTAGCCCCAAAGTGTTGTTTTAGGCATTCAAAACTTTAACCACATCATTTGCCACCTTCATCACTAAGCTAAGTTCTAATTCCTTACAATTCAGCTCAGAAGCCATGTCCCCCCTGACATTTGTCACATATCTTAGTCCATTTTCTTTTGCTACAATATCTGAGACTAGGCAATTTATGGACAAAATAAATGTATTTCTGCTGGGTGAGAGCATTTGAAAATATTTTTTAAAAGTTATTTCTGTAAGAAATAACTGTAAGTTCTGGAGGCTGGAAGGTCTGAGAGCATGGCACTAGCATTTGGTGAAGGCCTTACTGTGTCATAACATGATGCATGATATCACATGGTGATAGGGCAAGAGTGGGCATGTCAGCTCAGGTCTCTCTTCCTCTTCTCATAAAGCCTCTAGTCTCACCATGGGGGCCTCACCCTGACGACCTTATCTAATCCTATTACCTCCCAAAGGCCCCTCTTCCAAATACCATCAACATATACACATGGGGATTAAGTTTCCAACACATGAACTTTTCGGGGACACATTCAAACCATTGTGTCACATATTCCCAGGCTGAGCTAAGTGCTATAATTCTGGGTTCCTGGAGTACCTGCAAATATCTAACAATGCAATTGCCATATTGCATGGAAATTAGCCACTTACAGTTGTTTACTCACAGGCTAAGATCTTTGAGGCTTATATTATATACAACTTTATTACACAATATATACATATTAACAAAAATAAAGATAGAAAAAATATATAATTATGTGTGTATACACACACACACACACACACACATATATACGTGTAATTTTATAGCAATAGGGTCTCACTATATTGCCAGGGCAGGTCTCCAACTCCTGGCCTCAAGCAATCCTCCTGCCTTATCCTCCCAAAATGCTGGGATTACAGGTGTGTGCCACCATGCCCAGCCTGGGCTTCTATATATTCACAAATACTGACATGGGCTCAATAAATATTTATTGAATAAATGAGAAAACAAAACAATGAATCATCTTATTTCTTTCCTTTTTTGTTTTAGTTTTTATCTCTTTAATTTATTTCTGCTTTTTAGGTCAAGCTGATCACTCACAGTTTTACTTACCTTAAAAAAAAGTACAAAAACCCCTCTTGCCCATCAAACAGAAATCAGAAATTTAAAATGTCAAAAATGGCAAAAACTGTTACCTTTACTCATCTAGCCAAAAAGCAATCCCTTCCTAATTTATTATAATTAATTTTCAATAAACAGCATCATTACCAATTTCTCTCAATGTCCTTTGCAACAGAGTCACCTTGTAATCATTACTCTATCACAACCACATGTATTATTTAAGTATCTATTCTTTCTCTCTGAAAAGATATAAAGGAGGTCCTGCCGACTTTCTCTATTGACGTCATCAGGTCTGTCTCCTTCTATTTCTAGAGCCTCTGACTTTAATCTCTTCCAATTTAGTTTGATCTAGTTGCATCAAAGTAACAATTCAGTATAGTCAAAATTAAGTTGCATACAAGGAATTCTGATTTCCTATGATATGGGATTCAAATTAAATAGAATTACAATTTTTATCCTGGCTTCTAAGGCTAAAATCACACCCATCTCTACCAGAATTCTCTACCATATTTCCTCTATCTAAGAAAATCTATTTCCTTGTGCTTCCAGCTATGTATTTCCCACTGAAGTCAAGAAAATATTCTTGCTGTATACCACAGTAAATTTGCAAATTCCTTCATTGGTGTTTTTGTACATGCTTTAGATCTTTTCTCATTCTCTTTGTGCCCTAATTTGTCTTTCAAACCCCTGCTTATATCTCTCTTCCTTTAAGTTTTCTTAACTACTTTCAGGTCATATTAACTGCTCTGTTGCTACACAATCCAACATTTGGATTTTACTGAAATAACAATATTCTTATTTGTATGTGGCACTGTAAGTGTTCTAAAAGATCTTTATGTATATACTTTTAGATCACTGACAACAGGAGTATTGTTCTCCCCTACTGGGCTTAATCTAGCAGTACTTTGATACAAGATGATTTCTTAATAGATGCTGTGGATTTATTGTCTTACATCTAAGGGTGTTCAATAAATGGCCGGGCACGGCGGCTCACGCCTGTAATCTCAACACTTTGGGAGGCTGAGACAGGCTGATCACCTGAGGTCAGGAGTTCAAGACCAGCCTGGCCAACAGGATAAAACCCCGTCTCTACTAAAAATACAAAAAATTAGCCAGGCGTGGTGGCACACACCTGCAGTCCCAGCTACTCAGATGGCTGAGGCAGGAGAATCACTAGAGCCCGGGAGGTGGAGGTTGCAGTGAGCCGAGATTGCACCGCTGCACTCTAGACTGGGCAACAGAGTGAGACTCCATCTAAAAAAAAAAAAGTTAAAAATAATAAATAATGCCCTGAATAAAATTAAATTGAATTGGGTGCTCATCTTCAATAAACTACTTATAAATAATAGTAAAATACAGGAAACAGTACATTTACATTAAGGTTAGTGTTTAAATCAGTAATACTTCCCATAATCCTATCAAGTTTCTAATATTTGCATAGAGCTTTATCATAGTGTTCTAATGCTACTTCTACTTTTCACCCCTCTATACCTATACACACATACATACATGCACTGTTAAATGTCCAAGAAAAAGTAGTTTGCTTTAGGAAGAAAACCCAAAGCAAATTGAAAGGTATACTAGTGAATACCAAATTTCACATAAGTCCCATTGCCCATATTTATTTATGTATTGGTATGTTGCCACTGTATTATAAGAGCTTTATTTATGGCCCCCCTATGTCAAAGGATATATAATACCTTAGATAATTTCTATTATGTAGCTTGCAAAACGTATTTACCTGGACAATTTAGCAAGAAGAAAGAAAAAAAGAAAATGCGATAGTAAATGCTTCTGCCTATTCTATATTGTCACTAAGTTAACAAAAAAAATTATCTTTCTTGGAATGTTATGTAAAAATAAATTTTGTGAAGTGCCATTTTGAATGAAAACTTTGTATATTATATTAACTTTTATATTATTTACTTAAAGGAACAAACGAAAAATTTTAAACCTGTTAAAATAGTGAATAGATAACACAAACTAGGCTAATATTTTAAACAATAACTTACAGGATCAGCAGGTCCACAAAATTCTCGAAATGTCTTTGTAGCATTATTCTGTTGAATCTCCATTGCTACACAAGGGCCAGAATACATTTCTGTCACCATGTCCTGTGATATGTAATATAAAAGAATGAAAATAATTTAACAATTTTTAACCCTCCTCTTTTAATTGTGTCACTGTTCCACTAATGTCCTTAAAGTCATCTGTGACTTCTTCCCCACTTATATCCCACACATCAAGCAGTTCCCAAATTCTGTCCATTTTTCCTTGAAGAATATTTTTTAGATATGCTCTCTCTTCTCCATTTCTATCACATTTTAATGTAATGCTTTATCATCCAACACTCTCATTATTTGGAATGATCTTCTAGTATATCTTCCTTGCAAAGGCCTTCTTGAGATACAATGTTGTTGAAGTCACATTACTAAATATATATATACAAATTTCAAAGGTTTCATCCCAAAAAAACTTTTAAAAATCATAATGCATTCTAGCAACAAGAAATAATAGGACCAGATTTACGCTCCCATATTAAACATCTAGAAACTAGACAAAATATACGAAACAATAATTTTCATACACTGAGTGATGGGCAGCACAGGTCTATGACCCCTGAAAGTATGGAAACAGATGAGGTGAGCTGTAGAATTGCTCTGTCTTACTGTCTAGAGGCAGTTTCCAGACTGGTAGACCAGGTAGAGGAAACACAACACAGCCCAATGTTCTATGAGTTGAAAAGACAAAGATTGGACTTCGGGGAGGCCCATGCAGCCTTATTTTCAGGGAAGAATACTGGAGAGATGAGGGGAGTATGCAGAAAATAAGCTACAGGATCTGCAGAGGAGTTCCCATGAGTCTTTGGCTACTAATCTGTCACATGTGTAGAGGAAACTACTTGAGGCTTGGGAAAGAATTGCCAGAAAGTAGACCAAACAACTCAGAGACAGCACAAGGCTGAGAAGAGTTTATGTTTCTACCAGCCAAAGTGAAAGGCCTTTTTATATGATACATGGAGCATCAGGGAGAGTCCTCAGAAAGGTACTGCACCATAGTAGTTGGCCTAAATTAGCCCTAGATTACAAGATGCTCTATACCCATCCTACAAAGACTAAAAGCAAGACTCAAAAGTTTCAAATTGATTCCAAGTGATTTAACTAGGTGCCAGACCAAAATTGAGCACTCTTTACAAATCTACCATGTAACAATGTAAATTTTACAATATACAGTATCCAATAAAAAAATTACCAGGCAGGCAAATATGTAGGAAAATACTAACCATTACCAGAAGAAAACTCAATAAATAGACCCAGCAATTAAATAAATGACATAAAAAGGATATTAAAACAGCTATTATAAGCTCCACATTCTCAAATTATACAAGGAAATATAAACTTGATGAGGAGAAAATAAAAAAAATATTTAAAAGATCCAAATAGAACGTCTAGAGATATAATCTAAGACATCTAAATTTAAAAATACACTGAATGGGGTGAACAGGATAAGACATTGCAGAAGAGCAATAAATTTGAAGACATTCAATAGAAACTATTCAAAAATAAGCATGGAGAGAAAGAAAAATGAAGAAGAAGAAAAAAGCCCTGCTGTGCAACCATGTCAAGCTATTATATGTGTAATTAGAATCTCAGAAGAGAAGAAAAGGTGATAAACATAAAATATATTTTTTAAAATAAGTGCTAAAAACTTTCCAAATTTGCTGAAACCCATAAACCTATAGATCCAACAGAACCCAAGCATAATAAATGTTAAGAGAAGTACACTAGGATGCATAATAATAAAATTAGCTAAAAACAAAAACAAAAAGCTTTATAAGCAGCCAGGGGGTTGGGGGGATGGGGGGAAGAACATTATATAACAGTGGGAAAAAGATAAGGATGACAACAACGATGACCAAAAAATGTAAATCTGTATTCTATACCCAGGTGAGAAAATATTTTTCAAAAATGAAGAAAAAAGGAAGATGTTTTAAGATGAAAAAGACCTGATACAATTCACCATCAGAATCATCATATCATAAGAAATATTAAAGGAAGTTCTTTAGGCAGAAGGAAAAAAATACCAGACAAAAATATAAATCTATACAAAGCAACAGTAAACATGTCGAGTATAAACATAAAATGCATTTTTATTTTTTAGTTGGTTTTTCTTTTTTTTCCTTTTTCCTTTCTGTTGTTTTCTTTTCTTTTTTTTTTTTTTTTTTGAGACAGAGTTTTGCTGTTGCCTAGCTGGAGCACAGTGGCACGATCTTGGCTCACTGCAACCTCAGCCTCCAGGGTTCAAGCTATTTTCATGCCTCAGCCTCCTGAGTAGCTGGGACTATAGGCGCCCACCACCACATCTAGCTAATTTTGGTATTTTTAGTTGCTTTCAAACATAATTGTTCAAAGCAAATGCAGTGTATTGTTGGGTTTATAGCATATATAGATGTAAAATGTATGAGAACAACAGCACACAGAATAATAGGGGAAAAATATAAGTATACTGTTTTAAGATTCTTAGCTCTCTATATAAAGCAGTATAATGAAAAACATGATCCAAGAAAAATGCCTTTCACAGTGTCTAGAACACTCAAAAAATATTTTTTTCACCCTCTTGAATAGGAAAGAATACTTTAGGCAGAAGTGAAAATGGATATAAAGACTTTGAGGCAGAAGTACAGTAGGGATATATGAAGATCAGCTTAGAGGCTAGGAGCTGAGTGAGACTATGGGAAAGTAGTAAGAGATGATGAGGCCAGACCATGTAGGGTCATGTAAACCATTTTCATGACTTTGGAGGATTTATGAGACACAACATCAAAGTAAAATAATTTATTACAGAATATATTTGAATATTGATCCAAAAGCAGTCATCTTAGCTAATATAAACTACAGAAGCTAAAAGAGGAGGAAAAGGACTTCATAATTTATATGGTACTCATAACTCTACTCATTAGAGTTCCTGAGTGTATCCCCCAAAGCCATTTTGCTATTTCATAAAAGTCATATGTAATTGATTTTTTATGGATAATTATATTGAGTCTGATTTTCTGCCTCATGATATTGAAGTACTGCCTACACATAAATGTCAAAGCCAAATTTTCAGAAGGAGCAGAAGGCATGAACAAGTTTTCCAAAAACAGAAGAATAAATTTTGTCTGCTCTTCTCCCTCCCTTCCTTGTTTCCTTCCTTTCCCTCTCCCTCCTTTCTTTCCTTTGTTTCTTTCTTTCTTCTTTTTCTCTCTCCCTCCTTCCTTTTTTCTTTCTTTGTCTCTCTCTCTCACTCATTCTCTTTCAGTGTTGATTACAGATACCACTGAAAATAGACACACAAGGCTGTCAAAATGTATAAAATGGAAAGGAAAAAAAATGTTAAACAAAAAACTTCATCAAAAGCATAACATGTTCCTTCAGAAATTGACTCAGAATTTTTAAGTCACCCTAGTTTTTAATTAAGTCACAAATTTTTTAAACAAAAAAAGAACCTTTCTGTTTCCTTTACAGCCTTTTGACTGCTGTCCTTAGGTAGCTATGTGTAGGATCATTTGATTTCATGTCTGTCTCTCCAGAGCATAAGCTCCATAAATGCAGGCAGTATGTTTTTTGTTCATCACTGATTATTTGGCTTATAGAAGATATTCAATACATATAATAAGTGTGGATCATAGTAACAGCATGAGATAGGAATTATCACCTTTTTATGACTGTACATGTTGAAGCAGAAAATATAGGTGTAAATGATCAACATGGAATCTACTACCAAAGAATTATATCAGACTAAATAATAATAAAAACAACAATAATAGCAGGTAATATTTACTGAGTACTTTTAATATGTGAGACAGTTTTACATAATTTATTTCATTTAATTCTCACAACAATCTCATAAGGTAGGTAACAGCATTATTCCCATTTTATAAATGGGTTAATCAAGGTTTAAAGAAGGTAAATAAATTGTCGATGGTCATATAACTAGAAGATTTAAGATCTGAACCTATTGTATCTGACTCTACAGAGGGGGAAGAAAAAAGAAGAGAATTGAGTTTAGGAAGCTGCAGGCTGGTTGCAATGAATTTTGGGAGATATGAAAGGTATATAGTTTGAAGAATGTAATGTGGAAGTAACTGACTGGTTAACATCAGGTTACCTCAGGTTACTTTTTGTTGTATGGATGAAAGGCAGAGAAAACTTCATTATTATACCAAACAAAATTAGCCTGTTTGGGAAATTTGGCTCGCTCTCTCCTGATTTCTCAGAAGGTCAGATAACAACCTAGGTTGTTGACACAGAACTTTAGTATGAATGACTCTGTATTGATTTTCAGTCTGGCCATTTGGGACCTAGTACGGGAGCTTAGTCCAAAACACTGCATCCTATACTTTTTATTTAACAGTACAAATGTTTTACATTTACTTTTATACTTACATGATATTCGGTCACTACTCCTTTATAAACTTCATAGAATTCTTCAACATTAACCCGATCCATATTGAACTATATTAAAAAATAAAACAAAACAAAACCATAAACCAACAAACAAAAGGAAAATAAATAAGCCACACTTAGCACTTAACACTTGTAATCTCTTCTTTACTCTAAAACATAAACTTTACATAGATTACTCTTTGAAGAAAAAGTGTTATTAAAGATCAGCTCATCAAGAATAATAATGGATAACAGCATCATTCTAGGTTCTGTACATGCATCATCTCATTTAGCCCTCACAACCACCTTACTGCATAGGTAGTATTAATAGCTCCAACTTACAGATGAGACTACTAAGACTCAGAGGAGTCATACCACCTCCTCAAACTGGCATCCTATCTCAAGCAGTCTGACCCCATTGATCATACTTTTACCTACTACACTACACCTCTCTCTGAATAAAACCTCATTCTTGATACAAAAGAAGATTTATATGCAATATTAATTATACTATTGATAGATTAGTGGCACAAGAAAGAAATATTACTAAAGAAAAGTAGTTCAGACTTTTAGAGGAGACGGAAAACAAGCTTTCGGAAAAACCCCTAGTTAGTCTGGTTTGTGATAAAGCACTTATACAAGTCATGTGGACTTCTTGCTACTCTTCAAAAAGAACTGTGAGTAAAAGTATGCTTACAAAGTAAGTCTAGAAGGAATTATTCTTATCAAGGCTGAATTTAAATTTAGTTAGGAATAAAATTTCATTAAATTCTAAGGTTCTCAAAAACTAAGACCTTATTTTTTTTTAAAAATAGCCTCAGAATTCCCAATTTTATTTTCCCTCCATTTTGCTTGTTTATTATTGCCAGGATTGAAGACCCACTGAGAAATTTCTGCCAATAAGCACAATCATTTAAGTTAGGAAGATTTATTTTTATGGGCAACATTACTACTATAGGGAGGAAATTCTGTTGGATTTCAGTGTTTTATCCAACATTCACATATGTTTTGTTAAATGCAACAAAATACTAACACAAGATACCATTTATTAAATACTTAGAATTTGAGCCAGAAATGATTATTTTATTTAATCTGCTGAGTAACCCATTTAGGCAAATAATAATGCTTTCATTGCCTAGATGAGAAAACTGAGAATAAGAATGCTTGACATTTGGCCAAGGCCACATGCCTAGAAAGCAGCTGACCCAAGATTCAGAAATAGATCTTTCTGACTCCAAAAGTCCATGACTGTGCTTGCTACTACACTACCATGCCTTCCCTATAGGCTCAATTAATCATTTTTAAAATTATTTTTTTCATTGAGTACAAACTATACCCAATCACCAATCACTATGCTAAGCTGCAGATCTAGAATTAGGTCAGTGTTTAAAACTAACATTTCTATATTTTTTAAAATAGGCTTACATGTCATCCTACAATCTTGTTAATATACCACCAAGCTAATACTTTTAGAAAGTTTTGGCTGACAATTACTTTATAATTCTAGATAAGATTCTTCCAATATCAACTTTCTCATTAGTCTTTAAGTTTTTCTCAATGACTTTGTAAACTATTTCCCCCTTTTTTTTTTTGGCTTATTGGCACAAAATAGAACTCCAGTTTGTGTCCTGGTCCTTGATTTTGGGTAATCTTAAGACTTCGTAGAAAGCTGTTTCTTTTCAGAAAAAGAAAATACAAATAATACCGGTAACAAAATTCTCAGCTTCAAAATGGCTATTTTGGTATTTCACTATCAAAAAAGCATAAACTTGCTGGGCTTCAAGCAATTTTGGTAAAAACCAAATTGTTTATCTGATTTATATAATAATCTGTTGCCCAATTTCTAGTCGAATGTACTGATGAGTACAGCACAAAGGTATGACCTCTACCAAAGTGAGTGTTGTTTCTCACTGAAAGGTTTCCTAGGAATGTATGAGCAACGCAATTTTGAACAAGCGTGGGCTCTGAAGGTGCAGCGGTACAAGTGCCAACAGAGTTGCTAGAATACACTAACTCCAAAGACGGTCTTGAGAGAAAGTCCAAAAACCAGCAAAAGGCACTGGTTAGGGAACAAAAATCTGAACTGATTCTCTTCTTTCATTATCTGTTTAGTTAAGAATCCAGAAGACAGAAAACTCATCATAATTTCTACTTTTTGTTTATAAGAACAAAATACAGTTTTTGGTCTTTATTTATTTTGCAACTAAAGTTTTCAGAATCATATAAACTTACCTTATAAGCTTAAATTAGGTGTATCATTGAATATTACTTCTCTCAGTAAAATATTATACGGGAAAAATCATTTCAAAAACCATTTTTTGACTATAGGAAGGTTACTGAGTTCAGTAAGTATGTCTTTTATTTTTAATGTGGTTCACGAGTACACAGGGAACATTCAATGTAAAGCATTTTATAACTATTTTTGAAAAAAAATCCTCACAAATATTATGGTTCATTGTAAACTACCTACCATCTGCATAGCTGAGATTTCAAAACCTGCATCTCGGATAGCCATCAGGATCTTTCCCAACAGTCCTGAAAATGAAGGACAATGAGTGCAAAAATACAAAATTTTAAGACATTTTAGTTTCTTAGAAATGCAAATTTTTTACAGCAAAGTACTTTTTGTTTATACTCTATATTAAAAAAACACATATTTTGCAAGAGAAACTAAATTAAATCCCTAATACTGAGCATTAAATCTA
Source organism: Pongo pygmaeus (assembly GCF_028885625.2). Lineage (NCBI taxonomy): Eukaryota > Metazoa > Chordata > Mammalia > Primates > Hominidae > Pongo > Pongo pygmaeus. Next base: position 80,829,345 of record NC_072373.2, on the reverse strand, counting down.
ATCATTTGATTTCCTTAGTAAGTGCTTCAAGAATATCAACAATGGTTCTGAGGATTATGCAAAAAACTTTTAAGATAATATTTTGCCTTTAAAGCCCCTGAAGTCTAGTGATATAGAGAACATAAAAATCAAACAATTATAAATGGCATTATTTAATACAAAGAAATGAAATGCCAAAGTACCAGATACCGAAGGAATTCAAACAAGAGTTCAAAGAAGGAGAAAAATCAAATTGTAACTGAAGAGATAGGAAGAAGCTTCAAGGGGAAATGAAAAGCATGAATGGTCCTTAAAGGCTGTGGACAGACAGGCTTATACAGGGACAGGAGAAAAGGCACACATCTGGGAAAGTGTGAGCATATTTAAAAGACAGTAAGAAGACAGAAAAGAAAAACAAATTAAAAAGGAAAAGAGATTCAATTCAAATCGATAAAGGCCTTGGATACCAACATGAGGAATATAGTCTTTATCCTACAGATGAGTGATTTTTATATTGGAGTCTATAGTCTCTGGGGAAATGGGGCTGACTTTGAGATTCCATTTGTTTCCTATAAAAGTCTAAGTTTCTTTTTTTCAAGTCAACTAAAACTCTGTCTTTTACACATACATGCACAAAGGCACACACACACACACACACACACACACACACCCACCCATATTCTGGATCATCTGGATCTTACCAAGTGACCCTAAATCACCATGTACTATTAGTGTCTGAATGTGCATTTGTATTTACTATCTTACTATAGCCAAGTAGTGCTATTTTAATTGTAGCAGGCTGAGGGGTGAGAAAAAGCTAGAGGTGGATCTGTTTCTCAAATGATACATCGGTACCAAATGAAGGCCAAATGATATCATAGCATGCTGTAGAAACAAAGGTTTCTCAGAAGCTCGAAGACAGAAAAGTGGTGGATTAATTGAGTCATCACAGTAGAACAGGCTCATGCCTAACTCAAAGTCTGTACTATATTCACGCTAAGCTTGTTTTTATGGCAAATAACATCCTCTGTCACATTAATGCTATTAAGTTAAATTTTGTTTTATATTTTCCTTGCTATGAATTTGCAAATTATTTTAGCTATGCACTTGTATGTGCAAAAGTTTGTATTTAGTTTTACATTTGGACATATTTAAATTGTATTACTAAAAATTAAAATAATTTATGTCAACACTGAGAGTCCATGAGAATAGTTTTCCTTCAAAAAGAAACACTGCCAAAAGAAATGAGGAGTCACTAAAAATGTTGAGTGAGAAAATACAAAATAAAAGTAGTATTTTAGGAAGGTCACTAATGCAATAGTGATGAGCAAGCTGGTCTGAAGAAAAGAATAAGTAGTGGAAAGCATAGCAAAAGCTTTTGAAATCATTTAGAATGCTGGCTGGAAAAAAATTGGCCATGATATATTTAAATATTTTATCTCTTATTTTGAACTTCAAAGCGTGGATGGCAGCAGTAGAGAAAGGAGGTAATGAATATAAGATATTTTCAAATAAGAAGCAATAGGATTAAACTGGATACAGAGTATGAAGATGAAAGAAGGATAAAAGACGATTTCAAGATTTTGAATCCACGTGAACGGAAGAACGACAGTACTTTTAAGAAGAAAACAAATAATGATGAAACCAAATTAATAAGGGGAAAGACACTGAATTATTTTGGACATAGAAACGCAAAACATACTATATAGCATTTATAGAGCAGGAAACTGATCAGATCTTGAGGATGCGGCATATCCAATGGCTGAATGAGTAAAATAAACTCCCTACACAAAATTAGTGATATGGGATTGCACACCAACAGACAGAGTTATAAAGACAGAATAAGAGGTACAGAGAGGTTAGAACTGAAATGATGCCAAGAGGCATTTGGAGACAGTACTTTATACAAAGAGCTGGAGAAGAATACATATTCAAGGCAAAAGGAACATTAAGCAAAGGTAAAGAGATGTAAAACACCATAGTTCCAGAATAAAAGTATCTTCATCTTACTGAATAATAGAGTGGAAAGGAAATGAGACAGAAGAGAAGGGAGCAGAGGTGGCAGAAGCCATGATAGAAGGACTTATGGACCATATACAGAGGTTTGGATTTTATCCTGTAGGCCAGAAGTTCTCAAACATTTTGGTCACATAGACCCTTTAGCTCTTAGATAGTACTGAAGACCTTTATATAGGTTATCTCTATCAATATTTATTATAATATAAGTTAAAGTGTGTTTATTCTCCTTTACTTGACAAGTGGTAGTTTCTTAGCCTTTATATAGGTTATCTCTATCCATATTTTAATATGAATTAAAACAAAATTTTAAAATATTTAAATATAACAAAAATCCTTTAAATGTTAACATAAGTAACATTTTGTGAGGAAAAAAAATGATAGTTTTTTTTTACTTTGATCTAAGCCAAAAGGCCAGGAAGAGATTATAGTATTTTTTTTAATTAGTGAGAAGAGAGATATTATTTTACATTTTTAAAAAATCTCTTTAATGTCTCATTTAATAAAAGGCAGCTGGACTCTCACACTTCAGCTTTCAATCTGTTGCCATATGTTGTTTTGGTTGGAGTATGTTTAGTTGAAAAATAGTGGAATATTTTAATAATCTTTTACAATAACTGTGTATATTCTCCTTTACTTGATAAGTGGTAGTTTCTTAAAAGTTTGTTGCAATGTATAATCTAAAACTTTTATCAATAAACTTTTTTTTACCCTGTTACATTAAAATCCACTGGTCTATCTTGTATGTACTTCGAATGAAACTATATGACTCAGACATGATTTTTAACATCACACATTAATCATTTGGCAAATACCAGCTCACTGAGTTATGCAGATTTTCCAAATGCTGATTCATTTCATTATACATCAAAAATCAATTAAAAATTTGTTAATATCATCACCAATTTCATCAGAATAGTCTTTCTATTCTGTTATACAATGTATTGGGAAGTTGTCAAACTGAAAGTGGTGAATACAGTTTTCCAAGGTTCTAAGTTTAGTTTTCCTTTGTAGTTTATCTTCACTTGGATTTTATCTTTGGCAAAGGCTATTGTCAGTTGTTTTCTTTGATATGATAGGCTTACTTAATTTGAAAGACAATGCCTGCCAAATATCCAAGTCTGAATAAGCACAATTTGTCTGTCAGTCATTCTTTCAAGTAAAAATGGTATTCCATAAAAGAAAAAGCATCTAATTGAGCTGACAGTGCAAACAATTGTGAATAGGATTACTCACAAATGCTTTTCCTTAAAACCATTATAGGGAGCTTTATGTGTACTTCACATTACTTTACACAGAGTATTAAAAAGACCTATATTTGAGGATCAAAAAGTAACAAAATTATTTTTACTGCATCTAAGATATTCTTAACTAAGTATGGCTTTTTTTTCCCCCTGCAGATGCATGATGGTTAAAAATACAGTAACTACTAGCACAGTTTGATGCCACTGCCTTGATTCATTCTAAGGCAGTGGCAGTTTTACTCACCATTGCTTTTGTACCATCAGTGCAAATGACAACACATTAAAAAAGGCAATTAAGTATGAAATCAGCTTTGGTCTTGCAGATCTATAAAAGGGTCTCATTAATGATAATAAAAAAATACATGATTACATATTAACCCTAATCTAAATATGAAATTTAATCTAATCTAAATATTAAACACTATGCTTTAATCAATATGAAATTTATAATCTATATCTATTACAAATTCTAAGAATAAATAGGACAAGTTCACACGATATATAGGAAGATGCTCACCATAGAATTATTAGTAATAAAAAAATTTTAAGTTCTAAATAATAAAAAACAGGAAAAAGTTAGATAAAGATGAATAAGTTCCTACAACTAACTTTTTACTCAGACTTTAAAAATCACATTTTCAAATATTATTTAATTGCATAGAAAAAAACTCAAAGTACAATGTTAGTGCAATTCAAAATTGTATACATAGGATAATTCCCAATTCACTTTATAAAACTAGTATTATCCTGATATTGAAATCATATGAAGACAGTACAAAAAACAAAACTACACTCCAATAGCCCTTATAAATATAAATATAAAAATTCTTTTTTAACAATTTTAAAACAATAATTTATTTACTTAATTTGAGAAAGGGTCTTACTATGTTGACCAGACTGGTCTTGAACTCCTAGGCTCAAACAATATTCCTGCCTCAGCCTCCTAAATATCTGGGATTACAGGCACATACCACTGTATCTGGCTAAACATAAAAATTATTTCCAAATATTAAAATTTTAGAAATTTTATAATTTCCAATAAATTTTAAATTTTATAAATTTAGCAACATATACAAAGAATTATACACCATGACCAAGAGAGGTTAATTTCAGGTATGCAAGCCTGGTACATTATTCAAACTATCAACCAATATATTAACAGGCTAAGGAAGAAAAATCACATGAACACATCAATATATGTTGATCTATCTATAGATACATATCTGCATATTTTGATACAGAAAAAAACATTTGAAAAAATACAACACTCATAAATAAACAAAACTGTAAGAAAAAAATAGGAATAGAGGGTAACTTCCCCATCTTCATAAACAGCATCTACAGAAACCTACAACTAACATAATAGTGAAAGACTGAATGCTTTCTATGCAAGACAGTAAACAAGGCAAGAACATCCATTCTCATTGCTCTGATTCAATATGATGCTGGAAAATTCAAGTCAGTGCAACCAGACAAGAAAAGGAGATAAAAAGTATACAGACAAGAAAGGCAGAAATATAACTGTCTCTATTTGCATATGACATGGCTGTCTATATAGAAAATCCCAAATAGCCTAAAAAAAAAAATCTAGAACTAATTATTTCAGCAAGGTTGAAAGATACAAGGTAAACATACTAGATCAGTTGTATTTCTACACACTGGCAATAAATACTTGAACACTGAAACTAAAAATACAATAGCATTTATAATCACTCAAAAAGAAAATAAAATTGGGTGTGAATCTAACCAAAAATGTATAGAACTTGTGTATGAAAACTACAAAATGCTGGATGAAAGAGCTAAATAAATGAAGAGCATACAGTGTTCAGGGAATACTTAACACAATAAAGATGTCAATTCTCCCTAAATTGACAAATAAGTTTAACAAAATTGTTATCAAAATACCAGCAAGTTTTTTTTGTAGCAATAGATAAGATTATTCTAAAATTATATGGTAAGATAAAGGAACTAGCATAACTAAAACAATTTCAAAAAAGAAAAATGTGAGGTAATCAGTCTACTCAATTTCATGGTTTATTATTAACTACAATAACCAAAAGATGGTGTAGTATTGTCAGTGATAGAGATCAATGGAACAGAACAAAAAAAACCCAAAATAGAACCACACAAATATGTCCAACTGATTTTTTACGAAAGTGCAAAAGCAATTCAAATTAGAGAGATAACTTTTCAACAAACTCAGTAAAGTTAGGAAATAAAGTCTCCAAGAAAAAAGAGTTACTTCCCAGAAGGAAGTCTACACAATGAAAGGATAACACAAATTTGGGGAAACAGCTAGTTTTTTCTCATCTATACATTGTGAAAGCTAGTCACATATTACACATAATCCTCACAACGCTGCTATGGACTGAATATTTGTGACCCTCTGAAATTAAGACCCTAACTCCCAATGTGATAAAGGTAGGGCCTTTGTGGGGAAGAGGTGATTAGATAGCAAGAACAAAACCCATGTGAATGGGATTAGTGCCCTTATAAAAGAAGCTCCAGAGAGTTCTCTTGCCTCTTTTACCATGTAAAGACACAGTGAGAAGGTGTCATCTATGAAGAAAACCATGGGCCCTGACCTGAAACTGAAACTGCGGGACCTGATCTTGGACTTCTCACTATGGAGAACTGTGGGAACTACATGTTTGTTGTTTAAGACATCCAGTCGATGGTATTTATATTATAGCAGCTCAGATGAACTAAGATAATGCCTATGAGGAAAGTACTATTATAATCTTCATTTTACAGACATTGAGTATCTATACTCAAGGATTAAACAATATGCCTTAATAGCTAGTAAATGATAGAACTGAATTTTAAACCCAGTTTTGCTTGCCCCAGAGCCTTATATTATAATAAAATAAATAATCAAAATATTTAGTTGGCATATATATGTATCTCAATTAAATAATTAAATAATTTATGTATACACAAAAATATACATATGTGTATATATGTATATATACAGCTATGAAACATCTTTTTGATCTTCTGAATATATACTACAAAATCTTTAACAGAGATGGATATAGAATGTATATCTAGCAAATTCTGAATTGTTCAGAGGATCATCACTTAATTTAACTTACTGATTATTCAGACTAAGATTTCTTTCCTTCTTACCATTCTGATGCTTATCAATTTGGCAGAAAAAGGAGGAAAAAAAAAGATCACTTTATTGTTTATTAATAGAAAACTATTAATTCTATTGTCTATTAATAGAAAACTGCTTAATAGAGAGAACATCATTAAAAATTAAGTTGTTGGCTGGGTGCGGTGGCTCACGCCTGTAATCCCAGCACTTTGGGAGGCCAAGGCGGGAGCATGATAAGATCAGGAGATCGAGACCATCCTGGCTAACACGGTGAAACCTCATCTCTACTAAACAAAATACAAAAAATTAGCTGGGCATGGTGGCGGGCGCCGGTAGTCCCAGCTACTTGGGAGGCTGAGGAAGGAGGATGGCATGAATCTGGGAGGCGGAGCTTTCAGTGAGCCGAGATTGCGCCACTGCACTCCAGCCTGGACCACAGACCGAGACTCCACCTCAAAAAAAAAAGTTTAAGTTGTTAAAAGTAGATGCATAGTATTCTTCAAAATTCGAACAAAATTGGTTTTCATAGTTAATAATCTAATAGTTTTATTTTGTCACATGTATCTATATCAAAAATATTTCTTGTGAAAATAACTTAATCTGATGTTAAGGTCTTTCCTGGCATCAATATTTTCCCCTGATATCACAATATCTACCGGCTGGGTATGGTGGCTCATGCCTGTAATCCTAGCACTTTGGGAGGACAAGGTGGGTGGATCACTTGAGGTCCTGAGTTCAAGCCCAGCCTGGCCAACATGGAGAAACCCTATCTCTACTAAAAATACAAAAATTAGCCAGACGTGGTGCCACATGCCTGTAATCCCAGCTACCTGGTAGGCTGAGGTACAAGAATTGCTTGAACCCAGGAGGCAGAGCTTACAGTGAGCCAAGATTATGCCACTGTCCTCCAGTCTGTGTGACAGAACAAGATTCTGTCTCAGAACAACAACAAAAATAAAACAAATAAACAGAAAATCATAGTATCTATCATCTATAGTATACCTCACAGCAATCTTGCAGCCAATGAGCCCCTTACACTGTAGAAACTCTTGAAAAATATCGTTACCATGAATGTTAAACTTACTGGATGTAACAGCAAGATACAGATGACAACAAAACCCTACTCACGAGCATGAGAGTCCATGAAAAGGACACTTTGGTGAGCAAAACAACTTATGAAACTGAAATTTAAGGAAGCGACCAGGCTGTTGTACAAGATAATTCATTATCACCTGTATGCTTTGATTCACAATCCATATAATAAACAGGGGTGGCCGGAAATAAAACGAAAGGATTTTTAAAAATGAAAAAATGTCAACAAGGAAATCTTGCAATTTATTTTGGAAAGAAACTGAAAGAAAAGTTTTAATCGTTATGTAGCCAAGAATACACGAACTAATAAAACTGATGCCTAAAATAGACATGTTTAATATTAATAACCATAACCAATTTAAATCAAATTGGAAGGATATGATTTCCTTTAAAATTTAAATCTAGTGAAATAAAATTCAAAGCCATTTTAACTAAAAAAAGACGTGTATCTTTAAAATATGATTAGTGTAAAGCCAAATCAAAAAACTAGAGATTATGAGAGTTTAATGTTCAATGCTAACGTATAAAAGAAATCACAAGTTTTACTAAAGTCAACAGAAGGAGTTTAATACCAATCTTGGCAAACATACGTAACAAATAACCTTAGGCATAAAAACCAGTGGAAAAGCTTTCTGTCACCTAGAAAGCAATATGTTACTAGGCAATACCACTTCACTGATAATCTTCCTGTAATTTTTAATGGAAACACTCAGATTGGTTTCAGCTACAAATGTCTATGGTTTTCTGCCTTGCAATAAGGAAAAATATTGTAGAATTATATTAAATCAATTGCAGACAAGTGTCTGGATTCCAGACCATCCTGGGCAACATGGTAAAACTTCATGTCTACAAAAAATATGAAAAAAAAAATTAGCCAGGTATGATGGTGTGTGCCTGTAGTCCCAGATACTCAGGAGGCTGAGGTGGGAGGATCACTAGGGCTCAGGAGGCCAAGGTTGCAGTGAGCTGAGACGGCACAACTGCAATCCAGCCTGGGTGACAGAGCGAGACCGTGTCTCAAAAAAGTAAAAACAAATCAAAATAAATAAGAGTTTGGATTCCACAGAACTGTTGAATTGGGAACCAGTAAGGCACTTAGGTCTTAATGGATCTCAAATTAATCCATCAGTTGATCATAAAACCCACATTAGTAGAAAGTAGCTTTTAAAAGATAGATTTAATTCACCCAATAGATATCTGATCCTCCACTAACACCACATACCCAAATCTGAAATTCACATTTTTCCTTACCAATTTCCTAACAAGAACAAGCTGTACATTCCTTACAAGGTAGTAAAAAGAGTAACCAATAGAACTTTATTTATTTTATTTGTATTTTTTTTTTAGAGGTGGGGCCTTGCTATGTTACTCAAGCTAGACTTGAACTCCTGGGCTTAAGTGATTCTCCTACCTCAGCCTCCCAAGCAGCTAGGACTACAGGCATGTGCCACCATGCCCAGCTAATTATTAAAAATTATTTGTAGAGACAGGGTCTCACCATGTTGTCCAGACTGGTATCAAATTCCTGGCCTGAAGTGATCTTCCCACCTCAGCCTCCCAAAGTGCTGGGATTACAGGCATGAGCCACTGCAACTGGTCCAGTATAACAACAGCTTTGTAGATATACCTACAATATGGTGACTTTGTGTACTGAAATTCATCAAGATGCAATTAAGTGAGTAGAAAATAATAAAAACAGGCTCCATACCATCATAGGGACAGCAGAGAAGACCTGTGGGAATGAAGACTTCCAGAAAAGAGTAGTCAAGGGTTCCTCCTCACTGTGAAGAAAGACAGGCTCAGCATGCAAAGGAAGCTAAGAACAGCTATACCTTGGTTGAAATAAGATCACAGGTTTAAAACAAGGACAGTCTAAGAAAAACAAAATAAAGTAGGGTACTGAGTAGATAGGCTGGAAACTGAAAACTGTAAGATTGGGTAAATAGATCATATGAAGTCTAAAGTCAAAGCCAGGCAAATACAGAAAAGTTAACCACACAATCACAAAGTAAAATTAAGTTTCTACAGCACAGGTTACTGCCAGCTTTGGGTAGAGTGAGCTGCTTCCTAATCTTAAGAGGCCAGTCTCTATGTGGTTGGAGTAAGCAAATGTCCCATTAGAAGCCAACTCCATGTTTCTAGGAGATTTTAATAAATGTTATTATGCAGGGGCTATTCTCATTATATGAAAATCTCAGTTTTAAAAATTTTTTTATTTCAATAGTTTTTGGGGTACAAGTGGTTTTGGTCACACGGATGAATTATATAGTGGTGAAGTCTGAGATTTTAGTGCACCCATCATCCAAGTAGTGTACATTGTACCCAATATGTAGTTTTTTAATCCCTCACCCCCCTCAATCCTCCCTCTTCTGAGTCGCCAAAGTCCATCATATAATTCTGTATGCCTTTGCATACCCATGTCTTGGTTCCCACTTATAAGTGAGAACATACGGTTTTTGGTTTTTCCATTCCTGAGTGCTTCACTTAGAATAATGGCTTCTAGCTCCATCCAAGTTACTGCAAAACACATTATTTCATTATTTTTATGGCTGAGTAGTATTCCATGGTGTATATATATCACATTTTCTTTATCCACTCATTGGTTCATGGACACTTAGTTTGGTTCCACATGTTTGCAACTGTGAATTGTGTTGCAATAAACATATGCGTGCAAGCGTCTTTAATATAATGACTTATTTTCCTTTGGGTAGATACTGAGTAGTGGGATTGCTGAATCAAATGACAGATCTACTTTTAGTTCTTTAAGAAATCTCCATATTGTTTTACATACAGTTTGTACTAATTTACATTCCTACCAGCAGTGTACAGGTGTTCCCTTTTCACCACATCTATGCCAACTTCTATTATTTTTTGACTTTTTAATAATGGCTATTTTTGCAGGAGTAACGCAGTATCTCATTGTATTTTTAATTTGCATATTCCTGATCATCAGTGATGTTTAGCATTTTTCATATGTTCTTTACCATTTTTATATCCTCTTTTGAGAAATGTCTATTCATGTTATTTGCCCACATTTTGATGGGATTTTTTTTTTCTTGTTGATGTACTTGAGTTCATTGTAGATTCTAGATATTAGTCCTTTGTTAGATGCATAGTTTGCAAATATTTTCTCCCACTCTGTGGGTTGTCCATTTATTCTGATGGTTATTTCTTTTAATGTACAGAAGTTTCTTTTATTTAATTAGGTCCCATTTATTTATTTTTATTTTAGTTGCATTTGCTTTTGGGGTCCTACTCACGAATTATTTGCCTAAGCCAATGTCCGGAATAGTTTTTCCTAGGTTATCTTCTATAATTTTTATAGTTTCATATCTTAGATTTACATCTTTGAACCATCTTGAGATGATTTTGGTATAAGGTAAGGGATAAGCATCCAGTTTCATTCTTCTACATGTGGTTATCCTGTTTTCCCAGCATTATTTATTAAATAAGTTGTCCTTTCCTCAGCCTATGTTTCTCTATGCTTTGTCGAAGATCAGTTGGTTGTAAGTATTTGGCTTTATTTCTGGGTTCTCTATTCTGTTCCACTGGTCTATGTGCCTACTTTTATACTAGCACTATTTTTGTAATTACAGCCTTGTGGCATAATTTAACATCTGGTAATGTGATGCCTCTACATCTGTTTTTTGTTTGTTTGTTTGTTTTTTGCATAGGATTGCTTCGGCTATTCAGGTTCTTTTTCTGGTTTCATATGAATTTTAGAATTGTTTTTTCTAATTCTGTGAAAAATGATGTTGGTATTTTGATAGGAATTGCACTGAATCAGCGGATTGCTTTGAGTAGTATGGTCATTTTCATGATATTGATTCTTCCAATCCATGAGCATGGGATGTGTTTCCATTTGTTTGTGTCATCTATGATTTCTATTAGCAGTGTTTTGTAGTTCTCCTTGTAGAGATCTTTTACCCCCTTGGTTAAATATATTCCTAGGTAATTTAATTTTTTCCAGCTGTTGTGAAAAGGACTGAGTTCTTGATTTGATTCTCAGCATGGTCATTGTTGGTGTACAGCACTGCTACTGACTTGTGTATATTGATTTTGTGACCTGAGACTACAGAATTCATTTATCAAATCCAGGAGTCTTTTGGAGGAGTATTTAGGGTTTTCTAGGTATACAGTCATATTACTCGTGAACAGCAATAGCTTGATGTCCTCTTTTTCAATTTGGATGCCCTTTGTTTCTTATTCTTGCCTGATTGCTCTGGTTAGGACTTCCAGCACTATGCTGAATAGAAGTGGTGGTGAAAGTGGCATCCTTGTCTTGTTCCAGTTCTCAAGGGGAATAGTTTCAACTTTTCCCCATTTATTATGATGTTAGCTGTGGGTCTGTCATATATGGCTTTTATTAGTTTTAGGTAAAGTCCCTTTTATATCTGTTTGTTGAGATTTTTTATACGGGGATGCTGGATTTTATGAAATGCTTTTTCTGCATCTATTCAGATGATCATATAGTTTTTCTTTTTAATTCCTTTTATCGGATGTATCCCATTTATTAACTTGCATATTTTAAACCATCCCTGCATCCCTCGAATGAAACCTGCTTGGTCATGGTGTATTATCTTTTTGATGTGCTGCTTGAATTAGCTAGTATTTTGTTGAGGATTTTTGCATCTATGTTCATCAGGGATATTGGTCTGTAGTTTTCTTTTTTTCTTATGTCTTTTCCTGGTTGTGGTATCAGAGTGATACTGGCTTCACAGAATGAGTTAGGGAGGATCCCTCTTTCTTAATCTTTTGGAATAGTTACAGTAGGATTGGTCCCAGTTCTCTGAATGTCTGGTAGGATTCAGTTGTGAATCCATCTGGCCCTGGGCTATTTTTTTTTCTTGGCAATTGTTTTGATTAGTGATTCAATCTCACTGCTTGTTCTTGGTCTGTTCGGGGTTTCTATTTCTTCCTGGCTTAATCTAGGAGTGTTTATATTTCCTGGAATTTATCCATTTCCTCTAGATTTTTCAGTTTGTGTGCATAGAGGTGTTCACAGTGGTCTCAAATGATCTTTTTTATTTCTGTGGGGTTGGTTGTAAAGTCTCCAGTTTCATTTCTAATTGAACTTACTTTAACCTCTCCTGGTTAATCTAGCTAATGGTCTATCAACTTTGTTTATCTTTTTGAAAAACCAACTTTTTGTGTCATTGATCTTTGGTATTTTTGTTGTTGTTGTTGTTACTGCTGTTTCAAATTCATTTAGATCTGCTCTGATCTTTGTTATTTCTTTTCTTCTGCTAGCTTTGGGTTTAGTTTGTTCTTTCTCTAGCTCCTTGAGGTATGATGTTAGGTTGTCAATTTATCATCTTTCAGATTTTTTAATGTAGGTATTTAGCACTATAAATTTTCCTTTTAGTACTGCTTTTACTATATTCCAGAGATTTTGATAACTTGTGTCAATATTATCATTCATTTCAAAGAATTTTTTAAATTCCATCTTGATTTCATTGTTAACTCAAAAATCATCCAGGAGCAGATTGTTTAATTTCTATGTATTTGTATAGTTTTGAGGGTTACTTTTGGAGTTGATTTGTAGTTTTATTCCACTGTGGTCTGAGAAGATATCTGATATAATTTCAATTTTTAAAAATTTATGGAGACTTGTTTTGTGGCCTATCATATGGTCTATTGTGGAGAATGTTCTATGTGCTGATTAAAAGAATGTATAATCTGCAGTTATTGGGTAGAATGTTCGGCAAATATTTGTCAGGTCCATTTGTTCTAGAGTGCACTTTAGGTCCATTATTTCTTTGTTGACCTTCTGTCTTGATGATCTGTCTAGTGTTGTTGGTGGCCTGTTGCAGTCTCATAATATTATTATGTCATGTCTATCTCATGTCTTAGGTCTAATAGTAATTGTTTTATGAATCTGGGAGCTCCAGTATTAAGTGTATATAAATTTAGGATTATAATATCTTCTTGTTGGATTGATCCTTTTATCATCATATAATGACCTTCTTTGTCTTTTTTTACTGTTGTTGCTTTAAAATCTGTTTTATCTGATATAAGACTACCTACTCCTGCTCACTTTTGGTTTCCATTTGTATGGAATATCTTTTTCCACTCCTATACCTTGAGTTTATATGAATCTTTATGTATTAGGTGAGTCTCTTGAAGACAGTATATATTTGGTTTGTGATTTTTAAAATCCATTCTGCCAATCTGTATCATTTAAGTGGAGAATTTAAGCAATTTATATTCAATGTTAATATTGAGATGTGAGGTAGTGTTCCAGTTATCCTGTTACTTGTTACCTAGATACTCTGGTTTCTTTATTGTTATTGTTTTATAGACCCCATGAGTTTTATGCTTTCAAAAGGTTCTATTCTGGTTCATAATGGCCTTTTTGTTTTAAGGTTTATAACTCCTTTTAGCATTTTCAATAGGGCTGGTCTAGTAGTAACGAATTCTCTCAGCATTTGTTTCTCTGAAAATGACTTTAATTCTCCTTCATTTATGAAACTTAGTTTTGTTCTGGATACAAAATTCTTGACTGACAGTTATTCTCTTTAAGAAGGCTAAAGATAGAACTTCAATCCCTTCTGGCTTAAAAGGTTTCTGCTGAGGAAATCTCTTAGTTTTTTAAGCAAACACAATGAAAAAAGACTGAAATGATAATTCAAAACCATGGATCCATTAACTTTAACATGAACAACACAAAGTAAATAAATGTTGTTCCTTACCGATAATTAGTTCTAGTGTTTGTTTCTATTTTAAAGAGACATATAGGCCTGGCACAGTGGTTCATACCTGTAATTCCAACACTTTGAGGGGCCAAGTCAGGAGGACTCCTTGAGTCTAGGAGTTTGTGGCCAGCCTGGGAAACATAGTGAGACCCCGTCTCTACAAAAAATAAGAAATTAGCTAGGTGTTATGGCACGTGTCTGTAGTGCCAGCTGCTCTGCCTGGGAGGCTGAGGTGGAAGGATCACTTGACTGCAGGAGGTTGAGGTTGAGGTTGCAGTGAGCTATGATCAGGTCACTGCACTCAGCCTGGATAACAGAGTAAGACCTAAGACCTTGTCTCAAAAAAAAAAAAAAAAATATATATATATATATATATAGACACACACACACACATATCTTCTCATTCTCGAAGTTAGCCTTTGCACAACATTTTTTTTAGTAAACAGGGACATGGATTTTTACTTATTCTAACTTTCCAAAGTCACAGTTAAGGAAATTCACAAATTTAGGCATCTTATTATAAGAACACTGTTTCTTTTGTTTGTTTTAAATGGCTCTGATTCCCTCAGCACTGGCAAGGCTTATATTGCCATTCACAGATAGGCTTAAAAATAGACTAATGCCACAACATGGGTCACAAAGTATACAATTCTTGCTCCTTTTCTGTTGTAAGCATATACTATATACACTGAATATGGGCCTCCATTTTCTTCTGCTATTCCTCAGCATGGTTCTATAGATAGGTACAGCTTTGCTATCTAGTGGTTCTAAAAGTGTGGTCCATGCATAAATATCTTTAGCATGACCTGGGAACTTGTTACAAATGCAAATTCTTTGGCTCTAAACCAGATATTCCAAATCAGATACTTTGGCGTTAGGGCCCGGGAATCTATATTTAATCCAAGTGACCCTGATGCACACTAACGTTTCAGAACCATTACTGCGAGTAAGGTCTCTGAGAACAACAAAGCATCACAACAACTACTCTTTTGGCCATGGAAAAGGTGATATAGTTTGAAAATTTTTATATTTTAAATTGTAAAATATTGAATACATTTTACATTGTAAAATATAAAATATACTTTAATGGCAAAATATATAACAGATATGCTCAGATTAAATAATTTTAAAGTGAACATCTGCGGTTATCATCACCCACATCAAAAGCCCACCCTCGAAGCCCTCTATATATGCCTCCCAATCATGACCCTTTCTCCTCTTAGGGGAGACAACTACCTGACTTTGGAATAACCTTTTCTTTATAGTTGACCACCTACATATGAATTCTTGAAATATATGGTTGATTTTTGCCTATATTTGAACTTTATGTGATTAGAGTAATACAGCACATATGCTTCATGTCTTTCTTATTTTCCTTAAGTTCATTACTATGAAATTCATTCATTTTGTTGTGTTTCCTTCTATTTGACAGGGAAGGAAGAAAATGCAACAGTGTAAACAGAATCTCTGGATGGTAGGAGTAAGTGATTTTAAAATAGACATTTGTCTGTATTTCTAAATTTTTCTACTAAGATGAATTCCTGAGTAAAACTTAGCATTTCCCACCTCTGTATCAAATAATTTGAGATGCATGTTTTGAATCACATGAACAGATTAAATAAAAATCTATGATCCAAAGCCAAACCTTGTTTCATTTATGAAACTTTCATTTCATATACGAAACTTCATATTCTGATTGAGCCCAATACTTAAATAAGATTTGGCTTAAAGATTTTCTGACCCCAAATTCAGGATATTCTGAAGAATAGCTTTTAAAAACAGAGAAGAAAGTCTGTGGCACAGACCTGTAACCACAATTTCAAGAGTAATTTTTAAACACACTAGAGTCATGTTAGTTCTTTCCAATCTGCTTAAATTGAAATCCTTAACATTATCCTAAGAGACTACCCTCCCTTTGATAACAAGGCTGTTCTTCAATAACCACCATGAAACTGCTCTGGTGAAATAACTGGGATGAGTAAACCACTTCCTATTTTGCACACATAGAAGTCACAGCATGAATGCTAAGTGTCAAAAGAGACATGTAGTAGATGTAAGTTGGTGATAGGTTAGAAAAGAACTAATAACTAAAATAAGTTAGAACTTTGAACCATAGGTTTTCTAGAGTAAGTAAGATGTGTGAATATATAGAAAAGCAAAGAAGGGTACCATTTATTAATCCATTCAAAAATCAATTACACTGACCATGTCCCTTCAATATTTTTCATGTCAACTTCTCCCATGTTTTAACTTATTATTTGGAAACCCAAGATTTTCATAGACTTTTCTGAAAGATACTACCTTTTCTTTAGAAATTTTCCCTCTTTCTTCCTCCTAAGAATCAATTATAATTATGTTGCCAGAATTTCAGCATTTATAATCTGCCATGTAACTTGAATCATCTTTTAAAGTCTTATAAAATGAGATTGTGCTACTTTGGGTTTTCATGTTTTAAAACATATCTTGATAAAGTAACATCATGTGTCCTGAATCCTAGATCACAGATTCATAAAGACTGGCCCAGCTCCTGGGTAGAAGAAGAAAAAAAAAAAAAAGCCTGAAAAGTAGAACCACAGCATGGTAGGAGGAAACTCTTGTCTTCCTTTTGTCATTGTGCAATTACACAGATGTTTAATCTGCAGAGGAAAGGGTTAGGAGGAGACATAGAAAACCAGTACCAGAGGATCCTCCAAAGCAGAGGAGTGGGCACATTCTATCTTTGCTACAAACTCTTTTTTAAGGTATGTTCTCCTCAGGTCTAGATCATGTGTAGCTATGCTCAGCATTAGTTATCATGAGTTCTAAAATGGCATGGTCCTCTAACAGACAAGTGACTGAAAAACAGGCAAGAGGAGTGGCACTGTCATCAAAATTCTGCGTAAAGCTTACATTAATGTTGTTCCTCCTAGAAGTATCTGTGCATACATAGAACCTACTGGGTCAACAAATGAATATTCCAAAGGCATGTGTGTCAGGTTGCCCCAATAATATCATTCCCTGAATGGTGACTCTGAATCTTAAAATAGAAAAAAAAAAAGTGAAAAATAGGAATTATCTAAATTTCTTTTATAATGTTTACTGAAACAAAACACTGAAATTAAATATTATTCAAAATAAAAAACTGAAAAAGTATAAAGAAATTTAAATAATTAAGCTTATAAGTGATATTTATTGTTTGTGGTATTTATAGTTCTGAAGTTATTAAAGCTTAAAATTGTGCTATGACTTTTGAGAAAACCCCATGTCACATTTTTGCCAGTGCTATTTTTTCCCATGAAACTGGGTTTCATTCCAATCTCACTAGAGAAAGATCAATCTAAGCACTGTCTAGCAACAGATCAAGATTTACTGTTATTTTCATTAAACAACTGCTGTAAAGAAGTAAACGTGCATTAGAGAAGCTACTTGTGTAAAGCAGAGTGTCCCAATTACTCACATTTTCCATTATTCCAAAAAATTCTCACCAACCTAAAATCCGGCACAGGGATCTGAGTTATAAGAACAACTGAAAATCAAAAGGTGACTCTTCCCTAACCATCTCCTTGGTTGCTATTGACCTGCCATAGTGAACAAACTAGGAATCTTCAATCATGTATCAACTTTTATAAGGCTTGACTCTGATGACGGCAGATTACTAGAGGAAATGCAAGATGTTCCCTGTCCAAAATTTCTCATAAGTGGCTCTTGTACTGGGTGTTTATCAGGAAAACCCAGGGATTCTTTTAAAAATGCATATTCTTGGGCTCTACTCCAGATATACTGAAAAAAGATTCTAAAATTAGGGTCCATGAATAAGAATTTTAAACAGTCTCCCCAAGTGGTTCTGTTGCACACTAAAGTTTGAGAAGCATTATCTAGCATCTTAGTGTCACAATACTACTGGTTCAGGTTCTAGTCTCACATCCCAACCACGTGAAAGACTTAAGATGCCTTATACCACTTGAGGTAGAATGATACATTGGTAGTCCAGTGAACCATGATTCCTGGTATTCATGCACTTGTAGAGTCTCCTCCTATACTGACTCTGGACCTGGCCATGTGACTTTCTTTAGCTGTGATGCAAACAGAGACATGCTGAGCACTTATCCATTGAGGATTATCTTGGAATGTTACACTTAGAAGCCAGAAACCATCCAGTAAAGAAGCTCAGGCTATACTACTGAAAGATGAGAGGCCACACGGAAAGAGTCTTTTGAGAATGAGATTCAGTCTTGTACACTCCAGCTCCAGTACAGCTCCCAGATGAATGAAGCCACATGAATGACTTACGGCATAGCACAGAAGAATCATCAATTGATAACCCACAGAATTGTGAAAAATAATACATCATTTTTTTCCCTTTTTCTTTTTAGCCTCTATTTCTTAATGATGAGATAAATCATTGTTTTTAAGAAACTAAGTTTTTGACTGGATATCTGGGGGCAGGGCTAAGATGGTAAAGTGGAAGTAGTTCATGTGTGCCACTCCCATGGGGAGAAAACAAAAGTGCTAGTGAACACAGGTTCTGAAGGCTGATCATCTAAGAAACCATGATGAGATACATCAAGGCAGCAGGGGAACACAGAGAAAAAAGAGGGGCAAAGCTGGGCACCAGTCTGTCTAGGCTCAGTGCAGAGCCAGGAGAACCTCTTCAACACGGGAAAGAGTGAGTGAGTGACAGCTCCCAGGGGGACTCACCCTTACCACAGGGACCCATGCAAGACTGAGAAGGAGAGAATCAACCTGGCCTCCCCACAATTCCCCAATATACTTCTAGATTGAGGCAGTGAACCACTCAGATGTTCTGCGGAGGCAACTCCCATGTCCCCCCAGGAAGCACACAGAAAGTAGATTAGGGCAACTTGGCTAGGATAGGGCTTGTCACTCAACTGCAGCCCCAGACTGAGGGAGCCCCTTGGACCAGAATAACCAACAAAAGAAATGCAGACACAAAGGCAGTAATAACTGGGGCCTCCTGCAAGACCCAGGAGCAGACTAGAATTGAAGCCAGACAACCAAACCCACCTTATACCACAATCAAACCCCCAAGGGCATCAAATTAAAAAAAAAAAAGCAAAACAATCCATCCAGAAGACAGCAACTTCAAAAACTGAAGGAATATCAGCCCACACAAATGAGAAAGAACCAGTACAAGAACTCTTACAATGGAAAAAGCTGAAGTGCCTTCTTTCTTCCAAACAACCACACTAGTTCTCCAGTTAAGGGTTCTTAACTGGAATTCAGAATGTGGATAGGAATGAAGATCATCAAGATTCAGAAGAATGTTGAAATCCAATCCAAGGAAGCTAAGAATCACAATAAAACAATGCAGGAGATGAAAGTCAAAATAGCTCATATAGAAAATAATACAACCAATCTGATAGAGCTGAAAAACACACTACAAGAATTTCATAATGCAACCACAAATATTAACAGCAGAATAGACCAAGTGGAGAAAAGAATCTCAGAGACTGAAGACTGGCTTTCTGAAATAATACAGTCAGACAGGAAGAAAACAGAACTTTTAAAAGGAATGAATAAAACCTCTGAGAAATATGAAATTATGTAAAAGACCAAATCTATGACTCTCTGGCATACCTGAAAGAAATGGGAAGAAAGAAAACAAGTTGAAAAACATATTTCAGGATATCATCCATGAGAATTTCCTCAACCTAGCTAGAGAGGCCAACACTGAAATTCAGGAAATGTGGAGAACCACAAGATACTTCAAGATCACCCCCAAGACACATAATCATCAAATTTTCCAAGTTCAAAATGAAAGAAAAAATGTTAAAAGCAGCTAGAGAGAAAGGACAGGTCACCTAAAAAGAGAAGCCCATCAGAATAACAGTGTACCTATCAGCAGAAACCCTACAAGCCAGAAGAGACTGAGGGCCTATATTCAACATTCTTTAAGAAAAGGAATTCCAGCCAATAATTTCATATCCAGTCAAACTAAGCTTCAAAAGCAAAGGAAAAATAAGATCCTTTCAGACAAGAAAATGCTGAGGGAATTCATTAATGCTAGACCTGCCTTACAAGAGCTCCTGAGAGAAGCACTAGATATGGAAAGGGAAGACCATTACCAGCTACTACAAAACACACTTAAGTACACAGACAAGTGATACTATGAAGCAACCACACAAAGAAGTCTGCATAATTGCCAGCTAAGAACACAATGACAGGATCAAATTCACACATATCAATACTAACCTTGAATATAAATGGGCTAAATGCCCCAACTATAAGGCACAGAGTAGCAAGCTGGATAAAGATTCAAGATACATGGTATGCCGTCTTCAGGTGACCTGTCTCACACGCAATGGCACCCACAGGCTCGAAACAGAAATAGAGACAAATCTACCAAGCAAACGGAAAACAGAAAAAAGCAGAAGTTGCAAGCCTAATTTCAGACCAAACAATCTTTAAGCCAAATAGATTTTTAAAAGCCAGAGAATGGCATTACATAATGGTAAAGGGTCCAATTCAACAATTCTTAAATCCTAAAAATTTAGGATTCAACTATCCTAAATCTATATGCACCCAATACAGGTGCACCCAGATTCATAAAACAAGTTCTTAGAGACCTATGAAGAGACTTAGATTCATACACAATAACAGTGGGAGACATCAACACCCTACTGACAGTATTAGATCATTGAGGCAGAAAATTAATAGTTTCAGGATCTGAACTAAACTCTTGACCAAATGGATCTAACAGACATCTACAGAACTCATCACCCTAAGAAGACAGAATATATATTATTTTCATTACCACATGTATTAGTCCATACTCATGCTGCTAATAAAGACATACCTCAGACCCGGTAATTTATAAAGGAAAGAAGTTTAATTGACTCACAGTTCAGCATGGCTGGGGAGGCCTCAAGAAACTTACAATCATGGCAGAAGGGGAAGCAAACACGTCCTTCTTCACATGGTGGCAACAAAGAGAAGTGCAGAGTAAAAGGGGGAAAAGCCCCTTATAAAACCATCAGATCTCGTGAGAACTCACTAATTATCATGAGAACAGCAGTGTGGGGGTAACTGCTACCAAGATTCAAATACCTCCTACCAGGTCCCTCCCATGACACGTCAGAATTATAGGAACCACAATTCAAGATGAGATTTGATTGGGGACACAGCCAAACCATATCACCACATGATACATACTCTAAAATCAACCATGGAATCAGACATAAGACAACCCTCAGCAAACTCAAGAAAACTGAAATCATAACCAACCATACTCTTCTGTGCAATTAAAACAGAAATCAAGGCCATGAAAATTGCTCAAAGCCATATAATTGCATGGAAATTAAACAATCTTCTCCTGAATGACTCTTAGGTAAATAATGAAATTAAGGCAGAAATCAAGAAGTTCTTTGAAATGAATGAGAACAAAGACACAACAAATCAGTATCTCTGGGACACAGCTAAGGCAGTGTTAAGAGGGAAATTATAGCACTAAACAGCCACATCAAAAAGTTGGAAAGATCTCAAGTTAACAATCAAATATCACAACTAGTAGAACTTGAGAACCAAGAACCAACCAACCCCAAAGCTAAGAGAAGACAAGAAATAACCAAAATCAGAGCTAAAATGGAGGAGATAGACAAAAAATCATACAAAAGGTCAATGAATCCAGGAGTTGTTTTTTTAAAAAAAAAATGAGATAAATTGACAGCTAGACTAATAAAGAAAAAAGATACAAATAAACACAATCAGAAATGACAAAGGAGACATTACCACTGACCCCACAGAAATACAAAGAACCATCAGAGACTACTATGAACACCATCATGCACATAAGCTAGAAAATCTAAAATAAATGAATAATTCCTGGACACATACATCCTCCCAACACTGAACCAAGAAGAAATTGAATCCTCAAACAGACCAATAATGACCTCTGAAACTGAATCAGTAAAAGCCTACCAATCAAAAAAAAGGCCCAGGACCAGATGGATTCATAGACATATTCTACCAGATGTACAAAGAAGAGCTAGGATCATTCCCACAGAAGCTATTCCAAAAAATTGAGAAGGAGGGAATCCTCCTCAACTCATTCTATGAGGCCATCATCATCCTGATACCAAAATCTGACAGAGACACAACAAAAAAAGAAAACTTCAGGCCAATGTCCTTGATGTACATCTATATAAAAATTTTCAACAAAATATTAGCAAGCCAAATCCAGCAGCACATCAAAAAGCTAATCCACCATGATCAAGTAGGCTTTATCCCTGGGATACAAGGTTAGTTCAACATACACAAATCAATAAATGTGACTCATCACATAAACAGAACTAAAGACAGAAACCACAGATGCAGAAAAAGCCTTTGATAAAATTCAGCATCCCTTCATGTTAAAAACCCTCAAATAAACTAGGCATTGAAGTAACATACTTCAAAATAATAATAATAATCAATGACAAACCCACAGTCAACATCATGCTGAATGAGCAGAGGCTGAAAGCATTCTCCTTGAAAACCAGAACAAGACAAGGATGCCGTCTATCACCAAATCTATTGAACATAGTATTGCAAGTCCTGGCCAGAGCAATCAGGCAAGAGAAAGATATAAGAGGCATCCAAATAGAGAGAAAGGAAGTCAACCTAGCCCTGTTTGAAGATGACATGATTCTACATCTAAAAAACGCCATTAGTCTCTGCCCAAAAGCTTCTTGAGATGATAAGCAACTTCAGCAAAGTTTCGGGATACAAAATCTATTTATAAAAATCAAGGCCAGGTGCGGTGGCTCACACCTGTAATCCCAGGACTTTGAGAGGCCGAGATGGGTGGATCACTTGAGGTCAGGAGATCGAGACCAGCCTGGCAAACATAGTGAAACTCTGTCTCTAGTAATAATATAAAAATTAGCTGAGCGTGGTGGTGCGTGCCTGTAATCCCAGCTACTCGGGAGGCCGAGGCACAAGAATCGCTCGAACGTGGGAGGTGGAGGTTGCCGTGAGCCGAGATCATGCCACTGCACTCCAGCCTGGGCGACAAAGTGAAACTGTGTCTCAAAAAACAAACAAACAAACAAAAACAATTTATAAAAATCAGTAGCATTCTTATACAGCACCCAAGCTGAGAGCCAAATCAGGAATACAATCCCATTTACAATTGCCAAAAAAAGAGTAAAATATCTAGGAATACAGCTAACCAAGGAGGTTAAAGATCTCTATAATGAAAATTACAAAACACTGCTCAAAGAAATCAGAGATAACACAAACAAATGTAAGAACATTCCATCCTCTTAGATGGGAAGAATCAATATCATTAAAATGGTCATACTGCCTAAAGCAATTTACAGATTCAATGCTATTCCTTTCCATGTACCAGTGACATTCTTCACAAACTGGAAAAAAACTATTTTAATGTTCATATTGAACCAAAAAAGAGCCTGAATTGCCAAGGGAACCCTAAGTAAAAAGATCAAAGCTGGAGGAAGCATATTGTCCAACTTCACACTGTAGTACAAGGCTACAGTAACCAAAAACAACATGGTACTGGTAGAAAAACAGACACACAGACCAATGGAGCAGGATAGAGAGCCCAGATATAAAGCCACACACCTACAACCCTCTGATCTTTGACAAAGCTGACAAAAACAAGCAATGGGGAAAGGACTCCCTATTCAATAAATGATTCTGGGATAACGGGCTAGCTATATGCAGAAGACTAAAACTGGACCCCTTCCTTACACCATATACAAAAATCAACTCAAGATGGATGAAAGACCTAAATGTAAAACCTAAAACTATAAAAACCCTAAAAGATAACCTAGGAAATATCATTTTGGACATAGGAACTGGCAAAGATTTTATGACAAAAATGCCAAAAGCAATTGCAACAAAAGCAAACATTGATAAATCAAAAATAAGCTAAAGAGCTACTGCATAGCAAAAGAAACTATGAACAGAGTAAACAGACAACCTACAGAATGAGAGAAAATATTTGCTAACTATATGTCTGACAGAGATCTAATATCCAGAATCTATGAGGAACTTAAACAAATTTACAAGAGAAAAATAAGAACAACCCCATAACACAGTGGGCAAAGGACATGAACAGACAATTTTCAAAAGAAGACACACATGCAGCCAACAACCATGAAAAAAAGCTCAATATCACTGATAATTAGAGAAATGCAAATCAAAACCACAGTGAGATACCATCTCACACCAGTCAGAATGGCTATTACTAAAAAGTCAAAAAACAACAGATGCTGGCTAGGTGGTGGAGAAAAAGGAACACTTATATACCTGTTGGGGGAAGTGTAAATTAGCTCAGATATTGTGGAAGACAGTGTGGCGAATGCTCAAAGACCTAAAGCCAGAAATACCATTTGACACAGCAATCCCATTACTGGGTACATACCCAGAGGAATATAAATCATTCTACCATAAACGCATGCAAATGTTCATTGAAGCACTATTCACAATAGTAAAGACATAAAAGCAACCTAAATGCCCATCACTGGTAGACTGGATAAAGAAAACATGGTACATATACACCATGGAATATTCTGCAGCCATTAAAAAAAAAAAAATGAGATCATGTCCTTTACAGGAACATGAACGGAACTGGAGGCCATTATCCTTAGCAAACTAATGAAGGAACAGGAAACCAAATACCACATGTTCTCACTTACAAGTGGAAGCTAAATAATGAAAAGACATGGACAGAAGTTGAAAAACAGACACTGGGGCTTTCTTAAGGGTGGAGGATGGGAGAAGGGATAGGTTTGGAAGAAAAAAAATACCTACAGAGTACTATACTTGGTACTGGGGTGACGAAATAATCTGTTAACTAAACCCGAGTCAAGAGTTTACCTACATAACAAAACTGCACACGTACCCCTGAACCTAAAATAAAAGTTTAAATATTTTTAAGAGTTAAATTAAATTTAAAAAATATTTTAGGATAGTTTGTTATACAGCAATAATAACTAAATTTCACTATTTGTAAATGATTTTTCTTAATACATACTTACCTCTTCAGGGCCATTAAATGCAATCCTTCCTCAAAATTAGGATTCTTTTGTAGGGACTAACAGAACTCTTGAGATTCCTTCTAAATCAATAAATCACCAGTTTTATTTAAAGTCCCTAAAACTTATAGATCCATAGGATATTTTCACTGCCTATAATTTTATGTTTCAAAAATGTATGCTAAGCTTTGTGCATTCAAAGTCAGGGTCCTAACATGTAGTTCAGTGTACTTGGTGCAATTGATAAAATTCCATCCAACTGTTTACTTTTTCAGATAGAGCAGAAAACATTCACAAAACTCCACAATGGTGACATTCTAAGCAAAACTGGGCCCACTTCTGGAATTTTTGTTAAAACTGAGTTAAATATACAATGTTTAGCTCTCTTTATACCAAAAAATGTCATGCCTCTTTCACAGCATCCTAGAGGATGAACTGCATGAAGGAAATCAAATATGAAAAAGCTGAGCACTTAACTGATTCAATCGGCCCAAATTTAGGAGGTTGTATGCATCTACCAGGGTTCTTGGCTTACGCAGCACCAAAGCTACCATTACAGTGGATAGTAAAACTCTGAAAGAGGCTCTGAGTAAGAATAACCCAATTTCTAAAAGTGAGGACATGATAAATAAGACCTAGCGCCTACCAGTCCCATTTTAATTCTTATACCAGAGCCAATTCTGATGTTAAATTTACAAATTGGTCAATATTCTAATAAATAATTTGCTTCCTAGTAAATTAAATGCAGACAACCACAAAATAGTATCTAAACTTTCTTTGAAATATTCTCCATGAAAATACAATTAATTTTTACAACCAAAACACAACATCAAGGTACAGAATACAATTTCCAATTTATTTCTTTTTCTCTATCTCTCTCTCTTTTTAATATAGACAGGGTCTTGCTATGCTGGCCTGGCTGATTTCAAACCCCTGACCTCAAGCAATCCTCCTACCTCGGCCTCCTAGAGTACTGGGATTACAGGCATGAGCCACCATGCCTGGCCAAAATTTTCTTTTATAAGAATTTTCTACACAGTTTCACAGAATAATAGAATATATGGGTTTAAATGCTCAGATAAAACTTTTAAACAATCTTAACTCATTTTACTGATGAAACTAAACTTCAAAAAGGACTGTGTTATAAACAATGCAGTAAAATTGTTTAATGCATAAATCTGTCATAAGGAAAATTTCTAACAAAATTTCAGGGTTCTACTACTCAATAAAAAGGCTAAATTGTTTCGCCATTACAAGTATAAAAGCCACTCTCCCAGATTTGGCTACCTCCTCTTGCCCAGTGTCAACCATAATAGGCAATCAAAAAATAGCTACTGAATCAATCAGATGTAAGCAATAAACCTACTTCATGCACTTAAATCGGACCTAGGCTTTAACTGGGGAAAAAAATTAAAGCACTTTATTCCTTTAACAATGACAACATTTTTCTCCCTGTAGATGATGAATGTAAATGTTGGATTTTTGTTAGCATTATAAAACTATTACTTTGTTACAAGACAGTCATTCAACTTTGCTTAAAAATTAAAAGATAATGGTATTAGTGGCAGCAGCAGTAGTAGTAATAGAGTAGTAATCATAATACTAAAAATGTATAACACTTATACAGCACTAAACTACGTGCTGGGAACTGTCTAGAGCACCTTCCATACACTAATGCACTTAATCCTTAGTTACCCCATGAAAAATGTATAGAATTATTCTCATTTTAGAAATAAGGAAACAAGGTAGAAAGAGATGAAGTAATTAAGCCAATATCCATGGCTAGTAAGTGGCAGAGCCAGAATTCAAACCTAAACAGCCTGATTTCAGAGTAAAAGTAATTTATTTTATTGATGGAATTAATAACTACCTATAAATAATACTGAGAACATAATATACATATTGCATAATTTTAAAGTAAAAAGAACACAAGAACATTCACCTTGTTTTTCTTCCCTTTTAAAACCTGAGTCCTAAAATGACAATATATTTTAATCTGCATATCTAAAAAGACCACAAATGCCTCAAATATACCTTATTTTTCCCACTATTTATCTCACAGACCAAGAACTCTTTATGTTCTAGCTCTCTTAGAAATGAAAAGTGAAACCACTGCATCCACATAGATTAACTATAGGTCTATGAACTAAGGCCACCTACATACACATGACTACTACTTGTGCCAAGAAGTTTCTTGCCCACAAATATAAGGCAGTAAATCAGTAAATAACTTCATTGTTGGCTTCAGGAACTTCCCAAAAATCCATTTACCCCAACAATAGAGTACTCAAACAGTCCCCTTTCACAGTATTCCCTCTACTGCTCAAACAACTCATTTATCAAACAGCTGTGTATTTACAAGACTTGGTTAAGATCCTTAGCCTGCTGTTGCTACAAACCTTCAACCATTATTATATCATGAATGTTGCCCAGTCTCAATCAGACGACTGCATTGAAAGCTCTTAAACGTCTCAAGGTTTTGCAATATCTACCCCTGAACTCTCCCTTGCAGAGTCTACTAAGCCTTGATCAAGGTTGTGCTTGCCCTTTATTGTATTAAGCAATAAACTTTGCTTTGCTTCATCAACAGGATATTCTGGCCTTTTTTTGGGAAGTCAGCAGTCAACAGAAGGGACAATCCTATTCCATTTCAGCTGCTCTCTTATCAGCAACTCCTTTTTTAAAATAAAAATCTTTAAAAATAAAAATAAAAATCTTCCTTCATGCCTATACTAGATTACAGGTAAAATTAAATATATTAATACCAGGAGATGGGATTATTATAGAAACAGATAAACATAAACCAGCAAATGAAAGGGGGCCATGTGAACCTAATAATAAATTCAATATGCGACTTCAAACTATATTTCATTAAAATGACAGTTTAATCTGAATTGGGTTAATTACCTACTTCAAAATGGTCTTAAATTATTCCAAAAATACAGGTTTAGAAATAAAAGGAAAGAAAAGCCTTGGGTTGCCAAAGTTTATTCTGCCATCTCAGTAGATTTTTACAAAAATTTCTTTGCCTTAATTAAGTTATATGACCTAATGTTATATATCAAATATAAATATATAAAATATAAATAGCTCTAAAAACCATTAAATCCTGTATAAACAGAAAAATAATATATTAAAATTATTAATAGTTATTTTGATATCAACTTTCACTTACATACATTATTTTTTGGTTTTAGTTATATGTGCAATTATTTTTATTCTTCAACTTTTAACTTCTGGGGTACATGTGCACAACATGCAGGTTTGTTACATAGGTAAATGTGTGCCATGGTGGTTTGCTGCACATATCAACTCATTATCTAGGTATTAACCCCAGCATCCACTAGCTATTCTTTCTGATGCTCTCCCTCCCCCCGCCCCCCATGACAGGCCGCAGTATGTGTTGTTCCCTGACCATGTGTCCATGTATTCCTATCGTTCAGCTGCCACTTGTAAGTGAAAACATGCAGTGTTTGGTTTTCTGTTCCTGAGTTAGTTTGCTGAAGATAATGGCTTCCAGCTCCATCCATGTCCCTGCAAAGGATATGATCTTGTTCCTTTTTATGGCTACATAGTACTCTATCATGTATATGTACCACATTTTCTATATCCAGTCTATCATTGATGGGCATTTGGGTTGACTCCACGTCTTTGCTATTGTGAACCGTGCTGCAATGAACATACACGTGCATGTATTTTTATAATAGAATGATTTATATTCCTTTGCGTATATACACAGTAATGGGATTGCTGGGTCAAGTGGTATTTCTGCCTCTAGATCTTTGAGGAATCACCACACTGTCATCCACAATGAAGGAACTAATTTTCCACTCCCAGTAACAGTGTAAAAGTGTTCCTTTTTCTCCACAGCCTCACCAGTAATGGTTGTTTCTTGACTTTTCAATGATCACCATTCTGACTGGTGTGAGATGGTATCTCATTGTGGTTTTGACTTGCATTTTTTTAATGATCAGTGATGTTGAGCTTTTTTAAAAATTATTATACTTTAAGTTCTAAGTTACATGCGCAGAATGTGCAGTTTTGTTACATAGGTATACACGTGCCCTGCTGGTTTGCTGCACCCATCAACCTATCACCTATATTAGGTATTTCTCCTAATGTCATCCCTCCCCTAGCCTCCCACCCCCGACAGGCCCCAGTGTGTGATGTTCCCTTCCCTGTGTCCATGTGTTTTCACTGTTCAACTCAGACTTATGAGTGAGAACATGCAGTGTTTAGTTTTCTGATCTTGTGATAGTGTGCTGAGAATGACAGTTTCCAGCTTCATCCATGTCCATGCAAAGGACATGAACTCATCATTTTTTATGGCTACATAGTATTCCATGGTGTACATGCGCCACATTTTCTTAATTCAGTCTATCATTGATGGGCATTTGGCTTGGTTCCAAGTCTTTGCTATTGTGAATAGTGCTGCATTAACATACGTGTGAATCTGTCTTTACAGCAGAATGATTTATAACCCTTTGGGTATATGCCTAGTAATGGGATTGCTGGGTCAAATGGTATTTCCAATTCTAGATCCTTGAGGAATCGCCACACTGTCTTCCACGATGGTTTAACTAATTTATACTCCCACCAACAGTGTAAAAGCATTCCCATTTTTCCACAACCTCTCTAGCATCTGTCATGTCCTGATTTTTTAATAATCACCATTCTAACTGGCGTGAGATGGTATCTCATTGTAATTTTGATTTGCATTTCTCTAATGACCAGGGATGAGGAGCATTGTTTCATATGTCTGTTGGCTGCATAAATGTCTTCTTTTGAGAAGTGTCTGTTCATATTCTTTGCCCATTTTTTGATGGGGTTGTTTGTTTTTTTCTTGTAAGTTTGTTTACATTCTTTGTAGATTCTAGATATTAGCCCTTTGTCAGATGGATAGATTGCAAAAATTTTCTCCTATTCTGTAGGTTGCCTGTTCACTCTGATGATAGTTTCTTTTGCTGTGCAGAAACTCTTTAGTTTAATTAGATCCCATTTGTCAATTATGGCTTTTGTTGCCATTGCTTTTGGTGTTTTAGACATGAAGTCTTTGACCATTCCTATGTCCTGAATGGTATTGCCAAGGATTTCTTCTAAGATTTTTATGGTCCTAGGTCTTATTAAAGTCTTTGATCCACCTTGAGTTGATTTTTGTAAAAGGTGTAAGGAAGGGGTCCAGTTTCAGTTTTCTGCATATGGCTAGCCAGTTTTCCCAACACCATTTATTAAATAGCGAATCTTTTCCCCATTGTTTGTGTGTGTCAGGTTTGTCAAAGATCAGATTGTTGTAGCTGTGTGGTGTTATTTCTGAGGCCTACATTCTGTTCCATTGGTCTATATATCTGTTTTGGTGTCAGTACAATGCTGTTTTGGTTACTGTAGCCTTGCAGTATAGTTAGAAGTCAGGTAGCATAACGCCTCCAGCTTTGTTCTTCATGCCCAAGATTGTCTTGGCTACGCGGGCTCATTTTTGGTTCCATATGAAGTTTAAAGTAGTTTATTCCAATTCTGTGAAGAAAGTCAATGGTAGCTTGATGGGGATAGCATTGAATCTATAAATTACTTTGAGCAATATGGCCATTTTCATGATACTGATTCTTCCTATCCATGAGCATGGAATGTTTTCCCATTTGTTTGTGTCCTCTCTTATTTCCTTGAGCAGTGGTTTGTAGTTCTCCTTGAAGGGGTCCTTCATGTCCCTTTTAAGTTGTATTCCTAGGTATTTTATTCTCTTAGTAGCAACTGTGAATGGGAGTTGATGCACGATTTGGCTCTCTGTTTGTCTGTTATTGGGGTATAAGAATGCTTGTAATTTTTGCACATTGATTTTGTATCCTGAGACTTTGCTGAAGTTGCTTATCAGCTTAAGGAGGTTTTGGGCTAAGACAATGGGTTTTTCTAAATATACAATAATGTCATCTGTAAACAGACACAATTTGACTTCCTCTCTTCCTATCTGAATACCTTTTATTGCTTTCTCTTGCCTTATTGCCCTGGCCAGAACATCTAATACCATGTTGAACAGGAGTGGTGAGAGAGGGCATCCTTGTCTTGTGCCGGTTTTCAAAGGGAATGCTTCAAGTTTTTGCCCATTCAGTATGATATTGGCTGTGGGTTTGTCATAAACAGCTCTTATTATTTTGAGATATGTTCCATCAATACCTAGTTTATTGAGAGTTTTTAGCATGAAGGGGTGCTGAATTTTATTGAAGGCCTTTTCTGCATCTATTGAGGTAAGCATGTGTTTTTTGTCACTGGTTTTGTTTATGTGATGAATTATGTTTATTGATTTGTGTATGTTGAACCAGCCTTGCATTCCAGCGATGAAGCCTCTTGATTGTGGTGGATAAGCTTTTTGATGTGCTGCTGGATTCGGTCTGCCAGTATTTTATTGCGGATTTTCGCATAGATGTTCATCAGAGATATTGGCCTGAAATTTTCTTTTTTTGTTGTGTCTCTTCCAGGTTTTGGTATCAGGATGATGCTGGCCTCATAAAATGAGTTAGGAAGGATTCCCTCTTTTTCTATTGTTTGGAACAGTTTCAGAAGGAATGGTACCAGCTCCTCTTTGTACCTCTGGTAGAATTTGGCTGTGAATCTGTCTGGTCCTGGACTTTTTTTGTTTGGTAGGTTATTAATTATTGCCTCAATTTCAGAACCTGTTATTGGTCTGTTCAGGGGTTCTACTTCTTCCTGGCTTAGACTTGGGAGGGTGTATGTGTCCAGGAATTTATCCATTTCTTCTAGATTTTCTAGTTTATTTGCGTAGAGGTGTTTAAAATATTCTCTGATGGTAGTTTGTGTTTCTACGGGATCAGTGGTGATATCCTCTATATCATTTTTTATTAAATCTATTTGATTCTTCTCTCTTTTCTTCTTTATTAGTCTGGCTAGCAGTCTATCTATTTTGTTGATGTTTTTCAAAAAACCAGCTCCTGGATTCATTGATTTTTTGTGTCTCTATCTCCTTCAGTTCTGCTCTGATCTTAGTTATTTCATGTCTTCTGCCAGCTTTTGAATTTGTTTGCTGTTGCTTCTCTAGTTCTTTTAATTTTGATGTTAGGGTGTCAATTTTAGATCTTTCCTGCTTTCTCTTGTGTGCATTTAGTGCTATAATTTTCCCTCTAAACACTACTTTAAATGTGTCCCAGAGATTCTGGTATGATGTATCTTCGTTCTCATTGGTTTCAAAGAACATCTTTATTTCTGCCTTCATTTTGTTATTTATCCAGTAGTCATTCAGGAGCAGGTTGTTCAGTTTCCATGTATTTTGTGCAGTTTTGAGTGAGTTTATTAATCCTGAGTTCTAATTTGATTGCACTGTGGTCTGAGAGACTGTTTGTTATAATTTCCATCTTTTGCACTTGGTCAGGAGTGTTTTACTTCCAATTGTGTGGTCAATTTTAGAATAAGTGTGATAAGGTGCTGAGAAGAATGTATATTCTGTTGATTTGAGGTGGAGAGTTCTGTGGAGGTCTATTAGGTCCGCTTGGTTCAGAGCTGAGTTCAAGTCCTGAATATCCTTGTTATTTTTCTATCTCGTTGATCTGTCTAATATTGACAGTGGGGTGTTAAATTCTCCCACTATTATTGTGTGGGAGTCTAAGTCACTTTGTAGGCCTCTAAGCATGTGCTTAATGAATCTGGGTGCTCTTGTATTGGGTGCATACATATTTAGGACAGTTAGTACTTCTTGCTGCATTGTTCCCTTTACCATTAATGTAATGCCCTTCTTTGTTGCTTTTGATCTTTGTTGGTTTAAAGTCTGTTTTATCAGAGATTCGGATTACAACTCCAGCTTTTTTTGCTTTCCATTTGCTTGGTAAATATTCCTCCATCCCTTTACTTTGAGCCTATGTATGTCTTTGCAAGTGAGATGGGTCTCCTGAATACAGCACACTGATGGGTCTTGACTCTTTATCCAATTTGCCAGTCTGTGTCTTTTAACTGGGGCATTTAGCTTGTTTACATTTAAGGTTAATACTGTTATTTGTGAATCTGATCCTGTCATTATGATGTTAGCTGGTTGTTTTGCCTGTTAGTTAATGCAGTTTCTTCATAGTGTCGATGTTCTTCACAATTTGGTATGTTTTTGCAGTGGCTGATACCGGTTGTTCCTTTTCATGTTTAGTGCTTCTTTCAGGAGCTCTCGTAAGGCAGGTCTGGTGGTGACAAAATCCCTCAGCATTTGCTTGTCTGTAAAGGATTTTATTTCTCCTTTACTTATGAAGCTTAGTTTGGCTGGATATGAAATTCTGGGTTGAAAATTCTTTTCTTTAAGAATGTTGAATATTGGCCCCCACTCTCTTCTGGCTTGTAGGGTTTCTGCAAAGATATCTGCTGTTAGTCTGATGGGCTTCCCTTTGTGGGTAAACCAACCTTTCTCTCTGGCTGCCCTTAACATTTTTTTGTTCATTTCAACCCTGGTGAATCTAACGATTATGTGTCTTGGGGTTGCTCTTCCCGAGGAGTATCTTTGTGGTATTCTCTGTATTTCCTGAATTTGAATGTTGGTCTGTCTTGCTAGTTTGGGGAAGTTCTCCTGGATAATATCCTGAAGAGTGTTTTCCAACTTGGTCCCATTCTCCCTGTCACTTTCAGGTACACCAATCAAACGCAGATTTGTCTTTTCACATAATCCCATATTTCTTGGAGGCTTTGTTCATTTCTTTTTATTCCTTTTTCTCTAATCTGGTCTTCTCTTTGTATTTCATTAAGTTGATCTTCAGTCACTGACATCCTTTCTTCCACTTGATCGATTTGACTATTGATACTTGTGTATTCTTCACAAAGTTTTGTGCTGTGCTTTTCAGCTCCATCAGGTCATTCATGTTCTTCTCTGCATTGGTTATTCTAGTTAGCAATTCGACTTGAGCTTTTTTTCATGTGTTTGTTGGGTGCATGAATGTCTTCTTTTGAGAAGGGTCTGTCCATGTCCTTTGCTCACCTTTTAATGAGGTTGTTTTTTCTTGTAAATTTAAGTCCCTTGTAGATTCCAGGTATTAAACCTTTGTGAGATGGATAGATTGCAAAAATTTTCTCTCATTCTGTAGGTTGTCTGTTCACTCTGATGATAGTTCATTTTGCTGTACAGAAGCTCTTTAGTTTAATTAGATCCAATCTGGCAATTTTTGTTTTTGTTGCAATTGCTTTTCATGTTTTGTTCATGAAATTGTTGCCCATGCCTATGTCCTGAATGGTATTGACTAGATTTTCTACTAGGGTTTTTATAGTTTTGGGTTTTACATTTCAGTCTTTAATTCATCTTGAGTTAATTTTTGTATACAGTGTAAGGAAGGGGTCCCGTGTCAATTTTCTCCATGTGGCTATCAGTTCTCCCAGCTATATGTGCAATTATTAAGGTATACAACTAGTATTTATTCTTGTACCACTTTATTTTATTTCACTCTCCTTGCAACATATTTTTCCTTGAAAAGGATTAGATCAGATAAATTGAATAAAACATTTTAGGGTGTCAAGGATAAGCTTTTTAAAAAGTTGATGCCTATAAACAAGAACTTTTTCAAAATGTGAGTGTACTATGTGTGTGCATGTATATATGTATATGTACATAAATATACATGGGTGTATGTATGTGCATGTGTGTGTACAGGTTGAATATTCCTTACAGAAATGCTTGTGACAAGCAGTGTTTTGGATTTCAATTTTTTTTTGGATTTTGAAATATCTGTAGTTATGTATTTGTGGAGCATCCCTAATTCAAAAATCCAATAAACATAAACCAGTGGTTGAAAATGCTACAATGACCATTTCCTCTGAGCTTCATGTCTGTGCTCAAAAAATTTTGGAGTTTGGAGTAATTTGGGTTTCAGATTTTTGGATTAGGGATACCACACCTGTGTAGACACTCACATACACACACACAATCTCCCCAGCTAAGAAAAATGAGTGAAACATAAAATCCCAGGTTTTTTCCATAAATTTTCAACACTAGCCATTTCAAA
The DNA here is from genome assembly GCF_028885625.2 of Pongo pygmaeus. NCBI lineage: Eukaryota > Metazoa > Chordata > Mammalia > Primates > Hominidae > Pongo > Pongo pygmaeus. Next base: position 80,794,272 of record NC_072373.2, on the reverse strand, counting down.
TATTACTATCACTTCCTATAGAATTGTAACTAATCATATGCCATGTGACTTTTTTGTGGCTATTGCTATTGGGGCAATAGAGTATAGAGGGAACAGAATGGAGATTAAAAACAAACAAACAAACAGGGTTTGCATCCTCAATTTCCATTCCAAATTAGGAGAAACAACTTAATCTCATGGAACCTTAGCTTGCCTATCTGGAAAAGAGCAACAAATTTACCTACTTGACATACTTGTTGTGAAGATTAAAGATAATGTATAAGGAACCAGTCTGCTCCCTGGCACATAGTGGTATATTCTCCATAAGTGTTTGTTACCCATGCTGCATGTTAGTTCCTTATAATCATGGTCCTAAGGATTTACAATATACTAAAATACTTCCTAAATAATTAAAGAAGTATTAATTATGCAGCAAGATCTTTAAGGCTCATATCCTTCCAACAAGTAACTCTATTTCTAGGAAACTAGCCAGAGGAAAAGATTAGAGATATCATCAAATATTTATGTATAAAGATATTCTTCAAAGTTTTAATTTTAATATCAAAACACTGAAAACAACCTAAGTATCCAAATACCATACTACATCTATACAATTGCTGTTAAATATTAAAGAATCTATTAAAATATTAATGAGGACTTAACAGCAGCCAGAAATGCTCACAAAAATTATATTTAAACAACAGCCTATAGACCTAAATCTCAACCATTACACTCATGTGTAGCAGTGTACACACATGCACATACAAATGCAGAAAAAAATGATTTAGAGGAAATGCATCAAGACATTAACAATGACTATCTTCAGGTGATGGGAATTCAGTAATTTTTTACTTCATTTTTAATGGTTTTTTATTTCCAATTTTCTACTACATACATGGAATACTTGGATACTTAGGAGACATAAAATTTTAAAATCCATTCACTTCTGTATATTATTTAGTATATTCTAGTTTTTTAAGGGTGATCTTTTTAACCATAGCCCATCTTACTTCCAAAAAGATTTGAGATACCTAACAAAAATATATATACCAGACTAAAATAAATAAAATAAAGAAATTGAGACAAAAATAAGAAAAGAACTTGCAAACTCTTTCTCTCTATATATGTATATATGCAAACATGTATATACATACATATGTCAAAGAACTGTTTCAGATACAGAGAACTGAAGGAAATTTCTCCAGCCTTCTCAGGAAGGGTATACTGGAGGTATGGCAGACATTGTTTTAATTTGTACAACAGGAGTGCTATTGGCTGGGCACAGTGGCTCATGCCTGTAATCCCAGCACTTTGGGAGGCAGAGGTGGGTGGATTATCTGAGGTCAGGAGTTCGAGACCAGCTTGACCAATATGGTGAAACCCTGTCTCTACTAAAAATACAAAAATTAGCCAGGCATGGTGGCATGTGCCTGTACTCCCAGCTACTCAGGAGGCTGAGGTTGCAGTAACTCGAGATCATGCCACTGCACTCCAGCTTGGACAACAGAACTAGACTCTGTCTCAAAAAAAAAAAAAAAAAAGTGCTATTTAAGTAAATTAACTGAATCACAGTTTGTGATTAGAAAGAGAGGAGTCAGACTAAAAGTCAATTAACCAAGATCTGTAGCAGTATGACTGAGCCTGAGCATGATCAGCAACTCAAAGACCACCTCCTAAAAATGCACAAAGAAAAAGACAAATAGAGATTTAGACAGATTTTCCCTTATATTTTGTCACCTTTATTCAAGTGCCTTCAAAGAAAAAAAATGGAAATACTGAAAGTATACTTTAATTTCTATACATAAAGTACATCAAGAAAATAAACATTGCTCTCCTATTAACAAAATGTATTGAATATAGTGTATTCAACACAGCACTTACCTTCACTGACAGCATGAGGTTTAACAATGCAACAGGTACAATTGGTAAATTTAGCAGTGTTTGCCGGCCCACAACCTCCACTTGAAGGAAAAAACAACTCCATCTCCTAAAGACAGAGAGAAATGATTTTGACAAATGTGATCTCTTATCTTGAACTTACAAGATATTTCTGTTGGGGAGGAGAATCATGCAATTACTTTTAGAGCTTCATCGTATAAATTTTCTGTTTCAGATTTTCTAAAAATGAGTTTTAAAAAGACACACTGATTAAATTAACCCTGTTTCAAGACTTAGAACCAGAAGAGCATATAAAGAAGTATCAATCAAAGCAATGAGAATATGTGTCATTTTGTTCCAGGAATATAGTGAACAAAGATTTAATAAATTTTGAATATTGGAAATACCAATATAAAGTTCTTATTCTCCCCAAAGCATTAGTTAATTAGACACAAATTAATTTTAAATTTTTCATTAAAATATGTAAAATAGAATTTAAAACTAGGAAATTTTATAGGAACAGAGATTAATATCAGGAATCTGAGAACTACAGCTACTTAAAACTAACTATAGGCCTAGTATAAAATAAAATCAAATGAACCATGTTTTATAAACAGATTCAGGCTGTGTTATTCGCTTTGCATGTGGTTCACTAAAATGGCAACACAACAATTTGAACTAGCCACAAAGATGGTCACACTAATCAGTTCTTTTAATTACTTAGATGCTTTCCTGTCTCTAAGCTTTCACTGCTATTATTTCTACTATTCCCTATAAAACCCTCTGACTCAAGCTCCAAAGAATCTTTCCAATGTGTAAAGAACCACCTCAAATACCACTTACCACTAGGAGGCATTTCCTGATGCCTCCTTCCACCAACCTTTGCTCCCCCAAAGTTATGGTTATTTGGGTACTTACCTTCCATCAAATCATAAATTTGAAAAAGAGGGAACTAAGTTGTATAGCTCTGTAGGACCCACAGCACCTAAAACAATGTCTGGCTCAATGCAAATAGCCCTTGGTATACACAAGGGATTGGTACTCAAATCCCTGTGTGTACTCAAATCCATGCATGCTCAAGTCCTGTAGTCAGCCCTGTGGAATCTGTTTATAGGAAAAGTCAAATCTCTGTAGATGTGAGTTTCACATCCTGCAAATACTGTATTTTCAATCCTTCTGTTGAAAAAAATCCACATATAAGTAGACTCGTGCAGTTCAAACGTGTGTTGTTTATGGGTCAACTGTGTTTATTTTTCATTAAATTTAAAATGAAAAGATTATAGAATGTGTTAATATGCCACATTGATGAGCATTTTTTTAAACACAAGGATGATGAGGAATTATTTAAATAGTAGTGTATACACTTGAGCATTTCCAGTGGTAAGACACTAGAATAAAAAGTGTTCTATTCCTAAGATATCAAGTGCCTTTCTATCATATTGCTGCCATTATTTATTATTCTTTTTAATCAATAACAACAGCAACTACCCCTTTTAGTCCTATAACAGATGCTTTGATTGCATGGTCCGAGAGAACCTTTATGGTACAGATGAAAATTCAAATACCTACAGGGACCTGGCAGATGATCAATGAAGGAATGAAGTAGAAGTGGTGTGACAAGAGAATATGATAGAGTAGCAAACTAGAAAGGGCATGTCCTTTCGAGAGTTCCCATTAGTCTGTTCCCTTCACAACAAAATTCAAAAGAAATATCTTTCTTTTCCATTTCCATTTTTACTTCCTCTCTTATAGTCTCTTTTAAACCCATAACCAATTAGGTTTTCATTCCACCAAAGCTGCTCATTAAAATCCCTTACTACCTCCATGTTGCTAAGTCCACTGGTTAATTACTCTCAGCCCTCACCTTACCTGATCAAACAGTATTTGACACAGTTTGTCACATCCTACACTCTGGAATGTTTTCATTACTTGCCTTTCTTCCTACCTCACTGGCTACTCCCTCTCAGTCTCCTTTGATGGTTTTCTCCTATCTAGCTGACCTCTATGTGTTGGAGAGCGCCAGGGCTTAGTCCATCTTCGTTACTTGTTCACTAGCAGTTTCTCAATGAATATTTGGGAATGACTGAAATTCAGCAGCTAATAAATTCTGCATGTGCTAAACAAAATAAATATATCCACAGTGTACAAATGAGAAAAATGAGGCTCAGAAAGCTTAAGTAATAAGCCCTTACAAGTTAGCAAGTGGCAAAGCCAGGATTCAAATCCAAGTGACTGTAGCTCCAAAAACCATGTACTTTTTCTATTATCTGTCTTTCCAAAGTAAAAAGCAGTGTTACATTGTTCTATCTCTAGTTTAACAAATTATTTAACAATTAATTCACCAATTATTTTTGTCTCAACTTTCCTTTGATTTCTTTTCTCGCTCAATTTTTAAAAATAAAAATGCCAGCTTTCCAAGTACCCAGATTTTCAAGTACCATATTTACCTATGCTGAATAAATATTTATTTATAAAGCATGAAGATTTTACATAAATGTATCTTCTTAGTGAAACGTGAATAAGAGCGCTTTTAGTAGGTCATTGTTATGGCAATTAATTCAAAGTCTTTATAAAACAAAGTCACAAAAATAATATCCATGCTCCTTTGGGATTTGAGGGGGCTAAAATATTTTGTATAAAGATTCTGTTCTTCCAAAGATTCCTGCTATTACTCTTGGTCTTTTACATTTTCCTAAATTCCCTAGTAGGAAAGAATAAATATTTATAGCTTTACAAAAAATTAAAAATTCAGACTGAATTTGAAAGCTTTAGGTATATAATTTTTTAATTTTTTAAACAAATTATAAAGTATATAGTTGTACTACTTCATAAATTTTCACCCTGATAGGATTTCCTGGTAATTTCACTAAAGCATTTGTAATTAATCTATACTAATAATTTTATTATGATAATAAAAGTATGGCTAAATGGTGGTCAGTTAAAAGTTTCTCCAAAACTTTTTACTTGTAATAGTAATTTAAAATGAATATCATTTCTGTAAATGTCCCAAATTAAAACAGTATAGATCAATGGAAGAGAACAGAGGCCTCAGAAGTAACGGCACACATCTCCAACCATCTGATTTTTGACAAACCTGACAACAAGCAATGGTGAAAGGATTCCCTATTTAATAAATGCTATTGGGAAAACTGGCTAGCCATATGCAGAAAACAGAAACTGGACCCCTTCCTTTCATCTTATACCAAAATTAACTCAAGATGGACAAAGACATAAACGTAAGACCTAAAACCATAAAAACTCTAGAAGAAAACTTCAGCAATACCATTCAGGATATAGGCATAGGCAAAGACTTCATGACTAAAAGACCAAAAGCAATGGCAACAAAAGCCAAAATTGACAAATGCGATCTAATTAAACTAAAAAGCTTCTGCACAGCAAAAGAGAAATTATCATCAGAGTGAACAGGCAACCTATAGAATGGGAGAAAATTTTTGCAATCTATTCATCTGACAAAGGGCTACTGTCCAGAATCTACAAGGAACTTAAACACATTTACAAGAAAAAACAAACAGCCCCATCAAAAAGTAGGCAAAGTATATGAACAGACACTTCTCAAAAGAAGACATTTATGCAGCCAACATATGAAAAAAAAGCTCATCCTGGGCATTAGAGAAATGCAAATCAAAACCACAATGAGATACCATCTCATGCCAGTTAGAATGATGATCACTAAAAAATCAGGAAACAACAGATGCTGGAGAGGATGTGGAGAAATAGAAACACTTTTACACTGTTGGTGAGAGTGTAAATTAGTTCAACCTTTGTGGAAGACAGTGTGGTAATTCCTCAAGGATCTAGAACCAGAAATAGCATTTGACCCAGCAATCCCATTTCTGGATATACACCCAAAGGATTATAAACCATTCTATTGTAAAGACACATGCACACGTGTGTCTTTATTGCAGCACTATTCACAATAGCAAAGACTTGGAACCAACCCAAATGCCCATCAGTGATAGACTGGATAAAGAAAATGTGGCACATATACAGCATAGAATACTATGCAGCCATAAAAATGGATGAGTTCATGTCCTTTGCATGGACATGGATGAAGCTGGAAACCATCATTCTCAGAAACTAACACAGGAAGAGAAAACCAAACACTGCATATTCTCACTCATAAGTGGGAGTTGAACAATGAGAACACAAGGAGGGGAACATCACACACCATGGCATGTTGGGGGGTTGGGGGCTAGGGGAGGGATAGCATTGGGAGAAATACCTAATGTAGATGATGGGTTGATGGGTGCAGCAAACCACCATGGCACGTGTATACCTACATAATAAACCTGCACGTTATGCACATGTATCCCAGAACTTAAAATATAATAATAATAATAATAAAAAAAAGAAATAGACACAGCCACTTCAACCTTTGGCAACCACAACCCTGATCAATCAGCAGACATCAACATCAAAGTAAGATCAGCAAAAAGATTATGACTCGCTGAAGGCTCAGATGATTGTTAGCATGCATTTTTTAGCAATGAAGTATTTTCAATTGATATATTCATAGTTTTTTTTAGACATAATGCTATTGCATTTAGTAGCCTACAGTATAAACATAACTTTTATATACCAGTAAACCAAAAAGTTCATGGGACTCCCTATATAGCCATATTCACTCCACTGTGGTGGTCTGAACCAAATCTACATTATCTCTGAGGTATGCTTGTAGATGAATAGAACAGAACAAATCGCTGAAATTGACCCAGATATATATATTCAATACATTTTCAACAAAGGTACAAAAGCAATTAATTAAAGAAATAAGGTCTTTTCAGCATAATGCTGGAAGAATATATGTCTAAAGAATAACAAATTGTGATCATACCTTGTACCATACATAAAAATTAACTCAAAATGCATCATAAAGTATAAAAACTAAAACTATAACACTTCTAGAAGCAAATAAAGAATGAAATATTGGTGACCTTAGGTGTGGGAACAGTTTGTTAGACTTGACACCTAAAGCACAATACATTAAAGAACAACTGATACTGGACTTCATCAGAAGTAAAAATTGCTCATCCAAAGATATTGTTAAAGAGAATGAAAATGCAAATCACATATCATGAGAAAATACTTGCAAACCATATCTCTGGATAAAGAATTTGTGTGCATAATATAAAGAACTCTGAGCTGAGTGTTAAAAGACAAATAAAAATTACCTGGGCAAAGGCAGAATTGGAATTCCAAGGCAGAGGGGTAGAATGAGTAAAAGCAACAGAGCAAGAATCCCACAGTATACAGAAGGTGAGGCAGGATACAAGGCTGGAGGAGGGGCTGGGAGACAGATCACTGAAACGCCTTGGAAACCATGTCAAGGAGCTTGAACTTGATTCTGGGAATAATGGAGTACTTTAAAATATTTTTAATAGTCATGAGATTGATGGATTAATATTTTTAGATAACTCGTTCTGAAGCCTATGTGGAAGATACATTTGAGGCAGAAAAGTATATTCCAGGACTCTTGCAGCAGCCCAGGTCAGAACTAGAAGAGTGATGGTAGGAATAGAGAGAAAGGGAATAATTCAAGAAAATGTTCAGAAGGAAAAACCTACAAGATCTTTTGCTGATTCTATTAGGGGGATAAACAGGGCAGAAGAAAGAATACTCCCAAATTTATTTCCTAGAGATGTACAAAATACACAAGGAATACTTGGGCAAATTATAATCAGTGCAGGCTGGGCATGGTGGCTTATGCCTGTAATTCTAGCATTTTGGGAGGCCAAGAAGGAAGATCACTTGAGACCAGGAGTTTGAGACCAGACTGGGCAACATAACGAGACCCTGTCTTCAGAAAAAACAAAAAAAATAGCTGGACATGGTGGTACTTGCCTGCAGTCCTAGCTACTTGGGAGGCTGAGGCAAGTGGATGGCTTGAGCCCATGAGTTCAAAGTTATAGAGAACTATTATCACAACAACCACTGTACTCCAGCTTGGGCAGCAGAGTGAGACTCGTCTCCAAAAAAAAAAAAAAAAAAAATTAATTTACATTTTTCCATATAAAATTACCTCACACAATTTATTGACTAATCAATCTATCCCTTGTCCACTGATTTATAATGGCACCAACTTCTCATTATATGTGGGTCATCTCTTGAGCACTCTAGACTGTTATGCTGATATACTTACCTACTCCCATGCTAATACCACAGTTTTTCCTACTAAAGCTTCATAAAAAGTCGTGATATCCCTTAAAATAAGTCTCACCCTATCATCACCACATCTTTTTCTCCCTCTTCAAAACCATCTTAACTGTTTTGGGCCCTTGGCTGTTTTATAAGTTTGTTAAACTTCAGGAAAATCTGTGCTAAGATTTTGAATGAAATTACACAATTTATAGATCAACTTGGAAAGAACTGATATCTTCAGGATACTGACTCTTCCCATTCATAAACATGGCATATATCTTCATTTATTTATGTCTTTTCTTATTGTCTACAATAAATATTTACAATTTTCTCCATAAAGATCTCCCACATCTTTTGATCAATTTATTCTAGGTGTTATAGACTTTTTTTAACCACATGAAAGGAAATCTCTTCTAAAATTACATTTTCTAACTGGTTATTTCAAGTATATCAAGATTACTATTGATTTTTGTATATTAATATTACATCCAGTACAAATTACAGATACAGGTTTGGGGAGCACCATGCAAGTAAAATATTAATAATAAAAGATATCAGGATTAAGAATCTCACTCAAAACCGCTCAACTACGTGGAAACTGAACAACCTGCTCCTGAATGACTACTGGATACATAACGAAATGAAGGCAGAAATAAAGATGTTCTTTGAAACCAACGAGAACGAAGACACAACATACCAGAATCTCTGGGATGCATTCAAAGCAGTGTGTAGAGGGAAATTTATAGCACTAAATGCCCACAAGAGAAAGCAGGAAAGATCCAAAATTGACACCCTAACATCACAATTAAAAGAACTAGAAAAGCAAGAGCAAACACATTCAAAAGCTAGCAGAAGGCAAGAAATAACTAAAATCAGAGCAGAACTGAAGGAAATAGAGACACAAAAAACCCTTCAAAAAATCAATGAATCCAGGAGCTGGTTTTTTGAAAGGATCAACAAAATTGATAGACCGCTAGCAAGATTAATAAAGAAAAAAAGAGAGAAGAATCAAATAGATGCAATAAAAAATGATAAAGGGGATATCACCACCGATCCCACAGAAATACAAACTACCATCAGAGAATATTACAAACACCTCTACGCAAATAAACTAGAAAATCTAGAAGAAATGGATAAATTCCTTGACACATACACCCTCCCAAGACTAAACCAGGAAGAAGTCGAATCTCTGAATAGACCAATAACAGGAGCTGAAATTGTGGCAATAATCAATAGCTTACCAACCAAAAAAAGTCCAGGACCAGATGGGTTCACAGCTGAATTCTACCAGAGGTACAAGGAGGAGCTGGTACCATTCCTTCTGAAACTATTCCAATCAATAGAAAAAGAGGGAATCCTCCCTAACTCATTTTATGAGGCCAGCATCATCCTGATACCAAAGCCTGGCAGAGACACAACAAAAAAAGAGAATTTTAGACCAATATCCTTGATGAACATTGATGCAAAAATCCTCAATAAAATACTGGCAAACAGAATCCAGCAGCACATCAAAAAGCTTATCCACCATGATCAAGTGGGCTTCATCCCTGGGATGCAAGGCTGGTTCAATATACGCAAATCAATAAATGTAATCCAGCATATAAACAGAACCAAAGTCAAAAACCACATGATTATCTCAATAGATGCAGAAAAGGCCTTTGACAAAATTCAACAACCCTTCATGCTAAAAACTCTCAATAAATTAGGTATTGATGGGTCGTATCTCAAAATAATAAGAGCTATTTATGACAAACCCACAGCCAATATCATACTGAATGGGCAAAAACTGGAAGCATTCCCTTTGAAAACTGGCACAAGACAGGGATGCCCTCTCTCACCACTTCTATTCAACATAGTGTTGGAAGTTCTGGCCAGGGCAATTAGGCAAGAGAAGGAAATCAAGGGTATTCAATTAGGAAAAGAGGAAGTCAAATTGTCCCTGTTTGCAGATGACATGATTGTATATCTAGAAAACCCCATTGTCTCAGCCCAAAATCTCCTTAAGCTGATAAGCAACTTCAGCAAAGTCTCAGGATACAAAATCAATGTACAAAAATCACTAACATTCTTATACACCAATAACAGACAAACAGAGAGCCAAATCATGAGTGAACTCCCATTCACAATTGCTTCAAAGAGAATAAAATACCTAGGAATCCAACTTACAAGGGATGTGACGGACCTCTTCAAGGAGAACTACAAACCACTGCTCAAGGAAATAAAAGAGGATACAAACAAATGGAAGAACATTCCATGCTCATGGGTAGGAAGAATCAATATCATGAAAATGGCCATCCTTCCCAAGGTAATTTACAGATTCAACGCCATCCCCATCAAGTTACCAATGACTTTCTTCACAGAATTGGAAAAAACTACTTTAAAGTTCATATGGAACCAAAAAAGAGCCCGCATCACCAAGTCAATCCTAAGCCAAAAGAACAAAGCTGGAGGCATCACACTACCTGACTTCAAACTATACTACAAGGCTACAGTAACCAAAACAGCATGGTACTGGTACCAAAACAGAGATATAGATCAATGGAACAGAACAGAGCCATCAGAAATAATGCCACATATCTACAACTATCTGATCTTTGACAAACCTGACAAAAACAAGAAATGGGGAAAGGATTCCCTATTTAATAAATGGTGCTGGGAAAACTGGCTAGCCATATGTAGAAAGCTGAAACTGGATCCCTTCCTTACACCTTATACAAAAATCAGTTCAAGATGGATTAAAGACTTAAATGTTAGACCTAAAACCATAAAAACCCTAGAAGAAAACCTAGGCAATACCATTCAGGACATAGGCATGGGCAAGGACTTCATGTCTAAAACACCAAAAGCAATGGCAACAAAAGCCAAAATTGACAAATGGGATCTAATTAAACTCAAGAGCTTCTGCACAGCAAAGGAAACTACCATCAGAGTGAACAGGCAGCCTACAAAATGGGAGAAAATTTTCGCAACCTACTCATCTGACAAAGGGCTAATATCCAGAATCTACAATGAACTCCAACAAATTTACAAGAAAAAAACAAACAACCCCATCAAAAAGTGGGCGAAGGACATGAACAGACACTTCTCAAAAGAAGACATTTATGCAGCCAAAAAACACATGAAAAAATGCTCACCATCGCTGGCCATCAGAGAAATGCAAATCAAAACCACAATGAGATACCATCTCACACCAGTTAGAATGGCAATCATTAAAAAGTCAGGAAACAACAGGTGCTGGAGAGGATGTGGAGAAATAGGAACACTTTTACACTGTTGGTGGGACTGTAAACTAGTTCAACCCTTGTGGAAGTCAGTGTGGCCATTCCTCAGGGATCTAGAAGTAGAAATTCCATTTGACCCAGCCATCCCATTACTGGGTATATACCCAAAGGACTATAAATCATGCTGCTATAAAGACACATGCACACGTATGTTTATTGCGGCATTATTCACAATAGCAAAGACTTGGAACCAACCCAAATGTCCAACAATGATAGACTGGATTAAGAAAATGTGGCACATATACACCATGGAATACTATGCAGCCATAAAAAATGATGAGTTCACGTCCTTTGTAGGGACATGGATGAAATTGGAAATCATCATTCTCAGTAAACTATCGCAAGAACAAAAAACCAAACACCGCATATTCTCACTCATAGGTGGGAATTGAACAATGAGAACACATGGACACAGGAAGGGGAACATCACACTTCAGGGACTGTTGTGGGGTGGGGGGAGGGGGGAGAAAAAAATAAACAAATAAATAAATAAATAAATAAATAAATAAATAAAAATAATAATAATAATAAAAGATAACATCCATTCATTAAATACTATGTTCTAGGTACTATACTAAGCACTGAAATAATTTCATTTAATCCTCAAAGACCACTATAATGCAGGTTCAATCATTATCTTATTTTACAGACTAGGGAACTGAAAATTAGAGCAAGAAAAGCAGTAAACCAAGAAAATAAGCCTGCACAATACCAGCGTCTGAAAGGACAAGTGAAGGAAGAAAAACCAATTAGTAAGACACAAGTCATGGTCTCCAAAGACAATATTTTTAGGAATGATGAAAATAATGCTAAATTTTAACAATTGCTCACAAATGAGTAGTCAAAGATAGCTGAGGAATGAAAATAATGAGTATAAGTCTAGGTTTTGGTGAAATCTAGAAAGATGGAATGAAAAATTAGACAATAACTAATAGGAACTCCAGGTAAAGAAGAGGCTGTTTGGGGCTGCATAAGTTTCGGGCTGTGATGTTTTTCAATTTTTTAAGACCTATGGTCTTTGCTTCTTCACATAAGCTCTATTTTCCAGCTACAATATTTTTCCTTAATTCCTAGAGCCACCTAACGTAATGTCAACAACACTCACTCTTCCCCAGACAAGGGTAAAAAAAATATATACCCTAAAGGGTTCATACAAATAATAGGATATTTCAGGGACTAACAGCAGAAAGAGGTTAAAAGAATTAAATGCACAAAATATAAACAAATATGTTTAAGACATTTCTTTAGGTGAAATGGCAATGGTAGCTGCTTTGGATTGGATGTTTGTTCCTTCCAAATCTCATGTTGAAATTTGATCCCCGATGTTAGAGATGGGGCCTAATGGGAGGTTTGGATAGTAGGGGTAAATCCCATGAATAGACTAATGCCCTCCCTCCAAGGTGAGTGAATTTTCCCTCTATTAGTTCCCCTGAAAGCTGGTTGTTAAAAATAGCCTGACACCTCTCCCAGTGGCTTGCTTCTTCTTTTACCATGTGATCTGTGCACACGCAGGCTCCCTTTTACCTTCCACCATGAGTGGAAGCTGCCTGAGACCCTCACGAGATGCAGATGCCCAATCTTGATGTCCCAGCCATCAGGACTATGAGCCAAATAAACCTTTTTCCTTTATAAATGACCCAGCCTCAGGTATTCCTTCACAGCAACACAAAATGGACTAAGACAGTAGTTAACTTAACAAAAGTTGCTCCACTACAAGATAGACTAAAATCTAACAAGTATATTTATGCTCAAATTTATTAAATGATCTAGTAGAAGTAAAAAAGAAATGGATGGCATAAGGTGGTAATAGGGTGAAACAGGCAGGAAATATCAGTAAACATGGTAGTGACTTTCAGTTCAGCCTCAATTATTTCCTTCATTAATTAGATATGTTTATTATTTTTATAATGCTTTAAAATATGACTGGAAATTTAACTATACAAAATAATACCACATTTACAGTAAATGTCTACTACTAAGATATGGTCAAAGACTATAATTGCTCTCTTGCAGGTATCTTTAACTTCCTTAACACTTTCGTCACATTTGTTTCACAAAACCACAGCCATGGTTAAAGCCAGCTCTCCACCTACTCCTTACCTTCAGCCATGCAGTTGAACAGGCTGGAGAACCACACTCACAATTCATGGCCATGAACACTAGATGGGCCATTAATTCAGTATAGCAATCACACACCACAGTTCCCTGATCTATTCCTTTTCCAGATGACCATTTCACATATTCTTCTCTCCCTTCAGACCAACCAATACCTTATCCCTCATCCTCACTTTCAGCTGTTTTGATCTTGCTTCCTACTTAAGAATCAGCATCTGTGTTCACATATTCTCCCTTCCTATCTGTTGCTATAGACGAGTACCTGAGATGCACACCTGCCTAATCTCTCCACCTGGGTTCTAATTTCCATTTCCTTTTGCCTAATTAATGAAATTGCTCCAACAAGTCTCCCTCTTTTTCCTACATCATCAATTTTTTACCTAATACCTCTCCTCTTAAAAAAAATTGATCCTGCTTTTCTTGACAGCTACCACCTCATCTCTTTGCAGGAAAACTCCTCAAAAAAACTCCTCAAAAAAAAAAGTTGTCTATATTCACTAACTCCAATTCCTGTCCCACAATTTTCTTTTAAGTCTACTCCACACAGGGTTTTGCCTCCACCTCCCCATCAACATTCACCTTACAAAGTTCACCAATGATATCCACATTGCAAAATTCAACAGTCCATTCTCAGTCCTCTTCTTACTTGCCTTATTTGACACCACTGGTCATTCTCTCATTTTAGAACATTTGATTCACTTGGCCTCTAGGACATAATTATCTCTCAGTTTTTCCTCTTACCTCTCTGGTGGCTCCTCCTCAACCTCCTTTGCTGCCTTCTTCTCCTTGACCTTTTATCAAGATGTAGCTTCATCTTTGGTGCTCTTTACTTCTCTATCTACACCTTCTCCTTGGTAATCTCAACCAGTCTCCCGGCTTTAAATACCATTTATGTGCTGATAACTCTAAGCTGTCATACTAATTTTTTTCATTCATCAGTCTAATTGGAAAACTAACAAACAGGTTAAGTTTATAAATGTCCAAATGTGACTCCTGATTGTCCGTTCATTCTGACTCTAGCCACAGTTTTCCTCATTTTAGTTTACGTAAATTCTATCCTTCTGTTAATCAGGCTAAGAACTTTGGAGTAATCCTTGGTATCTTTTTCTCATACTCTACATTCAATCTAGCAGAAAATCTTGTTTATTTGACCTTCAGTCATTAATATATATTTTAAAATATATTTGTATACTTCTTTCATTATTACCACCTGGGTCCAAGCCATCATCTCGCTGGGTTATTCCAACAGACTCCTGATTAGGCTCCCTGTTGCTGTTTTTGCCCTCTATAGTCATTCATTTTTTTTTTTTTTTCCCGGGATGGAGTCTCACTCTGTCACCCAGGCTAGAGCACAGTGGCATGATCTCAGTTCACTGCAACCTCCACCTCCCTGGTTCAAGCAATTCTCCTACCTCAGCCTCTGGAGCAGCTGGGATTACAGGTAGGTGCCACCACACCCAGCTAATTTTTGTATTTTTTGTAGAAACAGGGTTTTACCATGTTGGCCAGGCTGGTCTCGAACTCCTGGCCTCAAATGATCTGCCCACCTCGGCCTCCCAAAGTGCTGAGATTACAGGCGTGAGCCACCGCTCCCGGCCTCTATAGTCATTCTTAATGCAACAGCCAGAATTATCCTTTTAAATGGCAAGTGGAACATATCAGTCCTTTGCTCAAAACCCTAAAATGGCTCTCTATTTTTTCAGAGAAAAGTCTGAAAGTACTACTATGGCCTAAAAGACCATATAATCTTTCCCCTAATTACCTCTGTAACCTCATCCCCCTCTTCCTCCCTCTCTCATTCCTATCCAACCACGCTGTCCTCTTTGCTGTTAGTTGACTATTCCAGACAGAAATATGCTATTCAAGGAATAGCAAGACGGTTAGTGTGCCTGGAACACAATGATTAAGATAGAGATAGATCAAAGATACAGTTAGAGATAGATATGGGCCAGACTAGATAAAGCACTGGAGGCTACAATAAGGACTTTAGATTTTATTCTAGAAGAGACAGAAATTCACCGAAGGGTTTTCAGCAGGTGAATGTTAATCTGATTTGTCCTTAAAAGATCACCGGGCATAGTTAATTTTACTTGGGCAAGGTAAAATTTTCATTAATTGAGTGTAAGAAAAGAGGAAAAAAGAATTTGGAGGCTATTGTAGCAGTTCTGGCAAAATATAATAGTGATTTAGACCACGATGATCAGATTCAGGGTTTATTTTGAAAGAGCTGAAGGGACTTGCTGATGAAATGGTAAGAAAAAGAAAGAAATCAATTATAAAACTGTCTAATATTGTTTCATTGCACACACGACCAGATTAAAAACTACCTTAAGTGAGACACTTCTCACGATGCTAAAAATAAACTTAACACTTCATTAATTCTACCTCAGCATAAATCCAATATAATGCTTTATTTATATGGATTTAAAAATAAGGAGTAGAGAAACTTTCATAAACACTAGCTATATATAGGAAAATAATAGGATGTTAAGCTTGAAAGCACAGTGTTAGGTCTGAATCAAAAGGTAATATCTCAAATTATATCTTCTTTTTAATATCTACTAGCCATAAACTGGTATTCTTACATGAATTCAATAATTCAAATATTTAGGAACCTCAGTAGTTTAAGTCTTTGGAACAAGAAACAGGATGAGAAGTGTTTTAATTGGAGAAAACTTACGCTGATCATGATCAGGTTACCAGTTCACAAAGGAGATATACTGAAACACTGTTTGATACTAGGAAAAATGTCAAAGGTTTTCTCTACTACTAGATCAGCGGCATAAATCCACCCTAAGTCACCAGTGATAGAAATGCTTTACTTTGATATAAAACATTTAACAGAACTAGAAGAGAATTAAAATATTTTTAAAACACCTTACTCTGGCCGCAGAAGCAAAAGAATCAGGGCCATGCGCTGCATTTCTTATGCCATCTGTTCCAAAGAGGGCTCTAATGCTTTCAGGAGCATCTGTGCGTGCCACTCCAGAGTTTGCAGGTCCCAGCAGTCTTTTCCATTCACATATAGCATCATCTCTTAAAATCTCCATGGCAATAATAGGACCAGTTGTAATAAACTGGATCAGCTCACTACAAAACAGATAGAAGATTAGTTTGCTTCTTTTTTCTGTCAACTAGGTATCTGTCTTAATGACAGGATATATTTAAATTGGATTATTTCAACATAGACATGAATATTATAATCTTAGAACCATTGAGCATAGTTAATTTTACATGGGCAGGAGAAATTTTTCATAAATTGAGTGTCTTGCAGTGGCTCGACTCACTTCAAATCACTAATAATGTCAAATTACTATTACCAGAAAAATCACTGTTCTGTTGAATTAAGACTATTTCATGACTTAAAATGCATATTGTTGACCTATGCTTTTCCCAGTGCTCTAACAGGTACAGAGGATTCTCCTTTTTATTTACATGTGTTTATCACTGCAGTCAAGTACAATTTCACAATATATAAATGGATGACAGGGATAGGTGCCTTGTAACATATTTTTAGTAAGAATTTATTTATTTTTGTGTAAAACTATTAGAATTCAAAGACTGACAAAGAACTCTCTCAATCAATAAACACTGAGTTGGTTTGGTGATAAAAAAAAAATCCCCAGCAGGCTTCAAGAAATATCCTTTTATTAGTGTAAAAACTACTCTGGGTTATTTCTGTATTAAATTATTAAAGTGTACGCATAGGTTCTTGATTAAAAATCCAGCACTGAGTCACAGTCCCCCAAGGTATAAAAAACAATACTTCATTTTATTTTCTACTTTTATATGTGTACAGGATGCAATGACAAGTTTAACTATGAAATAAGTGACATCCTCCCTCTGACTGTATTAAGCAGGGACATAGTACTTTTTAGAGTAAGCCCATGGTTTTCTCTCATCCAAAGTAGAGAGAAGAGATCCTCCTGGAGAAAGGAGCATGGTGTGACAGGCTCTTTTGTGCCCACTAACTTACGACTATTTTTTACACACTTCCTTCCACCCTGCATGTTATATGTCAACTCCCCTCAGTACTTCCTTTTTAAAACACTCCCATTCATTTTGAAGAATATTTCTAAGAAATAGCATGTACAAAAAAGTATTCTTATCTTCTATCCTAAGAGGTCTATAATACCTCCTCATACATTTTCTGCCAGACCTTTGCTGCCAAAACAAACAAAACCCCCAAGACCAACCATTAGATTTAAAAAACCCAAATCAAAGGAACAAACCATGTTTATTCACTCAATAAGCATTTAATAATTGCCTATAACATATCAGCATCTGTGCCACAAAAAAAGATCCCCTCTTCAAGACACTTACAATCTAACGCCCTATTAATACAAAATTCTCAAAACACACAATCGAATAAGCCTATGAATATGGCATGTAACAATATAGGGAATGATGTGCCTGATCATAGATACTGCTTCATGAAAATCTAATTACTTCATCTAGTCTTTTGTTACATCATTCTCATTAACAGGCAACTAGTTAATTCATTCCTTTAATAAAATTTACTGCATGCAAATCGCATATAAATCATTAGACTAGGAGTTGTAATTCAATGCTATAAACATATACAAAGTTTATACCAAAAGATAATTTCCACCAATTTTCTAGAAAAGTGTATATAGCTATTCTAACAAGACTTAGGAATATTTTATAATGCTTGATTTGAAATAATCTATAGCATAATAATTTTCTCATATAAAACTTTTTTTAAAAACCCACTACTCAGTGCAGGATATCAAATAACATGTCTACTGTGGCCATTTAGTTTGGCTGATATAACATTCTTTCTTATTAGAAGTGTAAACACTCTTTGGCAACAGTAATAGTAATATGAGCATGCAAAATATTCACTTTAATTACGTATCAAATATTTAGAATATATAAAGTGTAACATATATTATCTGTTCTATGTCAAGGAACAAAACATATATCAAACTATTTAGTTAAAATAGAAAGGTTCCATGAACATTGCTTTATGTATACAAACTACCAAAATAGTTTAAAAGTACAACAGACTACAGTAACCAAAATATCACGGTACTGGTACAAAAATAGACACATAGATCACTGGAACATAATGGAGAACCCAGAAATAAAGCCACACATCTACAGCCATCTGAACTTTGACAAAGTCAACAAAAATAAGCAATGGGGAAAGGAATCTCTATTCAATAAATGGTGCTGGGATACCTGTCTAACCATAAGCAGAAGAAAGAAACTGGCCCCTTAACTTTAACCATACACAAAACTTTACTCAAGATGGATTAAAGATTTAAAAGTAAGACCTCAAACTATAAGAATCCTAGAAGAAAACCTAGGAAACACCATTCTGGACATTGGCCTGGGAAAAGAATTTATGACTAAGTCCTCAAAAGTAATGGCAACAAAAACAAAAATTGACGAGTGGGACCAAAGAGCTTCTGCACAGAAAGCTTCTGCACCAGCAACAGAGTAAAAAGACAATCTACAGAATGGGAGAAAATATTCACAAACTATGCATTCAACAAAGGACGAATATGCAGAATCTCTAACGACCTTAAATAATCAAACAAGCATGAAACAACCCCACTAAAAAAAGAGCAAAAGACATAAATACACACTTCTCAAAAGAACATACAAGCAGCCAATAGCATATGAAAAAACACTCAATATCACTAATCATCAGAGAAATGCAAATCAAAACCACAATGAGATACCATTTCACACCAGTCACAATGGCTATTATTAAAAAGTCAAAAAATAACATGCTGGCAAGACTGTAGAGAAAAGAGAATGCTTATACACTGTTGGTGGGAATATTAATTATTCCAGCCATTGTGGAAAGCAGGGTGGATATTTCTCAAAGAACTTAAAACAGAGCTACCATTTAACCTAGCAATTCCATTACTGGGTATATACCCAGAGGAAAAGAAATTCTGCCAAAAAGACACATGCCCTCATACACTCATTGCTGTGCTATTCACAATAGCAAATACATGGAAACAACTCGAGTGCCAATCAGTGGTAGATTGGATAAAGAAAATGTGGTATGTATATATATAACACAGGATTCTACACAGCCATAAAAAAATAAAATCATGTCCTTGGCAATAATATGGACACAGTCGGAGGCCATAATCCTAAGCAAATTAATCCACAAACAGAAAACCAAATGCTGCATGTTCTCACTTACAAGTAGGAGCTAAACATTAAACATACATCAACACAAATATGGGGATAATAGACACTGTGGACTACTAGAGGAGAGAAGGCAGGTGGTTTGAAAAACTACCTGTTGGGTACTATACTCACTACCTGGATGATGGGATCACTTCAAACCTCAGCATCACACAATATTCCCATGTAACAAATCTGCATGTGTACCCCCTGTATCTAAAATAGAAGCTGAATTAAAAAAAAAAAAAAGTCAAAAAACAACAGATGCTGGCAAGTCTGTAGAGAAAGGGAACACTTATACACTGTTGATGGAAATACAAATTAGCACCTCAACCACTGTAGACAACAGTTTGGAGTTTTTTCAAAGGACTTAAAACAGAACTACCATTTGAACCTTAAATCCCATTACTGGGATTTTTCCAAAAGAAAACAAATCTTTCTACCAAAAAGATACATGCACTTGGCTGTTCATTGCAGCACTATACACAATAGCAAAGACATGGAATCAACCCAGGCGCCCATCAGTGGTGAACTGGATAAAAAAAATGTGGTACATATACACCATGGAATACCATGCTGCAGTAAAAAAGAATGAAATCATGGCCTCTGCAACAACATGAATGGAGATGGAGGCCATTATCCTAAGCAAATTAACGCAGAACAGAAAACCAAATACCACATGTCCTTACTTATAAGTGGGAACTAAATAATGACTACTCATGGACAATAATATCTATTGATGGCAACAACAGACACTGGGGACTATTAGAGTGGGAGACAGGGAAGGGAACAAGGGTTGAAAAACTAATTATTGGGTATTATGCTCAGTACCTGGGTAATGGGATCAATTGTACCCCAAACCTCAGCATCACACAATATACCCAGGTAACAAACCTGCACATGTACCCCCTGAATCTAAAGTAAAAGTTGACATAAAAAATAAAAATTAAAAAAATTAAAAGCCCCACAAACACAAAAGCATAATAAAAATATTGAACATCAAATATAATTATCACTCCATTTTTAATCAACCAAAAATTTTAAAAGTTATCCTTCTTGTAATGTAAACAAATCTTTCTATTTGCAACTGATTAAACTTTAAGATTTTTAATGATAAAATACAGGAATTCTTACTTAAAAAGACAGAGAATGTAATTCTTAGAATTCTGTGCAGTTGCAAGATGTTGCTATGGCCCTTTTGACAGATTATTCTCATGTAATAAATTTTACAAATGTAACTCCATAGTTTTCTAGGATATCCTCCTTTACATACCACTAATCCCCAAATTAAGAACCTACTTGAAAAAGGGTCTTGATTGGTGATCTACATGAAAATCCAATGCTTCTTTCCTATAAAATAATCAAAATGACAATAGTTAAGAATTATAAATCACTTATTATTTTAGCTTAAATTAATAAAGATAAAATCCTCTCAATTTATACTAATTTATATTTTAATTAATAATTTTTCACCAAATATTCTGTCAAAGCCTCTCTTTTAAAATATTTTGTAAGTATGAGTAATATCGATGTAAATAAAAATTAATGTAGGAGGCAATATTTACTTTTCTACTTATGTTATATATCGTCTATCTTCTTCTTTTTCTTTTTTTTAGATTGAGTCACCCAGGCCGGAGTGCAGTGGCACAATCTTGGTGCTCGCTACAACCTCCACCTCCTGGGTTCAAGAAGTTCTCCTGTTTTAGCCTCCCAAGTCGCTGGAATTACAGGCGTGTGCCACAATGCCCAGCTAATTTTTGTACTTTTACTAGAGATGGGGTTTCACCATGCTGGCCAGGCTGGTCTCAAACTCCTGACCTCAGGTGATCCACCCAACTCAGCCTCTCAAAGTGCTGGGATTACAGGCATGAGCCACCACACCTGGCCTAATCTATCTTTTTACACAGCATCCTGAACATTCTAGAAACAAAGGTTAACATTTGACCAATGAGAATATTTGTTCTTTAAAGTCTAAATAAGTTGCATCAAAAAAATGCAAAGCCATCTTCTAATTAAAAACTTGTCACTTTTTTCCACAGGCTTTAAACTTAAGAGTTTAGGCTAGAATTTTAATTTCATGTTTATAGCTTTTTTTCTTAGCTAGGTCTCTCCAAAGGAAAGACTACAGTCGTGTTTTTAAAAGCTGCCTGAGAAATTATGTATCTTAATTTGTTTTTATTTTATTGGTTACTAATGCTTTAACTGACATCACTAAAAAAGGGGAGAATATGGAAATATTTAGAATTCAGAGTTTATTAATTGTAACAGGGATTTACTTTTTACATTTATATTACCACTAAAGAATATCTACAGAGGCAATAAAAGAATGCACTTTAAACTGATTAGCTAAAAACTCTAAAAAACTTTTTTTAAAAGCAAACCAGATGACTCTCCTAACACTGTGTAGTTTTCTTAAAGGCTTTGAACTGGGTTCACAGTATGTGACAAATATATGTAAACATTAACTACTTTTAAAACTGGAAAGTGTTCCCTAGCAAAGAATCAACCTTTCAGGCTTGAGAATTAATTTGATATGCAATGCTTTTAAGATTTTATCAGCATATTACAAAATGAATTTACATAACAAGTTATATCACGCATACTCTCATTCTAACCAAATGTACTTAAACATTCATTTGGCTATGAAGAGATTATGAAATATGTAATGCCAATATAGAGAATAAAATTCATCCCAAGACATGGAAAGGAGAAAAAAATCAAATTTTTCTAGAGCCAATTATAGCCATAATTAAATTATTCTATTTATTCTTTACAACAATATATTGAAATAGGTGTGATCACCTTCATTTTACATTGGAAAAGAATAAAGTTCAGCATGGTTACATAAGTTGTCCAGTTCACAAAGCTAGTAAGGACAAGACAAGAAGATCTGAACCCAAAGCTCTCTGATTACAAATTTCTGACTGCTTATGCTCTTGCTACTACTAACTGCAGAACAACATTCTAGAAGGTAAAGAGAAAAACTCACAAAAAAAGAGATATGTATATATTGCATTACAGCCTAAAATGGGGTAAAACTGAATGACTGAAAAACTCACATGGAGAGTAAATTAGAAGAGTTAGCAGAAGAATACTAAAACAACCAATTCTAAACTTTTCAAACACAAAAAAACTGAACTACAAGAAAAGAAAAAGCAATCATAATCTTTAACATCACTGAAAAGAAAAACTTCAATCCATTACGAAAAATGTTTCATTGTTTTCATCCAACATGTCCCTGATTCCATAGTTATCTCCATTCAAAATCTAAAATTGAAACCACAATGAGATTTCATAAATTTTTTCCCATCATTCTTATCTAATTCTTTGCTTAAAAGGTTTAGGAGATAGGTATTAACAAGTGAATCACTATCTAGAGAAGTTTTTTGTTATTGTTTTGTTATGTTTCGTTGTGTTTTTATAAGGAAACTAACCGTTCTTTCACAAGGATCTATCCATTAACCCTTTCAATAAATATTTACTTAATACCTACCTTGATTGAGGCACTGATCCAAGAACTAGAAATACAAAGTCATACAGAACTCAGCAGCTATCTTCTGGATATTGTCATCATTGACATTTGAACAAACAATTTTAGAAAAGATGCATACATTGTGAGAAATTCCTCCAGGTGAGTTTCTCTCTTCTAACTTGTCTTATTGGGTATGCCAAGAATGCAAGGACCTGACTGATCTTCATCAGTGTCATTTCTCAGGATTGTGTTTGCAACAAGCAACCTTGAGGGATAAGGTAAAGCCTCTCTTCAGTATAAAGAGTAGACTTGTTTATTGCCTGCTAAAGGCACAGTTGGTAACCCAAGCTCACTCCTCCTCAGTTGTGATGCCACCCTCTAGATACACAGTATACACCTGGGCCTAGGTCATTTTATTCCTATAGGATATGGAAGCAAGGAGAACCAATATAAACACAATGCTCATGCTGCTTGCTCTACCATTATAAAGTCTTTTGTCACTGACCCAGAAGTCTCATGTCATCTGCTAACATCCATGGAAGAGTTACAGGTAACTTCCTAGCTTATAAATTGGATGAAATCCCAAGCTCAACATACTAATAAAAATATATGAAGTGATATGAATGATTAGATAAGCAGTTAAGTTTTCTTGGGAATTAGTTTCCATCAGACATTTGAGTTGGTTCTGAACGATGAATAGGAATGGACGAGACAGAAGACAAGGCAGAGCATTCAAGACAGTACAATATTATGTACAAGAAAAATGAGATGCGATAAAGCACAACATGTTCAGGGAACTGAAACCTAAGTATCCTCTTAGAGCTATTATAGTAGGTGAGTACAGATGACTAAGAGTCTTGTATACTCTATCAAAGAGCTTGTCTGCTTGTTCATATTTTCCTGCATATGGGAAACCACTGATGGATTTAAGGAAGGGAATGGTAACATGTTCAAATTTTCATTTTTATAAGGTTCATTCTAATGGCAATAAGAAAATGGCATGGAGCAATCTTGAGGCAGGAAATGAGCCATCAAGGAATAGAAGGTAGTAAGTCAAGAAGTAGACAAATCAGTCAGTAGCCTATGTTGATACTTTGAAAGCCTGAATATGAGTCTATAAAATGCCTAAACTAAGGGGCTGCAATAGGAATTATAAGGAAAGAATTGCTCCCAGATATACAGAAAGCAGAAGTAAAAATATTTATGTATCAGGTAGGTATGAGGAATGGGGGAGCGGCAAGATGAATCTAGGATCACTTTCAGATTGACAGTTGTAGAGAGAAGTCAAGGCTGAAGATGTATTTGGAATTCATCTATAAGTAAGTGGTAGGTGATAATATGGACATGGATGAGACTACTCAAGTAAAGTTGTAAAGAAAATAACATACAACAAGCTGGATGCAGTGGCTCATGCCTGTAATTCTAGCACTTTGGGAGTACAAGGCAGGAGACTCACTTGAGGCCAGTTCGAGACTAGCCTGGGCAACAAAGCGAGACCACATTTCTTAAAAAAACAAAAAGCAAGGATCTGGAGGAATATCTAATTGAAATCACAGTGACTGTCACTGAGATGGGAAAGCAAATAGAGTAGAGCCCTGGATGATCACTCACAGAGATGTTGAAGTCATCCCAACTGTCAGGAGACACTGGAATAGAAGGAGACTATAAACAAAGTGCCCAAGTCTTTAACAAATGTGGAGTTTGTGAACTGTAGAATGGAAATGAGGCTCAGTGGATGGTAAAACAACGAAATAACATGAATTTCCAAGGATGAAGAAGAGTAGAGATTTTTAGGAGAGAGCTAAAACACGCTATATCATGACCCTGTGACACAAGAAACATTTCTGAGTGAGAAGCCTATAGGGCTAAAAGGAAAGGGATGTCCCTGGAGAAGGGTCAGATTTCAACTAAACTAAAAATGTGCGGGCAAAGATACACTCTGTTAAGACACTAGGGACTTAGGGATATTTGTTCACAGTGAAACTTGATTTCCAGAGGGGCCAGTGAAAATGGTTTGGTAAGAGATTTGTGTTCAGAAGACTATGAGAAAAGGAAGTGCATAACTACAAATGAATAGGTGTGTCAACAAGTAATTAGAAGGGCTTGCATCTGTGGTACTCCAAAGAATGAAGTATTTCAAAAGGCATGGGCGGAATTAACAAGACTTAAGGTGTCAAAGAAACTAGCAAATGTACACCCTATGGTGCTCTTGAAGTGTTCACTGGTTTTAGCATCTTTCTTCATGTGCTATAGGGCCATTATGATAAACAAGTAGCATCTTTACCACAGGAAGTTAGATACCAAGTCATCAGACACTAGAAGTATAGAGACACTAAACTCATGTAACCCGCACAACAACTTTATGAGATAGGTACTATTACAAATCCCATTTTAAGCTGGGCGTGGTGGCTCATGCCTGTAATCCCAGCACTTTGGGAGGCTGAGGCGGGTGGATCATTTGAGGTCAGGAGTTCAAGACTAGCCTGGCCAACATGGTGAAACCCTGTCTCTACTAAAAATACAAAAATTACCCAGGCATGGTGGCATGCGCCTGTAGTCCCAGCTACTTAGGAGGCCAAGGCAGGAGAATTGCTTGAACCTGGGAGGTGGAGGTTGCAGTAAGCCGAAATCATGTCACTACACTCCAACCTGGGCAACAGAGCAAGACTCCATCTCAAAAAAAAAAAAAAAAAAAAATCTCACTTTGCAAACAAAGAAATAAACACAGTGGTCAATTGTTCAGTCACACACCTAGTAAGCAGCACAGTTACAAGCAATCTGGTCTAAATACTGTGCTCTGAAATGTAAGCCTCCTGTCTCTCTAGAAAATATGTAAACTAGGAAATCATACGTAAGGGAAAAATTCCAATTAAACATGTCATTGTCAGGGTAAAATGGAGGGTGTTGTCTTAAAGTTTCTCAGAATCAGATGTACTGAAGCTGACTTGAATGTCTACTGCTCCCCATTGTCCCTGCTCTCACAGAAACAAAAATGCAACTGACCCACGGAATAAATCCAGAAATGAATGATCTATTGAAGCATTAAGAAGAAACCTGACCAAAAACAAACAAAAACTAATGGAGAAACATAAGAACACTATTGGAGCCTGATCTGCCTAACTGCTACATTCCTGTCCCTAGAGACACTCTGTGTTACACTCAGCCAACCAGAGGGTGATCCCAGGAAACAAAGGCCTCTGTCCTATACTCATCTCCCTTCTTCATCTTCCAGAATGTTTCAGTCTTTGCTTTGTCTACTTGGTAGGAAATTTTTTTAAAACAAATGTCCAATATCATGGAAAAATCATTAGTTTTTTTTCTACAGGATCTCTAAAAAAACTGTAAGAGAAGGTTTTCCCTATCCTTTGTTTGTACGTTGTTAATATTCTCCTTGCCATTCTCATGGGGTTAGAGTTACTTACTTCATGATAGAAAGGGATAAGTAGAATGTATAAGTCTTATTTTCACTAAATAACTTAGGAAATATCTGGTCAAACAGGTTGGATTGCTTGTTAGATAGGTATATTTACCTATCTAGGTAAAAAGTAAATAGGTATATTTGCCTATTATTTATAATAAAAAGAGCTAAATGTAAACATTTCCAAATGCATCATCTTTGGAAATCTCAACAGTAAATCCTCTTGTCAAATAAAAATAATCAGACATCATTTCCTCTATTAATTTTATACAGTGTGTTATCCTTATATATTAAGAAAAGATTATAATTATCAAGCATTGGTATTATAAAAGCATATGGGGTTTTGAAAGACAATAATAATTAAATGAGGCATGCATAATTTGACAACTCCTAATTACTTAGACTTCAGTGGTTATTTATGCATCTGATTACTTGGTGTCTTATTGTTCTTTTCTTTCTTCTTTTTCTTTTTGTTGCCTGGTGTAATGCCTACATGACAGCTGAATTTCTACCCTGTCCTAACTTTGCTTATCTTTAAGAAAGAGGACTTCTGCAATAAAAGGTTCCCTTTACAACCAGACCAGTTGAGACTGGTTAGAACCAAGATATGCAACCAAATGACATCAAAAAGACCTCGGACTTCATTATAATCTCATTTTCATACTATATGGCACTCCCACCAGCACCATGACAGCTGAAAATTGCCATGACAATGACCGGAAGAGGCCATAAAAAGACAAAAAGGAAAGCAGCACTGCAATTCACCATCAATTGTGAAACTGGTGGAAGTTCACCACCAATTTCCAGAAAAGACATGCATATTGCTCCTCTTGCTTTTCATGTCCTTTATTAGAGAAATCCTTTATTTTAACCCCCTCACCCCTCACTGGTTGAGAAGTTGATTTGTGAGCGACGCTCCTGTTTCTCAATTCCACAGACACTGAATAAAGCCTGCACTGCTTGATACTCACTTTCGGTTTTGTATATGGGCTTCATGACACTGAATAGGAAAAGATCAAATCTTTTAGGGGGCCAGCTTTGTCAGTAACATTCTAGATGAACTCCTGTCAGTTCCCATTTTGGTAAGGTTACTATTCTATTCTTTGTCATTCAATAGGAGATTTTTAAATTTTAAACAATGATAAGAAAGATAGAAAATGATTTTTTAAAAAGGAATCAGACATTACATAACTGAAAATGATAAAAAAATTACCTTGAAAGCATCATCATTTTGAGTTTGGTTATAGTAAATCCAGCTTTGTTTATTATTTCAATTATTTCTCCAGCCTTTGATACTGCATCTGGTTTAATTAGGGCTAGCGTTCTATTAGGAAACAAAAAATAAGTTTGCAAATAAAAATAGTTCAACAGTTTTTATTTATAATTCCCAAGCAGCAGTATTCTCAACAATCATCCTAGATCATCAAAATTTGAAATTAATTGTATAGAAAAGTATATTAAAGACATCCCTTAAAAACTTACACAAAGTAAGCTTAGTATTTTTCCCATGAACATCAAAATTAGATACTAAACTTGGGGGACGGAGGAAGCTTAGGAAAAAAAGCACTAAAATTGTTATTTTTAATATATCCAAATGAGAAAACACAGCCATTTAGAATCTCCATTTCTTAGAATACATTTTATACAAAGGACTAATCTCTAAAACATTGCATTAAATATATTATGAGCTTGGTTTTTGGTCTCTTAGACTTCAGCATATGTACGCTATATAGTCAGTTCAACATTGATTTGGAAATAATTATAATTCTTCTACTGACTCTTTATTCATAACATGGGTGACTGCGTGAAGAATCAAATGTCTTCTTATACAACAATGTATGTGAATACGTAACAACATGCTAACTTTTAAAATCATGTTCTTCTCCAGGAGGATACATCAGAACAATGCACTCTCCCCCTCTGAAGATTCAGAATTAAGAGAAATTTGGAGATGAAGATCACCTGAGTGTCCTCATTTTACTAATGAGGAAACTAGGCCTACCAAGGTAACATGACAAAGGTTACACAGCTGGTCAGCAGAATTTTCAGGACAAAACACCCAGCTTACCAGACTCCTAGGTCTGTCCTTCCACATCACAAATAATGTTACTATTAATATTATTAAAAAGGGGCATCATCACCAAATCCTCAAGAATACTATTTGCAAATGCAACATAAAAACTATATTAGCTGGAGTAATTCTGCTTTTGTGATAAAGAATTGCTGCTAATTTCCCCTCTGCATTTCCAATTGTTCTTATAACACTGGCATTAATTCATGGAATCCATAAAAGGAGAAAGGTTGGTCTTTTCATTGTTGGATTTTTTTCACCAATAAGACAAACTTAGCTCAGGGTAAAAGTCAAATATCCTGGCCCGGTGCGGTGGCTCACGCCTGTAATCCCAGCACTTTGGGAGGCCAAGGTGGGCGGATCATGAGGTCAGGAGATCGAGACCATCCTGGCTAAATGGTGAAACCCCGTCTCTACTAAAAATGCAAAAAAATTAGCCAGGTGAGGTGGCAGGCACCTATAGTCCCAGCTACTCAGGAGGCTGAGGCAGGAGAATGATGTGAACCCGGGGGGCGGAGCCTGCAGTGAGCCGAGATAGTGCCACTGCACTCCAGCCTGGGCAACAGCGAGACTCCATCTCAAAAAAAAAAAAATTCAAATATCCTTACTTAAATTGGATATAGCTTATGGCTGAGTTTTAAAACTGTAATAACAAAAGAAATTGTTCATCTTAGTGTGTTTATTACAAATTATACCAGATAATGTTTTTGTTTATTTTAAAGCAGATGAGACAGTTATATTACTTTATATTGTCTGGCTTCATTGAAAACACACTTAAAACTCTTCACTTTTTAATTCATATTATTTAAATATTTTAAGCCAGACTAACCTCTGGAAGAACATTTCACTGACCATGGCTCTTAAAGAAAAAATAAAACATGGCAGTAGTCATCAATGTCTATAAAAAAGAAGCAATGTGAAAAGTCTAAAATTGACAAACAGCTTAAAATGTAATCTGATTTTCTCTTAAATGCCTACAAGAGACAAAGGATTGACTATGTGATAAATAACTCTAAATAAATTCCTCTGTCACGTCTTTGCTGCTTAATTTTTCAGTAAGTAATAGTAAATTGTATTTTGGAGGGAAAATAAGAGAGAGATCAGGCATCATATGTGTTAATTTAAAAATAAAGATAGCACATGAAGAAACAATAGGGTGACAAAGATATATCAGTAGTATCTCTGTTATCTGTAACTGCATAACAAACCATCCAAATATGTAGTGGCGCAAAACAACAATTTCTCAAGGTTCTGTAGGTAGGCTGTGCAGTGGTTTCACCTAGGATCATTCACACAGCTGTATTCAGCTAGTGGGCCAGCTGGGGGCTGTGCTCAGCTGAGACAACTAGGCTTTTCTTTCCTGTGGTCCTTAAGGAGGCTAGACCAGGCCTCTTCAAATACCACCACACATCAACCAATGTACAGGCAATTATCAAGTGTCCCCTTGAGTCATGTTTGCTGACATCTCTTTGGCCAATGCAAGTCATGTGGTCAAGCTCAGAGTCATTGTGAGAGGAAACCACAAGGTATGATTCACTGAGAGCCACCAGTGTAACAGTCTACCACTTAGTAATCCTCTTGCCTGCACTGAGGCAAGCACTGTAAGATGCAGCATGAGATATTCTCAAAAGAAAACAAAAAATTATAAAAACTACTATTTAAGATTAAAACTTCTTAGCAATACATGGTAACTACTTCTTGTGAAAAAACAGTTTGGCCAGCCTTCACGAACCCAGAATATAGATTTCCAGAAAATAACAATGCTCACAGAGCTATGCAATAAAGGTCTTCATATATCATCAGGTTCTGAGCAAAAATTGCAGCAAATATATTTCTGAGAAAGATGACTGATTGCAGTACAATAAATGCCCCAGATAGTACAGTGCTGTTGCTATGTAATAAAGTCTTAGATAGTACAGTGCTATTAAACATCTTAGATAGTGCAGTGCTATGGACTCTTTAAATGCCATTGACCAAAAAGAATAAACATGTAAACTTTAATCTATACGGGATTCACATTTGTCTTAAGTAAATATTCTGTTCTAAACCTATTCTAAAAGTAAACCTATTCTAAACATCAAGGCTAAATTTTTTGTTTTTCTCATACTTCCTTTACAAGCATAAAGTGTGTATCTGCCCCACGGATAAAGGAAAACTGTCTCAAATGAGGCACCTGTAATTTGGTGGAAAATTCAGTGATCAAGACTTTTGCTTGGCAACAACAGCAAAATTATTCAGAACAATTCTTCCACCAAAAACTAAAAAAGATGATATTTTTAAAAATCTTTTAAAAATTAAAGATAAATTGACTAGATCATAAATAATTACTGGGACAAAAGTGAAAAAAAAAACAAAAGAATGAAAAGTAAGAATGGAAGTTGTTTTTGACTTGACAGCATTGCCTATCTGGAAAATCTGAACTTTGATTTGCAATACATCACTGGGAAAGGGTAACAGAACCCAAGAGATGATCCTTCCTAAAACAATTTGGAAGGCAACACCACCCCCACTTAGGGTGAATCAGAAACAACCAGGTCTTGAATGGCAATACAAGTTCACATCGTCTAAGCAGTCTCAAAACTTACAATTTTTGAACTACCAGTCATACAGACTGCTAATGCCTATGGGAAAAAGACAGAAGCAAAGACAACTAATTCCCTCCTAGTAGGAAAGTAATGTCATCCTGTACCTCAAATAATTCATATGAAAATGCGTATCTCACATATATTATTTACATATATGCAATACACCCACACATACACACATGGCAATCATACAGAAAGATAATCACACAGACATATACACACATACAGGGAAAAGGCCAACATGAGGGAAAACCAGGAGAAACAACAGAAAAGAGAGAGACCCACAAATACTTCAGATACCAGGATAATCAGAAAAAAACTGTAAAATATCCCTGCAAACTATGGTTGAAGGACTAAAAGACAAACTACAAAACATTATCAGGTAATAGAAAACTGTAAGCTACAAAACTGAATAAGTAGATCTGAAAAAGAATATATTAGAATATCTTGTGATGAAAATACAATAATGAAAATGAGAACCAAATAAAGCGTTTGACAGAAGAAAGCAAATTCAGAATGAAGCACAGAGAAACAAAAAGATATAACAGAGATAAGAAAATAGTTTCATGAATGTAAGTGAAATAAAGACATTTTCAGATGAGTGCAAACTGAAAGAGTTTTCTATTAGTAAACACACTCAAAAGGAAATTATTTTTTTTAAATGTAATTTAAGCAAAGGTAAAATAATCCCAAACAGAATGTTTGAGATAAAAGAAAGGATAAAAAGCAAAAAGTGAAGAAACCTAAATGAATACTCATTACATAAAACAATAATAGTAAATCATTAGGTTCGTGGAAAAAAAACAAAAAAAATACACAACAAAAACAGCATATAATTCAGCAAAAATCCCAACAAAAATTGAGTTAAAGTCTTCTGAGATTCTTAGATTTTAAAGAAGGAAGGTGAAAATATTAGATTTAAGCTTTACCAAGTTAAGTACATACGTTGTAGTTTATAGTGTAAATACTAACTGTATATAGAAAAAAAATAGATGAAAAAATCCTTAAGCAATCCAATCAAAAATAAGATAATAAAACAGGCAGGAGAAGAAAGCTCAGGATAAGATGTCAGAGTTAAAGCCAAGTATATTAGTAGTTACGTTACAAATAAGTGCTCTACAGTAGATGCAGGTTATAAAATTGTATTTATAAAAAAATTTTTTTAAAAAGATAATCTGATTGGATTTTAAAGTCTAGATGACAGGTTGAAAGGTGCAGCAAACCACCATGGCACATGTATACCTATGTAATAAACCTGTACATTCTGCACACGTATCCCGGAACTTAAAGTAAAGAAAAAAAAAGATATAAAAAACAAACAAACAAAAAAACTAATGAAAGGCACACTTAGAATAGAATACTGAAAATCTAAAGTAAAAAGAAGGGAAAAGGTATACCATGCGAATGTTAACTAAAAGAAAGCCAGTGCAGCTATAGTAATATCAGAGAAAGTACAGTTTAAAGTAAAAGGCATTGCTAGAGATGAAGACGGTCTCTTCATAGTAATAAAAGATTCAATTTACCAAGAAGATATAACAATTTAAATCACCTAGTAACATACCCTTAAAATTATAATATAAAGACTAACATAACTACAAGAAGAAATAGACAAATGATAATTACATTAGAAAATTTTAATAAAACCTCGGCAATTTATAGAATAAGCTGCCCAAAAATTAGTAAATATGTGAAAGATTTGAACATCACAATTCACAGACTTCACCTAATGAATAAATATATAAAACTATACAAAACAACTGCAGACTAAACATTCTTTTCTTTTCTTTCTTTTTTTTTTTTTCTGTTTTTTTGAGATGGAGTCTCGCTGTGTCACCCAGGCTGAAGTGCAGTGGCGCCATCTCAGCTCACTACAACCTCCACCTCCCGGGTTCAAGCATTTCTCCCACTCAGCCTCCCGAGCAGCTGGGACTACAGGCACACGCCTCCACGGCCGGCTAATTTTTGTAATTTTTTAGTAGTGACAAGGTTTCACCACATTGGCCAGGCTGGTCTCCAACTCCTGACCTCAATTGATCCACCTGCCTCAGCCTCCCAAAGTGCTGGGATTACAAGCGTGAGCCACCACACCTGGCCTAAACATTCTTTTCTAACACACATAGATCATTAATAATTGACTATTCTAAGCCAGAGGCAAATCTTAACCAGTTTGAAAGGCAAAAATCATGAAGAATATGTCCTCTAAACACATGCAATTCAGCTAGATTCCAATACAAAAAGAGAATAAACAAATCTCCATATGTTTGGAAATAAACATAATTCTAAATAAATAATAAACCAAAGAAGACAACACAAAGAAAGTAAAAAATGTTTCAAACTGAATAAAAATTACATATCAAAAATAATAGGATATGGTTATAAGCAGTTAGAAGGAAATTTATACCCTTAATTGCATATATTAAAAATATTAAAAATTGATAGAATATATAATTCTGTAACTACTAATAGCAGAAAAGGGGAATAAAGAAAATTGGTCAATAACCATCAACTTAGAATTGTGCGTCTAGCAATAGTATCATTAAAGAAAGAGGGTAAAATAAAAAACATGTGCAGATTAAAAAAAAACAGGTAGTTTACAATGAAGAAATGAAGAATAACAAGAAGAGAAAATATTCTAAAAGGACAGGTTGATATGCAAGAAAAATTGGTGAACAAATGTTTAGGTAAATCTAAGCAAATGTTGTTTCTATCAAAATAAATAAATAAATAAAAGAATGTCTAACATGCAGGCAAAAAAACTGAATGTCCAAATACAACAATAATAACAAAACTATGTAAGATTTAAGAGAGAAGATTAGAGCTAAAGTGTCCTAAACTTGTTGTATGACTTGGGAGACAGCCATATTATTATAGAACTTTAAGTTAAATATATGAAAAAATTTCAAGCCTAACCAATAAAGAACAAGTATAAAAATCACATAACCTCTAAAGCAACAGAGAATATAGTAGGCAGAATAATACTACCCCTCAAAGATGTCCACATTATAATCTCCAGAACTTATAAATATGTGACCTCACCTGCCAAAAAGGACTTTGCAGATGTGATTAAGATTACAGGCCTTGAGATAGTAGAGATTATTCTGGATTATTCCCATGGGCCCAATCTCATCACATGAGTCCCTAAAATAAGAGACTCTTTCCTAGCTTTAGAGAACCAGAGAGATGTCAGTGTGAGGAGGACTCAAGCCTGCTATTGGTGACTTTGAAGATGGAGAAAGGTGGCTCCAAACCAAGGAATGTGGATGGTTTCAAGATGTTGGAATGTGCAAGGAAACTGATTCTTTCCTAGAGCCTCAAGAGAAATGCAGCCTTATCAACACCTGATCTTTACCTGATGAGATCTGATTGGACTTCTGACAGAACTCTGAGATCATAAATTTGTATTGTTTAAGTGACTAACTTGGTGGTAATTTGTTATAACTTCAACAGAAAACCATATAATAGAAAAAAAAACTGAAGAGAGGAAGAAAAATTTCTTCAACTAATCCAAAGAAAAGGCAAGAAGAAAAAATAGAAAAACAGGAAAACAGTAAAATAGAAATATATACAAAAATACCAATAATCACAGCTTATTTAAATGTACATGTATTAACTTTACCAATGAAAATATAAGCGTTCCAGATTAAATAAAAAAAAAACTATATGCTATTTACAAGATACATAAGACATGTCTAAAGCATAACAGGGCAAGTATAAAAGAGATGGCAAAAAGATATTAATTAACCCAAATACACTATCAATCAAACCCTTTCTAAGGAAAGATGGCTCAAGCTGGAGCTGAAAAAGAAATTCAACTCTAATCTGTTAACTGACCAACGACCATATGACTGAGAATTGTAGAATGGAAAGGCAGAATTCTTATTTTACAGAAAAAAATATCAATTTCTCCTTGGGAATTTAATAATGAGAAGGCATTTTTCATTGTATTATTTGGAAGGCAGTTACACTGTTGTTGGGTCTATCGTATAATCAATAGCATGCCATCTTAGACAATGATACTATAGATAAGTAAAGATGAGAAAAAGATTGGGGATGAGTTTTTAGCAAGGCCTCTGTTACTGAACAGGTATTCCTCTAACGCATTAGGGTGCCTTTCAGCAGCCAAAACTCAACTGCTCACCACTGGTCCTAGGACAATATACAAACAACAGTAATTGGTATTGAGGGAATGGTTTCCCAAAGGTGACAGCAAGACTAAACTAATATTCGTCTGGTCTGTTCCCCGAGAAGTAGCCATAGTCTACCAGAGCATGGCAGCCAATTGGCTTAAAGGTATAAAACTCAGAAAACAACTAGAAATGTGTCCCTTGCTCCTCAAGAGTAAAGTAACTTCTATCCCTGTTCCCATGAGAAAGTGCTCTCTCTCTCTACTTCTTCCATTCGCTTCTCCATGTCTGGCCATATTTAAGGGTTTCTGGTTATATGTGGCCCTACCTCTTTTTTCTCTGACCTGCAGGCCCTCAAGTAGGGGATAGTGTACAAGTAAGGGATAGCGTATCGTTCTGCTTTCACATGTTAAGCACATTGGAGTCAGAGTCCAGCACCTGCAGTGGAAGCCTGTTTCTCTCTAGTGCTCGCTCTCCTGTGCTCCATGGGCTGGAGGGCAGGATGAGAACCCTGGGCAAGTATGCCCTTAGTTTGTTCTGTAGATCCAACTTTTCCTCAGGCAGGCCTCAAGTTCCAGATCAGTGTAAGGGATAGAGGAAATAGGAATAGAAAGAAAGCCTCAAACATTCTCAAACACAGCTTTCACAAGACAGCCTAAGTAAAATTAATACTTAATATTTTGATCTACATCTGTCTCCTGTGTTAGTTCTTCATCAGTTAGTAATTTGGAGGGAAGAATGGAGACTAATGGAGCTCAAGAGATGAGAAGAAGCTGTTTTAAGGAGGAATGTAAAAGATAAAAAAGAGAAGAGAAATAAGAGAGATTTATGAAGGAGACAAGTAAATTGGTAAGATTAGGTCCTCATGTGGATTTAAGGATAAAATACATATGGAACTCAAGGACAGCCACCAATTTTGTAAGTATGTGATTAGGTGAATGTTGTGTTAGTGCATACAGAAGTAGGTTTTTCAATGAAAGAGAATTAATTTAATTTTGAATTTGTCAATTAATTCAATTTTGGATTTTTAAGTTCCTGTGAAAAAACTACATGGAAACGTTCAGGAAAAAGCTTAAACATATGGTTTTACAGCTGGGGTGATGACATAAATTTGGAAAGCAACACATTGTTGAAGTCATGGAGTACATAGAATCCCCTGGGAGAGTATATAGAATGAGGAAAAAAAGGGCCATGAACAGAACCCTGGGGAATACCAGGAG
Organism: Pongo pygmaeus; assembly: GCF_028885625.2. NCBI lineage: Eukaryota > Metazoa > Chordata > Mammalia > Primates > Hominidae > Pongo > Pongo pygmaeus. The sequence goes on along the minus strand of NC_072373.2, from coordinate 80,757,799 downwards.
TCTTTTTTGCCTCTGAGAAGGAATGACTCTGAGAAAAAATAGCCAGAGAGATACAGATGGAAGCAGTGGTGGGGGTGGGGGTGGTCAAGTGCCATAACAACCAGGGGAAGACAGAATAATAATTTTTAAAGTATTCTAAACTTAATTTATTCCAGTTGGGATGGAAGAACAGAAGAGGTACATTTTTTGCATTTATTAAAATTAAATTTTAATTAAAATTAAAATTTTTAATTTAATTTTAATTAAAATTAAAATGTCTTTTATGTCATTCATACATTATGATATCCCAATACTGTAATCCTGCTAAACTATATAATACCTGAACCCTGAAGTTGTTTCAAACTTGATATAGCCAAGATTTTATGACATTTCCTTCCAGTGAAATTTCTTCAAACATATATCTGATGATACTGCCAAATCTTCACATAGAAAAAATGTATAGTTCATATGAGTCAAATTCTAATATTAGAAAATGTATGTTCATCCATAAGAATTGTTAAACTACATAAGTCTAGAAAATATATAAAGTATTATTTCAGTACCTTTTAAAAAATTATCAATTAAGCAAATGCTTGGAATTTTGGGGCTGTATTTAAAAATTCAAAAGGTGATTTAGTTCAAAAGGTTATTTATGTCCATCTCCCTACCTCCAGGGAGAAGTATTCTTAAGCCCCTTCCAAGCACAGGTCTCACCTAAAATATGGCTTGTTTTTTTATCCACATACCATTTCAGTACATCTCCAAGAGGACAGGAAAATGCATATTGTGACTGAGTTCCTGCTGTGATGGAGCCTCAAATAACTTGGGCTTAGACCTTGGGATCAAAGATTATACACACAGTTGACTTCATAATTTTTCTTCTGAAAAACAGCAGGATCTTCCTTTCACTGAAAGTTAATAGATGGGCACAAGAATTTCATGTATTTAACATCTACTATAATGTTGTTCACCCAACCTACTGATGCCTTTCTCCCTTTAATTTGATTAGACAGCTTGCTTTCTGGCTGAGATTCAAAAAGAATGAGGATTGCTGAATGTAAATACGTGTCTCAGTACTTAATGGATTTTTAAATAGGATACTAGCATTATTTTTCATCGATTTTTATAAACTTCTTACTAAAGATATAAGCTATCAAAGTAAACATTTAATACCTCACTTATCACATGGGGAATAGCTGTCTATTCATATAAAATTCCTCTATCATTCGTACACATGCATACGTATACATATTGACTCATCATATGAAAACTTTAATTATTTCTGGTTTGAGGTAATAAATTTTTAGAAAGACACAAATTGTATTGTGTCTCTACATCTAAACAACAGAATCATAAGGCATCAATTAATTACTAGCTAAAATTAAAATCAAAGACTGACTCATTGACAACTTGTAACCTTTATCCATTTGATTAGAGGAGCTTTATAAAGAGAAGATAAAAATGTGAATCAAATGTCAGATTTCTACAGTCAAAAGGAATTGGAAAGCTGAAGCTAGTTGATGAGATAAGCTGAATTATATTAAATTATCTGGATAACTGCTCCCCAATTAGCTGATAGGCTCCATGGGGATCAATTTCACTCATCCTCCTCACTACAGGCTTTACTATAGAAAGAAAAGAGTTGAAAATGTAATTGGCTCATAAATTTTTCTCAACACTATACAAAACTGAGAACTAGACTAAAGCAGTTGTTACACAGAAGGTGTTTCTGTGGAACGCTGATAGACATACACATATATTTCCATATGCTTACTTTTTGCCATTTAAATAAAACAATACATTTTTGAAACTCTTCAGTTTGGAAGAAGTTTATTTAAATCACCCAAATGGTTGTTGGATTTACTAACCCATATGCAATTAAGAAAGAATAAGAAGACAAAATGGTGAATCAATTTGAGTCAGTAAAATATATACTACATATATTTTCATTAACTATATAAAGCCCAAATACTTCAAATTTGTTTTTATATTAAAATAGAATTCTTCTGTTCATCCTGATTTAAAATCAGTCCCATTCAACAGTATTTGCCAGCATATTAATTAGAGGTTTAGTAGAAAGAGAATGAATTTTAGGGAAAAACAAAACACGGTTTTCTGGTTTCCCTTTACTTTCTAGCTGTGTTACTGTGGACAAGTTACTTACTCATTCTATAAAATAGATTTAACAACATTCACTTCAGTCAAATCACAGTTAAAATATATAAATTATAAATTTTATGGTTGTTATTTTATTTTTCTTAGGTCAGACTGTTAACCCTGACTCCCTAACTCACTTATTTTGCTAGTTTAAATAAAAATTTAAAGTAGTCTTCCAGCCTGGGCAAGATGGCCAAACTCCATCTCTAGCAAAATACTAAAAAATTAGCCAGGAATAGTGGTACATGGCTGTAGTTCCAGCTGCCTGGGAGGCTTAGATGGGAGGATCACTTGAGCATGGGAAGTCAAGGGTGCAGTGGGCAATGATCATGCCACTTCACTTCAGCCTGGGTGACAGAGCCAGACCCCGCCTCAAAAATAATTAAATAAAATAAAGTAGTCTTGAACTGAGGTGTATGTAAAGCACATTTCATAGTGTCTGGTATATAGTATGTGCTCCATAAATGAATGCTACACATATTTATTAGTTTTAAATAAAGGAATTATGGTTGGCATTTCTTTAATCCCATAGACTTTTACATAAGATCTCATAACCTTAAAAGATTCCTATTTATTTATCTAATACCTGAAATTTCTGTCCTATTTCAAAGAGAGTCTTTGGTCTTCCTTTTTAATGAGGCATTCACCACCCCTCTGATCCATCACCATTTGTGTACTAACACCCACACTGAGAATCCAATCACCTCAAGAGCTATAAAGTGCTTATATAGAAAGACTATGGAAGTCACAGAAAGAGATATCATGTTACTATAAGAGTGACTCAGATGTTAGGCAATCAGCTAGTCATTTGAGTTGTAGATCTCAAAAAATAGTTTGATTGATTTGTTTTCCCTATTGAATTAAATCATTTTTGGAGCCTTTTATACATATAGCCTTAACTTCTACAAATAATCCCTATTTTAATTACAGCACCAATCACTCTACAGGAAAAAAAAATCTCCCCAAACCATACAAAATATAAGCTACAGAAATTAGAGTCAAGAAAGATGACAAAGGTATTAAAATTTCATTTCAAATATAATTAATTCTAGTCTCAGAAAGTTGAAATTCATAAATGTAGAGATTGAAAATTAAAATGTCATCTTGCTAATACTGAAAATCAGTATTCAGAAGGAAAACATCAAAAATCCTTGTTTTCTATAAGTCTAATTTTCATCTGTATCTACAAGTTCTTTCTCTTTTCCATTTTTTTTCTTAGCCCCTTTTACAGATGACTGTATATCTTCTAAATCAAAACTGAGAAAAAGAATGATGAATGCAGCTTTGACAAACAATAGAGAGAAGAATAGGGACACATGTGGAGGCACCATGTCACAGTTTCTCTCACAGAAAGAGCCACATGCAGTGGGAGGAAGATAGGGAGGCGGGGATGCCAGCCAGTGGGAAACTCTTCCTTTAGACATACGGTACCTCCAGACATTTCGATGACATAAATTTATTCATTCATATATTTAACAAACTTTTGTGGGTCACACTCTGTGAATAATTTACTGTTTGAGGTATCACTACAACAGTTTTTAGGGATACAGTTATGAATAAGATAGATCAGTCTCCCTGTATCACAATTTCTTTATATGGTTTCTTTTTTTTTCCTTTTTACAACACTCACATTGTCATTTTTCAATTGATCCGCTGGTCAACATTTATTAGATATAAATAAATAAATATATATATATATATATATCTGTTAACAAAACTTGAGAATAGGCAGCATTAGTTACAAACAATCTAGGCAAAAACTTACTGGTCAACGAGATCAAAGATCATCATTTGAAAACAGGGAGAAAATGAAAAAAGGAAAGAATAGATCATAGATTTTAAATTGTGATTCATTAATTCATTCAGCTAATTCAGAGAAGGTGCTTGCAATGTGGATGGAGATGTGCTAAGTGCCACAGGAGACATAAACATGAATTAAGTCAGATGAGACATGCACAACTATGGTATTATCAATTTTTTTTAAATTGAAAAAAAGAAAAAGACAGAATGAAGACAACCATTTCCCAGGTCCTATCCATCCTCATAAGGTTACATACTCCCAGTCTTGATTCAGATTGACTTTGAACCCAAAGTTAGAGAATGTAAAAAGATTATATAATTGTTTCTTACTTTTCTTTCCTACTGCCCAGCTGGCGAGCTGTATATTGATCCCCATAGTCAATTAATACCAATTGTCGAGAAAAGACATTCACTTTGTTGCCTATAAATAAATCTTCCAAGTGCAGGTTATCATATTTGGTCCGCTTTAAAAAGGTGCGATGATTCTTTACATCATGCTAGAACCAGACACAACAGTATAACAAACAAACAAAAATAGTTATGAATAAGGAAAGTTAATCTTATCATAAGGTAGAAATAATTCTTAGTTCTGTCTTATCAAAGATAGGTTATATTCTGTTTCTTTTTTATTACAAATATAAATCGTAATTTTTAATAACTTCCATATTTCCTAATCCAATCTGGTAATAACATAAAAGCTTCTTATTACAAATTTAATACTCTTAAAAACCTGAATAGAAAGATTTGTTTATTACCAAATCATTTCAGTAAAGTAGTCCTTACAAAATGCTAAAGAAAGAGTCATACACCCAAATTTCTGCTTTCTTGTGCCACAAAATCCGAATACCAAAAAGATCTACTTGTTAAAATTGTGTTGCCAGTGAAGGAACAAAAAGAAACAGAAGCCTCTTAGCTTGAGCCTCTTCAATTTGACTTTTTGTAGCAATAACAGCTTTCAATAATGAGGACGTATTTATGACCATGATAATCCTTATCTATAATCACTTATTGTTTATTTCTTATCCAAAGCATGAATAATCCCATTTCAGTCTTTTTTTTTTTTTTTGAGACAGAGTCTCATGCTGTTGCTCAAGCAGGAGTGCAGTGGTGTGATCTCAGCTCACTGCAACCTCCACCTCCTGAGTTCAAGCTATTCTCCTGCCTCAGCCTCCCGAGTAGCTGGGATTACAGGCATGTGCCACCACGCCTGGCTAATTTTTTGTATCTTTAGTAGAGATGGGTTTTCACCATGTTGGCCAGGCTAATCTTGAACTCCTGACCTCAAGTAATCTGCCCGCCTCGGCCTCCCAAAGTGCTGGGATTACAGGCATAAGCCACTGTGCCCAGCCCCCACTTCAGTCTTCTAACAAAAGAAATTCCTATTTTTGACATTAAAAATAAAGGCACAAGTTAACTTCTTATATTGGAATTATAATGAATACATTTAAAAAGAATTTCCATATATATATATACACACACACATACATATAAATGTGTTTTTAAAAAGCAATTATATAAAAGGCAATGGTTCCCATGTTCACCTCCTTTGCCAACAATCAAGCAAAGAAAGGCTTATTTACCATTTCAACAGATCCATCCCCTGGGTAAAATAAAAGCTCATAACGTCGAAGAAGTGAAGCATTTGGATCATACCACTCTGCAATGAAAACGAATCTTTCACTATGATTCTGCAAAGAAAGACAGAAGAATTTTAACACTAACATATAAAGAACAAGCACTCTTCTATAAGTCACACAAAATGAAAGCAAGAATTACCAATATGCAAGAAACAACCTTACTTCTACCTATTATATTGAATGTTTCTGCTTTTCAATAAAATATCAGTTATCAACACACCCTCAGAAATATTTCCTTTTAATTTCTCACTAAATACCCTTAGATATCTCAAAGATGACTTATGGATTGCTTTTTACTTTACAGCCATCTAATCATCCTGAGTAAATTAACGTTTTCTGAGAACGTGAACTCCTGATTTTACTATTGTAACAATTCAGTCCTTCTGAAAGCAAGTTTACATACAGACTATCAATAAACTAACATAAGAATAAATTTCTGAGGATAGCTCTCAATTATATGAAGTTTTGACTTCCCTAAATTTGAGAATCTAGTAGTATCGAATATTACCATTAAAATTATAGAAAACATCTTTTTTTCCTTAGTAATTTTATATGATAGTATCTTTTTATAGAAATAGAGAATGTGTTAGTCTAGGACCTCTGAAAATGAATGTGAAGACAAGATTGAACATACAAGAATTTCATTAAGGAAAATTCCCGTAATACAAAATGATGAGGGAGCCAAGGAAGACTAGAAAAGCCGACAAAAGCAATATAAGTTTGACACAGAGTGGTGGAGAGATGCAAGGAAGGTTAAGTGGAATCATCCCACATTGCTACACCCTCTAAGGAAGGTTCAGCAAGCCCATCGGGAAGTGCTAGAGCCAGGTGACTCCCAAGAACAGGGAGGGGCCAGCTTTAGTATCCCTGCTCCTCTCAATCACTGGCTGGGAGCAGCCTTTGGGAAGCAAGTGCTCAGCACAAAAGCAGCAGCGGATTTCAGAGAACAGCAACCGGGACCCTTGGTCACTTAGGTTGCCTGTAGTTGGAGGTCTGTGAAGTACATTCTTAGGGCTACCACAGAGAGCAAAAAATGAAAAAAAATAAGTCAAAGATGGGTCCTTTTCCCTTGACTATTGAGCAGGATTTCCCATTATATATGTTAGTAAAAATACCCTCGCCCCAAAGATCTTCATAATAATAAACAAATAAAAGCATAGGGAAGAAGGGAATCTAGGAGTTTTATTGCTAATTCTGGATTTGCCATTTGATGTTCCGGTTAGGGAAAATTTGGGGGTTCTTTTTAAGTTAATAATTGACTTATAAATTCTAATGGTAGAAGTTGTATGTCTAATTATGTTTATAATATATTCATAAACTATAATGTAGATAAGTAGTTTTTAAGACACTTTTATTTTTCCCACAATCATCCAAAGACATATTTAAACCATGCTGATTACTCAAGAGAAAATAAATGTAAAATAAGAGACATACTATAACATTTGTAAAAGCCTTTCATCATATATATTTTTCATATTGATTATAACAATACAGCTTTTTTGAGTTTAGGTTTCACTGTGCATTCTAGGATTGTACTCACCTACAAACAAAAATTTAAATATTAGTAGATTATTAAAATTTTTACTATCCATAATAAAATATTTATTTAAATACATAATTGAAATGTTGCCTTCACTAAAATAAATATAAAATAGAAGAAATGACACATCTAACTAAAGCAAATGAAAACTCAACGAAACCTGGTACTTCCATTTATCCATGTAGCCTATCCACAAAACCTGCCAACCACACTCTTTAATTCTGAATTGGGCAGCAGAATTTTGCACTATACTCTATCCAGAAAACGGTTTTAATGCAAAGAAAATAAACTGAGGAACTACTGCTTCTGGCTATGACAAAGTAGCTCATAGCAAACCAATGCTACTTCTAAGAACAACTAGAAAAGTAGGATATCAAAGATTTGGAGAGCTTTTAAGACAGCCAGGATATGAGGATCCAAGATCCAGAAAGACAGGAAGCCCATTGAAATGAAACCAACATTCATTGCATTGTTTTTACTCATAAGACACGTGCTGAGTCTCAAGTCAAGTAGACAAGTGACTGAGAAGCCTAAGAAGCTGGTAGAGGGAGCCCACCAAGGGGCAGAGAAACAGGTACAAAAGTGAGCTGAAACCTGTGCTTGCTCAGTAGAGCTTTTGGAAATGAACTCCTAAGCCAGTGCTGTTTCCTCTGTGGGAAAAGGTTTATTACTCCAAGTACAAATTATATTCAGACTTGATTTAAACTTAACTTTCTGGTTTACCTTTACAGTAAAAACTGTGTTTACTTCCTAGAGTTAAAAGATATATCTAGAGATATAACAGTGGTATATCTGGACTTGGGATAAAACATCACAGTCAGGTTGGCCTTTCAGCTACCTGCCTGACACATGCACACACACACACCATCCAGACCAAAACCACCTTTAAAATTTAAAGAAAATTTACTTTTCAGCTTCGCCGAGCCAAATCTAGAAAAAAAGAGGAACTTGGTTGCCTTCCTCAAATGATATTAAAACTATATATCATTTTGTTTTAACTCTTCACTTTATGGATAAAGAAACTGAGCTCTAGATAATATAAATGACTAGCATAAGGTCACAGAGCTGGTTAATAACTGAGCCAAAACTGGAAACTACATTTCCTATGACTCAGATATTTCCATATCACTAGCCTTCCAGGAGAAAGAAACTTCTTCTTCCAAGAAAGTTTCTTCTTCCAAGAGAAACTAACACTTTAGTAGCACACAGATACACTTTGAGTTGTTTGTCACAGATGCTCTGATGAGAATGCCACAACCTAATGATTACATAGACAATCATTAGTTCCTTCTTCCTTGAAGATTCCAACTTCTATCAAAAGTACTTTACGAGGAGCATTTAAAGATTACACTGCATCAAAAAGAGACTTTCTTAAAGAAGCCAAATCATTTTTCCTCTTTTGAACATTTTAAACATAAGTTATACATAATAAAAGAGTTGATCTCTCAAACATAATCACACTTTGTTCCAGAAATCTTAAAGTCTTAAAGGAAAATGTGTATTATTATACCCAGAAGTCTTGAAGTGACTTGAACTGGACAATGTGGTATTATTATACCCAGAAGCCTTAGTATCTTAAAGTCTTAAGGTCTCTGTCTATACAAAGAGAACTTTCCTAGAGCACCAGTCTTACTCGATGGCAAGTAACGTAAACAATTTTTACATTGTAACATGCATATATGTGTATATAAATATATGTTACTGAGTGGAATGTAAAATTCATATAAGTTTTGTAACATAAAATAGGTGATTTTATGGAAATTTTGACCAATATTGGAATTGCAAGTGAAATTATATTTGAAGATTAACCAAGTCTTTGGAGAAATAAATGACACCACCACCTCTCTCTGCTACTGTTTAAAGGAAGGTCCAGCTTTACAATGGATCATATGAAATTAACAATCTTTTCCATACAGATATACTTTAAAAAATCCAATCTCTCAGTTCAATAGTGAGTTTAAGCTTATGTTACCAAGCAAAATTGTACCTTGGCCTCACATATTTCAATAATACTGATCAGAAAGCTATTCCATTCCTGATGATACTATGATCATCAATCAACAAATACCAACTGGGCCTGGTACTACTAGCATGCTGAGTGCAACGAGCACACCAATCTGATAAGTCTGCTGCTGCTGGTGCTACTGCTGCTATCATTTGCTGGCAGCCTACAGCAAGAGACATGGCCCTGAAATGTGTTGCTTAAAGAGAAGATCCAGGAAACTATAAAGGGTTTTTTTGGGGGGGAATTATGGAGGAATATTTGTGAGAGTCCAAAAGACCTGGGCAAGACTTAATCTCTCTCTCATTTTCCCCATTTGAAAAATGGAAACAGTACTTTCCTCATAAGGTAGTTTTGGGGATTAAATGACTTAGTTTACATGAAGCACTTAGGATTTCTGTTGCCTATGTCTCCCAAAGCAATGATGGTGGTTTATGGGTCCACCTGTGACTTTAGAGCTGCATTGCACACACTCATCTCCCTCACTGATGACATATAAGAAGAGCAACCCTGGATTTGTGATGATGCAGCCTCAGCTGCAACTAATCCTAGGTAAATAGTTTTTTAAAGGTCTTTGCAGAAAAAATCAGTATGAAGGAAAAAGGCATTTATGATGGACAGAAAAATGACTAAAATTATATTTATAAATGAAAATAAAAATTATTGAACATATAATACTAAGTAAATTTTTTTGTAAAGGATATATAATATTAATAAATCAGAGCCAAAGTACAATTCTTACCTTTTGGGGAGTTCAAACAGTTATAGGTCTGTTTTTGTCAATAAAAATTTTAGTAACAATTTTCTTTTTAAATTTTATAACACTATCTGTTACACATTCATCATTAGTTTTATAATGGACTTAGGGTGCCCCTTAAAGCAGATATAGCTTAGATCATAATACCCAAGTCTTTCCAAATACAGGGAAAGCCTTCCTAAGAAGGATGGGTACAAACATGCCAAGATTGCAGACTACAGTAAATACCTAACTTTTCAATGCCCAGACACAGATGAACATCCACAAGTATCAAGATCATCCAGGAAAATATGAACTTACCAAATAAACCAAATAAGGCACAAGGGACCAATCCTGAAGAAACAGAGATATGTGACCTTTCAGACAGAGTATTCAAAATAGCTCTGCTATAGGTTTCAAAATCAACCCTGGCTAGGGGCCTGAAGCAAACCAGTTTAGTGCTAACAAAAAAAAAAATCTGATCTACTTTCTTTTCACTTTACCTTCTCTCCCACATATTCCTTATTTATCACTCTACCGCTCCAAGCTTCAACTTCTTTGTTCCTAAATATTCTATGAAAAAGTTCAAAACACTTTTTCTTCTGGATAAGTAATATTTGTGTTTTCTTAATGTCATGCTGTGGTTTGAATTTTCAAATTTCACGAAAATTTGTATTTCCTGAAAAAAAAAAAAAAAAAAAAAAAGCTCTCCTAAGGAAACCCAAGAAATTCAAGATAACACAGAGAAGAAATTCAGAATTCCATCAGATAAATTTAACAATGAGATTGAAATAAATTCTGGAGCTGAAAAATGCAAAAAGCATACTGAAGAAGGTATCAGAGTCCTTTAATAGCAGAATTGATCAAGCAGAAGAAAGAATTAGTGAGCTTGAAGACAGGTTATTTGAAAATACACAGAGGAGACAAAAAAAGAATAAAAAACAATCAAGCACACCTATAGGATCTAGGAAATAGGCTGGAAAGGGCAAATCTAAGTTATTGGCCTTAAAGAAGAAGTAGAGAAAGAGACAGGGGTAGAAAGTTTATCCAAAGCGCTAATAACAGAGACCTTCCCAAACCTAGAGAAAGATATCAATATCCAAATGCAAGACAGTTATAGAAAACATCAAACAGATTTAATCCAAAGAAGACCACCTCAAGGCATTTAATAATCTAACTCTCAAAGGTCAAGGATAAAGAAAGAATTCTAAAGGCAGCAAGAGTAAAGAAGCAAATAAACAATGGAGCTCCAATACATCTAGCAGCAGATTTTTCAATGGGAACCTTACAGGCCGGGAGAGAGTGGCATTACATATTTAAAGTGGTGAAGGAAAAAAAGACTTTTACCCTATAATAGTATATTTAGTTAAAATATCCTTCAAACATCAAGGAGAAATAAAGACTTTCCCAGACAAACAGAAGCTGAGAAATTTCATCAACACCAGACCTGTTCTACGAGAAATATTAAAGAGAGTACTTCAATCAGAAAGAAAAAGACATTAATGAGCAACAAATAATCACCTGAAGGTACAAAACTCACTGGTAATAGTAAGTACACAGAAAAACACAAGATATTATAACACTGTAACTGTGGCGTATAGAGAAATGCAAATCAAAACCACGATGTAGTACCATCTCGCACCAGTCAGAATGGCTATTAAGAAGTCAAAATGGCTGGGCATGGTGGCTCACACCTGTAATCCCAGCACTTTGGGAGGTTGAGGCAGAAGGATCACGAGGTCAGGAGTTCAAGATCAGCCTGGCCAACATAGTGAAACCCCATCTCTACTAAAAATACAAAAATTAGCCAGGCATGGTGGCAGGTGCCTGTAGTCCCAGCTACTTGAGAGTCTGAAGCAGGAGAATTGTTTGAACCCAGGAGGAGGAGATTGCAGTGAGCCGAGATCAAGCCACTGCACTCCAGCCTGGTGACAGAGCAAAACTCTGTCTCTAAATAAATAAATAAATAAAATCCATTACAAATAATACTGGAGAAATTCAAAAAATCTTTAGTGGCTACTACAAGCAACTATATGCCAATAAACTGAAAACTCTAGAAGAAACAGAAAAATAACTAGATACATACAAGCTACCGAGATTGAACCAGGAAGAAATTCAAAACCTAAAGAGACCAATAACAAGTAATGAGATCAAAGCCATAATAAAGTCTCCCAGTAAAGAAAAGTCCAAAAAATAGAGGAGGAGGGACTACTTCCAAACTCATTCTATGAGGCCAGTATTACCCTGATACCAAAACCAGATAATGACACATCAAAATAAATAAATAAATAAAACTACAGGTCAATATCTCTGATAAATACTGATGCAAAACTTGTCAACAAAATACTAGCAAACTGAATTCAGCAATACATTAGAAAGATCATTCATTATGACCAAGTGGGATATATCCCTGGGATGCAAGGATGGTTCAACATAAGCAAATCAATCAATGTGATATGTCATATTAAAAGAATGAAAGATAAAAACCATACAATCATTTCCATTGATGTTGTAAAAGCATTTGATAAAACTCAACGTACCCTCATGAAGAAAACTCTCAAAAAACTGAATATAGAAGTAACATACCTCAACATAATAAAAGCATATTTGACACATATGACAGACCCACAGCTAGTATCATACTGAATGGGGAAAAACTAAAAGCCTTTCCTCTGAGATCTGAAACATGACGAGGGTGCCCATTATCACTACTGTTGTTCAACATAATAATAGGAGTCCTAGCTAGAACAATCAGACAAGAGAAAGATATAAAGGGCATCCAAATTGGAAAGGAAGAAGTCAAATTATCCTTGTTTACAGATGATATGATTTTATATTTGGAAAAACCTAAAGACTCCACTGAAAGACTCTTAGAACTGATAAATTCAGTAAAGTTGCAGGTATGAAATCATACAAATATCAGTGGTATTTCTATATGCCAACAGTGAACAATCTTAAAAAGAAATTTTAAAAAGTTATCCCATTTACAATAGCCACAAATAAAATAAAATACCTAAGAATTAACAAAAGAAATGAAGTGAAGATCTCTACAATGAAAACTATGAAACACTGATGAAATAATTTGAAAAAGACACCAAAAAAATGGGAAGCTATTCCATGTTCATGGAATTTGAAGAATTAATATTGTTAAAATGTCCACACTACCTAAAGCAATCTACAGATTCAATGCAATCCCCATCAAAATACCAATGTCGTTCTTCAAAGAATAGAAATAGAAAAAACAATTCTAGAATTTATACGGAACCACAAAAAACTCAGAATAGCCAAAACCATCCTAAGCAAAGAGAACAAAAGTGAAAAAATCACGTTAACTGACTTCAAATTATACTACAGAGCTATAGTAACCCAAACATCATGGTACTGACATAAAAACAGACACATAGACCAATGGAACAGAATAGAGAACCCAGAAAAAATCCACACACCTACAGTGAACCCATTTTCAACAAAAGTGCAAACAAGATAAACTGGGGAAAAGACAGCCTCTTTAATAAATGGTGCTGGGAAAACTAGATAGCTATATGCAGAAGAATGAAACTAGACCCTCTATCTCCAGCCATATACAAAAATAAAATAAAAATAGATTAAAGTCTTAAATCTAAGACTTCAAACTATGAAACTACTACAAGGAAACATGGGAGAAAATCTCTAGGACATTGGTCTGGGCAAAAATTTCTTGAGCAACACCCCACAAACATAGGCAACCAAAGCAAAAACGGACAAACGGGATCACATCAAGTTAAAAACCTTCCGCACAGCAAATAAAACAATCAACAAAGTGAAGAGACAATTTACAGAATGGGAGAAAATATTTGCAAACTACCAATCTGACAATGGATTAATAACCAGAACACCTAAGGAGCTCAAACAACTCTACCGGAAGAAATCTAATAATCTGGCTACAAAATGGGCAAAAGATCTGAATAGATATTTCTTAAGACATACAAATGGAAAACAGGCATATGAAAAGGTGTTCAACATCACTGATCATCAGAGAAATGTCATCAAAACTACAATGAGATATCATCTTATCCCAGTTAAAATGGCTCTTATCCAAAAGACAGGCAATAAAAAATGCTGGTGAGGATGTGGAGCACAGGGGACCCTTGTACACTGTTGTTAGGAATGTAAATTAGCACAACCACTATGGGGAACAGTTTGAAGGATTCTCACAGAACTAAAAATTGGGCAACCATATTATCCAGCAATCCCACTGCAGGGTATATACCCAAATAAAAGGGAATCAGTATATTGAAGAGATATCTGCACGCCTATGTTTGTTGCAGCACTGTTTACAATAGCTAAGATTTGAAAGCAACCTAAATGTCCATCAACAGATGAACAGATAAAGAAAATGTGGTACATATACACAATGAAGTACCATTAAGCCATAAAAAAGAATGAGATCCAGTCATTTGCAACAACAGGGATGGAACTGGAGATCATTATGTTAAGTGAAATAAGCTAGGCACAGAAAGACAAACATCACATGTTCTCACTTATCTGTGGGTTCTAAAAAATGAAAAAAAATTGAACTCATCGACATAGAGAGTAGAAAGATGGTTATCAGAAGTTGGGAAGAGTAGTGGGAGGCTGTAGGGAAGGTAAGGGTGAATAACAGGTACAAAAGATAAAAACAAAAAGAATGACTAATACCTAATATTTGATAGCACAGTAGGGTGACTGTAGCCAATAATAACTTAATTGTACATTTTAAAATAAAGAGTGTAACTGCATTGTTTGTAACAAAAAGATATCAAAAGGATAAATGTATCAAAAGGATAAATGCTTGAGGGGACAGAACACATTCACCATGATGTGCTTATTTCACATTGCAGGCCTGTATCAAACTATCTCATGAACCCCATAAATATATATATCTACTATGTACCCATAAACATTTAATTTAAAAAAAAAAAGAAATTTGCCAAGATCACACAGCTTATAAACAGAGGTGAACCCAGGCAGCTCGACTCCAGATCTTCTGCTCTTAGCCACTCTCCTTAACTGTGGCAAGAAGGGATGGAAACTCCCTTCTGAGAGACACTAGACTAAGCAGCCTACATAAACTGCAGTGTTTGCTCAATTTCTAGAAACAGCAACTACATTCTTTCAATTTAACCCCCTACTAAGACAAATCAGGTTTTAAAAACCAACACAACCACAACAATAAAAATCAGGCCATACTTATCAGACTTGTAATTCTAACAATGCACTGAAAAAAATGTACATTGCATTTTTGTAATGCTGTATTTTAGGAAAAATTACTTCACAATAGGCAGCAAAATATTTTTGTTTATACAAAAGTGCTCCCTTCTTTAAATCATACTAAATGGATTACATAATGCATGATGGAGAAATGTCTTAAACTAACTAGAAGTCTTATTTTCATGATTTGCATGTTGAAGGGTCAGTAACTAGTCTCAATCTATTCCAAGCCAAGTATCTGCTTCTGTTTGACTTCAAAGACATTCTGGAGTAAATTATGTAGATGATAAAGGTTACAGTTCAACAAGCTTGTAAAGTTTAGTCTGAGTCTCCATGAACCCACATTCACCTGGAATGACATTATAATAGAAATCAACAGCATCAGTAACCAAAACAGCATGGTATGGGTAGCAAAACAGACACATAGACCAATGGAGCAGAATAGAGACCTCACAAATAATACCACACATCTACAACCATCTCATCTTTGACAAACCTGACAAAAACAAGCAATGGGGAAAGGATCTCCTATTCAGTAAATGGTGCTGGGAAAACCGACTAGCCATATGCAGAAAAATGAAACTGGACCCCTTCCTTACACCTTATAGAAAAATTAACTCAAGATGGATTAAAGACTTAAATGTAAAACCCAAAACCATAAAAACCCTGGAGGAAAACCTAGGCAATAACATTCAGGACATAGGCATGGGCAAAGACTTCATGACAAAAACGACAAATGCAATGGCAACAAAAGCAAAAATTGACAAATAGGATCTAATTAATTAAACTAAAGAGCTTCTGCACAGCAAAACAAACTATCATCAGAGTGAACAAGCAACCTATAGAATGGGAGAAAATTTTTGCAATCTACCCATCTGAAAAGGTCTAATATCCAGAATTTACAAGGAACTTAAACATATTTATAAGAAAAAATAAACAACCCCATCCAAAAGTGTGCAACGGATATGAACAGACACTTCTCAAAAGAAGACACTTATGTGGCCAACAAACATATGAAAAAAAGCTCAACATCACTGATCATCAGAGAAATGCAAATCAAAACCACAATGAGATACCATCTCACACCAGTTAGAATGACGATTAAAAAGTAGGAAACAAGGTGCTGGCGAGGTTGTGGAGAAATAGGAACGCTTTTACGTGTTGGTGGGAATGTAAATTAGTTCAGCCATTGTGGAAGACAGTATGGCGATTCCTCAAGGATCTAGAACCAGAAATACCATTTGACCCAGCAATCCCATTACTAGGTATATACCCAAAGGAATATAAATCATTCTACTATAAAGACACATGCACACGTATGTTTTCTGCAGCACTATTTACAATAGCAAAGACATGGAACCAACCCAAATGCCCATCAGTGATAGACTGGATAAAGAAAATGTGGTACATATACACCATGGAGTACTATGCAGCCATAACAAGGAATGAGATCATGTCCTTTGCAGGGACATGGATGAAGCTGGAAGCCATCATCTTCAGCAAACTAGCACAGGAACAGAAAACCAAATACTACATGTTCTCACTCATAAGTGGGAGTTGAACAATGAGAACACATAGACACAAAGAGGGAAACAACACATACCAGGGCCTGCTGCGGGGTGGGGGATGAGGGGAGGGAACTTAGGGGACAAGTCAATAGGTGCAGCAAATCACCATGGCACACGTGTACCTATGTAACAAACCTGCACATTCTACACATGTATCCTGATTTTTTTA
Organism: Pongo pygmaeus; assembly: GCF_028885625.2. Taxonomy (NCBI): domain Eukaryota; kingdom Metazoa; phylum Chordata; class Mammalia; order Primates; family Hominidae; genus Pongo; species Pongo pygmaeus. The sequence goes on along the minus strand of NC_072373.2, from coordinate 80,740,982 downwards.
GAAGAAATATATATATATTTTATATATATTATATATTTATATGTATAATATATATTATATGTATTATATTATTCATATATATATTATATTATCCCATTGCCACAGGCTAGATTTTAAGCACTAACTTGTTTTGTACCTATCCTTTATCAAATAGTCTTCCTCCAGGGCTTCCTTCAAAGACCAAGAAATTTTCTTACATTGAATAGCGTCAAATATTAACCTTACTTTAGTGTGACCATAACCAGTTTTGAGCCTGTCCAGGTTGTTCACAGAGACCTATTCCTTCTTCATAAATGTATCTTGTAAAGACAGACAGAAGGCAAATTCAAGTAAAAAGGGTCTTCATGTGTGAAGAATCTAATTTGTCAACTCCAACTTAGCATTTCTCATTAATAAAGGAAAACAAATTACAACAGAAGGAAAAGTTAGGTGAATTATTAAATTTAGTCAGCTATCCTATTTCACTTAAATTCTTTAAACACAAAGTATACCGTTGCAATCACTTTTTGCTTTTAAAAAATTACAGTTTAAAATTTCTTTTGAAAAAATATTTTCAACAGAATTCCACATATTTCCAAGATTGTGTTTTTTAATGTTACTTCAAGACAATATCTCAAAAATAGAATGCATTGTTTTTGTCTTTACAGAAAAAAGTCAATGATGCAATCAACAGAACACAAACGCCTGTATTTCCCCAACTGTGATGTTTAAGACGCACTTTCAACTTAACTCCTGCTAAATTTTGTTAGTGAAAAATGCCAGAAAAGAACCATTTCCACAGTATGAGTATAAAGCAGGAAGCTGGTCAAACAAGATGGAATCGTTTAAAAAGGCACACATCCAGTTTCAGGGGAGAAACAGCTTTTTAAACTTCTTCACCTTGGGCCCATAATCTTGAAAATTTTTGCTCTCTGACTTCTGCAGATCACTGCCCAGTGAAAAAACAATGCCACACACCATCTATCAAGGGAAATCTCTCTGAAAAGCAAGGTTGAACCTTTCTTTAGACATCTCAAAGAAAACACAGTTATTATGAAGTCTTCCCAGACCAACCCCAGCCAATGGATATTTCTGTTACTTGGAATTTGATTTTCACAGAATTTCAGAGATCAAAGGAACATTAACAATGAGGAAACAGAAGCTCAGAGAAGTTAAGTGACTTGGCAAAAATGATGTTGACTTGTTAGGTGGCATAGTTTAACAAGGACCCTTGTTTCTTCACGGGCAGACTGATGTTCCCACAGTAGAACACTGGGTTGTCATCTAATTTTGTATTATACAATACAAATTATCTCTCTAATAAAATTATGAAATTCTCAAAGACAGAAGCTGTAACATTTATTTCTCTTGAAACTTCAAGGTCGCTCTCCTAGTTCTGGGACCATAAAATACTCAAATAAATATTTACCAAAATAAAGATCTAAAGGAGTAAATAAATGTGCACAGCAATAGATCTTGACAAAATGGCAAAAATCCACTCTTCCATATTCAAAAAACTCCCCCCCAAACTCTAATATTTGTTTGTAAGTCTGTTTACTTATATTTCCAGAAAGATTCTCGAAGAGGACATCTTTTCTTACTTTTTTGGATAAGTATGGGCTTCTCTGACTACCATCTTAAAAGAATATACTTGATAAAGTATTAAGTAACTCCAGGACATGAGTTACCCATGAGAGATCACTTGCCAACAATTAACTGATCTGCAATATTCCAAAAAGAGAGATGGCTCTTAATCAATAAATAAATTCTGGGTCTAATTATAGTGGCATGAAAATATTTAAGCAATTATAAACTACTCACTTAATATTCAGTTAGAATGACATTATTATTGAGCTAGAAATCAAATGATAACACAGAAAATAACAATATAAATGCTAACCTTGAGTTTTTCCAAAAAAACAACTGTTGTCAAGGTCACAAACACACTGAGCCAAGTCTTGTTATTCCTTTATCCCATAGCTATTGTACTACTGGGCATGAAAGTGGATGTGCTAGACATTTTCCATTTGTCATTTTCCATTTGTCTCTCCAGACCTTCACTCTGCTCTTCTCCATCCTGTTCTAAGCCTGGTCAGCTGACCTCTATGAACTTCATCAAAGGACCCCCTTGCCCTTGGACTTTTACATGGGTTTGGCCAGTAAAAGCTAGTGGCTACAAATCAAAGGAAGAACAGAGAGGCCAAGATATTTATTCTACTTCCTCCTCCTTGCTAGATCACATTGGTTAAGTTTCTCCTCTGCAATGAAGACCACAGCTCATGTCAGACAGCCTTTCCATTACAGCTGCTCTCTGGTAGTTCTCTCCGTTTTCCCTGATAGGTCAAGAAGTAGTAAAGGCTCCCTGTTGTCACTAACCCCGACTTCTGCTTCCTGCACCACCCCTTGTTAGTTTCTCTTACTCTGCCCATACCTTTGTAACTAGTCCCTTCAGTAAACTGTTCAGTTATCCCATTTGAGTATTGAGATGGTTTGGCTCTGGGTCCCCAGCCAAATCTCCTCTTGAATTATAATCCCCATGTGTCAAGAGAGGGGCCTGATGGAAGGTGATTGGATTACAGGGACAGTTTCCCCTATGCTGTTCTTGTGATAGCGAGTTCTCACGAGATGTGACGGTTTTAAAAGTGGCAGTTTCCCCTGCACATTCTCTCTCTCCTGCCACCTTGTGAGAAAGGTGCCTGCTTCCCTTTTGCTTACTGCCATGATTGTTAACTTTCCTGAGGCCTCCACAGCCATGCAGAACTGTGAGTCAGTTAAACCTCTTTCCTTCAAAAATTACCCAGTTTCAGGTATTCTTTATAGCAGTGTGAAAATGGACTAATTCAGAGAATTTGTACCAGCAGAGTGGGGTACTGCTATAAAAATAACCTGACAATGTGGAAGCATCTTTGAAACTGGGTAACAGGCAGGGGTTGGAAAAGTTTGGAAGGCTCAGAAGAAAAGAAGATATGGGAAAGTTGTGGACTTCCTAAAGAATTGTTGAATGGTTTTGACCAAAATGCTGACAGTGATATGGACAATGAAGTCCAGGCTGAGGTGGTCTCAGATGAAGATGAGGAACTTAGTGGGAACTGGAGTGAAGGTCACTCATGCTACGCTTTAGCAAAGAGACTGGCGGCATTTTGCCTCTGCCCTAGAGATCTGTGGAGCTTTGAACTCGAAAGATGATTTAGGGTATCTGGCAGAAGAAATTTCTAAGCAGAAAAGCATTCAAGAGCTGACCTGGCATTTTCTGAAAGCATTCAGTCAGATATGTTCACAGAGATGGTTTGAGATTGATACTTATGTTTAAAAAAGAAGCAGCGAATAAAGGTTTGGAAAACTTGCAGCCTGGCCCTGTGGTAGAAAAGAAAAACCCATTTTCTAGGGAGGAATTCAAGCTGGCTGAAGAAATTTGCATAAAAAATGAGGAATGGAATGCTAATACCAAGACAATGGGGAAAATGCCTCCAGACCATGTCAGAGATCTTCCTGGCAGCCCCTCCTATCACAGACCTGGAAGCCTAGGAAAGAAAAATGGTTTTGTGGGCTGGGCCTGGGGCCCCACTGCTCTGTGTGGCCCTGGGGCATGACACCCTAAGTCTCAGTCACTCCAGCTCAAGCCGAGGCTAAAAGGGGCCAAGATACAGCTCAGGGCATTGCTTTAAAGCGTGCAAGCCCCAAGCCTTGGCAGCCGACACATGGTGTTGGGCTTGCAGGTATGCAGAAGACAAGAGCTGAGCTTTGGGAGCCTCCACCTAGATTTCAGAGGATGTATGAAAATACCTGGATGTCCAGGCAAAAGTCTGCTGCTGGGGCATAGCCCTCATGGAGAGCCTCTAATAGGGCAATGCAGAGGGAAAATGGGGGGTCAGGGTGCCCACACAGAGTCCCCACTGGGGCACTGCCTGGTGGGGCTGTGAGAAGAGGGCCAACGTCCTCCAGACCCCAGAATGGTAGATCCACTCACAGCTTGCACCATGTGCCTGGAAAAGCCAGGGGCACTCGATGCCAGCCTTTGAAAGCAGCCATGGGGACTGTCCCCTACAGATCCACAGGGAAGGAGCTGCCAATGCCCTGGGAGCTCACCTCTTCCATCAGCATGCCCTGGGTGTGAGACATGGAATCAGAGGAGACCATTCTGGAGCTTTAATGAATTAAAAAAAATTTTTTTAACAAGTACCCTGCCAGGTTTTGGACTTGCATAGGGCCTGTGGCCTCTTTGGTTTGGCCAATTTCTCGCATTTGGAATGGGAACATTTACCCAATGCCTGTGCCCCCACTGTATCTTAGAAGTAACTAACTTCCTTTTGATTTTATAGGCTCACAGGTAGAAGAGACTTGCTTGTCTCAGATGAGACTTTGGACTTGGACTCTTGAGTTAATGCTGGAATGAGTTAAGGCTTTGGGGGACTGTTGGAAAGGCATGATTGGTTTTGAAATTTGAAAAGGACATGAGATTTGGGAGGGGCCAGGGGTGGAATAATATGGTTTGGCTCTGTATCCCCACCTAAATCTCATTTTGAATTGTAATCCCCACATGTTGAGGCAGGGACCCAGTGGGAGGTGACTGGATCACGGGGGCAGTTTCCCCCATGCTGTTCTCATGATAGTGAGGGAGTGCTCATGAGATCTAATGGTTTTAAAAGTGGAAGCTTCCCCTGCACATTCTCTCTCTCCTGCCACCTTGTGAAAAAGATGCCTGCTTCCCCTTTGCCTTCTGGCATGATTGTAAGTGTCCTGAGGCCTCCCTAGCCATGTGGAACTGTGAGTCAATTAAACTTCTTTTCTTTATAAATTATCCAGTCTCACGTAGTACCTTTATAGCAGTGTGAACATGAACTAATACAAGTATATATATACAGATATATATATACTTGTATTAGTACATATACACATATATATATATACTTGTATTAGTGTATATATACACATATATGTATATATACACTTATATATATACACATATGTATATATACACATATATATATACCTGTGTGTGTATATATATACACATATATACACACATATATACACATATATACACACATATATATACACATATATATACACACACATATATATACATATATACACACATATATATACACATATATATACACACATATATATACACATATATATACACACATATATATATACATATATATACACACATATATATATACACACACATATATATACCTGTGTCCAGCTAGGACTCAGAATGATCCTTTGGGATAGAGGTCCTTCCTGTCTCATGTTGCCAGTTCCACACAATTTTTTGTTGGGGAGGGAATGGCAATCTTTGGTCACTTGTGTTTTGGTGTCATATCTAAGAAGGCTTTGCCTGACCCAAGGATACAGAGATATATATATTTCTATAGTTTCTTCTCAGAGCTTTATAGTTATAGCCCTTACATTTAGGAATTTTGAATTCCTTTTCATGCATGATGTGAGATTAGTTGAAATTGCTCTTTCTACATGTAGATATATAATTGCCCTAGCACCATCTGTTGAAAAGACTACTCCTCATTGAATGGTATTGACATTTTTGTCAAAAATCAATTTACCATGAAGGGTTTATTTCTAGACTCTCAATTCTGTTCCACTAATCTATATGTCTATCCCTATGCTATGCCATTACATTGTCTCTTTTTTTTTTTTTTGAGATGGAGTTTCGCTCTTGTTGCCCAGGCTGGAGTGCAATGGCATGATCTTGGTTCACTGCAACCTCTGCCTCCCTGGTTCAAGCAATTCTCCTGCCTCAGCTTCCCGAGTAGCTGGGACTACAGGCACATGCCACCATGCCTGGCTATTTTTTTTGTATTTTTATAACAGACAGGGTTTCACCATGTTGGCCAGGCTGGTCTCAAACTCCTGACCTCAAGTGATCCTCCTGCCTCGACCTCCCAAAGTGCTGGGATTATAGGCATGAGCCACTGCACTTGGGCCACACTGTTTTGATTACTGTAGCTTTATAGTAAGTTTTGAAACCAGAAAGTATTAGTCTTCCAGTTTTGTTGTTCTTGTTTAAAACATCTTGGCTAATCTGGGCCCTTCACATTTCCATATCAAATTTAGGATCAGCTCGTCAATTTCTGCAAAAATGCCCACAGGGATTTTGATAGGAATTGCACTAAATCTATCTACTAATTTAGAAAGAATTGCCACCTTAACCATATTAAGTCTTCTAATCCATGAAGGTTGAATGTTTCCATTTATTTAGGTCTTTAATTTTACTCAGCAATGTTTTGTAGTTTTCAGTGTACAATTCTTTCAGTTATTACTGAGTATTCTTTTGGTGTCATTGTAAGTGGAGTTAATTTCTTAATCTCTTTTTCAGAGTGTTCATTATAGTATATAGAAATATAATTAATTTTTGTGAAATCAATTGGTCTTGTATTCTGCAACTTTGATGAACATATTAGTGGTAGTAACTTTTCTGTGGAATCCTTAGGATTTTCTATATATAGGGTCACATCCTCTGTGCATAAAGGCAGTTTTATCCTCTCCAGTCTAGATGTCTTTCAATTATTTCTTGCCTGACTGTACCAGCTAGAACTTCCATTCCAGTGTTGTACAAAATTGTGAGAGCAGACATCCTAGCCTTGTTCCCAATCTCAGGAAGCAAGCATTCACACTTACCATTTAAATATGTTGCTAGCTGCAGCTTTTTCATGAATCCCCTTAGGTTAAAGTTCATTTCTACTTCTAATTTGTTGAGAATTTTTATTATGAATGATACTGGATTTTGCGAAGTGTTTTTCTGTGTCTAACGATGATTATATGTGTTTTATCCTTTATTTCACTAATTTTTTTGTGTTATATTCATTGATTTTTGGATGTGAAATCTTTTTGGCATAAATCCCACTGGATTATGGTATATAATCCATTCTATGTGTTGCTAATATTGCTGATGTTTTACTGAAGATTTTTTCACCTCTATTCATGATGTTGGTCTGCAGTTTTCTTTTCTTGCAATATCTTCATCTGGCTTTGGTATAGGACAATACTGGCCTTGCTGAGTGAGTTGTACTTCCTCCTCTATTTTCCAGAAAAGTCTGTGAAAGATTGCTATTATTTATTATTTAAATGTTGAATAGAATTCATGAGAGTAGTCATCTGGGTATGAGCTTTGTAGAATGATTTTTAGTTACTAATTCAATTGCTTTATTTAGTATAACTCTATTCAGATTCTCTATTTCTTCTTGAGTTTTAGTAGTTATGTCTTTCAATGATTTTTCTCATTTCCTCTAAGTTGTCTAATTTAATGGGATAAAGTTGTTCATAGTATTCCCTTAAAATCCTTTTAATTTCTGTAGGGATAGGAGCAATGTCTCCTCTTTCATTCCCAATTTTGATAATTTGTATCTTCAGTCTTTTTTTTGGTCAGTCTAACTAAAGTTTTGCCTATGTTAATTGTTTCCAATAACTAATTTTTAGTTTCATTGATTTTCTCCATTTTCTATTTTACTGTTTTCTACTCCAATACTTATTTCCTTTCTTTTCTATTTCTTTTAGGTTTAATTTGTTCTTATTTTTCTTTTTCTGTTCTCTTTTTATTTTCTAGTAGAAATGGGGGGGTCTCACTATGTTGTCTAGGCTAGTTTCAAACTCCTGGCCTCAAGTGATTCTCTCACTTTGCCTCCCTAAATGCTGGGATTACATGAGTGAACCATCACACTCTGCCTTTTTTTGTTTTTTGTTTTAAGGTAGAACCTTAAGTTGCTGATTTGAAACCTCTCTTCTATTCCAGTACAGCATTTCTCCTTGGTTTCTTGATATTAGAGTGTCAGAATACTCTACAACTTGGTCTTTGGACCCTTAATCTTTAGCTACACTCACTCTGTTATCATCTTGTCTAGTCTCATGGCTTTAAATATAATCTATATATTGACAGTGCTCAGGCCAGACCACTCCCTCTAAATTTTAGTTGCATATATCTATCCAACTGCCTTTTATCTTAGATGTTAGACAGCTCTAGTTTAACAAGCACCAAGTTGAAATCCTGCTCCCAGCCCCCTAACACAAATTGGCTTCTTCACCAGTCTTCCGCATCTTAGTTAACAGCAACGCTATCCTTACCATTGCTCAGGACAAAATCCTAGGGTCATCTTTTAACTCTATCCTTGACTCATTTTCTCTCAGACCATAGATCCAATTCATCAGGAAATCCTATTAGATCTACCTGCAAAACATATACACATTCTAGTCACTTTACTACCTCCACTGCAAACCCCCTACTCCAAGCCACCATACTCCCTCACCTAGATTATAGCCTCATAACTAACCTCTCTACTTCCATCTTTGCCCCCTACATCTTCTCTCAAAAAAATACAGCCAGAGAGGATTCTGTAAAAATATAAATTGTATCACCTCATTCCTCTGCTTAAAATTTGCCAACTCAGCCTATGAGAATAATGTCAACCCACTTTCAATAGCCCACAAAGCCCTCCAGTGATCCATCTGACTTCATCTCCCACAACTGTCACTCTTGCTTACTTTGCCTTAGCCACACTGTTTCTTGAACATATGGCATGCTCCCACCTAAAAAAGTCTGTCCACTGACTGTCTTATTTCCTGGAATACTTTTTCCCCAATATTTACATGGCTTATCCTTTCTCACCCTCAAGACTTTGCTCAGGTATCATCATCTTCTCCACATGACTAACTCTGGCCACTTCCCTTTAAATTATATTCAACACCAATATCAGTACCCCCAACATTCATTACCCTGCTCATTTTTTTCCTGTAGCACTTATTTACCTTCAAATATAATGTATACTATACTTCATATGTTTATTGCTTATTGCATATATGTCCCAAAAGAATGCAAGCCCTTTTAGGGCAGAGACTTTTGTCTGTTTTATTTATGGATGCATCCCAAGGGACTAGGTATATGCATTGCATATATCAGATATCTATTAAGTATTTGTTGAATGAATAAATTTAAAAAGCAGAACTCTACTAGCTATCATCAATTGAAATGTTAGTTATGCCTTAAAAGTTGAATTTATTCATGCCTTCATTCATTCAACAAATACTGAATAGCTTCTCTTTGCCAGGCACTGCAATGGACACTGGGGATATTCAAGACAGAAGACAGAAAAGGCCCTGTTGATGTGGAGCTTACTTATTAATTTTCTGTCTCTCCTTATAGAATGTAAAAATAAAAAATATATATAATTCTTGTAATAATATGTGTTATAGCCAGGCATCATAGCTCATGCCTGTAATTGCAGCTACTCAGGAGGCTGAGGAAGGAAGATCGCTTGAGCCCAGGAGTTGGAGTTATGACCGTACCACTGCGCTCCAGCCTGAGCGACACAGTGAGACCCCATCTCTAAAAATGTAAGTAAATAAATAAATTGTGTTACAAAAACAATAGGATAAATAAGTAAACATGCCAATTATTAGGGGTAGTGAGCTAGGGAGTACCCCTTCAACTAGAATAACAACTACACTTGATCTGAGATGTCAAAACAGGATGAGGAAAAGCCAGTCATGCAGAAACCTGGTGTAAAAAAATATTCCAGGTAGACAAAAAGTATAAAGCTTTGGGAGGAAGATGGACCTTGGCAAGTTTAACAAACAACAAAGCCAGTATGATTTGAAAGTAGAGTATGAGGAGAAGATACAGTGGGACGGCATCCTGTGGCATCTATCCACTGTAGAGACCCTAAACCCACCCTGACATTTGTAATAAATTAGATGCATCCTGGAATGGTACTTTTATATCACCTTCTCTCTCCCGTGCTCCCTCCTCTCGTATTCTTTTTTCTTTCAAGAATGAGAGCCAATGGCATAGACAGGCAGTGTCATTGCTAAGAAATCTGAAAAGACTATTCTTTAGTCCATCTAGTACTCCTGTGCAAACAGAAAAAGTTGTGCCTTCCTCAGAACATTTTACTGCCACCTGTTAGAAAAATACGTAATAAATAAGAATATCAGCAACTCACTCATAATTGTACAATGTCCTATATGTAGTATGTGGCAGCCCTGGTTGCAGAGATAGAGAAAAGTAGCTCTATGCAAAATATGCAAACCAAAATGGTTCCATTTTTTCCTGTATGTCATATACCAAATGCTGCAGATGCTAAATATACATATAGATTTACATGCATTGCAAATTACTACTATTCTGCATTAGCTACAGTTGGCTACTGATTCTGATAGCATTTTCCTCATGAGAAAAAGAAGGAGTCTTTTTGAATATTAGTCAATGGAGAAAATACTGTGTTTACAGTAAAGTGATACAGATTTAAGTGGCTGTAACCACTGATGTAGCTTTATAAAAGTGGTAAAAGTCTTAAATACATCCACAAGTGTTAGAAGTAGTGATCATCAGACAGTCTATCTGAAGAAAATATTAAGACAGTGTTTTCTCTGGAATGCATTTGCCTATATTACCTCATGTAATTCAAACATTATTTTTATTTTATAGTTTCCTGTTTACGTTTTTAAAAATAAGTCAAAGGATATTTTGGTAAAGTAACAGATTCCAAAAAAAAGCAAAAAAAAAAAAAAACCCACATTTTCAAGCTTAATCCCAAAGAAGACCATTAGTTTCATCATTTAGGCTAAAGTTTTCTAATTTAGGAAAGAAAAATGTGTGTCTTTGACTTTATGAGAAATAATCTGTGATACTGTGTACATCTGTGATTTCTAGATGAATAGCATTCGAATGCCACTTCAATATGATTAAAATCAGTAACCAACTAAAAAAATCCATAAAGGATAGCTTGTTCTGAAAGTGTCCAATGATGGAAGAGTGCCACCTAGTGTTCAATGTAGATTCAACATATCCTGCCCAAAAAGCCATTTCAAAAAGCCATTTCACAAATACCCTCAATTTTAGCCCTGTAGTTATTCATTAAACCATAGTAATTTTGCAGAGCCCTAGTCAAGTATCAAAATATGAATTGTGAATTCCTGAAAAAAATGTATATCACCTATATCCACTAGAAACTGAGTTTTCGAAAAGGAAGTTAAATTTCTATAGCTACATAAAAGCAAAAAAAGAGTTACTCAAAAAAAAAAATTTAAACATCGTGACCCTAAGTAGTAGGCTAGAAAGCACATGAGGTTCTAGGCTAAATAGATTCAAATTAGGGCCCTACCGCTTTCTAGCAGCATAATCTTGGGTATTTTAAAAAACTGAGGTTTCCTTATGTGAAAAGAATATACAGTAGGCATTCAATAAGTGATAAACTATTAAGAAAAAGAGATTTCCCATTCTTTTTTTAAGAATAAGTTACTAAGTTTCTTTTTTTAAAGAAAAGTGAGAGCAAGTTTATTAAGAAAGTAAAGGAATAAAAGAATGCCTACTCCATAGGAAGAGCAGCCTCTCTTTGTTTTTAATATATCCCCTTCAGTCACCAGGACTTTAGGAGACATTTTAATGAAAGGATAGCTTGTGCCAGGTCAACAATTTCATTTCTCTCTAATTCCTTGCATAAAAGAGGACCCAATCTGGGGTGGGGGGGGGGTTATCCTTTGCCCAGTCAGCCCTAAATAAGTTTAAAGTTTTTAAATTTATTGATGAAATTATCAGATTCAAACAACCACTCTTATGGAATATGAGTGACATTCAGTGAATTCTCTTCCATTGCTTTCTAACATCTAATAAATTCCCTTCGCTTGTTTTCTAACATCTAACAAATTACATAACAGTATCTTAAACAATTAAAAACAATAATTTTAAAAATGCTATTAAATCATTTCAATAATATCTTTCTCATGACATTTTTAAAAAAGGTTTAATCCACGATGTATGTCTATTTAGTGTATGTGTGTGTTGTGTGTGTAACAGAACCTCTTTTTTTAAAACCTTGGATTCATTTTATCAAGCTCCTTACAAATTTTCCAAAATTAAGTCTCTTTTTAGCCTAATCCTGTCTTTAAGGCTACAGATTTCTCATTTGTATTAGTAAGAATGTAACTGTATAAAAGGAACAGTATCTCAAAAGCTCAGTGTATTAATTAGGATAGTTTTCTAAGCAAACTATTACTGAAGGACTACAAGAGAGAGTAAGAAATAAGCCCTACCTCCGCGGTGGCTCATGCCTGTAATCCCAGCACTTTGGGAGGCCAAGGCAGGTGGATTGCCTGAGGACAGGAGTTCAAGACCAGCCTGGCCAACATAGTGACACCCTGCCTCTACTAAAAGTACAAAAACATAGCTGAGTGTAGTGGTGGGTGTCTGTAATCCCAGCTACTCAGGAGGCTGAGGCAGGAGAATCACTTGAACCTGGAAGGTGGAGGTTGCAGTGAGCCAAGATCGTGCCAAGAAAGAAAGAAAGAAGAAAGAAAGAAAGGAAAGGAAGGAAGAGAAGGAAGGAAGGAAAGAAAGAAAGGAAGAAAGGAAAGAAAGGAAGAAAGAAAGAAAGAAAGAGAGAAAGAGCCCTGCTCTCAAGGAGCTCACTCTCCTCAGTACATTACTGAGTCCCAACTCAGAGAGCCAGACAGCAGGATATAGAAGTATTAATAAATTCCCAATGCATGTCTTTGAAAGTAGGTGGACCCATTCTCCACCAGCACTGCCTTCCCAGAAGACTATAGCCTGTGCAAAAGGCAGAGGGGATCTTGAAGAAAGCAGGAGTGATAGGGGCAGAGATGCCTCTGCTTCTGCTTGGCCCTGGATGTTTCTCTCTTTTGTCTCCTAGATTTTGGAAGTCTGTCCCTCTCCCTCTTTATTAGTCCTGGATTTCTTTCTCTCCCTCTCTCTAGCTTCACATTGTATATCTTTCTTTCCTAGAGAAATAGAAGGATATTTAACAAAAGAGGGAAACAAAGAAAAATAAGACAAACATAAAAGAGATTAAAAATACAGAAGTGATGTGAGCACTTACTGATATGGTATTAACTAAATAAACTTTGTAATTTCTTTCCTTCGTTTGGAAATTAGAATTACTTCAGTGTGGAATAGTCATATACACATACAGACATGCACATCATATGTAAATGGGATCATCACACTGAGGTAGAAGACATGTGGGCCTTTCAGAATGTCCCAACTAGTTTCTTTAGCTATAAAATTTGGGAATAAAACTAGATCAATAGTTCACAAACATTTTCCTGTTCCCTTTTCTTTTTTTTTCTCTTTTTTTTTCTTTTTTCTTTTTCCCCTATTTTTTAACCTATAGTAAGAACCACAGTTTCCATTGGGACCAATACACACCCACACCCACATCCACCCACAACCACACACACACATGCCCTACAACTGGAAAAAAGTTCTCAAAAACAATTCTTATTCTCAATATGTGAAATGTACTGATATTTTTATACCTTTTTTTAAAAGCTGTCTATTACTTACAATTTAGTGCCTACAATCCAGTGATACATCATAACCTCAATTTCATAATCACTGATGTTAACAAAAATGAAAGGTCTCTTTCAGATCTAAGACTTTATGACTTGAATGACCAGTGGGTCAATGAAGAAATTAAAAAGAAAATTGCAAATTTTCTTGATACAAATGATAATGGAAACACAATATACTATCAGCTATGGAATGGTACTAGCTAGGGAATTCAGTGAAAGCAGTATTAAGAGGGAAATTTATAGCTCTAAGTGCCTACATAAAAAAAAAAGAGAGAAAAACTTCAAATAAATAGCCTAATGATGAACCTTAGAAAATTACAAAACCTGGAGCAAACTGAAACCAAAATTAGAAGAAAAGAAATAATAAGATCATGGCAGAAATAAATGAATTTGAAATGAAAAAAATACAAAAGATCAATGAAACAAAAAGTTGGTTCCTTGAAAAGATAAACACAATTGATAATCCTTTAGTCAGAGTAAGAAAAATAGAGAGAAGGCCCAAACAAATAAAATCAGAGATGAAAAAGGAAACTGTAAATGATACTATAGAAATTCAAAAGATCATTCATGGCTACTATGAGCATCTATATGCCAATAAATTTAAAAATCTGTAAAAAATCAAAAACTTCCTAGACACATAAAACCTACCAAGATTGAACTGGGAAGAAATCCAAAACATGAAAACACCAATAATGAGTAACAAGATCAAAGCCATAATAAAAAAGTCTTTGAATAAAGAAAAGCCCAGGACCTGATGGCTTCACTGCTGAATTCTACCAAACATATAAAGAACTAATACCTGACTTTTAATGATTGCCATTCTAACTGGTGTGAGATGGTATCTCATTGTGGTTTTGATTTGCATTTCTCTGATGGCCAGTGATGGTGAGCATTTTTTCATGTGTTTTTTGGCTGCATAAATGTCTTCTTTTGAGAAGTGTCTGTTCATGTCCTTCGCCCACTTTTTGATGGGGTTGTTTGTTTTTTTCTTGTAAATTTGTTGGAGTTCATTGTAGATTCTGGATATTAGCCCTTTGTCAGATGAGTAGGTTGCGAAAATTTTCTCCCATTTTGTAGGTTGCCTGTTCACTCTGATGGTAGTTTCCTTTGCTGTGCAGAAGCTCTTGAGTTTAATTAGATCCCATTTGTCAATTTTGGCTTTTGTGGCCATTGCTTTTGGTGTTTTAGACATGAAGTCCTTGCCCATGCCTATGTCCTGAATGGTAATGCCTAGGTTTTCTTCTAGGGTTTTTATGGTTTTAGGTCTAACATTTAAGTCTTTAATCCATCTTGAATTGATTTTTGTATAAGGTGTAAGGAAGGGATCCAGTTTCAGCTTTCTACATATGGCTAGCCAGTTTTCCCAGCACCATTTATTAAATAGGGAATCCTTTCCCCATTTCTTGTTTTTGTCAGGTTTGTCAAAGATCAGATACTTGTAGATATGCGGCATTATTTCTTACGGCTCTGTTCTGTTCCATTGATCTATATCTCTGTTTTGGTACCAGTACCATGCTGTTTTGGTTACTGTAGCCTTGTAGTATAGTTTGAAGTCAGGTAGTGTGATGCCTCCAGCTTTGTTCTTTTGGCTTAGGATTGACTTGGCGATGCGGGCTCTTTTTTGGTTCCATATGAACTTTAAAGTAGTTTTTTCCAATTCTGTGAAGAAAGTCATTGGTAGCTTGATGGGGATGGCATTGAATCTGTAAATTACCTTGGGAAGGATGGCCATTTTCATGATATTGATTCTTCCTACCCATGAGCATGGAATGTTCTTCCATTTGTTTGTATCCTCTTTTATTTCCTTGAGCAGTGGTTTGTAGTTCTCCTTGAAGAGGTCTTTCACATCCCTTGTAAGTTGGATTCCTAGGTATTTTATTCTCTTTGAAGCAATTGTGAATGGGAGTTCACTCATGATTTGGCTCTCTGTTTGTCTGTTATTGATGTATAAGAATGCTTGTGATTTTTGCACATTGATTTTGTATCCTGAGACTTTGCTGAAGTTGCTTATCAGCTTAAGGAGATTTTGGGCTGGGACAATGGGGTTTTCTAGATATACTATCATGTCATCTGCAAACAGGGACAATTTGATTTCCTCTTTTCCTAATTGAATACCCTTGATTTCCTTCTCCTGCCTAATTGCCCTGGCCAGAACTTCCAACACTATGTTGAATAGAAGTGGTGAGAGAGGGCATCCCTGTCTTGTGCCAGTTTTCAAAGGGAATGCTTCCAGTTTTTGCCCATTCAGTATGATATTGGCTGTGGGTTTGTCATAAATAGCTCTTATTATTTTGAGATACGTCCCATCAATTCCTAATTTATTGAGAGTTTTTAGCATGAAGGGTTGTTGAATTTTGTCAAAGGCCTTTTCTGCATCTATTGAGATAATCATGTGGTTTTTGTCTTTGGTTCTGTTTATATGCTGGATTACATTTATTGATTTGCGTATATTGAACCAGCCTTGCATCCCAGGGATGAAGCCCACTTGATCATGGTGGATAAGCTTTTTGATGTGCTGCTGGATTCTGTTTGATAGACTGGATTAAGAAAATGTGGCACATATACACCATGGAATACTATGCAGCCATAAAAAATGATGAGTTCACGTCCTTTGTAGGGACATGGATGAAATTGGAAATCATCATTCTCAGTAAACTATCGCAAGAACAAAAAACCAAACACCGCATATTCTCACTCAAAGGTGGGAATTGAACAATGAGAACACATGGACACAGGAAGGGGAACATCACACTCTGGGGACTGTTGTGGGGTGGGGGGAGGGGGGAGGGATAGCATTGGGAGATATACCTAATGCTAGATGACGAGTTGGTGGGTGCAGCACACCAGCATGGCACATGTATACATATGTAACTTACCTGCACATTGCGCACATGTACCATAAAACCTAAAGTATAATAATAATAATAATAAAAGAAAAAAAAAAAAGAACTAATACCAATCCTATTCAAACTATTCCAAAAAAATAGAGGAAGAGGTAATATTTCCAAGCTCATTCTATGAGCTCAGTATTACCCTGATACCAAAATCAGACAACAGCACATCAAAAAAAAAAAAGAAAGAAAGAAAAAGAAAACTACAGGACAATATCTCTAATATTGATGCAAAAATCTTCAAAAATACTAGAAAACTGAATTCAGTAACATGTCAAAAATATTATTCATCATGACGAAGTGAGATTTATCCCTGAGATGCAGGGATGGTACAACACATGCAAATCAATCAATGTGATACATCATATCAACAGAATGTAGAACAGAAACCATACGATCATTTCCACTGATGCTGAAAAAGCATTTGAAAAAATTCAACATCCCTTCTTGTTAAAAACATCAAAACATTGGATATAGAAGGAACATACCTCAACATAATAAAAGCCACATATGACAGCCCCACAGCTAGTATCATAACAAAAGGGGAAAAACTGAAAGCATTTCCTCTCAGATCTGGAACATGACAAGGTTACACACTTTCACCACTGTTATTCAACATAGGAGGTCCTAGCTATGGCAATCAGATGAGAGAAAGGGCATCCAAATCGGAAAGGAAGAAGTCAAAGCATCTTTGTTTGCAGAAGATATGAGCTTACCTTTGGAAAAACCTAAAGACTCCACCAAAAGACTCTTAGAACTGATAAATCCAGTAAAGTTGCAGGATACAAAATCATACAAATATCAGTAGCATTTCTATATGCCAACAGTGAACAATCTGGAAAAAACTTTTTTAAGTTATCCTATTTACAACAGTCACGAACAAAATAAAATACATAAGAATCAGCAAAAGAAGTGAAAGATTTATACAATGAAAACTTTAAAACACAGATAAAAGAAATTGAAAAAGCCACTAAAAAACTGAAAGATTCCATGTTTATGGAAAGAATCAATATTGTTAAAATGTCCATACTACCTAAAGCAATCTACAGATTCAATGCAATCACTATCAAAATATCAATGACATTCTTCAAAGGGTAGAAATAGAAAAAACAATCCTAAAAT
The DNA here is from genome assembly GCF_028885625.2 of Pongo pygmaeus. Lineage (NCBI taxonomy): Eukaryota > Metazoa > Chordata > Mammalia > Primates > Hominidae > Pongo > Pongo pygmaeus. The sequence goes on along the minus strand of NC_072373.2, from coordinate 80,723,664 downwards.
TTATAAAAGACTCAGAATAGCCAAAACCATCCTAAGCAAAAAGATGAAAACAAAAAATCACATTATCTGACTTCAAATTATACTACAGAGCTATAGTAACCAAAACAGCATGGTCCTGGCATAAAAACAGACACATAGATCAATGGAACAGAATAGAGAACACTGAAACAAATCCATACATCTACAATGAACTCATTTTCAACAAAGTTTCCAAGAACATATATTGGAGAAGACAGCCTCTTCAATAAATGGTACTGGAAAAACTGGGTATTTATATGCAGAAGAATGGAACCAGACCTTTTCTCTGGCCATATACAAAAATAAAATCAAAATGGATTTGGATTAAAGACTTAAATTTAAGACCTCTAACTATGAAACTACTACAAGAAAACATCGAGGAAAATTCCCAAGACATTGGTCTAGGCAAAAATTTCTTGAACAACACCGCACAGGCACAGGCAACCAAAGCAATAATGGATAAATTGGGGCACATCAAGTTAAAAAGCTTCTGCATAGCAAAGGAAACAATCAACAAAGTCAAGAGACAACCCACAGAATGGGACAAAATATCTGCAAACTAACCATCTAACAAGACATTAATAATCAGAATACACAAGCAGTTCAAACAACTCTGCAGGAAAAAAATCTAATAATCTGATTAAAAATTGGGCAAAAGATCTCAATACACATTTCTCAAAAGAAGACAACCAGTGGCAAACAGGGATATGAAAAGTTGCTCAATATCATTGATCATGAGAAAAATGCAAATCAAAACTACAATGAGGTATCACCTCACCCCATTTTAAAAAAGTTTTATCCAAAGGACAGGCAGTAACAAATGCTGGCAAGCATGTGGAGAAAAGGGAACACTCATACATACATTGTTGGTGGGAATGTAAATTAGTACAACCACTATGGAGAACAGTTTAAAGCTTCTTCAAAAAACTAAAAATAGAGCTACTTTATAATCCAACAATCCCATTACCGGGTCTATACCCAAAAGAAATCAGTACAACAAAGAGATATCTGCACTCCCATGTTTATTGCAGCACTATTGACCACAGTCAAAATTGGGAAGCAACCTAAGTGTCCATCAAAAGAATGGATAAAGAAAATATGGTACATATACCAAATAAAGTCCTATTCAGCCATAAAAAAAAATGTGATTCCATCATTTGCAACAACATAATGGAATTAAAGGTCATTATGTTAAGTGAAATAAGCCAGGCACAGAAACACAAACATTGCATGTTCCCCCTTACTCGTGAGATGTGAAAATCACAACAATTGAACTCATGGAGATAGAGAGTAGAAGGCTGGGAAAGGTAGTAGGGGGTTGTGGAGGTGAGGATGGTTAATGGGTACCAAAAAAATAGAAAGAGTGAGTAAGACCTAGTATTCAATAGCATAACAGGGTGACTATAGTCAATAATAATTTAATTATACATTTTAAAATAACTAGAAGAGTATAACTTGATTGTTAACACAAAGGATAAATACTTCAGGAAATGAATACCAAATTTTCCATAATATGTTTATTATGCATTGCATGCCTGTACCAAAATATCTCATGTACATACTTATATATTAAAGTATTAAATATATACTTATTTATTTATAAATATTATATATAGTGGGTATATATAAATATATACATATATATACACACATACACACACCTAGTATACTATGGGTGTGTATATATATGTTACATACATATATATAGGTGTGTGCACATAATATATCTATTATATATAATGGATATAATATTTATGTATTATATATAATACATAATACATATATTATATAATATATAATATAATATATAATAATAAATATAATTATATATAATAATAAATATATAAAATAAATATAACAATATATATTATATATTATATCTATTATGTATTATATATTATATATTTTATATATAATTATATATAATATATTATAGATATTATATATTACATATTATATTATATATTATATCTATTATATATTATGTATTTATACATAATATATATTATATATATTAGATATGTATTATACACACACACACACATATACCTGCTATGTACTCACAAAAATTTTGTTTAATTTTGTTTAAAAAAGACTGATTTCACACCACATAAGCCTTGTATGATCTGGTCTCAGGCTACCTCTTTATCTCATCTGCCTCACCTGCCTCTGCCACCCTCTCCCTCAGCTTCTCTGCTCCAGTTACACTGGCCTTCTTGCTGGTTACTAAATAAACCAAGCAGGCTCCCACCTCAGGGTCTTTGGATGTACTATTTCCTCTACCTAGACAGCTCTAGGGCTAGGATTCCCAGGGCTCTCCACATCATCACTTCATTCAGGTCTCTACTCATATGTCAGCAATGTAAGGAGGCTTCTCTGACCAGCCAACTAAATACCAACTTCTTCACTCTCTGTCTTGTTTGATTTTTTTTCCATAACACTTATCAAAACCTCAAATTATACTACATATTTGTTTATTCTGCATCTCCCCAGAAATTTTAGCTCCATAAGGGTGGGACTTTGTCACTGATTGCTCAGAACAGTGCCTGGCACTCAAGAGAAACTTAAAAATAATTGTTGAGTGAATGAAGCTGGAGCTCTCTCTCAGAATAAAAGAGTCCACTGTTTTTGACCCAGAATTCTAGACTTTTCTCTAGAGGTAAACAGCCCTTGATCAAAACTGCTTGTCCACTCCTGGTCTCTACCAAGTAACTAGCAGGGAAATTCAGTGGAAAGTTACCTTCCTTTCTTTTCAACTATCTTTTCAGAGGATTATCTTTCTTCCTTGGATGTTTGTGCCTTTCTGCTCCCTGATGATATTGATATCTCTTCTCTGTAAATACAATACCTACTTTCAAGGACACTATCAATTAGTTAAGAATCCCAAATGCCTTTAAAAATAGAAAACATTCTCTAAGTGTCAGGCACTATCGTTAAAATAGCAGATTTGCAAAGCTTTTGTCAGGTGCTAAAGTGAAAAAAGAAGGTGAAGCCAGCAGGGGGACAGAGAGCAACTGGAGGTGTTACTTTAGAAAGGTGGACAAGGAAGTCTTCTCTGATGAGGCGTCATTTGACCATAGGTCTGAAAAAAAGTGGAGGAGCATTTCAGGCAAATGGAATAGCAAGTGCGGCTGAAGTGTATGTAAAACTGGGAAAAAAAAGGTGTAAACTTTGAAAATGTGTATCTCAAAAGGCTAAACCAAAAAGAATTGCTTAAAAATTATATGAATAAGAACTACCTCAAATACTTCTGAATAGTCACCAACTCTGTGTATCTTATGTCCTCTCAAAACTCACCCAAAGTTCATATCTGGGTCAATGAACAAAAATGTTTTAAAGAATGTGGGGTAGAGGGAAGCATCTGTTAAGCACTTAATTGTACAGGACGCTAGGCTGAACCCTGAACAATGAACCACAATGACGGAGTTGCCTACTTCATTTCCAAATGCCTTCCAGTAAATTTAGGGAATCAATGTTGGCATTAATTTGCATAAGTTTAATTTTGGATTTATACATATTCACATGTTAAAGAAAACCTGAAGCTCAGTGAATGAAAAATAGCAGAGAAAAAGCAGTAAAGTCAACTAATCTTCTTTTTAATTAGCATTCTTTCAGTCATTAGTCTCTCTTCTGTGTTCCCACATTCAGTAGGTCTCTATCTTAACGCTTGGAAATAACAAGAGCAGTAGCAACAGTAATAACAGCTAACATTTATTGGATGCTTACAGTGTATAAAGCATTGGGCTAAACAGTTTATCATTTAATTATAATAATATCCCTATAAGGGAACTATTATTATTGTTATTATTATCCTCATTTTACAAATGAAGAAATTGAATTTCTCTTCATTGTAAGTTAATTGAAATTAACTTACAATGTAATACTAACATTGTAAGTTAGTATTACAATGTTACAGTGTATCATGTATTTATTTTCTCTTTTTTCTCTTTCTCCAAGACTGTGAGCTTTTTAAGAAAGAAATCTAGTCTTGTTCATCTTTGTATCTCATATATATAGCATGTTGCAAGAACCCAAGAGTGGGCAGAAAGATGAGTTCAAGAGCCTCTGCTCTATATCTGAATGTAAATGCTTATTATGTCAAGTTTGATTCTAAAAGTGTTCTAATAATGCATGCCACAACCTAGGTGTTAAGGGTATTGGGAGACAAGATAAAATCATAAGGCCAATATTAATTTTTATGTGGAAATGCTAGAAAAAAGTGATCATATTATTATAGAAGCCATTCTTTCTTTGCATAAAAACTTGAAAATTTTTAATTATGAAAACTTTTCAGATATCTAAGATAGACAGATATTCACCTTTTAGAGATTTCAGTGCATGCAGTAAAATCCAACAAGGTACCTAAAAAGCAATATGGTTTAACATAAATGATAAAACTGTACTTGCCACTAGATGAAGGGATTTTCAGTTTTTCCAGAGCCGAATTTCTGAGTCTAAGTGGCAAGAAACAGACTGGGTCTGAATGGTTTCATTGTACTTTCACAGTCAAATTACTGAATAATAAAATCTCATATGACCAGCAATAAATGTTCCCAGCTAATCCATTTAAATTGAGTAGATATTCAGGGATCTCACACCTAATACCTGCTAAATACATATCACACATGTTTAGCTGCCCCTACCCACAAAAGTATATGACCATTATTGAAACTGGTCTCAAGACCAATCTCTGCCATTTCCCTCCCTTTTACCAGCTTCTTCTTGTTTCCATTAGGAAAATGAATCTATAAGAGAAATTTAGGAAGAGGGAATTTAATATATAAAAGTAAATTTTTCAATAGCCACAAAATTGCATAACACCATTAACCTCAAATATTTATTTTTGAAGGTTGATATTTTAATCTCTTCCATTTTCCTCAACTATCTTCTCATTAGGCAGCAATCTGGTTAATATGAAAATAATACATTTCATATGTATATTACAGTTTATAAATTACTTTCATATTAACTTATTTGATCTTCACAAAAAATGCTTTAAGGTAATCTAAACAGAAAGTATTATTTTGATTTTATGGATGAGAAAATAACTATCCAAAAAGATTACATAACACACAGCTCATAAGTGCTTAAGCCAGGACTGGAATAAAGATTCAAATTTTAGATTTCTAGCTCTACATCAGTTTATTTGTACTTCAACAAGCTACATCTTGAAAATAAGAACACAAGAGAGGACTGAAAAATCTGTCTACAAATAATAGTTTAAAAAAGGCCAACTTAATATTCTTCACTACAGTCAGACAATAAACCTTGAATTTTAACAATTTATAATAGATGTAAAACAATAATTACAAAGAAATATCGTAGGTAAGTATTAAGAGTGCCTTTCATCTATAGAACATACAGTAATTTATATTTCTCTCAATATTCTGAGCAAAGCAGGTGACAGTTTTATTAAAAGTTCAAATCTATTGTTAGACATATGTATATAATGTATAGAAATACCAGTTTAGAGTTTAGAAGAAACAGGCACCATGGTACACTGCTAGCAGAGTATTCATTGGCAAAGCTATTTTGGGAGTAGTCTGCCAATGTATATTGAAAGCCTAAAAATGCACATGACCTCTCACACCTAGTTATTCCCTTTTTAATTTATTGTAAGGAAATAATTATGGATGTCTATAAAAATGTGTTCACAAAAATATGTTATTGTGTTAACAGAACAAATTAATAAATGGATTGGTTAAATCAGAGTAAATGAAAGAATAAAACGTAGAGTTGTCCCTCAGTATTTGCAGGGGATTGGTTCCAGGACTCCTACAGATACCAGAATCCTTAGACACTCAAGTCCCTTACATACAATGACATAGCATTTGCATATAACCTATGCATATCCTCCAGTATATTTTAATTCATCTCTAAATTACTTACAACACCTAATACAATGCAAATGCTATGAAAATACTTGTTATAGTGCCTTGTTTTTATTTGTATTTTTTATCATTGTATTGTTATTTTTTTTTTCAAGTATTTTCAATCCTCAATTGGTTGAATCTGGATGCAGAACCCATGGCTATCGAGGGCTGGCTGCAGTTCTTAAAACTGATCTGGAAAAATGCACAAGATATGTTAAGTGGGATAAAACAGATTTCTAAACAATGAATATAATAGAATCATATTTTAAAGGATATGTATCTCTGTGTGTGTGTGTGTATATATGTATGAGTATATATGTGACCAGGATATTACACAAAAATATTAATAGCGATTGTATACAGGCAGTGTTATTAAAGATAAATGTAATTTTATTACTTTTACTTCTATATTTTCTCATTTCTAAAAATGACTAAGTAGTTTTCCTATATTTCTACAACAGAATAAGTTAAATATCTTTATAAATATATATAAAACATATATAGCATATATATTTATCATGTAAATATTGAAACTACAGAAAACAAAGGATACAAGTTAAATTTACATTTATCAGAGAGCTCTAGAGCCATTATGTGTGCATATGAAGATACATTTTAAAGATTATAGAAATATGAAGAAGGCACAGCACATATGATGAGTCAGGAGAGAGAACAATAGCAACTTATTAAGGCAAAGTGTCTAGTATCAGAAAATAAATGTGAATTAAGCAGTACATTTTAATAGCTACAGTTTCTCACATCTAATTAACAGAAAGTTTTAAAATATTGACAACTTTGGAAGTGAAGAAGTTTAGGCAGTTTTTGAAAAAAAAAAGTGAATACAAAGTTCATTGGGAATGCTGGAGATATTTCTGGAAAGTCAGATACTTCAATCATATGCTATAGCACCATCAAGAAAGGTACTAGGTGAAGATCACAGCAGCAAAAATAATTCCCATGTTGAAACTATAATGCATAACCATCTGGAATGTGTAGCTCTGCTCGCCACACCTTAGAGTAGATATTATAGAAAACAAAAATAAATCCAGAAATGGGAACATAAATTATGAAATGGCAACTATAAGGGATGAAATTAGGAGTCTCTGAAGTTCAAAGACAAGAAAGAGAAGCTCAGAAAAATATTTCTCAAAGTTTATAAGATCATAAATTTTACATATAAGATAAAAATAAGCACCAAGAGACCAAATTAATATGGCAAAAGTTTAAGGCAAATCCAGGAAAATAAAATATTTTGATGGAATAGGTAAAATATATAAGATGTATAATACCACTGCATTTAGAATAAAATCCAAAATCCTTCCCAAGTTCCATAAGTCTCAGTATTCCTGGCTCCTTCCCGCCTCTCAGATCTCTTCTCCTCCAACTGTCCTCTCATGCCCTAGGCCCCAGCCACACTAGCTCCCTCTTGTTCCTCTAATGCACCTCTGTGCTCACTATTGACTCTGCCTGGAATGCTCTTCTCCTAGGTTTCCACCTGGCAAGCTCCTTTTTATCACTGAGATCTCAGCTTAAAAGTCACATCCTCATGAGGACCTTCCTTGATTGTCCTACTCAAGGCTACTCGCTCTTGGAACCAACCAATATTGCATTACTTAGTTTAATTTTCCTCACAGTACTTATCACCATATGAGGTGATCATTCATTTATTTATTCATGTAAACTGGTTTTCTCCCAAACTTTTTTTAAGGAAAAAAAGAATTTTCTCCTTTTTTAAAGGAAAAAAAGAAAGAGTTTTATCATCAAGGAAACTTTCCCTCACCACCCCAGGCTAGTTCAGATCACTCTATTTTATTACTAATTTCCACCTCACCTTGTCATTTTTCTTTTGTAAACCCAACTTACACTTGTAATTTGTTTTCCAATATCTGTTTTTCTCCATAAATTCCATGAGGTAGGGGCTACTGTGTGCTATCTTGTTAATCAATGTATAGCCACCAGTTACCAGCATATGGAAAGTACTCAATAAATACTTTCTTGAATAGAAGAATAACTGGTGAATAAGAAAGAATTGCAAATAAAAAGGCAGAAAAAGGAAGGCAAAAATAAATAAAAAGCTACATGAAAAAAAAATTATGGCATTATATTAACCACTTACTATTCAGTTCTCCAAATACCACTGTTTCCTACTAAACAAGAATATAACAGGCTCTAAATTGCATTTGTAATACAATATATAGGAAAATAAACTTTTAAGAGTTTCATATCTGCAATTTATGCCCTATACTTGCTGATTCATTTTTTGTAAATAAAATCCTGTGGATCTTTGGAACTGCAATTCTTCCAAATCAGCAATTCAAGTAACAAAAGGAATTCTGGATGAATAAAAAGCAGATACTGGCTGGGTGCCGTGCTTCACGCCTATAATCCTAGCACTTTGGGAGGTCGAGGTGGGCGGATGACCTGAGGTCAGCAGTTTGAGACTAGCCTGGCCAAAATGGCGAAACCCCATCTCTACTAAAAATAGAAAAGTTAGCCAGGCGTAGTGGCATGCGCCAGTAGTCCCAGCTACTCGGGAGGCTGGGGCACAAGAATCGTTTGAACCCAGGAGGCAGAGGCTGCAGTGAGCCAAAATCACGCCACTGCACTCCACAGCTGGGTCAGCAGAGCAAAACTCTGTCTAACAAAAAAAAAAAAAAAGCGGGTGCTAAAAACAAAACCAGAAAAACTATTAGGAGAAACATTATAAAGTTGGAAACTGAAAAGCATTTCATTTCATGGAATAAAATTTTGTTCTTCAGTAATCATGAAACTGTCTTTGAAAGCTCTGTTAAAAACAACTTTGACTCATACCTGTAATCCTAGCACTTGGGGAGGCCGAGGCAAGTGAATCACTTGAGGTCAGGGGTTCGAGACCAGCCTGGCCAACATGGTGAAACCCCGTCTCCACTAAAAACACAAAAATTAGCCAGGCATGGTGGCACACGCCTGTAATCCAAGCTACTCACAAGGCAGAGGCAGGAGAATTGCTTGAACCCAAGAGGTAGAGGTTGCAGTGACCCGAGATCACACCACTGCACTCCAGCCAGGGCGACAGAGTGAGACTCTGTCTCAAAAATAAATAAATACATAAACAAACAAACAACTTTGAGACATTTTACTTCAAAGGTTTAGATTAGTTCTTATGGAACATAGCTAATAATCTTTAAAGTCCTTATACTAACAGTTCATCTGGAGTAATGATATTCCAATAAATGCTATATTTTAGAAGATATATAACATTAATATCTTTGTTAGTCAAATGTATCTTAGAATTACCTTCTCTATCCTCTTTATAATACATAAAAGTAAAGAAATTGATGAGTCCAGTATACTCTTCATCTTAAACGACATGTATAAGAAACATGCTAAACTACAGTTCCCTATCTCTGCTTCACAATATAAAGGTGATTCTGGAATTTGGAAGCCACAACTTTAACAAACTAGATGAAGACAGAAGCTGATTAGATAAACTGCAGTGGTCAGGAAGCCTCACCAACAGAGCAAACAACCTCCATCTTCAGCTGCTTATTGAGAGGCCATAATCCTTTGCTACAATACATACAACAGTGGCTAGACTGAACACAGAGAAGGGACATCTGTTCCTTAGACCTGTTCTTTCTCATAAACGATTGATGGCAAATATGTAGGAGAGTGATCTGGATGCAGAAAGAAACTTGAAAATTTTACTCTAGCCAATTTTAGGCTTTCGTTAATTCAAAGCTGTATCTGCCACACAACAAGAACATTTTCACTAGATCAAAAGAGGAATCAGAATATCTGCAGGCCTTGAGATTTCAACTATTTTGCCTTTTAAACAATATATTAGCTGAATGTGGTAGCTAACATAAACATAATCCCAGCACTTTGAGAGGCCAAGGTGGGAGGATCACTTGAGCCCAGGGGTCCAAGACCAGGCTGGGCAACACAGTGAGACCCTGTCTCTACAAAAAAAAATTAAAATTAGCTGGGCATCGTGGCACACACCTATTATCCTAGCTACTCAGAAGGCTGAGGCTGGAGGATCACTTGAACTTGGGAGGTTGAGGCTGCAGCGAGCCGTGATCTCACCACTGCATTCCTGCTGGGTGACAGGGCAATATCCTGTCTCAAAAAAAATAAATAAAAATAAAATAATAAAGCAAAACAAAGTATATATTGTTCAGAGTACACTGTGTCTTGAACTTTGTGGATCAGGACTCACAGTAAGAAATATATTTTACATCAGAATCCAGTACACATCCAATACATATACAATTAAACAAAAGTTCATGAACGTTACCCTTACAACATGTAGTGAATATGTTAAGTTACTATTTTATGTCCTTTTTTTAATGCTGGCTACATACCACAAATTTGAGTAATGAGTAACCAGGTACAGTTTGAGAAACACTGCTGTATGTAGGTCTGGCCTCTGCCTACCTCCCTAACCACATTTCATGGTATTTTGTACCATATTTTCCCTACTGCAGCCACCCCTGCACCATCCCACCACCCAGTTTCTATTATTTTATTACATTGAACCATAAGTTCCTAAAATATACCAATCTCTTTTCTGCCTCAGGGTATTTGATCTTGTTGTTAGCATGGCCTGGACTCCTCCAGATCACTGCACTTTGTATTATATTATTCAGATCTCAATATAAAAGTTCTTTCCACAGAGAGGCCTGCATTGATCACCTAATTTGAAAGAGCCCCAGCCTGCAATCCCGGCAGGAGGAGTGGGAACAGGAGTTCATTCATTGCCCTTAGCATTTCTGGGAAGTCTGATAACATAATGTAAGACAGGCAAAAAAAAAACAAAAATAAAAACAAAAACAGTATTGAGCAAATGTCACTTTCTACCTCCCTATGCCATTGCACAGGTCATAGAATTCTAACTGTTGAAATTCTATTCCATTTTCTTCATGACAACTTTTCTGACTCTGATTGAGAAGCAGGGACTCAATTGTACAATTTGCTCCCAATTACTTTGTATTCTCTCAGACCACTTACCACATTCTTTCTTATTTTGTATTCATTCCGCAAACATTTGAGTGCCTAATATGATTTAGGCAATACTGTGAACAAAATAAACATCAATTCCTCTAATAGTCCACATTTTAGTAAGAGTGACAAATCTATAAACAAATAATTTCAACTGAATGAGGCAAGTACAATAGGAGAGATGTATACTACATAAAATGGTGACAAAAAAGAATGAACAATCAACCTTTTTCTTTTTTTTTTCTTGATTTCACAGTGTGGAGGAGAAAGCTCTGATTATCTGCACAGATTTTAAATTTGTATTTATTTATACTTTTTTAGAGACAAGGTCTCGCTGTGTTGCTCAGGCTGGCCTTGAATTCTTGGCCTCAAGCAATCCTCTGGCCTTAGCCTCTTCAATAGCTGGGACTACACACATGTGCCACCACACCTGACTCGACTCAACCCTCTTTGAGTAGGGAAGGAAGGCATCACAGAAGAGACACCTACACTGGGTCTGGAAGTGAGCCCACCTTTGCAAAAATTATAACAGTGAGAGAAATCTAACCTAACTGACTCCATATTGCTTCTAACCTCACAAAGCTAACTGTCCTTGCTCATACCTGGGCATAGGCAAGCTAACTATGAGAGAAATTTATAGTTTAACTTTGAAGCAAGGATGGTAATAGTCCCTTCTAAAACTGACCCCCTGTAGGGACTAAAACTGCCTTTGTAAGACTAATAGAAGGCTGCAGGGTTAGGATTATGGGAGGGACCTAAAATCTGCTAAGATATAGGCATCGGTAAGCAATAACCAGCTACTGTTCCTCGCTTTTCTGTAATTTCTTGCTATTCAGAAGTCATGTAGCCAGAGGTCACCAGATTTGTAACTTCACCAATTGCTCCTTTAGATAACATCACTATTGTAAAACCTAAGATTGGTCTTGAGATATTTTTCAGGCTTCTGCATTCTGGCAAACCTCCTGATGCCACCCAGATATATGACTCATACGAAGAAACTGACTCTGCTAGTCCTATGATTCTCACCTAGACAACTGACTCAGCACAGGAAGACAGTTTGGAAACACCTATAAATTCATCCCCAACCAATCAGCAGCGCCCACTCCCTACCACCCTGCCCACAAAATTGTCCTTAAAAACCACAACCTCCAAGCTGTCCGGGAGGTAGATTTTAGAAATATCTCCCATCCTTACACTCAGCTGCCTTGCCTCCATTAAACTCTCTCTCTGCTGCAACTCCTGCATTCTCAATGTTTGGCCTTTCTGGGAAGTGTGCAAGAAGAACACGTTGGCCTGTAATAGGAGAATAAATAAGAGTTTGGCAAGCAACAAGAGGGTGCAGGTATTCTGTGCAGAAGGAATTGCAAGTGCAAAGTAGAAAGAGGAGGCATACTACCAGTTTGAAGTTGCTTGGTATGTTCAATGAAAAGCAAGTAGCTAAAAGGCAAGATAATTAAAAAAAAAAAAAAAAGTATGGAAAGGGAAAGGCAAAAGCTAGACAGAAAAGTGCTTGTTCATGGAGGAACTTGTGTGCCATTCCAGACATGTTACTGTAGGAAATAGGGAATCTAGAGTTTTAAGGAGGTGAGTAAATCAACAGGTTGGGTTTTTAAAAATTCCTTCTTGTGGCAGAGAAAATAATAGATTGGAAAATTTCCAGACCAGACTGTAAAAGTCACTATTAAAATAATCACGAAATGAGGAGGTGACAAACTAAAATTTGATCTAGTGAACAACTGAATATGGGAGAAATAGAAGAGGGAGGAATATAGGATAACTCTGATTTCTAGTTTAGGTTATAATATAGTAGTAGCATTATTTAACTTGGTGAAAATAGGAGAAACCAGGAGGAAAGATAGCAAGTTCAGTTTTGGTCATATTAAGTTTGAGGGACCTTTGAGACAGATGTGTCCAGGAAGCAACTGAGTTAGGCATTAGTAGATCTGAGAGGAAAATTGAAATTTAGAAGCAAAATCAAAGGTGTTAGTAGAATCCATATGAGTAGACAAAATCACCCAAGGAAAATGTCTAGACTAAGAAATGAAAGTAATTAAGGAGTTAATTCCAAAGAATGACATTCAAAAACCAGGCACAGCCAGTGAAAGGAATTAATGACTATGAACCTCAGTTGTCGCAAAGAGACTAAGTAATATAAATTTTGAGAAGTAATTACTGTATTTGGCATTTAAAAGGCCATTAGGAACTTAAGCAAGAACAACTTTCTTGAAGCCATTAAAGAAGCCAGACAAAAGACTTTTGTCTGTTTGATGTAAGTAAAAATAATATCCTTTCAAGAAGTTTACTGATAGATAGGAGGACTAGGAAATAACTGGATAAACACAGGATGGAGGACATGGTTTTGCTTTATTTAATTTTCATAAGATGTGTGACTTGAGCACTGAAAAGAAGAAACTGGAGAGGAAGAGGCTGAAAGCACAGGAAAGAAAAAAGACAACTGGAAGCGAAATGTAACAGATGGAAGCAAATGAGATCAAGAGCAAAGATGGATGGATTATCCTTTAATATCCCTTTCTCTACACTAGAAATACAAGACTGACTAAAGGCTCAGCAAAAATATAGATCAATGTGTAGGCTGGGGGCATGAGGTTGAAGAAATGGCCTGTTATACTCCATCATTTTTAGAAAGGAGAAATGAGGAGGGCAAAAGACAGGGTTTGTAAAGGGAAGGTTTGAAAATGTCTTTACAGAAAATGGGTCAGGGGAAAACTGGGGTAACCAAAAGGATTGCTGAGTAGTATGAAGAAACAAGGGGTGGTGGGTGAGGGCTCTGTTTCTAAATTCATAGCTATAACTATCTAAAGATCTTTCTGTCCCTCCAGTCCGTTATCCATAAGTGCTTAAAAGATATGGTAGTTAAGTGAATTAACTAGAACCCTCTCAAACATGGGGGTGAATTAAAATAACCTATAGGTTTATTTAAAATGCAAATACCGAGCTCCATTCCTTTCATTCAGAATTTCCAGGGGTGAAGCCCAGTGAATTCCAGAAGCTCTCCAAGCAATCCCAGGAGAAATTTCTGTTAAAAAAAAGAAGAAAGAAAAGAAAAGAGAAAAGAAAAGCAAGCACAGACCTAGAAGGTAACCAACTGGACAGAAGAGAGCTGATCCAACATACACCTGTTAATGGCCCTCGTGGGGGCGTGGGGCAGTGCTCTGCCACTCAGAAAAGCAAAAAGACTCCAAGATCTAGGGAGATTCAGATCAGTGTTGAGACAGTTACATACACACCACCCCATACTCTTAATAAAGCGCGTTAATGTGAATCTGTGAGCGTGAAAAATGCCATGATAAACAATGCAAACACATAATGTTTGTTCAAAACAGGTTATTAGACTCGATGCCTTACCCTAAATTTTCTGTTTCATTACTCTAGACACTTAGTAGCATCAGTGGAATTCAGGGTGCTGTAAGAAACACGGAGAGCGAGGAGACTGCAGGAACAGCCCGTGGGAAGGGGGAAAAAGATAATGGGGAGAAGGTCGGGAGGACAGGACAACTTTAAGTGCCCATCCGCCCGAAGACTTGGAAAGCTAAGTAAGTAGGACCCCAGAGCCGTTCTTCTGGCATACCCTGGCACTCACCATTGTCTCAGGATCTCAGCACTAGAAAATAGGTATCGTTGAGACAGGAAGACACCACCACCACCACCATCATCCGGTTACTCAGGCAACAGAGCCCCGCCCACTGTCGCACGGTGCGTGGGACGCCACCGCCCCACCTCTTCGTCCTTAGTGGCTGGGAGTAATCTCAGCTGCGTTCATCCAATCGACAGACCCGCCCCGCCACGCTGTCGCCTGGGGCTACGAGACGCCATTGTTCTGTTTCCGGCAGTTTTACTTCCGTTTGTTTAACAGCTGGCCCGGAAGTTTAAGTGAATATGCTGCTTGGGCTCCAAAAGTTGCTCTACGGTATTTTATTTTAAAGTAGAAATCTGTCCGCTTTTCACTTACGGAGGCCTTACAGTGTGTGTTCTGTGTTACTTGAGTTTATACGCACTGCGGAATTTGTTTACCCTGCTCTTTTGGAAACGTATTCCGGAAGCGAAACCCTGAGTAATCGGAAGTGGTTAGGAGTGAGAGAGCCGCTGGATATGTGGAGGGCCTGGGCGGATCGGCTTCTGAATGGAAGAGGTCTGTGAGAAGTTAACCTGGTGATACCGATCCGAAGAGCCTATCAAGTGAAGCCCCCCTGAAATACGGAGAATAAGAACCTTAGAGGTAAATCCGAGGACAAGCAGGTATAAGTAAGAATGTTGGAAAGGGACGGAGGTCTGGCTGGAGCTCGGTGGTCAGTAGCTTTGGATTTAGGGAAAGATTGTTGTTCCGGGAAGGCTTTTTCGGACAGGGATGAAACTTAGGTTTCGACTTCCCCGGACAGCAAAGTTGACAGGCTTGTCGCTTCCCGGCCTATCGCTTTCATACCTGCTCACTCCCCCTACTTACTTTTTCACTCCCTCCGCTTCTTTTGGCATTTGCCAGCAGGCACTCGCTGTGCCTGTACGTTTCGCAGAGCAGCTATCAAGGGCAGCTTCACGGATCGTTACTCTTACGAAGGGTTTTTTGGATACCTCTTTTCGGAGCAGTAGAGTGTTTAAGTGTAGAAAAGTTTGTGACTGTTAAGAAAGTTAGTCGTCGGGTTCACTAATTGAACTGAGTTGTATCTAGTACTGAGAGCGATCTTTTTTTGTAGTGAAACCAGTTGTCATCTAGTGTACAGTTTGTCATATTTATATCATTGCAATAGCATCACCTTCTTATATGTTCTCTGGTAAATCTGAGTCTGTACTGTAAGGCAGTGTATACATTTCTGAAAGCATGGGCTCGATGTATGTTTCTCTTTTTACTTTTGGAGCTACACATTTTAATTTTAACTTTTTATTACCAAAAAAGTATAAATTGTGTTATCTTGAGTAATATTTTTTGTCGTTTGTTAAGCATCTAAACAGAAGCTCCTTTTTGATATGTGTGTGTGTGTATACAAATTGTGTCAGTATGTCTCCTAAGAAAGTAATTACTTTAAAATTCCTCTTGTCATATGGATGACACAAAACCACCACAGTAACTTCATTCCCTTTGCTTGGCTAAAATTCAGGACATACTTCTGACAATTTAGAGTGTATTGGTGAGGATGGTGAAAAGGAGTATTTAGAAGTAAAACCACCCCTAATTTTTTTTTTTTTTTGAGACTTTTAGTAGACATAACAATGCCTTCTGTGAGAATGGGATATAAGGGACATTTCCCTTTCTAAATGCATGCATACTAAATACAGAAGCAATTAAAATATCATAACTTTTAAATTAGAGGTACTCTGTGTTTATATGATGTTTTTAAATTATTTCATATGCATACATTTCTAGGTTGTACAGTAGAAGTCTTGGAGTGCATTTTCAGTGGTTAAGGTGAAAAAATGACTACTAAAAATTTAGAAACCAAAGGTAAGTGGCTTTTTTATAATTGTTTTTAAAACATGACATTTATGACGATGTGAAGGAACGTTTGAGCCAGATAACTAGATCTCATGGACCCCCTTGGGAATCATTTGTTATTTCAGATCCCTGTATGTTTATTTTGTAGTGCAGTGTTTATATTTCAGTACTTTACATGTACAAGTGAAATTTAACATCATTAGTTAGAATTTATTAGGTGACTACTCTTAAACATTTAATGTTAATACAAAGTTTTTAACAGCTATATTCCCTATACACTAGAAGATTAAGATTTAAATAAGAATACACATTTTAAAGATTTAAGTAGATAGGCAAAGCAACTAGGATACATCAAAGATCTCTTTCATGTTGTATTAGTTTGCTGGGGTTGCTGTAACAAAGTACCACACACTGCATGGCTTGAACAACAAAATGTATTCTCTCAGTTCTGGAGGCTAGAAGTCCAAGATGAAAATGTCAACAAGGCTATGCTCCTTCAGAAGGCATTAGAGACACTCTCCTAGCTTCCAGTGGCTTACTGGCAGTCTTTGGTGCTCCTTGTCTTGTAGACGTACCACCCTTATCTCTGCCTTTGTATTCACATGGCATTCTCCCTATGTGCATGTTTCTGTGTCTAAATTTACCCTTTTTATAAAGACAGCAGTCATATTGAAAAAAGGAACCCAGCCTACTCCTGTATGATTTCATCTTAACTAATTACATCTGCAGTGATCCTGTTTCCAAATGAAGTCTCATTCTGAGGTAGTGGGAGTTAGTACTTCAACCTATAAAGATTTGGGGGACACAATTCAACCCCTAAATTGCTAAATACAGTAGTCACTTTTTAGTCCTAGCTGATTTGTCCTCTCTAATATTTAATACTGTTGACCATTCCCAGCCTTTTGAGATACTTTCTTTTGATGACTTCCATGACATCACTTTTATTTTCAGCCTACTCTGTAGCCTTTCACTGTCCAATGCGGTAATTACATGTGGCTATTTGAATTTAAATTAATATTTTTTAAAAATTAAAAATTCAGTTTCTCAATGACACTTGCCAAACTTCAAGTGGTCAGTAGGCAAATATGACTAGTGGCTATTTCAATTATTGAAGAAAATTCTGTTGGACAGCACTGCTGTAGCTGTATATCCTCTGTTTCTTTTTCAGCCTCCTCTCCTTCTTATTTATCTTTTAATTATCAATGCTTTCCACCACTGTTTCTTTTCTACTCTCATGACTTCAGTAATTATCTATATAAATGACTTCCAAATCTATCTATATCCCTAATCTCCTTCCTTATGATTCATACCCTTATAGACTTCTGCCTACTGGCCATCTTCACATAGCTATAGGCAACAATTTTAACATGTCCCATAGTGAACTTCTCCTGACCCAGCTTATTCTTTGGATGGGGTGAGTTCCGCATGCTAGAACCATCAGTGAAAGATGGAAAACTGTTTTCTAGATGCCAATTTTTCAGCAAGCTGACCTCCAGCCGCAAACCCTCTCTAAAAGCAGGTTGAAATAAGTTTAGGACACAAGGAGGAAAGATCATGCTAATAAATATTTAATTGAATTTAATTCAGCTGTGCAACAGCATTTCCTAAGTCACCGGAAGGCTTTTATACCATTAGATAAGCAAGTCAGAGACTGTAATGAAAGTGATAAACTGGGGATTAATGGGAAATAAGAGCAGTTAAATAATTAATGTGAAAGCAACCAACATGGTGCTTGTCAAAAAGCAAAAACTAAATACAATATTATGATTAGTCATTAAAAGTACTGGCAAGTCCTCTGTGAAATTAAATTACTTTTTAATATTTATTATTTGTTTTTAATGAGGATTAGAGTTATAAGGCACTTTAACAAACATTATTTTATGTGATCTTAATTATCCAGTAAGGAAAATAATTCTGTTAGCCATATTTCTATTTAATCTGTCATCTGATGTTAGTGAACAAAAGTTACTTGTATTGCATGGCCTGTGAAAAGGTGTACTTGGTTGACATTTGTCAGTTGTCTGTACTTCCTGTAACTGCCTCAGGAGATAAGTACAGTTGTTTGGTATAGCAACAGAACTTCCTCTCAGAAGACATTTGAGCAGCACTGTCATCAGAAGAGGGTTGTATCATGGCTGCTAGGGCTGTTTCTGAAAGGGAAACATACAGTAAATAGTAACAATTAGAAACTTAAATTAAAATCCAAAGCTTTTCTTGGATGTGGGATTAAAATTGAAAATAAAGCTATTAAAGTCAAATAGTTTAGTAATAGTAGACCAAGTAGAAAGGTCTGAGACATTTAAATATTTTTGATTTCATAAAATAGTCTTAACACTAGTTCTGTAGAATAATAGGTATTAGGTAAAAAAGATATTCCATGAGAGATAAATTTGAGAAATGCTGTATTAAAAGAGAGGCTATACTATAGGACCTCTCAGAGTCCTATAGTATAACTTTAATACTAATGTACACTGAAACTCCGTAGAGATGCAGTATGCAACATTGCCCACACTTACTTGACCAGGGAACTCTATCCATAGAGCCTGTGGTAAGAAGAATGCTTAGATTCCACTTCAGTAAATCTTAACGTAACTCTTAAGTCCATTGTATGTAACTTATTTTACTAATTTAATAATAACTAACTAAACTTTATTAGGTGGTATGGGTGACATTTAAAAAGACTCGATTTAAAATTACCACATGACAATCCCTAATTTGTTTAACTGTATCATAGCTGAATTTGTATATGTTCTGGAAAGTCTTTCAGACTATAACCAAGTTAGGAATTAATGATTTAGGGTAGAGAAAAAAAAAAAAGCGGTTTTTAAATGGGTTAGTTTTTGGATGTTAAAAATGAAACACTCTAGGTAGTGTATTAACAGATTAATAAACTTCAGTAAGCATTTATTCATTTTCTCTGTGACAAGGACCATTTTATTAGTTCATGATACAAAGATTAGGAGGCAGTGCATACCCTGAAGAGCTCCCAACAGTCTAGTCTACAAGAGAAACAAATGATTTTTAAAATATATACTACCATATTTGCATTACTCTGAAAGCACCAAGGGATGGGAGGAGGATGAGGTTAAGTGCTTTGTCCAAGGTCACACAATACATGGCAGTAGGGACTTAGGTTATTTTAACTCAGGTTCTAGTGAGTTAGATTTCTTTTCACTACCCCATTCTGCTAACTTAGAATACCTCTCATCATAGATTGAAGTTTTATGAATAAAAGAGAAATATTTGTTCAATGACAGACAATAAATTTTTTTTTGCCTCAATATTCTAGAGCAAAGGTTGGCAAATTGTGGCCCTCAGCCTCCTGAGAATATTTGCAATCAGTTTGATAATAGTGGACATTAACACTATTTAAGCCAAACATTATCCTGAATTAAAAAAATTCTGTTCTTCCCATTATTAGACCTGTTATCAAAAAACTGTTTTCAATTATTGTTGTTATAGTTTGAATTTCGTCAATAAATTTTTTTTCTCTTATTAAATACTTACATGGCATCCTCAATTTTACCTTTTGGTTCACAAAGCCTAAAATGTTTACTCTCTGGTCCTTTACAGAAAAAGTTTGCCACCTCCCATTCTAGAATGTTAGACTAGTGACCTTCTTTGTTCTTTCCCTGCATTTCACCAATCCTGGTAGGCAATACGAATGAGCAAACCTTAGATATGTTTTAATTCATTGATAATTGATCACAGGTGGAAGTAATGATGATGAATAATTTAACGATTGTTTTGTTGGTTCCCTTCAAATAGTGGGGAAGAATAAGGATTGGTGTTTTTCTTGACTTAAGCATTACTCATAATTATGGAGCTGTTACCATAGGTCCTTGTCTTCCCACTTGAGATAAAGCAATTATTCGTAAATGTGTCCTGGATTGTGCCTACGGCATATGTAATAAAGGTTTCTAGGTATGTCACAAGGAAAAATAGAATTATGAAAGTTACCAGGTGAGAAAATGTTAAGCCCTGGCTCTTACGGCCTGCTTACCTATGCACATTAGCTAGAATCATAGTTATTACTGAGAGTGAGCTCTCACGTAATATATAATACAACTTTGATATTCATAAATGCTTGAGTAAGTAGAACAGTTTAAATGAAATTAAGAGTAAATTGGGGTGGAAACAAGTTGGTTGAACTTCTTGATTTTCCAACAAGATATTTTGTTCAAAAAGAGATTTCTGTTAAATACCTATTAATGATTCTTTGCCTTTTAAATTTAACTTTAATCATTTTGTAATTTGTTCTTGAATCTCTGTTACTTAAAATTCCAACTCAAAAATGTTACAGCTTGCCTAGAAATTTTATTTGACCATAATGGAAGTATCACACCTGTTTTTTGTTTCCTCAGCCTCAGTGGGCCTGAACCATGGCTCTAGTGTGTATTTTTATTGTTGATGGTTTTTATTAATTTATAGTTAATACATGATTCTGTGTTACTTCTTAAATGCCAGAATGTCTTATTGACAAAATTAGACAAGTTAGTTAAGTTTAGACAAACTTAAAATCAGATTTTAAGAATACAGATGGCTGGGTGTGATGGCTCACGTCTGTAATCCAAGCACTTTGGGAGGCTGAGGCCAGAGAATTGTTTGAGCCTAGGAGTTCAGGACCATTCTGGACAACATAATGAAACCCTGTCTATACAAAAAAAAATATATATATATATGTGTATATATATATACGAAAAATTATTTGGTCATGGTGGCACATGCCTGTAGTCCCAGCTACTTGGGAGGCTGAGGTGGGAGGATCACCTGAGCCCAGGAGGTCAAGGCTGCAGTAAGCTGTTTTTAAATGATTCAGTGGAAGTTCTCCTTGTCAGTGCTACCATGTTTTGTTTTAACTAATTTACCAAACCCAGCATGTTAGGCCTTTATTTCACTTTCTGAAGTATTCCTTTATCTTTTTAAAAGTAGAGTCAGTCCCAAGGCCCAAGGGATGTTTAAACTTAGTTTACATTTCATATAGAAATGACACTATTTTATTCTAATGTAAAATGTTTTGTAAAATAGAACACATTAATTATACCTCAGATGTGTTTCCACCTCCTGTCTAATTAATATAACTTGAGGTTCCCAGAACATTTCTACATGGGAAAAATTTGAAAAAAGTAAATCTGTTAATTGAATAAGTAGTCCTATAGTCTAGCAATATAACTTTAAGATTTACATAAGAGAATGAAAGTCAGAATTGTATTTTATGGCATTAAATAAATTAACTTTATTTCTCTCCATATCAACATCCAAAGTTTATTAGGAATTTATTTAAAGAATAATAAAAGCAATAGGACCTAACATTTAATGAGTGCTTACTGTGTCAAATACCATTCTAAACAGTTTACATGTATTCTCATTTATTTTTAAGTGCCATATAAATCATAGGTATTGAGCATGCAAATAAATAAATAAATAGTAAGAATATTAGGCATAGATCCACAGATACACTGGTAGAGTGATTTTGGAAGGCATTTTGGCCGTACAGATCTTCACCAAACCCATTAATTTTATGCTTGGGAATGTATTTGAAAAAATAACTCAGAAGTTAAGAAAAATATGTAGGCATAAAAGTGTTCAATAAAGCCTTATTTATTATAGTGAAAAATTGTAAAGAGTCTAAATATTCAACAGTAGAATAATAAGAAAGTAAATGCTATATTAACTTGAAGGGAATATATTCTAGCCATAAAATAAAAAATATGTTAAGCTTACAAAATGTATTACTATTACAAGTATAAAAGGAATTCTGTTTTAAGTCTTTGTTTTAGGAGATTACATTACACACACATGCGCATGCACACACACACACACACACATAATATATATATTATATATAATATATATATTATATATAATATATAATATATATTATATAATATATGGTTTGGCTGGACAGTGATGAATTCACTGAAGACCAATCAGTAGTTCATGATAGTCCTTAATGTTTCTATAGACATAAAATTTCTATTGAAATATTTTTATACCACTTACCTGCACACTTATTATATATTATCCTGTAATACATTTTATCTTTTTATATATGTGTTTTGTCCCCTAAATTAGATAGTAAATTTCTTAAGCATAGTGGTCTTACCTCATAGAATGTCTAGCCTACATTAGGTACCCAGCACCATGTTTGCTGCCCGTGACCACTCAGAGTTCATCATTATAACCATTGTCACTGATCTGTGTGCTCGACTTTTGTCCCTCCCCTTGTTAACATTCATTTATTGTTTATTTTATATATATATATATATACACACACACACTACATGCAAGGCATTTTATTGGGAATACAGTGTGCTCAAAATAAATTGAAAGCCACTAGAGGGAATGAGAGAACAATAAAATAATTTGGGTATGATATGGTAAAAGTGAGGTATAAGGATGTTTAATCTGACAATCCAGTGTAGTTTCACTTGTGTAAGCAGGACATAAACCGTTAGGCCTAAGAATAGGATTGAATCTTTTCTTAATAAATTTTTCAGTGTAACATATATGTTGCTTCCTCTTACTCCAAGAGTTCACGAAACAGATGAATCTCTTATGATGTAGATGGTTTCAAATATGCAAATATATAGCTGACATTTATTTTTGACTAACATTATTGAATGTCTACAGTATGCCAAGCATTTGATCTTATTACATTTCTTCTTACCAAAATTCTATAGCAAAGTTGTTATGATCTCCAGTTTGCAAATTAGGATATAGAGATTCATGGAAGATTAAGTTATTTACCCAGGGTTATACTAGAAAGTAAAAGTTAGAACCAAATATTCTGATTCCAAATCTCTTGTCTACTGAAGGAAAGTTTAAACATGTGTCTTTTGTTGACACATGACTGTTTTGAAAATTATTTTTTCTCTGGTTTTTTTTGCATTCTTTTTAGTGCCAGTAATTTTGAATATAGGGTGTAGCATGTCTTAGCATTTTCTTGGCATTTCTTTTTGGTAAGTCGTTTCTGTTTTGTTTCCTTTTTGTTAGTCACCGTTACTTCATCCCCAATCCGAGGAGCAGGAGATGGAATGGAAACTGAGGAACCACCTAAATCTGTTGAAATTACTTCTGGAGTCCAATCTAGAAAGCATCATAGTCTTCAGAGTCCATGGAAGAAAGCAGTTCCATCAGAGAGCCCAGGAGTTCTTCAGCTAGGGAAAATGCTCACTGAAAAAGCAATGGAAGTTAAAGCTGTAAGAATATTAGTTCCCAAAGCTGCTATAACTCATGATATCCCCAACAAAAATACAAAGGTTAAGTCTCTGGGACATCATAAAGGAGAATTCCTTGGTCAGTCAGAGGGAGTTATAGAACCTAATAAGGAACTCTCAGAGGTAAAGAATGTATTGGAAAAGCTCAAGAATTCTGAAAGAAGGTTACTACAGGACAAAGAAGGTCTTTCAAACCAGCTCCGTGTACAGACAGAGGTAAGAAGAGCCTTAATTGATAAAATGAGTACTACTCTTTACGTCTGGACCTTTTAAACCTGCATGTTAGAAAATTACATTTCTTTATGGGAATGTCATTCATCCTAGCTTGTCATTTCTCTAAAATGCTTCCTCTTAAATTTCTCATTCTTTCTCAGTTCTCTAGGGATACTTTATATTGGGAACTTATACTCTAAACCTCATTGAAGATGGAGGTGTGAGGTGCTTTGGACAAGACCACCAATAAGTTGTAAAAGTAGGTTACAATTATAAACTGCCAGACCAAAGATTGACCAAATCAGGCATAGTAATTGACCAGCAGTCCTTGTTTTAAGGATCCGTAAATTCCAAGTATTTTTGCCTGTGTATACGGGATACTTGGAATAAAGAGAATGGTGGTATAACTTACTGTGTCTTCATTGTAAATGAAAAAAATCTGTAGCCCTTAAGTGTGTTGCTTTGATCTTTGCATCTTAGTAAAAATTGCCTTGCCCCTTCCCTTGTTTCTCTATTAGACCATGCATCTTTCGGCTAGATACAAGTCTTCATAAGTGAGACCATGGTTAGTGGTTTTTATACAAATATATTTTTAAATAACTAATTTCTCGTTACAAAATGTAGCACAAATTTATGTGTAAAAATTTTAGAAAATACAGAAAAACACAATGAAAATAGAGCCACCTGAATCATTTCATCCAGCTATACGTGCATAACCATATACATTGAGTTCATTTAGTGTCACAACCCACTTTTTTCAGTTATTAATGTTCTGCCATGTCACAGAATATTCTATTACAGTGTCATTATTAATAGCAACAGTGTTCTTCAATAGCTATACCATATACCAATACCTGTTATTGGATATCTGTTTTAATTTTTTGCCCTTTTCAATAATGATGTAAAGAACATACTTAGAAACATACTGGATTACTTACTTTGCTTTATTTTTTAAAAGTAAATTCTTAGGATGCAATAGAGTAACTTATAAATGTTTAATAAAAAACATTAAACATTCTCTGTCATATTTTTTATCAAAATGTATTGGTTTTATTTTAATTTTTTTGGTTTTGTTTTAATTTTTTTCCTTTAAGTGTTGACTGAAAGCAATTTGTTATTTTCATAATTATTTTTACTCTTATTACAAGAGGTTCAGTTTATTACCACATGGACTGTGGATATAGATGTAGAGAGAGATGGTTTGTATATCGTGTAGAACTTAAATATTTAATTTTACTTTTTGATAGAAACTTTAAGTCACGGAGGTCCAAAATTACACAGAAACACAGTCCCTTTTTGTTAATTTTGTTACATTAAAGTTAGTGATATTACTTTGAGCTTGTTGTATTGATTACGTTCTCTTCTAGGTAAATCGTGAGTTAAAAAAGTTACTGGTGGCTTCTGTTGGGGATGATCTTCAGTATCACTTTGAACGTCTAGCCCGTGAGAAAAATCAGCTTATTTTAGAAAATGAAGCCCTAGGTCGAAACACAGCTCAGCTTTCTGAACAGTTAGAACGTATGTCAATACAGTGTGATGTATGGCGAAGTAAATTCCTTGCAAGCAGGTATTTTCTACAGCAAATAGTATTTCATTTCCTAGTTTTTGCTCCATCAGGTTTTTGATCTATAACACAAGAAAGTAGACTGTAGTGTGAAAATTTCTGACTAAGGTCATCAAAGTACTTCATTTAAGATGTGGACTCTGTCTCCTCTGGATAGTCACACAGTCTCCCTAAATGAAGAAGTGATATAAGGATCATCCCTTATTCCTGAGTTCTAGTTTACTGTATAGTAAAAATACAATGTTTAAGACCGAAACAAAACTGTAAACTCAGACATCTAGTAAACATTAAAATCACAAAAAGTCAAACTAAATTATTTTTCCCCATTCAAATATTTGGACTCCCCAAGATAATATTATTCATTCTAAATGCTCTTTTCTCATAGTTCTTTTAACTATATAATAAAGCTTCCCAACCTTTTTCTCTCTATGCCCAAATAGAAAATTATAACATTTTTACGACATACTGGATGAGGCTACTCTCATATGGCAGCAAAAACCCTGGGGTCCTCATCCAGGCCTCTCGACACACTGGTGGTTGGGAAACTCTGCTATATAGTATGATTCTTTGTCTGTTTATCCCCCTCGCTGCCTCAACTTATAGTTACCAGATAACAAGATCTGGATGTTATCCATCTGTGTATTTCTGGAACTTAGCAAAATACTTATAGAGTATGTTTAATAACTGTTGGTTTAAATTGAATCATCTGGAGATTTCTCACAAAACAACCAAAGGTTTACAGGTTGTATTTGAAGAACCATTGATTGTGATGAATACATTTTTAGGAAAATGTTTTTTCATGTCTTACTATCTCTGACACTTTGTAGTAGTAGTTCACTCTCTTAACAGTCTTTTATTTATCTCCTAATTGTGCTAGTTCATTATGCTATTTGGAAAAATGAACTATTTGTTCACTTAGAATGAAAGTTAATTGAGTTAATTCTTATTGAACATTTTAAGAGGCAAATCATGCATATATTATACAAATTATTGCAATATGCAACTTCTTAACATCCTGATCAACACCAATAGTAACATTTCATTAAATTTTTAAATAAAAATTAAATATGACTATTGTTATTTTAATTGATGTAATCTTCTAATGTCAAAATTGTTTTCATTTTGAGGAATTTGGTAGTAACTGCAGTCTCAGACTTAAATTTTAATTTTAAATTTTTCAGCCAATTAACTGTACTTGAACATTTTGCTTCAATTCCATCAATAGAAAACAGGTTAAATAATATTTTGTGTATCCAATCAGTAGAAAACATGAAGCTAATTTTTGAAAAAAGGGAATGAGGTAGCTGTATATGTGCTAATATGGATAAGTCTCTAAGATAAATTATTGAATGAAAAACTAAGATTTAGAAAAGTTTGTATTCGGTATCTGTTTTTGTAAATAAAGTGGATAAATTTATTTTTAACACATATGTATATGTTGAAATATACATAAATTTTTTTTGAGAAGTGTAAAAAAACTGTTGACTGCATATAAAAGAAGGATAGGGATGCTGGGCATGAGGAAAGACTTTATTTAAGTCTTTTTGTATTAATATTTTTCTGAGGGCAAAGGTAATTGAGTGGTAAGAAGATAATTTAGTTTTGTTTGCCTCTTTAAGTTTTTCTGTATTTAAAAACATTTAATAATTTTTTCTTTCAAATTTTGGTCAATCTAGAGTATGATTGAGATGTACTCCAAAAGTCATTATATAGGAAAGTTGAATAAATTTTGCATTTGTCATTGTCTAAATGAATATTTTAACTGAATCCCTTTAATGAACTCTAAGCTCATAAACATTTTTAATGTTCTTTAGCCAAAGTTTAAAAACTGTGAAGTAACTATACTATGTTAAATCTTTGTTAGCTTCTGAAAGTGACAGTCACAAAGTAGTATATTCAATTTTTTACACTGTATTATTGTCAGCAAATTTATATGTAAGATTTTAATCTTTTTCAGGGTAATGGCAGATGAGTTAACCAACTCAAGAGCAGTTTTACAGCGTCAAAACCGTGATGCACACGGGGCTATACAAGATCTCCTAAGTGAACGGGAACGGTTTCGTCAAGAAATGATAGCTACCCAGAAGTATGGCACTTGTTTACATTCTGAACTCTTCTGCTTTCTCCTGCAAATTAAGTTATTGTATTGTAGTTTTGTTTTTTTGTTTGTTTGTTTTTGTTTTGGGTGTGTCTACATTTGATAACTTACTGAGCATATACTTTTAGTAGCATTTTAAAATAGATGCTCTGGGAGGGAAGAGGACTAAAAAAAATAGAAGGCCTGCTTTTCACATTCTTAATTGGGGAAATAATTAGTTATATCTGTAGTAGAAGGATTCTCTGGATTTAAAAGCAATTGCTGGTTATAGTTGTAGTCGTACAGTTTTTGGTAGAAGCCAAGGAGTGTACCTGTCTCTCCTGTGGAAAGAGGTCTTTTTGAAGACTTCCTACAGTATTAGAGCTTGTTTTCATGTCCATATACTCCAGAACTATCAAAATTGATGGTCTTCCTTAAAAGCCTTTTGCATTTTTATATAGTTGATTTATTATAGATAGAATCAGTAAGTGTCAAAGAGCAAATTATAGGGGAAATTAGAAGAATTAAAACACAAGAAACGTCTAACCAGTTTAATCAGGAAAAAAAGAGAAGATATACATTACCAGTATCAGGAATGAAGAGGGGGTACAATATAGACTCTACACACATAAAAAAGATAATACAGAAATGTTATGAACAAATCCATGTCAATAAATTCAGTAATTTAGATGAAATGGACAAAATCCATGAAAGACAAACTACCAAAGGTTACTCAAGAACAAATAGGTAACCTGAATAGCCCTAACCTATTAAAGCAAATATAATTTATAGTTAAAATTTAAATATTTTCCAGTAAAGGAAATTCCAGGTCTAGATGGATTCACTGATGAATGCTAGTAAACATCTAAGGAAGACATAAAACCAAATTTACAAAAATTATTCTAGAAAACAGAAGAGAAGGAAACAATTTCCAACTCATTTCACGAGGCCAGCATTGTCTTGATACCAGAACCAGAACCATTAGCCAAAAACCACCAACTAATATCTCTAATGAACATAAATGCAAAAATTCTTAACAGAATTTCAGTGAATCAAATCCAACAATACAGAAAAAGTTTTATACGTTATGACCAAGTAAAGTGAATCCCAGGAACTGTAGATTGGTTTAGCATTCAAGAATCAATTAATGTAACTCACCAAAAAAGAAAAACCGTATGAATATCCCCATAGTTGCATAAATTATGTAAGTAGTTCCTATACTAAAAAGTGAGAACGAAGAAAAGTACTATTTGTTAAATGATTTTCAGACAACAACCTTGTAGATTAACATATGCTTTCTGTATTCTAACTTACTTGACTAAGACATCCGAATTTATGGAACTCTGAGAGAAAAAAGGATCAGAGAAAGATGTTATATAATTTCAGAAATATTTTTATTACCTATTATTAATTTTTACATTTTGCTCTCTTACTAATGTCCAGTGTTCATGTGTGTTCTATGCAGATTATTGGAAGAGCTCTTAGTCTCCTTGCAATGGGGAAGAGAGCAAACTTACTCCCCTAGTGTACAACCCCACAGCACAGCAGAGCTAGCATTAACAAATCACAAGTTGGCAAAGGCAGTAAATTCTCATCTTCTGGGAAATGTTGGCATTAACAATCAAAAAAAGATTCCATCAACAGTTGAATTCTGCAGCACCCCAGCTGAGAAAATGGCTGAAACGGTAAAATATTTTCTTTTGTGATCTGTGGAACTTCTAAGACTGTCCTCTCACTGAAAGGTGACATATCATGGAAAGCGTTTGGCATTAGGAATTAGGAAATGTGGGATCTAAACCACTCATGCTATTGAGTGTGTTATCTTGGAGAAAATTATTTCCTCTTCTGAGCTTTAATATTTTCTAACACTACTGTTCTATTTTTAAGGACAAAAAAAGTAATTGTTTTGAAAGAGGTCCTATGTTTTAGCTATTGAGTCACTGATAATCCTTTTCATGAGTTCATTTTGACATAAAAACCACTGCATAGAATTTTTAATGTAGATTAAATTAGTAGATTCATAGATTAGATTACTTCTGATCTAAGAAATTGCTTAATTTACACATATAGATGGAAATGTATCAAATACTACAGTACAGATAGTATAGTCGTGGATGAATTCAGGGTTCATGCAGCTGGCTTGTCAAATACTCATCTCACATTTCTGTGACAACAATCAAGTTCACCTTAGTTACAACTCCTATGTCCCCATCTGGGTCCCTGCCAGTCGCCATAACTCTTGCACTATTAAAATCTTCAACTCAACATCTCTCTGTCTCTGATCTGTGATCTCAACTTTTTTTCTTTCCAACTCTGATTCTTCATTCTGACTCCCTGGATGTGAACACGTCTTTGATCACATAATTGTTTTTATTCCCTTGGTCCCTATATTTTTTTCCTGTATCTCATCAGCTCACTCTTTTAGTTTCTCTTCCCACCTAGCTTGCCTAGACTCTATTCGTAAGTGCCTTACTGCCTTATCTCCCTCTCCGAGTATGCTGCAAACCCCAGTCCTGTGTCAGTTCAGCTATTTGCCTTTTTGTTTCGGTACCCATCAAATACTACCTCACATTCAGCAGAGGACTTTCCTTCCTAATCCACAGAAGAAAAAGGGGACAGAGGCAGAAAACTGCCTGAAGATCTCATTTGATATCTAGAAGCTTATCTGTATGGCAGCATACATTTCTCTCAGAGGAAAAGGTGTCCTTCCTCTTCTCCTAAGCATACCTCCCCTCTAGGCCCTGGCTTCCCCCTCAACAGTTATTCCTTCTGTCTATTGGCTCTTTCCTTTTGGCTTAAGAACATGTCCAAGCATCATTCATCTAAAAAAGAAAAATCTTCCCTCTATTGTAAGATGTCTGGATATGGCTTTATCACCTTCCTTTCACATCTAAGAATCTTGGACAAGTTGTCCAGACATGTTTGTACTTAAACACCATCCATTCCTCAATTCCTACTGTCACTTAAATCTGTAGACTTCCTGCCCCACTTCTCAGTAAGTACTCTTAAAAAGGTCATGAACATTCACTATCATATCATACTGTATCGAGCATTCCTTCCTGGAAACTCCCTTGACCTTTGTAACATCACTCTTTCTTGGCCCTGATGCTACCTCTCTGAGCTCTTCTTCATAGACTTTTTTCCTCCTTTAGATGTCGATGTTTCATAGGAATCTGTGTTCCCCTTTTCAAAATCTCTTCGTTTCCTAAACACCATACTCTTGCAACAATTCACCACTTTTGTGACCATTGTTTCTAAGTTTTTGAGGGGGAGGGGCATCCTCTTCCTGTGACCCCTCTTGAGCTTTCTTTACATAACATACTTTCTCTATTCTCTTGGTGTTATTCTGTTTACCATAGCTTTATGCTTGTGACTTTTCCATCTCAGACTTTTTTCTGAGTCTGAGAGATTTATATCCAGCCAGCCAGGCATTTCCATCTACTTGTTCCACAGATGGCTAAAAATATAACCTGTTTTCTCCTTGCTTTTGCATTTGTACAGCCCCCCTCCCCTAAAAATCTCCTCCTTTTCCTGTATTCCCTGTCTTGATGAATTATACCTACTCTATAGTGCTGTTTTCAGATTTCCATAAAAAACACATATAAAGCCTATAGCAGTTTCCAACATATTGTAATTTCTAAATAAATGGTAGCTATCATTTTTACTATTTCCTTCATTCCCCTAGTCCTATTGATTTTACAGATCTTACCAGTTTTTTTCTTATTTATCCCCTCCCAAGATCAAACACCTGACTTCCAGCCTAGCCCACTGCAGTTGCCCCCTCACTGATATCCCTGCCCTCCTTCTTAGCTGCTTCTGCCCACCCACTACTGCCAGAGAGTTATTTCAGAAGGCCAATTCAGTCATCAAACAGTTCCCAGTCTCCCTCATTATTGAATCAGAATTCATTCATATTGTATAGAAGGCTTTTTATAATCTTTCTTCCATCTCCCCTTCTCAAGAATCATTTCTGAAGTGTCACTACCCACTGCATTTCACATTCCAGCAGGGTTTAACCACTTTTCATGATGCACATAGGCCATTGTATCTCATGCCTCTGTACATACCTTTTCTTGTCTGGACTTCCCTCCCCACATCTCTTTTGTTGCCCAACCTCTATACCACCTTTAAGAACCTGCCTTCTCTGAATCTTGCTGGCAATCTGAAGTGTTCCTTCTCCATCCTTCCATTGTACTTTGCACTTACATCTATAACTGCTCTTTACCGTATTAAATTATAATAGTTTTATTTTCCATCCCTCTCCCAAACTGTAAACTCCTAAAGGGCTGGGGACTTTGTGTTTTTATGTTTCATCAAGGTCTGGCATAATCCCTTGTACATACTAAGTGCTCAGCTATTTACTGAATGAGTCAGTACCTAAAATTAATCATTTTTATCCAAAACTTTGTTTCTCCTTTTCTATTCTCTTTGTTGGGAAATTGTGTCACTGCCTACTTAGTTGCTGCCAGTAGCATTTGGTATAGTTGACCACTCCCTCTTTTCTTGAACTACTCTTTCCGAGGTTTATATAACCTTATACCTTACAGGCTTTTCTCTTTTATCCAACCATTTTATTTCACTATACAATGTTAGGTATCCTCAGGGCTTGATTTAGATCCCCTTCTTCTCCCAGTCCTTTATCCACCACATTCTCCTATTTAACAAAACTGACAGCTCTTCTTCCTTAGTGTCTCTTAAACTTTTCAGGCCCATTGCTTCAAGGTGCCGTCATTTCTTAGCTAGATTATTACAATAACCTCCCTTTTTCTGTTCTTATGTCTGCTTATGCATACTGCTTCCCCCATCCCCCACACTGTATAGAATGATCTCTCTGAAAGGCACTCTGCATAAAATCCTTCCCCATCACTTTCAGGCTAAAATACAGAAACCTTTCTGTTCATATTAGTGGGTCAGTCTCCTGCTCCTGAATTCCCTTAGCATTTTGTTTCTCTCTATAAAGACCTATAATGTAATAACATCTTTATAGTATTTGAGAACTTATTTTCTCTTCTAAATTTATAAGCAATGTTAAGGTAAGCCCTTCATCTTTGCTTATCCTCTAATACCAAACAAACTTCCATAAAAATAGAAGGATCTCAAAAACTAAATTGAAAAAGCAGTCTAGTTGAAAAATAGAGGTGCTAAAGTAAGTTGATGGCTCTTAAATGATGCCAGGACATTCTTAGAATAGTGATGGCTCTTTGGGTTTGGTGGTAACTTAGAAGGGAAAAAAAAAATCTGCAGGACCACATGACCGCTAGGGAAACAGGCATCACCAACCATTCCAGAAAGCTGCTTTGAACAAGCCTTATATAAGAACAGAGAAAGCACTTTTCCCAATTCATTTCACAATTCTTTCCAATTGCAGTGCTTGCTACCTTTGTACCATAACCCAAACATATCATGTGGTGATGATTGGGAAAATAGGAACATGAGAATCAAGAGCTGTGAGCCAGGCACGTTATCCCTGCCCTTAACTGGAGAATTTTTTTCAGCTCAAGAGTTCCTGTTTTGGGTCTCAGTAAAGGAGACAGATTAGGAAAAATCAGAGCAGAAGAAGAATTAGGAGAGCATTGTGTTGTGGAACCCAGGAAACAAAAAGTGGCTGTAATCATAAAATACTGCATATAAATTAGAAAAAGAGAAATGAAAAGCCATTGATACTACAAATAAAAAGTTATCAAGGATTTCGAAATATCATTTCCATAGAAGGATAAAAACAAAATCCTGATTCTGAGCAGTTGAATGAAAGATTGAAGAGGGGCAGTAGTAAGTCCATTTTGGTTAAGGAAAAAAAAATTGACATCACTTAATGATGTAATTGATATATTAAAAAACTGACCTCTTGGGGGGCCAAGGTAGGCGGATCACAAGGTCAGAAGATCGAGACCATCCTGGCTAACACAGTGAAACCCCATCTCTACTAAAAATACAAAAAATTAGCCAGGCATGGTGGCGGGCACCTGTAGTCCCAGCTACTCTGGAGGCTGAGGCAGGAGAATGGCGTGAACCCGGGAGGCAGAGCTTTCAGTGAGCCGAGATCGCACCACTGCACTCCAGCCTGGGCCACAGAGTGAGACTCCATCTCAAAAAAAAAGACATCACTTAATGATATAACCTCATTTTCTTCTATGTTTTCCTGCTTTCCTACCAATATCTGTAAAACATTAACATCATCATTTAAAAAAATATGTAACCTAGATAATATAGTAATTAGACATCATTGTTAAATTTACAGCTTAAGGAAATAAGTTGTCTTTTCAATCAGAGTAGTCATTCAGTTTTTTTAGTAATAGTTACATATTAATGAAGTGGAACTTTATAGGTAGGTATACTTCAATGAAATCATAGGCTTTTACCATCTATATTGCATACTTCTGACATTATATCTTATTTTCCTTAGGTTCTAAGAATTTTAGATCCAGTTACCTGCACAGAGAGTTCACCTGATGATCCATTTTTTGAGTCTTCACCAACCACCTTACTTGCTACAAAGAAAAATATTGGACGATTTCATCCCTATACTAGATATGAAAATATAACTTTCAATTGCTGCAATCACTGCCAGGGAGAACTGATTGCCCTTTAACAGTCAATATGTTGGAGGCATGCTATGGTACTTGCTTATTACCCAAGAGTCATTATTATTTGGGAGCTGGGGTTCTTACAGTGCTAGAAATAATATCACTTCCTATTTACATAATGTATACACCCAAAGATATTTTATGTACTAGACTCCAGATTACCCTTTCTTAATAAATATCTCAGGGTAAGGAAAGAAAGAAACTGTATAGATATATTTAAAATAGAGAATACTTTCCAAGCAATACATGATACTTTTCCTAAAAGACTCTAAAAGAAAAAGATTCTGTAACTGTCTTTTAAGCACCAAATTATTGTTTATCTTGCTGGATATGTTATATGAACAGTGTTAATTTAGATGCACTAAAGCAAAGGAAGGCAAACTACAACCATGAGTCAAATATGGCCACATCCATTCATTTGCTATTGTCTAAGTTGGTTTTGCACTACAACTGCAGAGTTGAATAGATGCAGCAGATCCTTTACAGAAAAAGTTTTCTGACCTCAACTCTAAAGTAATTGTAGTAGGGAGCTGGAGGACTTTCTTTCCCTTTATGGTAATTTTTTGAGCTACAAAAGAGCCTTGCAGAAATGGGTGAAGGGATTAATCTTTTAAAAATAAATGCTATAAATTAGGAAAATAAAAAATATTTTAGAGCCAAGTTAACAAGTACTTCAGCAAAACATGCTAGTTTTATGCAGGAGATTCTGTATTCCAAATGGACACAATCTGACATATATAAAAGAAACAGATTCTTAACTATTGACTCTTATTTAGCAAACGCAACAGACAAGAATATCCAACTTGATATTTATAAAAGGTAGACTTTTTCCAAAAGTGTATAAGCTCAAAGAAAAAATGCAGTCTGTCAATTAATATATATTATGTAATATATATTATTGTGTATTTATGATTAGCCATCATAAATGTCCATTGCTTGGCCTTTAAGAATAATCACAAAATATTTATATTAAGTTATACAAATTTGTTGCAGAAGTGCCTGTCAGAGAAATCTTCAAAAGACAAACCTGGTCAAATAATAATAATTGTAATGTCAATGATTTTTTTTGTCTGACTCATCTGAGTTATATTTAGTTTTCAAGTGGCAATAAATTTATCTACCTTCTTTATTGTGACTATTCCTTTTTTCCCCCAGAATTAGTGCTTTGGTTTAGTTCTTTGTCTAGCTTAACTACTTCTAATTGATTTTTCAACCTTTTCTTTTAGGTTTACTTACTATAAAAGTCTCAGAAGAAAGCATAAGGGGAAAGCTTTGTGACATTGTATTTGGCAGTGATTTCTTGCATATGACAATAGAAGCACAGGCAACAAAAGAAAAAATAGATAAATTGAATTTCATCATAATTTCAAATTTTTGTGCATCAAAAGATGCAGTGAAAAGGCAACACAGAGAATGGGAGAAAATATTTGCAAATCATATATCTGATAACCATCTAGTGTCCAGAATATATAAAGCACTCCTACAACTCAACCACCAAAAAACAACCCAATAAAAATTAGCAAAGGGGCTGAGCATGGTGGCTCATGCCTGTAATCCTAGCACTTTGGGAGGCTGAGGCAGTTGGATCACCTGAGGCTAGGAGTTCAAGACCAGCCGAGCCAAGATGGCGAAACCCCATCTCTACTAAGAATACAAAAAATTGGCCTGGTGCAGTGGCTCACGCCTGTAATCCCAGCACTTTGGGAGGCCAAGGTGGGCAGATCACCTGAGGTTAGGAGTTCAAGATCAGCCTGGCCAAGATGGTGAAACCCCATCTCTACTAAAAATACAAAACATTAGTTGGGCATGGTGGCGGGCACCTGTACTCCCAGCTACTTGGGAGGCTGAAGCAGAGAATTGCTTGAATCTGGGAGGCAGAGGTTGTAGTGAGCCGCGATCACGCCACTGCACTCCAGCCTGGGCGACAGAGCAAAACTCTGTCTCAAAAAAAAAAAAAAAAAATTAGCCGTATGTGGTAGTGGACGCCTGTATTCCCCGCTACTGGAGAGGGCGAGGCAGGCGAATTGCTTGAACCCGGGAGGTGGAGGCTGCAGTGAGCCGAGATCGCGCCATTGCACTCCAGCCTGGGCAACAAGCGAAACTTCATCTCAAAAAAAAACAAAAACAAAAAAAATTAGCAAAGGACCTGAATAGACATTTCTCCAGAAAGGATATATAGATGGCCAATAAGCACATCAAAAGATGCTCAACATAACTACTCATTAAGGAAATGCAAATTAATACCACTTACATCCATTAGGATGGCAGTTATCAAAAAAGCAAATTATAAATCTCAAAGATGTGGAGAAATTGGAACATTTATGCATTGTTTGTGGGAATGTAAAATGTTGAAAACAATGTGGCAGATCCTCAAAATATTAAACATGCAGTTACCATATGGCCTAGCAATTCTGCTTCTAGGTAGATTCCCAAAAGAAAGCAGAAACTGGAATAAATATTTGTACAACAGTGTTCACAGCTGCATTATTCACAATAGCCAAAAGGTGGTGTAACCCAGTGTCCATTGATGGATGAATAGATAAACAAAATCTGATATATACATGTGAAGAAATACTATTCAGCCTTAAGGAATGAAATTTGATCCTACAATGTAGATGAACCTTTAGAATATTATACTAAGTGAAATAAGTCAGACACAAAAAGTCAAATGTCAAATGATTCCATTTATATGAGTTCCTAGAAGAGACATTTGTAGAGACGGAAAGCAGAATAGTGGTTATCAGGGACTGGAGAGAGTGTAGAATGGGGAGTTTTTATTTAGTGGGTATAGAATTAGAGATTGGGATGACAAAAAAGTTCTGGAGATAAACAGTGATGATAGTTGTACAACAATGTCAGTCTACTTAATGCTACTGCATTGTACATTTAAAAAATATTTAAAATGGTAAATTTTACACGTTACAATTAAAAAACAAAAAAAAATTACACTTTTGTAACCACAAACTAGTGGCACACTTCTGCAACTGTTGGTTTAACAGTGTCAATAACAATAATAAAGAGTTAGTGAGCTAAATTTAAAAAATAAAAAAGATCTCAAATCAGCAATCTAACATAACACCTTAAGGAAATAAAAAAAGAACAAACTAAACCCAATGTGAGAAGAAGGAAGGAAATTAAGATTAGAGTGCAGAAGACAAATAAATTAGAGAATAGAAAAGAGAGATAATCAAAGAAGTCAAAAGTTAGTTCTTTAAAAAGAAAGACCAAATTGACAAATCTGTAGCCATACTGACTAAGAAAAATAAAACAGGTAAAACTAAAATCAGAAATGAAAGTGGGGACATTATTAGTCACCTTACATAAAGAAAAACTGTATACCAATAAACTAGGTAAAGTAGTTTACAGACAAATTCCTAGAAAGACATGTACTAGTCCACTCTCATGGTGCTACAAAGAAACCTGAGTAATTTATAAAGGAAAGAGGTTTTCGAAAAGGGAGAATTATTCTGAGGCTAGACCATGTGATGCTTTTACAGTGCCCTTAAAAAAATTTTTTTTCCACACAAGAGATTTCCAAGTGTCTAAATTACACTTTTTCTTAAAAAACCCAAAGTAGCTTTTGTTGCAATAGCTATTAATGAAAACAGAATTCAGTCAACCGAGAAGAAAAAAACTTTTGCTCAAAAAGACAAGGTCCTAAGAGAGAAATAAACAAAAACATAAAGGCCTTTTAAATACAAGCATGCACACATGCACACATACATTTACATATCTTGGATGTTAGCTTTTAATTAAGCTGACTTAACCACTGAGCTCCTAAAAATTATATTTTCCTTCCCAGAGGAGGCCTCTCAGCAGGAATGGACCCAATACCTCCCATTTTCAAGTTTACATGGTATCAAAAGGAGTAAGACAGATACACAAACAAGTGGAGACAAATTTTGGACAACACAAGGGGAAGTGCACTCGGGCAAAATAGATTCAAAACCTGATCTCAATCAAAATGCAAAGCGGGTGTATAACCAAGCCTTATTATTGCTTCCCGTGGCAGTGCCGGACAAATGGCTTAACAAGCATAGATGGGAAAACAATAGGCTCCCAGCATACCATCCAGTTAACTCACCCTTTGAGTTCGTCCGCTCCTGATCTCCATTCTAACCCAGTAGTGTAAGGGATGTGCACTTTTGAGCACAGGACAGCCTTCAAGGGGGTCCCTGGGAAAATCTCACCTGCAGCTGCTGGGATCCCCCTAAAGACTGTCTCCTTGCAAGCCACTGGCCACTGAATGCAGCACCATTCCAGTCTCTCCTGGCTGGCACGCCAAATTTTGTTCCCAGACCAAACTGAGGTTCGGGCTGCTGTTTCTCATGGCCCAATAACGAGATGCAAATGAACTGGGGAGGAAGGGAGTTTTCATTTCTGCAACCGGTTACAGGGAGAAGGCCTGGAAATTATCGCCAGACTAATTCAAAATTACAAAGTTTTCCAGAGCTTATATACTTTCTAAGCTATATGTCCATGTGTAAGTGTGCATTCATCTAAGGATGTAAGTGATTAACTTCTTTTAATCTATAAGGTCTGAGTCCTGAAGGCCTTCCTCTGGAGCCTGGGTAAATTTACTTAATCTAAATGGGTCCAGGTGCTGGGGCAGTTACCCTTGTCTCCTGCTAAATCATGGAGGTTTGGGGAGTTCCTTCAGACCCCCAATCAACTTGTTTGTGGAGGCCTGGGGAGTTTCTTCAGACCCACAATAAAACTTGTTCAATCCTAAATGGGCCCTGTTAAGAATTCCTTTATTATTTTGTCATGCTTTAAGGCCCAGGAAAGGCCTAGGCAAAACTCTTGATGGGCTTTTGTGACATCCCAGCCTTTGTATAAGGAGACTGGCTTTTAATATTTAACTTAACCCTTCAGTCAGTAGTGAAACAGTTGTTACGGAGGCCTGCATTAGTGAGACCCGGCCTGCCACAATCCTGTGTTCATGTATTGAAAGACTATATTATTAAGATGGCAGTACTACCCAAAGCAGTCTACAGATTCACTGAGAGCCCTATCAAAATTCCAACAGCCCTTTTGTAAAAATGGAAAAGCTGACCATCAAACTCATATGGAATTGTAAATGCCGTGAATAGCCAAAACAATGCGGGAAAGGCCAAAGTTGGAGGACTGACACTTCCCAATTTCAAAACTTACTATAAAGCTACAGTGATCTAAACAGTGGGCTGTTGGCACAAGTACAGATGATACTAACATACAGATCAATAGAATAGAATTGAGGCTTCAGAAATAAACCCTACATCTATGGCCAACTGACTTTCAACAAATGATGCTGCAATAACTGAATGTACACATGCAAAAAAAAGTTGAACCTCTATGTGATATTGCGATAGAAGAAATACATATTTTGGTCTTGTACCAGTTTCCTGGCACATAGCTCCTAAAACCCTTGCAACATCCCAAGTCCCCAAGCTGTATCTTTGTATGCTAATGAAATAATGACTAATGTCTGGGGGATCTGGATGGGGTGTAGTTGCTAGGAGGAACCAACCAAGTAATTAGAGAGTAGACCTCCAGGGGAGGGGGAAGTCCTGAAGGTTAAGTTTATTACCAGTAGCCAATGATTTAATCAGTCATGCCTTCATAATGAAGCCCCTCACTCCATAAAAACCCAAAAGGTTTAGACAGCTTTCTAGGTTGCTGAACATGTGCAGGTACTGAGAGCATGGAAGCTCCACGGCCCTTCCTCCATACCTTGCCCCATGAATCTCTTCAATCTGGCTATTCCTGAGTTGTATCCTTTTAAAAAGAGAAACATAAGTGTTTCTCTGAGTTCTGTGAGCCATTCTAGCAAAGTACTGTGGGAACTGTAACCGGGGGACCTATTATTTGCAGTTGATGTCTGAAGTGGGGGGCAGTTTCATGGGACTGAGCCTGGGTGTAGGGTCTGCATTAACTCTGGTTAGTGTCAGAATTGAATTGTAGAATACCTACTTGGTGTCTGCAGAGAACGGGGAATTGCTTGGTCTTGGGGAAAACAACCTAAACATCTGGTGTCAGAAGCGATGTACTGAGTATTGAGAGTATACAAGGAAAAAGTTTGTTTTTTCTTACTCTACCTCTCACCATATATAAAAATTAAGTAAAAATGAATCAAACTGGCCGGGTGCAGCGACTTATGCCTGTAATCCCAGCACTTTGGGAGGCTGAGGCAGGTGGATCAGCTGAGGTCAGGAGTTTGAGACCAGCCTGACCAACATGGCGAAACCCCGTCTCTACTAAAAATAAAAAAAAATTAGCTGGGCATGGTGGCGGGTGCCTGTAATCCCAGCTACTCAGCAAGCTGAGGCAGGAGAACCGCTTGAACCCGGGAGGTGGAGGTTGCAGTGAGCCGAGATGTGCCACAGCACTCCAGCCTGGGTGACTGTGAGACTGTCTAAGGAAAAAAAAAAAAACTTTGTCTCTTTTTTTTGAGATAGGGTCTCACTCTGTCACCCAGGCTGGAGTGCAGTGATGCAATCTTGGCTCACTGCAACCTCCACTTCTGGGGTTCAAGTGATTCTCGTGCCTCAGCCTCCTGAGTAGCTGGGACTACAGATGCGTGGCACTATGCCCAACTAATTTTTGTATTTTTAGTAGAGACAGGGTTTCGCCATGTTGGCCAGGCCGGTCTCAAACTCCTGGCCTCAAGTGAGCCTCCTGCCTCGACCTCCCAAAGTGCTAGGATTACAGGCATGAGCCACCGCACCTAGCCAGAACTTTGTCTTTTAAACTTTGCCAGAAT
Organism: Pongo pygmaeus; assembly: GCF_028885625.2. Taxonomy (NCBI): domain Eukaryota; kingdom Metazoa; phylum Chordata; class Mammalia; order Primates; family Hominidae; genus Pongo; species Pongo pygmaeus. The sequence goes on along the minus strand of NC_072373.2, from coordinate 80,682,944 downwards.
GCTTACAGTGACTGTCCATTCTCCATCACACTTCTATGCTTACCTTTGTCCTCCACCCCTTACATGCTCTTACATGTATCAGAAGTACTATTCCTCTACACACTGGATTCTTGTATACTCTTAAATATCACATATTCTACCAAGGAATGTAATCTTTATAATATAACTGAGAGAAAGGATTTTGCAACCACACAGATCAGTCTATGTGAACAAAATGTTCATGTCTATATAGTTTCCTCCTCTGTAGAACGACACTAATAGGGTTGTCATATGATTACATTATTTATATAAAGCATTTATAATACATTTTAAAATGTTTTAAGCTCTCAATAAAAGTTGGCTAATTTTGTAACATACCTACCTAAAATAGTATTACACATAATTGCTATTTTATCATTTCAAGTTTTATTTCAGATTCAGGGATACATATGTGCGTTAGTTACATGGGTACGTTGCATGTTGCTGAGGGTCCGGGTATGATTGGTCCTATCACCCAGGTAGAGAACATAGTACCCAATAGTTAGTTTTTCAAGCCTTGCTCCCTTCCCTCCCCCCCTAGATTCCCCAGTGTCTACTGGGGACATCTTTATGTCCATGAGTACACAATGTTTAGCTCTCACATATAGGGTGTATTTTTTAAGGTACTAATGGGTGGAATTAGGCCTACCCTATTGCTTAGCTTGCCATGATTATTCAAATCCAAAGTTGACATAAATAGGACTTTAAGGCCTTGAACCAGGCTTGTTTAAGGAGTCACTCCTTCAGCCTTATGAAATGTTCCATTGTAATTTTTTAACAATAATAGGAAGTATGAATAGAAATCTGTACCTTTCTTGTGTTTTCAGCTAGAAACGTTAATAAAATAATTTAGAAGTAGAAGGACATAGAATTCATTTGTTGTTCCATTTGTTGCACAGACTAAGAGATGGCACAACACATTACAACACTGTGAGAAAAAAATTTATTTTGTTCTACTATTAAAAAAACAAATTCACTGTCAATAAAAGATAAATACCATTTCCATAATTTAGAATACAACCAAAGTACACAGACCATAAGAAATTATATCCAAAATTTTGATAGCAGCTGCCCACTGAAATATTTAATAGAAACTTTCAGTTATAATGATCAGTAAAACGAAAAGGTTTGGCTTCTGACATATATAGGTGGTGCTGTAACTGTTTAGAACGCTTAGCTTCTAGTCGGAGCTGTCTAGTTCTCTCTCTGACAGCTTGTTGCTCTGCCATTTTTTCTATCCGTTTCCTTCTTAACCATCTGTAGAAAGAGACATAATCAGATTTGGTGAGTATCAACCCGAATACACTCTTCATGCTATAAAGTTACTACTATAGACAAAATAAATGGACATTTCTTTACAATGAAATACTGTCACAACACAAATTTTTAAGTATTAACTGAAAAATGTAAAGATTACACCCAAGGCTCATACAAGAAAGGACCGTTAGATTTGGGTCAAATGTTTGAAATTGTCTGTCTTATGATGAAACTGCCAACTTAATTGGTTTTTTAATAATAAACAATATTTTATGTGTGCTGTAGATCCTATTCTTTTTTTAGAAACAGGATTTCTTACTATTTGGTAGATTTCAAATAACTTACTCTTTGTAACTAGCTGTATTCTAAAATATTACTTAGCTAGGTTAAGAATACTATCATGCAGAAATGCTGCCTTACTCTTCTTATAGGTAAATTATAGAGCTTTTAAGTCCACAAAATAGTTCTTAAAATGAAAAGTAAGCCAAACATGAAAACATCAAAAGCAGGAAAGGAAAAGTCCACATTCTAACAAATTCAAGTCTTAAACCTTGTTTAAATAATAGCAAAAATAACTGCATATACATATATACCTGGTATGTAAGTGTGTATGTGGTATGTGTGTGTGTGTGTGTGTGCATGCAAATACATACACCTGGGTTCTTTTTTCAGAAATCTAAACAACTAAATAACTGTATTAGAAAAAAAGAAACTTACTAAATATCATAATCTGATGATAGTGTGGTCCTGAATTGGCTACTAGTTTAAGCAAATAAATTGTAAGTCATTTATGGGTCAGTTGGGGAATAAATGGATATGGGCTGGATATTTGGTAATATCATTAATGAAAAGCAGATTGCAGAATAACATATACAGTATGATCTCAATATTTTGAAATTGTAAATACATGTACAGAGAAATACTTAGTATGCACACTGGTGTTAATAGTCACAATTTCTGGGTGATGAAAATGTAACTTGAAACCGCTCCATTTCTACAATGCACACTTACTGTTTCTGTTATAATAAAAGGGTATGTTAGAAAAAGAAAAAGGAGGCTGGGCATGGTGGCTCACGCCTCTAATCTCAGCACTTTGGGAGGCCAAGGTGGGCGGATCACTTGAAGTCTGGAGTTTGAGACCAGCCTGAACAACATGGTGAGACCCCATCTCTACCAAAAAAATACAAAAATTAGCCAGGTGTGGTGGTGCACACCTGTGGTCCCAGCTACTCGGGAGGCTGAGGTGGGAAAATCACTTGAACCTGGGAGGGTGAGATTGCAGTGAGCTGAGATCATGCCACTGCACTCCAGCCTGGGTGACAGGAAAAGAAAAAGAAAAAGGAAGGAAGAGAAAAAGAAAAGAAGGAAAGAGCAAAAGAGACGAAAGAAGGAAATGAACTTCAAACAACTGGACTAAATATTCACATTTTGTCCCCCAACTCTCCCCACACTTGCTAGCAAAAATATGAAGCCACATCTGTATTGTCAGAATTAGGCAATGCAGTGTCTTACCCAAATAACTAAAAAATATCAGGTTTGCCTTAAATTACCAAAATATGTACCCAAATCTCTTTTGGTCTATACAGATTTTCCTCCTTAGTCCACCTGCCTTTCTTTTACTGGTAAATGCAACTTTTATTGGTTCCATTTATTGGTAAATATAGTGCATTTATTGGTTGCATTTATTGGTAAATTCAGTTTTTCTGAGGGCTATGTAGGAGAAGCTGTAACCAATCTTTGACTCATTTCTCACAGAAATAAGTAAACAATAAATAATAAGGTATCAAAGGCTATCACACTGGTGCCATAAGAAATAATTTAAGTATTGAAAAGTATCTTGAAGAAAAATTGGTATGCATATATATATATAACTCCACATATATAATATATATAATGGAGTTAAAGAATTATACGTTTTTAAAAGCATGAATTTAAAATTGAATAGGTACGTGCTGTAAGAGAAAACATTTTGAGGGTTTTTTTTTTCAATCTTAATTGATCATATAACTTTTAAAATGAACATGAGGAAGGAGGAGGGGGGAAATGCCCTGCCTTTAACTTACTGTTTAAAGGCCCTTTCCCGGCCTTCTGTTCCTTTAAGGAAGAATAAACACTCCTCTTGCTTTCTTAGTTCTTCTGTCTGTCTTTCTTTCATCTGCTCTTCGTGCTTTTTTTTAAGCCATAATCGAAAAGCTTGTTGTGGATCTCTGTTTTCCTGCTGATTAGAAAAACAAGCTTTACTTAGTTTAGATAAACAAGAACTACGTTTTGAAGCCCTGCTTATAGGATCCTACAAGAATACATTTCCTACTCTTCAATTTTTCATAATAATGCCAGCCTCATTACCTGCATTCCTAGTATCCAAACCAAATACATCACGCTTAAGTTTTAAGAATATCTTTCAGCAGTTACTTAACTGCTAAGCCCATTTTTCAAAACTGTAGTTCCTATTGTAAAGGGTAGCCATAAGGATTTTCAGTCATAAGAATTTTCTTATAAAGACAGCAGCCATGATAATTTTAACGTAAGAAAAAGCTAGTAGGAGTGGCTTATTTCGTGGTCCTTCAAAGTTCATGATGGATATTCTCTTCAGGGAATTTTCAAAAGTTGAAAGAGCTCAGATTTGGTACTCTTTACCCTTGAGAAAAGTGTCACCTCATGTGGATTCCTGGCTAGAATGCAAAGGAAAAGATACATTCATTTAATGCTTCCCCCAAATATAAGCTTTATGATCGAGCTTATATCTTGCATTTCCCTCATCTGTTTCCTATATCTTGCATTTTTTCCCTTGTTTGTAACCCACATTGCCAAATATGCTCTAGTCTAATTTAGAAGATTATTCAGGATCTTTGATGCACAACTGAACTTTGTGGAGAGGACCCCTGGATCTAAAGAATCATTGCCAAACACCTGGAAGTCTGGGAATTGCTAGAGATGACATAAAAATGTTCAATCGGGAGTTATAGATCAAAAGAATTCAGATACAAAGTAATAGATAGGAGGAATAAGTTCTGGTGTTCTATTACACAGTAGAGTGACTACAGTTAACAATAATGCATATTTCAAAATAATGAGGAGAGGATTTTTGAATGTTCTCATCATAAAGAAATGACAAGTGTTTGAGGTAATATGCTAATTACACAATGTGTACATGTATCAAAACATCACACTGTACTCCATAAATATGTGAAATTATGTGTCAATTAAATACAATTTTAAAGTTAAAATATTTTTAAAGAGTCAAGGATTCAGGGAGCAACACGCTACATGGGTATCCCCATTCTTTTGTTCTTTCAACAGATATTCATAGTATTTACTACATAGCAGGCACTAAAGTACTGGGTTGCAGTAATAAAATTAAGGTTTCCTCTCTCACACATTCTGTACTGTACAATACAGTAGCCACAAGTCATAAGTAGCTATTTAAATAAAATTTAAAATTCAGTTTCTCAGTCATACTAGCTACATTTCAAGTGCTTAACACACATGGCTAGCAGCTACTCAAATGGACAGTGCAAATACAGAAAATTTCCATCATCCCAGAAAGTTCTGTTGGGCAGTGTTCTGCACAGACAGGATAAAAATAAGTGACTGACTGATTGATTGACTGATCTGTCTAATTCAAAAGAAAATATGGGAAGGAGGGTAATAAAGGCAGCAGTGAGGAGAAAGGATGGTATTTAAATAGAAAGTGAGGGAGGAAGTTATGGGATATCTGGAGAAAAGCCAGTGGTAACAGTAAGAGCAAAGGAGCTAAGAAGGGCTTGTGTTTGGCATGATCAATAAATAACAAAGAAGTCAAAGTGAAGCTGTAGCAAAGTAGCTGAAGAGTGGAAGATGAAGTCAGGGAAGCAGCAGGGATCAGGTAATGTATAACCTTGCTGGCCATGGTAGGAACTTTGGATTTCATTTTGAGATGAGAAGCCATTGGGGGTTTCTGAGCATAAGTGACACAGTTTATTCACCATTTTAGAAATATCATTCTGGCTGCTATGTGGAAAACAGACTGAATGAGGGAGAGGCAAGGTAGAAGGGGGCTGGGTTATTAGGCTTTTGTAACAGTCCAGCCAACAGAAGAAAATAATGGTTTAGATTAGGGTAGTGGGACTCTGTATATGCACTGAAGATAGACCCAACATAGTTTGCTCAAAAATTGAATGGATAGTTTTATGTCATGCTTTAAATGATTATTTTTAAAATTATTCCAGGTTTATTAGTATAATAAAAATTGAAGAAAATATATTTTTAAAACAGGTAAATTACAGCAGAACTATCATCAAAATGATAAGACTGCACTGGTATGCAAAGATGTCACTGCATAAGATCATAGCAAATAACTCAAATAGTGGAGGGAACCAAAATAAAAAATTAGAGGAAAATAAAAAATTATAAAGATAAAATATGAATTATACAAACAATTAGTAATGGATTAAATTATCTGACTATAAAAAAGGATAAATGACTGAATTGGAGACTTTTGCATCCATCCATAAGGGAGTCATTGGTATCAGATTTACCCTTCTGCTCTAATTAGCCATAAAGCTAGACAAAATGTATGCAGCAGCTTGATTACTGAGAGTAAGAAAAAACATGATATAACCCCCATATTCACCCTGGCTCTGTACTTGGTGACACGTTCCAGACAACAGTATAGGAAGGAGGAGCCATAGCATCAAGCAGTCACTAGTCTCACTGGGCTCATGAAACAGAGATAGGAGTCTGGGGCTGCTGAGACAGCTGAATTTCCAGGGCAGGGTACTAGAAATGAAGCAGTCATGTGGAGGGATGCTCCAAGAGTCTGTGTGCGGGTTTCCCTTGGGTCTTGGCAAGGCCTGGGCTGCACATGTGTAGAGTGAGGCTCTGTAAAGTCTAACAGAGAGTAGCTGCTGTTAATGAAGAAGATAATAAAGGTTGCATAGTTTTGGAGACATTGGAGTTCCAATCCAACTATAGTGGGAAAACTTCATTGCTTACCTTGGTCAACCACTTACAACCCTGAAAAGGCCATGCTTTGGAAGTAAGGGTCATGTCCTGGAGTAAGGACCATGCTCTAGCACTAAGGACAAAAGCAAAATAAACCCATCCTAACAAAGCATAAAACAAAGTCTGACAGGATCAAGAGGATTCCTTACCAATCTAACTGCCTCCAAGAAAAAAATTCAATACCCTTTAAAGGAAAACAGTGTATTCTATATTTCCTTACAACTTTTATATTGGGTAAAGATCCACAGTCTATTAACCAATTAAAAAAAAATCACTGGATATCTAAAGAAACAAGAAAACGTGACCCATAATCCAGAGAAAGAGGCCTTCAACAGATTGATCCTAAGATGACATAGATATTGACATTTAGATACAAACAGGTCTAATATTTAAGAAATGAAAAGATGAATATAAAAAGGTCTAATATGTAAGAAATGAAAAGCTGAATATAATGAATAAACAGAGAATCTCAGTAAAGAAATGGAAACTTAAAAAAAATAAACTGATAGGAGGATCCAAGATGGCCAAATAGGAACAGCTCCAGTCTACAGCTCCCAGTGTGAGTGATGCAAAAGACGGGTGATTTCTGCATTTCCAACTGAGGTACCAGGTTCATCTCACTGGGGCTTGTCAGACAGTGGGTGCAGCCCACAGAGCACGGCGGGGCATCGCCTCACCCAGGAAGCGCAAGGGGTCGGGGAATTCCCTTTACTAGCTAAGGGAAGCTATGACAGATGGTACCTGGAAAATTGGGACACTCCCACCCTAATACTGCACTTTTCCAACGGCCTTAGCAAACGGCACACCAGAAGATTATATCCCGCACCTGGCTCAGAGGGTCCCACGCCCACAGAGCCTCGCTCACTGCTAACACAGCAGTCTGAAATCAAACTGCAAGGCCACAGTGAGGCTAGGTGAGGGATGTCCGCCATTGCTGAGGCTTAAGTAGGTAAACAAAGCAGCTGGGAAGCTCGAACTGGGTGGAGCCGACCACAGCTCAAGGAGGCCTGCCTGCCTCTGTAGACTCCACCTCTGGGGGCAGGGCATAGCTGAACAAAAGGCAGCAGAAACTTCTGCAGACTTAAACATCCCTGTCTGACAACTTTGAAGAGAGTAGTGGTTTTCCCAGCACGGAGTTTGAGATCTGAGAAAGGACAGACTGCCTCCTCAAGTGGGTCCCTGACGCCTGAGTAGGCTAACTGGGAGATACCTCCCAGTAGGGGCTGACTGACACCTCATACAGCCGGGTGCCCCTCTGAGACGAAGCTTCCAGAGGAAGGATCAGGCAGCAACATTTGCTGTTCTGCAATATTTGCTGTTCTGCAGCCTCCACTGGTGAGACCCAAGCAAACCAGGGTCTGGAGTGGACCTCCAGCAAACTCCAGCAGACCCGCAGGTGAGGGTCCTAACTGTTAGAAGGAAAACTAACAAACAGAAAGGACACCCACAACAAAACCCCATCTATACATCACCATCATCAAAGACCAAAGGTAGATAAAACCACAAAGATGGGAAGAAACCAGAGCAGAAAAGCTGAAAATTCTAAAAATCAGAGGGCCTCTTCTCCTGCAAAGGAACGCAGCTCCTCCCCAGCAATGGAACAAAGCTGGATGGAGAATGACTTTGATGAGTTGAGAGAAGAAGGCTTCAGACAATCAGTAATAACAAACTTCTCCGAGCTAAAGGAGGATGTTCAAACCCATCGCAAAGAAGCTAAAAACCTTGAAAAAAAAGATTAGATGAATGGCTGACTAGAATAAATAGTGTAGAGAAGACCTTAAATGACCTGATGGAGCTGAAAACCATGGCACAAGAACTACGCGACACATGCACAAGCTTCAGTAGCCAATTTGATCAAGTGGAAGAAAGGGTATCTGTGATTGAACATCAAATGAATGAAATGAAGCGAGAAGAGAAGTTTAGAGAAAAAAGAGTAAAAAGAAACGAATAAAGCCTCCAAGAAATATGGGACTATGTGAAAAGACCAAATCTACGTCTGATTGGTGTACCTGAAAGTGACGGGGAGAATGGAACCAAGTTAGAAAACACTCTTCTGGATATGATCCAGGAGAACTTCCCCAAGCTACCAAGGCAGGCCAACATTCAAATTCAGGAAATACAGCAAACGCCACAAAGATACTCCTCGAGAAGAGCAACTCCAAGACACATAATTGTCAGATTCACTAAAGTTGAAATGAAGGAAAAAATGTTAAGGGCAGCCAGAGAGAAGGGTCGGGTTACCCACACACGGAAGCCAATCAGACTAACAGCAGATCTCTCGGAAGAAATGCTACAAGCCAGAAGAGAGTGGGGGCCAATATTCAACATTCTTAAAGAAAAGAATTTTCAACCCAGAATTTCATATCCAGCCAAACTGAGCTTCATAAGTGAAGGAGAAATAAAATCCTTTACAAACAAACAAACAAATGCTGAGAGATTTTGTCACTACCAGGCCTGCCTTACAAGAGATCCTGAAGGAAGCACTAAACATGGAAAGGAACAATCAGTATCAGCCACTGCAAAAACATGCCAAATTGTAAAGACCATCGATGCTAGGAAGAAACTGCATCAATTAACAGGCAAAATAACCAGCTAACATCATAATGACAGGATCAAATTCACACATAACAATATTAACCTTAAATGTAAATGGGCTAAATGCTCCAATTAAAAGACACAGACTGGCAAATCGGATAAAGAATCAAGACCCATCAGTGTGCTGTATTTAGGAGACCCATCACACGTGCAGAGACACACATAGGCTGAAAATAAAGGGATGGAGGAAGATCTACCAAGCAAATGGAAAACAAAAAAAGCAGAGATTGCAATCCTAGTCTCTGAAAAAACAGACTTTAAACCAACAAAGATCAAAATAGACAAAAAAGGCCATTATATAATGGTAAAGGGATCAATCCAATAAGAAGAGCGAACTATCCTAAATATATATGCACCCAGTACAGGAGCACCAAGATTCATAAAGCAAGCCCTTAGAGACCTATAAAGAGACTCAGACTCCCACACAATAATAATGGGAGACTTTAACACCCCACTGTCAACATTAGACAGATCAACAAGACAGAAAGTTAACAAGGATATCCAGGAATTGAACTCAGCTCTGCACCAAGTGGACCTAATAGACATCTACAGAACTCTCCACCCCAAATCAACAGAATATACATTCTTCTCAGCACCACATCGCACTTATTCCAAAATTGACCACATAGGTGAAAGTAAAGCACTCCTCAGCAAATGTAAAAACACAGAAATTATAACAAACTGTCTCTCAGACCACAGTGCAATCAAACTAGAACTCAGGCTTAAGAAACTCACTCAAAACTGCTCAACTACATGGAAACTGAACAACCTGCTCCTGAATGACTACTGGGTACATAACGAAATAAAGGCAGAAATAAAGATGTTCTTTGAAACCAATGAGAACAAAGACACAACATACCAGAATCTCTGGGACACATTTAGCAGTGTGTAGACGGAAATTTATAGCACTAAATGCCCACAAGAGAAAGAAGGAAAGATCTAAAATTGACACCCTAACATCAGAATTAAAAGAACTGGAGAAGCAAAAGCAAACACATTCAAAAGCTAGCAGAAGGCAAGAAATAACTAAGATCAGAGCAGAACTGAAGGAGATAGAGACAAAAGAAACTCTTCAAAAAAATCAATGAATCCACGAGCTGGTTTTTTGAAAAGATCAACAAAATCGATAGACCGCTACCAAGACTAATAAAGAAGAAAAGAGAGAAGAATCAAATAGACGCAATAAAAAATGATAAAGGGGATATCACCACTGATCCCACAGAAATACAAACTACCATCAGAGAATGCTATAAACATCTCTACGCAAATAAACTAGAAAATCTAGAAGAAATGGATAAATTCCTGGACACATACACCCTCCCAAGATTAAAGCAGGAAGAAGTTGAATCCCTGAATAGACCAATAACAGGCTCTGAAACTGAGGCAATAATTAATAGCCTACCAACCAAAAAAAGTCCAGGAACAGACAGATTCACAGCTGAATTCTACCAGAGGTACAAAGAGGAGCACGTACCATTCCTTCTGAAACTATTCCAATCATCAGAAAAAGGGGGAATCCTCCCTAACTCATTTTATGAGGCCAGCATCATCCTGATACCAAAGCCTGGCAGAGACACAACAAAAAAAGAGAATTTTTGACCAATATCCCTGATGAACATCGATGCAAAAATCCTCAATAAAATACTGGCAAACTGAATCCAGCAGCACATCCAAAAGCTTATCCACCATGATCAAGTGGGCTTCATCCCTGGGATGCAAGGCTGGTTCAACATATGCAAATCAATAAATGCAATCCATCATCTAAACAGAACCAAAGACAAAAACCACATGATTATCTCAATAGATGCAGAAAAGGCCTTTGAAAAAATTCAACAGCCCTTCATCCTAAAAACTCTCAGTGAACTAAGTATTGATGGGACGTATCTCAAGATAATGAGAGCTATGTATGACAAATACACAGCCAATATCATAGTGAATGGGCAAAACTGGAAGCATTCCCTTTGAAAACTGGCACAAGACAGGAATGACCTCTCTCACCACTCCTATTCAACATAGTGTTGGAAGCTCTGGCCAGGGCAATCAGGCAGGAGAAAGAAATAAAGTGTATTCAATTAGGAAAAGAGGAAGTCAAATTGTCCCTGTTTGCAGATGACATGATTGTATATTTAGAAAGCCCATTGTCTCAGCCCAAAATCTCCTTAAGCTGATAAGCAACTTCAGCAAAATCTCAGGATACAAAATCAATGTGCAAAAATCACAAGCATTCTTATACACCAATAACACACAGAGAGCCAAATCATGAGTGAACTCCCATTCACTATTGCTTCAAAGAGAATAAAATACCTAGGAGTCCAACTTACAAGGGATGTGAAGGACCTCTTCAAGAACTACAAACCACTGCTCAACGAAATGAAAGAGGACACAAACAAATGGAAGAACATTCCATGCTCATGGATAGTAAGAATCAATATCGTGAAATGGCCATACTGCCCAAGGTAATTTATAGATTCAATGCCATCCCCATCAAGCTACCAATGACTTTCTTCACAGAACTGGAAAAAACTACTTTAAAGTTCATATGGAACCAAAAAAAAAAAAGCCCACATTGCCAAGACAATCCTAAGCAAAAAGAACAAAGCTGGAGGCATCACGCTACCTGACTGCAAACTATACTGCAAGGATACAGCAACCAAAACAGCATGGTACTGGTACCAAAAGAGAGATATAGACCAATAGAACAGAACAGAGCCCTCAGATATAATACCACACATCTACAACCATCTGATCTTTGACAAACCTGACAAAAACAAGAAATGACGGAAGGATTCCCTGTTTAATAAATGGTGCTGGGAAAACTGGCTAGCCATATGTAGAAAGCTGAAACTGGATCCCTTCCTTACACCTTATACGAAAATTAATTCAAGATGGATTAAAGACTTAAATGTTAGACCTAATATCATAAAAACCCTAGAAGAAAAACTAGGAAATACCATTCAGGCCATAGGCATGGGCAAGGACTTCATGACTAAAACACCAAAAGCAATGGCAACAAAAGCCAAAATTGACAAATGGGATCTAATTAAACTAAAGAGCTTCTGCATAGCAAAATAAACTACCATCAGAGTGAACAGGCAACCTACAGAATGGGAGAAAATTTTTACAATCTACCCATCTGACAAAGGGCTAATATCCAGAATCTACAAAGAGCTTAAACAAATTTACAAGAAAAAAACAACCCCATCAAAAAGTGAGTGAAGGATATGAACAGACACTTCTCAAAAGAAGACATTTATGCAGTCAAGAGGCACATGAAAAAATGCTCATCATCACTGGCCATCAGAGAAATGCAAATCAAAACCACAACAAGATACCATCTCACACCAGTTAGAATGGCAATCATTAAAAAGTCAGGAAACAACAGGTTGCTGGAGAGGATGTGGAGAAATAGGAACTCTTTTACACTGTTGGTGGGACTGTAAACTAGTTCAACCACTGTGGAAGACAGTGTGGTGATTCCTCAAGGATCTAGAACTAGAAATACCATTTGACCCAGCCATCCCATTACTGGGTATATACCCAAAGGATAAGTCATGCTGCTATAAAGGCACATGCACATGTATGTTTACTGCAGCACTATTCACAATAGCAAAGACTGGGAACCAATCCAAATGTCCAACAATGATAGACTGGATTAAGAAAATGTGGCACATATACACCATGGAATACTCCACAGCCATAAAAAAGGATGAGTTCACGTCCTTTGTAGGGACATGGACGAAGCTGGAAACCATCATTCTGAGCAAACTATCGCAAGGACAGAAAACCAAACACTGCATATTCTCACTCACGGGTGGGCACTGAACAATGAGAACACTTAGACACAGGGTGGGGAACATCACACACCAGGGCCTGTCGTGGGGTGGAGAGATAGCATTAGGAGATATACCTAATGTAAAGGACGAGTTTACAGGTACAGCACACCAACATGGCACATGTATACATATGTAACAAGCCTGCACACTGTGGCACATGTACCCTAGAACTTAAAGCATAATAAAAAAGAAAAAGAAAAAAAAAAACCACAAAAAAATAAAAAAAAAATAAACCAACAAACACAACCTAAATTCCCTGAATGGGCTTAACAATGGAATGAACATTGCAGAAGTACTGATGCCTCAAGATGGATCAATAGAAATGATGTAAACTGAACAAAGGAAAAAAATTTTCAGTAAACAGAAGTTTAGTAACATGAGATAATAGCAAGTCTTCTAACATATGTAAAATTGGATTTCCAGAAGGAGAAGAGAAAAAAGATGAGGCAGAAAAAAAAAAAAAAAAAAAAAAAAAACCCTTTGAAGAAATAGTGGCTGAGAATTTCCCAAATCTGGTACAAAACATGAACATAAAGATCCAAGAAGCTCAGCAAAACCCAAGTTAGGTAAATTCAAAGAAAATCACACACGTAATACACTTCTAAAAACCAAAGCCAGGAAAATTTTAAAGAAGCCAGAGGAAAAAAATTTATTATATACACAAGAACAATGATAAGAATGATAGCCGACCTCTGAATAGAAACAATGGACATTGTAAAACAATTGAACATCATCTTTAAAATGCTGCAGGGGAAAAATACCTGTCAGCCTCAAATTCTATACCAAGTAAAAGGAAAAAAAATTCTTTGGTGATTTTCCACACATTCAGTATATATATATTATAATCAGAGCAATGCTTTTAAAAAAGCATGCAGAGGCATACTTAAAAAGTATGTAAGAAAATAAAAAGGACTGTTTTTTAAACACTTAATTATAAGGCAGAAAAGGATGAGTAATTGAACAAATAGATAACAAATATCAAGATGACAGATTTAAAAACTATCAGATCAATAATTATAATTAAATACAGGGGTGGCTGGCAAGATGGCCAAATAGGAACAGCTCTGATCTGCAGCTCCCAGTGAGACCAACACAGAAGGCAGGCGATTTCTGCATTTCTAACTGAGGTACTCGGCTCATCTCACTGGGACTGGTTAAACAGTGGGTGCAGCCCACAGAGGGCGAGCCAAGGCAGGGTGAAGCATCGCCTCACCTGGGAAGCTCAAGGGGTCAGGGAACTCCCTCCCCTAGCCAAGGGAAGCTGTGAGGGACTGTGCTATGAGGAACAGTACATTATGGCCCAAATACCACACCTTTCCCAGGGTCTTCACAACCAGGAGACCAGGAGATTCCCTTGAATGCCTATATCACCAGGGCCCTGGGTTTCAAGCACAAAACTGGGCAGCCGTTTGGGAAGACACCAAGCTAGCTGCAGGAGTTTTTCATCATACTGGAATGCCAGTGAGAGAGAACCATTCACTCCCCTGGAAAGGGGGCTAAAGCCAGGGAGCCAAGTGATCTAGCTCAGCAGATCTCACCCCCACAAAGCCCAGCAAGCTAAGATCCACTGGCTTGAAATTCTCACTGCCAGCACAGCAGTCTGAAGTTGACCTGGGACACTCAAGCTTCACGTGGGAAGGGGTGTCCACCATTATTGAGGCTTGAGTAGGCAGTTTTCCCCTCACAGCCAGAAGTTGGAACTGGGCAGAGCCCACCACAGCTCGGCAAAGCCAGACTGTCTCTCTAGATTACTCCTCTCTGGGCAGGGCATCTCTAAAAGAAAGGCAGCAGCCCCAGTCAGGGGCTTATAGATAAAACTCCCATCACCCTGGGACAGAGCACCTGGGGGAAGGGGTGGCTGCGGGCGCAGCTTCAGCAGACTTCAATGTCCCTGCCTGCCAGCTCTGAAGAGAGCAGCAGATTTCCCAGCACAGCGCTTGAGCTCTGCTAAGGGACAGACTGCCTCCTCCAGTGGGTCCCTAACCCCCGTGCCTCCTGACTGGGAGACACCTCCCAGCAGGGGTCGAGAGACACCTCACACAGGAGAGCTCTGGCGGGTGCCCCTCTGGGACAAAGCTTCCAGAGGAAGGAACAGGAAGCAATCTTTGCTGTTCTGCAGCCTCCGCTGGTGATACCCAAGCAAACAAGGTCTGGAGTGGACCTCCAGCAAACTCCAGCAGAGTTGAAGCAGAGGGGCCTGACTGTTAGAAGGAGAACTAACAAACAGAAAGGAATCGCATCAACATCAACAAAAAGGATATCCACACGAAAACCCCATCCAAAGGTCACCAACATCAAAGACCAAAGGTAGATAAATCCATAAAGATGAGGAAAGCCCAGCGCAAAAAGGCTGAAAATTCCAAAAACCAGAATGCCTCTTCTCCTCCAAAGGATCACAACTCCTCACCAGCAAGGGAACAAAAATGGACAGAGAATGAATTTGATGAATTGACGGAAGTAGGCTTCAGAAGGTGGGTAATAACAAACTCCTCTGAGCTAAAGGAGCATGTTCTAACACAATGCAAGGAAGCTAAGAACCTTCAAAAAAGGTTAGACGAGTTGCTAACTAGAATAACCAGTTTAGAGAAGAACATAAATGACCTGATGGAGCTGAAAAACACAGCACGAGAACTTCGTGAAACATACACAACTATCAATAGCCAAATCGATGAAGCGGAAGAAATGATA
The DNA here is from genome assembly GCF_028885625.2 of Pongo pygmaeus. NCBI lineage: Eukaryota > Metazoa > Chordata > Mammalia > Primates > Hominidae > Pongo > Pongo pygmaeus. The sequence continues at coordinate 80,667,570 of NC_072373.2, read as the reverse complement.
TCAGAGACTGAAGATCAACATAATGAAATAAAGTGTGAAGACAAGATCAGAGAAAAAAGAATGAAAAGGAACAAACTTGGCCTCCAAGAAACATGGAACTATGTGAAAAGACCAAACCTACATTTGATTGGTGTACCTGAAAGTGACAGAGAGAATGGAACCAAGTTGGAAAACACTCTTCAGGATATTACCCAGGAGAACTTCCCCAACCTACCAAGACAGGTAAACATTCAAATTCAGGAAATACAGAGAACACCACAAAGATACTCCTCAAGAAGAACAACACCAAGACACATAATCACCAGATTCACCAAGTTTGAAATGAAGAAAAAAATGTTAAGGGCAGCCAGAGAGAAAGGTCGGGTTACTTACAAAGGGAAGCTCATCAGACTAACAGCAGATCTCTCTACAGAAACCCTACAAGCCAGAAGAGAGTGGGGGGCCAATATTCAACATTCTTAAAGAATTTTCAACCCAGAATTTCATATCCGGCCAAACTAAGCTTCATAAGCGAAGGAGAAATAAAATTCTTTACAGACAAGCAAATGCTGAGGGATTTTGTCACCACCAGGCCTGCCCTGCAAGAGCTCCTGAAGGAAGGACTAAATATGTAAAGGAAAAACAGGTACCAACCACTGCAGAAACATGCCAATTGTAAAGACCACTGACACTATGAAGAAACTGCATCAACTAACAGGCAAAATAACCAGCTAGTGTCATAATGACAGGATGAAATTCACACATAACAATATTGACCTTTAGTGTAAATGGGGTAAATGCCCCATTTAAGAGACACAGACTGGCAAATCGGATAGAGTCAAGACCCATAGGTGTGCTGTATTCAGGAGACACATCTCATGTGCAGAGACACACATAGGCTCAAAATAAAGGGACGCAGGAATATTTAACAAGCAAATGGAAAGCAAAAAAAAAAAAAAAAAAAAAAAGCAGGGGTTGCAATCCTAGTCTCTGATAAAACAGACTTTAAACCAACAAAGATCAAAACAGACAAAGAAGGGCATTACATAATGGTAAAGGGATCAATGCAACAAGAAGAGCTAACTATCCTAAATATATATGCACCCAATACAGGAGCACCCAGATGCATAAAGCAAGCCCTCAGAGACCTACAAAGAGACTTAGACTCCCACACAATAATAGTGGGAGACTTTAACACCCTGCTGTCAATATTAGACAGATCAACAAGACAGAAAATTAACAAGGATATTCAGGACTTGAACTCAGCTCTGGACCAAGCAGACCTAATAGACATCCATAGAACTCTCCACCTTAAATCAACAGAATATATGTTCTTCTCAGCATCACATTGCACTTATTCTAAAATTGACCATATATTGGAAGTAAAACACTCCTCAGCAAATGCAAAAGAATGCAAATCATAACAAACAGTCTCTAAGACCACAGTGCAATCAAATTAGAACTCAGGATTAAGAAACTCACTCAAAACCACACAACTACATGGAAACTGAACAACCTGCTCCTGAATGACTACTGGGTAAATAACGAAATTAAGGGAGAAATAAATAAGTTCTTTGAAACCCATGAGAACAAAGACACAACATACCAGAATCTATGGGACACAGCTAAAGCAGTGTTTAAAGGGAAATTTATAGCACTAAATGCCCACAGGAGAAAGCAGGAAACATCTAAAATCAACATTTTAACATCACAATTAAAAGAACTACAGAAGCTAGAGCAAACACATTCAAAAGCTAGCAGAAAGCAAGAAATAACTAAGATCAGAGCAGAAATGAAGGAGATAGACAAATGAAAACTGCTTCAAGAAATCAATTAATCCAGGAGCTGGTTTTCTGAAAAGATTAACAAAATACATAGACCGCTATCCAGACTAATAAAGAAGAAAAGAGAGAAGAATCAAATAGACACAATAAAAAAATGATAAAGGGGATATCACCACTGATCCCACAGAAATACAAACTACCACCATATAATACTATAAACACCTCTATGCAAATAAACTAGAAAGTCTAGAAGAAATGGATAAATTCCTGGACACATACATCCTCCCAAGACTAAACCAGAAATAAGTCAAATCCCTGTATAGACCAATAACAAGTTCTGAAATTGAGGCAGTAATTAATAGCCTACCATCCAAAAAAAGCCGAGGACCAGACAGATTCACAGCTGAATTCTATCAGCAGTACAAAGAGGAGCCAGTATCATTACTTCTGAAACTATTCCAAACAACAGAAAAAGAGGGACTCCTACCTAACTTATTTTATGAGGCCAGCATCATCCTGATACCAAACCCTGGCAGAGACACAAGAAAAGAAAATTTCAAGCCAATATCCCTGATGAACATCGATGTGAAAATTCACAATAAAATACCAGCAAACTGAATCCAGCAGCACATGAAAAAGTTCAACATCAAGTCAGCTTCATCCCTGGGATGCAAGGCTGGTTCAACATATGCAAATCGATAAACATAATCCATCATATAAACAGAAACAATGACAAAAACCACACGATTATCTCAATAGTTGCAGAAAAGGCCTTCGATAAAATTCAACAGCACTTCATGCTAACAACTCTAAATAAACTAGGTATTGATGGCACGTATCTCAAAATAATAAGAGCTATTTATGACAAATCCATAGCCAATATCATACTGAATGGGCAAAAGCTGGAAGCATTCCCTTTGATAACTGGCACAAGACAAGGATGCCCTCCTCTCACCACTCCTATTCAACATAGTATTGGAAGTTCTGGCCAGGGCAATCAGGCAAGAGAAAGAAATACAGGGTATTCAAATAGGAAGAGAGGAAGTCAAATTGATTGTTTGCAGATGATATTACTGTATGTTTAGAAAACCCCATCATCTTAGCCCAAAATCTCCTTAAGCTGATAAGCAACTTCAGCAAAGTCTCAGGATACAAAATCAATGTGCAAAAATAACAAGCATTACTATACAGCAGTAGTACAAACAGAGAGCCAAATCATGAGTGAATTCCCATTCACATTGCTACAAAGAGAATAAAATACCTAGCAATACAATTTACAAGGGATGTGAAGGACCTCTTCAAGGAGAATTACAAACCACCGCTCAAGGAAATAAGAGATGACACAAACAAACGGAAAAACATTCCATGCTCATGGACAGGAAGAATCAATATTAGGAAAATGGCCATACTGCCCAATGTAATTTACTGATTCAATGCTATCCCCATCAAGCTACCATTGACGTTCTTCACAGAATTAGAAAAAAACGTCTTTAGAGTTCATATGGACAAAAAAAGAGCCTGCATAGCCAAGATAATCCAAAGCAAAAAGAACAAAGCTGGAGGCATCATGGACCTGACTTCAAACTATACTACAAGGATACAGTAACCCAAACAGCATGGTACTGGTACCAAAACAGATATATAGACCAGTGGAACAGAACAGAGCACTCAGAAATAATGCCACACATCTACAACCACCTGATCTTCGACAAACCTGACAAAAACAAGAAATGGGGAAAGGATTCCCTATTTAATAAATGGTGCTGGGAAAACTGGCTAGCCATATGCAGAAAACTGAAACTGTACCCCTTCCTTACACCTTATACAAAAATTAACTCAAGATGGATTAAAGACTTAAACATAAGACCTAAAACCATAAAAACCCTAGAAGAAAACCTAGGCAATACCATTCAGGACACAGGCATGGGCAAAGACTTTATGACTAAAACACCAACAGCAATGGCAAAATTGACAAATGGGATCTAATTAAACTAAAGAGCTTCTGCACAGCAAAAGAAACTATCATCAGAGTGAACAGGCAACCTACAGAATGGGAGAAAATTTTTGCTGTCTATCCACTAGACAAAGAGCTAATATCCAGAATCTACGAGGAACTTAAATTTACAAGAAAAAAACAAACGACCCCATCAAAAAGTGGGCAAAGGATATGAACAGACAATTCTCTAAGAAGACATTTATGCAGCCAATAGACATACGAAAGAAAGCTCAACATCATTGGTATTAGAGAAATGCAAATCAAAACCACAATGAGATACCATCTCACGCCAGTTAGAATGGCAATCATTAAAAAGTCAGGAAACAATAGATGCTGGAGAGGATGTGGAGAAATAGGAATTCTTTTACAGTGTTGGTGGGAGTGTAAATTAGTTCAACCACTGTGGAAGACAGTGTGGTGATTCCTCAAGGCTCTAGAACCAGAAATACCATTTGACCCAGCAATCCCATTACTGGGTATACACCCAAAGGATTATGAATTATTCTACTATAAAGACACATGCACATGTATGTTTATTGAGGCACTATTCACAATAACAAAGACTTGGAACCAACCCAAATGCCCATAAATGATAGACTGGAGAAATAAAATGTGGCAGTTATATACCATGGAATAGTATGCAGCTATAAAAAAGGATGAGTTCATGTCCTTTGCAGGCACATCGATGAAGCTGGAAGCCATCATTCTCAACAAACTAACACAGTAATAGAAAACCAAACACTGCATGTTCTCACTCATAAGTGGAAGTTGAACAATGAGAACACATGGACACAGGGAGGGGAACATCACACACTGGGGCCTGTCGGGGGCTGGGGGGGCTAGTGGAGGGATAGCATTAGGAGAAATACCTAATGTAGATGACGGGTTGATGGGTACAGCAAATCACCATGGCACATGTCTACCTATGTAACAAACCTGCACTTTCTGCACACGTATCCCAGAACTTAAAGTATAATTTAAAAAAAAATAATTAAATACAAGTGAATACTAAGTAAAAGGAGTGGACTGCTGGACTGGAAGATTCAAATATATAACGTCTGCACAAGCCACTTTAAATATAAAGCCACAGATACACTGAAAGTAAAATATGAAAAAAGTTATACCATGCAAATGGTAAGCATAAGAACACTGATGTGGCTACACTAACCTCAGACAAAACAGACTTCAGGATATGAGGGACATTTCATAATGGGAAAAGGTCATTATCAGGAAGACATAAAGTCCTAAATGTATACCCACAACACTTTAAAATACATGAAGCAAAACTCAACAGAACCAAACGAGAAATAGGCAAGGGCACAATGATAGATGAAATTATTAACACTATTTTCTCAATAATTCATAGGAAAAATGGGGGAAGACAATAAGCATGCAGAAGATCTTAACAACACTATCAACCAACTAGACTATACTGACATTAATACAACACTACATCCAATGCAGAATACACAAGGTATACAAGTACCCATGGACGGTTAACATAGATAGACTATATATATACATACATTTTCATGTGTGTGTATACATATATATCACTGGGCAAGAGACGCAAATTTCAAAACAATGATGGAAAGACATTTTTAGCTATTTTTCCTAAAAATGGCAATAAAAATTACATCACCTAAGATCTTTTATTCATCTAATGTAAAAAAAAAAGGTCATTCCACAATCTATAAATGCTAAAGATATTTTCTGGAAACTATGACTCACATTATACACAATGTCCCACAGAAATAATCAACATAATGCACTTATTATAGCAATGTATTAATAAGCCAAATTAATCAACTACCAAATTGCGCTACATTTCGGCTTCAGTAGAGACAAAGTTCATAAAAATACTTCAGAATACTATTAGTTTGTGATACTATTTCTCATTAAAATATATTTTTGAGACAGACTTGAAATGTAGCAAAAAAAACTACATATTCAAAATAAATATTCAAAGGGAAATATATAACCATGATGTCTTCTACATAAAATTTTTTGAAATAAATTATGTTCAATATGACTCATGTTTTCTGAGAATACAATCCAAGATTACTATTTATTATGTACAAATATAGCACAATTATGTCCAAATATTGCACGATAGAACATACTGTACATTTATTTTTGCAAATACCCCATTTAAAAAATTATAATAACTCGGCATGCCATGAAGCCTGAAGGCCCATCATCGTCCAAGAAGCTATCAGCAGTATGGCCATAGCTGTGTTTTCCGTGGTCACTGACTAAAACATAAACTCCTCTTGTCTTCTATACCTTTAATCACTACAGCAATATGCTGTGCTGCTTCTTCACCCAATCCCAAATTCCTCCTGTCCTTCATAACCCTTGTTAGTTCTCTGTAATTCCTATTCAATGATATAAAAACTCCCAAATAACATCCATCCTCCCAAGTCACTGAAAGGGATCTGGCCCTAAATTTCCTATCTTATGCAAATTCTGATTCTCCCCTAAGCCACATCTTCTCTGAAACAAAGGCTGCATTTTCTGCCATACTTCAAGTACTTCGGTGGTCAGACAAATAAATTAATATTCTCTTCATTCCCCCATATGTCTTCTGAATTGTATTTCTGTTTTCCTGAGAATAACCCATTTTCCATTGATATTTGTATCATTTGGCTCTATCAAAGATAGTTATGTAATCACCTCTGTTCACTCCTGACTCAATATTCCGCTCCATCCCAGTCCCAAGGTATATTTATAACTACATAGAAGAGCCATTGAACATCCACCCCCAAAGACCTTTGATTCTCTCATCTTCTACGTCTTTCTCCAGTACACTTGCCACGTATTTCTATGGCCATATCCTCATCGCACAAGCTACTCCAGAGCTGAAATCGCTAATTTCCTATCCCCAGTCCCAACTTTTCTCCTGAAAACTGGATAAATTTCTCCAACTAATCTTCAATATCTTCACCTGGATATTTTGTGCGTACCTGAAACTCAACAATTTAAATTGGTCACCCCTCCCACGAGGAGTTCAGTAGGCTTAACTAGATTCCAGCCAAGAAGCTGTAAGAATCGTGTTCTAGGGTTGGGACGCTAAGCCCCAGTGGCCTGGATTTTCTAGTGGGATCTTCTGATCCATGGGTTGCACAGTTCTGTGGAAAAAGCAGTTTCCCCTTCTGGGTAGCGTGCTCATTCACTGCCTCCCTTTGCTGGGGGTAGGGGGTTCTCCTTTCCCGTGTAGCTCTCAGGTGGGCCACGCACTACACTGCTCTTCCTTCTGTCCATGGGTCACATCAGCCTTCTAGTCAAGTTTGATGACAGAACTTGGATACCTTGGTTGCCAGCGAAGGATTCACACGTTTATTACGTTTTTTTTCCGATGGGAGCCTCCGAGCCCCACTGCTTCTAGTCAGCCATCTTGGCCCCGTCACTCCTATTATTTTTACCTCGTTTCCTTTTCTTAATGAATTGGATTGAAACACCAGAATACAGTTATTTAATATAGAACACCTTACACGTTTCTGATTATAACAGGTATGCCTAGAGTATTTCTCCATTATAGTGTTTATAATCCTCATTTTATTAGGAATTTTTAAAAAGAAATTATACCTTTGCTATATCTTTCAAGATAATATTCTTTTATCTACTTCTTGATGTGATGAATGATATTAGTAGATCTGTTATTACTGATCCATAATTTCCTTCCTAAATCTTACTCAGTATATTATTATTTTACTATATGGTACCAGTCAAATTTCTCCATATTTTCTCTTTTAGTTTATGTTTTTTCTGCCTTGCCTGTGAAAGTACTGCCCATCCCAAGATTTTAAAAAGCTAAAAACTTCCACAAATGGCATAATAAACACTGTAACAAAAAATATATTGTCAGACTAGGAAAATATATAACATATATAATAGACAAACAATCAAAATCTTTCATATACCACTTCGATAATAAAAACCAAACTAAAAAAGGAAAAAGATTATGAACAGGAAATTCACAGAAGAATACACACGCTATATAAATAGAAAAACCAATTGTTTTTCCTTCTCATTCACACTCAACACAGAATACTTCACCTCTGGTTACCAAAATGGGGGAGGGTTGCCACTTCCCACACTGACAAATTTAACACCAGCTGGGTATCCTATAATTTAATCCAATTCTGATAATATATCCCTGGAGTTAGCATCAGATCCCATGGGTTAAGGGCTCAATCCCTCAAGATTGCCTCCACTTCGGATATCAATCAAAAGCCTAGATTGTGACCAGCGCTTCTGTCTGACCAGCTATATATTGCCAGGGTGGGGAGTGGTGGGAACATGACCCTCTCCTCAGGTTTGATTAATTTGCTAGAGCAACACACATAACTCGGGGAAACACATTTACAAGTTTATTAATAAAGAATATAATAAAAGACACAAATGAAGAGCTACACAAGGCAAAGTATTCAGGAAGGGGTGTGAAGCCTCCATGCCGTCTTGGGGGCACGCCACCCTCCCAGCACATTTCCCATACCCTAGAAGCTCTCTGAACCCTGCAGCTTGGGGATTTTTATAAAGGCTTCATCACATAGTTATTGAGATTATTAACTCAATCTGTAGCCCTTTCCCCCTTCCTAGAAGAAAGGAGTTAGAACTGAAAGTTCCGAGCTTCTAATCATGGCTTAGTCTTTCTGGAAGCCAGCCCCTATCCAGGAGCCCACCAAGAGTCATCTTATTAGAACAAAGAGAGTCCTATCACCTAAGAAGTTCCAAGGAATTAGCAGCTCTTTGTCAGAAGCCAGGATAAAAGCTCAGTTATTAGAACAAGAGATACACGTAGAACCCCTATCACTCAAGAAATTAAAAAGGTTTTAGGAGCTGTGTGCCAAAAACTAGGGGTAGAGACCTATATCTATCTCTTATTATTTCTCAAACATGCTCATATACAAGCATGTATATTATTAATTTGAAGGAAAAATAAGATGATAACCCACATACAGTGTTAGTGATTCACTCTCACACACCGTTGGAGGAACGGGTATAGCATTTACTCTCACACACTGTTGGAGGGACTATAAATTCATATTATCTTTTGGGAGGTTACTTTTGTATCTTTAACCAAACATTTCACTCTAAGCCTTCAAAAATTATAAATTCGCCTCTGAAGAACTTCTCCTATAGATTACTGATGTTCCCATAGAATGTACCTCTTCACTACAGCGCTGTTAACTAGTGCAACATTGGAACCAACCTAAATATCTACAAATGAAGAATGGCTTAATAAGTTAACACTGTAATACCACGCAGCTATTTGAAAAAGAGAGATTTAAATGTAACGGCCTAGAAAGAGTTCCATGATGAAGTGAAAAAAAAACTGAATAAAACTTTTGACATATAAATATATAAATATAAAGAAGATATAAAAGGATTTGTACCATGCTGTTAAAAGTGGTCATCACTAGAGATGAGCCTGGAAGAGCTTAGGGTTGAATTTTCTTTTTTTCTTTTTTTTTAATTTTATTATTATTATACTTTCAGCTTTACATATATATCCTTTTTTAGTAAGGATATGGATGATTTTTAAATTTTCTCTTGGATTTTCTGTTTTAGTTTTTTTTAATTCTTTTAAATTAAATAATTTGGTGTCTTTAATTTGCTAAAGATTTACGTAATATTTCTATATGTCTGGTCTTAAGTGAGACCAGTCTCTAGGGTTTTGTGGGTGTGTGTGTGTGCATCTTTGCCCTGTTTGAATACCACAGTTACACCTTGAAAAAATGAATTGATTGTTTTCAGTTTTCTGTTCCATCAAAGTCTGAACAAAATAGGAATCATTTTATTTTCACAAGACCTCTTAGAACTTAATTGTAGTTATCTGCATGTTGCATCTTTTGCAAGGGTAGTTCTTGAACAACTTTTCTACTTCTTCCATAGGCTGTTAGTCTGATATCCAGACTCCCTTCTGTAAATAAGTTCAGCTTTCATATCTGTATGAACTTATTTTTCAGAGAAGTTTTACTTACTCTACTGTTCATGTCTTCAATTTCCTTTGCTCGCTGAATTCTCCTCATTTCTAAGACCTGCTCTCTTTTCTTTTGCAACCATGCTTTAAATACTATGTCATTCTCTCTCTTTTTTTCTTTCTCTTCTTCTATTTTTCGTCGCTCTTCCTAGTAAAAGAATATGAAAAGACATTAATGGAAGATTAATAAAATTGTTTGAGTTATCATAGTAAAGAGATATATTTTGAGATCTGAAATTAGGACTCCCTGATCCTAAAACTTTCCATCAGAAAATTGGTCCTTCTAGGCCAGACGCGGTAGCTCATGCCTGTAATCCCAGCACTTTGGGGGGCCGAGGCACGCAGATCACTTGAGGTCAGGAGTTCGAGACCAGACTGGCCAACATGGTGAAAACCCGTCTCTACCCAAAATACAAAAATTAGCTGGGCTAATTTAACAAGTTCATAATAAACTTTTCTTCAAATAATGGAATTCTAAGTGTTTTCCTTACATTTTGACAATATAGCAAGACTTTCTAATTCCTTTTGATTGAACAGAAGGGAGGCAGGAAAGGAAAAATTCTACCAAACAGCATAAAATATATTTAAGAATATCTATATACTATTTCCTGAGCCCTAAAGTAGCCTATATTATAGGAAATATAAATGAATTTATTAAGAATTAAATTTTACATTATTTATACATTTCCATTTCACACAAAGGACTTTGGATGCCCTGCATGAATACAGTATGACAAAAGATGATTATCTTTCCAAGGGGAACATTCAGGTATGTTACACAGAAGCTATCAGCAAAAGCACTTATAATGGAGTTGCCAAAGAGAACACTGAAATGATGCACTTAGGTTAGAAAGACAGAGTATAGCAGCCCAACCCAGAAAATATGGGCATAAAAAAGCAAAGCCTTCCCCTGAAACCAACTAAAACATGTTAAAAGCCTTAGTACTTGAAGACCATGCCTTGAGCCAAGTTAGTTATAGGATACAACAAAAGTGTATTTCAGAACAAAGAGTGTGTGACATTCAGAAAAGAGAATCAAAATGAAAACAGAATTATCCATCCTTCACACCAGTTAAAGACTAACATCAGTTCATTAACAAAAAGGCAGTGACAACTATATAAAATCACCTGTATAACTTTTGTAAAAATATACACACATACCTACACATTTGTGTATAGCAAACATATAGATGTCATTCTCAAAAAATTATTTTGTATTGTCACCAAATTCCTATACTTTTAATTGTTGTTTTACACCTGAATCAAGTAAACTTAGTTTGACTATTAGAGGTATTAGTGACCAAGTGAACGAAGCTCTATAAGCATGCACCCTTTTAGGTTCTTATCTGAGTGTGCTAGAGGTTATAATTCTTACGAAGTCATTTTTCACTTTTTTTTTTTTTTTGCTAATGCCAATTCCTGATTTAAATGCCAGATATTTCCCTGATAATTTCCCGTATAAAGTAGATAACACACCATTTCTCAAGGGTGCCAGAGAACTGGAAATTTTTATTCCAGTTTGCTACTGACAAGTACAGATATACCTTGGTAAAGTTATTTAAACTTTCTAAGGTTTTCTTATCTGCAAAATGATCTGTAAGGTCACTTCTCACGTATTATCTGCTGAGCTTTGTATTTAGAATTAGACATTTTGTATGGCTCAGCTTAATACCATTAGGTTTCCAGTAAAACAAAGAATTGGAGCACTGACATAAGTAATTCTGAGAAAAGTCACCAGTTTAAGTCCTGGAATTTTCAATTATAAGATACATAGAGTTTCACATAAGAACAAATATGAAAAACAAAAAAATTAATTTGGGATTCTATATGGCATTTTGGAGACATTTCATTAAGAATATTAGGCTATATTCTTAATCTGAAACTAAAATCCTGGAAATAAAAGAATTGTAAGCATAGAACATAATATGAAACACATGCAAATAAAAGAATTATAGTCCAAGTCTTCCTGTTGCTCCTAAACCTCTACACTTTATGCCTTCATTTTTCCCTCTGACATTTTATTTTTACCTATCATATCAAGATTACTTTCAGCAGTCACTTAACGTCTCATGAGTCTCACCTTTAAAATGAAAGGATCAGATGAAGTCATCACTGAGATCTCCGCTAACACAGATCAGTCTACTATTCTTTGTGATCCTTACAAGGACCAAAGTAATCACTGTGCTCATTCCATAAATACACATTCTTAACACTTCATCAATCTAACAATAGATAAATAAAGCAATCAAAAAAAGTCTCCAATGGTTTGAACAACTGTTTTAATTCCCATTGCATTTATAAAACAGTAAAACATACTCTAGTTTTAATATAATGCCCACTTAGGTTCTCACCTCTCTTTTCAGTTTTTCTCTCTTTTGTTCTAGTTGTTTTTGTAGTTCTTTCTGTCGAGGGGAAAGACAGTATGTTGAAGTCACCGGTGAGATATGTGCAGACTGTGCCCTGTGATTAGAGTTCCCATTCCCTTTACTTTGATCTGAGATGACAGCAGAGCTTGGACAAGTCTTGCGGTTGAGTGGTGGCTGAGGGATATAAGCCAGCGGCTTTCCTGTTGATGAGTGAGTGACAGCGTGAATCTTTGCTGCAGAATCTTCTTTCTTGGTGCCACTGACAGAGGAGTTGGAAGATCTGGGTAACAACTGCTGAGGGTCATTTTCTGTACTATTTGCATTATTAATGGGAGGCAAAAACCCCTGACTGGCAATGTCTTGTAAATTCAGAAGTTCAAATTTTCCATCTCTCTCTACCAGTATTGTCCTATCCTTGTTTTCTTCACAGCTTACATTAGTAAGTGACAGGAGCACATTTTCTTGTCCAAAATCATTGGAAATACATAACTGTGACAGTTTCCCAAACATATTCCTTTCGTTTTCAAAATAATTTTTAGAAGTAGTAGTGTCTTCTAGTGGAGGAACTTCCAAATCCACTAACTTGTCCTTGAACTTAAGTTTTCGCTCCCTTTTATCATTCACCGGTTCTTGATTCTGTAGAAGCTTGTTAGCTTGTACAATTTTCTCCATAATATATCTCCTTACTTCCTCATCCTCTTCCTCCTCCAAGTCTTTCTGGCTTTCTAGTCTGGATTCCTGGAAAGAGTTTTCACTATCTGAATCTGATATGGGATCCAAAGGTTGAATACCTGGTACAGAAATGATGTCATTTTTTCTTGGTGAGACCTCATCCTGCAAAGACTTGTCAGGATCAGAATGCTGTTTGCTGTGCTCTATTACTGTCTCATTCTCTTTTAAGTCTTGGTTAATATTCTCTTCCTTCTCACAAGCCATCTAAAAACAAGATATTTTTCAGTCAAAATTGAGATTCTTCATTTATAAGTAGACATACAAAATGGGATTTTTCCTGTTCATATAATTTATTTTATGAATGGGAAAATTTAAGTGTTTATTGCTCATAATTTGCTCATAACATTCTAATTCATACTTATGAGTATCCAAGGGAAATAATGTGACAGCAATGCAGGAAAAATTCAACTTTAAATTTGAATTTGATGTAGCTAAGTGCTACATTGATTTTTAAACATTTTTATGCTAATGTATCAAAATGTAACTACAAATAACAATATTAATATTCCTTCCCCTATAAAATTTTCCTCTCTTTACATTTTCAGAAAAACAATTTTCAAAAATGTTTCCTCCTTGTAATATTTGCATTCCTCAATCAAACATCTTTCTCCCCAGACTATTTCAAGGACGAATTATTTGGTCAAGTCCTAATCACTTGAGGTTCTTTTAATCTTTTCAGACTATTATTATCACTATAATCTAAATTCCAGGTCAATTTTTACCTCTAGATCAGATTTCCCTTCTTCAACCATACTCAGAGATTTCAGAAATCCATGCTAATCACCATCAGATAACTTGGCCTTACATTAAAAAAAATTAATTCCACATGAACCATAAACCAGTATCAGTGCAGCACAAAACTCCACTCCACTTCTGCTGTATCTAACTAAAAGCTTATATATATATTAAAAAAGATATATAAATGTATATAAATATTATATATATATATTTTTTTCTCTTTGTCAAAGTTCTCTCCCTCCTAAAGCAGTTCTATGGGAGCTACTACATGCTTCTCTCTTCAACCCCTTAAAATCACTTTCCTCCTTCATTTGCTCATAGGTCATCCTGTGTGATAGTGAAGGTCATCTTGTCTGATAGTCAGATGTCTAATAAGCAAATAAACCTGGCCCATTTAAATGACTGCCAAATAACTATGATTTAACAAAGATCTCTGTATCACAAGTGTTCATTTTAGCCTTATTTGTTTCTCTAGTTGATTCTTTTTTATTTTTCCAATATCATGAGGATGGCAGATCTCTGGTTCATTCTTATAGTCTCTGTTTCTGAACTCTCCTTTAGCTTTTCTTGTCTTTTGAAAACCCACATTTTACAAAAAAATCTTCCCCCGACCCTCTTATGTGCCTCTAGCTCAGTCATCCCCTTTTCTCAAAAGCCTCAAAAGAGGTTATTATAATCATCCACTGGAATGTGTAAGATTCATAACGGCACTTTTATTTTATCCCTGCTATATATATCCCTAGCACCTAGAACAGCCTCTGATATGACAGGTGATCATTAATACTTGTTGAATTAGAAAATGAAACAATAAATCATCCCTATTACCTCTCTAATTCTATCACACTGTGCTTTGGATCTCACACCCTTCCAGTCTTGAGAAATTGGTTCAACCTTACCACTCTGGGTATCTGCCTCTATTCATTCTGCTTATTTTTCTGTTAGGATGCATAAAACTCCCATTTAAAAGCCATCTTAGAAAAATCTTCACTTTTGACTCTGTTTCCATCTTCAAATATTGTGTATCCCATTTGTCTTTTCCATTATATAAGAAAGCAAAATGGAACTAAGAGATCTGTAATATAAAACCTGCATTTCCTCATAGTCTTTTCCTTAACACCTTTAAAACTGGCTTCTGCCATAACTCTGATCATTATCCCTCTGATGTCACCTATTTTCCCAGTGTTATTCCTTTTCCTACTTATTGACACTAACTTATGTATATACATATATATACACACATACATATGCATATATACATATATATGTTTTACAGAAATACATATACACATTATACACATGTAAAGAGAGAGAGAAATAACCTACCTTGATGCAGGAACTGGTTAATTTTCCTGGAGTTCCTTTCTTCATCTCTGATAAATAGTATATGACCATGCTTAATGCATCCACTTCTCCTAGGAGTATTCCTGTGACTCAGACTTTGACCCTTTACTTTGTTCTCTATATTCATTGCCAAGAAGAGCTAATTCAGTCTTAAAGTTTTAAATATTAGCTAAAAGGTCATGTGTTTAGAGGATTTGCTTTATTTTTCATTTATTTTAATAGCATAACCCCATGATTTTACCCAAGTTCACAGAAAGTAGGAATTAACTGTATTTTTTACTTTCGATGCAATAAATCATGATTTTACTATTTATTTATATTATTTAAATTATAATTTTATAATGGTCATTTTAGCTTATTAAATGCTAGTGTAATAACTGTTCTCTCACTAACCTGCCCTATGCCTTAGGATACAACATTTAAGCAATCTATGCCTCATTTTTCTTATCTTTAAGATGAGGATAATAGTAATTTGCCCAATGTAGATCAAAGAAATTTTGTGATGTTTAGATGAGATAATAATGTGAAAACCTTAAAGAATTGCAAAGCACTTTGTAATATAATTATTATGAATGCTGTTGGCAATATATACCTCTATTATGCTGGCATCACTTTTTTCATTTTCATTAATTAACCACTCCAGGTCCTTTTCAAAGTCATCTTCGTATTCTTCACTTTTCTTTGAATCAGTATCTTTATTTTCATTCATTTTCTGTTTGTGAAGGAAATATGCTATAAGATTTTAAAAGATAAGGTATATGTTATGCCTGCTCTAGAGGAGGAATGGAGTATGGAGATTAATGCTGTAGGTAAGCTAATTAACACAGAGAAACACAAAATGGAATGTTCAAAATGAACATGCACTTGAATACACCATAAAAGAGAGATCTGCAATGGCAAGACATTTCCATAGGTAAACATTCCTAAGAACTCTCCCACTTTCCCCCAATTCCCCAAATAGTTATTGATGTTGGTTCCTTTTCCCTCTCAAGATAAAGTTAATTTTCGGTACACTTTAGGTACGCTGAATTAATAAATAATCCAGAAGCTATTTTAGCCATTAGCTTCGCTTTGTTCTCCCCAAACCTTTGGCCAGACTAAGTTATTACTGAATAATAACTGTTATTCAACTTAATTATTATTCAAAAATAACTGTTAATTGTTCAACTGGATAATCATTATTTTTTTCTAAACTATTCATTGGACTATAATTCCTTCCAGATATTTATTTCTTTTAAACTAAAAATACAAAATAGATTTGCTAAAGGACTCAAAAGTAAGCCCTTCAATAATTTCTAAATCAGGTTGAGCGCAAATTTTGAAGCAATCTGGAGAAACCAAATCAACACTTCAGGGTGAGTTTCACTTCCTAACTGCAAGACAAGCTAAATTGCTAAAGTTATTATGTCTAACTACCTACGAATTAAAAGCAAGGGCACCATGAATGATACAGAATAAAACTCACTGTAATCCAAAATACTTACAGTAAAAATAGTACTTTTCACAGTCACAATGCCTTGGAATAACCAGTTTTTTTTTCAGAGCAGGGATCTTGAAATTTATTATTTTAAGATGTTTGAGTTACATAAACATTATAAGAATATTTCCTTGGAACTCTTCAGTGCTTTCCCTTATTTTATAATAAACATAGTTCTGAACTTATAAATAAATGGTTGCCTGAAGACTTTAGTAGATACGTTTTATTGTTTACAGAGAATACCACCCACATGAAAACTAAAATTTAAAATGAAAACATAAGATCTGTATAATAAATTAAAAACACAGTAATTAAAAATTTAACAGGTTAGGGGTCTTTAAGTCATACTATTATGCCATAATTCAAAGGAAAAAAAGCCATAGTTAAGGTAACTCTGAGAAGTAAATTAAGTCGCATCAAATCTGAAGTGCAATTCTTTTCCTGTAACTTAAAAAAAAAACCCTCATGACTGGTTCTCAAGTAAACAAAGAACATAAATTACAAACTCTGGTTATCAAATCCCTTAAGCCTTTTTCAAATGCGTCACAGGATATTCAACCCCTTCAATTCTTTTAATCTTCATCTCCAGGGTACTGTCCATATGGTACACAATCAACAAGCTAGAACAAAAATACATCTTACACAAACAAAATCACTTAACACTTCCTACTTTATGCTTGTGAGTTTCACACATTTAAATTTCAACATTTATCATCAGTAAAAATCTAGGTAAGTGGCTTAGACCAGCTCTACCCTCTTAGTAGGGAACTGTAGTAAGAGACGGAAATCAATTCCTTCCTCCCTGAGTGTCTGGTAAATCCCATGTGGATAGGTTAACTGCCGATCTTTCAGTAGGAGTCTTAAACCAAGTCCATATGTATACATAATTTTGATAACTTTCTTCCAAAATTCAGGATATTCAAAAATAGTTTAAATAATTGAGTCCCGTCTTACAGCGTTTTAAACATATGCTTGCTTAAAAATCTAAGAACTGAAAGCATGTCAAAGAGAATGCCTTTTAATATAAAGTACTTAAGCAAAAACTAATCCATACATCATGAAACCATCTGGCCCATTATTCCTGTGTATCCTGCCAAGACTGTGATCCTATAAATAAGTTTTTAAAAAATCATAAACTGTCACAAAGTATGATGATAAATATTTTATGAACTTTAGGTGATAATTTAAATCTGTATTCAGGATCCCAAGGTACCATCAACGAAATGAATACCATTGCCTCATGGAAGCTACAATTTCGGGAGTGACTTTTTCTCCCAGGGACAAAATTATTACTTTCCACGTTCAATAACTTTGAGAGGGGAAAGAATATGACAAAAACTTAGTCTAAGCTACGCTCAGACGAGTTTCCTTCATACATAGTGAAGCAAGGTGTTACCAGACTTCCCCACCAGTGCCGGACTTGGTGGACCTCGGACTCCAGAGGATAAGGCGCCACCAGAAAGCTTCTTTCCTCACTACCTACCTTCCCTCCCAGCTATACCAGACGTTTATACCTTTACCTTCTATCCCACCATTAATATCTCCGCTTCGTCCTTCCCTTCTCTCCCTCTATATCCCTCCTGCCTGTGTAAAATGCGGCGGCTGGGATCACAGAGATGGCCGGGGGAGTTCTTCTCTCCTCCTCTTTCTAAGCTCTTCACATCGAGGCAAAGAAGACCCCGGCACCTGCCTCCGCGGCAGCCAGGACCACACTGCCATGGCAACACCGTGCCTCTGCGTCCTCCATCCGGGCCTCTCTAACTACGAGAGCGACAAAAACCCGCGCAGGCGCACGCGATATCCTCAGAACACCGACCCCTCCCGGCACCCATACCGGTGCTTGCAAAGGTCCAGTGAAGCTGAGGTTTCTAAGGGGACGACTAAGGAATCCACGCCATCACTAACGTTATCAGAGACTCGCAAAGTGCCGCTGTGTTGGTTGTGAAATTTCCCTCTTGTAGCTGTCTCTCGTCAGATTTAGAATTTCTTAGGACAACTTCTAAAACTATATTTCTCTATGTTATGTGCTTCGTAGTTAACGTAAAAAAGTAGTTTTTAGTTTTCATTAGTAGATAAGCAAATTGCTAATTAGTTATCATATTTTTGACCCTCAGCTTCTTTTTTTCCTAATCAAAACC
This sequence comes from Pongo pygmaeus, assembly GCF_028885625.2. Taxonomy (NCBI): domain Eukaryota; kingdom Metazoa; phylum Chordata; class Mammalia; order Primates; family Hominidae; genus Pongo; species Pongo pygmaeus. Next base: position 80,649,033 of record NC_072373.2, on the reverse strand, counting down.
CAAACTTTACCCAAGAGAGTTGCCAAAGAAAACAGGATTTTTGCTCCAGCTTTGAGGCATGTCAAAATGGTCAACTACAATTTTCTCAAATTCTGCTTATCTTTATGTATAAAGGCAAAGCAAGATGAATTTAGATTGTGGTGAAAGTTGAGAAGATTTTAACAACTATCCATTCCCAGCCAGAAATAAATAAGAACTGGGAGAAGTAAAAATATTTCCTCGGTACAATCCAGTGTGTTCGGATTATTTTTAAATTGTTTATTATTAGGATTTCTATCACTTGATATGATGGAGAGTACCTTTTCTCCAAGAGAGGCAATGTAAAATTAAATTTTTAGATATTCTTCAAGTTATAGACTTAAGGTTTTTTAAAATGGAAGGTTAAAATGAATTGTAATATTGAGTGCACTTCCTAGATGTGGTGTAGTTTTAATGACCTAGTGTTGCTACTGCTTCAGCACTTGAAAAAAGATGCCCCCAAAAAAGGTTATTCACTGCTAAAGGTTGAAGGAATTTTAGTCAAATCTCCTTTAACGGATGTAGAGTTGTAGAGTTACTTACCAAAGCTGGAAGTAGACCCTAGGTTTCAGAACTCCTAGGTTAATAGTTTTTTCCTCTGACCATCCCCCTAAATTTGTATTTTTCAAATAATGGGTGATAGCAGCTTTTTTTTTTAAGTTTCAGTAGGTTTTGGGGGAACAGGTGGTGTTTGGTTACATGGATAAGTTCTTTAGTGGTGATTTCTGAGATTTTGGTGCACCCATCACCTGAGCAGTGTACACTGTACCCAATATGTAGAGTTTTTTTGTTTGTTCGTTTGTTTTGTTTTTGAGACAGAGTCTCGCTCTGTCACCCAGGCTGGAGTGAAGTGGCATGATCTGGGCTCACTTCAACCTCCATCTCCCAGGTTCAAGCGATTCTTGTGCCTTAGCCCCCAGAGTAGCTGAAACTACAGGCATGCCACCACGCCTGGCTAACTTTTTGTATTTTTAGTAGAGCTGGGGTTTCACCATGTTGCCCAAGCTGATCTCCAGCAACTGAGCTCAGGCAGTCCGCCCACCTGGGCCTCCTAACCAATATGTAGTTTTTTATCCCTCATCCTGCTCCCACCCTTTCTCCCAAGTCCCCAAAGTCCACTGTATCATCCTTATGCTTTTGCATCCTCATAGCTTAGCTCCCACTTATAAGTGAGAACATATGATGTTTGGTTTTCCATTCCTGAGTTACTTCACTTAGAATAATGATGAAGTAACCTCCATTTCCATCCAGGTCGCTACAACGCCATAATTTGATTCCTTCGTATGACTGAGTAGTATTCCATGGTATGTATATGTACCACATTTTCTTTATCCACTGGTTGGTTGATGGGCATTTGGTTTGGTTCTTTATTTTTGTAATTGCGAATTGTACTGCAATAAACGTGTGCAAGTGTCTTTTTCACATAATGACTTCTTTTCCTCTGGGTAGATACCTGGTAGTGGGATTGCTGCATCAAATGGTAGATCTACTTTTAGTTCTTTAAAGAATCTCCACACTGTTTTCCATTGCGATTGTACTAGTTTACATTCCCACCACCAGTGTAAAAGTGTTCCCTGTTCACCACATCCATGCCAACATCTGTTGTTTTTTTTATTTTTTGCTTATGACCATTCTTGCAGGAGTAAGGTGGTATGGTATTGAGGTTTTGATTTGCATTTCACTGATCATTGGTGATGTTGAGCATTTTTTCATCTCTTTATTGGCCATTTGAATATCTTATTTTGAGAATTGTCTGTTCATGTCCTTAGCCCACTTTTTGATGAGATTATTTGTTTTTTCCTTGCTGATTTGTTTGAGTTCCTTGAAGACTGTGGATATTAGTCCTTAGTTAGATACATAGATTGTGAAGATTTTCTCCCATTCTGTGGGTTGTCTGTTTACTCTGCTGATTATTTCTTTTGCTATACAGAAGCTTTTTAGTTTAATTAAGTCCCATCTACTTACCTTTGTTTTTGTTGCGTTTGCTTTTAGATTCTTGGTCATGAAGTCTTTGCCAAAGCCAATGTCTAGAAGGGTTTTTCCAATGTTGTCTTCTAGAATTTTTATGGTTTCAGGTCTTAGATTTAAGTATTTGATCCATCTTGAGTTGATTTTTGTATAAGGTGAGAGATGAGGATCCAGTTTCATTTTTTTACATGTTGCTTGCCAATTATCCCAGCACCATTTGTTGAATAGGGTGTCCTTTCCTCAATTTATATTTTTGTGTGCTTTGTCAGAGATCAGTTAGCTTCATTTCTGGGTTCTCTATTCTGTTTCATTAGTCTATGTGCCTGTTTTTATGCCAGTACCATGATGTTTTAGTGACTGTAGCCTTGTAGTATAGTTTGAAGTTGGGTAATGTAATGCCTCCAGATTTGTTCTTCTTGCTTAGTTTTCCTTTGGCTCTGCAGGCTCCTTTTTGGTTTTATATGAATTTTAGGGTTGTTTTTTCTAGTTCTGTGAAGAATGATAATGGTATTTTGATGGGAATTGCATTGAGTTTGTAGATTGCTTTTGGCAGTATAGTCATTTTCACAATAGTGATTCTACCCATCTGTGAGCATGGGATTTGCTTCCATTTGTTTGTGTCATCTATGATTTCTTTCATCAGTGTTTTTTAGTTTTCCTTGTAGAGATCTTTCACCTCCTTGGTTAGGTATATTCCTAAGTATTTTATTTTTTGCAGCTATTGTAAATGGGGTTGAGTTCTTGATTTGATTCTCATCTTGGTTGTTGTTGGTATATAGCAGTGCTACTGTTACGGTGGAGGGTGTCCATGTTCTTGGCATTTTGAACAAAGAATTGGAAAAAACACACAAATAAAGCAAGGAAAGAATGAAGCAACAAAAGCAGAGATTTTTATTGAAAATGAAAGTACACTCCACAGTGTGGCAACGGGCATGAGCAGTGGCTCAAGGGCTCCAGATACAGAATCTTCTTGGGTCCAAATATCCCCTAGAGGTTTCCCATTGGACACTTTACATTGGTTCACCCCATGTAAATGAAGTGGTAGCCCACAATCAGTCTGATTGGTTGTGGAAAGCAACCAATCAGAGGTTGAAGTGAAGTTACAAAGTTACACTCCTATGCAAACATTACACTCCTATGCTCTTTGCAGCCAATCAGGGGTACTTTCAATTTCCCATCTGCAGAAAAGGGGATTTGCCAAGGAAGTAGCCTCTGGTCCTTTTGTTACTTAGGCATGGCAAGTTAGGGTTTTCCTTTCAACTGCATTCTAGGAAGTCAGTGTGAAATGGCCTTAGGTTCCCTGCCTCCAGACCCTATTCTCCTGCCTCACTACAGATTTGTGTACATTGATTTTATATCCTGAAACTTTACTGAATTAATTTATCAGTTCTAGAATCTTTTGGGATGGTTTTCTAGTATATGATTATGTCACTGGCAAACAGCAACAGTTTTGATTTCCTCTTTACCCATGTGGATGCCCTTTATTTCTTTCTCTTGCCTGGTTGGGATATAGCAGCATGCTTGGTAGCCAAAAGTGGAAATGACTCAAATGTCCATCAAATGATGAATGGATAAATGTTATATATCTATACAATGGAATATTATTCTGCAATAAAAATAAATGAACTACTGCTGGAGGATTCTAAAAAGATGGTGGAATAGGAAGCACCAGGAATCTATCTCCCCACCTAGAAAAACAATTGCACTGTCAAAACCTATCTCTTGTAAGTATTTTGGAACTGTGGAGTCTATTAAAGGCTTGCAACTTTCAAGGGAAGGCTTGGACGGAAAACTGAATTTATTTTGGTGAATTTCAGCTCTTAGTTCAGTATCAACTACCCAACCCCACACCCCAGCTCCCTAGCAGGCTGTCTGCATTACTTGCAGGAGCAGCTTGCACATAGTTCATGAGAGTCAGTGAGCAGTAAGGACCCTGTCCTCCTATTTATGAGGGTCTATGTTCTGATAATTGATTACTGCTTCTGATCAAGGAGATGCAAACACAGAGGTAGCCACTATTGTTGTTGCACCTTCCCTCACCATTGTAAGCTTTTACTCCTCCAGCTGAAGCAACTTCCAGGGAATTTTCCTTGTTTTCTTCCTTTTGGAAAACAAACATTAAAGACTAAGACATGAAAAAGCAACTACATTTACAGAGAAAAGTATAAAGTTAAATTGAACACCCAGAGAAAGGCATAAACTCAGAAAAAAACCTGAGAAGACCTTAAATCATAAAGATGCTCAAATAACGAAGGAAAGATGTGGAGAAAGTGAAGAAAATAATATATAAACAAAATGGAAATGTCAATAAATTGAAAACTAAAAAAGAAATCGAAGAAATTCTAGAGCTGAAAAGTACAACTGAAATGAAAATCTTACTATTGGGATTCAAAAGCAGATTTGGGCAGGCAGAAGAAAGAATCAGTGAACTTAAAGATAAGACAATTGAAATTGTTGTATCTGAGAAACAAAAAAATTAAAAAGTTAAAAGTGAACAGAGCCTAGGGGACCTGTAGAACACCATCAAATGGACCACAGTATGCATTGTGGGAGTCCTTGAGAAAAGAGAAAGAAGTAGTGTGATAATTTGAAGAAATAATGGCTGAAAACTTCCCAAGTTTAATAAAGGATATGAATATGACCATCACAGAAGCTCAATGTACTCCAAGTAGGATGAATTCAAACAAACCTCCACTGAAGCATATTATCCATCAAACTATCAAAAGACAAGAAAGAAGCAACTCTTCACATGCAAGGGATTTGCAAAGATCCTCTACAAAATACCCGATTTCAGCAGCATATTACAAAGATACTGCACCATGGCCAAAAGGGATTTATTCCTAGAATGTAAGGGTGGTTTAACATACAAAAATTGATGCAGTATGCTACATTAACAGAAGGAAGGAGAAAAACTGAATGATCATTTTAATTGATGCAGAAAAACATTAAATTCAGCACTCTTTCATGATTAAAAAAACAGACAAACTTGAAATAGAAGGATACTGCCTCAACTTAATAAAAGGCATATATGAAAAACCCGCACCAAACATCATGCTCAATTCTGAAAGACTGAAAGCTTTTCATCTAAGATCAGGTATAAGATGAGGATGCCGGCTTTCACTACTGCTATTAAACATAGTACTGGAAGTACAAGCCAGAGGAATTAGGCAAGAAAAAGAAATATAAGGCAGCCAGATTAGAAAGGAAGAAGTGAAATTATCTCTGTTTGCAAATGATAGGTCTTATACATAGAAAACCCTCAAGATATCATTTTTAAAACTATTAGAATTAATACATTCAGCAAAAATTGCAAGAGACAAAGTCAGCACATAAAGTCAGTTGTATTTCTATACACTAATGATGAACAATCTAAAAGGAAATTAAGAAAACAATTCAATTTACAATAGTATCAAAAAGAATAAAATACTTAAGAATTAACTAAATAGGTGAAAGATGCATACAATGCAAACCATAAAACAGATAAATGGAAAGCTATCCCATGTTAATGGATTGGAGGACAATATTATTAAGATGTCAGTATTACCCAAAGTAGATATGCAGATTCAGTGTAATACGTATAAAAATCTCAGAAAAGCAGAAATAAAGAAATCCATTCTAAAATTTGTATGTAATTTCAAGGAACCCCAAAAGCCAAAATAGTCTTGAAAAAGAACAAAGTTGGAGCACTAATACTTCCTGATTTCAAAACTTACTATAAAGCTAAAATAATATAAACTATGTGGTACTGCATAAAGACAGCTTTATAAACCAATGGAATCAAATTTAGAGGTCATAAATAAACTTTCACATATATGGTCAAATGATTTTTCACAAGGGTTTTATGAAACTCAGTGGGGAAAGGGTATCATCTTTCAACAAATGGTTCTGGGAAAACTGGATATCCACATGCAAATAAATGAGGTTGGACCCTTACCTCATACCACATTCAAAAATAAAATGGATCAAAGATGTAAATGTAAGAAATAAAACTATGAACTCTTATAAGGAAACAGAGCAATAGCTTTGCCACATTGGATTTGACAATAATTTCTTAGATATGACACCAAAAGCACATGCAAAAGTAAACAAATTGGACTGCACAAATATTAAGTACTATTGCATTTTAAATACTTTTGCTCACTAGACATTATCAGCAGAATGAAAAGGCAACCTATGAAATGGGAGAAAATATTTGCAAATGATATATCTAATGTTCATAGGTATCCAAGGTATTAATATCCATAACAAACAGAGACCTTCTAAACTCAACAATTATAAAAACAATCCAATTCAAAAAATGGACAAAGAACTTGATTAGACATTTCTCTGAAAATACATGAATTGCCAAGAAACACATGAAAAGATGCTAAATATCACTAATTATTAGAGACATGCAAATCAAAACCACTATGAGATACCACCCTCATTAGGAAGATTACTATTAAGACAAAATAAATATTGGCAAGGATGTGGAGAAATTGAAACCCTTATGCACTGTTAGTGTGAATGTAAAATGGTACAACTGCTATGGAAAACAGTATGGCAATTCCTCAAAAAATTAAAAATTGAATTACCATATGATCCAGCAATCCCATTTCCCAGCATATACCCAAAATAACCGCAAGCAGGATCTTGAAAAAATACTCGTACACTCTTGTTCATAGAAGCATTCTTCACAATTGCTAAAATGTTGAAGCAACCCAAGTGACCATTGACAGATGAATGGATAAGCAAATGTAGTATATATACACGATGGAATATTATTCAGCCTTTAAAAGGAAGGAAATTCTATCATATGCTACAATGGGATGAACTTTTGAAGACATTATGCTAGGTAAAATAATAATAAAACCATGTATGAAAAACCCACAGCAAACATCATATTCAATAGTGAAGGACTGAAAGCTTTTCATCTAAAATCAGGTACAAAGCAAGGATGCCTGCTTTCACTACTGCTATTAAACAAAATACTGGACGTCCTAGCCAGAGCAATTAGGCAAGAAAAAGTCATAAAAACACAGTATTGTGTCATTCCACTTATATGAAGTGCCCAGAACAGTCAAAATCTTAGAGACAGAAAGTAGAATCGTGTTTTCCAGAGCCTGTTAAGGCAGGGGAAATGAGAGGTTATTGTTTAATGGGTACAAGGTGTCAGTTTTAAAAAATAAAGTGTTCTGGAGATGGATGGTAATTATGTTTGCATAGCAATGTGAATATGTTTAATATCATGGTAATGTACACTGAAAAATGGTTAAGATAATAAGTTTTATGATAGGTGTTTTTTTACCACAATAAAAAGTTTTAGACAAAAAAAGGAATGAAGTACTGATAGATGCTACAACATTGATTAACCTTGAAAACATAAATATTATGTTATGAAAGAAGCCAGACACAAAAGATCACATATTGTATAATTCCATTAATATGAAATGTCCAGAATAGGTAAATCTATAGAGACTGAAAATGAACTAGTGTTTTCCTAGGGCTGGAAGAAAGGAGTTGTTGAGGGGAAATGGGTGGGTGACCACTAAAAGTTGAATTGTATGGTATTAGTATATGAATTATATGTCAACAATAAAGATGTTACAAGAAGTATTAATGGAATGGTGGGCAAACCATAACTGTGGAGTTGAACATGTAAGAAAAATGGGTTTTCCAGGATTGATTGATATATGGCTCATATCTCCTATGTTTAACTAGCCTGTAGAAGATTTTAATTTCTGGGCAATTTCCCCATCAATAACATAGAGATAATAATATTTGCCTTATTTTTGTGAAGATTAAGTGAGGTAATCCATGTAGTTAGCCCAGTTCCTGATGCACACAAAGTGCTTAACAGTGACTGTTACATTACATAGTTTTCCAAAAGGATGAAAGTAGGCTCTGGAGTATCTTTATTGATATTCCAAAATGAAAAAAAGAAAATTTTTAAAATTATGTGTGGAATTCTATAAGAACAATAGTTGCTACATTATCAAACATTTTAACTTATGAAAAGTTTAGACATTAATGTATCAATTTCAAATAAGTGTTAAATATTACAATTATAGAACTCTTGTGCGATATAACTGAGCATTAAAGATGAAATGGATAGTGTAAAAATCATAATAACATCCCCACTTAAATGGAAGTCAGAGTTCCAGTTATCTCAACCACCTAAAACCAAGCTGTAAACAAAAACAAGTGTAAAAGATGTGAAAGCAATAATGCAAAGCTAATACAGTTTGTGAACTAAGCTTGAGCCATTTTTAGGACAGTCTTTCACAGTCCTTTCACTTACTTTAGTCTCATAAACTCAGGTCCCTGAATTCCCAGCCCAGAAATTAGGACGTGATAATTTCAAAAAAGAAAAACAGTTGTGTTGTTAAAAGTAGGTACTCTGACACCAGAAAAAAAAAAAATGCTTTTAAAGAACTCACAGCTCAGCAGAAATATGCTTAACTATCCCAAAGACAGTATAAGTTTCAGTGGAAACTTTTGTTCACAGATCAGGATTGTATTAGTTTTCACAGTATGTTTGTGGTATTTCAGAGGCTTCCATGCACAGTGAGGAATAGATTTCATCTTACGCCATCTTGCTTTTCTTTTTTAGCAGTCTGGCTCTGTCACCCAAGCTGGAGTGCTGTGGCACAGTCATGGCTCACTGAAACCTCTGCCTCCCAGGTTCAAGTGATTCTCAAAGGTTGACAGACTGACATGCACAAAACAAAAAATAAAAAGAATGAAAAGCAAAGACGACCTAGACTAAAAGAAAATTTTTTTGTCTCTTCTAACAGCGAGCAGAGACAAACATTAAATTGCAATATGGTACAGTCATTCACCATCTGTAATTCACAATCTATAGTGACAATCTTGAGCTTCTAAAAAAGGTTGATTTCATTATTACCTCTTTAATAAGGCAGAGCACTATCAGTTTTCAATAATTTCATTCAATTTAGCCTGTTGAGCTCCTTAACTTCCGGGCCCACTGGGAGGTGAATAATTCATAACTTCTACATGAAAGAGCTCACAGACTGAAAAAGGAAATAGGCTTAAACAAAGGGAGCACAGTGTGACACACAAGGTACAGATTTAGCTTGAAAAATGGAGGAATTAATTAGGAGGAGAGTGACAATAAAATGATTTCTACAAAGTGTGGCATCAGAGCTGACTTTTTTTTTTTTTTGGCGGGAGGGAGACCTGAGTTTTATCATTACTCAAATCAGTCTCCCCAAGCATTCAGGGATCAGAGTTTTTAAGGATAATTTGGTGGGTGGGGGTAAGCTAGTGAGCCAGGAATGCTGATTGGTTAGGTCAGAGATGTAATCATAGGGAGTCAAAGGTGTCTCCTTGCACTGAGTTCCTGCGTGGGGGCCACAAGATCAGATGAGCCAGTTTATTGATCTGGCTGGTGCCAGATGATCCATCAAGTGCAGGGTCTGCAAAATGTCTCAGGTACTGATCTTAGGGACAGTGTATCCTTAAATATTGTAGCCTCTAGCTGCATGACTCCTAAACCATAATTTCTAATCCTGTGGCTAATGTTAGTCCTACAAAGGCAGTCTAGCACCCAGGCAAGAAGGAAATTTGTTTTGGGAAAGGGATAAACTATAAACTAAGTTCCTCCCAAAGTTAGTTCAGCCTATGCCCAGGAATGAACAAGGACAGCTTGGAGGTTAGAAACAAGGTGGAGTTGGTTAGGTCACATCTCTTTCACTGTCTCAGTTACAATTTTGCAATGGCAGTTTCAATCCCTCCCTTTGGGTTTTATAACATGTTAATCTTAACGTGTTGGCTAATGAAGATGGAAAAGGGGTGAAGACCATTCTAACTTCTTCCTGCTGATCAGGGGCATAGTGGTGGTAGGTGTTGACCCAAGGAGAGAGGAGTGGAACCACTTTGCAACTGTCTGAGCATACTCATGCAGACCTGGCTGTGGTTCCAAGGCTTGCATGGCAAAGGCATTAGTATTGTCATCTATAGTTTTAGTACCACATTTAAAGGAACAGTGTACTATAAGGTAAATACTGAGTACTAGGGTAAGTAGTGCAATGCCCAGTTTTAAAAGTAAACATTTGCAAGATAATGTTTAGGGCTAACTATGACGTGAACCCCAAAATTCCTGTCCTCTGGAGACCAAAAGAAAGTATTTCCACATGGTCGCAAGGTTAAGCTCTTAAGGATACAAAACTAAATAGAGAAAATTCATCTGGTATTGGTTTCGTGGACCTGCAGCAAAGTTTGTACCTCACCAGCCTGCCAGGCTGGCTTGAAAAGCAGGCTTGTAGGTGTCCTAAACCCATGTTCTATCCTGTGATATCCCTCTCTCCATTATAGAAAGACAAATTTTAGCACAAAGTGTACCAGATTTGCTACAGCCTAAGACTAGCCTCACAAATCCTTTTTTTTAAAAAAAAAATATATTAATCAAACCCTTGCAGAGGAGACAACCAGTTACACTTACATTTACAAACACACCCACAAACAGACTCACACAGAGAGACCAGAAACTTGTGTGGTAAGAATTTCTTACCCTTTCTGCCAGCATACTAGGTTTTCAGGTTCCCTTTCTCTGCAGCTTCCATAAGAATGGAGCAGTTTTTGATGACCCTGCTTGCTGTGCCATAGCTGTGTGGGTCAAGCCACTTAACAAAAGAAAATCATCCTTTTCTGTTTTATGAAGCCATAGGCAAAAGATTCTCAATTTTGCAAGTTGCTGCCCAATGGCCTGCATGGGGAACTGAATTAACATTTTTCATCCCAGCAAAATACATGTAACAAAACAGACACTAGTCACCTTGTTCAGCACCCAATATCAACCTGACAAAACTCAAATTTTCTCCTGTTGCTCCCTGTTGTCTTTGATCCACTCCAGATGGGAAGGGATCACCTCCAGATGGTAATTCACATTGGAGTCTCTGGTCAAGGTGAAGAGTGAATAGTCACCCTGAGACAGGCCTGTTGAGCTTTCTTTAGGGCTCACCAAATGTGACCAGACAAATAAGGGGGGTTTCTGAGTTAAGTCTGCTGGACTTCCGTAAGCAATTTATTCAGAGGTGCCCTTCACATATACAAAAACACACAAAGATGAGACGGACAGAAGGATTCCAAATCTGATCCCTAACCAACAACTCCAAGAGTATCCCTTCCAAACTATCCTCCTATTCTGCATCTGAGAAATCTCCCTGAAATCTTCCTGATTGAGAAGTCTCCTTAACCAAGACTCTTCCTACTAGTTAGGGAGAGCCAACTGAGACCCCCCCCAGGAGCTGAACTGAGACAGACACCCCACAATGGGGCTACATCCAAACCAAGACCCCCAAAGGAGCTGAACTGAGACAGACACCCCATGGTAGAGCTACAGACACCCTGCATTGGGGCTATGGACAGACACCCCACCATGGGGCTACAAGACCAGCTGGGAGAAGGAAGAAGGTGTTTGCAGCTCCTAGGATACTCACCAACCCAGACACCCCACAGTGGGGCTACAGACAGACACCCTACCATAGGGCTACAGACACCCACCATGGGGCTACAGACAGACACCCTGTGATAGGGCTACTGTTAGGAGACGTCTCCCCAGAACTATTTCTCTATTGCAACTAAATCCATGCATATTATGAAATGGGAGAGTTCCCTGACCCCCTCCCTCGTGGAACTTGCGACAGGGGTGTGGCTCGTTTGCTCGGCCACTGCGCTCAAATACCTTACAGGATGGGGAGCATGCAGACAGGCCAGTGCAGGAGCCACAGTGAGCACGTTTGGTCTCAGGACCCACAGTAGCATCTAGGGGTGTGTTACAATTAATGCTCTTTTAGCAGTTGCCATCCACAGACAGCTAAGTGTTACATCAGCTCAGTGGAGTCAGGGTGACAGCCTTTTACACCCTGCCCTCTTGGTATCTGGGTCCTTGTCCCACATCCAGGAAGAATCAGGTCACATGGACTTAAAGGATAGTGAATGTGGGGATTTTATTGAGTGATGGAGGTGGTTCTCAGAGGGATAGGTGGGAAGCTGGAAAGGGGATAGAGTGATAAGATGATCTTTCCCTGAAGTTCAGCCATCGCATCTCCTCTCTGACCATCCCCAGCCGAACTCCTCTCAACGTTCAGATGCTCCTTCTCTTCTCCGCTGCTGCTCCACTCTGCTACTCTTCTGATTGTGGATCCTGGGGTTTTGGCTTTTTATGGGTACAGGATAGGGGCATGGTGAGCAAGAGTGGTCTTGGAAAAGGCAACACTGGGATGTGAAAACAGGAATGCCTGTTCCCATTTAGAGCCGCGGGTTCCCAGGCTTGAGGGTGGGGCCTTTTCCGGGGAACTGCTCTCTTCTATCCACTATTTCCTTGCCTCCTGTCCATATCAGTTGGGTTGGCAGCACCCCACCAGTAGAGAGAGTACAAGAGTCAGCCCCCAGTCCAAGAGAACTGGGCCCACTTGGGCTGACCTCTGGATCCATCGCTGGAGGCAGATACCAAACCACAGGCAGGTAGCCACAAGGGCAATCCCAGAGGAGCCCCCAAATTTGTAACTGCCCAGTGGGTTCACCTTGCCCACTGCCTAGACAGAGCCTGATTTATCAAGACAGGAGAATTCCAATAGAGAAAGAGTAATTCACACAGAGCCAGCTGTACGGGAGACTGGAGTTTTATTATCACTCAAATCAGCTTCCCAGAGCTGAGTTTTGAAGAATAAAATGAATGGTGCAAAAACGATAAGGCATTGTACATAGAGATGATAGCATTTGCCAAGACATAGAGGCATCAGCTAGTTTACTCCAGGATCTTTAGGTAATTCAGAATTGCTGGCTTAAAACATGCAAGATGGGGCCAGGCACAGTGGCTCACACCTGTAATCCCAGCACTTTCGGACATTGAGGTAGGCAGATTACTTGAGGCCAGGAATTCAAGACCAGCTTGGCCAACATGGCAAAACCCCATCTCTACTAAAAATACAAAAACGAAACAAAACAAAACAAAAAAATAGCCAGGCATGGTGGAGCACACCTGTAATCCCAGCTACTTGGGAAGCTGAGGTACGAGAATCACTTGAACCCAGGAGGCAGGAGGCTACAGTGAGTCATGATCATGCCACTGCACACCAGCCCAGGCGACAGAGCAAGACTGTCTTTAAAAAAAAAAAAAAGGCAAGATGAGGTATGGCGTAACATGAAATCTATTTCTTATTGCCCATGGTAGCCTCTGAAATACTACAAACATACTGTGAAAACTAATGCAATTCTGATCTGTGAACAAAAGTTTCCATTAAAACTAATACTAACCTTGGGCTAGTTAAGCATATTTCTGCTAAACTGTGAATTCTTTAAAAGCAGCAACTGCATTTTAGGCATTTCTGTACACTTAGTAGTATATGTATTTAAGTCTTTAATGAATATTTATTGAGTTCACGTAACTGAACTCATGAACTAATAATTTGTGAATAACTTATGTGCTTTATGCTATTAAGTTCATCACTTTTCCTGATACTTAATCGGGAAAATGGAAATTACTGAAGAAATTAGTGTTTTTGATCAGGGAAGAGAGAGGAATAAATTTCTAAAATGGGGCATTTTGGGAAAGTGCAGAACTCTAGTAAATTAGGATAATCAGAGGCACCATGAAAACACAGAACTTGCATGTAGGTGAGGAAGGAATGATGAGGGGATGTTAATGACATACTTTGCAATTTTATAGAACACAGCAGTTCTGGGTACCCTCTCCCTCTCCCTACACATTCCATTTAACGTCTTCTTCCTTCTCCCCTCTAAAGTGAGTACCTTCTGGCTATCGATAACTGTACAAGGGAAGAAAATTAAGAACATGTGAGAACAGGGTGATTTAGCAAGAAGTAGATACATGAAGCAAAGAAAGCTGGTTCTTATTCAAGGACTTTTCCTTTGATGGGCTTTATGCTTTTTAAACTCTGACGATACTAGATATCAATAGATGACTGTATTTCAACTATAGGCATTGAAAAATGTATTTAGAATTTATGACTCATCAAGGACTATGAGATTTTACAAATATAAGATCAATATATGTAAACAGTGCCATGTGTCTTCCCTCTCCACTGTTTAATACTAGTTACATGTATAAATTTTAAATGTGCATAGTCTGAAATATGATCCCAGAAATAGATAATACTTCCCAATTATCTGTCATCATTTACTATACTATGTATAGAAATAAATAAGTAAACAATATGAGGAAGAGAACCGTATAAAGTTGAGCAGCTCTCTACGTTTTGAATAAATGATTTCACTTAGAAAAGCCAATATTTATTTAATGTAGGTAACCAAGAAGAAAATTTAAATAAGTTGAGTGCCAAGAATTGAGAACATGTGACCATGCACATCTCCTATAAAACTGTTCAAAGTAACACACTTTATAAAAAATGTTCAGATTCTACATAGAGTCATGAAATTTTAAATCACTTAAAAATAGTTATTCAGCACATATGTGCAAAACACTGTTTTTATATATTTGGAATATATCAGCAAACTAATATATTCCTTAGAAGTCAATTACTTCAACCACCTAGAACCCAGTTGCAAAAAAAAGTACAACTTGAAAACAATAATATGAAGCCATTAAAAAGTTTTGTGAGTTAAGTTTGAGCAATTTTTGTGAAAATCTCTCACAGTCCTTTGATTTACTTTATTCTAATAAGCTCAGATCTCTGAATTTCTAGTCCAGAAAGTAGAATGTGATAACTTGAAAGGAAGGGAAAGAAAAGAGATGAGATGTTATAAGTAGGTTACTTTTCTGAATTTTACACCTGTACATGCTATTGTTAATGTACATTCATTTATAGAACACAAAGACTTTATAATTGTAATGTTTAACACACATATATTTGAAATGGATACACTGACATTGAGATATTTTGTAAATTAAAAAACTGATAATGTGAGAAATATTTTCTTTAAGGAATCAAAAATTCTTTCTCTTTAATGGAGAGAGAGGACAATAAATAATAAACATAATAAGTCATATGATAGAAGATGACAAACAATATGCAAAACATAAAGCAAAATAGAATCAGAAGTGTCAGGGTGTGTTCTGGTAGTGAGATTGAACTTTTAAATATTGTAGTCAGGTTAAAGGTTATTGAGGTAACAGTTGAGACTTTCATTATAGTTATATACAGATTTGACATATAATGAAATCTACCTATATACAAATATATAGAGAGACATATATGTGTCTATATGTGTATTATATATCAGATATACCACATATCTGGATACCATTATAATGAAAATATGCCTAACTATCAAAAAACTCAAGACTTTCTTTTTGTTATTCACTCTCATGTGTCATACCAAAGGCTGGAGACCTTGAGTTTGCCTTTAACCCTGAGCAGCAGGACAAAACCACTTCTAGCTTGTATTCCAGAAATACATTTCTTAAAACAAGTGCTCTAAGGAAAAAAGCATTTGCAATGTAATTATTTTCATTTGTTTAGTAGATTTTTACAGCACTTATTTCATGTGTTCAGCACCTTTGAGCATGTGTCCATTTGCCATAAGGCAAAAGTTTAAAGGGATTTCCTGCAGTGATGCTTTTGTTTTCTCAGTATGTGATTAGAAGTCCTGTGATTAACCTTAACTGAAGAAGGATTTAATAGGAATAAATTATGGAAAAGAAATGAAATGAATCAGAATTTAGCTTTTGAGAAATCAACAAACATAATCTACTTTTTAAATTATCAATAAGAAAACCCTCTGTTTATAAGTGGTGCCTCATTGGCTAATAATTACTCCTTGAAAACATCTACCCATATCATTGAATCTAAGTGCCATTTACTAAGATGTCTTATAGTTTTAGCTTTTCTCAGTGCGGATTAATAGTAGAAGCTGTACTTCATCCAGACAAAAATATTTAACATCAAAAGCAAAAATTATGAAATAAGGAAGCTAAACACCAAGGCTCCATTTAAGGTGTACAAATAGTATTGATGATCAGCGATAAGAATAATCATCTTCTGTTCATGTGCTGTGCTAAAGCAAAGAATAACTGACTCACATAACACAAGGAAAATGCTCTTCAGTTTGCTCTGTTGTTATAAAAGTGCTTTTAAGTCTCTCATATTCATATTCACTTATATTCTTTACTGTTAATATCACTTCACAGAAAGACTAAAAGTACATTTTGGTTTATTAACAGTAATAGACATAGTTATAAAATTTGCCTGTGGTTAAATTTATACTCAACTTATTCTCAAACAGATCTGAGGCTGCTTGCAGTAACATTGATATGAGTGGTAAATACAGACGAAGAGGAAGTCAATATGCTAACCCTAAGTTTGCTCAGTTTCTGAAGATACCTTTATGGCAAAAAGCCAGGCCAGTAAACAGATCAAGCAAAAGTGCCAACACCCTTCATTGGGAAAACTTCCTCTCTTGAACTTTTCAATCAGGATAGTGCTTTTTTATTTGACACCTATGACGGTGTAGAGCTTCAGGTTTTAAGCAGCCAATTTTAAAAAGAAAATACAGTACTACAATACCTAGCTCTTGTGTGAGGAAGAAGAAATCATGGGTGTTCCTCAGGAAATACTTGTTATCCTTGCATTAATTTTTAAAGTAATTTCTCAGGTGGCATTTTTATCAGGGGTAGTGAGTGATGTAAGTGACAGGGCCTTCAGTAGCATTTTTACAGCAAAGTCCAGACATGTTCCTAATAGTTGTTTCCTACAATGACCTTAAACTTTTTTAAAAGCATAACTATAAATCTCAGTAAAGATGATTCTGCATTGTCACATTTTCTTGGTAATAGTTTGACAAACTACACTTCAAAAACCACATGCTTTTAAAAATTGGGATTTTTTAAAATTTGAATTCTTCCAAATATTTTATCTTCACCTTTGCCTCTTGAATGCCTCATGCCTTGTAGTGACAATCCAAAAGCAGTGGTGGCTACATATTTTTCTTCTCTGGCCTTGGCACATTTCTTAAGCTAATTACAAAACTTAGATATGCAAGAGTACCTTCAGCATTAGCAAATAATGAGCACATCTTGTCTCTGGATCCAGATGCCAAGAGAGACTATCTCTCAAGATTACAGATTGTCACAATTGAGAGGTTCGTGTCAGCAACCAGAATACTCTCAAAAATGTAAATCAGATTATATCTCTCCATGACTTTCCAATGCTATTAGAATAAAATACAAACTCATTACCTTACTTCCAAGGTCCTACATAATCAGGCCCCTTCTCACCCTGTGATCTCACCTCGTACCGCTTTCCAGTTCATTCATTATGCACCAATCATCCTAGCCATGTTCTTCCTCAAGTATAACAAGGTCTTTCCCATGTTTGATACTTTCTCCTGCCTGGAACGATCTGCAGATATTTTCATTGCCAGCTCCTTCCTATCATTCAGATGAGAGTGGATATTTTTATCTTGTTGCTCATCTTAGGGGGAACAAAATGCCCAGTTTCTCATCATTCACTATGATTTTAGGTGTAGCGTTTTTGTAGATGCTCTTTAGAAAGTTTGAGGAAATTCCCCTTTATTCCTCGTTTGCTGAGAGATTTTGTCATGAATGAGTGTTGGGTTTTGTCAAATGCTTTTTCTACATCTATTAAAATGATCACATTATTTTTTCTTCTTTAGCCTGTGGATGTCATTGATTACATTTATTGATTTTGAAATGTTGAACTACCTTGCCTACCTGGAATAAATCTCATTTCGTAGTGGCATATAATCCTTTTTATACATTGGTGGATTTGATTCACTAATCTTGTTGAGGAGTTTTGCATCAATGTTCATGAGAGATCTGAGTCTGTAGTTTTTCTTTCTTATAATGTCTGTTTTTGGCATTAGGATAATGATGTCCTTATACAATGAGTCAGGAAGTGTTCCCTTTGCTTCTATTTTCTAGAAGAGATTGTGGAGAATTGGTACCATTTCTTGCTTAAATATTTGGCACATTTCACCAGTGAAACAATCTGGGCTTAGTGCTTTCTTTCTTAATTAGTGACACTATTTTTTTAATAGATATAGGTCTATTCAGATTGTTTTTCAAGGAGGTAGTGCATTTTATCTAAGTTATCAAATCTATGTGCATAGAGCTGTTCATATTACTTCCTTATTATCTTAAAACATTCATGGGACCAATAGTCATGAGTCCTCTTTCATTTCTGATACTGGTAATTTGTGTTTTCTCTCTTTTGTCCTTGGTTGGTTTGGCTTGAAGTTTATTGATTTTATTGATCTTTTCAAAGAACCAGCTGTTTGGTGTCATTGATTTTCTCTATTGTTTTCCTGTTATCAATTTCGTTGATTTCTCCTCTAATTTTTATGTTTCTTTTCTTCTGCTTACTTTAGGTTTAAATTGACCTTCTTAGGCCGGGTGTGGTGGCTCACACCTATAATCCCAGCACTTTGGGAGGCCGAGGCAGGTGGATCATGAGGTCAAGAGATCAAGACCATCTTGGCCAACATCATGAAACCTCATCTCTACTAAAAATACAAAAATTAGCTGGGCATGGTGGTGCATGCCTGTAGTCCCAGCTACTTGGGAGGCTGAGACAGGAGAACTGCTTGAACCCAGGAGGCAGAGATTGTAGTGAGGCGAGATGGCACCACTGCACTCCAGCCTGATGACAAAGCAAGACTCTGTCTCAAAAAAAAAAAAAAAATAAGTAAATAAATTGTCCTTCTTCATTTAGCTTCCTAAAATGAAAGCTTAGATTACTGGCTTTGAGTATTTCTGCTTTGCTAATAAACAGTCATCCCTCCATATACCCATGGGTTCTGCATCTGCAGATTCAGCCAAACGCAGGTCAAAAATGTTTGAAAAAGTAAAACCAATAAAAATAATACAAATTAAAAACCAATACTCTATAACAACTATTTACATAGCATTTACAGTGTATTAGATATTATAAGTAATCTAGAGATGATTTAAAGTATACAGAAGAATGTATGTAAGTTATATGCAAATATGACACCATTTTATAAAAGGAACTTGAACATCTGCAGATTTTGGTCTCTCTGCAGGAGGC
Organism: Pongo pygmaeus; assembly: GCF_028885625.2. Taxonomy (NCBI): domain Eukaryota; kingdom Metazoa; phylum Chordata; class Mammalia; order Primates; family Hominidae; genus Pongo; species Pongo pygmaeus. The sequence goes on along the minus strand of NC_072373.2, from coordinate 80,630,056 downwards.
CCTGGAACCAATCCCCATGGATACTGAGAAATGACCATATGTACTTAATGTTATAAATTTCCCTCTAAACATTGCTTTTGTTGCATCCCACGAATTTTGATAAGTTGCATTTTCATTTATTTTGAATATTTTCTAATTTATCTTCAGACTTTTTATTTGATACATGTTATTTAGAAGTATATTGCTTAATCTCCAAATATTTGGAGACTTTCGAGCAATCTTTTTGTCACTTATTTCTAGTTTAATTCCTGTATAGTCTGTGAACATAATTTGTGTAATCTCTATACTCTTAAAAGTTGTTTTTGGTTTATTTTTTTTGAGACAGTCTTGCTCTGTCACCTAGGCTGGAGTACAGTGATGCAATCTTGGCTCACTGCAACCTCTGCCTCCCAGGTTCAAGAAATTCTCCTGCCTTAGCCTCCCGAGTAGCTGGAATTACAGGTACCCACCATCACACCCAGATAATTTTTGAAATTTTAGTAGAGACGAGGTTTCGCCTTGATGGCCAGATTGGTCTCGAACTCCTTACCTCAGGTGATCCACCCGCCTCAGCCTCCCAAAATGCTGGGATTACGATGTAGGAATGAGCCACGGTGCCCGGCCTGTAAAGTTGTATTTTGCAGCTCAAATGTAACCTATTTTAATACATATCTATTCAAGCTTGAGAAGAATGTGTATTCTGCCATTGTTGAAGTATTTTATAAATTTCAATTACATCAAGTTCATCTAGATCAAATTGATAGTACTATTCAGGTCAACTATATCCTTGCTGACTTTCTGCCTGTTTGACTTAGGAATTACTTACTGAAAGGTGTTGAAGTTTGTAACTATTTTTTTTTTCTTTTTTTTTTTTGAGACGGAGACTTGCCTATTTGTCTCATGTAATTTAACCCTTTGTTGTTAGATGCATGCTAAGGATTGTTATATCTTCTTGGAGAATTCATTTCCTTATTATGTAATGCCTCTCTACCTTGATCATTTTCCTTGTTCTGAATTTTGTATTGTCTGAAATCAATACAGCTACTTCATCTTTCTTTTGTTAAGTGTTAGCATGGTGTATCTTTTTCCATCCCTTTAATGTATATATGTCTTCATATTTAAAGTGGGCTTTTTGTAACATTGTTACTTTTTTCATATGTTTTTCTGCCTTGTCTTGTTTTTGAACATTTTATACTATCCATTTTATCTTCTCTCTTAGAGACAGCAATTACTCCTCTTTTTGAAAAAAGTTAGTTGCTCTAGAGTTTGCAATATATATTTTTAACAAACTTAAAACTAACTGAAAACTAACTTCAAATAACAGTATACTCTTTCCTAATAACAGAGTTGTCCCAGTTCTTATTTTCTGACCCTTATGACATCATTATCATCCACTCCACTTATCCATATGCTAGATATTGTTTCTATTATTACTTTAAACAGTTTGAAGTTTAGTGTTAAGAATAAGAAAAATAAAATATTTTATTTTATCTTCATTTATTCCTTCTCTAACATTCCTTTTTTAAATATAAAACTAAGTTTCTGACCTATGTCATTTTCCTTCTCCCTGAAGAACTTCTTTTAATATTTCTTACAGGGTAGATCTGCTTGCAATGAATTCCTGAGTTTTTGTTTTTCTGAGAAGGTAATTTTTCTTCACTTGTGAGGGATAATTTCACTGGATGTAGAATTATAGGTTACAGGGTGTTTTTTTTTTTTTTTTACAATACTTTAAATATCTCACTCTATTTTATTCCTTTTTGTATGGTTTCTGACAAGAAATCTGCTGCAATTCTTGTCCTTAATCTCCCATCTGGCTGCTTTCAATATATTTTTGCCTTTGGTTTTTTGAAATTTGAATATGATATGCCCTGGTGTAGATTTTTCGTAATTATCCTGCTTAGTGTTCTCTGAGCTTTCTGGATCTGTTGTTTCCTGTCTATAATTAATTCTGAAATGTTCTTGTGCCATTATTAATTCAAATGTTTCTTCTGTCCCATTCACTCCTTCTTCTCTTTTGGTATTTCAACAATGTGTATGTTACACCTTTTGAAATTGTTCCACAGTTCTTGGGTGTTCTGTTCCTTTTTTAAATTCACTTATCTGTTTTATTTCAGTTAGGGAGTTTTCTGTTTCCTTATCTTCTAGCTTAGTGGATTTTTTCTTCTGTTATGCCATGTGTAGTGATGATCCCATCAAAGGCATTCTTCACTTTTAAGATAGTGTCTCTGATTTTTAGCATTTCCCTTTGATTCTTTCTTAGAGTTTCCATTTCTCTGCTTACATTCCCCTTCTGTTCATGCATATTGTCTATATTTTTCCACTAGAACCCTTAAATATTAACCATAACTTCCTGGTTTGATAATTCCAATGTCTGTGTCATATCTGAGTTTGATTCTTATGCTTGCTTTATCTCTTCAGACTGTTTTTGCTTGTCTTTTAGCATATCTTGTAAATTTTTGTTGAAAGCTAGACATGATCAGATAATAGGAACTGAGGTAAATAGGCCTTAAGTGTGAGGTTTTGTTTTAATATGGCTAGGAGGTGGGTTGTATTTGATATTTGCTGAAGTTGCACATGCCATAAGCTTCCAATTTCTCTAGTATCCGTTTTCCTTCCTATAGTATTTGGGCCTCCCTGTATTAGTCAGTGTTCACTAGAGGGACAGGACTAATAGGATAGATGTATATATGAAAGTTAGTTTATTAAAGAGTATTGGCTCACACAATCACAAGGTGAAGTCCCACAACAGGCCATCTGCAAACTGAGGAGCAAGGAAGCCAGTTCGAGTCCCAAAACCTCAAAAGTAGGGAAGCCAACATCAGCCTTCAGTCTGTGGCCAAAGGCCTAAGAGCCCCTGGCAAACCGATGGTGTAGGTGCAAGAATCCAAAAGCTGAAGAACTTGGAGTCTGATGTTTGAGGGCAGGAAGCATCCAACATGGGAGAAAGATGGAGGCTGGAAGACTCAGCCAGTCTGGTCTTTCCACCTTCTTCTGCCTGCTTTTATTCTAGCTGCGATAGCAGCTGAGATTGTGCCCACCCAGATTGAGTGTGGGTCTGCCTCTCCCAGTCCTCTGACTCCAGTGTTAATTTCCTTTGGCTGCACCCTCACAGATACACCCAGGATCAATACTTTGCATCCTTCAGTCCAATCAAGTTGACACTCAATATTAACCATCACACTTCCTAAGGACTCCTCTTCAAGAGAGTCTGTGTTTTTCAGCTCCTTCAGCTACAATTCAGTTATGACAATAGAGCCCGATTGATATGGGGGTGAAGTATGAAGAGAATCATTCATTCTAGAATCTTATGATTAAATTTCAATTTTTTAGTTGGCCTGTGTCCCTGGGCTGTGACTTTTACAAGTGTTTCTTAGGTTCTCCCTCCATCCCAGTAGGTGAAACAGAAAGGCTCAAGAGGAAGCTAGAGTTGAAGAAACTGTCCTTCCCCTACAGAGGATAAGGCCGTGATAATGTATTTTTCCCTGGAGTAGGCCTTTGTTATGAGAATGTTCTAGGCCTACTTTTATAATGGTTACTTTCCCCCTCTATCTACAGAACATTTTCATGTCTCCCAACTGAAACTATGCACACTAAACACAAATTTCCCATTTTCCCTTCCCTTCAGCCCCTGGAAACCACCATCCTGCCTTCTAACAATGTAGTCTTTTGCATTTGCCATAATGTTTTTGAGGTTTCTCCGTGTTATGGTATGTATCAGTATTTCATTCCTTTTTATCACAGAATAGAATTCATCGTATAGATGTACCACATTTTATTTATCTACTCAGTAGCTGATAGACATTTAGGTTGTTTCTACCTTTGACTATTATAAATATTATTGCTATAAGAATGTGCATACAAGTCTTTGTGTCAACCTATGTGTTTATTTATATTGGTTAGATTTCTGTGCATAGAATTGTTGGTTTGTACGTAATTTTTAAGAAGCTAACAATCTGTTTTCAAAAGTAGCTGTACCATGTTATGTTCCCACCAGCAATGTATGAGAATTCCAGTTTCTCTACAGCTGTTAATACTTGGTATTTTCTGCTTTTTTTGTTACAACCATTCTAGTGAATGTATACTGCTATCTCACTGGCATTAATTTGCATTTCCTGAATGACAAATACTGTTAAGAACTTTTCATATTCAGATTGAACACCTCTTATCCAAAATGCTAGGAACCTAAGTATTTTGGATTTTTATTTTTCTCAGGTTTTTAAATGTTTGCAGAATACATACCACATAAGTATTCCTAATCCAAAAATCTGAAATCCAAAATGCTCCAATGAGCATTTCCTTTTCATACAGTTGTTGCTGGGCAGAATGAGTGGGGGAACATTACAGATGTGGAAGTCCAATTCTCTTGCCATCTGCTTGTAGTTTTTTTCCAAAGAAGTTTGTTTCTTTATGGCCCTAAGATCTGTCTCATCCTCATATATGAGTTCTGGACTGTTGATGGGGAAAATCACAGCTCTGTATATTTTTGGTTTTCTATGGGGACAGTGGAACCAGCTTGCTTCTGTACCGCCACTTTAAAACCAGATGTCTGCCAAAAAATTTTTATTTCAATGGTAATAATTAGCATAAAATTTGCTTTTAGGACCATTGTAAGCCACAAAAATAACTATAGTAGCACAATTTGTAAATGGGGTTGATAGGGAGTGGCACATAAATAGAAATCCTAAAGGCTGAACATGTAAAATCACAACTACTTTTATGCCTGTCTTTATCTGGTCTAACATGGCAGTAAATCAAATATGTTTTGACAAAGTGACAGCAAAGTGTTATAATGATTGCCACTCCCTTTTTTCTTCTTTTTGAGGAAGCAGGAAAATGTAGAGCAGAACAAATAGTTCTGTTTCAGACTCTACCCCTTTCCCTGGTTCCAGGCTAAACAATACCCAGGTAACAAGCATAAATAAATAACATCACAAAGAATTACACAATACCCAAGCTGACGCAATTAAAAAAAAAAGATGACATGAAAATTGTAGAGAAATTTTGTCAAGATAATGTGCCAATAGGGTAAGGAGTGAATGAAAGGACAGAGGAGTCAAAGATGACTTATGGCTTTTAGCTTGTGCAAATGAAAGAACGGCAGTTTACTGAGGTCCAAGAGAACCAGAGTGGGTGACCAGAACTCAATAAGTTGTTTTTTGACTATGTTATGATTAATTAAGCAATCAAGTAAATATGGAACTACGTAGTTGAATATGTAAGTTTAGAATTCAGATAATAAAGGACCAGATATATATAAATTTGAAAGTGATCAGCGTAGACATGCTTCATAAAGCCATGGGGCAGGGTGAAGACAGAGAGGAAACGTAGATGAGAAGAAAAAAAAAAAGAGAGATTGGAGAACTTAGCTTCAGGATTACACCTTAGGTTACACTTAAGTTTAGCTGTCAGGAAGAAGAGGAAGAACCAGCAAAGGAGATCCAGGAGTAACCAGTGAGGTAAAGAAAAAGAACCAGAAAGAGGTATGTTCCAGAAGCCACAGGAAGAACATGTTTCAATAAAAAATGCTCAGCTATATCAAACCTGCTGTTGACAGGTGAAATACAAAGAGGATTAGGAATCACTGTTTTGACAGTAGTTTAAGTGGAATGATGGGGATTCTAAACTAAATAGGAGAAGAGAAAGTAGACAGCAGTACTGACAGTTCTTTTCAAGGAGTTTTACTCTAAAGGGGAAAAAAGAAATGGGGCAGGAGGTAGAATGGCACAGGAATTCAAGTAGAGGAGGATTTATCATGAAGCTAATGAAGTCTAAGTTTCAGGGCTTCTCACCTGTGCAGGCCACTTCTATGGCCCTGGGAGGGGTCCTAACAATGTATTTATGTGATATGTGAAAATAAGTTTTTAAAAAAATTTCCAAAAGTATAACATTTTAACTGAAATAAGCCATTTTCTCCTTCCATTCCAACTTCTCTCCATCAAACATTCCCTCTTTGGTTGGCTGCAGACACTTCTGGATTCTGACTAAATGAGAGTTAAATTAGTAATATATTTAACTTGCATTTATGTTTTGTTTTAATTTTGAACAAAACATTATTTTCAAGTATAACAAAAATAATTAAATTGAATTAAAAATTATTTTCCTTTTTCTCTTAAATCGTGAAGAACTGGAATGACAAAATATGACCCATTCAAGTCTAAAGCACTATGAAAAGTACCAAGAAGTATACATTTCTAGTCATTAATTTATGAACTAATATAGTTATTTTTGGCTGTAGTCTACTTGTTTTTTTCATTTTTTGAAGAAATATGTAATCATTGTGAAGCGAAATAGACTTGAGAAAGAATTGAAACGACAAAAAAAAGAAATGCTATGAGATAGGAAGATGAATCAGCAAAATATGCACTCTTTTACAGTAGATACCTACTATATCCAAGAACAAAACCTCTTTATTACACAGGGTAAAACAGAATTCAAAAGGACATTGTGTTTCTATTGGAATTCTTTAGACTTTTCTGAAATGTGAAGACAGCCATAATTTGGTCAATATTAATCTGAAACAGCAGCAAGTCATCATGTCTGAAAAATATTGTAGGACACTACAGTGTAACAACATCTTGATGCACACTAAATAGTAAAGTATGTGAAACTTCTCTTTATTTCCCAAGACCCCCTAGATGATTTTATATAAGCTGCTAGATTTTCATACAACCCTTTCCTAGTCTAATATACAAATACATGGTCATTCAGTCTCTCCTAGAAGAATGTGAATGACACAGAATCTGCCACTCTAATGGGGAGGCCATATTTTTTGGTTTATTCTGCTTCATAATACAGCAAGGACCTCCCTGACTACAAACATGGATCAGAGCCTCTCATCTTGGAAATATTGCCCCCATGTTCACTTTTCTTCTCGTTTTTGCTCTTTGCTCTCATCCTTCCTCAACGATTATCCACACTTCTCACTTTTCATTCTCTACACATCTACACATAATTCTTTTTTTTTTTTTGGCATTAACAATAGGCATTTAAAAGAGCATAAAGTGAATGTCCCTCCCTACCAGTGGGCATCAGAGAGAAAATGTGTTCCTGGGATCACAATTGCCACAATAATTTCAAGACTATTAAGACACTTGCATAACTGACAAATCCCAGTTAAATGAATTTTGAAATTACCTCCACCTTACTTGTGGTGGGCTTCTTTTCAAAGGGACACCAGATGCTGCCATCTGTATGACACATGTGGATTCTCAACAGTCTTAATCAACTTGTTGCTTTTGATGTCCCCTCCTTCTTCGGGACCAAATAGATGCATTCTTGAAACAATTTTAAACCAAGAACTGACTTTTTCCCATTTTTAGAATGTACTCATTATAAAACAAGGCTATTTTTGCAGTAGTCAGACAAATGCACAGCCTCCTTCTTTTAGATGTATTTTTTAAACACTTCATGTTTTTAATAAGGAAAAAATGAAATCTATATTTCAATACTATTGGAATATATATAGGCAACATGGGTGGAATGGATATTCCTTGCCTTATTATGCCATGGAATAAAAATACTCCCACTCATTTTCCCTCTTTAAATAATGTAAAGTTCTATATAGATAATTCAACACAAAACTATTTGCCAACTCAAAAAAGATTTTACAAAAGATATAATATCTTAATAGTGTGGTGTTTCATTCATATATTTTGCAGACCTGCTCAATTAATTGAAGTTTATATTGGGGGATTAATCAGACATAAGGAAGAAATAAAAAACTTACAATGAAGGGAGGCAATTATTAAATTGCTTCTGCTCAGCAGAAAATATTTTCTTCAAGGTCTCAAACATGAATGCCTAAATTCTGGGCAGGGAAAGCAGGAGTATAATAGAAATACTAATCAAAATTCACAGGACGTTCACACTGCTTTTTCTTTTAAAAAATGTTGTATTTGATACATACAAAAGAATATATTGGCATATAAATTTGAAAGTATAAAATAATAAAACTTTCCTATCAAATTAAAAACATTACCAATGTTCATGATCTACCTATTCCATCTCCCTGTCTTACCAAAAAAGGTAACCACTATCACAAATTTTAAGTATATTATTAGATGCCTTTAAAGAAAAAGTTTTATCAGTTATGTGTGTTATTCTTAACCAATATGTTGTTTGATTTACATGCTTGATTTTGAGCTTTATTTTTGAAATGGTACAATATAACATAGATAGACACATACTTGTTTTTTTCTCAACAGTTTATTCTCTAAAATTTATAAATGCTACTGTATGCAATTATATTCATTTGCTTTTTGCCACTGTATAACATTCCACTATCACAATATACCAAATTTTTTCTATTCATTTTCCTATTGACTAAATGAGAGTTAAATTAGTAATATATTTAATTTACATTTATGTTTTGTTTTAATTTTCCTGTCTATTGACAGGAAAATGAATATTTGGGTTATTTCAAGGCTTGTATGTTTTCATTTAAATTTTTTCTTTCATAATTGAGATTTTATTCAATCAGTACATAGCCATTATGGATAATTTGTAAACAAGTCCTAATGTAAGTTTTCTAAAGTATTATTCCATTCTTTTCTAAACAGTAATTGTAGTGACTTTCCAACTTAAAGCTAGAGGCAAACTTTCCTTAAGAAAATATATCAGGCACTAATAACTTCAAATATTGATAAACTGTTAGGTTTAAAGCCCCACTAATTAACAATTTAGTATCATACTGCTATACTTCAACATTTCCAAACTTTAACAATTCTGATATATGGAGAGCCAAAATTAGGGAGCTGTTTTCTTCAGGAGCAATTCTATTTTTTTAAAGCAAGAACATGGAGATAGGCTTTAAGTAATTTAAAATATTAAGATATATTAGTGGATAATTGTGACTCCTAATGGCCATTTTGTTAAATTCATAAGATACAAAAACCGCCCTCCCTAGCAGCCAATACAGTTAACACCCAAGACAGTCAAATCCTCCATTATGTTGACATCTTCACATTTTAGGTTGTACAGAAAAATTACAAGCATATCATTTCTTTTTATAAAGAAAGTACATACATGCAGGTGTGTACGCACACACATGCACACTTGCTTGCGTACACACACACACACAAAACTTCCTTCTAAAATATGTCTTTTTAGAGCTATTTTAAAAATCTTTTATTTACAACATAGGTAATAAAAATATTTATCCAGATTATATTGAAGAAGATACAGGAACCATAAGACTTGGTAACTATATTAATCAGATTTGATTTTTTTCTCTCCTTCTTAATTAGAGACTAGAACCTCCTCAGTTTTAGTTTCTCTACTTTCTGCAGGAAAGTTGTCTTTAGTTTCTTAGATGGCCATTTCAGCCTGTTTGCATTTTGCTCCCCATTTTCCTTTGCAATTTTTTGGCTGAAGATTTATCCTTTCTTCCTCCCTTTTTGGCTTAATTTCAATTTTTGTAGGAAGTGGCTAGGAACCTTGCCGACCTATTCAAGAGCTCCTCCTTAACTCTCACTTAGCTAAAGTGATCATCATCTTGAGTTTCCTGGCAGTGGTTTGTGGTGGGGAGCACGGATGCACTGTGCAACCCTTCACAAAGTCAGGTTGCATTGTTGCTGTATCTAAGTATGTTGCATAAGCCCAATTTATATACGCTTCATGTATAGTATTTTAAAATATAAACCACAAAATAAATAATCATTATTAATTAGTAAAGCTAATGACTGTTTGGTGCTGTGGTTTCAATGTTCCCTCCAAAACCCATATTGAAAGTTAATCCCCAATGTGGCAGTTATTGAGAGATGGGGCCTGCACTCATGAAAAAATGTATCCATTAACAGATTAATGAATTATCATGGGAGGGGAAATGGTGGCTTTATAATAAAAGAGAGATCTAAGTTAGCACATTATCATGCTCAGTCCTCTTGCTATGTGATACCCTGCACTGCCTTGGAACTCTGAACTCTGAACTCTGTAGAGTCCCCACTGGAAAGAAGGCTTTCACCACATGCGGTCAACCTTGGACTTCCCAGCCTCCAGAATGGTGAGAAATAAATCCCTTTTCTTTATAAATTACCCAGTTTTAGGTATTCTGTTATAAACAAAAGAAACTGGACTCAGACATCTAGATTTATCTAAATGCTTATCCGTTTTTCTCATACTCACTTCTTGTATGTGAGACCTTCCTATTAGGGTCTTGTTCCTTTCTCCTGGATAACCCATTGCTGGCATGGACTTTTTCCATTTTTAAAATTGGTGACTGTTTTTACTCTAGTTCTTAACAGATCACTCTTTTGGGTACACAATTTTAGGTAGGAAGTTATTTTCCTTCAGTAATTTTATTACTGTTGCCTTCTAGCTTCCATTGTTGCTCTTGAGAAATGGCTGTTAGCTAACTGATTCTTTTTTTTATATGATGTCTTTTCTCTCTGGCTGCTTTTATGATCTCCTTGTCCTAAGTTAATTGTAATTTAACTATTATGTGTCTAGTAGTTTTTAGATATCTGGCTTGGGATACACTGTGATTCCTGCATCTGTGGATTCATGTTTTTCATCAGTTTTGCTAAATTCTCATTCTTAACATAGAATATTGCTTCTCCTCCATTCTATCTATTCATTCCTTCTGAGGCTATGATATAAGATCTTCTCATTCTGTTCACCATATATCTTAACCTCTTCTTATATTTTTTAATCTCCTGTCTCATTGCTACATACAGTAAGTCCTCACTTAACATCATTAACAGGTTCTTGGAAACTGCAACTTTAAGAAAAATGATGTACTGTATAATCAAACCAATTTTACCATAGGCTAATCAATACAAACAACAGTTAAGTTCCTATAGCATACAGTACATCATTTCACTTAAAGATGCAGTTTCTAAGAACCTATCCACGACATTGAGGAATTACTATACTAGGTAATTTCTTCAGTTTTACTTTCCACTTCACTAATTTTATCTTTAACTGTATTTAATCTGCTGTTTAACCTAGCCATTGAGCTTTTTAAAGTGTTTTAGTGCTAAATTTAATAAACATACAAAAAAGAACATAAATATATAATTATATAGCAAATATACATGTACCATATTCCAAGTCAACAGCACAAGTACCATGGAAATCTGCGTGCCCCTTCTTAAGTATACCTTTCTTCATCTTTCTAGAAATAAACATTTGCTAGACTTTTATGATAATTGTTTTATATTTTTGCCACCTATATATATTTAAACAATAGTTTGAACAAATTGTATTGATAGATTCTTTCATGTCTTAGTTCTTTTGTGTCTTTCTGTTTTACTTAAGATTGACTAAAATTATTGCTTGTGGTTCTGGTTTATTCATTTTCATTCCTGTATAGTCATATTTTAAGTACTCACTAGTCACAAGTATCTAGTGGCTACCATATTGAAAAGTGCTGCTCCAACCAAAGGCTGGGGTAAAACTAATTTTTGTTTCTGTTTTTGTTTTTGTTTTACCATTTAAAAGTATGGCCAAAATCGCAATTACTTTTGCACCAACCTATAAATATAACTAGGAGGTGAATTGCTGGGTCATAGGAAATGCATATATTTGACTTTAAAGCATAATGCCAAAATGTTATTCAAAGGGATTGTACCAATTTACATTCCCACCAGCAATTTATGAGATCTTATCCATGGAATTTTAACTTCAATATTTCTGTTTTTTTAAATGTTTACCAGTTTCTTATAAAATATATAAATGAACAATTTGATAAAAAGGCACACGGGAAATCTAGAAGGGTCCTGAGTGCAGGAGCGTCTGTCCCCTTGGAGTTGGGGTAGGCACTCTATTGGCACAGAGATGTGTTCACCAATTTGGAAGCTTCCCAACATTTCTATTTTTAAATTCTAAAATATCTCTTTAGGTTATTTTTCAAGTCAGTCTTGTCATATTGTTACTTTCTTGGTACTTGCTCATTTCTGTGATTTCATCTTTTATATCTAACTTTTATACATATTTATTTTATATTGTATATCTCTTATAATTCCAATATCTGAAATCATTAGACTCTTAATCTGTTTGTTGTTCCACTGACTCTTACTTGTGGTTGCTTATTTATGTCTTTGGTGATTTTTTAATAGTCTTTAATTTTTAATAATTAATTTCTAATAGTAAATATTTTACATATTTATTTGATCTGAAAGTAATAGTCCACCAAACGTCCTGTTAACTTCTTATACTCTACTGTGGTTTCTTGGGGGTTGTAAGAGGATAAAAATCATGCATATGGGATTGGAGTTGGCAAATATTAAAATAATTATTCATTCTCATTTGTATAGCAGTGAGTAAAAAATAAAATAAAAAGGGCAATAATTATTTATTATGCTTTTTTATTTCTTCAAATTTCCTACCATAAACACATAATGCTTTTAAAACTATGAAATAATAAAATAATCATGGAACCAGAATATTTGCCAAACACAAAATCAATTAGCAAAATTTTATTTGCATTATGAAATAGGATTTTAGGTCACTTCCTAAGAGGCTAGTTATTCAAAATTAAGGTGTCCCCTTCTTTGTGCTTTCCTATTCCACACTGTGGATAACTCTATCAATGCAGAGGTTTAAGAGGAAATGATTTCTCGAGATGATTTTTAAAATACTGCTTCTGATAGAAGCTAGGGATTTCTACCCATCTGGGAGCACCTTAGCCCCGGTCCAGAATCCCTGGCTCAATGCTGGAATCCTTTCATCATTGGACAGAACCATGTCTTGTTATTAAAATGGACATAGAGACATGACTTATGGGTAAGCATATTTAGGTATGGTATTTATACCTAAGGAAAGGAGCCCAAAATGCAGAGAAAATAGCAGGGTGAGGAGCACAGAATAAAAAACTATAACTGGGAATTAATTACAAGGGTTGGAGAGAAAAACAGACCTTCAGGCCTATTGTTGGTTACTTGGATAATTTCCCACTATGGCTATTCTCTGGGATATGGCCTTTTACTCAGTCAAGCATAAGACACAAGCAGGAATTTCCAGGTAGCTGTTTTCTCCAAGTGCTCGATCCTAGAGATTAGTACTGACCTGGAATTTAAGGTCCATCTTTGTCAACCCTCCCAGAACATCAGAAGTCTTCCATGGTTTTTGGCATCCTGTGGGGAATAATGGTCAAGTTATGCAGTTTGAAATTAGGAAAAAAAAAAAAAATGGAAGAGGCGGAGGGGAGGCAGGAGCAGATAGAACTATATGAAACAGATGAGCAAACTTAGAGGTTTTAAATATTTAAATATTAAATAGTTTTTGTTAACATTTCAGCATTTGGGACAGCACTTGGGCCTGTGATTCCTCTGAAAGACTTTTCTGAAGGGTAAGATATTCCTTTGGAAAGGGTTGTTACCCCCTTTTATTCACTTATTTTAAAGGAAGACAATTCGATAACAAACTATTTCAGTGGGTGATTTGTAGCGGTCAGTACCGTTTACTGAACACGTTTAAAACGTCACAGACAGCAGCCAACGCTCTTCCCAATACCTGATGTGTGAATTTCCTTCATCTTGCGGTTTGGCGTGGGTTTTGGAGGAGGAGTTTCAGAAAACGGTCAACATCGGCACAGTTAGGGCTTTATAAACAGGCTATCCAGAGTTCGACTCCTCTTCCTGCACTGGCTAGTCTTGAGAGCCTCTTCCCGGGAAAAACCCAGGTGGAAACACCATCCGAGGGGAGTGAGCCGCAGAATCAGGTAGGGGCGGGAGCGCCGGCGGCCGGCGAGATGGTAATGCGCAGGTACAGGGAGGGGCGCGCGCGGAGAAGGGGTAGGTACGCAGGGCTTGCAGCAGGCCAGGCAACCTGCTTCCAGTCTTCAGCCGCCCGCCCAGAAGGAAGGAGTCGCTGGCCAGGAGATCGGGCTCCAGGTTTTCTGTCTCACTCCACGCGCACAAATTGGACCCCAAGACACCTCACTCTTTTGCCACTTACCCACCCATTGTGGGACATACTCAGCACACCCATCTGACGGCTGCTTTTACCCTGCCTGGCATTCTTTTCTGAGCTCTGCTTTCTGAGCAAGGCCTACTCCCCCAACCCTTCCCCACTGCGGTTAATATCTTACAAACTTGACAGTGGAACTGGGGCCAAAGTGACTATTAATTTGCCGGGTAGGGTGGGTATCAGAATCCCGGTTTATCTGCTTCATAGATGTGTAACCTTGGCAGGTTATTTAAACTTTCTAAGCTACTTTTTGAAACGTAAACACACATTGTAGAATGTTAATTTAGCAACCTCAAATCAGTCCTGTTTTCGTTATTTCCACTGCCTTAAGTTATAAAAGGGCTTCCTTACCTACTACACCCAGCCAATTGCAATGGCAATTCAGCTAGCAATTTTAGGTAGTATCTTCCCATATAATTCATCATATACACCTCTGCCAGATTAAATTTCTTAAAAATAAGCTTAGTCATTACTCCCCATCCCCATCTCCAATTAATAATCATTACAAAATGACTCACGCTGTCTTCCCAACTCTATCTCATCCTACTCTTCTACACATATTCCTTGTTGACTGTACCCATCTCCTGCACTTTCTGGCATTCATATCTTCACTTGTGGCCATTTCTCCACTACACAGTTCCCCTTTCCACATTTCTGTTAAAATCCTACCCGTCCTGCATGGTCAACTTAAATGCCATCTTCTTCAGGAAGCCACTCCTGATTTTCCGTGTCCTCCTTCTCGCTTCCAGACCTTCCAGACCGAAGCCTTTTGTTATGATACCTATCTTGTATTGCAGTTGTGTACCTCTGTTATCCTTTCTACTTATCTTTTCCAATTATACATTTTAGGGTCCTCGAGGGAAAGAACCACGACTTTTTTATCTCTGTATCCTCACAAGTGCTTTCCAAAATATGAACTAAAAATAAGGGGAGGATTTAGAAAGCTTCTGATCATTTTCATTTTGATTGAAACATTCAAAGTTTCTTTTGAGAGTGCAATGTTGAAATTGGTAGCTACAAATTAGTTGTAAATGGAGAGCAAAGGGAAGGAAACTCATTTCTTAAACCCCTGCTCAGTACCTGCAATGTGACAGGTGCTTTCACTTATGTTTGCTCATTTCTTCACAATTCTGTGAGGTATCATACCATTTACAGATGAGAAAACAGGCTCAATAGAGTGACTTTGCTAACGTATCACAGCTTTGAGTTGCAAACCTAACATTTTGAACCCCCTTCTGTAGTATTACTTACGAAAAAAGTAGAGGAATTAGTATTCCTACAAGGTCCTTTTCAAGAATCAAAGGAGATGATGTTAATAAATGCCCTTCCTAAAGTATGTTAAATATAAGGTATTAATTATGGGGAATATGACATAATAGGTAAAACAAATAGATATCATACCATTTCTATCATTTAAGCACAATAGTACCTTGAATAAGGCATCCAGTGGACTAGACATCAACAGGCATTTTAATCTTAATATTTTACTATTTTACACTGATGTGCCTTTTTTTTTTTTTTTTTTTTTGAGACAGTCTCTCTATCCCACGCAGGAGTGCGGTGGTATGGTATCAGCACACTGCAACCTCCGCCTCCCAGGTTCAAGCGATTCTCTCAGCCTCCCAAATAGCTGGGCTAATTTTTGTATTTTTTCTAGAGACGGGGTTTCGCCATGTTGGTCAGGCTGGTCTCAACCTCCCACCCTCAGGTGACCCACCCGCCTTGGCCTCCCAAAGTGCTGAGATTCCATGAGCCACTGCGCTCAGTCTGATGTGCTTTTTAAAAATGACAACTCCAATTTTGTAGGCTGCATTTAAAAATACAGTAAGAATAAGGCTGGGCAAGGTGGCTCATGCCTGTAATCCCAATAATTTGGGAGGCGAAGGTGGGAGGATCGCTTGAGGTCAGGAGTTCAAGACCAGCCTGGACAACATAGTGAGACCCCCGTCTCTACAAAATAACAAATCACTGGGTGTGTTGGTACCCGCCTGTGATTTCCAGCTACTTGGGAGGCTGAGGCAGGAAGACTGCTTGAGCCCAGGAGTTCAAGGCTGCAGTGAGCTGTGGCTGTGCCACTGTACTCCAGCCTAGGAACCCTGACTCTTTAAAATAAAAATTTAAAAAGATGAGCATTTAACTATTATATTGGCAGGTGGCTGAGTCCATCACATACCATTTATATAATTAAATGTTCACATGACACCAGAATCTGTTTTGCAACAAAAAACAAAAATAAGACATGGTCCCTGCTCTGAAGGCTTCCAATCTGAAAGGTAATAAGACACAGGCAATGAAACTATAGGGCTATAAAACTATATTTAAAAAAATGTTTGGCTGGGCGCAGTGGCTCACGCCTGTAATCCCAGCACTTTGGGAGGCCGAGGCGGGTGGATCACGAGGTCAGGAGATCGAGACCATCCTAACACCGTGAAGCCCCATCTCTACTAAAAGTACAAAACATTAGCCGGGCGTGGTGGCAGGTTCCTGTAGTCCCAGCTACTCGGGAGGCTGAGGCAGGAGAATGGCGTGAACCCAGGAGGCGGAGTTTGCAGTGCGCCGAGATTGCCACTGCACTGCAGCCTGGGCAACAGTGCAAGACTCCGTCTCAAAAAAAAAAAAAATTTTTTTTGCATGAAAAATTTCCAGGACTTTGGTGATAAGCAGCGAAATCAATGCCTTAAGTAGATTTTGAAATGGTACATTAAAAAATGGTACTCATTTGGATACTGTAAGAAAATACTGATTAGGTTTCTGGGATATAATGGACAAATGATTCTCAACTCATGGCAAGAAGATTCCTCCCTGGGTATTAGAATAATTTGAGGTGGAACAAAGAGGCTATGAAGTTTCAGAACAAGGTGGTATTTTCTGCTCTTGCTTTAATTTCCTTTATTTTAAAAATTCAGTTAACATCAAAGAGAGTCTTTTTTTTTTTTTTTAAGGAAGAATGCTTTAAAAAGAGATAAGAGCAGTGCCAACATGAAAACCAAAAAAAAAAAAAAACAAAAAAACAGTGCAGTGGGGTGCCAAAAAAAAAAGGCGGAAAACATCTGAAATAAGGGGGAAGAGTCAAAGGTAAAAATCACAAAGCAATGGAATAATTAACAAGATAACAAAAGGTTAACTAGGCAAGTTAGACCAGGGGAAGACTTAATATGAAATTTGTCCTAGGATAAATTATTAAAATATTTAAAGATATAATCTAAAGCTCCTACTGAAATAGAAGATAAATTTAAAACAATTTTGATTAAAAAGAGAAAATATACTATAAAATATTTATTTAATAAAAATAATTTTATAATCTATACAGAATTGAATAAAAAGTACAACAAATTATTTTCACTTATTTGCAAAACTGCATACAGTATAACTTGCACATTGAGTTCAGCATTCTACAAATATGGCCACATACCAAGATGTGAACATATTCTTGTCTTATAAAAGAAAAGGCTCAGGTTGTATGCCACAAACTTTGAATTAAATTCCAGGGAAATATTGCTTTGGTAACGTGAACAATTTGTACCACATTCCATTAAAAAAAGATTTAATAAAATCCCTCAAACAGCACTTTTCTACTTGTTTCGGAGTACACAATTCCCAAATTAGCACAAACAAAACAAAGCAAAAAAAGAAAGAATATAAAATGAAGGTTGCTACTTTTATGATATCACTTCCCTTTCCCTTCCTTAGCTAGTGTTCTTTTCCTTTCCCTTAATAGTAAAGGACGGTGAATAGAAAATGACCTATTCTTATCCCCATCCATTTGCTTCTAGGATTCCTGCTTAAACCAAATGAGTATGTCAACTTTGCAATCTTGACACACTATTATTAACACTGTTCAGCTGTGTCATTCTAAAAAAGTTAATACCGCAGTTAAAAGCACCTATCTAGATTCTTTTCAAGATAAGGCAACAAAGTCAGCTTTAAAATAGTTTTCATGTCTGACATATACTAGCAGCCCCTTGGTAGACTGATTTCAGAATTAAATGCATATAGAACATTTTTTCAAGTAACTTGGTAATGAAATCACTAGCAATTTTAAGCAAATATTCAAGATGATCTACCTTTAGAAACAAAGGCAGATTTAAGGTAAAAAATGCAGGAATCACATCTATCCTCGTTCCTGTCCCATTGAAATAATTGAAAAGAGGCTCAGCTTATGAAAAAGGCCTTGGACTAATGCAATTCCTATTGACATCTTTACTTGGATAAGAAAAACAAATTAATATAAAAACTATAAATAGGGATGAAATTATTAAAAAATTTTTCATTTTATTTTAGAAATAAAAGGGAATGCAAATACAAACGGCCTAGTTACATCCTTAGCCCATATATGAACTTTTAATCTTGGAATTAATAGTCCTTCATATTGAAGATTTAAAGACAAGCAAGTGTACATTAAGCTTTCTTAAGTCTCTTCATTTAGCAGGCTTCAAAACTTGCCTTATTTTCTAACTAAATGAGCTTCTCTGGGAAGCATATGAATAATGCAAAAACGTACTTCTAAACAAATTTTACAGAAATACATAATCATCACGATGGGAACCAAGAACATTCATACGATGAATTTTTTTTAAATAACTTAAAATTAGAAATGATACATACACCTTAAAATACAGAACACTAAACCAGAACAAATATTGCCAGTGATAGAATAACTATGTAGAAAAACCAATGCACATGAGTAACACAGAAATAAGAATTAAATTGAATAGAGGCAGATGCTGTTAGAACATATTTCCATCCATCATGACTTGCAACATTTTGTGGCCTCTGTGAAGCCCTGGTCCCACCAGGCCAAGCATCTGGCTAAGTACCAGAGATATAGACATTTGCGACCTATAAAACACCAAACTCACTTGCTAATAAAGTATACAACACCATGTGCTGCTTTGATTGCTCTTGACTGGTTTTTAAAATCAAGTTCACTTTTGAATCAGAAAAAAAGTCATCTTTAAATTAGCTCTCATAAATAATCCATGAAATAAACTTTACTTCTGGCTCCTCTGAATAGTATCATGTTATTCCCGGAACACAAGGTATTAGTCAAGTGGCTGCTTTGAAGTCAAGAAATGCACATTCATAAATATATGTTTACACTTTAAAAAATCAAATACATCCAGGCAGTTGCTGTGCAGAGTTCTTGCCATAAGAAGAAGCCCTTCAGCAGTGTATTATGCAGTGGTTACTTGAGAACTTGATTCTGGATCTTCCAGCTTTCTACATTTCTTCATAACACTGACTGCACCACTGGCCAGGAAAACCACAGCGATGAGTGCAAAATAACTGGCATAGATCAAAAACTAGAAGGGGGAAAAGCAGTTTATTGAATTATCAATGACAAGAGGATTACTCTACAATAAAGTATATTCAGAATTTGTCCATAAAGCCTCAAAAAATATTGCATACTTACACCATGTGCCAGACCCTGAAGACACGAAGCAGCATCACAGCACGGTGGTACTAAATAAAGCCTGACTGCCTGAGTGTGAATCCTGACTTCATCCCTTACAAGCTGCGTGAACTTGATTGAGATACTTCATCTCTGAGCCCTTCTTCACTTACAAAATGGAATTCATAATAGTTCTCACTTTACAGCGATGTTAGTACCAATCAGTGAGATCATAAATGCTTATCAGCACAATGCTAATGCTGTTAGTATTACTTTTATTGTTGTTGCTGTTATTGTTATAATTCAGTCCTGGTCTCTGCCTTCAAGCTGATAGGTGGGTACAAATAGGCCAAATTCTGAAGATCAAGAACTTCTCTATTTTTCCCCAGAAGAGGGCAGCAGCAGGTCAACTATATTCCATTACAGGATTACTTAATATAAGAATTCTTCCCTAAGACAATTTTCTAAGTTCTGGGGTACATGTGCAGAATGTGCAGATTTGTTATACAGGTATACGTGTGCCATGGTGGTTTGCTGCACCTATCAACCCATCATCTAGGTTTTAAGCCCCGCATACAATAGGTATTTGTCCTAATGCTCTCCCTCCCCTTGCCCCCCACCCCCCTGACAGGCCCCGATGTGTGATGTTCCCCTCCCTGTGTCCATGTGTTCTCATTGTTCAACACCGACTTACGAGTGAGAACATGCAGTGTTTGGTTTTCTGTTCCTGTGTTAGTTTGCGGAGGATGATGCCCTAAGCCAAATTTTAATGTGACTATATGGTTTATTAACATCATCATCATCATCATCTTCTTAAAATAACATACTAAATACTTACAAACTGGTTCAAAAGTACAATGAGAGTACGACCTTAAGTCACTGTGCCAGTTTCTTTCAATGTTGGCTACACTTCTGCAGGAAGCCATTAATCAATCATGGCAGTTAGGGTTTCAGCACCACCCATAAAATCCTATTATTCCACATGTTTAAATCCACCATTTCTATAAGAATCTGCTGACAAATTTCCACTTCCAATGACAGCCATGTTTCCCTCAACTGTAACAGTCCTGGGAACTCTCCCTTATACAGGGAGGATGGCAAGCACTTAAGTTTCTCTCCTACTTTCCATCCTGAAATAAGTTTTGGGGTTAGATGTTGGTTTAACTCCAAGCTCTGGAACACTATTAGTGATGGTATGGACAAGTCACTTAACATCTCTCAGACTCATCTTCTTCATGTCTAATACAGCAACCCTGCAAATCCTATAGCACTTGACATATAGAGGCACTCAATGCACATTGTCTATTATTACTATTTCTCTCTTAGATCGCTTTAGTAAAAACAAAGTTAATTATGGCTAATACATTGGGAAGAAATCATTTGGGTTGGGATGGGGGTGGGAGTAAGTACTTTTTGATTTATTCAGTTGCCCATTTTGCCAAAGTACAAAACAAGATGTACTTAAAACTCACAATGCATGAAGGCATATACAACTGTACAATTCCTGAACGTAAAAAGTATTCACATTGTTGTTGGGTGTTGGTGCAAGTTTCTCAATAGGTCATATGTTACAAATCATAATGCTATTCATCAACAGCAAGGCATTACCATGGTATTTGGGTGAGGGGTGTTTTAAATAAAGAAGGGAGGAGACTTAAAGAGTTGTGAGATGAAGCAGGGAATCTCAAACACGGGATACAGTATTCCAAGCATAGATTTAAATATAGAGGGAAATAATGGATGAGGAAGCAAAAGGTCTTGGCCTGTAAGGAATCAATATTACCTCTCAGCTGAAACAGCCCCACTGGGCTGATGATTTACACTCAGGAATGTTCTAAAACCTGACAATCCTAACACCCTCCAAGGAGAAAAGAACTAAGGATAGGGGAGAAGATGTTGAATGAAGGAAGGAGGGTATGCTTTACTTTACATCTGTTCCCTATTGTTTGGATTTGTTTTCATTAAGCATACATATACTTCTGTCACCCTGATCAAGTTACACATACTACCTTCGATGCCAAAGGAGAGATCTTACCTGAGTGGTAATTTCTAATCCAAGGCCACTGGCATCTACCACAATTAGAGTGAGCAGCGTCTGCAGTGCCAGGGCAATGAAGGTATTTACACCAAATACTAGGGCATAGCGTTCCATGCTGAGGTTTGCAGCAATTTGAAAACTTGAAAAAAAAATAAAAGAGTGAATAAGAATTACTTCCGGAGTACTTATAATATTTATTCTAAATAAAAGTAAACATTTATCTTTAAACATGAAGAGTCCTTCTTTCTACTGTCAATTGCCTTTCCAACCAAATGAAAACATTTTGCAACTAAATGATATAAATCTCATGCAAACATCTGAAAACAGTAGGAACATACAAACATGGGAATAAACAAAACTTGCCTAAATGCTTCCTCAGGAGAAAAACTGATAATGCACATATAATACAATGCTTCCTCCCATTTGCCTCATTTAACTAGAAACTTTAATATTTTGGTTTGTAAGGAAACCAAAAAATTTATCCTGTTACAATTTTTCCTAAGGCTTCTATGAGCCAAAATACATACGTTGCTATCGTGATGAGTAACATGTAGATGATTCTGAAGACAACATAGGATGCATAGCACACCCAAATGTTACCCACAGTGTCCATGATATACACTGCAGCAGCAATCAGGAGAGAAAAGAGAGATAATGTCATTTCTCCCCAAGTTGACCAGGATATTTTTATATAACCAACTGCAAACACAGCAACAGCACCTACAGAATAAACAAAAAAAAATCCAGTTATTTTGCTACACAAATGCTATTGCAATAAATTAAAAACTCAGCTTAGATTATTAAATTTTAAAATCTGCAAACTTATAAATAGGATAGCTCAAGATTATGGAGGGCCTTGAAACTCACATAGAAATTTCTGAACTTGATGGAATCAATAAAATGGAGCCACTGAGATGACAGACTGAATTAGGATAGGTGGCAATGAAATGAAAATGCAGGACAAAGACACAGGGACATTGCTAAGGGAAAAAAATGCTGCAGCTGAAGCAGAGGCAAGAGTCAAAAAGAACCACAGCTTCTAATTTGGCATCATGGCAGGACGAGTCATCTCTCCTTCAAACCAAGGAGCATTCTAGAACATGGCAAAAGGGCTTCTCTGCCTTTTGGTAAAACAGTGATGATGGTAAGGATAGCTAAAATCTGTGAAGTGTTTTCTGAGGGCCAAGACAGATAATAAGTGTTTACAAAAATCATATAACACCATCCAACAACCTCAGGAGGTAGGTCAACAAATTAGAAATGAACAATAGAGTAAGATGGTCAAATACACAGGCTCTGAAGCCATCCTGCCTGGGTTCAAATCTTGACTTTACTACTTACCATCTACATGACCTTGAGCAAGTTATTAACCTACCAGTCCCAAGTTTCCATTGCAAAATGTGGATAAATTCTACTTATCTCAGGAATTCTGTGAGGATTGAGTTAATGTATATAATGTCCTTAGAACAGCACCTAGCACATATTAACATTCAACAAATATTAGATACTATTGTTATAAACTATTATATATTGCTATTCAAAATTTCACATCAAGTGACAAAACTACCCAGTAAATACAGAGATAATGGAAACTTGGATAAACAATCTTGAAAATTATTATATTAGGTTTCCTCAAAGCTTATAAAAAAATTCCAGTTTGTTAGTCATAGTCCTGCTCCACTTGAGTACTTCTAAGTTGTCCTCCTAAATTGTAAAATCGAGCTCAAAATAAGTAAATCATTTTTTGAGGCTATTTCAAATTTGGGAGGGGTGAGTGAATCTGATTATGGCTGGCTTAACTACCAGAGGAATCCCCTCCCCACCACCACCCTCTATTATCCTGCATTGCTTACCCAGTAAGGTTGAAACGGCCTCCACACCACCATTATAGATAGCAGCATGGCGAGAAGGCATCACTTTCTCCCATAGGCCCTGTGTGTAGTTCACAACTTGAAAATAGCCACAGGTAGAGAGGGCCCACCACACAGACCAGCAGAGAAGAGGGCGAGAGGAGTAGCACATCAGGAAATCATTCCATAGTACTTTCAATACAAGGAGACGGTCTGGCTTGGGTTCCTACATAGCAAAAGGGAACAATGCTCAAACTCTGATGAAGGCAATTATATAGAAAGCAATTTACAGGCCCAATTACTTACCTAACAGACTTTTTTCCTTGTGAAAACTAACTGCTTACTTCATAAACTTATTAACAATTACATTTATCCCCTCTGGCGAAAAATATGTTCTCATAGGATTTTTGCTTTAAATGCACTATAGCATTAACACAGCTGTATGTAATCAACCCAGCAAAAGATGTACTGTTTACAAAATGAAGATGATGAAAAGAGACTGCAGGCTTCAGCCAATGGGAGTCTATAATCTACATCTCCCATAAACTGGCAAACAACATAACAAGAATAATAATAAGCAACAGACTAGCAACCCTAATAAATCACTATTCAGTTACGGCCTCCTATCCTTATAATTGACAGATTGATCCAACAGTTAAGATAGAAATATTGGAAAGAAGTAGACCAAAATATTAGCAGTTCTCTCTAGATGGTGGGTTCTTAGTGATTTAAATTTTCTTCCTTAAACTTTTTATATTACTTAATATTTAAACAATGAGAAATAGTATTATAATAAAGTAATAAATACAGCTACTGGGCTTATAATGGAGTGAAGCAAGACATTACTGAGCTATGCACTATCCCAAGAAGTCAATATGAGATGTCAGACACTCTGTAAGATATCTCTGATTTCAACTGTATGAAAGGACTAATCTACCAAAGGTTACTGTAATCCCTGGGCCTTGCTCAGAACATGGGAAGGCCGGGTGTAGTGGCTCACGTCTATAATCTCAGCACTTTGGGAGGCCAAGACAGAAGGATTGCTTGAGCCCAGGAGTTCAAGATCAGCCTGAGCATGAAAGTGAGATCCTATCTCTACCAAAAAAAAAAAAAAAACAGAACACGGAAAATTTTACTTTTGTGGCTAACATGGAAAGGCAAAATGAGAGTCATGGAAAGATGAGTATGATATACCATTGAGTAAAGTAACAGCAAGTTACAAGACTACATGTAGATCACCATTTCATTTACTATAAAATGTATATATACATATGTATATATGAAAAGAGATGTTTGAAAAGAAGTTCACTCATCTTTGGGTGGTAGTAGTTCAGGTGATTTTTTATTTTTTATATAGCTTTCTGTAACATTTAATTTAAAAAAATAAGTAGATGCCAGGCACAGTGGCTCACACCTGGAATCATCACACTTCAGGAGGCCGTGGCAGGAGAACTGCTTGCACCCAGAAGTTCAACATCAAGCTGGGCAACATAGTAAGATCCCGTCTCCACAAACACACACACACACACAATTTAATTAGCTGAGTGTGGTGGTGTACACACGTAGTCCCTGCTACTCAGGAGACTGAGGTGGGAGGATCACTTGAACCTAGAAGATCAAGGCTGTAGTGAGCCGTGATCACACCACTGCACTCCAGCCTGGGCGACAGAGACAGACTCTGTCTCAAAAAACAAAAAAACAAACATATGTGTGTGCGTGTGTGTGTGTGTATATATATATATACACACACACACACCCCCCATATATATATACACACACACACACCATATATATCATTTTTATAAAATTAATACAGATATTTTCTCCTCTTATATACAGTAACAGTGACCATCAACATTAGTTAAATAAAGGCCATTTTCTCCCTCAGAGGCTAGAAAACCTCACTGGACTGAGAATCTGAGTTTCATCATTCTTTTACCTTCTCATACTGTCCCAAAGCAACCCCAGTGTGGTGCTTCCTTCTTTGTGCTGTTTAGCCCAGAGGGGGATATCCTTCAAGTACCATTACTACAGCCCCTTTCCAAAATTCAGGGAGGACTACTGAGGTTAACCAAGATAACTCAGAGAAAGAATTACTGACACTTGAAAATTCTACTTGATGAATCTGCATATGATAACCACCTAGAAGTACAAAATACTGCTGTTACAAGATTGATTTCTTGGCACTGTATATGAGAGCAAACCTTGTGAATTTAAACAACTCACAAGACAACTGTTAATCATATATAATGTGAATTTGCTAAGAGTGAGTGAATGGTACCAAGAATATTTTCATAAGTCTTCATTCAAGATCCACCAGCTTTATTGAACTACATCAGAATTTTACTATTTAGCTTCAGCTGCTTAACCAATATAACTTGGAAAACAACTGTGATATCTAAAACTTTCAAGGATGCTGGAAGGATTATAAGAAAAGAAAGTATATTCCTGGAAGAATGGAACTATTAAAAGGATTTACAAGTTTCTATTAGAAATCCTACCATAAACTGATAAGAAACCCTTAGTTTTCTCATCTGGAAAATGAAAATGATAATAATAAAACCTATCCACAAAAGATTATAAAGAGTTAAACTAGATAATGCATGTATTTATTATAGAGGTGCTCAATTGTTATTTTTATTGCATAGCTTAAAAAGTCATGGCATACATAAAACAATACCCAGTATAAGGCATTTGAGAACTTTAGATCTATTACATAATAATGAATTCTGCACACAGAAGTTAATAACTACTCAATCTATTATCTGGCCATGCCAAAAAGAAAAGATGGCAGGTCCTGTTTATAAAATCAGCACCTCTTGCTATAATCTGCAGGCTTCCTTCTATGCTGTTTTCTAGGCTTCAAATGTTAAGCTTATATGAATCACACTTTATAAAGAAGCATTTGACATATTACCTTTTATGTTTCTTGTTAAATTACATCTACAAACAAAGGTTTATTTCTATTACATCAAAACTCTGAGTTGCTCATAGTTAATCATGCATGGTCTAATTTAATAAGTGGCCTTCACTGTGTTCCATGGAGCTTTAAGAGTTTCATGTGGGATGAATAACAGGATCAAGTACGTAAAATTATCAGACCTGCATTCCTGTTTCAATCAGAAAGGCTCAATTTTTATTTACTTATCATAACGGGCATCTAGTTTCAGATTTCATTTGAACATAAGATTTTGACGCTGTTTTATAAATTTAAAAATCTTTAACAATTACTTCCCTCTGTCAGGGAATGGAAGTTTCTACTGTAGTGGTGGTTTTTGGAGTCAACTAGATATGGGTGGAAATTTTGTTTTTTTGAGACAGAGTCTCTGTTGCCCAGGCTAGAGTACAGTGGCACTATCTCAGCTCACTGCAACCTCTGCCTCCCGGGTTAAAGCAACTCTCCTGCCTCAGCCTCCCAAGTAGCTGGGATTACAGGCATGCACCACCACGCCCAGCTAGTTTTTGTATTTTTTTTTTTTTTTTTTTTTTTAGCAGACATGGTGTTTCACTATGTTGGCAAGGCTCGTCTCGAACTCCTGACCTCAAGTGATCTGCCTGCCTTGCCCACCCAAAGTGCTGGGATTACAGGTGTGAGTCACCATGCCCGGCCTGAGTTGGAAATTTTTAAAGTGCCACTTCCTATGTGCCTTTGCGCAAGTCAGTTAACTAAATTTAGTTTCCTCTTCTGTAAAATAAGCAAATATATACATTATTGAGTTTTAATAAGAATCAAATAATATACTGACTCTAAAGTTCTTAGCACAGTATCTGATACCCAGGTCAAAATAAATGGGAGGTCAAAATAAAATAATGATGATGATGATAAAGATGACTAGGGGTGATTAATTCAAAGAGAAAAGGAAAGATTGCTCTATTTACAACCTCACAAATACATTACTATCAACCATAAAAGTACAAAGCTGTTCTGGATTATTCATGTGTAATGATAATGATAATAGTAATAATAGCAATTACCATTTATCAGAAACCTATTATGTAAACTCATTTGAAAGCTTTAAATACTCAAAATAACCCTATAAGGTAGATATGTACATAAGGAAACTAAATCTCACAGAATTAAGTAACTTGCACAAGTATTAGAACTAGGGTTTGGACTTCACTTTCTTCAAAACTCACTACACCCTGCTGCTAGAAATGACATTATTTAATACCAAAGTGGAAGTATTAATTTCGCTGTCATTGTTTATAGACCTTAGACATGCAGACACAGAAAGAACACTTAGTAGTAGTAAAAGATATCAAACTACAAACAACAGCATGGCTATATTAAGAGAATCATTTACTAGGTATTAATTACATGTCAGAACCTATGCTAAAGAAGTGGTTTAATTTATGTCATTTCTAATAGAGGAAGAACTCAAAATAAATTATGTTCACCAATCAGCCAACTACATAATGAATCCAGCTCTGCTTGTGAAAGAAAGTCACCAGCTTTGGTTCTTCTTTCTGCAAGGTCAGCACCCTTTGCCCCAATGCAACAGACTCTCTTTAAAAATAACTCACAAATACTCTAAGGTAACTTGTAGAGTGAGCTATCACTTAGACTCCTCCTACTTCATTTTCTCTTTCTATAAAAATCAAGATAAAACCACCTATCTACCTACTCTTCAATAATTACCACAATTATAATTTATGGTTTAATTACAGGTCTTGTCAACTTAAAATAGCTCTGTGATCCCTAATATCCATATTCTGAATTTCCTTCAAGCTTGCCAAAGAAAAACAGTAGCATTTTAGGGCCAGTCAGTGCCAATACCAAGGAGCACTGCCCATCTGCTACGGTATCAGTAGCAGAGCCTAGGATATCAGGGAACTGACTTGAATCCTAATTCTGAAAACAGTGTAACTGACATGATGGTTCTGACATTGTTACCCTAGTTAAAAGACTTCATGGAGAAAGGTTTAGAGAGAACTGGATCTCATATACACTTTAAAATTATGTTCAAGAGTATATTTGTACAATTCTGCATAAGTTGCTAATCTCTGATCCTAATCCTTATCTCTAAAACGACAGTCTTGATGAAATCTAATCTCTTTTTTAAATGCTCTGATTTTTCTATGACTTGTGATTAGAGTCATTTCTAACTCTAAAGTTCTATAATTCTTCAGTATATAAAATACTGACACACTGTGTATCTATAAACAAGTATTTCAAGTTGATCTAGAACAGAGTTTTTAAAACTATAGGTCACCACCCATAAGCTGGTAATAAAATTGATTTAGAGGACAGTTGAACTGAATTTAAAAAAAAAATACTGTTGTAAAACTTGTTTCTGTTATATATAAAATATATACATACCTATGTATGTACAGGTTTTCTATGTAAAATGTGTTTTCTATGTTTCTTATTTATATTCAAAAAAGTTTGAAACTCACTGTCTATAAAAATCTTTAGAACTATGGTCAATATGTTAATATCTAAAATATATATTTATACACATATTATATGTATATATGTTAATTTTAGCTAAAGCCACTGTAACACATTCAAAACAGATAAAGAAGGGTCTTTATTTTTGTTCCACTTCATAAAATCTATGAAATGATTACACACCTCCTTCCCTCCCCCATCAACCCTCTGTTGACTCTCTAATATCACCTAACAAACTATGAAAAAATCAGCATTTCATTGCCACTTAATCCTTGGTCATTCTGACAAAAACTGCTCACAGGTGCCCTGGTAATCAAGGTGAGTTTCATGATGAGGGTTGTCCAGGCTCTACAAGTCTACCCAGGCTCTTTGGGATGATAACCTAAATTTCAAGTAGTAATTTGAGAGCTGAAGAATGGGGATAGAGAAATGAGAGTAATTTTCAATGAGGACATTAGATGCCACATTTAAACAATTCAGTTAACTCTCAGTAGAGAATGAAAGACTTTATTCATAATGGTTCTTTATTATCAGCCAGCCTACAAAGCTTATGGAGCTCAGTCCGACTGAGGCCACCTACAAAGCTGGAATGTTAATAGGCTTATTTCCAAACATGTCCCAGGAAAACTAAGACTACAGTGTGGCTGGAATTAACTTTGTTCCTCACAGCTTATAACCTAATAGAAACAAAAAAAACTTGTATATTTAAAAAAAAAAAAAAAGGGTGGGTGTCTAGGGAAAGGAATTCATCTTCCTGGCTAGACAGAACAGATAGATAAATTATTTTAATGCCATACCTCTCTCTTCCAAGAGACAGCTTCATAACACTTTTAATATTTATTCCATCACCACCTCAAACTGTCCTCTTGTGATCTCTTCGTCTGTATTATTCATTACTACTTCACTTCAGCAAATTGTCATTTGAAAAATAAATAACAGATATCTCTTCTAGCACAGAAGAGGAAAATAACTTCTTACCCTTAAATACTGTGGGCTTCATGACTGGGTGCGGTGACTCACGCCTGTAATCCCAGCACTTTGGGAGGCTGAGGCGGGTGGACTGCTTGAGGTCAGGAGTTCGAGACCAGCCTGGCCCACATGATGAAACCCCGTCTCTACTAAAATACAAAAATTAGCTGGGTGTGGTGGCGAGCGCTGGTAATCCCAGCTACAAGGGAGAGGCTGAGGCAGGAGAACTGCTTGAACTCTGGAGGCGGAGGTTGCAGTGAATCGAGATCGCACCACTGTTCTCCAGCCTCGGCAACAGAGCAAGACTCCATCTCAAAAATAATAATAATAATAATAATAATAATAATAATAATAATTTGGGCTTCAATTCAGAAACTAGAAGTAGATACTTAATCATTTATTAGAATCATTTCATCTATTCATTTAGCAAACATTTTCTGAGTGCTTTATTTATATGCCAAACACTCAAAAGATGAAGACACAGCCCTTGCAATCCATGACATCTCTGACATGAACAATATAATGCTGTATCAGCCTGACTTTGGAGGTCATGCACTCCAGGAAAAAATAAATGTGTCATCCCTAATATAAATAAACCATAGCTTGAATGAATGAATGAATGAATAAAGCAATAAACCAACTCAGGATAAAACATGAGTTCAAATACATACAAGATCTACCAAGAGGGAGTTTGCTGTTTTTTTCACCACTGGTCCAGCCCCCATAGTAGCAATTACAAGATATTTAAGGCTGAGCTTACCCGTTCCTCCACAGGAGGCTCCTCCATATTTAGAGGGATTTTTGACTCAATGTCCTCCCAGCCAGGAAGGTGGTTAGAAGCTGGGGTGTCAGTAACAATGCCACCATTTTGTACCTTGATGCCATTCACTCTCTGGCAGGTAGAAGGAATGTGGTGAAAGAAGAGGCTCTTCTGTGGCATAGGTAAAAACCAGGCCACAGCAAAAGCCACTGAAACACAGGTAAGAGAGATGACATTTAGGCTGAACAGAGACCAGCCTGCCACTGAGACAAGGATTTGCCCTAGGACAGAGCCCACTGTAAAGCCCACCAAAGTGGCACTTCGACAGTAACTTGTGACTTTCTGGTACATGCCCAGGTCTACCACACTGTAGATATAAGAGTAATAGGCAATTTCAGTGGCTGTGGCGATGCCATAAAAAAATTCTAGAAATTGAATGGCCAACAGTCCCTGGGCATAGAGCAGCATAAACCATGTAACAATAAGGCTGAACCCCTGTAGTAGAACAACAGGTTTATAACGGAGGTAGTCTGTGGCAAGGAACACAGGAAACAGTAGCACCAGGTAAGAGTAAGTCCATACTGGATAAATTTCATTGAAGACCTGGTAGAAAGAGAAAAAAAAAAAAAAAAAACCATTAGTGATGAAAGGACCTGGAATACTCATAAAGAATTTATTCTTAAAAAACAACCTACAGATACCTCAAAGATCTCATCCTTATGAATCAAAGAAACCTTGACAACAAAAGTTCAGATAACTGTTTGAAAATATCTTTTCTCTTTTTTTTGTTTGAGATGGAGTCTCGCTCTGCGCCGAGGCTGGAGTGCAGTGGTACGATCTTGGCTCACTGCAACCTCCGCCTCCCGGGTTCAAGTGATTCTCCTGCCTCAGCCTCCTGAATAGCTGAGATTACAGGCACCCACCATCACGCCCGGCTAATTTTTGTATTTTTAGTAGAGTGGGGTTTCACCATGTTGGCCAGGCTGGTCTCAAACTTCTGACCTCAAATGAGGAGCCTCCCAAAGCGCCAGGATTACAGGGGTGAGCCACCTCGCCCAGCCTGAAATACCTTTTCCTATCCCCAATACCATCATCTTTTTCCTAATAAATTCTTCCCATTAATCAAGGCCTAGTTCAAAGACTTCCTTATTCAGAAAGACTTTGCGGAAGCCAAAAGTACCTGTATTACAACACTCAAACCCTTTTTTTGGTTTTGTTTTTTGTTTTTTTGAGACAGGGTCTCCCTCTGTCACCTAGGCTGGAGTGCAGTGGCAGAATCAGGGTTCACTGCAACCTCCACCTCAGGTGAGGCTCAGGTGATCCTTCCACCTCAGCCTCCCGAGTAGCTGGGACTACAGGCCTGTACTACCACACCCAGCTAATTTTTTTTTTTTTTTTTTTTTTGGTAGAGATAGGGTTTCACTACGTTACCCAGGCTGGTCTCAAACTCCTGGGCTCAAAGCAATCCACCAGCCTCAGCCTCCCAAAGTGCTGGGATTACAGACATGTGAGCCATCTGGCCTAGCCTCAAACTCTCCTGATACTGATCTATATGCATCAGTTTCCCCAATTAATTCATAATACTGGCTCTTCACCATGGCTGCAACTCCTAAGAAGCTTTTAAAAATTTGTTAGCCAAGCGTGGGTGGCACATGCCTATGGCTGCTACTCAGGAGGCTGAGGTGGGAGAATTGCTTGAGCCCAGGAGTTTGGGGCTGCAGTGACTTATGATCACACCACTATACTCCAGCCTGTATGACAGAACAAGACTCTGTCTCTTTAAAAAAAAAAAAAAATGCCCAGCCACAGATATTTTCTAAAAACTTCCCAATAGATTTTTAAATGAGCCAGAGTTGAGAACAACTGCCTTATAGGCTTTTTAAGGATAGACCCCTACATTCACTTGTATAACCTTCTAAAAGCCAGCATACTGTTTGGAAGATACTATTCAATAAATGCTTCGAAAACTGAATCACTGTCAATTCTTACTTCTAGACACAAGATAGGGATCCTTTATCCTACTGTTTCATTAAGCTTCTCTGACTTTTAAGTTTTGTTTCTTTTGGGGCAGAGGAACAAATAAAGATGGTCAATCTGTCCTACAGTCTTGACAGAATTAACTCTCTCTAGATGGCAGGATTATAGGCAACTTTTATGTCCTTCTTTTTGCTTGTTTTTAAAATAGAATAAAAATAGAAGTTTTTGCTGTTTTCTTTCTAATGCATATTTTAAAATTGGGATATAGTAGAAATGATCTTTAAAATAAACTTTAAACCAGAAAGACCCCAGCAGGAATTTCAGTTCTATCACTTGCTGTGTGATTGCAGACAACGTTCTTTTAGTTCCCCTTAGCCTTAATCTCTATTATCAGTAAAGGGGGGTTGTTTGTTGCAAAAATTAAATGAGACACAACATGTAAATTACTTACTCCACCTGATTTATTCACAAAGTCTGAAGACTAGAGGACAAGCTGACAAGGACATCTGGGGCAGTATGAATTAACTAAATTAATTGAACTATCATTCCCATTCTTCCAACAACAATCACTGTAGGTGATTTTTCCTTCCTTTTGTCAGTGGCCTCAACTTTTAAGTGCTTTTTGCAAGGTAGTTTTGGTAAAAGGCTGAATACTTTGTGATGGAGCAACCTAATCCCAGACTTTTACATTCTGAGACCAATAGTAACTTTCTTTTTATCTTTCCTGTACATCTCAGTTCACTCAAGTCTAATATGAGCTAAGGTTCTAAGGTTTTAGAGAAACAATAAACAATTGTTGCAAAATCTCTTGCCAGTGCAGAGCACAGCTATACAAGTAAAACATAATCCCCATTTTCTGAAATACATTCCAGACAAAAGTGATCTGTTTAATGGCCTCACCTTCATGAATTTTGGTCTAATTTGTGTTGGCAAATCAGTTAGCAAGCTCCACTTGATCAGGAAATTTTGTTGCACCTGACTATGTGCCTAAATGAATAATCAAGAACTGTAGAAATGATTCTTATTCAAAACTGTGGAAATTTTAGCAAATGAGGAACAAAGTGCCCTTAGCTGCATTAGACAACTCTAAGTAGAAAACCAAAGCAGGTAAGGGTAATCTTGCGATTTCACAGTTGTGTTCTAATTAACAACTTGTCATTCCTTTGTGGCCTATACTTTTACAGATACTCACTGTCAGCTTTCTTTTTTTTTTTTGAGACGAAGTTTCACTCTCGTCACCCAGGCTGGAGTGCAATGGCGTGATCTCGGCTCACTGCAACCTCTGCCTTCCGGGTTCAAGCGATTCTCCTGCCTCAGCCTCCCAAGTAGCTGGAATTACAGGTGCCTGCCACCATGCCAGGCCAATTTTTTGTGTTTTTGGGAGAGACAGGGTTTCAATATGTTGGCCAGGCTGGTCTCGAACTCCTGACCTCATGATCCGCCCGCCTCGGCCTCCCAAAGTGCTGTGAGCCACCGCGCCCAGCCTGTCCATTTTCTAAAGTTTGCAACTGCTTCCTGTTTGACTAAGTGTCACCTTCACAATTTCCCCAACATAGCACCATGAAGTACTAGCCATCAAACGTTTCCTTTAAAAATGTCCTCTACTGCTCCCTTCAATAGTTCATCTTCCTTTGTTTTGGGATTTTGGATGACCTCTTCACTCCAATAATATTGTCTGTGCTTAGACATGTTACATAACTTTTAACAATAGTTGTCCCAAAATGATTAACTACTAAGTTTTCATTGTCTAAGTTTCATCCTTTAAATTATCAATTTAAAGTATCTTTACTCATGAGTCTAATTCTACTAATACAAAACTACAATTTGATAATGAAGATGAAGGAAAGTAACACTGCCAGCCTTGCAATAACAACTAAAGACAAAAAGAAAGGCAAATAGGGGAGAGGGGGAAGACCAGATAGGTTCTCTTTAACTTATTCTAAATAAGAAACTTGCATTTTCTCCTTTAAGAGACATCAACCCAGGATGAATGCCCCTCTCACACTATTATCAGCATCATAATAACAAACCTCTACGGCTGTGCTACACACCATGCTAAGCACTTTACCTAAATTCTCTCTATTTAATCCAAACCACAAACCTAAGGTAAATGCTTCTATCATCTCTATTTTACAAACAAGGAAACTTGGCCTTAAAGAAAGGTTAAGTGAATTGTCCCAAGTTATCACAGGATTGGCAGAAGGATCTGAATTCATACATTCTGAATCTGCCACACTAAAATGCCTGGTTTCTTCAATCAGAAAACTGCTGTTAATCATCTACTATCTTCCAAGGTTAATTCTAATGCCTGCAGAAGCTTTTCCAATCTGCATTGAGGTGCTTTTACAGGGCATTCATGAAGAGATAAAGACTACAGTCTCCAGCACTTAACTAATGGATCTCCAAAGCAGATCCTTTGGAAACTCTTTCAGTGTTTCCAATGACAGCAAAAAATGCTTCCTTGATATTTTGAATCTTGAAGGGAAACATCCTACAGGCAAAAATGTACCAATTACAGACTCTTATTAATTGTCTATACTCCAACTTCTCACTTCAGGTAACATCTGCCATGTGAGCAAAGGGAATTGATTTTATTACGACCAAGGTGCCTTTCACAACTCTTTGGATCAGCGCTTGTGCTTTCTTGAGCTACAAAGTCAAGGGAAAATAGATGTTCATTTTTAAGTTCTAATTTAGATTTAGACTTTAAATTAGAATCAAGTTTCAATTAAACAACTAATAGGCAGTTATTTGCACAACATTGTTTTTAACCAGCATGGAGGTGACAAAAAGAATAAAATGGCCTGGTGCAGTGGCTCATGCCTGTAATTCCAGCACTTTGGGAAGCCGAGGTGGGTAGATTACCTGAGGTCAGGCGTTCGAGACCAGCCTGGCCAACATGGCAAAACCCAGTCTCTACTAAAAATACAAAAAAAAAAGCCAGGCGTGGTGGCGCGTGCCTGTAGTCCCAGCTACTCAGGAGGCTGAGGCAGGAGAATCACTTGAATCCGGGAGGCAGAGGTTGCAGTGAGCCGAGATCACACCATTGCACTCCAGCCTGGGCAACAAGAGCGAAACTCTATCTCAAACAAAAAAAAA
The DNA here is from genome assembly GCF_028885625.2 of Pongo pygmaeus. Taxonomy (NCBI): domain Eukaryota; kingdom Metazoa; phylum Chordata; class Mammalia; order Primates; family Hominidae; genus Pongo; species Pongo pygmaeus. Next base: position 80,594,689 of record NC_072373.2, on the reverse strand, counting down.
AAAAAAAAAAAAAAAAGAAGAGTAAAATAAGGCTAGGCACTGTAGCTCATGCCTGTAATCCTAGCACTTTGGGAGGCCAAGTTGGACAGATCACTTAAGGCCAGGGGTTCAAAACCAGCCTGGCCAACATGGCAAAACCCCGACTCTACTAAAAATATAAAAAATTAGCTGGGTGTAGTGGCACAAGCCTATAATCCTGGCTACTCAGGAAACTGAGGCATGAGAATCACTTAAACCTGGGAGGTAGACGTTGCAGTGAGCCGAGATCGCACCACTGCACTCCAGCCTGGGCAACAGAGCAAGACTGTCCCTAAATAAATAAACTGAGATCCTCAGCTCTCCAGGAGTATTGAACCTAGTGAGGAATATATAATATATGCAGTATTTATAATGGAAATAGGAAATATAGGGTTGTCTCTTCAAAATGGACCTTGAAGGATGAGAAACCTAAAGGCTAACAAAGATATCAACAGATATATACGGTAAGATTATTCCAAGAAGAGAATAAGTCTTTGAGTACATGTCAACAGATGACAGACTGTGGATATGCTGGACTTAAGACTATTAGATTAATATGAATGGAGCTTGGTTATGTGGAAGTGGTAAGGGGAAGAAGGTTTGTAGTAGGATATAAGGCTGTCAAGGAGGTAAAAACCAAACTTTGTGAGGCTCTGAATATTAGGCAAAATAGGTGGAATGTTTAAAAAAAATCTAAGAAAGGTAGTAAATGTCTGTCAAAACACATGCTACAATGATGAAAGGATAAAAAAGTTTTTAGAGATAAAGATCTGTTTTACTGAAAGTCTGGCCTTCAACTACTAACATACAGTCAAATTTTAGCCTGCTTAAAACTTATAAACTGGTATTTGTTTTAAAGTTAATGCTTTTCCTGAAATCTAAGAAAAAAACCTTTGAGAGTAGAGAGAAGAAATCTTTTTCTCCTCTCCTTTTGTTTTAGGATTTAGTTAACAATAGCTCTATTCAAACCAACTTGGCCCTTCTGCAGTCTTCTAAGAGCAAACACAAACTTTAATACAAATGTCGCTGAATATGACTTAGCATTAGCTTTGCTTAAAAATCATGTAATGTTTTTTATTTAACTGTCCATGGCAAAAAGCAAGCATTCAGTAAGTAATGAATAAGTTTTTCTATTTATTTCAATTATTAGTTATACAAAAAACGTAGGGTTTGCCACAAGGTAAGCAGAGGAGAAATCAGCCATGATTTGGTGGTCCTCTGAGAAGACACCCCTTCCCCAGACTACTCGATTTCTCTTCAAATCTCACCCTTTTCCTCAACTAATTTGCAATAAGAGAAGTACACTTATGTTTTTGTTACACAATCAGCAAATAGTTACTACGCCTGGCAACTCTGCTTTATTTCTGTGCCCCCTGAACATACTTCACTCACCTTGAAAAGCTTTCTGATAGGACAGAGCACATGATCTTGGTAGCACATCACACAGCAACCTTCTACCCAGAGCACATGACGAAACAGATCAGCTTTCAAATATCAACACTGGGAACATATTTCTCTCCCTGTGTTTCACTATCAGGAAAGGCGCACAAACTGCAGATCACGTGGCAGTTCACATGAAACTTTAATGGTCAGCTGTTCACAGCAGTATCAATTCTGCCTCAGTGGCCACACCTCAGATTCAGCGGTTGTTTTGGGTCTCCAGAATCATACTTTCTCATATCAGTGCACTAATTTTCTTGTAAAATCATTCTGTCACGAAAGTTGGCTGTTTTGACACTATTGCTTTAAATTAGTATTAAAACTCAAATAGGTTATGAATCACTGTTACGGTCGCTTATGTACTGATCCACAAGACTGAGAAACGGCCCAGCCACTCCATCCCACAACTGGCAGGTCAATAGGGTAATTTAAGGCCCGGCAAAAAGTCAGTGATACTTGCTAGAAGTGAACAAATGTCAGACTCTCAAGTGAAACCCTCAGTACAGAAGTCAATACTGATTCTTAATTCTCTCTCAAGTGCCCCTGAAAATGACGGAGCACTGAAACAAACAAACTGCAAACAGCAAATTATGAGTAACTATATCCCGCCAGTGTCCAAATGATTCTGGCAGTGCCATCTCTTGTTCTGACCTGTTTGCAGGGTTACTGAGTTGCTACTCAAAAGAAGTGACTGACTACTACCCACATAGAGAAGAGTAAGGTTTAAATGGGAGGAGTATTTTACAGCACCTGGGGCAAGGAGGCAGTGGGGGAAGGAACAGGTGTAGGAAAAAAGAAACAGCTCTCAAGTGGCCCCCTGGCTGACAGTAGGAAAAAGAACATGAGACCTCAGCTTTCACCCTTTGTTGTATTCAAGGAAGAGGGCATCGAATCGGCTTTATTTCGGTTTTGTGGAAGTACTTTAGCTTTAATTTCTTTCTCAGTTTATATATTGTCTTTCTTCTGCAAAAATCAAGTGCTCGTTTTGACCATGCACTTAAATAGGTCAGCACATTTCTAAAGTACACTATGTGCTTCTGAAGTACTTTATCTGTAAGCCCTCATCTAGGGAAAATCAATCAGCAAGAAACTCTTGATGATGGACTACGTGCTCTCAATTACCCTGAACATCACAGAAGCCTTCAAAGACACCGCCTTGCATCTGAGAAGCAAAACTAACATCTGTGAAGCAACAATTCGCAATACAAGAAAAACTATAATTAAAAGTCAATTATGTTACACTATCTGCCTTTATCCCTGGAAGTTGGTCTTAAGGTAGAGAGAGGCAGGATATCCTTGGACACAACCTCACCCAATTAAAAATCAAGACAAATTAAGATGTTCTGTACTTCTGTCCTGTCCTTACTTGATTAAGCCCATCCATCCTGCCAAATGCAAACAAAGTAAGATATGGACAGGAAGCAGGTGAAGGAGGTAGAGGGAAGATCCCTTCAGAAAAGCAGTGGTTGCCTACTTTCAGTCAATGAATATTTACTAAGCCATGTCCAAAGTACACTTTGCTGTTTTCACTTCTTTGTCAAAATATTGCCCCCTCGTCCCCAGCAGTAACTGCTGGACCAGTCTGGGCAGTCACGCTAAGCCACATTACAACGCGATCAGCATACTGCCTGACGCACAAGGCACGGGGCCTCTGGACGCGTGTTCTGAGCCCTTCGCAGGAGACTCACCCTACATAGCCGAAGAAAACAGAAAATCATGAACACAAAGAAGAGCACGAAGCCGACCTCCAACTGGAAAAATCAGAAATCTCTGCCGAGAATGGCTCGAGCGCTTTTCTCGGTCCTCTCTTCCTCCGCCGCCCACCCGCAGGCCGGTCGCCCGCCCTTCCCGCGCCCCGCGTCCGCCGCGCGTACCTCCCTCTCGGTCAGGTTCTTGTCCGGCCCCAGCAGGTACGGGGTCAGGAAGGGCTCGGACGGCCTGAGGCTGGCGAAGAAGCCGTAGGCGCAGAGCAGCGCGGTGGGCAAGAACCAGCACTCGCGACGGACCCGAGCGGTCCGCAGGAGCACAGTGGCCGCCGCCGCCGCCGCCCGCCGAGACACCGGGGCGGGCACATCCATCCGGGGCGCGAGGGGAGGGGACCCGGCCCGGCCCCTTCCTTCTCCTCCTCCGCCAACTGGAGTGAGGGTCAGGCACTTGTAACCGCGAGTGACGCCTTCCCCCTGTAAGGCCAGGACGTTCTGAACTCGCCGCCGCCTCCGGCGACAAGACCCCCAGCTTTAGCCTACAGACGCCTCTAGGGTCTCCGCCGGATCGCCCAGCTTAAGGGAGACCCGTCCTAAGGCCCACCCTCTGCCACCGCCTCCACTCCGGGAACCAATCACAGCGGACGCCGGGAATACTTGGCTTCTCTCCCATTGGTTGTGGGTCACACGACGTGAACTGGGGCGGCGGCAGCACGCCAGACCTCTGACGTCCCAGAGCTCAAGCGCAGAGGACATGTGGAACTCCAGTCCAAAAGCGGCGGCTTGCGGCGGACCTCTCTCTAGTCAGGCGGCCAGTTAGCGTTCGTGTCACACCTGCTGTCGGCTCCGCTCATCTGTGGGGAATGCGTCCTGTGGGCCTCGTCCTCCGCTGGAAGAAACGCGCTGTTCTCCCCAACCACCGTTTATCATTCTTATTCACCGTCTCTCCAATGTCCTCCATTCAGGTTCTGCTCCTGAGAGACTTAGTGACTGAGGCCGGGCAAAGATTTCACCTTGGGGAGGGGGAATGTTAAACCTTTCCTCCAGCAGCTTTCGTGTTTTAAATTGTATTCATCCGCCATGGAAAGACATCAGAAGCCCAGGATCTAAGAGACAGACTGAAATGAAGAAAGTAGATAATATTGTGAGAATAATGAACAAGCTGGTCACTGAACAGCGGAACCGTAATGGAGTCCCAATTAAAGGGTTTTAACTTTATTTCATCACTTTTTGCAAGCATGATACAAAGAAAACAAACCCCTAACTACGCTACGGTTTATAGTTAAAAGGAAGGTGGAAGATCCTGAGTCATTACAGCAATCACGAAACATGATGGATTTCTTCATTTAAAAACAAAAAAGAGGTCTTGGCATAGTTTTCAAGGGCAAAGCATGACAACACTCTCCAGTGCTTCCTTTCATCCCCCTCTGTGTGCCTTTTTCTGCCTGACTCACAGCCTGGCTCAATCCTAATCTTTCTACTGCAAAGATGCAGCATTTAAAGCAATTTTTCCTGTGCAGTATTTGTAGAATGATAGATCCTGCCAGAAGCTCTTGGAAACATTTTGGAACTATCTTGCTTTTCTGTATGTTATCATCCATCTAGCACAGTTTTCCTCCTGTGGTAGCAAATGACACTTTTTTCAAGCATCAGCAGCAGAAATGAGTCTACCAGATGGAATAAGATACTAGTAAAGGGAAAGATTTGTTTCTAAGACTGCACAAATGAATGCACCCAAATCTGCGAGTTGATTAATCTGTGAAGAAATACAATTGGCAGTATTTACATATCTCAATGAGTCTCAAAGTGTGGTCGAGGAAGCCCTGGGGGTCCTTGGGACCCTTTCAGAGGTTCCACGAGTTCAAAACTATTTTCATAACCATGCTAACTCTTTATTTCCTTTTCCACTCCAGAGGCTATATAATGTCTGATGACATCATCACTTTATAGGATGAGAGAATACGTGCTTGTATATTCTTGTGTTTGTAAGACTTTCCAGGTTTAATTTATTATCATATGGCAATTATCAATCGGTATAACCCACAAAACGCAACAGATTTTTGGGGCACCTCAGTAACAAGGGTCCTAAGACCAAAATGTTTGAGGACTGCTAATCGATATTATTCAATTGTCTAGTCCCCTAAACTCCAACCCTTCTTATCAGGACTACAGAGAGAAAACAGGTGGTCTTCTTGACAATTGCTTTGTATTTACATTCAGTGCTTTAGTAGAAGAGAAGAAAGAAAGAGAAAGCAAGCCAGAGAGGCCTCGGAAAGAGAAGCCTACTTACTAAAAATAGCTTTCTGGCTGGTCATGGTGGCTCACTCCCGTAATCCCAGCACTTTGGGAGGCCGAGGCGGGCGGATCACTTGAGGTCAGGAGTCTCAGACCAGCCTGGCCAACATGGCGAAAACACGTCTCTACTAAAAATGCAAAAATTAGCCAGGCATAGTGGCACGCCTGTAGTTCCAGCTACTTGGGAGGCAGAGGCAGGAGAACCACTTGAACCCAGGAGGCGGAGGTTGCAGTGAGCGGAGAGCGAGACTCGCAAGTACTCGTCTCAAAAAACAAAACAACAATAACAAAAACAGCTTTCCATCCCTTCCCTGAGGCTTGGGGACCTGAACCACGTTAATCTGTAAATCACTGCTTCTGTAACTTTTCTTTGGTATAAATCACATAGGCAATGAGGTTGGGTATAAACAGTAATTGTCCTTGAATTGGGTAGATGTTTTCTTATTATTTTTGTCTAAGAGGTCATTGCGATAGGCAGAATTCTAAGAATGATCCCCAGTGACGCTTGCCCTTGTATAACCCCCACCCATTTGAGTGTGAGGTGGAACCTATGAATTTGATGAGGCAATACTCCTGTTATTATGTTACATTTTATGACAGATGTGAGATTTTCCAGGTGGGCCCAATCTAATCACAAGAGCCCTTTAAAAGCCGAGATTTTCCTTCTGCTAATAGCAGAAGAGGAAGTCAGAGAGATTTGAAGGATGAGAAGAATTTGACGTGCTACTGTTGGAGGGGGCTACATGCCAAGAAATGTGGGCATCCTATAACAACTGAAACTGGCTCCTGGCTGACAGCCAGCAGAGAATCAGGATATCAGTCCCAGAATCATAAGGAACTGAATTCTGCTAAAAACCTAAACGAGCTTGGAAGTGGGATTCTTCCGAGAAGAGCCCAGCCGGGTCAGCATCTTAATTTTGGCCTGCGAAAACGTAAGCAGAGAATCCACAAGCAGAGAATCCACTCAAGCCCACCTGGATCTACAGAACTGTGAGCTAAGCTGATGTGGTAATATTTTAAAGCTGCTAAATTTTTGTTCATTTGTTGTGCAGCAATAGGAATCTAACACAAAGGTAAATAGAATATATGTTTTAAATCGAGGCAATATTCACATAACATAAAATTAACCATTAATTAAGTGTACAACTCAGTGGCATTACTACATTCATAATATTGTGAAACCATCACTTCTGTCTAATTCCAAGATATTTTCACCACCCTATAGGAAACTGATACCCATTAAGCGGTCACTCCCTGTTCCCTCCTCCCCTTAGTCTCTGGCAAACACTAATATGCTTTCTGCCTATGGATTTGTCTATTCTGGAGGTTATATACAATTTGTGGCGTTTTGTGTCTAGCTTCTTTCCCTTAGTTTAATGTTTTAAAGATTCATCCACATTGTAGCATGTGTCAGTACTTCGTTCCTTTTTACGGCTAAGTAATATGTGTATATACAACATTTTGTTTATCCATCAATTGATAACATTTGGATTATTTTTACTTTTGTCTATTGTGAATAGTGCTGCTATGAACATTTGTATGCAAGTGTGTATTTGAATATTTATTTTTATTTCTTTGGGGTATATACCTAGGAGTAGAATTGTTGTGTCATTTGGTAATTCTGTGTTTATCTGAGAAACTGCCAAACTGTTTTCCACAGGCTGCATGATTTCACACTCTCATAAGTAATGTACAAAGTTTCCAATTTCTCCACATCCTTGCCAACACTTATTTTCCTTTTTATAGTAGCCATCCTGGTGGGTGTGAAGTGGTATCTCATTGTGGGTTTGATTTGTACTTCTCTAATGACTGATGTTGAGCATCTTCTCATGTATTTGTTGGCCAATCATATAACTACTTTGGAGAAATGCCTATTCAAGTCCTTTGCCCCTCTTTGATTCAGTTGTTTGTCTTTTTGTTGTTGAGTTAGAAGAGTTCTTTATAAATTCTAGGTACTAGACCTTTGTCAGATATGATTTGCAAATATATTTTCTTCCATTCAATAGGGGTAAATAGAATATTGAGAGACTTTTTATATAGTAATATAAAAAAGCATGAAGGGATGTGTTTTGCAAAAAGTAAGATTACACAGTATCATACAACTATGGTATACACTCTGGCTCTTGGTTTTCTCACTAAGGAATAACTCATGAAGAACATTCCATGTGTTAAGGTATACCTCTAATTCTTTCTAATGCCTACATAATATCCTATTGCATGGGTGTGCTATTCAGCCCCTACTTATGGTTATTCATTCTGTTTCTAGTTTTTGGCCACTGCCAACAATGCTGCAGTTAACATCCTTGTACAATATATGTTTATGTATTTTAAATTTCAGTTTAAAAGGATTTATTCCGAGAGTAGTATTTCCGGTTTAAAGAGTATATGTGTTTTTAATTTTAATAGATATTGCTCAATTGTTTTACATTAATAACTTACATTTTTACTAGCAATATATGAAAACATTCTTTCTGCACTGCATCCTTGATTACAGTTAGAATCAAACTTTACAATTTTTGCTTATCTAATAGGTATAAATCAGTGGTTCTCAATCGGTAATGATTTTGTCCCACAGGGGACATTTGGCAATGTTTGGAGGCATTTTTGATTGTCACAATGGGGGGGCGGGGTGGCAGGGCGAGTGGTGCTACTAGCTTCTGTGGGCAGAACCAGGGATTCTGTTAAATATCCTGCAATATACTCGGGGCATCACCCACAACAAAGAGTTGTCCATCCCAGAATGCCACTAGTGAGAAAGATAAGAAACCATGGTATAAAGATACCTCATTGTGGCTGGGTGCGGTGGCTCATGCCTGTAATCCCAGCACTTTGGGAGGCCAAGGTGGGCGGATCACAAGGTCAAGAGATCAAGACCATCCTGGCCAACATGGTGAAACCCTGTCTCTACTAAAAATACAAAAATTAGCTGGGTGTGGTGGCGGATGCCTGTAGTCCCATCTACTCGGGAGCCTGAGGCAGGAGAATCACTTGAACCCGGGAGGCAGAGGTTGCAGTGAGCAGAGATCGACGCGACTGCACTCCAGCCTGAGACTGGACTCCATCTCAAAAAAAAAAAAAAAAAAAAAGATACCTCATTGTATCTTCAATGTATCTTCAATTTGAAAATCTTTATGAATGAATTTGAGCACTTTTTTCCATATGTTTGTCAGCTACTTGGATTTACCCTTGTGCAAATAGCCTATCCATATTATTTGCCCATTTTTTCTTTTGGTGGCTTATCCCTCTCATTAATTTATTTTAAAAAGCTTTTTATATTTTTTAATCATTTATTTTTCCTATTCGAAAACATTTATTTTTCAAATATACTTTTTATTGACTTTTGTAGTATCTTTGCTAGATGGTAAAATATTATTGTAGACATTAAAACAAGGTCTGAAAAAATGGTCGGACATACTGTGTCTTTGGATGAGAAAAGAAGCATCATAAAAATGTCCTTTTCCTAAAGTTAGTCTGTAACTTTAACACAATTCCAACTGGATGTACAAGTCAGACGTTTTTAATCTATGGACTAGTGCAGGCTAGAAAGGAGCATTGATTCATACCTATTGTGTGACATGTAGAATTTTAGAGCAAAAAGAAGCATTAAGATCAGTCTGTCCATTGCATTACTTTTCTGAGGAAGACACTAAGTTACAGAGGAGTTAAGGGACATATGATATGCTAAAATTGGAAACATTCTGGTTGGCCCAATTTGAACTTTGTTCTAGAAATGATGGAATTCAATAAAAATAATTATAATCATAAACTATTAATTTTGGAAAAAAACATTGAAGTTGAGACCAAGAAATGTAAATCAGCTTACCAGAATAACCTAGAGAGTTAGCAGCAAATTCTAAATAGTCTTTGGTCATGCAGACTTACAGTTCAATACTATTCCTCCATGCCATGTAACCTCTTAAGTGCTTACCTAGTTAATGTTTCTTTACTTTCAATATACTGGTACCACACAGCAGTTCTCCTGGAAAAACAGAGTATTGAAATGCCTTTCAAAGATATTTACTAGAACTTGGATTCTTACTTCATCCCTGTAAGTATGATAGGTACAAATACACATTTTTTCTCAATTTGTAGGTGGGAACACTGAGGGACAAAGAATCTTAGTCCTTCTAGGTCACATTTATTTCCTCAACATGAGTATATTGACAGCCTGTTGTTCAACGCCTTGCACTTGCTACTACAGCAAAGATAAGACAGTCCCCAACCTCAGAGAGCTCACATGGTGAATCAGTGGTGAATCAGTCACCCAAGAACCACTCCAGGCTATGCCCCTGAAATGCTCCTAAACTGATGACTTATTTCACAAACAGAACCAAGTTCTGTTCTGACAATAATCACAGACTAAATGACTTGCCATGCCATCCAGTAAAATGCCAGTTCAGCTCACAAGTGACTCTCTTCTTTGTTTCTTAAATGCTTGACCCAGAATTTTACATGTAGTCATCAAGACATCGCCCCACAGCTGAGCTGTGTCATGGAGCAGCCAGCCCATCTAAAAGGCTGCCTACTCATCAGCCTTCTCAGCCTGTGTGGGCTGGGAATGTGGTGCCATGCAGGGGAGGCATTGCCACCCTTGCATGGTACCACATACCCTTTGGGAAAGCACTCTGTGCCTGCCCCATAAACACTCTGTGGCACCATTCCTGCCTCCTGACTCTGCCTGTCTTCTGCTATCCTTTGATGTGTAAATTGGAAAGCTGTCATCACCTATTGATCTCAAAAATGTCATCCTGTGTGAAAAGTTAGTGCACTCTGGAAGAACAAACTGGTTATTAACCATAATTCAGTTATTATTAAACCACTGTCTTCATCCTCTGACTTGCATTTATTTGATCGTAGTTTCTTGCCTCTAGTCTCACCCTAGCGCAGGCCAATCTTTATACCACAGTAAGAAGAATCTTCCTCAAATCTGATATTACCCTTGCCCTGATCTCTGATTGTTTAGGAATCTCTGGTGCTTAATAAATAAAGTAGAAAATTCTTATTTCTGACTTCTGCTAACTGCTTCAATCTCATTTTCTACTAATCTCCTTTAATGCTCACCAGTTTCTCAAATTGTCATTCAGATGTCTTATCTCCTTCACCACTACCACCCTAGTTCAGGCCATCATTATTTATCTTCTGAGCTGCTACCCTAGCTCCTAACCCATTTCTCTGACCACAGCCTTCCCCTACTAGTCTATTTGCCCAGCAGGTGGATTGACCTCCCTAAAGCCTAAATTGAATTATGCCACTCTTCTGCTCAGATTCCTCCAGTGGCTTCCCATCAAATTTTGAATTAAATCCTTAGTTTTTACTGTGGTCTGTAAGGCCCTACCTGATAAACTCACTCCATCTCAGTATATCTCTAATCTCATCTCCTATGACTGTCCACCTTCCCACTCTGGGCTAGTCACGCTGTCTTCTTCGTTGTTTCTTGTATATACTAAGCACACTTCCACATCAGGACCTTGGCCCTTGCTATTCTGTCTGTCTAGAACAGTCTCTTTTTAGATATTAGTATGATGCCCTCCCTCACTACTTTCAGGTTTCTGCATAATTACCACCTTCTTCTACTTAAAATAGCACACATTCCCATCCTGGCCACCTTCTATTCTTCTACCCTGCTTTCTTCATCTTAGCACTTGTCCCCACTTGCTATATTACATATTTATTTATTTTTCCTGTTTCTGAGAATAAGCACTACAATAAGAGCTCCATAAAAGCAATGGCTTTGTTTTTGTTTACTGTTCTAGAACAGTGCTTGACAACATACTCATACTTGATACATATTTGTTGAATGAATGAAGTAAGTGTCAATTCCTCTCTGCATACTGCTCTGATGCCTCTTGGGCAATTGCTCTGTTTTCTGTTCCCTTGGAACTATGTATATACCTCTACTATAGCTATCACATTTTATTGTAACTTTTTTTCCTCACCAGTCTATAGAATCCTTAAAAGCAGATGTCTTATCATATCCTTCCTAACACAAATTTAGTGAAAATGAGTAGAGTGAATGAAGGTAGAAGAAGAATAGCAATACAGCCACTCTGCAGATTTGAGGATGGACATGTTTGAGCCCTCATTAATCCCATCTTCAGGAGGCTATATTGGTACTATATGTGGCATTTATTTCAATAGAGATGCTCAAGGCAAAAACGATATTTTACTGGTCTACAAGTTTCCAAATTTCCCTTAGGAAAATACTTGGGTATTATCCCGTAAACTACTTGAGTGGCTGAAGCTTTAAAAACAAGCGTCCTGGCTAACACGGAGCAACCCCGTCTCTACTAAAAATACAAAAAATTAGCCAGGCGTAGTGGCGGTGCCTGTAGTCCCAGTTAATCGGGAGTCTGAGGCAGGAGAATGGCGTGAACCCGGGAGGCGGAGCTTGCAGTGAGCCGAGATTGTGCTACTGCACTCCAGCCTGGGCGACAGACCCGGACTCCGTCTCAAAAAAAAAAAAAAAAAAACCAAGCTAATATGTAACAGTTCTGTCATAAGGCCATATCACAAACAGTGATAACATGTGGAATTCAATAAGAAAATGAAATAGATATTCATAGAAAAAAGACTTTAACACATTATCCACCCGGATACCATGAGTTCTATGGACCTCCCTCATACAGACTCTAGGAGCCAATCTAGGGGAAATTTTGTTGTGATTCAAAAATGGCACTGGATTAGGAATTGAGAACCCTAAATTCTCACTCAGATTTTTCTATAAATAGGCTACATGACTTCAGATAAATGGCTGCATGTTGCATCTGAGGTTCCTCTAACATGGGTGTTAGGAGTAGAAGATCTCCATAAGCCTTCTAGCTATAAAGTTCACTGACTCTATTGATTTAGCTGGGAGACTGTACCTAAGTAACAGGAACAGACTGAGTACTGCAAAAGGAATGTATTCTCTCTCAACATCAATGACCTTGAATGTGAGAGTGATTACAGAGTTTTGACACCTAGCAGTACCTGGACCCAGGTCTCAAATCCTGTTTGTACTCCTGCTCCTGTAGACACAACTGCTTTTCCCAAACTTGCAGAAACTGGACTCCCATTAAGATGGAAGAAGGTGCCGGCCGCGGTGGCTCACGCCTTTAATCCCAGCACTTTGGGAGGCCGAGACGGGCAGATCACGAGTCAAGAGATCAAGACCATCCTGGTCAACATGGTGAAACCCTGTCTCTCCTAAAAATACAAAAATTAGCTGGGCGTGGTGGCACGTGCCTGTAGCCCCAGGTACTCGGGAGGCGGAGGCAGGAGAATCGCTTGAACCTGGGAGGCGGAGGTTGCAGTGAGCCGAGATCTCGCCGCTGCACTCCAGCCTGGCGACAAGTGAGACTCCGTCTCAAAAAAAAAAAAAAAAAAAAAAGATGGAAGAGGGAAAGGGTTTGAGGCACTAGCTGGATTTGAGAGATGTGTTTAGCTGAGGTCTTAGGAAGGAGACTGCAAACTTGCCAGCATTGTAGTCATTGGCTAAGCTCTGCTGTTGGATTTTTCTCTGAGAATGAGAATGAATGTGGCCCAGCATTCAGGGTGTGTCCTTTGGGAGTTCCCATGGGGCTTCCGGAGATTGCCAGAGGCACACTGGGAGCAAACAGTCACAGTTACCTATGAGGTGGCAGTTTTGGAAGCCCTGTCTGTGACTCAAAGCAGCCTCCTTGTTTCCTCACATCAGACAGACTTCCATTAAGAATGGGGTTCATGTGAGACCAGAAGGGGCTGGACTATATATTTAGCCAAGACAGGTGGTGAAATAATTTATTTTCTGATATACTTTATCTTTCTTAGAGAATGTATCAGAACTTTTTTGGGAAGAGTGATGAGTCTTGATTTGTAAAAGCATGTCACCTCTTACAGTAATCTCCAAAGCAGCATTTACAATCACATGTGAATGAGTCATAAACTAAGAAATGTTGAATGATCTGAAATAAGGGTATGTTGATTTCTCTCATCAAATATTCATTTATGGCGACATAACATACTCAAGGCACAGATATTAAGTGCTTTGAAATTCTCAAAGCCACAAAGACAGGCCATATCTATGAATGTTTCTGGTATGTCACTCTCCTCCCTCCTTCCCTCTTAATGATGTATAAATGCGTTCAAACACACAATCACACATTTATTTTATCTCCTCTCAGTTATGTGTTCTCTATGTGGTTTGGTGAGATATTTTAAAATACTCTTCAATGGATAATTAAAGGTTCAAAAAATTTTATGTAAAATTCTCCCAGATAGAAGAGATTAGTAAAGAAATATTCTTTCCAAGTCTCAATCTGAATACAATACTGTCCAGGTTCTCATAACTGCAAATTCCCATTATGCTGTTCAGCTTTTGTCTGCTTCTCAATTCTGATTTTCAAGATGAGGATTCTTGGCTGGAATATTTGCTAACAGTGAGAAGACATCTTCAGTTCTTGGTGAGGCATTCAGGTATTACAGAACATGACTATTTAAGCCGTGTGTGTGCATGCTTGTCACATCCTGCCTGGTAAACAATTTCTGGTTTTTATATACATGACTTCCTCTCCCACTAACTGTAGGGATTTTTGTGATTAGAAACTAAGTGTGGTCTTTATCTTTCCTGGTGTCTCCTGTGATGTTTTAAATATAAGAGTTGTCCAGTAAGTGTTTGGTGGACACATTTCTGAGTCCTCATGAATTATACTTTCAACCTTAACTAATGCTTTTTTGCAGCTCATTTACAGGTATTATAACATTCCGTTTAGCTATAGATGAAGCATTCCATCCTTATAGTTATCCAAGTTCTTCTATTGTGGTGTAGAGATCTTTAGGTGAAACCATCTTTAGAGTCTGTCATGAACCACAGGGTGAAAAAGACCTATCTGTATTACAGTATGAATATCCTCTCAGGAGAGGTCTACATTCATGCTTTTGCGTATAACTCATATCAATTTAATTTCTAACCTCTTCTTCTTTAGCTTTCCATTGGCATTCCATAGCAGAAGCTCTTCCTAATTTGAAATACAAGAGAAGATCTACAGATTCAAGACTTTGTGTCTGGGAGGTCCACCAAGAACTCTGAACCTCAGTTCTTTATTCTCCAAAGGATACTTTGATATGTCCCCATCAGTGAGGACAGGGACTTTGTACAAGAAAGAGAAATTAATGAAACTTGTGAGCATCTGAGTATTCTGATATCTTACCTCCCCACTCGCACCCTATCTAAAACCTCATCACCTGGCTTAGCATATAAAGAGCTTAATGGTGGGATACATCAGGCTCACCTAGGTTTAGGACCTAGCCACCATTATAACTTTTGGCAACCTAGGACAAGGTATCATTCCCTTCTAAGGCTCAGTTTTCTCATGTAAAATGGAGAAAATAATATCCACTTCTTAGGGTAGTTGGGAGGATTAAATAAGATTATATATGATAAATGTTCTGCATAGTACCTAGCACAAAATTAATCTTTAAAAAAAGGAGATCTATTATTATCTAAGTACCATAGTGGGCCAGCTTCCAAGTACTTAGGAAAGATCCTTGCACAAAGTAGGAGCTCTTTAAATACTTGTACAGGCAGCAAATGCCAGTTACATTTTCAAATTTAGCTTCTGTTTATTTTGTCAGAGACTAGAGCATATTCATGAGTAGAGGAAAAAGAAGAGATCCAGAGTATACAAAATTTTCTTTAAACAACTTTATTGAGGTATAATTTTTGTCCAATATCACCCATTTTAAGTATATATTAAATATATATTTGATAAGTTTTGACAAACATATGTAATCACACATATGAAACAAGTCCCTGAGGTATGGAGGTACTGGGATCCAAAACTGAAATGTAAGGTGTGACCTAAGAAGGGAAAATTCACCCTGTCAGGTGGTCGAACCAGAACGACTCCATTTTGAGTGAGGGCTAGGAATATGAGGCTGAGACTTGCTGGGCTGCATTCTAAAAAAGTTAGGCAATCTTAGCTTTTAGATGTTTACGGTTAAGGGGACAAATTAATAATGTTTACTAAACACACCCAGATTTAGGAGTGTCCAGGTATCCCGATATCTGGAGAATAAAGGCATTCCTAATTTTGCTTTAAAGGCAGTAATATCAATTCTTGCAAAATATAGTAATTAAGAAAATTCATCCTTTATCACAAACCCTCGTAGCAGAACACATCTCCCCATATAATACAAGCATTGTACCTAGGGAGAGTGCGTTCCTCCTCTTACTTTCAGGAATGTCCTACTCTGTCTATAGAATAGCTGTTCTTCCACCACTTTACTTTCTTAATAAACTTGCTTTCGCTTTGCACTGAGGACTCACCCTGAATTCTTTCTTGCACAAGATCCAAGAACCCTTTCTTGGGGTCTGGATTGGGACCCCTTTCCTGTAACGGCCTCAGGCTCCCCAGGGAAGGAGTTAAGGTCGATGAAAATGTAGATAAATAGGCACTAGGAGGGGGTAGGAGATGACATTGAAAACATTCCCTAATGTTATCTATTTTTCCTATGTGATAAGAGGCAAGGTACTTGCTGAAAAAAAGGTAAACAAGGATGAGACAGGTTCTACCTTAGAATATGAAAGTTTAAATAGGGTATGTGGCGAGCGAGTGACAAGGAATGTATATAGAAATTGCCCAGCTAGGTCTGCGTGTATGTTACAGCCTGGGTGTAGCATGAAGAGTGTGAGCGCTAGACTAATTCAAGGTTGGGGGCTTCTCAGGGGATAAGAATGAGGAGCAGAAGGCCAGAGACAAGAGTTTTTCCCAGGGTTTGTAAGTATTGTTGATGAACCATGGGTATATGCTGCTTAGAGAAGGAAGGGAAGCCATGAGGGGCCCCAGAGGTGTGATGTAATGAAGGGATTGAGAGAGCTGGATATCTCCATGAAATGTGAGAGTGAGTGGGGTGGGAGTTCACATGAGCTGAGATGCACAGGGAGTTTCTTGCTAATTGGATTTAACATTCCATGGAGAACATATTCTGAAGGGTGATGTATTAGTTTTCACACTGCTATAAAGATACTACTGAAGACTGAGTAACTTTTAAAGGAAGGATATTTAATTGACCCATTGCACATGGCTGGGGAGGCCTCAGGAAACTTACAATCATGGCAGAAGGGGAAGCAGCACATCTCACATGGCAGCAGGTGAGAGCGAGAGAAGTCCAGGGGAAACTGCCATTTATAAAACCATCAGATCTTGTGAGAACCCTCTCACTATCATGAGAATAGCACTGGGGAAAATCACCCATATGATTCAATCACCTCCCACCAGGCCTCTCCCTCAATAGCTGGGGAATATAATTCAAGATGAGATTTGGGTGGGTACACAAAGCCTAATCATATCAGATAACAAAGTTCATGTTGTGCTCATAGAAATCGGCTCTTCACATACAGTGGAATGCGAAGTTAATTTGTTAACAATTGATAAAAAAGAAAGAATAATTTTGACAACACTAGGCTTTTTTTTTTTTTTTTTTTTTTTTTGAGATGGAGTTTCTCTCTGTCGCCCAGGCTAGAGTGAAGTGGTGCAATCTCTGCTCACTGCAACCTCCGCCCCCAGGGTTCAAGCGATTCTCCTGCTGCCTCAGCCTCCTGAGTAGCTGGGATTATAGGTGCCTGCCACCATGCCTGGCTAATTTTTGTATTTTTTAGTAGAGATGGGGTTTCACAATGTTGGCCAGGCTGGTCTCGAACTCCTGACTTCAGGTGATCCACTGCCTCGGCCTCCCAAAGTGCTAGGATTACAGACATGAGCCACAATGTCTGGCCCAACACTGGGCTTTTAAAAAGCACTGCCAGTGTTTCAGTGGGTAGTGTTCTTACCCATAGTCTTGGGAGACAGCTATTACATTGCATACTGCTTAATTCATTAGCAAATCCTATTGACTTTGCCTTCAAAATATGGCCAGAATTCCACCACTCTCACCATTTTTATTGCTACCACCGTTTAGATGAATATCTGAATTGCAGCTAAATTGGACTTCCTGCTAACATCCTTGATCCCCTATAGTCTCTTCTTGTTACAGCTGTCACAAAGATTCTTTTAAAGCACAAGTCAGATGATATTCTTCTCTGTTCAATACTGTCCAATAACTTCCCATCTCATTCAGCAAATGAGCCCAAGGGCTGCTAGACCTAAATAGCCACTCTATTCCCCACCCTCCATCTCTCTCCACATTTCCCCACCCATTTTATTCTTTGATCTCAACTTCTGCTCTCCCCTTGCTCATTTGGCTTCAGCCACCTGGTTCTCCTTGCCAATCCTGGATCACTCCCTGCATGTTTTTACTACAAAATGTGTATTCATGGTTCTTTCTGCTTTCTAAGTGTTTTTTTTTCCTATATGTCTGTGGTGTTTACTTCCTCACTTCCTCTGCTCTTTGCTCAAACATCAAGCTACGGCCTCCCCTGACCATCCTTTTTTTTTGAGACGGAGTCTCGCTCTTTCGCCCAGGCTGGAGTGCAGTGGCGCAATCTTGGCTCACTGCAAGCTCCGCCTCCCACGTTCATGCCATTCTCCTGCCTCTGCCTCCTGAGTAGCTGGGACCACAGGCGCCCACCACCACGTCCAGCTAATTTTTTGTATTTTTAGTAGAGATGGGGTTTCACCGTGTTAGCCAGGATGATCTCGATCCCCTGACCTTGTGAACCACCCACCTAGGCCTCCCAAAGTGCTGGGATTACAGGCATGAGCCACCGCGCCCGGCCCCCTGACCATCCTTTTTAATGTTGACTTCCTCCCCACTACAAACATTCAGCTCCCGCTATTGATTTATTTTTGCCATAGGACTTATTATCTAATATCTTATATATTTTTATTATGGTTTATTGTCTCTTTCTTTCAACTTGTGAATAAACTCCATTCAAGTAGGAATTTTGTCTGTTTTGTTATCTTCAGTACCTGAACAGTACTTAGCACTTAATAGGCAATCAATAAATGAATTGACTGTAAGGATATTTGTCCAGACTCAGAAGATTAACAAGGATATCCAGGACCTGAACTCAGCTCTGCAACAAGCAGACCTAATAGACATCTACAGAACTTTCCACCCCAAATCAACAGAATATACATTCTTTTCAGCACCACTTCGCATTATTCTAAAATTGACCACATAATTGGAAGTAAAGCACTCCTCAGCAAATGTAAAAGAACAGAAATCACAACAAACTGTCTCTCAGACCACAGTGCAATCAAATTAGAATTCAGGATTAAGAAACTCACTCAAAACCACACAACTACATGGAAACTGAACAACTTGCTCCTGAATGACTGCTGGGTAAATAACAAAATGAAGGCAGAAATAAAGATATTCTTTGACACCAATGAGAACAAAGACACAACATACCAGAATCTCTGAGACACATTTAAAGCAGTGTTTAGAGTGAAATTTATAGCACTAAATGCCCACAAGAGAAAGAGGAAAGATCTAAAATCGACACCCTAACATCACAATTAAAAGAACTGGAGAAGCAAGAGCAAACACATTCAAAAGCTAGCAGAAGGCAAGAAATAACTCAGATCAGAGCAGAACTGAAAGAGATAGAGACACAAAAAACCCTTCAAAAAATCAATGAATCTAGGAGATGGTTTTTTGAAAAGATCAACAAAATTAATAGACCACTAGCAAGACTAATAAAGAAGAAAAGAATCAAATAGACACAATAAAAATGATAAAGGAGATATCACCACTGATCCCACAGAAATACAAACTACCATCAGAGAATGCTATAAACACCTCTACGCAAATAAACTAGAAAATCTAGAAGAAATGGATAAATTCCTGGACACATACACCCTCCCAAGACTAAACCAGGAAGAAGTTGAATCTCTGAATAGACCAATAACAGGCTCTGAAATTGAGGCAATAATTAATAACCTGCCAACCAAAAAATGTCCAGAACCAGACAGATTCACAGCCAAATTCACCAGAGGTACAAGGAGGAGCTGGTACCACACCTTCTGAAACTATTCCAATCAATAGAAAAAGAGAGAATCCTCCCTAACTCATCTTATAAGACCAACATCATCCTGATACCAAAGCCTGGCAGAGACACAACAAAAAAAGAGAATTTTAGACCAATATCCCTGATGAATGTCGATGTGAAAATCCTCAGTAAAATACTGGCAAACTGAATCCAGCAGCACATCGAAAAGCTTATCCACCACAATCAAGTCGGCTTCATCCTTGGGATGCAAGGCTGGTTCAACATACGCAAGTCAATAAACGTAATCCATCACATAAACAGAACCAATGACAAAAAGCACATGATTATCTCAATAGAGTCAGAAAAGGCCTTTGAAAAAATTCAACAGCTCTTCATGCTAAAAACTCTGGATAAACTAGGTATTGGTGGAATGTATCTCAAAATAATAAGAGCTATTTATGACAAACCCACAGCCAATTTCATAATGAATGGGCAAAAACTGGAAGCATTCCCTTTGAAAACTGGCACAAGACAGGGATGCCCTCTCTCACCACTCCTATTCAACATAGTGTTTGAAGTTCTGGCCAGGGCAATCAGGCAAGAGAAAGAAATAAAGGGTATTCGATTAGGAAATGAGGAAGTCAAATTGTCCCTGTTTGCAGATGGCATGATTTTATATTTAGGAAACCCCATTGTCTCAGCCCAAAACCTCCTTAAGCTGATAAGGAACTTCAGCAAAGTCTCAGGATACAAAATCAATGTGCAAAAATCACAAGAATTCCTATACACCATTAACAGACAAACAGAGAGACAAATCATGAGTGAACTCCCATTCACAATTGCTACAAAGGGAATAAAATACCTAGGAATCCAACTTACAAGGGATGTGAAGGATCTCTTCAAGTAGAACTACAAACCACTGCTCAAGGAAATAAAAGAGGACACAAACAAATGGAAGAAAATTCCATGCTCATGGATAGGAAAAATCAATATCGTGAAAATGGCCATACTGCCCAAAGTAATTTATAGATTCAATGCCATCCCCATCAAGCTACCAATGACTTTCTTCACAGAATTGGAAAAAACTACTTTAAAGTTCATATGGAACCAAAAAAGAGCCCACATTGCCAAGACAATCCTAAGCAAAAAGAACAAAGCTGGAGGCATCATGCTACCTGACTTCAAACTATACTACAAGGTTACAGTAACCAAAACAGCATGGTGCTGGTACCAAAACAGATATATATAGACCAATGGAACAGAACAGAGGCCTCAGAAATTACACCAAACATCTACAACCATCTGATCTTTGACAAACCTGACAAAAAAAAAGCAATGGGGAAAGGATTCCCTATTTAACAAATGGTGCTGGGAAAACTGACTAGCCATATATAGAAAGCTGAAACTAGATCCCATCCTTACACCTTATACAAAAATTAATTCAAGATGAATTAAAGACTTAAATGATAGACCTAAAACCATAAAAAGCCTAGAAGAAAACCTAGGCAATACCATTCAGGACATAGGCGTGGGCAAAGACTTCATGACTAAAACACCAAAAGCAATGGCAACAAAAGCCAAAATAGACAAATTAAACTTATTTGATCTAAAATTAGATCAAAATTAGTTTGATCTAATTAAACTAAAGAGCTTCTGCACAGCAAAAGAAACTACCATCAGCGTGAACAGGCAACCTACAAAATGGGGGAAAATTTTTGCAATCTATCCATCTGACAAAGGGCTAATATCCAGAATCTACAAAGAACTCAAACAAATTTACAAGAAAAACACAACCCCATCAAAAAGTTGGCAAAGGATATGAGCAGACACTTCTCAAAAGAAGACATCTATGCAGCCAACAGATACTTGAAAAAATGCTCATCATCACTGGTCATCAGAGAAATGCAAATCAAAACCACAATGAGATACCATCTCACACCAGTTAGAATGGCAATCATTAAAAAGTCAGGAAACAACAGATGCGGGAGAAGATGTGGAGAAATAGGAACTCTTTTACGCTGTTGGTGGAAGTGTAAATTAGTTCAACCATTGTGGAAGACACTGTGGTGATTCCTCAAAGATCTGGAACTAGAATTACCATTTGACCCAGCGATCCCATTACTGGGTATATACCCAAAGGATTATAAATCATGCTACTATGAAGACACATGCACACATATGTTTATTGCGGCACTATTCACAATAGCAAAGACTTAGAACCAACGAGATGTCCATCAGTGATACACTGGATTAAGAAAATGTGGCACATATACACCATGGAATACTATGCAGCCATAAAAAGGATGAGTTCATGTCCTTTGCAGGGACATGGATGAAGCTGGAAACCATCATTCTCAGCAAACTCTCACAAGGACAGAAAACCAAACACTGCATGTTCTCACTCATAGGTGGGAACTGAACAATGAGATCACTTGGACACAGAGTGGGGACCGTCACACACGGGGGCCTGTCGGGGGGTGGGGTGGCTGGGGCAGGGATAGCATTAGGAGAAATACCTAATGTAAATGATGAGTTGATTGGTGCAGCAAACCAACATGGCATATGTATACCTATGTATCAAACCTGCACTTTGTGCACATGTACCCTAGAACTTAAAGTATAATAATAATAAAAAAATTTGTCTTGACTATAAAGCAAAATTTTAATTGAATGTAGGCTTAGATACTAAGAAAAAGGATAACAAGCCATGATAAAAAAAAGAAAAAAGATAATTTCCTCTGGGGAAAAAAGAAAGAAAATGAAAAAAAGAAGAGAGGAAGAACTAAAGCTGCTGCTGTTTAATTATTAATTAACTATTAGCTCCTTAATAGTTCAAAAACTGAGACAGGTCAAAGGTCAGAGAAAGAAAATAAACAAGTAAGATACGGATTTAAGAAATCATTGGGAGGCCTGGTATTCTAAGTACATATTCTAGGAAAAGCTGTAATCTAATTTAACATCCCTCCACATCTGTGAAAATTTAAGTTGTAAGGAACTGCAGAATGTCATTAGAAAGGGTGTTTAAAAAGCATGGCATTAGGTTAAATAGGCCAGTATGCTAAAGGGAGCTAAACAGGATGACAAGATGTGTTTTAGCAAAATAGTTCATGAAAATGATTACTTCAAAAGAAGCTTTCTTATACTATAAACACCTGTATGCAAATAAACTAGAAAATCTAGAAGAAATGGATAAATTCCTGGACACATACATCTTCCCAAAATTAAACCAGGAAGAAGTCAAATCCCTGAATAGGCCAATAACAAGTTCTGAAATTGAGGCAGTAATTAATAGCCTACCAACCAAAAAAAGCCCAGGACCAGACTGATTCACAGCAGAATTCTACTAGAGATACAAAGAGGAGCTGGTACCGTTCCTTCTGAAACTCTTCCAAACAATAGAAAAAGAGGGATTCCTCCCTAACACAATTTATGAGGCCAGCATCATCCCGATACCAAAACCTGGCAGAGACACAACAAAAAAAGAAAATTTCAGGCCAGTATCCAAAATCCTCAATAAAATGCTGTCAAACCGAGTCCAGTAGCAGATCAAAAAGCTTATCTACCACAATCAAGTTGACTTCATCTCTCGGATGGAAGGCTGGGTTCAACATGCACAAATCAATAAATGTTATCCATCACATGAACAGAACCAATGACAAAAACCACATGATTACCTCAATAGATGCAGAAAAGGCCTTCAATAATATTCAACAGCCCTTCATGTTAAAAAGTCTCAATAAACTAGGTATTGATGGAACATATCTCAAAATAATAAGAGCTATTTATGACAAATCCGTAGCCAATATCATACTGAATGGGCAAAAGCTAGAAGCATTCCTTTTGACATCTGGCACAAGACAAGGATGACCTCTCTCACCGCTCCTATTCAACATAGTATTGGAAGTTCTGGCCAGGGCAATCAAGCAAAAGAAAGAAATAAAGGGTATTTAAATAGGAAGAGAGGAAGTCAAATCGTCTCTGTTTGCAGATGACATGATTGAATATTTAGAAAACCCCATAGTCTCAGCCCCAAAATCTCCTTATGCTGATAAGCAATTTCAGCAAAGTCTCAGGATACAAAATTGATGTGCAAAAATAACAAGCATTCCTATACGCCAATAATAGACAAGCAGAGTCTATTATGAACTCCCATTCACAATTGCTACAAAGAATAAAATACCTCAGAATACAACTTAGAAGGGACGTAAAGGACCTCTTCAAGGAGAACTACAAACCACTGCTCAAGGAAATAAGAAAGGACACAAACAAATGGAAAAACATTCCATGCTCATGGATAGGAACAATCAATATCGTGAAAATGGTCATACTGCCCAAGGTAATGTATAGATTCAATGTTATTCCCATCAAGCTACCATTGACTTTCTTCTCAGAATTAGAAAAACTACTTCAAATTTCATATGGAACAAAAAGCCTGTATAGCCAAGAGACTTCTAAGCAAAAAGAACAAAACTGGAGGCATCACACTACCTGACTCCAAATTATACCACAAGCCTACAGTAACCAAAACAGCATGGTACTGGTACCAAAACAGATATATAGACCAATGGAACAGAACGGAGACCTCAGAAATAACACCACACATCTACAACCATCTGATCTTCGACAAACCTGCCAAAAACAAGAAATGGGGGAAAGGATTCCCTATTTAATAAATGGCGCTGGGAAAACTGGCTAGCCATATGTGGAAAACAGAAATTGGACCCCTTCCTTACATCTGATACAAAAATTAACTCAAGATGAATTAAATACTTAAATGTTAAACCCAAAACCATAAAAACCCTAGAAGAAAACCTAGACAATACTATTCAGGACATAGGCATGAGCAAAGAATTCATGACTAAAATGACAAAAGCAACTGCAACAAAAGGCAAAATTGACAAATGAGATCGAATTAAGCTAAAGAGCTTCTGCACAGCAAAAGAAACTATCAGGGTAAACAGGCAACCTCAGAATGGGAGAAAATTTTTGCAATCTACCCATCTGACAAAGGTCTAATATCCAGAATCTACAAGGAACTTAAATTTACAAGAAAAAAACAACCCCATCAAAACATGGGCGAAGGATATGAACAGATACTTCTCAAAGAAGACATTTACGCAGCCAACAAACATATGGAAAAAAAGCTCATCATCACTGGTTATTAGAGAAATGCAAATCAAAACCACAATGAGATACCATCTCATACCAGTTAGAATGGTGATTATTAAAAAGTCAGGAAACAATAGATGCTGGCAAGGCCGTGGAGAAATAGGAATGCTTTTACACTGTGGGTAGGGGTGTAAATTAGTTCCACCATTGTGGAAGACAATGTGGTGATTCCTCAAGGATATAGAATCAGAAATACCATTGGACCCAGCAATCCCATTACTGGGTATATACCCAAAGGAATATAAATCATTCTACTATAAAGACACATGCATATGTATGTTTATTGCATCACTATTTACAATAGCAAAGACTTGGAACCAACACAAATGCCCATCAATGATAGACTGGATAAAGAAAATATGGCACATATGCACCATGGAATACTATGCAGACATAAAAAAGAATGAGTTCATGTCCTTTGCAGGGACACGGATGAAGCTGGAAGCCATCATTCTCAGCAAACTAACATAGGAACCGAAGACCAAACACCCCATGTTCTCACTCATAAGTGGGAGTTGAATAATAATGCATAGACACAGGGAGGGGAACATCACACACCAAGTCCTGTTAGGGGTTCGGGGGGCAAGCGGAGGGAGAGCATTAGTACAAATACCTAATACATGCGGGGCTTAAAACCTTGATGACGGGTTGATAGGTGCAGCAAACCACCATGGCACATTTATGCCTTTGTAACAAACCTGCACATGTATCCCAGAACTTAAAGTAAAATAAAATAAAAAAGAAGTTATCTTAGTATAAAAAAGGAGAAAAAGTTGTGTTTTTTTGTGAGTGTCGAAAAAGCATAATGAGTAAAGTATTAGGGAAATGAGTGCATTGAGGAGGAGGATGGGGAAAGGTAGTTAAATATAAACCTGGTTTTATTTGCAAAGCTTTAATCTTGATAAATGGGACCTTCTTAAAGCAAATATCTTATATAGGGAGCTCATATTTGTGTTTCAAAATCTAGGTTATAGTCCAAACGATTTCAAATCTGAGAGAAACTTTTTTTAGAGTCCATTGTACTTAGTGTTAATATGACAACAAACCACAAAATATTAAGAAGCCAGTAATTATGAAGAAAATAATAGGTAATTACTCAAACCAAGACTTAATAACTGAAAATGTGTAAATAAGTTTGTTAGATCTTTGAGGGCTCTGCCAGGGACTATTCTTTGCAGTAACTAAAACTTCCTTTTCTATAAATGATTAACAAGAAATATTTGTTTAATTGACTTGAAAAACTCCAAGCATGCTATGTTCACTTTTAAGAAAGATGATTATTAGAAAGTTAATTTATGCTAAATGAAGTATAAATAAGAACTAGATTATACACATGTTGGAATGTTGATATCTTTGCCATCTATTCTGTGAACTGGATTAAGGTGTTCTACCCCCAAAACAGAAAGATGCTGTTTTCCAAAATAGCAGGAAAGAAATTAGATTAATAAAAATAATTGTCTCTATTTACGTTTTTTTCCATTAATTGTTCTGAAACATTTGGCTTCTATTGCCATTTGTTTATGATAGAATCTGGTGCAAGAACATAACAATTTTGTAAAAATGCAGTTGTTACACCTTGCAGAGTACATAACCTTGAGCTCATTGTCACAGAGTAGCTAACAAAATCATGCCTTAGAGAAACAGTATTTATGATATGAGCCTTTGCCTGAAGGAAAATGATTTTTAGAGGCTGTAAAATCTACCTTTGGCTTAAGCCAGACCAGCAAAGAGCCCCTGCACATGGACCACACAGCAGTGGCCTCTGAAGACTTGTTTTTACTGAACTGTGCTTTGGTGGGAGGTCCTCAGCACCTTCTGCACAGAAAGCAGCCTATCTAATTTGCTCTTGTTAAAGGCGTTCTGCTCATTTCATAGCGACCTCTTTCTGTGGACCTTCGGGAGAAGCTTATTTTTAACTTCAGTCTCAATAAAAGTGTGCTCCTTTTGTACATTTTTTGGGGACACCATATTGTATAACTGATAAGGTTTTTTTGTGCATTAGCTGTTTAAAAAGTTCACTTAAACCCAAGTTCACCCATAGCAAGGTTGATAGCTTTATGATATGCATTTTCCTGTTAGCTTTTTTCTGCTTCCTGTTTATGTTTCTACCTCCACTTTTGCTTTCTTCCCTACTTCTAACATATGTCATCTAGTAGTATTTTTTGTTTTTTTAAAGCAACCTTAAGTCTTGGGGGGACAAGATGAGAGAGAAATATATTCATTCACACCTCCATAAAAATATGTTGTATTTAGTCATTTGGGTTTTATTTTCTGCTAAGAACATGGTGTTTCACAATTATTTTGCCACCTGAAGAAATACGATAACTTTTTATTTAAAATTCTAGCTGCTAGGAGTGCAGAGAAGATTCTTCATAATGCTGGCAATATCAAACCACACTATCATCACCAGCCAATAATTTTTAATGACCTACTTTATCAGTTTTCACAATATCTACTATAACCTAGCATGCTGACTGTTCTTTCTAATTTATTTTCTGGCACAATTTATTTACCTCTCCCATTTAAACTCCTTCATTGGCAACTAATTGATTTTTTTCTTGTGGAGAAAATTTTTACTTGATTTTATTTAAATCTTCCAATTTGTGGATAGTTTGATAATTTCTGAATTCTATACTAGGCCTATGGGCTTAGGATGTAAACTAATGCCAATAGTCTCTATGCCTGAGAAAAACATAATTAGGTCAGTTAAACCCACTGAAAAAAGTCCATGCAAGCTGTTCAATTATTTGTTTAGCCTGAATAATTAAAGCTTGACCTCTATGTGAATGTCTTCAGAACTCTGGCTAAGTACAGTTGAACCAGACATGCCACCTACTGGGAAGAGCATCAAGTATGGGTAGAAAATAGAGCTGCAATAAAAAGTAATGAGCAGTGGATGGTGGTGATGGCTGCACAACAGTGAGAATGTACTTAATGCCGCTGAATTGTACACTTAAAGAGTAACTTTTATGTGTATTTTACCACAATTTCTAAAAAAGTAATAAGCAGTATTAAAAAGTGTTAAAGAATAGTAGAAATTAATATTAGTAATTAATACCATTATATTCATAGTATATCATATTTTCATTATAATGCTAATAATAAATACTGATACAATGCTTACTATGTACCAATACTATTCCAATCATAGAATTATAGCCTTTGTCACTATTTCTCCCAGTCTATTCATAAAAGAAAAGCTTTTTAAACATTTTTACTTGTCATATCTGTAAACAAGGTTGCCACATTCCAGACTTTCAGAAAGTCATTTTAATCAGCAGGAAGGAACTTCAATACAAGGTGGAGATAACTAAGACGGTAAAGCCATTACCAAATTTCCTGTCAATAAAAAGCAGGTGGGGTATGAAATTAACTGCACACCATTCCTAAGACATTAAGAAGCTTCTTCTAAGTGTAAAACATGAAAGTACAGATGAGTTAGAAGTGGTTTAGATGTGGACCAATGGTAAAAATAAAACCATCACATAAGAACTTTGAACTCTTGTCATTGTCCAAACATCCTCAATGATCATCTCATCTCTCCATTAGTCAATTTCTCACATACGACATACTTTTACCCGTCTTCTCCCCACTCCAGTGTCATTCTCCTATCACCCTAAGCAAGTCAGAATCCTGTTCCTCATGGGCGTCTTCTGTAACATTTCCAAAGGTGACCCACTTTTAATCTGGTCACTACCATCTGTAATTCACGATTTGGAGATTAGGGATATGTATTGTATCTGTTTTTGTCTCTTTCTCCACCCTCACATCATCAGTTCTACCCAGGTAACTCATTTCTTTTGACCTTGCACATACACTGGATTTATGGGCATGGTAGAGGAGATGGAGGGAAGTGGATAAGTCATTATTAGACTGTATAGAGAGGGTAGGGAAAATGAGTAGGTATGTCAGAGAAAGCTTAACTGGTCCCTGAATTTGAGCATAAAGCTCTTATTCATCCTGGTTTTTATTGTTCCTTATCCCAGTCATCTCTTCTTTGGAGTTCTGCACGGGTTGCCTTCATACACATCTAATATCAAATCACCTAGGTTAAACCATCTCCAAAAGTTTTCACAGTCTGATTCCATCCCACAAGGGCTACTCATCTAATTGTCTTTTTCTTTACTACTCAGGGTGTAATCTGTTAGGCTTAATAGGCTCATAGTGTCCATTTGCTTCTTATGTTTGTCTTCTCTATGCAACTAGATGATGTATTTGAATAAGCCAGAGAAGTGTCTTTTATTTCCTTTATATACTCTCCCCTACAATGCCTGTCATAGTGGTTTGTTGTGCAGATAGAATGAGCTCAATGCTTTTTAAAAAATTAAAATGATGGTACATGTAGAGAGGTTAATATCAAGTTTTCTTTACATGTACCAAATGCAAAATACATGTATATGTTTTGGTGGGGACAGTTCATACAAGCCAGAGATAATAAAATCTTAAAGCTCTGTAGTCTCTCCCAACAATTGAAGTACTTGGATATGAAAAACCTTGTTATCTGGGCATTGACCATGTAAATACTATTCCACACATAATCATTTTGTCTTTGTCCACAGCTTTCCCTATCTCTAGGCTATGAGAATATACGAACTTGGGAGAATTAGGCATTCAGAATTTTCCATAAAATACTTCTCCATTAGGAAAAATAAAACAAGAAAAATGCTAACATGGAGCTATCAGATATTTTTAAGTATGTGTTAGGCCCACTGCACTGGGGCATATGCCAATATTTTGTAAAACCAAAATTCCCTGCCTAGTAAATTGTTCCTTCCCGGCCTCTCCAGAGAAGTAAATGGTGAAATATTCATGGCTCTTGGGAACATCCAAGCTATTTGGCAAGAGCTTTTCTCTGGGTTTGCCAAAATGGCCCTGAACTCAAAATATGGTGTTTATTCAAAATGATTATAAAAATGGCATGAAGTTTGTTATTTCTTTTAATAACTTGAAAGAATTCTGGAGAAATAATTTCATGTTTGTTCTAGTCCTTTCATATTTTTGATACATTCACAGCTATTCTTTCCCAGCTTGCAATTAGAATGACTAATAATGTTTAGAATTTTATCTGTTGGTTTCTCTTAAGTCATGATTCTACCGTGAGTCATTTAACTTCTTTCCATAGCACCCAGTTATAACAAACAGTGGATTATGTCACTGGAGATATACTATGTAGCCAAACTTGTAATTTCATCTAAGTGAGTTCAGAGAGAGAAATAAAAAGTGGAAATTCTTTTTTATTTCAAAATAAGAGGGGTTTTAATATTTCTACACAGCATCAGATAATAGCTCAAACATATTATTGATCCCCAAACAAGTATTTTCCAGATCAATTAATAGTCATTATCAATTAATATTCATGTCTACCTGTCTGAGCAATGGATTAGAAACATTATAATTTTCATTTATGGAAGAGAAACCAGACTAAAAGTCTAGGGATAGATATTTGGTTTCTGGTTTCAGTTCTGACACTAACAAGCAATATCCTTGGGTAAGTTGTTTAATCTTTGGGGCCTTATTTTTCTCAAGTAGAGAATGACGAAGCTGGATCTCATGCTCCATTCCCATCTTTTCCCTACCCCCCATTATTTCGTAAGATTTTCTTGCCCCTATTATGCCTTAGTAAATTCTAGATCAAGAGAGATCCTGCCCAATTTCAGAGTAGAGAAGCCCAGGACTAGCTGCTTAATTTGTGGGGCTCATTGAAAAATGGAAATGTTTAATTCCTTCTTAAAAAATAAAGGATTTCAAGATGGTAACTGCAAGGCATTAAATTAAGCATGTTGTCCTTCTGAGCATGGGACCCTTTGCAACTAAACAGATCACACATATCCATGAGGCTGGCCCTATAGAAAACAAAGAAATGTTTCCCCTACCTTCCAACATTCTCTTTTGCTCTTAACAGAATGGAAATCTTAGAAATGTTGATGGGACAATGACATGAATCATGAAAAGAAAGGAATAGTGGGAATACAAATATTAGAAAGCCAGTGTTTTGTGGATGTTCGAAACTCTAATATACATTCATAGGGCTACCCCACTGGTATGGGCAACGGGTAACTCTGGTAGTTTCTAAAGATGCTCCCAGTGAATTATGCCTCCTGGTATGTGGTCCTTATGCAGTTCCCTTCTACATTGAATCTAGACTGGCCTGTAATTTGTGTTCACAACAAATAGAATGCAGCAAAAGTGAAGCCCTGTGTCCTAGAGATTCTTGTACGTTATCTCTTTATTCTCATTGGTTTTAAGGAACTTATTTATTTCTGCCTTAATTTCATTATTTATCCAGTAGTCATTCAGGAACAGGTTGTTCAGTTTCCATGTAGTTGTGTGGTTTTGAGTGAGTTTCTTAATCCTCAGTTCTAATTTGATTGCTCCGTGGTCTGAGAGATTGTTATGAATTCCACTGATAAAATTTTATATATTTATGGTGTACATAACATTTTGATATATGTATACGTTACGGGATGATTAAATCAAGTTAAGTAACATATCCATAATCTCACATAAATTTTTTTTTGGTTGCTGTTTTAACACTAAGTTTTGGGGTGGTTTATTTCAGACATCCCAAATGACTGTCTATCTCATGTGACTTTAAGGATGTCTAAAGGTTCCCCAGTTGTGCAATATCTATAGGATCACTGAAAGCCAAGTCCCCAGGGAAAGGAATGATGAAAGGGGAAGTTGCTGGAAGGAGAGAGAGGAGGAAGTTGAGGCCATAGAGAGGAAGGCCCTGAAAGAAAACTTTAACTGCTTGCCAGTTTGGCCAGAGGTCTGTTTGAACAGGAACAACTGTATTTAGACCAGCAGTTCCCATGCTCTGTTTTATAGGTCTGAGCTTTCCCGTAGGTGAAATTATGTTTTGAAGTTGTGTGCCATGTAGTACCAGCTAGAATAAAGCCAACATTACACATTCAGTTCTACCATGGTTATTTTAGTTCTGTTCCATATCTAATGACCACCAACCTTGAATATCAATGTGTACAGTCCTTAGGGAGACCAGGACAGATTCACAATTTCAATGGGGCTACTGGAAAGATGCTTGGCTGTTTCTTTACTCATGGAAAGTCAGAAAAATCATGGTTATATAGGAAAAACAGGATATTTTAAGTACTTATTTCATTCGATAATATTGTTTTTCTCTTCACTGTCAAGAAAAACCATTAAAAAAATCATGTGTTTGTTTCCTTTGCTCTTAAATCATAATTATTCTAAAGAAAAATGTAGGAATGAAAGTTATCCAGGTCTATCAATTATTATTTAAAGTAATATCTGTTTTATTAGTGTGTAAAGGATTTAAAAGTGTTATAATGAAGCATTTTAACTACATAAATATTACTTCATAGCCTTTTTAATCATTAAGAAAGATAAGCCCTTTTCTTGTTGGTTCTTGATATTTTCCTATCTGTATTCAAATTAATGCAGAAGTAACAGCCATTATCTTACTTACTGGTAGCAAGGAGTTACATTATAAAAGCTTCTTGTATAAAATTTTATTCACTAATAGAAAAAAAAAGAGAAATAGTGGAAAACTGTTAACATTTAACACAGCATAAAATACATTGCCCATTCTAAATGGTTTAAGGTCTTAAAGAGTCTCTTCCAGGGGTTTTTGAATATTCAATTCTAGTAAATATCACAGCCAAAGAGTTCCAGGCGAAGTGCAATACTTTGATTCCATGTTTTAGGAATGACACGGATAAACCTGGAAATGATTGGGGGGTTGAAAAAGTTCTTCACATGTCCTTTGGTATTAGTATTTCCTTCAAAAATCTGAAAGCAAAATAAGAGAAAATCTTTAATGACAGCATAAATGGATAAGGTGTTTTTTTTTGTTTTTTTTTTTTTAAGACATGGTCTTATTCTGTTGCCCAGGCTTGAGTCCAGTGGCACAATCATGGCTCACTGCAGCCTTAAACTCCTGGGCTCAAGTAATCCTCTCACCTCAGCCTTCCAAAGTGCTGGCATTGCAGACATGAGCCATCATGCCCAACCCAGAAAATTTTTTATCCTATTAGCTCAAAATGAACATATCAAAGAACACATAGAACACTGTCACAGAGATGATCCTTTATCAGTTACGAAATCACATGCCAGATAGATTTCATCTCACCAGTGATCTGACTTAAATTGGGGAAAAATAAACAAGTCTCACACGGTGCTGTGGAGCAGCTGCAAAACCATTTCTGCCTTCAGCCCCTTTGTATTAGCTATATGACTGAACAAGTTACTTACTCTCTGATTCTTCATTTCCTCATTGGCAAAATAAGGATAATAAAATTTTACCTCACAGAAGTCATTGTAAATATTTAAAAATGTATCTCAACGTAAGTGCATTGTAAGTGCCAGGAAGTGGCCACAAATAAATGGTTAACTATTGCTAACATTTAAAATGTGACCATGCATTTTAATTTATTTATTCTTGTTGGCGTGTACCTTATATCCTCAACTAAAGTGTATAACTTCCCCCCCCCTCCATCATCAGCAAGTTCCCCAAGGTTTACACACACCAGAAATAAAATCACTATTTTTTTATGACAATGATATTTATCCGCCCACGAGGGCAACCTGGTGTAGTGAGAAATAAAACAAACCAAAACAGACAACCAGGAGTTTGTCTGAGACTAGGCACCTGAAGAACTAAGATTTAGAAGACTTAAAGAGGTGGTACATGTCACTGCATATTTGTCAAATGCAAAATACTGTTATTCTCATTGTAGCACAGTCTTCAGATTGCTTTCTCTTTGCCCAGAAGCCACTCTACCTTGTCCACCATGGAGGATTTCAGCCTGTATGGTTTCCATTCCACTCCCTGGTCACTGTAGTGGATGGTATAGCTCTTTACATACATTTCAGAGGACAGAGACTTGCAGCCCTGTGTTATGATTGCTGTTATCTTCTTGATCTTGAGTAGATCAATTTCTAGCCACTGCTTATTGTTGTTTGCCTATGAAAATGACAAAAACACATAGATAAGGAAGATGTTAAAACCTTTATTTTTCTTTAGACCAAGTTATGCAAAAAAGCACAGAGTTCAAAAGGATTTTGTTCTATCTTATCCCTTAGGATTCACAGTCTCCTAGAAGCTTTCCCTCTTTCTTCTTCATTGCCACAATATGTGTGTAAATTTTTATTGAAGTATTTCACACATTGTACTATAATTGTTTCTTTCTTAGTATTCCTTACTGCTTGAGGGTAAAGGCTTACTTCATTTTGTTTCCTGGTACTCACCACAATGTTAAGACACCCAGTTGGTGTTCAATAAATAGTTGTTGAATAAATGAGCTTTATTTGGAAAAATTATTAAATTGCTAAATTATCTGTGAATATTATTTTCTTAAGCAAATTTCTTTAAATACTCTGGTAATATTGCTGCAGGGTTATCTGGGAAATAATTGGATAGCATCCTCTCTCTATTTCACCTATTTTACAAAACACAACTTCTCTTTCCCCCTGTTAATGTCAAATAGCAGAAATAGTTCAATTTCTTCTAATATTTCAAATAAATGTAATATTTGAGAGACCTGATAAAACCATAAGTAGAGCTTGATACACAGTACAGTTATTGTCCTGTCTCCGCCTGACAAAATGCCTAATCACATGGTTGGTGATATGTGTTTGGAGAAAGATCAGAAGGTCTAAACTGAGTTTCAGAGTAATCTGAGATAAATTTTTACCTTTGGGAGATTTATCATCTACCATAAACTCATTCAATTCTAAAGGAAATAATATTGATATGTTTCTTCAACATCACCCACACATACATATGTGTATGTGTATATATAGGTGTATGTGTATATACAAAAATTCACATGCTATATGTATTTTAAAAGCAAATTAACTGAATTAGAATGATTATATGAGAAAACTTTTAACTCTATAACATCCTCTAGTGTCATCTGGGTGGTATCTTAGTGTGTCTTCATATCAAGGTTGTACCAGCGATACAGAGTATAACCAGCTAGAGGTTTTCATAGGCATAAAAGAGGTAGAGACATTTTAGTTATGGAGAGAACAGCATCTATGTGCATCCCTGCATATGTCCAGCTTTGATTTTCAACCTCTCTAAAGAGACCATATAAAGACATTTCATGTGAATGGAAGGGGGTTAAGTAAAACACATATTTCTGATCTCGAATTCTAACTTTGAAATGACACCATTAAAAATGAGCATTTTATCTTTGAGGCCTTTGTTATATCACAAAGACTAAGAGCAAATTATAGAGAGTACAAATTTTTTTAAAAGATTGTAAAATGAAGTATGGAGTGACAAGGTTATACCATGAACAAGTCTAAAGAGTCATCTGAAAAAGAATTGGATAACATCTCTTTAATTATTATTTATATTGCTATGTAAATTATATAAATGTAATATAACACTGTTTTTATTATTTTAACTTCTCTGGGTGTCAGCTTTGCCCTCTGCAAAATTGCAAAATGAGGTATTTG
The DNA here is from genome assembly GCF_028885625.2 of Pongo pygmaeus. NCBI lineage: Eukaryota > Metazoa > Chordata > Mammalia > Primates > Hominidae > Pongo > Pongo pygmaeus. Next base: position 80,559,727 of record NC_072373.2, on the reverse strand, counting down.
GACTGCTTCAAATGGTGGAAGGAGCATGGCCTGTTTACTGGGAGAATGGGATTCTAGTCCTGATTCTGCTACCAAACTAAGCTAAAATTATTTAATATCCCGTGTATTTAGAATTAAAAGGAAAAATCTAAACCAGATGCTTTGCTCCTTGCTACTGTAACATTCTGTGATTCCGTATTGGGCCAGAATGAGTTTCAAGACACAGATATCAGTTCCCAAGACTGTGTGGAATCCAGTCTTTTCTATTTACCCCACCAGCATCACAATTCTTTTTTCCTTTCTGGTGGCCTAATTTAAGAATATGCCCTGGAATTCTATAGAAAGTCAGGAAATTGTAGTGTAGGTATCTCAAGGGAGGGAGATATGAGGATAGAAAGTAGGGAATTTGGATTTAGTTGGCTGAAGGGATCATCAAGTTATCCATGCCATTCTGATATCTCAGGTCATTTAAAGAATTAATAAAAATGAGTCAACTATTAAGAGTTACCCCCAAATTAAATCACCTGAATTACTCAGTGGGCTAATATCAGGGACAGTATAACTCTCTGGAAGGTGTTTGTTTAACTTAGATCACTGATTTTATAACTCTGGTTTTGCAACATTTTACTATGCTTCTAGTTGTCTCAAGGAATATCACAAAGCTCTTAAAATAAGGAGGGCGGGGAAGAGAACAAAAGAGTTTAAATGACATTTCATTTAAGAAAATGAAAAAATATTGTTAAATTGTAAAGAAAAAATAAGAGATGATGTTGCAAATCTAAATCATTTGTTTATCACTAATGTAAGCTGTCTAAATGAGGAGTTGGCAAACTATGATCCATGGGCTAAATTTGGCCCGCTGCCTGTTTTTTGTAAACAAAGTTTTATTAGAACACAGCCAGCTCATTCATTTACATATTGTTTATGGCTACTTTACTGCTACAATGGCAGAGTTGAGTAGTTATGGCAGAGAATGTATGGCCCACAAAGACTAAAATATTTACTATCTATCCCTTTGTAGAAAAATTAATTTGCTTATTATTGGTTTAAATCAAGACTAGACCAAAAACCACAGAGATGATAAGTGACTTCTCTCTGAGACAAAGTTATAGTCAAAGCTATCAAATCCACAGACATCCTAGACTCTTGGACCTAGGATTTTAATCTGCAGAAACAGATTAAAATACTCCTGCTTCCCAGATCCTCCATGTTTGCGGTAGTGAGGGCCTTTGCTTTCTTCTGGAGCGCTAAGAGAACAACATGCATAGAGTATACTTGACCTTGGCTTGCCAGGCATTCACACGTCCCTGGGCATTCAGACGGGCACGGAAGGGTTCCCAGTAATCTCCCCACCAAGATTTTTTAAACGAAGAAGCTGTGATTTGCTTGTTTTCTATCTTTCCATTTTCGATACCCAGGGGTGTGGAACATCCTATCAAAAGAAAAGTAATGTGATTAATTACACACCAATATTCCCTGCATGGCATTTTGCACTGCAGAGGAGATAAGAAATAATATTACTACCAACGAATGACAAAAACAATAACCACAACAATGAAGATTTATTGAATCCAAGTGCCAAATACTGTTCTCAGGCTTTACATGTATTATTTAATGCTCATAAATATCTCCATTTTAGTATAGCCAAAACACAGTAACTTGTCTAAGGTAACACAGCCACAAGAATCAGAAACTGAATTGAATTCAGACAATCTGATACCAAATACCATGTTCTAAACATTTAAACTCACTTCCTCCTTCTGAGAGTCTTGGAAACTTTGGTCTTTGCTTTCAGGTGACAATAATCCTAAACTATCTATATATAAAAATCTGTTTCTTCTAACAAAAGCTACAAAGAAGATACAATGGACCCTCAGTCACTATTTAATATTTTCTGTTTCAACCCTTAGAGGGTAATTCAAGTTATATACCCTTTGGAATTTTTCCAAGGTGTAATTTGAATATCATAGGCAGCAAGGCAGACCTGTGACTGTAAGAAACACAGCTAGTGAGTGAACCTGGCTGACTGCCCATCATCTCTGTGACACTTTGTTCTTGTTGGTAAATCATGCAGAAATTTGCTTGAAGTGATGCCTTACTTTCTCCATGAAAATAAAAGAGCCCTAAAAATAATACCCACTGCTAATAATTACCTAAGTATCAAGAAAATGAATAAGAAGAAAATAATGCTTCTTGTATAAAAATAGATGTTTTAAATAAGTTAACAGAATTGAATGTCACATTTTAGGGTAGTTTATTAGGATCTGAACAAATCTATTTATACCATATGGAAAGAAAAAAACACAATGACTTATGGAACTGTTTCAAGGAGTGGTCCTGCTGATATAAGATTTGTGTTTTATTTGGGAGATGTTATAGACTACTGCTATCTGGACATTGGCAAAATACCCATATCCATCCAAGGGTATACTGTGCCATTATCTGCTTTAATAGGAAACTGATTCCAAGTTTTAGCTACTTTCTCTATTGTGAATCATGGCGGCTTCTCTCCACCCAAAGGGAAGTACTGCAACTCCTGACAGGTGTGCCATGGCAGGTTTCTAGTGCGCCTATTTATTGATCCCTCTTCCCACCTCCAGCCCTTGAGCAGCCAAGTGGGGCCTGGATCAGCCATGCCTTAGGTTTCTTGCTTCATTCTTTTACCTCAGAATGCCAGGCAGATATCATTTTCTTTGTGTGATTTGAAGTAAAAAATATTGGAAAGCACTGCTTTAAGAGTCCAAGAAGAACAGTTAAGACTCTTAAACATCCTTGTTATATATAGTAGAATTTTATTATGACCATTTATGATTACCTGGATTTATTTATACCACAGGTCACATTACATCCCCTGAGAAATAGCAGCTAACATAGAAAAGACTTGAGTACCTACATAGGGTATGAAAGAAAATATAAAGAAGAATTGTGGTTTCAGGAAGTTGGGAAGCCAATTCGGATTTCAAAAACACTCATTCAACACCACATATATGGCAGTGATGTTGCCAGATACTGTCATGACATTGAAGTCTGAGTGACCTGGAGGACTTTGGAAGAGTCAGGCCTAGTTTGAATCTCAGGTAGGTCTTATTGAAAATGGGCTGATAGAGGTAATTCCAAATTAGAGCCCTTCCTTGGAGAGTTGTGATGTATCTATATAATCCAGGCACTTTCTTCACAGAGATGCTGTCGGCCCTCTGATTGGCAGAACTATTCTTGGTCTAGATCACACTGAGAGTTTACCTGAGTAGAACCTCTGTTTCACAAAGGTTTTCCTAAGAGCCTAAATCACTGAAAAGAACTAAAAATTCTACTCATTCTCCCATACCTCCCAAATCTTGATTCTTTGAGTGGCAGTGAGAAAATAATGCATCTTTGTACCTTACCATTTACCTCACAACCTTGCAGCTCCAATCGAAGGGTAGGTCTGTTATAGGCTTGAGTTGGAGAGATCCTAATATATCTAGCCACAATAGGTGGGTCAAACTGATTCTCTTTTATTGTAGAGGCATCTGAATTGCCATTAAAATACTAGAAGAAAAGAGGAAAGTTTAGTTATGTAACAATGATCTATAAAGTGACTTTATATTAAAATTTTGATCTAATTTAATATTGTAATACTACATTTTCATGGGGCCCGAACTAAATCAATTTGGTTATAAAATATACTTGGGGATAATTCCACTTCCAGGAATATTGTGTATATGTACTTTGCCCTATTCCTCCTGCTAAGTACAACTAAAAACTTTGGACATTATAACTAAGAGAAACATAAGACCCTGAAAAGAGCTCAGAAGACAGACTGGCTAGGGTTCTTGGAAGGAACAAAATGGTGGTCAGTGTCCTGAATCTTCTTTTTGCCTCATAAATCCCAGACTTAGAGATGAAGAAGCCGGCAACCTGGAAACACCAATGAGTACAGACTGAAAAAGCCCAAATAAAATCTGCTTTCTCTAACCAAAGTACCAGTAAAGGGCAGCATAGTGAGATATGATAGAAAACTGGTGGACACTGACTTCTCTCCTTTAGCCGAACACCATAGAAAAACCTGAGGCCCCTCCCCAACCCACAACAGCAAAGGCTGAATGGGGAGCCTAGACTTCTATGCTCATGAGGCTAAAGAGGCACCCCACACCCTCACGGGGGTTGTGTCAGAAAAGGCCATGTAGGGATTTAGGGCCTTCATCTCCAGCCCCTAATGAAGCTCCTGCCCCTGCAGTGTCAGTGGAGGCCAAATGGGGAACTTCCCTTCCCACCCAGCCACCAAGGAACAATCCCTTCTTAGGTGGCAACGGAGTGGGGAACCTGGACTTTGACCCCCACTTGGCAGTAACCAGGCTGTGCCCTACCCCTTTTTCTGACAGAGCAATGTCAGAAAAAGCCAACTTTTTAAAACAGAAGATTGGAGCAGGTATCGGTAATATTGAAAACAGAAAAACAATAGAGAAAAATCAATAAAACAAGGCTGGTTCTGTAAAAAGATTTTTTTTTTTTTTTTGAGACTGGAGTCTCACTCCATCACCAGGCTGGAGTGCAGTGGCAAGATCTCGGCTTACTGCAACCTCTGCCTTTCGGATTCAAGCGATACTCCTGCCTCAGCCTCCCAAGTAGCTGGGATTACAGGTGCACACCACCATGCCTAATCTTTTTTTATATTTTTAGTAGAGAGGGGGTTTCACCGTGTTGGTCAGGATGGTCTTGATCTCTTGACCTCGTGATCTGCCCTCCTCGGCCTCCCAAAGTGCTGGGATTACAGACGTGAGCCACTGCACCCAGCCAAGATTTTTTTTTTTTTGAAATCGACAAATCTCTAGCAAGATTCACACAAAAAAGAAAGGAGGTGCAGATGACAATATCAGAGATGAAACAGGCAAAATCACTACAAACATGAAAAAGGATAAGGGAATACACAAACAACTCTACACATATAAACTTAACAACATAGAGGGAATTGACCAGTTAATTGAAATATACAAAGTATTTCAATTCACCCAATATGACATAGATAATTTGAATAGCCCTGTAACTATTTAGAACATAGAATTTGTAATTTAAAAACTGCCCAAAAAAATCTGCAGGCCCGGATGGTTTCACTAGTGATTCCTACCAAATATTTAAAGAATTAATACCAATTGCAGACATTTTCTCCTAGAATGTAGAAAAAAGCATGCTTACCAATTTTATGAAACTAGTATAACTGTGGTATCAAAAACAGAAAAAGACAATTAAAAAAATAAAACTATATACCAATATCCTCTCATGAACATAGATGACAAAATCTTTATGCTATGGACTCAACTGCAATCTGTGTTTTCTCTCATAATACTGATTAGTAAGAACCATAATTTAGGATTCCGATGGTTCTGAGACATAAATAATTATTAAAAATAGGTAACTAATAAACAGTAAATAATTTTATATAAAATATAAGCAGAAACAGACTCAAGGTTATCGGTATAATAATGGCAGGCAGACTCCTTGCATTCAGGTAGGTTTCTTTGGGGAAGAGAATAGAGAGGAGGAGAAGAGTTAGGGCTTCTGGCTGAGCCCCTGGAAGAACCAGAAGGAGGATGTCATTCCTCAGGCATGGCCCCCCAAAAAGTCTGAGAATCACACTGCCTCAGAGGCTTACTAGCATTAACACTACTATTTACTTCAGGTACACTGAAATAAAGAACAAAACAAACTACAATAGTAAAACCAAAAGTCTTGGTAGCCAATTTTTAGCATGAGCTCCTTGAGGCGCAAGACCAGATGTTCTACTCTGCCGTGTACCATCGGCCAGTCTGAGAAATCTGGGTATTTTGCTTGATGGTAAAATGATTTTTTAAAGTTTTGTGGGGTTTTGAAGTTTCAGTAACCCTGCTTCTCTCTTTAATTTGTAAGACACAGACCTATCATATTACTGCTTTTCTCCATATGACCCTTAGAAAGCCATTCACATTTCTAATACCCAGAAAGGTATTTTTTTAAAATACATAATCATTAGGTATAGTCATAATAATCCTAGGCTTAGTCTAGAGATTCAGATAGAAATATGCACACAAACCATCACATTCCTTGTGCTGTTCCCTTTGAAGATCTGCCAGTTGATCTGGTTGGAACTGTAAGCTACATAGAACTCTGTGGTATAGCAGGACTTCAGGTAGTGTTTGGCACCTTGGGTCTGGATCCCTGTGATTATGACTTCCTTTTGCATGTCCACCTGCAATATAGGAAAGCCAGTAAACAGAACTGTCCTTGTCAACAAGTCACACACTGCCTAAATTCATTATACAATCAGCTTTCTTCAGAACTAAAGAGCTAGCACGTAAGATCTTAGCAAACTGATGCAATGACTACATGCAATTCATATTTGGGCACATAGTACCTAGATTTGAATCCCAACTCAATGACTAATTAGCTGTGTGTTACTTTGGGAAGGTAGGTAGTATCTCTGTGCCTTTTGTTTTTTAATCTATAAAACAAGATATTATTAGAACCAACCTCAGATGGTTGATTTTAAGGACATAAAGTACTTAGAACAGTGCCTCACACTTAGTACTTGCTATTTCCCCTAACACCATTGCAAGAACAATAACGAGGAATTACTAAATCACTTTTATTTTTATTATTACAATAGCAGTAAATATTATCAGTCTGTTAAGACAAACCTGGATCCAAGGTTTAGAGGCAAATTCTGCTGCAAGTTTTTCTACACTCCAAGCATTATAAGATCCACCATTGTTTAATCTTGCTAATCTGGGCTCCCAGTAACCTAAACTCAAGGGAAGAAAAAGATTTATTCTGAATTTTTTAAAAACTCAGCAATTTCTCAAGTGAGTTTCATCCAGTGGAAAACCAGATCCTTGGAGGACCTCTGTTGTAGTCAGGAGTCTAGGCATGGGCCTCAGCTACTAAGCCAGTCCTTAATGATGAAATCTGGGCTTCAGGTCTGCGTTTGGTCAACTGCCAACTACCAGCTATCCCCTTTCTTGCACACAGGTCATGTTTGATTTTTTCTGTTGTGTTGATATTCCTAATGCTGAATGTGCCTGCCTAACAGGAAGACATGGAAGGGTGTATGGGAGCCTCATCATCCTCTTGATCATGACCTCTTGATCTTGGGAAGGGGTTTGAGGCAGTGTGGGAAAACTTTGGAGGAATTCCTGACATATAGTGGAGGTTCAACAAAGTTTTCTGAATAGATGAATGGTTGCCATAGGCAAAGGGCCATATTAATGGGGACTATAATGCCTGGCTGATAAGACCCTGTGAATCTGGCTGAAATACTACATATGTGGCCAAACCCAGAAAAGGTGACTGAGGAGAGTTTTGGAAATGGGAGCGTGGTCATAAGAGTAAGCTATCTGATCCTTGCCAAATCCCTGCAGAGAGGCTGGGCTTTTTATGTAGAGAAATCAATGACCCCCAGCTATTGGTTTTTCCTGGAAAAGACTCTTTGGGATCATTATACACCAGAAGAGGTGGCAGTGTTAAGAGCACACTAACAGGCCTTTAGCTCCTGCCATAGTGTTCCTTCCTTTACCATATATGTACCCCAAATGGAGCTGCTTCACTATATTGTAGTAGAGAAAAGCATAAAGAGAAAAACTGATTCATAGATAGGATTGTCACGTATGGTTTCATAGGCTGCATGCTGCACAATTGTAGGGGGTACCATTCACAGACCATGGTGCTACAACTCACCCAGAAACTCTGAAGCCTTGATCTGTGAATCAGATATGATACCAGTGCTTAGTCCCATTGGCATCCTACAGTCTATGAAAAACAGAAAAAAATGAATAATTTTTGCTCAGAAAATATATATAATAAAGTAAAACTCCATGGTTAGGGATTATGTTTCTGACAGGTCAGTAATTAGATATTTTTACCTACCTTGTGTGGCCCTGACTTAAATATATCTGATTATAAAATGGTAAATGCACTAACAAGACTGGTGCTTTAATAGATACAGTGGCATCCTAGAAGAAAGCAACTGAAATCCTGAAATGTAATCATTTTTTAAACTGATTTTCTTCTGCTTTTATCTTAAATTATGCTATTTTACAACATTAGGTACTATCCATGGCCAGGTACAGTGGCTCATGCCTGTAATCCTAGCACTCTGGGAGGCCGAAGGGGGAGGATTACTTGAGGCCAGGAGTTTGACACCATCTTGGGCAACCTCTTCTCTACAAAAAAATTGAAATACAAAATATAAAAATATGAAAAAAAAGTTCTAGCCCTCATGAGACTATGTTCTCAAAAGCTGACCTCAAAGTTACAAGGTTATTTATATCTTGATCAAGGAAGGGATACCAGCCACTGTGCTACCTGGATGTTGGCACAGTGCTTCATACTCAACAGTGCTTAGTAATGGCTTAAAGAACGGATGAACAGATGGACAGATGAAAACTGTGTTTCCTAAATGCTGAAATGTCAAGTTTAGTGACTCAGTCATTGTTAAATTCCTGTGACCTTTTCCCTCCTCAACTCTTGGAAGCTGGAAAATTTCTTACATGTACTTGCCCATGGATCACAATTCATGAAGAAGGATGCTTTACGCAGGTTCCCGAATTGAGAGGAATGCTTTTGATCTGACTGATGTGTTTTCAATGCAATCAGACCATGGGCCGGAATAAAAGCAACTATGGCTACAAATTATGCCTTTGTCACATCAGAGTTCTTAGAGTTGAATATTTCCAATCTAAAAGTTGGTAATATTCTAGTAATAGGCACTCTCCTGCTAAACCAAGTATCACATGGCTCTTGTGATACCTCTGTCCATGATAAGAAATGGCGTTTGCATCCCTGCTCTCTGGTTTTCTCCAACCTCTGTGTTTAGGAGCCACCAGCCAGGTTTTGATGCCTTCATTTCAAGAGTTTTAAATGAACCTAAAATAAAAAGAACAACATTACATTTGCAAAAATTAACAAGTAAATATTGTGGTTGATAGTTCTCTAAGAGTCCTAAAATTCCTGCTTCACAAGAGACTTTCAAATAGAATTTAACCATTTTTCTTTAGGTAGGACTAAAAGTATAACAGATAAAAACAAAACAATAACAACACACACACAGAGATAACTAAAAAAATTTTTAAATCTCCACCACGCCTCACTAGAAGAAAGTTTCACTTATCTAAATATAATATTACAAATTAACTCACATACAATACAGCTTCACAGTCCTAATTATCAAAGTGACCTCGAATGACATCATTGGGCTTCAAAAATATCATATATGTTTCCTTTCCGTCTCTTCATTTTGCTTTTTTCTCTTTTTTATTTAAGAAAATAAAAATAAAACCTTCTTCCTCCATGTTTTCAAATTTTCCGTAAAGCTTACATATTTGAATAGAGATTTACATAAATTGTTCAGAAAAAACACTGAAAGAATGAGATTTCTAAAACCTCTGGCTATCCATTCTGGTATTTAACATTACCCCCGGCAGTTAATATTTAAATTCTGTTGACTATAATTTATGACTGTTTCCCAGATTATGGGTGAAAATGAATAGATATGGTTATCTTCCTCAAACACACTGAAAAAGATCTCCAGTTTTCCTCTCTCCAATGCAGGTATTTAGGTTTGCAGATTTAGAGACACCAGCCAATCCTAGCTTCTCAGTCTGTCTGCAGGCTGTTGGGAAGGATGACTGATTTTCTAATACTTGATGAAAAGATGAGTAAATCTGAGTGAATCTCTTCTGTCTCTGATTTTAATACAATAGATTATCTATTGATTAATTATTGTATTAATTAATATGATATTAATATAATACAATTAATACTCTCGATGTATTAGTGAGTTACTGGCATGTGAAAAACCAAAAAGAACCCTCTTTTTTTCCCTGATCTTAATCCAACCAGTCCATTTGGACTTCTGTGCCTGCATCTGAGGCAGATTCACACAACATCACCTAAAGTGCTATCGAGGGGCTGCCTTCACTAAATCCTCAGGCAGCATGTGTTAGGTTGGTGCAAACTATAATTACGGTTTTTGCCATTACTTTTAATAGAAGGCAAAATAGAAGGAAGGCTGTTTGTTAAAAATACAGACTCCTGGGAATTCTGCCCAAAATCTACTTTAAAGTCACTGAGAACAAAATCCCTCTGCCTTCACATCTGCATTTTAACTGACTTCCTAGGTTTTTATACTGCTGCACAAGTAGATACACTTACAAACAACTCATTGGCACAGAAACATCCCTTCTGTGTAATTGTAGATTGTTTAAATCTACATTTATCTTTATTTTGCACATGAAAAGTTCTAAATACCTTTGTTATTCTTTAACTTTATAATTATTTTTTTAAAATGTTTTCCTCTTCAAATAGTCTGTAAGTCAGTTTAAAAATATGATTCCTGGAGTCACTTGCCCAAAGATATTAGGGTGATAGAGCCTAGAAGAGGAGCAGAACTGAAGAATCTGGAAACCCTCCCAGCAGAGATAGCTGTAGCTGCCTGAGCCCTGTGGGATTCATTTTTTCATCTGCTTAAGACCTCATCTGTATGACACACAGTGGCTTAGGAGAAACTGCATGTTATGTAGCAACTGAGTTGGGTCACACATTTAGCCTGTGTGGTGCTGCAAATAGTTCATAAATTAGGTGATATTTTTGTACTCCGTATATACTTTGGGTCTATGGGTTTGCCTAGGCTCTATGCCAGAACCCTGTGTTCTGACCCCTTAGGAAGTATATGCACAAGAAAGAAATGAGAAGGAGTTACAGACTGCCTTTTCCCTGTATTTCTTAGCAGGGACCTCTTTCCATTACCCAATCTTTACCAGGCAGAAGGGGCCAGACCCCTAACTGGTGCTGTTTATTGCCATTTTCCAGCAAGGTCTGGCCGTGAAAGTGAACCACGTGAATGTCTTGGGAGTCGCCTATGTTCAGCAGGTGTAACCTCACCCATTCTTGCTCATACATTCTCAGGCCAGGCAAGCTGTAGATCATCCCATTAATAGCTGAAAGGACAAAGAGTTGAAATCAATTAAAAATCTGTTGACACAGAGAGGGTGAGTGGTAAGGAAATACGGGGCAACCCACTCAACACCCATATTATTCATGATTCTGCATTCCCAGGCCTACCTAGCCATGGAAAGGGCCCTCTTGTATGTCATATTAGTGAGAGGCTGAAGCAGAACCACTAGTCTTTCTCATATCATTCACACCAGCCTATAGCAGAAGGCGGGGGGAACTCCCTTTCCAAACAGTTTATCACTCTTTTCCTCAGCTTTTATAGTTCTGTGCTTTCCCCGTGTATCCTTTCCATTAACAGTCTTAATTTTCCTTAACTACAAAAGATAAACACAAATATGGGCAGACAAAGTAAACTCCAGGGATTAGAGTCAGCAAGGAGATATGCAACATGTCACCTTAAGGCCTTCTAAATTCAGAGAAAATTTCAGGCAAATTAGGAAGTCTAGGAGTTTATAAAATTAGGAGTTTATCGTTGGTGTATCCAGCAACCATAGCAAGTCATGTTTATTCTCTCATTGGTATGATAACTCCTCTGCCCACTTCTCAGATTAGATATCCAGGGTTCTCAGGCTTTATCTACTCTCACCATAGTAAAATATGTGGATTTTTTAAAAAGTTCCTGAGAAACTTGATCACCTTAAAAATGTAACACAACATTTTAAAGATAAAGTTTAGTGTTACCAAACATTTAACTGAAACCAAAGTGAGGGAAGTGCTTTGTTTCCTCCTTCTTAAGTTAGAGGCACTGCTGTGAAATTTCAGAAACCAGGCAAGTGAATTTTTGGAGAGGGACGGGTTGAGATCATTTGGGCATCCTTAAAATTATATCAGGCGTGAGAACACCTATCTACATATTCATAACACAAACTCGTACCTTTCTCATCTCAGTTTCTGTTTCAGTTACTAGCTTACAGGGCAAATTTCCGAGTGAAATTTCCAAGTAGGCACACTTTTCCCAGTGTGACCACCCAAACGCTCTCTTGCCACTATTCTCCCATTATCTGGGTACCTAGTTTCTCTCTCATATTTTGCTCTCATATGCTTTGGGTGCCAGCTGGTAGCTGCTGAGAGCTAAAACTGTTAGAATCATTCTTATTTTAGAAAAGACACACAGGTGATCATTTCTTTTATATAAACACTTGTGCCTTTAGAGATCCAGAAACAAACTTATTAACTTTAAATTGCAGAACAATGTTAATTCCTTTTCAATGTGTGTTACCAGCTGAAGCACACTGGCTTTTTGTTGTTGTGGTTTTCTGTTGGTTTGTTTTGCAGCAGCTTCTCTACGCTCTTTCAGACTTTCTCTTTTTGCGTCACCCACAGTGTCACCTGCCAGATTACATCAGCCCTCTGGAATGTTAAGGAACCGGTTTTAGTTGTAGCTCTGGGTGTCTCAGAAGCATCTCATGTCTAATTTTGTGAAGATCTAAGAGCAGAAATCACTGTGACCCAGTGTGATTTAATTAGGAGATTAGATCAAAGTCAGAGGAAAATACCGTGAAACTCATGGGATTTTTTCATTTCTGAGGATGTGAGTCTCCAAGAACTTCGGGACTTCTTTTCATAGTACCAGCTCTTCTTTTCATCAAAGGTCATAAATAGTAAGACAAATTCTCTCATGTCCACAGGCATGTTGCTGTCCTTATGTAGTATTCCTTTTTGGCAGATTAGGAGGGGACCTATCAAGCCTGAGTGAATATCTTTTTCCTGGAAAAAGAGAGTAAATTGTGTTGTCTCTTTCTCAGGAATTTCCCTGCTCTTCTGATAATCACTCATTATAAGAAAAGGAAACTTTCTGATAGGCTCTGAATTTGAAGACGAAGATTATAAATGAATGGTGTAATAAGCCTGGATATTTATCACCTAATTCTGTTGTATTCATAATCCTCCTTCCTCTGGTTGATCTTTATCCCAGTAACAATGATGATAATAATAAATTGATAATATAAGGGATACTATTTATTGAGAATCTATTACTATATTTAATGATTTGCCTGCAATCTCCCATTTAATCCTGACAACTATCTTATATGGTAAATATAAATTCATTGATTGAACAAGTATTTACCAAGTGCTTACCATACACTATGTACTGTTATCTCATTTTTAACTTCTGATACCAGGCTAAGAGAGGTCAAGGAATTTCCTAGGATTATGCATTAAGTGACAGGGTAAAAATTTAAATCTGAGTCTGCGCTCTTTCCACTATGCCTGAAATGAAGGAGTTGTTTCTCTTTTTAATTGACAGATAAAATTGTATGCATATACTGTGTACGACATATTGTTTTGAAGTATATATACATCGCAGAATGATAGATAAAGGAGTCTTGACTTTGCAGTTCTTTTCAAAAAGAAAGAGCAGAACATAGCTAATAGTTGTTCAAGAAAATTTCAAATAAATGCCATCTTCTGTAAATGTAGGCATTCTAATCCATGGCCAGTCATTCAAGTAATCTTCCCTCCTCTCCACTGAATAAACGTTTCTCTCTCTGTCATCTGAAGAGCTGCATGGAGAGTTCCTGGTTATGATAAATGTAGACTGTTAACCACACCCTTATGCGTTCCTCATGAAAAGCAAGACAGACATTTGACAAGAAATAACCCCGACTCTTCCATTTGGTGGACTCAGATTACGAGGTTAGGGGAATGAGAAAAGCATTCAATGAAAGTACCTACTGGGTTCACAGCTGAGTAGTAGGCCCAAGCCCGACAGGCAGAGCCAGGACTTTCTGGCCCTGATCGCTCAGTGGCATGCCATACGTAGGTATAACTGCTATTTGGCTGAACAGCATTATCTTCCTTAAACCATTCAGGAGAGTCATCTTCATAAGTCTTTCCCTCTGATGATTTTTCATAGGAAAGTCCATGGGCATGTAGAGAATATGGTCTGGATGCTAAATTTTTAAAACGAACCTAGGAAAAGGAATGATCCACAAATGTACTTAAGCTTAATAAAAATCTAAACCACAAAAATGTCAGCATTATAGGTCAAAATGGCTGGTTATAAAATCGGAGCTAAGATATAAGGTACAAAATAACTTATGTATATTATTTCATTTAATTTTCACAACCATCCTGTGAGATATGGCCCAAGTAGTTTTCTCCAGAAATACCAAAAGATATTTGTTCTTAGGCTCAAGGCTAAAGTACTGACATTATCTACTAATGAAATGAGAGTGATAGGTAGTGGAGATGTGAAGATGAAAGCAGCTTGATTCTCGTTCATAAGAAGCTTTTAAGCTACCGGTGAAGACAGACATGCAATGGGCATCCACACTACAAATCTGGAGACAACAGGTGCTATATACAAAGTCTAAGTGGGTTCAGATGACAATGCCCTGGAGGAACAATTTGGTTGAATATTTAGGAGCGGTTGGAAGAATTAAAGTAAGTTTCTTAGACGAAATGGAATTGGCTATCATAGAATGAATAGGAGCTAGAAAGACATTTCAGACTCTCAGAAGGGCAGAAGGATGCCTGTGAGCAGGGGTGTAAAGGAAGAGTTTGGGAAATAGCAAGGATCTGGGTGAAACTGGGCTGTGAAATGCACAGGGACAGGTGGAACCTGGTGAGAAATGAGGCTGGAAAAGGACCAGGTTGGGGCCAGATGGTAAAGGACTTAAATGCCATATGGGAAGTCTTCACACCCCAGCAGTCACACCCAGGAAGCTCCTCCCAGCTCTTCTATAACTTCTAGTGATTAAAGACCCCCTAATTGTCTGTTCCTTATTTTCTTCTACAAAGCCAGCATCACCCTAATAACAAAACCTGGCAAAGACACAATGAATAATGAAAACTACCGGCCAATATCTCTGATGTACATAGACACAAAAATCTTCAACAAAATATTGGCAAACCAAATCCAGCAGCAAATTAAAAATTAATTCATCACAATCACATAGGCTTCATTCCTAGGATGCAAAGTGGCTCAACATATGCAAATCAATAAATGTGATTCACCACATAAACCGAATTAAAAACAAAAACAGTATCATCATCTCAATAAATGTGGAAAAAGCTTTTGCTAAAACCTAACATCCCTTCATGATAAAAACCTTCAACAAACTAGGCATTGAAGGAACATACTTCAAACTAATAGGAGCCATCTATGACAAACCTACAGCCAACATCATACTGAATGAGCAAAAGCTGAAAGCCTTCCCCGTGAGAACTGGAACAAGACATGGATGCCCACTCTCATCACTCTTATTCAACACAGTACTGGAAATTCTAGTCACAGCAATCAAGCAAGAGAAAGAAATAAAAGGCAACCAAAGCAGAAAAGAAGTTAAACTATCTCTCTTCATTGGCAATATGATTCTGTACCTAGAAAACCCTAAAGACTTCATGAAAAGGCTCCAGGAACTGATAAATGACTTCAGTAAAGTTTCAGGATGCAAGATTAATGTACAAAATCAATTATACAAAATACAATGTACAAATGTACAAAATAGGATTTCTATACATCAGTAATGTTCAAACTGAGAGCGAAATCAAGAACGCAATCCCATTAAACATAGCCACACACACACACATACAAAATACCTAGGAAAACATCTAACCAAAGAGGTGAAAGATCTCTATAAGGAGAATTACAAAACGCTGATGAAAGAAATCATAGATGACACAAACAAATGGAAAAACATTCTATGTTTATGTATTGGAAGAATCAGTATTGTTAAAATAGCCATTGTGCCCAAAGCAATCTACAGATTCAACACTATTTTTTAACAACTACTGGAATCATTTTCCTCAGGATTAGACAAGGCTATTCTAAAAGTCATATGGAATCAAAAAAGAGCCTGAATAGCCAAAGCAATCCTAAGCAAAAAGAACAAATCTGGAGGTATCACAGTACCTGACTTGAAACTATACTATAAAGCTACAATAACCAAAATAGCATGGTACTGATACAAAAACAGACACATATGCCAATGAAACAGAATAAAGAACCCAGAAATAAAGCCACACACTGACAACCACCTGCACTTCGACAAAGTCAACAACAACAACAACAACAAAAAAAACAAAACAAGGGGAAAAGGACTCGTATTTAATAAATGGTGCTGGAATAGCCGGCTACCCATATGTGGAAGAATGAAACTGGACCCCAGTGAATCCAATGAAACTGGATTCATCATATACAAAAATTAACTCAAGATGGATTAAAGATTTAAATGTAAGACCTCAAACTATAAGAATCCTAGAAGAAAAACCTAGGAAACACCATTCTGGATATCAGCCTTGGGAAAGAATTTATGACTAATTCCTCAAAAGCATTTCAACAAAAGCAAAAACTGACAAATTAAAGAGCTTCTGCTCAGCAAAAGAAGCTATCTACAGAGTGAACAGACACAGAATAGAAAAAATATTCACAAAGTATGTATCTGACAAAGGTCTAATATCCAGAAACTATAAGATAGTTAAACAATTGAACAAGCGAAAAACAAATAACCCCATTAAAAAGTGGGCAAAAGACATGAACAGATACTTCTCAAAAGAAGACATACCAATAGCCAACAAATGTGAAAAAAATGCTCAACATCACTAATCATCAGAGAAATGCAAATCAATACCACAGTGAAATACCATCTCACACCAGTCAGAATGGCTATTAGTACAAAGTCAAAAAATAGATGCTGGTGAGGCTGTGAAGAAAAGGGAATGCTTATACACTGCTGCCTAGAATGTAAATTAACCACTGTGGAAAGAAGTTTGGGGGGTTCTCAAAGAATTTAAAACAGAACTACTATTTTAAGGGAGGAGACCACCCCTCATATTGTCTTATGCCCAATTTCTTCCTCCAAAGAAAGAAGTAAAAACTAAAAGGCAGAAATGAAATCCACAAGCAGACAGCCCGGCGCCACACCCTGGGCCTGGTAGCTAAAGATCGACCCCTGACCTAATTGGTTATGTTGTTTATAGATTACAGACATTATATAGAAAGGCACTGTGAAAATCCCTGTCCTGTTCTGTTCCGTTCTAATTACTGGTGCATGCAGCCCCCAGTCACGTACCCGCTCCTTGCTCAATCGATCAGGACCCACTCACGTGGACCCTCTTATAGTTGTGAGCCCTTAAAAGGGACAGGAATTGCTCACTCGGGGAGCTCGGTTGTTGGAGACATGAGTCTTGCCAAAGCTCCCAGCTGAATAAAGCCCTTCCCTCTTTAACTTGGTGTCTGAAGGGTTTTGTCTGCAGCTTGTCCTGCTACAATTTGACCTAGCAATTCTATTACTGGGTATATAGCCAAAAAAATAAAAATAAATTGTTCAGCCGGGCGCAATGGTTCATGCCTGTAATCCCAGCACTTTGGGAAGCTGAGGCAGGCAGATTGCCTGAGGTCAGGAGTTTGAGACCAGCCTGGCCAACATGGTAAAACCCTGTCTCTACTAAAAACACAAAAATTAGCTGGGCATGCTGGTGGGTGCCTGTAATCCCAGCTACTCGGGAGGCTGAGGCAGGAGAATTGCTTGAACCTGGGAGGCAGAGGTTGCAGTGAGTTGAGATCATACCTCTGTACTCCAGCCTGGGCGACAGAGTGAGACTCCATCTCAAAAAAAAAAAAAAAAAAAGAAAGAAAATACATTGTTCTACCGAAAAGACACATGTACTAGGATGTTCATCACAGCATTATTCACAGTAGCAAAGACATGGAATCAATCTAGGCGCCCATCAGTGGTGGACTACATAAAGAAAATATGGTACATATGCACCATGGAATACTACACAGCCATAACAAAGACTGAAATCACGTCCTTTGCAACAACATGGATGCCAGCTGGAGGCTATTATGCTAAGTGAATTAATGCAGAAACAGAAAAACAAATACCACATGTTCTCACTTATAAGTGGGAGCTAAACATTGGGTATTCATGAACATAAAGATGGCAATAAACATTGGGGACTGCTAGAGGGGGGAAGGAGGGAGATGAGCAAGGGCTGAAAAACTACTGGGTACTGTGCACACTACTTGGATGATGGGATCAATCATATCCTAAACATCAGCATCACATAATATACCCAGATAACAAAACTTCACATATGCCCCCGAATCTAAAATAAAAGTTAAAGTTATTTTTAAAATATACAAATAAAGTCATTTTTATCTAGTGAAATCCAGGGCTAAAACAAAGATTCAGTATTTGATTTTTTTCCTTTTGCCTAAGGCTCCAGTATGACTCAATGCAACATTGTTACTGATCCTGTCTTTATTCACAATTGTGAGGTTTTATTTATTGTGGCTTTTATGTGTTAATTTTGATTTTTAAATTTTTTTAAAAACTTCAGTTGCTTTAGGGATGCAAGTGGTTTTTGGTTACATGGATGAATTGCATAGTGGTGAAGTCTAGGATTTTAGTGTACCTGTCACCTGAGCAGTGTACCCTGTACCTAACAGGTAGCTTTCCATCCATCCCCCCGTTCCCTTTTGAGTCTCCAATGTCCACTATACCAATCTGTCTGCCTTTGCATACCCATAGTTTATCTCCCATTTATAAGTGAGAACATACAGTGTCTGGTTTTTGATTCCTGAGTTACTTCACTTAGAATAAGTTTTTTAAATATTGTGTTAAATTATCGTTCACCTTGAAAAAGGATCCCCTAATCATAAAAGAGAATATTGCCTCCCATAGCTTCACGGAAAATTTAGAATAATTAAGATTCTTATATCCCTATGTACTTGTTTACATTTTTAAAAAGAACAAATGGTCACTGAAAATGTAGTCAATGCTTTCACAGGTATAGTAGATTATATTTTAAAATCTAGAATAGCTTACTTTAGAATCAGGGTTCTTTCTGGGTTTTTGAACGTGAAAGGTTAGCAAAAATGGCGGAAGTAAACTTTGTTACAAAAGCAAGTTATAATCGTGGGTCTGGACACAAGATTTTGAAAGAAATTACCAGAACTAGGAAGACACTGAAGAAACTTGCTCACTTTTGGAGGGCACAGAGACATCTTTACTTTCCTTACTCGTTTTATTTAACTTCATTTTATTTATTTTTTTAGGAAAACACCAGAAGATATTTCTAAATTACTATTACTACTAGCACTACTACCACCACCAGCACCACCACTGCTGTGAAACCCAATTCAATTGCTCTTGAATATATTAATTTTCTGTGTTAACTTTAGATAGGTTAGCTTTAGATAGAAATTACAGAAAGATTTTCCACAGATTAGATAGTTTTCAGCATTTAAAAAATGAGATCTTTTTTTTTTAGTCTCGAAGATTGCCAAATTGCTTGGCAAGGAGTCTTTGAAAAGAAATGTAATTATTCATTAATCCTGGAAAATAAACAAATCACCTATAGCTCTCTTGCCACCTGCACCTTTACAACCCTCTGGTGCTTGTGGAAATTCCTCCGATGATCTTAGCAGTGCTCAAAAGACTTACTTGGATAACATCATCCACTTCAGCTCTGATAATAGGACCAAGAATTCCGAGATGCTCTTCATACTCCCCTTGAGGATCACGTTTGGTAAAAGTGCTGTCGAGGTACTTTCGAAAAACTACTTTCTTATATATGGTGTCTTCTGGAATATCATCAGAGTCTTCAATATCTCTTTCCCTGAAATAATAATACTATTTGTGTAAAAGAAGAAATTAAAGACTGTTCAAAGAATTTAGGAAATTGTCTCTTTCTAAATACAGCATCTAGCATAGACAAGGTCTTTAATAAATACTTGGTGGATAAATGAGTAAATATATAAGTGGATAAAAACAAAAGCCAGTAAATATCTTTCAATTCCTAACTCAAATATTATTTTATAGGTAAGTCTTCCTATGACCTTTTAGACTAGGTCAAGTCTCTATATCAATTTCTTATATTTCTATAGTATTATTATAGTATACATAGTAAATTCCTGTAGTATTCTTATAATATTTCAACAGTATATATAGTAGATTATATATAATTTATTTGTGAGATTATCTATTAATATCTGACTCTCACTGGGTATAAGTACCATGAGGTCAGCCATTGTGCCTAGTTTGCTCATAGTACTCTCTCCAGTAGTAAGCACATTATTTGGCACACAGCAGGAACTTAATAAATTTTTTGTCAAACATATAAATGAATGCACAAATATAATCGTATGTTAACACACCAAATTTTAAGATCAAAGGCAGACAAAGCCATGTAATGGGACAGTGCCAGAGCTTGGGGCTATCAGGTGACAATGGTCAGATTAATTAGAAGGTCACACTTATGAAAGTCACTGGATGGATGAATGTTTTGTACTCTAAAAGTAGCCACTCTTCTCACATTTGTTTTTTGCTAAATTCCATTATTCTTAAGCTTCTTGACATTGGTGTGGACAAAGATTTTTTGGATATGACCTCAAAAGCACAGGCAACAAAAGCAGAAATAGACAAATGGGATTGCCATCAAATTCAAAAGTTTACGCACAGCAAAGGAAATAACAGAGTGAAGAGACAACCTTTGGAATGGAAGAATATTCTTGAAAACCAGATATCTGATAAGGAATTAATATTAAAAGTATAAGGAACTCAATTCAGCAAAAAACCCAAATAGCCTGATTAAAAAATGAGCAAAAGACTTGAATAGACATTTCATAAAAGAAGACATACAAATGACCAACAAATAGAAAAGATGCTCAACATTACTAATAATCAGAGAAATGCAATTTAAAATCACAATGAGGGCTCACCTCACACCGTTAGGATGGCTATTATAAAAATGACAAGAGATAAATGTTGGCAAGGATGTGAAGAAAAGGGAACTCTTGTATACTCTTGGTGAGAATGTAAATTAGTACAGCCATTATGGAAAACAGTATGGGAGGTTCCTTTAAAAATTAAAAATATAATTACCATATGATCCATCAATCCCACTTTTGGTTGTATACCCAAAGAAAATGAATCAGTATGTTGAAGAGATATCTGCTCTCCCACGTTCACTGCAGCATTAGCCACATTAGCCAAGATAGGGAAGCAACCCAAATGTCTATAAACAAATGAATGGATTTCTTAAATGTGATCTACATAAACAATGAAATACTATTTAGCATTAAAAAAAAGAAAACAAAGAAATGTCATTTGTGACAACATGACTGAACCAGGAGGTCGTTACGTTACATAAAATAAGCCAGGCACAGAAAGACAAGTACTGCAGGATCTCACTTATAATGTGGAAACTAAAAACATTGAGCTCATAGAAGCAGAAGGTAGAACAGTGGTTAACAAAGGGATACAGAGGTGGAGCATTGAGAAAATGGTCGAAAGATAAAATTCAGTTAGAAGAAGTAAATTTAGAAGATCTGTTGTATAAGATGGTGACTGTAGTTAATAACAACACACCGAATTTTTAACATTGCTGAGTACATTTTAAATGTTCTAACCACAAAAAAGTATGTGAGGTAATGCATAGGTTAATTAGCTTGATTTAGCCAATTCACAATTTATAAATATATTAAAACATCATGTTTATACCATAAATGTGTATAAAACAACAACAACAAAAAAAAAACTGTGGCACACCCATATAATGGAATACATGCAATAACCTGACAAATCTCCAGAGAATTATACTGAGTGAAAAAATACCAGTCCCCAAAGGTTACATATTGCCTGATTCCATTTATGTAATATTCTTGAAATGACAAAATTATAGAAATGGAGACCAGACTACTGGTTGCCAGGGAATAAGGAAGGGGTATGGTGGGAGGAAGGTAGATGTGACTATAAAGGGGTAATGAGAGGGATTTTTATGGTGATGGTAAACATTCTGTATCTTGACAGTATCAATGTCAGTGTGCTGGTTGTGATATAGTATTATAGATTTGCAAAATGTTACCCCTGGGAGAAACTGGGTAAAGAATACTCAGGATACCCAAAGGATCTCTCTGTATTATTTCTCTTGACTGTATGTGAATCTATTTTATTTTTATTCCAAAATAAAAAGTTTAATTAAAAATTATAAATAAATAAATAAAGCACATTATTTCCATCTACTTCATTGTCTCAGTCTAGGACTGAAGCATGTCAAATTCTCCCGCTGACTCTCACATTTCTCAAGCCTGTGGAAACAAGCCAAACACTCACCCATCAAACCCATAATATTTGCTATATACCATGAGTCACCAACAGAGAATCTCCTTCTGCTTTTCTTCTGGTCTACCTCCCCTACTAATCCCATCTTTCCAGACTCTGAGCATAACATGCAAACTCACAGAACACAAGGGAGTGGGTAAAGCAACTCTGACTGCCATAAAAGTGGGTTGTGAGCCTTGAATGGAATACAAGATTTTGAAGGTGGTTCCATCCCTATTCACTCTGGACAGGCCCTACATCTCACTCCCTGAGGGCCTTGCTTAGAAATACTCAGGTAGCTAGTTGTTCTCATGTAGTATTGAGTGCAACATTTAAATAGGAAGTCATAGGAAAAAGTGTTTCAAACAGAGTTCTAATGTGGAGATGTCAGGCATCAGATTAATGAACTTATTTGCATAAGTCACACCATACATTGTGTTTGCCTACTGTAATTACACTTTTGTTTTTTAAGTGATTAGTGTAACAGCTTTAGTAAGAGCTGTGGGCATATCTAGACAGTTGATGCGCAGTCATCATGCTATATCCCTGAGAATTTGTAGCTGACTAAGCCTTGCTCCTTTCCTCCTCTCTTCTCTTTCTGTATCTTCATCCCAGAACAAAGAGCCCAGTTCAACATGACTTCCTACCCCTAAGCAAAACTGAATTGTAAATATTCTTTTAAAAAAGCGATTTGGATCTCTTAGAAATTCTGATCTAAAGAAGTAAATGTGAAAAGGAGATTTCTACATCATATTTGGGTTTGGATTTGAGGCTAACTTCAATTAAATCATATTGATTAGCATATAGCTATGGATAGGTTGGGCTCTGCCTGGAGCAATAAGAGTCAGTAGAAATATGGGTAGTGAGAGGAGAGGACACAGAAAAAGGCTTAATTACAGAATATTATAGAGTTCTCACAGTGATTGTTCTTATATTGTCCAGGGGGTCATCTAAGGTAAAGAAGCAATCTTGGAATTGACAAAGGAAAAAGAACAGGCCAACTTGCAATAGGGGAACCACACTGTTCTTAGTATAATTTGCCCACAATTACCCCCTGAATTGTAGTAGCTACTTTTTTCAGCAGTAATGGAAAAATGAGAATAAAAAAGGAGAAAACTGCCCAAACCTTTGTACAAATTCTGAATAATCCCAGGATATTTCTTCAGCAGCAATGTAATAATTTCTTCTGTTTCCATTGTTGCTGCGGAGGTACCATGCTGCAATGTTGTCAGGATTTCTGGAGGAGTTGATGTTTGTCCTAACATCAGTTTTGTAGGGGTCATCATAGGGCACATAATCAATTTCAGCATAGTCATCTTCACTGCTCTGGACCTCTTCCTTTGGAATAATCTCAATGTAATCTGTACCATCTTTACTGAGGCCCACTATAACCAGTGGATTAAATTCCTTTGATAGAAAAGTATCATTGAGAGTAGGAGATGAAGGAGATGGCATCTGACCAAGGTCTGGATAAGGAAAAGTCTCATTAAATTCTGGAAGAAGCAATGACTGACTAGATTCAGAAGGGTAGAATATATGATCAAGGTCTGGAGGAGGTGATATCTGGCTGAGATCAGGAGGAAGGGTGGTGTCACTGATGTCTGGAAAGAGAGTCACCTGGCTGAGGTCTGGGGAAAGGGACATCTGACCAAAGTCTGAGGAAAGGTCTGTCTCACCAAGGTCTGGAGAAAGTGTCATCTGGTCGAGGTCTGGGGTAAGGGGAATTTGACTGAGATCTGCAAAGATGGGCATCTCACTGAGGTCTGGGGAAAGGTTTGTCTGACTGAGTTCTGGAGAGAGGTTTGGCTGGCTGAGGTCTAGAGAAAGGGTTGTATGGCTGGGATCTGGAGAAAGGGGCATCTGACCGAGGGCTGGGGAAAGGTTTGTTTGACTGAGTTCTGGAGAGAGGTTTGTCTGGCTGAAGTCTAGAGAAAGGGTTGTATGGCTGAGGTCTGGAGAAATGGGCAATTGGCCGAGGGCTGGGGAAAGGTTTGTCTGACTGAGTTCTGGAGACAGAGTCGTATGGCTGAGTTCTGGAGAGAGGTTTGTCTGGCTGAGGTCTAGAGAAAGGGTTGTATGGCTGAGGTCTGGAGAAAGGGGCATCTGACTGAGGGCTGGGGAAAGGTTTGTCTGACTGAGTTCTGGAGAGAGGTTTGTCTGGCTGAGGTCTAAAGAAAGGGTTGTATGGCTGAGGTCTGGAGAAAGGGTTGTATGGCTGAGGTCTGGAGAAAGGGTTGTATGGCTGCGGTCTGGAGAAATGGGCATCTGACCGAAGGCTGGGGAAAGGTTTGTCTGACTGAGTTCTGGAGAGAGGGTCACCTGGCTGAGGTCTGGAGAGGTGATTGTCTGCCAGACTTCATGTTCTGAGGAAGGGGACATTTGACTTATATCAGTGGGGAAGGACCTGTGACTTCGGTCATACTCAAGCATCTCACTGAGCTCTGGAGAAGAGGATCTGTGACTGGGGTCTGAAGTAGAGTGCATTTGATCAGGGTCTTGAATGGGGAATGTTTGATAGTGTTCCTCTGGGGGCACTGTCTGATAAAGACCTGGAGGAGAGCTTGTCTGACCAGTGTCATTTGAGGAATTCTGATTATGGTCAGGAAGTGAGGCTATCCAGTCAAAATCCATAGAGGGCAATGTCTGATTGAGGTCTGTGGGAAGAGATGTTTCATTGGATTTATGAAGGAACAACGAATGTTTAAGTCTTCTTTCTGAAAATGTGTTGTAGGCTTCACTTCTTAGAGGGTGAAAGGTCCTCGGAGATAAAGGAGCATGGTGTGTGTGCTTCTCTTTTTTCTTTTTTCGTGTCTTAATGAGAAACTGGCTCTTCTTCAGTCTACTCTTTCCTCCATCCTGTCTTACTTGTAGAGATTTGTGTCTAACTGTAGGAAACTTTGGGTGGCCACTCTGCTTCCCAGGCTTGTTGGCAAGAGGGGTGCTCTCTCCCCAAGCACGTGAGGCATTCTGGGGGCTGATCAGCCAATTGTTAACAGCTGTGTGTTCATCAGTATCTTGGATTATTTCATAGCTACCTTTCTCAGAAGCCAAATGCCATCTCCCAACCAAAATCTTAGATGGGTTATTTTGTTTTAAGAGTAACAGATCACTAGGAAGGTCCTCCCAGGGCCTCATTCCAGAAGGAGAACGAGTGTCTTGGCTTAGGTGTCTCCCAACTTTATGTGCTAGTAATTTCATCCAGGAGAACCTGTGCTTTGCTGCTTGGTCTCTTTCTACCTTGGGTCCCTTATGCTTAGCATGTTCTTGACTTTTGAATTCTCCAGCACCAAGTGAAAGTAGACGTATCCCTGTGACATCTGGCTGTAGAGGATCCTCTATAGGGTCTTCAGAATATGGGCTGGAATGCTCTGCTGTGGAAGAATTGAGAACTGAGTTCTTGCCAATTAGGTGTCTCAGTGGGGAACCAGCTGTGGTGGCTTGCTGGTGAGAAGGGGTTTTCTGAGTTTCTTCAAGGTTATTGACAGTGAGCTTACTAATATTACTTGGGGAAGAATAATTTGAAACAACAATTATATCTGTGTTCGAAGAAATGAATTCAGTGCCATTCTCCAGAGCTAGGGCAGTAAGATTGAACTCTTCTTCTTCCTGATTCAATGATGAGTTTCGGAATGACCTAATTCCTAATGCTGCAGCCAGTCTGTTCTGGTAATCATAGTCAGCATCACTCTCTTCATCTTCAGGTTCTAAACGATCATGCATTTTCCGTGTAGCCATGACTGTAGATTCTGGAGGTTCAAAAATCTCATATGAGTCTTCATCATCATCTGGGATACATTTAACATCCCTGAATTTCAGCCTCAGCTTTTTGCTTCTTGGACTAGAATTCATGGAAGTTAACATCCAAGTTCCTACAGAAGAGAGACAGACAGAAGAGAGATCTGGAAGTCTGGGAAAAGACATGAAAACACAATAATCCATTGTGGCAGGTAATTTCTAATAAACTTTCATCAGGAATATTCAAGTATGGGCTGTGGACCACTGCTTGTCTGTGAACTATTGATTACTGGGTCAAAATAACATAAGGAGAGAAAAATGAGAATGAAATGTTTAATAAACTTTTTTTTTCTAAAGCAATTTGTCATTGCTGTGACTCTAAGCACATGACCAGTGCATTTATCTCGCTTAACAGAATAAAAACCAAAAGTATTGCTTAGTGGAGATTAGAGGGGAAAAAAGATCTTTCGGCACAGATAGTTGCTCACTATTTTAAAATATATTAAGAAAGGGATGAATCAAGAATAAAATGGACTTTCAATATCATAAATATCTTAACAGCACATCTTGTCTTAGAATTAAAGGGATGGTGATGAGCTCTATCCCCACAAATAAGAGACATTTAGATGTTTCTAAGTAATAATTCAGGAGGACAATTTTGAATCTCTGAAATGGCATGCATTGCTGGAACATTAAAGATTTCTCAGTGAGTCTCCAATAGTTACCATTGTTGGTGTCTACTGAGTGCTAGGCACTTGGCACATATTACTATTTTAATGGTCAAAGTAACTCTGTGAGATGTGATTACACTGTTTTCCAGATAAATGACTTGTGGCTCAGTGAGGCCAAATAACTTGTGTAAGGTTACACAGCAATCGATTGGCAGATCAGGACTTGCATTCCAGTCTGACAAACTTCAAAGCTGTTGCTGAAGCAGCCTTTAAGGCACTGTACCTCATGATTGAAGATGGCTGTTGCAAAAAACTGAATAGGGCATTTTGATAAAAGAAATGCTCTTTTGTGGCCAAAATATTTATGCTTCTTCCTCAGAGTTATGCCTTATTTTTCTGCTGTTGTATATTTTTACTTCCTACTTTGCCCAGAGAAGGAAAAATATAACGCACACTAAAGAACTGGATCCATCTAAGTCATTAATTTCTCAAAGAGAAATCATGAGAAACATTGAAAGAAAAGCCTGCAGGGGGTCAGGGAGATAAATAGAGAAGCACTGGTAGCCTGGAGAGTTGCAGCAGACCTTTGTAGACCAGAAATTCAAAGCAAGCTTCCTCTCTGAGTGTCCAGACTCTTACTCACCAACATTATCCATTGTGACTGTCACAGATTCTCCACGCATGGGGAAGAGGGTCAAAGTGTCCTCATGCCTCTTTCCATAGATGAATGAGTGCCCAGTGAAGTGGATGGTCAAAATTTCATTCTGGGTCCCCACACTACAGAAGTGCCACTGGACAGTGTCATCAAAGCAGAATCCGAGAGTAGGTATGCTCTCGGGCACATAGCCATTGATAGCTGAAAGTGTAAAATCTGTTAAAATTCCAGGTCTATGCCAACAAAAGGGCATGTGTCTAATTATACCTAAGATAAATGTCTCCATGTTAATTTGGTTGTGTCAAAGCAGTGATTATCCAAGATAAGCTTTATCTAGTCTAACATGTGACTAGAAGATCAAACTCAGAATTTTCAAATGAGAGATTATTCTCCTAAATTAGCCAAAGGAGAAATCTCAGGAAAAAGATAAAGCCTTTCATTTACATTGATTTAGTCATTCATCAAATGTATAGTAAATATTTTGTGCTCCATTCTCTGCCTTTACAGATATTCTAATAATTCCACTTGGAGGAAAAGCATAATATAAGAAATTCATCTTTTTGATATATTAGTCATTGGGTAAGAAGTAATGTCCCTAAAAATAAAGCCCATTTAGCATATTTTATAGTTTTTATTGCTGTCTTATAATCTACATAGTATTCACAGTTTCCATTTGAGTATCCAGTTCATACATTTTCATTATTGTTAAAAGGGACACTGCTGTAGGCAACATTTTTATTTACTTATGTACTAATCATAGTAAAAAATCAAAGGTATGATTTCTACAAGGGCGGGGCTCATGTCTACCTCGATTACCACTCTTAGCCTTAGTACCAGTATAATGACTGGCATTAACAAATATTTAAATACCTACTTAAATCACTTAAGTGACTTTAATAATTTACATGATGTATTATTAGTTTATACCTCATTCTAGATGTTTTTCTAAATGGTCTATAACTGCATTGTTCAATATGATAGCCACTGGCTACAAGTGGCTATTGAGCACTTGAAATATGGGTAGACTGGACTGAGATATGCTGTGAGTACAAAATATACATTGAATTTCAAAGACTTAGTAATAAAGTAAGTGTCATTAATTTTTATTGATTACATGTTGAAATGATAATATTTAGGATATACTGAGTTAAGTAAAACATATTACTAAAATTAATGTCACCTATTTCTCTTTACTTTTTAATGTTGCTATCAGAAAATTTTAAATTACGCTTGTAGCTCATACGTAGTTTCTATTGGACAGCACTGGTCTAGAACTATGATATATTCACTGCCAAAAGGAAGTTATGCAAAGAAAGCTGAGAGCAATTTTCTGTTTGAATTATTTGACCTGGCACCTGTCAGCTCTGATAATCCCTAGCTGTCAGTTATCTGAAGCTATATGAACAGAACATGGAGAAATCGTCCTCACATGTGTGATTACCTACTAGAGAAGGTGATTACCATGACTCTAGACTCTGAGGATCAGTAGGGGGACCCTGGCTGTTGTGGAGAAGTTTGCTTCCAGCTGGCTCAGTGACATTTCTCTCAGACTGCCATGGCAGTGCTTTTGGCTACTGAACTTTAGAACTGCAGCAAATGCCGGAACCCTCATTCAGGGAATTCCTTTTGTTCTGAACGTCTTACTGATCACTTGAAACGTCTTCATGCATGCCTTTCCGAGACTCTTGGGTCCCTATACTCATTTTGCTCTACTTTGATGTGTCAATCCATCTTTGGATTACTTGCCTTGTTTCTGTCCTGGCCATATATTCACCCTGAACTCAGTCTAGGATACTATTGACGTGGACTGTAACACCTTGCATTTGTCCTACCCCCTCACCCTGTTCCTCACCACCCAGAGTATGTCTGTGTACACACACACACACACACACACACACACACACACACACGCGCTTGGAATAGAAGATCAAACGCATTTCTAAGGATAGTGAGCCTTTGACCTCTTGCTTACAAATGTTGCTATGATGTCACCCACGGATTTCATCACCAAGTCTTTGGACTGGAAGTGAGGATTGGAGGTGCTCCTTAGCGAGTAGATTTTAATCCATGTCTCTGACTCTAGGCACAGTTATATTTCAACCACAGGAATGAAAAACTGATGAACAAAAATAGTACTCGGACTTACTGCTCATGATGTTTGATTCATAAAACTTGGGGTCATCACGTTTCACCTCATCAGGATTTTCACAAAACTTGTTGATGTTGTCCTCAAGGTACCAGCTTTTGTTCTCATCAAACACAGCAAACACAGCCTGCTGTTCGATGTCTGCTGCCCTCTGGAGGACAAAACAGTATAGTACTGGTAAAAGAACAGATGCATAGACCAATGGAACAGAATAGAGAACTCAGAAATAAGGCTGCCCACCTACAACTATCTGATCCTCGACAAACGTGACAAAAACAAGCAACGGGGAAAGGATTCTCTATTCCATAAACGGTTCTGGGAAAACAGGCTAGCCGTAAGCAGAAAATTGAAACTGGACCCCTTCCTTACATCCTATACAAAAATTAACTCAAGATGGATTAAAGACTTAAATGTAGGCCTGGCGCAGTGGATCACGCCTGTAATACCAGCACTTTGGGAGGCCAAGGCAGGTGGATCACCTGAGGTCAGGAGTTCAAGACCAGTCTGGCCAAAATGGCAAAACCCATCTCTACTAAAAAAAAAAAGAAAAAAAAAATTAGCCAGGCATCGTGGCGTATGCCTGTAATCCCAGCTACTCGGGAGGCCAAGGCAGGAGAACCACCTGAACCTGGGAGGCAGAGGTTGCAGTGAGCTCTGATCATACCACTGCACTCCAGCCTGGGCAACGCAGCAAGACTCCGTCTCAAAAATAACAGAAACAAACAAACAAAAAACAACAACAAAACACTTAAACGTAAAACCCCAAACTACAAAAACCCTGGAAGACAACCTAGGCTTTATTATTTAGGACATAGGCACGGGCAAATCTTTCATGACGAACATGCCAAAAGCAATAGCAACAAAAGCAAAAATTGACAAATGGGATTTAATTGAAATAAAGAGCTCCTGCACAGCAAAAGAAACTATCAAGAGAATAAACAGACAACATTCAGAATGGGAGAAAATTTTTGCAAACTATGCATCTGGCAAAGGTCTAATATCGTGCTTTTATAAGGAACTTAAATTTACAAGAAAAAAACAAACAGCCCCATTAAAAAGTAGGCAAAGGACAGGAACAGACACTGTTCAAAAGAAGACATACATGTGGCCAAAGAGCATATTAAAAAAACGCTCAACATCACTGATTAGAGAAATGCAAATCAAAACCACAATGAGATACCATCTCGCACCAATAAGAATGGCTATTATTAAAAAGTCAAAAACTAACAGATGCTGGCAAGGTTGTGGAGAAAAAGGAACACTTATACACTCTTGGTGGGAGTGTAAATTAGTTCAACCATTGTGGAAGACACCATGGTGAGTCCTCAAAGACCTAAAGTCAGAAATACCTTTGAACCCAGCAATTCCATTACTTGGTATGTACCCAAAGGAATATAAATCATTCTATTATAAAAACACATGCATGCGTATGTTCATTTTCACACTCTTCACAATAGCAAAGACATGAAATCAACCCAAATGCCCATCAATGACAGACTGGATGAAGAAAATATGGTACATATACACCATAGAATACTATGTGACCATCAGAAAGAACAAGATTATGTCCTTTGCAGGGACATGGATGGAGCTGGAGGCCATTATTCTAAGCAAGTTAACACAAGAACAGAAAACCACATACTGCATGTTTTCACTTACAAGTGAGGGCTAAATGATGAGAACACATGGAACATAGAAGGGAGAGAACACATGGACACATAGAAGGGAACAATACACACTGGGACCTATCAGAGGATGGAGGGTGGAAAGAGGGAGAGGATCAGAAAAAATAACTAATGGATACTAGGCTTAATACCTGGGTGATGAAATAGTAAATACTACAGACCTCCATGACACATGTTTACCTATGTAACAAACCTGCACATCCTGCACATGTACCCCTGAACTTAAAAGTAAAAAAAAAAAAAAAAAAAAAAAGTGCTGTATTCAGTCATTAACGTTCCAGCAAATTATCTACACAACTGAGTTCTCAGAAACCAAAGCAACACAGTTCTTGGAACTACTGAAGCTGTATAATTCAGGCATTTATGAGAGTCCATTGTGTACACAGCACTTGTTAGAGCTAAAGGTAATATGCAAAAGCAAACAGAACAGATAAGAAAATTCAGAGATTAAAATATCCAAAAAGAGCCAGGCACAGAGGCTCACACCTGTAATCCCAGCACTTTGGGAGGCTGAGGCAGGTGGAACACCTTAGGTCAGGAGTTCAAGACCAGCCTAGCCAACATGGTGAAACCCTGTCTCTACTAAAAAATACAAAAATTACATGGGGGTGGTGGCAGGCGCCTGTAATCCCAGCTACTCAAGAGGCTGAGGCAAGAGAATCACTTGAACCCAGGAGGCAGAGTTTGAAGTGATCTAAAATGGTGCCACTGCTCTCCAGCCTGGGTGACAGAGCGAGACTCTGTCTCAAAAGAAAAAATAAAAAATACCAAAAGAAAAATCTCATTTAACTATGGCAACTGAAAGTCTGTCTATCTCTGTAATTGCACACCTTTCAACATGAATGATTGACTGAATATGCTCTGAATAAGTGCAAAGGATGAAAGAGAAGGTTGCAATAGAAAAGCCTTATGCTTCTACTACCTGTTTCCTTTCCTAGCTCAATAAATCAGGATCTTCCATATGTCCAGAAATTCATTTCTGATTTTTCTAGGCGTATGTTTATTTTGTATGCCTTGAGATAAGACCTCTTTGGTTATAGTTTAGCATAATTGGGAATTTTAGTTTAATAATATGAGACTACAATTCTTCAATGAAAACCAACTCAGAAATTCAGTATCTTTGCTCACATTCTTCTGTGTACTTTAGTCTCAACAGAGATGGGCCATTATCTGGGTTCAATTTCACTAGGAACTATGTCTCTAAATTTGGTTGCTTTCAGAGAATCTCTCCTCTCTCTCCCTATTGCAGGTCTCTAAAGATAACAAAGACTGGTAAAGAGCTTTATACTTTTACCAGATGGTATCTCACTGAACCCCCAAACAGACCTGTAACATTTTTAGGAGGGTTATTACCCATTTGATAAAAGGAAGAAATTAGGAAAGGCTAATCAATTCGCTCAACACATCCAATACCAACAGACCTGGAATTTGAAACTAAGACAAAATATGTTATCACACTCTAGACTTGCCTTCCGCAGTGATGGTACTGATAAAAATAGACAAGACAAAAAAAAAAAAAAAAGAATAAATGTTATCACACTGGTGCTAAAAAGGACTACTTGACAATTACCGTTCTCTTGAAGGAAAAGCGCCATTATTTAGCCAGGAGACCTAACATGTTCTAGCCAGAAGAAATTCCCAGAATTTCTGAAAGGTTACCTCAAGGACAAAATACCTGTATTCCTCGCCTGTCCAGGGATCTGCTCTTACAGATTAGAAGTAGTCCTATTAGCCCAGAGGCGATGTCTCTCATGATGTCCACGTCACTGTAGTATGGTCTTGTTAAGCACTGGGCATCGTTTTCTGTGGGTTCATCAAACTCTAAGATGTTCCACTTATAAGTATAGGTTTCCCCTGGTTGAACTGCTCTGATCATGGTGTTGTTCCTGCCTGAAAGAAAATATATTCAAAATTGTTTTCATTTGCAAAGTTATTTCATGATAATAAATAAATAAATAAACTTTCATTGGAACCAATTAATATTGCAAAAGGAATTCTTTTTTTTATTTTTTTTTAAATTATACTTTAAGTTCTAGGGTACATGTGCACAACATGCAGGTTTGTTACATATGTATACATGTGCCATGTTGGTGTGCTACACCCATTAACTTGTCATTTACATTAGGTATATCTCCTAATGCTATCCCTCCCCTCTCCCCCCACCCACCGACAGGCCCCGGTGTGTGATGTTCCCCATCCTGTGTCTAAATGTTCTCATTGTTCAATTGAATTCTTTAAATATTCTACTTGGAACCTGGATAACATGTAGCCATTAGATACTGCTCCACTACAGGCCACTATGACACTAATAAAAGACACCATATTTTGTTACCACTAAGAGACAAAACTCCTGAAGTGAGAAGGGTTTGGCTATGATTTTTAGGATACTCCTACATGTATACTATCTGACTGCAGTAGTGACACCACCGGACAAGAACAGCAGAAAAATGTGGCGGCCTCTCAGAAGTTACTAGTTGGATTCAGTAGAAGTGAAAGATTCAAACCTGAGGTGAAAGAAGAGTTGACTTCATCTTCATAAGGCGAGAAGGTCACTCCATGAGGGTAAATGCTATAGGGGCGGCTGGCCATATTTTTGAACACGATCTACAAAGTTAAATCAAATTTATTCTAGGATTTAAGGTTGATCATGACAAATAATATAAGATACTAGCTTTGCATGTTCACCTTTTGGATGGTGTGTGTGTATACATGTGTACACACAGTGGGAAAATTAGATCTGTTTATCTGAGCAGTAACCTCCTCTCATCACTTGGCAGGAGCATTGGAGAGAGTGTTTCACTCACACATTAAGGTGGAAAATGGAAAGAGAAGTCTGACTTTAGAGGATAGGTTAGGAGAAGTGACGTTTTCCTCACAGTATCACTCTCTCCAAGCAAGTCCTCCTTCCCCTGCCCTTCTCTTTTCAGCTTGGGCCACATCTCATTTTGAATCTGCTTCTTGTCTCTAGACCGTGATCCCCTTCCCCTGCCTGGTAGATTTTTTAGGACACTGTCTTTGAAGTCATCTTCTCAGCTAGGTGCAGTGGCTCAAACCTGTAACCCCAGCACTTTGGGAGGCCGAAGCAGGTGGATCACTTGAGCTCAGGAGTTCAAGACCAGCCTGGGCAACATGGTGAAACCTCATCTCTACAAAAAAATACACAAATTAGCCAGGCGTTGGGCCGTGTGCCTGTAGTCCCAGCTACTTGAGAGGCTGAGGTGGGAGAATCGCCTGAGCCCAGGAAGTGGAGGTTGCAGTGAGCCATGATCACACCACTGCACTCCAGCCTGGGTGACAGAATAAGACCTTTGGTGGGGGGAAAAAGCCACCTTCTTGAGAGGCGCTGACAAATAGCCAGATCCTGAACTTTTAATAAGGTATGTCTACACTTGCTGAGAGCACATAAAAGGGATCAGAAATGGAAGAAGGGAAAGAGGCATGGAGGAAAAAATCTGCTTTTGTCCTTTGGCTATTTTAAATGAACAGAATAGACCTTGTCAGGTGCATAAAACACATAGGAGTCCTAGTTAGGCTCTTTAATCTGCAAAAGAGAACCTTAATCCTATCTTCTATTTGGTTGATTGTCAAAGCCTTTGGATCATCCTTTGTCTGTAGATTACCTACACTCTAGGATTTTGTCAAAGATTGCAACCTTTAATTCTCTGCTGTCCAATTCTTATCTATCTTGGTGAAGTGACATGACATTTAAGGAGAATTGTCTGAGGAAAACTCCGTGCTCTTGATACATGGAGTTTACCTTCATCAGAGTCCAACCATTAGGGAGCTGCATACCTAGACTACATTAAAAAATGAGTAAAAATTGTTTCTATTCAATTGTGTTTACTGTTATATCTTAGCTATAATGAGAAACATTTTAATGCAACTTTTAATCTATTATTTTATGCAACTTTTAATCTATTATGCTGGTTATAAGAATTTTATCAAGGATACCATCTACTGTATCACTCAGCACTCTCTTTTGTAGAATTCATTAAAGAAGTTCCTCTTAGATCTCAGTATCAGGATAAATGGTGCTTTCTTTTTGTAGATGATGTAAACTTCACCCTGACGTATTTCGTTTTTTACACTGACTGCCATAAAGCTTAGGACAAAATTTGAAGACAGCCTTACAGGGTCGCATGGTATCTACTTATCTGTGGCTTTATTTTCTTTGTCCCCATATTGTATCCCAATTACATAGACTCTTTGTTTTATACCTTTATAATTTGAAAAACTGTCTCAGATCCTTTGTATTACTGAGTAAACTGTAAATAAATGCAAATACTAAATAAAAACTAAAAGTTGCATTTGAATTTAAAATTATATGGGTACCTTTTTCTTTTAAAATTAAAAAATAACCAGGTACTCCATAATATTTTACTATTTAATTTCTCCCATGATTCTGTATTTGTGTTACTTACTTTGAGTGTGTCTCTGACCTGGGCTCTGATAATAGGACCCAAAATCCCATCTTCTTTCATATTGGGATTCACTGTATGTTTGGTGAAGGACTCATCTTCGTACTGTGTGTACATGACTTTCTTATAATGTTTTCCAATTTGGTTTGAGAAATTATCCAAATGCTGAGACCTGTATTTTCTTAAAGTGAAATAAAAGAAAAATTAAACCACTTTCTCAAATAGAGATCTCGGTAGGATGGGGAAACTCTTGTGCTTAAACATTCTGCCCTTAGATTAGCTAATATGCTAGTTCTCTAAAAATTTCTTAGTGTAGTTTGCAAAGTCCTGATGTTTTCTGTCTAGTTGGAAAACTGGAAACTTCTGATTTGTCTCCTGCATCACTGATAAAAGTCATAAGTAACTGGTTAGAAGCAGCTACTTAGATCTTCCTGTCATTCTTATTGCTACAGCAGACCTTTGATATCTCTGGGAAAAGGCCTATACTGGCTGAAAAGATACCAGGAATTTTTCTAAAGTCTCTCCTATCACTTATTCTATGATAGCCTTTTTGGTTTTAAAGGTATTTCTTAATCCCTAAAAGCAACTTCCCACCCCAGGAAACATTTACTAGCATTGTTAATTATAGTTCTGTGCTATTGGGCTATCTCTTCCACCATCTAGCCAATTCTTGGAGCTGACTGAAAAGCAACCTCCTTCACCCATCTTTTGTAGCTATTGGGATAAATACTTTGGGAGCGGAAACATGAACCACTTTTCCCCTGCCCTCTTTATTACCTTAGTTTGCAAAAGCAACTACATGCGGCCAAAAAGCATATTTTAAAAAGCTCAACATCAGTGATCATGAGAGAAATGCAAATCAAAACCACAATGAGGCCGAGTGCGGTGGCTCACGCCTGTAATCTCAGCACTTTGGGAGGCTGAGGCGGGCAAATCAGAAGGTCAGGAGATCGAGACCATCCTGGCTAACACGGTGAAACCCTGTCTCTACTAAAAATACAAAAAATTATATTTTTTGTATTTTGTATTTGTGTTGGCGGGCCCCTGTAGTCCCAGCTACTCGGGAGGCTGAGGCAGGAGAATGGCATGAGCCCGGGAGGCGGAGCTTTCAGTGAGCAGAGATTGCGCCACTGCACTCCAGCCTGGGCGACAGAGCGAGACTCCTTCTCAAAAAAAGAAAGAAAAACGCAATGAGATGCCCTCTCATGCCAGTCAGAATGGCGATGATTGAAAAGTCAAGAAAGAACAGATGCTGGCAAGGTTATGGAAAAAAAGGAACACTTATACACTCTTGGTGGAATGTAAATTAATTCAACCATTGTGGAAGACAGTATGGCAGTTCCTCAAAGACCTAAAGTCAGAAATATCATTTAATCCAGCAATCTTTTAAGATAGAGTATCATTTTATGAATTTATTTTGCCCAGTGGAAAGCACTGACTGTTGCCAAACACTCCTGGATTCCTATCTCAGTTCTGTCAACAATTCTATAATCTTGGCCAAATTTTTTTTTGTTCTTTTTCCTAGTTTAATTCTTTTTAATAGAAAATACATTCACATAATTTTTATTAAGTGAAAACTCTCACTTTTCTCTGATGACTCTCAAAATGACCTCCCTAGCCCTCCCTGAATTTTTAATAGAAAATACATTCATGTAATTTTATTACAGTGAAAACTCTCACTTTTCTCTGATAACCCTCAATGGACCTCCCTACCCTCCCTGAATTTTCTAGGTAGCCACATATTAATTTCATGTGTATAATTCCAGAATACCTTTATGTATATATATGCAAATATGTCTTACAAATAACAAAATATAAGTATTCTTATCCCTTTCACTCCTTTAACATAAGGCAGCTATATATACACGCTATACTACATCCCGGCTTTTTAATTTAATAACATATCTTGGAGAACTTTTTGTATTGGTACATATAGAGTGTTTGCATCCTCTTTTTTTGATGCTTAGTATTCCATTGTATGAATGTATCATAATTTATTAAACTAGTTTTCTACTGATGGACATTTTGAGTTGTTTCCAGTCTTACTACTACTAACATTGCAACAGTGAATATGCTGTACATACATCATTTCACCTGTGAACAAGTATATCTGTATAGTTAGATTTCCAGAGTGAGATAGCTGAGTCAAAGGGTGTATGCATTTAGAATTTTGATACATATTGCCAGGTTATTCTTCAGAATCCCTTTACCAATTTAATCTTCCATGAACAATATATGATAGTTCTTATTTCTCACAGCCTTGTCAACAGATGGTGTCATCTGGACTTGTGAATCTGATAGATAAAAGTAGTATTCCCATGAAGTTTAATTTGCATTTCTCTTATTATGAGTGAATTTGAGTGACTTTTCAAGGGTTTAAGAGCTATTTGAATTTCCAAATCTCTTAATCTCTCTGACCCATTTCCTCATCTATAAAAAGAAATAAGAGCAGTTATCTAGTTTGTAGAGTTGAAGTGAAGCTCTCAGAAAGGGATAATACAGTGCTTGGCAATGGCAAACATTCAACAAAAGGTAGCTGCTGTTGTCATTTTTATTATTATTAGGCTGAATTTCTTTGGTGATTTGGGGGTAATTCAAGATTAATTTTTACAAAAAGACTTGAATAGAAACCAATACATGTGTCCCCTTGAGAGCTGTGAACTTACAACATTTCACCCCAAACATCTAGGACCCTATGGAATGTGTCTTGAACCTTTGCCCAGTGGTAAGAACCCCAACAACTCACTTGTCCATATTCGCTGGTATTACAGGTGCATAGTCCCAAATGACTTCCTCTGCAGCAATGAAGTATTCCCACCTCTTCATGTGCCGCCTCTGCTCACGAGTTATTTTCTTAGGATTCCTGGTTTTCTTTGGGCAGTTTTTAATGTCAATGTAAGCCTGCATCCCAGCTGAGTTAGGACAGAAAGACAATGAAATAACTCAAGAGAAGAAATTATGGTTGATGGAAATGCATATCCTTTAAATCAACTTGTAGAAGGTTTATATTAATATAATAAGAGTGAAAGTAATGCTCAGGCAATTTTTGAACATTTTAGTTTGGAACTCTTTCAGTGGCATCCAGAAAAGGCAAGAATTTTAAAAGGGGGAAAAGGAGGAGGGGTTAGGGAATAAATTAGGAAACATTCCCTTTATTTCTTCTTGAGCAGGCAAATTTCTTATAGTTTTTAACTTCTTAAGACCTTATGAATTAAGTCTTGTTAAATTCTCATTTTTCTGTCATCTGTCCCTTAATCTATAAAATGAAGATAGCACCAGTACCTAATAAAATTGTTGTTAAAAATTAAATATTAATAACAATACATAATGCACTTATCCTCAACAAAGAAACAAAAGTTACATTGTTGTTTTAATATTATTGGGAACTCTATCTTCCACGGATATCATGATGGTTTTATTACTTCAAATATAATTTTGACTACTCGTGTGAAAAGAAACAGAAATGATCTCATGAAGTATCTCTTCCTTATATGTGTTGCTTATACATTATTTTGGTAACAAAATGATTTCCTATTGTGATATCATTTCCTTAGATTTTAGTCTCCGTTTATATGAACCCTCGTCTCAACAGTTTTAAAGCAAAACTGTGTAGTAGAACAATCAGTTATTTTGTTTACACGATACCACATAACCTGGGTTGATTTATTTTCCCACCTGAATTCACCAGTGTTCTTTGGAGCTCACCCCTAAGTTTATGACATGTATGATCCATTCAACACACATTCACTGAGTTCCTCTCTATGCTAGACTTTGTGTTCATCCCACTGTAAAGGTTAATGTTTTCATGCTAAACTTTTACACTTTCTACAACTTAGTGCTTCTGTAAATTTGTAGTTTGTCTTGTGCTAGCATCTAGGTCTTTTTCTCTGGCGGCATATGAAGTAACCCCAAGAAAGAATATCTCTATGTATGCATTTGTTTTCTTCCTCTTTTCTTCTTTAGAGGAAATTAGAGACCTCTTTAGCTTTTGCTTAATTTAAAACAACAACAACAACAACAAAAAAACAACAAAAAAAAACTTTGTCAATTCCTTCGCTTTCTCCATCCCCAAAGAGCAAGTTATAAATCTAAGAGCAAAATATCTAAGTTTGGTTGTTGGGAACCGAGGAAAGTTTGTCTGGGGTGCAGGTGGCTTGAAAGGGCAAGGGAGAAAGAGGGAGTTAGTGAGTGGGAAGAAAGGATTCTGCATTCAGAAGCAAGACTGTCGGGAGAGTTTCTTGCCTTGCAAATGTTTTGGGGTGAGAGAAGATATGATCCACTTTCCCTCTGGGCCCACAGTCATATTTGCAGTAGTGGATGTAGCACTGACAAGGGTGACGGCTGAGACCTTATGATGGTTCTGCTCCAGGACCTGGCCATTGAAATGAATAGAGAACAATTCTGGCCCCGAGCTCATTCCCAGCAGATGCCAGCTGATGTGGTCATGGGCACAAACTGTTATATCTGAGAGAGAGGGAGAGACACAGGCCAAAATAAGCATTCAGTCAAATACTCTGTGATCAAACATTCACTCACCAAGTGTACTGAGCACCTGCTGTGTGTCAGGCATTGTATAAAGCTTTGAGGGAACAGACACTCCAGTTATAGTTTGTGCCCTGCAAAAGCAGACATCTGAGTGACCAGCAAACAAGCAGTCACAACTCATTGTGATAAATGGCATTATACAGGTAACAACAGAGCCTAGAAATGGCAGATGTTAACTCAGAAACACAGGGATTGCTAAAGGATTAGGCCAAGAAGGGAACCAGGAGGGTAACTGACTGTTCTGGTCTGAGGGGTTTCCCAAGATTCAGGACTTTCACTATTAGAACTGGTAAAAAGTCCATGGCAAAATGGAATGTTTTGTCACCCCAATCTGATCTCAGCTGGAGGGAGTCAAATCACCAGAACTGCCAATAGGGCTGAGTTCAAGCACTTAATCCTCTCAGCTCTCTAGCTCTCTAGTGGTTGAAGCTCTACCTAACGGAAGAAGACGTGAAGATGATGTGAGGATTTTCAATTGTTATTTTTACTTACTTTTTGATTGTTTTAATGACAAGTCAACGAAATCACTTTGGGGTTACACACTCTCCTTAAAATGCAGTGTACAAGTCCTCATTATGCTGGGCCATTGGGAGCTTTTCATGGAAGGAGTAATGATAACTGAATATAAAAACTTAGTTTTGCTCCTTCTTTGCTCCTACAGTCACTGGGAAAATGCTCATTTGCTCTGTGGGTAGACTCCATCCTTGGCTTTTAGGTTTCCGTTTTACATCTCAGATACATAATCACTAGATACTAGATAATGGGGCTGAGAATCAGTTCCTTACCCACACAAAGGCTTGTCTTTTTTAGGAGACCATTGCAACAAAGCCAGGATTCCTTGCATCACTAGGAGGCTTTGGTGGAAGCATTTATCCATGCCAAAGAAACGCTTATATTGAGTTCAGCAATTAACATATCTGTGTTAGCATTTATCATATGTATTCAATTTATTCTGCTTTATAAGGCAGAGGGTTTTTACAAATGTTTACTATTCTTAGTTTCTACTGATGGCCTTTCCCTACTTTGTCCCATTTACCCCCAATTATTCTTTTGGGAACTATAAATTCATAAACTCTAAGCTCAGATCAATTTGTTTTTATTTTTGTGCGTATGGTTTTGCTTTTCTTGGCATCCATATACTTACACAGATTGTTCACTCTGCCAGGAAATAGATATTAGGATAAATGGTTAGTCCACTTTTGTAAGTAAGCACATTGAGACAACTAATTTATCCAGGGCCACAGAAGGTAGAGAAGTGAGTGAAGTCTGAACTCAGATTATCTAAGGTCGAGGTCAGTTAACTAAGCCCCAGTTTTTACAAGCTCCTAGTATTGGAACTTGGGATCAACACTGAGAGTCATATGAGTATATTTTCAGAAAACCAAGTGGAAAATGTAGTCAAATGAAATAAATACAATTTAAAAACACTACCCAGATCTCAACTCTTAACAATATTTGTGTTTTAGTAAGTGAAGCTATTTGTGATTTTCAGATGGCATTAGAGAATAACCTCTAAGAAGTTTAGTGTTTTGAAATATAGTTTATTTAGTAAAGTGGAATTTTAATTTTTTAATGTTTTTCCCTCAGGCTAGTATCATATACCCTGGATCTTTAGTTGTAGGTCAGTTCTACCAGAGAGAAATAGGAGAGATGTGGTCTAAGTGGGAATCAGTTATTTTTTCTCTTAAGGATTGCTATGATTTTGCCTTCTCATAAGAGCCCAAATGCAAATGGAAAGAGAAAATGTTCTAGATGCCATT
Source organism: Pongo pygmaeus (assembly GCF_028885625.2). NCBI lineage: Eukaryota > Metazoa > Chordata > Mammalia > Primates > Hominidae > Pongo > Pongo pygmaeus. The sequence goes on along the minus strand of NC_072373.2, from coordinate 80,518,117 downwards.
GAATATTACTCTTCTGTCGCCTTGTGAAATGCTGTTATTTTGTGTGTGTTAAGGATTACTCCTAATCTGTTCATCTTTACTGCAATCTTCCTGCTGATCCTTCCTGCTAGGGCTTGTCCTTGAAGAAGGCATGGTCATCATATAGAGGAACTGCAGAACTCGGAGAGAGTGGCTGAGCTGATACCTTAAGGTCTTACTCAAAGTACAGGCCAAGGTGAAACCTGAGACTCAGGTCACTATACCTAACAAGGCTACACATTTCTTCTCTAGCTTCTAATTTGTCTCTTCTATTTCCTGTTTAAAACAAAAAAAAAAAAAAAAGAAAATATTTCCTTCTTGATAGGGAGTGGCAAAACAGTGAGTATGGTCAACTTCTCTAGTGCTTTGAAGAAAACAGGACCGAAAAATTACTAATGATTTTACTGTTGTTTAATGGTGCACAGCCCTTGTGTTACCTGGCATTGTCGCATTCACATATCCATTGACTGTGTACATTAGGGATGATGACTGGCTCCAGCTCTTGCTTTCATCAAACACAGCAAATAGTAGCACAATTTGCTTGTCAAACATCTTCTGTGTCCCATCCTCAGTTAGGGTCCCTATGAAAGGAAAGACATGTTTTCAGTAGCACTGCAGATAAAAGACTCTCATTAGCTTTCCAGGATAGCAAAGAGTTTAGGGCAAGCAATCAACCATAATGATTTCAACTTGAAGAAATTCTTATTTTTTAAAATAGCATATTTATCAAGTAACAATGGTTCTAGGGTTATTTAAAATCTGGTGCAACACTGTCTTCTTTGATACCTTCTTGCTTGGGGGAACAGGTTTTATTTCATCCAGCTTGAGAAGAAAACATTTGGTGACTCTCAAGACTCTGTACAAGTATCCATTTCCTCCAGTCTCAATAGAACAGTATATAGATATGTTAGCTCAGTTGGTAAAAGCATCATGCCCCAAGTTTAATGCTGTCATCTTATTTGTATATGAAAGGGGGCATTAGATAATTGGTTGGAAGTATCAGCATTAATCCATTCTCACTATGAGAAAACATGCTGCTGATGGTAAAATGCAAGAAGAGTCTTTCGTAAGTTTTAAGGTTTTTTTCAGTACCATCACAGTATCTTATATATACCAGGAAATGAAAAAAAAGTATTTGTATAATGAGTAAATACATTGGGAATGTATGTAGGTATGGTCTGAGTGTATGTATAGGCAGATGGTGAGTCCATCACGTTATTTCCCATGCTGTGGCTCACTGTGGTTGTTTGCTTGTTTTAATGAAAGATGGGCTGGATTCTCATGGGATAAAATGAAAATCCAAGCTTGCTCCTAAGAAGCCCAGCCAATAAAAGTTCTTGTAAAGTCACTTGAGTGTGTTTGAAACCTACCACCCAAAGTTTTCAACTTGTTTATAAGAAAGGAAGCTGGCATTTAACGTGTTTATAGAACAAATTACCAGCCCAAACCTCAGATATGTCAAATATGTTAGCCAAAGTTCTTTCCAAGAGCTCTTTCAGCAGAGTATAGGCTGCTGTATACTTTCTAAAAGACTCTGGTCTTGAGGTAAATGTTACAGATCATACAAGCATGACATCAGAACATACTCTCAAACAGGAATTTGCTTGGGAGAATCTTAAGGACTGAGATGAAGGAGGAATGAGAAGAAACAGAGGTGGATCCACACCTGAAACAGCAGGTACTTTTTTCTCTTGTCAAACAGTGATCTGGTCTCTGTGCCCTCTTCCTCTGCTTGATGTACAAGAAGTTACCAAGATGTTCCCAAGCTTTGTCCCATGACAGAACTCCTGACCATTCCAATATTTAGTTGTTGAATCTTTTGGTGGGGGTGTTCTTACCTTTTTTACAGATAAGCAGGGGCCCAATCAGCCCAGAGTTAAAGTCCTCAATCAGATTTTCATGGGAGTAATAGATGTGTGTGAGGCATGGAGGGTCATCATGGGTGGGTCCACTGTCCTCACTGATACTCCATTCATAGGTGTATTCTCGGCCTGGAGCCACAGCGTCGTCCATCTTCTCCACAGGGAATGTGTGGTCAAGGTAAGAAGCACCTGGAAGAGTAAGAGCCATCAAGACACGTGGGCAGTTTCTGAGGATTGCGTTTTCACCACTCTCAAATCTGGGGATAGCTAAGATGAGCTCTCTGGAGATGCATATGTCCTTCAATAGTGAACTTTCATTATTTGGAAAGATCCACATATGCCCATTTCTATGCTCATGTAGTTACAAAGGCTTTGATAACATGGTGATCTTAAGAATAACAAATGTTATTTGTAAATTAAAGTTTAGCAAGTTAATTTTCCAGGGTACCTGAACAATTATTATTTATATATGATCAGAGAATTGAATCACATTTGATCAGTAAATCATCTCAGAATATAAGAATGGGTGATATCTTCTTTGTGGTTTTTAACAAGACATACTTAGCCTATTAACATGAGATGGGAGGATAGTCAGAGCTGTTTATATATTGTTTTGTTTTGCTATTTCAGATCTTCTTTCCAACTGCTGTGATCCTCAGCTTTGTTTTATCTCTTTATTTCATCTTAGCCATCTGATTATCTCAATTTTTTCCCCAGAGCCACAGCGTCTAACTCCCCTATGCAGGCTGGTTGTCTGTATGAATATGAAATGTGTCCATCCTCTGAAACTTAGATGTCTTACTTTGTACTTTGTGCACCCAAAGACCCATCATTAACACCTCCATGTATACTGGACTTTCCCTACTGATAGGAGAGGGAGAGGATGAAGAAATTGGTCTTCCTTATTGAAGAGAGGGAACTGAGATGCTCAATATTAAAAGAAGTGTAGAGGGTTGGGTGAGGTTTTCAATAATAAAATGGAGCAAGTGAGGTCAGGAAGGGGAGAGGTGAGTGCCATAGATAGCCAAGTGGAATGGACAGTTTCCTCTGCCTGAGGAATTCCTCATTTAATTAGGTGAAATATTCCCTATCATCAGCTGGTGCCGGAATTTCTCTTTGGGATGCAGTTATTTTTGTTTGGTACAATAACTTGAGAAATTCTTTAAGAGAAGAAGGTGAGAACATCAGTGTGGATGTAGGCAGACAACAAGGATCTGGAAAAAAAAAAGCCTGAAATGTTTTACATGATGGGGTAAAAGGCCAATAAAAACTACTCTTACGGAAGCAACTACACTTTTTGAAAACTGAAATGATTAATCCTTCCCCTCCCCTTCCTTTCTCTTCCCTTTCTTTTCTTTTTCCTTTCCTAGTTTCTTTTCTTTTCTCCTTTCTTCCTTTCTTTGTCTTCTTCCTTCCCTCTTCCCTACCCTCCTTCCCTCTCTTTCTTCCTTTCATTATCTTTATTGAGGTATAATTTGCATATAATAATATTTGCCAGCTTTAAGTATAATATTTGCTGAGCTTTGATAAAAAAAATTACACAGTCTTATAGCTATAGTCCCAATCAAGATAGAGAAGGGTTTCATCATTCCAAAACATTTCCTCATGCCATTTGTAGCCAATGCCCTCCGGGCCCAGACAACCACTAATCTGCTTTATTTCACTATAATTTGGCTTTTCTGTAATGTCATATCAATGGAATCATTATACACCCTTTTGTGTTGGATTAGTGTTAGCTGGTGTGGTATATAATTTTCTATCCTTTATTTTTTACCTATCTTTGTCTCTCTCATAAAGCGGATTTCTTAAATTCTGCGTACAGTTTAGCATTGCTTTTTATTCAACCTTATTTGTTTCTTCATTGTAGTGTTCTTTCCATTTACTTTTAATGGAATTGATGATATGGTTGGATTTAAAACTGCCATCTTTATATTTATTTTCTATTTGTCTCTCTGGTCTTTATTCCTTTTCCCTTTCCTTTCTGTTTTTTTTTTTTTTTTGATTGAGTATATTTAATGATGTTTAATCTCCATTGTTGGCTTCTTAGCTTTGTTTTCTTAGTGGTGCCCTTCAGTTTACTATATATAATACATTTTTAACTTGTCACAGACTTCCTTCAAATAATATTGTAGTATTTCACTTGTAAGAAGCTTGCAATAATATATTTCCATTTCTTCCCTCCCAGCCTTTGTGCTATTGTCATACATTTTATTTATATACACATAATATACCCCACAATAAATTGTTACTATTTTGCTTTAACATTTAGATAATCAATTGCCTTTTTAATAGATTAAAATGAGGAAAAAATTTCTCTATATTTATTAACTTCTGGAACTTTTCATTCCTTCTTATGAATCTAAATGTCTCTCTGATATAATATTTCTTCTATCTAAAGGAGTTCCTTTAACATTTTTTTCTGCTCTGCTAGTGAGAAATTCTTTCTGCATTTGTATGTCTAAAACACTCTTTATTTTGCCTTCATTTAAAAAAGATTTTTTGGCTTGGTATAGAATACTAAACAGACAGATTCCCCTATCTTCCACCCTCCAAACACTTTAAGCATGTCCCTAATTGTCTTCTGGTTTGCATAGTTTCTAATGATAAGTCTGCTATCATTTCTTGGTTTTGTTCCCCTGTATGTGATGTGTGTTTTTGTCTCTCACTGCTTCCAGTATTTTCTCTTTATCACTGGTTTCCAGCAACTTGATTGTGATGTGGCTTGGTGTGGTTTTCTTCATGTTCCTTCTTCTTAGTTTTGTCAAACCTCTTGAATCTGTTGGTTTGTAGTTTACATTACATTTGGAAATTTTTCAGTCATTATTTCTTCAAATACTTTTTCTGTTCCTGCTACTTCTGGGATCCAATTACACATATGTTAGATCACTTGATATGGTCCCACAGTTCACTGATGCTCTGTTCACTTTCTTCAGCCTTTTTAATCTCTGTATTTCATTTTGCAGTTTCTATTGCAATGTATTAATATTTTCTACTATTTCCTTTCACAGCGTCTAATGTGCTATTAATTTCATCCAGTGTTTGTTGTATTAGTGGTGCCCTTCAGTTTATAATATATAATTTTTTATCCTTTATTTTTTATCTTTATTTTCTATGCTTTATTTTTTACTTTTCATGTCAGCAATTGTATTCATCTACAGAAGTTCTGTGTATGCATATTTATATTCTCTATCTCTTCATCATGCTCATGCTTTTCTCTGCTTTCTGGAACATATTGGGAAGATTTATGATAGCTGTCTTACTGTCTCTGCCTGCTGCTTCTATTCTCTCTTTCACTTCTCAATCTGTTGAGTTTTTTCTTGGTTATGAGTCATCTCTTTCTGCTTCTTCTAATGCTTGTTTATTTTTATTAACATTGTGTATTTACATTGTTGTTTGTTGCATTCTTGTTAACCAATATTGAGTTTTATTCACAGTTAAGATACTTGAAATCAACTTGATTCTTTCAAATCTTATTTTTTATTCTGTTGCCTCCTCAGCAGCCTGTAGTCTAATTTTACCCACCCACTGTTTCTAAATCCTTCTGAGAATTCTATCCAATGCTCATTTATTAGGAGGTCTTTCTATGTTTGATGGTAGGAACGTAAACGATTACTGGCCCTGCGTAAGGTCCAGGGACTGTTCCACCTGTTCAAGTGACATTTTTCTTACCCTCGGTACTTTCCTCACGTGTATGTGCAGATCAGTATTCAACTTGACAAAACCTCTCCGTAGATTCTCAAGAGCTCTTTCTCTGTGATTATACTGTCCTCTCCAGGACTCTGCCCTACAAATCACAAATTCTAGCCACTTAGGCTTCTCCGAAGTCCAAACTCTGTTTCCTCAACCCATAGAGACTCTGTCTGGGTTCTCCCTGCTTGTGCTGTTCCCTGGCAACACTCTTCAAGCAGTAAGCTTAGGCGCTCATAGGGCACACCTGGTTTATTATTCTTCTTTCATTGTCTTGAGTTGTCTGTCATTCGATGTCTGAAAACTTCTGTTTTATATGTTTTGTCTGCCTGTCTAGTTGTTAAGAAAAAGGGTAAATCTGCTTCCTTATGTTCAGAAGCCAAAGTCTGAGATGCAAAATTTCCATATAAAATATTTTTTACATTACAGCAATGTCAGCTTCCCTTCTTTAATTGTACGTTTCCCCATCTCAACTGTGGAAAATCTATTCCACTCAAAACGCTTTGCATGAGTTTGCATGGCATCAGCATATGTTTGGATTCTCCAGGTGGGAGTGGAAAATAAGGCACATCCATTCATTAGCAATGAAGGATTCAGGTACTACAGTGATGTGCAATGTACCTCATGAGGTTCTGAGCATGGAAACCATAAGTTGAGTAGGTATATCTAGATTTACTTCTTGCGTAAAGTCCTTAACGTGAACCACAAGTCCATGTATGATTTACCTCTACTTCTCTCTTCAGTCTTATCATATGTCTTTTCTCTTGTTTACTGTGGGCTCCTTGTCCCTTGGGTCCCCTGTCAGTTCCCCAGACATCCAAGTTCTGTCCTACCTCAGGGTCTTTGCAGATGCCATTCCCTCTGCCTAGAGTGCTCTTCCTCCCTTCTTCCTTTTGATAAATATGTGCTCGTCATTCAGACATCACCTTGAATACCGGTTCACTTCTACCTTTATCTCCAATTCTGATACACATTTTTTTCTTTTACAGCACCCATCACAATTTGTAATTAAATGCCTGTGAGATTATATGACTAATTCCATTTTCTTCTACTAGATCATAAGTATTTCTGTCCTGAACATTTTGGTCATCCAAGTGTGAGTTCCTCAAGGCAAAGTGCTGGATTGTATTTGTCTTACTGTCTCTGGTGCCTTCCATAGGTACCTGGAGAAGCATGGAACACGAACATGAAGAAGATGCTCAATGAATGTTTATTAAACTCCTAAAATTTAAGGTCCTATGGGTTAGAGCCTAGGTCAACAAGTCAAAGCTCATGGCTGTATGTTGTTAGGATTGTATAATGTTAAAATAGATAAAATGCCAACATTAAAAATCCAGAGAAATTATATAAGAATCTGGATTACTGGTTTCTCTTTAAAAAACAAAAACCTGGAGATCTGGTTAACAACAGCACCAAACTCCTGCACAGAATTTGGTTGGACCTGGATCTTAGCTGCCCTTTTCTGCTTTCTGATTATCAGTACTTACTGGACCAATTTTGTTCACTGAACTACTCATCTGGCTACTATAGGCATCTGAGTTTGTGAACTTTGCACTAGCGTAAAGTGGACTTCGTTGTGTCTTCCCCCAACACACCCCAAAGGATAGCTTGACACGAATAACTAATATTTACTCTAGGCTGTACTTTCACTTTGATAATAAAACTGTCAAGAGCTGAGAAATGATAAAAGCTTAAGTCACTTCCTGTAAGTTATAACATAATTCTAGTCTATAAAAGAAAAAAAGTTTATGGAGAAAGTCTCCACTAATAAGCAGGAAGCATTATCTGTGAAAGATTACAAAAGAGCTTTGGTAGCAAAGCACAAACAGGACTGATAAGGAGAGTTGCCCTCTCAGGTCAGAACTTGTGTATTAACTGAAATTAGCATGGCTAGTTGATGAGCTGCACTATCTATCTTGAATCAAGCATGACAGCCCTTCTTCAATGCTTCTTGCTACATGGCCTCAGAAAGTTGAAAAATGATGTTTCTGGACAGGCAGCTTCCACTGTTTCAACTGTTAAAACATCACATGGGGTTTCTATAGTAGAAAATGATATTCTTTCCACTGCCTTCACAAGCTCCCCTAAGGGCAAAACATTATATTCTTTGCAGGGTAGGAGATAACTTTTGAAGTTCTTCCTCCCTTTCTTTTTCTGGGTAAATGTGTGCTTATTCTTCAGATGTCAGATCAAATATCATCTTACACCCTTCTTGATCTCTGATTGTGACACATGTTTGTTTGTTGTTGGTTTTTTGACAGCACTCATCGCCATTTGTAATTCAGTATTTGTGAGATTATATGGTTAACGATACTTTCTTCTGCTAGATAGTGGGAGAAAGCACTTGAACTTTAGGGTCAGAGTTGAAATATCTTGGTGGTTGTATCATTTGCTAACTGTGGGAACTTGGGAAGGTTTCTTGAAGTCCCTTTAGACTCAGTTTTTTCATTTATAATTTAAGATAATATAATCCTTTTTCTACAGATAACTTTATCCTTTTTGATGGGCTATGAAGACTGGAAAATATTTGTAAAATTTCTGGCTCCTAACAAATGCTCTGGTAGCCTGTGGGAATACATGTTCACATTTTGTTTAAGTATTTTCTTTCCCAGCCATGTTGCAATTAATACAGCCTCTTTCCTTTATGTTCTACTTTAGATAAGATATATCTTAAGTGTGCTTGAGTTCTGGTAAGACATGTGAGTAAGATAGAAATTGGTGATTTTCTTAGTTTGGGTTGCTGTAACAAAGTGCCCTGGACTGAGTGGCTTATAAACAACGGACACTTCTTTCTCACAGTTCTGGAGGCTGGAAGTTTAAAATCAGGGTGCCAGCATGGTTGGGTTCTGGTGCAGGGTCTCTTCCAGGTTGTAGACTGCCATCTTCTCCTTGTATCCTCACATGGTAGAAAGAGGGTGAGTGAGAGGGTCCCTTTTATAAGGGCACTAATCTCATCATGAGGGCTCCATCCTCATTACCTAAAAATCTCCCAAAGGCCCCACCTACTAATGCCACCACACTGGAGGTTAGATTTCAATATGTGAATTTTGGGAGGACACAAACATCCAGTCCATTGCAGTGATGTATCTATTCTGAAGGTGATAAAAGTAAGTAAGACTTTTTTGGTAAAAGTACTTTTTTTGTTTTTGGTAATAAGTAAGACAAGGTACCTGCTCAAAATTATCAGCAAAATCAATAATTTTAAAGCAAGGGAAAATAATGCATAGTCCCTACTTTCTAATCAGTCCTCAGTCCCTCAGTTTAGTTCAGTAATGATTAATATCATCATGATCATGACCATCATCATCCACTAGGTTCCAGGCTCTGTGCTAAATGCCAGAGCACAAATGTAAAGAAGACAGGGCCTGGGCCCCAGAGGGGCTCAGCCTAGTTAACTCTAGGGTACATGTTGGTGCCCTAATTGTGATAGGTTTGACCTCTAGATTTCTTCTAAGGCTACAATTAGAACACACTGTCAATCTGGAATGAGAACCAACCAATGTAAGTATCTAAAAATTGCCTAAGATGCTATAACACTTGTGCTAGGTATAGCAGGGTGACTGATTTCCTAACAATATTGAACCTACTTGTAAACAATCAGTGTTTCACACCTAGATTTATTTTAACACATACTGGGCTTAAAAAATTATTGTATATATTTGTGTACATGATATTTTGAGATAGATAATGAAAGGTTACTCTAGTCACACAAATTAATGTCTGTCTAATTGACCAAACTAAATTACTCAGAATTTCACATTCACCTGTCAGTTAAATATAAGATGAATTTCAAATAATTAAATGAATGATGTTAATTAAGTTTAGTATACTACTAAAAGTTGAATTATGAGCATCTTGAAACACTTAGTGAATGATATAGACTTGCACTTAGGATATATTCTATAATTACACTGAATGAGGACTGCTAATGAGATAATTGGGGTATAATTTTATCAATGCTTTTATTCTTTTCACTTCAAATTATTTTACCTTTAGTCTAGAATAAAACAGGTTTGTTGTATCTTTGATTTTGCAACATACATTAATATAAAGTATAAATACAAACAGCTATTAAGAGGAAGCGTTTGTGAGATGCAGTTTTGGTGAATGTGATTTTTACTTTGTAATCAAAATAAAAAAATTAAGCTCTAAACTGAAAAGAAGAGAAATGGACAGGGACAACTATTGTGCTAGAGCACAAAAAGTCCTTGTTCAGCTGCTTGCTGGAATAAAATCTTTACACAAGGGTAGCTCTTCATTTATATTTACTCAGTTCTGTTCGTTTCCTGCTCAGTCAATAGTCAGCTTTGTATTGTATTTATTCTTGTCATGATGTACTAATTACTTGCCAAAGGCTCTCAGTATTTTTTAAAAATGAAAAATGGTGCATACAAGCTTTGGGAAAGTGAAGTTACATAAAGAGCCTTTTTGGTTACCCATTAGGGTGCTCACTCAGTAACTCTTCCCTTGTTACTTATTTTTGTGAACAACTCTTTTCCTCTCCTAAGTTAATAAACTTAGTGAATGCTTCAATGCATTCAAAGATTCAGAATATTCTTTTAGAAGCTATAATGTAGGCAATGGGCAAATCAGTGCTGATGTTTTATAAAGAGCTGATTTCATTGCACAGGACTTGCAAGTCTCTTTGGAAAAGGGATCCACATTTTTGTGATTTATTAAATATACAAACTATAGCCATTATAGTTTGTTTCAGGTGTTTATCATATACTCAAGGAAGTGTCTACATAAGGCCAAAATATTCAGATGAAAAGTGAAAAAATGTAATCACCTACATTAAGTCAAGCATTGGAATGTTTTGGAAAAATCTAAAAGAGTAAATTTTTGTGTAGAGAATTTGGCAACATTTAGATACAAGGAACAATGTCTGGCAGAAAACATGTTTTATTTGGAGAGCTGGCTTACCAGCAGATGGCTATATATTATAGAACTAATTTTGTGACATTACATTCATATGCAACTCGTATATTTAAAATATGAGAATATAACTAAAAGAATAATATTAAATTCTCTATGAAACAAGCTTTTTAAAGGTAATTGACCAAAACAACTTTGAAAATTTTACTGAACAACAAACTTTGCTCAAAGATGTAGCATTAAAGTCAATTCGATGCATGCTAGTTACAGAGTTTCTGAAAATTTAACCTCAAATTGAAACCCTTTAGTGATAGTTTTTAAGTGATTAGTTACAGTTGCAGATACTTTATTCCCTGATCTAAAACAATCGTATTAAATACTTTTTAAAGGAAATGTCCTTATAAGCATTTTTATGAATCACAATTTGTCCATTCTGTCAAAAAGGGTTATCCAGAGTTGTCTTATGTTCTGTTGTGGTTTCTCAGGCCAATGTAATACTATCTTAACCCCCTACCACCCATCTCTCTAATATCTACCTCTGAGATAGAGGAATCTGGATTCTCATGTAACTGGCTTAGCATGCAGTTAGTTTATCCCCACTCCTAAAAAATAGCTCAAATCATAGAGGGAGGCTATAGGTGAGGGTTAGTGTCAGACATGGAGAAGGAGATGTTTTATTTTAATGCAGAGGGCATAATAAAATCAACTTACAAGGCTTGTCTTTTGCCATAAAAGATAGTATCTGTTTACTAGATTTGCATCTCATTTCCAAGGTAAAATTTTACTTTCCCTACCAATATGTATTTACCTTTCTTAGATTCATAGGACCAGAGGCAATATTATACAACAATAATCATGTCTCCAGTGAAAGTTGTGGGAGCATTTTAAGCAATTGCTCATAAATAATTGCTGGCTGTGAGGAATATAGGGAAAAATAAACAGTAAAGGAAGAGGGATAATGTTGCAAGGTTCATTCACTGTGCAAACAGCCCAGGTAGGGTCCAAAGTCTACAATTCTTACCTCCTCCCTTATTTGAAATGAAACCTGCATGTGACATTTTGATATTTTGAGGTTTCTCTCCCTTCTTCTTTATATTGCTGAACTTCCGATGCAGTCATCTGGAAGCCTCATAAATAGGTGAAGTGGTTGTTCACTATGTCACTGTATGATTGATTTCATGTATGTCACTGTATGATTTTAAGAACATAGGAGAAACTCCTGTGCACACTACCTCACCCAGAGTCTTGCCAAATTCACTTTAGAAGAAATTTCAGTGCCACAGTTAATGCTTCATTGTTTTTCCTCAAGCCAAAGATTAAGTGCTAGTGCAAGTACTCCTAAGGAAGGTAGTTCATTGACCTATTATCAGTCACTTATTAGTGGGAATGAGTTTGACAACAGTTTATATAGAAAATAATACATTTAAAAATTACTTTCTGATTTTTTCTGAAACTAACAAGTTTTCGGATAAATACTAAATTATTTGAACACATTTTAATTGAAGAATTATCTTTACTATCATAGCTAATATTTATTATCTGTTATATGCTAGTCATTTTTCTAAGATTTCATGACAACAAAACTGTATGACAGAGATATGATTATTATTCCCATTTTACAGATGAGAAAGATGAGGCACACAGAGGTTAAATAACTTTATAAAAGTCACTGAGCCAGGATTTGCACTTATTAATCCAGTTATAAAACCTGCACGTAAACCACTCTCCTACTCAATTATTCTCTCAAAGGTATGATGGCTGGAACATGTGGGAGAAGGAAAGATATTTGTGAACCATGAAAAGTCTGAAATTATTTTAAAATGTAATTATAACAACTACTACAATATGGATAAAATTTTTTTATACCAGTGCCTGACGGAACTCTACTTTGCTTACAATGATCTGAACATCAGCATAATGGGATAATTAGAACCATATTAACATCAGGTACTTACTGTTCAGCGGCTGATACAATAACTTGCATGACTATTATCTTTATGATTATTGCTATCATTATCATCATTATTTATTGAGAGCTTATCAGATCCCAGGAACCATGTTTAGTACTCTACCTAAGTGATCTCATTTAAATTTCAGGCAATCTTATGGGTGGTTATAATCATTTCCATTTTATAGATGAGAAAACTAAGGCTCAGAGATGCTAAAGTCGTAGAATTAGAGATGATAAAGCTAGAATTTTAACTTGTCTGCCTTTAAAGCTTACTTTCTTAACCACTTCACTATGTCCAAAAGTCTAATACTATTAATACTTCTAGTCTCACCACCACCAAATACCACTTATCGAGTGTCATCTATGTGCCAGGAAGCCTATATCAGGCTAGTTCTATGTCACTATGACTGTGGCTCACGGGCCAAATCCAACCAATTGCCTGTTTTTGTAAATAAAATTGTATTGTCAGAGGTAGTTTTACTCTGGTGTATGACTTGAGGGAAAGAATACGGTAATAAAGTTAATTAGTTCTGGCATCTGTAACCAAAGCCATAAAAAAATAAGTATAGTCTATGGCTGCTTTTGTACTAAAAGGCAGAGTTGAGTACTTGCAACAGAGATCTTATGGCTTGCAAAGCCAAACAAATTTACTATCTGGACCTTTACAGAAAAATTTACTGACCCCCGCCTTAAACCATCTTTCAATGTATATATTATTATTCCCATTTTAAGATGAACATATGAGAATTCAGAGAAATTAGACAACTTGCCCTCCCAAACATTAAAGAGTAAGAACCCAGTGAAAAATGCAGGTCTAGAGGACTCCAAAACCTTTTCTTTTTCTTCTCTCAAAACTTACAACAGCAACAATTTTTATAATTACCAGTTGCAAGAGATTTCCCTAACAACACGTGGTTAACAGTATAGTTTTAAATATTGATGCTGGTATTAAAAACTTAGACATTTTCCATTTTCAGAAAAATATTAAATTTATCTTACCTTCTGATAATTTACTGTACCTAATTCCTTGAGGATGGATGCTTAAGGGCTTATCTGCCTTATTTTTAAAGTGAACTTTTATGATGTCTCCGACTTCAGCATATAAAGTAGGCCCAAGAAGTCCTGTGAAAACAAATATTTAAACTATGTCTGTATTCAGGGTCACCAAAGGCAGAGTTGCTAAGCAAGAAAAACAAACAGATGATACCAAGAGTGATTGCTACCATTCCTCCTGGTCCTGAGGCTGACTCGCTTATCTTCAATCTAGAAGGTTTTAGCAGCTCATTAACTCAACATTACATGCACACAGATCACAACAGAATGGTAGAAACACTTGTCCTGGACCCAAAAGAAGTCAACAGAGTAGGAGAAATAGTTCTGACCAAGTCCTGCCCACTTTGACCCACTGTCATTCCTTAGAGATTTTGACCCACTGTCATTCCTTAGAGATAACTGTCTTTGCTTAAGAAAGATGTTCATTTCAATTACAGAGGGTGATGCGAGAGAGTAGTTACTTTAGATTTCTCTGACATGGGTGTGCTCAGAGACCTAGATGAATTGAGGAACCAAATCACACAGCTCTCTGGCTCTGAGGCAGGAGTGGGCTTGATGTATCTAAGGAACAGTGAGAAAAACAGTATGGGAAGAAAGAAGAGATGAAGTAGATGGTAGGTGTGCAGAACAAAGGAGGGCCCTATGGGCTATGGTAAGAACTTGAATTTTCTTCTAAGTGAAATGGGACATCACTGGAGCATTTTTTTTTTTTTTTTTTTTTTTTTTTTGAGATGGAGTCTCGCTCTGTCTCTTAGGCTGGAGTGCAGTGGTGCAGTCTCGGGACCCACTGCAACCTCCGCCTCCTGGGTTCAAGCAGTTCTCCTACCTCAACCTCCCAAGTAGCTGGGATTACAGGCATGCACCACCCACCCAGCTAATTTTTATATTTTTAGTAGAGATGACTTTTCACCATGTTGGCCAGGCTGGTCTCAAACTCCTGACCTCAGGTGATACACCTGCCTCAGCCTCCCAAAGTGCTGGGATTACAGGCGTGAGCCACCATGCCTCGTCCAAGTGAAATGGAGCATTTCTAAGTAAATGAAAAACCACTTTGTACAGCAGAGACATAGTATAACGTGTATTAAAAGTTCATCCTAAAACAAAAAGTTCATCATAGCTGCTGTGTAGAGAATAGTCTGTAGGGACAAGAATGGAAGCAGAGAGATTAGGCAGTATAGGAAAGAGACTGCAGTGTACTGGGCCAGCACATGTAGCAGGACGTGATGAGTAGTGGTTGGATTCTGGACATTTTTGTAGGTAGGGCAAACAAGACTTGCTGATGGATTGCATGTGGCTTGTCAGAGACAGAAGTCTAGGATGACCTCAAGGTGTTTTATCAGAACAACTGAGTAAATGATGTTATTAGTTACTGCAATGGGAGAACACAGCAGGGACAGGAGGTTATGGGTGCAGAAATCAAGAATGAGGTTTTACTTTCTACATGCCTGGCACTGTGTTAGAAAGTTTCTGGCTACCTGGATCAAATACAGTCCCTGTACTGAAGGAACTCACAAGCTAGTTTGGAGATAGATGTATGATAGGAGTGACTGCTGAGATATGGGCAAAATACTACAGAAGAAGAGAGGATGAAGCACAAATTCTGTCTGGGGAGTTAGCGAAAAAGTTGATGGCTGAGTCAGAATTTGAGGAATTATATATAGTCAGCCCTCCATGACCATGGTTCATATTCATGGTTACACATCCATGGAGTCAACCAATTTTGGATCAAAAATATTCAAAAAACAACAATAAAAAATAACACAACAATAAAAACAATACAAATAAAACTATAACATAATAGCAATTTACATAGTATTTACATTGCATTCAGTATTATAACTAATTTAGAGATGATTTAAAGTATATAAGAGGAGGTGCATAGGTTATTGCAAATACTATGACATTTTATATAAGGGACTTGAGCATCTGCAAATTTTGGTATCTGTGAGTAGTCCTGGAAGCAACACCCTGTGGATACAAAGTGATGATTGTACTAGAATTTCCGAAGTGTAGTCCTTGGAGTCTCCGCATCGGAATCACCTAGGGTCTTAATAAGAGGCAGATTTCCAAATATCACCTCAGCCTCAATGAATCTGAGCTCTGGAGGTGAAACTTGGGAATCTGGACTTTAACATGTGCTCCTTGGTGATCTTGATGTCTTTGAAATCTTGAGAATCTATGACCAAAAGCCCCATTCCAGACAAGTGACAGAAATCAACTACTGTCATTTCTGAGCCATCCACAAGTGTCATGGGATTGGCTTCTCGCCATTAGGCATCCTAGAAGCAGGAGAAGGAAGTCACAGCACTCATGGAGTTCAGCCAGCATTTGTTTGCAGTGGTGATGATAATTATAATAGGGCTTTCCTGTACTGTTTCCCTTAATACATTCAAGCACTGTAAGTCCCTACATTAATCCTCACACGTTTTTAAGGTAGATATTAAGATCCTCATTTTATAGATGAGGAAACTGAGCCTTGGAGAGTTTAAATATCTTGCCTGATATCACACAGCATCATGATTTAAAGTTTAATATGTCTGTCTCTAGATCGTGACTTTTAAGCTACTTCTTTTTAGTACACCTCCACCTTCATTCGTTTATTCATTCCTTTATTTATTCAATGAATGTCAAGTGCCTATATTATCCTAGGCATCAGAATTGCAATGGTGCATAAAAGAGTAAAATAGATACACTCACTCCCTGTCTTCACAGAGTTTATAAAAGTTGAACATTTTCAACTTTTATAACATTATTATAGTTCTATAACTTTATAAGTTTTTATAGTAGGAAAGACAGATTTTAAACAAACGATCACAAAAACATTCAATTTAAACCTACGGTAAATATTATGACAGAAAAGGATGGAAGACTCTGAAGAGTATTTGACAGTGGAATCTAGTCCAATTGGAGGTGAGTTGGGGAATTCTTTCCTGAGGAATTAATCCTTTAACTGAGGTCCAAAGGCAGAGAGCAAAGGGATGGCCAAAGACATTCTAAAAAGTGAGAGTAGCGTGCACAAAGGCCCTGAGGTGCCAGAAAATGTGGCCTTTTTAGAGAACTGACAGTTAGCCAGTGGGGAGGTGGAGCTTAGTATGTGAAAGGAAGGGGCAGAAGGTGAAGCCGAAGGCATCCTCAGAGTCCCATCATGCAGGGCTTTGTAAGCCTCGTAGAGTTTTCTCTTTAACCTAAGAGTATCTGGAAGCCATTAAAGAGTTTTCATCAGGAGTGCAACATGGACCAAATTTTGGTTTTAAAATCTCTGGCTGCATTTGTGGAGGATGATCTGGGAGGAAACCGAGTGGAGAACAATTGAGAGAACAGATAGAAGACTCCAGGAGAGATGGTGGTGACTGAGATGATGATGAGATGATGAGGAGAGAATATATTAGTGATCTATTTCAGAGATAAAATAGTTGGAACTTGAAGATGGATTGGATATGGGGTAGAGAATGAAGGAAATCAGTTGCCTTGGATGGCTGATGAGGTTCTGGTTTGGAGAGCTGGGTGGAGGAGGGTGCCATTCTCTGAGAGGGAGGACACAGTGGGAGGGCTTTGTTTGGTGGGTGTAGTAGGCAGAATAATGTGCCCCTGCTGAGATGTCCACGTCCTAATCTCTGGGACCTGGAAATATGCTACTTTATATGGCAAAAGAGACTGTGTATCTATGATTAAGAATCTTGAGATGAGACTTTCCTGGGCTGTCCAGGAGGATCCCATGTAATCACAAAAGTCCTTATCAGAGGGATGCAGGAGAATCTGAGTTAGGAAGAGCTTGGAAGATGCTACTCAGCTGGTTTTGAAGATGGAGGAAGGGGCCATGAGTTCATGAGTGTAGGCAGCTTCCAGTAACTGGAAAAGACAAGGAAACAATTCTCCCCTAGAGCCTCCAGAAGGAATGCAGCTCTGCCAACACCTTGATTTTAGCCCAATAAAACCCATTTTGGACTTCTGGTCTGCAAAAATATAATCATAAAAGAATAAATTTGTGTTGTTTTAGCCACTGAGTTTGCAGTAACTGGTTACAGAAGCAATGGTAAACTCTGATCTCTGGGACAGAGGTCCTATCTTTCCCTACCCCTGTCTTGCCACCCACGGTTGTCCTATTCCTTTCCTTGAACTCCTAGTCCTGGAGTTTATTCTGATCTTGTGCCTGAAGCTTTTTGTTTGTTTTTATGTTGGCTTTACACAGGACTGTGGAGGTCACAAAGTTCAGTCCTTATTTTAGTTAACAAAGCCTGGGAGGTAGGAATCGGGGGACAAAGATGACTTGCCCAAGGTCAGTCAGTGATCTGGTAGCATTGCTGGGATCAGAACTCAGATCTCTGGACTCCTGAGCCAAAGCTCTCCCTATTCCTTCCATGGGGCAGGCTCAGGCCCCCATCTTTATAGAATAGTCCAGATGTCTACACCTCTTTTGACTCCTGACATGTCAGACTCCACTGACTGGCCCCTCTCTTCCAGCTGCTACCCTCTGTCTTGGCTCCTGATGGAAGTTTCCACTGACTATTCCCACCTACCCCAGCTGCCAATGAGCCCAACAGGGTGCTGACTATGCTGCCAATTGTGTGCCGCATTTAGTTGCCATGGTTCTCTTGCTTGGTTGATTTGTTTGTTGGCATCACATGCCTGCAAATACCAGATGTCCAGAGAAAGTCTCCTAAGTTATTTAACCTAATAAGACCTATTACTTCAGTGGACAGTTTGGAGTATTTATTCAACCTCCCCTCCTGCTTCTTCAGAATTAAGGCAAAACAAAAGGATGTTTTCATAAATGCATACCAAATACTTTCAAGCATGTAGGAAAACACATGGCTAAATGGTTTTCGAGCTGCTCTTTAGCTCCTCCATCAGCCAGATGGCCTAAAACCCTTCTCACCCTCTCCTTAGTGCCCAAAGCTGGATTGGGGAAAGGAGTGGCCTACTTCAGGGCTTGGGGAAGCCAGCACAGCATGTACCCAATTTAGTGCAGTTGTGGAACTGGAAAGGACTGCAGAAGGTCAGCTAATCCAATCCCCTGCTCTTAGGTGAACAATGCATTACATAACACAAGGTAGTGATTGTTGCAATTATTTCAAAACTCCTTCAGGGACAAACATTTTATAATTTGTCCCTGAAAAATATGCAGACTCAAAACTAGCCAATTTAATTAATTATTTATTTATTTAGAGATGAGGTCTTATTTTGTCACCCAGGCTGGAGTGCAGTGGTGTGATCATAATTCACTGCAGCCTCAAACTCCTGGGCTCAAGTGATGCTCTTGTCCTAAATGACCCTTTTGCCTTAGCCTCCCCAGTAGCTGAAATGACAGGTATGTACCACCATGCCTGGCTAGTTAAAAAAAATATATATATATATATTTTTTTTAAACAGAGGGTCTCACTACATTGCCCAGGCTGGCCTAAAACTCCTGGCCTCAAGCAATCCTTCCACCTTGGCCTCCCAAAGTGCTGGGATTACAGTCGTGAGCCACTATGCCCAGCCAAAACTAGCCATTTTAAAGCCCAAGACAGAATTCCTAAAAATGACCCCAGCTGTACTCCCTCACCTGCCCAAATGTCCACATTTGGCAGACCTCCAATCCTACAGCCCAGCCCCCTGCAATTACAAGAACTAACAACAACAATAGTTCATGCTGCAGGAGTGAGGCTCATGACTTTTTCAGGGCTCAGCTAGAATCATACCCAGCAGATGAGTGGAGCAGGACATAGGGGAAATGTATAAATAACACAGGACTAGTCTGGGGAATGGGAGAGGCCACATAGTTAATGGCAGTGTTCAAATCCAGATCTTCTCAGTCAAAATAAAAGGCTTTTCCTTCATGCCAGATTTGCCTCCTTGTATCAACTACTATAGAAATACAAAGGTGAATAAGATACCACTCCTGCACTTCAGAAGTTCATAGTTAAGCAACTTTGGACATTCAGGAAGAGATTACATTAAAATGGACATCGAAACCCCTTTGTTCACATGAAACAAATATATTCTGAGATACACAGGGGTTGACAGAAAGGTGCAAAGGCCTTACACATAAATTGGAGACTGTTCTCACCAACTGTCAAAGTCTACCTCTAACAAGGTTAAATCAGGAAATCACTACAAAACTTAATCATCTGGAAGGACTTTGATTACAGTACCCTTTTCTTCAAAAACTATCCATGCCTTTTTATTGTTTAAAAGTCTTCAGCCTGGAATTAGTCCTTTCCGTCTCTTATGGCATTTAGCACAATGTCTCACACAGCAAAGGGATTAAAATTTGCTTAGCTTGGCAAAAACCACAAAAGGTACACCTTCAAATACCAGCCCAATTCCTCTTTTCCTGGCCCTAATGAGTATGTTTCCCACCTTATATTCCCTTCATCTACCTACAGTTTAATTTAATTAAATAGTTCTTAAGTATCTATTGTACATGCTAAGCTTGGAGCTGGAGCTATGAAAATAAATAGACTCTGTGATATAGGACAGGACATCCTTCAACTTCCTGCTCACAACTACAAACTTAATTTTATTTGCAACGTTATCCTCTGCTTTCCTGGCCCCCCATGAAGGTGGTAGCCATTCTACCTAAGGCCAAGCCAGCCCAAGGTTTGAATCCTAACGCTTCCTGCTTCTTCTAAGTCTCCATTAATCATTCTCTCTGATGTTTTATCCCCTCATTTTCTATTGGAAAGGACTTCATGGCATTTCTATAGAGTCTTCCCTTAAATATTTAAGTCTCTGTATTCCTTTTTATAAAATTCTCAAATATCCTTAAGCTCCTCAGTCCACCCCAGAACTACCCTGTCTCTCCTCCCATCTGGAACCAAGTTTCAGGGAAGAGTTATCTATAAGATCCTTCTGCTTCAGTTTCCTCGCCTTCCATTCACTCCTCAACACCCTGCCATCTGGTCTTGCCCCACTATTCCATAACAAAAGGACCATATTTTGGCCCTATTATTAATAGCATTCGACCCTTTGCCTCCAGGATAACACATTCTCTAGATTTCTTCTCCCCTCCCTGAACAGTCTTTCTCAAGCTCCTTGGTAAACTTTTCTTTCTTGGCTCATCCCTTGGACTTTGCTGCTACTTTGAGCTCTGTCTGCAGGCTTCTCTTCTCATCACATCCTCCCTGGGTGAGTTCACACCCTCTAAATTCTTCATTTGCCATCTTTGTTCTGATGTCTCCCAAATGTTGACAGCTAGCTCAGATCTCTCTTTTGAGGGCCAAACTTCTACACCCATCTGCTCACTTAACATCTCTAGTTAGATATTCTATACACACCTCAGACTCCAAATCTATACTTATCACCTTCTCTCACAAACTATCTCCTTTTCTTAAATTTTCTTTCTCACTGAATGGCACTGTATCCATTCTGCTGTTCAAACCAGAAACCTTGAAGTCCATAACAATTCCCTTTTCTTCCTCATTATCTGCATCTAGTGAGTCACCAAGTTTAATCAATTTTAGCTCCTAAATATCTTTGGACTCCATCTCATTTTCTCCATCTCAGCTTCTCTGCTATCTGGATTGATACAACAGTCCCATGACTACTTTCTCTGGCTCTGGACTGGTCTTTCTCCAATCTATTCTCTATAATTGGACAAAATAATCTTTCTAAAGGACAAATATTTCCCCTGCTGAAATCCTTTTAGGGACTCCCTATTCCTCTCAATATAAAGCCTAGAACAGATCCCTGATCCCCATCTAGTTGCATCTCTTATTAATTCCTTCCCTGAAGTTTGTGCTCCAACTGTGCTGATCCAGTTATGGTTCCACAAATATACCATACTCTCACCTCCAAACTTTTAAACATTCTGTGCCTTGGTTTAAAATGCATCTACCAGCCAACCCCTTGCCTCCCCACTTGGCTTTCCAAGATCCTACTCTTTTTTCAGCTATCAATCTAGAAATAGAAATACTTTCCTGACCACCGGACTGAAGATAGGTCTCCTATGTCCTACTACAGAATACTCATCATAGTTCTTCCTTATTACTCTACTGTCATTGCTTGTCTATCCATAGGTTATCCCCAGTAGCTGATTGGCTCCTGGAAATCAAGGTCCATGTCTTATTCACTTTATCCCAGAGCCTGGAATGTAGTAGGTTCTCAATATACTTTTTTTTTTTTTTTTTTGAGATGGAGTTTTGCTCTGTCACCCAGGTTGGAGTGAAGTGATGCGATGTCAGCTCACTGCAGCCTCCACCTCCTGGGTTCAAGTGATTCTCATGTCTCAGCCTCCTGAGTAGCTGGGGCTACAGGCATGCACCACCATGCACAACTAATTTTTGTATTTTCAGTAGAGACGGGGTTTCACCATGTGGGCCAGGCTGGTCTGGAACTCCTGACCTCAAGTGATCCATCTGCCTTGGCCTCCCAAAGTGCATGAGCCACCACGCCTGGCCACAATACACAATTATTTAAAAATAAAAGAATATTTAAATGCAGATTTGTTTAAAATTAAATAAATATATAAATGAACACATATGAAGAATATATAAAGGAGTGGAGAAATATAGATATATAGATATCCATAATACTATGATATATATGATCTAAGTTATGATTAATAATAGCCACAATAATAACAATAATGTAGCTAACTTCTACTGAGTGCCTATTATGTGTCAGCATCATTATAAATACTTTGTACTTATTAACTCAATTGATCCTCTTAATATCTTTAGAAGGTAGGGATTAATTCAAGGTACTGGGGGTGTATAGAAGAGGGAAGATTTAATTCTGCTGGTATTGAGGGGGTGTCAATGTAGCTTCAGAGGGAAAGTGGCTTCTGGGTAGGTCGTAGTGAAAGCCTTGGTTTTGGGTGAGATTGGAACCCTGGGGAAGAATATCTGGTGGGGATACTGGGCAGGAGTGGTAAGAGAAGTCTGAGAAAACCTAGGGGAAGTGGCACTAGAAAAAACAGGTAAAGAGAGAGCTTCAGAATGGAAGAGTGTTAAATGTCCTAGTAATGTCTAGTAGTAAAAGAACATAGGCTCTGGCACCTCAAGTCCTAGGTGCCCTTTTGTGAGAGTAATTTTAGTAGACTCATTCATACTAAAGCAGATTAGGGAAGGAATATAGGCGAAGAAATGTAGAGAATGATACAGAGTTCTCATACAGAAAACTGGTAGTGAATGAAAGGAGAGAAAAAGAAAAGGCAGGCAGGGTCAAGGGGAGACTTTTTTTTTTCTTTTTCTAGATAGGAGTTAACTGGACATGGTTTGATTTGGTTTTGGTTTGGTTGTTGATTTTTAACTGAAAGGAAGACTCCCATTGACTAAATATTGAAGATTAAAGGAGATCAGAAGAGGCAGGACAGACTAGGATGATTCTGGGAAAGACAGCAGGTCTTCATCTGATTGGGGAAAGAGACAGGTGAATTACTGACAAGGGGATTCAACTGGAGGAAGTTCTCCCTTGATGGTCTCTATCATCCCTGTGGAATATAGTATCATAGTTAAGATATTAGAACCCTGTTCAACCCAGTCTTCTTGATAAAGGAAGAGATGAGGAAAAAAGAAGAGATTTTCTTTAAAAATTATGGCTATTGTATATATCACATTGAATAAACAGGAGAATAGATGGGAAAGAAATGCAAAAGAGTCAGCCATACATAGTTCCTTTGAATGAATCTAGGGAGCCAAATGGAAGCAAAATATCATTCTGCGAAGGTACATCTATGTTCATTAAACTAGACCATAACCTGCATGAACCCAGGATATGAGACTGTGTTGTCCACTATTGCATCCACAATGCCTATTTCAGTGCCCAGCCCATACCAGGTACTCAATAACAGTTTTTTAGACGAACGAATAAAAATTCAAACACTTAGAAGTTTTATTTAGCTATTTTAATCAAGGTTAAAAACAGAGCCAGCTTCATGGGTATGTGACCTGGGCAGTTTCACAGGGCCCCATGCCCTGAAGGGCCCCTGGCTTGGTTTAATGCTTTGCAGTCACTGTGAAATTTTCAATAATATGAACAAGGGGACCCACATTTTCATTTTGCACCAGGCCACACATATTATGTAGCCAGTACTTCTTAAAAAAACCACCACATATTTCTATAAATTTTCAGTAAATGGATATTTTAGATGCATATGAATGCCAAATTACCCATAGAAATTTATCTTTAAAATTAAAAAAGTATATTTCAGGCTTACCTGAAATGGTAGATTGTGGTTTTTCTTTCTTAAAATATGGTTCATACTCTCTGTAGACAATTTTCTTAAAGGAAGTTGCAGAAAGATTCAAACTGCAAATAAAATACAAAAACTAATTTGAAATGCATATTCAACATCTATTTCTCACATTACAAAAAAAGTAGATCTCTCATATCTTCAGACTTCTAGTAGAATACCAGTATCTTTATTGTATTTCAGAAGCCCACCGTTTTATAAATATGATCAATAAGTAAAGTTAATGAAACAATTATTGGTCTCTTCAAAAATATCCTGTTATGATAACTATTTGTTTACAAGTTAATCTACCCTAATATCATTCCTCATAATCAATTTTCTAAAAAGAACCCAATATCACAGCAGAAACCCAAACTGTAGGTTTAGATTTTCTATGATTAAAATATGACCAAATCCTTTATGAATAAATATATGAGCTGTTTTTCAACTGATCAATCAAATATAGTTTTAATCTACTGGGGAACATCGTGAAAAAGTATTGATTTGGTGGAATTTATTTCTAGTTGAGAGGTGAGAGATGGCTAATGGGGTAAAAGCCCTGGGATTCATATTGGAAACAAACAAATGAAAAAACTGTTTTAGAAAGAGTCAATAACTTGTCCAAGAGATACAGTTGATAAGTGGCAGAACTAAGATTAAAAAATATGAAACCACTGCATTCATGATTTTAAATAAAGTTAGAGAGAGGACAGACAACAGGGAGAGTTGTGAGTGGTGGGTTACTTTCCTGTTTTTGCTGTTGTTGTTATTGTTCTGTACCTCTAAAGGCAAATCATTCTTATCCTTGTCTTAAACTCAAAGATGAGAGTAAAAGGAAAGAGAATTTGGAGAAAATACTCCACAAATGTCTAAATCAGTTGATCAGAGTGGCTTTGTTTTGCTTCCTAATGTGGGGACAGTGGCCCAGCCATAATCAAGACATAACAGCACCCACATATGCCATGACTTCTATACAGCGTGGTGGCTAGGGTGCAGGCTGTGAATTCAGTATCTCTGGACTTGAAGCCTACATCTACCTCTTATTGTTTTACTTTGAAAAGTTTACTTAATCAATTTGTGCCTCAGTTTCTACAACTATGAGATTAATACTGAAATCTCCTTCACAGAATTTTTGTATAATTTTAAATAAGTTGATATGTGCAAAAGGCATAGAGCTGGCACACTAGAAATACTCAATCCATGTTAGCTAGTAATATTATTTGGTAAATGTAATAAGAGTTAGTCTTTACCCTTCAGGTTTTCACAGAAAGCAAAAACAAATCTGTAGTTACAGTAATGCTCACAAATTTTAATATGTGGAATACAGGAACTGTGTTAATATGTGGGGGCAGAATTAAAGGAGGCATGTAAGTACTTTTAGAATAGCTAGATAGAGAAGGTAGTGGATTCTCCATCACTGGCAGCATTCAAGTAGAAATTAGACAACTACTTGGTAAGGTCATTGGTGCTGAGGGCAAGGGGAAAAGTAGAAGGTTAAAGCATGGAAGTTGAATATGAATTAAATGACCTCTTAGCGTTCTTATAACTTAAGAATTCTAGGATTCTATATACTAATGTCCCTAATGTGGAAGTCCATTTTCATTTATTTATTTTTAGTACAATTGAAAAGTTATTGTCCTCCCCTGCCCCAGATCTTTAATACAGAAATGTAGATGATGGTGTAAAATCTTTACTAAAAAAAATCAGTCTCTTACATGGAGTAATTTCAACAGAGAGATGTTTTCTAACATGTTTTACTATGTATGCTGTGTATTCATACTGAGGTATGTCTATTTTGATCTGAACAATTTCTATTGGAAAATAATCTATCTGATTAAAAAGTTACAGATGATATGAATTCAAACAATGTGTATGATGAGTTTTTCATTTATAAGGATTGTTTAAAGATGATTTGTTCATAATCAAAAATTATATAAAGCTAGAACCCTAGAATGAAAATGTATGTGTATCTTTTCTTCAATATCTCTTTGTATACATGTGAGTGACTAAACAAGTTTTATAAGGAAATTTTTGAAAGTGTTCACCTTAGACTTGGAGCAAGAATAATAGATACAATTTTACCTTTAAAAGGCATTGTCCTGCTAATGTTATATGAAATAAGTAGATAGATTTCTGCTTTGTGCTAAAATACACTTTGCCAAAAGATGGAGTTGTCTATGTTGATATTCACCTAGTGAGTATCATAGCTCTAGGGGCAGGACAAGTTAGAACAAGTTCTTAGTTTAAGCAGCCACATATATGGATTAGATTTTTCATAAGAAAATGCTAGAGAGAAATGATATGATTTAGGGTTAAACAATATGACAGTTTGTCTGGGTTGTGTTTCTATGGTTTTGACTCAACAATTGCTACCAGAGGAACGAATCTCCAGAACTTTGGAAACTTACCCACAGGGTGAGGGGACAGAATGACCAGTCATGGTTCCCTGTGTACTCACCATGTGAATCAGACCTTTGCCCTATCTGGTTCTGCCTCCAGTATTTTGCTTGTTATTTTCAATGCTAACTACAGACAAGAGAAAAAACTCCCAAGTGTAAACCCAGCATGCTACAAGAAAGCCAACAACTAAGTCTGCATTCTACTCATGAGCAGGCAAGATTAGTGTTAGAAGGACTATTATTTTCCTTGGGGTTTTAGCTTACGGCAGTTCCTGAAGGGTGTGGGTGTGACCTAGATTATCACTTTGAAGTACGATATTTAAAATGATTATTTTTGAGAAGGAGGGATCTCTTCTTATTATAAGACCAAGATGGTATGTAATACCCTCCAAAATCACCCAGTTACAATGAGAGTTTTAAAAAGGTTAATATTATACACTAAAAGATCTCAAAATATTACATTATTTTTTGGCAGATTACTTTGGTTTTGTAATTGTAAAAGAGGAACACATCTTTCATAATGAAGTGTGATGTAAGGAAAAAAAGTGAGTCACACTAGCAGGTTTACCATTTAAAAAATAACTAACTGGAAATATTGAATAGACTCTATGATTTACTTAATTTCTGAGAAGTCTTATTTTTAACATTTCAATTAGAAAAAATAGTTTGCAACTCAAGGATAGTATTTTATATGAATTAAACCTCCTCTCAGTTACATACGCCTTTAAATAGCCAGGGTAAACCATATCCCAGGACATGATGAACAGAGAGAAAAAAAATGAAGAGTCACATTCAATAGGATAAATAAGTCAAATATGAAGCAGAAAAAAGGTGAAAGTACAAAAACATACAAGAACTGATCATATTTTGAAAGTCATTTATAAGGCAGCAATAAAATTATATGACAAAAAGCACAAGGTGTTCATTTTTAGTTTTAGAAGACGAAGCTATGCAGACAATGGAATAAATAATATGTAACTAGGAGTCTCATAAAAATACTATACAACTAAAATTCTAGAACAGGAGTTTGCAGAAAGGGCTAATGAGGGAGCAAGTGCCTGGTGCCTTTGAATTAACCAATATATAAGCCAACACAAACATACTAACAAAACTGTACTGAAAATAAACTTGAAAAGAAAGCAACATCTAACCAATCAAATGGCATGCTTTCTATACCCTCGGAATGATAAACTACATTGTTGGAGGCAAAATTAGCATTTGCCCAGTTTATTTAATTCAGTATACTCTCCTATTAGTTATATTTACTTACCTGAAGTTAAAAAAAAAAAAAAAAAAAAAAGCCATGACATTGCAAAGGGAATGTTCTCTAAAAGAAATAGATTTTCCTCTCTAGAGAAGCCCACCCGAACGCCACACCTGAGTTACCTTGAGTTTGTGGGCTCAGGTCGGTAGCTCCAACTGATGCCCTGAGCAGCCACGTAGAACTGCCTTAGCTGTGCCGCTTCTGTCCCTTGGCTCCCCCAGCCTACCCAGCTGGTGCCCAAGACCACCAGGACCCAGAGGCGTGGGCAGCCTGGGAACATGCTTCCTTTCCTGCTCCCGCTGGCTGCCACCACCCCAGGACCTGGGCAGCGCTTGCCGAGCTGCTGACTAATCCCACTCCGGGCTGTCCCAGCTGCAATGAGCTCTGGAGGCTGTGGGTGGCAGCGTCCTCCTCCCCTACAGTTCTTGCAAATGGCAGCAGCAGCCTCTGGCTCTCCCTCCCTCCGCTTTTTCTGGGGCTTTTCCTGGCAGGGGTTTGGTGAGATCACAGCTCCCAGTGACCAGAGGTATTAGGCAGAGCAACCAAACTAGTGACTGTTTTACTGCAGGTGAAGAAGGGGCAGAGATCAGAGGCTCTAGCAGGCGAGACAATGCCCAGGGATTCATGAGCTGGACAAAGCTCTATCCCTCCATTTCCACCCGCCAACACCACGGAAGCAGTCGTCCGTTGCCGCTGACCTGAGGCCTGCCTGGGTCCAAGCTCACACTTGGAGAACCTTCTGTGCAGTGCAGTGGCACCCAACCATCTTAAGCAGATGGCTCCCCTTTTGATCTGAGGAAAAGAGTATTGTGCCCTGTTACTGGGCACTGAAACACTATTTTCAAGTGGTGAAGAAGCAGAGAACAAACACATGGACAAGGCCTACTGCTCTGAATCGCCTTCCTGGCCTCTATCAAGGCACAGTTCTGCCTTGATAAGGGCCTGTCGTCAGCTAAGCTGCAGCATAGCAGCGGGCTTGAAGAGCCTGGCTGAAAAAAATCAGCTGTCCAGATTTCAGTTTCACTTACTAGCTGTGTTGTCTTGGGCAAGTTACTGTACCTCTCTGTTCAGTTTTGACATCTGTGAAATAAGTATGACAATAATAGTTTTTCCTGATAGGGTATGTTGGGAGGATAAAATGCTACTGTAAACTATAGTTCCAGCACTTAACACACAGCGGCTAGGCGCAGTGGCTCACACCTGTAATCCCAGTACTTTGGGAGGCCGAGGCGGGTGAATCACCTGAGGTCAGGAGTTCAAGACCAGCTTGGCCAACATGGTGAAACCCTGTCTCTACTAAAAATATAAAAAATTAGCAGGGCGTTGTGGTGGACACCTGTAATCCCACCTACTCGAGAGATTGAGGCAAGAGAATTGCTTGAACCTGGAAGGTAGAGGTTGCAGTGAGCTGATATCGTGCCATTTTACTCCAGCCTGAGCAACAAGAGCAAAACTCCATGAAAAAACAAAGAAAGAGAAAGAAAGAAAGAAAAGAGAGAAAGAAAGAAGGAAAGAAAGAAAGAAAGAAAAGAAAGAAAGAGAAAGAAAGAAAGAAAGAAATTAAGAAAGAAAGAGAGAAAGAAAAAGAAAAAAGGAATCACAAATTTATTACTATGATCATATTTTCCTGTCTCCAGGACCCCTTGTATTCTTGTTTTTCTTGAAGGATGTGACTGTTTCACACCACCTTAAATCTTACTTTGCTATTGATAGAGAATCTGAGAATTATATTGTCTGAGGCATCATAATGACTTGTCCTGGGTTCCCTGTATCTGCATGGCTCCAAGTTTCTGTCTTATGCTTTATGCATTCAGTACATTAAATAAATTGTAATCTGGCACCTCACATGAGGTCTCTGTTAATGATATCAGGCTCATCGACAGCCTCTTCCTCCCTCCCCACTCCCCCCAATATTCTGTCTTTTCTCCCGTGCCGATATCATTGCACCAACTTAGAATGCCCATTTTCTTCCTCTTTGCTGGGCCTCTCTTTACAGTCCAGAGTTCTGCCTATCTCCCAGATTCTGGGCTCAAATTGACTTTTCCATTTTATGAACTATTACAACACTATTCAAATTATATAATCATGTTAATTATCTTTTGTTATTCCATGCAGGTATCTATTGTCTCCCTAACTGAACAGTTGCTTACACTTCTTTATCTACAATATATCAGTGTCTCCCAAAGTTGACAGACCATCAGAATTCCCAGGGGAACTTTTACAAAATGTAGATTCTGACTCAGGAAACGGGGTTGAGACCAAAGTCCTAGAACACCTAGCCTATTGACTGACATTTAAATAAGCAGTCAGAGATGCTACTGGCAGTGTATCAGAGAAACGTTTTGAAAGCACTGTGTCCCTAAATCCCAAGGTTACTACCAAAATTGTTGCAACATTCTTGTAACCTTTGAGTAGGCTGCTTTTTTATTTGCATGTTTGCTTATGTATATACAGTGTACATGACATATTTATTGCATTACATTTTACAGAGACAAGATGACTGCTATAATTTTTGGCTCTCTATTTTTTTTAACATCAGTTCCAGATAAACACTATATAACTTTCAATGACCTATTTATTAAACATGGGATTTAAAGAACATGTAAAACACATTTGTCCTTCCCTATAAAACATTAAGGTGATGAAGAATTTTTCCATTTCTCTGATTTTCTCTTGCAGTGTAGGGTGTGTGATACATATTTGCTGACTGACTGAATGGTCGAGGTATAAATAGGACAACCATAATTGTGTGTTATTACACTGATGGTAAACAATATGATGTATACAGACCTTACTGAACAAACCATAAAATAGAGGAACATGGCATTTGGGGAAAATTCTTTTAATTATACATTTGAATATTGGTCTTTGGGTCATTTGAGGGACAGTGACTGGTGGCAGGAAGGTCCATGGTGGCATGTGGCCTTCTAGCTTGATTCTTGGCCTTCTGCAGCCGCTGGTGTCATCCAGAGGACTCTCTGGAAGCCTCAGAGCAGAGGTCCAAGAGACCTCATCAACAGCAACCACTGGAGACTCCAGAAAATGCTACAGGAATTTCTTCCAATTAGAGATGCCACCTGCTTTCCAACAAAGTGGAGAAAACCTTCTTCAATCAAAAAATAAAGAGGTATTTTTATTTCTCCACAGTCTGGTCTTCTTGTGAGTCAGATGCTCCAGTCTCTTTGGTTCACTGGTATTTCAAATAAGAGGTGAGTCAAAGCACAGAGACTACTGCAGAAACATTTGCTCCTGGCTTCTGTGGCTTGTGTTACAGGAAGAGAAGAGGTGGGACAGGAAGGGGTGATAGGTTGAGAATTTGAGATTGTACCACAATCCCAAAGTCAGGAAACAGGCTTGGTCCAGAGCTGGTCCTAGAGGCTGGTCCAGAGCTAATCTAAGGTAATTCCATGTCTTTGATTCACGGGTGTTTATGGAAAACTGCAGCAAATGCATTATAGTTAAGTCCAGTGTAGCAGGAAACTTGATGTTCACAACAGGATCATATGGAGGCTGAATGAGGTGACCAGGAAAAGGACAGGTCTCTGGAAATCAGACCAAAGAAATTTAAATAATTATCATTTCCTTAAAGAAATAAAAGAAAGAAAAAAATTGCTTATCATATCTACACCCTGAGGCTCAGCATAATCTTTTCTTTCTAGATTTCAAATATTCTGCCATTCAGACTTTTTGTAGGACACTCAACTACCCACTGAACTTTTTGGGAGAGGGATAGCATCAGATTATTTTTGTTTTTCCAGCAGGTAGCATTGGGAATTGACTCCATAACAGTTCGTAAACATTTTTCAGCAGTCCTGACTTCTGTTTTGCAGGCAAGGTCACATCATCACCACTTAGCAGTCAATAATGGAAATGTTACACATCCTGAAATAAGTTATGTCTTGCTAGGACATTTCTGTCCTGGAGGAAATGAAAATCCTTATGTGAACTCTTTTGTAACTCCATTGTCATACCTGTGTCCTACTGCCAATACAATTTCCTTCATGCTTGAAAATTTAATACATACTTAAAATTTAATACATGATTATGTAAAGAAAAGTTAAGCTTTATAGTCTTCCATTTTTCCCTATTGTTCTATTTCCTTCAAAAATATCTTTATAGGGACTTTACCTTAAGGACTCGGGTCAAATGCAGCATTTGTAAAAACTCCATATGTTCCTAGGTGGCTAAAGAACAGAAACACAAGGATGGCAACCATATACTGCTTAGTTCTCGACAACACAGTCCAACACATAGTATTTCCAGAAACCACAAATTACCATCCACCCTTGGAATTCTGCTTTAGAAAGGAAAGAAAAATAAATGCCGAAGAAATATTCGATATCCCACTTAACAGCTCTGGGTAATTTGCGTTGCATTTTGCACCCACACTAAGTTATTGTTGATGCTTTATGTACTGAATACCTGTTATACCCTCTAAGTTGCTGCAACCTCTTCTAGGTGAGAAGAAGTAGTTACAAAATTCTTGGCATTAACACTTGATAACTAACAATAGTTTTCAAAGGGGGCAATATGCCCCCTAGGGGTGTTTTTTGATTTTTATAACCATCAAGAGTTCTACTGATATTGAATGGGTATGGGGCAAGGGTGCCAGATGTCTATGACAATAGAGTTCATATAAGGATTTCCATGTCCTCCAGGATGGAAATGTCTTTAAAAGATATCCAGCACCCCTGCCTCCTGCCCACTCAATGTCAGTAGAACTCTTGTTCATTACAAAAATCAAAAAATACCCTTGGGGGCATACTGTCCCTTTTTGAAAACTATTGCTAGATTATAAATAGCAGGGGGTACAGTACGGACACAAAAGAATTGTCTAACACCCTACATAACTTTGGAATATCTGCTCAATATTCATACAGGTTAAAAATCTCTGAGACTGGAACTCAAGCACTTTACATGTAAATATTAAGCATTTTTTGCATCTTTAAAAAGTGCAATTGCCATATGAATCAAAGGACAATTATCACAGGTTTTAGGACTCTTTACGGGAGTTGTTCACCATTTTGAAAAATTAGATTGGCGTCAGCCACAGCTCTAATGCTCTTTGAGTCACTAATACAACATTCCGCCATCAGTCCACCTGCGTGGCTGTTGCTTTCCTAGTGATTCTGTGGGAGGTGCACGCTTCTGATGACCTCATTGCATCTGTTGGCACAGTGCCTAAGTTTTTGCATCTTGTTTTTATTATAAATTACTTTTCGTTTTATTTCTACTTTATATTTTAATTAGAATATTTGTTATCTGTGTATTTTACTTCAGAGTAGAAAAGAAGACATTGCAAAAGACATTGTAAAAAGGAGGCAGGCATTGCATGTAATCATTCTGACATATTACAGTGAATTATAAAGTTAAGGTAGCAAAATTTACTCAATCATAAAACATTTCTAACTTACCTGTGAGGATTCAAGGGGCATTTCCCATCATCTAAAATCAGCAAGAAGACAAGAATGAATGATTTAAAAAAAAAAAAAAAACAAGATGAAAGGGAGGGTCATTAAGGATAGAAATTATTGGGGAAAACCAGTAGACTGATTTTCAGTTGGGCTCATTATAAGGGGAATATTGGGAACAGTCTCTCCCTGAAATGTAGGAAGTGTTTTAGGCTAAATTAAACATTCGACAATATTTAACTCCAGAATCCTCTCACTTTCTTCCTCCTTCCTTTCAGTAAATACATAAATCAATTTCTTTTGAGGGTATCTTGTGTCACTTGCCCTCAGCCCTTAGCTGGGCAAGCTAATCACATACACAAATCCAAACCAACAGAACAGTGGATGTTTTTCCTCCCTGGTAGCATATTTTTATCCAAATGACAGACTCTCATAGTTGAATTTTCAGCTATGGCTGCAGCATTTTCCTCTTATTTGGCCATAGAAAACTTGAAAGCCAAAAATCAAATTGGGAGAAGCCCAGGAAAAAAGCTCCCATCCCCAACAAATGAATGTATTTATTATTAAAAATATTGGGGCATGAGTGGGCATTTGTCCTTTACTGTTAGAGGGCCCCTGGAAATGTCTCAAAGTCAAAGAAAGGACTTGGGGGAAACATCAAGATTAGAGTGATTCCTACATGATCATAGAGATTAAGGTCTAGGAGCTCTTGTCTCTGCCTTCTGGGTTTGGTTGAGCAAGCACACATTTTACATGGAGGGATTCACTGTACATCCCTCCATGTACAGTGGAGCTGTACCTGGAGCTCTCAGTACATCTCTTTGGTATTGAAGCAGAGTACTGACCTTTGTCTATTGTCTTAGCCACTCAAAGGAGAGTATATGAAGGAGATTTGGAAAAACAGCCTCAATGTTTTGGTAGAATTGTAAATGGAGAAAGAATAAGAGTAAGGAACATGTGGTTTTGCCTCTGAGCAGTTAAGAATAGGTGTTGAGACCTATGTCAACAATAGAGAAATTCAATGAGATCTCTTTCAGATATTTTAACATAGCCACTTTCAATTACTTTGATTTGAGCAATTAATGGTCTCTCTGATGCCCCTAGTTACTTTCTATGAGGAGTGATGAAGAAGAGCCCCATTAGGTTATAAACAAAACTTTATGAACTTATAGGCAGGCTAAGTGTCTGGAGAAGATTGAGAAAGGATCTTTTAAATCTTAAGAGATGGGATGTTCCCGTCTTTAACTCCTAGACTAAAGTTCTTTTCCTGATGAACAGTCTGATGAACACAGTTTCCCTTACAGAGAGTTTTCATCTATTTGGTCTTCTCTGTTTAAATCCTGCATTAACTTTACAAGTTTTCAAGAGAAAAAGCAAATCTCTTAGCTTATCACACCAGGTCACCAATACAGGGGCAGCTTCTTCTGCCCCTAACTTCATCTCCTGCCTCCTCCATAATCCCCTTTTGATTCAGATGCACTGAACTGTGAAACATACCATCTTCTCATTGATTTTACACTTTCATGTCTTTCTACATGCCATTTTCTCTGATGGAACTCTATTTCCATTTTCCCCTTGGCTAAATGCCTCTCATTCTTCAAAGCTAAGCTTGAAAAAGGCTTTCTGACCTGCCAGTCTGGTTTAGGCATCTCTAGTCTATTTTCTAATAATACCTAGGTTGTATTTGTGTCCTAACACACTTACCACACTTCACTACCAGCACTGATTTCACCTGTCTCCCCTACTGGATTTTTCCTTCCTTAATATCAGAAACCGTCATTATGAGTCTCACACTCTAACAGAGTTGATGAATAAATGACTGCTATGTAAAGAAATGAGTGAAGTAAGGAAGCATAACACCTTTCTAATTAGCTTTGGTGATAGCCTAGAGTACTTAGACCAGAGGCCCCAAATGCCAAACTGCAAATGCCAAACTGCAAAGTAGCCTCATTTGAATTTTGGGAGAGGGCTTTTGAAAAATTCAGATTTCCACACCCACTACCAAGTCTCCCCATAGAAGGATCTATATTTTTAGGAAGTTCCCTAGGTGATTCTAATGGACAGTCAGTTCTCAAGATCACTTATCTTGGCTTTATTTTCTTTTAATGCAAATGTTTTCTGACATGAACTACTGAAGTTGTGGTTTTTGACACCCCACCCTAAATTACATGAAAGAAAAAAGCAAAGAGAAGACTCTTTCCTATTTACCTTTTTGTCTGAAACGTTTTCTTAGCAAAGCCAGGAGCGTCCCACCCATTATCAGACCTGTCGTAGAAGCCACCGCTCCACCAAAGTAAGTCAGGACTTCCTGGATAGTCAGTGGTCCTGCTGCAAAACAAACACACACACATGCAAGACATAAGAAGTGTATTATGCAAAAGACTAGTCTTTCTCTCCCAGAAAGTTTTCAAGAACTCTAAGATGTGAGATCAAGTAGGATCACCAAAGGTCCTGGGAATGCTGACAAGCTAACATGAAAGAAGATCTGGAATTCATAAATCCACTGCAACAGAATGGGAAGTGGGGCCTTATTTTATTCCTAAGGCTTAAATATAAACTGTAATTTCCAAAGGAATCAGGGTGAGGACCCAATAAAAGAAATTAAATTGTAGACACAAGAAGCCTATACATGTAAGTTTGGGCAAATAAAAGTGGGGCCTTAATTTATTCATAAGGCTTAAATATAAACTGTAATTTCCAAAAGAATTAGGGTAAGGTCCCAATAAAAGAAATTAAATTGTAGACATAAGAAGCCTATACATGTAAGTTTAGGCAAATAAAATAAATTGCGTAATTTTTTGGCAAAGATTCAGTTATGTAACAAAAGGTAGTCACGACAAGCTATGAGGGGAAAAAATAGGGGGCTGAAATATACCTTGCAAACAGATGGAAATTAAGGCAGATCTGCTAGGAGGTTTTTAGAGTTAGGTGGTAAGCAAAGGTCTTCTGAGATAATAAATTAGAAATCTGCATGAAATAACTCCCAGTTTAAAACATTTTGAAACTTCAAGGTCTGTTAAACAGAGATTATAATGAAGCGAAAGGTTTCATTTCACAAATTGAACACTGAAAAGGAGGGGTGGTTACCTACACAGTCACTGGATTTAATTTCCACTACTCTATAAGGCAAGGAGATCCTGCCTGATTCACTGTGAAACACTTTTTATGCAGGGGGAAACCCAGGGATGGAAAGCAAGACCACTATGAGAAAGACAGAGAAGAAACACTGATTTTGTTATTTTCCACATCAAAGTCACTTCTTAACCCACATGAAAATTGTACCTTGGCAGGTTGGCATGGTAGTTGACCAGTGGCCATTCTCCTGGCATGCTGTTTGTGCAGAGCCATTAAGTAACTGGCCTTCTAGACAATGGAAAGAGCAGATTGATCCATAACTGAAGTTTCCCCAGAGGTTGGAGCAGTTCATCGCTATTGGCTTATTAACATGTAGTTCTAAGCATTTCACAGCTGCAGAAAAGAAAGAATGCAAGAGAAACAACATATGGGTTGAAGGTAAAAGAGATTATAGTTTCTTTTGTAACCTAACGTTGCCAATAAATGAGGCAGAATGTAAAAGGTCAGAAAGGATATGAGCCACTTCCAATATTCACAGTAGCTCTTCTAACAGCACATATATGAAAATATTCTCTCAAAGGGTGATAGCCAAAGAACCAAGATGCAAAGATGGGCACATAGT
Source organism: Pongo pygmaeus (assembly GCF_028885625.2). Lineage (NCBI taxonomy): Eukaryota > Metazoa > Chordata > Mammalia > Primates > Hominidae > Pongo > Pongo pygmaeus. Next base: position 80,481,744 of record NC_072373.2, on the reverse strand, counting down.
AGCATCTGACAAATATCTGCTAATGCATTGATAAATCCTCCCTCAAAATATACTATTTAAAAAATTTTGGTTCTTAAAAATACTATTAGTCTAAATGTTATTACTACATTTGTGATCAACAGGCATGTCAGTATGTGTTTATTAAAATACTTAATAAGTGTTCAGCATATCTGGACACTGGAAGTTTGAAAGAAGTAGACTGTCATCCTCCTTAAACTACATTTTCAGGGAACTTCAGGGTTATTCTTTCTAATTTATGGATAGGAAATTAAAGGTCAGGAAATTAGATTTAATTCAAATAAATGTTATTTATCAGTAGTGACATTTGCAATGCACTGTGCTATGTTTTGTGGGGGATACAAAAATGAAAGAAACACAGGTCTCAATGCTTTATGTGTAGGGTGATAGCTCTTCAGGAAATATCATGTACGGCTTAACTTTTTATTTAGGTTCAAATTATTATGAAAATATGGAATGTTTATACTGTCACGTAATATGCAACTTCTAATTTACCAATTTCTATAGCAGGTTTTACATTTATTATGCCTATTTTTCTAACACATCTTGGACATCTGCAAATGTTTCTTCCTTTAAGTCTCTGAGTACTTGTGTATTAGCTTTAGCTTGTGACATGAGGAAGGGCAGAAGTGAAATGCCTGTGACACATTACTTCTAATTGGGATTGGTGTGGATTTCATAAGGGAGATGACACTTGGAGTAGTGGTTGTGGTTGGGTGAGACTTCAACATACAGGCACAGTGGCTAGCTTAAGTACTTGCAGGAAGGCAGGTTCAGAACCGCCTGCTCCTTTTCACCTTACCTCTGCATGCAGGAGTTACTGCTGTCCATTGTCCTGAAGGTCTGCAGCTGAGAGTGCTGTCTCCTATGAGTATGAATCCAGCGTTGCAACCAAAGTAACAAGTGGTATTAAAACCAAAGATTCCCGGATGATGCCTACAGTACATGGTTCCCTGCCCAGGAGTGGTGAGGGCTGGGCATTGCACCCCTGGACTAGGAAGTGATGCTATGCCTGTTGTGAGAAAATGTTTCAATTCAGAGAGCTCCCAATTAAAAGAAGTGTTAACAGAGTTAAGGCTAATCTGGAATAACTACTTTTCACTGCCTTCATAACAAGGGAGGCTCTAGCAAGAGCTATTTAAGGAAGTTAAGAAAAACTATCAGTGTCAGAGATAGAAAACCAGATGAGGATAATTATTAAAAAGCATCCTTGAGGAGCTGATTCTCCTGGCCAAGAGAAGAAATCAGAGGAGTCATTGTTATTGCTATTTTAAAAAGAAGCAAAAAATGGTACAGAAATATAAGAAATTCAGCAGAAAGCCAAATATACATGGGCCAACTGCCTGCCCAACCCTGCTTTATTGGGAAGTGGTACTGTTCTTTGACTAAAGGTCAATGTGAAAGTTGAAATTTACTGCAATGATTGCTTTCTGTCTCAAACTATTTCTTCCATTTGAATGATCCCACCAGCTTTGTCATTAACTTGACATGTGGCAGGAAGATGATGACTGACCTCTCTGCACCTCAATTCCTAGATTTGTAAAACTGGACCAGTGACTCTACCCCAGTATTATCTGTTTCTCTCAGCAATAAATTGATGGAGACCATTCAGTTCGCTCAACAAAGCTCATTCAAAAAAAGAAGCCATGAAACAAAATTCCTGCTTAAGAATCAATATATTTTTTATTCACAAACATAAAAATATCCTGTCACTCTGTAGACATTTTAAAATCCTTCAGCTGTTTGCTAAACCCAAATAATGGTAATATATACAATTATCTAGTTCACATATAAGAACTAGATAATTGTTTGTTGTTGTGAAATAAATTTCCAAAAGTAGAATTGTCTTAGTAAGTACATATTATTACCTTTGCAGGTTGGTGGAGTAGCTGACCATCTTCCAGAAGTTGTGCATTCCACATTATTGGGCCCCTCCAGCTTAAAGCCCTTGTTACAAGAGAAATGGCAGGCGGAGCCAACATTGAATTCTCCACGAGTGTCAGAACAATCCAGGCTGCCCTGCTCTGGGGCAAAGAGTTCTGGGCACTTGATGGCTAGAGTATCAAATTAAGAGTGTCACAATGTCCAAGTTTATTCAGAAGTTCTGTGTTACACAAAGTTTTCACTTATATATTCAAAAAATATTTATTAAGCACCTATATTCCAGGTGTTTTGCTAGGCAGCAGCATTCCACAACATATCATGTAGGTCATTTGCTGCAAAGGGCAGTGGAAGGATGGTGAGCTTACAGAGAGGAGGATAGGTATAAGTCATGAAGACAAAGAAGTCAAAGATTTAGGCAGCCATACTCAAGAACTTACAATGTCACCCTATTTTCTCTACACCCTCTGCTTCAGAGACCTCGTAGCCTGCCGCAGCTCCCTCTATTTTATTTGAATGGGTGCAATCCAGGATTTCATTTCCACCCTTCCTCTTGCCTGAGAATACTTGCTCCCATATATCATGCCATCTCCTCAAATTTAACACACCTAAAACTGCAATGATTGCTTTCTGCCTTAAACTATTTCTTCCATTTGAATCTCCTCGCTAATTGTTTTGTTTATTTTGCTGTTGTATTTTAATACCACCCATCCAGATAACACAGGAAAACTCAAAACCTCCTGGTCAAAATAGATTAGTTTCTTGGAATTCCCTGAAGCGACTTTGTGTGTTATTGCTTCCGGTTCTTGGCTCACATTCCCCTGAGAATTTTTCCATTTTCATGGGGTAAAATCCCACTAATCCTCCAGGATTTAACTTGTAACCTCTCTGAAGACTGCTGATCACCACAGCCTGAACTCTTCTCCTCTGAATTCTTCAACTTTTTGTCTGAACTCATGTGCTGTCATGTCACGTGTCATACCCTCACTCTTCTACTGGATGGAAAGTGTCTAAAACCCAAGAATCATTCATCCTTGAGTCTTCCATAATTCCCATCCCAGGATCTCAAGAGGCAGTGCTCAGTAACCACTTGCCAAGTGAATGAATAAATGAATTTAAATTTTAATTAACGATTTACCCCCAAAAGTATTTTTACAAATTATTGCAGTTACATATTTTCTTAGCATTATTCCTTTCTCCCCATTAGATTCTCTAATGTAAGACTGTTATTTATCAATAAATGTTGGGTTATTGACAAATGAAGTGACTATTCTTTCTTTAAAAAATCTAAGGCTATTCTGAAAACAATACCTTAGTTAGATAAGTCTCATTTACTTAGCTAGTTTGATTTTTACAAACCTCTTCAAGACCGATGTGCTCCCTCATGGAAAACCGATGTACAGTATTTGGCTTTTACATATTGGCCCATGTATTTTTCAGTAACGAGCTATTCATTGAAGGATTATGGATTCTTATTGCATGAATCCATTCAAATAGCCAAAGTAACACAGTGAATTTCAGTTCAGTACTCTCAAATTGTTGAGTAATTAACAACTTCATATCTGACACGTCAAGTCAATTTACTAAACATTTTTGAAACGTCTACTGGTGTAAGTCCTAGACACGAAGTCATCTGTGAACATTTTCACAAAAACAACTTTTTCATAATCTCCCAGAATTACAACTTTAAACTGAAGAATATGTATAATGTCAGCTGCAGGAAAGCAGGGACCTTGTCAATTCTTTGAACACTGTGTCCCAGAGAACAGGGCCTGACACATAGGAGGGGTTCTACAAATACTTATGAATTGAATGAATACAGTAATGAATACAATTTAATTTAAATGCATTCTAAAAGGTATTCCTACCTGGTTTGAAAAGAAACAAGAGGAATTACTGTTTTTAAAAATTAACTGAAGGGGGCCCTAGTATAAAATCAGAATTACTACAGCATTCAATTCATTTGGGGGATAGTGCTTTGGTTTCAGTCTTATCAGTCATGCTCAGCCAAGGTTACAAATCCAGGCTTTCATATTTATAAAAGTCTCTGAACCCTCTCAGGTAAAAATTAACCTTGACCCTTACATACTAAGAATTTGGCTCTGGATCATGTAAAGAAGCGGGTTTACCTGTTTGAGGGGCAGCCTAGATGAGTTACATGGAAGTCTAACCCAGACCCGGCATATGGTGGGCACTCAGCAAACATGGGATGAATGACATTTGTGGAGTTATCAAGGATGCTGCTGGAATGGAGATTAGTGCAGATGCAGGAAAAGAGTTATACCCAGGAATGACTTTTGTGCATAACTTTGAGAAGTGGTCATATTCTTGAGCCTACTCTAAAACTTTGGCAAAAAAAAACAAACAAACAAACTCCTGAATAATTACAAAAATAGAAAACAGATAGGGGTTGCATTTATTGCACGCTTAGTGTTCTATTTTCACTGACTACCAAGGCAGTTCTATCACATATGGGTATTCATTGGTGTTTTTCTATAGTCCATCAAGGAAGTATACATGATTGCATCTGAATTCTTAAATATATTGATTTATATTATTTCAAATAGATTTAGTAAATTATCTGTTTCCTTTTATTATATCATTTTATTGAGTTTGATAGAGTTTTCTCAATAATTTTCTGGAAAGAAGATATAGTATAAATAATAAATGTAACTGAGTTGAATATTGTAAACTCAAACTTTAGAAATAAAACTAGGAAGCCCCACGGATTCAGAGAAATGTTGGGGGAATGAAGAAAAAAATGGAGATGTCAGCTGGGCAAGAGTTTTAGGGGGCACCAGTTCACCATATTTTAGGACATGAGTAAGCAGGCACATGGCAGAAGAGCAGAGTTGAGGTTGGGACTTGGAACCAGGACCCCTCCCCACACAGTGAAAATAGACATTAGGAGTTGGGTTCAGCAGCCAAACATGGTCACCAGAGGATCAATGACAGACAGTGTTAAGGGATTAGGAATTCAGTAGTCTGTATCATGAAAGTGGTCCAACAGGCAGGGACAGGAGGGATACAGAAACTGTGTACAAGCAATCCGTCATGCAGGTGGCATCATCAAAGTTGGTACAAGAACCTCAAGCACTGCTTAGGCTCATGAAAAGGACTTCAGGTCCTAAAGGGCAAAGGCAGAGATAAGGCTGAAAAATAACCGACCCTCTGTATCCAAGGGTTCTGCATCTATGGATTCAACTCATCATGGATCATTCAGAAAAAAATAAATTCTATAAAGTTCCAAAAAGCAAAACTTGAATTTGCCATGTGCTGAGTATGTTGAATCCATGCAGATGAAGTGATGTGTGGGCTTTACATTAGGTATTATAAGTAATCTAAAGATGATTTAAAAGTCTAAAGGAGAATGTATGTAGGTTATATGCAAATATTATGCCATTTTATATAAGTGACTTGAGCATCTGGGGATTCTGGTATCTGCAGGGAGTCCTGGAACCAGTTCCCCCTGCAGATACTGAGGAACAACTAGGCAGAGGCCACATCCCAGAGGGCCCAGGGAACCGGCATTCTAACTAAAGTGGAACTATCTGTAGAGCCATCCCCCAAAATGAAATCTCACATTGCACTCTGAAGAGACAGCTTGAGAACTCCTCCTGCCACACTGCTTCTGCTTACTTGGAGGCCCCTGAGTCCATCTGATGTATCCTAGAACTCTGCAAAACACTATGTGAAAATTGGAGTTCTAGGGGGCAGTGCTGAGGGTTAAGAATTAATGGGTTCAGGCATATGGGAAAATAAGAGGAACTATTTGCCTAAATTTAGAGCATAAATTTGGAGAACAAAGAAGAAACACAAGTGCAAAAACCAGGGCTCAAGATCAGGATCAGTCAAGGTTGATAATTCCAAGGGCCATAGTGGGTTAAAGCTGCTGTTCATGGTCAGGGTTGGGTCTTGACAGCGAGTGGAGACTGGGCCTGCAAAGTGGGAGGCAAATGCCTCCTCCTGCAGAGAAAGGGGGGCTGAAAAGGAGTGAGGGGAAGCAAGGGCTTTAGAGATTACAGATTTAGCAGCCATGTTGGTTGCCTACATGATTTAAAATGTGAATGAGATTTTTAAAGGTTTTTTTTTAATATTCTTTAGCCTTAAAATGTGGGAAAATAGAACTTATGACAAATGTCAATGGAATAAATTAATAAGAGAGTGAGGAATAAATGAATGAGTGAAAAAGCACAAGCCCAAATGCTTTCCTCCATAAATGTTCTAGAATTCTCAGGGAACTTGTAGTATATCTTTTTGACAGCAGATGGTAGCATTTTATGTCTTTCACCCTGCAGAATTCTTGGCCAGGGAAGCGACCTCAAAGATGGTCTTGTCCACTCCTCTCCTTTTGGAATTGAGAAAATGGGAGCCTAAGGGTGTGACAAGACTTTCCTAATGGCACATGACTTGGAGAGAGAGCAATACAAGTCTTTGGATATTAATCTAGTGCTCATTCCACAGGAAGGAATAAATAATATTTTAGCTGTTTTCGTGTAACACGAATAGATTTCTACCAACATATTCTCTCATCTGATCACCAGGCACTGCCATTTCTAAAGTTCATTCAGCAGTTATAGCTGCAATCTGTGGAGTGGAAAAGGGTAAATTCACAAGTGACTTACCCGGGGTTCAGAAGCTCTGCCACTGGGTGATAGTGTAGTTCAGTGGTCAAAACACTAGCCCCGTAATCAGACTAGGCCTGGGTTTGCATCCTGTCTCCATACTTCTAGCTATATGACCTTTGCCAGCTACTTAACCTCTAAAAGCCTCGGTTTCTTCACCTTTAAAATGGGCATAGTAATAACTAACTTAAGGGTTATTTGTGTGGATTGAATGTGATGATGCTTATGAAATAGGTGGTCCTACATTAAGCAATAATTATTACCAATTATCGCTGGTCTCATTATTAGTAACTCTACACTGAACAATACATTAGAACAATAGTACCTTTTGCAACTAAACAGGAGCTATGAATTAATTAATTCAGTGCACTTCTATTTTAGAACATAAAATATACTAGATACTTTGCCAGTCAGATGTCTCAGGGGAATTAAAGACAGATAAGATCTGGCCCCTGCCTTTGAGAATTCCACTAAATTACCAAAGCTTGTGTTTGAGTAAATTTTACTGGTAAATGATCAGCTTCAATTCAACAGATATTTGTCACACACACCCATTTTTATTCTGTCTAGCTGCTGCAAGGGGTATAAAGATGAAGAAGGCACAGCTCCTACCTTCAAGAAGCTTATATTCAATATAGAAGTGGACAGAGGAGGGAAGTGCACACATAGTTATGCTAGGGTTAAATCTCACCCATCCCTAAATAAGGTCTGTGGCTGGGATTTAGTAGTGCTCAGTTGAAGGTGAGTGTAGGAATGAAGAAATGAAGAATGTAGCTGAAAAAGACTCTGTAAGGAAGTAAAACTTTCAGTGACATAGAGCTGAGCCTTTTCACTTACTAACAGTGTGACCCTGGACGAATTATTTAACCTCTTTAAGCCTGTGTCTCTTCCTTATCTATAAAATGAGATGATACTGCATTTCCTTATTATTTTAGAATTGTGGTAAACAGAAATGCTATGACATGAAAACACTTCCTGAAACTGTGCAATTTTTTTTTGAGACGGAGTCTCGCTCTGTTACCAGGCTGGAGGGCAATGGCGCAATCTCACCTCACTGCAACCTCCACCTCCCGGGTTCAAGCGATTCTCCTGCCTCAGCCTCCCAAGTAGCTGGGACTACAGGCATGCACCACCATGCCCAGCTATTTTTTGCATTTTTAGTAGAAACAGGGTTTCACCATGTTGGCCAGGATGTTCTTGAAACTGTGGAATATTTAACTAAAGCTATTAAAATATTATTTAAAGAGAGGGAGAACTTTTTTATCTAGATTACCATTGTTGTGGAGAGTGTTGTTTGCTTCAGCTCAAGAACACTTTTATATAAATCCCTGATGATTCTCCATTCTTTGATGTCATCTTAAAAGCCATAAGAAAGGACAGACCCACAGCCTACCTTCACATGTTGGTGGAGAGTCTGTCCAGCGTCCCGATCGAGTACAATCCAATCTTTCTGGTCCAGACAAAGAAAATCCCTCATCACAGGTGAATTGACAGGTGGATTTATAACTGGAACTTCCAAGAGGTTGGACACAGGTCATTGTTCCATTCTGAGGGCTTAGCAAAGGTGTGCAGGGAATGGCTATCATGGGCATAGCAGAGGAGAAAAGAAGAGATTATTTTATAATTCAGCAACCTGAACTCTGTAACTCTCTATCCCTCACTTTCTCCCTCCCTCTCTCTCTCTCTCTCTCTCTGTGTGTGTGTGTGTGTGTGATTAATATACAATGATGGTATTTGGCTAAAAGTGATTGTTTGAATTTCATGATGCTTTATCATCAGTTAGAGGTTGTAGAGGTGTAAAATAGCAGCAGCTTACAGTTGATTGACATCCTGAAGTGCTCAATCACAAACAGCTTTAGAGGTGATTTTTAAAGGAAGCTGGTGCTCTGTTTGGGAGGATAGTGGTGCAACTCATTTTTATTGCTTCTAGAGAGGAGTGGAAGTGGTTTCTCCCTTGATACCTTCTTCAGAAACACCCCTAATGACCTTACCAGAAAACAATGACAAGTGATTGGAAACACAGAAATGGAGGAAAATACTTTCTTCCTCCTTTCCCAACCAAGTGGTGAAATCTGCCTCCAAATTTTGGCTCTGTTACTTGCTAGCAATCTATCACTAGACAATAACCTTTCTGAGCCTCAGTTGCTTTATCTTCGAAATGGGAGAAAGGATAATCCTTGCATATGTGCCACATTTTCTTAATCCAGTCTATCATTGTTGGACATTTGGGTTGGTTCCAAGTCTTTGCTATTGTGAATAGTGCCGCAATAAACATACATGTGCATGTGTCTTCATAGCAGCATGATTTATAATCCTTTGGGTATATACCCAGTAATGGGATGGCTGGGTCAAATGGTATTTCTAGTTCCAGATCCCTGAGGAATCGCCACACTGACTTCCACAATGGTTGAACTAGTTTACAGTCCCACCAACAGTGTAAAAGTGTTGCTATTTCTCCACATCCTGTCCAGCACCTGTTGTTCCCTGACTTTTTAATGATCGCCACTCTAACTGGTGTAAGACAGTATCTCATTGTGGTTTTGATTTGCATTTCTCTGATGGCCAGTGATGATGAGCATTTTTTCATGTGTCTTTTGGCTGCATAAATGTCTTCTTTTGAGAAGTGTCTGTTCATATCCTTTGCCCACTTGTTGATGGGGTTGTTTTTTTTTTTCTTGTAAATTTGTTTGAGTTCATTGTAGATTCTGGATATTAGCCCTTTGTCATATGAGTAGGTTGCAAAAATTTTCTCCCATTTTGTAGGTTGCCTGTTCACTCTGATGGTAGTTTCTTTTGCTGTGCAGAAGCTCTTTAGTTTAATTAGATCTCATTTGTTGATTTTGGCTTTTGTTGCCATTGCTTTTGGTGTTTTAGACATAAAGTCCTTGCTCCTAGGGTCATTTTTCAGCCACTGACTTAAACAGCATGAGGTTTCAAGAACACTTTCTATACCTTTCTCTTCCCTTCATTCCTTCCTCTCTCTAACTACATTCCTTTCAATCTGATCAACTTGTCCAAAGATCTGGTTCTTTTCTTCTAGTTGAAAAGTATTTCTGTAGTAAGCGTGTATGTGGGGCTGAAGAAGACACAACTCAAGAAGCCTATAAACTGCAAGAACCTATGGGGGAAAGGGTGTGGGTGAGGATGTTGGTACCACAGAGCCCATTTCCAGCTCTTTTGTGGCTTTGCCTTCTGACAGCAGGGGTAGATGTGGAGGGGTGGGAGGACATTAAAAAGGGAAATTGTCTGATAACACTCTCTCAGAAGTATTGCAACAGCAAGAGGATTGCACACCGCATGGTACCTTCCTGCCCAGCCCACATTTGGGTATTTCACTTGATGTGCACCCAACAACAAGAGGAGAAACTTCAGAGTAAATAAAGAACTAAAAGCAGAAGGGAACTGGAAGGTCACAGGAAGCCGTGGTGAGTGGCAACCTCCTTGCTGTGAAACACCCAGAGGCAGGACAGTATGGAGCAATGAACTGTAATCTGTGCCCTGCACCACCCAGGCTTGCCTGGAAGAGTTTCAATCACTGTGATCACTGTCCTCAGGGATTCCCAGTTCTTCCTACAACTTCCCCAAAGTTGTGTGGACTTTGTGATATGTCTAGACTTCAACGTAGCCAGGATGAGCACTTAAGGGGCAAGGTCACAGCCCCGCCCTGTTCTCTCCAGACCCAGCTCTGAAGGTGCACTCAACCCTAAGTCCAGGGGCTTGCCATCCTCTCTGGTGCCTGGGGATGAAGGACATTCAATTCTGCTGTTTGCTTGTTCATTTGTTCATTCATTCATTCATTCATTCATTCGTTTACTGTTAACCTAGCTTAACAATGGGGGTTGTGTGTGTGTGTGTGTGTGTGTGTGTGTGTGTGTATGTGATTATGCTTTTGTGTGACCTGAATAGTGAGTGGTTTCCTTTTAGTAAAAAATATGTATCTGCCTGCTTTCATTCAAATGTTGAAAGTCTATACAAAGTGAAAAGTATGGCAAATAATGTAGAACTGTCTAGTCTTTTACCCATTTAACTTTATTGTTAAAATTGTATATACATCATAAAAATATTAATTGCATAGGGGGAAAAGTGGAGAAAATATTGGAAGAATTCATATCAGAAGCCTAACAGTGTCTATTTTAGGAGAGGAGTATTTAAGAGGATATTTTTTCATTTCTTTATTATACTTCTGCAGATTTTTATAAATGAAAATCTTGCGTTTAAAAAGCAGCATTTTCTATAAAAGTTAACTAAGGAATTGGATACACTGAGGGGGAAAAAGATTGGGGAATATAAAAAATATATGTCTATCCTTCAATTCACAAACATGGATGACTAGAACCGGTTCTAGTTCATACAAGATATTGCAATACTGACAGAGCACACTGGCTTGTTAAATATCAAGTACAAGGCCGGGAGCAGTGGCTCACACCTGTAATCCCAGCACTTTGGGAGGCCAAGAGAGGCAGATTACCTGAGGTCAGGAGTTTGAGACCAGCCTAGCCAACATGGTGAAACCTTATCTCTACCAAAAATACAAAAATTAGCTGGGCATGGTGGTGGGCACTTGTAGTCCCAGCTACTCAGGAAGCTGAGACAGGAGAATTGCTTGAACCCAGGAGGCGGAGGTTGCAGTGGGCCGAGATTGTGCCATTGCACTCCAGCCTGGGTGACAGAGTGAGACTCCATCTCAAAAAATATATGTATATCAAGTACAATGCAGATAGAATGTTTATACTGAATCTGCACATTTCTTTCTTCTGAGAATCCTGTAACCTCCAGTACACAGATTAGTTTTTCTCTTTTTTCTATCACTCTTCACCTTATTCTATTTCTCCAATTTTATACAGATCTTGGAGTGTTTGCAACTGGGTGCTTGTAAATTCTGCCCCTCCCACTTTACCATTATACCCTGTGGTTCCTGGAAGTGCCAGACCAGTCTTGGGACAACCACTCTGAAGAAATTTTTTTCCACCTGGTCTTCTTTCCAGATGCCATTTTTGGCCAGGTGAGAAGAGTTTACCTGGTTTGTGACAGGAGCCTTCAGGTCTCGGTAAAGACCCTGATAAGGAGTTAGCAAGGGCCATGCCCTACTGCCTATGGCCAGACATCCTGACACTTGTGTTATCTGCCTATCCCCCAGAGGCATTTGCATTTGGGATCCTTGGGTTATAGGCCAAGAGGATGAGTGAGAGTATTTATTAATTTTCCAGTATATTTCAAGGTGGATCTTACATAGTTTTCACCTCTAAAATCCAGCCTTTAAAAATACTGCCTACAATTTATTTCCAAGATGTTAGAAAGAATACACTCTTACCTTGGCATTCTGGAGGAACAGAATCCCAGTTTCCAGTATCCAAGCACTGTAGCACACTTGCTCCCACCAGGAGCAAGCCTTCATTGCAGGTAAAGCTGCAGACTGACTGGTACCTAAAGGCACCAAAGGGGTGGGAGCAGTTCACTTGGGCCTCCTTTGGAACCGGGATATCCTGGCACTGCAAAGCTAAGGGGTGAGGAAGTAAGGAATAAAGAAACAGTAATACACATGTACTCATTGATTTTTGAGCCATTAACTCTTTCTAGTGTCAAGAACAGGGATTCCTGAATTGAGCTTGTTTAACATAGAAGATAAGAAAAAGTGTCATTTAATTATAACGGCACATGAAGGATTTTATCAGGCAATGCTAAACCTTTGTTGAGCATCTTGGCAACATGTATCAATAATTTTTAAGTTATCATGCTTTTGGACCCAAGAATTTATGCTAAGTATGTAATCAAGATGCATACCAAAAAATCTATTTAGACATTTTTGTGAAGACATTATTTGTAAGAGCGGAATATTGAAAACAAACACAAATGCCATTAATTGAGGGTGGAAAATTAATGATGGTGGATCCATGAAAAGAATGTTAACATCACTAAAAATAATATATTTTAACTTGGAAAGATAGGAGAGAGGTCTCAATGTATGATGTTAAGTAAAAAATCAGAATAAAAATAATATACACCATGATCTCAAAGATGTAAAATAAATAACCATATATGAAGTGAGCACATGTATTCTATGTGTTGTCTCTTCTCGTCTTTAAAATGGTAGTAATAATTATAACTACCTCACAGAGTTAGACTGAGATCATAGAAAGTGCTCAATGAACATTAGCTGCTATATTAGTAGCAGTGGTAGTAATAGATAGTAATAATATCATTAAGGCTTTGCATCACATGCAGACCCTGAGTTCAGGAGTGGGAAACATTCAGAAGGCCTATGAAGGGGGTTAGTGGGACTACATCTCTGGATACTTAAGAGAATATCCAACTATGTTTTCTTGATTAGACATTTACCTTCCTGGAGACGACAATGGCTTGAATAATCCCTTATGATCCCTTTTAAGTGTGTCAAAGAGCTCATTGTGTCTTTTTTTCCCAGATAACATATACAATACATTCCATAACTCAGATTAGGTGTCAGCATCATGGTGCACAGCCATCTATTCTATTGCCTTCTTGTTTTTTTTTTTTTTTTTTTTTTTGCTGTTCAATTTTTTTATTATAGTGAAATTTACATAGCATGAAATTTAATTTACCATTTACCATGTCACCAATATTAAGTGTACAGCACAGTGTATTAAGTACATTCATATTATTGTGCCACCATCACCATTATTTATCTCCAAAACTCTTTTCATCATCTCAAACTGAAACTCTATATCCATTAAACCATAACTCCCTATTTCCCTCTCCCACCGAGCCCTTGGCAACCACCATTCTACTTTCTGTTTCTATGACTTTGACTACTCTAAGTTCCTCATATGAGTGGAATCATACTGTATTTGTCCTTTCATAATGGCTTATTTCACTTAGCATAATGTCTTCAAGGTTCATTCATGTTTGTAGCAGAGGTCAGAATTTACTTCCTCTTTAAGGTTGAATAATATTCCATTGTAAGTATGTGGAATACTTTTTACTTATCCATTCATCCATTGATGGGTGTTTGGGTTGCTTCCACATTTTAACTATTGTGATTAATAGTGCTATGAACATGGGTGCACAAATATCTCTTCAAGACTTGCTTTCAAACCACTGCCTCATTTTAAAATCAAGGTATACTTAGGAACCCAGGGGAGTCACATAGATTGCTCAGAGGTCTCCGTAAATGAAAACACAAAATGTCAATATTACACTTCTGGAACATGACTTTAGTGTGAGGTACTCCTTGTAAAAAAATAATAATCCTTGTGAATCACCACACCCGCCCCCATGAGTGCCTTAGTATAAGAGCAAAAGATTAGAAACCTAACATATTGAAAGAGGATCATTTTGTCAAATCAGACCACAGACATGTGATTTATAGGGTAACATATCATCATCATCATCATTTTCCCTATAAATCTTATAAGAGTTTTAAAGTTGCGTTTACACACATTAATTCACAGCTACTAGTGAGGCAGGTAGGTAAGGCTGATGATAGTAGCCCCATTTTACAGAAGATACAGAGCCTCAGAGAATCTAAACCACTAGCTTAAGGACAGGAAGTGACAGGACTGAACTAAACACCTTGTCCATTACCCTTCCCCATCCCATGCTATTCCTCATGCATGATTTATTCCCCCAAGCCCCATCTTCTTCATTCCAATGCACCCTATATGTGTCAATCAGTGCAACCCTCACCTTGACTATACTATAGTGGACATGTGCCTAAGACTGGCTTTGCTCACCATTTCATCTCATCCCTGGTCCCAAGCACAAAGGACATGGCACATAGTAGGTTCTCAGTGAATATCTGATAGAGGCATGCCAATGCTCAGTGCAGATGCTGATACCTCTAATGAGCTGAGACACACAGAAAAACATTACCACTGTTACAGTACCTTGACAGACTGGGGCTGGCGCTGTCCACTGTCCCAAGTTATCACACCGAACTATATCAGCTCCTCTCAGCACGAAACCTTCAGCACAGCGGAAGCTGCAGTTGGTGTCATACTGAAATGCTCTCAAGGATGGAGAGCAATCCATGCTTCCGTGGACAGGACTCTCCAGCGGCTCACACGAAATAGCTAAGTGGAAAAGGTACCTTCTAAAGCCAGGTAATGGAAGGGCCAGGTTCTTCCTCAGAAAAAATTCCTGGATGCTATATCTTTCCTGTCCACATTTTCAGTGTGTTCAGAGCCCTAAAACCTCCATTTTCCAAAAGAGAGACTGCCTGGAACACCTTCCCGTGCCCCTCCTGGCCTGACTCACTCTCACCTGCCCTTCAGGTCTCAGCTTAGACTTCCCTTTCCTTAGGAAGCCCTCCCTTCCCACCTTAACTGAGTGTAGAAGCCCCTGCAATGTGCTCCCACAGCCTCTGTTCTTGTGCTGTTCATACATGATTGTCATTCTTCCCCATTATACCATGGTCTCCTCGAGGTTGGGCTCTGTCATTCGTAGTTTTATTCTGGAGCTGAGCAGAGTGTTTTGTACATTGAAAGTGCTCATTAAATATTGACATTATCTGTGAAATTGAATCTGAAAAGAGTACATACAGGAAAATGCTGGACTTATAGGAAAAAAAAAAAAAAAGCTGGACTAGCATAGCTTATTGTTGACACTGTTACCTAGTCCTGTAAAGTGATCCTGACCGGGCTTTGTCTCTAGAACACAGGATGTCATCCTAATCAGACTTCAGTTGCCAAGCGAGTGCAGCCAAAGTGAATTCCTGAGCACAATTAAGCCCTGAGTGACCTCAGTTCTGATAAAGATTGGTTTCCTCATGCTCTTCCTTGATAAAGCATTTTATCTCTAGGCTGTTCCTGAAACTTTTCAAAGTGTAAAGACTACCTCTTTGCTCTGAGCTTTGACCTCTGGTTTTTACAGAATCAGAGCATTTAAGAACCAAAAATCCGGCTGGGCACAATGGCTCACACCTATAATCCCAGCACTTTGAGAGGCTGATGTGAGTGAATCACTTGAGGTCAGGAGTTTGAGACCAGCCTGGCCAAAATGGTGAAACCCTAGTCTCTATTAAAAATACAAAAATTTGCCTGTAATCCTAGCTACTCGGGAGGCTGAGGCAGGAGAATCGCTTGAACCTGGGAGGCAGAGGTTGCAGTGAGCTGAGATCGTGCCACTGCACTTCAGCCTGGGCGACAGAGTGAGACTCTGTCTCAAAAACAACCAACCAAACAAACAAACAAAAACACCAAAATCCTCTAGTGTTTCTCTCTTCTCTCTTACATTTTAGGCAAGAAAAGTGAGGTTCAGAAGTGTTAAGTGACTTCTCTAAAGTCTCATAGCTAGATAGTAGCAGGGTTGGGCTTGTCATCTAGGTCTGGGAATTCACTAATCCATCGTAAATTTCGTATTCTGCCATTACCACTGTCCACCTTATAAACTGAGGGTGTGAGGCAATTGCAGAGAATTCATTTTGGTGGAATTATGTAATTGCCTGGGATTGCATCACACACTTTTTCGATGCAGTGTTCCTTCCTTTGCTTCTTTGTCAAAGGCTACCCTCAAAGACTACATGGTGAATCACTCTTTAGCCACCTTAGCCGCTGCTCCCAACTCCCTCTCAAGTATATGACATGGTCCTATACCTCGGATATGTCAGTAGGGCAGAAGCTCTATGCTAGGTACTTTATACATGCTATTTAATTGTATACTTTTTATGTACTTAATCCTCACAAGCACCTTGCAATTCTTAGCTCCGTTTCACAGATGAGAAAACCATGGTTCCTGGAGGTTGAAGAGCTTGCTCCAGTGCAAGAACTTAGAAGAGATCACCCCAACATTGAGAGCCCTTGGCCTCTCTACCATGCCATGATTCCTTCTTGGACAGAATGGAGGTTGCTAACAAAAAGTCCTACCCTCACAGGTTGGCAAGGGTGCAGACCAGTGTCCAGAGCCAATGCAGTGGAGCATGTCCAAGCCCCTCACTCTGTAGCCAGGCTGGCACTCAAATTTACAGCTGGAGCCATAGGCAAAAGCAGTGAGTGGATGAACACAGTCCATGATTCCTTCGTTGGGGGCTTCCAGGTGCTGACACTGCACAGCTGGAGAGAATAATCAAGGATAAAGAGAAAGATACTGAGAAAGGAGAAAAGCCACAGATAGAGAGCAATGGTGGAACCACCTCTGAAATGGAGGTGGAGCTAGCAAGATGTAAAGGTCAAGAGACCCTAATGATGTTTGTCCAGACTTGGATTACCAGTTCCCAGGGTGATCTGGGTCTGTTAAAAACAAAGATTCCTCCAAGCTGTATTCTTAATGTCCTCTATTCCCTATACTTCTATAAACCTTTCTCAGTAGGTCTTCTAGTGTCCACTTATAGATGTAGAGGCCACCCTTTCTAATCTTATGTGGAAATTATGAATGAGCCCATTCTGAAACTGCCTGTGGTTGTGAGTTTGGGGAAGGAAAGGATTTTTTTCCTTTCTTATCTCAGATGAACCCAATCTAGCTGAATGGCAGGTAGGAAGAGAATTAAATTTTGGCAATTCAGGCCAGCTTCTCCATAAGCTGGTCAATTTCATCTATGCACTAAGTAAGGACTGGGTGCAATGGACATTATACATCCCAACTACCTGAAACTCACCTTTACACACTGGGGCTGGGGCTGTCCATACCCCCGAGGCTGTGCATTGCACCACTTCCGGTCCAACTAATGCAAATCCCTCTTCACAACTGAAGCTGCAGCTAGACTGATGCTGGAATGCTTTTGCAGAATGAAGGCAGGTCATGTTTCCTTGTTCAGGAATCTTCAGGGGTGGGCACTGGGCAGCTAAAACCAACCACAGAATAATAGTGTGAGTCCTTGGACAAATTTTGTCCATCACCTTGGAAGCCTTCAAATTCTGCAGCAGTCACACCTTCCCAAAGTGACAGGCAGGGTGATGCACTAGAATGGTTAAATGGTATTTTCAATAGCTGTTTGGGAAGATCCAAACACCCTTTTTTTTCATGTAGAGAAGTTAGGTAAAATTATCAAATTAATAATACTTAACCCCTAAGTCCTCATCTTTGTACCCTGTTTACTTTACAATTAGCAAAGGGAAATGGGGGACCCTTTGTAATGTTTTTGCCTGCGAATCAACAATTAAACTGACTAAGTCACTCTACCCATAAAAAAATACCGTGAAAATTGAAATTAATGTTACTCTGGTTGACAGTTAACAGTGATAACCAGAATTTTCCATCTAACATAGGTGGTCATTATTTCTCACATTTTTTAATGGAGAAAGCTCATTGTGTCCTCTTCTCCCCAAAAATTCTATGTGAGTGAGGATGAAAAGAATAAGGTCTACATACCTAAACACTGTGGAGGCTTATTTGTCCAGATTCCAGAAGCCAAGCATTCCAGCTTGCTAGGCCCATTTACTTGGTACCCGTCAGTGCAGTAGAAGCTGCACTGCGAGTTAAAAGAGAAGTTTCCCAGAGGGTGGCTGCAGTTCATGAGCACGTGTTGAGGGAGCTCAAGTTCTCCACACTCTCTCACTGCAGGAGACAAAATAGTGATTTTTATTTTCCATGTAGAATTAACAGCAATGTCAGGTTTGCTGAGAGCTGTAACTATTTGTGTAACCCTCTTAACTCTAATTTTCTAAACTTCTAACCCAAGCTATCCATCTCTATTTGGTTTCTTTGTATTGGCTGCATCTTGGGAAATAGTCGTTCTTTCACAAGTTTTTACTTCAAACAAGTAAAATTAGCCTGAAAGTGTTCTGTTGGTTTTGCTTCCTTTCCCCTTCTCTTTTCTTTTTTGAAATTTATGAGTCAATGTTTTCTCCCAAGAATAAAATGTTTTTACCTAGAGTGTGCGTCTAGGGACACTGAGTGGAGGAGACAGATGATAGAGGGGGGCTGGTACCATCCTATTCTCACTGGAGAGCCTTCAGCATGATTTATTTACTTCTTGGCGTCATCTCTAGCATAAAACCAAAATAATATCAACAAAAAGGAAGCCTCACCGTATTCACATTCTGGCCCATAGAATCCAGGGTAACAGGAGCAGGTGTAGTTCCCGATGGTCTCGAGGCACTCTCCTTGTTTGCTGCAGGACATGTCCTGGCAGGAGGCTGCATAGATATGGAAAGGTCAGAGTCATGGACATTCACAGATGTGAGGAAAGGCTGAATTCTCGTTTTGACCACAGACTCATCCCCTCTCAGATAGGACTGAGCTAGCCAGACAAGAGGGAACCACAGTACCTTCTAGAGAGCCAACCTGTTCCTTGTGAAAAGCATTGTAGGGGCCTGCTGGAGTATTGCATCGCTCCCATTTCATACTGCATTTGGTGTTTCCTAAGGAGGGTATTGTTGTGTGTGGACACAGAGGGACAAATGGAGCCACTGACAGATGTGTGGACAGAGAAACCCTATGTGGTACAAAATGGGTTGTGGTTTTCAAACCAAGCGTTGTTTTATTATGGAAGCCCAATGTCATGTGTTACAGCATTGAGGTTAGGCACCAGATATGGGGCATGGGGTCACACAGGTGTGATATAAATCCTGGCTCTGCTGCCTACTTGCTGTGTGACCTTAGGCAAGTTACTTCTCTGAGCTCAGCTTGCACAGTGTTAGGGCCCAAACCCTTTCACCTTTCATTTGCTTCAAATCTATGTCCAGAATCCTACAGTGGAGAAACAGAGGAGCCAAATGAGATGTTTAAGACCTACTCATGGTAAAGGACAAGTAATCTTATAAGGTGATGTTTCACGAGTCTGAATACAGCAGGCCAAGACAGTGCCGACTATGGCTGACCTGC
The DNA here is from genome assembly GCF_028885625.2 of Pongo pygmaeus. Lineage (NCBI taxonomy): Eukaryota > Metazoa > Chordata > Mammalia > Primates > Hominidae > Pongo > Pongo pygmaeus. Next base: position 80,462,485 of record NC_072373.2, on the reverse strand, counting down.
CATGTCCTCCTCACCAAGACAGTGCCACTCAGGTGACAGAATAGAGAAGGGCCAGGGTTTCTTTCCTGCAATAAAGTATTTGAGGGTATATGCCTTGATGAGAATTAGTATTAGAATTGATACTTTGAAAGCACTGAGAATGTTTTTATTAATGAGGTCATAGTTGGGGACAAGTTCTGTGGCTGAACTGTTTTCTGGTGGTTATTTCCTCTGTCTTAAGCCCTGTCCACATGCTGGTTCACTTGGAAGTATATTACAAAAGGATATCCATATGTCATATGTGGATATGCTGTGCTACATGATCTCTGTGTTTCCTCTCAATTCTGAGATACAAAATTCTATAAACCATGCAAGTGTCTATAGGAAGAAACTCCTATGGCAGCCAGTGAATTTGGCGAAGCTGCACTGAGACACTGGGAAGGGTTCAAATAAAGAGAAGATGTAGGAGGCAATAGCAGCTAAATGGATACAGGTTTGGTCCACATCCTATTCACTTTGCTCCCTGACCTTAACCCCTCCAATGTCTTAATGCCTTACAGTAGCAACCCCTGCCTGCCCTATGTTCTTGGAGCATACAGATGTTTCCCCAATTATAGCTTCCTTGGGATCTCAGAACTCTAGGGGAAAAAAAAGAGACAATGTTCTCTATTCTATCCCATTTCAGGGTTTCCTGAATAGATAGGTTAGCAATTTGTCTATTCCTTTGGATCTCCAGGGAGAAGATGATTTATTCATGATGATTCAATGAATAAATCTTTTTTTGATAGCCTGCTCTGAGGTCTAATAATTCCTGACATGTGGAGAATTATTCCAACAATCAAACTTAATTCCATATTACAGTAAATATGTCTATTTCTCATCTCCCATGGATAATTGATGCTTCTCTACATCCTTTACATCTTAGATGGCAAAATGACAATCAATGGTAGTGGCTACTTAGAGTACTGTGTTGGTGGAGATAAAACCCATCCGTGTTCAGGTAAAGTTGTATTAATTAGTGATGTCTACCACTGTTGTGGGTTAGAGGAGTGGCATCATTTATGCCAGTAATTTTCTATCTTTTTTCTATCTTGCAATTTTTTTGGTATGCTTTATTGAGGAAGACTGTCTTGCAGAAATGGATTTTGAAGGTTGGGTGAGAAGGGGAAGTAGTGGCATATTGAAACAGCTAGTGGCAGTCAAGGTTATCTGTTAAGAGATAATTCTAGGGAGGCATAGCCCAGAAAGGGGTAGAGAGCTGACTGGGAGAGCAGTAGGACGAGCTAATATCCTGGTAATGTCCATTCTGATCCATGAATATATGGTCATTAATCAATTTATTTATATATAAATGCATTATTTATAAAGTAGATCTGATTATATGATAATGCATTCATGGATATGTTTTGCCTCAGCTAGGAGGCTTGGGGAGAAGGGGGACAATGTAGAAGGCTTGCTTTATTCTGTGTATTCTGTTCCATACGTGTACTGTTGAGGGCTTCTGAGGGAGAGGTGTTTAAAATCTAAAGAATTCAGAATATGTATGGCAGATGATTTATCAAAGAAGCTTCAGAGTACTTAGAACCTTCCTGCTCGGGGCAGTCCATACCATCCTTAAGCACAGTGTTCATGTGCTACAAAGGACAGGACCGGCCCCGCTAGACAGGGAAGCAACATCAAAAAGAAGGAATCAGCTCTGACACTAGGCTCATGACTAGAGGAAGACCAAGCTTTCAGGAATGTCTGCTTACTCTGGTACTGGTAAAGTTGAGAATTAAAATACACTCGAAGTATTTCACCTTCAATTACTTCTTTCCTTTCCTGCCCACTCCCCACCACTACCCTCCCACCAAAGTTCAATGGATCTAAAGATATGTTGTTGTTGAAGAGAAACTGTAAAGCATTTACAATCCTTGATTATATTCTCAAATCGTCTCATAAAAATGTAGAGCAAAGAATGTGGTAGTTTACATGGCTAAAAAACACCAACTTTGGAATCAACATGAGTGTGAAACTGGCTCCACCATCAACTAGCTTAGAACTCTGGGCAGATTACTTAATAGCTCTGAGCCTTTCCCTCATCAGCAAAGTAAGAGTAGTAGAAAAACCTGATTGATGGAGTTGTCATGAGGACTAAATGTGACTAATATTAAATGAACAAATAACACATGAACTAAATAAACTAATAACACAATGCCTAGAGCATACAGTTACAGCTGTGTCACCTAGGGGCAGGGCTAAATTTCCTTCCAATTTACACTCTTTGTTATACAAGACACAGGGGTGAACAAAAGCTCTAGACCTAAAATTGGGGAGACTGGTTTCTGGTCCTCACTTTGCTTCTGTCCTGCTCCACGGCCTTGAGAAACTAAAACCGCGTGAGTGTCCTTTTCATCAGTTATAAGATGAGACAGGTGAGCTGGATGATATTAAAATTTCCCTCTAGTTTTAAGCAGCTAGTTTCCTCTAATTCTGATCTTATATTCTTCAAGGTGCTCAATAATGCTGATTGACTAACAATTTACCCCTTGATTTCATGTCCTGCCTTTGTATCTTTGTGTTGACTCGGTGGTTACGTTGGCCAACCAGAGAAGGCAGGGTTTTTTTTTAACAGAAAAGTTTCAAAGTAGAGAAGGCCCTACCTGTGTAACACAATGCGTGCTTTTTCTTCAAGCAGTGCTCATCATTCCACTTGCCAGGGGCTGACGGACTCTTGATGTAGATCTCCACGCAGTCCTCGTTGTTCCTTTTGTTGTTAGGTTCATTATCAGCCCAGTTCTCAGCCTCGTTAGTGAGAGCCTTTTTGGTTCCCACCCATGTCCATGTCTTATTGTTCTTTCGGATCCCAATCCAGTAGTAGGAGCTGTAGTAGGGTAGGATCTTATTGAGGTAATCAATTTCATTTTTATTCTGGATGGCCACTAAGTCTGTGTAGCGATTCTGGCAGTATTTACGGGAAATATTCCATGAGTATGCTTTTGTGCTGTAATGATAAGTCCACGCTGCCACTTCTTTCTGGTTTGTTAGTTCTAGAGTAAAGGAGAGTGAGTGCCAGGTTAGTAACCCTCACCAAAAGGAGGACGTGATCCCAAGTATGCTTCTGCATACTCAGATGAATTTCCAACCAGAACATGAATGCACAAAACACGACTTGTTTACGTCTAACGTAGTTGTTTGAAGGAAAAAGAGTGGTTTCCACCTTTCACTTAAAAGTGTGAATGATGTCAGAATAGGAAAATGTCATCTTCTGAGGATCCTTGATGTTAAAGGTTTGGCATCATAAGATATCAAAGTTGGGAGGGACCCTGGAAGTCATCTAATTTACTCCTGTCCTTTTATAAAAGAAGGAGACATAAGTAATTTGCCCAAGCTCAGATTAAATGACATATAAAATGTCTTAAGGGCAGGCTCTACCTCTTCACATGGAAAATAACATGCTTTATGACCTGGAGCCTACCAGTTGGTCCAGCCTCATTGCCCACCATATTTACTTTCTCAGCAGAACAGAATCCCTACTTCGTTGAATTTGCACATGCTTTCCCCACAGTCCTGGTTGTCCTCTCTTCTCATGTCTGGTAAACTTTACTCCACCTATTCTCCATGGCTTTCCCAGGTGGACTCTGTGTTCCTTCCTCCAGGCTCCCACAGCACCTCATCCCTGCTTCCATTGTGTTCATTGCCATGTATGGTAATGTCTATTTCTATGATACAGTCTACATCTGCCAGGTTGTAAATCTCCGACGGTGTTTTTTTAGCTTTGGATCCTTAGCACTGAGCCTAGAGTTTAGCACTTAATAGGCCTTCAATAAATACTTGTTGAATGAGTGAAACACAGTAGGTTTGTGGCAGAGCCTGGGTGGGAAATCAGATATCCTGATCTGCAATCTTATAGTCATTCCATTCCTCTTGGCTGTTTCTCTTTCATTAACTACTCTACTTCTTCCATGTCTGCATACTCCCTTATTAAGATAGGGGTCAGAACAGCCCTTTTTCACAAGTGTTTTTGATACCAAATGAAATAAAGAATGTGCCTTTCAAAAGTATAAAGGTACTACAGTACTGTTATCATAGCCTGTGGGAGTCCACCCGGGGCAGGAGAGGCCAATTCCCACATGAAGAGGTGTACAAAGCAAGCAATCAGGCCTGGAAACGGGTTTCTTTCCTGTTTATTTAAAGGCTTGTTTCTATCCAACCCTCTCCTCTGCTGCCTGCATGAGGGTTAGTCATGCTTGTACCCCCCTTGCTGACATTTCCAGGGCATTGTTTTGCCTTAAAGACTTTATTCTGTTATAGCCAGGGCTGCATTATGACTTTCATAGACTTTAGGCAACTTTGCCTATGTAGGCTTCTTCCTCCATGCTAACATATTAAAAATTCTATTTTGCAACTGTACTGGTACAAAGATGAATATATCACTATATATTAAAACATTTTCTTTGACTTCAAAGAAAATAATTATAAAAGAAATTCAGACGTGTGTGGGTCTCTAAAAATTTTGTGGGTCTGTGTCTACTGTGCCTAATGGATAAATTGGTCCTGGATATATCATTTTAAGTTCTTTCCTATGCCCTTTCTACCAATATGATGGTGTTGGGTACATTTGTCTTCCAGCAATCTGGACTTGGACAGTTTTCCCATGCCTCAAACCAACTGGCTACAATCCTTAAAGTTCTCACACATAGCTCTGGGCTCTACCCTAATTACTTAGGGCTAAGTGAAAAGTTAGCATAAAGTTTACCAGAGATCAGGGCACTGAAGCAAAGGAGTTGGGAAATTCCAAAGACCACTCTCTGGAATCTCTGGTACAAGATGGCTTTTTGGCAGCTGGCCTGAAACAAGAAGAGAAAAGTTTCTTTTAGTATCCATATACTACCAACATGGCCAAAAATAATTCTAGTTAACAATCGTTATGTTGAAGTATAATTGTGCCAATTTCCATTGGAAGAGTGGTTCAAGCCCTCTGCTTCCTTCTTGTTTCTCATTGCCCTGCTTCTAAGTTCTACCCTGGATGGACACTGTAGCAAGGCTGGGGACAGAGTTCATTTCTCCATTCATTCAACAAATATTTATTGAGTAGTTTGTGCCACCAATATTTTTATTTTAAGATACATTTTTAATGTGTATGGAAGAAAGCTAAACACATTAATATGGCTGTCATTGTTATTATAAAACAATCTTTTTAAGAAGTGGTATGTCATAGCCAAGAATAATAAAAAGTCACATGAGAACTTCCTGACCCACACAAATAATGTCTAACCTATACTTTGAGGTGCAGAGCATCAACTAATTGTGTTATGCTATGCCATCTATTTTGTACGGTGGATCTTTGTTTTATCTTCTTGCTTTCTCATTTCTGTACACATCTACAATACTATTCAATGTTTAATATACATATGTATGTATACATTTAATATTTCTTAATATATGCAGTAAACTTATTCCCCTTGGATCTATAGCAACTATTATTTCTCATAAACTCTCTTCTGTTGGGATTTCATCAAATCTATGAATATTTTTAAAATGTTTTTGGGGCCAGGCGCAGTGGCTCATGCCTGTAATCCCAGCACTTTGGGAGGCTGAGGTGGGCGGATCATGAGGTCAGGAATTCAAGACCAGCCTGGCCAACATAGTGAAACCCTGTCTCTACTAAAAGTACATTTTAAAAAATTAGACAGGTGTGGTGGCGGGTGCCTTTAATCCCAGCTACTTGGGAGGTCAAGGCAGCAGAATGGCTTGAACCTGGGAGGCGGAGGTTGCAGTGAGTGGAGATCACACCACTGCACTCCACCCTGGGCGACGGTGTGAGACTCCGTCTCAAAAAAAAAAAAAAAAAGTTTTTGGGCATCTAAGTTCTAGTGATGCTCATCTTGTCTGACTTCCTCATGTTGCACATGAAAATACTGAAGCTTGGAGCATCTAAATAACACGTTCAGAGTGACAGTAGCAGAGCCTGACTTTGAAACAAGAAAGAGCTCTTTCTACCGTACTTTTTTTTTTTTTTTTTTTTTTACCTTCATTAACCTCAGGCTTCTAAATCCCATGCTGCATTGCTGTTGTGGATGATAGAGCGTGTGACATGACCAAGCCTAGCTGCTACATCAGTTCCCCTCCAAAGCCACTCAACATTACTATCAACATAAAAACAGTGCATTTGCTATGCATTTGCAGTTTTGTCACTATCCCAGCCAGACTGCTACCTAAAACCTTTCCTGTAAAGAAATCCCAAATTGCCTCAGACCACAATTTGGTCTGTGACAATTTGCTGTGGGATTATGTGTGTGTTCCTGTGTCATGCCCCAGTGATGGATGATGTAGGGGGCATGGGACAGTGTGGGGTTGTGTGTGTGTGTGTGTGTGTGTGTGTGTGTGTGTGTGTATGTGTCATGCCACAGTGATGGATGATGTAGGCTGCATGGGACAGTGTGGAGTTGTGTGTGTATGTGTGTGTCATGCCCCAGTGATGGATGATGTAGGGTGCATGGGACAGTGTGGGGTTGTGTGTGTGTGTGTGTGTGTGTGTCATGCCACAGTGATGGATAATGTAGGGTGGATGGGACAGTGTGGGGTTCTGTGTGTATGTGTGTGTCATGCCACAGTGATGGATGATGTAAGGTGCATGGGATGGTGTAGGGTTGTGTGTGTGTTCATGTGTCATGCCCCAGTGATGGATGATGTAGGGTGCATGGGATGGTGTGGAGTTGTGTGTATGTGTGTGTGTGTGTGTGTGTCACACCCCAGTGATGGATGATGTAGGGTGCATGGGACTGTGTGGGGTTGTGTGTGCGTGTGTCATGCCCCAGTGATGGATGATGTAGGGTGCATGGGATGGTGTGGAGTTGTGTGTGTGTGTGTCACACCCCAGTGATGAGATGTAGGGCGCATGGGACTGTGTGGGGTTGTGTGTGTGTTCGTGTGTCCTGCCCCAGTGATGGATGATGTAGTGTGCATGGGATGGTGTGGAGTTGTGTGTGTGTGTGTGTGTGTCACACCCCAGTGATGGATGATGTAGGGTGCATGGGACTGTGTGGTGTTGTGTGTGTGTTCATATGTCATGTCCTGGTGATGGATGATGTAGGGTGCATGGGTCAGTGTGGGGTTGTGTGTGTGTGTGTGTGTGTGTGTCACGCCCCGTGATGGATGATGTAGGGTGCATGGGACAGTGTGGGGTCGTGTGTGTGTGTGTGTGTGTGTGTGTGTCACGCCCAGTGATGGATGATGTAGGGTGCATGGGACAGTGTGGGGTCATGTGTGTGCATGTGTTCATGCACTTTTGACTACATTCTGACCAGATACCAGCGAGAACTCAACTCAAACCAGTTAATGTGTCCCAGAGAGTGGAGTTATCTCATAAGCCTAGAACTTTTCATCTGGGAGCTTCTGAATCTTGACTTTGGTAATTAGGCATATTTTGTGTTCTTACAAGCTGCTGATCTCTGCAGGACCTATGATTAAACACTGAGAGTATCATAACATTATGATTTATGGCTGTTTATTTGCACCAAATGTAGAGTGATAGATAATCCCTTGGTGCAAACCTAACCCCACTGCTTTCTCTGAATTGTGTTGTGTCACAAGCTGTTCTTCCTACCACATTTCAAAACGCACCATTCCAAATGCTGAAGCGGAATTCTTCAAATCAGGATAAGGCTGACTTCCCAAGGGGTTCACAAGCAAAGAGAGTGTTAATTAAATCTGTAGTCGGATTCTCAACTTTCACATATATACTTTCTTAAAAACAATCTGCTTAAAATACACCTTTCTCCTGCTTTATAAGAGAAAAATTATATCTTTTACTAATTTCTTATTTATTCTAGAGCTTTGCCCTTGGATATAAATACATTCGTATGCCAGAGATGATTCGAAATATTATTATAGGTATTAAGAATTTGAATATTTTAAATGATATTGCAGCAAATCCTTTTTCAAGTCCGGTGATTTCCATTTATTTCCTTTCATCAGCTTTGAGAGAGCACCCGATTAAGTTGTCAACTTTGACTAAATTTTGATAGTAAATCACTATAAAATTTGGGGCATATAACTTGGAAGGACTTCAAGGAATTGAGACATTGCTATAATAAAACTTCTAATTCCATTTACTTATTCATATGAATGAAGTTTCTCAATGTTTAAATCCTTGAAAATGAAATATGGGAATAATATTGATGCCAAACTTGTCTAATTTTGTTGATAAGTAATATTCATTCATGGATATATGAACAAATGGAGGAAAGCTCCTCCTGTCTTAGAGATGAATCTTCAATAGCAATTTAAATATAAAGGCTTAAGTTACATGTCAAAACTTGTAGTATATTTACTTTAGTTTATTTAATTGTGTACTGAAAGTAGTTGTCATGCTAACTCAATAGAAAACAAAAACATTTTAACACATAGAGACTTATGGTTGTAGAAAATTGAAATTTTACATTGTATTTTTATTTTGCAAAGAAGTATAATAATCAAGAAAATACTTTAAGCTTAAAATGTGTTATCTTAGGCTAAATACTGTAGAAGTGGGATAGAAATAAGTATTCAAGGTGAGAAAAATGAATAATATAAAATTTCTTATTATTAAGAGCCTGCTTGTGGTCTTTTAAGTGATGAGGATTGCAGATCATGCTAGTACTTTATTCCATTGGATAAACTTTAGGAAATTATGTAACAATTTTATTTTTAAAGTCTAATTTTTGTAATACATTGGAAAATCCAATCTTCTTTTGCTTTTAAAATTTGGGATAAAAAATTGTAGCTTTCCACTTAGAAAGATGTAAGAGGTAACATAGTGTTCCAGGATATTTTTGGAGGTATAGGAGCAAAAATGTTGCTGCTGAAGAGCACAACTCTGCAGCCTTCATGAAGGGGATCCGAGTGCTTGCCTTTGAACCTGGGCTTTGCCTCTACTCAGACAGGTTGCAGAAGGAGTGCAAAGATTTTAAATTTAGTGGTACTCTTCCTGTGGAAGTGGTTTTCTCCATGAACAGAGTATTTCTAGGGATTTCCCTGGCTTTGGGCTTGCTCACAAGAGTGTGTGGGGCAAAGGAGTCGGTGAGGCTCCCAGTCTCGCATCACAGTGGTCAACCCTACCCACTGTTTCCTATTTTGACTTGTTTGTTTAAACTTTTTTTTTTCTTTTTTTTTTTATTACTATACTTTAAGTTTTAGGGTACATGTGCACAATGTGCAGGTTAGTTACATATGTATACATGTGCCATGCTGGTGTGCTACACCCATTAACTCGCCATTTAGCATTAGGTATATCTCCTAATGCTATCCCTCCCCCCTCCCCCCACCCCACAACAGTCCCCAGAGTGTGATGTTCCCCTTCCTGTGTCCATGTGTTCTCATTGTTCAATTCCCATCTATGAGTGAGAACATGCGGTGTTTGGTTTTTTGTCCTTGCGATAGTTTACTGAGAATAATGATTTCCAATTTCATCCATGTCCCTACAAAGGACATGAACTCATCATTTTTTATGGCTGCATAGTATTCCATGGTGTATATGTGCCACATTTTCTTAATCCAGTCTATCATTGTTGGACATTTGTGTTGGTTCCAAGTCTTTTCTATTGTGAATAGTGCCGCAATAAACATACGTGTTCATGTGTCTTTATAGCAGCATGATTTATAGTCTTTTGGGTATGTACCCAGTAATGGGATGGCTGGGTCAAATGGTATTTCTAGTTCTAGATCCCTGAGGAATCGCCACACTGACTTCCACAAGGGTTGAACTAGTTTACAGTCCCACCAACAGTGTAAAAGTGTTCCTATTTCTCCACATCCTCTCCAGCACCTGTTGTTTCCTGACTTTTTAATGATGGCCATTCTAACTGGTGTGAGATGGTATCTCATTGTGGTTTTGATTTGCATTTCTCTGATGGCCAGTGATGATGAGCATTTTTTCATGTGTCTTTTGGCTGCATAAATGTCTTCTTTTGAGAAGTGTCTGTTCATATCCTTCGCCCACTTTTTGATGGGGCTGTTTGTTTAAACTTTTAAATAAGATTTGGTTTAAACAAAATTTCCAAAAAGAGATGTTTCCCATTTTAACCTGTTTGTTTGTTTGTTTAAACTTTTTTTAAGCAAAATTTCTTCAGCAAATTCTCTACCACACAAGACAAAACAAAGTGAGAGAGAGTGAGAGAACTTGTTTTAAACATTTTAAGATTTTAGAGGACTGGTACAGTGCTTTTGATGAAGGCACAACATCTAAGAAAGGAAAATGCAAGTCAGTGTGCATCCCCTGCTTTAATCTGACATAATTTTCTGTTTCTATGCATCACCAAATACTAAGATTCACCTCTTACAGGTTATTTCAGAGCTGTGGGAGACCATAAAGGTCACTTCCAAGCCAACCTAGCATTTATCTGCTGTTCTGCAGTAAGTCTTTCCGACTTCGAACGCCTAAGATGGGGCAGCCACCACTCCCCACCACTGAGACTCAATGAGTGTAAATGATTTCCCCAAGCTTACTCACCTGAATGTGCATAGGGTTAACACAGTTATTCTTATTCTCCCAGGGCTTATGAATTTTGAAAAGCTGATAAAAGCCATGGTCAGACTTCTTCAAAACAAATGCATACTTGGCAGTAGTTTAGAGAATCTCAGATGGTTCATGACCTACTAAGTCTGTCCATGTTTAATGGGGCCCAAGTTCAAGATTCTGTGTTAACTATAAGGCAACTGATAAGGATTTTGTGTGGAGGTATAGAGAATGGATGATGTTTAAAAATCTTTGAGTAACAATTTTCCTCTGAAACCTGCTTGGGATGGGCGGGCTTCTTACACCTGCTCCTACTCTGCATTATAGTCTTCAGGATGCTTGTCTGTCCTGTGTTACTAAGCAAGTTAAATACTAAAACAAGAGGAAATTCCTCTCTAGAAGCATCCACATGCTCTGCTAGTCTTTAATGTTCTCTGGAAGCCTGGTTCAACTGGAAGTTGCTGGAAAGGAGTCAGAGACTGTGTCATTAGAATAACATCCTGTGCCTGTGTAAGCCTTCATTAAGCACTATGATTATCTTTAGTTTTACTTTAATAAAGAACTCGGATGGTGCAGTGGCTCATGCCTCTAATCCCAGCATTTTGGGAGGCCGAGGTGGGCAGATCACTTGAGGTCAGGAGTTGAGAACAGCCTGGCAACGTGGCAAAACCTCGTCTCTACTAAAAATACAAAAATTAGCCGGGCATAGTGGCACATGTCTGTAGTCCCAGCTAATTGGGAGGCTGAGGCAGGAGAATCGCTTGAACCCAGAAGGCAGAGGTGGCAGTGAGCCGAGACACTCCAGCCTTGGCAACAGAGTGAGACTCTTTCTCAAAAAAACAAAACAAACAAACAGACAAAAAAACTAATAATGATTGCAGGGTGAAGAGAAAAGCAGAGAGAAAGTGGAAGAAGCAAATGCCTTGACCTAACTTTTCACAGAAGGAGGTACCAGAGGCTAGTAGGTGTCCCATGGCTTGCCATGTTCCAGGTGGCTTACAAAGTTGGCAAGAATAGTGCCACAGAAAGGAGATCTTGTTCTTTTTGTCTACATTGTAGACCACAGCTTTGTGCTTTTAGAAAGGCGGAATCAAACAATGTCCCTCCCTTGACCCTTTGTCCTCCTGCCCACATCTGCCTGTTTCTCTCCTTCCTCCCTCTAACTTCCTTGCCTCCCCCTTACTCTCCAGCCCACTGCCCCACCATCCTATCAAAGTGTCCCTGCAAACTTCATTGCTGACATCCTCATTACCAAACCAAATGAAGACTTTCTACCCTTATCTTCCTTGACCTTTCTGTAACAGTAAATACCACTACTTCCTTTTGCCTAAAATGCTTCCCTTAGCTCTTCTGTTGTTCTTCTGCTCTAATGTTTGAGAAACTTTTCTGAGTCTTCTGAATCTACCTCAATCCTCTGCCTTCCCTTGCACAGGTAAGGGTTTCTCTAGGTTCCCACCTCCATGGCCCTATTCTCTTCTCATTCTTCTGCTTTCCTGGGAAGTAAAGATGACCTCCTTATGGTCATCTGTTTCCAACGTCCTCTAATCAGCATCTCCGTTTCTGAATATTCTCTTGAGCAGGAGGTCCACAATTTAAATGCACAACAAACATGTGAGCATACAGCTGAGGAAGCTACTGACAGAGGCTTCTCAAGGGCAAGGACTATTACTTACTCAGGTCTGAATCCCCAGCCATGGTAGGGCACATACTCAATACTTAATAAACATTTTATGGATAACTATATGAATTAATAATGGCAGAGGAATGACTGAAAGTAAGATAAAAATATGCTAAATAGGAAAATGTTGGAAAAATGCATAATAATTATAACTGAATGCATTACTTTTACAGTAGTGATAATAGCTAAGTGAACAAATGAAATGATGAAAACAGACATGATTCCAGTCCTCACAGAATGCACATTCTATTGGTAGAGAAGACAATGAAACAAATACTAATAACTACACAACAGTACTAAACAAGTAAACATGAAAAATATTAACAGAATATAGCCATAAGTGCTAGGTAGGAAATGAAACTTATGTGATAGAATGACTGTGTCACTATGTTGGTCAGAAACATCAGGGAAGACTTTTTAATGAGATAATGTTTAAGTGGAGAGAAGAATGACACAAGAAACCAGCCAGTGAGAAGCAGGAAGAAGAGCATTAAAGGAAGAAGAAAAAGCTATTTCAAAGGCCTTAAGGTGGAAGCAAACCACAGTGTGTTCAAAGAACATGAAGACATTAGTGTAGCCAGAATGGAATGAGCAATGGAGAGAAAAATATGAGCCGGGGTTAGTGACAGATCACACTGGGCTTTGGGATCCAAAACAAGGGGATGAGATTTTATTCTAAGTGCAATGATAAGCCAAGGGAGGCTGGGCATGGTGGCTCACACCTGTAATCCCAACACTTTGTGAGGCCAAGGCAGGCAGATCACTTGAGGTCAGAAGTTCAAGACCAGCCTTGCCAACATGGCAAAACCTATCTCCACTAAAAAATACAAAAAGTAGCTGGGCATGGTGGCGCATGCCTGTAATCCCAGCTACTCAGAAGGCTGAGACAGGAGAATCGCTTGAACCCAGGAGACAGAGGTTGCAGTGAGCTGAGATGGCACTACTGCACTCCAGCCTGCTGAAGATTGGGAGATCCTAGAGGTTAATTGAAAAGGTAGTTTGAGACCAGATCTTGTGGGTCACAAATACCAGTTGGCAGAAGGGATCTAATTGCAGGATTCTGAACAGAGAAGTATCATGAACACATGCACTTAATGGTGGTACGATTTTTTGGGGGGGCTGGGGGACTCTGTTGCCCAGGCTGAAGTGCAGTGGCATGATGTGGGTTCACTGAAACCTCCACCTCCCAGGCTCAAGTGATCTCCCATCTCAGCCTCCTGAGTAACTGGGACTACAGGCATGCACCACCACACCCGGCTAATTTTTTGTAGAGATAAGGTCTCACTATATTGCCCAGGCTGGCCTGGAGCTCCTGGGCTCAAGCAATACTCTTATGTTGGCCTCCAAAAATGCTGAGATTATAGGGGTGAGAGTGGTGCAATACTTTTTTTTCTTTTTTTTAATGAGTTAGAATCAGGGAGATGGTACTGCAAAAGAAGAGGCTATTGCAATAGTCCCAGTGAGAGTCAAAGAGGGACTGGTTTGGTCTGGCATCAATGGGAACGCAAATGGGGGAGGTGAATATGAATATGAGAGTTGTTGAGGATGCAGAACTATACAACTTGTTGGTAGCAAAGCCCAGATGTTACAAGCTATTACAGCTAATACATTAGTTCCCTTATGTTTCTGGACGGTGGTAGTAGTAGTGGTGTGGCACAGATATTAGTAGCCCAGCTTAGGGGTGGAAAAAGAAATACAGTGAGAAAAGAGGTTGTCTCTAAGCCAAAGAGCAAATTATGAATATAGACAGGAAGGGACCCAGGACATCAACACTTAGAATCCAAGCATATATTTAATTTAGACTACTAACTGCCATTATTTTGAGTAACATATTAGCATTAAAAATAAAGTACGATACTTAAAATTTTTTAAAAAGTCTGTTGGATCAGAGATGAGTTATATCTCTACAAATGGTAAGGATTTGCTCTGTATTTGACTTCATAAAATTTCTGATTTACTTTTTAATCAAAGAGATTAGACACCTTGAAGACAATGTAATGAATGTCATTTATAAAACCACTGTGTGCCTACTCTCTAGGTTTAGGTCCAGGGTTTTTTCTAAGCACAGCTTTTTATGTAGTAAGTCATTTTGATTTTTGAGGATTTGATTAATAAGCTTCTACTTAAAGATCTCTGAAGATGCACATTCTAGGAGCTGGTGGCCAGCCCAGGAGAGTCTGGACTATTTTAGTTGCATTTTGAAAAACAGGTAATGAAAAGAAGAGTAAGGACTGGAAGCCACATAAGGTGGTTAAAAGGTATAAATGGACGAAAATCCAGACCTGCTCCTTAGCCCACTAAAACTTTTTCTTTTGTTTTGTTTTTGAGACGAGTCTTGCTCTGTCACCCGGGCTGGAGTTCAGTGGTGTGATCTTGGCTCACTGCCACCTCCACCTCCTGGGTTCAAGAGATTGTCCTGCCTCAGCCTCCTGAGTAGCTGGGATTACAGGCACATGCCAACATGCCCAGCCAGTTTTTGTATGTTTAGTAAATATGGTGTTTCACCACGTTGGCCAGGCTGCTCTTGAACTCCCGACTTCAAGTGATCTGTGCGCCTCAGCCTCCCAAAGTGCTGGGATTACAGGCATGAGCCACTGAGCCCGGCCATAGCCCACTAAAACTTTGACAAACATCAATGCAATTTAACTGTAAGTTCCCAATCAAGAGCTACTCCTCTGAGATCTATCTGATTGAAAATATCCCACCAGAAAAACCTTATCCTCATTTTCTCAGGTCCTAAAAGTTAATTAAAGCCACCCTCTGAACTTGAAGCAAAATTTACACAGGCAGTTTGAGGTTTCTGAATCTTTAGGGCCAAATGTGCTCAGAGGAAAAGGAAGAGGTCTTGTCTTTGAAATACTAAAAACCATTCCAGGGCTGGGGCCTTAGCACTTCATTGTAGAGCTCAAGCCTAATTTCAGGGTACCAAGAGAGGGGCTTCTGAACATAAAGCCCAGGAGGCAATCAAGAAGGGTTCTTGCCCAGGAGGCAATCAAGAAGGTTTCTTACCCTGGGATCCACATGGAGGTCTGGGAACCTCCTGTGGTTGTCTCTAAAGGTTGGTGTTTATGCGGATGTTTTTGCTTTCATCTGGGAAAGACAAGTTGTAACTTTCATCAAAATCTCAAATAACTCTATGATCCAATAAGTTCATACCTTTGAAGTAGAGGAGGATGCCAAGGACAGTAGAAGGAAGAGAGGAAGAACTGCTCATTTAAGTTAACCAATTCAGCAGTATGACATGCAAAAAGATAGGACAAAAGTAATTCATATCCTTATGTCATTGTGGTTCAAACTTAGGACAGGCTCAAACTCCTTCCTCTTCTCTTTATCATACTCTTATTCCTGTTTTCCCCAACACAGAAACCCACATTATAAGTACTTGAAAAATGTGCTATAGTAAAGCAAAGAAGTAGGATGAATCAGGTGTATGCGGTACTTTTTTCTGGAGTCCCACAGAAAAGTACTCAAAAACAGAGACCTGTCTGGTTCCTCCATAGCCACAGACTGCAGGATTTCAGACCCTGGGACTATGTGGGATACTCTTGGAAAGTTTGGGGAAAATTGGAAGTAGCCTAACCATGTGCATTTTATCTAGGTGCATATAACATTGCTGAGTTCAAAATGCCTAGCTATCCTTGGATCTTCCCTGAATTAGAAGTAGCCTAACCATGTGCACCTTATCCACGAGCATATAACATTGCTGAGTGCAAAATGCCTAGCTATCCTTGGATCTTCCCTGAATCCTAAACCCCACTATTCCTAAGAATTTTCTTTTTATTGTAACAATAATGGCTAACATTTACCAATCACTTACTATGTGTCAGGCTCAGATCTGGATGCTTTTCAGCAAAATCTTATTTAATCCTCATGATGAAACTATTGAGTATTATTACTATATCCATTTTATAGAAGAAGAAACTGAGTCATTAACAAGATTGAGTCTTAGGGCAGAAAAGGAAACTATATGGATATTCCAGATCAGTCCCAGAAGATTCATAGGCTCACAGAAACAAATGGGAGGGATGGGGATGAGAAACTGTTCAATTGTAAGCTTGTCCCATGGCACTACCCAGTCTTCCATTTATTCCATCATTTATCCCAGAAAGAAGTACAATCTTGGAAAATGGGGTGACAGGTTTACCATGATCTATTCTCAGAGAGTCCCTGTAAATTCTAGTAGAAGGAACAGCAAATGCAGAGCCAGAGGACAGGACCCAGATCCCAACATCATGTAGCTTAACAGTGCAGCTTAGAGAAAACACAGCCTCTGTAAACCACAATGGCTTCATTTGTGAAACAGAAATAGCAACCTCAACTCACAAGGATGTTGGGGTGGTCAAAGTGGACAGCAAGTTTAAAAGTACTCACAAAATCTAATAGGCAATTCAACATAAAACTCCATGGCTATTGCTGTTCCTCACTTTCTGAAACTTTACCTGCCTGACTTAGCCCCAAACCACTCCAACTCACTTCAACCACTTCCCATGCAGAAAAAAATAAACTCACCATCTCCTCTGCGACTCTGCTGGTTTTCTGCCTTCTGCCCAACCCAGACTTCTTATAGTCTCACTGCCTCCCCTTAGTGTCAGGCTGTTTAGAAAAACAACTTCCTATTCACATTCCAGAAACTCACCACAGCCCTTCCCATGAAGTTAGAATGTTGATAATGCGAGAGTAATGTTGGCAGCTTAGAAATAGTGGTTGCCAAGAGGCAAGGGGTCACCCCCTTCCATGGAAGATGGTCTGGAGACAGGGGCAACGTCGATCACTGCTGGATATCCCAGGCTGAGCAATGTGGGAACAGTATACACACAAAGGTTTCCTTGGATTATGATATAAGCTCCAATTTAAAGTCGTACATTTGGAAAACATGCTTTGAATTAATCACTTTGTGATTTTCCATTGCCCATTTTCCAGTTATTGTGACATGTCAGTGAACGTTTACTATTCCAGCAGCCTTCTGAGGGAAAGGAGCAAAAATAGTAGCGCAAAAATAGTAGCACAAAAAAAATTGGAGAGAAATGGAAAAAGCCACTAACAGTTTTCTGGCACTTGGGAAAGTTTATTGGTAAGTTTCAAAATGACGTATTAAATAGACATAGGTCATGTGAAAGGAATTCTGCTTCTTATATCAGAAATAAAAAGGTATACAAATAGATACCTTTTTATTTTCCTCTTCCCATGGGATGTGTAGGACCAAAAAGCTGTTGGCATAGTGGTTAAGACTTCAGCTGTGCTGTTAAACTGCCCGAGACCCATCCTGGCTCCACCTCTGACTATCTACTGGGCAAACTACTTAAGCTCTCTATGCCTCTGTTTCCTCAACTGTAAAATACAACAACAGAACTTGCCTCACCGGGTTGTTGTAGGATGAAATGAGTTAATATGTAGAGAGCAATTGAAATGACACTTGGCCCACAATTGATGCTCAACAAATGTTAGCGATTATTATTACTTTTCAGATTGATCTCAGACAGCAAAATCAAGTATCAAGTATTTAGTTTCAAGTCAGAAAGCCATAACCTCTATTTATACTCTTGGAACTCTATTGTGCAGTAGTAGGTATTATTCTTCATTCACTTCATGATGGTTACAGCTTGTAAATAGGCATCTCATGGATAAATTTAAAATGGAATGAAGTAGAAACATTGGAAGAAATTCTAAAGGTAAAGATGAATTAGGGCATATGAGGCTGCATTTGCACGTTGGAATTTGGGACCAAGAAGAAAAAATTAATTATATAGTAGAAGTAGAAAAGATGGTGAAGGACATGCTGTTGAAGGAATGACTGTAGGGGAATAAGGGAAACTTAGAGAGAGGAAAAATGAGGAACTTCTTGGCAGCATGATGCAGTTCAGAGTCCAGACCCTAGAGTCAGACTGCCTGGCTCCACCACCTACCAGCTGTGTTGGGCGTTACTAATCTCCCTATGACTCAGTTTCCTCAGTGATGTGGTTTGGCTGTGTCCCCACCCAAATCTCATCTGGAATTGTAGCTCCCATAATTCCCACAGGTTGTGGGAGGGACCTGGTAGATCATTGAATCATGGGGGTGGTTTCCCCCATACTGTTCTCATGGTAATGAATAAGTCTCATGAGATCTGATGGTTTTATAAGGGGAGACCCCTTTTGTTTGGTTCTCATTTCTCTCTCTTCCCTACTGCCATGTAAGACGTGTCTTTTGCTTTCTACCATGATTGTGAGGACTCCCCATCCACGTGGAACTGTGAGTCCATTAAACCTTTTTTTTTTAAATAAATTATCCAGTCTCGGGTATGTCTTTATCAGCATCATGAGAACAGACTAATACACTCAGCAATGTGAATAATAAGGATAATAATCACCAAACACATAGACATGTAAGGACCATTAAATGAATTTAATGTGTTTGGAACAATACCTATCACACTGTAAGTGTAAGTTTAAGTGTTGGCTATTACTCTATAAGACTTGCCTCCATGTCTTTCTGTTCTTACTTTCACTCACCAGCCCCTCTTTTTGGCATTGCCTCATGTTAGAAAAAATATATATAGTCTCAGATGGGGATGAGGAAGGGTGGTATGTAGACTAGTAGTTTCTTTTTTTGAGACAGGGTCTCCACTCTGTGGCCCAGGCTGGAGTGCAGTGGCATGATTACTGCTTGCTGCAGCCTTGACCTCCTGGGCTCAAGCAATTCTCCCACCTCAGCCTCCTGAGTAGCTGGGACTACAGATGTGTGCCATCACTACTGGCTAATTAAAAAAAAATCTCTAGAGATAGGGTCTCCCTATATTTCCCAGGCTGGTCTTGAATTCCTGGGCTCAAGTGATCCTTTCACCTCAGCCTCACAAAATGTTGGGATTACAGGCATGAGCCACCATGCCCAGCCTTGTAGGTTCTTATTGATAATAAGTTTGATATTAGTAAGTTCAATTGATAATATGTTTTTAAGTTTGATATTGTTAAATTTTAGTGAATATAAGGAAAGCATAAAAAGATTCCTATGCAGGTGACATTAGCAAGATGGTGGAGTAGGAAATGTCAGCCTTATGCCCCAACAAAAAAACAAATATAGACAGTTATACACAAACCAAAATAGCCCTCACAAGGGTGGAGAGTTGGGGGGTGGGGCTCAAAAGCCTGTTAAAGAATTTGGAACAACACAATGGAGAAAAGAAAGAATATCCATGTAGAAGAATCACTGGTGAGACTGGCATGTATGAGACACCAGGAGATAGCTGCGAATAAAGAAAGTTGTAGGCTATCTGTGTCAGTCATGTGGTAAGAGCCACTGAGGCCCCCAGTGTCCTGCTCCACAGAGGACACTGGCATCTTTTGTCCAACAGCCATTCCCATAGCAGGATGCTAGAAAGGGAAACACAGTTGCACTACCCCTCACACCTCCTCACCAAGAAGCAGCTATTGTTGTACTGCCCCAGGACTGGGGCCAGGGTTGCCACCTCTCACAACTCTATGTGTGTTCCTGATCCCCAAAAGTTGTGACTGCTTTACAGGTATTCACACTCTGGACTGTGTCTCTGTGGCTGCAGTGCACCTACTCATGTCTCAGACACTGGAGTCACTGCTGTTGTGAACTAGATCTCACCCTGGGACCCAGAACCAAGTTCTCTCTATGAAAGTCTTTGCTCCAGACACCAGTTCAGCCACTGTAGAAAGCTAACGCATATTCTCAACTCCAGAGCTGCTGTAGCAATGTGCACACCTCTGCTCCAGACCCTGTCTCTGAGGCTGTACTACACGCACCCACACCTCCAACACCAGAGCCACCACTATAGTGAGCTAGTGAACACCCTGGGTCCCAGAGTCAAGATTTCCCTGTGCCTGTCCATGCTCTAGTCACCAGCTCAGCCACCAAGGAGAGCTAGCCCACACCCTCAATCTTGGAGCCACTGTAGCTCTGTGTATGCATGCAGTAAAGTCCCTGGCTCCTTAGCTGCTTTATAAGTACCTGCATTTTTCACACCATTATCAATGTGATAGTAAGTATGCCTATGCCTTGGGCACTGGTGCCATTGCTACAATTGAATCTGGTGCTGTGGTCCCTCCATGCATGCCCATGCTTCAGGCCTTGGCTCTTGGCCACTCCATGGGCACTGTTCATCAGACACCAGTGTCACCACCACCACGAGCAGGCCTGCAAGTTAGACCTAGTTCCAAGAGGGATGTCCTCAGTCACGACTTCCCAGGTGGGGGAAAAAAGAGATATGGAGGACTTGTCACAATTGAAAACCTGAACAGCCTCATTGCCACTGTGGATACCCACAGTGTTGGCCTCTAAGGATCCCTGTAGTATTCACTAACACCAACCTCAGCTGACAGATCTGCATGGAGACCACACAGCTTTGCCCCCACTGAAGTCAGAACTTTTGCATCCCACCCAGCCAGCATCCCCGCATTATCCCACATAAGAAGGTATTTCTCCACCAAAGTCAGCCCATACAGCCTGAAATTGGGGCAGATCCACCAGATGCTCAGACAGCAGTGTAAGGCAGCAAGAAACATGAAAACCCAAATTAAAATATCACCACCTAAGAAACACAATAATTTCCCGGTAGCTGACCCAAAAGAAATGGAGTACTACAAGTGGCCTGACAATGAATTCAAGATAATTGTTTTTAAAGAAGCTCAGTTACTTTGAAGCAAACACAGAGAAACAATTTGGTGAAATCAGAGAAACAATAAATGGACAACATAAGAAATGTAACAGAAAGATTGAAATCATAAAAAAATTGGAGCTGAAAAATATAATGAATGAAGTGAGAAATGCAGTAGAAATCACCAATAGCAGACTTGATCAAGCAGAAGAAAGAATCTGTGAACTGAAGACAGGTTTTTGAAAATATAGAGTGAGAGGAGAAAAAAGAATGAAAAGAAATGATGAAAGCCTACAGGATTTATGGGACAGCATCAAGAGAGCTAACATTCAGCCAGGCTCAGTGGCTCACGCCTATAATCCCAGCGCTTTGGGAGGCCAAGGTAGGTGGATCACCTGAGGTCAGGAGTCGAGACCAGCCTGACCAACATGGTGAAACCCCGTCTCTACTAAAAATACAAAAAAATTAGCCAGGGATTGTGGCACATGCCTGTAATCCCAGCTACTGGGGAGACTGAGGCAGCAGAATCTCTTGAACCTAGAAGGCAAAGGTTGCAGTGAGCTGAGATCATGCCATTGCACTCCAGCCTGAGTGACAGAGTGAGACTGCATCTCAAAAAATAAAAACAAAAATTAAATTAAAAATTAAAAAAAGAGAGCTAACATTCACATTACAGTAGTTTAAGAAGGAGAAAATAGAGGAAAAGGGGGTCAGAAAGCATATTTAAAGATTGCTAGCTGAAAATTTCCCAAATCTGAAATAAAATATTAATATTCAGGTACAGCAAGCTTAAAAATCTCCAGTCAGGTTCAATCCAAAAAAGACCACACCAAGACATAATAATCAAACTATCAAAAATCAAAGACAAAGACAGGATCCTAAAATCAGCAAGAGAAAAGAAGCATATCACAGACAAGAACTGCAATAAGGCTATCACAAGATTTCTCAGCAGAATCCTTCTAGGCCCAGAGAGAGTGAGATGGTATATTCAAAGTGTTGAAAGAGAAAAAACTGCCAACCAAGAGTCCCATCCTTCAGAAATAAAGAAGAGATAAAGACTTTCCCAAACAAATAAAAGCTGAGGTAGTTCATCAACACAAGACCTGCCTTACAAGAAATGTTAAAGGGAATTCTTCAAGCTGAAAGAAAGGAATGTTAATTAGTAACATGAAAGTCTATGAAAGTATAAAAGTCAAAGGTAAAAATAAAAACATAGTCAAATTCAGAATTTTCCAATATTATAATTGTGCTGTATAAATCATTTATATCTTTAGAATGAAGGTTAAAAGACAAACTATTAAAAATAATTATAACCACAATAAGTTAACAGATGTACAATATAAAAGATGTAAATTATAACATCAAAAACATAAAATCTGAAAAATATTAAAAACCTATAAAATGTGGAGGGAGAGTAAAAGTGTGGAGTTTTTTTATCCTTGAAGTTAAATTTTATCAGCTTAAAATAGCCATTATAACTATTATATGTTTTATATAAGTCTCACAGTAACTACAAAGCAACAACATCACATTAAAAGGATTATTCACCATGATCATGTGTAATTTACCCCGGGATTCAAGGATGGTTCAACATAAGAAAATCTATAAATGTGATACACACATTAGCAGAATGAAGGACAAAAGCCATATAATCATCTCAATATATGCAGAAAAAGCATTTGACAAATTTTACCATAATTTTATGATAACAATTGGTAAAGAAACAATAGTGCCCTCAGACAATAGGAAGGAATAATACCCTCAGGTGTGGAAAGAATGTAACCTCAACAAAATAAAGGCCATATACATAAGCCCACAGCTAACATTATAGTCAATAGTGAAAGGTTGAAAGCTTTTCCTGTAAGATCAGGAGCAAGGCAAGGATACTCACTTTTGCCACTTTTATGCAGCATAGTACTGGAAATCCAAGCCAGAGTAATTGGGCAAGAGAAAGAAATAAAAGACATCCAAATCACAAGAAGTTGTCTATGATTTCAGACAACATGATCTTATATATAGAAAACCCTAAAACATGATCTTATATGTAGAAAACCCTAAAGACTTCATTAAAAAAAACTTTTAGAACTAGTAAATGAATTTAGTATAGTTACAGGATACAAAATCAACATGCAAAAATCAGCAGTGTTTCTATATACTAACAACAAACTATCTGAAAAAGAAATTAAGAAAACAATCTCATTATACCAGCTACAAAAAAACACAGTTAGGGATAAATTTAACCAAAAAGGTAAAAGATCTATGTACTGAAAACCATAAAACAAATTGAAGAAGACAAAGGAATTGAAAGATATCCCATATTTATTAATTTGAAAAATTAATATTGTTAAAATGTCTATACTACCCAAAGCAGTCTGCAGATTCAATGTAATTCCTATCAAAATTTCAATGGCATTTTTCAGAGAAATAAAAAATAACAATCTTGAAATTCATATAGAACCACAAAAAAATCCTGAATAGCCAAAGCAATCTTAAGCAAAAAGAACAAAGCTAGAAGCAGCACACTGCCTGATTTCAAAATATACTACAAAGCTATAGTAATTCAAACAGCATACTGGCATAAAAATAGATACTTAGACCAATGAAACATAGTAGAAAGCCAAGGAATAGATTCATGCATTTACAGTCAATTGATTTTTGATAAAGATGCCAAGAACATTCAATGGTGAAAGGAGGGTCTCTTTAATAAATGATATTGGGAAAACTGGATATCTATATAAAGAAGCTTGAAAGTGGATTCTTGTCTCACATACATAAATCAAAGGAAAATGGATTAAAGACTTAAATATAAGTCCTGAAACTATAAAACGATTAGAAGAAAACATACATAAAAAGCTCCATGACATTAGTATTGGCAACGACTTTGCATATGACCACAAAAGCGCAGGCACAAAAGCAAAAATAAACAAATGGGATAACTTCAAACTAAAAAGCTTTTTCCAAAGCAAAGGAAACAATTGACAAAGTGAAGAGACAACCTATGGAGCTGAAGAAAATATTTACAAACCATGTATCTGATAGAAGATTAATACGCAAAATATGTAAGAAACTCAATTGCAAAATGCACACACACACTCACACACACAAAACTCAATTTAAAAATGGGCAAAGAACCTGAATAGACATTTCTCCAAATAAGACACATAAATGGCCAACACGTATTTTTAAAATATTTGACTAATCATCAGGGAAATGCAAATGACAACCACAATGAGATATTACCTCATACCTGTTAGAATGACTATTATAAAAAAGATGAAAGGCTGGGTGCAGTGGCTCACGCCTGTACTCCCAGCACTTTGGGAGGCCGAGGCTGGCGGATCACGAGGTCAGGAGATCGAGACCATCCTGGCTAACACAGTGAAACCCCGTCTCTGTCAAAAATACAAAAAAATTAGCCGCGCGTGGCGGAGGGTGCCTGTAGGCCCAGCTACTCAGGAGGCTGAGGCAGGAGAATGGCTTGAACCTGGGAGGCGGAGCTTGCAGCTTGCAGTGAGTCAAAATTGCGCCACTGTACTCCAGCCTGGGTGACAGAGCGAGCCTCCGTCTCAAAAAAAAAAAAAAAAAAAGATGAAAGATAAAAAGTGTTGGTAAGGATGCAAAGAAAAGTGACCACTGCACACTGTTGGTGGGAATGCGAATTGGTAGAGCCATTATGGAAAATGTTATGGAGTTTCCTCCATATGACACAATCCCACTACTGGGTATGTAGCCAAAAAAAATGAAATCAGTATGCCAAAGAAATGCTAAACTCCCATGTTTTTTGTGGCATTATTCACAATAGCCAAAATATGAAATGAACCTAGGTATCTGTCAATGGACAAATGGCTTTCAAAAAAAAGTGGTATATATACACAATGAAATACTACTCAGTCTTTAAAAAGAAGGAAATCCTTGGCTCAGCACGGTGGCTCGTGCCTGTAACCCCAGCACTTTGGGAGGCCGAGGCGGGCGGATCATCTGAGGTCAGGAGTTTGAGACCAGCCTGACCAACATGGAGAAACCCCATCTCTACTAAAAATACAAAATTAGCCAGGCGTGGTGGCACATGCCTGTAATCCCAGCTACCCAGGAAGGCTGAGGCAGGAGAATCACTTGAACTCGGGAGATGCAGGTTGCAGTGAGCCAAGATCGTGCCGTTGCACTCCAGCCTGTGCAACAAGAGTGAAACTCCATCTCAAAAAAAAAAAAAAAAAGAAGGAAATCCTGTCATTTGCGACAACATGGATGAACCTGGAGGACATTATGTTAAATAAAATAAACCAGGCATAGAAAGACAAATATGTGATCTTGCTTATATTTGGAATCTAAAAACACTGAACTCATAGAAGCAGAAAGTAGAAAGGTAGTTACCAAGGACTGGAGGTGAGGTGTGGGAATTCGGAAGTTGTTGGTCAAAGGATACAGAATCTCAGTTAGGAAGAGTAAGTTCAAGAGATCTATTGTACCACAGGGTCACTACAGTTTATAACAATGTGTTATATACAGATGATTCCTGACATAAAATGTTTCAACTTAGGATTTTTGACTATATGATGGTGCAAGAGCCATATTTATTCAGTATAGATTTATGATGGGGTTATGCTTGGATAAACCCATTGTAAATTGGAAATATCAAAAGTTGAAAATGCACTTTCAACTTTCAATATTTTCAGCTTATAATGGGTTTATCAAGATGTAACACCATTGTAACTTGAGGGGCATCTGTACTTGAAAATTGCAAAAAGAGTAGATTGTAAATGTTCTCATCACACAAAAAATAATCATGTGAGGTCACTGATATGTTAATTAGCTTAATTTAGCCATTTCACAAAAGTATAGATATATCAAAACATTATGTTGTACACCATAAATATATATAATTTTTATTTATCAATTACAGTTAAATTCATACATGCATACATATACACATACCCACCAAAAATAAAGAAAAAAGAAAATGAAAAAGAAGAATCTCTAGGAACAGGAATGAGAAGAAAAAACTATTTGAATTTGTTTAAAAGCTATTCAAGCTCAATACCATTTTCTCATATGGATATAATCTGTGTAGAAAATTTGGGTTGTCACTAAAAACAGGATATAATTCCAACATAATTTAATTAGTAGTGTTATATATCTGGTTTGTATTTTTTTTAATCTCTTCAGATTATACCATACATTCCCAGAGGGCAGGGGTCCTTTCCTATATTAATCTTCCATCTCCTGAAGTATCTAGCAGAGGGCAGAGAGACACTCAGCAAATACTTATTGATTCATTGGTTAGATTGAGGACCCCAAGCGGACACAATGAAAGTGCTCCCTCCCATGTTCCTCTCTGAATTCTATTTATCTCATTACACTGGTGCATTCAAATACACAACAAATAGCTAAGTCCCTTTGAGACTCCTGAGAGTGTGCTAGCATAGGGATTCAGTCATGAGTATATCTCATGAAGCCCACAGTTTTGTTGGGGGTGGGGGAGCAGATATTAAATAAAAATCACACAAATAAATTCAGGAAAAAAACAATGTGGTACAATGAAAGGGCATGAGAGGAATTGGAAAACTCCTTTAAGAGAACAGACACTTCTCAAAAGAAGACATTTATGCAGCCAACAGACACATGAAAAAAAATGCTCATCATCACTGGCCATCAGAGAAATGCAAATCAAA
The DNA here is from genome assembly GCF_028885625.2 of Pongo pygmaeus. Lineage (NCBI taxonomy): Eukaryota > Metazoa > Chordata > Mammalia > Primates > Hominidae > Pongo > Pongo pygmaeus. The sequence continues at coordinate 80,436,086 of NC_072373.2, read as the reverse complement.
ACCACAATGAGATACCATCTCACACCAGTTAGAATGGCCATCATTAAAAAGTCAGGAAACAACAGGTGCTGGAGAGGATGTGGAGAAATAGGAACATTTTTACACTGTTGGTGGGACTGTAAACTAGTTCAACCATTGTGGAAGACAGTGTGGCAATTCCTCAGGGATCTAGAACTAGAAATACCATTTGACCCAGCCATTCCATTACTGGGTATATACCCAAAGGGTTATAAATCATGCTGCTATAAAGACACATGCACATGTATGTTTATTGTGGCACTACTCACAATAGCAAAGACTTGGAACTAACCCAAATGTCCAACAATGATAGAGTGGATTAAGAAAATGTGGCACATATACACCATGGAATACTATGCAGCCATAAAAAATGATGAGTTCATGTCCTTTGTAGGGACATGGATGAAGCTGGAAACCATCATTCTCAGCAAACTGTCACAAGGACAAAAAAACAAATACTGCATGTTCTCCCTCATAGGTGGGAATTGAACAATGAGAACACTTGGACACAGGAAGGGGAACATCACACACCGGGGCCTGTTGTGGGGTCGGGGAGGAGGGAGGGATAGCATGAGGAGATATACATAATGTAAATGACGAGTTAATGGGTGCAGCACACCAACATGGCACATGTATACATATGTAACAAACCTGCACGTTGTGCACGTGTACCCTAGAACTTAAAGTATAATAAAATATATATATATATAAAGAGAATGACTTTGGAGCTGAGGTCTAGGTTGGGAGAACTTTCTAGACCAGTCAAGGTTTGGAGCAAGCAGCCTGGGAGCCTAAAGACAGCCATGGTGGCCTTGGGGCAGGGACAGAGGCTAGAGAGTTAGGGAGGGCCTTGGCTATGCCAGGTGTATGTTAAAATTGAGTTTTCACATGTGCCATCTGTCATTGGATCAAATCGGAGACAGTTATTTCTTCAGGAAAATTTCACCTGCAAAGCTGTTTCCTCCACTCAGAAGACTGGGGAACTTTGTAAATAATAGGTTATAGGAAGACAAGTTACAATTTAAAAAAAGAATTTACAGCTTTTTTCTTTACTGTTAATATACGTTCATTGTGAAAAAATACATTGAAAGTTCAGAAAAGCACAAAGAAGGGGAAAAATTGCTCATAATACTGTCACCAATGAATCTGAATCACATTGTACATTGTTTTAAAATATGTTTTTTAATATTCAGTGATATATCATAAACTTTTTGATGTTTTAAAATATATTTCTGTTCTAGTTACAACTAAAAATCTCCCAAATATATAGTATAACTATACTTATGGAGATATAGATATACATGTAGATAGAGATACAACATGATGATGAGGAATGAAGATAAATTCAACCTCCCCACAGGTTAATGTCCTTAACAAAACTTCCCACAGAGATGGAACACTTCTGGCCCATTTGCCTGAAGTGTCTGTCCCTTTCCTAATGTTCTCTCCCCTTGTCATGGAAAAAGATGCCAATTTTCCCCATACAGCTTTAGAAAGGTATCTTATACAAGTTTCATGAACTCGTGACTCTGCTTGCTGAAATACCATTTGAATTGGCCTGTGGTATTATGCTCAAGCATTTCTTTTCTTTATCTTTGCTCTCCAGTTTTTGAAAGGGAAGGAAACGCAAGGAAATAAGTCAACTTAACAAAAGTCCCAAACAGTAAACATGAACTTTGAAAAAACTGTCTTTCTATATAACCTTAAATAGAAATAGGATTCTCAGGAAACACTATACATTTCCATATTTATACCCACTTAGCCCCACTTCATGGTTCATTTTTTCATTCTATATATTTTTGTGAGGTCCTGCTCTGTGCTATTATCTAAGCTATGCTCTGATCACACAAAGATGAATAAGACAAAGTCCCTGTCCTGAAGGAGCTCAAACACCTGTGGAGAAGTGAGCATATAAACAGATAATTATAGACCATGTCAAGGAGTCAATAAACACAGTCCTGTAAGAGACCCACAAGAGGCCATCTGACAGTCTGATAGTGGGTGTGGAGAGATGGTCAGAAAGGGTGTGGAGGAGAAACCCTTGAGCTGAGTGAAATAAGTTGGATTCTTTGGTGCAAACTCGATGGTTAGACTTGTACACAAGGAAAATGCTCTAAAATCAACAGACAAATTAGGAAGTGGATCTCCTTAAAAAAAGTTCTGTCCTTCCCAAAGCATACTGTGTCTGCACCCTCTGATCACCAAAAGGCTGTGATAACCACAGAAGGGTTATCACCCATGCTAGAATACTAGAAACATAGTCACATGGGTGATCTATTTATAAATGAACACCATGATAGATTATTTAAAAGTCACTGAGGAAAGGAAGCAGAGATACTGTTATATTTATGAGCTGACATTATTCTTGGGCCAGACCCTGGCTATGCATTTAAAAAGCTATATCTCATTTAATACTCACCACAACATAATGAGGTAGGTTCCATCTGCACAACTGGTCTGTCTACTTAGACAGTATTTTGATGTCCATTTTATTTAAAAGGAAATTGAGGATTAGAGGGTTAACTGTTTTGCTCAAGATGGCACAGATGATAAGTGAAAGAAATGGGATTCAAATTTAGGTGCACCCCAAATAATACTATATTAAAATATGGGATTTTTCATTAAACTCATTTAAAAGTGCTCATTTTTGTTAAGAGAAGAGGCCCTTCAGACCCCTTTCCCTTAGTTTTCTGGTGAGCTCTATGCTAGAAATCTCTGGTAATTAAAGATGAATTAAAAGTAAGACTATATCAAGCTACTTCTTGTATCTGTGTCAGGACACAGAAATCACATCTCAGGGCAAGATCTTCTGTTATTAAGTCTGCTTGAGTCAAAATCACCTTGTTTACACAGGGAAGCTTTGGTCAGTTTTCTGGGCAATCATTTTTTTGTTTTTTTGTTTGTTTGTTTTTGAGACAAAGTCGCACTCTGTCACCCAGGCTGGTGTGCAATGGCTCAATCTTGGCTCACTGCAACCTTCGCCTCCTGGGTTCAAGCAATTCTTGTGCCTCAGCCTCCCGAGTAGCTGGGACTACAGGTGCGGAAAGTATTTTTGATCTGGAAATGTGGGACAAACATGAACATGCTTCAATTCATAAGAAAAAAAGCCTAGGTTGAATGGGACGTAGACATGGCTAATTTCTGAGTCCCCACCCAATCACTGAATTAAAAATTACGCGGTTCAGAGTTTCCTGAAACCTTCCTGATTAACTTGTCCTACTGTTTCCCATGATCAAAGGTAATAAAAGATTAAATAGCTAATAATATTCATTTTCTTTAATGCATTCAGGGGAATGTTACCTCCAATGATTATTATACCAGGTCTCTGCAATCATTTGTTCTTTAGAGATACGTCTCTGAACCTAAAACCATAAAAACCCTAGAAGAAAACCTAGGCAATACCATTCAGGACATAGGCATGGGCAAGGACTTCATGTCTAAAACACCAAAAGCAATGGCAACAAAAGCCAAAATTGACAAATGGGATCTAATTAAACTAAAGAGCTTCTGCACAGCAAAAGAAACTACCATCAGAGTGAACAGGCAACCTACAAAATGGGAGAAAATTTTCGCAACCTACTCATCTGATAAAGGGCTAATATGCAGAATCTACAATGAACTCCAACAAATTTACAAGAAAAAAACAAACAACCCCATCAAAAAGTGGGCGAAGGACATGAACAGACACTTCTCAAAAGAAGACATTTATGCAGCCAAAAAACACATGAAAAAATGCTCACCATCACTGGCCATCAGAGAAATGCAAATCAAAACCACAATGAGATACCATCTCACACCAGTTAGAATGGCAATCATTAAAAAGTCAGGAAACAACAGGTGCTGGAGAGGATGTGGAGAAATAGGAACATTTTTACACTGTTGGTGGGACTGTAAACTAGTTCAACCCTTGTGGAAGTCAGTGTGGCGATTCCTCAGGGATCTAGAACTAGAAATTCCATTTGACCCAGCCATCCCATTACTGGGTATATACCCAAAGGACTATAAATCATGCTGCTATAAAGACACATGCACACGTATGTTTATTGCAGCATTATTCACAATAGCAAAGACTTGGAACCAACCCAAATGTCCAACAATGATAGACTGGATTAAGAAAATGTGGCACATATACACCATGGAATACTATGCAGCTATAAAAAATGATGAGTTCATGTCCTTTGTAGGGACATGGATGAAACTGGAAATCATCATTCTCAGTAAACTATCGCAAGAACAAAAAACCAAACACCGCATATTCTCACTCATAGGTGGGAATTGAACAATGAGAACACATGGACACAGGAAGGGGAACATCACACTTCGGGGACTGTTGTGGGGTGGGGGGAGGGGGGAGGGATAGCATTGGGAGATATACCTAATGCTAGATGACGAGTTGGTGGGTGCAGCGCACCAGCATGGCACATGTATACATATGTAACTTACCTGCACGTTGCACACACGTACCATAGAGCCTAAAGTATAATAATAATAATAATAATAATAATAATAAAAGAAAAAAAAAAGAAACTACAACAAGAAATGGGGAAAGGATTCCCTATTTAATAAATGGTGCTGGGAAAACTGGCTAGCCATATGTAGAAAGCTGAAACTGGATCCCTTCTTTACACCTTATACAAAAATTAATTCAAGATGGATTAAAGACTTAAATGTTAGACCTAAAACCATAAAAACTCTAGAAGAAAACCTAGGCAATACCATTCAGGACATAGGCATGGGCAAGGACTTCATGTCTAAAACACCAAAAGCAATGGCAACAAAAGCCAAAATTGACAAATGGGATCTCATTAAACTAAAGAGCTTCTGCACAGCAAAAGAAACTACCATCAGAGTGAGCAGGCAACCTACAGAATGGGAGAAAATTTTTGCAATCTACTCATCTGACAAAGGGCTAACATCCAGAAACTACCAAGGCCTTGAACACAACTTTAGGAAACATTATTCCAGTCCTCCCTTTTCCCTGGTTGAAAGAAATGACAAAATCTGCCATACTTCCTCCCATGTCCTGGCTGGATGACCAGGCGGCATTAGAGAAAGCAACACCTGAGGAGAAACAAACCCTGTGTGACGCATCCCTGAGAAGGTAGAAACAGACCTTGGAAACAGTGGGTTGACTACAAAAGCTACTGCCTGGAGAGATGCGGATTGAAAGCCCTGCAGTCTTCACAGGTTAAGATAATTGAGAATTTAAGAGCTTTCCTAAAGTAAATACTCCTTTTATTTCTGACTACCAAAAAAAAAAAAAAAAAAAAAAGAGATACGTCTCTGAAATTAAAAATAGATATCAAATTTATAAAAACACACATTAAAAATTTTTCATTGAAACATTTATTAAAAATTAAAAATGCTAATTAAGCATTTAGAGGCACATCCCATGGTTCATGAAAGTGTTTCTCCAGTTTAATTTTTTGCTTAAAAATCAACTCATAATAGATAAAAGACCTAAACATAAGACCCAAAACCATAGCTCCTAGAAGAAAACACAGGAGGAAAGCTCATTAAAATTGGTCTTGGCAATGATTTTTTTGATATGACCCCAAAAGTTGAGGCTGCAAAAGCGAAAATGAATAAATGGAATAATATCCGACTAAAAAGTTTCTGGACAGCAAAGGAAGAAATCAACAAAATGGAAAAATAGCTTATAGATTGGGAGAAAATATTTGAAAACCATATATCTGATAAGGAGTTGATATTCAAAATACAACTCAATAGCAGAAAAGGAAATAACCTAATTTAAAAATGAGCAAAGGACTGAATAGAGATTTCTCCAAAGAAGACATAAAAATGGGGCCAAGGGCAATGGCTCATACCTATAATCCCAACACTTTGGGAGGCCGAGGTGGGTGGATCACTTGAGGCCAGGAGCTGAAGAATAACCCGGCCAACATGGCAAAACCTTGTCTTTACTGAAAATACAAAAATTAGCCAGGTGTGGTGGTGCACTCCTGTAGTCCCAGCTACTGGGGAGGCCGAGGCATGAAAATCACTTTAACTGGGAGGCAGAGTTTGCAGTGAGCCGAGATCATGCCATTGCACTCCAGCCTAGGTGACAGAGTGAGATCTGTCTTCAAAAAAAAAAAAAAGAAAAAGAAAAAGCCAACAGGCCAACAGGTATATGAAAAGGTGTTCAACATCACTAATCATCAGGGGAATGCAAATCAAAATCACTGTAAGATATCACAGACAGCTATTATCAAAAAGACAAGAGCCAACAAGTGTTAGCAAGTGTGTGGAAGAAAAGCCAGTCCTTGTAGAGAAACTTTTGTTTAAGGATTAAGCAATTAATGAAATAAGACCTCTCAAACCAGCATCCATCAATGTAACAGCAACATCAACAACCATTTATTGTGTCTTTTCCATAGGCCATTGTTCTAGGGCTTGGGACCTCACAAAAATAGGAGACTCAGTTTGCCGAATCTGCATTAAAAACTACCTCTAGGAGATTTTAATCTAGTTGGAGATACAGGCCAAACACAAAGAAAGGAGATATAACTCTGTGAGACAATGCATGCCCACACAGGTGAGAACCACCAGAGTTTAGAGAAAGAGTGAAATAACCAAGCACAGAGAATAAAGGACACAAAGTGCATCTCGTGCTTTCTTCTTCAATCCCCCAAGTCTAGGTGAGGTCAGCCTCCCATTGCCTCCCATAAAGCTGTGGATTTTCCTAGACAGCCAATTATACTATTTCTTCCTCCCTCCCTCTCCTCCTTTCTTCCTTTCTTCCTTCCTTCCTTCCTCCTTTCCTCCCTTCCTTTTTTATTTTTTGGCAGGGTCTCACTCTGTTACCCAGGCTGGTGTACAGTACCGCAATAATAGCTCACTGCAGCCTTGACCTCCCAGGCCCTAGTGATCCTCCCACCTCAGCCTCCTGAGTAGCTGGGACTATAGGCATGTGCCCCCACACCTGGCTAATTTTTGTATTTTTTTGTAATGACGAGGTCTCATTATGTTGCTCAGGCTGGTCTTGAAGTCCTGGGCTCAAGCGATCCACACACCTTGGCCTCCCAAAGTGTTGGGATTACAGACGTGGGCCACTGCACCCAGCCTCAATTCTATTATTTCTCAAAATGCTAATATTTGTTAGGTTTTAGGAATTGAACAATTTCATATTAGGCATAAAGGAATTGCAGGGGAGGAATGCATTCTACACTTTCTCCCACCACACACATACACTACACGTCCACTTTAAAATATATCTGAAAGAGAATATATAAGAAAGAAAGTATAATGAGTTTCTTATGAAGTTTGTGAATATGGATTTTTTCTTTTTTCTTCAATATTTGTCCCTATCATAGGTTCCTAGGAATTACATTTTCTGTGGTGCCCAAAGTAGAGACAGGTACATAGGTATAAGTACGTGCAGGCAGCTGCATGCTCAGTAAAGGCAGCAAGGCTGGTGGCCTTTTGTCTGAGTGACAAGTACCCCGTGTGCCCACAATTGCCTTTTCCACATTGGGCCTGAACAGCAGTCTCCCTCTATGGATGGCAGGTTTATCAACTGCAGTGACTATGTGTTATTTTTATTTCTCTGGCTCTTAATAATAGTCAATTCAAGTTATATCAGAGTCGTATCTGAAATATTCTCTTCTTCCAATAAGCCTTCTATAGAACATATCAGTGTGGTGATGTTTTCTGCCTATAACAACCACTACTGACTGGGTGCGATGGCTCACACCTGTAATCCCAGCACTTTAGGAGGCCGAGGTGGATCATCTGAGGTCAGGAGTTCGAGACCAGCCTGACCAACATGGCGAAACCCCGTCTCTACTAAAAATACAAAAATTAGCCGGGCATGGTGGTGAGTGCCTGTAATCCCAGCTGCTTGGGAAGCTGAGGCAGGAGAATCACTTGAACCTGGGAGGTGGAGTTTTCAGTGAGCCAAGATCATGCCATTGCACTCCATCTTGGGCAACCAGAGTAAAACTCCATCTCAAAAAAAAAAAAAAAAACCACTGCTTCTCCATTGTCTTAGTGGGACTGGCATCCTCTCCACAAACCCTATTAGCCTAGAGCTCATTAAAAGTCTTCACATTCAAGAGCCATAAATCCACGTTTTCTTCCCATCATATGCAAGGCATGGATGTTATCCATTAATAATTTTTCATTTAATAACAAAAATATAATAGAACTTAAGAAATAGTAGATTTCTTTCAGTTAAATTTCACGATGTATTTTTGGAAATGGCTTCCTGAGCAGTATCTCTGCTCTGAATTTGGGGCTAAGACGAGTTTCCCTGTACAGTTGAACCAGTGGGTTCTTACGGAGAGAATACATATTCTCTAGGTATGAATGGAATACACACAACTTTAATTGCATCTACCACTGGCCACAGTGCCCCCAAATGAGTCCTATAAGTGAAAAGGTAATTTTGAACAATGTTTCAAAATTGACACATCTGCTTAAAAATTGTTTCCTTTTCTTACAAATACCTTGGTTATCAAAACGGGTAATTTACTGAAATATACATAAACTCCAACTGTGACATTAAACAATGGATTATAATAAAATAAAGAAACGGAAAAATAACAGCTATATAAAGACACTTGGCTGGAAGTAATCAAATCAAGTCCGTTTTTTTTATTCCTTAAATAATTCTGTGATCCTGGCTCCCGATAAGAGGAAATTGTCTTACCAAAAGGTATAATAGCCTCCTAGGGATTTGCTTTCCTTTGAACAATGAAGAGGGAGGAAAAGGTGTCATTGGGGATTTGAATTTAGGAGACTTGTTTGTACTTAAACTTGGCTTAATAAGTGTTCTTTAGAGCTTGCTGTTTTTCTTTTTGTTATTAAAATAAAACTTTTAAATTTTGTAACTCATCTGTCAATGTAATTCATAAAAACAAATTTTCACAAAAACAGTCTTTTTCTAAAATAGAAATAGAAAAGTTTTGTTTCTCTTATAAAAGACTCATACTAGAAAGACATAAAGAAGAAAACAATCATCCAAAACAACCACTATTAACATGTTGGTATGCTTTTAGAATTTTTAAATTCATATATTCACAGATAATTTTCAACAAAAATAGGTTTAAGCTTTACTTTTGTATTTTAGTTTTTTTAAGTTAAGTCATATATTAAGGACATATTTTCATGTTAATAAATATATCTCTATCATTCTTTGTGGTGGCTGCATAATATTTCATTGTAGAACACACCATCATGTATTCAAAATATCCCATATGGATGAAAATCTTTCTATTTATGAATTCTTGCTATCATACACAAAACTGCAAAACATTCTAGAATATGTGTCTTTGCCTATATTTGTCCCATAATTTCTCTTGGAAAATTATTAGAAGTGAATTTACTAGACCAAAGTATATGTGCACTTGAAATATTGACAGATATTATTTAATTATCCTTCAAATAAAAGTATAAATTTGAACTCTTGCCAACAGTATATGATGGTGACCATTCCCCTACTCCTGTTCCAACATTTTCCACTTTAAGAAACCTGGCCAAGCTGGTAGAGAACAACAACAACAAATCTCATTTTTCTAACTTTAATTACTATAGAGCTTACCCAATATATAATGTTTGGGGAGTAACACAAAGAACTTAGGACATTGCATAAAGATGTCCTTGGATGTCACCTCTTGCCACTTCACAGCTTGAAGACTTTGGTGCAGTCCCTAGCAGTGAGTCATGAAAGGTGGCAGGCTCAATAAAGGTGAAAAATAAATAAAGGACTTCTGCTTTCCAGTCTAGCATGTAAGAATATTAAAGATTGTCACTCCATGTAACAATAAGTAAAAAGCTGAACAAACTGAGAAATCAGAAGCTTTTCTTAGATCCATAAGAGAGGCAAGGTCACAGGGGAGACTGCTGCCACCACCCCCACCCCCCATCGCCAAATTAAAGAGACTAACAGGAGAATAGAGAAAATCACAACTTACCGAAGTAATAATCTCTATGGGAAACAGTGCAGGATACATTACGCCTGGCTATCAGTAAAAAATTATAAGACATACCAAAAAGCCAAAAGCACATTTGTAAGAGACAGAGCAAGCATGAAAACCAGACTCAGATATGGCAGGGATGTTAGAATTATCAGATCAAGATTTAAAAGAACTATGATTTATATGCTAAGGGCTCTCATGGATAAAGTAGGGAGCATGCATGAATATATGGATGATGTAAGCAGAGAGATGGAAGAAAGAACCAAAAAGAAATGATAGAGATAAAAATCAATGTAATAGAAAGGAAGAATGCCTTCAATGGGCTTACTAGTAGACTGGAGACAACTCAGGGAAGAATCTCTGATGTTGAGGCTATCTTAACAGAAACCTTCAAATCTGAAAAGCAAAGAGTACAAAGACTGAAAAAACCCAGAACAGCTACAAAGGATATAATATGTGAGTAATGGAAATACCATAAAGAGAAGAAAAAGACAAAGGACTAGAAGGTTATCTGAAACAATAACAACTAATAATTTCCCCCAAATTAATGCCAGACACCAAGCCACAGATACAAAAATCTCAGAGAACATCAAAAAGGATAAATCCCACCACAAAATACCCCTAGGTTTATCACTGTCAGACTACAGGAAATCAAAGATAAAGAAAAAAATCCCAAAAGAAGCCAGAGGGGAAAAATACCTTACTTAGTATCTTAGTCCATTTTGTATTGCTATAAAAGAATACCTGAGGATGGGTATAAATACCTGAGGATTTATAAAGAAAGGAGAGTTATTTGGCTCACTATTCTGTAGACTGTATAAGAAGCATGATGTCAGCATCTGCTCCTCTTCTGGTGGGGCTTTTGTGCTGTGTCAAAAAACATGGTGGAGAAGGTCAAAGGGGAAGTGGGCACATGTGAAGAGGAACCAGTCCTGAGGGGCATCCTGGCTTTACAGCAACTCACCCTCAGAGGAAACTAATCCATTCCTGTGAGAACTAAACCAGTCTCACCAGAGTGAAACCCACTCACTACCACAAGAATGGCACCAAACCATTTGTACCAGATGCACCCTCATGACTGAAACACCTCCCACTGGGCCTCACCTCCCATCATCACCACAATGGATCAAATTTTAACACAGGATTTGATGGGGACAAACAAACCATATCCAAACCATAGCACTTATAGAGGAAAAAAATAAGAATTGCATCCTACTTATCTTAAGAACCTTTCAAGCAAGAAGAGAATACAGTGAAATATTTAGAATTAAGAAAAAAAAAAAAAAAAAAAAAAAACAACCAGGCTAGGATTCTGTACCCTGTGAAATAATCCTTCAAAATTGAGGGAGAAATACTTTCTCAAACAAAGTTGAGAGAATTTCTTGTCAGTAGACCTGCCTTGCAAAAAATGTCTTTAAAAGTTCTTTAGAGAGAAGGAAAATGAGGAAAACTACAAAACTCAGATGAGAGATATCAAAGAACTAAATAAACTGAAAGATATTTCATGTTTACGAGTAGGAAGACTCAATGTTATTAAGATATCAGTTCCTCCCAACTTGATCTTTAGATTGAATGCAATCTCAATTAAAATCCCAACAAGTTATTTTGTCGATATCAACAAACTGATTCTAAAGTTTATTTGCTACTAAGGCCTAAATGTTTGTATGTCCCCCAAATTCATATTTCAAACCCCCCAGGGTAATGTGGGGCCATTGAGAGGTGATTGTGCCATAAGGGAATTTGTGCCCTTATAAAAGAGACCCCACAGAGCTCACCCCTTCCACCATGTGACGACACAGCTGGAAGTCACCACCTATGAACCAGAGCACAGACAGTAAGTCTGCTTATGCCTTGATCTTGGATTTCTCAGCCTCAAGAACCATGAGAAATAAATTTATAAGCCCCTCAGTGTAAGATATTTTTCTATAACAGCCCAAGTGTATTAACACAATATTGCCAACACAATATTGAAGGAGAAGAACAACGTTGAAATACCAATACTACCCACCTTCAAAAGTTACTATAAAGCTACAGTAATCAAGGAAATGCAGTATTGGTGAAAAAGTGCACAAATAGATCAATGGAATAGATTAGAGAGCCCAGAAATAGACAAACATAAAGTCAACTGATCTTTGATAAAGGAACAAAGCAATACAATGGAGAAAAGATAGTCTTTTGCACAAATGGAGCTGGAACATCTGAACATCCACATGCATAAAAGATCTGGACATAGACTTTACACACTTCACAAATTTTAACTCAAAATGGAAAATTTAATGCAAAACTCTAAAACTTCTAGAAGATAACAGGAAAAAACCTAGATAACCTTAGATATAGCGATGACTTTGTAGCTACAACACCAAAGGCACAATACATAAAATAAATCATTGATTAAGATGGACTTCATTAGTTTTAAGAACTTCTGCTCTGTAAAAGACAATGTCAAAGAAATGAAAAGACAAGCCACAGGCTGGGAGAGAAATTAGCAGAAGACACACATGAGAAAGCACTGTTATCCAAAATATACAAAGATATTTAAAACTTAACATTGAGAAACAAACCACCCAATTTAAAAGTTGGTCAAAGATCTTACAAGACACCTCACCAAAGAATGTGTGCAGCTTACAAATGATCACATGAAAAGATGCTCTGCATCATGTGTTATCAGGGAAATACAAATTAAAAGAACAATAAAATACCACTATACAGCTGTCAGAATGGCCAAAATCTAGAACACGGACAACACCAAATGCTGACATCCTTTGTGTGACAACACAAAGGATGTAGAACAATAGGAACTTTCATTCACTGCCAGCGGGAATGAAAAATAGTACAGCCACTTTGGAAGACCGTTTGGCAGTTTCTTACAAAACTAAACATAGTCTTATCATTCGTTCCAGAAATCACGCTTCTTGGTTTTTACCCAAAGGAGTTGAAAACTTTTGTCCACACCAAAACGTGTGTATGAATGTTTATAGTAGCTTTATTCATAATTGCCAAAACTTGGACGCAACCAAGATTTCCTTAAGTGGGTGAATGGATAAACTGGTACATCCTGACAATGGAATGTTATTCAGTGCTAAAAAGAAATGAGCAATCAAGCTATGAAAAGATGTGGTAGAAACTTAAATTCATATTACTCGAAGTTAAGCCAGTCTGAAGAGGCTGCATACTATACAATTCCAACTATATGGCGTTCTGGGAAAGGCAAAACTATGGAGACAGTAAAAATACTAATGGTTGCCAAGTTATGGTAAGTGGAGGAATGAACAGGTGTAGCACAGAGGATTTCTTGGGCAGTATGATAACATAATGGTGGGCACACATCATTGCACATTTGTTCAACCCCATAAAATACACAACACCAAGAGTGAACCCTAATGTCAACTATGGACTTTGAGTGATAATGAAGTGTCAATGTAGGTTCATCAATTGTAACAAATGTACCACTCTGGTAGTGGATGTTGATAATGGGGGAGACTATGGATGAGTGGGGGCAGGGGATACACAGAAAATTTCTGTACCTTCTGCTCAGTTTTGTTGTGAACCCAAAACTGCTCTAAAAATAAAGCCTATTAAAAATAATTAAATGAAACTATAGGTGTCTAAGACACAAACACTGACTGTTCCCTGGGTTTCATGGCTGCTGCTTTTGTACTTGCCCACCTTCTATCTGCAGGACTGGTCAGTTGGCTTGTTTAGCAAATTAGGGTCTTTTCATAACCCTGTGTGCCAGAGACTGCATTGCTAGAAGCACACTAAATTCAAAGAGAGGAATTCTGGTCTGGTAAATGTGAATTTGAATATAATTCTTAAAAAAACTTAATATGTATTTTGGAGTAATACTTTGACAACTGAATATCTTGGTTACCAAAATGAGTCACTGATTGAAATATATGCATACTCCAACTGTGATATTAAACAATAGATTATAATATAATAAATAAATGGAAAATAGCAACTGTCTAAAGTCGGTTAGCTGGAAAAGTCAAATCAAGTCCAATATTTTAATCCTCAAATAATTATATGATCCTGGTTTCTAATAAGAGAGAATTGTCTTACCCAGAGGTTTAATAGCTTCCCTGAGGATTTACTTAAGAGATAATGGGGATCCTGCAATGACCCTAAATGAAACTTTGGGATCCCAGAGGGCAGTAATGCATGACAGTTTAGTTTTAAGTGATGTTATCCAAGGGGCAGAGTGGTTCATTCTTTCTAAATGAAGTGGTCTGCTGGCAATACCTAAACACCTTTTATGATTAATCCATTTCATCCAGGCTATATTACTCAGAACTTCAAGGTTTCAGTTTTTTTGTTTGTTTGTTTGTGTGTGTGTGTGGTTTTTTTGCTTTGTTGTTTGTTTGTTTGTTTGAGACATGGTCTTGCTGTCTTACCCAGGCTAGAGTGCAATGGCACAATCTCACCTGACTGCAAACTCCGCGTCCCAGGCTCAAACAATCCTCCTGCCTCAGCCTCCCAATCAGCTGGGACTACAGGCATGCACAACCATGCCTGGCTAATTTTTGTATTTTTTGTAGAGATGGGGTTTTGCCATATTGCCCAGGCTGGTCTCAAACTCCTGGACTCAAGCTATCCCCCTGCCTCGGCCTCCCAAAGTGCTGGGATTACAGGCATGAGCCACCGCGTCTGGCCCTCAGTCATCTGCTTTTTACAAATACTTGGGCTGTGTGGCCTTGGGCAAGTAGCTCAACTTCTCTGAGTTTAATTTTCCCTATGTGACCTATGTAAACAATGAAGAGATTGCATAGTGCACCATAAACAATTTGGATTTACCCCAGGAATGCAAAATTTATTTAACATTATCAGTGATACAATTATCTACATTTTAACAGATTGAAGATAATTCAAAATGTAATCTTTTCAACATACAAAGAAGTTCAATAAACTAACATTTATTTATTTAAAAAATTATAATGACAGGGAATTGCTATAGTATGTAAATGGTATCTACAAAGAAAACCTGTAACGGGCACTATACTTAATGGTGAAACACTATAAATATTCCCTGTAAGATGAGTAACAAGACAGAATCTCACTATATCTGTCTCTAATATTGTACTAGATGTCCTAGATAAGGCAATGAGGAAAAAAAGAAAAAAGAAAAGATAAAAGCATTAGGGAATAAGAAATAAAATTGTCTTTATTTGCAAATGATAACATTGGGTAGAAAACTTCAATGAATCTACAGAAAAATTACTAGACTAGTAAGAAAAATTAAAAACGTGGCTCCTTAAAAAATAATATGTACATTTGAGTTACAGTTCTAAGTATCAACACAAAAATTTTAAAATGTGCTTTTTTATAAAAAGGCTTTTACAGTACAGTAAAAATTTTGGATACCTAGGAATAAATCTAACAAAAGATGTATAAATCTTTAGAGCAAAAATATAAAATTTTATTGAAAACATAGGAAACCTAAATACAAAGATATGTTCATGAATCCTAAAATGTGTACTCATAAAAATGTAAATATTCCTAAAATTGACCTATGCATGTAATGCAATTCCAATTAAAACCCCAGCAGTTTTATTGTAGAGCTCCTTATTAACTTAATAAATGCTTATTGAACACTTAGTCCTTGCTAGAGACTGTACTAGGTATAGTAAGAATATAGCAATGAGCAAGACATGAACTCTTAATTCTCATGAACCTTGGACTAGTGAGGGAAACTGACTTAAAATATGTAATTATTAGTTTGACATGTTGATTATATGCTGTGTGATTGGCATATTACAGATGATAAAATTGAAACTAAACATGTCATTTGCCATACCCAAGATCACAGAACTAGTAATATTAGAGCCAGTTTTTAAAGCCAAGAGTGACAAGTCTGACTTCAAAGCCTACGTTCTTTCCACATCATCATGCAGATTTCCAAGACCCTCTTTGTCCAAAAGCTCAGCCAGCATGCATTCCTCTGTGTACCTCTATAGGGCCACAGCTGTGTCTCAAACCCTCAAAAAATATATATGACGTGGGTATAAAGCTGCAAAAGTCAAGTGCTACAGTCACAGTGAAGTGCATGATGGGTGTTCACAGATGCCAGCACCACTGGGCTCTGTGTTTAGGCAAAGTTGGCAGCAACTGTGGTGTGATTACAGGGATGCCTCTCCTCTAAAAGATCTCAGTTTGTCACAGTTTGTGAAAAATTCCACAGTTGGAGGTTCAGACTGTAGGATTTCAGGAATATTGTGGAATAAGTAGCAATGTCAGCAACCTGCTTGTCTCCAATGTTATTACTTTAAATATTTTTCAGTAACTACAACAATAATAACATAAAGCCTCTACCCTGCCTCACAACCAAGTAAGACTTTGTCACAGTCTGGCTTTCTCCTCTAATTTGCCTAACCTCAGTAGCCAGATGTGTGTGGTGGGAAAATCTATGCACAACCATACCTCAGAAATGGGATCCAAGACATGTACCCCCAGTCCTAGTTAATGAAACCCTGGCAGCCCACCTGGCATGGGTCAGGGCTGTCACCCCATATGGCCTGCTACTTCAGCCTTGTCCTAGGAAGCTTCAAATACCAACATTTAAGACAAGTAGTTAAAAACCAGCTTTTTAGATTTGTGAATAGCAAGGAGGGTCAAGTCAAAATCATGGAGACTAAATAGTGCAGAAAACAAATGCTTTATAATGAAGAGAAACAAAAAGTCAAGAGCTGAGAAACGCCTTTCCTCTGAGGTTCACTTTATGAATCAGAAGAATATTCTACACAACTGGCTATTTCCTATGCCCAGTGAGATTAAAGAGGATATGGCATCAGAACAGGAACAAGTAGGAGAAAACACAGGTTCAATGAAATAAATGATAGAGCAAGAAAATAGTGGCTATATGCAGTAAAAAGCAGAATTACTACCGCAGAAAAATAAATACACAATACAAAACAGAGTCCCTATATTATAATGGTTGAGAACCTGGCTCCTGCATCAGACAGATTTGGCTAGAATTGAATTACAATTCTGCATTGCTTCTCAGCCTTTTGGCTAAGATCAAGTGAATTACAATTCTGCCGCTTATCAGCTGTATGATCTTCAGCAAATGCATCATCCATAAAGTGAGGATAAGAAGATGAAACAAGAATGCATTTATAGTGTTAAAATAGTGCCTGAAACATAGCCAATGCTGTATAAAGTTATGCCTATTATTATTTTTATTCTAATCAATAAACTTAATAATTATTCTTTGGATTGAGGCACTCAGGATCCTCTGCTCCAATGTCAACATCCCTGAGAGTGGTAGACATTCCATATTGTCAATATTGTTGAGCATCTGCTTTGTACGAGGCAAATTTACAAAACAACCACCTAATACAGGACACCAATAAACTAAGAAAATGGAAAATATGACCAGTATTTTGAAGAGTGAGGTGAGCTGAGTTTTCCAAATGTGACCATGAAAACATAAGATCAAGAAAGACTGTGCCAGGTGCAGTGCATGCCTATAATCCTAGCACTTGGCAAGCCGAGGCAAGAGCATTGCTTGAGCTCAGGAGTTTGAAACCAGCCTGGGCAACATAGTGAGACCCTGTCTCAGAAAAAAAAATATAGAGAGAGAGAGACCCAGAGGAAAGCTCCAGATTTTTGACTCCTCCCACTTCCATGCACACGACTCACTTCACAATTCCCAAGAATGGTGATGATACCAACAGACCCTAGTCTTTGGTATGAAATTATGAATTGCTTTCATTACCTATAGAAGATTAATATTCTCACTAGGATTCTCTATATCTTAAGAGGCTGATCAGCTCTTATTCCTCTCCTTTGAAGATACTTAATCTACAAGTGTCTGTAATATAAAGACACAGTTAAATACAAAGCGTCATGGCAAGTGTCTAGGAAAGTCACTTTATTTATGCCATCTCTAATGGTGCCAACAGGGGTAATAAGTGATGGAGAAGCAATCAAAACCACACAGTTAAAACCACCTTTAGGGCCAGTGGCTGGCAAGATGGCTGAATAGGAACAGCTCCAGTCTGCAGCTCCCAGCAAGATCAACGCAGAAGGTGGGTGATTTCTGCATTTCCAACTGACGTACCCGGCTCATCTCATTGGGACTCATTAGATGGTGGGTGCAGCTCATGGAGGGTGAGCCAAATCAGGGTGGGGCATTGCCTCACCCAGGAAGTGCCAGGGGTCAGGGAACTCCCTCCCCTAGCCAAGGGAAGCAGTGAGAGACTGTGCTGTGAGGAATGGTGCACTCCAGCCTAGATACTATGCTTTTCCCACGATCTTCACAACCCACATACTAGGCGATTCCCTCAAGTTCCTATGCCAACAGGGCCCTGAGTTTCAAGCAGAAAACTGGGCGGCTGTTTGGACAGACACCGAGATAGCTGCAGGAGTTTTTTTTCATACCCCAGTGGTGCCTGAAACACCAGTGAGAGAGGCGTTCACTCCCCTGGAAAGGGGGCTGAAGCCAGGGAGCCAAGTGGTCTAGCTCAGTGGATCCCACCCCCATGGAGCCCAGCAAGCTAAGATCCACTGGCCTGAAATTCTCACTGCCAGCACAGCAGTCTGAAGTTGGCCTGGGATGCTTGAGCTTGGTGGAGGCAGGGGTGTCCACCATTACTGAGGCTTGAGTAGGTGGTTTTCCCCTCACAGTGTAAACAAAGCTGCTGGGAAGTTCAAACTGGGCAGAGCCCACCGCAGCATGACAAAGCTGCTGTAGCCAGACTGCAATCTAGATTCCTCCTCTCTGGGCAGGGCATCTCTGAAAGAAAGGCAGCAGCCCCAGTCAGGGGCCTATAGATAAAACTCTCAAGTCCCTGGGACAGAGCACCTGGGGGAAGGGATGGCAGTGGGTGCAGCTTCAGCAGAATTAAATGTTCTGCCTGCCAGCTCTGAAGAGAGCAGCAGACCTCCCAGCACAGTGCTCAAGCTCTGCTAAGGGGCAGACTGCCTCAAGTGGGTCCCTGACCCCCGTGCCTCCTTACTGGGAGACACCTCCCAGCAGGGGTCGACAGACACCTCATACAGGAGTGCTCCAGCTGGCATGTGGCGGGTGCCCCTCTGGGATGAAGCTTCCAGAGGAGTAACAGGCAGTAATCTTTGCTGTTCTGAAGCCTCCGCTCATGATGCCCAGGCAAACAGGGTCTGGAGTGGACCTCCAGGAAACTCAGCAGACCTGCAGCATAGGGACCTGTTAGAAGGAAAACTAACAAACAGAAAGGAATAGCATCAACATCAACAAAAAGGATGTCCACACAAAAACCCCATCTGAAGGTTACCAACATCAAAGACAAAATGTAGATAAATCCATGAAGATGAGGAAACACCAGCACAGAAAGGCTGATAATTACAAAAACCAGAATGCCTCTTCTCCTCCAAATGATCACAACTCCTCACCAGTAAGGGAACAAAACTGGACAGAGAATGAGTTTGACGGATTGACAGAAGTAGGTTTCAGAAGGTGCATAATAACAAACTCCTCTGAGCTAAAGGAGCATGTTCTAACCCAACGCAAGGAATCTAAGAACCTTGAAAAAAAGGTTAGAGGAATTGCTAACTAGAATAACCAGTTTAGAGAAGAATGTAAGTGACCTGATGCAGCTGAAAAACACAGCACAAGAATTTTGTGAGGCATATACGAGTATCAATAGCTGAATTGATCAAGTGGAAGAAAGAATATCAGAGATTGAAGATCAACTTAATAAAATAAAGTGTGAAGACAAGATTAGAGAAAAAAAAATGTAAAGGAACAAACAAAGCCTCCATGGTACTATGTGAAAAGACCAAACCTACGTTTGATTAGTGTAACTGAAACTGACAGGGAGAATGGAACTAAGTTGAAAAACACTCTTCAGGATATTACCCAGGAGAACTTCCCCAACCTAGCGAGAGAAGCCAACATTAAAATTCAGGAAATACAGAGGACACCACAAAGATACTCCTCAAGAAGAGCAACCCCAATACACGTAATTGTCAGATTCACCAAGGTTGAAAAGAAGGAAAAAATGTTAAGGGCAGCCAGAGAGAAAGGTCGGGTTACCCACAAAGGGAAGTTCATCAGACTAACAGCAGATCTCTCTGCAGAAACCCTACAAGCCAGAAGACAGTGGGGGCCAATATTCAACATTCTTAAAAAAAAGAATTTTCAACCCAGAATTTCATATCCAGCCAAACTAAGCTTCATAAGCAAAGGAGAAATAAAATCCTTTATAGACAAGCAAATGCCGAGAGATTTTGTCACCACCAGGCCTGCCTTACAAGAGCTCCTGAAGGAAGCACTAAACATGGAAAAGAAAAACCCATACCAGCCATTGCAAAAACACACTAAATTGTAAAGACCATCGACACTATGAAGAAACTGCATCAACTAACGGGCAAAATTACCAGCTACCATCATAATGACAGGATTAAATTTGCACATAATAATATTAACCTTAAATGTAAGTGGGCTAAATGTCCCAATTAAAAGACACAGACTGGCAAATTGGATAAAGAGTCAAGACCCATCAGTGTGCTGTATTCAGGAGACCCCTCTCACGTGCAAAGACACACATAGGCTCAAAATAAAGGGATGAAGGAATATTTACCAAGCAAATGGAAAGCAAAAAAAAGCAGGGGTTGGAATCCTAGTCCCTGATAAAATGGACTTTAAACCAACAAAGATCACAAAAGACAGAAAGGGCATCAAATGAATGTAAGGGGATCAATGCAAGAAGAGCTAATTATCCTAAAAATATATGCACCCAAAACAGGAGCACCCAGATTCATAAGGCAAGTACTTAGAGACCTACAAAGAGACTTAGACTCCCACACAATAATAGTGTGAGACTTTAACACCCCACTGTCAATATTAGGCAGATCAACAAGACAGAAAATTAACAAGGATATTCAGGACTTGAACTTAGCTCTGGACCAAGCTGACCTAATAGACATCTACAGAACTCTCCACCCCAAATCAACAGACTATACATTCTTCTCAGCACCACATCACACTTATTCTAAAATTGACCACATAACAGAAAGTAAAACACTCCTCAACTAATGCAAAACAATTGAAATCATAACAAACAGTCTCTCAGACCACAGTGCAATTAAATTAGAACTCAGGATTAAGAAACTCACTCAAAACTGCACAACTACATGGAAACTGAACAACCTGCTCCTGAATGACTACTGGGTAAATAACAAAATTAAGGCAGAAATAAATAAGTTCTTTGAAACCAATGAGAACAAAGACACAATGTTCCAGAATCTCTGGGACACGAAGCAGTGTTTAGGGGGAAATTTATAGTACTAAATGCCCACAGGAGAAAGTGGGAAAGATCTAAAATCAACACTTTAACATCATAATTAAAAGAAATAGAGAAGCAAGAGCAAACAAATTCAAAAGCTAGCAGAAGACAAGAAAAAACTAAGATCAGAGCAAAACTGAAGGAGATAGAGACATGAAAACCCTTCAAAAAAAATCAATGAACCCAGGAGCTGATTTTTTGAAAAGATTAACAAAATAGATAGACCACTAGACAGACTAATAAAGAAGAAAAGAGAGAAGAATCAAATAGACACACAAAAAATGATAAAGGTGATATCACCACTGATCCCACAGAAATACAAACTACCATCAGAAAATACTATAAACATCTTGTGCAAATAAACTAGAAAATCTAGAAGAAATTGATAAATTCTTGGACACATACACTCTCCCAAGAGTAAACCAAGAAGAAGTTGAATCCCTGAATAGACCAATAACAAGTTCTAAAATTGAGGCAGTAATTAATATCCTACCACCAAGAAAAGCCTGGGATCAGATGGATTCACAGACAAATTTCACCAGAGGTACAGAGGAGCTGGCACAATTCCTTCTGAAACTATTCCAAAGAATAGAAAAAGAGGGACTCCTCCCTAACTAATTTTATGAGGCCAGCATCATCCTGATACAAAAACCTGACAGAGACACAACCAAAAAAGAAAATTTCTGGCCAATATCCCTGATGAACATCAATGCGAAAATCCTCAATAAAATACTGGCAAACCAAATCCAACAGCATATCAAAAAGCCACCCACCACAATCAAGTCGACTTCATCCCTGAGATGTGAGGCTGGTTCAGCATACACAAATCAATAAATGTAATCCAGCACATAAACAGAACCAATGACAAAAACAACATGATTATCTCAATAGAGGCAGAAAAGGCCTTCAATAAAAATAACACCCCTTCATTCTAAAAACTCTCAATAAACTAGGTATTGATGGAACATATCTCAAAATAATAAGAGCTATTTATGACAAACCCACAGCCAATAGCATACTGAATGGGCAAAAGCTATAAGCATTCCCTTTGAAAACTGACACAAGACAAGGATACGCTCTCTCACCACTTCTATTTAACATAGTATTGGAAGTTCTAGCCAGGGCAATCAGGCAAGAGAATGAAATAAAGGGTATTCAAATAGGAAGAGAGGAAGTTAAATTGTTTCTGTTTGCAGATGACATAATTGTATATTTAGAAACCATCACCTCAGCCCAAAATCTCCTTAAGCTGATAAACAAATTCAGCAAAGTCTCAGGTTACAAAATCAATGTGCAAAAATTACAAGCATTCCTATACTCCAATAATAGACAAACAGAGAGCCAAATCATGAGTGAACTCCCATTCATAATTGCTACAAAGAGAACAAAATCCCTAGGAATACAATTTACAAGAGATGTGAAGGACCTCTTCAAGGAGAACTACAAACCACTGCCCAACGAAATAAAAGTGGATGCAAACAAATGTTAAAACATTCCATGCTCATGGATAGGAAGAATCAATATCATGAAAATGGCCATACTTCCCAAAGTAATTTATAGATTCAATGCTATCCCCATCAAACTACCACTGACTTTCTTCACAGAATTAGAAAAAACTACTTTAAATTTCATATGGTAACAAAAAAGAGCCCACATAGCCAAGACAATCCTAAGCAAAAAGGACAAAGCTGGAGGCATCACACTACCTGACTTCAAACTATACTGCAAGGATACAGTAACCAAAACAGCATGGTACTTGTGCTGAGAGGTGACAGCGCGCTGGCAGTGCTCACGGCCCTCGCTCACTCTCGGCACCTCCTCTGCCTGGGCTCCCACTTTGGCGGCACTTGAGGAGCCCTTCAGCCTGCTTCTGCACTGTGGGAGCCCGTTTCTGGGCTGGCCAAGGCTGGAGCCGGCTCCCTCAGCTTGTGGGGAGGTGTGGAGGGAGAGGCATGGGCAGGGCTTGGGACCTGCAGCCTGCCATACCTGAGCCTCCCCCAACTCCGTGGGCTCCTGTGCAGCCTGAGCCTCCCCAACGAGCACCACCCCCTGCTCCACAGCACCCAGTCCCATCAACCACCCAAGGGCTGAGGAGTGCGGGCGCATGGCGCGGGACTGGCAGGCAGCTCCACCTGCAGCCCTGGTGTGGGATCCACTGGGTGAAGCCAGCTGGGCTCCTGAGTCTGGTGGGGATGTGGAGAACCTTTATGTCTAGCTAAGGAATTGTAAATATGCCAGTCGGCACTCTGTATCTAGCTCAAGGTTTGTAAACACACCAATCAGCACCCTGTGTCTAGCTCAGGGTTTGTGAATGCACCAATCAACACTCTGTATCTAGCTACTCTGATGGGGCCTTGGAGAACCTTTGTCTAGCTAAGGGATTGTAAATACACCAGTCGGCACTCTGTATCTAGCTCAAGGTTTGTAAACACACCAATCAGAACCCTGTGTCTAGCTCAGGGTTTGTGAATGCACCAATCGACACTCTGTATCTAGCTGCTCTGGTGGTGACTTGAAGAACCTTTCTGTCGACACTCTGTATCTAGCTAATCTGGTGGGGACGTGGAGAAGTTTTGTGTCTCGCTTAGGGATTGTAAATGCATCAATCAGTGCCCTGTGAAAACAGACCACTTGGCTCTACCAATCAGCAGGATGTGGGTGGGGCCAGATAAGAGAATAAAAGCAGGCTGCCCAAGCCAGCAGTGGCAACTCGCTTGGGTCCCCTTCCGCACTGTGGAAGCTTTGTTCTTTTGCTCTTTGTAATAAATCTTGCTGCTGCTCACTCTTTGGGTCCACACTACCTTTATGAGCTGTAACACTCACCATGAAGGTCTGCAGCTTCACTCTTGAAGCCAGCGAGACCATGAACCCACTGGGAGGAATGAACAACTCCAGATGCACCACCTTAAGAACTGTAACACTCACCGTGAAGGTCTGCAGCTTCACTCCTGAGCCAGCGAGACCACGAAGCCACCAGAAGGCCGAACACATCTGAACATCAGAAGGAACAAACTCCGTACATGCCACCTTTAAGAACTGTAACACTCACCGCGAGAGTCCATGGCTTCATTCTTGAAGTCAGTGAGACCAAGAACCCACCAATTCCAGACACATTTTGGCGACCACGAAGGGACTATCACCTATTGCCAAGTGGTGCGACTATTGCCGAGCAGTGAGACCATTGCCTGTCACTGAGCAGCGAGACAATTGCTTATCACCAAGCAGTGAGTACCATCGGACCATTTTCACTTGCTATTCTGTCCTATTTTTCCTTAGAATTCGGGAACTAAATACCGGGCACCTGTTGGCCAGTTAAAAGTGACTAGCGCGGCCGCCAGACTAAAGAAACGGGTGTCAGGCTTTCGGTGAAAGGGCCCTCTAACAACCCCCGACTCTTCAGAGTTGGGACTGTTGGTTTGCCTAGAACCAGCTTCTGCTTTTCCTGTACTTCTGGGCTGAGCTGAGGGTTGACAGAGAGGAAAGCCATGCATCTCCAGGGTCCTGACAACAAGTTGGTTGACCCTGCGGTCATGAGCGGAACTCACAAAGGCATGTCGCCCAAGTGAGACTCGCCCATCTATCCTATCTATCCTGACCCTTGCCCCCTGGGTCCTAATGCCTGCCAGACATACTTCCTCTTGCCTCTCTTCTCTGAGGTTAGTCCTGCTTCTAAAAATTGCTACCTGTCTCTGGTGGTTTTCTAGTTTCTCCTATAAGAATAATTTCTAGTATAAACTCCAGGACTCTGTTACCTTCTTTAGGCACCTGGACTCACCAATCAGAAAGACAATTTTTGCCCAAAGCCCCATCATAGTGGGGACTACCTGGAATTTTAGGATCCCTCCTCACACTAATAGGCCTAGCAAAAGCTATTCCTGAAGCTAGGATATGGGGAGCCTCAGAAATTGTATCCTTCCTATTCATATAAGTGAGGACAAAAGGTGTCACTCTTCCAACCCTGGAGATCCCTTCCCTCCCTCAGGGTATGGCCCTCCACTTCATTTTTGGGGCATAACATCTTTCTAGGAAAGGGGTAAAGTCCCAATACTAACAGGAGAATGCTTAGGACTCTAACAGGTTTTTGAGAATGCCTCGGTAAGGGCCACTAAATCCGATTTTTCTCAGTTGGTCCTCCTTGTGGTCTAGGAGGACAGGCAAGGATGCAGGTTTTTGAGAATGCATCGGTAAGGGCAGCTAAATCTGCCCTTCCTCAGTCCTCCATGTGGTCTGGGAGGAAAACTAGTGTTTCTGCTGCTGCATCAGTGAGTGCAACTATTCCGATCAGCAGGGTCCAGGGACTGTTGTGGGTTCTTGGGCAGGGGTTGTTTCTGCTGCTGCGTCAGTGAGCACAACTATTCCGATCAGCAGGGTCCAGGGACCGTTGCAGGTTCTTGGGCAGGGGGAGAAACAAAAAATAAACCAAAACTGTGGGTGGTTTTGTCTTTCAGATGGGAAACACTCAGGCATCAACAGGCTCACCCTTGAAATGCATCCTAAGCCATTGGGACCAATTTGACCCACAAACCCTGAAAAAGAGGTGGCTTTTTTTTTTCTGCACTACGGCTTGGCCCCAATATTCTCTTTCTGATGGGGAAAAATGGCCACCTGAAGAAAGTATAAATTACAATACTATCCTGCAGCTTGACCTTTTCTGTGAGAGGGAAGGCAAATGGAGTGAAATAGCTTATGCCCAAGCTTTCTTTTCATTGAGGGAGAATACACAACTATGCAAAACTTACAATTTACATCCCACAGGAGGACCTCTCAGCTTACCCCCATATCCTAGCCTCCTTATAGCTCCCCTTCCTATTAATGATAATCCTCCTCTAATCTCCCCTGCCAGAAGGAAATAAGCAAAGAAATCTCCAAAGGACCACAGAAACCCCCGGGCTATCGGTTATGTCCCCTTCAAGCTGTAGGGGGAGGGGAATTTGGCCCAACCTGGGTACATGTCCCCCTCTCCCTCTCTGATTTAAAGCAGATCAATGTAGACATGGGGAAGTTTTCAGATGATCCTGATAGGTATGTAGATGTCCTACAGGGTCTAGGGCAAACCTTTGACCTTGCTTGGAGAGATGTCATGCTACTGTTAGATCAAACCCTGGCCTTTAATGAAAAGAATGCAGCTTTAGCTGCAGCCCAAGAGTTTGGAGATACCTGGTATCTTAGTCAAGTAAATGATAGAATGACAGCCGAAGAAAGGGACAAATTCCCTACCGGTCAGCAAGCCATCCCCAGTATGGATCTCCACTAGGACCTTGACTCAGATCATGGGGACTGGAGTCATAAACATCTGTTGACCTGCGTTCTAGAAAGACTAAGGAGAATTAGAAAAAAACTGATGAATTATTCAATGATGTCCACCATAACTCAGGGAAAGGAAGAAAAATTCCTCTTCCTTCCTCGAGTGGCTACGAGAGGCCTTAAGAAAATATACTCCCCTGTCACCCAAATCACTCGAGGGTCAATTGATTCTAAAAGATAAGTTTATTACCCAATCAGCTGCAGATATCAGGAGAAAGCTCCAAAAGCAAGCCCTGGGCCCTGAACAAAATCTAGAGACATTATTAAACCTGGCAACCTCGGTGTTCTATAATAGCAACCAAGAGGAACAGGCCCAAAAGGAAAAGCAAGATCAGAGAAAGGCCGTAGCCTTAGTCATGGCCCTCAGAAAAACAAACTTTGGTGGTTCAGAGAGGATAGAAAATGGAGCAGGCCAATCACCCAGTAGGGCTTGTTATCAGTGTGGTTTACTAGGACACTTAAAAAGATTGTCCAATGAGAAACAAGCTGCCCCCTCGTCCATGTCCACTATGCTGAGGCAATCACTGGAAGGTGCACTGCACCAGAGGATGAAGGTTCCCTGGGTCAGAAGCCCCCAACCAGATGATCCAACAACAGGACTGAGGGTGCCCGGGGCAAGCGCCAGCTCATGTCATCACCCTCACTGAGCCCTGGGTATGTTTAACTATTGAGGATCAGGAAATTGACTTCCTCCTGGACACTGGCACGGCCTTCTCAGTGTTAATCTCCTGTCCTGGATGATTATCCTCAAGGTCTGTTACCATCTGAGGAATCCTGGGATAGCCTGTAACCAGGTATTTCTCCCACCTTCTCAGTTGTAATTGGGAAACTTTGCTCTTTTCACATGCCTTTCTTGTTATGCCTGAAAGTCCCACACCCTTATTAGGGAGGGATATATTAGCCAAGGCTGGAGCTATTATCTATATGAATATGGGGAACAAGTTACCCATTTGTTGTCCCTTACTTGAGGAGGGAATCAATCCTGAAGTCTGGGCATTGGAAGGACAATTTGGAAGGGCAAAAAATGCCTGCCCAATCCAAATTAGGTTAAAAGATACCACCACTTTTCCTTATCAAAGGCAATATCCCTTAAGGCCTGAAGCTCATAAAGGATTACAGAATATTGTTAAACATTTGAAAGCTCAAGTCTTAGTAAGGAAATGCAGCAGTCCCTGCAACACCCCAATTCTAGGAGTACAAAAACGGAATGGTCAGTGGAGACTAGTGCAAGATCTTAGACTCATCAATGAGGCAGTAATTCCACTATATCCAGTTGTACCCATCCCCTATACCCTGCTCTCTCAAATACCAGAGAAGGCAGAATGGTTTGCAGTTCTGGACCTCAAGGATGCCTTATTCTGTATTCTCCTGCACTGTGATTCCCAGTTCCTCTTTGCTTTTGAGGATCCCACAGACCACATGTCCCAACTTATGTGGACGGTTTTACCCCAAGGGTTTAGGGATAGCCCTCATCTGTTTGGTCAGGCACTGGCCCAAGATCTAGGCCACTTCTCAAGTCCACGTACTCTGGTCCTTCAATATGTGGATGATTTAGTTTTGGCTACTAGTTTGGAAGCCTCGTGCCAGCAGGCTACTCTAGATCTCTTGAACTTTCTAACTAATCAAGGGTACGAGGTGTCTATGTTGAAGGCTCAGCTTTGCCTATAGCAGGTTAAATATCTAGGCCTAATCTTAGCCAAAGAGACCAGGGCCCTCAGCAAGGAACGAATACAGCCTATACTGGCTTATCCTCACCCTAAGACATTAAAACAGTTGAGGGGGTTCCTTGGAATTACCGGCTTTTGCCGACTATGGATCCCCAGATACAGCGAGATAGCCAGGCCCCCTCTATACTCTAATCAAGGAAACCCAGAGGGCAAATACTCATCTAGTCAAATGGGAACCAGAGGCAGAAAGAGCCTTCAAAACCTTAAAGCAGGCCCTAGTACAAGCTCCAGCTTTAAGCCTTCCCACAGGACAAAACTTCTCTTTATACATCACAGAGAGAGCCGGGATAGCTCTTGGAGTCCTTACTCAGACTCGTGGGACAACCCCACAACCAGTGGCATACCTAAGTAAGGAAATCGATGTAGTAGCAAAAGGCTGGCCTCACTGTTTAAGGGTAGTTGCAGCAGTGGCCATCTTAGTGCCAGAGGCTATCAAAATAATACAAGGAAAGGATCTCACTGTCTGGACTACTCATGATGTAAATGGCATACTAGGTGCCAAAGGAAGTTTATGGCTATCAGACAATGGCCTACTTAGATACCAGGCGCTCCTCCTTGAGGGACCAGTGTTTCAAATACGCATGTGTGTGGCCCTCAACCCTGCCACTTTTCTCCCGGAGGATGGGGAACCAATCGAGCATGACTGCCAAAAAATTATAGTCCAGACTTATGCCACCCAAGATGATCTCTTAGAAGTCCCCTTAACTAATCCTGACCTTAACCTATATACCAATGGAAGTTCATTTGTGGAGAATGGGATATGAAGGGCAGGTTATGCCATCGTTAGTGATGTAACCATACTTGAGAGTAAGCCTCCTCCCCTAGGGACCAGTGCCCAGTTAGCAGAACTAGTGGCACTTACCCGAGCCTTAGAACCGGGAAAGGGAAAAAGAATAAATGTGTATACAGATAGCAAGTATGCTTATCTAATCCTACATGCCCATGCTGCAATATGGAAAGAGAGGGAGTTCCTAACCTCTGGGGGGAACCCCCATCAAATACCACAAGGAAATTATAGAGTTATTGCACACAATGCAAAAACACAAGGAGGTGGCACTCTTACACTGCCAAAGCCATCAAAATGGGAAGAAGAGGGGAGAACAGCAGCATAAGTGGCTGGCAGAGGCAGGGAAAGATCAGCAAGAAGGAAAGAGAGAAAGAGAAAGTCAGAGAAAGAGAGAGGAAGAAACAGAGAGAAAGAAAGAGACAGGAAGTCAAAGAGACAGAGGAGACAGAGAGGAAGAAGTCAAAGAGAAAGAGAAAGAGAGACAAAGGAGAAGTCAAAGAGAAAGAGAAAGAGAGATGGAAGTAGTAGAGAAAAAAAACAGTGTACCCTATTGCTTTAAAAGCCAGGGTAAATGTCCATCTACCCAGCCAAGGCATATTCTACTTATGTGGATCTTCAACCCATATCTGCCTCTCAGACAGTTTGCAAGAAATAATGAAATCTGTCCTTACTTTACAATCCCAAATAGATTCTCTGGCAGCAGTGAATCTCCAAAACTGCTGAGGCCTAGACCTCCTCACTGCTGAAAAAGGGGGACTCTACACCTTCTTAGGGGAACAGTGTTGTTTTTACACTAACCAGTCAGGGATAGTATGAGATGCCACCCAGCATTTACAGGAAAAGGCTTCTGAAATCGGACAACGTCTTCAAACTCTTATACCAGCCTCTGGAGTTGGGCAACATGGCTTCTCCCCTTTCTAGGGGAGGTGTGGAGGGAGAGGCATGGGCAGGAACTAGGGGTGCACGCAGTGCTTGCAGGCCAGCATGAGTTCCGGGTGGGTGTGGGCTCGGTGGACCCCACACTCGCAGCGTCCGGCTGGCCCCACCGGCCCTGGGCAGTGAGGGGCTTAGCACCTGGGCCAGCAGCTGCTGTGCTCAATTTCTCGCCGGGCCTTAGCTGCCTTCCCACGGGGCAGGGCTCGGGACCTGTAGCCTGCCATGCCTGAGCTTCCCCCAACTCCGTGGGCTCCTGTGCAGCCCGAGCCTCCCTGACGAGCACTGCCCCCTGCTCCACGGCACCCAGTCGCATCAATCACCCAAGGGCTGAGGAGTGCGGGCGCATGGCGTGGGACTGGCAGGCAGCTCCACCTGCAGCCCCGGTGCGGGATCCACTGGGTGAAGCCAGCTGGGCTCCTGAGTCTGGTGGGGATGTGGAGAACCTTTATGTCTAGCTAAGGGATTGTAAATACCCCAGTTGGCACTCTGTATCTAGCTCAAGGTTTGTAAACACACCAATCAGCACCCTGTGTCTAGCTCAGGGTTTGTGAATGCACCAATCAACACTCTGTATCTAGCTACTCTGGTGGGGCCTTGGAGAACCATTATGTCTAGCTAAGGGATTGTAAATACACCAGTCGGCACTCTGTATCTAGCTCAAGGTTTGTAAACACACCAGTCAGCACCCTGTGTCTAGCTCAGGATTTGTGAATGCACCAATTGACACTCTGTATCTAGCTACTCTGGTGGGGACTTGGAGAACCTTTTTGTCCACACTCTGTATCTAGCTAATCTGGTGGGGACATGGAGAAGTTTTGTGTCTAGCTCATGGATTGTAAATGCATCAATCAGCACCCTGTGAAAAGAGACCACTTGGCTCTACCAATTAGCAGGATGTGGGTGGGGCCAGATAAGAGAATAAAAGCAGGCTGCTCCAGCCAGCAGTGGCAACCCGCTCGGGTCCCCTTCTGCACTGTGGAAGCTTTGTTCTTTTACTCTTTGCAATAAATCTTGCTGCTGCTCACTCTTTGGGTCCACACTGCCTTTATGAGCTGTAACACTCACCGCGAAGGTCTGCAGCTTAACTCTTGAAGCCAGCGAGACCACGAAGCCACTGGGAGGAACGAACAACTCCAGACGCACCACCTTAAGAGCTGTAACATTCACCACGAAGGTCTGCAGCTTCACTCCTGAGCCAGCGAGACCACGAACCCACCAGAAGGCTGAACATATCCGAACATCAGAAAGAACGAACTCTGGACATGTCACCTTTAAGAACTGTAACACTCACCGCGAGGGTCCGCAGCTTCATTCTTGAAGTCAGTGAGACCAAGAACCCACCAATTCTGGACACAGTACCAAGACAGATATATAGACCAATGGAGCAGAACAGAGCCCTCAGAAATAATACCACACATCTACAACCATCTGATCTTTGACAAACCTGACAAAAACAAGAAATGCAGAAAGGATTCCCTGCTTAATAAATGGTGTTGGGAAAACTGGCTAGCCGTATGCAGAAAACTGAAACTGGATCCCTTCCTTACACTTTATACAAAAATTAACTCAAGATGGATTAAAGACTTAAATGTGAGACCTAAAACCATAAAAACCCTAGAAGAAAACCTAGGCAATACCATTCAGAACATAAGCATGAGCAAAGACTTCATGACTAAAATACCAAACTCAAAGGCAACAAAAGCCAAAATTGACAAATTGGATATAATTAAACTAAAGAGCTTCTGCAGAGCAAAAGAAAGTATCATCAGAGTGAACAGGAAACCTATAGAGTGGGAGAAAGTTTTGCAATCTATCCGTCTGACAAAGGGCTAATATCCAGAATCTACGAGGAACTTCAACAAGTTTACAAGAAAAAATCAACCCCATCAAAAAGTGGACGAAGGATATGAACAGACAATTCTCAAAAGAAGACATTTATGTGGCCAACAAATGTATGAAAAAAAGCTCATCATCACTGGTCATTAGAGAAATGCAAATCTAAACCACAATGAGATACCATCTTATGCCAGTTAGAATGGTGATCATTAAAAAGTCGGGAAACAACAGATGCTAGAGAGGATGTGAAGAAATAGGAATGCTTTTACACTCTTGGTGAGAGTGTAAATTAGTTCAGCCATTGTGGAAGACAGTGTGGCAATTCCTCAAGGATCTAGAACCAGAAATACCATTTGACCCAGCAATCCCATTACTAGGTATGTACCCAAAGGATTATAAATCATTTTACTATAGACACATGCACACATATGTTTATTGTGGCACTGTTCACAATAGCAAAGACTTGGGACCAACCCAAATACCCATCAATGATAAACTGGATAAAGAAAATGCAGCACATATACACCATGGAATACTATGCAGCCATAAAAAATGAGTTCATGTCCTTTTCAGGGACATGGATGAAGCTGGAAACCATCATTCTCAGCAAACCAACACAGGAATGGAAAACCAAACATTGCATGTTCTCACTCATAAGTGGGAGTTGAACAATGAGAACACATGGACACAGGGAGGGGAACATCACACACCAGGGCTTGTTGCGGGGTGGGGAGCTAGGGGAGGGATAGCATTAGGAGAAACACCTAATGTAGATGACAGGTTGATGGGTGCAGCAAACCACCATGGCACGTGTATACCTATTTAACAAACCTACACGTTCTGCACATGTATCACAGAACTTAAAGTATAATTTGTTTTAAAAAACATCACTTTTAGGTGGTATGTATCTACTGATGAAGAGGAGGGCTATAATCACAAGCTCCTTAGTGAGCAATAGGGGAGGGTATCTGATGGTATAGAAAGGAGAATGGAGTGGCACTAGAGACCAATTTAAACCACTTCACAATTGGGCCTGACCCCAGCTTTGGTTTGAAATGCAGAGCAGGAGCAGCCAGGCAGCAACGTCTTTTCCTGTCTTCAAGCACAGGAAATCAGTTAGATTGACCTGACATACTTGGATGATAAACAGTGGCAGCCTTTCCCAGGCAGCATTATACTTCTTCCCCTGTTAACACCTCCCATTGTGGAAAAATCTAAACAAACTAGAATTAACAGGAATCCAACATCTTCCTTTCTATAGCGAAAAGTTTCCTTGCCTAACTCATTTAGGAGAATTTTGGGAAGTCAGAAAATTGGAAAAAGAAAAGCTTCACATCAGTACATAGCTGTTTTTAACTTCTATGTGTTGAAAAAGCATACCTGATCAAAATTTTTACCTATTAATACATTTGATATATAAACAAGTATATAAATGCACACACAGACACAGCAATGATGGTGAACAGTCTTCATACAATTATATGGATGAATTTCATAAAATGCTGAGTGAAAGAAATCAGACCAAAGAACACATACTGAAAGATTCTCTCTATATACAAAGTTCAAAAATAGGTGGGACCAATTCATGGTGGTGTTAGAAATCAGAAGAGAGGCTACCTTTGTGGGGAGGGGACAGTTTAATGCCCAGAAGTGGTAAATAAGGAATCCTCTGGGGAGTGGTAATGATCTGGATGCTGGCTACAGGATGTGTTGTTTGTAAAAATGCATTAAGCTGTACATTTTTTTATATCTACCTTTTTCCATGTGTACATTATACTTCAAAGAAGTTCAATTAATAATTTCTCATGTCACTGTAGAGTAGCTCAGTTAGCCCCAGCAAGCCTCTGGCTTAATCTTGTTTTACCTTAAGCCATCAGTCATTTACAAGTAGGAAAATTCACAGGGAAAGTTAAGAGTATAAAATCCAGAATGAAGGTTTACTGGGTAAGAGTCTCTCCATTTTCCAAAGTGAGTTTATTTCTTGATTCCAGTTCTTAAGGAGTCTCAGCATTGTGTCTTTTTCATGTATCTTACAAGAAGACAGCATGTGCTTCTAACACCTGATACATTTATCTACCAGCACTTGGTAAACAGAAAAGAACCACATTTTTGTTGTAGGAGAAATTTGGTGCCTATTTCCTACCAGGCACCAATAGGTGGGACCAATAAGTGGGATTAAAGATACAGTAGAAAGTATTTAAAACTTTCCAGGGGGCAATAGTCTGAAAATAAGTAAATTGGTGCTATAGAATGGAAGTTACAGGCTTTTTTCTTTTTTCCCCAAGATCTGCTCCTTGAGCCACTAGAGACTTTTCTGTCTGTTACTGTTTCTTCATTCCTCATCTGCAGAGCCAACCTGAGAAGTGCAGACCAAAGCCAGGGAAGGCTCTGCAAAGATGTACAAATGGAAGTCACCTTAATAACCACTGACTGCTGCTTATAATACATTTCACTCAAAAGAGGGGTTAAACAATGGAACAGAATACAGAGGCCAGAAATAATGCTGAACACTGACAACCATCTGATCTTTGACAAAATCCACAAAAACAAGCAATGGAGAAAGGACTCCCTATTCCATAATGGTGCTGGGACAACTCTCTAGCTATATGCAGAAGGTTGAACCTGGGCCCCTTCCTTACATTATATACAAAAAATAACTCAAGATGGAGTAAAGACTTAAATCTAAAACCAAACACTATAAAAACCCTGGAAGATAACCTGGGAAATACCATTCTGGACATAGGACCTGGCAAAGACTTCATGATAAGACACCAAAAGCAATAGCAACAAAAACCAAATTGACTAATGAAACTAATGAAACTCTTTAGTTGTGCAACAGATAGTTTATCTGTACAACAAAATAAACTACCAACAGAGTAAACAACTACAGAATGGAAAAAAATTTTTGCAAACTATGCATCTGACAAAGGTCTAATATCCAGAATCTATAAGGAATTTAAACAAATTTACAAGCAAAAAACGACTTCATTAAAAAGTGGGCAAAGGATATGAATAGATGCTTTTCAAAATAAGACATTCACATATCCAACAACCCTATGAAAAAATGTTTAACATCACTAATCATTAGAGGAATGCAAATCAAAACCATAATGAGATACCATCTAATACCAGTAGGAATGACTACTATTAAAAAGTCAGACAATAACAGATGCTGGTGAAGGTTGTGGAGAAAAGGGAATGCTTATGCACCACTGGTGGGAATGTAAACTAGTTCAGCCATTGTGGAAGAGAGTGTGGTGATTCCTCAAAGAATGTAAAACAGAGCTGCCTTTCAATCCAGCAATCCCATTATTGGATATATACCCAAAGAATAGAAATTGTTTTACCATAAAGGCGCATGCATGCATATGTTCATTACAGCACTACTTACGATAGCAAAGAGATGGAATCAATCTAAATGCCCATCAGTGGTAGACTGGCTAAAAAAAAAATGTGCTACATATACATCACAGAATAGTATGCAGCCATAAAAATGAACGAGATCATCATGTCCTTTGCAGCAAGATGGATGTAGCTGGAGGTCATTATCCTAAACAAATTAATGCAGGAACAGAAAGCCAAATACCACATGTTCTCATTTATAAGTGACAGCTAAATATTGAGTAAACATGGACACAAAGAAGGGAACAATAGACATGGACCTACTTGAGAATAGAGGGTGGGAGGAGGGTGAGGATCAAAAAGTACCCATAGGACACTGTGCTTATTACCTGGGTGATGAAATAATTTGCACACCAAACCCCTGTGACACACAATTTACCTATATAGAAAACCTGTGCATGTACCCCTGAACCTAAAAGTTAATGGTGGGGGGAGGTGGGGTTAATCTGCTTTGTGGTATAAATCTGAGCATTCATATTACAATAAAATATTTACCTCATTAGAGTACTTAACATTTATTAAGCAAAGAGCCGAGTACCTTACACACATGATGTTTAATCTCACAATGATCTTTAATCTCATAACAACCGTCCATTGTATGTACATATGTGGAAATTGAGCCTTGGAGAGATTAAATACATGGGGCATGCCATTTGACTAGAAACTGGAAGCATCAGGATTTAAACTCAGTTCTGAATGGTTTTGTAGGCTTTGCTTTTTCCACATTATAGCATGGCCTACCATGAAGAACAGGTCCTTTCTGGTGTTTGTCTTGTTTGGTTTAAGTGAAGCAAATATTAACTATTCAAGATCTGCTGTTAAATTTTTACTCAAAAATTTGAGTATAGTATGGATCTTCTGAAGCCAAATAACTCTTATTCAATGCTTAGTTGAGAAATTTTATGGAGTAGTTCTCAATTTTTATGTAGTTCCACTGCAAAGGTAAGTCTTATGGAAAGATTCACTGTAATTTTTTTCCTCATTTGGACATCAGCTTTTTCTTTTCCTCAGACCCACTGAAAGATAATTTTTAAAATAAAAACGTTGTTTTTGTATCAAGTGGGGACATTTTTCCCAAATGAAAACAGTGTACTCATTTTATATGATAAAATCAATAAGTTATTATTTTAAAATTTTTGATATAAAAATCATTAAAAATAAATTTTCAGATATTACTTGAAATTCTACCATCCAGAGATAATAGTGCTTAAAGATTTGATATATAGACACACACACATATATACATATATATCATCCTAAATTTCTTTGTATAAATGTATATAAAGTTTTAATAAAAACTAGGAGATTAATATCCTTTGAATGAAAATAAATACAATGTGTATGCTTTAACATCATGCCTTTACTTTATAACATTTATCACAGCAGTCATGAGATAATGATTTACATGATCATTGTTAGTAAGCTAATAGCTAAGTGCATGAACTCTGGAGCTAGCCTCCCTGGATTTTAATCCCAGATCTGTCATTGACTAGCTGTGCAATACTAGGTAAATTGCTCTTGTTCCTTAGTTTCTTCATCTGTAAAATAGAGATAAAAATAATATCCACCTCATAGGATTAGTGTGAACATTAAATGAGCGTATGTATGTAGGCCACTTAACAATAATGCCTTCACATACTGAACACAAATATACTAGCTGTTGTCTTATTGGGCTCATGTTTTTCCTACAACTAAGCAGCATGCATGCAAGGACCATGTTGGTTTTGTTCCACATTGCATCCTCAACCTGGTATACAGTGTGCGTTCAATAGTTGTTGACTATTATTACTAGTGGCATTTAACAAATATCTGTTAAATGAATGAAGAAATACCCATTTACTGCAAGTATGTTTAATATTGATGGCACAATGGGGAAAACTCAAACTTTGGAGTCAAACAGGTTTTAAAACCTTATTCCCTCATCCTCAATTATTGACTTTTTTTTTGGCAGGTGTGGGTGTGGGACAACTTATTGAATTTTTCTGAATTTCCAGTTTCACGTCTATAAGATAGAGATAGTGATTCATTCTTGCAATGTATGAATTTGAGATAATTGTGTAAGTTTATCAATAAATAGTAGCTATTTTTGTATAAGTATTACATATAATATCCAGGCCACTGCTTTGCATAACCCAAAAGGGGCACCATTCATGCAGAATACAACATAAATGGTGTCCCTGGAGCAATGCAGTATACGAACCCTGAGGGGACCTACAGTATACTTTATAGTTCAAAGATTACAAATTATCCCTTTATCGGAGTCTCTCAAGGTTGGATGTATTTGAGGTCCATAAGAGCAATTTAGGGTTAACAGTAGCTGCAGAAACCATCTGCAGTGATATTCTCATTTTAAATCCATGGGAAATAAGACAGCTATAAACTTGGGACCTGGGTTTAAGCATTTTAAATGCCAAGTTCACTATTTTCTAAAACACAACAAATACCCAGTGAGAGAGAGAGAAGGGAAGTAAATGCCTCTGAATAAACAAGTTAATGTCAGTAGTTGTACTATATGCATATTGATGAACAATAGAGGAACCAATGTCCAATCAGATGAGCAGGATATTTGGCAATAACAAGTTGCCCTTGAGGAAAAATGAGTTTCTTGGCAAGTTCTTTATCAGCATTACAAAGCTAAAAGCTACATTTATCATCACTTATACTAGCATACTCTGTTGTGCAAATGCTCTCTGTGTTTGCAT
This sequence comes from Pongo pygmaeus, assembly GCF_028885625.2. Classification (NCBI taxonomy): domain Eukaryota; kingdom Metazoa; phylum Chordata; class Mammalia; order Primates; family Hominidae; genus Pongo; species Pongo pygmaeus. The sequence continues at coordinate 80,398,190 of NC_072373.2, read as the reverse complement.
CTGCTATTGTTGATGCCTGGTGCATGAATCAGGACTCCAGCCCACAAGTTTTCCCAGAACTTTCTTATGGCCATCATCTTTAAGTGTCTGGTGAACAGTCATAGTTTGGTACACAAAAGGGCCAACCTGGGGGATGGCTAGGGCTTGACTCAGTCATTACATTTCAATAGAGCAGGAAGGGGAAATGGTGGCCTGTAACCTCGGGGAATTTTGCCAGATGGTCCACCCCACTCTCTCTCTCCTGCTCTGAGGAAGTGGCACAGCCTAGAACAGCACCACATGTGAGAGAAATGCAAACCCTAACCAGAGAAGCAGACTCTTTGCCAGTGGTAATAGTTCAGGACCACCACCAGCTTTTATAAAATTTTTAATAACACTCAAGTATTGGCAGAAAGAAATAATCTTGGGTTAACTATAACTAGAATATTGACTCTTCCTCTGTGGAAGAATCAGCCAATCACATTTGTTTACATCAGTTCCCCTGAAGAAGAAAAATACACTGATGTTGCAGCAAGACAAATTTAAGCTAGATGTAAATAACTTCCTTTAGCCTGTAATGCTAGGCTAATTACATATTGGAACTATTTTTTCAGGGAAGAATTGTGTAGGGTTTCAGGGAAGAATTCTGAAGAAAATATAGAGCTGAAATGATCTTGCAGCTCACTGCAAGGTTTAGATCCACACTGATTATCACTGTAATGAAGGCTGATGGAATAAGTAAAAATGTTTTGTATTAGTATGTTTTTACACTTATTTGCAAGGCATAAATAGGTTAGGTTTTGATCTTAATTTAATTCTAACATGTATTGTGCACAAGCTGTGAGCAGTTTTCAGGAGTTAGGTATCTGGCCATGACTGATTTTTCAGGAGTTAATCATCTGGTAGAAGGGTCATACACAATAGTAAGATCTATGTGACAGGTTGTGATCATTACTATAATCACAGAGAGAGCTGTAGAATATTAGGCTGGCAGGGTGGCTCATGCCTGTAATCCCAGCACTTTGGGAGGCCAAGGCAGGAGGATCACGAGGTCAGGAGATGGAGACCATCCTGGCTAACACGGTGAAACCCCGTCTCTACTAAAAATACAAAAAAATAGCCAGGCGTGGTGGTGGGCGCCTGTAGTCCCAGCTACTTGGGAGGCTGAGGCAGGAGAATGGCGTGAACCCGGGAGGCGGAGCTTGCAGTGAGCGGAGATCGCGCCACTGCACTCCAGCCTGGGCCACAGAGGCAGACTCAGTCTCAAAAAAAAAAAAAAAAAAAAAAGTCGTGTTAGATCCAGAGGGGTAGCAACTGGGGCTGAACTGTCAGTCAACTCAGTCAACTCTGCTCCCCCACAGGAGATGCCAGTGATGCATTTTCATGGCCAACATTGTCAGTCAGCATCATTGAATTACTCCTGCTTATAGAGACACAGCTGCAAACGATTCCCCATTAAATATGATGTTTCTTGCAATGTTTGGATGGTACGCCTTTTTAGTAAGGGAAATCCCCCCTTCTGGCTTGCTGAAAGTTTTTTCTTTCCATTTTAAAAATCATGAATTCCTTTTTGCAATATTGAGGTGGTTATATGGTTTCTCTTCTCTAATCTGTTAATATGGTGATTTAATGGTTAGAAATTTTCTAATGTAAATTCCACTCTTATATTGCAGAAATAAACCTAAACTGAGCATGAGGCTATATTTTTTATTTGCTTCTATATTTGGTTGCTATACAGTATTATGTTTAAGATTTGTTCACACATATTTGTGAATGAGATTGGACTATTTTTCTTTCTTGCCAATTTTTATCTGGTTTTTAAATTAAGGATATTTTAGACTTATGAAATATTTGGCAAATAATCCTTGGCAAGTAATTTTTTGGGGAATTTGTTTTGGCTATTTTGAGTATTACCCAATATATTTTAATTAAGTTATTCTTAATGTTTTCTTAATTTAAAAAATTACCTGCTATATCTTTAGAGATATTCTTTATGTACTCCAGATTTTGTCTATTTATACCATTTTTCTTTTTTCCTCGATGAGTCTCATAGATGTTCATCTATTTTTTTAACTTCTTTGATCTTCTCTTATTCCTTGTTTCTATTAACTTCTGTTCTGAAGTTTATTGTTTTTTTTCTACTTCCTTATGGTTTATTCTTTCAATTTTTCTCTAACTTCTTAAGTTGGTGTTTAATTTTTAGCTTGCTTTGCTTTTCTAGTATAAGCATTAAAACTACAAATTTTCCTTGTTATTCTTTTGCTGCACCCCAAATTGTTGATATTTCTATTGTCTAATTTCTATTCAATTAGAATACTTTAAAGTTTCTTTTTGGTTTTTAAAAACTAACTTTTTAAATTGACAAATAAAAATTGTGTATATTTATTGTGCACAGCATATGGCTTTGAAATATGTGTACCTTGTGGAATGGCTAAATTTAGCTTACTAACATATGCATTATCTCACATACTTATCATTTTTTGTGGTGAGAGCTATGTGACTTTTTAACTTATGAGTTATTTAAATATTTTTAAATTATTAAGCATATTGGGATTTTAAGTAATTTACCTTTTTATTATTAACTTATAACAAGTAGAACAGATATTAACCTGTATGATTCTGCATCATTGAAATTTATTGACATTTGCTTCATAGTCTGTTATATGGTCTACTTTTGTTCATGTTACATCTGTAGTAGAATTGGCTAATAGCTGAGTAAAGTACACATATGTCTATGAAATCAAGTGTAATCCAGAGAGAAAGAGAAATTTATTGAATATATTGTTCTAGGTGCTATTATATGTTGTCATGTTTAATCCTCACCACAATTGCATGAGGCAGCCATAATTAATTCCACTTTACACATGAGGAGCCTGAGGGTTAAAAAAAAAAACCTAGCTCTACTATTCGTAAAGAATGAAGCAAAGATACGAATGAAGGCCCACATATCCTATAACTAGGTATTTAAGCATTCTAATTCAAGCTTTAAAACTGCTAAATAAAATGTGCTCCAATTTCTATATTGACAGACATACTTTCATAATGAGCTGGGGTTCGAATTTAGAAATCTTTGATGCTTCAGAGTCCCACACTGAAATGTGGAGGCACATGGTGAGTTGGTCCCCAGCCTTCAGTCCACCCACCTTCTCTTTACTAAATCACCTTTCACATACGTGTATGAACACCCCAGCCTCCAAGTCCAAACCCTAAACAAAATGGGACACCCTTGGCATACACGGAGACACAGCCCATCCTCAGGAAAACCTGGAAAAGTCCATACAAGTTCTGGAAGCAAGCTTGGGATGGTTTCAGTAGTGTGGTCTGTAAGGGAGGCCTCAGAAGACATGTTTTCTTAATTGCATGAACTTCTCCCACTGTAGCAAGGGTGCTGGAGGAGGGTCAGAGTGAGGACTTCTAAAGCATGGGGTCCTGAGTAGGGGCCACTCTTGCCCAAGTCTAAGAAGGGTACTAGAATAGCACACTACTACTAGGTACCAGAACCCAGATACAAGCACAGGTCTTCTGAAATTAATAATAATAATAACTATTACCATTATTATACCAGTAGCTATCATTTATTTAGTGCTTACTGTTTGCTAGTCACTGTTCTAAATTCTTTACATGTATTATACAACTGCCATATAACTGCCATATGAGGGATGTACCCTCATTGTCACCGTTTTACCAATGAGAAAACTGGCATAAAACGTTTAAGTAACTTGTCCAAGTTACGGAGCTTAGTGAAGCCACAATGTTGCTCAATTTGCTCTCAAACTTCAAAGGGATGGGAAGGACACTTAAGTCATAGAGTCTTTAAGAATTAGAGCTAGAAGGAATCTTAGATGTTATCTAGTCAGCCTCCTCCCATTACAGTCCAAGAGAAGATGGCCCTGAGTTACTTGTAGGTATTTTTGCATGTGAATTGCAGGTGAATATACATTCTACTGAAGATAAAAGATATTTAAAGATATCGCTGGGTATAGGAACAAACAGTGGTTTTAAATCTCTAGGCTTTAACTTTTCTCAGAACAAGGAATCCTTTTTGGTTTTAATCTATATGCACATCTGTATTTTTCTCAATTATTGGGTAGTAAAATATAACTTTTCTTCTGTAATATTTTTTGACTTTAATGAGTGTTCCTCATAATAGAAAAGTTAGAAAACCATTGCTATGGGTATATACTTTCTAAAGGGATAGTAATTTCTCTAGAATATTCATATACTGCTCCAGAAGTAATTAGCACAATTGTGCAAGTCTGTGCATCATCAACTATACATTCTGCCTGTTTACTCCAAATCCACATGAAACTGATTATGCAGTCAAAGGCGAGCCCAGTGGAGAGGCATTTTTGGAGACTTCCTGGTACATTGAGACAGGGTTGGCCAGTCTGCGTTAGGGTCTTTGTCAAAACTGCATTTCTGAAACTAAACTCAGATTGCTTTCTTTTAAGGGGTCAGAACTGATCCAAATTCACATTTTTAAAAGCCTTAGATGTGGGGCTTTTCCTATTCCCAGTCTCCGCTATTGGTCTTTGTGAATCCACAGGCAATTTGGCCACATCCTTGACTCTCTCCTATATTAAGAATTAAAGAGCTAAGTTCATGCAGAGGAAATATAACAAAGGAGGGACTTTCCTACAAGATCTTTGAAAAATGGAACATTTGCATAAGTCATATTTAGCCAGAACTGTTGTTTTATGTTTTCCTTTCTGAATACTTTGTTACACCTCCTCCCAGCCAGCCCCCCTCTCCCTGACCCCAACTAGTCAGAGACCAAAGCCTTCACAATGGTTTACACTTGAACCTTCCTGGCCCCACCCTCATCATCACGCCTGAATAATTACATTACTGACTGGTCTCCCCTGCTTCCGTTTATCTCCACTCCTAAACCCTCTGACACCTTAATCTTCCCAGAATACCGTTGTGATCCTGTTCCACTCTTGCTCAAGTTTTCCCAGAAACTAGAGTACAAACTTTTTAAGCTTTACTCTAGAGTTGAAAGCCACTCTATCTCTGTTTCATCCCCAGGTCTCTGCCAAGGCAGTATAACCTGTCCGACATCTCTAACTTCAATACCGTTGTCTTAGATACTAGACTCTCCTCCTGGTTTCTAATTAAACCCGATCTAGGATCTAATTTTGTCTCTGAATTCTGTTGCCCTTTGCCAAGTGATCTGTTCCTCCTCTGAGCCGCAGCATCTCTGAGCTTGCACACTTGGCATGGCCAAAGCACACACAGCCTTAGCTTGCCGTTCAGGGTGTTTACCTTCCCTCCCCTTCCAGATGCTGGATCCCCAGGGACAGGAACTCTGCCCGTATGTGTCCGTAGCCCCCGGTAATATTTCTGGCAGTCGTACATTTTCAGCAAATGTTTAATTGGTTAATTGAAGACAACTGTCCCATGCCTTAAGCCTCTCTTTCTGCTAAACATGCCTGTGTCCTTTGTCATTGAACAACTATTTTGATCTATTTTCTTCCTGACATAGGAGTCAGTTCTGAGGATGCTGAAATCAAGAGACATAGCCTATTCTCTCAAAATTGCTTTCAAGAGTGATTTTGTTGTGAATTGAGAAATGGCTGCATACTTTTGGACTACCCACTTCAGCAAGAGTGTTTGAAACTAAATCTATTCTAAGTAATTTTTTATTCCCTTTTCTCTATGGCATTAGACACACAGCTCTTTTAAACTACCTTTCGTTATCTATTAAACAGACATTCAGTAACTCTATAGACACTGTCTAGCTATATGAACTTAGACAAACTAATATCTCTGAGCTTCAATTTCTTAAAATTTAAAATGAGGACAATACCATCTATGGCCAGGGATTAAATGCTATGAGGAATGTAAACCAGATGTCAGGTACCATCTCTCTAAAATCCAGATAAAATGAATTAAAAATACTGGCCGCAAACCCTCTCTAAGAGTTCTCAAAATTCTCAGAAAGCTTAATTTTCATGCTCACCATAGCACTGATTTTCTTCTAAATATTTTGTTTCTACCAAAATACTTTGTCCCAATTTTGCCTTATATGGCTATTTCTTCATATCCACTTTCCCAAACTAAAGAAGCAGCCCTTTCACCTTAAACTCCTCCTTCAAAGCAACCTAAATACAGGTCTGGGTTTGTATGCCTAATGGGATGTTACAGAGGTTAGTGTGATGCAGGGGAGTCATGCTGTTTAAATCCATACTAGTCCCCAGAGGCCAGGCTGCCCCCACCACCCCTACCCCTCCCGCCACAGAGTTCTTCAGCTTCTCACATTTCTAATTCTTCTCTCTCTACTTTCATTACCTTCTCTTTTTTTTTCTTCTCATGTGCTCACGGGAGCAAAGAAAATTAACTCCTCTAAGTTTTCTTACACAGAGTGTCTTAATTACATATTACTATTGTTTTAGTTCCTGCCAACACTACATCTGTAGGGTCACACCTGCTATATTAGAGGCTTATCAAAAAAAGGTAGCTTTCTCCTAAAAAGGGATTTGGATGCCCACTAAGATAACTGGATGCCAAGATAAGTTTAACCTAACAAACTTTATTATTATTATTATTATTATTATTGTTAGAGATAGGTATTTATTCTGTCACCCAGACTGCATTGCAGGGGTGCAATCATAGCTCACTGCAGCCTCGAAGTCCTGAGTTCATGCAATCCTCCTGCTTCAGCTCCCTGAGTAGCTAGGACTACAGGCATATGCTACTCTGCCCAGCTAATTTTAAAAAAATAATTAAGGATGGGTCTTGTTGTATTGCCCAGGCTGGTCTCAAACTTCTGGTTTCAAGCAATCCTCCTGCCTTTTACCTCTTTAATTGTTGGAGTTACAGGCATGAGCCACAGCACTCAACCAAGATTTAAAAACTTTTAAAAGAAACCACATTACTTACTGTTATCATCATTATGGTTACTACCAGTATTAAAACAATTGGTATTGAAAACACCACTACCAGATCAAGCTTCAAACCAAGATGTCAAGTAAATATTATTGTCAAGCCTCTGAGCCCAAGCCTGCACGTATACACCCAGATGGCCTGAAGCAAGTGAAGAATCACAAAAGAAGTGAAAATGGCCGGTTCCTGCCTTAACTGATGACATTCCACCATTGTGATTTGTTCCTGCCCCACCTTGACTGAGCGATTAACCTTGTGAAATTCCTTCCCCTGGCTCAGAAGCTCCCCCACTGAGCACCTTGTGACCCCCGCCCCTGCCCACAAGTGAAAAACCCCCTTTGACTGTAATTTTCCACTACCCACCCAAATCCTATAAAACAGCCTCACCCCTATCTCCCTTCACTGACTCTCTTTTCAGACTCAGCCCACCTGCACCTAGGTGATTAAAAAGCTTTATTGCTCACACAAAGCCTGTTTTGTGGTCTCTTCACACAGACCATGTGACATTTGGTGCTGTAACTCAGATCGGTGAACCTCCCTTGGGAGATCAATCCCCTGTCCTCCTGCTCTTTGATCCATGAGAAAGATCCACCTATGACCTCTGGTCCTCAGACCAACCAGCCCAAGGAACATCTCACCAATTTTAAATTGGGTAAGCGGCCTCTTTTTACTCTCTTCTCCAACCTCTCTCACTATCCCTCAACATCTTTCTCCTTTCAATCTTGGCACCACCCTTCAATCTCTCCCTTCCCTTAATTTCAGTTCCTTTCCTTTTCTGGTAGAGACAGAGGAAACGTGTTTTATCTGTGAACCCAAAACTCCAGCACCAGTCATGGACTCGGGAAGACAGTCTTCCCTTGATGTTTAATCACTGCAGGGACGCCTGCCTGATTATTCACCCGTGTTTCAGAGGTGTCTGATCACTGCGGGGACGCCTGCCTGGATCCTTCACCTTAGTGGCAAGTACCACTTTGCCTGGGTGGCAAGCACCACCTCTCCTGGGGGGCAAGTACCCCACCACCCCTTCTCTCTGTGTCTCCACCTTCTCTTCTCTGGGCTTGCCTCCTTCACTATGGGCCACCTTCCACCCTCCATTCCTCGCTTTTCTCCCTTAGCGTGTGTTCTCAAGAACTTAAAACCTCTTCAACTCACATCTGACCTAAAACCTAAATGCCTTATTTTCTTCTGCAATACCGCTTGACCCCCAATACAAACTCAACAATGGTTCCAAATAGCCTGAAAATGGCACTTTCAATTTCTCCATCCCACAAGATCTAAATAATTCTTGTCGTAAAATGGGCAAATGATCTGAGGTGCCTGACATCCAGGCATTCTTTTACATGTCGGTCCCTCCCTAGTCTCTGCTCCCAATGCAACTCATCCCAAATCCTCCTTCTTTCCCTCCTGTCTGTCCTGTCAGTCCCAACCCCAAGTGTCGCTGAGTCTTTCCAATCTTCCTTTTCTACTGACCCATCTGACCTCTCCCCTCCTTCCCAGACTGCTGCTCCTCAGGTCGCTCCCCGCCAGGCTGAATCAGGCTCCAATTCTTCCTCGGCATCCACTCCTCCACCCTATAATCCTTCTATCACCTCCCTTCCTCACACCTGGTCCAGCTTACAGTTTCATTCCATGACTAGCCCTCCCCCACCTGCCCAACAATTTCCTCTTAAAGAGGTGGCTGGAGCTAAAGGCATAGTCAAGGTTAATGCTCCTTTTTCTTTATCCAACCTCTCCCAACTCAGTTAGTGTTTAGGCTTTTTTTCATCAAATATGAAAACCTAGCCCAGTCCATGGCTCATTTGGCAGCAACCCTTAGACATTTTACAGCGTTGGACCCAGAGGGGCCAGAAGGCCATCTTATTCTCAATATGCATTTTATTACCCAATCTGCTCCCAACATTAGAAAAAGCTCCAAAAATTAGACTCTGGCCCTCAAACCCCACAAAAGGACTTAATTAACCTTGCCTTCAAGGTGTACAATAATAGAATAGAGGCAGCCAAGTAGCAACATATTTCTGAGTTGCAATTCCTTGCCTCCACTGCGAGAGAAACCCCAGCCACATCTCCAGCACACAAGAACTTCAAAATGCCTAAGCCACAGTGGTCAAGCATTCCTACAGGACCTTCTCCATCAGGATCTTGCTTCAAGTGCCAGAAATCTAGCCACTGGGCCTAGGAATGCCCTCAGCCTGGGATTCCTCCTAAGCCATGTTCCATCTGTGTGGGACCCCACTGGAAATTGGACTGTCCAACTTACCCAGCAGCCGCTCCCAGAGTCCCTGGAACTCTGGCCCAAGGCTCTGTGACTGACTCCTTCCCAGATCTTCTTGGCTTAGTGGCTGAAGACTGATGCTGCCTGATCGCCTCGGAAGCCTCCTGGACCATCACAGATGCTTTTGGTAACTCTTACAGTGGAGGGTAAGTCCATCCCCTTCTTAATCAGTGCAGAGGCTACCCACTCCACATTACCTTCTCTTCAAGGGCTTGTTTCCCTTGTCCCCATAACTGTTGTGGGTATTGACGGCCAGGCTTCTAAAGCCCTTAAAACTCCCCAACTCTGGTGCCAATTTAAACAATATTCTTTTATACACTTCTTTTTAGTTATCCCCACCTGCCCAGTTCCCTTATTAGGCTGAGATATTTTAACCAAATTATTTGCCTCCCTGTCTATTCCTGGACTACAGCCATATCTCATTGCTGCCCTTCTTCCCAACCCAAAGCCTCCTTTGCCTCTTCCTCTCATATCCCCCTACCTTAACCCACAGGTATGGGACACCTCTACTCCCTCCCTGGCAACAAATCACACCCCCATTACTATCCCATTAAAACCTAATCACCCGTACCTGGCTCACCACCAGTATCCCATCCCACAACAGGCTTTAAAGGGATTAAAGCCTGTTATTACTTGCCTGTTACAGCATGTCCTTTTAAAGCCTATAAACTCTCCTTACAATTCTCCCATTTTACCTGTCCAAAAACTGGACACGCCTTACAGGTTAGTTCAGGATCTGTGCCTTATCAATGAAATTGTCTTGCCTATCCACGCCATGGTGCCAAACCCATATACTCTTCTATCCTCAATACCTCCCTCCAAAACCCCTCCATAACCCTTATTCTGTTCTGGATCTCAAAACATGCTTTCTTTACTATTCGTTTGCACCCTTCATCCCAGCCTCTCTTCACTTTCAGTTGGACTGACCCTGACACCCATCAGCCTCAGCAACTTACCTGGGCTGTACTACTGCAAGGCATCACGGACAGCCCACATTACTTCAGTCAACCCAAATTTCTTCCTCATCCATTACCTATCTCGGCATAATTCTTCATGAAAACACACGTGCTCTCCCTGCTGATCATGTCCAGTTAATGTCCCAAACCCCAACCCCTTCTAGAAAACAACAACTCCTTTCCTTCCTAGGCATGTTTAATTACTTCCACCTTTGAATACCTAATTTTACCACCGTGACTAAACCATTATATAAACACACAAAAGGAAACCTAGCTGACCCCATAAATCCTAAATCCTTTCCCCACTTCCCTTTCCATGCCTTAAAAAACAGTCCTAGAAACTGCTCCCACACTAGCTCTCCCTAACTCATCCCAATCCTTTTCATTACACACAGCCAAAGTATAGGGCTATGCAGTCAAAATTCTTATACAAGAGCCAGGACCGCACCCTGTAGCCTTTCTGTCCAAACAACTTGACCTTACTGTTTTAGGCTGGCCTCCCACATTATTCTGGATACTACACCTGACACCCAGGACTGTATCTCTCTAATCAAACTGACATTCATGCCATTTCCCCATATTTCCTTCTTTCCTGTTCCTCACCCTGATCACACTTGGTTTATCGATGGCAGTTCTACCAGGCCTAATCACCACTCACCAACAAAGGCAGGCTATGCTATAGTATCTTCCATATCTATCACTGAGGCTAGCACTCTGCCTCCCTCCACTACCTCTCAGCAAGCCGAACTCATTGCCTTAACTGGAGCCCTCACTCTTGTGAAGCAACTACGTGTCAATATTTATACTGACTCTAAACATGCCTTCCTTATCCTGCGACACCATGCTGTTATATGCTCAGAAAGAGGTTTCCTCACTGTGCAAAGGTCCTCCATCATTAATGCCTCTTTAATAAAAACTCTTCTCAAGACTGCTTTTTTCCAAAGGAAGCTAGAGTCATTCACTGCAAGGGCCATCAGAAGGCATCAGATCCCATCACTCAGGGCAATGCTTATGCTGATAAGGTAGCTAAAAATGTAGCTACAGTTCCCACTTCTGTCCCTCACGGCCAGTTTTTCTCCTTCTCATTGGTCACGCTCACCTACTCTCCCACTGAAATTTCCATCTATTAGTCTCTTCCCACACAAGGCAAATGGTTCTTGGACCAAGAAAAATGTCTCCTTCCAGCCTCACAGGTCCATTCTATTCTGTTGTCATTTCACAACCTCTTCCATGTAGGTTACAAGCCACTGGCCTGTTTCTTAGAACCTCTCATTTCCTTTCCATCATGGAAATCTATCCTCAAGGAAATCACTTCTCAGTGTTCATCTGCTATTCTACTACTCCTCAGGGATTGTTCAGGCCCCCTCCCTTCCCTACACATCAAGCTTGGGAATTTGTCCCTGCCCAGGACTGGCAAATTGACTTTACTCACATGCCTCAAATCAGGACATTAAAATACCTCTTGGTCTGGGTAGACACTTTCACTGGATAGGTAGAAGCCTTTCCCACAGGGCCTGAGAAGGCCACCATGGTCATTTCTTCCCTTCTGTCAGACATAATTCCTTGGTTTGGCCTTCCCACCTCTATACAGTCTGATAATGGACCAGCCTTTACTAGTCAAAGCATGCAAGCAGTTTCTCAGGCTCTTGGCATTCAGTGAAACCTTCATACCTCTTACTGTCCTCAATCTTTAGGAAAGGTAGAATGGACTAATGGTCTTTTAAAAACACACCTCACCAAGCTCAGCCTCCAACTTAAAAAGGACTGGACAGTACTTTTACCCCTTGCCATTCTCAGAATTTGGGCCTGTCCTCGAAATGCTACAAGGTACAGCCCATTTAAGCTTCTGTATGAACGCTCCTTTTTATTAGGCCCCAGTCTCATTCCAGACACCAGCCCAACTTGAACTGTGCCCCAAAAACTTGTCATCCCTACAATCTTCTGTCTAGTCATACTCCTATTCACCATTCTCAACTACTTGTAAATGCCCTGCCCTTTTTTACAGTGCTGATTTATACTTTTCCTCCAAACCATTGTAACTGATATCTCCTGGTTTTACCTCAAACTGCCACCCTTAAGTCTCTCTTAAAGTGGATAGAAGATCTTCAGTGACAAGGTACACTCCAATACTTTCACCCTAATGAAGCCCTATTCTTTACTTTTATATTCACTCTTATTCTCATTCCCATTCTTATGCCACCCACTACCTCTCTCCAGCTATCTCCACCACACTGTCAATCTCACTCACTCTCTCCTAGCCGTTTCTAATCCTTCTTTAACAAACAATTGCTGGCTTTACAATTTCTCTTTCCTCCAAAATCGCCGAGGCCTCAATTTACTCATTGCTAAAAAAGGGGACTCTGTATATTGTTAAATGAAGAGTGTTGTTTTTACCTAAGTCAATCTGGCCTGGTATATGACAACATAAAAAAAAACTCAAGGATAGAGCCAAAAACCTTGCCAACCAAGCAAGTAATTATGCTGAACCCCCTTGGGCACTCTAATTAGATGTCCTGGGTTCTCCCAATTCTTAGTCCTTTAATACCTCTTTTTCTCCTTCTCTTATGCAGACTTTGTGTCTTCCATTTAGTTTCTCAATTCATACAAAACAGTATCCAGGCCATCACCAATCATTCTATACGACAAATGTTTTAAGGGAGGATACCACCCCTCAAATTGTCTTATGCCCAATTTCTGCCTCCAAAGAAAGAAGAAGTAAAAACTAAAAGGCAGAAATGAAATCCACAGGCAGACAGCCTGGTGCCACACCCTGGGCCTGGTAGTTAAGATCGACCCCTGACCTAATCAGTTATGTTATCTATAGATTACAGACATTGTATGGAAAAGCACTGTGAAAATCCCTGTCCTGTTCTGTTCCGTTCTAATTACCAGTACACGCAGCCCCAGTCACGTACCTGCTTGCTCCCCCTGCTTGCTCAATCAGTCACGACCCTCTCATGCAGACCCCCTTAGAGTTGTAAGCCCTTAAGAGGAACAGGAATTGTTCACTCGGGGAGCTCGGTTTTTGAGATATGAGTCTTGCCAATGCTCCCAGCCGAATAAAGCCCTTCCTTCTTTAACTTGGTGTCTGAGGGGTTTTGTCTGTGGCTTGTCCTGCTACAGTTTCTTCTAACAACCCCACAATATCACCCCTTACTGCAAAATCTTCCTTCAGCTTAATCTCTCCCACTCTAGGTTCTCACGCCACCCCTAATCCCACTCGAAGCAGCCCTGAGAAACATTGCCCATTATCTCTCCGCAACACCCCTAAAAATTTTCACTGCCCCACCACTTTACCACTATTTCATTTTATTTTTCTTATTAATATAAGAAGACAGAAATGTCAGGCCTCTGAGCCCAAGCCTGCACATATACATCCACATGGCCTGAAGCAAGTGAAGAATCACAAAAGAAGTGAAAATGGCCGGTTCCTGCCTTAACTGATGACATTCCACCATTGTGATTTGTTCCTGCCACACCTTGACTGAGTGATTAACCTTGTGAAATTCCTTCTCCTGGCTCAGAGGCTCCCCCACTGAGCACCTTGTGACCCCTGCCCCTGCCCACAAGTGAAAACCCCTTTTGACTGTAAATTTCCACTACCCACCCAAATCCTATAAAACAGCCCCACCCCATCTCCCTTTGCTGACTCTCTTTTTGGACTCAGCCCACCTGCACCCAGGTGATTGAAAAGCTTTATTGCTCACACAAAGCCTGTTTGGTGGTCTCTTCACACCGACATGCATGAGAATTATTATATAACTTTTAACTAAAACCCTTTCAGAGTCTCACAGGGAAGGCTGTATATATCTCATAAAATGTTGGGGCCCACTGGATCAGAGAAGGCCACAAAGGCCAAAGGGAAGTAAAGATCTCATTATTTCTCCTAATAATTTTCCTGTCCTTTGTCATAAATTGTGGGTAGGCTGTTATGGTGATGGCAGATTTTCTTTCCGTAAAATGTCCATAATAGGACATTTGAACAGAAGGGAAAAATCAAATTGCTGAAGTCAAAAGAGGGCAATGCAAAGAACTTTGGAGAAAGAACTGTAGAGAGAAGTCAACTGGCAGATAAGAGGAAGTTTAAGGGGAAAAATATAGATGTCTAAAGAATACATTTATTCATTTTCCACAGTGCAATTTGGACAAGAAGCCTCTTTCTCGCTTCTTTCTATTCTCATTAAATCATTAGAGCTCAAGCAATCCTTCTGCCTCAGCTTCCTGACTAGCTAGGACTACAGGTATGTGCTACCATGCCCAGCTAATTTTTTAAAAATTAGATTTTAATTTGGTGAACTATTTCTACAGGAAACTACAATCATACAGCCCAGACACATTGATCTTGGGTGAACAAATCAGAAGGAATGAATAATTCTGTGTTTCTGGGACTCTGTCAATTTCATGAACTTGGTAATTTGAGTAAAGGATGGAAGGAGTTATTTCATAAAATGTGGAGCACAATCATATGATGAAGATAATAGGATCCCCATTTCATAAATAAATCTGAAGTTCAGAGAGAGTATCAACTGGCCAGGGTCACATCACAGAGACAGAGGCAGGGTTCCCACTGATGCCTCTCACTCCCTGTCCCAGGCCCTTCCACCTCCCCCAAGTAGAAGTGCAGGGGGCAGAGCTGACCCAGTGCAGTGAAAATCTGAGGGCTGAGTTCCTATTGGAACACAAGTGAAAGACTTCCTGGCTTCTAATCTCAGGATAAGGACTCCGAGCTCCGTCTGTTCCAGCCTTAGGAAAAGAACCAGAATCTTACACCACGAAAGCATGAAAGGTAAGATTTGAGTGAGAAAAAAAAAAACAGTCCGTGTTTCAGATTCAGTTCACAAAGCAGTTTCACACTTAAGGTACCATCACAATAACCCTGTGGGGTAAGCAAGGCAAATTTCATTCTTGTTTTATGGGCATAGGAAGTAAGTCTCAGGGAGGTTAAGACCAAGGTTTTTGGAGAAATTTATATTATAAATCTTCATTTATGGGCTTACTTTTATGTAATTCCTAAGATCATATAGGAATCCTAGAGCTTGAATATAGAACTTTATTTTTAAATCTATATACATCATAATTACAAGGAGTAGTGTCCATTTGGTTTCCTTGGCCCTGAAGTGTTAGTCGAATAAACATTTTCGATCAGGGTTGCCATGTGTGTCTGTGCACGCATGCACTGTACAACTCCAGGGGATGTACCCTAAACTACATGAATGTGATTTGCACATCCAAGATTTACAGTGTACTATAGGGAGAATCTTTTGCAACAGCTCTTGCTATAATACAGAATCTGAGATGTCTTTGAGAAAGAAAAGTGTAATCATTACCGAAAAATTATTCTCATAATGTGTGCAAATTTGTATGAAATCTGTATTGGCCATGGGGCAAGGAGGTATTTCCAGCTAGCTTCTGATAGGGCTCTATTCTCTCTTAAGAATTCAGCTCTTGACATTAGGTGATATCTGCCCAGGTCATCAGATGCCATAGAGAAAGAGGGTTTGCTGAAACTTATATCAGCAGTATACTGTATGCTCTTTCTGATTTATCTGAACATTCATTTATTGAGTGCCAAGTAATGCACTAGACACTCCAGGGATCTGACACAAACTCTGCCCTGAAGGAGCATATAATCTCACTGGGGAGAAAACAAAACATATGATAATTTTCAAAATAACAAACTAGGCAAACCAGTTAACACTTAAAAAGCAGGCTTTATTCAAATGCAAAATTGCATGTTACAGGGTAGCCTTTCAATAAGAAGCCAGGAAGAGGACCTCATCATGGGTTGGATTAGTAAAAGGACTAGTTATAAAAGAAGTGGTGGGGTTGAGGGAGGCCTGAGATGAAATTTAAAGAATATGTAGAATCTAGGTAAGTGGATAAAAGGTCTGGGGACAGGGGAAAGGAGAGCATTTCATTGTGAATCAAGGAATTTCTCCACCTGTTTTAACTCTTCCATATAACATCAAAGAGATGTCACTTGCAGCTAGCATTTCAGTGATGTTTTCTTACTAATATCATGATAAAAGAAACATTGACTATAAGAAATAGGAATGGGTCTCTTAAAAAGAAACAGCAAAACCCCCAAACTAAAAAACAGTGCAGGCTATTTCTCTCTTCTCTCCTTTTGCTTGGCACTCATGAGATGCTAGGTGTGGAAGTCAGCCAACTGAAAAACAGAGGCGGCTGAAGAAGGTGGGGAGGCTGAAGCCAGTTAAATAGGACGGTCCAATTCACAGACGGTGAGTCTACAGTGCAAATAGGACTCTTTCAACTTGAGCAGGACCCCATTACTTCACTGGAGTTAGAAAGCAAGGAGAGCGTAGACTTTTTGAACTTTCTATAAGAGTGTACCTCCACAGTATACAGAAGATGACGTGAAATTTGATCTGAAAGAAAACTGAGTCCATATTCACATATGTATCAAATTTGCACTTCATTTAGAAGTGTCTGTCATCAAGTACAGCACTGAATTGAAACTGAAAACAAGAGTCAAGAAAGAGCAAAGTCAGCCATCCTTATATTCCACAGAATCCTTTCCCTTTATGGTCTTGTTTCTCCTCAGAAAAGACAAAAAGCTGAGCTGTATAAACACCTGTGGGCTGGGGGTTGAGGGATAAATGAGGGGCAAAATGGAAGCAGAAGGAGCTGTTGGTCAGGTAGAAATCTTTCCAGATGTGCTGAAGGAAACACACTTCATGTTTGACGTAGGAGGTGCCACCATGCAAAACATTTCATGGAAGGATTTAAAGGATCCCAAGATTTTTAGTATTCCAAGAATTTTCTTTCACCGAGGGCAATTTAATATGGGTCATCCATACTGAAAGAAAAACAAAAGATAATAAGAGTTTAAAAATTGCAAAACTTGGAGTGTTAGTAGTAAAGGTAAGTATTCATTAGAGATAAGAAGAGGAGCAAGGAAATGCTTTCAGCTGGAAATATCAGACAAGAGGCCGGGCTTTAGGAACCTTTGAAGATGAACGAATGTAAGCAAACCCTAGTAGCAGCACTTCTCAGACTTTCATGTGCTTACCACTCAGAGATGGTGTTAAAATGTAGACTCTGATTCAGTAGGTCTGAGTGGAGCCTGAGATTCTGCAGCCCTAACAAGCTCTTTAGTGATACTTATGCCACTGGCCCACAGACCCCACTTGGAGAAATTTTTGTGGTACATACGGTCTTTGTCTCCAGATCTAATGAGTTTGAAGGACAGTGTAGATTGTTTTTTTTAATTTATGTTTATGTTTATTTTATTTTATTTTTTTATTATTATTATTATTTTTTTGAGATGGAGTCTCACTCTGTTGCCCAGTCTGGAGTGCAGTGGCACGGTGGCAGCTCATGCAACCACGGCCTTCTGGGTTCAAGCGATTCTTCCGCCTCAACTTCCTGAGTAGCTGGGAATACAGGTGCGTGCCACCACACCCAGCTAATTTTTGTATTTTTAGTAGAGATGGGGTTTCACCATATTGGCCAGGCTAATCTCAAACTCCTGACCTCATGATCCGCCCGCCACAGCCTCCCAGAGTGCTGGGATTACAGGCATGAGCCACCGCACCCGGCCGTAGATTGATTTTGAGCAGTGGAAAGTCAAGAAATTAGAAGGCATGCTTAAATGGAAAGTGAATTGGAGAAAATTTAAACTCATGAAAGAGTGGTAGTTATAAACTCGTGATGACTTATATCCTGGGATATCATTTAATGAGATGGTAACACATTTAGTTTAAAGAAATAAGTGACACTTTTTTGTGTGTGACACAACTGTTTTATTCTTGGAAAGGACAAGGAGAGAATGAAATGTGGTATGCACCTTTCAAAGGGAGAACCAGATTCTGAGGAGCTGGTCTCATGATGAACTGTCAGGGTAAACCACAGCTCAGCAGCTGCAAATGTGCTTGCCAAAATAGAGACAAAAAAATGTTTCTGAAAACAAAATTTCACATATGCCCTCCTCTGAGGTTGGCATCATATCTTCCTGTGTATCTTGGGTGTAGCTTCTACCCTGCCAGAATTTACACAGTAGAAACCAAATGAGGTGATAAACAGAGTCATTTTGCAGAAGAGTCAAAATAACCCAGCAAGAAATGAAACCACAAATGCCCAAGGAGTCATTCATTCACCATTGAAAAGCTAATAGAAATGAACACAAATTACTATGAAAATTCGCCCAAGAACTTTAAAAAAAAAAAAAAAGGCTCACAGTGTTTAGTGTGATAGTATTCATTTTACCTTTGACTTGTTCTAAAAACACACCGCACTTCTACCCCACCCTTCCTCAGTGCCATCACACAATGGTTTCAGTGTGAAAAAAAAAAAATCACGTTACTGGAATAGGAGGGTGCCTGGGACTTGCCATTCTAAGCTGGTAGTCAAGGGTCCTGAATTCTAAAAGCATACGCATTAAGAGCATGATTCCTGGATCCAAATGAGTATGGATCTCAGCATTGCCATTTATTGTGACCTCAGGCTATTTTATTTCTCTGTGCCTGTTTCTTTATCAGTAATGAAGATGTTCATAGACCCTTCTCCCATAGACTTAAAGGCATATTTCATGATTTAAGACATGTAAACCATTCATAATAGTGTACAACATGGAATTAATATTTGATAAAGGTTTATGATTATTGTAACGAACTCTGTCACTTGCTCAAGGCCTATAGAAAAGTTACTTAATTAGTTCAACTACAAAAAGAGTTTGAATGTGATATCCACCAAGATCTTATCCAGACCTAAAATTCTGTGATTCTTATGAATTAATACAGCCTTGGTCAATAAATGAGAGCTGGGCAAATAATTCTTCTTTGCTAGGCCTTTCTAGACCATCTGGTGAAGCATTCAAGACTTATGTTGTTGGGGCCAGCCTTCCTTTCCAACTTCAACTCCACAACTCCTCAATAAGCCATGGGCTCAAGAAAGTTTTGCTCACTGGCACCTGAAAAATGCTTTCATAGTCTCACTACCATACCACTGCTTACATAATTTCCTTCCTACAGACTGCCTTCCTTTCCTGCTTTTCTCCATATACCTAAATCCTATCTAGTCTTCATAAGCAACCTTCTTTATAAGACTTTCTATAATCACCAAGCCAAATGACCTTTTCCTTCTTAAATATAGCATCCATTGGCCATTACCATGCTCTGCCTTGTATTTTTTTGATTTTTTTCTTTCTATATTCCTGTCTTAACTCCCCAGCTAGGTAATAATTTTCCTGAAATCAGGGACCAGGCTAACTCCTCTTGGTGTCTCAAGAAAGCTCAGCAGTTTCCAACGCAAAAATGTTCAATAAACAACTATTAATTGACTGATTATAAAAAATCAGTGAACCATTAAACTTAATATGGCAATTTGCTTAGCATGGTAATTAGCTTTTTGCTAATATTCTTCCAGCCAGTCTCTCTTCCTGTGCCTCAAGGACATCTTAAAAAAAAAATCTAGTTGATCTGCTTCCATCTAGTGGCAATTAAAACAGGTGGTTCCGGTAGCCAGAAAACAGCTCTGGGTAGATTGTGCCAGAAAATACTTTCACTCAGTAGGTGCGAGTTTGAAAGAAATCTTCACATCTGTGGGTTTCCTGCCACAGACATAGGAAGACCAGCCCAGAGAAAGAAGCCTTTCCTCACTAGACTCCATTTACGCTAGTAAAGAGAAGACAGAGTAATTAAAAAGAATAAAAAGAACCTCCACTGATTGTACATCCTCATGAAGTTACCCCTGCCCCACTTCTCCTTCACAGCCAAACATTTTAAAAGAGATGACTGCTTGTTCTGTCTCTACTTTCTCATCCTCAGTGATGCTCAATGCTTGGCCACCTGACCTCTGTCTTGATGTCTGCACTGAAAATAGTCTCCCCACTGACACCCTTGTTGCATCCAGGGGATACTTACTGGTTCTCCTGGCAATGTTTGAAACCGTTCCCCTTTCTTTGTTTCCTTGGCATTCATTACCCCACACTCTTCCTCCTCTTTCTTCTCCCTGCCTGGCAACCTCTTTTCATTTCTCTTTCCCTTAGGTGACTTATTAGATAGTGATATTCCTCTGGCTCCCATCCTCTCTCCCAGGTCTTCTTCCATTCTTAGAGCACTCGCACCCTCCCTGGATGATGGTACCTACTCCTGAGATGGCAGTTACCTCCTGAAATGTGAGGGACCCAAATCCACCTCTCCTGCCCCAACATAGCCTCTGTGCTTTGGATAGGTCCAATTAACCACAGTGAATGATGTGCATACACCCAAAGCTCAGTACAAAACTGAACCCACGATCTTTACCTCCAAAACCTCTCATTCTTTTATGCTCCCTTCTCAGAAGTAAACAGGACTACCATCCGCCAGTTTCCAGGTGAGAAAGATGTTAATTTGATTCTTCTCTCTCACTTTTAGCCAATTAACAGACACATTCAGTTAATATCACCTCCTCTTATTTCATGAACCCATTCTTACTACTAGTTCCCTAGACAGGCGCCATCAGTTTTAACCTAATAACTTCAAATCCCTCCAAAACAAGTCTCTTTGAATCCAGGCTCACCTGTCTCCCACACTTGCCATACTGCTCTGCAGGGTGACCTTATAAGATGCCAGAGGCAAGGCTACTGACTGTTTAAACCCCTTTAGTGATATCCCAAAACATCTCAAGATAAAGCCCATATCACATGGCTTATACATTAGTTTATGATCTGGCTTCTGGTGCCTCACATTTCCCCACTTTTTCCTTTGCATTCTAAGCAATGGCCCATACTAAGTTTGTGGTTGGTAGGATGGTTGCCCAAACCAGCACCCAATCCCTTCAGAAATCATCTCATTTCATTTCTAGCATTTTAAAGGAAGCTCAGTTGTCCAGCTGGGTACTGAATGTGTCACCAAAGTCTTCCTTTCATAGTTTATTTTACTTACACTCTCCTTCCTAAAATTCCAGAGCAAGTCACTAAACCCTAGATACTGAGAAATATTTTTCCATCTTCATTTCTTCCAGGTGGGCCATCAACTTTCACATGTCTGCATCTCCTTCCACTGTGCTATTTCTCCAGTAGAAGAAACATGAGCTTCAAGACCAAACTGAAAAATACTTGCCTCCTTGGGGAAGCTGTAGGTAGAATTCATGCTCCTTATCTTTCCCACATTTCTGAAGGGCAATGCCTGTTAGAGCAATTGAATGCAAATAGTCAATTGAACAAGCATTTATTCATTTCTCAATAAGTGCTTGTTCAATTGAATATTTCTTAAATAATATATTTAAGAACAAGAAGAACACACCACAATGTTTTTAACTCTCAGAAAAAATTCTGAGGTAATCAGAAAAGTCTCCCTTTACATAAACTGCCCTTTTCTAATAGGGATTACTTGTTC
Source organism: Pongo pygmaeus (assembly GCF_028885625.2). Taxonomy (NCBI): domain Eukaryota; kingdom Metazoa; phylum Chordata; class Mammalia; order Primates; family Hominidae; genus Pongo; species Pongo pygmaeus. The sequence goes on along the minus strand of NC_072373.2, from coordinate 80,376,759 downwards.
GTTCATTCATTCATTCATTCAGCTCCACTAGCACCAAAAAGCACAGCTCTGAAAAGAAGCTAGTAGATTTATCACCTTATCTGGTCATTTGGATGAGGACCCCAGGTAAAAAAACTACTATGGGGTTAATGTGTCTAGCTAGAGCAGGAAGTAACTTAAGGAAGTAGAGAACGAATCAGCAGATGTGGAAACTCCTTGCCACTAATAGAACTTACCTTTTCTTGGATTTCTTGCCTGAAAATAGAAAATAGAGAAATGGCATTAGCAAAAATTAGACAATTTAAAGTTTTTCAAGTAAGGGAGAAGGAAGACTCCCACTCTCAAAACTGTCTTTTGAAGTATATTAGGTATTTGTTAGGTGGACCCTATCTGTGTCAAAGGAGATTTGAGGAACTGGCTTAATAAACAGTGGTAGACGCTAATACAGAACAGATATGTTGATGCAGATGCCTCTTGAGGTTCCAGTCCATTCTCCGTGCTACTCAAGAAGACAGAAGTGTAGGCTAAATTGCCTGGTGGTGAGACCCAATATGTCCATTCAAGAGTTTATCCCTTCCCAATCTGCCATCTCATCCTACCTGCAGATTCTTCCACTGAGGGACAGCTGCTAATACTGTAAAACTATGTGCCATTACAGCTCACAGCATCATCTCTATGAGAATCCACAAGAGAATTTCACTTTGGTCTTGTTGATAGGAATTGTGCAGCCTCATCTTAGTAACTAATGTGTTTTTATCTTACAAACACAAGGAATATCACATGGTTCTCCTTTGACTGGCTGTAAGGAAACTCAGAGCTAGATCTGAGACCCTCTCCTACCAAGTATATAGAACTTTGTGACATACATTTTTGTGCCATAACTTCAACCTTGGTTCCAAATGATTTTTGTACCCTAAGTTTAAATTTGGCTTTCTTTTTTTTTTTGGCTCAATAAAACATAAAGCTTATTTATTATTGCAAAGAGTGAAAGAACAAAGCTTCCACAGCGTGGAAGGGGACCCGAGTGGGTTGCCCAAATTTGGCTTTTTCTTACTTTTTAATTAATTTTAATTTGCTATACTGAACACATTTTATACTGTTCTCACATTCTTTTTGAAAAAAGCAGAATATCAATAAGTAGGTAACTTAAAAAAAACTCTTTGAGCAGAAAGAATCATTTGGGAGGCAATATATTTCAGTGGCTGTAAACTGGCATTCTAGAATCATCCCACCCAGGTGCAAGCCCTATTTTGCCACCTGTAGTGTAGTGTGTCTTTGAACAGCTACTTTCTTTTCTAAACTACAATTTCTTCATCTGTTAAAGAGGCATAATAATTGTATCATCCTCACTGGGTTGATAAAATAAAATATTTCCAAGTATTTAGTTCAGGTCCTAGCACATAGACAGTGTTCCATTACTGTTTTAATCCTTTAAAGTATTAAAGACTACTATTTGAAATCTTTTCTTCTAAAATTCAGCCTGCTGATGACCAAGTGCACTTGAGCAGGGAGAATCAAATCTGAATTAATTTCAGATTCTGGTTAACTTCACATAAATATTTTTTTAGGGATGATGAACCTAATAGCAATAGATGAGTAAGAATCTGTTCCTACTGAGAAAGTTTCATTTTGAAGAAAAGGGAACTAAGGGGGCATGTGTTCAGTTTCATGCCCTGGTCTAACCCTGTGTGTTGGTTCTGGTGGGAAATTCTTCCAACCGAGGAAAAAAACAGTTCACAAATCTGAAGACCAGTGATTTTAGAAGATGTATCTGGATTGGAGTCTAATCTCTGACTCTGGGTCCTGCTGATATGGAATTTTTGAGATTTGGCCTATAACATCATTGCCCTGGTTTCCTCATTTACCAAACAGGGCCAGTGGTAGTGACTAATCAGAGAATGATAATGCCAGGAGCACAAAATGTATCTGGATGAGCCCATGCACAAGGACACATGTTTCTGGAGCCGTTCCTTATTCCTTTCCTAAAAGAAAGGAGCGAAAGTCTCCATACTAAGACTACTAGGGCAGGAGACAAAGTGCTAGAGTCAGAAGATTCATCTGAGCATAGAAGAATAGGGGTGAAGACTCTAGTCACTTCATTGGCTACCATGCTCTAAATAATTACCTGTGCCCTTTTTCTAGCTATTAGAACCTAAAAAGCCTATAAATTCTCTCTCTCTCTCTGTGTATATATACATATACACACACACACAGACACACACACACACCCCTAAACACACACATAGAAGTTTATGACTTTTTACTTTTATCCTTGTAAATGTCATGAACTATCTTTTGTCTTAGATTTAGCCTGGGAATGTAGTCATTATTTCTACCATTGTCTCTATAGGAAAAATATTCTTCATGTTTTAAAGGACCAACCTACAACTAAAATCTTTGGAAAGCAGAATCATTTGTAAGTTGGTGAAAACGAAACATGTTTTATAAATGAAGACTTTTTTTTTTTTTTTTTTTTGAGACAGGGCCTCACTCTGTTGCCCAGGCTGGAGTGCAGTGGTGCTGTCATGGCTTACTGCAGCCTTGACCTCCTGGGTTCAAGTGATCCTCCCACCTCAGTCTCCTGGGTAGCTGGGACTACATGTGCATGCTACCATGCCTGACTAATTTTTTGTATTTTTGTAGAGATGTGGTTTTGCCATGTTGCCCAGGCCGGTCTTGAACTTGTGGGCTCAAGTAATCCTCCTGCCTCAGCCTCCAAAAGTGCTGGGATTACAGGTGAGAGCCACGGTGCCTGGCCCACAGATGAAGACTATTTAATGTTACCTTAAAGATACCCTGAGCTTCCTACCAAGCCAGTGATCTTTTGGGGCTTCTGTTTTCTTTGTTGGCATAACTGTAACTAGCCTAACTGCCCGTTATCTGTTTCCTGTTTGCCCCACACTGATTCCCACAGCAGTTTTCAAGTTATCGGTTTGAGATCTTGTACAGAAATGACTCCAAGGTAAAAAATTTAAAAACAACCCCACTAATTTTTTTACCCTTGCTTATAAAACAGCCTTAGGCAGCTAACCCCTCACTACATACAAGTGAGTTTGATTCTATTCTTTTGATTCTACAAACACTTATTAAAAGATTTTAGAATTCGGAAATAAATAGCTTCCTTATTATAAAATTATTTAGATAATAGCCACCTTATCCCAGGGGGCAGTGTGTAATAACCCACCCTGTTCTCTATCCGTCAGTTCTGCCATCATCGCCCAAGGTAGGAAGAAAGACAGGACGATTGGGGTCAGGCTTTGAAGTCTCAATGGAAAGAATAATCAGTGGTTGGAGAAAACTGTCATTCTTCTTTTGCCTTAATGCAGTACTTGATACTTATACTTAATACTGTATAGTACTTAGTACTGTATAATACTATAAGATAGTGAGATTCAATCAGCACAGAATTTCTAATAGCAAGGGCAGAGACATTTTAACTCCTCAGTGTTCTCAGGTTATACATAGCTAATGAAGTTCTTGCATACCAACAATCCCCACCCCCTCAACACTTTGTCTTTCTGGATTGGTTAGAAAACTTACCTAGCACCCACTATTCTCAAATTTAAATGAAAGATAAGATCAGAGTGGCACGCAATTAGGGACTGATAAATAATATTTTTGTAATTGCCAGTGTAAATGGACAGGGGGCAACCTTTACATACCATATTCAGTGAACAGAATACATACTAACTAATTTGATGGAAGGAAAATTAAAATGACAATCAACTGAGCCCACAGAAAGGCAACACAGAGCAGTTGGTTAGCAACTGTTTTGAGATCATCCCTGAACTTGAAACAGGTATATCTTTTTTTGTTGTTGTTGTTGTTGTTGTTGAGACAGAGTCTCACTCTCTGTCACCAGGCTGGAGTGCAATGGCACGGTCTCGGCTCACTGCAACCTCTGCCTCCCGGGTTCAAGTGATTCTCCTGTCTCAGCCTCCCGAGTAGCTGCGATTACAGGTACCCGCCACCACGCCTGGCTAATTTTTGTATTTTTAGTAGAGACAGGGTTTCACCATGTTGGCCAGGCTGGTCTTGAACTGCTGACCTCATGGTCCACCCGCCTCGGCCTCCCAAAGTGCTGGGATTACAGGCGTGAGCCACCGCACCTGGCCAAAACAGGTATATCTTAAAAGCTGCCCAATGTCCATGAATGTTACAGCCTTGAATGGTTCTTCCAGGTGAGTTTGGCCAAATGTGGCACCATACACCCAAGGCCTGCTGCAGGCTAGTGGGTTGCTCGCACTTTAAGGCTGAGACACACTCATGCCTTAAGGTAAAGGGAGTGATAATCTGGGCAGCAGATGTTAACTTCTCAAGGCAGTCCTCCTTCTATTTTCCTCTCCAGTGGCGGATGGAGGGAAAGCATATATGGTGCATTTGGTTAGAGCTGTGGCCTTGGTAAATAGATACTTGGGAGAACACATGGGAATTTCTCCCAGGGTTAATGCAATGCCCATGTGTTGGAAACCAGGTGACTCTTGAAGAGCTCAGGTATTTGGGAGCAGTGCCTTGAAACCTTAGTGGACATTAGACCCACTTCCTAGTGGAATTGTAGCATTGAAATCCAAGGCATGTAGGCTCTTAGAGGACAGAGATTGTGTGTCATTTTTTCAGGATTAATTAAGAGCAGACCAGGCGTGGTGGCTCACACCTGTAATCCAAGCCCTTTGGGAGGCCAAGGCAGGCAGATCACGAGGTCAGGAGATCGAGACCACTCTGGCTAACACAGTGAAACCCCGTGTCTACTGAAAATACAAAAAATTAGCCGGGCATGGTGGCATGCTCCTGTAGTCCCAGCTACTTGGGAGGCTGAGGTGGGAGAATAGCTTGAACCCAGAAGGCGGAGGTTGCAGTGAGCTGAGATTGCACCACTGCACTCTAGCCTGGTGACAGAGTCAGGCTCCATCTCAAAAAAAAAAAAAAAAGTATTAAAGAATTACATAAGAGCAAAGAACCATTAGAATATCTCACTTAGTTGTTATCAGCCTAGCAAGCTGCCTTGAAGGTAATAGACATTTTTAAAAGTTTATCAGATGAAAAGCAAAAATCAGCCAACCTGTTTTAATGAAGGTGTGTCCTGGGCTGATTTACATGTCTTCAGGGACTGATGGCTCTAGAATGTAAAGCTTGGCATCCTGCTTGTGTTGAATCTATCACACTTAATTTCCTGTGGGTTTCTTTTTTTTTTCTTTTTCACTTTAAAGTTGTGTTCTTTTCATATGAAGTTAAACTCACATACCTTTTTTTAATCTCCTTGCCAGCCAAATGATAAATGCCAACCCAGAGAATGCAGTAACCATGACCGCTACCGGAATGAAGAGGGGGTTATAATCACCCTCCTTAATCATTGAGAAACTTTTGTCCAATTCTGAAAGAGAAATCAGTAAGGCACATAGCATGAGACCACCAGCATTATTTCCTTAGTCCATCTCATGATATTTGACTTTTTCCTCCTTACATCTCCCAGTAGTAGCCCATTTGATGCCATTTGACAGATGAGGAAACTGGCGTGGGAAGGCCCATGATGAGTCTACAGCATAGGCAAAGACTGGACCAGCCTTGCTATTCTAATGCCTACAGAATCTCAATGCCCAGATTTGTGGTTCATAGAGTTCCTGGGAATGCACCTAAAAATGTTGGCAAGAATGGTCATCATTGTATTTAGCTCCATGGACTTGTTCAATGACTGGAACTCTGAAACATAGAGAAGAGCGAAAAGCCTAATACAACTTCAGGAAAAATAAAAGCCAATGATCTGAACTGGATAATTCACCAGTCAAAGGAAATCATTAATGCTTTTACTTTAAAGCAGTTGTGCAAAAATAAGCACTTGTTTTTTACATGCCAAGGACCTGCACTAATTTCTTTCCAATGCAGTAGTTACCACTTCCCTCTACTTCCTTCACGAATAAGTAAAAGGGCATGTTTAGAGATACTCCTGTAAGTGTAAACTAAGTTCATTTGGGAGCCTCTATTTGAAAATACTGGTATAAAAAAAATCTGTCTCCTGATACGAACATTTGAAGGAATCTACTTTTTTATATATTGGCAGAGGGTCTGATTCTATCCTTAGTTCTTCCCATTACTTTGATGAACCTTTTCAAGGTGATTTGATCCCCACACCCAAATATATGATGGAGAGAAGGCTCAAGTTCCCAGGAGCTCCAGACAGAGGGTACCTGTTGGCTTGATGAAGATGAGGAGGAAATGAACACTAGCTAGGCCTTAAAGGGAAATGTCTCTGATAGGCCTAATGCACAGTCCTCTGCTAAAGGCCTCCCTGCCTCTCTCTGCTCATCCACTCTACTCCCTGGCCCTGGGCACCCAGCACACAGAGATCAGCATCTCTGACAGCTTCTGCAGATCCTACCATTTAAAGACTTTTGTCATCCATGCAGATAGTCTCAGGAGCAGGCATAGGTAGCTATTCTTTCATGCGCTAGCTTAACATGCATTTGCTTTAGCACCTATTGCCAGGCACTGTGTCAGGTAGAGGGTATACAAAGATGAACAAGACATGATTCTTCTCATACACAGATAGATTTGGGAGGCATTAGCTTAGTGATAATTCGGTAGTATCCATTATTTGGGGAAGTAGGTGTTCATTAGTGATGTTTTAGAGGCATTTCAACAGGCTAACAGAGATGTTAGATTGTAGTGGAATAGAAGAATGGGTAAAAAGTAAATCAGTGAGTTCAGATTTTAAGAGTTAAGATGGCAAGAGGTGAGAATGAAAAAAAGAAATGATTGTCATTAAAGGAGGAAGAAAGACCAACCAAAGATTTTACAGTGAGTTAAGCATACAAATTTATTTCTAGGCCACATATTCTTAGCAAAACAACATGTAAGTGTTTATGTATGTCTTTCCTCATATCTGCTCATCCATCAGCTCCATCTTTGAGACTTCAGTTTTCCAGGACAAACTTACTCACTTTGACATATTGGACTAGGATTTGACCAGATTCCAGATGATTCACAAATGGTTTTCTTCTTCCCAATTAACTCAGTTCCTTCTGAGCAGATGAAGGTACATGCAGAGGTAAAGCTGAAGCTGGCCAGGGGATGGCTACAGTTCATGATCCCCAAATCTGGTGCTGATAGAGGCTCACACTGAATCACTTCAATGAAAAAGAAAAAAAAAAAGAAGACAAAACAGTATTTCTGAGTAGAGATCCTCCCTTTAGCAAAGGATTTTTAGCCAAAGCTGCCTGACTACATTACTTGTGATATTGCTTCCAGGCTTTATTTTCTTGAGAATGATGGTGGGTGGTGAATGAGAGATGAAGGCAAGGAAGCATTGAAAGCTGTGGGGAGAGGAGTGGCTACTCCAGGCTGCTGCCCTAGCTAAGGTGACCCTCCCCTTCTGCTGGAAGTACCATGCCATATGGCCTCTGCATCAAGAGCTCTTATGGGATATTCTCAGAGAATCTCTGCCTTTTCATCTGTTCTGATATCTACCCAAGCGTTTTGAAAAACATCCCAATTCACTGAAGCAAGTCCAACTTCTGTAAATTCCAGTAGGTGGGTTGACAGTTTTATAATTTCAATAAGGGATTTTGATAGCACTTCTAAGAATTAAACTATTTAAACTAATGCATCAGGAGCATACTTGTAGAAAATTTAACCAAAACTTCACAAGTTCAGATGACACTGGTTTTCTCCCATACGGAGATAAGGTTGGCAGTTAAAAATGAAAATAATAATAATAATAATAACCTACCATATTTCAAACTTAAAAAGATCGAGAGATTGTGTTTTTGTTTTTCAGTTGTTATTCTCCTAAAAATTTATGCACGAGGAAAAGTAAAATGTGATTTTAAGAATAAGCCAAATAAAACAACCAAGAAAGACCTCCACTACCCTGGGAAGGAAATTGGTTGGTGTTACTGAGAGGAGAATAACCAAAATTTAACTGAGGTTCAACAAGATGTTATTTATGCAATGGCAATGAGAAAAATAAAAAACACAGTATAACCATGCTGTATTGCTATAAATCATGTTACACACTGGGAGATGGCTTCAGGGGTATTTGGTTTTTACTTTTTGTTTGGGAGGTTTTTCAAAAAAATTTAGTAAGAATAAGTCCTTTGAAAAATATCACAGTAAGTTAAACAAAGTTAGGTTAAATTAGGCTCCTAAGTTTGACTTCTCAGCAAACTTCTACTGAATGTTCTGACTGTAAGCCCAGGATTGCCATGACAAAGCCTCTAGTCTTAAGTTACTCACCTTGACAGGTTGGTTCTGGAGATGACCAGTTTCCAAATGGTCCACAAGTGGTTTCTTCAATTCCAGTTAAGTTTGTTCCCTCAGAGCAGTTGAAAGCACACTGTGAGCTGAAGCTGAAGTTTCCCAAAGGGTGAGTACAGTCCATGGTACCCAGCTCCGGGGCCTCCAAAGGCTCACACTGAATCACTTCAATAGGGAAAGAAATAGTATGGGGAAGAGTTAAGAGGTACTGATGCCTGGATTTGAATCCTAGCCCTGCCACTTGATAACCATGTGCCTTTAAACAAGGTTACTTGAACCCTCCAACTTCAGTTTCTTCATCTATATAAGAGGAATAATGAAATTGTGTTATCTTTATCAAATTGATATGGAAACTAAATGGAATTCAATTAGCATAAGTCAAGGACCTTAGAACAAAGCCTGACTCATAAGAAATTCTAATTAAACATTAGCTAGTCTTCATATTATTATCTTCAGCATTATCTGGAGTGAGAATCCTTAAACCCAAATAGGTGTAACTGGGAATGACTAGCTTAGTCGGGAAATAACTATCACATCAGAGCCCCTGAGTCTACTAGAGTATTGGGAGCAAGACGTTCAGAGAAAGAGTAGGTCTCCATAATAAGCCCTTTGCAAGGAGAGAATATAAAAGTCTAGGAAGCATTTTGACCTCAATTCTGTCTTCTGTTCTAGCTCAGTTCCAGAATTTTAACTCTTTTGATTTTGACAACCCTCTCCAGAAACTGTATCTATTTCCCTGTTCTGATTGGTGGTACAATAGGCAAATTTAAGACTTGGAAATTAAAGTTTTCACGTTTTAGTCCCTGCCATGCCATTTAGTAAACAGTACAACTTTCATGTCTTATTCCTCATCTGTCAAATTTAAGCCATTATTGCTGCCTTGCTCTAGAGACTTCAATGAAGAATGGACTCAAGGAATCGGAAGAATTTTTGTATTTGGAAACTATATGAGATGAGATTAGGGAGAAAGATGGGAACTAAGAGAAAATGTTATCCTTTTTCATTGATTTAAAGAGTATCTATTATACATCAAGCATTACTCTGGGGCTTGAAGACCTTAGATTTCACCCTGTAGGACAAAATGGTAGGTAGAAATTAATGGGTGGATTGTCATGTATGTGTGATGTGTTTTAATTGCTTTTAATTGATCAGTCTCCCTGTAGTATAAATAATATATTTGAGGGGAGCTAATTTAAAATTGTGGAACTCATCTAATAAACTATTGCAAGAATCTAGGAGAAAGATAATGAGGGCAATGGTAGTAGAGTTGACAAGTGGAAGACAGATTAGAAAAACACTAAGTTGTAAAAATTGGTAAAATGTTACCCCGCATAAATGTTGGGGGAGTTAAGAGAGTCTCATACCAGGGTGCCCATGTAAATGGTGATTCCACATACTGAGATAAGAAATACAAAAAGGAAAGCTGACTGGGAACAATTGGTTTTATAGTCTTTTAAACATACCAAAGGACATCCTTAGCATATTTGAGTTCAGAGCTGGAGATAGGCTTATCAGTCCAAAGATCACATAGATTTGTGAGTCCGCAAAAGTTAGAAAGTTTGACCAAAGGATACATGTAGATTAGAGTCAGAAGAGCAATATATGAAAGACAAAAACTGAGAAATTATAATAGTTTATGGTCCTGGATAAGTGCTCATGAAGGATCTCAGGAGAAATGATCACAGGTAGAAAGAATGAGAAAAGAGTGATATGAGAGAAACCAAGACAAAAAAAAAGTAAAATGTTAAAAATGAGTGAAATAGGCATACCAATAATTAAAAATGAGTAAAATAGGCATACCAATAACATAAAGGTTAAAAAACAGAGTTCAAAAATGGGGTGAGGGTAAAGTATTAGGAAGGAGTCATGGCCCAGGGATCAAGTGAAATGAGTTAGATCTATAGATCTATTTCAGTTGGTTGACATTTAAATTTATTTTGGTTTTAATTCTTTATTCTTTACAAACATTGCTTTTTTAAAAAATTAAATCGTCCAATTCAATTCAGGCTCACAAGCAAGTACCTGATACATACAGGCATTTTGTGAATCCCAAAGATGCAATGATAAATAGGACACTTACTGATCTCAAGAAGCTTTCAGTACCAGAGGAGATGGACAAGTGAACAGATGACTTCAACATAAGTGGGAGAAATGAGGAAGAAATATGTGGAGCTATCAGAACTAAGAAAGCTTCCTAGAAGAAATTGTCTTTGAACAATGTCTTAAAGATGACATGTTTCTTGGCCATGTGCAAAATGAGAGAGAAGGCCACGAGCAAAATCAGTGTGCTACAGAGCACATGTGTTAAGTGTGGAGAACTGCAAGAAGGAAATGAACTACTAGAAGGAAAAAGCAAGATTACTTTCTGGGTAACTCAGCGTCCTAATGATAAATGGCATACTTTCTTCCAGACCTTAGAGTTCTAATTAATCTAACAAGCTCATTAGATTGTGAGCTACTTGAGAGCGGGAATCTACAATGCTAATTCCTTATTGTAACCCTGACAGCTTTTATCCCAACACTGTGCTTCTTGTGGTACTCAAAAAGACTTGTTGAGAAGTGAATCGAAACTTCATGCTGACTTATGAAATCTTTACGGAAAGGTAACAATATTGTGAAAGCAGAGCTTTCTGATCAAAACTTCCCATTTCTCAGAGTGGCTAGTATCATTTTGTTCCAACCAGCTTCTGTGATAAGCTATAATGATTCCTGTGACTTTATCTAAGAAGAAGCAAAGAAAGGAAAGAGACTTACCAAACTGACACTGGGGCCCATAGTACCCCACATCACAGTTGCAGGTGTAATTATTGATGATTTCTACACATTCTCCATGGCCACTGCATGACCAGGGCTGGCAAGAAGCTTTAAGGAAGTCAGAAAAAAAATATTTTAATGTGATTACATTTTAGTACTCAAAGTAATTTCTTTAGACATAGATAACCTTTTGTCTGAGATGATTTAAAAAATCAGGAAAGGTTTATTTGTAAATTCATAGCATAAAAATCATATGCTAAAATTTTTACTTATAAAATACACTAAGTATATAGCCATAGGCATTTATTTGCTTTTGGAATGAAATTACCAATACTAATATTCTGTAACACTTATAGGAAACTTAGTGGCATACCTTGAAACTCTTGAAATTACTTGTTTTTAATGAGTGAGAAGGTTAAATGATGACCTGACCTCAATCATTTCTGCATGCAATTATTTCTTGGCAATCCCTTTCTTTATAGAAATCAAAGATTAAAAAGTCCAAATTTGCTAAAACAGTACAGTCCAATTTACAAGAGACCAAATTAACTATGGTTCACTATTAAAACATCACTTGGAAAATGCTGGCTGTTTTGGAATTGTAAAAGATTTTACAGAAATATTCATACACCAAACATAGTGCAATTTTTATATAAAATTATATAAATTTAGACCAAGAAGGAAGCACGCAGCACCACACTCTCTACTTCACAATGTGAAAACTGAGGTGATGTGAGCCTAAGTTTCCAACTGGCCCCAGCTGTCAGCTTCTCCTCCCCTGCCTTATTATCAAAGGCACTGATTGTCTAGTTCTTCCTCTGTACTTCCTATGTACACCTATCATTTTGATGTAACTTGATTTAGGGGTATAGCTTTTGTGCACAGGGACAAATCTTACACACCAAAAATTCTTAGAAGTGACACGATGCAAGATTATATAGAGGTCTAGATGTATTTTAGAATGAACCAGCAGCTGTTCTCATCCCCCTACCTTTCCATGGGGTAAATCTGAGTATTCTCTTAACCGTGGCCCTTCCTGAGTCTGAGGCAGCATAGCCGTCTTGTCACTCCCTACCTGTGTAACAGAGGGCTGCCTTTAGTTTGTGGCAGGCGTCATCGTTCCATTTGCCTGCATCTTTGTTTCTCTTGATATAGATCTCCACGCAGTCCTCCTTGTTCTTCTTGTTGTTGGGCTCACCATCTCCCCAGTTCTCTGCTTCTTCAGTGAGAGATTTGTTGGTTCCCACCCACGTCCATATTCCTCCTATCTTCCGGATTCCTATCCAGTAGTAAGAACGACTGAAAGGCAGAGTCTTCTCCAGATACTCAATTTCCGCCTTGTTTTGTATGGCAACTAAATCTGTGTAATTCTCTCGGCAGAATCTTCTAGCCCTTTGCCAGTTCATGGGTTTTTCAGAATAATGGTAAGTCCAGCAGTCAGTTCCATGATGTGCCAGGAAATCTGCAAGACATCAGTGTGACCTATGCAGACTTACATAATGTTACAGCTAAAAAGAACCTAGCACTACTCCAGGCTGAGCCAGACACTTAGAGATGAGGAAACAGAGCCTAAGAGTGTATGTGACCATCTCAGGATCACAGAATAGTTGTTTGCAGATTTGAAGTAGAACCTAGACCTTCTGGCTTGAATATAAGATGCTTTTATCTAAGGTTCTATTTTAAACAAATTTAGTGGCTTTCTAGGTTTATTTTCTTATTAATTTTTTCTCAAAATTATTTCAGGTGAAATTTAACCAACATATTTTAGACATTCATATTTCTTTTTCTTTGTAGCTGTTAATGATTTACAACTAATTACAGTGTAATATCATATTACTATACAATTTATGTATACTTTTTAATCCTGGAATCATTTCTTGAAGGCCAACACATATGTACCTATGGGAGAAGCATAATAAGGATGGGAAGAACAGTGACATAGTTTTAAGTAATCTCTTTTACATAAAAAACATTTTATTTTACCATAGGAAGAACTGCTTCTGGAAAAGCCCAATATACCACTCAACTCTTATATATCTAACTGTATAATTTTTAAAAAGAACAATTTACAAAGCCAAATGATATAGGATTATGAAATTGATTAGATCATGTTCTATACACAAAGAGACTCAACTGATGATGTTTAATAAACATATGGACCCATCAAATATGAGGGCTTTGAAGATATCTAATTAAACACATAATTATACAATGACTTCATAATAATATATGGCATTCTAAGCATGGTATGATCTACATGAATCACTATTTAATACAGTAAAGAAACAGATATAATTGATGGTAAAGAGCATCATAAAATAAACATTTTGAACAGAGTTTTGAATGAGCATTCCACTAGAATGCAAGTTCTAAGAGGGAAAAAACTGTTGTGTCCACTGCTGTATCGTTAGTGCCTAGCATAAATTTCACACATTCTAGGGACTCGGAAAATACCTGTTGTATGAAAAGAGCACTAAGTTTCCATGTGACACAGTGCAGACATGGCATAAGGAATGTGTGAAGGGGAGAGTTAGCATGTTTGCTTGGCTAGAGCTGAAAATCCAGGCTAGGGAGTAAGAAGACATTAGTTTACTTAGGAAATGAAAAACCAAGTTCAAAGCTATTGCTGGAGAGTCTTCAAGAATCAGATATAAAATTTGTCATGACAATGGGAGAAGGACCAAAAAATGATAAAGCCCTATCCCTTAATGAGCTCATATTGTAATTGTAGAAATGATATTAATGTACACTGAACTATGAATAAAAAATAGAAAATGAGGTGCTAAATATTTGGTACAGATTGTAAGTGCCTTAACAGAGATTTCTTAATTAACATTATTCCTTTATAATTGAAGGATTTTGTGGGGTTATTGGGATTTGAACCCTACAGCATGGGCTATTATAGGTTAAAAATAGTGTTCAGGAGTTTCTGGGGAAGAACTAAAGGTGAGAAGAAAAGAGATGTTTACAGAAGGGATAGAATTAACAGCTCTCTGTGAAATAATTTTCCCTTAGACTATGTATAAGCAGTGGATATTTAAGAAAAATGAATAGAAGTAAAGTAGACTTAGCGATATATAAATATCATAACATACCACAACAGAGCATTGTCCACCCCCATAACTTGAAGATGTTACATAAGTCCCTCTGGGTGCTCTGACATTTCCATGGAAATATCTGCAAATGAAATACAAAATTATATTTAGATTTATACTCTTAAACCACATATTTATAGCCTTTGAGGTGGTGCTTACAACTTTCTTAATATTCAAAATAAAACACACATGTCTACTAACCCTGTCTGAGGTAACAGGTTTCTCAGACATAGATGAAAAATTACTTCAAATTTACATCAGAACTGATGCATAGTTTTGTTTTGTTCTATTTTATTTTCACGCTTTAGTCTCAAGTTGCTAATCAGTACTGCCCTGAATTTTTTCTATGGTTTGGTAATTTTTATACCTGCTTTTCTGCTGAGCTATTAGATAAAACTATTTAATATTTAGTACGTATATTTTTTAAAGTATTGTTGGTACTTAATTAACTATTGATGCTTATATTTAATGTTATAGCCTCACTCTTGATCATAATGGGTCAATGCCTCAAATACCTAAAAAAAAACAATTAGATAGCCAGACACCAGGAAAGAAAAGTATTTCTTTTTTTAATAAAAAGAAATACCTTTCTGAGCAACTGAAATGACAAAGTCACAGATTTCCTGCACACCTTAAAATATACTTAATGTAAATGACGACTTAATGGGTGCAGCACACCAACATGGCACATGTATACATATGTAATAAACCTGCACGTTGTGCACATGTACCCTAGAACTTAAAGTATAATTTTAAAAAAAATTCTGTCTTCCAAAGCATATCACTTCTCAGGTAGATAGTGTTTATTGCAAAAGATCTGATTTCAATAGTACTTCTTCAAGAGTCTCCCCAGAGACAAAGTCAAGAAGAGGAAATCAGCATATCTGAGAAGAAAGATTTCGGGATCACTTTTTTTGAGGGTCTGAGAAAATTTTTAGTTTCTATATTATTTAAAACCAGAATTGAAATGGGGGTGCTTCCTATCCTTGCCACCTGCCTCTACAACCCCAAGAGTTTCTATCTGAGGATCTAAAAGTCTTTTAGGCTGAAAGGCTCACCATGGCTTTGCTTGGTCCTTCTCTAGTTCTTCTGCAGCCCATTGAGCCTCTTGACTTAGCACAAGGGTCTCAGGTCCTTGCCCAAGGGGAGTGTGCTGTGCTGCAGGGAGACTGCACTGAATGTCAACGGAAAGCCTTGCTTTCTTTCATTTCTCTAACCCAGTCTCACATCCTCCTCCTCCTCCCCTTTTCCCTCCCCTTCCTCCTCCACTTCTCTTTCCTCTTTCCCCACCCCTTTCCTAGACCGGCCTCTATTGCCTCCCACTGAGACAAAAATGAACTGCTGATCAGAAAAGTAATGTGACTAGATTCTCTCTTCCTTCCCTCCTTTCTATCCTTCCTTCCATTCTCCTATGCATCTTTCCTTCCCCTCCTCCTCCTTCCCTCATTGTTGTTGTTGTTCTTCTTCCTCTTCTTTTCCTCCTCCTCTTCTTCTTCTACTTGTTCTTGTTCTTGTTTTTGTTTGGTTCTCGTTCTCCTCTTCCTCCTTCTGTCTCTTCTTCTTTTCCACCATCCTCCCCTATCTTTTTCATAAATGCTAAACTAACTCTTGGCTACCTGTGGTAAATGGCCCTTGGAAATTGCAAATACTACAAATCAAAACTACATTTCAGACAAATTTGTGATATTTGCAAAACTTCAGTAGAGCTAAGCAGTGGACTTGACTCGTTTCGGTTCCTTCAACTCCGTCTTTCCTTGCTCACCACCTAGTGGAGGTCCTTGTTAGTGGCACTTCCTGAAGTTAACCCCTGAAGAGAGCCCATGCTCTCTAGCTTTTCACCTTGTAGGTTTGGGAGCCTACAAGTACCTTTAGTATTCTTGGACTATAAAATGAGATGGTTTCATAAGACTGCATGTGAAATTAGGACCCATACAATGAAGAACGATAAAAAGGAAGACCCACTGATGTGAGTCAATGAGTCAAATGCAAATGAGATTTGCATTTTTAGGAAAATAATAATAGCAACAACAAAAACTCTGAAGCTCAGCACCCCATATTTATATACTATTTAATCTTTATAACACCTCTGTGCTAAAGATATGATTATTATCCCCATTCTAAAGAGTCTCAAAGAGGTTAAGAAACAAATTCAAAAACTAGCAGAAGACAAGAAATAACTAAGATCAGAGCAGAACTGTAAGAGGTAGAGACACGAAAAACCCTTCAAAAAATCAATGAATCCAGGAGCTGGATTTTGAAAAGATTGACAAAATGATGGACCACTAGCTAGACTAATAAGAAAAGAAAGAAGAATCAAATAGACACAATAAGAAATGATAAAGGGGGTATTACCACTGATCCCATAGAAATATAAACTACCATCAGAGATACTATAAACATCTTTATGCAAATAAACTAGAAAATCTAGAAGAAACGGATAAATTCCTGGACACATATGCCCTCCCAAGACTAAACCAGGAAGAAGTCAAATCCCTGAATAGACCAATAACAAGTTCTGAAACTAAGGCAATAATTAATAGCCTACCAACTAAAAAAAGCCCAGGACCAGATGGATCACAGCCAAATTCTACCAGAGGTACAAAGAGGAGCTGGTACCATTCCTTCTGAAACTATTCCAAAGAATAGAAAAGGAGGGACTCCTCCCTAACTCATTTTATGAGGACAGCATCATCCTGATACCAAAACCTGGCAGAGACACAACAAAAAAAGAAAATTTCAGGCCAATATCCCTGATGAACATCAATGCGAAAATCCTCAATAAAATATGGCAAACCAAATCCAGCAGCACATCAAAAAGCTTATCGACCACAATCAAGTCGGCTTCTTCCCTGGGATGCAAGTCTGGTTCAACATACACAAATCAATAAATGGAATCCATGACATGAACAGAACCAATCACAAAAACCACGTGATTATTTCAATAGATGCAGAAAAGGCCTTTAATAAAATTCAACACCCCTTCATGCTAAAAACTCTCAATAAACTAGGTATTGATGGAACGTATCTCAAAATAATAAGAGCTATTTATGACAAACCCACAGCCAATAGCAT
Source organism: Pongo pygmaeus (assembly GCF_028885625.2). Taxonomy (NCBI): domain Eukaryota; kingdom Metazoa; phylum Chordata; class Mammalia; order Primates; family Hominidae; genus Pongo; species Pongo pygmaeus. The sequence continues at coordinate 80,359,609 of NC_072373.2, read as the reverse complement.
ACTGAATGGGCAAAAACTGAAAGCATTCACTTTAAAAACTGGCACAAGACAAGGATACCTCTCTCACCACTCCTGTTCAACATAGTATTGGAAGTTCTGGCCAGGGCAATCAGGCAAGAGAAAGAAATAAAGAGTATTCAAATAGAAGAGAGGAAGTCAAATTGTGTCTGTTTGCACATGACATGATTTTATATTTAGAAAATCCCATCGTCTCAGCCCAAAATCTCCTTAAGCTGATAAGCAACTTCAGCAAAGTCCCAGGTTACAAAATCAATGTGAAAGAATCACAAGAATTCCTATACAGCAATAATAGACAAACAGAGAGCCAAATCATGAGTGAACTCCCATTCACAATTGCTACAAACAGAATAAAATACCTAGGAATCCAACTTACAAGGGATGTGAAGGATCTCTTCAAGTAGAACTACAAACCACTGCTCAAGGAAATAAGAGAGGACACAAACAAATGGAAAAACATTCCATGCTCATGGATAGGAAGAATCAATATTGTGAAAATGGCCATACTGCCCAAGGGAATTTATAGATTCAATGCTATCCCCATCAAGCTACCATTGACTTTCTTCACAGAATTGGAAAAAACTACCTTAAATTTTATATGGAACCAAAAAAGAGCTTGTATAGCCAAGACAATCCTAAGCAAAAAGAACAAAGCTGGAGGCATCATGCTACCTGACTTCAAACTATACTACAAGGCTATAGTAACCAAAACAGCATGGTACTGGTACCAAAACAGATATATGGACCAACGGAACAGAACAGAGGAATCAGAAATAACACCACACATCTATAACTATCTGATCTTTGACAAAGCTGACAAAAAGAAGCAATGGGGAAAGGATTCCCTATTTAATAAATGATGTTGGGAAAACTGGCTAGCCATATGCAGAAAACTGAAACTGGATCCCTTCCTTACACCTTATACAAAAATTAACTCAAGATGGATTAAAGACTTAAACGAAAGACCTAAAACCATAAAAATTCTAGGAGAAAACCTAGGCAATACCATTCAGGACATAGGTATGGGCAAAGCCTTCATGACTAAAACACCAAAAGCAATGGCAACAAAAGCCAAAATTGACAAATGGGATCTAATTTAACTAAAGAGCTTCTGCACAGTAGTAAAAAAAAAAAAAAACTATCATCAGAGTGAACAGGCAACCTACAGAATGGGAGAAAATTTTTGCAATCTATCCATCTGACAAAGGGCTAATATCCAAAATCTACAAGAAACTTAAACAAATTTACAGGAAAGAACAAACAATGCCATCAAAAAGTGAGCAAAGGATATGAACAGACCCTTCTCAAAAGAAGACATTTATGCGGTCAACAAACATGAAAAAATGCTCATCATCACTGGTCATTAGAAAAATGCAAATCAAAACCACAATGAGATGCCATCTCATGCCAGTTAGAATGGCGATTATTAAAAAGTCAGGAAACAACAGATGCTGGAGAGGATGTGGAGAAATAGGAATGCTTTTTACAGTGTTGGTGGGAGTGTAAATTAGTTCAACCATTGTGGAAGACAATGTGGTGATTTCTCAAGGATCTATAACTAGAAATACCATTTGACCCAGCAATCCCATTACTGGGTATATACCCAAAGGATTATAAATCATTCTACTATAAAGACACATGCACACTTATGTTTATTGAAGCACTATTCACAACAGCAAAGACTTGGAACCAACCCAAATGCCCATCAATGATAAACTGGATAAAGACATTGTGGCACATATATGTCATGGAATACTATACAGCCATAAAAAAGGATGAGTTCATGTCCTTTGCAGGGACATGGATTAAGCTGGAAACCATCATTCTCAGCAAACTAACACTGGAACAGAAAACCAAACATTACCCATTCTCACTCATAAGTGGGAGTTGAACAATGAGAATACATGGACACAGGGAGGGGAACATCACACACTGGGGCATGTCAGGGGATGTGGGGCTAGGGGAGGAACAGCATTAGGAGAAATACCTAATGTAGATGACAGGTTGATGAGTGCAGCAAACCACCATGGCACATGTATACCTATGTAGCAAACCTGCACGTTCTGCACATGTATCCCAGAAATTAAAGTCTAATAAAAAAATTTAAAAAAAAGAAAGTTGCCTTAGTCACATAACTAGTAAGAGACACAGTTGGGAATTTGAACAGAGACCAGTCAGTTCCAAATGCATGCTCTTGATCATTAAGCTGAACTTATGGCAGGAACTTGGAAGACATGGTAAAATGGGGACAAATGTGGAGCCAGGGAGACTTGTGAAAGTGCCAATGCTCCTACTGTACCCTGAAAGAAATATCTAGACTTGCTTTTTTCTAAGTCCACTCCTCTAATTCTCTCAATCTCAATCTCTCTTTCTCTAAGAGATGGGAATGCTGCTCTGTCACTCAGGCTAGAGTGCAGTGGTGCGATCATAGCTCATTGCACTCAAGTAATCCTGGGATCTAGTGCCCCTTCTCCCTCACCCTCCCATGTAGCTAGGACTACAGGCACATGCCCCAACCCTCAACTAATTTTTTTTATTTTTATTTTTTTTGTAGAGACAGGATCTCACTATGTTGCTTAGGCTGTAATTCTCTCTTGAAGCTTGTCCAATCAGGCTTTCGGCCACACCAATTCCCTGAGACTGCTCTCACCAAGGTCCTACACTTTACTAACACCAACAGCTTATTCTCCATCCTCATCTTACTTCACCAGGGAGCTCCTGGTTTTCCTCCTACTTCACTGGCTATTTCTTCTGCATCATGTGTTGATTCTCCCTCATCTCCCCAACCTCCAAACCCCTGGAGTACTCCAGAGATCACTGCTTTGCTCTTCTGTGTCTAACCTCAATAACTTGGTGGTCCAATTCACTCTCTTGACTTTGAATACCATTTAAATGCTAATGACTTCTAAATTCTGTACAGCCAGAACCATTCTCCTGTAGCCAAATGCCTACTCAACATCTCCATCTCCAAACAAATTAAATTGTTCAATCAGCCTCTCATATTTTACATATCCCGAACTGAACTTCTGAATTTCTCCTCCAATCTGTAGGCCTCTTCCCCCAGCCTTTCCATCTCAGTAGATTATAACTCCATCCTTCCAGTTACTCAGACCAAAACTTTTGGAGTTAACTGAGACACCTCTCTTTTTTTTCACAACTCATATCCAATGTGTCAACACATTTTGGTAGTGGAAATGTTGCGGGATTTTTTAAGGAATCAGAGAGACCGATGGGGTTCAGAAGGATATTTAATATTTAGGTGCACTGGCCAAGTTGGATTAACTCCACAGGACTGAGCCCTGAACAAAGAGTTAAGTTATCTTTTAAGCATTTTGTGGGGTTGGGGAGAGGGGGATCTGTGCAGGGGGAACCATACTACAGAAGTGAGAAACAAAGACAGTTATTCAATTAATTGAGACATGCATTACATCATTTCTTACTTTTCAAGGAGAAACATGTTTTGCGACTTGAGTTTATCTGTCTAGTGACCTTGCAGCTGCACAGCTAGAGAAACAGGGTCTTCACAATGCCTAGGAAAGGAGGAGAGATAAGGCTCACTAGCCGTAGAAAAACAGGCAGTTAATTTTTAAAGGACTTCAGCTCTTTGTCTTTCTCAGGGGGAATTGGGTTTTCTTACATACAACTGAGTTTCTGCTTACACATTATTTAATTTCTTTTAATTCCTGTTCCAAAAGAAGCCAGATACAAAAGGTTACATGTTGTCTGATTCCATTTATGTGAAATATATAGAAGAGGTAAATCCACAGAGACAGAAAGTAGATTAGAGGTTCCTAGGGGCTGAGGAAGAAATGGGGACTAACTGCTTACAGGGTAAAGAGTTTTCTTCTGATGAAAATATTTCAGAACTAGATAGAGATTTTGTTAGGCCATTCTTGCATTGTTATAAAGAATTACCTGAGACTTGGTAATTTATAAAGAGAAGATGTTTAATTGGCTTACACTTCTGCAAGCTTTAGAGGAAGCATGGTGCCGATATCTGCTCAGCTTCTGGTGAGGCCTCAGGAAGCTTACAATCATGGCAGAAAGTGAAAGGGGAGCAGGGATATCATATGGCAAAAGCAGCAGCAAGAGAGGGATGTGGGGAGGTGACAGTCACTTTTAAACAGCCAGATCTCGTGAGAACTCATTCACTATCATGAGGACAGTACCAAGAGGATGGTACTAAATCATTCATGAGAAACCCCACCCTCATGATCAAATCACCTCCCACCAGGCCCCACCTCCAACATTGGGGATCACAATTTGACATGAGATTTGAGTGAGAACACGGATCCAAACCATATCAGAGATGGTGGTTATACAATGTGATAAATGTCACTGGATTGTACACTTTAAGATGGTTGTTTTATGTTATGTGAAATTCACCTCAATAAAAAGAAAATATTTAATGTGCATTCAACCAAAAGAAGATTTGGAATAGGAAAGGTCATGGAGATATATTAACAGCCATTTGATGGGTGGTAAGGAAAAGAGTGGTTATTAGACTGTTTTGTGGCTCTCAAAAGGTAGAACTAGATTGAGTTGGTGAGCATTATAAAACCATCACAAAACCCTGGAGAGAGGACCCAATGCTGAAGAACCATTTGCCTGACATGAGACATGAGGAAAGTACCAGTGAATGCCATTGAAAGCAGCATCCCTGGGTCCAAGGGATGGTCAAAGGACCACTACCCAACCCTTCCCTAGCCTACACCTCCATTACAGATGACCGCAAGCTTTATTTGCTCATAGCTGCCAACCAAGGCTGCACTCACTGCAGTTGCTATCAGTTTATCATGGGTAGAAGGAATGTGCAGTACAGAATTAACTAACTGCCCACCTACCTCCACAATCCTATCAGGACAAATCACCATGGCTCACATTTCCTTACATTTGGCATGTAAGCCCCTCTTATTATCTGTCATCTATCTCCTAGACAGTTCACCTAAACTGTTCTCTCCTGACCCAACCTTGATTTTCATCCAAAATCCTTCCTTGCCATCCCTGGGATTCCTGTCTTCACCATCACCAAACTCCCCTCAGTCTTCCAGTTTCCTGTTCAAACTTTTCTCCTACCTCCTTGCTTTGTCATTAGCCCAACTGCCTCCTGAGGACATCACTTCCCCTGCAGATCTCTCAAGATGACAATATCTATTCTCCACACAGCACATACTTCAGGGTTGGAAGGCAGGGGCAATCTTCTCCTTTATAACGAGTGCCTCTTATATATCTTTGTTCATCTGCCCTCTTGTAAAAAAAAAAAAAAAAAAAAAAAAAAACACACACAAAGAAGAAATAAAATAACTCTGCTTCTTTGAAGCTTGTGACACTGAGATAAACCATCTCACTGTCCTCATTGTAGTGACCGCCCAACTCCTCATGCAGGATTGGCTTTGGCACCTGGCTCCTGATCTTCCTCTCCCTGTAAGCACTTCTCATAGTCATGGGACTTCACCATCCATGGCACAACCCATACCACAGCCCAGATCCTCAGCTCTCCAATGACATTTTCCTCCACTAGACTTGAGCTACCTCCTTCCCTAGGCACAGTCTCAACCTCGACATCACCTAAGACTGTACCATCTCTAAAGTCACATGTTCAAACACTTCACTCTTTAACCACTGTCTCCCATTCTTGCAAGTGTATTGCTCAAGTATCTCATTGCAATGCTTTTTACTCCTACCTCATTGAACCTCCAGGCCATTAAACATTTCCTTATTTCTAACCATCAGGTTTCTCCTTACTTGTTTGTTTTTTTTGTTTTTTTTTCCAGGGTCTCACTCTGTTGCCCAGGCTGGAGTGCAGTGGTGTGATCTCGGCTCACTGCAGCCTCCATCTTCGTAGTTCAAGTGATTCTCATGTCTCAGCCTCCCGAGTAGCTGGGACTATAGGTGTGTGCCACCACGCCCGGCTAAGATTTTGTATTTTTATTAGAGACGGGGTTTTGCCATGTTGGCCAAGCTGGTCTCGAACTCCTAACCTCAGGTGATCCACCTGCCTCAGCCTCCCAAAGTGCTGAGAATACAGGCATGAGCCACTATGCCCCATCTGGTTTCTCCTTATTTATTTCAAGTCTATGCTGCACTATTAAAACTGCCTTCACAAAAATTGTAATAGTGAGAAAATTATGGCAGTGAAAGAGATCTGATATAATCAACCCCCAACTTGCCTTTACTTTCCAGACTGCCCTTAATAATTCCTGGGCTTGGGCCAAGCTATCTTTGGCAGAAATTTAGTTTATAGTTTAAATAATAATAGCCCTTCTCCAAAACTAAACTGCCTTTGTAAAACTAATGAAAGACCACCCATGAAAGGTTAGGAGGATGAGAGGAGCCTGAATTCTGCTAAGATGTAGATGTAAACAATTACCAACTGTTATTCCGGGGTCACAAGATTTGCAACATCCCCAATTACTCCTGCAGATAACAGCACTATCGTAGAATCTGATTGGCCTTTTGAGATGTCTTTTCAGATTCTTACATTTCAACTGGTGGCTCTACCTGGACCCATCAACAAGTCCTGTGGCTCCACCTAGAAGCAGACTTAACATGCACAAGGACCACTTTCCACATCGCTGTGATTGCATCCCAACCAATCAGCAGCACCCATTCCTCTGCCTGCCAAATTATCCTTGAAAAATCTTAGCCTTAGAATTTTGGGGGCGGCTGATTTCAGTAATAACAAAACTCCGGTCTCCCATATGGCTGGCTCTGCATGAATTAAATTCTTTCTCTATTGCAATTCCCATCTTGATAAATCACCTTTATCTGGGCAGCAAACAAAATGAACCCATTGGACAGTTACACTGTTGGCAGATATATCTTGCTTCCAAAACTGGATTTTTGTTAAATGAATTTACTCTATTTTCTTGATATTTACAACTGTAAATGTTGTGTCTGAATTCTCTTTATTTCTTGTTGAAAATAACTATATTGCTACAGCCAGTACATACAGATGGATAGCTAATTACTCAACACGGGGGGGATGTGACCATCACTGCAATGTGCAAGTAAATGTTACCCATTGTCCACTTTTCCCAAACTACATAGTGTTATATGGTATATGACCCAATCAACGGTGGCAAAGCTCCAGAAATACCACATAGACATCAGGGACTCATTAAACTAATCAGCCTATAGCCCTTTTTCAGTAATTTCCAAACCTGGTTGTGCATCCAAATCACTTGGTAACATTAAAAAAACAAAAAAATATACACGCAACATTCGCTCCCAATCCTACTGAATCAGAATATTTTGGGTTTGTTCAGGAACAGATTCAGGAGTTTTTCAGGGTCCAAGGTTTATATAATTTGAGGTCTATCTTTGAGAAAAGGAATGTAAAAGCGTCTTGCTTTTATAGATCTTAAAAAGATGTATTACCATGTAAACACATTCCTAGGACGCAGGCCCTTGTAATTTAAAGGTTTATCTAAGTAATGGGCCCTGAAGCTTAATTTTCATTATCTTCAGGGCAAATTACCTGTGGGTTAGGGTTTAGGAATATATCTCTGTGTGTATGTGTGTGCACATGAGCATGTACGCTTGTGTGGATTTTTTTTTTTTTTTTTTCTGAGACAGAGTCTCGCTCTGTCACCAGGCTGGAGTGCAATGGCGTGATCTCTGCTCACTGCAAACTCCACCTCCCGGGCTCAAGCGATTCTTCTGCCTCAGCCTCTTGAGTAGCTGGGACTACAGGCACGCACCACTATGCCCAGCTAATTTTTGTATTTTTAGTAGAGACGGGGTTTTGCCATGTTGGCCAGGATGGTCTTGATCTCTTGACCTCGTGATCCACCCGCCTCCACCTCCCAAAGTGCTGAGATTACAGGCGTGAGTCACCACGCCCAGCACTTGTGTGGATGTTTTAAGCTCCCAGGTGAGTGAATACTTAACTAGATCTTTCCCTTCTGTAGCATCTGTACTGTTTACTCTATGCACCTCAATATTTTTTCTTTTAGTATCTTTCCTTTTTCTCTCTTATTCCTCTTGTGCTATTTTTACACCTCCTTTTTTAAAAAAAATTTTCCCTTTTATTTATATTGACCTTTAGCCCTCACAATGATTCCTACAAGCCCCATTTCTGTATATGGGGATTGAAATAATTGCTGGACTTTTGAGAGATAGATATATTAAATTGCAAACTGGCAGTAGTGGGGGTAGTTGATACATAACTGGGTTTTAAACTCTAGCCTTCTGAGACCACTCATTCCATTTGTGAAAAGTGATTCTACTTCTTATTATGAGCTAAAATATGCATTCATTCACCCATGCATTGATTTATTCATTCAATAAATATTTGTTGGATGTCCGCTCTGCATCAGGAATGTGCTAGGTTCTGGGAATACAGCAACGAACAAGGTAATTTTTCCCTACCCCTAAGGAACTTAGAGTTTAGTGGGGAAGACAGACATTAAACAAACAATTGTGCAAGTAATAATATATAATTATTTATTACAGTTAAAGGAAGGAAGAGACATATGGGTTATGAGGGCATTAAAGAAGAGACCTAGTCTAAGTAGCCAGTTCTCATGAAGGTCCCTTCACATGTATTAGTTGGAGTTCTCCAGAGAAACAGAACCAATAGTGTGTGTGTGTGTGTGTGTGTGTGTGTGTGTGTTGGGGTGTGGGGGTGTGTGGTATTTTTTATAGAAATTGTCTCACACAATTATGGAAGCTGAGAAGTCCCATGGCCTGCTGTCTACGAGCTGAGAACCAGGAAAGCCAGTGGAATACTTCAAAGTCCAAAGGCCCTAGAACCAAGAGTGCCAGTGTTGGAGGGCAGGAGAAGATGGGTGTCCCAGCTTAAAAAGAGAGTGAATTCACTGTTTTTGCTCTACACAGTGCCTCAATGGGTTGGATCATGGCCACCCACATTGGTGAAGGCAATCCTCTTAGTCTACCAATTAAATACTAATCTCTTCAGAAATACTCTCACAGACACACTGAGAAATGATGTTTTATCAGGGTGATAGAAATCTTCTGGAGTTAAACAATGGTGATAGCTATACAATCACATACATTTTTAAAGGGTGCATTTTATGGAATATGAGTTTTATCTAAATAAAATTTCTAAGAAAGAGCCTTAACACAGAGATAAACATAAGCACGTTTATTGTCAACCTTTATAGTGTCATGTCAAATGGGTCTGACATAAGCTTAAATAAATATATACTTTAAAAATTATAAAATATTTTAAGTTATAATTTAAAATTCTCAATAAAACTCAAACACAAACCACATTGGTATTTCACACAGCTAATTTCTAATGCAGTTTACATAAATATTTACAACACTTAAACAATTTCAAAGAAAATAACAATGTATTCCATACATAGCCTGATCACAGTAGTTGTTCTCTCTTATTTCCCAGAGTCTTTTTGCCCCTTTAAAAGAATCTCTGCTGTTCTGATCCTTATCACATCTCTGTTTTGACTGTTGGCTTTGTCATTGCCAGTGTTCAGCTGGAACTTCTCTGAAACTTTGTTTTCAACACATGCTAAGTTAATGGAAGTGTAGGAGAGTTTTGATTCTCACACTCCTCAAGGCTAGAGCAGCTTTGGCAATTACTGACTGAGAATTTCTCATTGCCAGTGATCAACTGAAAACTGGAGATTCCTTTGGAATTGTTAAATCTGCTTATAAATAAACATAAATGCTTGCTCACACAGGCATTCCTCTCTTCCAGAGCACCCTAACATACAGAAGAAAACAAATAGGGCATAACTATTAGACATCTTCATTCGTTAAAAATCTACCAGATGACTCTTTTACATGGTGAGTTTCTATTGTGAATTTAAAATCTTCCATAATATACAAGAATTATGTTTACATATCACATCTGACAAACATCTTTGTAGGAATGCAAAGCACATCTGTCTTTCTGTATTCTTTTCCAACAAAGACATTCATAAAACTATACCTTCGTGTGTTTGCATTTATGCTTTTATTAGTTCAAAACATTTGGCCTCATGGAAGTTTTTCATCATGGAAACCACATATTTCTGAAAAAATACCTGACAATATATAAACCTTCCATTCAGTTTTTACTCTCCATTTCTACCATGTTTTCAAAAAACAACTGTAGTAAAAACACTCAGAACTTTATTCTGGTTAACATCATGCCTTGCTAGGGTACAATAGTTTCCCTTTTTGAAATAAATTTATAACAGATGTAACATAATTTGTTAATAAACAATGAGGGGGTAATCTAGAATAAGTAATTTTTACCATATCATAGTTGACAACGTTTACAAGTTTTTTAAGTCCCTACAACACTTGTATTGAATGAAGAATTATGGAAGATTATAATATATTCAATGCAAGTAAAAATATCACAATCCTTAAGTACTCTTTAAGAGGCACTGAATCCCATAGGGATGAAAGTGATTAAATTGTGCATAGTAACCCTCGCACAGAGCATTCAGTAGGATTTGCACCGTTAACAACCCTCCATGCATTTGCCTGTGGGCATTCAACATCTGTCATTTTTTTTAAGTTATAATATTTTTAGTCATTTTTTTCCTCTAAACTCTTGATAATTATTATTCATTCTTATGACAGCAACTGTGTAATCAGCTGTCGAAACACTGTGAAGGGCAAAAGAAAGAAAGCCACAAAATATTGTGTTTCTGTGCCAAGATTTTACAGCAAGCAAGGGAGAGTTCGAAAAGGAATTCTGAGATTTCAGAGTCTTGGTCTCTTCACCTTTGCTTGGAAGAAAATATCCTTTCCCTTCATTAGCCAACACTTTCTTGATCCTGAGAGTAGGAAAGGGAACACTGAGTCTTTTCAGTTGAAGGCTGTCCTTGCCTGCTGGACTTTGATCTATTGAAGTGGTGATGGGTGTTGCGGTTTCAGCCATAAAGGCATCTGGCCGTAGTAGGCAAGAAGGGCCAGAGACCCAAGGAGAGTTATCTGTCTCTGTTAACTTCAGTGTATCCCTCTAGTTCCCCAGATACACCTGTTTCTGTAAATATAAACATGCATGTCATCAGAAGACTTAATATTCTGCATACTGATCATGACAACAAAATGTACCTTCTAACACAGACCACTGTATACACTCTCACTAGGATAGACCATGTAGGAACATCGAATTCTATTCAGTTAGGACAGTGATGATGGATACATATTATACCTCTGTCAAAACCTACAGAATATACAACACAGAGTGAATTCTAATGTAGCCTGTGGACATTAATGAATAATAATGTATCAATATTGGCCCATCAGTTGTAACACTAATATAAGATGTTAATAACAGGGGGAATTGGAGGGGGTGGTGAGGAGATATGTTGGAACTCTTTGTGATTTCTGCTAAATTTTTCTGTAAACTTAAAACCACACACACAAAAAAAGTTATTTTAATTGTTTAAAAAGTATTCAGAGGGACTTGACCTTTCCAAATTCTCTCAAAGCAGGTCAGAGTAGTTAAGAACACAAATTTTAGAACTAGACTGCCAGAGTTTGAATCCTGGCTACACCACTTACTAGCTTTGAGATTTCAGGCAATTTACTTAACTTCTCTTTGTCTCATTTTCTTCATCTGTGTGATAAGAAATAAAGTAACAGGCCGGGCCCAGTGGCTCATGCCTGTAATCCCAGCACTTTGAGAGGCAAAGGCAGGTGGATCAGGAGTTCAAGACCAGCCTGGCCAACATGATGAAAAAATACAAAATCTCTACTAAAAATACAAAAATTAGCTGGGTGTGGTGGAGGGCACCTGTAATCCCAGCTACTCAGGAGGCTGAGGCAGGAGAATTGCTTGAACCCAGGAGGTGGAGGTTGCAGTGAGCCAAGATCATGCCACTGCACTCCAGTCTGGGCAACAGAATGAGACTCCATCTCAAAATAAAAAAAAAAAAGTAAAAAGAAAAGATAAGAAATATAGTAACAGCCCGTATCTCAGAGTTCCTAGCTTAGAAAAATTCCTAGAATATAGTAAGTGCGATGTAAGCGTCAGCTATCTTCATTATTATTATCTATCATAAATGAAATTACCCAATAAAGCTAGATCTGTTTCTTTCCTCTCCTTCTACAAAAAATAAAACAACTTTCAAGAACAATACCCAGGTGGTGATTTCTCCCCTGCTCCCTCCCTAAGATATTGGCAAGTTTGGAGGGTTCAAGGAGAAACAGAGCACGTAGAGAAGATACCTCTCTCATAACCATTTGTGATTTACAAGTCTTACCTGATTCTTTTGAACTTAAAGGATGTAAGAAGGCTTTTGGTAGCTTCCGTCTGATTCAAGGCTTTGGCAGCTGCTGTGGAACACATGAGAACACTAGGTAAAGCACTGTCTTCCAACATGAAGAGAGAAAAGTATGTGGAATGTTCAATGGCATGCTTTGTATAAGAATGCAACTTACCTGGCAGGAACAAATTTCTTTGCTGCAAAAGAAAAGACAAACAACCATTAATTCAGACTAAATGACTTTTGAGGATACATTAAATCCAGATACAATATGACTTAATTCATCAAGCGTTGCAAACTCAATGCTTCAGGGACTCTGTAATAATCAGAGCACAAACATGGCTCGGTGGCATCTAGGGTAAAATGCAAAGTACACAGCCATCCAAAGGGCATAGCAGCTTCCTAATGCCAGCAAATAGCTACGGGGTCATCTTGCCTGATTCAGTTCCCAATTTTTCATGAGAAGTCCAAAGTCTTAATTTAAATGTGAGATTTCCTATTTTGTAAACGTCAGAACTTAACTCAAAAATGTTTTAAGTACTCTTAAACATGTAAGCCAAACAAACCATGAGTGTAGTCAGATGTGCTTGCATATTCGTTATGAGAGACTCCCAAATTTAAGCCTGTACTCCAAATAAATCTCCTTAGGAAGAATTTTATCCATTTTCCTTAGAGCGCTCATCATGGCAGTTTCATTGCACAATTCCGAGAGGCATCATATAATTCAACATGAATAGCACCCCCTGGAGTTGTACAATATTAGGCACGACTAACATTTTTATTTCCTGAAACACTTCCCACACTGAGTTGTACTACTAACTCTTTTCTGAAGACTTCTGCTTAATTATACTGCATTTTATCCAGATTCTAATTATTGTTTAAATTAGTAAGCAAGACCATGACTTATCAATGAGAAAGAAATGTATTTTCAAAAATTTTTGAAGTACACTCATAAACTTCCTCACCTTTCCGAAAGCATTTCCGAAGCCAGAGGAGAAATGGTGCTAATGTCAGGAGGGAGAGTCCAGCAGCAGAAAGTCCAGCTACCAAGGGAATGTTGGACTCAGTGGGAGCTAAGTAAATAAGAGACGAAGAAATGTCATGAGGAGGAATTGATGTTAAAGTCCCTCCGTCCTGTCCCTTTGGCCTTTTTTCTGTACATTCATTACTAGGAGCAGAAGAGCTATCTAGTTTAATACAAGAAGCAGAGATGTGGCATTACAGGCCTTTGAGATCTTCTCCAAGCCACCTTTGAAGCTATTTCCACCATTGGCAGGCAGAACTCTAACTTGCCAAGCTCTTTCCCAATACCACACAACACCTTGGTTAATAAACACTGCACTTGCTTGCTCTCTTGCTCTCACTCCCTCTTATTTTCCATTTCCCCTTTCTCCTCTCCTCTGTCTGTCTCCTTTTTCCAGTTGTCAGAATTCTACCCATTCCATCAACATGCAACTTCTGTTTTTTTCTCTATCCCCATACAACTTAATATTCACAACTTGTCAACCTGGGCGACCTTTCTGGTTTGGATATAATGAATAGTTGATTACTGTAACAAGATAGCTCCCCTTTTTTCTCTTTAATCCCCAGACAACCATCATCAATCAACGCATCACCTTCACAGGTAGGTAGCATGCCAGACCAGTGTCCTGTGGCACCACATGTCAGAGCTGCAGAGCCATTGAGCATCCATCCTTCAGGACAGGCGAACTTGCACACAGTGCCAAACACGGGCTCCCCACTGCAGCTCATGTTGATCTTTCCCGGAACTGCCAGGCTTGAACATTTTACCACTGCAATGTTAGGTACACAAGCAGAGTTTCAGAAAAATCTACTGGAAAACTTCTAAAACTTGCTTAAAAGTCAACAATAAGTGTAATGTGTAAGCGCTACTTAGTTTTCAGCATGTAGGAAATTAGGACCAAACCCCCTTGGGGCAATCTAGGTTCAGAAACTTTATGAAGTATTTGACCTGTACCCTAAAAAAGTCTTCACTCAATTCTACCTTGGCAGGAAGGAACCTCTTCTGTCCATTGTCCCTGAGATGTGCACTCAAGTTGAGTTGATCCATGTAATTCAAATCCCTCCTCACAGCTGAAGGCACAAGAGGACTTGTAGGTGAATTCTCCAATAGGGGAATGAGCACACCTCACCAAACCCTTCGGGGGCTGGTGGACAGCATCGCATCTCACAGCTGGAACACACGAGAGAGCACTTTAGAAGTTTGTTTGCATCTCCAGCAATACGTTTCCCAAGGTAACCAAGTTCCTAAGCTCTTCAATAGTTTTTTTATCTTAAAATAAAATAAAAACAAAGACTGTACCTTCACATGTGGGCTTCTCGTTATCCCACTCCCCTGTGGGGCCACATTGGAGCCTTTTGGATCCCTTCAACACAAAACCCTGCTCACAGGAGAACTCACAGCTGGACCCATTACGGAAACTTCCAGAAGCACTAGGAAGACAATTCATGTAGCCTCGCTCGGGGTTGGACAAGGCTGTGCACTGGAAAGCTGAGACATCAAAATGATGGTCAGAAAATATTGCAGTGGAACTAGAGAGTACTTGGCATTTGTTGAGTGAACCCAGTTCATTCAAGCAACACTTGGAGAACTGAAGATTCTTTATAATTCCCTGGACAAATGGGAAGATGGCTGTGTTTTCTTTGACTTTCAGCCCCCTCAATGATCATGGCACTAATTAAAAGACTAATTAATCAGAACATTAGTTCCTGAGCACTGTTCTTCTAACATACAAAATAAATTATGGTCAAGGGAAAGATTTCACACAGTCCGAGGACAACATATGGGTCATGGATGTTTATAGATGGTGCCAAAAAGAAAGAAAAGAAAGCACCCCTATAAAATTTGTCTGTTTTGCGGTTTGGTTTTTGTGTTATAATGTTTTGCTACTGGAAATCATTCTGTGCTGGCTTTGGCTAGGAGAAGGCCAGTGCCTGATAGTGAAAACTGCTTGTTTTCAATATCCTTGCTCTCACTTTAAAGTGAGTTAAAGGTTTACTGCTTATATATGTATCAATACTATCTCTGTAGCTGACACCATGCTTGAAACAGTCTCATCACTGCTAATTATGAGCCGTTTCAGAAGACAGGTGTGATGAGAGTTTTACATTCAAATCATGTTCTCATTATTCTGCTTTCCGAATTTTCTAATATGATTCCTTTAGATTAAGAATTCTGTCTATTCCATGCTAATGTCTATAAAGTTTTATCAGCACATCACAGTTAAAAAAAACCAGCAAAGGATTCATTCTTAACACATATGATCCTTTCCCTGGCCAAACATTAGTTCTTTCAAATGAATCTCAAAGATATGAGTGTTGCTCATCAAATCTGATTTCTATAGTTAAAGTGGGTATTGTTTTTTTTTTTTTTTTTCACTGTCCAAGTTTGAAGATGGTTGTTCTTTAAGAAAGTATAAATCAAAGGATCTCAAGCTTACCTTCACAGACTGGGATTTGCTGTGTCCACTGCCCTTGAGTGGTGCATTCAACCTGGGCTGGTCCCTGCAACATGAAGCCTTCCTCACAGGTGAAGTTGCAGGATGATTTGAAGGTGAACTCTCCAGCAGGGGAATGGCTGCACCTCACAGAGCCATTCTGAGGCTGGCGGATGGCCCTGCATGTCACAGCTGTAACAAATATACCCATTGATATTAACACGGCCTAGAATTAGCTTGCCCATTTCCAGTATGGGTTGAGAGAAAGAATGTTCACAGTAAGTCTCCACGTGGAGCAACTCTACCTTTACACATTGGCTTCTCGTTGTCCCAATTCCCAGATGAGGTACACTGAAGGCTCTGGGCTCCCATTAGTTCAAATCCTTCTTCACAGTCAAATGTACAGGTTGTGTTCCATGGGAAGCTTCCAGGGTTTTGGAAACATTGCACGAACCCATTGGCTGGGTTTGTCACAGCATCACACTCAACCACTGGGGATTTGAAAGAGCACCATGAATTTTACAGACGAATGATCTTTTCACTTCCTATTGAGCTGGGTGCATAACAGAGTGAGGAAGCTGCCTTCAAAGGGTAGATCCCAAAGTCCTATGTCAATTCTTAGGGACATGCACAGCCAGAATAAAAGCTTTTATTCTTTTTCATGGATATTCTATCTTTTCTGATTTTCACTTTGCCTATGCTGAGTGGTCTCTAATCTATGTTATCATTTACGTGAGGTAAAAATTAAAAAAAAAAAAAAGATTCCAGATTAGGAGTTATGACTAGTACTGACATACATAGGCTATTCATTTATTTTAGCCCATCAGAGCCTGAAGAACTGATTTTTCTTTTTTTTTTTTTTTGGCCTCTGGTTCAGAAAAATAAAATTAAGAGAGAAAAAGAGATACTAAGACTGCTTAACTATCATGGTCTTGAGTTAGTCCCATGGCTTGGAAAAGGTAAACAGGGAAAGAAGATGAGAAATCCATTGAGATTTCTAGAGCTTTATTGTTTTATGGTCTCCCTTACAAATCACCAGAGCCTCAGAAACACCCATTTCAAGCATAGAATAAAAAAAACCTCTCTCAACCCAAGCAGGTACTGGGTTGGCAATATACATTGGCTGAGAGAACAAGTTGTGTTGAAAACAAAAACAAAAAAAAACTTTCCCTGAAGTTTTGAAAATGTAAGTTAGATTAAAAAACAGAAGCAATGAGGGATGAGTTACAGAACGTTCTGTGTATTCTCAGAGGGATTTACCATTGCAGGCTGGAACAGGAGCACTCCATTCTCCAGAGGACATACACTGCATGGTCTCCATGCTGCTTGGCAGGTAGCCCCTATCACAGCTGACAGAGCAGGAAGAATTGTAGCTGAAGTTTCCCAGTGGGTGACTGCAAACCAGGCTTCCATGCTCAGGGGATTCCAGGGCTGTACAGTTCACAACTGAAAAAGAAACCCAAATCAGTTCTGCTCATCTCTCACCTTTAACAGATAAGAATACTGGAAACTAGAACTACAGTTTGATTTTTTTTTTAGTTTAAA
The DNA here is from genome assembly GCF_028885625.2 of Pongo pygmaeus. Taxonomy (NCBI): domain Eukaryota; kingdom Metazoa; phylum Chordata; class Mammalia; order Primates; family Hominidae; genus Pongo; species Pongo pygmaeus. The sequence continues at coordinate 80,342,394 of NC_072373.2, read as the reverse complement.
AATTTATAAAATTTCTAATGGAATATGTAAAATTGACTGTAATTCTACCCCTTTTCTTTTATTTAAGAAAACACTGATCCATAACAATAACGACAAAAAAGCAGTGATGACAACCATAAAAAAGAAATATTGAGTGATATGGGGAGAGTAGTGTAATTGTGTTTACCTCAAAACTGTTCAAATTATATGAACAAACCCAGTAAACTTAGGTACCACAACAAATTTCTTGTTACTTTTCTCACAATTGCTAAAAATACTATGGTAAGCTTCCACCCAGGGTAAGAACCATCCACAAAGCTATGTTTCAAATTTAAGTACTAGAATACATTACAAATTTTAAAACCCTAATGCTGCACTGTCTACTATAGTAGCCACTATCTATGTGTGGTTACTCAAATTTAAACTTGAATTCGGTGAAATCAAATGACATTTAAAATTCAGTTCCTCAGTGTCACCAGCCTCATTTCAAGTACTCAATAACCACATGTGGCTCATAGCTACACACTGGAAAACACAGCTATGGAACATTTCCATTATCACAAAAGCTCTACTGCACAACGCTGTGCTAAGGAATCTTGGAGAGAAGCTAATCTAACTCCCTTAATGTACAAATTTAAGAACTGAGACCTCATTTCATTCAAGCGACTTGCTCCATGCTACACAGCTAGTCATTACAGAGCCAGAGCATGAACCAAGATACCCTGGACTCTGTAACTCACTCATTTCTACTGCAATGTCTTGTTACCACCTAGATGAGGTGAGTACATGTTCCTTGCAGGGACACAGAACTACAGTTTACTGAATGTGTCCTATGTGCCAGGCACCATGTAACCATGAGCCTATGAAGTTCACACTATTATTATCCTCATTTTACAATGAGAAAACTGACATAGAGAGTTAAACTACCTTGTCAAGGTGCCAAAATAAATAACTGGTGAATCTAGGACTCAAACCCAGCAGGGTTTTCATAGTCTCAGCTCACGATCACCATATGACACCATCTGCACCAGGGAAGAGAAGGCATGCAGACCTGACTCCAGTGCCAGCTAGGACATGAGATGGTGCTACCATCTCAAATGAAGAAAGAGGTGAGAACCAGACTTACTTTGCTCACACTTGAGTCCACTGAAGCCAGGGTCACACTTGCAAGTGTAATTATTGATGGTCTCCACACATTCACCGTGGCCACTGCAGGATGTATTGGTACAGGCAGCTGCGGAAAATACAAAGCATGATGAGGAGGACTATTACTGTGCTTACACTGAGTGCCTTTGATTTTAGAATCAACAGTGTGCAACAGAGACATCAGCAGTGCTACAGAGTGCCATAGACTTTAACTGAAGTGTTTTACAAAGTTCCAAATCTGAGTTTCAGGCCCACCTATCTTAAACCTTGATGCTAATGTATAGCTGTGGCTGGCACCTACTGTAGAAAATTTACTTCTTCACAAACTCTGAAGACAGTTCCCCTACCACAAATAAACAATTAATTAAAATATGTATTGTGTGTGTGCATTTTTATATGTAAAGAACTACATATTTGCCTACAGTATTTATATACATTATATATATACACACACATATACATATATACACACACATATACATATATACACATATATGTACATATATACACATATATGTACATATATACACATATATGTACATGTGTGTGTGTATATGTATAAAATGTATATAAATACTGTAAGCTATATATGTGTTTGTGTGTATATATATACATATATATATACACATACCCACATATTCTTGCTTACATGCACACAAAACAGCAAAAGAGAGAAACTTTAGCAGTTATACAGAATCTTTTAGAACATAAAGTAACTACAATAGACAGCAGTTTTTGCATGCTGTAAATTTGCCAAGATGCCCACACACTGAAACTACCTCCCACTGCTGCCGCAAACTCCCTACCTGTGTAGCATAGGGCAAGCTTCTTCTTGCTGCACCTCTCATCATTCCACATGCCCACATCTTTTTCTCTCTTGATGTAGATCTCCACACAGTCCTCATCTTTTTGCCTATTGTTGGGTTCACCTGGAGCCCAGTTCTTGGCTTCTTCCGTCAGAGGTTTCTGGGTTCCTACCCAGACCCACACATTGTTGACTTTTCTGATTCCAATCCAGTAATAACTTGGTGAATAGCTCAATATGGAGTTTAGGTACTCAATCTCTTCTTTGTTTTGAATTGCAACCAGATGCGTGTACCTTTGCTGACAATAAGCACTGGCCTCATCATAAGTCATAGATTCTGTGGAGGTGTTGTAAGACCAGGCTCCACTCTCTTTAATGAGAAGCACTAGTGAGAGAAAAAGAAAAGAAATGGTAGAGTTTGGTGCTGTTGTGGTTTAACTCTGACAACTGTGCTTTTTATTGTCTTATTTTTGGCAATGTTTGTGACATGGCCCAGACTTTTCTCATCTTTTCAAAAGTAAGAGGTACATATGAAGAAACAGCGACTTATTGTTTATCTCTTTTGTGACTGCCACCCACTAGGTGCTTTACCCACACTCACTCACAACATTACAGTATACCCATTTTGTAGTAGAATAATAATCAGAATAACTAAGCTTTATCATGCACTTAGTATGCACCAAGAAGCACTGTATGAGGTACTTTCCATGAACCATGCTATTGAATCCTCACAATGCATCTGGGAAATAGGTCATTTACGATCCACACTTTACACTTAAGGAAAGGGAGACACCAAGAGGTAAAGTAAATGACCCCAAGCCCAGGGAAGAACACATTGCAGGTAGAGATCAAGGATGCTGCCAGATATCCTGTGCAGGACAGCCCCAGACAAGCAAGGATATTTCAGTCTGAAATATCTATAGTGCGAGAATGAGAAATCCTGGTCTAATGACACTGACTTACCCAAAGTGAGAGCTGAGAGAAACTGTGAAGCAATCATGACTTCAAGAGTTCTTTTCACCCAAAGGTTTAGGCTTGAAATACTTTCCTGGGGAGATAAAACACAAAATGAATTAGAGAAGGAAAACCTGGGTAGCTAGTTACATTATTCTACCATGATGTTTAAGGTAGCATCCTAAGATTTCGGGTAAAGGACTCCAGTGCCATAATCCTTGTTTCAGAGTTTAATCAAATAAATAAACAAATTTTAAGATTTTCATCATTTAGGTCAAAGAGAAAAGACAGGTTTTAGCTACAATACAATAAGAGCTTGTACTGATGTGGTTTTTATTAGAAGGCCTTTTGCATATCTGTGTTTCATGGCCTGAGGCTGCCCTTATAAAGCGTTCTGCACTTACCGTTTTGGGAAGCAGTTGTTCAAACACAGGATCTGTCAGGTGGGTATCACTGCTGCGTCTGTCTCAGGTCAGTATAGGAGTTTTGATGTGAAGTCAGCCAAGAACAGCTGAACACTACTTCGGCTGAGGCCCTTTTATAGGAGGGATTGCTTCCTGTGAATAATAGGCGGATATTGTCCACATCCAGTAAAGAGGAAATCCCCAATGGCATCCAAAAAGTTTCCCGGGAATATCCACAGTGCTTAAAATTACAATGATGTCAGAAACCCTGTCTCTTGAAGCTACTTCACCTTTGTCCATGCCTTTATATCATATATGCAATTTTATTAATATGACACAAATGCATGATTTTTAATTCTAATAACATAAAGTCTATGTCTTTAAAGAGTTGTGAAACTTTGCTTGTTAGTAGTGTCTCTCACGTAGTTGTGGTAGTAATTAGAATTTCAGAAACAGAAAGAAACCAAGAATAGGTTTGTCATCCATAGTCTACTACCTTCAATTTCTCATTCATAGCTGTGGATAACCAATCACTACTCATTTTTTCTTCCTTTTTCACCTGCCAATTCAACATATTTAACACGCACTGTCTCACAGAGGAATGACTCACAAGGTAGATATTAATCTTCAGATTTTGCACAGCAGTTATGCCTAAATTAAAATATTATCTAAAAATAATATCTAACACTCAAATGGTTAAAATAATGCCTTATTTAAAAAAAATAAGAAAAATGGGAAATAGATATTTACATCTGGGAAAGTTTCATGGTTTGTTCAGTGAAAAAAATAAAAAGGAGGCCGGGCACAGTGGCTCACGCCTGTAATCCCAGCACTTTGGGAGGCCGAGGCAGGCAGATCACCTGAGGCCAGGAGTTCAAGACCAGCCTGATCAACATGGAGAAACGCCATCTCTACTAAAAATAAAAAATTAGCTGGGCATGGTGGCACATGCCTGTAATCCCAGCTACTCGGGAGGCTGAGGCAGGAGAATCGCTTGAACCCGGGTGGCGGATGTTGCAGTGAGCCAATATCACGCCATTGCTCTCCAGCCTGGGAAACGAGTGAAACTCTGTCTTTAAAAAAAAAAAGGAAAAAAAATAAAAAGGAAAACTATATATCCATATTTAATTGGTCAAAATTTTGTTTAAAATTTTTGAAATGTTAATGTGCAAAGAATAAAAACTCTTCCACAATGTTAACAGTGACTAACTCTGGATGGCAGGATTTGGGATAATTTTTATATCCTTCATTATGATTTTCAGGATTTTCAAATTTTTTTCAATTTCCCTTTTTTTCACCTCTGCAGTAACAAGAATACAGTTTAAGGAAACTTGTCTCCAGGCCAGGCATGGTGGCTCATGCCTGTAATCCCAGCACTTTGGGAGGCTAAGGTGGGTGGATCACCTGAGGTCAGGAGTTCCAGACCAGCCTGGCCAATATGGTGAAACCCCGTCTCTACTAAAAATACAAAAATTAGCTGGGGTGTAGTGGTGCATGCCTGTAATCACAGCTACTGGGGAGCCTGATGCAAGAGAATCGCTTGAACCCAGGAGGCAGAGGTTGCAGTGAGCTGAAATCGCATCATTGCACTCCAGCCTGGGCGACAGAGCAAGACTCCATCTCAAAAAAAAGAAAAAAAAAGAAAAAAAGAAAAAGAAAAGAAAAGAAACTTGTTTCCAAATGCAACAGAAGGAGATGTATGTGGTATCCTATATTCCTGCTCTTCATTTTGACATTTCTTCTGGGCGATTGTATACATTCCCCATCTCTGCATCTTATCCTATCTAAATGATGGTAACAGTAAATGGGGATCATTTTAATTTCCATATTCTGTAGGTTTTAAGAGCTCAAGTCAAGCTAATATTCTGTATCTACAGCTTTTTAAAATAGGAGGTCTGTCTAAAAATGTACTATCAGCAGACCTGAACGAGTAGTGGTAAAAGCCTCGTTTTTCTCTTTACTTGTTAGCACTGGTCTTTCTGTGTTCATAAAGATGTCAAGACCCAAGAAAAACAAGAAAAGAGAAGAAAAATTCCAAAAAAGACAACTGATTAGAAAAAAATAACTTAATTAACGAATTTAATTCAACCCCTTTCAAAAAGCATAGAATTTATTCCCTCCACCTTCCCACTCTCTTACCTGTTCCAGATACTGACATTATTCCGATTCTTTATCCCACTTTACTTAGCTCAATGTGGTTCTTGCTTCAATAAATTCAGAAGAGTAATCACTCATATAATGTTTATTTAGATTTTAGGGCAGAATGTCAAGCTGGGTTAATACATTATCTGTATGTATTTTATTTTTAATAAAGTATGAATACATAATCTGCTATTTTTAAAAAGCATGGTCAAATGTATAGTGTAGCCAAATCTTAAAAACCAATTTATCTTCGATATCAATAAAGTACCTAATAATTATTTTGCAAATAGAAATTAGTCGTTAACATCCCTAGATAACTACTTTTATTATTGTGAATTGTTCATAACTAAGTTTATAGTTTATCTCTTCCCTTTTTTAAAATTAGTTCAAAGATATCTAAAAATAGCCCCAGTGGTGATGAAGTTTCTATTTTACTTACATGTATATGTCCTGGACCCCCAATTATAATCTCTAACATTTATTGAGTGCTTACTATGTGCCAGGCCATGTTCTGAGCATTTTGTATGTTCACCTATTGATTATTTAATCCATACAACAGCCTATGAAATAGGTACTCTTATTATCTCCATTTTACAGATGAGGACATTGAGAATCTGGGGATTTTATCTCATTCAAAAGCACAGAGCTAAGGGTTGAAACCAGGCAGTTGACATCCAGAGCCCACTCCCTTACCTGCTACTCCAAACCATGATTTCTTTTGTTGTTATGCCCCGAGATTCCTTGTTCTACCCAAGTTTCCTGTACTGTTCTTGCCCTCTTCTTCCTGAGACCTCCTTGACCATCACAGCTCTCCACTGAGACAGCTGTGTCCTGGGTTCTGAGACATGGGGGCTGGAAGGGACCCCAGGGACAGCGAGCAGTAGGGAGAGGAGGCAGCGAGAACAGAACCTGGATCCCTGGTGCATAGGCAGGGAGAAAGTGGACAAAGAAAAAAACAAGCAAGGCAGGTGGAGCCATGCCTAGGTAAAGTTGATCCCTAAGCCACACTTCCCAGAAGTTCCTGATTCAAAAGCAAATTTTCTCTAAGGTCAAAGGGCAAACTGATTATTCTAAATTTACATTGAGAAAGCTTCAGGGAGAGAACCCAATATTGGAAGGATAAGAGAAATAAGGAGTGGAAGAGATAGGTGAGTAACAGTAACTTAAATGCAGAATATATATAATATATATAATATATAATATATGTAGAATATATATAATTACAGTATATTATAGTAGAATATATATATTATTTATATATATTTTATATATAAATATAGATTTTTTATATATTTTATATATAAATATAGATATTTTTATATATTTTATATATAAATATATGTATATATAAAATACTGTGAAAGAAGAATAGAATCTTGAGACCTCATGTTCACTATGCCAAAGGGAAAGTTAAGCTTGGGAAATGAGTCATGCAAAAACTGCCTTCCTTTTGTTCCCAAATACCTGTAATTTCACATGCTTACTTTATCTTATATAAAATGTAGATGTACTGAGCATGAGATCAATGCATAATTTCCCTCTAGTCCCTTCTTTTTACATGTAAAGTATAGACTCACTGAGTGTTACAGAGTCTTGGCACAATCTAAACACTTGCCTCATTGCCAACCCATCTTTCGTTTATTTTCTTCCCCTCCTGCTTGCTCTTTCCCCTCTAAAGATGGAAGTTCCCAAAACCCTCTTTGGAAAAAGCACAGGTCACAGATCCTGCAGTGGTTTGTGTTTCTTTTACCTGGGACAAAATAAACCTCGAATCTATTGAGATACACTTCAGTTACTTTTTGGTTTACAATATGTACATATATGTATATAATTTATATGTATATAATATATATACTTGTTTTAACCAGAGGTATGTTATTCAAAATCCACTCATCCTTACAACTACCTGCATTCTCCCACAGTATTTTCTATGTCCCTGCCCCTGAGGTTGGCACTGCAAATCAGGTACATGGATACTGGGAGCTGATGGGCTCTCCTCTGGCTACCTGGGCTGCTGAAGGGGCCATAGACAGACCCAGCTTTCCTCTCATGGAGAGGCCCTGGGCCAGCGCAGGGCGGGAGTGGGATTACAGCCAGACTATAGCTTCTTCACATGCTTTTTCCTATCAGGATTTCATAAGAGGCAATTGCTTGTTTTTTGAGGGTGTGGGCAAATCAGGGGGAGTTGAAAAGGAAATTGGGTAAGATTTGAATAGTTGGGCATGTTGAATATTATGAAATTATCTCCCTCTTCAAATAATCCAAAATATACCCTGAAGAAACAGGCTGATGAGAGGTGCTTCAAGGCTCCACTGAATCTCCCAAGCTCTGAAGATGTAGCTGGCTGTTACCGGATTGCCAGTTTTCAAGCCTGGCCTCACAGGGACCCTCTTGGCAATTACCCACACGGGGGAAGCATCCGCTACATGGATGAGAATGAAAAGAGGAAAGAAGACGGTGCAAACCCAGGCACACCCCAGTGTCTGCCACCAGTGCTATTTAATCTCTGAGGTGTCACCCTTCCTGGCTTTATTGTCTCTTTTCCTGGAAGTCTCTTGTCCTCTCCTCCACACCCTTTAATCAGGCATCAAAGACTTTAACCACTTTTGCTGTGTGCCCAGGCCCACTCATTCTCACTTTTATGGCAAAGGGAGTGGGAGACAGAGAGACAGCCAGAAAGAAGAGATTGGGGACACCAAGACAAATGTTAGAAATTTAACCAAGGCCACCCTGTGGACAGGAGATTATTGAGTTTAGTGGAAAGCAGCACTGGCCACAACCACACGTGGCAAAAGCATCTATCGAGGAGTGAAGTTATATTTGGTTCCTCAGAGCTGAAGGTGACCGGGAAGCAGGGGCAGTGGTGTCCTCCTGCCTTCCTGAGGCTGTCTGTTCCCTTACCTCTGGGAAGGCTTATTTTACCCCTGAGTGCTTAGTTTTGAAAGCCTTAGTTCCCTCTCTCCCATAAAAAAGCTCTACTCTGCTAACATCTAAGTTAGCTTTGCAGAGTCTTAGGTAGAGGGAGGAAATCCCAATAAAGATTCCACCCTATTTGCAAAATACAAACATGGTATTTCTTGCATTCCCAAAACTGTGCAAGAAAATGTGTATCACCACAGTAGAGAATGGCATTTTTTGTTTGATCAAAACCTAAATATATTTGATGAAAATGTGTCTGGTTCTAAGTTTATTGCCCAGAAAGCCATGTTTACTCACTTGGAATTTATAGACATCTCATAATATCTGAGTCGAGTAGGAGCTCCGGGCTCTATCTCACTCTTCTCTCCCACACCCAGAGGGAAGTGTAGGGTTCTCAGATTTTAGAATAAAGAAGAATCACCTGGACAACTCACCTAAAATGCACGTCTTCAGGTCTCATACTCAGAGGCTCTGACTCTATAGGTCTGGGTGGAGCCCAGGAATTTGGGCTTTAAATGAGTATCTCAGGTGATTCTAATGCAGAATGTGTAAGATGACCAGATCCTATCACACTTAGATATATTGGCCTAGGGCCACCTAATTTGGAGAAAATGTTAGTAAGACCCCGTGGTTGGTGCTCAGCTATAGGTACCAGAATTTTGATCAAAATTTACTATCATTGTGACACTTCTCTTTGGAACTGGAAGGCTAGAACCCCACTTGTAAAGTGCTGGGAAAATACAAGGAAAATTTAGGGTGAGTAGTGTTTTGAATTCTTACACATGAACAGTGAATGTATAAGAATTCTTACCAATAAAAAAAGAGAGAGAGCGAGAGAGAATAGCTGCTAAAGAATTAACACAAACATGTATATATTAATTATTCTCTTTTCTCCTCTGATTCCAGAGGACTTTGTAATTCCACTAATTCTTCTTGAACTTCCAGGATGATCTGAGACTTAATTTTTTCATGTGCTTTTTGCTTCCTATTTGGCAGCATCTTATCTTGAAGTTTCCGCTTTCTGCTTGGGGACCTAAAAACTAACTAATGGGAATTTCTTCAAAATGAGCAAACTCTGGTGAATTCCCAAAGCGGAAGAAACAAGTGAGGATCGGCTGGTTAATTAAGAGAACTTTTCCTGAATGTAGCCAGACTGTTTGCCGACTGTTGTTAACACGAGGGAAGAAATATCCCTTGATTTTAGAAGAGCCCCTTGTTTGTTTTCCTTGGCCATTTGTGCTGCTTGTTTTGTAAGTCAGAAATTTCCTAAAGGACTATTATTAGCTTTGTTCTCACGTCAGAAAAATTCTGCTCTGGCCACTTTTAAACATATAACTTGGATTTTACTGTATTAGAAAATGTAACAATTACAGACAGCACTAAAGGACACCAAAGGGCAAAGAAAATGGGTAACTTTTTTTTTCTTCCCCAAATCTAAAATAGGTGATTTTGGAGAAGTAGGAGAAAAACCTGGATTTTCTAGATCTCTTTAGAGCTCAACAACTGATATAGTTAATTATGTAAGTCTTTGATATTTGGAAATGATTGGATTAACAGGATAACAATGAATATTTAAATACAGTGATTTGGCCAGGAGCAGTGGCTCATGCCTGTAATTCCAACATTTGGGGACGCTGAGGCAGGTGGATCACCTAAGGCCGGGAGTTTGAGACCAGCCTGGCCAACATGGTGAAACTCCATCTCTACTAAAAATACAAAATTAGCCGGGCGTGGTGGTGCATGACTGTAATCCCAGCAACTCGGGAGGCTGAGGCAGGAGAATTGCTTGAACTCGGGAGACAGATTTTGCAGTGAGCCAAGATCGCGCCATTGCACTCCAGCCTGGGCAAAAAGAGCGAAATTCCATCTCAATAAATAAATAAATAAATAAATAAATACAGTGATTTAACACAAGAGATTTCTATTTCACACTAATGAGCTCTGTCACTGGGGCAAGCTTCTTTGCCTCATTAAGTCTCATTTCCCGAGAGCTTATTTATTTATACCAAGAGTGCTTGACTACCTTCTCTGCTAGCTGTGACATAATATGACAAAAGGTATAAATATGGGAAAAGGCACTAATTTGTATCAAACTGTTCTTTGTTTTTCCTTGCTGTGAAGTTTTTACCTAATAATTCATAATATACCATATTTAGAGTGTTTACTATGTATGGGCCTAGCACTTCACATACATTGCTTCTTACAAATTTTACAAAGTAAAAGGTAGATATTAATCTCATTTTACAGAGGACAAAACAGAGATCTGGAGAGGTTACATAACTTGCTAGTGTTTTTTCAGTTAATAAATGGTAGAGTGGAGATTCTATCTATGTTACTCTTAAGTCTGTGTCCTTTTTATTGACTCCATGCCTACTCAGATTTAAATCTCAGCAGGGAAGTAAACCTTAGTTTTTACATGAGAAAACGTTATAGCAACCTTCTTGACTTCCTTTACCCCCCACCCCAGTTTCACGAGCTTAGTGTCTTAGATCGGGTTCCTTTAGAAGCAGACCCTGAAATAAGGATGTGGGTGCCAGTCATTTATTGAAAAGGTGATCCCAAGAAAGCCTAGTAGGAGAGTGAGGAAGTGAGATGGGGAAAGGAAGAAATTCAACAAAAAAGTGTGTTAATAAGCAGGTTACCGCTGTGGGCAACCGTGGGGCTCAGTTGCACTAACAAACTCTGTCTAGCACAGAAAACCTCAGGGTGTCCCCAAGGAGGGGCAAGAAGCCTGCCTAGGGTATGTATCCACCAACTCAATCACTGGCTGAGGGCTGATCCTGGGAGGGCTTTGTTAATTCCTCTGCACTTTCAAGTGGATTCCTGTGGTCAGAAAAAGCCCTCTACAATGAATTCCAGATGCTTGTATTTAAATCTGACATGATCTGAATGCTGTGTTGGGACAGGGTGGGAGTTATTAGTTTTCTGTCACTACTGTAACAGATTGCTACAAACCTGATGGCTGCAAACAACACATATTTATTATGTCATAGTTTCTGTGGGTCAGAAGTACAAGTTAGCTCAACTAGTTTCTCTGCTGTAGGTTTCACATTGCCAATATCAAGATGTCATCCAGTTGGGCTCTTCTTGGGAGGCTTGGGAATGAATCCACTTTCAAGCTCATTCAGATTGTTGGCAGAATCCAGTTCCTTGTGGTTGCAGGACCAAGGTCCCTGTTCCCTTGCTGGCTGTTGGCCAGGAGTCATTCTTAGCTTCTAGAGACTACCTGTGCTCTCTGACTCGTGTCTCCACTTCACCTTTCAAACCAGCAGTGGCTAGTCAAGTCCCTCTCTTCAAATGTCTCCAACTGTGCCTTCAACTCATTTCTCCTCTGTGTACAATGTCTGCCTCTACTGCTTGTAAGGGCTCATGGGATTACATTGGATTTATTCAATCCAGGATAATCTCCATGTTTTAAGGCTAGCTGACAGTGATCTTAATTCCATCTACAAAGCCCCTTCCAATAGTACTGTATTAGTCCGTTTTCATGCTACTGATAAAGACATACCCAAGACTGGGCAATTCACAAAAGAAAGAGGTTTAATTAGATTTACAGTTCTGCATGGCTGGGGAAGCCTCACAATCATGGCGGAAGGCAAAGAGGAGCAAGTCATGTCTTACATGGATAGCAGCAGGCAAAGAGAGAGAGCTTGTGCAGGGAACTCCTCTTTTTAAAACCATCAGATCTCATAATACTTATTCACTATCACAAGAACAGCATGGGAAAGTCTTGCCCCCATGATTCAATTACTCCCACCAGGTCCCTCCCACAACATGCAGGAATTCAAGATGAGATTTGTGTGGGGACACAGCCAAACCATATCAAGTACCTAGATTCATGTTTGATTAAACAACCAGGGAGCAGAAATCTTCAGGAGTGGGGGGCATCTTTAGAATTCTGCCCACCAAGGCTGGGCTCAGTGGCTCACACCTGTAATCCCAGCACTTTGGGAGGCTGAGGTGGGTGGATCATGAGGTCAAGAGATCGAGACCACCCTGGCCAACATGGTGAAACCCCATTTCTACTAAAAATACAAAAATTAGCCAGGCATGGTGGTGGACACCTGTAGTCCCAGCTACTGAGGAGGCTGAGGCAGGAGAATCACTTGAACCCAGGAAGCGGAGGTTGCAGTGAGCCAAGATTGTGCCACTGCACTCTAGCCTGGGAGTCAGAGCAAGACTGTCTCAAAAAAAAAAAAAAAAAAAAGAATTCTGCCCATCATAGTAGGCTGTCCTACACAGACATAACCCAGGAATTAGGTGAACGGCTAACCTAAATTAGCACTGTGTTGTGTTTTCTGACTTGGTCCTTATAGCTCCTCTGCTTAGATGTGGAACTAATCCATGAATGCCAGGGTTTGTCTAGACTTTTAAGTGGGAGTTAAATATACAAAGTACAGGAGATATTATGGGCCTCATCCATGTCCCCTTGGCATTTATCTTTCTTGGATAACCCAACTCTACTAGTTTTTATATCTCACTTGTTCCTATACTCTGTGAACTGATGTCCCATAAATAGACATTTCATTTTGCCGTCTTCTTGAACAATAATTACGATTATTAATCTAGCAGTTATCATTAATTGGCCACTTACTTCACATTAGACACAGCATTTAGGACTTAAGAATACCATGTCATTTGATCATCATAACATGGTCAGGAATTACGTATTGCTATCCAAATTTTACAAAGAAGGCACTGAGGGTTAGAGTTTAAATAACTTGCTTAAGATGTCACAGCCTGTAAGTGACAAAATTAAGACTCAAATACAGGTCCATCTGACTCCAGAGTCTATGTTCTTGGCTACCACACTGCCTCTCCTATAAGTGACCTGTTGTTTTACTGCTATATCCACACTCTACTAACTTTACCATCTCCCATGAGTCTGTCTAGAGGAGGGCACACACTGCACGGAAAACACATGAATGCAAATTAAGGAAGGGCCTACTTACTACACAGAGCCATTCTAATACCTGATGTTTGCTCTAATCCAGTTTTACTATTAATTAGTTGCTGGTGCCCAAATTTTTACTGAGAAATGGGGATAATTTGGGAAGTCATAATGATGCCTTCTTCTCATAGGGTATTTTATTTGTTGTTGTATCACCAGGCCCCAACACAGCCTGGCTTTTAGTAAATGATCAAAAATATCTGTTGAATGAATAAATGGAGTCACCTGAAACATGTTAAACATTTGTTCACGTGTCCTAATGTGGATTTCAGGATAGTAAGCATCTTAAAAGGAAAGCATGCACACTGTTCTTGCTACATTAATTTCTCACAATATAAAAAAAGGAAAGCATCTGAAAAAAGTGCCAGCCACTGTATCTCCTAATATCAAACTGAGCACAGATATGGAGAAACTAAGGGAGAGGGATGATGGGCCATGCCTCTCTCCTCACCATGGCAAGAGTCCTGGGGGTCAGACCCGAGGAGAGCAGGAAGTGTCATTTGAGGGATACATTTCCACAGTGGAAATAATGAGACTTAAATAAATGTTATATACACAGTTCAACTGTTTTTATGTGTAAAGGTAGTAGGTTTTCACAATAAGGAAGCACTTCTTTTTTTTTTTTTTTTTTTTGAGACAGAGTCTCACTCTGTCTGTCAGCCTGGAGTACAGTGGTGCTATCTCGGCTCACTGCAATCTCTGCTTCCTGGATTCAAGTGATTCTCCTGCCTCAGCCTCCTGAGTAGCTGGGATAACAGGTGTGTGCCATTACACCTGGCTAATTTTTGTATTTTTAGCAGAGATGCGGTTTCACCATGTTGGCCAGGCTGGTTTCGAACTCCTGACCTCAGGTGTTCTGCCTGCCTCCGCCTCCCAATGTGCTGGGATTACAGGCATGAGCCACTGCACTCGCCAAGCACTTCTACTTATAGCATTTACAAACCCTTCTTAGAATATTTAAAAATTCTAAGAGAAGAGTAAATTGAGCCTTCCCAACTAATTCTAGGAGGTTATAACCTTCATACCAAAACTGGACAATGCTTGCACAAAAGAAGGAAGCCAATGAGGCCACCTAGAAGGAAGACTGGGCATTGGGCCCAGTGAGTCCTGGAAACCTCATCTGTGCCAGCCACCCTGGCATGGCCTGTATGAGTGGATGAGAGTGTCTTGTCCACAGACAATAGTCATCTAGCTGTGATAAAGGAGTCAAGGTAGTCAGCTGCATCTCTTTCACCTGTTTGCCAATGTCACACAGGTTGAAAAGCTAAGGTTTATGTGAAGCAAAGTATCAAAGATGATGAAATGATCAACCTGACAATGAGTACCATGCCTGCATTGTCCAGAAAGGGAACTGTGGAAGATTTGGAGCTGAATTTCAAAACAGAATTTCCTCACTCTCTGGATGTTGGCTTACTTGGCCTTTGATGTTCAGAGGTGGTGCCTTTGTGTTGTTGAACAATGTTGATTTTGGAGAGAAAACAGAGTTGAAAAACCCACAGGTCATTCCCTGGGAAGTATTACCGGAATAAAGAGGATAATTTCAGCAAGCCAGCAAGGCCTCATCTCTGCTTCTAATAGATAGGAAGAAAGGAAGAGAGGAACAATACTTTTTTAAGAAGCTCAGCTTTATCGCTTTATCTCATAGAAAGATGCCTCCAGTCTGTCTGGCTAAAGGAAATTGGCATGGGAAAGTCTTTATCTGTGATTCTAACAAGTGGAATGTTTCCCTTCATTAAGAGAGCCTTGTCTGGCTTGGGGAAATGAAACACTTTCTCCGATATGAGTGGGCTGTAACCCCTGCTACTAAATACTCAGAAGAAATAAGGCGGTTGTGGAGCAGTCAGGAATGAGTCACTTGCCTCCCTGGAATATTCAGAAAACTGAATCAAAAGGATATTCTTCTGGGTTTTCTTAGTCTATTAGACTAAGGGTCTCTACTTTGTTAAATTTCTGGGAAACAGCATAGAATGGGAGAAAAAACTGGTCACTGTAGTCATGCAAATCTGCAAAACAAACAAAAAAGTCTGGGTATTGCTGCTAACTAGCTATGTGACCTTAAGCAAGATATTAACTCTCTCTGAACTTCAGGTTCTTCATCTGTTAAATAGTATATCTGTAAAATGGGAATTCTTTTCATATCATAATGCAGTAGCTTTTTAAAAAAAATAAAATGGATGAGATGATCAGAATAAAGAGCCTGGGATATATAGTTACTCAATATATAGCAGCATGTAAAGATCCTATTAGAAATGCTAATTTTACAGTTAGCCATTTGGAGATGATCCGCCAAAGCTGCTAATGTAGAGGCAACTGAGAATTTGCCTGTCCTTCAGAATATGAATAAATAACTGTCAATGATGTCTCAAGCCTAGAAAAACCTATCCACCTGGATGGGTGGGAAATTTCTAGGCTAATACTGAGAAGCCCATTTCTTGAGAAATAGGTCCTGGACTGAGTGAAGGAAAAGAAACAGTAAAACCCATGGTAAAGCAGCAAGGCTCTCTAGAGGCTCTGGAGAGGATGAATTGAATTCTAGAAGATGAAGTAGGGAAGACACTTTACCTTCTTGTTAAATGGATTCAAAGACCTTCGGGAATCTCCAATTGTACAAATGGCACCATGGCTGTATGTTCCATGGACCACTGCTTCCCAGAGATGCTCAGTGAAAAAAGAATGCCATGGTCAAATAAGTTTGGAAACACTCCATCATGTGGCCACCTCCTTGAAGACTCTAATGCACATTAACATGTTAAACACTCTGAGAAGTCCTGCAGAGCAGAAATGTGCTTCACATCTGCTAAGCCAGCAATTTCCCAATATACTTGATTATGGATACTTTTTTCCCTACAACACCATTCTCTGATATGCTTCCAGTGACATGAAATAAATATATATGCATGAGGTTCTTCATTAGGGAATACTTTTTAACAGAAAATATTGAGAATAATCTAAATATAAATGCACAGCATTTACCTTTTCTGCATAAACTATATACAGGCGTACCTTGGAGATACTGTGGGTTTGGTTCCCACAATATCTCCAAAACCACATTCGGTTTTATGACCACTGCCATAAAACCAGCCACATGAATTTTTTGGTTTCCCAAGTTACATTTTTACTATACCATGGTCTATTATGTATACAATAGCATTATATCTAAAAAACAATGTAAACACCTTAATTTAAGGCTGTGGCTGGTTTGATTTTCTACCCAGACCACTAAAACTTTCTTCATATCAGCAATAAGGCTGTTTCACTTTCTTACTATTTTTTGTGATAGCACTTTTCCTTTCCTTCAAGAATTTTTCCTTTCTATTCACAATTTGACTGTTTGATACAAGAGGCCTAGATTTTAGGCCTTACTTGTACACTTAAATTGTATCTCTTAATAATACACTTAATAATACACTTAAATTGTATCTCAATTTAAGGTGTTTACATTGTTAGCTAAAAATGCTAATGATCATCTGAGACTTCATTAAGTCATAATCTTTTGCTGATGGAAGGTCTTGCCTCAGTGTTGATGTCTGCTGACTGGGTGGCTTTGGCAATTTCTTAAAGTAAGACAAGAATCAAGTTTGACATATCAATTGACCCTTCCTGTCATAAATGATTTTTTTTCTCTGTAGCCTGCAATGCTCTTTGATAGCATTTTACCCACAGTAGAATTTTCAAAATTGGAGTCAATCCTTTCAAACTCTGGTGCTGTTTTATCAACTAAGTTTATGGAATATCAGAAATCCCTTGTTGTCGTTTCAACAATGTTCACACCATCTTCCCCAGGAGTATATTCTGTCTCAAGAAACCACTTTCTTTGCTCCTCTATAAGAAGCAATTCCTCATCCATTAAAGTTTTATCCTGAGATTGCAACAATTCAGTTACAACTTCAGGCTCTACTTCTAATTCTAGTTCTCTTGCTATTTCTATCTCATTTGTACTTACTTTCTCCACTGAAGTCTTGAACCCTTTATAGTCACTCATGAGGGTTGGAATCAACTTCTTACAAACTCCTGTTAATGTTGATATTTTGACCTGCTCCCATGATTCATGGATATTCTTAATAGCATCTAGAATGGTGAACGTTTTCCATAAGGTTTTCAATTGGCTTTGCCCGGATCCATCAGATGAATCGCTATCTATGGAAGCTATAGATTTATGAAATGTATTTCTTTTTTTGTGGGAGCATAGGGTATCACCCTCTCACCCAACCTGGAATGCAGTGGCACAATCATAATTGAAGACTCAGTCTCCTGGGCTCAAGTGATTCTCCCACCTTGGCCTCCCAAAACATTGGATTACAAGCTTGAGCCGCTGTGTCTAGCCCAAAATGTATATCATAACTAATGAGACTTGAAAGTCAAAGTGACTCCTTGGTCCATGGGCTGCAGAATGGACGCTGGGTTACCAGACATGAAAACAATACTCATCTCCTCATACATCTCCTTCAGAGCTCCTGGGTGAGCAGGCGCATTGTCAAATGAGCAGTAGTATCTTCAAAGAAATTTTTTTTCTGAGCAGTAGATCTCCACAGTGGACTTAAAATAGTCAGTAAACTATGCTGTAAACAGATGTGCTGTCATCCAAGCTCTGTTTTTCCACGGATAGGGCACAGGCAGAGTAGATTTAGCATAATTCTCAAGGGCCTTAGCATTTTTGGAATGACAAATTGAGCATTGTCTTCAAATTTTTTTCTTTTTTGAGACGGAGTCTCACTCTGTCACCCAGGCTGGAGCACGGTGGTGCAAACTCAGCTCACTGCAACCTCCGCCTCCCGGGTTCACACCATTCTCCTGCCTCAGCCTCCTGAGTAGCTGGGACTACCGGTGCCCGCCACCATGCCCGGCTAATTTTTTGTATTTTAGTAGAGACGGGGTTTCACCGTATTAGCCTGGATGGTCTCGATCTCCTGACCTGGTGATCTGCCCGCCTCGGCCTCCGAAAGTGCTGGGATTACAGGCGTGATCCACCGTGCCCGGCCTGGCTTCAACTTAAAGTCGCCAGCTGTGTTAGCCTCTAACACAGCTCTCTCTAATTAGACTCTCTCTAATAAGAGAGTCTGCCTCTCCTTTCAAGCTTTGAAGCCAGGCATCATTCTCTTCTCTAGCTATGAAAATCTTAGATAGCGTCTCCTCCCAATAGAAAGCCATTTTTTATACCCTAAAAATCTGTCGTTTAGTGTAGCCACCTTTATCATTGATCTTACCTAGATCCACTGGATAACTTAGCACAGTGTCTACATCAGTACTTCTGCTTCACCTTGCACTCTTATGTTATGGGGATGGCTCCTTTCCTCTAACCTCATAAACCAACCTCTGCTAGCCTCACATTCTTCTTTTACAGCTTCCTCGCCTCTGTCAGAGTTCACAAAATCGAAGAATGTTGGGCCTTGGATTATACTTTGGTTTAAGGGAATGCTGTGGCTGGTTTGATTTTCTATCCAGACCACTAAAACTTTCTTCATATCAGCAATAAGGCTGTTTCACTTTCTTACTATTTTTTGTGATAGCACTTTTCCTTTCCTTCAAGAATTTTTCCTTTCTATTTGCAATTTGACTGTTTGATACAAGAGGCCTAGATTTTAGCCTATCTCAGTTTACACTATGCCTTTTTCACTAAGCTTAATCATTTTAGCTTTTTATTTAAAGTAAGATGGGTGACCCTTCCTTTCATTTGAACACTTACATGATGATGCCTGGCTTCAAAGCTTGAAAGGACAGGCAGACTCTCTTATTAGGGGCTAACATAGCTGGCAACTTTTAAGTTGAAGCCAATGCTCAATTTGCCATTAGAGGCCATTGTAGGGTTATTAATTGGCCTAATTTTAATATTATGGTGACTCAGGGAATAAGAAGGCCTGAGTAGAGGGAGGGAGATGGGGAAACAGCCAGTCAGCAGAGCACACATAACATTTATCAATTAAGTTTATCATCTTGCATGGGCACAGGTCATGATGCTCCAAAACAATTACAATAATAAAATAAAAAATCATTGATCACAGATCACCGTAACAGATATAATGATAATGAAAAATTTGAAGTATTGTGAGAATTACCAAAATGTGACACAGAGACACAAAGTGAGCACATGTCATTGGAAAAATGGCACTGATAGACTTACTTCATGCAGGGTTGCCACAAACATTCAATCTATAAAAAATTCAATTATCTACATAGTACTATAAAACAAGGTATACCTGTTTATATAATCAAGACCAACAGAACCCTAGAGAAAATATCTCACTCCCTAGCTCAGAGATATTCTAACCAACATACACTTACCTTTCTTTGTGCTGTGTACAGAATTCAAATCCCTGTCTCAGCAAAATTGCAAAGTATCAAATGTCATGTTCATATAATACTCAAAACTGCAAATGTTAAGTCTTGTAAGCCCAGAGGCCACTGTATATACGAGTGTTGCTATAAGCATTAGTTTTTCTCCAAAGAAAATAGTCCAGTTGGTAGAAACAAACAAACCAAAAAACCATTTTTTACAAGAAGAAGATTCAGTCTCTTACCTACATAAGCAAAAATATGAGATGTTCTCTTATCATTTTTCCCTCTATCTTATAATCTTTGGTGCTGACTTAGACACTCATTTTCCTTTTTGTACGTGACCATATAAAAGTTCAAGTTAAGAAAAACTTGTTTTGACATTTGTTTTGCTGAGTGATGGGTCCCTAAAAGAAATTTGGCTTTGCTTTTGCAAAGTTCAGCATGATATCTTGTGAATTTTTCATGGCTAGTGATTTTTAGAACAGTTGTGATGTGTCTAGGTGTTTTAAGAATATGAAGCATTCAGTGGTTTAAGTTGGTTGTTACAAAATGAAAGAATATGAAGGAAAGCCTTCTTGTCTTAGAACACACTGATTCACAAATAAGCAGCTTCTCTCAAAAGGTTGTAATTACAAAAATTCCAAGGCAAATATAATAAACTCCTTGTCTGTGCTATGTCTAGAAACTTAACAGACCCAAAGAAAGTCCTGACAAGGCAAAAAAAAAAAAAAAAAAATTATACAAATTGTGGAAGCAGGGGGTTGAAAGAAGAATGAAGACCATATAAGGAACTGTTTAAAAGGGAGGGTATGCGAAGAATGAAGACCATATAAGGAACTGTTTAAAAGGGAGGGTATGCTTGAAAGCTTGACACTTGACTGTTTTGATGAGGCTGAGGGAAAACACTCAGTTTCATAGATTGCTGGTACGGATGTAAAACAGTGACATCCCTATAGAGAGGAATTTGGCAATATCTAGCAAAAGTGCTTATGCATTTATTCTTTGACCTAGTAATCCCGCTTCTAGGATTAGTGGTGAAGATACACCTCAACAATAAAAAATATATATACATTAGGTTATTAGTTATGGTTTAATTTTTAATAGCAAAATATTTAAAACAACCTACATGAACAAATAGGAGACTTACTGAATAAACTATGGTATATCTTTACAATAAAGTGCAATTCACTTATGTTGTTAATTTTTTCCGAAAATCCAGAGCCAAAGAGTATTTGTTATGCTCTCTTTAGTATAAGAAAGGGGAAATAAGATATGTGTGCATCTGTTTATTTTTGTGAAAATAAGTACAGAAAGGATAAGTAAGAAACTAGTAAAACTAGTTATCTCCTGGTGTTAGTAGAAATAGAGTGAAAGTGAATTAGGCTTCTTTGAGTATATATTTATATATAGTTTTGACTTTTGAATTATGTTTATGTTTACATAGTCAAAAATATAAATTAATCAACAGAAATAACAAAAAAAGAAGAAATCACAAGCTTTAAAATTTAATACAAACAGAAATAATTGAATCTAACAGTATACCAAAGTGATAACATAAACTCAGAAGAAAAAAACATAATCCAACATACCAGTGGAACATAATATTCTAACTGTGTACATCCAGTGGTTATATTCTAAGGACAAGAAAAATTGCAAAAATATCTAGAACTTTAGCTTGTAGGATTTTTATTGGTAGCAATACTAATGTACTAATTCTGAAATTAATTTTCGAGTATTATAGAATTGAGTAAATGAATAAATATATTGATGTTATTGGGAATGAAAATTATCATTCTGGGAGTAGAGAAATATAAATATGGACTTGGCAAATGAAAGAAAGACCTGCAGAGAGATAACCATATAAACTCATTATTTTAAAAATTATAAATGTCCTAGCTCTGTTACTGAAAAGGCCTAGATTCAATCTTATCTTAATAGACAGGAGGGCACCCCTTTCTCAGAACATGGTTTCCAAATGCCATTCTCCATTAAAAGGAACGAGGTCTTCTTGGAGAAAAGACTGATTCTAAGTCTGGATTAGGTAAAGTACAACATTAGCCTGGAATTTCTTGCTGAATCAGAAGTAAGAAAGTGCTCAAAAACATGGGAACATGTCACAAACACACGCGAGGCAACTTGAATCCTCACTGGCCATATTTAGGACAATCGAGCACCAAAAAAAAAAATGTTGAGAATAATGGATTCTAACACTTAAAACAAAAAATAATCCATAGCCCACAGAAGGGGAAGAGAGGGGAAGCTCTTATTTACAGAAGAATATCAAATAGCAAATACAGAAGAAATGACAGAATTAGAGAAACATCATTTTGCAAAACACCACTGTAATAATCAATTCAGGCAAGTATTATTAATGGATGTATTACTATTGCATAAAACTGGTTGGGGAACAGGATATTCATACAGTCTGAAGGTGTCACCCTAAAGATAACTTATTACAAGTGGAAAACGGTGCCTTTACAATGAAGAAATCTAGCAGAAACCATCTTAATCTAGTGATCAAACTTAGTATCACCAATAATGGATCATACTGAGTCATGTGTCTCCTCATATGATGCACCAGGAAGGATGCAACATCATGAATGTTGTATTCTTTTGTATTCAACAGACCACCTAGGGTAAAGGCAGCTTTCTCACTTACTAATCAGAATTGTTGGTTTTAATTCATTTTGGATTTTAAGATTTCTTACTTTCTTGTCAACTCAGAAATTTATTTAAGATGACTTTTATCTTTTATTCAATATTTTAGCTTGGAGAGCCATTCAGAGTTTCTAACTCATTGTATTTCCAGAAATAGAAAACAGCATGGTTTCTTCTGAAAATGTCTAACTTTAAAGTTACTTGTGTGTGTCACTCAGATTCACATAGCTTTTTTGCCTAGTAATGTGGTATCACGTGGCAAGGCTATAAAAATGTTTACCATCTCTTATTTAACAATATGACTCTTGAGAGTTTATTCTAAGGAAATAATTGAGTAGTAACAAAACACTATTAACACAAAGCATAGCAATTTGATTTGGGCAACCAAACACTGGAAACAACCTAAATGTGCATTACAGGAATCATTTATGAAGCAAACACTAAAATATTTATTGTGAAGATTATGAGAACATAGAAGACAGTTATGAGACTAAATTTGAAAACCTGAACACAAAACTTACATATACTCCAATTGTAACTTATAAAAAATACGTGCATATAAGGATAAAATGGTACACACAAAAAAATAGTTGCGTTAGATTGGTAGAATTATGGCTCCTTTTGCTGTTTTAATTTTTTCCTTTTACATTTTGATACATTATTTTAATTTTAATTTTAAAATTCAAAAGAATTTGCCACTCATCTTTGCCACTTCAAGGAAAAAGTAAATGTGTTTGATTATTCTGTTCTTAGTATGGTTTTGGCAATTTCCTCACGTGTAAAAAGGGAATACTATTAATAATTTCAGTATCTATGAGACAATATAAAATTAAAGAATCTAGCCCAGTAACTGGCACATGGAACATAATTAATAAATCATTATGGACTTTTTTTCTCACACCCAAGTAGGGAGGAATCAGTGCTCCCCTAGAGGTCCAGTGTAGAGGTAGCAGCCCCAATCCCTAGGGGAGAAGATCTTGGGGATGACAATTCCTGAGCAGACAGTTAGCTGGGAATTCAACAGCAGAAAAGTAAGTAAGAAACAACTTGCTAACACCTTTCCACCCATGTTTCCCTGTTCTGTTGTACTCTGCTTACCCTTACATGGATGGAGGCAGAGGAAAGAGAACCAAGTTTGCTCTTAGTCATTCACTATGTTGTTTAATCTGCCTTCCTTCTTTCTAATCAGTTCAAATTAGAATGTAGAGCTGAATTTAAGTCCCCGTTCTGTCAGTTATAATGTGACCCTAGACAAAACACATTCTCTGAACCTCAGAGAACATTCTTCATTTGTAGAATGGGAAGATTAATCTATATTCCACTTGGGGGGCAAGTCTTTTATAAACTATAACCTAAACATGTGTAAGTTGCTAGTATCATTATGTTGGTAAAGTTATTCTGAGATATGATAACAGAACTGTTTCGTCTAACTCCACTAGCATGGTTCAGGTTTAGAGAGTGTGGAATTAAAAGGCTTTATCCTCAAATATTACTTAAATCCGATTTTTCTCATCACTTTCCTCCACAAACAAATCCTCAGGAAATGACAAACTTTACATGGTTAAACATCAGTTTTGTTTAGTCTTTGACATCCACATGTTTAAATCATATATTTGAAAACTGCTTATATTTGTGTTGTCTATATCTAAATTGAAGAGACTTATTGAGGAATAGAAGACTACACATTTTTCAGCAAATACTGCACGTTTTACAGAATTTCCCCAGGCACCGGATGGTCTCTAGGAATTTATTGGCTACTAACAATACTAAGATATGGATGAATGAGGAAATCAAAATGGAGATCTTGCAAGTTTTGTGAGAATGGGTGAATGGTCCAAATGAAGAGATAAGTTGTGAAATATTAATACAAGTAAAAATTATTTACAATGAAAGATATTTTGTCAATAACTATGAGAATTTTACCATTGACCCAGAAATTCCATTTCTTTCTTCAGAAATACCCATGTAGGTATACATATAAAAAGTTATTCATTACAGTATCATTTTTCATAGCAAAAAGTTTTAAAAATCAGAAGCTATCTAAACTATGGTATATCTAGGTCATAGAAATCAAATGACTAAAAATGTTAATATAAGCATATGTTTTTTAATTAACTTGGCTTGGGTCTTCAGCAAAATTGGCTTCTTAACATTGTACTCCAGAGTTAGACTTACCCACTCAGTCACTTATCATGCAGGAGCAGACTCCTAATACCACATATCATAGAGCAGAGTAGGACACAGGTTCTCTGCAGGCAGGCAAATCCCAAAGAGAAGGGAGGAAAGGGCTGAGACACTGCATGGTCAATTTCTTCTGAACTCTGCAATGTACGGAGGTGGACAGCGTCCACAAAGATTGCTCCCCTGGACCCACCATCATAATAACACAATGGCTTTTTTTTTTTTTTTTTTTTTTTTTTTTGACGCGGAGTTTCACTCTTGTTGTCCAGGCTGGAGCGCAGTGGTGTGATCTCGGCTCACCACAACCTCTGCCTCCTGGGTTCAAGTGATTCTCCTGCCTCAGGCTCCTGAGTAGATGGGATTACAGGCATGCACCACCATGCCCAGCTAATTTTGTATTTTTAGTAGAGACGAGGTTTCTCTACATTGGCCAGGCTGGTCTCAAACTCTTAACCTCATGTGATCCACCCGCCTTGGCCTCCCAAAGTGCTGGGATTACAGGCGTGAGCCACTGCGCCCAGCCCACAATGGCCTTTTGTTTACATCTCTAGTGCAGCACTCATTTCATGTTCTTTCAAGAAGAATACGTATTTCATCTTTTTATTTTATACAGCAATTAGCACAGTGCCTGGCACAAGGAAAATGATCATTAAAATCTGGGTGAAAAACCTAATAAAGCTACTGAGGATAGGAACTGCAGACCAGCATGGAAAGAAAACTATGAGCCAGATATTGACATCATCCTGAAAGGCAGAAGATTTAGTATAGGCAAGAAGTGTGCTTTTGGAATATAGAAAATGTGGATTATGATAAGAAAAGAATCATATTTTTCTTATCTTACCTACTCACTTCTCAGTTCCACATGTTTCTGAGGCTCTTTGTCCTTACTTTCTTTTCTGTTTTATCCAACCTTTCTGTCTTTAGATTGGATCATTCCTATTGAGCTGACATCAAGTTAACTGACCTTTTATTTTGTCCAAACTGTTGTTAAGTGCATCCAGTGAATTTTTAATTTTATATAGTATATCTTTTAGTCCTAGAATTTTCACGAGTTTTTTAATAGTTTCCATTTCTCTGCTGAGATCTCCTATTTGTTCATTCATTATGACCATATTTTTCTCTACATTATTGAGCATAATTATAACAGCTCTTCTAAAATTGTCTGCACATTCTAACACCTGAATTATTCTGGGGTCAGTCTCTGTTACATTGCCTTATTACAAAAACAGTATAAGTCACATTGCCTTGTTTCTTAATATGCAAAATGATTTTTGATTGCATACTAGACATTTTGAATTAAACATTATAGAGATTCTGGATTCTCGAGAGAGTATTGACTTTTTTTTTCCATCAGGCAGGTAACTTGACTGGACTCAAACTCCAAACTCTAGGTCCTCTGTAATGGGCAACTGCAGTAATCTTTGTTTAGTTCTTTAAGACTTATTGGCCAGGCGTGGGGGCTCATGTCTGCAATCCCAGCACTGTGGGAGGCCGAGGTGGGAGGATCACCTGAGGTCAGGAGTTCGAGACCAGCCTGGCCAACATGGTGAAACCCTGTCTCTACTAAAAATACAAAAATTACCTGGGTGTGGTGGTGGACGCCTGTAGTCCCAGCTACTCAGAAGGCTAAGGCAGGAGAATCACTTGAACCTGGGAGGCAGAGGTTGCAGTGAGCCGAGATTGTGCCACTGTACTCCAGCCTGGGTGACAAAAGTGAGACTCCCTCTCAAAAAAAAAAAAAAAAAAAAAAAAAAGATTTATTGGCACTGCTTGGCATCTGCTATGAATACATGAAGTTCATGGGTCAGCTATAGATTTGGGCACATTATACACAGAATTTGGGTCTCCCTTTCTCTGGATTTCTCCTTTTCTGGATTTCTTTTCTCATTTTCCAGCAGCTATGGTTGCCCTAAACTCGATCCTCTGTTTCTTTACGACAGTAAGATTTGGGAACTTTTAGGTTTTACCTGCCCTCAGACAAAATAAAAAATAATTTTTTCATCTTGATGCTACTCCTTTCTTCCAGATGTAGACACCTCTCTAATTTCCAGTTGCTTTTTATTGCTCTCCAGAGTCTAAAGATTATCATTGTTTTCTGTGGGAGAGTTGGTCTGGTAAAGACTACTCCCCCAAAACTGGAAGCTGGAAGCTGGTAATTATAAATAGACTTTGAGTAGTATTCTTCTTTGGAAAGGGATTTTAACTACTCCTTATGTACTTCTTTATTTCCTGTTTTTCTCATCCATAATCTTTTTATTTTCATACTTCCTAAGTCAGACAATTTTCCTACTTGAAGATTCAGTGACTATCAAATGACCCCCATATTACTAAATACAATATCCCCAACTGCATTTATAAAAAGAAAATTTATTGTTTATTAGTAAACAATGTTGTAGAATAGTAAAATATTGCTGGGCTTTGGAGCCAGATAATCAAGGTTAGAATCCCAGATTCTAACTTACTAGCTGGTGTATTAGTCCTTTCTCATGCTGCTAATAAAGACATACCCAAGACTGGGAGACCGGGTAATTTATGAAGAAAAGAGGTTTAATTGACTCACAGTTCAGCATGGCTGGGGAGGCCTTAGGAAACTTACAGTCATGGTGGCAGCAAGGAGAATTTCCAAGCAAAGAGGGAAAAGCCCCTTATAAAACCATCTGATCTTATGAAAACTCACTCACTATCATGAGAACAGCATGAGGGTAACTGCCCTCATGTTTAATTACCTTCCACCAGCTCCCCCCCATGACACATGGGGATTATGAAAGCTATAATTCAAGATGAGATTTGGGTGGAGACATAGCCAAACCATATAATCCACCCCTGGCCCCTCTCAAATCTCATGTCCTCACATTTCAAAACACAATCATGCCCTTCCAGCTGTCCCCCAAGGTCTTAACTCATTCCAGCATTAAGTCAAAAATCCAAGTTCAAAGTCTTATCTGAGACAAGGCAAGTTCCTTCCACCTATGAGCCTGTAAAATCAAAAGCAAGTTAGTTACTTCCTAGATACAATGGGAGTACAGGCATTGGGTAAATACACCAATTCCAAATGGGAAAAAATTGCCAAAACAAAGGAGTTACAGACCCCATGCAAGTCCAAAACCCAATAGGGCAGTCATTAACATTAAAGTTCCAAAATGATCTTCTTTGACTGCATGTCTCATATCCAGGTCACACTGATGCAAGAGGTGGGCTTCCAATGGCCTTGGGCAGCTCTGCCCCTGTGGCTTTGCAGGGTATAGCCTGCTTCCTGGTTGCTTTTTCACAGGCTGGCATTGAGTGTCTGTGGCTTTTCCATGAGTATGGTGCAAGCTGTTGGTGGATTTACCATTCTGGGGTCTGGGCCAGGTGCAGTGGCTCATGCCTGTAATCCCAGCACTTTGGGAGGCTGAGATGGGTGATCACAAGGTCAGGAGATCGAGACCATCCTGGCGAACATGGTAAAACCCCGTCTCTGCTTAAAAAATACAAAAAATTAGCCAGGTGTGGTGGTGGGTGCCTGTAGTCCCAGATACTTGGGAGGCTGAGGCAGGAGAATGGCGTGAACCCAGGAGGTGGAGCTTGCAGCAAGCTGAGGTTGTGCCACTGCACTCCAGCCTGGGCAACAGAGCAAGACTCTGTCAAAAAAAAAACCATTCTGGGGTCTGGAGAATGGTAGACCTTACAGCACCACCAGGCAGTGCCCCAGTGGGGACTCTGTGTGGGGGCTCTGACCCAACATTTCCCTTCTGCATGGCCCTAGCAGAGGTTCTCCATGAGGGTTCTACCCCTGCAGCAAACTTCTGCCTGGACATCCAGGCATTTCCATACGTCCTCTGAAATCTAAGCAGCAGAGGTTCCCAAACTTCAATTTTTGACTCCTGTGCACCCACAGGCTGAATACCACATGTAAGCCACCAATGCTTCGTCGGGGCTTGAACCCTCTGAAGCAATGGCCTGAGCTGTACGTTGACACCTTTTAGCCTAGACACCTAGGACACAGGGCACTATGACCCGAGGCTTCATAAAGTGGGAGGGCCTTGGGACTAGCTGAGGAAACCATTTTTCCATCCTAGGCCTCCAGGCCTGTGATGGGAAGGGCGGCCATGAAGGTGTCTGACATGCCCTGGAGACATTTTCCCCATTGTCTTGGTAATTAACATTCAGCTCCTCGTGCAGCACCAACCTACTTATGCAAATTTCTGTCACTGGTTTGAATTTCTCCCCAGAAAACAGGATTTTTCTTTTCTATTGCATCATCATGCTGCAAATTTTCAAACTTTTATGCTATGCTTCCTATTGAAGACTTTGTGGCTTAGAAATTTCTTCCCCCAGATAACCAAAATCATCTCTCTCAAGTTCAAAGTTCCACAGATGTCTAGGAGACAAAATGTTGCCGGTCTCTTTGCATAGCAAGAGTGACCTTTACTCCAGATCCCAACAAGTTTCTCATCTCCATATGAGACCATCTCAGCTTGGACTTAGTTGTCCATATTACCATCAACATTTTGGTCAAAGCCATTCAAGAAGCCTCTACGAAGTTTCAAACTTCCCCATGTTTTCCTGTCTTCTAATAGCCCTCCAAATGGTTCCAACCTCTGTCTGTTACCCAGTTCTAAAGTCACTTCTACATTTTTGGGTATCTTTACAGCAGTGGCACTCCCAATGGTACTAATTTACTGTATTAGTCTGTTCTCATGCTGCTAATGAAGACTTACTCGAGACTGGGTAATTTATAAAGAACAGAGGTTCAACTGACTCACAGTTCAGCATGGCTGGGAGGCCTCAGGAAACTTACAAACATGGTGGCAGCAAAGAGAAGTTCCAAGCAAAGAGGGAAAAGCTCCTTATAAAACCACCAGATCTCGTGAGAACTCACTAACTATCATGAAAATAGCATGAGGGTAACTGCCCCCATGATTAATTTACCTCCCACAGGGTCCTTCCCTTTGCAGGTGGGGATTATGGGAACTACAATTCAAGATGAGATTTGGGTGGGGACACAGCCATACCATGCCAGATAGGTAGCCTTAAGAAAGTCACCTAATCTCCACAAATAAAAGGTTTCCTATTTGTACAACAAAAATAATGACACCCCTTTTATGGGATTTCTGTGAGGACAAATGATAACTAACATAGCCTTGCATAGTGTCTGGCAAAAAATAGCTACTCAAAAAAATAATAGAAACAACATTTTAAAAATGTAGACTTTATTTTTTAGAGTTTTATGTACAAAGCAAAATTGAGCAGAATGTACGGAGAGTTTCCATATAGCACTCCCTACCCCCAAGCACAGATAGCCTCCCCCAGTGTCAGCATCCTGCACCAGAGTGGTACATTTATTATAACTGATGACTCTACATTGACGTGTCATTTTCATCCAAAATCCATAGTTTATATTAGGGATGTCTCTTGGTGTTGTACCTTCTGTGGGTTTTGCCAAATGTATAATGACATGTATTCACCATTACAGTATCACAAAGAATAGTTTCACTACCCTAAAAATCTTTGATCTTCTTCCTATTCATCACTCCCTCCCCATTAATCCCTGACAACTACTGCTAATTTTCCTGTCTCCATTGTTTTGCCTTTTCCTGAATGTCATATAGTTTAAATATACAGCATGTAGGATTTTCATACTGGTTTATTTCAGTTAGTAATATGCATTTAATGTTCTTCCATATCTTTTCAAAGCTTCATAGCTCAATATTTATAGCATTGAATAATATTCCATTGTCTGGATGTACTACAGTTTATGTATTCATTCACCTATCAAAGAACACCTTGGTTGCTTCCAAGTTTCAACAATCATGAGTAAAGCTGCTATAAACATGTATGTACATTTTTTTTGTGAATTGAACATTTTCAGCTTTTTTAGCTCCATTCCTAGGAGTGCAATTGCTGGATTGTATGGTAAGAGTATGTTTAGTGTTGTAAGAAACTGCCATGCTCTTCCTAACTGGATGTACTGTTTTGCATTCTCACCAGCAATGAAAGAGTTCCTGTTGCTCCACATACTCACCAGCATTTGGTGTCGTCAATGTTTTGAGCTATAGCATTTTGATCTAACTTTTCCTAGGTATTCTTTTTGAAGGAAATAATATGACAGATAATAGAGAAAGGATATACAAGGACAGTTCTGTCCTTTATTTATAGTCCATCATTTAATGAAGGACTCTGTCCACACTTGGTATTTTTAACTCTGATCCTCCTCTCCCATGAACTCTGACAAGCTCCTAAATCCCTGTTGCTGGCACACATGATTGTGTATCAGGCCCCCTGTGGTCTGAAGCATGGCTTTTTTTTTTTTTTTTTGAGATGGAGTCTGTCACTCTGTCACCCAGGCTGGTGCAGTGATGCAATCTTGGCTCACTACAACCTCCACCTTTCAGGTTCAAGTGATTCTGCCACCTCAGCCTCCCAAGTACCTGGGATTACAGGTGCCCGCCACCACACCAGCTAATTTTTTGTATTTTTGGTAGAGATGTGGTTTCACCATGTTGGCCAGGCTGGTCTCATTCCTGACCTCGAGTGATCCACCTGCCTTGGCCTCCCAAAGTGCTGGGATTACAGGCATGGGTCATCACACATGGCCTGAAGCATGACTGTTGCTTTAATCATATGAAATACTGCTCTGTATTGTTATCTATTTGAAATGCCGCACCTCCTGAGCTAAATTGCAAGCTTTTATGTAGCACAAACCATATTTATATATATTAGCATGATACCATGACACATATCAAAAGCTGTTATATATTGTTGCATGAATTGATTCTTTCTCAGTTAAGAGGACCTCTGCAGTAGCACTTTCATACCATTAATTTTTCATTTTGTGCCACTAATCTGTGAAAAATGCCCCTAATCTGTGAAAAATGAAATGAATCCTGTTATCATTTCCCTCCCAGGCCTTTTCTCCTTGTGGACAATGTGTGGCTCAAGAGAAAATTCAATCAGTAAATTTGTTCAGTGCACAAACTCTTTATCACCTCTACTGTTCTCAAGTGAGATAGAATAGAACATCCATCCAATTACAAATTGTCTGGTATATAGTAGGCACTCAATAAATGTTTGTTGAATAAATGCGTACATGAATCCTATTCCTATATATAGTATGGTAGACAGATCATTGATACCCAAAGATGCCCAAATGCTGATCCCCAGAACTTGTGAATATGTTACATTTCATGTCAAAAGGGACTTTGCTAATGTGATTAAGGATTCAGACCTTTGGATTGTAAGACTATCCCGGATTAACCAGGGCCAATCTAATCACATGAGACCTTAAAAGATCAGAAAACCTTTCCCAGCTGGGTTAGAGAGAGATGAGACAGAGTAAAAAGGAAAGAGATTCAGGGCATGAAAATGACTCTACCCACTGTTGCTGGCTTTGAAGATAGAGGAACTAGGCCACAAACCAAGGAGTATGGGTGGCCTTAAGAAATAGGAAAAAGCCCTCATCTGACAGCCAGCTAGAAAGCAGTCCTCTGACCACAAGAAATTGGATTCTGCCAACCACTCAAATGAATAGGGAAATGGATTCTCCCCTAGAATCTCCAGAAAGGAACACAGCTCTGTAATGCCTTGATTTTAGCCAGGTGAGACCTGTTTCAGACTTTTGACCTATGGAAATATAAGATAATAAATTTTTATTGTATGCTGCTAAATTTGCAGTAGTTTATTACTGAAGCAATGGAAAGCCAATACAGACAGAATATACAGAGGGAAAGAGAATGAGTTCTTTCCTGATAATTTGTAAATATTTGGGTCTTCACTGGACAAGCTTCACAGAGGATTCGCTGGTTCTCTAGCAAACCAGCATGTCCAGTCCTGCAGCCTCCCTTTCTTAGGCCCAGCATATGTCAGCTGTGTGCATAGAAAAATCAAAGCAGGACCCTGAGTAGTTGGAAAGGAAAGATGGTTGGAAATGGGTTGCACTTCAAGTGAGGAAACAAGAGGTAGGAGACTGGCATCTCTTTCTCATATGTCCCAGGCTGACTCTTGTGAGCTTTTTTTCCCTTGGAGGCTATCGATGACAGTCACAGTAACCTGATGGAACCTGGATCATGATGAAAGAAATAAGTGTCAATGGCTCTGACTTCCAAGGACTCTGATGTCCCACAGCGCTAGCTAAACAAAGCCAGTTGGAAACGAGCTTAAATGGGGAATTTCCTGAATATATTCCCTATTGTTAGGAAGCCAGGTTGGCTTCCTTGCCTACAATTATGCCAAGCAGTCACACTATAGAGGCCCTAGGGACATCATATTAAGTGATTCTTTTAACACAAACAACTTAATAATCATTTATACTAATAGCAAAATGGCCAATGGCTGATATTCCACTTGAAGTAGAATTGGCTATCCAACTGGAAGAGAAGACAGGAAGACGTGATCTCCAGGGAGCCACTAAAAGGATTGGCACCTGCCTCTGGATTCCCCTTTTCCTTATATTACCTTTCAGCACTGGCAGGGCGTTTGTTTCAGAATACGGTTTCACAAGTGTTATGTCACGTCTCTGAGAATTATGTTGGTAGATATTTGCTCCTCTGGCCAGAAAGACCTAGTTTGGAGTCTGGAGTCATGAAGGTGACATACATATAGCTAGTGACATAAGTGTAGCTAGTAAAAATCATGAGTAATGGCCCTGAAATTCTACTGAATGACCAAAGTGCTGACCAGGAACAAGCATGCTCTAGCTTATCTCACAAGGAACTTGACAATTTTCTTCAAAAATCCTAGTAGCTAAGATTTCTTAGTAACAAAGCCACTAAGGTACAATTATTATTAACTTGACCCTTAGGTGACTTTTAAGGACTATTCTATAAAATATTACAACTAATAGTGGATCCAAGCCAGCACACTCTGCTATATAAGATTAATTGACAGTGTCCACACTGGTAAAATAAGTTGTTTCATAAATACATTAGAATTCATTTGCACTTTCTACACAGACCCAAGGCCAGAACTTTCCCCAGAATAGGTGTATGTTTTACAATCTGCTACTCCATACAGAGATTTGAGTTCACTTGGCAATTTAGGGCTGCTTATATGTGACCAGCTAGTCTGTTTTACTTCTCTATGCCTTAAACATTACTATACTTACTAACTCCAAAATGCCTGGTCTCAACTTGACAAAAATACGCCCAGTTGGGAAATCCTTATGTGAATATGTAGATAGTAACAATTGCTGATTGATGATGATCTGTCTTCTCCTGTATTTGAGAAAAAGGAGATAAAATGGACCAATCCAAATGATGGATTAAATATGGGAATAGGTGAGAGAGAGGAATACATGGTGGCTCTCAGTGTCTGGCTTAGGCAGTAAACACTTTCATTAATAAAGACGGAAAATAAAAAAGGAATAATTGGTGTCTAGGGGAAAATAATGAGCTCAAGTTTTAACACTCTGAGTTCCTGGATGTGAGACATCCAGGCACATTTACCCAAGAGGCAGTTGGAAGCAATGTTCCGGAGCTTAGGAGAGAGGCATGACCAAAAGCTGGTGGGACTGTGAAAAGGTATGGCCATTCTGGAAAACTGTTTGGCAGTTTCTTAGAAAATTAAACATGTACTAACAACCCAGCAATTGTACTCTTTAGCATTTGTCCCAGATAAATGAAAAAAAAAAGCTTTTTTTTACACAAAAACATATATATGAAAGTTCATAGAAGTGTTATTCATAAAAAACTGGAAAAAACTGAGATGTCTTAGGCAAACGGTGGTGTATCCATACAATGGAATTATGCTTAGCAATAAAGAGAAAAGAACTATTGATAAATGCAATAACACAGATGAATGTCAAAAGAATTAATGCTGAGTGGGGAAAAAAGCGCATCTCAAAATGGTATATACTGTACTATTTTATTTACTTAACATTTTAAAAATAGCAAAATCATAGAGATGGAGAACAGATTCGTGGGTACTGTGTTTTGGGATGGGGAGTGAGAAAAGGGTAAGGTGTAAATATAAAGAGGTAGCACAAAAGAGCCTTGTGGTTGAAGGATTCTATGTCTTGGTTGTAGTCGTGATTGCAGGAATCTACATGTGATAAAATTGTACGGGTCTACATACTCATACACACAAGAGCATATAAAACTGGTGACATGTGAAGAAGCTCCACACATTGTGCCAACATCAATATCCCAGTTTCAATATCAGACTACAGTTATGCAAAACATTATCATTGAGGGAAACTGGGTAAAGGGAACACAGGACATTTGGCATATATTTTTGCAATTTCCTGTGAATCCATAATTATTTAAAAATAACAGATATACTACATATCAAAAATTTAATGTCATAAAGTTGATGAGTTTACCTAGTGGATAGCTTTGTTAATATCTGCTATAAGACTACTGAAAATGACAGTTATGCAAGTATAAGCTCAGAGAACTTTCCTCCCCCTTCATAAATGAAATGAGCAAAAGAAATGAAACAGGAAAGGCAAGCAGTACTGAAAACAGGTAAGGGCTCTTCCCCATATAACTATATCAGCGACTTCAACAGCTATTCATCCAGAAACACAGACTCTTGCACTAGCTAAGAGGAAACTTTGGATAACAATATGTTTTCACTCTCCAAGAGAGAAAATGGATAGATTAATTTTAGGGAAAAAAAAAAAACCTCACCAATTTCATGCTGTGGCTTGCATCTTTAATCCCACCTACCTACAAGGCTGAGGTGAGAGGCTTACTTGAGCCCGGGAGTTCAAGGCTGCAATGAGCTATGATTGATTGTGCTATTTGCACTCCAACCTAGAGTGCTAAGCTAAGAGCTAAGAACACAGCTGAGAGCAGAGAAGAAACAAACAAATCTGACCAATAACCCCCACTCCCCTCATTTTACTGGAGTGAGCTGAGACTGCTGGCAAACATGGCCTTTGACCTAGCCTGAACTATAACAAAAGTCATCAGATATTTTTCCACCAATCAACAGACAGAAGTGGGGAGAAAACAATCCTAGTTC
Source organism: Pongo pygmaeus (assembly GCF_028885625.2). Lineage (NCBI taxonomy): Eukaryota > Metazoa > Chordata > Mammalia > Primates > Hominidae > Pongo > Pongo pygmaeus. The sequence continues at coordinate 80,307,038 of NC_072373.2, read as the reverse complement.
ATAACTACAACAAGCAGATAAACGAAGGCCATGGTGAGGGATGGGAGACATTGTGATATATCAAAGCCAGGCTCATTTAAAACTCAACCCAAATTCCAAACAAAATATATTATTTAATATATATTAATGCCAAAGGAGCTTGAGTGAGCTTTAGCACCAACCCCGCCCTCCAGCCCCTGCCCAAAAAAATCACTCTCTGTTTTCTCCCCATTCTTCGATAGGCGCACTTGCTGTTTTCTCAAAGCCAAGGTACAGAGGGGACTTAGAGGAACTAGAACTCTAATACACTGCTAGCAAGAATGTAAAATGAAGCATCTACTTCAGAAAACCATTTTGTCAGTTTCTAGAAAGTTAAACATAGACCCACCATGCAGCCCAGCCACTCTACTCCTAAGTATTTACACAAGAGAAATGAAAACGTGTCCACACACAGTTGTATTTAAAGGTGATGGTTAGCCTTGTATGTCAACTTGGCTAGGCTATAATACCCAGTTACTGAGTCAAACAGTAATCTAGGTGCATCTATGAAGGTATTTTGTAGATGTGGTTAACAGCTACAATCTGTTGACTTGAAGTAAAGGAGATTGCTCTTGATAGTATGGGTGGGCTTCATCCAATCAGTTGAAGGCCTTAAGAGCAAAAAGTAAGGTTTCCTGGAAAGAAGGAAATTCTGCCTCAAGACTGCAGCCTCAACTCCTGCCTGAGTTTCCAGTCAGCCAGCCGGCCTAAAGATTTGCTAGGCCTTATAATCACATCAGCTAATTTCTTAAGATCAACCTCTTTATATATATTGATACAATGAATGGTTATAGCAGCCTTATTTGTAATAGCCACAAACTGGAAACAACCTAAATGTCCTTCAATAAGTGAATACATAAACAAATTGTGTTATATCCACAATTTTTACGCAGCAGTAAAAAGGAATAAATGGTTGAATAAGGAATAAACACATAACAAGGATGAACCTCCAAACCATAAGGCTGAATGGAAAAAGTCAGACAAAAGTAATACATACTGAATAATTCCATTTATATTGAAATTCTAGAAAATGAGGACTAGCCTATAGTAACAAAAAGCAGAACAATTTTGCCCACTGGTGGTGGGGCGGGGGCAGATATTGTAGAGTATCTGAGAAAGGACAACTGGATTAAAAAGGGGGCACAAGAAAACTTCTGAGGGTGATTGATATGTTCATTATCTTGTGGCATGGTTTCATAGGTGCATACATATGTCAAAACATCAAGTTATACACTTTTAAAACATTCAGTTTACTGTATATCTATTATACTTCACTAGAGAGGAAGGAAGAAAGTGGGCGGGGGGTGGGGAGAGGAAAGGAAACGAGGTAGGGAAGGCCCTAATAGGAAGGATTTTGGAGTTTAGATTTTAAAATGATAAAGGATGTTTGACTCTCTAGGCATAGGATTATGAGTCCACAAAAACCACCAGGAAGTCACGTATGTTTATACTTTTAAGTGAAGGATCAGTGGATTATCAACTCCCTAATGCTTTGCATCTCTATGACTGGCTGCTGTCCTTCTCATCCCAATACTCCTTCCAAAGCCCTTTACTTAAATGTAAGCCTTCCTTCCTCCTTCCAACACATCCTGCATTCCGTGACAAAATAAGTTTTCCTTAAATAGAATGTACAGCATATTATTTGTACAATTAAAAATTTTTGGCCAGGTGTGATGACTCATGCCTGTAATCCCAGCAATCTGGGAGGCTGAGGTGTGTGGATTACCTGAGGTCAGGAGTTCGAGACCAGCCTGGCCAACATGGTGAAACCCTGTCTCTACTAAAAATACAAAAATTAGCTGAGTGTAGTGTGGCAGGTACCTGTAATCTCAGCTACTCAGGAAGCTGAGGCAGGAGAATCGCTTGAACCTGGGAGGTGGAGGTTGCTGTGAGCAGAGATCAGACTATTGCATTCTAGGCTGGGAGACAGAGTGAGACTCAGTCTCAAAAAAAAAAAATTTTGTTTAATGTTTCCTCCTTGCCTGTAGGAAAAAGGCTCTGACTTCTTAGCCTGGGCATCAGAGCTCTACCTAAATGGACTTTAACCTGATTTTGTGGCACTAACTCCATGGCAGTACTTGTCCACTCACTGGCCTGTGCCTCTCTGCCACTATTTTTGGAATAATGTCCTCTCTCCATCTTGTTTACTCAACTATATCCAACCTCTAAGGCTGTGCTCCTACAAAGCCTCCCCTGGCTACTTCAGCCCACAGAGATATTTAACTACTCTGCAGTTCAGGACATTCTTCTGACTCTGTAAATCACATTTACTTACATACGATCTTGTGATATTTTTTGTTGACGTGTTTACTTTAATTTTCTTCCATAACCTATTCATTCAACAAACTCAACAAATATTCATTAAATGCCAAGTTAGAAAAATATTATTGATTTTATATAGATTATAGATATGTTTGAAATTTTATTTGGCAATCTGCAAGTAGAAAAATAATTATAATGTGGTATATCTGTGATAGAAGTATTAGTGCAGAGAACATGGGGAACATAATCCAGCCTGGAAGTTCAGGAGAGACACATGGAAGAAAGGAAGTCAGAGCCTTTTTCCTACAGGCAAGGAAGAAACATTACAAAAAAAATTTTTTTTTTTTGAGACAGAGTCTCACTCTGTCTCCCAGCCTAGACTGTGGTGGTGCGATCTCTGCTCACTGCAACCTCTATCTCCCGGGTTCAAGTGATTCTCCTGCCTCAGCTTCCCAAGTAGCTGGGATTACAGGTACCTGCCACACATGGATGATAAATATGATCATATTTGCTTGTTCTTTTCCTCCTCAGTTGTCTTCCCTGAAGGAAGGAATGCCTTTTATAGATGACAAACTCCCATTCTCAAGAGCAAGGATTTTTGACCAATTTAATTTAATCAGATGTCTGGCTTTGACCTAGAAACACAGTCATGAAACTTGGTGATTAGAGACCAATTCCCAAACATGAGCATTTCTTAGGAAACACGGTAAAGATCTGAGAGGCCCAAGAGCAGAAGGGCGAGAAACCGAAAGCCATCAGTTTGCATAGGAAACACCTTGTTTAGCCTAATCTTTTAATTTTTATTACTATATTAGTCACTACAACTATTTTCTGATTGCTATGGTGATAGATGGTTTAAAACAAGCCTTCATTAAGAATTGTCATACCATTGTCTCAGTCAAAACCACCAACATTTTTATTGGTATTGACAATTATGGAAATATCCAATTCCAAGAAGACAAGAGACCTCTGAACTTTCTAAATGAGGACTCCAATCTTCCTGGTCTGATGGGAAGAAGCATGGCAAGATTACCAACCACCACTACAGAGAGTGGACTCTAAGCTAAGACTTAAAAGATAAGTAGAAATTATCCAGGTAAAGTTGTATACAGAGAAGGAAGTGCATCCAGGGGAAAAGAACAATATGTGCAAAAGTACAGAGATGGTAAAAAGTAATACTACATAGTCAAAGCCAAGCAGAGTTCAGAAGGGATCTGGTGGCGAAAATATGGCTAGAGAAAGCAGCAAGGATTGGCTTCTAAAACCTATGTAGTATCTTGGACCTTACCCTAAATGTAATGAGGAGCTTCTAAAGAATCTTTCATTTATTCATTCATTGAACAAGTATTTTGAGCCTTTCTGTGCAGAACATCATTCTAAGTAGAAAAGATACAGCAGTGAATAGGACACATAAAATCCTAGGTCTCACAGAATTGACATTCCAGAGAGGGAAAGGTAGACAATAAATACGTAAACAAATCATTTAACAAGATGATTTCAGACAATGGTATGTACTGTGAAGAAAATGAAACAAGGTAATGGACAGTGAAAAGGCACTGGAAGGAAGTCTGCTTACCTTTGCATGGTTAGAAAAGATCTCTCTAAGAAAGAGACCACATGTGAGCTGCGATCTGAAGGATACCGAGAAGCTAGGTGTGCAAAGATGTGGGGACAGAACTTTTGGACTGAAAAGCAAATACAAATGCCCTTGGGTGCAAGCTTTGCCTGTTCAAGGACCAAAAAGAAGGCCAGTGTGACTGTAGCATACTAAGCAAAGAGGATAACACTGTTATATGCTGAGATTGGAATTATAAGTAGAGCCAGATAATACAGTCTCTTATAGGTCATAATAAGGCAACCAGATTTTATTCCAAGAGGATTTAAAAATCACTGAAGGTTTTGCACTAGGGTGAGAGGTGTGATTTGTATTTTTGAAAGATAATTCTGGAGAATTAATTATAATGAGGTAGGAGTAAACTAAGTTAGGGGCTATTTCAGTGGCTCAGACAAGAGATAATGGTAGCTTAGACTAGGATAGTAGTCGTAGAAATAAATAAAAGTGGCACTCTACTTTGGGGGTACAGTCTATAATAGGTTTGGTTTATGGATCATATATGAGAGTAAAAAAAAGAAAATAAATTAATAATGGTTCCTAGGTTTGTACCTGAGCAACTGAATAAATGGGTGCTGTGAATTGAGATAAAGGAGATTGAGAATCACAGGCTTTGTTTTGCAAATTAATTTTGAGAGGCTTATTAGACATCCCAGTGGAGATTTCAGGTGAGTGGAGCCCACTGAAAGGTAAGGGACAGGGTCAGGTGTGGTAGGTCAGGCCTGTGATCCCAGGACTTTGGAAGGCCAAGCAGGCAGATCAGTTAAGCTCAGGAGTTCGAGACCAGCCTAGACAACATGGCAAAACCCTGTCTCTACAAAATATGCAAAATATTACCTGAGCATGGTGGCACATGACTGTGGTCCAAGCCACTTGGGGGGCTGAGATGGGAGGATCACTTGAGCACAGGAGGTGGAGGTTGCAGTGAGCCAAGATCTCGCCACTGCAAACCAGCTTAAGTGACAGAGTGAGACCCTGTCTCAATAAATAAGAAACCTAAGGGAAAAGGAAACTAATCTGATCATTGGCAAATGCATAGTATTTAAAGCCAGGGGAGTAGATGAGATACTCAAAGTAGGTGAAGATAAGGAGGCAATGAAGGCCTAGAACTCTGGTGTACATTTAGATGGTTATAAGAGGAATAGAAACTGGCAAAATAAGTAACACTGAGCACCCAACGAGGTGGAGAGGAAAGCCAGGAGATGAAGCATCATAGAAGGCAAGAGAAGAAGGGTGTCAAAGAGGCAAGGCAGTCATCAACTTCTGGGAAGTCAAATAATATAAGGACAGAAAAGTGACCATTGGATTTGGAAATATGATGAACACTTTGAGTGGAGTGGTGAGACAGAAGACCAATTAGGGTAGATTGAGGAGATAATGAGAAATGAGAAAATGTAACCTGCAAGCACAGACAATTCTTGAGAGACTTTTCTGTGAAAGGAAACAGACACAGAGTCTTAGCATGTCTTGTCTTTCTATGGGAAATGTAAATAGTATTTTATTTTGCTTTTTGTACCTCTACATTACCTAGCATAGAGCTAGGTAATGTGCACTTAAGTATGTTCTCAATTCTTATCGCCTGAATGACTGGATGGGTGGAAGAATGGATGGATGGATGGATGGAAGACTTCTGATTTGCCAAGAAGAGGACACTGGTAGCAGAAATAAAACAACACTGGAGAAAGAAGAGTTTAGATTTTTATTCTATGGTGTCAGTTAGACAGGAAAGTAAGACATTAGAAGTGTCCTTAGATAATTTATGTAATTGTTTACTTAGAATTTTTAAATGTGATCACTGGTATTGGACATGTTCCTAGTGAAGCATTTTTGGTGTTTCACTGGTTGAAGTTAATAACTGTAAAATTACTTTCCGTTCAGGACAGAAAAACAGAAAACTTGAAGCTCCTATTAGAAAGTTCAAGATTCTCTGGGGTTCTTAGGATTTACTGTTCCCAAAACTCTGTCAAGAACAAGAAAATGACCTGTATACTTAACTGGTCTAGACAAGAGTGGAAGGACATTTCTCAGAGAAGATTTGTTTTAAGAAGACGCTTTCCATAGGAATCAAACAATAGCTTTCAGTGACTAACATTGTAAGACACAGGGTGTTAGCTCTTTCCTTCCAACCTCATGGCTGTTGTACCTTACCTTTCGACCCCATGTTCCTGAAATTGTTAAATTCATAAACTTACCAAGGACTAACCAGCCTCTGGGGAATTGCTTTATACTTAGCAAACTTACAATGGACATATTTATAAGCCATAATGATAACTGACTAATAGGAAATACCCTCAACTGAAAATGAGAGATCATCATTTGCAAATGAGTTCCCTTGCCCAGGCAACTACTGGGGAAAATGTCATGCAAGCAAAATTAATCTTTGAAATCCTCCTTTTCCATTTTTTGTGTCTTCCTTTTCCGTAGGCACCAGAAATATCATGGTCCCTGGATCTCATCTCTACAGAAAAAAAAAGTGATTTGATAAACTGATTTATATTGTGTCCAAATGTGATTGTATTTTCAAAGATAACCTAAGGGGAGAATGCTGTCTGGCCCAACAGCAGGCTATCGACTTCATTTCAGACACTGTGGCCAATGGCTGGGAAACAGGTATGAACAGTAGGTTTCTGAGTCCCCTGGAATTATTCCATTTATGTAGCCACCTCCATGACAGGAAGCCTCCCTACTCTTACTTCCCAGTTTGTTCATTCATGGCACCAGATTGCAGATTAAAAGTTGCTCAGTGACCTTTTATCTAATAATGTGTTACCTTCTTCTCTTAAAAAGTACAAGGGACAAATGTTCATGGTGTACTTTTAGGAGATTGTGGCTCTCTATGAACAGTATTTATTCAACAAACATTTATTGAGCATTTATATGTGCATCATGCTAGGGACTGGAACCTAGTAAGTGTAGCACATATTATTTAATTTAATCCTCACAACAAATCCATGAGGTTGGTTTTATGATCCCTATTTTTCAGAAGAAGAAACTGATATTCAGAACCAGTTAACTAACTGGTTCAAGGTCATGCAATTACTAAGATACAGAACCAGGAGTCAAAGACATGATTTTAAGCCAAAGCTTTTTCTGTTACTCCACACTGCTTCCCTAGGTGAGATCTGAGGCATTCCGTGAAAAGAGAAGGGTCATAAAACCAAGGGAAGAAAAGCTTAGGAAAAAAAGGGAAATGTCCTAAATAAACAGCTTTCCTATTTACCAGAAACCACCAGTTTAAAAATATAATGTGAAAAATCCTATTCACTTTAACAATGTTAAAAAAAAGAAGAAACATAGGGATAAACTTAACACATTTGTAGGATATGTAAAGAAACTAAAAGATGTTAATAATGGCCTTAAGAAAAAAAACTTACATGTATGGGGAGATAGACCAGTTTACTGGATTCTAATACTTAATATTCTAGGTGTTCCATTTCTCACCAAATTAATGTATACATTTAATACAATGTCAAACTAAATATCTTAGGAATTGTTTACAAATTGTCAGATAATTATAAATTTTACCTGGGAAAAATAAGCATGTATGAAGAGTGAATGTGACTCCACCACTCCCAAAAAAAAAAAAGGTCTGAAAAGGACAGAAATCAGAGAGTCTTGCCTGCCAGATACAAAATTCTATTATAAAGGTGTATTGATGAAAACAATTTAATACTAGTGTGGCAATAGGCAGCAAAGCAATGAAACAGCATAAAAAGACCAGAACTATACTTAATTATGATGAAGATTTAAGGTATGATAAACATGACAAATCAGCAGAAATTGGCATAGATAGGGTTAAGACAAATAGAGGGGAGGAAGGAAAAATCACTAGAGGGGAGGAAGGAAAAATCATTAGAGGAAGGAAAGGAGGGAGGATAAAATTAGGTTCCTGCCTTCATCTTACATTAAAATAAATTCCGGATGTATTACATTTAAATTTTTTTAAAAAAAGAAACCACAAAATACTTGAAGAAAATATAAGTTGTTATATAGTCTTTTGATGGGACTTTTTTTTTTTTCAGAGACAGGGTCTTTGCTCTGTCACCCAGCCTAGAGTGCAAAGGCATGATCATAGCTCACTGCAGCCTTGAACTCCTAGGCTCAAGTGATCCTCCCAGCTCAGCCCCCCAGGTAGCAGGAACTACAGGCATGAGCCACCCCATCCAACTTATTTTTTATTTTTTGTAGAGACAGGGGTCTTGCTTTGTTTCCCAGGCTTATCTCGAACTCCTGCCTTCAAGCACCTCAGCCTCCCAAAGAGCTGGGCTGATGGGACATTTTTTAACATAGTGCCACGTTACCACAAATGAAAAGCTTGTAAAATACTAATTTTTAAAATTAATATATATCAGAAATTTTTATAAACAAAGTTAAAAAGCAAACACAAAAAATTTGTAGCACTTATGACAAATATATGTATATATATGAATACAAAAAGAGCCTTTACAAAACAGTAAGAAACAATGAATACTCCCAATGGAGTATTCAAAACTAAACTGCTAAAAGCAATTCAAAACAAAAAAAATGAACTATTCATATATATATGTGAAAAAGTTTAACCTTATCAAAGAAGTAAACTCTCAAAGAAATAAACATCAAATAAGGAAATAGGCTTTTCCCACAAATAACCAAAATCTGTAAGAATACTGAGCTGTGAATGTTTCAGAAAAAAAAAAAATTTCATACACCAAGTTAGGCATGAAATTAATATAGATCAGAATACTTTAAAAATATTTATAGGCCCCGCACGGTGGCTCATGCCTGTAATCCCAGCACTTTGGGAGGCCGAGGCGGGTGGATCACCTGAGGTCAGGAGTTTGAGACCAGCCTGACCAACATGGTGAAACCCTGTCTCTACTAAAAATACAAAAACTAGCCAGGCATGTTGGCGTATGCTGGTAATCCTGGCTACTCGGGAGGCTGAGGCAGGAGAATTGCTTGAACCCAGGAGGTGGAGGTTGCAGTGAGCTGGCATTGTGCCACTGTACTCCAGCCTGGGCAACAAGAGCAAAACTCTGTCTCAAAAAATAATAATAAATAAAAATAAAATATTTATATACTCTGACCCATTAATTTGTCCAGCATAATTAGGCATGTGTACAAGGGTTTACACACAAGGATGCCTATTGCAATATTGCTTTTAATGCTAACAAAAGGGGGAAAATGCTTTAAAAATATGGATTGAGACTATAAATTGTGGTACAGTCATATAATGGATATTATATAGCTATTATTTATTTTCAGCCACTGTCCAAAATATAGCCTGGCCTAACAACATTCTGTTAGGATACCCAAGCACCGTGAGGAGATCAGCTATAAAGTATCAAGTGTTTCACACCACTGCTCCTTTGCTAATAACCTTCAATGGCCTTTAATGAAGTCAAAAATAAAGGCAAAATTCCTTAGTCAGCCCTTAAGACTCTCTGTTACTTAGCTCAAACTACCCTTTTCAACAACACTGCCCTAACCAGGATGAGTTTTTTCCTCCCCTGGAGTACATTCAGCCTTTCTTTATCAAACCTTCCTTTATATAAATATCTTCTCCAGGACCACTTCACTTTCTTCCCCAATTTAGCATTTTCTATATCTCAAGGCCTACCTCTATAAAGCCTGTCCTAGCCACTGAAACCCTAGCTTTTTCTCTGAACTGCTAGAAACATTTTTCTCTCATTGGCCATTTAGGTAAAAAGGTTTTTACTGTTTATTACCTACTCAAGAAAAATTTTCTTTTTTTGAGACAAGGTCTTACTCTGTCGCCTAGAATGGAGTGAAGTGGTATGATCACAATTCACTGCAGCTTCTACCTCCCAGGTCAACAGTCCTCCCACCTCAGCCTAGTGAGTAGCTGTGACTACACGCATGTGCTACCATACCCCACTACTTTTTATTTTTTATTTTTTGTGAGATGGAATCTCACTATGTTACCCAGGCTGGTCTCCTGATCTCAATTGATCCTCCCACCGTGGCCTCCCAAAATGCTGGGATTACAGGCATGAGCCACAATATCTGGCCCCAGTAAGCTTTTAAGGCCATTAACATGAGGAACAGTGTTCTTTACACTATTTTATCAGCTAGGGCTTTGCATAGAGTAGGAGTTTAGTAAATGTGGTTGATGGGTTAATCTATGTGTGAAAATATTCAGAGCCACCAAAAATAGATATTATGTCTATTCTCATCAACAATCAAAACTGAGTAAACAGCCATTTTCTAATACAGGAAACCACAAAACATTGAATGGTGACATTAAAAAAATTCCCCCAGCAGGAGCCAACCAATTTTTTCATCCTGATCCAAGTTAGCAAACTGCAAAAGATAGGAAGCACTAATGAGTGGAAATTTGAGTAGAAGCATTTCTTATGAAGGCTGTCTTAACTGGATCACATTTTTATTGCTGTTGGAGTTGCCAAATGTGTGTGTTTATGCTAATCCTCCACCTCAGGCAACACACAGTCAAGGATCCTACCAAGTGTTACCGTCAAGTGTCTGTTGGCAGCTCAAGACCCCAGCGTTGTTCCCTTGCACTACGGAGAAGACATATTCCAGGTACAAGTACTCCCACTTTGATGCTACAGAGGAGTTGCTGAACTTTGTGTCAATCTCTCTTCATTAGATCCCAACCCTGTTTAAATCCCACTATCTGCCTACTCTGGGTCTTCACCAATTTACTAGATCATAGTTAGAGAAAATCTACAAAGCCTTGCTCCCTTTAAATTTAAACAGGTCTCTGTTTAAATTTAGAATTGCTAACTTCAAGCAGGCTCTTATGCGACAGTATGCCTGTCAGTCATACTACATTTCCCCAGTTCCATTCATGTGACTGCTCCATACCATTCCCTCTCTCTTCATACCGCTATTATCTCTTCCCCACCCTCATTTTTAACTGATGATCTTGTTTCTTATTTCTCTGAGAAAATAGAAGCCATCAAAAGAGAGTTTCCACAAACTCCTACTGCCTTATCTAGCCCTGTACCATATACTTTGCATTTCCTCTCATTACCATGGATGTACTGCCTGTCTGTGCTTCTATCTAAGGCTAACCCTTCCACTTCAGTTTTGAATATTATCAGCTCTTACCAACTCAAGGCCATTGCTCTAGCAATTCTCTCATTCTCTCTCATTTTCTTCCATCAAGTTTTCCTTTTCTTCAATTAAGAGTAGGTCCTAAAGGGGAAAAAAAAGTCTTTTTTTTCAATGCTCATCATCACTGGCCATCAGAGAAATGCAAATCAAAACCACAGTAAGATATCACCTCTCACCAGTTAGAATGGCAATCATTAAAAAGTCAGGAAACAACAGATGCTGGAGAGGATGTGGAGAAATAGGAACACTTTTACACTGTTGGTGGGACTGTAAACTAGTTCAACCATTGTGGAAGTCAGTGTGGCGATTCCTCAGGGATCTAGAACTAGAAATACCATTTGACCCAGCCATCCCATTACTGGTTATATACCCAAAGGAATACAAATCATGTTGCTATAAAGACACATGCACATGTATGTTTATTGCGGCACTACTCACAATAGCAAAGACTTGGAACCAACCCAAATGTCCAACAATGATAGACTGGATTAAGAAAATGTGGCACGTATACACCATGGAATACTATGCAGCCATAAAAAATGATGAGTTCATGTCCTTTGTAGGGACATGGATGAAGCTGGAAACCATCATTCTCAGCAAACTATCGCAAGGACAAAAAACCAAACACTGCATGTTCTCACTCATAGGTGGGAATTGAACAATGAGAACACTTGGACACAGGAAGGGGAACATCACCCGCTGGGGCCTGTTGTGGGGTGAGGGGAGTGAGGAGGGATAGCATTAGGAGATATACCTAATGTTAAATGACGAGTTAATGCGTGCAGCATACCAACATAGCACATGTATATGTATCTAACAAACCTGCACGTTGTGCACATGTACCCTAGAACTTAAAGTTTAATAAAGTATATATATATATAAAAGAACTGAAAAAAAAAAATCTTCTTTTTCTGCAGGATCAGTCCATCACCACACACACAGGCTGTGTTTTATGTTGTTCCCCAGCTTAAGAGATCGTTCTCCAGATCCCACTTCTCCTTCCAGTTGTCACCTCAGTTCTCTACTTCTTTTTGCTGATAAACTACTCTAACTAGTTACATATGATTTCTGTCCCCAGGTCCCCTCCCTCACTTGTTTGGAACATAATAATTTATATCATTTATCATTTTCACTCCAATTGCACAACCAAAAACTCCCTTTTTTTTTTAGATGGAGTCTCACTCTGTCACCTAGGCTGGAGTGCAGTGGCATGATCTCGGCTCACTCCAACCTCCGCCTCATGGGTTCAAGTGATCCCCCTGCCTTAGCCTCCTGAATAGCTGGGATTATACACGTGCACCACCACACCTGGCTAATTGCTTTGTGTTTGTGTGTGTGTGTGTGTGTGTGTGTGTTTTCGAGACAGAATCTCACTCTGTTGCCCAGGCTAGACTGCAGTGGCACGATCTCAGCTCACTGCAACCTCCGCCTCCTGGGTTCAAGCGATTCTTGTGCCTCAGCCTCCCGAGTAGCTGGGACTACAGGCATGCACCACCATGCCAGGCTAATTTTTTTTGTATTTTTAGTAGAGACCAGGTTTCACCATGTTGATCAGGCTGGTCTTGAACCCCTGACCTCAAATGATCTGCGCACCTGGACCTCCCAAAGTGCTGGGATTACAGGCTTGAGCTACTGCGCCGGGCTATTTTGTGTTTTTAGTAAAGACGGGGTTTCACCATGTTGTCCAGGCTGGTCTCAAACTCCTGACCTCAAGTGATCCGCTGGCCTCAGGCCCTCAAAGTGCTGGGATTACAGGAGTGAGCCACCATGCCTGGCCATAAAACTGCCCTTTGTTAATATGACCGTTGGCCTGCACATTGTCAAATCCAGTAGCATTCATCTTACTCGGCCAACCTACGGCATTTGACACTGTCCGTCTTTCCTTCTGTTCCTCTGTTTCCAGGACACTGGCCTGGCTTTCTTTTTACCTCTTTTATATGTTCTTCCAGTCTCAGGCTCCTTTGGGGATTTGAAGGTATATTGCATTTTGCTATTCAATGAATAATGACAGGTAATGATCACTTAAGACATTAAGTGGTCAGTTCCTTTACTAGGATAAAAATGATTTTCTTCCCAACATGGGGCATATTCCATTTCCAGTCTGACTGTTCTGTGTAATCTTTGTATTCCTTGGCAGCCCCCTTTGTATCAGTTCATCTACTGTGCAGGAAATTAGACAAACATTTGCACTGGTATAAGCAAATACAGTTGAACTTTTGGCTTGACTCTTAGCTGAACTCACCAAAAATAATTTCTGTAAGAGACTGAGAAGTCTAGGAGTAGGTTTTTCAGAATTAGTAAATATAAATCAAGGATACACAGGTAGATTTGAATTTCAGATAAACAACAAATACTTTTTTAGTATGTGTACCGAAATATTTGTATCTTATCTGGCAATTCTACCAGGTACAGAACAAATCCATTCTCTTGAAAGATCTTGACTCTGTAATAAGTCCTTTTGGTGATGGAAGGGAGGTATTTGTGTAATTAGAGTCAGTGTTTTCCTCCCAGTTTTTTATCCTGGCCCAGATCTGCAATGAACACATGACAGAATCCAGGGGGGATGAAGATGGGTGCTTTGCAGGAAAAAAAAAATTAAAAACATCTGAAAAAGCTTTTGTACTGATAGAATGTGATCTAAAAAAAGGAAGCAGGAGAAGTTTCTGTCTGCACTTTACATCAGAACAACCTTGGTGTCTTGGAGCTGTGCCCTGTGGGAAATGGTGGTGCTTGGTAAGAGATGCCAGGACCAGTGGTACCCACTGGGAGCACTGCCAATACCCAGCAAGGAGCATGGGTGCACAGTAAGGCATTGCACTGTGATTCAGCATAAAATAACAATAAGGGAACGTCACGGAGAAAAGGCCAGACTTCCTTTGTTTAGAATGTGGGAAATGTCTCCTGAAAAATGGTAGTAAAAAACACGCTTGGATGGTCCACTCCAGGCAAAACTGACTAATCGGGGGTCAGGGATAGAATCCCTGCATCATATGTTTGTTTCTGTTGGGCTGACATGAGGTTCACTGTGACCGCTGTGGTTTAACCCCATAGTCTCCTGGAAATATAGCCAGGTCAAGAGAGCTCCACATAAAACATAATCAAAAAAATAAACTCAAGTTTCCACTGATCAGCTTTTCACAACTCTTATCCTTTCACTAACTTTGGAGCAAGACTGGAGAATCGGATGGCTATTTGAGGGCTATTTCTGCGCTTTAGTTCAACGTTTTGTTCTTTCTTTATTAGAGAACTATGGTTTTTTGTTATACTTGTACTTTAAGTTCTAGGGTACATGTGCACAACGTGCAGGTTTGTTATATAGGTATAAATGTGCCATGTTGGTTTGCTGCACCCATCAACTCGTCATTTACATTAGGTATTTCTCCTAATGCTATCCCTCCCCCAGTCTCCCACCCCCCAACAGGCCCTGGTGTGTGATGTTCCCCTTCCTGTGTCCAAGTGTTCTGTTTATGTGATAGATTACGTTTATTGATTTGTGTATGTTGAACCAGCCTTGCATCACAGTCACTTGCTTACAAGAAACAAACACTTCACAGATTGATCATTATGTGTGATAAGTGAAATCCAAGGATTTATGCTCAGAGGTGGGCTTAACAGGTAGGAAGAGCAGTATTTTCCTTCAACCATGAGTGTATGCAGGTTTTTCTTTTCTTTTTTGAGACGGAGTCTCACTCTTTCACCCAGGCTGGCACGCAGTGGTGCGATCTTGGCTCACTGTAACCCCTGCCACCTGGGTTCAAGCAATTCTCCTGCCTCAGCCTCCCAAGTAGCTAGGATTACAGGCACCTGCCACTGTCTCCGGCTAATTTTTGTATTTTTAGTAGAGATGGGGTTTCACCATCTTGGCCAGCCTTGTCTTGAACTCCTGACCTCATGAATCATCCTCCTCAGCCTCTCAAAGTGCTGGGATTACAGGTGTGAGCCACTGCGCCCAGCCCACAGGTTTTTCAAAGACTAAACTTAAAAAAAAAAAATTATTTCCCAATGAAATAAAAAACTAAAGTGCTAAACTGTGATAGACTGTTTTACAAGAATGCCAATTTTTACAAGTGTCTATAGAACATGTAATTTAGATTGGTAAAATGAAATTTTGATAATATTTAATGGTAAATTTTAACAGGTATACAACAAAAATAAAATTCTAAGCCCCCCAGCCAACTGAATGGACTCCTTCTCTCAGCCAAAGGAATACCAAAGTAAACCTGAAAAACTAGTTTTGGCCAGGATTGGGGGTGGGCGGGGGAAGCCCAACATGACTCATTATTCTCTCCTCCCTTTGGAATTCAGGCACAACTGAATGTCAGCATTGACATTAAAACACAGATCTTAAGACTGACAAGCCAGACTCTTTGTAGCAGAGAGCCAGGCCCTGGAAGAAATCAAGGTATTTTATCCCAAAATATATTTCTTTGATGTATTTTGAAATGGCCCTGCAAAGCTGTCACTTGTGGGGAAAATTGACATGCTGTACAGAATCTCCTTCTCTTTCCAAGTTTTTACTGATCCAGGAGAGATTTAACTAAGAGGTTAGCATCTTTTTTTTTTTTTTTTGAGGCGGAGTCTTGCTCTGTTGCCCAGGCTGGAGTGCAGTGGCGTGATCTCAGCTCACTGCAAACTTCGCCTCCCAGGTTCAAGCGATTCTCCTGCCTCAGCTTCCTGAGTAGCTGGGATTACAGATCCATGCCACTATGCCCAGCTAATTTTTGTATTTTTAGTAGAGACAGGGTTTCACCATGTTGGCCAGGCTAGTATTGAACTCCTGACCTCGTGATCCGCCCATCTCAGCCTCCCAAAGTGCTGGCATTACATGCATGAGCCACCGCGCCCAGCACAAGACATTTACCATCTATTCTCTCTGAAGCTACTATCTAGAGGCTTCATCAACATAATAAATAAGACCCTTGGTCTCCACAACTCCTTATCTTATCCTGTTAGTTTCTACTGATTCCAGGTCTTTAGATAATAACAACTCTTTCAACCAATTGCCAATCAGAAAGTCTTTGAATCCACCAATGACTTAAAAGCCCCACTCCTTCGAGTTATCCCGCCTTTCTGGACTGAACCAATGTACACCTTATATGTGTTGATGGATATCTGCCTGTAACTTCCGTTCCCCTAAAATGTATAACATCAAGCTGTAACCCAACCACCTTGGGCACATGTTTTCAGGAACTCATGAGACTGTGTTGCAGACCTTGGTCACTCATATTTGGCTCGTAGTAAACTTCTTTAAATATTTTATAGAGTTTGGCTTTTTTCATTGGCACAGGAAAAATAAAGAATTGGAAGGTCTTTCATCAGTCACTGAGCCAGCTTCATATCTGACTGAGGTCATACAGTTCAGTGATTTGTAGCTTTGCTACTTAGATTGCTATCCATTATCTAGAAGCATCAGGATCACGTGGGACCTACTGGAAATGCAGACTCTCCTCCTAGAACCCAGCACCTTGGAATATTCTTGGCACATAGTAGGTGCTCAATGCATATCGAACTCCTGGGTGCAATTCATTAATTCATGAATTAATGAATTAACATGCTCTCAAAGTTTAATGCTTTTTCACAGACTAGTCTTTCTGCCTCTTAAGCACTCAACTCACCACCCTTCCAATCTCACTCCCCTATTAGTCTGATTAAAATCTGCTTACATGTAAGTCTGAGATCAAGTGTTATCTCTTCTGAGAAGTCTTCCCTCACTGGCCCAAAGGAATTTCTCCTCTATCTTAGCACTGTCCCAGTTGACTTGTCATTATACTAGTCTTTTTTCATATTAGTTGTTTTTCATATATATGTTATTAAGGAAACTAGTCATTTCCCCTAATAGAACAAAATTGCTGGCCTTTGGGGTTGGCAATGGAGGAGAGGCTCTTCTTGAAAAGGGGGAAGAGTGTTCTCCTAATATTTTTCTTATGAGATTTATGTTGCTCATCTTTAGCCTTTAGTCCCCCATTGCCTGCCTACAGTTGGCAGAGACCATCTGTTCTCTCACTGTCAGGAACTGTCTCAATTCTTGAAGTTCGGAGTCAAAAAAGAAGCAAGTTTTCCTAGCTCTTTGATCAACTTTCTAAGTTTTACTTCCATTTGAAAATTTACTAAGTCACCAGGAGATGGTTTATACTGAGAAATATCCACTCATACTCTTCCTCTTCAATTTTCTTCCATATACACCCTATTACAGGGATATAGTCTTACTCTATAGCTCAAAAGGATGACCCTACCAGAAACCTGCACAGTATGTAAAACATTCTCACAAGAGGTTCACTTGTGTATTTCCACCCTAGAATGGAAGCTCTCCAAAAGCACAGAATGTATCATTTTAACTTTAGATTCTATTTTCATGTGCTTGACACATGATTTGAAGTTAATATTTATTTATCAAGTGATTGTTTGAAAATCATGACTCACTCAACAAAGTTATAAGAATAAGAATAGTGTTACAGAATTGGTATACACAAGCTGACCACAATCAACACACGTATTATCATTTTTTTGAGACAGGGTCTCACTCTCTCACCCTGGCTGGAGTGGAGTGGCATGACCACGGTTCACTGCAGGTTTGAACTCCCAGGTTCAAGCAATCCTCCCACCTCAGCCTCCCACATAGCTGAGACCACAGGTGTGTGCCACCATGTCCAGCTAACTTTTTAATTCTTTGTAGAGACAGGGTCACCCTATGTTGCCCAAGCTGGTCTTGAACTCCTCGGCTAGAGAGATCCTCCCACCAAGGTCCCCCAAAATGCTGGGATCTCAGGCAAGAGCCATCATGCCTGGCCATAATCAATACACTTTTAAGAATGCTAGAATGTTAAATCAGATGCATACTTCAGCACTGTCTCAAGCAAACTGGTGTGTGGGTTATTCTACATATAAAGTTCAGCAGTGTTGTTCCACAATCCCAAACTCCAACTGAGGTCAAATGTAGGGTGCAGCAAGGTCACTGGGGCTGTCATCAAGGGCCTCTCCTTGCACTCTTGCCAACCCTGTTTCTTGATTGTCTCCACCACCATGAGTCACCAGCAATCTTCCACAGTCACTTGTTTAAAAGTTCACAAGTATTGTGTGAATTGCAGGCAACCCCTTGACTCCCTGATTGCCTATTCTTCTTCCTTGGGCTCTACCTTTTTTTTTCCCAGCACTCTTTCTGCTGCTCTAAATTTTAATTCATGCAATTCCATATGTGTTTCTCTATCATTCTTCATCTCTTTCCTCTCCCTTCCATCCAATTTTGTTTGTCTGTTTGCCTGTTTGCTTGCTTTAATACCTTTCTCTTTTTCTGAGAAGGCTTGAGTCCAAAGCTGTCAGTTACCTGTTGTTCTGTTTCCCGTTAGTTAATCTCCGGACATTCATAAATTAAATTTGACAAAGTCCCTTGACTAACAAAGGAAATGCACAAGTCACAGTAAAAGTGGCACACACAGAACACAAATAGACCCAGGGTCTTTTCTGTTCATCACACAGCTTTTTCTAGGAGATCCAGGAGAAATGAAGTGGAAAGGGAAGTGTGTTGAGTTACTATACAACACAAGAGTAAACTTTCTTATAAGTGGTAATTTTTTTTTACAGGAATAATTGAAAATGGAAATTACCTTCTCTACTCATAGTAAGCACTCAGTGCATTCTTGATGGGATGAGAATGTGTTTGAGCTTTAGTGTAAGGCAGAATTCTGTTTAATCTGCCAGTATTGGAGAAAAATAAAACACAAAGGGACTGACATGTAGGAAGTGGCACCTGGGAGGGGCTCAATTCTTCCTATTACAAAAATGCCCCAGAGAAATAAAAACTTTGTGTACATGTTGAGATGGGAGAGTTCTCTGGCCCCCCTCACAGGATGTGTGATGGGGGGCAGCTCTCTGCTGTGCCACCATGAGCTCAAACCCCTCATAGGAGGGGGAGCACACAGGCGGGAAGGTGCAGGAGCTGGGCGAGCTCTTTGGGCTCTGGCCCCATGGTACTGTCTAGAGGTGGGTGCCTGCAATTCCTGAAGCCCAAGTAGGCATGTGTTACAGTGCACTCTTTCAGCTTTGCTGTCTGCAGCTTAAGCATGAACCAGCTCAGTTTCTTCTTGGTACCCAGGTCCTTGTCTGGCATCCGGGAAGAATCAGGTTACACATGGACTTGACGGATGAACGTGGGAGTTTTATGGAGTGGTGGAGGTGACTCTCGGTGGGATGGATGGAGAGCTGGAAGGGAGATGGAGTGGGAAGATGATATTCTCCTGGAGTTTGGCTGTCCAGCAGCTGATCTCCTCTCAAGTCATCCCCAGTCTCTCAACATTCAGATGCTCCTCTTCTCTCCTTCTCTGCCATGCTGTTCTGCCATTCATCTGCCTGTCTCCCTCTGGAGCCTGGGGTTTGGGGTTTATATGGTACACAATAAGGGGCATGGCAGGCCAAAAGGGAACTTTTTAGGTGCAAAAAACAGGAATGCCTCTTCTCACTTAGGGCTATGGATTTTCAGGCTTGAAGGTGGGGCCTTTACCAGCAAACCTGTATTTCCCTGTCTCCTGTGCATATCAATGTAATCAAATACTGGGCTGATCCAGGATGTTTCTTTAGACCAATTATGGGTAAAATAATTTACATTCAGGTTTTTATATTTGGTTTTGTCATTTCTTTTTAAGCAATTGTGTAAAATATCTATATGACAGTAATAGATGATAGCGAACCTAATTAAAATTACCAGAAACTTAAGAATCTCTAATGATTTCAACTGTAACTAAGGTTATTTCTCTTTATGTTGAACTATGTTGGGAGATAAGACACAAGAGTTTCTGAAGTAGTTCAGAAACACAAAGAGGGAGGTTATATAAATATACTTTTTTCCTACTTTGGGAAAACGAAAGCTAGTCACAAAGTTAAACGAGTGGTTATTTATTTAAAATACAGGCTTGGATGTATTTCCTGTTAAAGGAAATAAAATGCAGAATATTCAAAATGTCTGACCACCCTTCCAAGAAAATGCATCTCTGAGGTATTTTTCCATAGAAGTAAGAATATTTTTGGTTCTTATTGTAAAAATCCTGGAGAAGCTTGAACACAGCAAAGCAAACAGGATGCAGAGTTTAATCTGTGGAAAGCTTAGGGAAGAAAAGCAAATCATTAAAAATGGGTCTTCCTTTGAAGATTTTTAAAACACAAAGAGGGTGGAATAGCAATGATAATAAAAAAGCTGGCATAGAGATTGGTTAATGACAATTTGCTGTGCCACTGAGCTGACTGGATGTGTTCTGAATTTCTAGGCATTAGTGTACCTTTCCACACGCATTCTCCCTTTAAAAAAAATGCCCACACACTGAATACTTTTTTCATGCAATTTAAAATAAGCACACCATCTAATTTATAGAAATTCACTAGAAGTTATTTATCCTAAAAAAGCAGAGATCTAGAAGAATTTTGAGCTCTAGGACATTTTAGACACACAGAAAGAAGAATCTGGACAAGACTTGACCAGACATAATAGAAATATTTTTTTTTCCTATTTATCTCTTTGAATAAAAATTTCAGGATCTTACAGTGGACAAGTTTGTTATCTACACATTGTGAAGCATACTGATTTCTCCTCTGTAGCCTTAGGAAGATCTGAGAGGTGACTGAGCTGATTGAATGATCCGTGACCGCTCTACTGGGACCAGTAGTAGAACTTTACTGGTGGAGACTTGCTGGAGGTTTGAGAGCAGACTTTGAAAATTACTAGAGCTACACAGATACTGTGAGGCTAACTGGATTATGTTTGGAGGCTTTCAGAACTATGCTGCTGCTGCTACAGTGTAGCCAGGACAGGCAGAGAATGTCTAAGACTCTTGAATGGGGCGATACGGACAGATTTCAGCAGCCATCTGACTTCAGTGCTCATTTTGATGCTTTCACTGCAGGGTGCAGTGTGCAGTGTGCAGTGTTGGGAGGCTCACACAGGAATACTTGCTTCTGTAGCCCTAATTTCCAGTTCAAACTCTGCATTCACCTTGACAGATTCTTTTCTTGGCCAAAATTTAGTTAGGCTTCTGGGCTCTCTCTTATGCCCACCTGTGGACTTTTTGGTAAAATCCAGTTTTAGTAAAGAACTCTGCTGAGTCAGTTTAGCAAGAATCCCCACCTCAAAAGTCACTATCTCCCTCCCTGGTAATGTCTGGTTTGTCTTCAGCAAGAATTCCGTTAGGTTCTGTTAGATTAGAATCCTCCTTACCCTTGATGCTTCCTCTTAGTATTTTTTCACCCACTGACCCCTTGACCCACCTTGCTCCTTGGCTATAAATTCCCACTTGCCCATACTCTGCAGTTAAGCCTATTTTCTCTCCCCTACCGCAAAATCCCATTGCCATGGTCCCTATACCTATCTCAATGGTAATGAATAAAGTCTGCCTTACCATGCTTTAACAAGTATCATTGAACCATTTTTGTCTTCAACAATCTACTACACAATGAGATTACTAAAACTTTATTCCATTTTGCCATGCTGCATGTCCTCAATGGAATGGCTCTTGTGAGCACCAAATCATTGTGAGAAGGAAAACTCATCTCTTACAGCCCCCTTCCTACATGTGATGTATGTTACATAGGTTTTTTTTTATGTTGATCACTTTTTGCCCATTTTCCTATATCTTATCAGTTGAAAGACAGTGGAATTTTGTAGTACTAAGCCACAAGATGACTAAGAAGAGTTGAAAGGGCAAGTGGGGCTAAAAACAGATTTTGTTTGACTTACCCCAAAATTCCCCCTATCATGGGGCTGAATCTGCCTGGAGGAAAGAGCATCTTTATCTTTGTACTGTGAACCAGACAGTCTAGCAGCAGCACAGCCAAGGCATTTGGGGTTTCATGAGACTAAGTACATGCAATTCTATTGTAAAGGCTTAAAATATATACAACTGACCCTTGAACAACATGGATTTGAATTGCATGGTCAGTTATATGCAGATTTTCTTCCACCTCTGCCACCCCTAAGACAGTAAGATCAACCAATCCTCTTCCTCCTACTCCTCAGTCTACTCAAAGATACTTGAAGTCTACTTGAAGATGACAAGCACAAAGACATTTATGATGATCCACTTCCACTTAGTGAATAGTAAATATGTTTTCTCTTCCTCCTAATTTTTTTAACACTTTCTTCTCTCTAGCTTAATTTATTGTAAGAATACAATCTATAATACATATGACATACAAAATATGTGTTAGTTGACTGTTTATGTTATCTGTAAGGCTTCAGGTCAAGAGTATGCTATTAGTGGTTAAGTTTTCGAGGAGTCAAAAGTTATATGTGGATTTTCAACTGCAGGG
Source organism: Pongo pygmaeus (assembly GCF_028885625.2). Classification (NCBI taxonomy): domain Eukaryota; kingdom Metazoa; phylum Chordata; class Mammalia; order Primates; family Hominidae; genus Pongo; species Pongo pygmaeus. The sequence goes on along the minus strand of NC_072373.2, from coordinate 80,284,777 downwards.
GGGTGGGCACCCCTGTCCCCATGTTGTTCAAGGGTCAACTTTACTGTCAAAGGCAAGCCTTTATATGGACTTTCTCCATCCCATCAGTAAATGGAAAAGGATAGCTACAGTATCCCTGCATCGTATCTTTTTTTTTTTGCAGATCACAAATTGGCCACTCACCTTGCTCTGTGAGGGGTAAGATGCCCCACTTTCTTTAGTAATATTTAAGTTAGGTAATATTTAAGTTAAAAAGTTGTTATTTGTAATTGTAATTGTAATTTTTACATGGTTTCTTTCAAACAGAAAAAACACTTTTGTTAGATAACCTCCCATATAGATGATGAAACTCCTTTTAAGGGCTATCTGAATTTTAATTCCTTGAAAAGGCAGAAATTGGATAGCTAGTAGTCATAAATGTACTGTGGCTTCCCCCAACCATCTGGGTTATATAGAAGCTGCATCCTTGGACTGCAGTAAAGGAGTCTCACAAAGCACAGAGCAACTTCTCTCCTGGGTTGCATTAGTTATGATGGCAATTTTAAATGTGTACTTTTACCCAAAGAAAATCCTTATTATCAGCAATCACAATGCCATCATAAACATGGCATAAAAAATTCAAAATGTCCCAGCTGAAGTGGAGGCAAAGAATCAAGTTCATGGAGTCAGATTTTACTTGCTATTCCTCTTTTTCAAATGACCATTTAGTAAGCACCTGAAGAAAATACTATGGAGGGCATTGAAAAGTGAAGATAGGTTTAATCTTCTCGAAAATCTAATTCTCTAGATGAAACGCTGACATCCACCCCACAGACCCTACAGCAGATGTGTCACTGGCCATCACATTTGACACAGAGAAGTCATAACTCAGTCAGCACAGAGACATTTCCATGAGTTTCTGAACCATGGACAGAATGTCATCTGTGGGACATGAAAACTGGAACTTAGAGGACAGGCACATCTGAGAAACGGGCAGTTTAAAGGCAGAACATAGCACATATGTGACTGGGCTTTAGAAGCAAATTTACAAGACGCACTCTTCTTCATCCTAAATAATCTGCAACCAAAGCTTCCAAAAACGACAATTTAGGAGTGCAGAGGTGAGGAATAGGGAGGGGAATGGGATGAGAGAGAGTGGAGATTAATGGTGGGCAGAGCAAGGTTTAGAACTTAGTGGTTTCTTCAAGTTCTGAACTGAGATTTGTATACTGTAAAGGCACAAACACCATTTTTAACAAAAGTGAGCAGGACTTCCTATCTGGTTCAGAAAATAGGTGAATAAATAGTAAGAATTATTAAAAATAATAATTTCCACTTATACATAGGAAACTTGATAGGAACCATGATTAATGCTTAACTCTTAATCTTCAAGGAACTCTGCTAGGGATATAATATTATAAACCTTGTTTTACAGATGGAGAAATTGAATTTTAACCCAAGGTTTCATAACCCTTAAATGATTAAATTATACTGTTACATGAGAAAGCTATGTATCTGTTTTCTGAATTTGTAGCCATAATTTGTGTCTCAAGTCCCTTTTGCTGCCAGCTATCTTGGGTAGGTGTGTTCCCTTTGGGCTGTTTGGTACCCCCAAATTTATCTTTTTTTTCTTTTTCTTTTTTTTTGAGACAAAGTCTTTCCCTGTTGCCTAGGCTGGAGGGCAATGGCGCGATATCAGCTCACTGCAACCTCCGCCTCCTGGGTTCAAGCGCTTCTCACGATTCTCCTTTCCCAGACTCTCTAATAGCTGGGATTACTGGCATGCACCACCACGCCCACCTAATTTTGTATTTTTAGTAGACACGGAGTTTCTCCATGTTGGTCAGGGTGGCCTCGAACTCCTGACCTCAGGTGATCTGCCTGCCTTGGCCTCCCAAAGTGCTGGGATTACAGGCGTGAGCCACCATGCCTGGCCCCAAATTTATCTTTAATGCCCCAAATTATCTAGTTCCCATGACTGGGCTGCTTTGATCCTTTCTGCACTTGTTGGACCCTCTCCCTGGGAAATGAAATTGTGTCCTGAGCCCCTAGTTAGAGGCTATGTCTCTGCTGTTCCTGAAGGGGCCTCCTGGATGAGACCTCATTAAAAGTCTAATTCTCTCGGAGAATTGAGAGATACCTATTTGTCTCAAAATCATTGAAACCGATTAATGTATTATAAGCCTCTATCCAGTGATTTGTACCTCAATTCCCCAATCCAGCTGTCAAGGCCAACTTGTTCTACCTTACCTAGTAGGTAAGTCTGGAATTGTAGCTGTGGCATTTTCAGTAACGGTACTCTAGTTTAGCAGTCCCCATCCGTTTTGGCACCAGGGACCAGTTTTGTGGAAGATAATTTTTCCATGAAGGGCTGGGCAGGGGAGTGGTTTCAGGATGAAACTGTTCCACCTCAGATCATCAGGCATTAGATTCTCACAAGGAGTGCGCAAGCTAGATCCCTCACACGTGCAGTTCACAATAGGGTGTGCACTCCCATGAGAATCTAACACCGCTGCTGATCTGACAGGAGATAGAGCTCAGGCAGTAATACTCATTTGCCTACCACTCACCTCCTGCCGTGCAGCTCAGTTCCTAACAGGCCACGGACCGGCACTGGTCCACGGCCCAGGCATCAGGGACCCCTGTTCCTAGGTATAAGCATCTGGCTGCTGCATGTCTTCTGTGTAGCTACGTCTGTGTGTGTATCTGATGAGATATAAATTATTTGATTATAACTTACTTTCTTCATATTAGAGTTGTGAACGAATATCACATATAATTATATATAAACTAGGAATATACTTTTTAATAATGTATATAAGTAAGTTTCCTTAACTATGACTTTCATCTCAGTGTAGTAAGAGGGTGCTAAGGAATATTTGTGATGAAAATAGGCATTGGTAGAGCTGAGACCACTGGGTGATGAAAGAGTGTAAAGATTTTAAAGCCTTCAGATACTGGTTCAAGGTGAGAAATGTGATTGGGAGCAAATCAATTAACTTCTTGGAGTCTTGTAGGGCAGTTATGAATACTTAATGTTAACATATGTAAAGCTCTTCTGCCCTGTATACAGTAAATGCTAGTTAGCTATTATGATCGCTACTAAAATGGCGATGACATATACCTCATAAGGTTTTAAGTATTATGCAAGATGCTATACAAAGTCCAGTAAATATCACATTCAATTGAATCCATGATGTCCGATTATTTTAGCTACTTCGAAGAGAGAAAAAAATGCTGTCAGTTTTACTGTTGTTATAGAGAGCAAGGCAGATCCCAATTCCCAATGTGGTAAAATGTGAAAATTTTTGCATTTGAATCAACAAACACTTTCTCCTTTCTTTCCTACTATTTAACAACTGGTAAGTCTATACTCCCCCAAATCTGGAATTCTCCTTTCTTATTCTTTTTCCTTCTACCAAGACCGCAGGATCTCTTACTTGGCTATAAAGGGTAAACCTCAAGTAGTACAAGTTCTCTGTATCACTTTTATACTCTGTCACAGATTCCCTTTGTTTCCTCATCTCCATGTGAATTTAGTTAAATTCTCACCATTCTGATCCTTACTATACAAGGTAAATGAATATAGAAACAAAATGAAACAAAAACCTCTTCCTATTTACATAAGGCCTCAACCTAATATTTAGTGATGTATATTAATGTGAACAAGGAACTAACGAAGACTGGGAGGAAATTCACAGACTTGAGAGAAGAAATGGCAGAATTTCCTGGGAACAATTTCATGTAATGTCAAAGGTGGTAAAAGGTCAAATAGAATGAAGATGGAGAATACCGGATTTTCCTACAAAATGATTTCCCAGGAGATCTCATCAAATGCACAAGGATACCTTCTCAGTTTCACCTAGTGAGTACAAGATTGGTAACATAGCTCACTTATGATTCGGATAAACAAAACTAAACAAACAACATCAAAATCTCAGAAAAAATAATAGCAAAACAGAAATCAAACACTCAAATTTTTGGTCCTTCTGTTTATTTCATTTTGGATACTCAGTGAACGTTAATTAACCAGGAGACTTAAAAGTTATTTCAATTATGAACCTCTTCAATCCTTCATCAATTATTTTGAGTATTCTGGTGTGAAAAACATCTCTTTCTTCTACAAACTTCTGAAAGAGATGAACACCTCCACCTACACCAAAATAATGTGCTTTGCTGGCCAAAAGTACACGTCCATTTTTACTTAACAGTCTAAGGAAAGTCTCGTGCAAATTACTATAATAATCTGGGTTGTAAATGGTTTCTGAGGTGAGAACGAGATCATATTTTACAAAAAGTTTTTCACTGCTTAGTACAAGTTTACAAAACTCAGACCACTCACCAGAAAAAAATCGGCATTTATATAGTTGTGTTACTTTTGGTTTCCTGCATCTTTTCACATCTGGCTCATTTACATCATTTTCTTCATCTTCCAAAGTGGAGTTAGCTACTACATTAGGTAAGGTTACTTCATCAATCACCATACTGTTATAATCTTGAAAGTGAATTTCTTTGGCCCCTCCCTTGAATGCAGTTATACCCAGTAAACCTGATCCACAACCAAGATCCAAGACTTTTTTCCCAGCAAATTTCACTTTGGCCTTTGTGAAATAAGCCAGGAGGTCAAAGGTACATTCCCAGATTTTTAAGCCTCCTTCATAAACACCTGTAATCAGATCAGAGTGAGAAGAAAAGCTTTTTGAAACTATGTTTTCTCCAGGGAAGTTCTCTTTCAACAAGATGGTTTTCACTACTGATAACTTAACATGCTGGAAACCTGGTAATGTTTCTATGACTTTATTTTCTAACATCTTCTTTAAATCTTTAGGCATAGCATGCTCTTTGGCAGCTCTCAAGCAGGGCTGTTTTCCATGTGGCTCCAAGTTCCTTGAACTGTTGGCTGCACTGAGTGGACTGTCTGTGTCTTGAGAGGCAGCTGCATTTTCCACTGACTTATGTTCCCACAAGTGATCCTGAGGCAAGTCAAATTGTTCTGCAGAACATTTTCTGTCCCTCTCTTCTCCTTTTTGACTTTCTGAGACTGACAGCTCTTTTGAGGAATCCAGGGTCAAAGCTCCATCTCTAATGGGTGTTAATTCATTTTCCAGATGGCCTTCTATAGTGAAATTAAACTGAAAGGTCATTCTCTTATTAAATGCACACAATCTTTAAATTCAGATTCTTCAACTTCTGGATAGAATTTAATGATACACACAAATCTGCTTCAATTATTCAATTAGTTTTGTTGGGCCCAATTTCTCTTTAGCAGCTTATACATGGTAACAAATATTTAGAGATATTTCCCATGACTTTTTAGACGTCTTTGGTCCTCTTTCCAAGCAGCTCTGGAAAGAAAAAAAAAAAGTAAGAAAATGATGATTAAAGCAAAATGGCACATTTCACTAAAGTGTAATATTAAACAGCCACCCCCACTCCTCCCCGTCCCACCATACAGCTGCCTTTTCTTAAAAAGTTGTGGGGAAGAGAGAGAGAGAAGAGATTTGGACACTCATACACACCTTAAGGGTTCAAAAGTGGGAGAAGAAAATCAACTATAAAAACAAACAGAAGAACAACAGCAGCAGCAACCACCACCACCACCACCCGGACAAACATAAAGTCCAAGATATTCAGACAGGACAGCCTAGCTACTTGCTGTCTTTCAGCTGTCTTGATTGTGTCCAACCATATTCACCCCCTAAGCTTCCAGAATAACTTCACTTCTGTCTTTTACAGAAGACGTGCAGTATTTTATTTTGGTAAGTCAGCGTCCCTTTAAAAACACGCATAGGTATGGCCTGGTGTGTGTAAATTCATCCAAGACTTCACTCCAAACATTTAGTCGAGAACAGCAGCCCTAAGTGTATGGAAGTGGGGGTAATTTGGCAATAATTAGTTAAGACTAATTTGGTGGCAGAGTAAACGCAAACTAGGGCACTGCAGTAGTTTGGAGAGACCTGTAGAAATAAGAAGCAACTTTGTTGAGAATCTTCTATCTACTGCGCTAGACACTATACCATCTGCCTCAATTTTCACAGTTCTGGCAAGTGGGATCTTTGTTCCCTTTATACAAGATTTACAATTTGGGTGGAGAGGCGGGTCACCCAGTCCCGAGGCTAGGAACGCGCCTCTTTTCTCTCCCATCACGCTGCAAGGCTTGGAGTCACTTCCGGCTGCAGGTCCCGGGACAAATCCGACCCCAGAAGTGGGGACTTCTGGCCCTCACCTCCCCATTTGAATGTAATGTTTACAGTGATCCAGACCTAGGGATGCTAGCTTCCCGACGTGTCCTGGGATCGCGCGTCTGAAAAAGCTCACCCCACGACGCCTCCTCCGGACCTAAATCGCTCACCAGTGAGTCGAGTCCTCCAGGGGCTAGAGAAGCCCGACTTTCTTTCCGGCCTTTAGGGACCCGGGCTCACCAAGAAACCCGCCGTCCTCCTCTCTATGGTTTTGGAGCCGGCGGAGGGCGCGCAAGGGTTGGCGGGACTGCAAGTTTCCGGTCTGGGCTTTGGCGGGACTGGTTTGAAGCTCTCCTGTTTGACGAAAGTATGTCTCAGGAACGCGCGGTCCCAGCTAGCGCCGTTCCCCTGGAAGAATTAAGTAGCTGGCCAGAGGAGCTATGCCGCCGGGAACTGCCGTCCGTCCTGCCCCGACTCCTCATATCCTTCCTTGGTTGTCACTTCTACCTAGAGAGGGGTGTGGGCGGGTCGCGAAACTTTTTCTTCTGTCCCTTCAGACCCACCGCCAGGCTGGGTTATATTACCGCGGCCTGAACTCCCTCTTTTCTTTGTCAGTGAGTGGGATGAAAAGCGAGGGACTGGAGGGGAAGGGACAACCGTTGTAGATCTAAGGCTTTGGCCCTGGAAAGGCTCGCGGACGTGTTCTGACCCAAGGTTTTAGCAGTGGATGTGGCGTTTTCTTCCATTCCTTGAGTTTTTCTGTACTCGTTGCTTGCAATTAAGTGTAAATACTTTTGCTAGTGGGTAATGGGGGAGGCAAGGACTGAGACCTGCGATATGAGGATAGCTCTGGCTCTTAATAGTTTGAGGTAAAGCGAGATACTCTGAGCTTTTGTCTCCCGTAAAAAGGGTGGTGAATATGAATAAGGCCTTTCTTAGCGTTGTTAAGAAGTAAAGGACATAGTTCTATGGTGTGAAATCTTTAAAAGAAGTTCAGTAAATAAAAATGATTTTCGTCCTCCCCCTCTCAGACCTCTTTTTCTTCTTTCTTTTTTCTTTTTGACAAGTTCTCACTCCTCTCGCCCAGGCTGGAGTCTTTCTGAAAGAGTTGCTTCCGCTTGTTTTTGGCTTTCAACTGTTGGATTTGAGGCGCTTAGCGCCTTCTTCGTCCGGATGCAGCACATTCTTGATTGGTCTCATGCCTTTGTGGTTGTAAATGTGCCTGGAATCCTAGCCTTTCATGGTAAACCATATGTATATGTATCTTTTTCACAACATTTGAGCCCAGCTTTATACAGTTACGCTCAAAAAAAGTAACCTTCACTTGAGAGAATCCCAATACTGCACAAATATTGTGCAGCTGAAGCCCCATATAATCACATAGAAGTCATTCACCTAGACATTAGCAAAATCTCGGAAGGTGCCAAAGCCCCCTTTTTTAGTTTTTGTGTAGATATAGAATTGCCGTCTTCAAGGAGTTTCAACTTGAAAACAAATAGCCACCCTCAAAACATTCAAAAACACTTAAACTGCATGCATAATGTGTGTGAGACATGTTGTTAGGCTTTGGGAGAACAGAGACACGGAACGTGATTCCTCTTCCCCACAAGCTTATAGAGAGACTTCATTAAGTTGAAAGTCAACATTCCCACCTAGCTTTGCACTTCAAACGACATATTCAAAAAAGCCCAAACTTCCTCTAGTTTTCTTCATCTGAGTAAATGGTTTCACAGACTGAAACCTTGAATCCTCTCTCTCTCACACACTCGATCAGTAAGTTCTATTGTTTCTGATTCCAAACTATGTCTTGAATCCGTTTATCTCCATCCTCATTGCTACCACTCTGATTCCAAACCCTTATCACCTCTCACTTGGAGTATTAATCGTTTCCTTGTTTCTATTCATAATTCATTATTCCAAAAAAGTTAAGAGGGGAAAAACATAGATATTGTCATTTCCCTTTTTAAACCACTTTACCTTCAAGGCTCCAGGTGATCTAAGCCTTGCCCTTCTCTCATACCTAGTTAACTACCCTCTGTTCATGAATACATTAGGCTCACCTACCTCAAGATCTTTTTGCTTAGCCTGATTTGTTCTCTCAGCCTTTTGCATATTTCATGTTTATGTCTTGGCCCAAATGTCACTTCCTTAGAGGGGCTTTTTCAGAGCCTTCAATCTTAGGCAGTTCTCCCAAACCCAGTCTTACACTTGTATCACATTGGCCTGTTCAGTTTTCTAAAAAGCGCATTACCGTTAAAAGAAATGCTCTTGTTTGCTTTGTATATTTTCCACTTCTACACATTATGTTGCAAAGTTAATAAAGGCAGGATGTTGATTTTCTTCACAGCGTTATCCTCAGCACCTAGAACAGTGCCTGATACATAGTAAGCATTCATTAAAGGGCTAAAAATATTTCATGTTTTAAAAATACTTGGGAGTCTAATTAGACAATACTTTTTTTCAGCTTATGGTAGTAATTTAGCTTCACTATTTTAACAAATGAAAAATTTGCAACAAATCTACAATGCCATTACCCCCCAAAATCATTTTCATGTTTTGCATTTTATGTATTATTTTCCAGACCTTACCTGCATGTCTGCATAATCATAACTGACTAATTTTGGAACAGCTAGTAATTATTTGAGCTTTACTGAAATTTTTTCATGAGGCCAATTCTACCCTACTGAACTCAAATTTGAGTTAATGATGACCTCATTTTGATTGCTGCTGTAAAAAATAAGATTTCAGAAGAGGAATGAATTCTTGTATTAGTGTGGTAGGACTATGGGTTTTTTGTTTTTTTTTTTTTTTGAGACGGAGTCTCGCCCTGTCACCCAGGCTGGAGTGCAGTGGTGCGATCTCAGCTCACAGCAACCAGGTTCAAGCGATTCTCCTTCCTCAGCCTCCGGAGTAGCTGAGATTACAGGCACATGCCACCATGCCCGGCTAATTTTTTGTATCTTTAGTAGAGACAGGGTTTCACCATGTTGGCCAGGCTGGTCTCGAACTCCTGACCTCGTGATCCGCCTGCCTCAGCCTCCTAAAGTGCTGGGACTACAGGAGTGAGCCACCGTGCCCGGCCGGGTTATTCATTTTTGTTATTGACATTCTTTGATGATTCTTACAGTGTTGTTACAGTAAAACATTTCTAACAATTATCCTTGATGGTGTATATGAAGAATTGTCATGTATTTGTAAGCTGCTATGTGCAGAAGAATTTCAGTCAAATAAGGTTGGTAAGACAGGTATGTAAGTAATATGAAAATAAGATAGAAGGTGATGAGTGACTTAAGACAGATATAAATTAAGTATGATAGAAATGTTGAGGAAAGAGAAATTTCTTGTAATAGAAATCGGAAGTACAAACTGGGCATGGTGGTGTGCATCTCTAATCCCAGCTCTTTGAGAGGCTGGTATGGGAGGATCACTTTAGCCCAGGAGCTTGAGGCTGCAGTGAGGTGTGATCATGTCACCACACTGCATCCTGGGTGACAGCAAGACCGTCTCTCTTTTTTTTTTTTTTTTTTTTTTTTGAGACAGAGTCTCGCCTATGCTGGAGTGCAATGGCGCGATTTCGGCTCACTGCAACCTCTGCCTCCCAGGTTCAAGTGATTCTCCTGCCTCAGCCTCCTGAGCAGCTGGGATTACAGGTGTGCGCCACCATGCCCAGCTAATTATTTTGTATTTTTAGTAGAGACAGGGTTTCACCATATTGGTCAGGCTGGTCTTGAACTCCTGACCTCTCGTTCTGCCCATCTAGGTCTCCCAAAGTGCTGGGATTCCAGGCGTGAGCCACCCCGCCTGGCCCCAAGCGAGACCCTCTCTCTAAAAAAAAAAATAAATAAATCATAAACCTATGAATTATTGTAGCACTGTTTCTCATCTGCCAAAAATATTTCATGACTATGAAATATTTGAAAAGGCAAGTTTGTCCCTGGGCAATTTTCAAAATATTTCTTTAATGTGTTTTCACAATACTGTTTACCTAATAAATCTTAAGTTTTTAAAAGCAAAATTAAGCCAGTAATTTGAGTCCAATTCCAATCTCTTATGGGTCATTGCTTAAATTTCAAAAGGGTTTTATTTTTTTTTTAAGTTTGTTCTGAGTAATGAATACCCTATTACTATGATACTAGTATCTTCCTTAATTATCCTACTCATTGTCTCAACATTCTGACAGTTGGATTGAGCATATTCGTAAGTAAAATTGGTTTAACTGTATGATTTACTTTGATGTTAAGGTCCGAGTCCCCACATACCTCAGTGGATGTGTCCTTACAGTTTTGTATTCCCTTGAAATGTAACTGTTCTCTATGTTACAGCCTTTATAACCTTCAGTTACTTGAAATGATCAAATTCCTTCAAATTCCAGTGCTTAAAAGTTTTAAATTACATTTTGGATAAATACCAAAAGTGTTTTGTTGATGATGTATGTATAAACAAATTGTAAATATTAAACGTTAGTTGTTACGATTAGACCCATATAAAACATGATTTGCAGTCTACTGAATAACTATCAGCCTCTAACATGTTTAGTGTCATTTAGAGAATGCTTTCTAAATTGCCAAAAGCTGATTGTCTAGGTGATAACAAATTTATCATTTGGAGGAAGTTGACTTTCTCATTTTCATGTCTTCATCAGTCTTACTTGATGAGATTTATTCTTCTAGTCAGAAGAGAGTTAAGACTAGACTGCTCAGTTTACTCATATTTTGAGTTAGCTTTTCTATTTAGAGTTCACTTGGTTGTGGAATATTCATTTATAATTTGAATCTACGTTGTGTAATGGGACCTAATTTTTTTTTTCCTTTGTTTTTGTTGGAGTCTCGTTTTGTCAGCCAGGTTGGAGTGCAGTGGCGTGATCTTTGCTCACTGCAACCTCCACCTTCCAGGTTCAGGTGATTCTCCTGCCTCAGTCTCCCAAGTAGCTGGGATTACAGGCATGCTTCACCACACCTGGCTAATTTTTGTATTTTTAGTAGAGATGGGGTTTCACCATGTTGGCCAGGCTGGTCTCGAAACTCCTGAGCTCAAGTGATCCTCCTGCCTCGGCCTCCGTAAGTGCCGGGATTACAGGCATGAGCCACTGAGCCTGGCCCCAAAGTTTGTTTTGTTTTGTTTTCGAGACAAGATCTCGCTCTGTTGCCCAGGCTGGAGAGCAGTAATGCGATCATAGCTCACTGCAGCCTGAACTCCTGGGTTCAAGCTATTCTCCTGCCTCCATCTTCTAAAGTGCTGGGATTACAGGTCTGAGCCATGATGCTTGGCCTATGTTTTTGTTTGCTTGTTTTGGGGGACAGGGTCTTGCTTTGTCACCAAAACTGGAGTGTAGTGGTGCAAACATAGCTCACTGCAGCCTCCATCTCCCAGGCTCAAGCAATCCTCTCACCTCAGCCTTCCAAGTAGCTGAGACTGCAGGTGCGTGCTACCATGCCTGGCTAATTTTCTATTTATATATTTATTTTTTGGTAGTCATGAGGTCTTTTCATGTTTCCCAGGTTGGTCTTTAACTCCTGGGCTCAGGCAATCCTCCTGCTTCAGCCACCCAAAGTGTTGGGATTACAGGCATGAGCCACCATGCGTGGCATAATTTTTTTTAAGTAAATTATTTTTTTATCTTGAGTATAGAAGTGATTCATGTTCATTGTGGAAAATATGAAACATATAGAAAAACAGAAAAGATTACAAAACATCTAATCTGAAATGGTTAAGATTATGATGAGAACAGACTCATCTCATTTCCGTATATTCCTGCCAGCCTATCCATCATTCTTTGTACATGTTTATCTATATTAAAATTGGTGTTATATTTTGGAAACTTTTTGTTTAACTACATTGTGAACATTTTTCATGTTTTAAAATGTCATTTTAATGATGACAGATCCTATTCAATAGATGTACACACACCTATTTAACTGGTCCACAATTGTTGGATATGTAGGTTGTTTCCTTTCTCTTTTTTTTTTTTTTGGCTATTAATAGTTTCTCTATATAGAATGTGGTATTTTGAAAGTGTATCAAGCTTTAGATTGGTAGTATTCTTGCATTTAATAAAGGGCAGTGGCCTTTGTTGACTGACATGACAATATTTTTATAAAATATGTTATTTGCTTTACAGAAATTTTGAAAATTATTGTAGAAATGTTTTTACCTCATATGAACCACCTGACGTTGGAACAGACTTTCTTTTCACAAGTGTTACCAAAGGTATAATACTATTACCTGAAAATACATGTTATAAGGAATCTAGCCTCAGTCTTAGATAATTTATTATTAATTACGGCTCTGTTTTTCTAATATATCAAATATATTCAAAATAAAAATAAGGAGTAAGTAGATTTCATGTGAGATTATAATGGTGTTAGTGTGATCATTAGGCAGTTAAAAACTGTTATAGGCCGGGCACGGTGGCTCATGCCTGTAATCCCAGCACTCTGGGAGGCTGAGGTGGGCAGATCATCTGAGGTCAGGAGTTCGAGACCACCCATGGTCAACATGATGAAACCTCATCTCTACTAAAAATACAAAAAATTAGCTGGACGTGGTGGTGGGTGCCTGTAATCCCAGCTACTTGGGAGGCTGAGACAGGAGAATTGCTTGAGCCTGGGAGGCGGAGGTTGCATTGAGTCAAGATCGTGCCATTGCACTCCAGCCTGGGCAATAAGAGCAATGCTCCGTCTCAAAAAAAAAAAAGAAAAAGAAAAAACTTATATTTTCAGATTGTGTGGTTCTTTTACTAACTGAACTTAAATTATTTATAGTCAATTTTAAATGCTCTTGTATTTTAAAGCCACTGTACTCCAGCCTGGGTGACAGAGTGAAACCCTCAATTCAAAAAAAAAAAAAAGAAAAGCTGGAATATTGGCAAAATCAAGTAACTAAGAGAAAACATTAAATTCACAGAATACATTATTACATTTTAGATATATATGGTATATGTTTTCTCTGAAAAGCACAAGCATACTTTTTTTGTTTTAAATGGAACTAAAGATACTTTGGTGCCAAAATGAAACATTATTTGTAATTAATCTCTTATTGAAATGGGTTTCTAACTTTAGCTTTTAAACATAATCTTTCAAATTTCTTGTACTCATAGTCACTTGATGATTCTGTATCTGAAGTATTTCTTAGAATTTGTTCTTGACCACCAGAAAAAGATTCAACTGTTACATAGATGAAAATGGATGTTGAGTGTTAACAGGCCTATGGGAAACAGTATTTTCTTTAACTACATTGTATTGTTGACTATGTTGCTATTCTTGTAATGTTTAGGTCATTTAAATTGTTAGAAAGATCCAAGTATTAAGATCTAGGGTGGCTAACTTTTCACAGACAAAAAGCTTGTTTGTAAGGTCATTTACTATACCCTTAATTCAGGAAGGTTAGCTTGAATTGGGTCAAAAGGAAACTGTTAGAAAATAAGTGAGTAGTGAATAGGCAATTCAGTGCAAATTCCTTCCAGAAAATACCCTTGTAAATGACTATATGAATGTGGATTCTTCAAGACAGTCAAATTTATTGTGCAAAAGTAATACTTTTATTTTTTGCATCTCTAAAACATGAACTTTGAGTGATTTTTTTAAAAAATTGATGCTATTAAATAGATTCAAACCATAGAAATGGAAAATAAATTTCTGTTTGGGGCTTTTGGGGGGATTATATTGTAAAAATACCTTTTCTCTATATTTTGTGCTTAATTGGGTACAATTGTTAAGCTAGATGATAGCCCGTGGATGTTACTAGTGCAAATTCAAATTATCGTATTGTGTTTTCTCTGTAAAGTTTTGTCTTGTCTTTTCTAGTGATTTCTCTTATTCCTGTTTATTACTTGATTTGTTTTTACAGACTGTGAAATTATTTGATGACATGATGTATGAATTAACCAGTCAAGCCAGAGGACTGTCAAGCCAAAATTTGGAAATCCAGACCACTCTAAGGAATATTTTACAAGTAAGTCAAATGTATTAGAAAGCAGGAGAGAGAGGGAGCTTAAAGAATGTCAAAATTTTTATACTGATACTGATTAGCTATGTATTCTTATGTAATGGCCTAATGTTGGAATTAAATTTATAGAATTAAAGACGTGAATATAGAAACATGAATTCTGAATAATAAACTCTTATAAGAAGACAAGTCATCAAGCTAGCTGACCCTACCTTTATTTTCAAGGGATATGTGTAGAACACCTGCCATGTGTTTTGAAGTTTGTGTTAGGATTCTAAATGGCTAGACAGTTGTTCCAGTATATGTAGTTCTGATAGACTAAAGTTCTGTGAAAAGAGGAACAGACTGTGTTTTGTTCACTGCTGTATTTGTAGCACCCAGCATAGTGACTAATACCTTTTCAGCGCACAAAAAATATGTTCTAAATGAAATTTCCTTCCTTATTCACAGACGATGGTGCAGCTCTTAGGAGCTCTTACAGGATGTGTTCAGCATGTCTGTGCCACACAGGAATCCATCATTTTGGAAAATATTCAGAGTCTCCCCTCCTCAGTCCTTCATATAATTAAAAGCACATTTGTGCATTGTAAGGTGAGTAGAGGTCTAATTATAGTTTGAATGGTATATAATCAATGTGCATAGGGGCTGAGTAAAATAATGTTTGTATAAGATTTTACATTTTAGTCTATATTATTGAAATAAACTTTCCCATAGAATAAAGAACATGTAAGTAAATAATTGTTGCAAAAAAAGTGGTTTTAAGGAAGTCATTAAAAGTGGCTTTTTGGGGTTTTTTAGTTTTATCTTATTTCCTCTCTATAAAGAGAGAAGTTTTAAGAATTTGTGTTGAGACAGACACAGGGATCCTGAAATAGCTATGTCATGTTGCATTGATCAATATTCAATTACCATTATGATTAGATGTCAGAATTTCCTTTTATAAAGGGAAGTTAATCCTTATTTAGTCCATCTCTACATGCCAAAGGTAGCCTTGAGGCACAAAAGCTTGCCTGGAATTTATGGGTCACAGACAGTTTTAATATTGCTATTTGTTGGGCGAATGAAAATCACTAGTTAATTAATACCTCTCTTTGCTGATAGGATGCTAAAAATGTCATGCACCTGGCCTAATGTTACCCTTTTTTAGTTCTGTATTTGCAAGGTCATGGAAGTCAGAAATAATATTTTATACATGCTTCCATCTCTTGAAGCACACTATATTTAATGGATGTTCACTAAACAATGAATGAATATGTGATTCAGTAAATTTATGATCTCTAATAGTATGAATTAAAGTAAATTTGGCTCTTGAGCTTTTTATGATTTGTTTTTTCTCTCATTTTTATTTATCCATAATCAGAATAGTGAATCTGTGTATTCTGGGTGTTTACACCTAGTTTCAGAGCTTCTCCAGGCTCTTTTCAAGGAGGCCTATTCTCTCCAAAAGCAGTTAATGGAACTGCTGGACATGGTTTGCATGGACCCTTTAGTAGATGAAAATGATGATATCTTGAATATGGTAATAGGTGAGTGAAGAAAACTTTCTGCTTAGTATATGGTGACTATAAATCATGTATCAGTTAAAATTGTCTCTAATGATTCATGTTATTTTCTTACTAATTATGCATTAAAATTGATTTAAATCTTACCAAATAAATTTTTAATCTTTAAATTTGGAATTTGTAAAATTTATTTTGGGTGCCTTAACCTAGATTTGCGTATTTAGTTACTGTAATTTCTCCACAATGATTAACTTATATAACTTTATAATCTCTGAGGTTGTCCATATTCAGAGACAATAACTTTCACATATTTTTAACCATAACTGATATTGAGATGCAGTTTATATTTCCTTCCAGAATACATATAAATACGTGCATATGTGTATGTAAATATGTCTATTCTCATATACATATTATAATGAAATATCTCATTTTACATGTGATGCACTTTATACTAGTTTATTTTTATTTTATTTTATTTTTTTGAGACAGAGTCTCACTCTGTCGCCCAGGCTGGAGTGCAGTGGCACAATCTCGGCTCACTGCAACCTCGCCTCCCGGACTCAAGCAATTCTCCTGCCTCAGACTCGTGAGTAGCTGGGATTATAGGTGTCCACCACCACACCTGGCTAATTTTTGTATTTTTAGTAGAGACAGGGTTTCACCATGTTGGCCAGGCTGGTCTTGAACTCCTGACCTCAAGTAATCCACCTGCCTCAGCCTCCCAAAGTGCTGGGATTACAGGCATGAGCCACCGTGCCCAGCCAATACTAGTTTATTTTTAAAGAATTGCTGGTCGTAACACACTTCATTGATTTTATCACTCATTAATGGATTATGAACAATAGTTTGAAAAACAATATAAAGGCAAAGTTTGCATTCAAAACTTTGGTATAAAGAGACTAAGTTGGTTTTGTGCAGTGTATCAGGCACCTGTTGCTCTGCAACACACCACCTCAAAATCTCTTTATTCACTATTTATTTATTCATGATTCTGTAAATCTGCAATTTAGGGTGGGATGCTCTGAGACAACTTTCTCTGATCCACCTGGGGCACTAGCTCACCCATGTGACTTCAGTGACTTCATTCACATCTGGCTGTTGGCAGAGGCAGAAGTACTTGAGAAAGCCATGTGCATCATCCAGCAGGCTCACCCCATCTCAGATACCTGATGCCAGTGGTTTCAGGGTTTCTAAGAGTAGCAAAAGTGTGAGCAGGTCACTGTATGCTAGCACTTCTCAAGTTTCTGCTTGCCTTAATTTTATTGTTGTCCCCCGGGCCACAGCAGGTCATAGCGTTTAGCCCAGAGGCATTGCGGAAAAGTGTGGATTCACAAAGGGCAGTCATTGTGGCCATTTTTATAAATAATCTACCACAGGCTGAGTAAAAGCCTTGCATGAATACCATGGAAATTAATTTGAATTCTTCCTTTTTAGATTTTCTTTCCTTAGCAATTTGTTTTGTCATTTTGGATTAGAATTATATCTGTAGAATATTTCAGTTATAATAGGGTACAACTTTTATTCCACTGAACATCTTTAGTTTTATTTAGGTCATCTGGTAGGTATAAACTTCAAAAGTTAATATTCAATATTTATAAAAACCATTAACAAGTGTGACACTTAAATAGTTTAAATAATTCTTTTGACACAACTATTTCCAAATTGTGTTACATATTTTAATTCAATCAAATGTTGAAATTGTTCAGTAGATAGTTTTAATTATTGGAGAAACTCACCCCCATGACATTTGGATGTCTTAAAAGTTCTGTTATCTTTCTTTGCAGTTATTCATTCTTTATTGGATATCTGCTCTGTTATTTCCAGTATGGACCATGCATTTCATGCCAATACTTGGAAGTTTATAATTAAGTAAGTTTGTTTGTTATTTTTTACTTTTTAGAAAATGTTTTCCATATTCCCCAATCTTAATTATTTATGATTCTTTAGATTGCATTTGAAACATTTTGTGTGAATTTAATGTTCACTGACATTGCTGTCTGATAATCCAGACATGTAGCTCTCAAGCCAAGTTGGACTTCTTTACCCTGTGGCCTCTAAACTTAAAAAAAGTGTTCTTCCTAGTTAGCTAGTACTTCAGAAATAATGGGCCATGGGCCAGACTAGAACTTAACCACTTTCCTGCTGCTATTGTTGTTTAACCAGCTATCAAGTATCCTATTTCTAGGATAAGATAAATTGATAACTATAATTAAAACTGAATATAATCTTTTCATTAGGTACTTTTAAGTTGTTCACGCTTAATTCCATTTGTACAGTAATTTTAACTTTCTGAAACTGAAGCATTTTAAAGGTTCACCAGGGATAGTGCCCATAGTGTTCATCAGATTCTTAGGGGTGAGAGGAGATGTGGTTGAGATGTAAAAATGGTTAAGAATATCTACTTTATACACATACATAAAACATTAAAGGTCAGTGTATTTTCAGGTCTTAGGTGCTTTTCTTGTACTACCAGGACATTAAGTTGCCATTCAGTGGTTAAGAGTGTTGCCTGGGAGCTGTATCACTGTGCTTAAATCCATTCTTGAAATCATTTACTCCTTCTGAGCCCTTGGGCTATTTGGTTAATTTCTCTGAACGTTAGTTTGCTCATCTGAAAATGGAAATAATAATAGCAACTTCTTGACAGGGTTATAGTGAGAATTGAGTTCATCACTGTGAAATGCTTAGAAATGTGCATGACACATAGTTAATGCTCAAGGAATTAGCCACATCACTATCATCATCACTAATTATCTTCCACTCTTACCCTCTTCCAGTTCATTTTCTACCCAGCAGAATGATCTTTTAAAAAGTAAATCAGATCATGTCACTCTATTGCTTAAAGTCTGTCCCATTTTACTAAGAATAACAACCTAATCCTCTGTGGACGCTGCCTCCTTCACCAGCCTGTCTCATGCTGCTCTCCCTACTCTTAGTTCCTCAAACATAGCAAACTCTCCTGTCCCAGAGCATTTTCGTGGTTTTTCCATCTGCCTAGGATGCTTCTCTCTCCTATTGTATACCTTGCTAACTCCTACTTACTGTCTTTCAGTTCTCAGCTTAAGAGTTATATCTTCATGATAACATTGTGTGATATCCTTACCCTAAGAATAAGTTAGATTGATATCCTTACCCTAAGAATAAGTTAGATTAGGTCTCTCTATTGTAGCACCTTAGACTCTGTCATTTGACAAATCACAGCCCTAATTAATTATTCTTAAACTTATTTAACGTTCTCTCTCATGCTAGACCACAAGTTTCATGCAGGTAAGGCAGAGATTGTGTCCATTTGTTAGACCCCTTTGTCTCCAGGGCTTGGTAGAATGCCTCGTACATAGTAAGAATTCAATTAATATTTTACACAGAGAAAAATCAGCAACTTATTTAAACAAATATAACTGCTTCAGAGGTAAACTGGGCGCATCTTAGTTATATTATGTGATATATGATGCTTTGTGATTTTTTTTTAAATGTTCTATAAGGTAGATATTGTTAGTGGTGTTAAGTTACTTGATGTGTTACTTGTGGTGATTGTATTCTTTTCTTTTTATTCATTTAGGCAGAGCCTTAAGCACCAGTCCATAATAAAAAGCCAGTTGAAACACAAAGATATAATTACTAGCTTGTGTGAAGACATTCTTTTCTCCTTCCATTCTTGTTTACAGTTAGCTGAGCAGATGACACAGTCAGATGCACAGGTAAAATTTGGGCTAATAGCATTTTAAACAGCAACTCTTATTTTCTTTGGCAGTTAGTAAATCTCATTTGAATGTCTGGGTCAGTCTATTTAAGAGGATTTTAATTTATTTCATTTGGGTGTTTTTTTTGATCTGTGGGATTATTTATAGCCCATAATTACTTTTCACCCAGAGCATTGCATTAGATTCCTAACTGCTGTCATTGCCTCTGGGGTCTACCTGGCTCCCTCTTTGCATTGTAACTGGTTGGTCACAGCATTCTTCTCAGAATCCTTTCATTCTTTTCTGCATGAGAACAAAAATTCTTTTGTTCATATTTATATAAAATCTGATATAGCGCAATCAATCTTGCATTTTTTCTTCACCAATGCATTGCAGCCTTTAGGGATATAAGTATGTTTGTGCGTGTATATGTATGTATCAGTCTTTTAAATTTGATATATTCATACATTTGTTTTTATTTCGAAAAGTTAGAGTGTTGAATTGGTATCCCATTTATGAAACATTATATTCTAAAAATTTGTAGTACGATTATTGGGAATTATAAGTCATTTTCCTGTAACACTGTTGTACATAGTACCTTTTGCTTTCAGACTAGCCCTCTAATTTTATTTAACTATAATAGTCCTAAATTATAAGATTAATAGTACTCAGGACCTAACAGTTATATGTAAATTTTTTTTTTTTTTTTTTTTTTGAGACGGCCTCTCACTCTGTCACCCAAGCTGGAGTGCAGTGGTACGACCTTGGCTCACTGCAGCCTCTGCCTCACGGGTTCAAGGGATCGTTCTGCCTTAGCCTCCTGAGTAGCTGGGATTATAGGTGCCTGCCACCACGCCTGGCTAATTTTTTTAGTAGAGATGAGGTTTTGCCATGTTGGCCAGGCTGGTCTCGAACTCCTGACCTCAAGTGGGCCACCTGCCTTGGCCACCCAAAGTGCTGGGATTACAGGTGTGAGCCACTGCACCCAGCCTATATGTGATAATTTTAATGGGACCATGAATTGAATATTTCTTCTTTGAATAGCAATGACAGAGCCCCTTCTGTTGTACATCTGCAAGCTGATACAGGGAATTCCTTTGTACCTGCATTCTTCCCTGCCAGTCAGCTATGGGGATGAAAGTGTAGGGGTTCATCCAAGTCCTAAAACTGGTAGCAACTCCTAGGGCAGGGCTGATCTGGAAGAACAGACTGTAGGGGAGGGTGGAACTTTAGAAAGAAGTTCTGAAGGTAGTAAGAAGGAAATGAGGAGTAGTGTTAGGAAGGGGCTAACTTTTTTCTTCTTGCTTCTCTTCTTTATCTCACCTGCCCCCTCCCCTTATATCCCTTCTTCCTTTTTCCCTTTCCTTTTTTGTCCTCACTTCATTTGTGCATCCTTTCTGATTCCTCTTACCTTGCTAAAGGGAGAAGTTTGTTTGGGTATCCTATATCAAAGGCAGGAAGTTTGTTTTCTTCTTTACCTTTATCCTATAGATTCATATTCTCAACCCCGACCTCCTTTTTCAGTTTCCTTCTTGCTTCTCTTGACACCACAGACTGCAGCTAGTACTTGGAGAGGAAAATTAAACAGAGATACTTGGATCAGGAGTAAGATGAAGAAAGCCTAAGCAACAGTATAGTCTATAGTGGCAAGAGAGAGTATGGGGGCTGCTTAGCCAGGGTGGCTGTACATAAAGTATATTTTCAGTTTATATAAACTGCTTATAGATGGAAATCAGAAAATTTAAATTCTCTTAACTGTCCAAGAAAATTCTTATATTTTTACTCATTTGTTCAAATTTGGGACTGATGAATGTGACCATTTCTGCTTACTGTCCATTGCCTGAAATGGAGCTTTGAGGTGGACTGTATAATTTCTTCAATCTTAACTCCAAATTCTGATCAGCGACGCCCTCTGCTGATCACTGTTAATATTTATTTACCAATCAAAGTGAAGTATTGAAGTTTTCCAAGCAGTTTTCACTTTGTGTCTTAGTCCATTTAGGCTGCTATAACAAAATCCCTTAAACTGGGTAAGGGATTATAAATATTAGAAATTTATCTCTCACAGTTCTGGAAGCTGGGAAGCCCAATATCAAGGCACCAGTAGATTTGGTGTCTAGCGAGGGTGTGCTCTCTGCTTCAAAGATGGCCCCTTGTTGCTGCATCCTCACTTAATGCAAGGGGCAGGATAGCTCCCTTCAACCTCTTTTATAAGGGTACTTATGTCATTCATGAGGGCAGAGCCCTCGTGACTTAATCACTTCCCCAAAGGCCCCACCTCTTAATAGTATCACATTGGGTGTTAGGTGTCTGGGAGGACACCAGTCTTCAAGCCATATCATCTCACTTGGAAAAAAGTAAAAATAAAACCAGTAGATTTAATTAATATTACACTATTTATAGAAGCATGTGATGTATCATTCCTTGTATTAATTTCCTGGGGTTGCTGTAACAAGTTACCACAAACTAGGTGACTTAAAACAATAGAATTTTATTCTCTCACATTTCTAGAGGCAGAAGTTCACAGTGTGTCAGTAGGGCCATGTTCTCTGGAAGGCTTTAGGGGAGAATATATTTCATATCTTTCTCTTAGCTTCTGGGTGTCACTGGCAGTCCTTAGCTTACTTTGGCTTTCTGTGTCTTCACATCATCTTTTTATAAGAACACCAGTGATAGTGATTAGGGGCATACCTTACTTTAGTATGACCTCATCTTAACTAATTATGTCTTCAATAACCCTAATTCCAAATAAGGCCACATTCTGAAGTATTGGGAGTTAGAACTTAAAGCTTTTTGGGAGGGACACAGTTCAACCCGTAACAACCCCTAAAATCGATATTTATTCTCAATTAAGTCTTGAAATTGGTTTCAAAAAGACAATATTCTATTAGAGTTTTTAATGTATAGTTTTACCATATAGTTCTTTAGCCCCCAATTATTTAGTTTTTCTATAAACATAGGGAAATTTATTTGTGTGGCCCTTAGAACTAATTTAATTTCCACTCTAATTCCTACTTATGTTTATATAATGCTTTTAGAAATTTGTATTATTCAGAAAATAAACATATACTATTATATCTGTTGCCTACACTTAGATTTTATTGCCTGCTACATTTAAATTTTATTAGTATTTTAATTGTTTTATTAAAGAAAGATTGTGCCTGTAATCTCAGCACTTTTGAGAGGCCAAGGCAGAAGGATTGCTTGAGCCCAGGAGTTCGAGACCAGCCTAGGCAACACAGGGAGACCCCCATCTCTACAAAAAATAAAAAAATTCTCCAGGCCTCATGGCACATACCTGTAGTTCTAGTTTCTTGGGAGACTGGGGTGGGAGGATGCATTGAGCCCAGGAGATTGAGGCTGCAGTGAGCCATGATCAGGCCACTGTACTCTAGCTTGGACAACAGAGTGAGAGCCTGTCTAGATAGATAGATAGATAGATGATAGATAGATAGATAGATAGAAACAAAGAAAGAAAGAATGGTGCTAATATTTTAAAGCATTGAAAAATGGTCTTCCTTGCTTATATTACCCACACCTTCTTTGTTGGCATTAAGATGCAAACTTTGTTTTAAACAGTTGAGTAAATCAAAGATGGGACTGTTAAGTTATTTGTGTTATTTACTTGCTTTTTGAAAATGTAAAAATAAAACTCTGGGTTTAATTAGTAGTATGCTATTTAGTAATGAAGTAAAGCTAGAGGCTTCGAACAAATCTTGTGTAATTTCCTCTTGAATGAGAGAGAAAATTTAAAGTAAGCAAACAAATAAGTTGTGTGTCACCACTCATTCAGTCATTTAACAAGTATTTCCAGAGTGCTTATTCTGTGCCAGGAAATGTTGTAGGTGCCCTCAACAACTTAGAGTCTAGCTTGAGACACAGATAAGTAGGTAATTATTATAGAATGGTATGATCTTTGGAGGACTGGGTATTGGCTGGCTTATGGGAGTACAAGATAGGTACCCAGTGATGAAGTCAGGAAAGGTTTGTTATGGTGATATGATGACGTCTATGCTGATTATAAAGTCAGTGTAGATTAAACTTTGTGCTTTTAAATTTGCATAGCACTGTATTAGAGAGTTCATGTTCAAAATAATCGAAAAGGCTGAGTGTGGTGGCCCATGGCTGTAATCCCAGCACTTTGGGAGGCCAAGGTGGGCAGATTGCTTGAGCTAGGAGTTCGAGACCAGGCTGGCCAACATGGTGAAACCCCATCTGTACTAAAAATACAAAAATTAGCCAGGAGTGATGGTGCGCACCTGTAATCCCAGCTACTTGGGAGGCTGAGGCAGGAGGATCACTTGAACCCAGGAGGTGGAGGTTGAAGTAAGCCGAGGTCATGCCACTGCACTCCAGTCTGGGCAACAGAGTGAGACTCCATCTCAAAAAAAAATGATCAAAGAAGGGTGAATTTTCATCTACCCTATTTCTGCTGAGGAAAATGGACTATTTTCAAATATTTTTAATAAGGGTCAAAATGAGGGATCATATTCCATTAGCGAACCATCCAACTCTGTTTTGATTGGGTTTAATGAAGATTTTGCTATATTGGAAAAGAAACATAGCCAATTAACATATAAGTTAAGATATGTTATTTTCATGTGAAATAATTCACAAATTAAAGACAGTAATTTATTTGACTTAATTTTATGGCACTATTTAAAGCTGTTTGGATTATAGTGTGTATTATAAACTTGGGTGGTGGAACAACCAATATTTATTGAGCTAAGTTGCTTAAATGTCAGACACTGTTTAAATCTCACAATAATCCTCTATTAGCCTCATTGTAGATGAGAAAACTGGGCCACAGAAAGGTTTAATAACTTTCCCCAGGTCATATAGTAGTTGTAGTAGGACCAGGACTTAAATCCAGGCAGATGAATCTGTAGCCTTCCCTGCATACTATTGGCACTACCCACTGTTTTATCAATTTACAAATGTAATACGTAATCAGAAAACTCACACATATTACACAAGTATCTAACATGGAAGATGAAATCCTATTTTCGTCTACTAGAAAGAATCACAGGAAAGGTTTTGATTTATTTTGGGGGTGGGAGAAAACTAACATTTAACGCATTTAAAAATAATGATAGGATTATGTTATCATTAGAGTCAATAGACAAATCTCTGAAAACAAAACGTTTTATTTGGGAGGAAATAATTGCACTTTGGAGCATTCATGCAGACCAATTGTTTGGTATGTCCACAGAAAAAAGAGAAGGTTAGCGGTCTTATAAAAAAGGAGAAATATTACATATAGCTCTTTAAGAAAGTCCATTGGCACTAGATTTGGGGAGCTGTCAAGCTCTGATTGGTGAGTGATGGCAATGGGTAACACTGGTCTTAGAGTTGCACCAGTTTCTTTCAGTAGCCCTTAGATAAAACTGGTTTCTGGTTACAGCAAGCAGTTTCAGCAGCCAGGCCTACAGAGAATTACATTTTGGGAGAAATGTTTTGTGCCCTGAGTGCTTTTCCCCTAGGCCTGTTGACTCTGTTTTAGTTGGGTATGACAAGAATGACTCAATTTGTGTAATTAATTTTTACATTATACAAATTGTTTACAATTTGATTTTTTACTTAACAGTTTATCCTTAGGGCTTTCTGTGTCCATGAAGATATATGTACCTGATTCTTATATGATTATACTATAAATTTATAGTTGACCCTTGAACAATGCAGGTCTGAACTACACAGGTCAACTTATGCAGATTTTTTTAAATTGTCATTTATTACCATAAAATAATACAAATCTATTATCAAAGGTTAAAATTTATCAAAACTTAGCATACAGAGACCATACATGGTACCATGCAGTTGAGAGAAATGTAAACAAAGGTAAAGATGCAGTGTTAAATCATAACTGCATGAAATTAACTGTCATACATATTGTAGTACTATTAGGTTGTGCAAAAGTAATTGCAGTTTTTGCCATTATTTTCTATATATTCAATATACAATAATTTCATAGCCACTTCCTGTTGCTGTTACTGTGAACTCAAGTGTTGCAAGGCCATGTGATACTAACCATCCCCACATGAGCAGTTTGTCTCTCCAGTAAGTAAATTGCTTTTCTCAGTAAAAAGTTATCGCTTGAGGTGCCTCCATATTTTTTCATCATCTTTAATGCAATATGGTAAACCCATAAGAAGTGCCACTAGTGATCCTGGAAGTGCTCCCAAGAATTCCTTGATACATACTGTAAATTGAGGTCTGCAACTGCAGTTACCTGCCATTTCAGACAGATGATTCATCTTGTAAATAGACAGTGTTAATACATATAACATACAAAATATGTTAATCAGCTGTTTTTATTAGTAAGGCTTATAGTCAGTGGTAGGCTATTAGTAGTTAAGTTTTGGGAAACTCAAAAGTTATACTCGGATTTTAGACCACATGGGGGGTTGGCACCTCTAGACCCCATGTTGTTCAAAGGTCAACTGTATTTAGGTGTTCTCCACATGATGCACACTTGGTTCATTTCAGTTTTCACTATATAAAAAAAGTTTTTTGTTTTTTTTTTGTAAAGTGAAAGCAAGTTTATTAAGGAAGTAAAGGAATAAGGCCTCGCGTGGCGGCTCACGCCTGTAATCCCAGCACTTTGGGAGGCAGAGGTGAGTGGATCACAAGGTCAGGAGTTGGAGACCAGCCTGGCCAACGTGGTAAAACCCCATCTGTACTAAAAATACAAAAATTAGCTGGACACAGTGGTGGGCGCCTGTAATCCCAGCTACTCGGGAGGCTGAGGCAGGAGAATCTCTTGAACCCAGGAGGTGGAGATTGCAGTGAGCGGAGATTGTGCCACTGCACTCCAGCCTGGGTGACAGAGCAAGACTCTGTCTCAAAAAAAAAGAAAAGAATAAAGAATGGTTACTCCATAGGTGGAGCAACCCCAAAGTCTCCTGGTTGGCCACTTTTATGGCCATTTCCTGATTTATATGTTAAACAAGGGGTAGATTATTCCCTTTTTTGGGAAAGGGGTGGGCAATTCCCAGAACTAAGGGTTTCTCCCCTTTGTAGATCATATAGGGTAACTTCTGGTTGTTGCCAGGGTATTTGTAAACTGTGATGGAACTGATGGGATTATCTTTTATCATGCTAATGCATTATAATTAGTGTATAATGAGCAGTGAGGACAACCAGAAGTCACTTTTGTCACCATCTTAGATTTGGTGGGTTTTGGCCAGCTTCTCTACTGCATGCTGTTTTATCAGCAAGGTCTTTGTGACCTGTCTTGTGCTGACCTCCTATCTCATCCTGTGACTTAGGATGCCTAACCTGGAAATGCAGTCCTGTAGGTCTTGACCTCATTTTACCCAGCCCCTTTTCAAGATGGAGTCCTCTGGTTAAAACACCTCTGACATATTTCCCCCCCTCCCTTTTATAAGGGAACCCTTAATCCTAAGGGTTGTAGAGGGACAAATAGACATCTATAACTTCTTCGGGCTGAATAGGGATGATGATATTCCTGCCTAACTATTGGAGTCTCTTATATTCGGGGGAGAGAGGAGATCAGTCAGAAAGTGTCAGTGTGATGATGAGGGCCATTCATAACTCTCAATTCCAGAAAAAGGTGATATCTGGAAGATTAGTAAGTGTTCGATTTAATAAAACATTCAGTAATTCATATTCCTACACAGAATTATCTCGTATTCCTACACAGAGAACAACAGCAGTATATTCCACAACAGTAAAGCAAAATAAGTAAAATTATCCCAAGTAAACTAAATAAGAAGGCTTTCCATGAACTGGGCAACTGTTGGAAACCAAGCTGATTCCAGTATGGGCCCAGAATTAGAATACTGATCCAGATTTTCACATTACCATCCCTCTTGTTTCTTCTGAGCAGCAGCCAGAGATCACTGGTTGGTTCACAGGAATAAGCAGGGTTAGTCTAAATTGCAGAAAAAAACCTCAAAAACAACTGATGAGAACAACACTCAAAAACACCTAATAACAGGTGTACCTGTTATTTTGAAACATAATTTTTTTCTCTCTCTCCAGTCTCCCATTTTTACTAAAGGAAAATCGTGATAAGACTGATTTGCTTTTTTATACTTGGCCTGATTATCTGTATAAAGTACAGCAAGAATAATTATTTTTCACATGGGCTTTTTAAAATTGGCTTTGACGGAACTCTTGTTTCATAAGGAAACTCAGATAAGACTTTTTAAAATATGAATTGGATAAATTCCTTTCCTCTTGAGGTCCCAAGATAACTTGGGGCTCCTGGGCCTGTCAGAAAGTGACATTCTTTACTTACCGCAGGTAAGGAACCCTGTACAGGGACTGCATAAACAAGGTGTGAGGCAAGTTTTCCCAAGGGCCTTTATTGGCTTTATAAGTCAAGTTTGATTCCTTAAAGGAAAGCACACTATTCCAGCCAAAGCCTTGGTAAAATAACCAGTTTCTCCAGTTGTGTCCTGTTGCAAAAGAAAACATTCATATTGCACTTATGCAAATAACTATATTGCCGTAAGTTAAGAATATTCACAAATAGGTTCCAAATTCTGGAGAAATCAGAAACAAATATGCTCCAAATTTTATTCACAGCGATATACTTC
This sequence comes from Pongo pygmaeus, assembly GCF_028885625.2. NCBI lineage: Eukaryota > Metazoa > Chordata > Mammalia > Primates > Hominidae > Pongo > Pongo pygmaeus. The sequence goes on along the minus strand of NC_072373.2, from coordinate 80,256,944 downwards.
ACTCAATTGTTAAACAGCTCAAAGAAAAGCTCACAACAGCTCAAAAGAAGTTTTCTTGACTCTGAAAAATAAAAGAATCAGCAACATTTTAAACAAAAAGTAAAAAAAAAAAAATTACTTCAGTCTTCTATTAGTTCAGTCCATGTAGTTAACGCTTGCCCTGTTTGAAATCCACGAACACTCCATCTCTTCATGAAAGTCCTGAAAATTTCTTTTCTCTAATGTCATAATTGCCAAAGTTATCAGAAACCTGCATTGAAAAGCACCTGTCAAAGTCCCGTAGCTGATTAAAAATCAACTTTTGATTAAAACAAGACAACAATTGTCTGTGGATGACAAAAAGCCTTAGGGCAGCCCCTGTTAAAGCCGTAATTGACAGGATTTTGGTTACTTCTGTGGCAGATAACAATTTTATATAACAATTATAATGTACATTAAGTCATATCAGAATTATAGTTGTTTCCCATAATTTTGGAACACATGCCAATAACATATTTATACAAAAATAGCCCAAAGAAAGCCAAACATCATTTTATATTTGACTATGCTTCCTGTATGATTTTTATACCAAAAAAGCCAAGTTTCACCTTTGCACTAGTGTCCTATTAATGTTAACCCCAATTCTTAATAAAACTGTATAGACAAATCTAATTTTAATCAGTATAAAATGTAATCAGTATAAAACTGTATAGACACATCTAAATTTTAATCAGTATAAAATTTAATCAGTATAAAATCTAATTTTAATCAATATAACCATAAGGTAAGATTCTCATAAACCATTTACAACTCTTTACAATTTTTGTTAAAGAGTAGATTATTGCTCTCAGGAAATCCTGTTGTGATTTTTTCCAGTGTTCAATTTATGGAAAAACTGAATAATACCCCTTTAACTTTAGCCAATATGTTCACACAGATTTTTTTTTTTTGCAAGATTAATTTTTTACAAATGTTGTACAACTTGCTCAAACCTTCAGCATTATCCTATTTAACTTAAAACAATCCTATCCCCCTTTAATCTAGGTCAAAAATCCACATTCCCATGCTTTCTTATAATCTTTTACCAAAAACACATTTCACTTTCCTTACATACCTGTAATGTAAAACTGTTTCTTCAGTAGTCTTCAATTACATATTAAAATGTTAACTCTTAGCAACTTTTACTTATGGTGGAAAACCTTGGTAAGTAAGGAATCTAATTATGTACTAGGTATGGAGCCTAGGACACAGAACAGAAGTGCAGGTAAGGTCTGACTCTTTCTAGCATAGCTAGGGGGCATGGCTAACACCACATGTCCCCAGGCCTTACCTAGAATCTGCTCCAAAGTTAAACAATTTTCAAAAGTCAAAGAAGCAGTTTATGGCCTTAAAGCATTTAGCAAACCTAATATCTAACCTGCCTAATTTAAACCATATGTCTTTATTTTGAAGATATTTTAATTTTACCAGTAATCTTTAAAACTGTTTCCCAGAAATTACTTAAGTCACATGAACTAAAAGGCATTCCACTTTTTACTTTTCTGACAAAATATTTAAGTGTTCATTATTTTTAAACCAGTTATCAAGCTCTTTTATATTTTATACACAATACATATAAATACACAGAAGAAGAGATCCAGTAGTTATAAGATTTTTCATTTGCCAGTTTTATTTATTTATTTATTTATTTATTTTGAGACAGAGTCTTGCTCTGTTGCCCATGCTGGAGTACAATGGCATGATCTTAGCACACTGGAACCTCCGCTTCCTGGGTTCAAGTAATTATCTTGCCTCAGCCTCCCAAGTAGCTGGGATTACAAGCATGAGCCACCACACCTGGCTAATTTTTGTGTTTTTAGTAGAGACAGGGTTTCGCCATGTTGGCCAGGCTGGTCTTGAACTACTGACCCCAAGTGATCTGCCTGCTTCAGCCTCCCAAAATGCTGGGATTACAGGTGTGAGCCATCACCCCTGGCTCATTTGCCAGTTTCTTAATTGGATTACTGGCTTTAGGGTAGAGCCCTTGGAGGAACAGGGTCAAGAAAGCATGCAGTTTCTACAGCCTAATAAGCAGGCACAGTTGGAACGCAAAACAGATCCCCCAAAATTAAGTGTCCCATTTGTATACTGGTTACTGGATTCCCAAAAGAGAAACACTATGGAACAAGGCAGTCCAATGATTTTACCATGCATTTCATTGCAAAGTAACCCAAAGCCAATCAGTCTATTCTGTGATCAGCCCATCACTCATGGGAGTTGTATCTCTCAATGGGGGTTGAGGGGAAGGTTGGGACATCCCCATACCTTCTACGTGGCCAAGAGCATGCTTCTGATCCAAATGTGCAAAGATCTGAGTATCCCCCTCGTGCCATTAGTTATCCCCAAAAGTATATTTCCTACCTAGTTATATACCAAAGCTCTGTGAAATAATTTATGATACCTCCAAAGTGAAAAACATCAGATAATGCAATGCAAAGCAGAACAGAACAGAGCCTTAGATTTTGAGAGGAATCTATCCACTTTTAATTCTTGGGGTTCCATGAGGAAAATAGAGGTTTTCACTAAAAAGGGATCTGTGGTGCCTCCTCTGTTTTCCGATGGAGTCCCAGGCTGTTAGAGCTTGAATGTCTACTTTCAATTAAGCTGACTTAACCACAACACTTTTAAAAACGTCCTTTTAAATCCCCTATTACGCGACTTTAGCCATGCCAAAGTGCGGATATTTCTGGCTTTTGAACGTTACCAAAGGTAACCTTCCAGGTGCTCAGAGAAAGAAAAATTCAAGACAGTTCATGGAGGGGAAGAGAATCAACAAATGGTAAAGGTCACACAGATATCAACCAGAAAGTACTCATTGCCTTTGCCAGATTGAACCCGGGCCGCCAGCCATTGTAAAATGGCAAAGCCTTAGCTGCTGAGCTCCAGCACTAGGCAATTTCCATTGTTCTTTCCAGAAGGAGCCCAGAGCAGCCAATTTTGAGCTTGCAAAGGCTCAAGATAATTTTTAGAGCTAATTAAAACATGAACCCCCAAATTCCTGTCCTCTGGATGGTAGAGACAAAGAGCAAGTACTGCCATGTGGTTACAAGGTCAAGCTCCTAAGGACATTTTTCAACATGTGGTCTCTGGGCAAGATGAAAGAGTGGACAGTTGATCTGAGTAACAGAAAAGATAAGAAAGGGAAAGGAGAGAATGGGAGAAAAGCATTGCCTGTGGCAGGGTGGGGAAGGTGAAGAGCTCAGGGAGGCCTGAGAAAGACCCCTCCATTGCAGTGACACTGAATCAAGTTCAGGCAGCACTTGTCTGTAGTGAAGGGACCTTTTTCAGCAGTCCCATTAGCTCAAGTTTCCCCTTTTGGGGAGGATAAAAGCTCCCCATGTCCCATGATTCTGTACATGCCTAATCCTGTCACCCACAGCCGTCAGCAAGAGTGCAAGGCCAAGTAATCCAAAGAGAATAGCAGTTAACATCCCGTAGTGCCAAACCGGTTCCTAGCCAAGGGGGACTTTACTGAGGGGGATCTCTAACCCCCTAAATCTTAAGAAGGAGTCTAATTTTTCTAAGTTGGGCCGCAAACCAAAGTTCAGTCAAGCATCCTTTCCTTTTATTAAGAGGGGCGTTTAAACCCACCCTGTCTTAGGAGAGACTCTAACTCCTGTAAGTTAGGGCTCTAACCCAATCCTGTTCGTCACCTGGGTACCCCACCACTTAACGAAAGTTGACTAATTGGTGCTGGAGTCTACTTTTTCGGGCTGGAGGTTTCCTCAGTATTGTCCCTATAGGGTTTGCCAGGAAGTTATTACTGGAAAGGGGTCCTGATCCAGACCCCAAAAGAGGTCTGGATCTTGTGCAAGAAAGAATTCAAGGTGAATCCATAGAGTAAAATGAAAGCAAGTTTATGAAGAAAGTAAAGGAATAAAGAATGGCTACTCCATAGGCAGAGCAGCCAAAAATGTCACATTGCATACCTATGCTAGTATTTCTATAGACTATATTTCCAGAAATTGAATTGCTACTCAATTAAGGTGTTTTAACATTTCAACTTTTAATAATAATGTATTATTTTATGCTCCCACCAATGGTAAAAGAAAGTGCTTGTTAACTTACTTCCTTACTAGTGCAGGGATATTATCAGTCTTTTTAATCTTTGCTAACGAAATAACCCTCAAACCTCCCCCTTCCTCAAATATATGTAATTAGGTTGTAATTTGGATATTTTTCAGTAGTAGTTTATTGGCAGTTTGTTTTGTCTTTTTTGTGAAATGTGTTTTTATGTCTTTACCTGTTTTCTTTTATATATCATTCTTTCTTTGATTTGTAAGACCTTTTTCTTTTGACCATCCGTTAAATTGATCCCCATGTAACAAAGAATAAGGTATTTAAATTTCTTTCACTTTCAGATCAACCGAGAAGGATCACCTCTTTTGCTATCATAGGTTAAGATTTCTTTTCAGTAATGTAGAATTTAATTTAATACCTCTGTTGTCATTTGTTATTTGTATTGCAGCTAATAATTCAAAGAAGAGTTATATTTTCTTGGAAAAATTTTATACTGTGTTTAAGAGGGGTTGTTTTTGTTTTTGTTTTTAGAAAATATTGTCTCATTTGTAAGCTTAGCTAATTTTATATTCTTTTCTTATTTATTATGCTTTCTTATTTCCCTTTTTGGATCAGGGTAATGCTGACTACAGATTATTTCAGAAAACACTCAAATTGTGTCGTTTTTTTGCCAACTCCCTTTTGCATTACGCTAAGGTAAGGCTTTATTATACGTTACTTTATTTAATTGTAGTCCTCTCAGAAAACAAATTATTAATCCCCATTCCATAGAATAGAAAGCTCAAGCTCAGATAGCATATAACTTGATCAAGTCACATATCTAGAAACCGGTAAGGCTGGGATTTAAGTACAGGTGTGATTTCTTTATCATTTATGGTTAGACTATGTCTTAGAAAGTAAAAAAAAAAAATAGTTTTTATTGTATTATAAGATATAGGAAAAAGCTGATGGTCATTTGAAAATTTTTAAAGATTCCTCTGATAGAATTGATTTTTTCAAAAAGACAAGCAGCGTAGTTAGGGAAAACTTTGCCTCCCTACACAAGAAGTAAATATCAGATGGGTAACTACCCATGAAGTGCCATTGGTGCATTTCCCACAATGTGTCTTTGCCACTGGAATACAAACCCTGCAAGCTGCAGGGAACCCAGTGTAAGAAGCAGCCAACTACTCTTAAATGGCAGCTGCCCAGAAAGACCAATTTGGATGGCAGTGTATCAGTAGCCAGGGTACCAGCCATGGCATTCTGACTATAATAAATTGTCATTGGAAACCCTTATCTTTCATCAAAAACAGAAGAAGACAAGGTCAAAAACAAATTGAACATGGACAATAGTTTTTTTAAAAACCACTAATATCTTTTACTAATAATGTTTTGTTCACTGGCTGCTGTAAGCATTTTCTGCTCATCTTTGCAAATAATCTGCCTTGATAACTTTTCTGTTTATTTATTTTTTTGAGACAGAGTCTCGCTCTGTTGCCCAGGCTGGAGTGCAATGGTGTGATCTCAGCTCACTGCAACCTCTGCCTCCCAGGTTCAAGTGATTCTCCTGCCTCAGCCTCCTGAGGAGCTGAGACCACAGGCGCCTGCCACCACACCCGGCTAATTTTTGTATTTTTAGTAGAGATGGGGTTTCACCATGTTGGTCAGTCTGGTCTTGAACTCCTGACCTCAGGTGATCTGCCTGTCTTGCCCTCCCAAAATGCTGGGATTACAGGTGTGAGCCACCACGCCCGGTTGACAACTTTTCTATTTTACAGTTATTGCTGCTGTTCTGATGACTCTCAAATATGCAGCCCTCTTTAAAATTATGACACAGTTTTTAAAGTTTGAACATTGTGGTTAAATAGAACAATGAGTTTTTTAGCCTCATCCTCCTTTCATTCTCATGTTAAGAATTTTTTTTAAGTGCTGGGTGCGGTGGCTCATGCCTGTAATCCCAGCACTTTGGGAAGCCAAGGCAGGTGGATGACATGAGGTCAGGAGTTCAAGACCAGCTGGACAACATGGTGAAACCCCTCCTCTACTAACAATACAAAATTAGCCGGGCATGGTGGTACATGCCTGTAATCCCAGCTGCCTGGGAGGCTGAGGCACGAGAATTGCTTGAACCTGGGAGGCAGAGGTTACATGAGCCGAGATCACACCATTATACTGCAGCCTGGGCAACAAGAGTGAAACTCTGTCTCAAAAAAAAAAAAAAGAAAAGAAAAGAAAGAAAAACAAATAATTTTTTTAAAAGGGGGCACATTCAGGATTTTATTTTATTTTGCATGCCTTTGTGAGATTATATGTACTAAAGAGACACATTTTTATGCAAAGAATGAATAGAGTTGTTTTGTTTTAGGAATTTCTTCCTTTCCTCTCTGATTCTTGCTGTACTTTGCACCAACTGTATCTTCAGATACACAGGTAAGAATGCCATATGATTATTAAGATATAACAATGCCATCTGTGCCATGCAGTGCTTAAGTACCTACCATTTTACGATAAAACAGAATAATTTTTCTTAATGTTTTAGTAATTTTTATCTGCTAGCTTGAAATAATTGGAGATAGAGGCTTTTGAAAGATACATTCCACATGAGTTATGCTTATCTTTGTATTTTATTAATACCTTATACAGGAGTGATAAATAATTAGTAGGTGATAAAATCCATTGGCAAATATAAATATATATATACACAAATATATGTATACTTTATATATACCTTTATTTTTCTATTGGCATTTTTTAATCTTTATTTTTATTTTGTTTCTATGAAGTTTAAGTCACTTAGCCTCCATTTAAATTTAAATTTTGATACCTTTCTGTAATTCACTTTACAGGACGGTCTTTTTTCTGAAACCATCTCAGAAAAAAATTGAATTACAGCAAGGTATCAAAATTTAGATGGGGGCTAAGTGACTTCTAAAATTGATGGTTTCCTCCAAAGAGCCCTAAATTTGACACAAAGTGAGTTCATTTATCCAGCAGTCCTGTTGCAGCTTCATAATTCATTTAGTGTCCCAGACAACTTTTTCACACCTTTCCTTCCTCAAACTTCCTATATCTCCCAACACCTTCCCAATTCCTCACTGTCAATGACCTCACTTCCTGTGTCACTGAGGAAAAATGGAAGCAATTAAAAGAGAGCTGCTGTATGTTTCCTCTAACACATGTACTATTCTGTGTGTATCTAGACCCATATATTCATTCCCTCACTCCCATGAGTGAACTGTGCCCCTAAGACTAGCCTCTCCATTGTACATTGGATTTCATCCTCTCTCACAGGCTCAGTGACCTTGCACCAGCAATTATTCCCTTTCCCTCTTGCATCATCAGCCTTTCCTCCATCCTGGGTCACTCTCATGAGTAAACAGATATGCTGTTATTTTTCCCATCTTAACAATACAAAACAAAATCTCTTGACTCTACATCCTCCTACAAATACCCTCTCATTTCTCTGCCTTTCTTTACAGCAAAATTTCTAGAAAGAGTTGTCTATACCCCTGTCTCAACTCTTTCTTGAATCTAGTCCAATCAGGCTTTCTGTACCAACACTTCATCAAAATAGTTCTTGTTAAGGTCATCAGTGACCACCACATTGCTGCATCCAGTAGTCAATTATAGTCCTTCTGTAACCTGTCAGTAGCACTTGATCGTCTTTTTTGAACACTTTGTTCTGTTGGTTTCTAGGACATGTCTCACTCTTGGTTCTCTTCTAGTCTTACTAGCTGCTCCTTCTCAGCCTCCTTAGCAGGTTTCTCTTCTAAGTTAAGTGTGTCCCAGCACTTACTCCTCAGGCCTGTTATCTATCTATTATCATTTAGTCTCAAGACTTTAAATTTATGTCTCCTTTAATGTCTAACTACTAGTCAGGACATCTATACTAAATCGTCCCAAACTGAACTCTTGATTTCCACCCATGTCATCCTCATACCCAACAAAATCTGCTCCTTTTGTAACTTCTTTATTTTAGTTTAAGTGGCAATGTTATTCTTCAAATTGATCAGGCCAAAAAACCTTGCCCCTTTAACATGTTCTGTCAATGTTACCTTCAGTGTACACACGCACACGTACATGCACTTCTCATCACCTGAACTGCTACCATCTGATCTGACCCCCTATTATTTTCTTGCCTGGATTTTGCAAAAAACTTTCTATCTTTGCCTCGCGCTAGTTTGTTCTCCACACAGTAGCCAAAGTAAATGATAAAAAACATAAATCAGATGATGTGACTTCTCTGCTCAACCCCTCAAATGACTTTCATCAATAGAACTTCTTGTCTTTCTTTCCTTGTTTTATTTTTTTTCTCTACAGCACTGAATTAACCTCTGCTATATTATGTATTTACTTGTACACTTGTCTGTTAACTGTCCCCTTTCATTAGAATTGTAAACTATAAAGACAGTGACTTTGTATATTCTCTTTATTACTGTATCACCCACTCGTGGAACAGTGCATGGCATGTATACATAGGCACTTAGTAAACATATGTCAAATTAATTTAAAAATATTTGATTGAAAAAATAAATTCTTGCAATGATGCTCAGTAGATGTAATTCAAGTCTGGAATTTCATTACTATGTTTTATTTGTATATGTCTTTTATTTACTTATAATTTAATCCTCACAGTAACTCAGAATCAACGTCACAAATGATGAAACTGAGTCTCAGGGAGGGCAAATGAATGAGCCAAAGTCATGTAACTAATTGAGAGATTGGTGCTTTTTCCATCACTCTACAAAAACCTCAAGTGTTTATCTTAAGTGCATACTTTAAAATGCTGTTATCCTGTGCTAGACAGAGTTTTCTCATGTATTGTCAAGTTTACAATTAATGTGGCAAAAAATATAGAATACATATTTTAGTTCACATAAGTTTTGATTGAAGTTCAGTTTAAAATCCAGTTACTGAGACATTTTCATGAAATAATCTTTCCATTCTTCAGTGTTAGTATATGGTTTATTTCTTGTAAAGCTCTTGCTTCTGAGAAACTGAGTATTAATTCATAGTAAATTCAGCATTCTGCCTATTTAAAAACAACTTTTTTTTTTCTTTTTTGAGATGGAGTTTCACTCTTGCTGTCTAGGCTGGAGTGCAATGGCGCAATCTCGGCTCACTGCAACCTCCACCTCCCAGGTTCAAGCAATTCTCCTGCCTCTGCCTCCCAAGTAGCTGGGATTACAGGCATGTGCCACCACGCTTGGCTAATTTTGTGTTTTTAGTAGAGATGAGGTTTCTCCATGTTTGTCAGGCTGGTCTTGAACTCCCAACCTCGCCTGCCTCAGCCTCCCAAAGTGCTGGGATTACAGGCGTGAGCCACCACACCCGGCATTTTTTTTTTTTTTTTTCTGAGACAGAGTTTCACTCTGCCGCCCAGGCTGGAGTGCAGTGGCGCGGTCTTGGCTCACAGCAACCTCTGCCTTCTGGTTTCAAGCGATTCTCCTGCCTCAGCCCCCCGAGTAGCTGGGATTACAGGCATGCACCACCACACCCAGCTAATTTTTGTATTTTTAGTAGAGACAGGGTTTCACCATGTTGGCAAGGCTGGTCTTGAACTCCTGACCTCAGGTGATTCACCCGCCTCATCCTCCCAAAGTGCTGGGATTACAGGCATGAGCCACCATGCTCCGCCTAAAAACAACTTTTAATAGAAATAAGCTAGAATTTATCAGACATAATCTTCAATATATATTTTTACTTTTAAGATTTAGATTTTTATAGTATTTTTAAGGATATTGTCAAAATGATATCAGTGCCTCAAAGCAACAAAGATTTCTCTAAGATTATCAACTTCTCATTTTATAGAATTATGGCTATGTTTAGTTTAGAGATCTTGATCCATTTCTGGTATCAATTCAGTACTTTGAATCTTGTTTTATAAAATGCACACTTATTTTTAAAAACTTAGTTTTTAATATATTTTTACTATCAGAACATCAGTTTATAGTACTTACTCTACCTAAAATTAGAAGATAGCTATTAATGAATTTTTTTTCTCTCCCTTTCCAGCAAGTTTCCTCCAAGCCTTTATGCTACCAGGATTTCTAAAGCACACCAAGAGGAAATAGCAGGTGCTTTCCTAGTGACACTGGATCCACTTATCAGTCAGCTGCTCACATTTCAGCCTTTCATCCAGGTGGTTTTGGACAGTGAATTAGGTAAGCTTCAAAACAGATTTAATGATAAATCATCTATTATGACATGTTAGAGACACTGATTTCCCCTAGCCATTATTTTTTACAATTAAGAAATTTTTATTAAGTTTCTTTTACTTTCTTTTCTTGAAACATATTTCTTATTTAAAAATTATACCTGGCTGGGCACAGTGAATCACGCCTGTAATCCCAGCACTTTGGGAGGCCAAGGTGGGCAGATCACCCGAGGTCAGGAGTTCAAGACCAGCCTGACCAATATGGTGAAATGCCATCTCTACTAAAAATACAAAAATTAGCTGGGTGTGGTGGCATGTACCTATAGTCCCACATACTCGGGAGGCTGAGACAGGAGAATCGCTTGAACCCAGACGGTGGAGTTTGCAGTGAGCTGAGATTACACCACTGCACTCCAGGCTGGGTGACAGAGTGAGACTCTGACTCAAACAACAAAAAATTATTCCTTTATGCATTAATCAGATTTCTGCTGAATTAATGTGTTTTTATTACATGTAAGACCTGCCATGTGAACTACAGTTTCCACAATGTCTTCTTCTGGTTGTTGTCATGGATAAGCTGCCATCTCAGCCTAAGGAAGTGCAAACCCTGTGGTGCACAGACAGCCAGGTCTCAGAAACTACAACCAGGTAGCAAACATGTTTTTATCCAGTCATATTACCAATGGTTGAGAATGCCCTGTTGTTTGGAATGGTCTTGAAATTAAGTTTGTGGTTTTTTTAAATCAGATATTTACGTTAATAGTTATTGTGTAGACACTATATATTGCTACTTTATAAAAGTAGATAAATATAAAATATATAAACCTATATTAGATGCTAAAAATATTTTAATATTTTAATTTTGTTCAGCATTGCTTAATGGTCAGCATTATAAACATTGATTGTAATAGAGTAGCTATAAGTAGAAACATTTAAAAACGAGCTCTGATAAATAGAACACTAGACAGTATAAGGTATATCCTGGCAAATTTAACCTTAATCATCTTCCTTGCCAACACCATAGTCCAGGCTCTAGCTTCTTTCTTCCTGGATTACTCTTGTGCTCTAATTTTTCACCTCTTCCTTTATCCCATTCTGTGTACCACTAGGAGGTTAGTCTCCCTAAACCTGGCTCTGAGCTTCCTATTCTGCTCAAAAACTGAAACATAATGTTAGAACTTCTCAGCTTTGGATTTAAAGCCTGTCCCATACTGTTGTCATCTTCTACTTTTGCTCCTCATTCTTGTATTCATTTTCAACACATATTCCTTGCTTCTGTCACATCCCTTATTTGTGTGCTTTTACTCATGCTTTTGTCTTCTTTACGTACTTACGATTTGAACAGTTTTGTTTTGTTTTTTTTTGTTTGGAGCAGGGTCTTGCTCTGTCACCCAGGCTGGAGTGCAGTGGCACAACCATGGGTCACTGCAGCCTCAACTTCCTGGGCTCAAGTGATTCTCCTACCTTAGCCTCCTAAATAACTGGGACTAATGGTGTGTGCCAGCTGTCCTGGCTAATTTTTAAATTTTTTCTAGGGATAAGGTCTCACTATGTTGCCCAGGTCTTCCAACTCCTGGGCTCAAGTGATCTTCCCGCCTCGGCCTCCCAAAATGCTGGGATTACAGGCGTGAGCCACTACACCCTGCCCATAACTTGACTATTTTTAATTTGTTGTTTAAATCCTCTAAGTTTATTCAACCATTTTAATCTTAAAATGACTCCTCGTCTGGAGTTACTTGTTTTCTGTTTTCCATATAATATCTAATTTAGCTATTTAAGTTTCAAGTTCCTTGAGGAACTTTGACTTTGTGTAACTCAGTACCAAGATAAACAGTTGGTAAATGATGCAAAAAATGTCCAGGAAAATTCTCCTTTAAGGAATTTCTTTGACAGTGAATATATTTTCCTTTTATGTGTACATATTCACACATGTTGGAAACTATTGCTGATTATACCTCTTGAAACATTTTCTGCTTAAACAGCCTTCCATGTTATGTATTATTATTATATTTGCTAATTAGTAAATGTTATTAATGTTGGGTTCAATGTTCTCAATTTCCCTGCAGGATATCTCTACTCAAAGCCATTTTCTACAGTTTTGAGCAGTGTTCTGGTGAACTCTCTCTACCTGTTCATTTACAGGGATTAAAGAGTAAGGGGAAAGCTGAGGTGGCTGTCACCTTGTATCAGCATGTTTGTGTTCATCTCTGTACATTTATTACTTCCTTTCATCCCTCACTGTTTGCTGAACTGGTAAGCATATTACTTACTGTGCTAAGCTAAGGTTACACTTTTGCTTTCTCTTCATTGAAATTGTGATTCATATGCAGAAGAAAATGTGGGAATACTTAGTATATTCCTTTTGAATGAAACTTAGTTGTGTCCTAGAAAATGGTAATCCCAGATTCCTGTATTATTTAGATCTAATATTTGGCTAAAATATTTGAGAAAACATTTTGGGTGGGGAGGTATGCAAAGACAATTTGAGAAGAGGAAAAATATGTAGTACTTAAGTTAGTTTCAAAAGAAAAGTAAATAGCTTGTAGTATCAGGTCTCTTATAGATCTCAGACATAATGTAGATTTTCAAAAAAATAGAATTTGATTTGAAAAGAGGTTAAGAAATTCTAGGAATTCGATACTTGTAATATCTGAAATTTAAGGATCAGTAGCATTTCAGATATTACACAATATCTAGCACCTATTAAATGTTGTATGTGAATAAAGGCAGAAAGAAGAATATAAGCATATATGTTATTTATGTTGTTTTGAATATTTCAGGCTACTTAGAGAATCTTCGTGGATCCTAGTGATTGAGTTACTACATTTAAAATCATGTTGAACTCTCCATAGCACAGCACAGTACTTAATGTATAGTAGGTGCTCAATAAATATTGGGAGAATGGCAGTGTCCTTTCAGATACTAGAAAGTAGAACTCTCCCATTGAGGATCTGTTATTTGGATTCTGATAGTGCTTTCTTGTTTTATTTTGAAAAATATAATATTATTGCTTGTTGTGAACTTCAGTATTTAAATAAATTAATTTTTCTGTTTTTGATCAGGATGCTGCTCTGCTGAATGCTGTACTTAGTGCTAATATGATCACCTCTTTGTTAGCTATGGATGCGTGGTGCTTCCTTGCTCGGTACAACATATTTGCTTTTTTGTTCTTTGGATTGGTTATCAGTAGTGACTGACAGTAGATAATTTTATAATTGTAAGCTTATAGAAAAACTATGTTTCAATAATCCTTTAAAAATAATTCCCAAAACGCTTTGATTTCATATTACAGCATTAAATTAGGAAACAAGTTCTTTCTTTGGTTCAAGCCAATAGATGAGTACTGTTTAGGGAGTTTTGTATATTGTGATATTATCTGGTCATGGAAATAATGGCAGTTTTTAATGTCCTCATCAGACTATTTAGTGCTTTATGCAAGTTCATCTCCTTGTGTTTCTGAGTAATTGTATAAACATAGTTGCCTTCTCTTTTATATTGCAGATATGGGACTGCTGAACTCTGTGCACACCATGTCAACATAGTGGCTCATCTGGTGCGTAGAATTACAAGGCCTAAAATACCCACTTTCTATGCAGTTCCTTTGGGGATATGATAATCTTTAAGAATGTGAATATCAGCGGGAGAAATATCACAGTAACAAGATTGTTTTGACAGTCTTTGTCCTGTATTAATGCTGATGCTTTTAAGAAGGATGTACTAAAAAACCGTTAGTGTGAAACTGGGGATGTTTTCTCATATTCTCAGGATTTTATGTAATTTCAGTAATTGCTCTGGGAAGGAAAGACTGGGTTAATTGAGATTACATTTAAAATTGAATGCAAAGTAGAAAATAAGAGCGACTTATAATTGATGGCCAAGAGGTCTCTCTCCTCTGTCTCTCTAATATGCCTTAGACAAGTCGACTCTTGATTTTGTTGTATTTTTTTTTTTAAGTCAAGATGATTTGAGAGGAACTTGAGTTTGACATTGATAGATGCTTTTGGCAAAAGAAGTCATGTTTTATGAATGGGTACAGACAGAAAATTATTTAATAATGATTTCATCTTCTTAACATTAACATTGTTTGCTTTTAAATTCTGAGGTGTTTTATGTGTTCCATATAAGATGATTATGACCTATTTGTTACGTATTTTTGTCCCTGGCCTTTAAGATCTTATATGGGCCATACATGTTTTGTTTTCTAATAGTCTTATTGTATCATATATTTCTTGGTTTACCTTTAAAGGATTTTGTAGATCAGATCCAGTGAGGTGTGTAATAACCTGAACAGCTGACATCTATGTCTCCATGGCTGATGGTCTGGATTATCACTTACACACTTTACTAAATCCTTAACATATCTTTCACAAAGCAGATAAAGAGTGATTTTTATGTTAGGTGTTTTATGTCTCAAGTTTCCTTTAAATAAAAGCTTTCTTAGTGCATTATGTTGTAGGAATGGATTTCTTCTAGTTCGTTATGATAAAAATTGATTCCAGGATGGAATTATACTATATTATGATAGGAATTGATAAAATTGAGATTATAAAATTTTTTTGTTAGTGGTGGTTTTTTTCTTAGAGACAGGGTCTCATTCTGTCACCCAGGCTGGAATGCAGTGGTGTGCAATCATAGTTCACTACAGCCTCAAACTTCTGGGTGCAAATGGTCCTCCTCCCTCACCCTCCTGAGTAGCTGGGACTACAGGCATGCGCCACTATGCCCAGCTGATTTTTAAAACTTTTTGTGGATATGGAGTTCTTGCTGTGTTGCCCAGGCTAGTTTCAAACTCCTGGGCTCAAGCAGTCCTCCCACCTTGGCCTCCCAAAGTGCTGGGATTACAGTTGTGAACCACCACACTCAGCCCCTGTAACATCTTTTAATGAAGCTTGTGTCTTGTAGAGTTTTATCTACCTCTCTACTATTGTAGTTAGATCTTAAAAAGTTCCATGAATTGTCTTTGAGTAGGAGGACTGACATACCCAGTTATCATCAAAATGATAATTAGAAATAGAAATTATAGTGTTATTTTTAAATATAATGTCAAAATTTCAATCTCATTCTAAATTTAGATTCATTGAAGATAAGAAAAGCCCCAAATTAAAAGTCAATATTACCTACAATCTTTTCCCCTAGAAAGAGCTGCTATTAATATTTTGGCATATTCTCTTCTTGTAAAAATTCTGATTCTAAATTAGTCAGTCTCTCCTCTCTCTCTCATGTCTTTTTCCAGATAAAGTCATGCCCTGGAGAATGTTATCAACTCATCAACCTATCAATACTGTTGAAGCGTCTCTTTTTCTTCATGGCACCACCCCATCAGGCAAGGAAGGATATCATCTTTGTCACTGTCTATGAAGCTGCTCAGAGTTGGATTCAGACTCCTTTGATAGCCTTTTTTTTTTCCATTTTTAAAAATTTATTTTATTATTTTTTTTGAGACAGAGTCTCGCTGTGTCACCCAGGCTGATTTTACAGTGGCTCGATCACAGCTTACTGCAGCCTCTACTTCCTGGGCTCAAGCAATCTTCCCACCTCAGCCTCCTGAGTAGCTGGGACTACAGGCACACACCACTACGCCTGGCTAATTTTTAAAAAAATTATTTGTAGAGACTGGGTCTCACTATGTTGCCTAGGCTGGTCTCGAACTCCTGGGCTCAAGTGATCCATCTCTGCCTTCCAAAGTGCTGAGATTGCAGGTGTGATCCACTCTGCCTGGCCTTGCCTCCATTTATTTTAAATTTAAATATTGGTGTGATCTAAGCATAAATTTTTGACATGTTGATTGCTTTGCTTGTTGCTGGGTATAGATTTTGATGTCCTTGCTTCGAGTTATAGATAATTATTCTAATTCTGTCTTCCTGAAATAGATCTTTCTCCTTATTTTTCATATATATTTGAGATACATGAAATGAAATGGTTCTATATCCCCTGCCCCTTTTATTTTGAAGAGCTAGAATATTATTTTTGCTCTTAGTGGTCTTTACTTACATAAACCTGCATGGCCTAGTGCAGTCCCTCAGACTGGTCACATTGGAACTGTTGTAGGAGCTCTTTTAAAAATATAAGTTCCTGGACTCTAATCTGTGGATGGGTGGGTATGGAGGCATGGGTATGAAGTAAGGCTCAATAATTTGTTTTTGTTGGTACTATCATTAAGGTCCTGCATGAGTCAGACTTGGATCTAAGCTTGGGAACCACTAGATTTGTGAAGAGGATTAGACTTTAAGGTCTTATGGTCCTTGGTTTGAATCCTGGCATACCATGACCTTAGGCAGGTCATCCTTTCTGAACTTCATTTTCCTTGTCTGCAAAGCAGAAGATATGTATATTTTGAAAAAGTTTGTAAAGACTTGGAAATAATACATGCAAAACAGGATAGTGCTGGGTTTAAGAGGGTGCTCAGTAAATGCTAGGAGTTATTTCTGACTAGGGTTTTTGCCTCAAGTCTAAGTCTTTTCCTGCCCTAGAGTGGTTGGCCAGGAACCAGAGGTACTACACCTACCTCTTAGCCTTCTTTTTCTTAAAGGTAGCCCCACCTATTTGCCCTCTAAGAGCATGGGGAGCTTGCTTGCTTCCAAAAGAATTTTCTACTCCAGATCTCTTAGAAGAAGTGGGACTGGGAGGGAAAGGGTCACATGTCATAAGACTTTAAGAAAGTCACTTTCCTTTTTTTTTTTTTTAATAGAGACAGGGTCTGGTTATGTTGCCCAGGCTGGTCTCAAACTTGAACTCAAACGATCCTCCTGCCTCGGCGTCCCAAAGTGCTGGGATTAGAGGTGTGAGCTATTGAGCTCAGCTGTCACTGTCCTTTTAACCTCAATTTTCTTATTTATACAACAGGAATAAAATTATTTTCCCAAGGTGGTTATGAAATTTTAACTTTTAAAATAATATAACTCAGAATGAATTAGCTATGAGGTCTAGAAGCAGTGTTCTAAATTAGATAAATTATAGTCTATGCCTAGAGATCTCTTATTCTCAGTTTTCTAAATTTTTCCAAATAATTGAGACTACCAGATATGTAAATTTTAGGTAAATGAGGGGTTACTTTTAATTTGTATCTTTAGTTATCAAATGCAGATTTTCTTTATGTACAAGTTATTGTGATAAAATTTAAGAAAACCTGAATCTGAATACCTATTTTGAGAGTCCTTAGGAGAGTTAATTATAAAATTGAGATAGATACTAATACTCATATGGCAGTTAAGAAACTTGATAAGATATACATATGGCATGAAAAGACCGTTTAACAAATGTTAGGTCTCCTCTCCTGCTTGGCTCTTTTTTTTACCCCTTAAGACATTATCCTTTCTCTTAAAGGAAGGAGGAAGGGAAGTAATATTTTTGAGACTGTACCAGGCCAGGCACTTAATTCAGTTAGTCCTTACAGCAGCCTTGTGGGATAGATACTATTGTGTCCATTTCACAAATGAAGAAACAGTAGCTCGAGGAAATTAAATAACTTCCACAAATTCACACCTAACAGCTGATCTGGGATGCTGAGGCAGGAGGATTGGAGGATGGTTTTATTTAGCCCAAAGTTCAAGTCCAGCCTGGACAACATAGCAAGACTGTCTTATTGTAAAAAAACAGCTTGGAAACCACTGCACTATCTCATGATATCTTAAGGAATATAAAATCCAGTAGAAATTATAAATTTATAAAGATACTCATATTAAAGAGTGGTTTGTGATGAATGCCAAAACTGAGGCACAAATCAAATGTTGTTGGGTGTTTGTAGCTGAGACAGTCATTTCTGAAGAGGTGCAGTATGGGAACAGGTAGGCATAGGAGTTGGAGTTGATGGCATTTGAGGTACATGTTACAGGATGAATGCGGAAAGTGGTGGGACTAGAGAAGCAAAGGTAAGAAAGCATATTAGAGAAAAAAGGAGAAGCAAGCAATGAAACTTGAAATAATTATTCAGCTATTTGCATACAAGATGGTGTCTTTTTAAATAGTAAAATAAGAACCCAAATTTTTTTACGAGTGATGTCAACTTAACATAAATGAAAATAGTTAATCCCAGTATGGTGATAATATACTTCAAAAAACAAAGGTGTTTATGATGCTAATTTGGAAGAAAATGCTAATAGAAAGATGTTAGAATGCATTTACTGTTCTGATAGGAGTAATTATTGAATATCACATTATTTCTTTTGGTATGTAACTATTAGTAGATTCCATTGTATCAAGAAAAGCAAAAATACAAGAAGGTTACCTACTTGAGGGAAAAGTATTTAATATGCCTTATCTAAGGCATATTACTGTACATAAGTACTGATAATTGTACTACCTTTTCAATGTAAAGTAAAAATTACTGCATTTGCATTTTAAACCCACAAGTGTATTTTTTCCTCTTTCCAATTTTAAGAAGTCATAATTCTCTGTGTATTGTCCCCTTATACTTTAGTTTTTTATGAACTATTTTGTCAGCAGTTTTAATTCTTTAGAATTGTGTTGAAACCAGGGTTTTCAACCTCAGAATAGAATCTTTCTGTAACAAATTCTGGCAATACCTACCCTTTTATGTTGTCCAGGACATTATTTTTTTAGTTTCTATTTTGGAAAGGCAAGTAGTTCACTCACTTATTGGACTTTATTATAAAGAAAGGTGATATTTGAACTGATGTTTACCAGTTGGCACAGTTCTCTTGGCTTTCCTGATGTAGTTTGGTTTTATGAATAAAGCTGCTTTTTATAGTAGACACTCGCTCATCAAGGGATCTGTTTTTCTGGCTGTAGCCTGTCACAGCAGATAGCCACATGATTTCTAGCTTGCATTGACTGGTAAATATTTTCCACAAAAGAAATAAAATTGAAATACAAATATAGCATATGACAGAAAAGTTTCTCTGTCAGATTTAATTTTTTTTTTGGTGGGTTTTTAGTTTTTGGTGTGGGAAAAGTTTTCATCAAGTAGATTTTGAATATTTTAAATTGAATTATTCTACTTCTTAGAAAATACACTAATATACTTCCTAGTTGGATTATACTTATTTTAATCATTAAATGCACCATTGGTTTTTACCATTTTTCCACCAAAAACTGATTCAACATTTAAACTGTTTCTTAGAACTTTTGTTTTCCATTTTTATCTAGTCTCTAACATCTGCATTTTAACAAAGTAAGCACTTTGGTTAT
Source organism: Pongo pygmaeus (assembly GCF_028885625.2). Taxonomy (NCBI): domain Eukaryota; kingdom Metazoa; phylum Chordata; class Mammalia; order Primates; family Hominidae; genus Pongo; species Pongo pygmaeus. The sequence goes on along the minus strand of NC_072373.2, from coordinate 80,237,620 downwards.
TTCACTGGTGGAATGGATTTGCCAACCACACTCTTTTTGATTTGTGGCTTGCCTTTGTGAAACTGATTTAGTATGTTGTCTAAAGTAGGACAGAATCAGCTAACTCATTTGAAAGCTGAATCTTTGCTTCTTTAAGTTCTCTGCTATAATCAAGTGAGACAATAGTAAGCTATGAAGGTTGACTAAATCAATCCAGTTTGTATGTTTGGAATATTACTTTTGACTTAACTGTACAAGGTGAGGAGTATATAGGAAAATAAGACTTATTGGTAAGTAGGAGCATGATAAGATATCTGACATTACTAATAATGAAATACATTATTTAATGTCTTGGTGCATTTATATTGTGCTCCACTTAAGCTGTGTTTTTGTTTTGGAAACCAATGCAGCATCAACAACAATAATAATAAAGCATGTTCATTTATGTTACCTTGGTCTGGAACGTAGATATTACCGTACCATTATAAAGCTTTCTTGAAATATTAAATGTGGAAACTAATACTTAGCTTTTGTGTATCCATTCCTCTGACTTGTCTCGTGTTACTCTTCTTCCTTTAACAATTTATTTCAGCTGGAGTTTATCCAGAAATTTTCCCCAAAAGAAGCAGAAAATCTGCCTCTGTGGCAGCATATTTCCTTCCAGGCGTTACCTGCTGAGCTTAGGGAACAAACTGTCCATGAGGTCACCACAGTAGGCACTGCAGAATGCAGGAAATGGCTGAGCAGCAGTCGTACTTTGGGAGAACTAGAATCTCTGGTAAGATAATAATTTTGATTTATTTTATTCATTCAGCAGCTGTTTATTGAGCATTGTTTTAGGTACTGGGGTTAGGTTGTTAATAAGATGCACACTCTGTTCTCTGTTTCTGTTAGAACCTAGTAAGATTTTCAGATTTCTACATTGTAAAAGAATCTGTGAGAAACTTACTGTTATTTTAATTGATGTATTATATTGGGGGTTGTTTCCTGTGTCGCTTAAGATATATTGAGACATGATCAAACACACTGTGGAACACTTCACTTGTGTATTTTTGCTGATGCATCTCTGGATTAGGCAGATGTAATTCTTCCATTCGACAAAATACAACCCCCTTTTTATGCTAACTTACTCTGAACTTTTATGTACCTTTTACATAGAATGTTCCCTCATAAAATAATGGAATAATAAAAAGAGACTCATCTACTAGAAGAAGCAGGAAATGCGAGATTTTTAAAAGTTGGCTGGATATAGTACATGTAGTTGAAATTTCCAGTTTAGTGTTCATATGCTCATTCATTCATTCAACAAATATATTTGGAGTACTTTTATGTGCCACTTTGTTCTAGGCATTGGGGGTACATGGGGAACCAAAAATTTCTACTCTCAAGACTCACATTTGAGCTTAGCAGTGGACAGTAAAATAAGAAATGCCAATTTATGTTAAGTAGAGAAAAGCAAGGATAAGGATAGGGCATTCAAAGGGACAGAGGTCTATTTGCAGTTCTAAATTAGGAGTTCAGGTTTTTCTGAGGGCATATGTTTCCATGCTGAGTACAATTGTTCTGATACCGTTATATGTAATGACACTTGATCATAATTATTATAATTTTTTGGGGGGGATGAGGTTTCGTTCTCATTGCCCTGGCTGGAGTGCAATGGTGTCATCTTGGCTCACTGCAACCCCCACCTCACGGATTCAGGCAATTCTCCTGCCTCAGCCTCCTGAGTAGCAGGGATTACAGGCTCCCACCACCATGCCCAGCTAATTTTTCTTATTTTTAGTAGAGATGGACTTTCACCATGTTGGCCAGGCAGGTCACGAACTCCTGATGTCAGGTGATCCACCCGCCTTGGCCTCCCAAAGTGCTGGGATTACAAGTGTGAGTCACCGTGCCCAGGCTTATCCAAAGGAAATGTTTTTATGTGACTTTATTTTAGAAAAAGTATTAAATACCTAGTTAATAATGGGTTAAATGTGTCCAAGTTTTGCATTTAATGTGTACCAATTTCTATAGTAAGGACAAAAGATGTTTTGTTTTATATTAGGTAAAGAAAAGCACTATAAGTAAACTTTTTGAAGTATGACCACAGCTTTTTAGTCCAGCAGGTTGTTCAACATATGTCTTTTATTTTGAATTTTTTTCAACTTTTGTTTTTTATTTTATTTTTTGAGATGGAGTCTCGTGCTCTATTGCCCAGGCTAGAGTGCAGTGGCATGATTTTGGCTCACCGCAACCTCTGCCTCCTGGGCTTAAGCGATTATCCTGCCTCAGCCTCCAGAGTAGCTGGGATTATAGGCACCCGCCACCATGCCTGGCTCATTTTTATATTTTTAGTAGAGATGGGGTTTCACCATGTTGACCAGGCTGGTCTCGAACTCCTGACCTCAGGTGATCTGTCCACCTCGGTCTCCCAAAGTGCTGGGATTACAGGAGTGAGCCACCACACCCAGACTCAACCTTTATTTCAGATTTAGGGGATACTTGTGCAGGTTTGTTACCTGGTTTTATTGCGTGATGCTGAGGTTTGGGATATGAATGATTTCATCACCCAGCTACTCAGCATAGTACCCAACCGTTTATCAACCCTTACCATCTCTCCTCCCTCCCCCCACTAGTAGTCCCGTGTTTATTGTTGCCATCTTTATGTCCATGAGTGCCCAGTGTTTAGCTCTCACTTATAAGTGAGAGCATGTGGTATTTGGTTTTCCGTTCCTTTGTTAATTTGCTTAGGATAATGGTGTGTAGCTGCTCTCTGTTGCTGCAAAGGACATGATTTCATTCTTTTTTTATGACTGTATACTATTCCATGGTATATATGTACCACATTTTCTTTAATCTGTTGATGGACATCTAGGTTGATTCCATGTCTGCTGTTGTGAGTAGTGCTGCAATGAACATGTGAGTACATGTGTATTTTTGGTAGAACTATTTGTTTTCTTTTGGATATGTACCCAGTAATGAGATTGCTGGGTAGAATGGTAGTTCTGAGTTCTTTGAGAAATCTCCAAACTGCTTTCCACAGTGGCTGAAATAATATACATTCCTACCAACAGTATATAAGCATTTACTTTCTCTGCAGCCTCACCAGCATCTGTTGTTTGACTTTTTAATAACGGCCATTGTGACTGGTGTGAGATAGTATCTCATTGTGATTTTGATTTGCATTTCTCTGATAGTTTTTTTATATGTTGGTTGGCCTCTTGTGTGTTTTGCTTTGAGAAGTGTCTGTCATGTCTTTTGCCCATTTTCTAATAGGGTCGTTTTTTACTTGTTCAGGTGTTTAAGTTCCTTATAAATTCTGGATATTAGACCTTTGTCACATGCATAGTTTGCAAGTATTTTCTCCCATTTTATGGGTTGTCTGTTTACTTTGTTGTTAGTTTCTTTTGCTGGGCAGAAGCTCTTTAACTAGGTCCCACTTGTCAATTTTTGTTTTTATTACAATTGCTATTGGTGTCTTTCTCAAGGCTGATGTCTAGAATGGTGTTTCCTAGGTTTTTTCTAGGATTCTTATAGTTTGAGGTCTTATATTTAAATCTTTAATCCATCTTGAGTTAATTTTTGTATATGCTGAAAGGTGGCTATCCAGTTTCATTCTTCTGCATGTAGGCTAGCTAGCTATCCCAGCACCATTTATTGAATAGGAGTCCTTTCCCTATTGCTTGTTTTTGTTGACTTTTTCAGTGATCACGTGGCTGTAGGTATGTGGCTTTATTTGTAGGTTCTCTATTGTGTTTCATTGATCCATTTCTGTTTTTGTAGTAGTATCATGATGTTTTGGTTAGTGTAGTCTTATAGTATAGTTTCAAGTCAAGTCACGTGATGCCTCTGGCCTTCTTCATTTTGCTTAGGATTACTTTGGCTATTCAGGCTCTTTTTTGATTCCATATGAATTTTAGAATAGTTTCTTCTAATTCTGTGAAAAATGGTGTCAATAGTTTGGTAGGAAAAGCATTGAATCTGTAGATTGCTTTGGGCAGTATGGCCATTTTAATGATATTGACTCTTCCAATCTATGAGCATGGAATGTTTTTCCATTTGTTTGTGTCATCTATGATTTCTTTTAGCAATGTTTTATAATTCTCTTTGTAGAGATCTTTCACCTCCTTGGTTAAATGTATTCCTAGGGGTGTGCGTGTGTCTACTGTAAACAGGATTGTGTTCTTTTCTTTTCTTTTTTTTTTTTTTTGTTGAGACGGAGTCTCACACCGTCGCTCAGGCTGGAGTGCAGTGGTGCGATCGCGGCTCACTGTGAGCTCCGCCTCCTGGGTTCCTGCCATTCTCCTGCCTCAGCCTCCCGAGTAGCTGGGACTACAGGTGCCCACCAACATGCCCGGCTAATTTTTTGTATTTTTAGTAGAGACGGGGTCTCACTGTGTTAGCCAGGATGGCCTTGATCTCCTGACCTCATGATCCGCCCGCCTCGGCCTCCCAAAGTGCTGGGATTACAGGCGTGAGCCACTGCACTCGGCCTTGTGTTCCTGATTTGCCACTCAACTTGAATGTTATTGGTGCATAGAAATGGTACTGATTTTTGTACATTGATTTTGTATCCAGAAACATAGTTTGACTTCTTTTCCTATTTGTGTGCTGTTTTTATTTTTTTCTCTTGCCTTATTGCTCTGGCTTGAACTTTCAATACTATGTTGAATAGGAGTGGTGAGAGTGGGCATCCTTGTCTTGTTCCATTTCTGAAGAGGAATGCCTCCAGTTTTTGCCTGTTCAGTACGATGTTGGCTGTGAGTTTGTCATAGATGGCTCTTATTATTTCGATGTATGTTCTTTCGATGCCTAGTGTCTTGACGGCCTTTATTATAAAGGGATGTTGGATTTTATCAAAAGCTTTTTCCATATCTATTGAGATGATCAATATGGTTTTTGTCTTTAATTCTGCTTATGTGGTGAATCACACTTATTGATTTGCATATGTTGAACCAACCTTGCATCCCAGGAATGGAGTATACTTGATCATGTTGAATTAATTTTTGATGTGCTATTGAATTTGGTTTGCTAGTATCGTTTTGAGGATTTCTGCATCTAGAACATGTTTATTTGTAAAAGGAAATAGGTAAATCTTAAGAAGTTGTATGGTAATTGCATAAAATTAAGTGTGGTTGTCTAAGTATAATAGATTAAAGGCATTCATTATTACTGTTTATTACATTCTCATAAGACCTTCCCTGTACCCCCACCACACCTCAAACAACCTCATTCCTGGCCAGTCAGAGAGAGAATTGAGTATTTTCACACATGGTAAAAGTTAATCCAGAAAAGATTGCCTTTAGTTTCAAATACTAGTATTTTTTAAGTACTATCTTTGCTTATTAAATGCAGTGTTGTTGAGGCATTTAAAATTTTAAAACAACAGGAAAAATAAAAATCTAGTAACCTATAAAGATTGCTGGGTGCGTAATGTGAAAAAATAACTTTTTGTTGATGTATATTTATAAATTAGCTTGATTATACTGACCACTTGTATCAAACCTATTTATTAAAGTACATTTCTGCTTCCATTTGGTAACTTTGGGTTACCAACGTTTCACCCTAAAAGGAAGTTTATGGCTGGGTGCGGTGGCTCACGCCTGTAATCCTAGCACTTTGGGAGGCCAAGGCGGGCAGATCACAAGGTCAAGAGATCGAGAACATCCTGGCCAACATGGTGAAAACCGAGTCTCTAATTAAAATACAAAAATTAGCTGGGTGTGGTGGTACATGCCTATAGTCCCAGCTTCTCGGGAGGTTGAGGCAGGAGAATCGCTCGAACCTGGGAGTTGGAGGTTGCAGTGAGCCGAGATTGTACCACTGCACTCCAGCCTGGTGACAGAGCGAGATGCCATCTCAAAAAAAAAAAAAAAAAGAAGTTTATTTAGAAAAATAAAGCAAATGTTTCTGTGTACAAGGAAAATTATTTTTAATATATACTTGTGTTAATTAAATAGCTGAAAAGATGGCTTTGGCTCTTAGAAATATTATTCTACATGGACTTTTATAAAGAGTTAAAAGTAACTTTTATAACCTCTAGGTAAGTGGGCTCTTGGTGGTGCTTTAGACTGGTGTTTAAACTCAAGTCCTTTCCTGTTTCTGTCCTTTAGAACACAGTACTGTCTGCTTTGCTTGCAATATGTAATTCTGCTGGTGAAGCTTTGGATACAGGAAAACAAACTGCAATTATGGAAGTTGTGAGTCAGCTTTGGGCTTTTTTAAACATTAAACAGGTAAGGAAAGCAACTGATCCTTTCCTTATCAAAAAATAGAAAATATCAAAAAAAGAAGATTGTACTGAAATTTTCCAGTGTAGAGTAAAATGTATCAGATTCTTTTGGGTGCTTGGTAGACCTTTATAAGAACTTAAAGTATCTGTACTCTCTCACGCAGCTTTCTTTTTCAGAGTGTGATAGCATTATATTAGTAAAATTAGAATACGTAATGTGATGGCAGTCCACCTACTTACTTTCCTAACTGGTTATACCCTTTTTCCCCCCCCATCTCTTCCCCTATTGTTTGTTCTGTCTTGGGTTAATGTATCCTATTTCTGTGATTCTAGGACCTTTAATAAATCTTTTGGGCAATGGAGAGTGAGCTGACTTAAAGGTGGAAAGGGCTAGTGAATGGATGTGGCTAATTTGTATTTCTCTTTCCGAGCAAAGCCAAAAAGCCAAGTGATGATCTAAAACTAATGATACACATCCCATACATGGTTATACACGTGTTTCTTAGTTTAAAAATATAGCCTGTTTGTTTTCTTTGACTAAGTAGAAATTAACATTGGCCTCTGGCAGCTAGTGGAAGCTAAAGGCAACAGCCATACTTTTGGGAAATGATAGAAATGATTTTACAGATAATGTTTTATTATTGTTTTTTATGGTCGGATTGCCCTACTGCAGTGTTTTGACTTCAACAAATACTTTCCCTGATGTTCACAAATCATTCAGTATTCATTCAGGATATCTGTGCTGGAGATATAGCTTACAATATTATAATGTAAACCAAAATTATGAAGAAGAGAAATGAAATTTTAAGATTACTAAGGAACATACAAGCCTTTCAGTGACAGACAAGTAATTAGATCCCTTTTAAACTTAAATTTGGATTTCAGTCACAGCTCTGCTTTTTATCCTAGCCATGTGATCTTGAACAAATTGTTTAACCTCTTTGACCCTGTTTTCTTATCAGTAAAGTGAAGGTAATAATATCTACCTCATAGGGCTGTTTTGTAAGGCATAAATGAGGTAATAAATATAAAATACTTAACATATTACCTGATATATAATAAATGCTCAATAAAAGCTTGCTATTATTATTCTTATGTGATTGAAAATTTTTCTTCAAAATTACTTTGTGTTTCTTAGGTAGCAGATCAACCTTATGTTCAACAGACATTCAGCCTTTTACTTCCACTGTTGGGATTTTTCATTCAAACTCTAGATCCTAAACTGATACTTCAGGTAAGAATAATGACCAGATTGATACTTTGTTTGCTAAGGAGGTTGCTAAAACTGCTATCATGTAAAATAACTTTCTAGAAATAGTTCTTTTAAACCTCCTCCTGTTGTGTCAAGATGTGACAAGATGACTTGTCTTCATCAAGGATATCTCATTTCTCTTTCTTCCTTACAGTATTGTTAATATATGGCGCTGTTAATTCAGCCTTTATCTGTTCTTCTCTGTCACCCTATACTGAGCAGTCAGTACTTTTTGTTATTACTGTTAACTACCCCCCACAAATCCCTGAGGTTAGGAGTCATAGTTCATGTGTTGAACCCTGCATTCATAGCAGTTTCAAAGGCATTTCAGCAGCTGTGGGAATGTGGAATCTAACCAGTGTGGATTAAAATATAGCACCCATTGTTTCTTTGAAAAAATAAAATTATTTTGAAAGAAGAGCACTACTGAATTTCCTCTTTGGCCTCCAGCTTACATGGCTAGGACAGGCAGAGCCTGGGTCACTGTATAGGGAACCCTTCTCGTGGTGCCTCAGCTGTGCCTTTCTTTTGGAGGTTCTAAGATGACAGAGAAAATGGGAAAGCCCTTCAGCTAAACTGAAGTGATTTAGAGGCTTTGGAATGAGTCCATACTAGACAGAATTGATGCCCCATATTAAGAGTTAGCTTAAGCTCAGGGTCAGGTAAGAAAGAAACAATAACTGTTAAGAGGAGAAACTACCCTTCTTATTTATGAAGATGATCGAAGAGATGATTCCTGTCACAGTATGTGGTGGAACAGAAAGGAATGAAACTAGTAACAGCTTTGATTTTAGTAGCTGTTTTTAATGGTGTGTGTATATGAAGAAGTTAGCAATAACCCTATACCATATGTATAACATGGATTTTACTAAGTTATAGTCAGAATACAGCAATTAACTCATTGAATGCAACAATTTGATTCTGATTCTGAAAGCTCTCATATTCTTTTAGAAAAAATACAATAATTTTTATATCATGTGCCTACCTTTAAAAAACCCAAATAAAGTTCTAAAATTTCTAAATAAGTAGATTGTTCAAAAGGTATTGCTTCTTTTATAAAAGATTTCACCTTGATTCTTTTAAATTGGGGGTTTGCAAATTATGGCCTCCTGTCTAAATTTTGCCCTCCTGTTTTCAGCCCAAGAGCTAGGCATGAATTTTAAAGGTTTGCAAAATAAAAAATAATATGGAACATGTTGCCCACAAAGCCTAAAATACTTACTATTTGGCCTGTTAGAGAAAAAGCTTACCAGTCGTTGCTAAATAATGAACTTCTCTCAATAGAATTTTAAATACAGGCATACCACAGAGAGATTACAGGTTGTGTTCCAGACCACCACAATAAAGTGAGTGAGTCACATGAATTTTTTGGCTTCCTAGTGCACACAGAAGTTATGTTTACACTATACTGTAGGTTAAGTGTATAATAGCATTATGTGTAAAAAATGTACATAATTAAAAACACTTTATTGCTAAAAACGCTAATGATCATATAAGCCTTCAGCAAAACATAATCTTTTTGGTGGTGGAGGGTCTTGCTTCAGTGTGGATGGCTGCTAACCCATCAGGATGGTGGTTGCTGAAGGTTAGGGTGTCTGTGGCAATTTCTTAAAATACGACAATGAAGTCTGCCACATCAATTGACTCTTCCCTTCATCAAAGATTTCTCTGTAGCATGTGATGCTGTTTGATGGTAGTTTACCCACAGTAAAACTTCTTTCAGAATTAGAGTCAATCTTCTCAAATCTTGCTACTGCTTTAACAACTCAGTTTATGTAATACTCTAAATTCTTTGTTTTCATTTCAACAATGTTCACAGCATCTTCTATACCAGGACTAGTTATGTGTCAAGAAACCACTTTCTTTGCTCATTCATGAGAAGCAACTCCTCTTCCATTCAAGTTTGATCATGAGATTGCAGCAATTCAGTCACATCTTCAGGATCTACTTCTAGTTTGCTAGCTATTTCTACCAAATCTGCAGTTACTTCCTCCACTGTAGGCTTGAACCCCCCAAAGTCATCCATGAGGGATGGAATCAACTTCTAACTCCTGTTAATGTTGATATTTTGACCTCCTCCAAATGAATCCTGAATGGTCTTCATGGCATCTGAAATGATGACTCCTTCCCAGGTTTTCAGTTTACTTTGTCCAGGTTCATCAGAGGAATCACTATCCATGGCAGCTATAGCCTTATAAAACGTATTTCTTAAACAATAAGACTTGAAAGTCACAATTATTCCTTGATTCATGGGCTGCAGAATGATTGTTGTATTAACAAACATGAAAACAATATTCATCTCCTTATACATCTCCTTCAGAGCTCCTGGTTGAGCAGGTGCATTGTCAATGAGCAGTATATTTTGAAAGAAATCTTTTTTTCTGAGCAGTAGGCCTCTCAATAGTGGACCAAAAAATATTCAGTAAACAGTGATATAAACAGGTATGCTATCATCCTGGCTTTGTTGTTCCATTGATAGAGTACATGCAGAGTAGATTTAGCAGAATTCTTAAGGGCCTTAGGATTTTTTTAATAGTGAGTGAACATTGGCTTCAACTTCACCAGCTGCATTAGCCCCCAAGAAGAGAGTTTGTCTTTTGAGCTTTGAAGCCAGGCATTGACTTCACCTCTCTAGCTATGAAAATCCTAGGTAGCATCTTCTTCCAATAGAATGGTGTTTCCTCTACATTAAAAATATATTGTTTAATGCAACCACTTCCATCAGTGATCTTAGCCAGATCTTCTGGATAATTGACTGCAGCTTTTTCATCAGCACTTGTTGCTTCACCTTGTGCTTTTGTGTTACGGAGACTGCTTCTTAAACTTCATGGGTCAACCTCGTTAGCATCAAACATTTCTTCTGCAGCTTTTTCAGCTCTCAGCTTTCACAGAATTGGAGAGAGTTAGGGCCTGGCTTTGGATTTGGCTTTGGCTTGAAGGAATATTGTGGCTGGTTTGATCTATTCAGACCACTAAAACTTTCCACATCAACAATAAGACTTTCCGTGTTCATTGGAATAGCATTTTTCATTACCTTCAAGAACTTTCTTTTCCTTTGCATTCACGACTTGGCTAACTTGCAAGAGGCCTAGCTTTTCACCTCTTGACTTTTGACAGCACCAGGCTGAATTATCTTTAGCTTTTGACTTAAAGTGAGAGATGAGATTATTCTTTTCACTCGAACACTTAAGAGGCCATTTTAGGGTTAATTTTAATATTGTGTCTCGGAATAGGGAAGCCCAAGGAGAGGGGGAGAGACTGGTGACCTATCTGTTGGTAGAACAGTCACAACACACAGTTTATTATATTTGCCATCTTATAGGGGCACAGTTTGTGGTGCTCCAAAACAATTACAGTAGTAACATCAAAGATCACAAATCACCATAATAAAATCCTAATGAACAAGTTGAAATATTGCAGGAATTACCAATCTGCGACAGCCATGAAGCGAGTACATGCTGTTGCAGAAATGGTACAGGTAGACTTGTTCAGTACAGAGTTGCCACACACCTTATATTTGTAAAAGAAAAAAAAAATGCAGTATCTTCAAAGTGCAATAAATCAAAGCACGATAAAATACTGTTTGTACAAAATATTTTTTAAAGTTTTGGTATATAAAGTTTTTCAGGAACATGTATACTTTTATTTTTTACGTGGCTGGAGGCAGGAGGGTGTGGTAAGAATAATGCTTTAACAGTTAACTTGTTCATAGGATTGTCTTATTTAAATTCTACCAGTGAAGTTCAGGGGCTGTGGTGTGTTTGTTTTTTTCTGGGTTTGGTTTTGTTTCCCCTGCCCACATTTCCATCCAAACCTTAGGCAGTTATTGTGTCTGTACAAAATACTGGTATTATTTATAACTGTTCTTTGGTCTTCACCTCTGTAGGTAGTAACTTTGCAGACCTCACTACTTAAATTAGAGCCTCCTGACTATGTCCGTTTGGCAATGTTGGATTTTGTATCTTCTTTAGGAAAACTTTTTATACCTGAAGCTATCCAGGTAATATTGCTTAACTCTGTTCTTGTATTATTAAAACAAAATCTCTATAAGAGTTAGTGATTAAGGGATTTTTAGGCTTTTTCTGAAATTTTGCAATTACTGACAAAGTTGGAAAAAAAGAACTATGTTCCAGACAGATTATAAAATCTATTTATAACTTATAATACAACTCATTTTAAGTTCTTTTCTTTTAGAAAAATATATGTTGATACACAAATAATTTATTAGTTGGCTGTAGTCTACCATATTAGGTTCTTATTCCAGTTGGGTTCTAATACACAGTTCCTGTGTATTTGTCTTATAGGGAACAGCACGTAATTAGGAAATTTGGTAATTTATTAAAATTATTCTCTTCGTTTTTTATCCATGAAAGAGAACCTGTTTTTAAAGACGATATTTTTAAAAGTGTTGTAAAGTATGTATAGCTGACAAATGGATTATTTATAAAATTATACTGCACTGGCCTGGCAATACACATCTACTGAATTTTAAAACCTCAGTAAATGTATATTACCAGGCCAGTACATAATTTAAAGAACTTACAGCAAAGAGATCTTCATAAATTGGGAGTTACGCCTTCCTTATTACTATAGTCAAAATTTAGTAATTCTAGTAATTGACACTTCAATCTCCAAGGGAGAGACTATAAAGAGTTCACTAATGAGAACTTTCTTACATAATTAAAGCAAACACATGATAGACAGTATCTCAGAACATGTGGATTAAACTCTTTGAAACCAAAAATTTAATTTCTAAGGGGCTCTTTTATTTGTTCGTAAGTTAACAGTATCCCATCTGTCTCCATCATGTTAAGGTTATATTTCATGAGATAAGCATAGAATGTTGACAGCTTCTTTTCAACTCTCTTGACAAAAATATCCAAAGACACTTGGCATCTGAGCTGTCTTCTTTTTACCATGAAATAAACCTATTCCAAAATGCTGCTTCATTTGTGAACCACTACGGACTATGCACAGGCCTAGAAATTATGAAACATGTTTTATAAGCAGAAATCACAGTGCCTTCTGTATTCCCAGGAGTGAGGTCAAGACCTGAAGAAATTTTTGAGATTCATCAGAACACAGGAGGCATTTAAAGCTATGAAATGAGATTGACTGATTTATCCATTCGGGAAAGATTATAAGTTTTTGCCGTATCCAGTGCTGTTTTAATCATTGGCAATGCAGTAATGAACCAAACTAATAAATCCCCACTGTTAGCCTGTTTAGAGGCAATAAACAAGAACAACATGGTGATATGTGCAGTATATTAAATGGTGGTGAGTGCTATGGAGAAAAATAAAGCAGGGAAGGAAGATAGGGCATATGAATGTGGGGGTCCAATTTGAAATGGGATATATAGTTAGTGAAGTCCTCACCAAGGTGACATGCAAGTAAAAACCTGAAATGCAAAGCATTGGAGATGGGAGCATGCTTCGTATTCAGGGAAGCAAGTATAGCTAACACAGAGGTAGCAGGACTTTGCAGGCCATTTGAGGACTTTGGCTTTCACTACGAGGGAAATAGGGAGCTACTGGAAGGATTTGAGTAAAAGTGACATTACCTAATGTTTTAGTGTGTGTCCCCTGGGACAGGATTATGGAAACTTGACAACACTGGGCTTACTGAATGTATGGCTATTTTATGATTATCTATTATGGTTTCTTTTCTCTATTATAATAAGGCTTGGTTCTTTTAGGACAGAATTCTGCCCAACCTGTCCTGTATTTTTGCCTTACTGCTAGCTGACAGGAGTTGGCTGCTAGAACAACATACCTTGGAGGCGTTTACTCAGTTTGCTGAGGTAATTATAAAACTGATTTATCACAATGACTTTCAAACCATTTTAATATTTCAAATATTCCAGAACAATCCCAAAACATTTATTGAACTGCTTCTGTATTGCAATCGGAAAATTGTCTGAAGGGTACATTACTCGTTATCTCTTTTATAGCTTCTCAAAATGAGGCTTAGATAAATGAAGTGAATTTCCTAAGGTCCTCTGAATAAACAAGGACTAGAACAGGTATACACAGCAGGCCTACTGACACAGACACAGACAGTCTTCCAGCAGATAGTATTTTTGGGTCAAATGATAATACATTTCTTTTTGTGCTATCAGTCATAAGGGTTAGGCTGATGAACCTAAACCTGTAAGATGGGTTGCTCCTTTACTCTTACTGCATTTGCTGTATAGTCATGCCTATGATCATAAGGGAGTCCAGAAGCATTAGTATGACCCACCAGAAGTAATTAAAGCTTACAACACTTGTACAGAAGTTAATTTTGTATTATCCTTAGGAACCCTGAAGGAATCCTGTTTATCACCTTTGAGGATCCTCTGGGACTCTTATTTAAAATGAATTTTTGGTTAAGGTAGCTCATAAAACTCATCTATTTGTCTTTGCAAGTTGTTGAAATGTTAAAATTGGTCTTGTTCATCAATTTTTTAATAGGGAACAAATCATGAAGAGATAGTTCCACAGTGTCTCCGTTCTGAAGAAACTAAGAACAAAGTTGTATCCTTTCTGGAGAAGGTACTTTCTTTACGTGGCTCATGTTTTATTCTTTGTCCTATTTTTTTTTTTTTTTTTCTGAAATTATGTAACTATAACCAACCTGAGTATCTTCTTAAACTTTTCACAGTGCTCAGCACAGTGCTGACAGACTTTTACTAAGCAATTGAGGTCACAGAAGTAAAACACTTGGGGCCAGGCGCGGTGGCTCATGCCTGTAATCCCAGCACTTTGGGAGGCCAAGGCGGGTGGATCACGAGGTCAGGAGTTCAAGACCAGCCTGGCCAACATGGTGAAACCCTGTCTCTACTAAAAATACAAAAATTAGCCGGGCATGGTGGTACGCGCCTGCAATCCCAGCTACTCGGGAGGCTGAGGCAGAAGAATTGCTTGAACTGGGGAGGCAGAGATTGCAGTAAGCTAAAATCGTGCCACTGCACTCCAGCCTGAGCAACAGAGTGAGACTGTGTCAAAAAAGGACACTTGTAGTTCCTCTGCCTATAGTTTGGGGTGTAATAGCACTGATTATCCAGGCAGTCAGATGACTAATGAGGATCCCTAAGCTATTAATAATCATAATTAAATACACTTGATCACATAATTAGGTAGGCCTGAGAGGATGTTTACTACCATATTTTGGGTATAACTTAGGCATGGCTTTTTTTTTTTTTTTTTTTGGCAGCCTCCCAAGCCAGGGTAAGCTCAGGGTCATTTTTTTTTTGGCATTTTTTTCTCTTTGCAGCCAAGACCTGTTTTTACAATTAAAACCAAAATTTTGAATCACAGGGTTCCTATGTCTATGCATACTTTGGAACTTAGTGTGAGGAAATAATAGTTAATTGAAATACTAGTAGAACTGTTAAACCACAAATTTAGACTACCAGGAGAAACTGAATTATTTTACATATTACATGTAATGATGCACATGTTATATATTTTACATATATTACATATTTTTTTTTTTTTAGGTGCAATGGGCCCACTTGACTCACTGAACTTTATTTTTTAGACAGAGTCTCGCTCTGTCGCCCAGATTGGAGTGTGGTGGTGTGATCATAGCTCGCTGTAACCTCAAACTCCTGGGCTCAAGCATTCCTCCCACCAAAGTCCTGGGATTACAGGCATGAGCCACCACACTTGGCCTACTTATATTACATCTAAGCTGGATTTTAAGTACATGTGTATACACTGCTGTTGCTAGTTTCTTAGCTTATACAGTAAAGGTTAGCAGACTATCATTTTTTCCTGCAAAGAAAGACAACTCTATAACTTTTTTGTAAGGAAGAACACAGTAAAGTGATTTAATCCAGATTATACTAAGAGTATTTATAGATCAGTCCATGTGACTTCCAGAATTTGCTTAGTATGGTTGATCACTCAGCACTTAAACAAATTACATGGCCATTTCATATCTAGTAGAGTGCTAACATGTTGCTATTTGCTTGGTTTTTCATGGTCCCTGGCAGACTGGGTTTGTAGATGAAACTGAAGCTGCCAAAGTGGAACGTGTGAAACAGGAAAAAGGTATTTTCTGGGAACCCTTTGCTAATGTGACTGTAGAAGAAGCAAAGAGGTCATCTTTACAGGTATGGGCTGATTTCAACAGGGGCCAAACTTTCAAGGCAAATTCTGCCCTTTTTACTTACTGATGAAACAAACCAGTGTGGTTTCCAGCCTCATGCTGAATTTCAGATCAAATAGATCTAGACATGTAAAATTCTGTTTTATGGTAGTTGCTTTTAAAATTCAGAAGTAGGACTACACCATATCAAATAATATTCTTTCAGTATGTTTGAATTATTGGTAGTAACCTTTAAGGGAAGTTACATATTGTACCAGGGATGCTATAAATGCAGTCTTTACTGAACCACAGAAGAAAATGAAAGAAACTTACTCCTAAATGTTTAGTTTGATTCCTTGCCTTATTAATCAAATGAGTCTCCTAATAAATTTTGGCAGTATCTAAAGATCACATCTACCTATTAAAAGGCAGAATTTGACACCAATAAGGACATTCAAAATATTGTTTTCAGCACTATTAGTAATTAGTATAGTATAGTAGTAATTCATGAAGAACAACGTTCTGATAAGTTTTAGTCAAACTCTCATAAAAAGAAAATACATTTATGAACTTGTTTATAAGACATGTAAGCTTGGACTATGCAGCACTTCTCATTGGGAGCCCTTTGGGACAGGATACTTGTTGTATACCACATACAAACTAAGACACTGGTAGTAGCACTCTGAATTGCTATGAAAAACCAAAATGCCTTTACATATTTTTCTAGATGACTGTGAAGGGGTTTTGGGGTGCATCCTCCTACCCTTGTGATCCAATGACTAGAATAAAATTTGCATGTAAGCTTTACTCCAGTCCAAAAGGAAGGTTCTTTATATTTAGAATGGATATTATGATATTACTTATGTTTTTTTCCAGCCTTATGCAAAAAGAGCTCGTCAAGAGTTCCCCTGGGAAGAAGAGTACAGGGCAGCACTGCATACAATAGCAGGGGCCTTGGAAGCAACTGAGTCACTACTCCAAAAGGGTCCTGCTCCAGCCTGGCTTTTAATGGAAATGGAGGCACTCCAAGAAA
This sequence comes from Pongo pygmaeus, assembly GCF_028885625.2. NCBI lineage: Eukaryota > Metazoa > Chordata > Mammalia > Primates > Hominidae > Pongo > Pongo pygmaeus. The sequence goes on along the minus strand of NC_072373.2, from coordinate 80,221,066 downwards.
GGATGGATAAGCTAAAACGTTATATACATACTCTAGGGTGAAACTTATCACTAGGCAAAACTGGGTTTGATGCTTTGTCAACTGAAAATACTTATGTCTGTACATTTTCTAACAGATATAAAACAAATTTTGTAAAGTTGAATCTAGTGAAAATAATCTTTATTTGACATTTAGAGAACAGGATTGTGGGGAATATTCTTAAGAACTTTGGTACAATGTACTACATGTGGAACAGTCAGGAACTGCCCAGGTCCACAAAGAACCATTTACTCAGATAGTCTAACTGTAAACAAATAAATAAGCTGCCTAAGGAAACCTCAGCAATTTAAAATCATTTATATAATTTATAGCTAAAATTTTTTTAAGTTGTATTTCATAATAGAGCTTACTCTTATGTTAAAAGAATGGCACAAAATTAAGCTAACCAGCTTGAATTGTTACATTTTCTTTACTTCCAGAATTGTCCTGGAAAAAGTAGTAAATTCGACCTCTCCTCAGCTACTTGCTCTTCATAGAAACTGGCCTCAGTCAAATGCACAAAGGCTCTTCCTCCTGGAAACCAGTACTGTGAGCCTCACCACCCAGGGCTTTTAGCCAGCACTCGCAGTCAGTCTCATATTTCAGTTGGCACAGACCGGATAATGAGCTCCTGGGATGGGAAAAAGCAGGCCACTTTGGGGTTTTCTTGTCCCAAAGCCTGCTTTTGAGGTATTGATTTTTTTTAAAAAAAGGGAATCCTTTTTCCTAAAGTTTAACTCACATCTATTGTCACCAGTTATTATCTTCCCAGTTCAGCTCCCCTTCTTCTTCCCAGCCTTCAGCCTCTCCCTGCAACAAAATAAAGCACACCAAGAACCCACTGAAACAAATCATATGCACAAATCATATGCAAAAATCATACGCAAATTTGATGCAAAAATCATATGCAAATTTAAAAAAGCAGGAATTTAAAATTTATCTGTCTTTTGATGCCAGAAACACTACCTTGTTCTAAGTAAAATAACTTAGAGCTCTAACAGAAAGTTGAAAAGTAGGATTACAAAACCATGGCACTGGAAAATAGCTTTTCAAAAACCATAAAATCCAGTAAAAATCAGTGTGGATGACACCAAATCCTTATTTTAATCCCTTTTTTTTTTTTTCAAATAAAAAGGTTACAATAGCTCATTAAACAAACTAAGCACTGCTACATTTTTCTGGGGGAAGGAAAGATACCAATGACAGAAACTGATTTTGTTAATTTTGTGCTTGACTCGATTGGGAAAATAGCATGTTGCTTGTTATAAATGGGATACTGCAACTAGGACCTATGAGGGAAATCCTAAAGCTAGTAGCACAGTTTACTCCATAAAAAGTACTCACCTCAGTAATTTCTGCTGCAGCAAATTTTGAGGAAAACTGCATCACTGGGGAGACATCATCCTTTTTAGGGACCATTTCTGTCCTCAGTTCAGGTAATATAAGAAAAGCAGCAGAAGGCTTAATTTCTGGGATCATATCAGCAAACCAATCCATCTCAGGATCTTTTACTGGCTTCTTTTTTACTTGAATGGTGAATTCCTCTCCTAAACCAAGTTCTGATGGAACCTTAAGGGGCCTGCCTTGTGATGACACTTTTGGCAGCTTGATTTGGTCTGGGTCATCCCCCCTTTGTACAAGGCTAGTCTTTTGGGGTAAGCTTGATTTCCAAGGCATAGACTCTTCAGTAAGTGGAAGCAAAGCAGGAATAGGCTTCTGCTCCCCTGAGGTAACAGGTTTTGTAGCAGTGATTCCACCTCCTGGGTTTACTTTAGTATCTAAGCTGCTGGGCTCGCAGTCATCCCAAGATGACTCCTCCACATCCAAGGTAGTGCACTGGGACTTGACAGCATCACAAGGTTCTCTAGGCCAAATCTGTATGTTGACAGTTTGATTTTCAGGCTCCTCAGGTTCACTCCAGTCAGGCCACTCCTCAGACTTTTTAGAACTTGATGGGAAGTTTTCACTGTCCTCTGAAGTATTTTTTACATCTGAGAGTCCATTTATGGGAAATTTAATAGGCTGAGAAAATGGATCGCCTGTAGGGAAAAGAATTAATTATTCTCATAAAATACTGGTTAAAGGTAAGAACTACACTTAGGGGAAGGATAGCATTAAGGAAGTGTAGTAGTATAGATCTAATTACTTGGAAATATCCATGCATACTAAACAAAAGAGATCCCGGCAGAACATTACTCAAGATCAACGATGTCACATGTTATCCAAATAATTACATAATACTTATATTACTAACTCAGTGGAAGCATGTAAGTAATAACTAGCACATTCAATCCTTATTAAATATCCAAACATACAGTATATTGACATAAATATAGAAATGCTCTAAGCCAGGCAGTGTTATCCTTGGGATGTTAATTACATATGCCTGAAAAAGTATTGCAGGCTCAAATAAGTTTGCCTAACCCAACTTATTAACCTCACTTTAAGCAGATTTCCCTAAGTGTAGTAGTTAAGGCACTGAGAGATCCTGTGCAATGTGTTAATGACTTTGCTCTCATTTCCCCAAACTTATTTAGCCACAGAACTCTTTTTCACAACACGCCCATTAACATCTTTCAAAACTATCATTCTTGGTACAGTTTGGAAGATGCTGCACTAAGGCATCAAAAGTCTCAAAGTAAAGTATCAGTGCAAAAAAGAATTCAAGTAATGTCAACCTGCTCTTCTCACCAATTATAAAGAAGAGGTAAGTATATGTCCAATAGCCTGGAGAAACAAGATGAGACCAAAGCTGACTACATAATTACAAATAAATCAGTCTCAAAACTCCCAAAACACCCATAAGCTTATTAGTCTCAGGAAAACATTCATCCAAGCAATGGAAAAGCTATATAAATTTAATATTTCTACCTGTCTGTAAAAGAGTATTGTAGTAATCTTGCTGTATGTGCTTCTTGCTGTTGATGGGCATGCTGCCAGAAAAGAAACATTTAGGGAATATGCTAGAGAAGGGGTTCTCCAAGATTGGCAAGATCTGACTGTGATGGCTGCAGACGACACGCATAGGAGAATCTGAAGGTAAATAAAAACTCCAAAACATGAAAGGGACAGTAAATTGCTTCTTGATCTATCACATGGTTGGTGGGCATAGTTAAGTGAAATGGTTATATTTTTACACAGATAAAGGATAAAATGGAGGAGAGAACATCTTCAAACATTTGAAGACATACACCCATTATGGAATGGACTGCCTGTCCCTAGAGGTGTTTAAGAACAGGCTGTGTCCACTCCATGTGGTGGTGATGAATAGAGAGGATCCAAGCATTACATAGATACAACCTTTTGGACACCTAGTTAAAAAGTTATAGCCCTTCAAAACATGTTGGTGGAGATTTAAAACCAACTGATTCTACTTACTTTCCTTTTAAGAATAAAAGTTGAAGAGCATAAGCACAAGAATATGAATGTAGTGAATACCACAAAACTATACACTTAAAAGTAGTTAAAATAATAAATTTAAGCTGTGGACATTTAACCCCCAACTGGGGAAAAAATTAGTTTCAAGAAATGTCCTTAACAGTTTACCAGAAAGTTTATACTTTAAAAAATGGGCATTGGTCAAAATGATTCAATTAATTTTGAATGAGGATGTGGGGAATGGCCTGGGGTAAACTCTTTTGATTAGGTCCCCAGCTCTCTTCAGCACCACATCTCCCCCCTCCTCACCCCAGCACTCTAAGGCCAGGCCTCTACAAGCCCTCCACTCTTATTTGTGCCACTATCCTCCTTTAAGTCCTATCTAATGCCTTATCCAATGTCTTCTTCTCTGAACCATGTTCTCCACCTCTCTTTCAGGCAGACTGAATTTCCTATTTCCCTTTCATAGCTGAAAATGAGACCACAGCCTCTACATCACCCTTTTCAAGCTCTTTGCAGCCATGACACTGGTTTCATTAGCACCAAGGAAGAGGTGTGAATGCTCTTCAAAACTTCAGGAAGCCAATGTTGCTTTAAAAATTCTTTTAGCATCAAAATTAGAGAAAAGCCTATCTGATTAACTCTTTTCTACTAAGTGTCTCCGTGTTACCAACTATCAATGAGAACTGGCTTAGAGATCCAGAATTACATAACAAGGTCATTGTCTTATTGAAGGCTATATAAAGGAGCAATGACATTGTTGATAAAAAGTTCTTGTAAGACCAGAAATTACTGGTACCTCCCAGGTAACATCCACTGGGAACATACCAGAAATAAGGACTTCCTGCAGTATCTAAAAGTCAACAGCTTTTTACCCCATAGGCCAACAAAAGTCACAAGAAACTTAAACATCTAGTGTTAATAAGAATTGATGCAACCTTTTTATAAGCTGATAGTATCTACTAAATTTAAAATATATCCTTTGGCCCAGCAAGTTTACTTCTGACATTCAGTGTGTGCGGATGCTCAAGTCTCTTAAAGAAAATGATGTAGTATTTAAATATCATCTATGCATATCATCCCATAATACTTTAAATCATTTCTTGGTTACTTATAATACCTTTATTTTTTGGTTTCTTTTCTGAGTATTTTTGATCCACAGTTGGTTAAATCTGCAGATGCAAACCTGCAAATATGGGGGACCAACTGGAAAGATACACGTATAAAGATACTCATTGCAGCACTGTTTGTAGTGATTAAAAATCCAGAAATGGATGCAGTATCCATGAATAAAGAAATCACTGAATGAATTATATTCAGTGAAATATTAGGTAGCTTTCAAAGAGTAAGTTAGACTTCTGTGTATTGGGAGACAGGTCCCTGATATGTTGTTACTAGAAAACAAATTATAGATTTGTGCATGGCATTTTCTTACCATTTAGACAAAAATCCTACACAGTCTTGTGTCACTTACCAATGGGGATATGTTCTGAGAAATGCATCTTAGACCATTTTGTCCTTGTATCAATATCATAGATGGTATAGCCTACTAACACCTAGGCTATAAACTGATACAGTGTGTTACTGTACTGAATACTGTAGATAATTACAACACAGTGGTAATTATTTGAGTGTCCAAACATAGAAAAGTAAAAATATAATAATACATGGTATACCTGTATAGGGTATTTACTATGAATGGCATTTGTAGGACTAGAAGTTGCTCTGAGTTACCAGTGAATGAATATGAAGGCCTAGGATATTACTGTACACTACCATACACTTTATAAACACTACACTTAGGCTACACTTAGTTTATTAAAAAATTTTCTTCAATAATGTTAGTTTACTATAACTTTATAAACTTTTTAATGTTTTTAACTGTTTGACTTTTTTGTAGTAACACTATGCTTAAAACATATTGTACAACTGTACCAAAATATTTTCTTTATATCCTTATTCTGTAAGGTTTTTCTGTTTTTAAAATTATTTACTTATTTTTACTTCGAAACTTTTTTGTTAAAAATCTAAGACACAATCACACACATTAGCCTAGGCCTACACAGGGTCAAGATCATCAATTTCACTGTCTTTGACCTCCACAGCTTATTCCGCTAGAAGGTCTGCAAGGAGCTGTCATGTCCTCTGATAACAATGCCTTCATCTGGAATACCTCCTGAAGGACCCCGGAGGCTGTTTCACAGTTAAAGTTTTTTTTTTTTTTTTTAATAAGCAGAAGGAATACACTAATGATTAAAAGTATAGTAAATATATAAACCAGTTACATAGTCATTTATTATCAAGTATTATGTACTGCACATAATTGTATGCACTATACTTTTATATGACTGGCAGCACACTAGGTTTGTTTACACCAGCATCACCACAAACACATGAGTAATGCATTCCACTACAGCTACAACATCAACTGCTAATAGCAATTTTTCAGCTCCATTATAATGTCATGAGACCATCATGGTATAGACAGTCATTTACGAGGTCCTTCGTTGACCAAAACGTCCTTATGTGGTACATGACTCTCTCTATGCATGTGTAAGCATATATCTGTGTGTCTTTTTGCAAGCTTAAAAAAAAGTATGAAAGGATTCCCACTGAAAATCCCCCCGAGAAGTTCAGAAAGGGAAATTAACTTTTTATTTATACTTCTTTATATCATTTGACTGAATATGACCCTCCTACATTACTTATATAATATTAAAAATCTAAAAAAATAACACACACAAAAAGCTAGACCTTTTAATAATTCTTACCTTCTAGAGAAAGGTCAATATTTTTAGTAAAACTTGGGGCAGTGCGTTTGAAGATCTTGGTTCGTTCTCCTCCCACAACCACCTCTGGTCCAAGCAGAGAGACCAGCACTGCTAGGCTATGCAGAGTAATTGCCACAATGGAATCACTAGTATCACGCAGGCCCAGCAAAACCTAGGAGCAAATGAGGTAATAAGGGTTGACAACCACAATACCTATCTCTTTCTTCCCCTGTAAATGAGCAATTGGGCTGCAAACAGATTGTGCTTAGATAAACTACCTTATCTTAGATATGTGTTCCAGGTCAGTGGCTCTCAAACTACCTGTGGTAAAAGACCAGTATCTTCCTCTCCCAATCCATCACAGACTTACCATTTTTAAAAAATACAATCAAAACAAAATTAAAAAGACATATGTTGGGAACATAAAATTACCTGTCAAATTGCTACAAAAGGTTTTAAATGTTAAGTCTTCATATCTGTACTCACATCACAGAACTGTAATAAAAAGTTCATGTACTGGCAGCGTTCTGCAACTCATCTAGGGCACTAACAGTTATGTTCCTGTCCATGCTCCTCTTTTCAACTCTTTTCAAGGGTCGGACCACCTGTCCCAAACTGAGCCCATCGTAATCTTTTGTCCAGTAATATAAACTAGAATTTATATTTTCAGTTTATATAGGTTTACTCAAAATAAGGACAGTATGCCAGGCAGTGACAAGTGCCTGTAGCCCGAGCTACTCAGAAGGCTGAGGCAGGTGGATCACTTGAGCCCAGGAGTTCTGGGCTGTAGTGTGCTATGCTGATTGGGTGTCTGCACTAAATTCAGCATCAATATAGTAACCTCCCAGGAGCTGGGGACCACCAGGTTGCCTAAAGAGGGGTGAACCAGCCCAGGTTGGAAATGGAGCAGGTCAAAGCTCCTGGGCTGATCGGTAGTGGCTTCATGCCTGTGAAGAGCCACTGCATTCTAGCTTGGGCAACACAGTGAGACCCCATCTCTAAAATAAATTTTTTTTATGAGGACAGAAAACTTGGAAGTTATGGGACAACCATTTTGGCCATGTGGACACCAAAACAAGGAAAGCTGGTCTTCAGAGAGTCAAAAGTCAAACAAATGCAGAGAGAAGAAAGGAATGAAAAACATGGCTGTAAGCCCCAGCTGCACTTGATTTCCATCTAAGGTAGTCTAACATTCATTCATTAATTTTTTTTTGCTTTGGCTGGTTTAAAATGAGTTTCAGTTACTTGCAACCAAAAACACCTTAGAAGACAGTCACATGCAGATATCAGGCAAGTACTGCTCTGCATATAAGGAAGGAAATGACCATCAAAGCATCTGCACCAGCCAGACACAAGGCCAGGGTAACTGGCCTGCCTACTGGAAGCAGCAGGGCGTGATAGGTATCAGGAATCTTTGGTTTTGGTCTTAGCTCTGCTAATAATTCTCAATGTGACTTGACCAATTGGTCTTTTTATTTTTCTGGCCTGGTTTCCTCATTTATACAGTAAGATTAAAGGTTTCAAACAGGACTCAAAAGATAATTATTAGGACCAATGCTAACAGATCAGGCACTTTCTGTACATGTAAACTAAAGCATGTTTCTTTTACATATGATTAGAGTTCTACCCACTGAATATGATAATCATAAAACAGCAATCTGCCCAAGCCAAAAATCGGTCATCCTCAACACCTCTTCCATCTAATGAGAAACTGAGTGCTACCCCTTCTGTGTCCCTCTCCTATATCCACTGTCACACTTTCCCCAGCCTTTGTCATCTCTCAGCTAAACTATTCTAACAGTTTCCTAGCTTATCTCCCTTTCTGTGGTCTCTTCCACACTGCTACCAAAGTGAACTTTCTAGCAAACACAAATTGGCCCACTCTTGTTTAGGGGAAGCAGTTTCCTAAGTAATGAGAGCTTTCATTGTCTTCCACATGCTCAACATTTACTCTTTGACCTCAGTCCAATTCTGAGACCTATGATGACAACTTCATTTCAGAGTTAAAGTGCTTCATTCCTCTTCTAAATTTCCAGACACAGCTACATACAGGGTAACAATTACTGCTGCAGATGTAAATACAAAGTGCTATGTTGTAGTTATTACAACATAGAGACTTTAAAGTCAGCCCCCAGTGAATCACACCTCCAGTATCCATGCCCTTGAGGAAACCCATCCCACAATGAGCTTGGGCTTTTTCCAACTCTAACCGAAAGAATGAGGCAAAAATGACTGTCAGTTCACAACCTACACTTTAAGAAGGCTTCTTTTGCCCTTTTTTTTTCTTTAGCCCTGGCCAGCCATTTAAGAAGTCCACCTACCTTGCTAGAGAAATCATGTGGAAATGTCACATGGGGGGATACAGGCCCCCCAAGCTTCCTGAAAATTCATGGAGAGAAAGGCGCAGCCTCTCAGCCACCCCTTCCAAGATACCAAGGAGCCATTTTGGATGTGTCAACCCTTGTCGGGCCCCAGATGACTGAAGACTCAGCTGATATGTGGAACACAACCTTCAGCTGAGTCCAGTCAATCCAAAGAATCATGAGAATTAATAAAATGATTATTGTTTTAAGGCACTAAGTTTTGGGGTAGTTACACGGCAACGGATGACTGAAACATGTCCCACTTATGAGCTCCTTGAAAGCAGAGAGAATGTTAATCTATCTCATAGGAAAATTATTTTAAAGACACCATGTGATTGTAGTCTTTTAAAACAATTTTTTTAAAACCTCATACTAGCTTGAATAGTGTCCCTCCAAAATTCATGTCCATGCAGAATGTGACGTTTAGATGAGGTCATACTGGCTTAGCGTAGGCCATAAATTCAATGACTGGTGTCTTTCTAAGAGGCCATGTAAAGACAGACAGGGAGGTAAGAAGGCCACGTGACAACAGAAGCAGAGACTGGAATATAGCCACAAGCCAAGAAATACCAAGGATTGCTGGGAGCTACGAGAAGCTTGTAAAGAGGAGTCCCTTTCACATCCTACAGCCTTCAGAGGAAGCAGGGTCCTGGTGACACCCTGGTTTTAGACTTCTGGCCTCCAGAACTAAGAATAAATTTGTATTGCTTTAAGCCATTATAATTTGTGATAATTCGTTATGGCAGCCTAAGCAACTAATACAAACCTTTCATTAGTTTCACTAACGAAACCCTTTGGTGGGCAAATCATAATAAGGTTCCCTAGTGGCTGATAACAACAGGCTGAAAGCCACTGATACGAATCATCTCATGTTCCTCTCTGTTCTAATTTAATTACTTTATAATAATTATGGATAAATATATTTTATGTTCACAAAGCGCTCCATACATTATTGTTATTCATTTACCTTCCCAAAATTAGCAAACAATTATAGTTTCTCCCAGGTTAAGACCAAATATGTCAGTTTAATCGATTTGCCTGCGTGAATGGAATGGAAATGCAATTTTAATTTCAGCATTTTGTATTCCACAGACTGCTGCCTCAAGGCTTTCTAAGCTATTATCTGAATACCTCCAAAACTCCTTCTTTCTTTCAGCACTCTTCCCTCAGGTTCTGTGACTACCCCACTGCAAACTTGGCCTCTGACCTGTGGCAAGATGACTTTCTTCAGCTGCTCCTGAGTGAAGTGCTCCACGTAGGCCTCGATGTGAGACAGCAGCACCATCCGCACATGCTCTTCATGAACTTCAAACAACTGGAGAAGCACGGGGATCACCCGTGACTGGAACAGGGCTGGTGAGAGCAAGCAAGGAGTTTCTCCCTGCGCATGATCTACCCGAAAAATCAAAGGTTACAGATGAAAAAACAAATTTTCACTTCAGTGAAGAGTATTAAGCATAATTCATACACTGAGCCCAAAACTACACATATTCTAAGTACTCTTTTAAATTCTTTTTTTCTTTTTGAGACGGAGTCTCACTCTGTCACCCAGGCTGGAGTGCAGTGGCGCGATCTCGGATCACTGCAACCTCCTCCTCCCAGGTTCAAGCAATTCTCCTGCCTCAGTCTCCCAAGTAGCTGGGATTACAGGCACCCGCCACCATGCCCGGCTAATTTTTTTATTTTTAGTAGAGATGGGGTTTCACCATGTTGGCCAGGCTGGTCTCAAACTCCTGACCTAGTGATCCGCCTGCCTCGGCGTCCCAAAGTGCTGGGATTACAGGCGTGACCCACCATGCCGGCCAGTATTCTTCTAAATTCTAATGCTCCAAACCAAAGGAAAGTTCTTTTCTTGACCGAAAATTACTTAACGCTTAATTATGTTAAGTACACTTATCTTGTAGAGTTTTTGAAATACTAGAGATCATAGTGTACAACAAAGCTTGTATTTTAATAGAATTCTGAGTAACTTTTTATAAATTTATGTTTATTCAGTGAGGAATTTCATACACTAGATTTGTGACATACTGATATTGTTGTAGTTTTATTTGCAAAACCAGGTGTTAAATGCTACAGTGGGACTTTGATGCTGGATAGTCCTCTTTTTCCAGTATTTATGGTAGTGGTTATCAGGCAGGTATGTATTGAGAATTATTTGGAAACTTTTAAAAAATATGTATACCTATGTCCTGGCTCTCTGTTCTAGAACCAATGGATCAAGCAAAGAGGCAAATTTTTAAAAAGCAACATAGGTGATTCAGAGGCACACCCCTATGTAAAACCTACCGAAATATAGGATGTAAGAGCTATAAAGAAAAATTCATGGCTAAAGAGAATGATATCAAAGTAGAGATATAAGGAAATTCTAAACTGTAACAATGCTTTGTTGGACTGAGATCCCTTTAAGAAAATAAATTCTGAAAGCAGGATTCTACGTAACTTAAAATTCTAGTGTCATATTAATACTATATTCTCTAATCTGTTGTGTTACCATCTATAGTGCTATAAAATTGTAAAATTCCAAAGCAATAACCTCGTTTCACATTCAGAAAAAAAACCTGAAGCCCCAAGAAGTAAAATGATCTCAGTGCTTTTCACTGAAAATAGAAAATAAATGGGTTGCTCTTGGTAAGGTAGGAGGCACAGGCCTAAATGATTCATGATAAATGTAAAAGTTGTTTGAAGATGCATGCCTTACCTTAAAACTTCAAATGTATATTTCAGATTCTAGTCAGATATAACACTTACTATAGTAAATTGGACTCTCTAGGAAGATGCTTCATTTATCCTGTGAACTCTGGTACCCAGGTTTGAATTAAAGTTATCACATCAGGGGCCAACAATTGTTCTCCGTTTTTAGAACCACACATGTTAACTACACCACACAGTAATCTCATCCCGCTCAAATATGGACTAATAATCACCAAACTCCTTAACTAGCAATAACACTTTGAAAAAGCATTCACCTTTTTTGGGGCCAAGCAGATGAGGAAGAAAACTCTTAACAGCCACTGGCTCTGCAAACACCAACTGATTAAGCAGAAGAGGCACCAACCTTGAAGCTATCAATTCCTCCGACAAGCAGCTGACTCTGTCCAGCAGAAATCTGAGGACAAAAAGGGAAAGCCCAGGAAACTGGTCATGACACTGTATCAGCTTACTTGTACAGTTTAGCCTACACACATCCTCTCACATCACTTCTATCAAAGTGATGCATTTCAAATGGAGATAGAGAAGGTGAACAGATTGGTCCCCAAGTACTTAAGAAAAATGCGTGGCCAGGTGCAGTGGCTCACACCTGTACTCCCAGCACTTTGGACGGCCGGGTCGGGCAGATCACTTGAGGTCAGGAGTTTGAGACCAGCTTGGCCAACATGGTGAAACCCCATCTCTACTAAAAGTACAAAAATTAGCCGGGCGTGGTGGCAGACGCCTGTAATCCCAGCTACTCGAGGCTGAGGCATGGGAGGCTGAGGTTCAATCGCTTGAAGCTGGGAGGCAGAGGTTGCAGTGAGCTGAGATCATGCCACTGCACTCCAGCCTGGGTGACAGAGTGAGATTCTGTCTCAAAAAAAAAAAAAAAAAAAAATACATAAAGTGTGAGGCAAAGCCAGCTAGTCAGCACACCTCCAATTCACACCAGGAAATGTTTCCACCAAATTATCCCCTTACTAATAGCCAAAGTGCCCTCCTTTTTACCCTAATAAGACAGGCTTTGTAGATAATAAAAGACACTTTCTCAAATTTAAACAATGTAGAAAGTTTCCATAACTAACAAAATATAGGCTTTTGTCACTATCCCCATAAATTAGAACAACATATATAAAGGCATTTTGTTAAGAAATACAGATATTAGGTATTAATGGTAATATTACTCCATTATACAATCACCCTTAGCAGATATCCTTGCCTCCTACTTTATTAGGAAACAGGTCACATGCATTATCACCTTCAAACCCCTACACCGCTATCAGCAAACAGGTTTACATTGATACTCATTCCCACCTCCCTTCTAGTCATCAAGGATCCGAGGGCCTTCTCTTACTTAAGGCCACCCCATCCAGCCACTGCCCCAGCATTCCCCTCTCTTCCAGGACAATGCACCAACCGTCTCCCCAACTTGACTGCAGCTTCAACTGCTCCCTCCATTCTTCTGCTAGCTCCTTTCCCTCGTCTATTAATATGCTCAGGTCTCTTCCACCCTTACAAAATCCTTCCTTGACTCCATTTGCTTCTTCAGTAATAATATTTTCTCTCCAAGTTTTTCTCACCTTCTGTTCACTTCTCAGCCCAATGCATTCTCACTGCTGGAACAGCTCTTGCTAAGATAAAGTTACCAGTGTCTTCCTAACTACTAAATGAACAGGTACCTGTTCGTTCCTCCTACCTTCGTGAAATTCCCTACTCCTTTGGGAATATCATAGCCTTCCTAGCTCTCTGAGTCTCCTCTAACCCCTGCTTCTCATTCATCAGCCACTCCTTCCCACCAGCTCCCTTATAAGGTTGGGTGCCCCAGGATTACAATTTGGGCTCACTGTCCTTTTCATGCTACCCACTTTCTCTGTGAAAATATCACCAACTACAGGCTGATAACACCCTAACATTTCCCTCTAGCTCATCAGCTTAAGACTTCTCTCAAGCTTCAGACCTGTCTGGTCAACTGTCCATGTACATCTCTATCTAAAGTCCAACAGATACTTCAAACCAACATATCCAACACTGAAGTCATAATTTTCCCTGCATATTAGGTCCTCTCCTCCAATATTCTCTATTTCATTTGGTGATAATCCCTAAGGCTTCTCAGCTTTATCTTTTTAAATGTTTATCTTAGTGTCTTCTTCATTGGAGACATTAATGCCCTTATATGTGGCTTCATATTTACTGCCTGGACTACCATAGTCACTAACCAATCCAAATCTTAAATGAGTTAAGCCTTCCCACTCAATAGAGAACAAAGTGATCCACCTAAAGGGACATTAATCTGTTTCACAGCCTGCTTCCATCTCTTTGATGGCTTCAATGCCTGAAGTCCCCTATTTACAAATAATGTCAGCACTCCTCACTGCCACATGCAAGGTATACCTCCTACCTGTCCTTGTCTTGGAATTTGTCCCCCAGCGGGACTTAGTAACTGTTTGTGGTTCCTGCACAAGTCACACTAGGTCTTGTCTTTGTGCATTTGTTCATGTTGCCCCTCTGCCTAGAATACCTTTTCTCTAACGACCTCCTCCTGCCCTGTGTGTTCTCAGGACTCCTTCCGAAAGCTCTACTGTACCCACTTCTCTGTTTAAGGATTATCAGTCTGGGTATCTATTTCTTTTACCAGAAATATCTACCCCAGGGCCTATCAGAAAGCCTGACACATAGGAAATGTTCAATAAATGTGAAATAAACCAAATATCTGACTCATCTTCTCTAGAATACCTAAAGTGATTATATGGACTTAATCCAAGTTATTCAATTTAAATTCTTAATTTTCTGAACTTACTTAAAGAATTCCGTTTTTTCCTCTTCACTCTTCAATGTTAAACTTTTCAAGAAATTCACAACTTCCAGAAAATCATTTCTAAATGCCAAAAAGAGAAGGAATTCAGCAGAACAGATTAGAGAATGTTAAATATTGAGGCCATAATCACAGACTACATCAATATAATTTTCAACCAAGAAACATTCTCCTTTGCCATTTAAAGATTCTATTACAACTAAGTAGCTTATGAGACAAATACTATGGAACAAGCCTCTATGAAATCTAATATTTTAATATCAAAGAGATCTGTGAAGAGGATACAAGTTTAAACACACATATGCTAACGTGCTTTATGGTTTAGTCAGAAAAATCCTCCAAATTGTTGGTTGTAATACGATGTTAAATGAAGTATGCTGGGAGAAATGACATTACCATTACAAAATATTGCTGACTCTCAAGTCTCCTTTGATGAAATAAAAACTATTAAAGAGATGTGGAAAGTGGAATTTCCATACAGCAATCTTCTCATTTCTCCTGCTGTAAGTTACTTGGTCATTCTTTCAGCCAGGCAGGGATTAGTGTGAGAGGAGAGGTCGGTTTCCTACAGGGCTGCCAGAGAATTCCAAAGGCTGTGCACTGCTCAGCTCACACCCTACTGTATATGAGACTGTTGACCCCAGATGCTCTGGCATACAAGCTGGACAGCCTATTCGGAGGCCCAGTAAGCAGAGATACCACTTGGGTCTTCACATCTTATGTTTATACCTACCTTAGGCTTCCCCCGGTTCAGCAGCAAAGATGTCTAAACTTTAATCAATCAAATTGGTTCAGCTGCCTCTGTAAGGGATGCTGACCCTGGCTCCTACTGTTGTGTCTTGACTGGGGTTTCTCCCCACGTTAACAGTGGGATTTTGGCAGGTGCGGTTTGTGTGTTTTCAGTTTTCTTCTCCCCTCTCAATTTACAATACAACTCTTAATAAATAACTCATTTTACACATAGTGATGAGAGAATCTATTTACCATAAGGGATTGTTCTTTGTAGAGACTTTCTATCAAGGGAAATAAAATATTTCTAAGAATCATCCAAAAGGGCATAGAAGTACTTTGGAAAGACTCTCATAATGATAAATATAAAATTTTTATTTGTCAATTAAAAATACAAATTTTTAAAAACATCCTCAGAAAAGACGATCATAATGGGAAAGTTTTGAATAGTTTCTTTGAAATATGACAATATAAGCCCAATAACCATAAATGCTACTTATTTAATAAGATTACCCTTCCCCACCTGCCCCTAGTTCTATCCTAGAGGTAATTTTCCCCACTTGGGAATAATACTAGTCTTCCCTTTGCTCTGGTTTTTCCCAAGCTCTAAATGCAAACACATAGGGTTTTTAGTTTTAAAACTAACATAAGGTTGGCTTTGTTAATAAAAGTCATGAATATGGAACTAACCTGTGCAGAAGTTCTGCAGTCATGGAAATAAAAAAATGAAGGACACATAATTAAAACTAACCTTGAAGAAGGGTTCAAAAATATCTCTGAATCTAATAACGTATTAAATTATATTGCGCCCTTCCCTCTAAACCAACTTATTTGCTCTTCCATCACATATTACTAGACAGAGAATATGAACTCATTCCCCATCCCCATGAGAAAAACTGAATAATAATAAACTCATAATATAATGGCAGCAGAAAAGAAAGGCTAGGTTTAGTAACTTTTTCAATTAACTTACAGCTGTAAACCAGTGGACACACCTAGCTTCTTCACTATTAGAAGCCCTAATAAATCTGGCTACAATTTCTAAATCCAAGCCTTCAAGACAATCAAGCATTTCTAAAACTTCCTATCTATAATAGGAAACTGACAGACAACCCAATTTCTTCCTCTATTTTCTCCTGTGGACATGATTCAATCTCTCCTAATAATTAACAACAGAAACTGCATCATTTGGTCCTCCAAAATCCCCCCACTGCCACTTATCCAAGGCATGAGAGCAGGCAGCAGTGTTCCGGAAGCAGCTGGCATCACCACACCAGATGCCCTCACCTGAAGAAGTCATGAGATAGTAAGGTGCAGAGCGCTGGCCGACATTTTGGAATGGGATTCAGCAAAGTTGAGTGCAAGGTCTGTTGAAAGCTGGAGAGAACATCCGCTGAAACTGAAATCCAGAGCTACAGTTAGTTTCCAATGCCTTCTCCCTCTTTTCAGGACCTCTATAGCTGGAGACTGCCGAGAGCAAAAACCAACCTGTAAAAGCCCAAACAAACAAAGCCCTGGCTGTTGCTAAACAGCTTCCTGCTTGCCTTAGGCAAAACTCATTGGCAGGTGTAGAAAGTTGTCCTGCCACCACCGTCAAACCCCACCCCAGGTGCCATTCCCTTCTATACCCTCTCATTTCCTGATTATCCATTTAACCCAGCTCAGGCCCAAAGAAAAAGGGCTAACAGTGATAGGTTTGAGGGTCTTTCTCAACAGGGGTTCCTCATCCACAGAACAGTTATATGAATGATTATATTTACAATTCTTCCAAGGACAGTAAATAATTGCTACTATTCTAAATACATAGAATAGTTCATTATACACAATGGATGCCTTTGGGCCTTAGGGTTTAATTCTCAAGTATTTAGGATGGGACAATTTAGAGCTGACAGCTGAATCAGAACACTGCATAAGCCTGGCAGAACAAACTGCATTAGAACTGGCACAAAGCTTGAGCCATGTGAGATGCAGGCCAATAAGGGGCCTACTGTGACACATGCCTCAGTAAACTCAATGAGTGGAAAATTAAAGTCCTAAAGTGGGCACAGGAGAGTGAAGCAGGCTGCCAAGCATGCAGTTAGAGAACACAGAAGAGAGGAGAAAACTATGTCTTTAGTAGCCTGAGCTTTAAGAGGCAATGAAAGAAAAAAGTGAAGAGTAAATTAAAGTAATAGGAAAATAAATCAAATGAGCTTTGAAAGAATAAAGAAATGTTAAGCTCAATTTAACAAAAAATTATGAATTTTACCCTATTATTCAGATTATTAGATATAAATCATTAGTGATAGTTATGTACTTATTGGCTGGTTCAATAAGGAATAGAGTCTACATTTACACCACTTAAGTACTATTACCAATTAATAAGATAATCACACATGATACTGACAGCCATAGTTCAAAGTGCTTCCTACTTAAAATTCTTTTCACCATGCAAACTAATGAAACCCAAAGCTTCTTTCCTTACTGTTCTTAATATCTGCCCTAAAAAAGTTACCTGGTAAGCAAAAGATTCCTTACTATGCTCAAAGACTGTAGTCCTTTGAATTCCACACAGAATAGGTCATGGATGATTTTCCTACTTATTCTATAGATGCAGTAGTATAACTCCAACTCACCCTGTTCATTTAAGATTGTGAGCAAACTTTCCACCAGTGTTCCAAATGAAAAGGCATCCCGGGCATGTCCATGACACTCTGGGAGAGTTGTGAATTCTGGAGACTAAAAGCAGTGAAGACAATTAAAACTAGAGGATCTGCCTTATAAGCCATTTCTAATTTTCTCTGAAGCACCTTCTCCCATGTTTGTATTTATTATACTCAAATCTATCTTCAGACCACCACACATGAATGTATAGGTTCTTAACACTATTAGTGAATAGAATTTGTTGAAGATTTTAAAATATTAAAATGAGCAAAAATTTTTAAAAAGGTCAGAGTATGGTACAAGTCAGTGGCTTTTACAAATATTTTCACAGCAACCCATGGTAAAGAATATGTCTTATATCATGATCTACTATACATACACATGCATAAATACACACATAATGGAAACAAAAGTTTCATAAAACTATCTAAGATGCCCAAAGACATGTTCTTTTATCCTTTTTTTTTATAAAATGCTAGTCAGGACCCCCTAAATTGACTTACAACCCACAAATCACCAATTTTAAAAACATTAGTATATATACATAATACTGATTTGGATAAAACTGATTTATTTCAAGTCTTAGGTCTATACTTAAGTTTATAGTTGAGTTCATATTTCCTGTAAAGCACACTAAATATACCTTTGGGGATTGTTTATTTATAGTGGCTATAAGAACAAATTTATAGAAGGAGCATCTGCTTTTGAATTTATTGGTAAACAGAATCTTTATTTACCAGCAATCTTAATAATCATTCTTCTGTGCATCTTGAAATCCTAAGTAATGGGCAGCTAGAGATAGATGAATGGTTTGGGTGACATACAAGGAAGGACTAGGGTTTTTGCTTCCACAATTATTATGGATTCCAGCAAAGTGCAACTACTGATAATGGTTTCACTGTTTTCCCACCCAAATCTCATCTTGAATTATAACTCCCACAATTCCTATGTGTCCTGGGAAGAACCAGTGGGAGGTGATTGAATTATGGGGGCAGGTCTTTCCTGCCCTGTTCTCATGATAGTGAATGGGCCTCACAAGATCTGATGGCTTTAAAAAGGGGAGTTTCCCTGCATAAGCTCTCTTCTCTTGTCTGCCACCAGGTGAGACATGCCTTTTGCCTTCTGCCATGATTTTAAGGCCTCCCCAGCCACGTGGAACTGTAAGTCCAATAAACCTCTTTCTTTTGTAAATTGCCCAGTCTCGGGTATGTCTTCATCAGCAGCGTGAAAACAGACTAATACAGTAAATTGGTACCAGTAGAGTGGGGCGTTGCTGAAAAGATACCCAAAAATGTGGAAGAGACTTTGGAACTGGGTAACTGGCAAAGGCTGGAACAGTTTGGAGGGTTCAGAAGAAGACAGGAAAATGTGGGGAAGTTTGGAATTTCCTAAAGACTTGTTGAATGGCTTTGACAAAAATGCTGCTAGTGATATGAACAATAAGGTCCAGGCTGAGGTGGTCTCAGATGGAGATGAGGAACTTGTTGGGAACTGGGGCAAAGGTGACTCTTGTTATGTTTTAGCAGAGACTGATGGGACTTTGCCCCACCCTAAAGAACTGTGGAACTTTGAACTTAAGAGATGATTTAGGGTATCTGGCGGAAGAAATTTCTAAGCAGCAGAGCATTCAAGAGGTGACTTGGGTGCTGTTAAAGGCACTCAGTTTTAAAAGGAAAACACAGCATAAAAGCTTGGGAAGTTTGCAGCCTGACAATGCAATAGAAAAGAAAATCTCAGGTGAAATTCAAGCCAGCTGCAGAAGTTTGCATAAGTAATGAGGGGCCAAATGTTAATCCCCAAGACAATGGGGAAAATGTCTCCAGGGCATGTCAGAGATCTTCACGGCAGCCCCTCCCATCACAGGCCTGCAGGCCTAGGAGGAAAAAGTGGTTTCATGGGCCAGGCCCAGGGTCCCCATGCTGTGTGAAGCCTAGGGACTTGGTGCCCTGCATCTCAGCCACTCTAGCCATGGCAGAAAGGGGCCAACGTAGAGCTTGGCATGTGGCTTCAGAGGGTGCAAGCCCTAAGCCTTGGCAGCTTCCACGTGGTGCTGGGCCTGCAAGTGCACATTAGTCAAGAACTGGGGTTTGGGAACCTCCACCTAGATTTCAGAAGATGTATGGAAATGCCTGGATGCCCAAGCAGAATTTGCTGCAGGGCAGGGCCCTTATGGAGAACCTCTACTAGGGTAGTGTGAAAAGGAAATGTGAGGTCAGTGCCCCCACACAGAGTTCCTACTGGGGCACTGCCTAATGGAGCTGTGAGAAGGGGACCAGCATCCTCCAGATCCCAGAATGGTAGATCCACTGACAGCTTGCACCGTGTGCCTGGAAAAGCTGCAGACATTCAAGACCAGCCTGTGAAAGCAGCCAGGAGGGAAACTGTACCCTGCAGAGCCACAGGGGTAGACGCTGCCCAAGACCATGGGAACCCACCTCTTCCATCAGCGTGACCCGGATGCGAGACATGGAATCAAAGGAGATCATTTTGGAGCTTTAAGATTTGACTGCCTCACTGGATTTCAGACTTGCCTGTAGCCCCTTTGTTTAGCTAATTTCTCCCATTTGGAATGGCTGTATTTACCCAATGCCTGTACCCCCATTGTATCTAGGAAGTAACTAACTTGCTTGTGATTTTACAGGCTCATAGGTGGAAGGGATTTGCCTCGTCTCAGATGAGACATTGGACTATGGACTTTTGAGTCAATGCTGAAATGAGTGAAGACTTTGGGGGACTGTTGAGAAGACATGACTTGTTTTGAAACGTGAGGACATGAGACTGGGGAGGGGCCAGGGGAGGAATGATGTGGTTTGGCTGTGACTCTCATCTTGGATTGTAACTCCCACAATTCCTATGTGTCATGGGGAGGAATTCCGTGGGAGGTGACTGAATTATGGAGGTAGATCTCTCCTGTGCTGTTCTGGTAATAGTGAGTAAGTCTCACAAGACCTGATGGTTTTATAAAAGGGAATTTCCCTGCACAAGCTCTCTTCTCTTGTCTGCTGCCATGTGAGAAATGCCTTTCACCTTCCGCCATGATTGTGAGGCCTCCCCAGCCACATGGAACTGTTTAGTCCAATAAACCTTTCTTTTGCAAATTGCCCAGTCTCGGGTATGTCTTTATCAGCGGCATGAAAACAGACTAATACAACTACTTATCATGAAATGGGTATAATTGTCTGTTCACACTAAGGTATCTCTACCTCTAAACAATATCATAGGTGTTTATGTGACAAAAAAATTTAAGCTGGCTCCCTGGCTGTGGTGATAAGATTAATCTTAGAAAGCTTTAAGGCCAGAGGAATTATGAGGCATCTATAACTCAGTAAAGAAAGGAATAAGCAGAGGAAAGTTTTTTAAAATTTCATACTCAGTTACACAAAGTCGCCTTCATTATATGTGAAATATATCATCTTACCATCTCTTCAGGAGGGATAGATGCTGGGTCTCTTATTGACTGAATACTCCTCAGAAACTAGACAGAGAAATAAATTAAAGAAAATGATTCATACATATGTTTGGTGAACTAATCTCTTACATCAGGTTACATAAGCAATGAGCAAGGCAAACAGCAGCAATTAAACCTTCAAATCAATGCCGCATATTAGATGCACGAATTTAAAATGCTTCTAATTTTAAAAATGCAAATAAAGTACCTGGCACAGCACAAGGCATAGTAATAAATGGTAGTTCCTTTTCCTCTCCCCTTCATCTGGTTTAACAGACACGCTCTGCTGTTCAGAGGCATCTGTGCATCTGATTTCCTTATATGGAAATTAGAACACTTCTTTCTCTTCCTGCTTAGATATTAACAATAAGAAGGCTTTTCTAGCACAGAACAAATCTGTCATTAATCTCACTAAATCAAATGAATCTTAAGTCTTGCTACCATACGAGATTAGAAAGTTGAGAACCTTAGTTATGGAGACAAAACCAACATCCACAGAATAAGCATATTAATTTGCTAGTTTCAAAGACTATTTTTGAAGAGCCTATATGTCCCGAACATTGTTTAGGGCACTAGGAATACAAGATGAATGCAATAAAGTTTCTGCCCCCAACCAGGTGCTCATAACCTAGAATGTAAACTAAGAATCTCCATAAACGTGCTAAGTTACCTGGAAGCACTGGGGTGACTAATTTTGTTGGGCAGGGGAATGCCTAGGGGAAGGAGTCACAGAAAGGACATTGAAGCCAGATCTTAGATGAGTTTACATTTTCCAGAAGCCAAGGGGAAGAAATGCATTCCAGCAACAGAATGGCCTACAAAGAAGAAGAGTGTGAAGGAAGAAGGCATATGTGGGAACACAGCTGAACTGCATGGAACAAGATGTAACCAGACTATAGCTCAAGAACTCTTGAGTGAGGCCAGACTCGGTGGCTCATATCTGTAATCCCAGCACTTTGGGAGGCTAAGGTGGGCAGATAACCTGAGGTCAGGAATTTGAGACCAGCCTTGGCAACATAGCAAAATCCCATCTCTACCAAAAATATAAAAAATTAACGAGGTGTGGTGGTGTGCACCTGTGGTCCCAGCTACTCAGGAGGCTGAGGTGGGAAGATCACTTGAGCCAGGGAGGCAGAGGTTGCAGTAAGCTGAGATCGCACCACTGCACTCCAGCCTGGGTGACAGAGGGAAATTCCATTTCCCAGCACTCCCCAAAAAAACCTAAATGGTAAATGGGCTGAAGGTGGGCTGCAGAAAGATTGTGAAGGGCCTTATATCCCATGGCAAAGAATTTGGAATAAACAGCACAGAAAGGATTACATGCTATATACAAAGTACACAAAAGGTAAATTCAGGGAAGAAAGAGATCAATATGGACAGAATAACCAGAGAGATGTCTTTGTGGTAGAACATTTGAACTGAGCAAGAACCCATGAAGGTGCACGTTAGACATGGCCCAAGTTAAGTGTGGAAGCAGCACAAAAAAGAATAGGGGAAATTAGACTGAAACAGTAAGTCAACAGTGAGCCACCATTTCCATAGGGATATTAAGATGGAAATGGTTTTTATTTTTTCTTTAAGAAAGACTGAATGCAGCGGCAACACGCAAAATGTGAAAAGAACACACAAAACAGAAAACAGAAAGGTTTATCAACCTGGGAGGGAAACATGCAGAACTCTCAGACAAAAGTATAAGGAATACTACATCAGCAACAACACAGCCCACTAGGAGTTAAGATGCACAGGTCCTAAATCCAGCTACTAAGATACTATGTATGAAATCGGGCAACTCGGACAATTGTTCAAAGAACATTTTCTGAATACCTAGTATGTGCCAGGCACTATTCTAGGTAGAGGTATAAAGATAAGAGACTCACACCCTTAAGAGCCCAACCACTGGAATACAAGACAGATACATAAAGGTAATTTCATTATCAAGTGGTATGATCCAAGTAAGTACAAGGTACTATGGGGCAGAGAGGAGGGGCATTTAACTCAAATATCTGAACAAAACATTTTACCTCTCTCAGTCTCAGGTTTCCCCATTTATAAAATAAGGAGAAAGGATACATGACCCCCACTGCCTCTGAGGAACAAAATGCTATAATTCTATAAATGAGGGCACTGACAAAAAATTCAAGTCTCCAAATCTAAGACCAAGCTAACACTGAAGGAAAGTGCCTAGGCAAGAACCACATACCAAGACACTATTAAAAACCAAGTAAGGAAGGGGGGCTGTCCCCTGGCTTACCTCTGGTGTGGCCTGAGAAACTTTACAAACAGTTTCCATTCCTCCTAGCTTCCAGTGCCCATCTTCACTCACAAACACAGATGATAAACAGACATTATTGTGTGTTAAGTGTCCCTGGAAAAAAAAAAAGAAAAGAAGGAAGAGTGCCACTCCAGGATCTGAAATAGAAATTTATTTCAAAAAATGTTTTTCTCTATCTCTCACAATCTTTATTTTAAAAAACTAAATACTAATCACCAAAAAAATTATGACAAGCCTTCCCACTTGTGGCATAATAAATGGAACTATGACTTTAAGAAACAACAAATTGAATGAAGTTAGATAAGAAGAAAAATGGAATGGAAGGGCTTCTGTTATCTCCCCCTGCCTCGTGGCAGGTTAATAAACACCTTAAAGCCAGTGCACACAGTCATCTCCCCATTTCTATGGGAGTCAGGGGATATACATGTTCTTATACATTTACAAGTCTGTATAACCTATATTATTTGCTTCCAATGCCTTTAAAGATAAAATATATCTTTGCTCACATAGGTTATTTTATTAATTTTCTTCTCTAGATTCTTTCTCACCCACATTCTATCACGAACCCAGATCCACTTCACCTGAAATCTTGTTAGTAGGCGTTAAAAAAATTCTGCCTGAAGAAGAGGAAAATGGAATGATAAGGATCACCAGAAATATCTCACAGACTGGCTGGGCGTGGTGGCTCACGCCTGTAATCCCAGCACTTTGGGAGGTCGAGGCGGGCGGATCATGAGGTCAGGAGATCGAGACCATCCTGGCTAACACGGTGAAACCCCGTCTCTACGAAAAATACAAAATGTTAGCCGGGCATGGTGGTGGGCACCTGTAGTCCCAGCTACTCGGGAGGCTGAGAAAGGAGAATGGCATGAACCCGGGAGGTGGAGCTTGCAGTGAGCCGAGATCGCGCCACTGCACTCCAGCCTGGGCAACAGAGCAAGACCCCGTCTCAAAAAAAAAAAGAAATATCTCACAGACCACAAAAGAGCCCATTTTAAAACTGTAAAAATAGTACAGTCAAATAAGTAAAAGAAAGGGAGAAAATAAGAACAGGATTCAGGTATTTAAGTTTTTTTCCCCAAACCAAAAATGATTTCAGTAGATAAAAAAGTATGTTTAAAGTTATTATGTATGTATGTAATGTATGTATTTATTACAGGGTCTCTGTTGCCCCAGCTGGAGTACAGTGGTGTGATCACAGCTCACTGCAGCCTTGACCTCCTGGGCTCAAGCAATCCTCCCACCTCAGTCTCCTGAGTAGGGGGACTACAGGCATGTGCCACCATGCCTGGCTCATTTTTTAATATGTTTTTGTAGAGATAGGGTCTTGCCATGTTGCCCAGGCTGGTCTCAAACTCCTGGGCTCAAGCGATCCTCTTGCCTCGGCCTCCCAAAGTGCTGGGATTACAGGTGTGAGCCACTGTGCCTGGCCAAAAAAGCACTTTAAATATTCTACCCAATACATCAAATATGTAAATATTTTTATAGAGAATACTCCAAAAGATAAATATTTTTAAAGGAAGGTTTAGAATAGTGTGTATAGTATATCTCCATTTGAGAAAAAAATGAAAGAACAAGTATACACACTAGATATTTGTTTTATATGCACAAAGAACAACTCTGGAATAATACACGAGTTACCACAATTGCCTCTGAAGAGAGGAATTAGGGCACTGGATTCAAGGATGGGAGAGGGACACCTCACCCACATACTGTACAAACTTTTTAACCATGTGTATGCACTTTTGTCAACAAAGAAGATATTTCTCCCCACTGAACCACTAATAATTCTCATTATCATGCGACCTTGTAAATGCACTTTTAAGAGACTATAAATCCAACATGATATTTGGAGAATCTGTCTCCAATTAATTGAAAAAATTTAAAAACATACATAAAGATGAGTCAAGTCCAAGTGTTTCTAACCTGTGACTAGTATTTTTTAATCTTGGTGGACTGCCAAAGACCTTAATGCTTCAGAATGCAAATACCATTAAGAAAACAGTAATACTGTCAAGAAACAGACCAGAAGTAAACCTAGGAACCATCTTCTAGTAATAGCAAATATCATCAGAGAGCCAAGCACACTGGTTACACCACAGAATGTTAAGAGGCTGTCTCTCAATTGGCCCCAACTACTCAAATGGGAAAGGAAAGGATATGTATATATTCTGCCTCTTCCTAAGAAATGGTCATTTCTTTCTTCAGAATCTAAAATGGGACACAACTCCTGAAAACAAATAGGAACTTTAGTCTATGGCAGCACTGACATTACACCTTTTCTTTGTTTTAGTAACTCATGCCAGCTGTAGCTATTTTTAGGCAAAGAGTTATCCAAAACTAGAGACAGACTATAGTAAACTAAAATAAAATTCTATAAGTAACTGTCCAGGGACACAGAACTAGTTGTCCATTCTATAAACCTCTATCTACAGCACCTCTTGTGGCTTCCAACATGCTATTTTTCCTCAGGAAGTTTTCTAATAATAACACTTAACTTACAATTTCTATACACATCGTAATTTATAAGTATTACCACACTCATCACTCCCACCCCCATCTACATCAAAGTCTGTGATGCAGACTATACAGGTTACTTACTCTGTCATGAAGGAAGATAAGAGCCAGCAATATGTCATAGATCCCAGCACAGACCTCTGCAGAAGACAGTGTTTCCAAAGCCACTTCCAGGGGCTGTACTCGCTCAGTGACAAGATGAATGCCATCCGCTTCCACAGTACAAGATAAAAATCTTAGCAAGCAAGGGTGACGAAGTGTCTTCAAATGCTTTAAAAATACAAACCGAAGAGTTGAAGTTAATGACCCCAAACCAGATTATAGTTTCATATACATTATGGGGGAAATCAGAAAATGTATACTTGCAGTTAAGGCTCTTTTGAGCTCCCTACCTTCCTCCCTACCCACTAAATTTCACATAAGGCAAAGATCTATGACTTGTTCTGACATCATTCAATTAACTAACATTTAAATGACTCTACAGAAATTTCCAGTTCCATTATTGTAGTGCAAGCCTCATAAGAGCCCAGATCTCTCAACGATTACTGCTATAAACTGAACAAAGTGCCAGAAACAACTGAAATCCTGACAAGTAAGCAAATGCAAACAGATTATGGAGGGGAGTCAAACCTGAAGAAGCGACACTCATGGGGGTAAGTTTCTTGGTTTGGGGAAATTTTCCCCTTCTCACAGCTATGCATGGAGGCAGGCCCCATTTGCAAAGCAGTGTAACAAAGGTGCTAAAAGTCCAGTAAAAACTTTACCATCTTTCTGGCTGAAAGAATGATAGAAAAGAACCAAGGAAGGTGAGTATGAGGAGGGTATCCCAGAGAGCAGGGAGCTGGAGAGATGCCCTGATTTTTCACATACCCACAAATTCTCAGAAGCAAGCATCCACAGGATAGACCCAAACCAGCAGAGCAAAGTTTTGAGAAACAGACAGATTGCAAATACCATTCACAGATAGAGTAAGAGGAAGTAGTTCAAAAACATGAGGCCTGAACCTAAATTAGCTGCCTGCTAAATAAAAGACATCAGCATTTTCCAAAGGATTATAACAGAGCAAAGAGTTATGTGACATTGCATTCAAAATGTCCAGGATGCAACCCCAAACTACTCAACATACAAAGAACCACAAAAATGTAACACATTCTCAATGGAAAAGACAACCAACAAACACCACTCCAAGGGGCCTCAGATATTAGAATTACCAGAAAGAATTTAAAGCAGCTATTATAATCATCCTCCTAGAGATAAAGGAAAAGTTATAAAATAAATAGAAAAATTTAAATTTCCAAAAGAAAAATAAAAGATTGAAAATCAAAAATTAATGTATAGACTCATTAACACAATGAATATGACAGAATAAAGAGTCAGTAAACTTGAAAATATTAACCAATCTGAAGAATAAAAAATTTTTTAAAAAATGATCAGAGGGGCCAGGTTTGGTGGCTCACACCTGTAATCCCAGCACTTTGGGAGGCCAATGCAGGAGGATCACTTCAGTCCAGGAGTTCAAGACCAGCCTGGGCAACACAGTGAAATCCCCATCTCATAAAGAAAAATTAAGAAAGAAAAAAAAGAGACCAGAGCCTCAGACACCTGTGACAATAACAAACGGTCAAATAAATATAACTGAACTCCCAAAAAGAGAAAAGAAAAAAATTGGGGCATAAAAAATACAATGGATGAAAATTTAAATTTGGCTAAATACTTAAGTTTACAGACTTAAGAATTTCAGTGAATATAAAACAAGATAAATTTTTTAAAAAGCACACTTAAACATATTACCATCAAACTGCTAAATATCAAAGCTAAAAAAATCTTAGAAGCAGCTAAAGGAAACACATTACATGGAGGAGAATGATGATTTAAACAACTGCAGATTTCTCATCAGGAAAGGTGGAGGGCAAGAAACAATGAAACATGTTTAAAATGCTGAAAGAAAAAACTATCAGCTTGGACTACTGTATCTAAACAAAAGTAACCTTCAGAGAAAAGGCAAAATAAAACACTTTTGGTGACAAAAAAAAACAGAAAATTTCTTGCCAGAAGACCTGCTATATAAAAAATGCTCATGGAAGTTCTTCAAATAAATGATACCAAAGGGAAACATGGATCTTCAGGAATGAAGGAACAGCATCAGAAACGGTAAATATTACAATAAATATGAAGGCCACTTTTTTTTTTTTTTGAGACGGGGTCTCACTCTATCACCTAGGTTGGAGTGCAGTGGCACAATCTCAGCTGACTGCAACCTCCACCTCCTGGGTTCAAGCGATTCTCCTGCCTCAGCCTCCCGAGTAGCTGGGACTACAGGCTTGCACCACCATGCCCAGGTAATTTTTGTATTTTTAGTAAAGACAGGGTTTCACCATGTTGGCCAGGCTGGTCTCTAATTCCTGACCGCAGGCAATCCACCCACCTCAGCCTCCCAAAGTGTGGGGATTACAGGCGTGAGCCACCGTGCCCAGGTGAAGGCCACATTTTTACCTCTTCAGTTATTTAATCACTAAAGCAGATATTGTAATACTTCCTGGTGAGGTTCTCAATGTGTGTGAATGAATGTACAATTAATATGTGTGTAACAAAGAATGGTAGGGATGGGAGGCTGAAGATACCTACATCACAAGGCTTCTACGTTTTATGTGACATGGTACAATATTAACCACAGTAGACTATTTTTTGCCTTATTTATTTTTAATTTTCTTAAATTAAAAAAATTGATAATATGCATATTTTGGGGGAGTACCTGTGATTTTAATACTTTCATAAAATTTGTAAAGATCAAATCAATGTAATTGGGATATCCATCACCTTAAATATTTGTCTTTTCTTTATGCTAGAAACATTAGAATTATTCTCTTCTAGTTATGTAAAAATATATAATTGATTACTGTAAACTAGTCATCCTACTGACCTATCAAACACTAGATATTCTATCTTCTATCTTGTATCTTCTAACTGTGTATTTGTACCCATTAATCAACCTCTCTTCATCCCCTACAATCCCCTACCCTTCCTGGCCTCTGGTAACCACCAGTCTACTCTCAACTCATATGAGATCAACTTTTTTAGATTCCATATGAGTGAGATCTTGCAGTGTGTGTCTTTCTGTGCCTCATTTACATCACTTAACACAGTGGTCCCCTACCTTTTTGACACCAGGGACCAGTTTCATGAACACAATGTTTTCATGTACCAGGGGTGGGGGGATTATTTTGGGATGAGACTGTTCTACCTCAAATCATCAGGCATTAGATTGCCATAAGAAGTGCACAACCTAGATCCCTTGCATACACAGTTCATAATAGGGTTCCTGCTCCTATGAGAATCTAATACTGAGAGGTGACAGAGTGCTGGCAGTCCTCACAGCCCTCGCTCGCTCTCGGCGCCTGCTCTACGTGGGCTCCCACTTTGGCGGCACTTGAGGAGCCCTTCAGCCCACCACAGCACTGTGGGAGCCCGTTTCTGGGCTGGCCAAGGCTGGAGCCGGCTCCCTCAGCTTGCAGGGTGGTGTGGTGGGACAGACGCAAGCGGGAATCGGGGCTGCGCACGCACGGGGCTTGCGGGCCAGCTGGAGTTCGGGTGGGCGTGGGCTTGGCAGCCCCGCTCTCGGAGGAGCCGGCTGGCCCTGGCGGCTCCGGGCAATGAGCAGCTTAGCACCCGGGCCAGCGGCTGCGGAGGGTGTACTCGGTCCCCCAGCAGTGCCTGCCCACCGGTGCTGCACTTGATTTCTCGCCGGGCCTTAGCTGCCTTCCCGTGGGGCAGGGATCGGGACCTGCAGCCCGCCATGCCTGAGCCTCCCACCCCCTCCGTGGGCTCCTGTGCGCCCGAGCCTCCCTGACCAGCGCGGCCCCCTGCTCCACGGAGCCCAGTCCCATCGACCACCCAAGGGCTGAGGAGTGCGGGCATACGGCGCAGGACTGGCAGGCAGCTCCACCTGCAGCCCCAGTGCGAGATCCACTGGGTGAAGCCAGCTCGGCTCCTGAGTCTGGTGGGGATGCGGAGAACCTTTATATGTCTAGCTCAAGGTTTGTAAACACACCAATCAGCACCCTGTGTCTAGCTCAGGGTTTGTGAATGCACCAATCGACACTCTGTATCTAGCTACTCTGGTGGGGACTTGGAGAACTTGTCCACACTCTATATCTAGCTAATCTGGTGGGGAGGTGGAGAACCTTTGTGTCTAACTCACGGATTGTAAATGCACCAATCAGCGCCCTGTCAAAACAGACCACTGGGCTCTACCAATCAGCAGGATGTGGGTGGGGCCGGATAAGAGAATAAAAGCAGGCTGCCCGAGCCAGCAGTGGCAACCCGCTCAGGTCCCCTTCCACATTGTGGAAGCTTTGTCCTTTCGCTCTTTGCAATAAATCTTGCTGCTGCTCGCTCTTTGGGTCCACACTGCCTTTATGAGCTGTAACACTCACTGCGAAGGTCCACGGCTTCACTCCTGAGCCAGCAAGACCACGAACCCTACCAGAAGGAAGAAACTCTGAACATATCCGAACATCAGAAGGAACAAACTCCAGACATGCTGCCTTTAAGAACTGTAACACTCACCGCGAGGGTCTGCGGCTTCATTCTTGGAAGTCAGTGAGACCAAGAACCCACCAATTCCGGACACAATACTGCTGCTGATCTGACAGGAGACAGAACTCAGACGGTAATGCTTGCGTGCCCACTGCCCACAGCCTCCTGTTGTGCAATCCTGTTCCTAGAGACCACGAACCAGTACCAGTCTGCAGCCTAGGGGTTGGGGACACCTGACTTAACATAATGTCCTCTAGGTCCTAACATGTTATTGCAAATGATGGGATTTCATTCTTTTTATGGCTAAACAGTATTCCATCGTATATATACACCACATTTTCCTTATCCATTCATCCACTGATGGACACTTAGGTTGATTTCACATTTTGGCTACTGTGAATAATACTGCAATAAATATGAGTGCAAATATCTCTTTTTTATATTGATTCCCTTTATTTTGGATACATACCCAGTAGTAGAACTGCTGAATCACTGGGTAGTTCTGCTTTTAGTTTTTTGAGGAACCTCCAGTTTTCTGTAGTGGCTATGCTAATTTACATTCCCACCAACAGTATATGAGGGTTCCCCTTTCTCCACATCATCACCAGCATCCATTACTGCCTATCTTTTTGATAAAAACCATTTCAACTGGGATGAAAGGATATCTTTTTTTTTTTTTTTTTCTGATGGAGTCTTGCTCTGTTACCCAGGCTGGAGTGCAGTGGCACGATCTCGGCTCACTGCAACCTCCGTCTCCCGGGTTCAAGCAATTCTCCTGCCTCAGCCTCCCGAGTAGCTGGGATTACAGGTGCACACCACCATGCCAGGCTAATTTTTGTATTTTGTTAGTAGAGATGGGGTCTCACCATGTTGGCCAGGCTGGTCTCAAACTCCTGACCGTGTGATCTGCCCTCCTCAGCCTTCCAAAGTGCTGGGATTACAGGCGTGAGCCACCACACCTGGCCAAGAGGATATCTTATTGTGGTTTTGTTGTGCAGTTCTCTAATGATTACTGCTACTATTTTATATACCTGTTGTCCATTTGTGTGCCTTTTGAGAAATGTCTATTCAGATCTTTTGTCCCTTTTAAAACTGGATTATTTTGTGTTTTTTGTTATTGAGTTGTTTGAACTCCTTTTATATTATGGTTATTAATCCCTTGTCAGGTGGATAGTTTGCAAAACAAGTAGACTATTAAAGACTAGTTAACATATACTAAAATCCCTAGTGCAGCCATTAAAAAATATATAAAGAAATATAGCCAAAAAAATCAAGATATATTAAAATGGAACACTAAAAAATATTCAATTAATCCAAAAGAAGGGGGAACAGAAGAAAAAAGAGCGTAAGGGGACAAATAGAAAGCAAACAATAAAATCCAACTACATTAATAATTACACTAAATGTTAATGATCTAAACACTGGAAGTAAGAGTAGATTAAATTAGCAATACCCACCTATATGTTGCCTATTAAAGAGACTTTAAAAATGAGGACACAGATGGACTGAAAGTAAATGGATAGAGAAGGATACACTACAAAAATAGTAAGCATTAAGAAAGCAGGAGTGGCTATATTCCTATCAGACAAAATACACTTCAAGACAAAGGGTACAGCCAGAGATAAAAATGGATATTTCTTAAAGACAAATAATTTATTAAAAACACATAATTATGTATGTGTATTTGTATAATAGCAGAATCTGAAAATATACATGAAGCAAAAATTGGCAAAATTAAAGCGAAAAACGGACAATTCTACAATCACGGCCGGAGACTTAAACACCCTTCTCTCAATAAAACTAGCCTCTCCCCACAAAATAATAACAAGAAAAACACAGAAAACATGAATAATGTCAACTATGTTGATCTAATAACATTAACACTACACTGAACTGCAGAACACATATTCTTTTCAAGTGAACATGAAATAATCACAAAAATAAGACTATATGCTGGGCCATCAAACAATTTTGAATGGATTAGTACCTTACACTTACCCTAATGCAGGCACATCATAGACCAGAGGTTGGCAAACAGCTTCTGTAAGGGCCAGATAATAAATATCTTGGCTTTAAAGGCCGTAGGGTATCTGTGGCCTCTTTTTTTTTTTTTTAAACAGCCCTTTAAAAATGTAAAACCCGGCCAGGCGTGGTGGCTCATGCCTGTAATTCCAGCACTTTGGGAGGCCGAGGTGGGCAGATCACAAGGTCAGAAGATCGAGACCAGCCTGGCTAACACGGTGAAACCCCATCTCTATTAAAAATACAAAAAAAATTAGCCAGGCGTGGTGGCGGGTGCCTGTAGTCCCAGCTACTTGGAGGCTGAAGCAGGAGAATGGCGTGAACCCGGGAGGCGGAGCTTGCAGTGAGCCGAGATCGCACCACTGCACTCCACTCTGGGCGAGAGAGCAAGATTCCATCTCAAAAAAAACTGTAAAAACCATTCTTAGCTAATCTGGGTGTAAGTTTGCTCACCTCCGCCACAGATCATCAATAAATGTAAAACACATTTACAAAATATTTTAATTTTGTTTATTCTGTTTTCTTACATTTTTACCTTTTTACTTATTATTTACTCCCCTTGAAAATGTTTATGCTGGGTGCTGTGGCTTTCCCCTGTAATCCTAGCACTTTGGGAGGCTGAGGTGGGTGGATCACTTGGGCCCAGGGGTTCAAGACTGGCTTGGGCAACATGGCGAAACCCCATCTCTACAAAAAACTACAAAAATTAGCTAAGCACGGTGGCGCCCACCTGTGGTCGCAGCTACTCAGGAGACTGAGGTCGGAGGATCGCTTGAGCTGGGGAGGTCGAGGCTGTAATGAGCCATGATCATGTTAGGGCACTCCAGCCTTGGCAACAGAGCAAGACCCTGTCTAAATAAATATAACGTTTAAACATCTTTTAAACTTTTATCACAACTCACTGGGTATGGATACCCCAATTTTTAGAAACCCCTACGATGGAATATTCCCGCTTCCTGACCTGTTTTCTTTGTCCTACTTTCTAAGCAGACAGTAGACACAGATGAAATGACAAGTATAAAACAATTTTGTGTCTGAATAAGGGAGGTTAAATCTGTGGAGTATCTTCTCTAGATAGTCCTGTAACAGCTCTATCAGATCCTGACTTTCCAATCCCCACCCATGCAGTGTATTTTGAAAGTTTTAACATGAGTAACAGGAGATCCACAGTCGAAAATTCCCCCAACATTGAATAATTTTATCATTTATTTATAGCAAAAAGAAACTGCTGCAATGGTGGTTTTCCTTACAAACCATGAATTTCTGAAAGAAATTTCATGATATTAAAGCTCTAGGGTCTACCCTATACAATCACTGAGGAAGCCCTGTAAAGCAATCAGATTGGGAGGAGAGTGATGAAATATTTCATTTGGAAGATAACCCTCAATATATTACCAGGTGCCATTTTCATAAATAAGCAGTGAGTACTGAACGTTCCAAATACCTTCTTGGAAGACTATGGGCTAGCATAAGAATCCATACCCTGCATTGGTACAATTTTTGTATCAGATGCCTCAAACTTGATTAAACTACTTCCAGGCAGGGTCATCAGGAAAATCTTCTCAGTGGGTTGGTTTCTCCAATTACTTTTTTTTTGAGACAGAGTCTCGCTATGTCACCCAGGCTGCACTGCAGTGGCACAATCTTGGCTCACTGCAACCTCCGCCTCCCAGGTTCAACCGATTCTCCTGCTTCAGCCTCCCAAGTAGCTGGGACTACAGGCACCCACTACCACACCGAGCTAATTGTTTTTGTATTTTTAGTGGAGATGGGGTTTCACTATATTGGCCAGGCTGGTCTTGAACTCCTGACCTTGTGATCCGCCCACCTCAGCTTCCCAAAGTGCTGGGATTACAGGTGTGAGCCACCGCGCCCAGCCTCCAATTTCTTTTATTTTCTTATAATAATCTCAAATTTTGCCAACTCTGGAAATAGCTCCAATAAGGTTTATTTATTTATTCTTAGGAAGAAAGTTGTTACCCTCAAGTTAATTTAATACAAAATAATTAAGAAAATATTGAAGAAAAAATTTCTTTAACTAGCAATTACAAACTAATAAATACAGCAAAGATCCAGATAAACCAAAAATTGTGTTAGCGGGTTGGTTAAATGAGTGCAGTTAACTGGGAATAATTTTTTACAAGTGTTTTTTTGTTTCGTTTTGTTTTGTTTTTGAGATGGAGTGTTGCTCTTGTTACCCAGGCTGGAGTGCAATGGCGTGTTCTCAGCTCACTGCAACCTTCGCCTCCCGGGTTCAAATGATTTGTCTGCCTCAGCCTCTCGAATAGCTGGGATTACAGGTGCCCACCACCATGCCTGGCTAATTTTTGTGTTTTTAGTAGAGATGGGGTTTCACCATGTTGGCCAGGCTGGTCTCAAACTCCTAACCTCAGGTGATCCACCTACCCCGGCCTCCCAAAGTGCTGGGCTTACATGCCTGGCCTACAAGTGTGTTTTGAGCTACAGTTTCCATATAAAATTATGTAGCCTCCCTCATATTTTCATTTAAGAATCATTTCAAGTAATTTTCAAATAAATTTCAAATAATTTTCAAACCAAATCTTTCATGTTCTCTTCTGCTTATTGTTTTACTCTACAATGCCTAGAAATTTTCTTGATCCAAAGTGAGTACTTGTTTGTTTAATAAAGAAGGAGAGGAAGAAATGACTCATTGCATATTTCTGAACAAGGCACTTAACTTAGCAAGAACCTTATTTGTCACTCTCCTTTGGTACATTCAACATTAAGCATAAATTATGCATACAGATTCACAGGAAAGGCTGGCAGTTCAGAATCAAATAGGACATTTTTTTATTCAAGCCTCGCTGCTCTGAAGAACAGCAACAAGACATACTTGCTAAGGGTAACTAGGATATTTTTCAGTGAACATCAGTTGAGCAAATAAATGGCTCTTGCCCTAGTAGAGAAAGATGACTATTTTTGAATGAGAGTGTCTTGAAAGCACTTTCCCCAAAGTTATTGAATACCTGTTACATCCCATTTACTGTCCTAGGTGATGGTCTCTGAAAGAGGGTTCTGAGTAAGGACCCTTATTGTTAAATATGAATAGTATTATATAATTTATCAATGATGATATTTTTCTACACCCAAACAGGGATCTTAAGTATGAGATTCTATCCCTAAATATAAATGATTCCCGTTTATCAGGAATCAGTTATGATTCAGCTATCCAGAGAATTCATTCAAGCCTCAGAGGCTTAACTTTTTATTGTTGTTCTGCCTCTAATTCGCTATTTCACTTTGAGAACTATGCAAAGTTAACTGACTCAGCATTACAGCCCAAATCCACCTGCAGGCTTTTAGATGGGACAAAGCCATAATTTCATGCTGTTAAATATGTTAAGTAAACAAAATAACCAAGATGCCTAAACTAGAGAACAAAGATCTTCAGGGAAAAATATTATTCCTTTTTCTCTGAAGATGTAAATCTAAGACAAAATGCAGATGCTTTTTTTTTTTTTTTGTAAATGTCCACTATCTGAAGGTTAGATCATAAACTAACAATAAAATGCAGAAAAAGAAAGGAATAAAAATTCCATTCTGTAGAGCTTGCATTTGAGGTACTGATAAAACTTTTAGGTGGGAATGTTCAATAGGTAAGTGAAAATATAGATCTGGAGCTCAGACTTGAGATTTTGGCAGATAATTAGTTTAGAATGGCAGGTTGGATGGTTATTAACATCCAAGGAAAAAGGAGAGTGTGACGTCTGAAAGGTGTGGTGGGGAGCAAGTAGCTGGCCATTCCATCTGGTAGGTCCATCATACCTGAGGCATGGGGGATACTTCTGAAGTTCTTCTGAGTGGATAGTGCCCAGGAGCCACGTAAGAGCACTGGATTCTGATTATGAAGGGCAAAAGATAATTTCTTAAAAAGTCAACCATGGGCCAGGTGCGGTGGCTCACGCCTGTAATCCCAGCACTTTAAGAAGCTGAGGAAGGCGGATCACGAGGTCGAGAGATCGAGACTATCCTGGCCAACATGGTGAAACCCCACGTCTACTAAAAATACAAAAATTAGCTGGGTGTGTCGGCACGTGCCTGTAATCCCAGCTATTTGGGATGCTGAGGCAGGAGAATCGCTTCAACCCGGGAGGCAGAGGTTGCAGTGAGCCAAGATCGAACCACTGCACTCTAGCCTGGGAAACAGAGTAAGACTCTATCTCAAAAAAAAAAAAAAAAAAGAAAGTCAGTATGAGAGAGGAGAACAGCTTTCTCCAACTAGAATACAAACTCTTTTGGGCATAGCCATCATCTCTTCCATTTCTTGTTATGCCCACACAATGTGCATTCTTAAATACGTTGACTAACCCTTCCACAACAGCCCAAATTCATTACGGAGAAGAGCATAATGACTCCAACAATACTAAATAGAGCACTTATATAGCATCTATATACCACTCTTAGAGTCCAATGTGATTCCTGGCATAAAGACACTCGAGAATCATTTTTATAAGCTTTTATAAGCTTACCACAAAGCCCTAACTAAACACTTAGATTACAGCAAACTACAGCAACCAAATTCGGGCTTAGAATTTATCATTGTTTATAGGCTTACATATATGAGTCATCATCATCAGTTAGCAAATTATACTGTTAATTATAGCTGATGAATTCAATATAAAATGAGATGGTCAGATAGAACTAAGTATTTCTCATATTATTTTGTGGCCAGAGCTTATACCTGCATTTCATCTTGGTGTACTATGATTGTTGTTTTTTACTTGTAACAGTGGAGAAAGTGTATATTGTTATCCAATAACATCTGCCACAGAAAACACTATATATCTGCTTGAAATAATCGTTAAAACTACCAAAGGTGTGACCAACAACCCAAACTCTAGAGAAAGTGAGGCAAGCTAAATATATTGTTTTAGTATTTCAGATACCTAGGACATCAAATTCCTAAAATCTAGCACATCGAATGCCATACATTTCTCAAGTACTATGACCTAGTTTTTTAAGATTATGAGAAATATTCTGAGAATCTAAAGTTACCACTTTGTTGCAATTTCAAATTTCCCAAATTCATATATGAGGTTTTCAAAGCCATAGAATGGCTTAACGAGACAAAGATGAACTATGTGCAAAGACTCAGACATGGCTTAAAAGGGTATCTATGAATATTAAGGGGGAATAAGTCTTCCCTCTCAAGCTTTGTAATTCCTTCAGCACAGAAGTCCTCAAAAATGGAGAGTGGTCTTGGTGTTTTTTTCCTTTAAAAACTCGATCTAGGTTATTCAATTTTCTTGGTACGTGCACCATAAAGGGGAACACAATTTTTTAAAAATCTTATAAAGAAAAAAATACTAAGAAAAATAAGTCTCTACTACCTCGCTGATAATAGTCAGTTTATTAAAAAAAAATGCACAATCTTATTAGATGAAAATAACAGGGGGCATATGTTAGACATTAACTGTAAGAACAAGAAAGCGAAGTAAGGCATTTTGTCTTTTGTAAAATCATAATAAAAAATTCTTAACAATACCTAGATGATGTAAAAAAAGAGTCAAATATGTGGTTCTACCAAAAAGCAAAATTACCTAACAAGAAAACAGCCAGCTATACTTTTTACCACAATGTATTACTAGGAAATGCATCTCGAGAAAACTGTTACACATCTTTTTCTTTAGGAACCATCTTATAACAATTTCATGCTTGATCAAAAATACAACATCAAATAAATAACTGTTGTGAAGACCAAAATTCCATTACCAATATAATCCTTTATAATCATTTTAAAAAGTAAAAACAATTTAGAGTCCTATGAAATAGATATCAATGTTCCATACCTGTTGATATTATAAGGGACTCAAGGTAATAGAGATTATAATTCTAACAAAATCAAGATATCAAGTTCAACCTGAAAATAGCATGCCTACCAGAATAAACACTGGAGAATTAATTTACTAATACAACTACATTTTCCTTTTCAGAAGATGATATATCTGAATGGCTGAATTTCCAAAGTGCTAGCTATTCAAAGAAGCATCAACCAATGCCTTCATTTTCCCTAATTCAAAAAGACACTTGGGGTTATTTTATTGACTTATATTCCACAGTAAAATCATTTTTTCTGATAAGAGGCCAGGGTCTCCTGAGTGCGTCACACAGCATGCTAATGCACTGGCACCCTCTGCCTGGAGCAACAATTATAAGGCATGAACTACAAGGATCTTTTCCCTAAGGAGGAAGCTGAAGCCTCCAGAATGTTGTCGATACTTAACTGCATTTTGCTAGACAAGATTAACTCCTTATATCGCTCCTTATATCTTATATTAGCTATATAAAAATGTCTCCCTAACTTTCTCACCAGAAAAATAAAATATGATGATAAAAGCCATCGTACTGAGTTTTATGATGTTTTTTGGCTACAGGTATGGTATCTGACCATGTCATGCAAATGGAAGACAGGCCCATGAAGTAAGAGCAATGTTTTGAAAGGACATAAATAAAATACTGGTCCTTATGATCTTACCTTCTTTGAACTTTACTAATTTCATTTTTTTTTTTAAAAGAAAACAAGATAGTAAAAAGTACTAACTATTAAGTCATCACCTATTATGGTACCTTGGCAGCTTTATTAACCTTGTCTTCATTTTCTCTCTTATACACAAACACTGAAGCAAATTTGCCATCTTGCAGTACAGCGGGATAAACAGCAAGTCCAGAGGGTAAGGTAAATGGTGGTTCTTTCAGTGTATAGCTCTTTAAAGCACTGTTCTCTGATCCCATCCCTTATGCAGTGAGGCAGTACTGCCACTCTTCCTTAAAGCCAAGCAGATCTAAAAGAAAACAGAAAACAATTTCAAACATTAAATCCCTATCTGCAACACCAACAAGAGATATCCAGACATAGCCACCTCAAACTACTAGTTTCTTCGATCCTCATAACTAGGACATTTGACAGTAAAAATGGTAAATGCTCTGCAAGTTACCAGCAACGGTTGTTAATTAACAACTAACAACTCTAGAGAAAATGCACATTACTAAATAGTCACATGTTGTTACTGTCCCTCCCCAAACTCCACCACATACAAACTTTCAGAGTGGAAAGGCAATCAAAAATAGAATAAGGTAATTCATACTTCCTAACTCACTTGTATATCCTCACTCACAAAGGAAAATGTTGCAAAACTTTATTATTCAAAAACAATAAAACTTCTGTATGTGGAAAATAACTTAAAATTATAAAGGAAAACAATACAAATTGGAGAATACTTATAATAATGAGGAAAATCATTGTTTTAATGTTAGTATGTTGAAAAACATTGTTAATATGATGAAAAACATATTAACAAATGAAGAGCGCATATCAACCAAGTAAAACACTAAAACACGAGTACAATAATGGGAAAGAAAACAGACAACTCACTGAAGAAACACGAATGACAATAAACATAAGAAAAAGTACGATCGCACTACTCTTCAAAGCTATCCCAAGTAAAAAGGGGAAACTGCAACACTGAATCTCAAATAATCTCAAATGCTAAAAAAAAAAAAAAAAGCCCACACATACACAGAATTCATATGCAACTATGACAAAATACTTCAGTGCTTGCCTAGCGAAGGGGTACAGTTGGAGGGACCAAGGGAGAGGAAAGGATTATCATGATGTATGAGGAATTTTTGGGAGGATGGATATATTCATTATCTTGATTATGATGATGGTAATGGGTGATTATAAATGTCAAAACATAAAACTGTACACTTTTTTCATTAATTCTGTATGAATTACACCTCAAAGTTGTTTTGAAAAGAGATATATGTACACATACACACAGACTTGAAAAATATATGTTGAAGTATTAATAGAGGTTTCCAGTGGAAGGTCAGATTATAGGTAATTTTATACACACACACTTGCCTGCACCTTCCAAATCTTCAACAATATGAACAGCTTTCTTGACAACAGGGACACAAACTCACAGGGTGACAACAGGTAATGTGCAGTGCCCCAGCAGTACTGGCAGCTTGGCAGAGGGACCTACTGTGCGTGCATGGGACCTACTGTGAGAGGCTTGCATTCTAAAGACAGTGGCTATCAGAGTTCCAACCAGGACTGCAGTTTCAGAACTGTCAGATCATGCCACTTATCGTGAGGAACCAAGAGCCTGACTAGTTTTGTGGAAATCTCCATATTTTTCAATGTTGAATCAAATGTTTTCTAAACCTATATAGGCCAAACAACGTATGTCTGAAAAATCTGTGGCAGTCAGTTTTCAGTGGTGGCCTTACCATAATATAAAAATTAGAAAACAGAGTTCTTACTAACTCTGGCAATGTAGAAAGCAAACTGCTACAAATACGGCCAATAATTCAATGTAGGCCTTTAAAAATTTGTTTTAAGTCTGTATTCTTTGGACAAATATAAACTCAATAATCATTACACATTGACCCTCTACTTGGAATTTTTCCCCACTTCGGTGAAATTCCATACAACACCTTCTACACTGGGTATGTAATGCTGCTCAAAACACATGCTTAGAACAAAATTTAAAATGCCTACCGATCCACAACCATCGTTATATAAGAAACACATGTATAAAGGCTAAAGCTATCTAAAATTGAAGATTTTCAAAATCTAAAAATGTGGCTGAGAATAAGAACTAAATCTGCTTTGTAACAAATTCACTGAATTCCTACCTACCTGGCAATGTATCTTTCTTAAAAATGACAGAGAAGCAAAAAACAGTACTAAAAGAAATGCCAAGTATGGCAACTACGGTAACATTCACCTTTCTACTGGGACTACAAATAAAAAGTTTATGTGGGACCATGGGTAAAAGCAACAATGCTAATCCCTCTATTCTGGAGATGGAGTGCTGGCCAGATTGTCACAACCTCCTGCTGAGTAGGGAGGATCATGCTTAGCACTTGATCTTGCCACCTCTTCTTGGGCACAGTTAATGTTGTCAGGTACCTATCCTGGGCCAAAGGGTGGTCAATTCACAAATTAGCCATCAATTTCATGGCCTGAGTGAAGAGATAAACTGGCCAGATCATTGTCTCCCCCAGGAATTTGAACTAAGAACAATTTTTGCCTATTAGAAGCATAGCCGAAGGTGGAAGGATGCTATGAGGTGGAGTTGGAGCTATGGCAAACCAAAGCCACATGAAGTCAGAAACTTTCCAAACAGAGGAAGTCAGTTGGTAGTAAAATTTTAAAAAGCAAACACTGGGACCGTAGCTTAGTCATACTCAGGGGGCACATTACTACTATCCTTCTCAAGACTACCAGAAGCCCAGCCTCAAATCCAATTCCACCCAGATACCCTAACATCCCATGGACACCCTTACAACCAGCCCCCTTTTCCTCACGTAACTTGAATGGGTCTATGCTCTTTGAAACTAATTGCCATTTCATAGGCAGAAAGCTCTACTTGGCCTCCAACTCCTGCCTGAAAAGCCAGTCAGACTGGAAGAGTGAGTTACAGAAGTGTTACTTTGAAAGTATCTGAAGTTAGTCTGACTGTCTCTCTCTTACCCACAAAACACAGCTTTCCAAAATCAACACACAATAAGAGAAAAGCAGAGAATAAGGGACTGTATGTAAATGAATATCTTCTTGGCAGGAAATCATGCTGTTTATTTAGTGTTAATATTAATCCTTACGGGAGATAAGACTGCCACCAGGATTCAGGGTCAGTGCTCTGGCTAGATGAATGGCAGTCACCAGAGGCAGGAGAAAGGAACATTTAATTTACTTAGCTATTTCTAAATAGCAAAATACTTCCTTGTGGGAATATTGGCCTTGCAATAGCTATTAACCTTAGATTTTATATGAATTCCACTATAATTAACAAAGTTATAAAAGCATTAGGAAGTAGTTAAAATTCATTTTTCTTACTGTATTTTAGGTCTAAGACTTTAAAAAATATCACTTAAAAATTAAAAAGGGATGACTCAATTTCTTGAGAGAACTGGAAAGGATGCCATTTTCTTGTTTTGAAAGCATGTTAACTTTGACAGAAGTCCACTGATACCATCATTGTAATACTGAGAGTGGTAGGATTATATTGTATGTTCCCAGTGCAAACTTTATTGGGGGAAAATTAAAAAGGTGTGCTGATTATTGCAATTTGAGAATGTTTTGAAGCAGTAATTCTGCACACTAATATATCTAAAGAAGCACAAATACTGTTATATGAACAAGCTTTTTTGTTTGCTTTTTGTTTTAAATAGAGATATGGTCTTGTTCTGTTGTTGCTGGCCTGGAGTGCATTGGTGCTATCCTACCTCACTGTAACCTGGAATTCCTGGGCTCAAGCTACCTGCCCTCCCCAGCCTCCCTAGTTGCTGAGATTACAGGCATGTGCAACCATGTCCGCCAGTGCTTTAAAAATGATAATTCAGCTAAAATTGATTTATTGAAATGTAAGAAAAACACTTGGCCTTCCAAAATGCTTTCCTGTTGTTTTGAGGAGGTGGAAAACAAAATCTTGCTCATTAGCTTTGAAATTAAAAAGTCACAAGAAGGTAGAAAAGGATATCCTAGTATCACATAATAGGTATTTTGTAGCACTTAGCATCTCCACTCTATAATAAAATGCTGAGTTGACAGTCTCTGACTTGAGTATGCATCCGAGTCTTCCCTTTAATAATCTCCCTCCACTCTTTTGCCTACTTGGGCAGCACATGAAATTTCTGGACCGCTTGTAGATTCAGAAAACCCTTATCTAGGTCAAAGGGCAACTCATACACTCAACTAAGAAACCCGTGTGCTCTAGGGAAATGTTTCTACCAAATATTTTCTTTTCCCAGCAATTAATCGAGACTACCTTGGTCCTAGCTCCCTTAGCTTGAAAGTTCCAAAGATAATGGCGTGCACTGTTGAGTGTTAACGATGCACTGCA
This sequence comes from Pongo pygmaeus, assembly GCF_028885625.2. Lineage (NCBI taxonomy): Eukaryota > Metazoa > Chordata > Mammalia > Primates > Hominidae > Pongo > Pongo pygmaeus. The sequence continues at coordinate 80,177,992 of NC_072373.2, read as the reverse complement.
CTGGCTGATATTCTGGTATCCAGCGGTAACATTACTCCGGCCCTTCGCTGTCGTCTGTTTCAGGTATACATTCCCTCTGCGGAACTCAGTCCAGCATTGCTAGCTGACAAGCAATACACAATTAAGTCCTTATGGACCAAAATAATTATGATTTCAGCTCAAGATATTACATTTTATAAGGACATGCGTCCTTAAAAACAGCAGTTAACAGTGACCCCCAAAATTCGAGACCCGACTCCGAGAATTTCACATGGATTCCTGAATATACCCTTCCGAGAAATGTTTCATCTTTATTCTAAACAGAAAGCACTATGCCAAGACAGGAGCAAGCTGGGCCTTGGGGGACCGGGCACTGGTCTTGGATCAAGAATGAGGCCGCCTTCCCGAGGGCGGGCGCGCCCCCAGGATCCCCCCGGGCTCGGGCACTGCCGCCCCGGGACAGTGACCCGCCCAGCCGAGCACCCTCGCCCTGCTTGCCGCGACCCCGCGGGGTCACTGAAAGGCCGGGGCGCCGCTCTCGCTTCGCTGGCCCCTCACCTTCCACACCTCCCTGCGAGGACCGACTCCGCGGCTGCCTTGGAGAGCTCTGGCCGCGGGCGCCTCACCCGTCGGGGGTCGCCCGCGAAGCGCAGATTACAGGGCGCCCCACAATCAGCAAGGGAAGGCTGCTCCGAAGCTGAGAGCACAGCTCAAGCGGCCTCCGGCGCCGCGCCGAGCTCGCTCCCGCGCGGGCCCCAGAGCGCAGACCCGCGAGCGGGGCGCGCGCCCGCCGCCTTCTCCCCGCCCGGCCCCTTCCCCCACGGCGCAGTCCTGCAAGGACTGGGGGTGTAGCGCAGGGCTCCCTGTTACCTGCAGGAGGGCGGCGGGGGAGGAGGGCGAGGGTCTTGGCTCTGGTACCCTGTTGGCCCCCCTGTTGACACCAACCACCCCTGCCTGCCTCTAAGGCTGTGGCCACTACACCCACAATCTTCCGGTGGCCGGGTTTCTCTCACACCATAGAGACGGGTCCGGAAACGGGACAGAAGGCCCACCTTCCTCCCTCCGACGCCACCAATGAGGCCAACTAACCAGGAACCGAGGTAGAGCGGCCGCACAGGTGAGTCTCAGATCGGTGCCATCTTAAGTGTGGGCGCCGCGACGACACCGCATTTCACTCACTGGCCCAGTGGTCTAGTTAGTCAGCGAAGATGCCACCTTTCTAGACGTTTGGGTCGAATGCTCAAGTTTGTCTTGACTTGAATTTTTAGGCTTTTAACAGCACAGTTTTAATTTCATTTCCGCCCAAATCCAAAATGGCTGCTGGCCACTTGTAACAAATAGTAGAGGTGCAGGGCGGAGAAAAGGAGTACGGGAATTAGCGAGGACTTTCAGGAGAGTGACGTCACTCAACCTGTAGCTTTGATTGGCTGGGCTGCGAGGGCGGAGTCGCGCAGAGCCGCTGCTGGCGGACGTCGTGGTGATCTCGCTTAATCTTTGAGAGGGAAGGTCTTGAATCACATTTCATTTAGCAAGAAGTAATATTTGAAAATTTTAATATTAATGCAGTAGTTTTTCCCCCCTCCATGCTTTCTGTCAGTTACCTGTGGTCAAACCTTGGTTCAGAAATGTTAAATGGAAAACTCCAGAAATAAACAATTCTTAAGTTTCAAACCGCCTGCGTTCTGAGTAGCCCATTAAATCTCGGGCCATCCTCTCTGTCCCACCCTGGACGCGAATGATCTGTCGCAGGTAGCCCCGCTGTGTACAGTATCCACTCATTACCCACTCAGTAGCTGCTTTGGTTAACAGATGCACCCGTAGTATAGCAGAGATAATGAGAGATAACACCTGCTTATGTTCAGGTAACCCTTATTTTACTTAATAATGGCCGCAAAGCACGGGAATTGTGGTGCTGACAATTTGGATATGCCAACGAGAAGCCGTAAAGTGCTTCCTTTAAATGAAAAGGTGAAAGCTCTGGACTTAATAAGGAAAGAAAAAGAGTCATACGCTGAGGTTGCCAAAATCTATGATAAGAACAAATTATCCATGAAATTCTGAAGAAGGAAAAAGATTCGTGCTAGTTAACTAAGCACCTATCATGCACTGTGGCTGTAACTTTTGTAGTTTGAGGTGCAACAGCAAAAGACGGAAAAGGCATTACATTTGTGGGTGGGAGACATGAACAGATATTTCAGCTGATCGCAGTATGTTTTGCCAGAAAGTGTTGAGCCTATAGGAAGACTTCAGAAAGGGATCCCCTGAAATAAGGCACACCAAGCCATTTACTGCAAGTAAGGGATGGCTACACAGATTCAGGAATAGGTTTGGACTGAAAAACATAAAAATAACTGGAGAGGCCACATCTGCTGATGAAGAAGCTGCCACATGTCTGGCAGGGTCGAAGAAATTGATTAAGGAGAAAGGCTTCCAGGAGATTGATGGAGAAGTTAGGAAAATCATTCAGGTAGCAATGAAACTGCCTTTGCAAAATCATGACTAAGACAATGAAAGAGATCCAATTTAACCAGCTGCAGCTTGTCAACCTCCATGCTACCCTTGTTCATTCCTGGGCATAGGCTGAACTAACTTTGGAAGGAAATTAGTTTATAATTTACAGTTTAAAAACAAGAAAAGCCCTTTCCTAAAACCAACCTCCTTCTTGCCTGGGGTCTAGACTACCAGCATTAGCCACAAGATTAGAAATTATGGTTTGGGAGTCATGCAGCTGGAGGCCACAAGATTCTGACCCTCCCTAAACTCCTCTTGAGATCAGTGCTTGAGATGTTTTGCAGACCCTGCACTTGATGGATCAGCTGGCACTATCCAGATGATAAACTGGCCCATCTGATCTTGTGACCCCCAACCAGGAACCGACTCAGTTCAAGAAGACAGTGATGCCCCATAGTTTCATCTCCGACCCAACCAATCAGCACTCCCTGACTTACTGCCCCTCCCCACCCACCAAATTGTCTTTAAAAACTTGACTGCTGGAGGAGACTGATTTGAGTAATAATAAAACTCTGGCCCCCCACACAGCCAGCTCTGCATGAATTCTTTCTCTATTGCAATTCCCCTGTCTTGATAAATTGGCTCTATCTAGGCAGCTGGCAAGGTGAACCTACTGGGCAGTTACAGCAAGACCAGTTGGTGAAGAAGGATTTGCCAATATGCTTGATGAAGAGGTGGGAGAACATATCAAAGGCTTCACTATCCATTCTGAGGACAGATTTAACCTTCTCAAACTAGAAGCAGGGCTTAGTCACCCTGGACAGTCTCTAGTTCTCTGCCTCCTCCCACTTCCTCTATGTGGTCAGTCCAGACATCTGCCTTGTATGACCACCTCTGGTGACCACCTCCCTATCGAACCATCAGGTACAAGCTACTTGCTTCATCCCCTTGACCCCTATACCCCACATATACTTTGCAGATATGCCTCAGTGACCACCTCTTAGTCACAGTGGGACCAAGATGTTGGACCCAGGACCACAGTGAAGGCTTTGGCCCGCAAGTCCCTCTCTGTCTCGTCCCCCTCGCACTGGTTGAGCATGTGTGTCCCCCTTCTCATTGGCCCTGTGAGGCATGCTGTCATCTTCTTATGGATCTGTAAGTAATGAAACTGCTTCTATTATTTCATATGTTCTGTTCGCCTCCTCTGTGTCTCACCTGATTTATACACCCACACCTGACTTGTTTCCTGGTTAGGGCTCTCCTAGAGAGTGGCTGTCTTGGTTGGAATAAACCAGACATGGGGCAGACAAGAGCCACAAATGTGCCTGCTAATATAAACAAGCTTCCTGTGAGAGGGACCTCCTGTCATGGGTCAGACACCTAGGATTTAGGCCGTCTGCCAGGATAAAGTAGTATTCCATGGAAGGCACACTGTAAATATCCAAGCCCCATCACGGAAGAGCTAATGTTTATAACCACTCCCAGAGATAGACCTCAAGACCGAATTAGAAAAGAAATACAACACATAGACCCTAGATTTACTAGCTCCAACATCCATTCCCACTCCTCGCCCCCTTCTCCCTTGTTCACCTTCGATAAAGGAGTTAAGAAATCAAAAAGATCACTTTCTGAGCCTACTTTCCCGCTAGGGTGGTCACAAGTTCTGGCCAGTGAGACATAGCAGAAGTTGGGAGGAAGACAGACAGTGGATTAGGAAAGGTTTTTCCTCCCTGTTAAAGGAAATGGCTGTGGGTGTAACAGCAGCAGCCACCCAAACACCAGGAAACAGCGGGAGAACATGCTGAGGATGTAGATTTGAAAGACAGAAGGATTCTCTTGCCTTTCACACTATCCCTCGAGAGTTCATAACTATGTTTTTCTTCCTTTTACAGGAGGAGTAGAAATGAGTCCCTTCAACCAATACATGAAATCTTCTGCAGTCAACACAGCTACTTGCTGACCCACCCTCTTCCCAGTGTCCTCACCTCTGAGTCTTTGCTGGCCTTCCCACCCTGTTCCTTGCTCCCTAATCTTATGTCCAGATGTGCTGAGCTCCAGGGTATCCTCTATAATCATTCATCAGCCTAGAGGACTCTGTATTTCCTTTCATTTCCCCAAGGTAAACCCACTCTTCCAAATATCAATGAGAAGGGAATATTTTGCAGTGAATGGAGTAAGAGAGAGATGGGAGGGAGTTTGACACTCAATGCTTCCCCTCTTCACTATTCATCTACTCACCTATTTGCTCTTGATGTCACTCAGGTCTCTGAACAAATGTCACCTGTTCAGACTCTTAAAGATTCGGGGTATTGAAGTCACAGGCTAACTTGTATATTTTTGTCCAAGAAAGATGCAAATCTTTCTGTCCAGTGGAAGAGATAACCCCAAAGTTTATTCTTATTGCACTAGAGAGCATTTCTCATTTTAAAATCTAATCTAGTAATCTTACTATATTTCTTTATAAAATTGCTTGTAAGTATGTAGCTACACAAATGCTCTTTGAACAGTCTTAATGTCTTTTTAGTTTCCTCATTAACTAATGTGTTCATTTTATATTTGCATGAGAGTTATAATTATATTTTGAAAATTCTACTTGAATGCAATTTAGCAGAGACAGCTCCCCTGAAAACACTGTCTAAAACAGCACCTTACCTGCCTCTTCCTCTCTTTTGACTTTGCCTTATTTTCCTTAACACCAATGCACATATTTGTTTGTTCAGCATCTCTGTCCCACAGCTAGAACATCAGCTCCCTGAAAACAGGGCTTCCTTCCTTCATTTCTTTCTTTCCTGCCGTATTTCTAGCACATAACACAGTGCCTAGAACATACTAGATACTCAGTAAATATTAAACACACAAATGAATTTACTGAGAGCACACTGCATGTCCCAGTCACCCTCCCTACATCTCTCTGCCTCCCAGCCCTTACCCCACAGAGCCCTCTATAGCTCTGGTTCCAGTTCTCAGTTCCCTGGAGCTGCTCTCTCAGCTCCTTCTGCCTTTCTTATGCATAGAAATCTTGTATTCCCTCACTGATTCCTCAGTCCTCATTTTAAATATGTGTAAGGCCAGGAAAGAAAAGAATCTGCAACAACCTGAATCCGCTGTCCTTAGAATGTGGCTGGTGGGACAGTTAGAAACAAATAGTTTGTTTTCTTAATAGAAATAATTTTTTCTTGTCATACTGTTTAAGGATCAACCTGAATTTTACTTTCAACCAATCCTCTTCTGAATTCAAGTCAAAACATGGCAAATTTATTGTATTCAGCTTGACTTTTAGGTGTTTTTTTAATTAATCTTTTTCACGTTTCTAACTTAGACTCCCAAGTAGACTGTAAGTATCTTGGATATATTCCTGGTTGTATAAAAGCCTTAGCCATCCAACTTAATTATTTTTTCCAACTTGATTTGAACTAACTTTTTACAAGCTCTACCTGAAAACCAAGGAGAGTAAAAGTTATTCAGGTGATTTCTATTTAATGTTCTACCTCAATAATTTGTGTAATTGCATAATTGCAATTAGAATCTGGAAGTGTAAAGGGGGAAACTTGCATTAAGGACAAACCCTCCTTCAGGCACCTTTCAGATAAATACATATAGCATCCATAGGTAGTGGATACCTTATAGAAAACTGACCTTGACCTAAGCCACTTTGCTCTCTCATTGTTTTTAGGAACTTTGCATAGATATTGGAAGATTTCTCTAATGAGAAGTATGTGTTTTCTAAGTTCCACCATAAGCTTGCTACCACTACAAAGAGAGAATGAAAGCAAGTCTGAGGTGGGATTCTACATATTCACACGTTTATTAGCAAGGTTTAAAGACAGACAGTAGAGCTGTTATACAAACTCAGTGAGGTTCCACTTCCTTGTTTAGGAGCTTGAATAGCATCTTGCATGAAAGGTCCATCCGCTGCAGGAAGATGGGACAGTATTCTAATAGCAGACTCAGCTATCCTAATTAGAGTTGGGTGACAAAATCTTTTTGTCATCTTCTCCATATGGGGCTGGTTTGAAATCCTAAATCTAGGGCACCTTTCCAAAGTGTGTAGATTACTAGACTCACTAGATTCTCATACTCTGATCATGTAAGGCATGGCAACATTTCTATTCATTCTGTCCATCTTGAAATTATTTTGGCCATGAGAATTCACTTTTAAACATCCTTAAAGCCACTAGTATTGATCTGAGTTAGAGATAGTTGAAGTGCTTGTAGTATCTGCCCTGGGAGTATAGACTTCTCATTGAAATCTTTCAGATGCTAAAACCCTCTGAAGGTGAATTGCTTCTCAACTTCAAAGCGCCATGAATCATCTTGGAATCGTGCTTCTGGGAGACAGATTTGGGGCAAACAATGTGTGCATTATATATCTACATCTTCTTTAAAACTTTAAAATACTTCAGCCTTCAGGGAGATACAGATGTGTACTAACTTAGATCTGTCCTGTAGGGGTGGTTAATTAATATTGGAAGGCAACATGAGCATCCTCTGGAAGCATGTTAAAAATGCAAAAGCTGAGGCCTCACACTAGATTGTCAAGTCAAAATCTACATTTTAACAGGATCTTTAGGTGATTTGCAGGCACCTACCTTGCAGGAAGGTTTGAGAACTGCCCTAAATGATCTAAGGCCTCCCTCCTTTGGCCTCACTGCTATCCTCCTGCTCACTTACTCAGGTCCACGCTCAGTGGCCTCCTTGCTGTCCTGTCAGCATGCCAGGTGAGCTCTTGCTTTAGGACTTTTGCTCTAGCGCTTCCTTTTGCCTGCCATTCTCTTTTCCCACATGTCCATTTGACTAAGTCTCTTACTTCTATTTTTTGTTCAGATCTCATCTTCTCAATGAAGTCTGTTCTGATCCACCCTATCTAATTCTACAACTTTTACCTTCCTTCCTGCTACACTCCTGGTGCTTCCTATCCTGTTTTCTTTTGCTTTTTCCCTCCATAGCACTGACCGTCTTATAAACAGCCATATACTGTATTTTCTAGATTGTAAAAACTATAGTTTTTCACATTTTAACATCCCTGAAGGTCAGAATGCATTTTACCACAAATGGCATAATATAATTTGTCAATAATTTTTTCTTAGTTGTACCAAATATATTGATGCTTCCTAAATGTGGTGGCATCATATATTTGATGAAATATGGCAATTTGCTTATGTATTATGGCTTTTGGTTTTGAGAGAAAAAAATTATCTGAAACTTTAAAATAGGCAAAAGAGGTTACTGTGGCTTTCTTCCCATGCAATTCTGGATTAAGTTCCTATTGACTAGGTTATTTTACTACTTCTTTATTCCCTTTTTAGGGGCAGAGGCTAACTTTTTCATTTTCACGCACTAGAGATGTAAATAAGTTTGTCCAGCACAGCAAATCATCTTAATGGTTACAGTTTATTGTCCTGTAAGTCATTAACCCAGCAACCTGAACCTGACATGTCTTTATCAAATTGCCTACATATACACCTATCTTCTCAGCTGCTATTTGGACTAGTTTAAAATCTTACTGATTCCCTCATTAATAAAAACTTTAAATAGAGTCTTTGACATGTGTTCATTTTATATTTGCCTGAGAAACCTCATTGTACTTTTTTTAAAAAATTACATTTTAATGGTTTCTTTCTCCCCTGCTAGAATGTTAAGTTTCACAAGGGAAAAAAATCTGATTTGCTCAATGATCTACCATAAATGCTTAGAACAATGCTTGGAACATTATAGATGCTCAACAAATATTTACTGATGAATGAATGAATGGAAGTATAGAAAAATATACACTAGTCTGTTAACATTCACCAGGTAAGGTAGGGAGAGGTTACTTTCTTTATATACCTTTTTATATATCTGCATATTGTTTTATGTGTTACAGTGAGCCTACATTGTTTTTATTTATTTGTTTAAGAGACAGAGTCCAGGCTCTGCCACCCAGGGTGAAGTACAATGGTGCAATCATAGCTCATTATAACTTTGAACTCCTGGCCTCAAGCTGTCTTCCCATCCCAGCCCCTCAAGCAGCAAGGATTACAGGCATGTGCCACCACATCCAGATAAATTTTTAAAATTATTTTTTGTAGAGACGGGGTTTTGCTGTGTTGCCCAGGCTGGTCTTGAACACCTTGCCTCCTGCTTCGACTTCCCAAAGTGCTGGGATTACACGCATGTATTTTTGTAATTTTAAAGATAATTTAATAAAGAGATGAGGAACTGAATGTAAAGTTGTATAAAGGAGGAAAAATAATCTTTCCTTTTACCCCTCTTAAGTTCATTGTCTGGGGCCCCTGTAACAAAGATTGACAAGAGAAAAACAAACAGAAGTTTATTCATGTGTATTTCATATACACACAGGAGATACTCAAACCAGGTGGCTTAGAACTCAGGCATATATAGCATCTTCAACAAAGAAGAATAAACTCTTAGAGAAATAACAAGACAGAAGAAAGGATGGCAAACCATGGTAAGGCAAATAAATGGAAGTTTTTAATGTAGATTCTTCTAGTGTTGACAGAAGCTGCCTTTAGTGATGAAACTTTGTGTTTCCTAGTGGAGAGGGGAGAAGGAATACTTTTGTAAATTTATATCTTGTTTTGAGGGAAGTAGGAGTAGGATAGAGAGCTTTTTAAAAATATCTGCTTCTTCTCAATTGCCTTCAGCTGAAAATAATCCTTATGCCAAGGAGGCATATTTTGGGCATATTCTAGTCTCCTACACTTAAATTGGAAGCTTTTGAGTCTTACATCTATAAAACAGTGCCTGTAGCCTGTAATTCCTCATATGATAACAATCTTGAGGGTCTTGTGATAGTAGCTCCAAAGCATTGATAGGAAACAGGAGGGAATACGGCATGGGCACATTTCCTGATAAGGTATAGATGGCAGTTAACTTTACAAATTTATGCCAAGAAACAGTAACTTACAATCTTTAGCTGTTTCTCAGTCCTCTCCAAAGCTGTGCTTCTAGCTCAGGACAATATAAAAACCATGTGGTCAGTTTCCTTAAAAAAAAAAAAAATTCCCTGTTGCTCACCGTACCATTCCAAGTCTTTCTCAGGGCTGCCATCTCTCCTGAGTCTCCCCCCTCCTCCCTGCAAACAAACACCCACCCCGGTCTCAGTTCTACCTCAAGGAAGAAGCAGCTAGATTGGGGAACTTACTGCTTATGGGACAAAGGGATTCAGTGCAATGTCTGTTCCATCATCAGCAAGTATATTAAAAATGAGTAAAACAAATCCCAGTGATTTTAGGCCTCCTCTGAAAACTTTTGCCCTCAATTTTGATACTAGTTTCTTAAAAAATTGTTTTCCTCTTTTCTCACAGCAATTGTTTTCTCACCAATCTTTTGAATTTTTTCATTTACTTTTTTTCCTAACTTTGCCTCTTACTGTATGGAATCTAAATGGAGTTCATTAGGAACGAATTTATTGATCCAGTGACATTATCAGCAGTAAAAGCCACTATGGTGTGTACAACCAAGTGACAAAAAGACGCGTGTGTTCCCAAAACACAAGGAATAGCACCACTGCTATCTTCTCACCATTTTTGATAAGAGAGGTGCAGAGGAAGAGGAAGGGCTTATTTGTCTTTTTTCTCTCTGCAAGAAATAGGAAAGCAAGAAACAGCTAAAGGAAATCCGGTAGTGATGTGCTGAAATCAGAGTAGCCCTAAACCAAGTGTGTAAACGCGGCATTTTAATAATAGGAATTCAGACCAAGAAGGGTAATTAGGAATTACATGAAAATGTGATTACACTAATAAAGTTGTTTTAGGGACAAAAACTAAAACGGAAATTGGTACCACAAAATTAACTCTCCAGACAAAGGCTGGGCCAGGTGTGCATTTGGTTAGGTCTCAGAGGGGAGCTCAATTCAGGGCACTCTTTCTGCTCCCCGTGATAGTAAACAGACAGTGAAGTCACTTGTCTGCTGGGTAGATGTGTGCATTTGGAGCTTTGCTGTGTCTTCATTTTGAGTTCTTTTATTGCCGCCTAAAAAATGCCTGGACCAATGAATGGCTGAACAAAATGTATTCCAAACAATGGAATAGTATTTGGCCATTGGAAGGGATAAAGTTTTCATATGTGCAACAACATGGATGCTGTGAAAACATCATGTTAAGTGGAAGAATCCAGGCACAAAAAGCCACACATTGTTAGAGTGCATTTATATGAAATGTCCAGGTTAGATAAATCCACACAGAGAGAAAGCAGATACATGGTTGCTAGGGGCTGGGGGTAAGGAGGAATGGGGGCATGACTGCTAATGGGTAGGAGGTTTCCTTTTGGAGTAATGAAAGTATTCTGGAATTGGATAATGGTGATGGTTGTGCAACCTTGAGAATATACTAAAATCCACTAAATTATATTTTTAAAGTACATTTTAAATGTAAATTTAAAAAAGGTACTTTTATGGTATCTGTATTATTTCTCAATTAAAAAAAAAGACCATGCTATGTGTATTAATCCATTCTTGCTCTGCTATAAAAACATACCTGAGACTAGGTAATTTATAAACAAAAGTAGTTTAATTGGCTTATGGTTCTGTGGGTTGTACAGGCTTCTGCTTCTGGGGAGGCCTCAGGTGACTTAAAATCATGGCAGAAGGCAAAGGGGAAGCAAGCACGTCTTACATGTCAGAAGCAGGAGGAAAAGAGTGAAAGGGGAGATCCCACAGACTTTTAAACAGCCAGATCTCGTGAGAACTCTGTCACAAGACAGCACTAGGGGGATGGCGCTAAATAAGTACAAACCACCTCCATGATCCAGTCACCTCCCACTAGGCCCCACCTCCAACACTGAGGGTCACACTTCAACATGAGATTTGGGTAGGGACAGAGCCAAACCATATCACTGTGTATGAGCATGTACACAGGTGCACATGAAGGGAGATGAATATCACATTCATCAAGTCATTAACAGTTGAAACAAAATGGAACTCTATCAACAGCAGGTGCCTTATAACATATTCTGTGTTATTAAAAGTCAAATTTGAGAAAAACTAAAAATTGAGGATACTCATAAAGACATTAGAAATGTTAAAAAATAAAAACAAGTAGCTAGACTTGGTAATTTCAATGAGAAATGATTGATAGGCCCTGATATGGTTTGGCTCTGTGTCCCCACCCAAATCTCACGTCAAATTGTAATTCCCAGTGTTGGGGGAGGGACCTGGTGGGAGGGGACTGGATCATGGGGTGGATTTCCCCTGTGTTCTCCTGGTGATACTGAGTTCTCATAAGATCTGCTTGTTTAAAAGTGTGTGTGTAGCACCTACACCTGCTCTCTTTCTTTCCTGCTCCATCATGTGAAGAAGGTGCTTGCTTCCCCTTCGCCCTTCCACCATGACTTTAAGTTTCCTGAGGATGCCCCAGCCATGCTTGCTATACAGCCTATGGAACTGTGAGCCAATTAAACCTCTTTTCTTCATAAATTACCCCATCTCAGGTGGTTCTTTCTAGCAGTGTGGGAATGGACTAACAGGCTCAGCGTCCCTTTCTCAACTATTTCACTCCATTTCTGGGGTTTGTATGAACCCTCCAAACTTGTGTGGTTCTCCTTTTCAAAATCACCAAATTAAAACTGATGCTTTTGCAGAGAGTAGCAGGCGGTTGCCAGAAGCTGTGGGGTGGGGGAAATGGGGAGATGCTGGACAAAGGGTATAGACTTTCAGTTTAAGATGACTAAGTTCTGGGGATCTAACATACAACACACTGATTACACTTACTAATACTGCATTGTATACTTGACATTTGGAGACAGTGGATTTTAAGTGGCTTCCCCCTTCCCCACCCCACATACACAAATAGTAACTAATTCAGGTGATGATAATCTTTTTTTTTTTTTTTTTTTTTTTTAAAGACAAGGCCTCACTCTGTCACCCGGATGGCAGTGCTGTGGTGCAATCAGGACTCACAGCAGCCTCAACCCCCCAGATTCAAGCAATCCTGCCAACTCAGCACCCCTCGCATTCTCCCCACCCCTAACTAGCTGGGGCTACAGGCATGCACCACCATGCCCAGCCAATTTTTTCTTGAATTTTAGTAGAGACGAGATCTCTCTTTGCTGCCCAGGCTGGTCTTGAACTCCTGGGCTCAAGTGATCTCCCCACCTTGGCCTCCCAAAGTGCTAAGATTACAGCTGTGAGCCACCGTGCCTGGCTATGATAATCATTTCACAACGTATCCATATATCAAGTCATCACAGTGTACACCTTGAATACATACAATTTTTAATCTGTCCATTATATCTCAATAAAGCTGGAAAACGACAACAAGATTCCTGCAGCTCAGGACTGGAAATAAAGAAGCTCTTAGAATGGTGATCATTAAAAAGTCAGGAAACAACAGGTGCTGGAGAGGATGTGGAGAAATAGGAACACTTTTACACTGTTGGTGGGACTGTAAACTAGTTCAACCATTGTGGAAGACAGTGTGGCGATTCCTCAAGGATCTAGAACTAGAAATACCATTTGATCCAGCCATTCCATTACTGGGTGTATACCCAAAGGATTATAAATCATGCTGCTATAAAGACACATGAACACGTATGTTTACTGAGGCACTATTCACAATAGCAAAGACTTGGAACCAACCCAAATGTCCATCAGTGATAGACTGGATTAAGAAAATGTGGCACATATACACCATGGAATACTATGCAGCCATAAAAAAGGATGAGATCATGTCCTTTGTAGGGACATGGATGAACCTGGAAACCATCATTCTGAGCCAAGTATCGCAAGGACAGAAAAACACTGCATGTTCTCACTCATAGGTGAGAAATGAACAATGAGAACACCTGGACACAGGAAGGGGAACATTACACACCGGGGCCTGTCGTGGGTTGGGGGGAGGGGGGAGGGATAGCATTAGAGATATACCTAATGTAAATGACGAGTTGATGGGTGCAGCATACCAATATGGCACGTGTATACATATGTAATGAACCTGCACGTTGTACACATGTACCCTAGAACTTAAAGTATAATAAAAAATAAAAATAACAAACATTTTTAAAAGAACAAAAAGCATTTCTGCTTCTGGTAAAAAAAAAAAAAAAAAAAAAAAACTCTGAAAGGTAAGCTAACCAAAAGGTGATGTTTCCTTGACTCATCCTCCTGGAGTCTAAGCCTTAGTGGGCAGCTCCATGTCCCACCTGGTGCAAGCTGTAATAGATATAATCTAAGGGGTTCAGCTTCATATTCATGTACTAGTGCAGTGCTGATTACACAGCAGACTTGAAACAGTAGTAAATTGTAGAGAAGAAGGAAAAAGAGTTGAACCTGTAAGAACTCACTCATCATTTCTGTCTCATTCTATTGGTAGAAGTGAGATACAAGGGAAGCCCAGTTTCAAAAAGTGAGGAAATAGAGTCCATCTTTTGATGAGAGGAGCTGGAGAATACCATGGTCACCTTTTTTAGTTACATATCTCCTTCTGCCACAGTTATTTACATCCCATCCACAAGCAAAATATGCTTACCTCCTCTGCCAAAAACCTCCTATCGTTATGGCATTAGGCTCTGGTTTAAAGTGCAGGATCTCATCATCAAAATCACATCCAGGCATGGATGAGGCTCTTTGGGAGTGGTCTTCAGGTTCTCCTCTAGTATGGCTCTTCTTGATCTAGAACCTGTGGACTGAAAGAAGGTACCTGCCATCTTGAACTCTCCACCCTCACCCAACATACAACAGTGAGATGGACACAATAACCACAAAGGATACTCCCATGGAAAAAGAGATGCGCAGTCATTTTGGGTTCATAGAAAATCTGAAATGGTGCCAGGAACATGTGCCAGTTCCCTTTACTCTAGGGCCAGGGAATGTTCCTTAGAGCTCATTTTTACTTCCTTTGAACAGTTTCATGTTATACAATGGTGCTATAATTGTACAAGAGCTAATCCTGTAATAAATTCCATATGCTCATACTGGTTCTGTTTTTCTGCTCAAACTCTGACTGATACAAGCCCAATTAAAAAGAGGTGCCCCCATTAGTCTCAGAATTTTCTTTAGTGCCATTACTCACTGGATTCTGGATCTTAGATCTGTGGATGATCCCTGTCAGGTCAGGAAAGCTTCAGGAGCCACCAATGGGATTTTGATGTAAGGGATTCCAGGGGATACAAACAAATTTATACCCTTAGAAAAACAACCACTTTCGATCTAGTTGGAGCTACCTGAGTTGGAAGGCCTTATGGGTCTGGTGCCTACATCGTAGCAACAAAGCTTCTAACTATATTTTGAAACAGATCAAACTGCGAACAGTCCAGAGTGATGGCTCAGATCTCGAGCGAATTAAAATAACAATGGTAGTTTAAGGAAGGGGCCAAAATATTACACTCACAAGAAGGCGGCATGGCAGACACTGGGCCTCCACTATTCTGCAGGATGGCCATGTCAACTGGGATCAAAGGGGAGCCTGTGATAAGAGGAAAATACCCTGGTAGGATTTACAGTGGAAACACAAAGACTACTAGTGCGTCACGGATAGCAATGCCACCATAACTTGAAATAAAGTTAAATGCTAGGCTCTGCCTTCCCACCCACATGCCCTCAGAGAAGAAGGACCAAGCAAATTGGCACAATAGATTTAGCACCAGGTAGTTTCAATGCAGACAGTACAAGAAGCCAGATGATTGGTGGGCTGCGGCTGATGGGCTGACTATATGGTCATGTAGATGGAAACAAAATGCCTAGATAATTAGTGTAAAACCAGCTTGGGAAAAGTAACTATAGAAAGCCCTGCTGATGTATGTAGATACCAACTTGATGAGGGAGAGGTTTATAAATATATGAAATAAATGCTCTAACTTGAACCACAAGCCTGTAAAAAGGAAAACTGGGACAATAGGGGTTACTTCCATCACTGAATCCAATAGATTAGGGAATTAAATGAGGAATTAATTTCTTCATTTAATAAGAGTGTACTCCAACCACTTGGAGAGAATCTGAGGCACTTCCATACTGCATCAAGTGATGGTACACAACCAGATGCAGAAGAGGAAAATTACTTTTCAGAAAGGCTTATGAGGTCCCTAATTGCATTCAGTTTTTCTTCTCCTTCCTCTAGCTGATGGGACTCAATGGATATGTTCCCAAGGCAAAGAAGAAGCATTGCTAGGAGTTGTCTCTCCAATGAGGAAATGAGCTTGTCCGATAGGAGAGGATAGCTATTTAGGCTAGAATAAATACCTTCTATTAGTGCCAAATACTTATTTTGCAGGACTAGAGGCCTGATTACTCAGAGAGAGACTTGCATTAAAGAAATGGAAGTAGTACAGCTAGGTGTGGTGGCATGCACCTGTAGTCCCAGCTACTTTGGGAGGCTGAGGCAGGAGAATTGCTTGAACCCAGGAGGTGGAGCTTGCAGTGAGCCAAGATTGCGCCACTGCACTCCAGCCTGGGTGACAGAGGGAGACATCATCTCAAAAAAAAAAAAAAGCAAAAACAAAAAAACGAAAAGGAAGTAATGGTGAAGGCAGAAACAGAAATAGGTAATAGGTAACTAAGAGACCAGATGACTCACATCTGGTGAAGATGAACAAGCTAAGAAAAAAAGGCCTAAGTTATATTTACCCTTTGGTGACAATTTTGGCTACACTGTTACACTGTATACACTATACTTTTAATTGTATTAGGGATGATGACAATATTTATGACCAGTTGTGCAACTCAACAGCCATTAGTGATTACCACTAGGGCAGCTGGTTTTGTGTGTACTATATTGTGTGCTTGTAGGTACTCAGGATGGTAGCTTTTGCTGTCGCTGCTTTTAGGTCAACCAATGTATTTGATGTGGAAGCAGAACCCTTGTGTCCTGTTGCCTGAACTACAAACAGTAATTGTAGTTACATTATAACATCAGCATCTGCCACATCTGCTGGAACAAATAATACAGATGTAGTATCTACTGGCACAAGAATTTCATGCTTACAACATCCTTGCTCTCCCATATAACCTAGACAGGAACCTATAACTAAGCAACCTATAACTAAACTATAAACAAGCACACAGCCATTTAAAGAAGCTTCATGTGGGAATTCCTGTGTATTTACTGGTTTCAGATACTGAAGATATACCTACCAGTTAATTTCCTATAAACTAGCAATTCTCAACCCTGGTTGCACATTAAAATCACTTGGCAGAATTTTTTTGAAATAATTTAAAAAAATGTTTTATATGTCCAGGGCTGACTTTCAATACATTTCAGCGAGAGAGTTGCTCTGCTACATAGGAAACCCCAAACCCGACCAAGAAGCAGGTCGTCTCTGAGTGGTTTAGCGCCAGGTTCCCCACAAATGTGCCTTGTATGAAGGGCGTGGGGGTGGCTGCCTTTCCGGCTGCACCCCATTTCCCAGGACTAGGGGCTCTCTGCACCCGACCCGGTCCCGGTGCACGGCGGGGCAGCCCGTCGGGGACCTGGCAGAACTTTTAAACCACGTGATGCCTGTGTTCCATCCCCAAAGATGATTTAATTGGTTTGAGTTGGATATATATTTTTTTAAAGCTTCCCAGATGATTCCACAAAATGCATACTAGTATAAACAACAGGGCCCATACTGTGAACTAGTGCAGTGGTTCTCAAAGTGCGGTCCTTGACCGGAGCCAGCAGCAGCCCCTGGGAACTTGTTAGAAATGCAAGTTGCTCAAGCCTGTAATCCCAGCACTTTGGGAGGCCGAGGTGGGTGGGCCATCTGAGGTCAGGAGTTGCAGACCAGCCTGGCCAACATGGTGAAACCCCGTCTCTACTAAAAAAATGCAAAAATTAGCCGGGCGTGGTGGCGGCGCGCCTGTTATCCCAGCTACTCAGGAGGCTGAGGCAGGAGAATCACTTGAACCCGGGAGGCAGAGGTTGCAGTGAGCTGAGATCACACCATTGCACTCCAGCCTGGGCAACAAGAGTGAAACTCTGTCTCAAAAAAAAAAAAAAAAAAAAAAAAAAAGCAAGTTTTTGAGCCCCATCTCAGACCTGCTGAATCACAAACAATTCCAGTCTGGCCCAGCAAGCCCACCCGGTGATTCTTATGTAAGGTAATCTTTGAGAACAGCTCAACTTGTGAAACGAGTTGCTAGGGTTTGAGCAAGCATCATTTTATTTCTACTAATGCACGAGAAAGACAATTATGCCCAATATGAGCTGGGACAGAACTCTGTGGTCTTATGTGATTATTTGCACTTCTTGAGAATAAATCAGTTTTCCTGAAAATAATGTTTGCTAAACTTCCATGAGAATGAAGTTTTCTTTTGGAGAGCTAAAATTAGTCACACAGATGGTTGTCCTGATAATACTTAAGTAGAAATTCTTCTCTTCCATCCCTGCCCCTGCCTGCCCCCCCGCAACCCCTCTCACCTCAAGAAATGATTCATGGTAGGGGCTTCTGGCTGTGAGACTAGGATGCTAGGGAATATTTGCCCATGTAGTTACCATTTTCAATGCTCTTCATTATTTGGTGTAGATCCATAGTTCATCTGGTATCATTTTTTTCTGCCTGAAAGACTTTAACATTTATATTGTGTGGGTCTGCTGGTGAAGAATTCTTTCTGCTTTTGTACCTCTGAAAATATTTTTTTTCACTTTCATTTTTGGAAGATATTTTCACTGGGTGTATTAGGGTTTTCCACAGAAACAGAACTAGGAGGATATACAGGCGTTCCTCGTCATAAGTTGAGGAACGTCCTGAATACATACTGTTTTCCCACCATCACAAAGTAAAAAAATCATAAAGGGATCCATCGTAAGTCAGGGACCATCTATATAGACAGGTATAGCTAGATAGGAGTAGATTTATTATGAGAATTGGCTTACAAGATTATGGAGACCAAGAAGTCCCAAAATATGCCATCTGCAAGCTGGAGAAACAGGAAAGCTGGTGGTGTCATTCATTCTGAGTCCAAAAGCCTAAGAACCAGGGGAGTCAATGGTGTATCTCAGTATGAGGAGAGCTGCTGGTATAAATCCCACAGTGCAGTGGCCTGAGAACCAGGAGCTCTGATGTCTGAAGGTAGAAGACTGACACCCTACCTCAAAAAGAAAGCTTTCTTCACCTTTTTGCTCTATTCAGGCCCTCAATGAATTAAATAATACCCACCCACCCTGGTAAGGGCAGATTTTTTTTTTTTTTTTTAAGAGATGGAGTCTCACTCTGTCGCCAGGCTGGAGTGCAGTGGCGTGATCTTGGCTCACTGCAACCTCTGCCTCCTGGGGTTCAAGTGATTCTCTTGTCTCAGCCTCCCAAGTAGCTGGGACTAGAGGCATGCGCCACCACGCCCAGCTAATTCTTGTATTTTTTGTAGAGATGGGGTTTCAGCGTGTTGGCCAGGATAGTGTCAATCTCTTGACCTTGTGATCCTCCTGCCTCGGCCTCCCAAAGTGCTGAGATTACAGGTGTGAGCCACCATGCCTGGCCTTTTTTTCTTATTTTTTGAGACAGTGTCTCACTCTTTTACATAGGCTGGAATGCAAAGGTGCAATCATAGGTCATTGCAGCCCTGAACTAACTGGGCTCAAGTGATCCTTCTGCCTTGCTTCTTGAGTAGCTAAGGCTACATGCACACACCACCATGCCCAGGTAATTTTTTATGTTTTGTAGAGATGGGGTCTTGCTATGTTAACCAGGCTGGTCTCAAACTCTTGGCATTAAGTGATCCTCCTGCCTCAGCCTCGCAAAACACTGGGATTACAGGCAGGAGCCACCACACCTAGCTGGCAGATCTTTACTCAGTCTACTGATTCAAATGCTAATCTCTTCCAGAAACACCCTCACAGACACACCCATAAATAATGTTTTACCAGATATCTGGGCATCCCTTACTGTAGCCATTTAAAACTTTGTGACATTAAATTAACCATCACACTGGGTATAGAATTCTAGATTGACAGGTTTTTTTTTTTTTTTTTTTTTTTACAGTACTTTAAAGATACTGTTCTACTATCTTCTCCATAGAAAAATAAGAAATTTGATAACATCCTTGTTGTTTTCTTCTGTATATAATGTGTCTTTATAAAATTGCAACCTCTGGTTGCTTTTAAAATTTTCCTTTTTTTTTTTTTTGGGACGGAGTCTCACTGTGTCACCCAGGCTGGAGTGCAGTGGCGCGATCTCGGCTCACTGCAAGCTCCGCCTCCCAGGTTTACGCCATTCTCCTGCCTCAGCCTCCCCAGTAGCTGGGACTACAGGCGCCTACCACTGCGTCCGGCTAATTTTTTGTTTTTTAGTACAGATGGGGTTTCACTGTGTTAGCCAGGATGGTCTCGATCTCCTGACCTTGTGATCCACCTGCCTCGGTCTCCCAAAGTGCTGGGATTACAGGCGTGAGCCACCGCGCCCGGCCTTAAAATTTTCTTTTTTATCACTTATTTTGAGTATTTGGGCCAGCAGGAATTGTGAGACACCAGTAGAACACAGTGTAAATTTTTTTGTTTTTTTTGAGATGGAGTTTCACTCTTGTCACCCATGCAGTGAGGCATGATCTTACCTCATTGCAACTTCTGCCTCAGCCTCCCAAGTAGCTGGGATTATAGGTGCCAAGCACCACACCTGGCTAGTTTTTTTGGTATTTTTAGTAAAGATGGGATTTCACCATGTTGGCCAGGCTGGTCTTCAACTCCTGACCTCAGGTGATCCACCCGCTTCGGCCTCCCAAAGTGCTGGGATTACAGGCATGAGCCACTGTGCCTGGCCAACACATTGTAATTTTGCATGAATGCACAAGTAAACTCATTTCTATGCTCAGCGTGTGCATAGCATTATAGTTTGAATTGTATCCCTTCCCAAAAATATATGTTGAAGTCTTAACCCGCAGTACCTCAGCACCTCAGTAAGTGACTTTATTTGGAAATAGGATATTTACAGAGGTAATCAAGTTAAAATGAGGCTAGTAGGGTAGGCCATAATCCAATGACTGTATCTTTATAAGAAAGGGAAATTCGGACACAGAGACAGATATGCAGAGGGAAGAAGATGTGAAGACACACAGCGAAGAGACAGCCATAGCACTGGAGTGCTGCATGTATAAGACAAGGAAGGCCTGGGATTGCCAGCAAATTCCGGAAGCCGGGAAGAAGCAGGAAGGCAGAAGCCAAGAAGAAGCAAGGAAGGTTTATCCCTTACAGGTCTCAGAGGGAGTAGGGCCCTGCTCATACCTTGATTTCAGACTTCTAAGCTCCAGAAATGTGAGACAATACATTACCATGCCTGACTCGTATGTTTTATACCATCTGGTTTTGGTGCTTAGCAACCCTAGGAAATGACTACATGTGTGTTTCATACATGTGTTTGATTTGGAGCATTGCACAGTTCCCAATCACTCAATCTCTCTCTGCACAAACAAGTTACAAGAATCCATCAGGACCAGCAATCCACACTAGGGGTACAGCATACCAGGTCTGGAGCCCTGTTGGCTCTCCATTATGCCACTTCATCAAGTGCCCTGTTTTCTGAGCAAATTGCGAGGTTTGCTAGACTGACCACTGGCAGATGGTGGCTGCTGCCTCAGTGAGCTTTTAATTCAAAGGGGCAACTGGTCTCTGAAACCAGGGAACCACCACGTTCAGTCCAGGCCAAATTGCCAACCTTTCCAGTTGTGAACTAAATAAATGGTTGTTATTTTAAGTCACTGTGTTTTGGAATGGCTTATTACATAGCAAAAGATAATAGAGCCCTGTAATAATGCTTGCTTTAATATTTGTATATTTCTCACATGAATGCATTTACTTTCTCTCTTTTTGTACTTGAATGAGTTTGGCTGAATATACAATCATAAGTTGGCAGTCATTTTCTATCAGTTCACTGAAGACAGTTTTCTACTATGTGCTAACACAGTTGCTGAGATCTGATGTCAGACTAATTACAATATCTTTGTAAGTATTCTTTCTCTGTGAATATTTATTTCTTATCGATACACTACAGTTTCACACTGATGCATCCAGGGGATGTGTGTGTCCTGTCTTGGAAATGTTTCCTTCCTCATTCTGAAGATATGTGTGTCTTTTGTTAAGTCAGGAAATTCTCTATTTTCTCTTTAAGTATTGCCTCACCCTTTCTATTTTCTTCTTCCAGGACTCTGTATTTGATTTCTCTCTCCCCCACCCCCTTTTTGTCTTCTGAGAGCAAGGTTTAATGATGACTCAGAATTATGATTATAATCATTTTTAAAGTACTACCAATTCCAACACACTGTATAGGAATTACTCAGACTTTTTACCCCTTTAACTTCTGAAAAACCAAAGTGACTAACCATTCCTGGACTTAGCTGAGGAAATAAAATGCATTTCCTTATCAATAATTACCAGAGAAAAGCACACTTAGCTTGCATTTCTAGTTGTCTTCAGTAAAGTCTCTTTTGCTTGCAATAGTTGTATTCTCCTGATTTTCTTCTCCGACTTCTGTTCTCTGTAATAGAGATAGATGTGTTGTGAAGGGCTACCTCCAAAGTCTCACTTTTCCCTTTCTTTGCCGTGGGAGCACCGGGCGGGAGCAAGCCTTGCAGGTGCGGGCAATCGGAGGCGTCCATGGGCAGGGTAGCAGCGCTCAGCACTGCAGCTGGGCTGAGAATGGCCACTCTTGGTTTCTTTTGCTTCCACCTGGGAGACTTGCCCCGGCCTTTTCCTTTTTACCCTTTAACTGGCAAAGTAAATTTTTTCTCAGCTGAGCGGGTGAGTGTGGTTTCCAATCCCGAGATGCAGAAGGAGGCCGAGTCCCCGCATCCCCCAGGGGCCATGCCCACAGGTCTGTTCCTTCAGCTTTCTCCTCCGCGCTGGTCCGGGACCCCCGTGGCTCCCATGCTTCTCTCCTGGTGCCTGTGAGGCCCAGATGTGCAGGGGAAGGAGCCCAGCGCCAGCGACCTCACCCCCCGGCTCTCCATGTCTTTTAATTCCTTACATTTCTAATTATGTCTGTGCTGCATTCTGGCTAACTTTTAAAAATCTAGCTTTATCTCCTCTTCATCTGTATCCCATCTGTTTAACTCTTCCATTGAAATTATTTATCTATTTTATATCTAGAATTTTTATGTCTGACCTTACCCATTTGTCCTTTACTTCTTATGTTTTTATCCCCTTTCTTTAAATATTTTAAACATATTTGTTGTATATTCTTTACATGAAAATTCCAGTTTTATATTCTTTACATGAAAATATATAAAAAATATATTTGTTTTATATTCTTTACATGAAAAAACCCTGATGAAGGAGGGTGCCTCATTTTGCTGTGTTCTTTCTGCTGTCACTGGGGCTTGTTTCCTGGTGGGTTTTGTAATTTTTTTTCCTGTAAGCTCCTGTCCAGTTGATTTTAATTTGTGAGAATCCTGTGAAAACTGAAGTTTCATTTCTCTAGGGAGGATTTGTGTTAGTTTCTGCCAGGTGCTCCTGAGGTTACACCACTATACAGATATGGTAAATCTGAAACTCCAAATTCAAAGATGTTCAAACATATGTTTGAATTCTCAGGTGACACTTCTCCTTTCTCACCCAAAGCCCAGCCTGTGTGGCAAATAATTTTTTTTTTTTAAATAATGTATTTTCTTAGAGATCCCTGCTTTATGCTTCCAACTGCTCACTTTACATGAATCCAAGGCCCCCATCTCCTGTCTCTTGCATAGACTTCTACACCCAGGGCTTTATGTACTTGACATTGGTAATGCCCTCAGGGTAGGTGTAGAGTTTGTGTGTGTGTGTGTGTGTGTGTGTGTTTGTGGCGGGCGGTGGGGTGGTGAGGGGGTGCCTCAGAGCTCATTTAGGGCTCTGGCTTCCTCCGTCCTCTTTAGTGATCCCCAAACAATTTCCTTACTTTCTTCTGCAAGCCTTTAAAGCATTATTCCTCAGTCCAATTCTTGAATTTCAAAACCATGTCATCATCCTCGAATTATTTTGCCTTATATATTTTTTTCAGAAGTACATTTGCATTTTGTTTTGTAATAATTACCTATATTTGCAAATATTTAACTGCTTTCAATGCCCACACCTGTCATTTTATGACTTGCTAATTCTAGAGCTAATTTTGCATTACTTAAAAAACTGATAGCACCAATTTATTTTTTTCCTCCCCCTCCCCCTCCTCATCCTTGGTCTCCGTTGCCGATGCTGGGTGCAGTGGTATGATCATAGCTTACTGCAGCCTCCAACTCCTGAGCTCAAGTGATCCTCCCACCTCAGCCTCCTGGGAAGTTGGAAGGCAGGTGTGAGCCACCACACCCAGCTAATTTTTTAAACTTTTTGTAGAGACAGGGTTTAGCTTTGTTGCCCAGGCTGGTCTGGAACTCCTGGCTTCAAGCAATCCTCCTGCCTTGGCTTCCCTAAGTGCTGGAATTACAAGTGTTAGCCACCTCGCCCAGCCACCCTTTTCTTATGAAAATTAAATGGGAAGTATATTTTCTGAGCTCTTTAAGAATCTCCATCTCCCTCACAAAATAAACATTTTTTAAAAAATAAATTGGTCAGGTGTAGTATTTTTGAGTTCTAAATCTATCTCCTCAATAAAAAGAAAAAACTCTATGGATCACACTTCACTGTTTTCTGCCACTTAATGTCAAAATTCTGGGGGTGGTCTGTTTCTTTGAAGATATTTTGTCTTTCTTTCCAAGATTCTTATGGAAGTTTTAACTCATTCTTCATAAGACCTTTCCCAGCATATGTCAAGATAGATGCCAGTCTCTATTTTCAAAAAAGGATGACCATATTGTAGGAAAAAACATCCTTTTTTAGCTCAGGAATGTTTTCTTGTCTTCTTCTTGTACTTTTTTAAAAGGAGCTTTAAAATTTTTAATT
This sequence comes from Pongo pygmaeus, assembly GCF_028885625.2. Classification (NCBI taxonomy): domain Eukaryota; kingdom Metazoa; phylum Chordata; class Mammalia; order Primates; family Hominidae; genus Pongo; species Pongo pygmaeus. Next base: position 80,153,816 of record NC_072373.2, on the reverse strand, counting down.
GGAAAACTTACTAGCCAAACGTTGGTGCTCTGATTTTTACTTCCTATATTCTTATTTATCATTTATTATATATGTTCTTTTCCTCTGCCTTCTCAGAGAGCTTCTCAAATTTTTATTCCATATCACTGATTTTTCCTCAGTATTATTCTCTTCTTTAATGCCTGCTTCAGACCAGTCTTTATCCCAAATAGGAGAGCTGTTCTGCTGTACTCCAAGAACATATCACAAAGCCTAGTGCATTATCATTTCAGTTTTCTAGCCTTTTAATTACCTACCTAGAGTGTTGTGATAATTAATTTTAGAATTAAGAAAAGTTAAGAAATACTTAAGACAGCTGGAAAATCATTATTTCTGGTTGTTTGTGAGGGTGTTTCTGGAGGAGATTGGCATGTGAATTGGTGGACTGAATAGGGAAGACCCATCCTTGATGTGGCTGAGCACCATCCAATTGGCTGAAGGTCCAGATAGAACAAAAGACAGAGGAAGGGCAAATTTGTTCTCACTCTCCTAGAGCTGGGACACCCTTCTTTTGCCCTTGGACATCAGAACTCCAGGTTCTCTGACTTTCAGACTCTAGGACTTGCACCAGCAGTCCCAGGTCCTCAGACTTCCAGCCTTGGACTGATAAGTTACACCATTGGCGTCCTTGGTTCTGAGGCTTTCAGACTTGGACAGCCATACTACTGGCATCCCTGGTTCTCCTGCTTGTAGACGACCTGTCATGGGACTTCTAAGCTCTACAATCATGTAAGCCAATTGCCCTAATAAATCCTCTCTCTCTCTCTTAATTTCTCTCTCTCCCTCCCTTCCTATCTCCTTCCCTCCCTTCTGTTGGTTCTGTCTCTCTGGAGAAACCTAAGTACTACGAATGTCTATGTGGGATTTCAGATATTTGAGGAGAAATCAGTATTTTCAAATTTTCCACTAAATTAGCAACAAAGACATAGAAGAACACAGTAACTCACCTCACTAAAAACCTCAGTGTATCCTCAATGATAGAATTTGGGAAGACTTGCCAATAACTAGGTCAGTTGACTAGGTTAAAAAAGAAAAACAGGCTGGGCACGGTGGCTCATGCCTGTTAACCCAGCACTTTGGGAGGCCGAGGTGGGTGGATCACGTGAGGTCAGGTGTTTGAGACCAGCCTGGCCAACATGGTGAAACCCCATCTTTACTAAAAATACAAAAATTAGTCAGGCATAGTGGCGGGTGCTTGTAATCCCAGCTACTCGGGAGGCTGAGGCACGAGAATCGCTTGGACCCAGGAGGTGGAGGTTGCAGTGAGCCGAGATAGTGTCACTGCACTCCAGCCTTGGCAATGGAGAGAGACTCTGTCTCAAAAGAAAGGGTGGCTGGAAAAAAAAAAAAAAAAAAAGAAAAACCTCCAGGTACCACTTGAGGAAAAAGTAGGCAGATACTTTCTATTTCTCTCTTGTTGTTTTGTGACTTAAAATATACAGGATCTGTAAAATCCTGAAGATCATGTAGCTAATAACAATTAATCTTGGAAGAAGAAACACTCTGAAAGTAGGTCTTCAGTTGGGTTGAAGAAAAAACACTTTCTTTTCTGTGGGACCTTCTGATAGTTTGGCCTTATCTTAGAATTCTAAAGATTCCTGAGTATTTCTGGTGGCATAGAGCAAGTTAGCCCTGCCATGCAGGCCAAGTGAGAGCCTTGCGACTGTTGGCTCTTGTAATAATAGCAAGTTATTTTGTGTGATATTTCTCCTTTTATTACTTAAATCTCTGTAAAATCATGATGAAACATACAGCTTTAGTTTCTGTTATGCTGTGCAGAATTAAGCAACAGGTGTGTCACACACATGGAAGGGAATAAGAAAGGGGGGAGCAGCGTCATCTTCCCAGGTCCTAAGTGGAGGGAGCAGTGGTTCTCCCATGTAGAGGGCAGCTGTGATCTCATGAGGATCACGAACACAGAGAAAGCTGTGTGGGGGGAAGAGGAGGAATCATAATATGAGAAACCTATTCCTGGGCCTATGTGAGAAAGCACCTTAGTGAACTTTCAGAAAGAGCAAAGAACTCTGGAGAAGAAATAATTTTCAGCTATAAATCAGGGCTTGAAGCCATGGCAATTTAGTTATTAAAATAAATCTGACCTAAATTTGTAGTCAAAATCTGGTGAGGACAGGATATTTGTCTTACAACATAAAATGTATTTCTAAAAGTGCCCAAGGCCAAAACCTTTTGTTCTCTGAAGTATGTAAAAACATTAGGCTGGGCACGGTGGCTCATGCCTGTAGTCGCAGCACTTTGGAGGCTGAGGCAGGTAGATTACTTGAGCTTAGGAGTTCGAGACCAGCCTGGGAAACATAGTGAGACCTCGTCTCTGCAAAAAGTGAACAAAAAATTAGCCGAGTACAGTGGCACGTGCTTGTAGTCTCAGCTGCTTGGGAGGCTGAGGTGGGAGGATCGCTTGAGCCTGGGAGGCTGAGGCTGCAGTGAATGGTGACTGTGCCACTGCACTCCAGCCTGGGTGACAGAGCAAGACCTTGTCTTAAAACAAATCTTGTTTTACATAGTCTACCTTATTAATCTCTTTAGAAAAACACTCCTTCATAAATAATGCAATGGTAAACCAGTTCATGCCTGAGTGGAAAGATTACAATTTCTAAATTTGTTAAGTCCTATACTAATGAAAAAAAAATTAGGGAGAGTGAGCATGTGCACATAAAATTCAGTGAGCATAGCCCTGGGAATGTTATCAATTTTGGCGGGTGTTCTTCCTAATGCAGTTTATAACAACATGAGGGAAGTTAAAGCTATAGGATGTTTGCATCATTTTCCTATTAATGTCACTTATGTGTATTTATACTTTGTACACGTGACAAATAATAAAACAAGCTATTTAGTATTGAGATTGCTGAGTAGGAAGCAAAGAGACAGGCTATGTCATTGATTAAGTCACTTAACCTCTCCTGGCCACAGTTTTTTTGACTGCAAAAATGAGAGTTGGACAGGGTTGCTTCTAAGGCCTTTTCCAGCTGTAATATTTTATGGTTAAAATAGAAACTAAGACAAATAAATGTATGTTTTCAGAAAGATCAAAGGCATAAACATACCTCAGATTTACATCCCCTAAGGGGCATCATATACTTCCTTACACATAGCAGGTAGTCAGGAAAATATCTGTTGATTACATTTAAATTTTTTATGTGATTGGTTTCTTAAATAAGTAGATGGAATGAGTTATTTCAAAGGCCTTTTCCAAATGTTATCCTCTGCTTAAAATGTAATTTAAGCCAAATAAGTAGTGTAATTAGATCAATGAGATTTTACATTGATCTTGATTTACATCAAGAACAGAAGTCTTATCTTTCATCTACGTATTCCCTTTGAAGCTTCATATTTCCTCCCATAGCACGTGATCATGGAACTATCTCTGATTATAGTTATTATTATGGTTATTTGTTTGCTCAGCTTTTCAAGTAGAATTGAACATTTTTTAAATATGAAAACACTGAACAATTTTCAAAACCCATTAAGAATTATATAATGTCTCTCCATTTTTTGCTATCTAAATCTACGTTATAAAAACAAGTGAACAATTGGGAACTGGGTACCCAAGTGAGTGAAATATTCTGTTCCTTAGTTTTCCTTAATGCGACTTTTAATTAGCTTTCCCATGCTTTAGATACTAAATTTATGAAGAATAAAAGTTAAAAGCCAAATGCTAATCTTGTATCACTGCTTGTCTTGTATACTAGTTGTCCTAGGATTTCTATATTACAACTAGGAAGATATGAATTAAAACCACCAAAGAGACTATAACCATAAATAACTTATGACATATGTTCCATTATTAATTGAAAACTCAGTTAATAAACTTTGGGAAGGAAACTTTCAGGCACATGGCATGGAATATGAAGGTGATGTTCTTTTTATAAATTTTAAAGGTAGCATATATTATACAAATTACTCAAGAGTTTACAAGCAGAAAAAAGGAGAAAAAATAAAATTCATGTGCACCCTATATTAACATGTAATTCGTAGTGAAATATGTGAAATATAAACACATGACTTTCACTTACTCATTTTCACTTTACGCTTTTTAATTGAAATTAAATTAGTCACTTAACATACATAATGCAGTGTTTGTTTTCCAGTCTAGTAGCTTTTCAGCATTCAGTTTTGAGGCTCATGGGAAATGTTACTTAGCATCAAGATGTGGTTTGATGAGTGAACAATGTCAGTATCAACTGTACTTAACAGAAGACAGAAGGGGCTGGGGTTAATCTGCAGCTAACAACATATAAAAATAAAAACAAACACAGACCCACAATAACATCAACATGCATTATTAGGCAAAGATCCAAAATTAACCCAACCCACACAGATTTCTTCTAAGCTGAGATTACACATTGGAAACAGATAGTTTATCAAGATCCATAGCCATAGTAGTAAGGTTCATCAGGGCGGAATCCATATGCTGTGGCAGGGCGTCCAAGAATGCCAACTGGTTGGCCAAAGCCATCCATTCCAAGGCTAAAAAAGAGAAAAGAATGATAAGCTATGTTTTTCATAACACATCCACAATGCAGATTAAGAGGCCTACATTTTTACACCACCAAGATTCTCTTCCTAGCAGGGATAGTGATTTAGGTGGATATCATTAACTTTTTTTTTTAAGGTTAATAGAGCCATTAAAAGTATATATAATAAAATACTTCTAACAATGTGTGTTAAAAGTATGGGAAACCTCTGTCAGTAGGTACTATTCGAAACAAAGTGGAAGAATCAAATCAGAAAAGTTTTATTTAATAAATTACTTATATATGGCTCTTAAGCAAAAATATGAAAAGATTTTACATGCTAGCAATGATCAGTAATATATTGCTGGGGAATGATAAAAATAAAACTGTAGTAAAGTGAGTTTTGCTGTTTATAATGTCTTTTCATATGAAGATATAGGGCTAATTCCACTTTTAGTAAAAACATGTGTTTGAGTTATATCAGTGAACTCTCATGCAGGGCCAAATCATACCATAAGCCTATGATTAAAAGAACAAGATAAGGAATTTGACAAAATTTGAAAATTAGTCAGATTTGATCTGCAAATCCTTCCTCTGATTTCTCAATGCAAACAATTACAAAACGTATCTATTTCTTTTGAGTGACAGCAAGACAATTACAAATTTTGGTTCAACTTATTCTATGGGAATAACAGAAACCCAAAGATAACCTTCAGAGTTGTAAAGATAGCTTGAAGTATGTTAAACTTCATGATTATTATTTTTAAAAAATTACTTGTTGGTCTATTAATACATTATTTAGAGGAATATCTGTTCTCCAAAGTCCTTTTTAAAGGTCAGGGAATTATCCAACACTTAGGAAAATGACAAAGTATTTATTTTGCCAGGCAGAACATGGTGGCCTTAACATGCTCATGCATAGCTCATGCAGTGAATGCTAGTGAGCTTGACTTCCAATCAATGGAAACCATTTGTAATGCAGAAATGTAAGCTTTAGAAAAATAAAACATATTTAAATGATTTAAGACTTAAGTTTGCACTACATGAGGAGATGGAAAGATAATTTTCCCTCAATAGCAAAAACTGAATGTGATGAAAAAATATATTCACACAGGCACTAACTCCCTGTCACACTCATAGTGAGATTAAGTTGACACACTTTAGAAGTAACTATTAAAATGTTAAGTTTTTAAATAAATGTGTGAATGTGTGTGTGTGTCCATGCGTGCTTGTGTGTATTAAGATGGAACTAAAGAGTAAATGTAAAGAGCCAAAATACATATAACACATACTGGTCCAGTGACTCTACCCTTTAGGAGAATGGAAGTTCTGAAATACAAGTTTCAGGTTAGCATTTGTACTGAGCGATCCTGGACAAAATTTATTGTTTTGGGCTCCTTCTATATAAAAACTCTGTCTATAGTTTCTCAAAGTTGGTTGAAATTTTTAAGTCTACATTTTATTTTTAAATGGTAAAAATATAAGCACTTTTTCTAACTTTGATCTCATGGGAAGAGAGACTAAATTTTGTGATGAGGAAATCAAGAGGTAGCTTAAAAGATGCTTCAGAAATTAGTGGAGTCAGTGAACTAAGAGACACTGGTATCAGCTTAAAATTAGAGAAGTTATTGAAAACTGTTCTCTGCAAGCACTAAGGCTAACAAATAATCATGTATCTAAAGAACTCTCAATTATATAACTGTTGATTACATAGCTTGGATTTCAACTTGTTCCTTCTTCATCTTTCTGCCTATTACCTGTCTTCAACCAGTCCTTATCTTTTTTAGCAGCTCCTCTGAGGCCAAATAGCAGTAGACTTAGGTTAAACTCAAGTTAATCTTATGCTTGTTTCTCAATCTAGGGGCTATGGCAAGATCTATTTCAGTAATATGAAAACAAGAGGCATTATGTGGGACAGTGAGGAAACATGCAAAGGCACCTTCAGAGTATCTCACAGACGACTTGTTAGCAATATCACTGTAATTCTACCTAAAAGAAGATGGTCCTCAGAAGGGAGTTCGCCAGTCGTTGGCACAGAACAAGGAGCTTCTCAGCTACAATGCTGGTTGTAGCAACCTAAGCAATTGTGTGGTGATCTGGTAAGCTATAATACCATAAGGAATATCTGGCCTTTTTGCAGTTTGGTCCTCAATCAGGAAGGGAATTTAACATTCTCAGAGTCTGAGGCCATTCTACATTCAAGTTGCAAAATTCTCCCTTTTTTTTTTAATTTCTATGACTAATAGGCAAGCTATTGATCATTGTAATTTCCCATGTAATTTGCCAACAGGTTAAATAATAAACTTAGATATTACCTAATCCACCTGATGGGTATAACTTTCATTGTACATTAACAAATGGAATTTTTTTGTTTTTAAAATATGTCATGCACATTGTTGATAAAAATCTGCAGTCCCAAGTCAGTGAAAGACTGGCCCTTAAGCACTGATGAGTCCGAGTTTCTGAACCTGTAAATCTCTGGTCTTGAACAGTATGGTCTTTAGGTTACTATGGTAAAGATCTATTTATGCAGTCAGCAGTTCACCCAGAGACATCTGTGTGTATTACAGTGTAGAGGACATCATTTAATTTTTTGAATTTCTATATACAAATATTGTTTTGGGAAAAAGGAATAAAATTTGAAACCAAACTCTAAAATGATCTTTTCTAGAATTCTCCATTATGTATCACAGATGAACTTGCTGTTTAAAGCAAAAAATATTTAAAACATTTATGATCAGTTTGGAGAGTACTTTGACATAGGTCCTAGGTCCTTTTGTATTATGAAAAATCAACTATATCTACATACATTTTTAATTAAATTCACTGTGAAACAGAACAGTTTGTTGCTTTAAACTCTCTCATTTGCTTCTTTCTAATATAGTGGGGGAAATCAGGCTTTCTAGGATGCTAAAACCTGGAGACATTCTTTTGGAATATGTAGACACTTTACTTTTTTCCTTGGGAAAAGGATACAGCCTTGCTAATGCTGAGTTTAGTTCAAAACTCGGAGAGTTTTCCTTTAAACAGAAGCAGATAGAGTCTTCATGTAAGTTCTTGAAAGAGATAGAAACTATGAATATAAAAAGGCAACGTTGCAGGAAAAATTGTGCTTTCCTGATCTGGAAAGACTTGACTTCAATAGTGTGTATCACAGGAATTTGTATGCCCTCACTAGGGGCCCTGAGAAGCAAGGAAAAGTAAGCTGTGATATGCCACATCTGCTCTTGCCTTGTGTGGCCATTTTGCTTCAGATAATAGTTTGAATATGTGGCTATTTATAAGTATACTGGAATTCAATCCAATCTTGTAGGGTGCGTGTCTCTGTATGTACATAGTTTCTTCTTGCTACTCCTAACCCACATAAAAAGTGGTGTATCCCTCTAGATTAGTATATGCAACTATTATAGTACTTTTTCTTTACAGGATTACTTATTTAGTATCATTTCACCTTTTTCCTTAGTGTTCAGATAACATATTTTGGACCTTTGAATCACCAAAATACAGTGTCTCTTCCTGAAAATACATAATTCTGGTCCAAAGAAAATGGTTATTGTTTATTGTGAATAGATAACTAGGAATGATAAGACCAAAAAGTCAATCTGCCATTAAGTTTTATCTCCCAAGAACAATTATTTCTGGGTACCTAGAAAGAAAAATGACAAATTCTTTAAAAGAGAAAAATTATATTTAAAACCCAACAACAAATAGAAAACCATATCTAGAGTGTGTTTTTTTTAAATAAACAAATTTAGAAATCTAATTAGCATTCAGCAAGCAGAAGACTGAATTTTTGCTAATATTTGCAAGACTTCAAACACATTTGTAATAGCAATCATTAGAATTCTAAACTTGAGATGATTCGGAGCAGGAACAAAGAAATCTGGAAATGACAAGTGATGCTTCACATGCAGCACATTACAAGGGAATGGCAGCCAGTAAAGAATCCCAGGCACTCACAGGCTCTTATTAAATTTCTGGGCCAGAGTTGACATTCCTGTAGAAAGAGAAGAAAATCACCTACCTCTGGCTGTTTGTGAGGCTTAATTAGTGCGTATTTGTAAAGCACTTTGAAATCCTTGGATGAAAAGTGCTGCATAAGTGAAAAGTATCATTATTTTATTAAAATGAGATAAAAGCAACACAAGCCTTTCTCTTCTTTTAAATTCCTAGGTCAGCAATATCAATGTAGAGCAAGTAATGAATTTATTAGTAAATGGCTACAAAAAGAATAAATGCAGGCCAAATTATTTTTTCAAAGGCTCATGGAAGTCTTTGACTTGGGAACATTTTAAGAAATAATATTGGCTACACTTTTATTCACGACATCCTTGACAGGGTCTATCCAGCTCTCATCTGAACACCTCCAGAAGGAAGTGCTCACTACTTTGTCAAGGTAGTTCATTCCATTTATGGATATGTAAAACTGTTGGAAAGTTCTTTATTACACAGCTCTAAAATCCAGTTCAATTAGTCTTAGAATTACCCTCTGAAACCACACAAGGTGTCCAATTCTTCTTTGATATGACTGCTTCACAACCCTCGTTTACTCAAGCCTCATTACATGGTCTCGAATCTTTACCATCTCAGTTGCTCTCTAAAACCACTTCCATTTTGTAGTGTTTGTCTTAAAATGAAGAAGCTAAAATTAACATGATACTTATGATGTGATCTGAAACCAGTACAGAATAAAAGATCCTATATCTGACTTTATACTATTGTAGGCTAAAACTGTATTAATCTTAAACAAAAATTTTAAGAAGACATTATCACAAAGTTGCCTAATATTGACTGCTTATAATTGACTGTGTATATATGTATATATATATATAACATTGAGTTGTATATAGTTATATAATATTGAGTTATAGTTATATGTAACATTAAGTTTTATATATATATATATGTACAGTTGTGTGTGTACACACACACACATATTCAAAATTTTACTTATAACTACTATGCTAAATTTCATCTTTTTAGTCTGAGTCTGTCTTTAGGAATTCTATTCTTCCCAAGACAAAATCATTTATGACTACATATTTATAAATAGGCAGCAGTGATTTTTCTTAACAAACCAGTCTTTGTGATCCATCAGGTAATATTGAAGGCTGGAATTCTTTTGGAATTGTCAAATGAAAGAATTTAACATGAGCTGTTATAGGAAGAAACTTTCCAGGATATTATAAAACTGTATGAAATTACTTCTTCATAATTTTTTGGAATACTTCATTCTTTTTATCAATTTCTCTAATATATTGATTATAGAATCAAAATCAGTATGTTTATCTAAGTAGATTGTTAATTGATCATCAGGGTAATTTCAGCTTAAGTATGATTTGTCATGGGAAATTTAGGTCTATTGTAATAGTGACTCTATATACCATTTGCCCATCCATCCACCTATACAAATAGTATAAACACTTATTGAGTTCCTACAATGTGGTAAGTATAGTTTTTGAAGCCAAGGAAAAAACATGGTGCTGGGAAGGCAATAACAAATAAGACATAGTCCTTGACTATAAGGATTGGAGGCACCTAACATGGAAGAAATATTCTGATAATAACCTGATGTCATACTACTGTAGCATATGTATAAACTGCTACAGAAGAAAAGAGGGGGGCTATTTAATATAAGAGTATATTAGAGACATTTAAAAATTGCTACAGGAGAATCTTGGCAGCTAGAAAGTCTTCATACAAAATACTTTGATTTTAATGCATCTGTTACCTCCTGGCATATTTTGTTATTGTATTTCTTTCCCATTAGAAAATAAACACCATGGAGGGCAAGGACTGTTTTGGCCATTGCTATATCCCTAGCCTCTAGTATTGTATCTGACATGGAGTGGGCATTCAAAAAATACATGAATTCATGAATGAATTAGTGTTAAAAGTCAAGTAAGATCTCACAGGCAAAGAGAGACAGAATTCCTGATGGTGGAGCAGCCTGAGCAACAGAGAGGAGTGGCTGATGAAGAGCAAATGGTTTGTTATGGTTAAAGTTTTAGATTTATGATATAAGCAAATGGCAGGAGATAAGGCTAGAAAGGGAGGTTAGGACTAGATATTGAAGCTTTTCATAAACCCTGCTAAGAACTGGTGGCTACTGGAGAGTTGTCAATGGTTGCTAAGAAAGAGAATGACCAGATTCTATGTTTTAGAAAGATAATTGTAGTAGGAAAGGGGGTTGAGAGGCAAAATCATGAACACTGAAGAACCTATTACAGCTGTCCAAATGTGAAGTAATGAGAACCTACAGAGGGGTACTGGCAGAAATAACAATGATCAAATATGCTACAATTCACAACAATGTTATCTTTTCTCATTTTTTTTTTCTTTGAGATGGAGTCTTGCTCTGTTGCCCAGGCTGGAGTGCAGTGGCGCGATCTTGGCTCACTGCAACATCTGCCACCCAGCTTCAAGCAATTCTCCTGCCTCAGCCTCCCAATTAGTTGGGATTACAGGTGTGTGCCACCATACCCAGCTAATTTTTGTATTTTTAGTAGAGACTGGGTTTCAGCATCTTGGCCAGGCTGGTCTTGAACTCCTGACCTTGTGATCCACCCGTTTTGGCCTCCCAAAGTGCTGGGATTACAGGTGTGAGCCACTGTGCCTGGACCATCTTTTCTCTTTTAAAATAGATTTTTTTTTAGGCCAGGTGCTGTTGCTTATGCCTGAAATCCCAGCACTTTGGGAGGCTGAGGTAGGCGGATTGCCTGAGCCCAGGAGTTCAAGACATGGCAAAACCTCATTTCTACAAAAATACAGAAAATTATCCAGGCATGGTGGTGCACACCCATGGTCCCAGCTACTCATGGGTCTGAAGCAGCAGGATCACTTGAGCCCAGGAGGTTGAGGCTGCAGTGAGCCATGACCACCACTGCACTCCAGCCTGGGCAACAGAGTGAGTGAGACCCTGTCTCAAAAAAAAAAAAAAAAAAAAAAAATTAAAGTTATACCTTTACAAGTTGGGGACTGAGACTAAAGGAGAAGAATTTGAAAACTGGCTGGAAATTTTAAAGGTTATATTTCATTGGAATGGAGCAAATTTTGCCCCCTTAGTATGGGAATATGCTTCATCAAATAACTGAGATGCTGTGGTATTCCATGGAGATGAAATTAAGATTGTAGAAGAAGCTTGCCCCTATCTTCTACAGGGATGAACTATTCTTGGAAAAGAGAATATTTTCTCCTTGAAATTCTTACAATAAGAAGAGATGTGCAGGTTGAACGAAATAACGAGCATAAAACAATACCTAACACTAGTAAAATGATGTATTACTACATCGAGGTCTAAATGTTTGTCATTTATAGACCAACCACTAGATGGAGAGCTTGTCTTACCACTGAGTATCAGGTACTTTTACAAAATTTCAAAGCAAGGATTATTAAATTTAAACTTCTCAGCACATTTAACATTCATAGAATGTGGCATCCATTGCTTTCGCAGATAATTAATGTCCAGTTTTATGATTATGAAATAATTTACAGCTAAATAGAAATACCTATCAGTTACATGCAAAAAAAGTTTTGTGAATGTTGGGTGCCTAAGAAAATAGGTTATAAGAAAAGATGCTAATTGTCTTGAACACTGAAAAATGTAACATGCATGCATGTTAAAGTACTATTACTATAACATAGCTTCTAAAATTTTTCATTGAACCAATATTAATGGCATCTTGTTTCTATAAATCTATATGTAATAAATATATATTTTAAGTTGCTCAAAGGTATTACTCATTTCTTTGGACTTGAACTTTTGTATTGTTGAGAAAATAAAATCCAAGAGCATGGTTAAGCAGTCTTCTAATGAGTTTCACCAGCATATATCAAGTTTAGTTGTCATTTTCCATTTAGTTTTAATCTTTTATATGCATAATTATAAATTTTCCTTTTATTATAATAAAACTAAATGGCTACAGCATCTTAAAGAATCTTATTCTTAATGAATTCAAACTAGTAGTTTTTTTCAAAAATCAAGGGCAAATTATATGAGTAGTGGGAGGCTGTATTTAAAATACTCATCTGGAGTTTATTAAAAACATTTTTTGAAGGATATCTGTCAGTTCTAAGGGTGAAAAACAACACCTTGGGGAAAAATCCTTTCAATTTAGTTACTACCCTGAGATACTTCAGATAAAAACTAATTTGTACTAATGATGAAGGGAACATGTGTAAAATAGTTACACTGATTTATTCTAAATGGTAAAGAAATTCCATTTCATTGACTCTCCTCTAATTTCATTCAAGTTAGACTTTTCTTATACATCTCAATCTGTTGATTAACCTGCCTCCAGAGTAATATTTTAGTGATTATATTTTAATGTGGAGATGTTACACTTGTACTTTTTGATACTATATCATTGCATTAAGTTTTCTATTCCTTTTTGTTAATTTACTTTTTTATTACATTTTATATAGTCTAATTGAGATTCTTCTATTAACTCTAATTCTTGGGCATCCTAACATTCTTGCTGTTAGAGCGCCTGTCTTGTACTGTCATGTACTTTACAAAGCTTTAAAACAAGGCTTATCAAATTTAAACTCCATGGCATATTGAACATTGATAAAATGGGATTTCCATTGCATTCTGATGACTCTCTTTCATGATGGTCCTTTTTATGTTTTCATTGAGATGGCTGTCCTGAAACAATCTAAATGGCAATTTCTTGACTAAGGTTCCCTGAATTAAGTATACGGTGTAAATTCTGAACCCACTCATGTGCATGAAACAAGCTTGTGACTTCTCTTTCACATGGGTGACTATCTTCCCCTACCTAGGGTCTTTGAGCACAGACAGGTTTTGGCCACTTCTCTGGGCTGGTGAATTAACATCATTTAGTCCTCTTTTCAACTGATGAGAAAAAATTGAAATTCCAGGCTTTATTTAGAGAATTCAGTTCCATCTTCCTTTACCAAGTAACTCGTACCTAGTTCAATATTCCGGTGGGTGTTTTTTTGTCATTGGGGTATTCCCTATCTTTCTTATGAACTTGGTCATATAAATTTCTGTTACGTTTTTGTCCACCATTTACATATTATCTGCATGGGAGTGGTTCCTTCCAAATTAGCTCAGTCTACCATCTTGCTGGAAGTCCTTTTCATTTTATTATTACTTTTTTTTTTTTTTTTGAGGTGGAGTTTCACTCTTCTTGCCCAGGCTGGAGTGCAATGGTGCAATCCTGGCTCACTGTAACCTCCACCTCCTGGGTTCAAGTGATTCTCCTGCCTTAGCCTCCCAAGTAGCTAGGATTATAGGCCCGTGCCACAATGCCTGGCTAATTTTTGTATTTTTAGTAGAGATGAGGTTTTGCCATGTTGTCCAGGCTAGTCTCGAACTCCTGAACTCAGGTGATCCGCCTGCCTCAGACTCCCAAAATGCTGAGATTACAGGCATAAGCCACCTTGTCTGACCCATTTTATTATTATTTATCTGCATATTCAAGGAAAAAAATACAAATTTTAGATTCCTCTGGCCCATAATAGGCTTTCTTGAAGAGAAAAATGACGTGCAAGAAATAACTGGAGCCATTAAAAGATATTTTATTTTTCCTTATTTGTAGTTATTAACAGAAAAAATGCTCTAGTAGGTACCTAATGGAAGTTGTCAGATGTGATTATCAAGTTGAAGGGAATATTTACTCAAACCTATAATGGTCTCTGGCTTTTTCTGGCAATATTTTAATGAAGGTATGCCATCTAGTCATCCTTAACTTACATTTCTTCCATTAAGTACAAGGACTTCTTGAAATTGGCAGTTCTATACTATCAAGCAATGCTTCATTTCATACCACCAAATGTTAAGGGAACTTGCTGAGTGGCTTAAATAACCCCTAGGTCAATAAACTGAGTCATTAGCACCTCCTTTAAATAATTGTTTGTCTGTTACTGGTTCAACATTTATATAATCTGTCATAATACTTTGGTTTTTTAAGGTACAAAAATTACTGCTATATGTTTAAACTAGAGAATATCATGTAAGTAGCAATGTTTTTTCAGCGATAGTTTAACTATACTGTCTGGTACTGAGTGAGTTAAAGCCTGAACACCACAACTAATTACTATGTAATGCTAACCTTAGTTGCTGGTTCATTTTGAGACTCTTTAAAATATGAACTGTGTATTTTACCCCTATGCACTCTCTTAATGATTTGTTTTTTTAGACTGAAATCACTTCCAGCCATCAGTTATACTTTTGGTCTCTACATATGCACTTCTCCAAGCACAAATATTTCTTTTTCCTATTGGTCTGCCAGCCCTGTCAGAGCAAATTTCACTTTAAACTAAATGCTATGATACTTAAAACCTCTTGGATTACTCAGGCTGCTAGTGTGATCTGTAACCTTCCAAGAATGACAGCTGAACTTTCCAATTTGCTTATAGTGTTTGGGGAACTAGAAAGCACATGCCAAAAGGAAAATGTTTCTGATGTTGAACAGAGAGGAAAGTTCTTGTTGGAGGTGGGGGCAAGAGACTATTAAGTACTGAAAAATACTAATAAGAAATGAAAAGAAACTAAACATGCTGTAAAGTCTAAGACCTCAAACATAATTCAAAAGTTAATACTAGTACTAAAAACTCTGGCTAAACTAGTTAAAATATGAAAAATAACCTTTAGTTACTGTAGTTTAAGCGCCAACCAGAATCTTAAAGTGATAATGCACTATTGAAATGAACAAATTCAAAAAATGGAACATAAAATTATCACAAGTGCTACACAAAATGGGCTATATCAACTCCCCATCTTTCTTTATAAAACAGACAAGTCTGACATATCAACAAAAATCAAAGAGTTAATACAGCCATCTAACATGCATGCTACCCCCACGGACATAATACTAGTCTCTCTTATATGAACAAAAAACACTACTGACATAACACCAGCCTTTTTTTTTTTTTTTAATTAATGTTAAGTTTTTTTTGTTAAAACTCATGTCTCCAAAATCCTTAAACAAATCATTCAGTTTGGGAACATTTTGGAATAGTTTAGAAACTTTTCAGTTTAAGGAAGCAGACAAATGTTTGTCTTAAAAAAATCCTGAAAATCTTATCAAATGTAAGATGCTTAATACAAAATCTCTTATTTATTTCATAATCTACTTATTCATTTGTGTCAATATTCTTTAGTCTAAAATAATAGTCAAATTACATTTGGATGATAAAAATCGAGTAATGACTGATAAAGATGTTTCTGGAAAGCTAAATCAAACTAACCTTTTTGCAAAATTGAGGGCAAACATATAGATAATAGAAACTATATTTAAACACATTAAAAGTGCATCTTTTTAAACAGCTAAGCATGATAACTTAAAAAATGTGATTCTAAACTTATAAATGCAAATATACACACATACAAAGGCATTTCCTTGCTTTATATGGATATTTCAAAAGATTTATATTGGGCAGTATTATTTGATGTTTTGCAGCCATTAGTTCAGTAATTTCAGTAATAAATACAGGTTGGAAAAATATTTCACAGTTATTTAATGTCCTCTAGAACATTTAGGATCTCAGAATACTGTATAATATACCAGAAATGTATTAGAAGAACAGGAATTAAAGTAAATCTCTACCATTATAAGGTTTCTTGGTCCTTAAGACTATATTTAACTGTTACATTATGGGTTTCTTTTTTAAAAAACGTAAATTCATTTTCTGCTCAGGTATAAGACTATAGATTATAAGATTACATGTCTTCTGATGATGAAGCATGGCATTTCTATATCATCTTCAAAGAATAGGGCTAAGCATCCTTTGGTCACACTTTGCATTGATATAAACAAATACAGTGTAGACTGGATGTAGAAAATATGACTTGTAAGAGTCATACTTTAAGTTAAAATTATTCTTAAATTAGCCTAAGGAAACACTATCTTTTTTCTTCTTTGTCACTCATGTACATGAGCATTTCCCCTCTTAATTTAAGGACTAGCAATTAAGTTTATGAAATTCACCCAAACTAACTGAAGTACAAACTATGAACTTATCAATAACTCCTAAATTTTCTTAAAGTTAGTAGGGTGCAATTACTTCAAAACTAGAATATCTGAAAGGGATTTGTGTCTCTACTGATGTAACTTGTTTCAGTCTATATCTGTAACTAACTTTGACATGACCTCTTTCTTTGTAAAATAAGAATAATCGCTATATCTTTTAATATCTCTATGTCTTGAGATTATTATATTTCCAAGAAAAGGACCCACATATAGTATGTATTTGGTGGTGTTATTGTTATGACAAATGAAAATGATGAATACTTTCCTAGAAATGCTTAGGAAATTCTGGCTTCTGCCTAACGATCTAGACAGTTAAGGGATACTCTATCATACTTGGCATGCTTCATACACATGCTTTCTGTTTGCCTTTATAGGGCTCCTACATAATTCATAGATATTTATGCCTACACATAGGCATACTAATTGTTGTTGCACTAAAATAATGCCGTGGCCAATCGTTCTTTCCTTTTACCATAGTGAGACTGGACTGTTTGTATAAATAAGGTTATTCAATCAAAACCCTTTAGATTCTATGTCATGATGATGAAAATAACAACACCTTTAGGGATGAAACTTACTGACAGATTCTAGTTACATGCTTTTTCAACTTATTTTATACTCAGTGAGTTTATTTTGAAAGTAGTAAATCAAGGGTAAGGTTTTTAGTTATCTCATGCAAATCATCACTTCCCACATTGTACGCATTCCTATACTCAGGTTTACTGCCAGTGTTGGCTTCTCTTAGAAAAGTGCACACAGGTCATGAAAACGTTTAGGGTGGAGTATTTTCATTCTGCGATGTGTGTTGTCTTTGGGCTTGTGCCAACCTGACAATCTGGCACTTATAAGCAAAGTTGGGCAACTATGAGAATTCTTTAGGGAGATGGAATGCACCATACATTTTTGAGATTATCTGGGTTTTAGACAGTATTCTGAATGAGCATATAGGTATATCTATATTAGTTATTTCAAGTATGCAGGAACAGGGACAAATTGATTCAATTTAAAATAACTATGGTATCTACTTGCTGATGGCAAACAGTATCTCCCTTCCCTAGAGTTTGTTGGGGGATAAGGTAACATGCAACTGCATAAAATTGTAATAGTTTCTTTTTCCCCATAGTGTATAAAAAGAATGAGGTAAATTATAACAGCCTTAATATTTATGAAGGCTTTGAAAACATTTTAAAAAATACTTTAAAAAATATTTGAATGCTTTTTAAAAATTTTTTTTGAGATTTTTAAGAACTCTTAAAATGCTTTTTAAAAATATTAATGCATTTTACAATGTTTTTTAAAAATATTTTTTGACTTTTAAGAGCTCTTGCATATTTATCACCTCAAAAATTATCTCAGCATGAAGTTTGGGCACCTATATCAATATAGCTTTATAATTTTTTTGTATAAATTTGAAAAGATGTAAATTTTTAGCTACAGTTGCATTTTAAAAATTTACTTGCCTAACTATGTTCATAGAAGCCTCCTGCCATCCTTTCATATTTGAGGGGCTCTAAATTAGCCACTTGATACTGTCTACACAAATCTGGATTCCTTTTTAAGATCACTTTGCCTTTTAATTTCTGACAGCCCAGTAAGAAGGTGCTTTGTTTTTGGCTGGAAAACCCTGAAAAAGCGGGGTGTATCAACTTTAGATATAGTTTCTTCTAAAGCTAAACAAAGAAAACAGGCTTAAAATATATAAGATACATTATATTTCATAAAATGTAATGTTGACTTATGTTCATAAAAAGAGAATATATTCAGGAAATTATGTTCCTGTTTAAGTGTATTCAAAAGACTATTTAAAATCTTTAGCTTATTCAAAGGGTGCAAGACAGCATTTGTTAATTGTGCCTTTCTACTCTGAGACCATAGAAATATGTAGCTTTTACTTAAGAATCAAGATAAATACACACAGATTTTACATATACCCATAATTAACTTTAATATTAGAAAAATGATTAGAAAATTACTAATAATTATGTTTAAATACAAAACAAAGCAGTATTTGAAAGTAAATTATATGACAGAGGCCCACACTTGTCTCTTAGGAGCAGGTCTGAGTTCTATCTAATTCATGGAGGAACTGAGCAGTTAGATTACCAAGTAATTTGGGCTAATATTGGAAGACTGTGTGTTAGCCTAAAATTCCTACAGGTAAATTCTATAAGATTATAGTTCATAATCAATCCTTTAACTCCAGACATCGCCTCCATTTTCAAATGACCAGTTTTTTAAAATTAGAAAACCTGATGCATTTTAACAAATCCTTTATAATTTAAAACTCTTCCAATTAAAAGTGTTAAAAATTCATCAATAGCTATGATGTCAGTGTTAAAAGAAGTTCAAAGCCTAAAATGTTTTGTCTCTTGTTCCCTTGGGAACATTTTACATTTCTATGTAAAATGAAGTCAGTTTTAACTCAGTAAAACTTTCACCCATGAGATGGGAGTCATAGAAAATCAACATTTATATCAAGCTCCTTGATAAAATGGTTCTCCTCAAACCTGTAATTATTCAAATTACATTTTTTAGGACTCTGATGTGTTTCTAAAGAGGCAATATCTCTATTACAAAGACACGAAAAGCTGCTGTTTCGACTAATCCTTCCAAACTACTTATTGTTTTAAAGAAGTAATTAAACACTAGTGAATTATCAGACCGTCAAAGTACGATGTTTTATGAAATAGCATATATAATTTAAAAAGTCGTATTTCAAAAATAATGTGGTTCTTTGTCAAATATTGTACTGCTTAGCTTAGAATGCTATAAAATCTGAACCTATTTACTTTCTTTCTAAGAAAATTCACATTCTCTAGATTTTGTGTGTGTGTATAAGAAGATACTAAAGGTCTGTGTTTTTGTACCAGAAGTAAGTTAATGAATGACACACTCCACATAGCATGCTCTTTACAAAAAATGAGGGGGAGTATTATTTAAGATAATGTGGCATTCTTTTCTAAACATCATTAATTCTGTTTCCTCTTAAAATTAAGGAGAATTCAGAAATGTTTAAGATGTTTATTCTACTGGAAATATTTCCAATAGACAAATATTATTTATTCTATTTCCAGTAGAATAAACATCTTAAACATCTGAGTTCTCCTTAATTTTTAGAGGAATATATATTTTATATATATATTACTCAAGATATTAGAGTAACATAAAAGTGGGCAGAAACAGGTAAAAGACCATTGATGTCCAGATACTGACAATGTAGTATTACTTTTATAAGCCTGATAATACTATTACCCTTAAATATTTTCAAAACAGAAAGCTGAAAGAATAATAAAGAGAATGCTTTAACTCATCTCAAAAAATTATACTTTTAACCCTGAACTATATATATAAGCCTCTTAAACGGAATGAGATTATTTCTTACCGACCTCTATATCCCTAGACCTCATCCAAGTGCTTGTCAACTAAAAAGGTTATGAATAAAGGAAATTTTAAGTGTTAAAAGCAAACATTAAATGATTCTATATTTTATCCTATATTTTGTGCTTTATAAAGTTAATTTCACCTGTCATCACAGAAACTTTAAGTAAAATTCTAAGTATCTTTTGGAAATAGCAATAACAACAAAAAAATCCCAACAGTATATATGCTATTTTTATGATTTATTGACTGCTAACAGACCATTAGTTATAACCTGGTAATAGGAAAGAAACATGAACAAGGAAACTCTATTCATTTTAAGTATGGAGTAGTATTTGTTGCTACAGAACTTAAGCTATTGGACTATGAAAACTAATACTGATTTTTAAAATATTCTGATTATCCTCTAAAGATCCTCTAAAAATACAACCAAGTAAAGTTACAACTTTAAGATACAAGTCTAAAGATACAACTTTAAGATCCTCCAAAGATACAACCAACTTTAAGATCCTCTAAAGTCATAACCATCCTCTAAAGTTACACTATCCTCTAAAGATACAGCCGTAAAAATTCTTAATACAAATACTCCCTGATGTTTAAACATGGAGCCATTCCTCCAGGTACAACAAAAAATTTACAGCAAATCAGCAATGAAATTGACTATAACTGAAATTATGTGACTTCCAAGCATGTATTCTACTGATCTTTCTCCATGAAAAATATAACTCCAAGAAAATAATTATTTTGCAATTCTAGTCAGTTGGTTATTGCTATTATTAATGAGAAATTGAATACTAATCATATTATTTCTTCCTCTGTTACGGTAAACCTATAATGTTTCTTTAGGCTAGATTAAAGTAGATGGACTAGAAATATGATTTTACACACTTGTAATATTGGGACATTATAAGAGTTGCTTTTGAAAATAAAAGAAAATTTTTCTATGATAGAGACTGTGCTTATATTCAGTATAGATGGGTGCTTCTCAGTATATTTAATTAGACTTGTAGTAGTATAATACAAGTACACTAAGAATCCCTTAACTGGATCTTAATTATGAAGGCAAGCATCTTCATCTATGTAAAATATAGCTACTTAAAGTCTGTTTTTATCTTACCTAGGTTATTAAAAAATTTTCCCATATAGCATAGGCTCCTATCAACAATTTTATAATACAAAGCATATGATACTATAAGCAGGATATATAATACACATCTACTTGATTATATATTTAATAGATGGTATGCATTGTACATTTGAAAGGATACTGAAATAGTAAAAATTAAAATTAAGAAATTATAAAAAAGTTCACATTGAGAATAAAACAGCATGGGAAATGGAGTAAGACATCTATGTCTGAATACTGGCTCTGACCTTTAAAACTTTTATTAAACAAACGTCTATTGAGAACCTAGTGTGTGCCAGTAGATACGACTTTGAAAAAGACAGTCAAAATTCTTGCCCACCTAGAGACTGTATTCTTGTGGTAGGAGGGAGAATAAACAAGTGAACAAAAATTAAATTACTAGGTTAGATGAGGGAGAAGCAGCTTCTTTGATAATTCTCTTAGGAAAAGATTCTCTGAAGAAGTAATATTTGAACTGAGACTTGAAAGGTAAGAAGAAGCAGTTATTTAAAAAGTCAAAAGACTATTCAAGTTAAGCACAAAGGTGACAAATTGAGAAAGAACTTGGTAAATGTCTGGGGAAGAGAAGGGAGTCCAGAGTGGGTAGAATTAACAAGCAATTATAACTGGGATATTTGATGAGGCTGGAGATGTAGATAAGTGTCAAATAATGCAGGACTTTATAGAATATGGTAAGAAATTTGTATTTTATTACAGGAGTATGGGAAGCCATTGAAGGCACGTGAGAGATGTGATATGACATACTTGAAAAAGATCATGATGGCTACTGTGGAAAAAATGAAGCAGAAGGGAAGTGTAGAAGCAGGAAAATTAATTGGGCTATTGAGTGGTTCAGGTGGCAGATGATGGTGCCATGGAATAGGGTACTAACAGTGAAAATGGAAATAAATAGCCAAATTTCAGACCTATTCCAGAAATGAAATGAACACAACAGGACATGCAGATGGTTTACAGTGGAGAGAGAGGCTAATGGTGAAGAAAAGGGAGATAATAAGGAAGATTCCAAAGTTTAAAGCTTGAACTACTAGGTGGATGGTGGTGACACATACTGAGACGAGAAGATTAAGGGAGGAACCTGTTTATATGTGAGAAATCAAAAGTTAAGTTTGATAATTTTATTAAACATTCAATTGGATAGCATAAGGAATAAGGATTGTGCTGAGAGGACAAGTCTAAGCTAAAAATATAGGTTTACAAATGGTACTTAAAGCCATGGATCTGGATGTAATCCTAGGTGTGGTGGGTGCAGTTAGAAAAGAGGGTCCCTCAAAACAGGATATGGATAGAGAACAGGAATATAGCCCTGAAGTAACCAGCATTTAAATGTGGAAAACAGAAGGAATAGCCAGCAAAGAACATTGGGAAGAAATGGCAAAGGGCTTAGGAGGAAAATGAGAAAAATGGGGTATCTTGAGAGCTGAAAGAAGGGAGTTTCAAAAAGCAGGGCCTGGTCAACTGTGTCAAAACCAGCTGAGAGGTAAAGATGAGAATGGTCCATTAGATTTGGCAATATGAAGACTACTGGTGATTTTGACAAGAGTGGGGAAGTTGAAGAGCACATGCAAGTCTTTTGAGAAGTTATGGATAAAGGGAATTGAGAAACAGGAAGTAGTTGGAATATGATGTGGGGCCAAAGAGTTTAACTTTGTAGATTCTGATTTATGTTTATATGTTGACAGGAATGATCCAGTAGAGGGGAAGAGTGACAACATAAAAGAAGTCCTTGAAAAGACAAGAATGGGGTCTAGAGTAAAAATGGGTTGATTGGATTTTGAAAAAACTTATTTCATTGTAATAGAAGAAAGGTGGGCAAAGGTAAGAATAGTTTATTGATTGAGTGGTGGCAAGATAACCTGGGGTAAGTTGCTTAAACCTACATGCTTCAGTTTTCTTAATAATAGTGTCTCCCTTCTTCAGCTGTTGTGAAGAGTAAATTAGATAAGGGATGTAATAAATAGCAATTCATATGCTGCCAGGCACTCACTAAATATATTTCAATAATTGCCATCATCATTATTGGTCCATCTATCTCATATTGTACATAGATCTGAAACCATTTAGAGCAGCAGCCCCCAACCTTTTTGGCACCAGGTACTGGTTGTGTGGAAGAATTTTTCCATAGATGGGGGAGGAGAGACGATTTTGGGATGAAACTGTTCCACCTCAGCTCATCAAGCATTAGTTAGATCCTCATAAGGAGCACGCAACATAGATCCCTCACATGCAGAGTTCACAATAGGGTTTGTGCTCCTATGAGAATCTAATGCTGCTGTTCATGCGACAGGAGGTGGAGCTTAGGCAGTAAGGTTTGCTGGCCTGCTGCTCACCTCCTGCTGTGTGGCCCAGTTCCCAACAGGCCATGGACAGGTACTGGCCCGGGAGTTGGGGACCCCTGATTTAGAGAATACCATTTAAAATAATACAATTAGAATAAAGATTGTGTATGTCACTGAAGTCAGCATTGTTTCTACTCCTTTCCAGCAGTTTCATTTAAAACTCTACTGGACTGTTCATGTCCCCAAAACAAATTCTATTGAGCAGTTGCACTTGTTTAAGATTTATGTGTGTGTGTGTGTTTAAAGACAACAAAAACTGAAGAAAACAATGTTTACTTCATGCAGAAACTTTCTGTGGACTTGCAAGGTTAGAATTTTGGGCAGATTTAAAGTTGCAAAGAAACAAAGAAGCAAACTATAGAAAGGCCCTCAGATAAAGTCTAAAATTCTGTTTTCATCTTCATCTTTTTTTCACATGCAAACTATTATGTTACAATTTAAGTAGACATAGGTCTATTTGAAAACAATTCTAAGAGTATAAGCTACATTTTGAAAGTTCAACATTCTAACGTTATACCTAATACCTTCTGAAAAGGCCCTGTGAGTGCTGCACCTCTTTCCTTTAAAATGTTCAAACCACTCCTCTTACCCTCCTCTTGTATTGGGGTAACTTAACAACAGGCATTTCCCCAAAAGTGGATCCTCTTTTTATCAGGAGATCCGACTTTACTGTCCTCAATTCAGAAACAGTCTTCTGAGTTCTCAATACACTTTTGGTTATTGCTTTTATGATAGTTGTCTAAATCAATAAATGAGTATTACATATTTTTTATCTCAACATTTTGATTTTTATGAGGATGGGAATAATTTTTTCTGTGAAATTGGATGGCTAAAACAGTAACTGTGACTTCAATCTTCTGGGAAAATATAAGCTGATTTCCTTGATTTATTTTATAAAATTTCATATTTCCATATGTAAATTTGACCTAATATAAATATACAATAAAATATATTTATCAATGACTATCACCCAAGATGGCCCCCCGAGGGTGAATTTCTTGACAAAGAAGTTGCTAACTTCCAGTTGCCAACCACAAAAACAAAGCAGTAGAAAAGATAAGAGGTGTAAGTAAAAAATATATTTAACCTGTATTAACTGAATCAGGTAATTAATGCCTCAATTGAGAGGTTTCATTGTAACAAAAAAGAAAATAAATATGATTCTTTATGTCCTTTACTATGAGGATGCACATATTAATGTATAAAATTCAGCTTGCTTAAATGTGATTTTGAAATTCTATTGATTTATTCAACATATGCATAATATTTCCTTTATGTGTGTAAGGACCCATTTGATAAGATGGTTTAGTGTATGTTAACAACAACGTTATTTTTACTCTAAGAAGAGCTCTTATAAAGTGGAACTTCAATTTTTTGAAATCCTTGAAATTCCCTTAAATTTCCTTAAGTACTGTGGTGTCTTCTCTATAATGAAAACTGAAAAATAATATTATGACTCATTAAATAAACTCAGTAAGTACAAACTTATGTTGAAACTAAACATACAAAATAACTAAAGAAATAACAAAGCATTTTATTTTATTTGAGGAGAAAAAAGAAAAAAGGCTTGGTCTTTTAAAAGGATTAAAATAGACTCAATTTACGGAGTCTTGGAATCTTCACGGCAGCGCAGACGGACTTCCACTCGCCCTCCCCTGCCCCACCTCCTGCACACCTTCTCCTCTTAGTTTATTCACATGTTAAATCTTCCAAGTTTGGCCTGCAACCACTTGACTGGATAAAGCAGGTCACTTGAAAAGGAAGAAAGCCCAATAAAATGAATTGCAAAGACAACAAGATTAAACTGATTGTGCTGTTTTCATACATTGTAGCTGAAATTCTGCAAATATGCAGTTGGCTGTGGTTTGGCATTCAACAGAATGTGATCAGTAAGAAGGAGGAAATTTTATTCTCATTAACTGCTGCAGATTTACTGCAGTGAAAAAGGGCTATGTAACCCAAGATGTGACAGTACAGAAAGATCAAAGCCATGGACTGGAAACTAAATAAACCCTCTGGCTACTTCCTGCAAGGAAAATTCACTTTGGCAACGTAAAACAGAGCCCAGTTAAAAACTACTCTCAGTTTTATGAGCTGTCATAGCAGTTCAAGTGGTTTGGACTGGCTGAGTTTATAACATTATATTTCCTTGTTTTTGTCTTAGATACTTCTGTAAGCGGTTTTAAAGACGCCCCCCACCACTTTAAAAAACACAACAAAAAACTAATTTCTTTTGGTTGAAACCAAGAAGGTAACCACTAAACTTATTAACGCAGGTAGGTCTTCATTTGCAGATTCGTTTCTCATTTAATACAGCTTAATATTTTATTCTTAGATTTATTTGGTAATATAAATTTACTTAATAATTCATCTACAATCTGTACAATTCCTATTCAGAATAAGGCAAATCAGTTAACAGAGCCCATATGGCTCATATCTGAGGAGTGAGCTATTTGCAATAGCACATCTGTAAAGACTATGGGCAATATGGAGATTATGGGAATTAATATTACATTTAAAATTACATTTGAAAACCTGTAGGCCCTAGGTTTTAGCTGTTTCTTAAAAAACAAATATCTTAGAAAAAATATCTAGTTTAATATTTCTAATGTAAGAAATCTAACAACTGTTCACAAATAGTTAAATTACATTGTTAAATCAATCAAGACACCAATAGGCTAGATTAAATCTACTTTAAATTAGAAAATATCCCTGAGTTAAGGAGTAAGCTCAATATCATTACATTCATATTTAAAGGAAATAAAAGATGACATGCTCTATTTCTCTCCCTTATTTTTTTTTAGGGGGAATAGTAATACTTATTAACCAATTATATACAATTTTGTTATTCTCATTATAATATGAAGGAGCAAGCCTTTATGACGGTAATTTGCATTATATTACCTTAAAAATCATTTTTGTTTTTTTAAAATAAGAGCATTTCTAGGTCAAATATGTCATAAGAGCTGTCATCTTTGCTTAAAGACTTTCTACTTTCTTTCCATTTAAATTTACAACTAATTTCTATCTGTAAAGCCAACAAAAATGCAATTAATACATGTGAAAAGTATATGACCTTTAACACTAGATAATCACTCTTAAATGATGATGATATAATTAACTTGCCAGACACAACTGGATTAGCTTCCGTGTCATTTTTTCTAGTACAAAGCTGTACCATAATTGACATGTTAACATTTTTAAAGGTTCCAGTCATGTTCGGGTTACGTTTTAAATTTATAGACTCAATTATGCTGAATTTCTTCTACTAAGTCAAAGTCCTAATGTCACAGGATCCTTGGGGTGTTGCTTTGCCACCCAGAAACCATTGTGGCTGGCGGCACCTTCTCTCTGAGTATTGTTTGTGCCCGCTGGGCTCGTTCTGCCCACTAGGCCTGGTAGGCTGTGCTAAGCTTGAGCTACCAACCTGGATCCCACACCTGCCAAGGGTTAGCCAGGTGTGGAACGGTGAGGGCTGTGTGGGTGAGCAAGCGCAGGGTCTGGTCACCACACACAGCAGGCATGCTGGCTGACTGGCTGCTATGGCAGGGTGGGCAGCTCCAGGCACTGGTACAGGTGCTGGCTCTGTGTGAGGCTGCAGATGGACCAGATGTACTGCACGCAGCTTCTGCTCTGAGCAACTGCGTCTGGATGAGGGGAACACAGAGACGCCCAGAAACCTGGAGAAATCGGGAACCGCAGAGCCCACAGAAGGTGTCACATCCCTGGCTCAGGAGCAACTAGGTCTGGGCTCTTGGAAGAGCCACAGCTCTTCCCTCCTTCTCGTTTCCCACAACATGGTGAGTGGGGGCGACGTGTTTCAGCCCCGTTTGTGTTACAGCTCTTTGAGTCCTGCCATTCAGGTCCCAGGTTCTTGCTTCCCATCCAGGAAGAATGAGGTAAGTGGGCAACTAGAGGGTAAGCAAAGGGGAAGAGGAGCTCCATTGAGTGACAGAACAGCTCTCAGGAGACCCAAAGTAGTGGCTCCTTTCTGCAGGCAGCCTGATGAGTGTCCAGCTCTCAGCAGAGAGGAGATCTGCAGTGCGTAGCTCCTTAGAGCAAGCAGGTAATCCCCACGTCTGTACAAGTCTGGCTGAGCCTGGGGTTTTTATAGGCTCAGAGGGAGGAAGTGCATGCTGATTGGTTCATGGCTGGACATGGACAGGGCCAGAAAAAGTACAAGTTCTCATTTTGGGTGGAAGACTCTACCTGGAACTGGCAGCCTGGTCCCCAGGCTCAGGCCATCCCTGGTTAGAAGGTGGGGTTTCACTGGGGATTCACTCCTTTTTGCCCAGGAGCCTGCCTGTTGCCATCAACATGCCATCCAGGGCACCCAGGCAGCCCATACTAAGCCACCTTCAGCACCCCCTGGCCCCTCTCCCTGAGCTTGTAGGTGCCCAAAGCTTCAGAGGGGGCTGAGGCAGTGGGGGGCGGGGGGGGGGTCTGGTGTGTCAGTACTGCCCCAAGTGCAGGCACACCCAGCCAGGTCATGACAGTGCCTGGGCTTGGCTTCAACTTTGCTGCAAAATTGGAGCAGGCGCCGGCAGCAGGGAGAGGCCAGGGAGCGGAAGCAGGCACTTCCGAACCTGCAGGGGCAGGGGGCCTTCCCCAGGACCCCAAGAGCACAGGGATGACCTGGTCTCAAGCTGTGGCTGGGCGGCTGCAGCTGCGCCCAGGAGCGCGGGGCTCCTGCCCTGCCAACTTGGCAGGGCGCAGGGCTCATGCCTCTTCCCAGCCTGACAGCTCTGTGTAGCTCGCAGTGTCAGCTGCGCCTCCCCAACTGCAGCTGGCATCCCTGCAGCAGCTGCTCCAGATGCGCCACTGCCGCCATCACTAATAAAGTTACAATAAATTTGGTTTTATTTGGGAGCATCTTTGGGCTTTCTATACAGCTAATGTGCATGCCTTCAAAATTTTTGCTCAGATTAGCAGATTTAAATTGAACACTAACTTGAAGAGGGTAGTTCTGTCACAACTTCTCTTGTTTCTAAAGTTTCAAAAGAAAGCGAACCACTTGAAATATTTTTTCAACTCAGGACTATAATTTCTCTAGGATAAAACATCTTCCCAAGTTTCCAGGATTCTAAGCCTTGATTTGTGGCTCATATGTCTATATTTCAGTTAAGTTTACAATTTACTCATGCCGATGTGTGATAATCTAATAAAATCTGCCCTTAAAGGTTATAGGCCCAATTTACTAATAAAACCTAATTCAATTCTCCTTGGGAAATGCAAATCATTAGTGTCCAAGCAGCAGAACTGAATTTCCTTACCTTTTCAATATTAGAAAGAAGCTGTCTCTCTAAGAAGTCTAAACAAATAAATCAGACTAATATATTAACAAGCCCAGGAGGATTCATTTATGAGCATTTATAAAATAATACCATCATGTATGCAAAAATTTAAACTGGTTAATTAGCTGAATAAATGATTTTTAAGAGGCATTTACCCTTCTAGACTGAGAATATCCCACTTATTCCATTCCCATTTTTATACAACTGGATTTAATCTGTAGAGAATTTAGTGAACTAACTACTTAAGATAATTTAAAGGTAGTGAACTAATTACTTAATGTGTTAATAAACCCTTAGCTGCTTGCTTCCAAGCAAATCTGAATCACCAATTTCCAGTAAACCATGTCAAATGTATTAAATCAAACTGGGTAAACAGTATGTCGTGTTGCCCAACAAAACCTACATATCTTACTCTGAATTTTAATAACATTTATTTTAAACTTTCTAAAGTACAGTTCACTGATAAGACTAATATATCTGCTTGTCATCTGGAGGCAATAATGATGTAATAGTAAGAGTGTTGGCTCTTACCAAGCTTAAAGGCTTCACTATTAGCTACCTGGTTTTAGGCTAGTTTCTTAAAAATCTCTGAACCTTAATTTTCACATTGTGAAAATAGGGACAATATTACTCTTTGCCCTATAACCTCACACACTTTTTAATGATCAAATAAGATACATGAAGATTTAAATGCAAGATAAATGTAAGTTATTAGTCTTCACATACTTAGATTTAGAGTAAAAAGGCTTAAACATTTTATTCTTTGAATCTTTTAGAAGGCTCCTAAGGTATTCCACCTTCTTAACTAAAAAAGTAATTGGGACAGCTGCTATGAAAGTATACAGAAAGAAAAAAGGGATTTCATGTAAAGATTATGTAAGATAAAGACTGCTGTAGTATAAAAATTTTTTATTTGCTTTGATTTTTTTCTCATTAATTAGAACTATGTTGTAACATGGCTATTGCACTCTTGTTCTCCTGTTTTTACCATCCCACAAGTTTAAGAGTAAAATGACCACTTAATTATCTTAGGAATAATTTTACTTGTCATATACTATTTCTTATGGTTTTACTCAAAAAATTTTACTGTACACTTCTGCTTCATTAATACTGAAGAAGGTGGAAATAACTTAAAATTATTTCTATTGGTTTTACCTACCTATGTCATTTATTACTTGGCTTGAAATAGATGTTTACATATATTGAAAATAATGTCATTTAGATAACTGAATACAATTATAACAAAAATTTGCACAGATCTGAGTATTTTTAGATCAAATCATATACCATGCCCGAATCACAGCAACTTTTAAAAGTAAACACGACACTGTATTATTATCCAACCTTACTGTTGCTATAAAGAGGTTCTACTGAATATGTTTAAATCATGACTTAAAATTCTATTTAAATTGAGAAGCAACCCTTGCAAATATCCCAACCTGGATCCAGCTAAGAACAAGTATTAGGGACTTATGCAAATGTGCATGTCAAGAACAAAGTGTAAATAAAATGTATGACAGTGACTTGCATTCAATGACTTTTTGTTTTTTTTAATATTATTGTATGTTTCATAATAGACTCACCTTAAAATATGTTTACATATTAAGAGTAAGTCAACAAATCTGTTATAATGTTTTAATACATGAAAATCAATATAAATGGATTGAGCAAATATTCTCAACCATACTGTCTGCTATCCGTTACTAGAATTACAGATGTGGCAGTGATGTATCCAATTTTATGCTATCAAAACATCATATGTGAATAAAATTTTTATAAAAAACATTTTTAATAAGGAAGAGGAAAATTAAAAGTTCACTGTGGTAAATCCTTTAAAAAGTGAAGAAGTTTATGAAAGGTGGATATTTATTGCTAAATGTATCTATTTTGACTTATTTTGACATTCACATATAAAGTTTACTTAGAGTACCAGTGTAATATAATCTAGTATGTAGACAAAAATCTCATGGCACAAAAATAATGTTGTAAAAATGTTTATTCCACTATCCTCAATGTATCAATTTTCTTTGACACATAATAACTTATTTATCAGTCTTTATGCTTATCTCTGATTATTTCATAAGGACAAATTCTTAGAAATAAAGTTATAGAGTAAAAGGAAGTAAACAATCTAAGGCTCTTGTTCTTTATTACCAAATGCCTTTCATAAAGGTTTTATTAAATTCCACAAGAGGTGTTTTAGGAGTACTGTTTTGCTCTGATGTATGGGTATTAGCATTAGAAATTATTTGGCAATTGACAGGTGAAAATGTTATGTCTGCTTTATTTTGTAACCACCATGTCTAGAAAAATGGCTCAGTTTTTTTGAAAGGCTTCATAAAGCATGTTTTCTGCTGAGAAAAAGTAATAAAAAATTCACAAATAATAGAAAAACTATGATCATCTTTGGTAAAAAAAGTAATAACACACTAAATAAAGCAGTATTTTAGTCAATGATTATTTTAAAAAGATTTTATAGGGTTTTAGCAATTAGGTTAGTTCTTACAATGCTGAACAAATGGTTGGTGTCAATGTCTATCAAAGAAAATGCTTCTGAGAGGTTCTTTTCACTTTTTTGATCCTTTCATCTAATTGCTATGCTATGGCCACAGTAATGAAGATTATTAGAACTTGAATTATTAGAACAAATTATTAAAAATTGATAAAGGACTTATCAAAGAAGGAATTTTGCAGGCATATTTACTTTTGTCTCAATATAAAAGAATTTTTTGCTTGGCCAAATTAAGGGCTGTAAAATAGACAACTTAGTTTCTCTTTTGAATAACTGCTTTGAAACAAACTAATAATATATAGTTCTAGTAATATGTAGTTCTTTAAACACTGCACAATGCCTTTTAGACAGAGAATATGTAATTTTGAGGTTGCTTTCTCAAGGGAAAAAACAGTAAACTAAATAGCTGAGTATAATTAAAGCAGCCTTACAGCTAAACAATAAGTCTAATTTTTTTATATGTAGAATTCTAGAATTAAAAAATCATACATTTAAAAATTTGGGTAAAAGATTATTTCTTATATTTTAAAGAAATAATTTGTTAGTTCTCCTCAGTATGATTTTTAAAAGTACAACTAATATCCAACTGTGATTTAATATTTGAAAAAAAAAAAGAGACCAAAATAGAAGGCATATGTATATGTAATATATAATACATATAATGCATAAAAAAGTTAATATTAAAGTACTCTAAGAAAAGAAAAAGAGGCAGGCTATAACACACACATAGAAAATGAAAGTTTAAGAGTCAGATGGCTCAGATAATGCATACATCTAGTTTGTCTTTGACCCCACTGAAATGGTCAGTAAATGACATCACTGTGCCAACCACAAAGAAGAACTCCAGGCTCTCTGAAAAATATTTTTCAAAGCCCCAAGGAAACCTAAGCAGTCTCTGCAATTTTTTTTCCAGTTTATGAAAATTGGATTCCTATAAAAGAAAAATGGACCATTTTTACTGCAACAAAAACTGATTTGTAAAAGCTGGAAGCGGTTTAAAAATACCCTTAACATGCGGTTCTTGTTAGTCTTGAAAAGTTATAATAAAAAAATGGTCCAAAAATATGGTGCAGATACATGGTATACATAACTGGAAAAAAAGCTAGTCTTGCTCCTATTATTTTTAATTAGCTTCAAAAGCAAGTTCCACTTTACTTTCTAACACCAGTTCAGATTTTGGGAGGGGAAGATTTACATTTGACGCTCTGGGATTGGCAACTCCGTAGCTAATGCCTTAGAGCCCTAATGCATTTTGCATTAGCTCTAAACCTTGGGAAATTCTGGCGCCAAGAGATTCAAACCGATAGTGACACATGTCTAAAACCCAGGATTCACTGTCCAACTGCCAATATCTATTTTATCAAACATCCAGTCTTCTTATAGAATGGGATAGATGAGTTTGACAGTTTTCACTGTTTCCAATTAAACTGCCTTGCTATCTTACAAAAATGCAGGTATTCAGATTAAGAAGGACCCCCTGACTTGGATTTTAAGAAAAATACCAATTTCAACTATTTAAATTCTTCTCTAAATCTGGCTTAGTTTCTCAGATTTTAATACATTCATCCTATTACTGAACCTTGTCATTTTATGAAGAAATAAATAATTTTTCTTTAAACAATTAAAAAAACCCTTGTGTCATACAAATTAGCAATTTGTTATTTATTACATGAATCCACTCAAACTGAAATATTAAGAAAACAGAGAATGAAAAGCCATGAGAACAGGCTGAAGAGTATGCCACTTGGCACTGTCATATTGTTTCGTGTTTTATCCCACATATTGTTATACTTAAATCATTAAAAACAATGGTAAAACAATGTTTTACCATTAATGTTTTATCATTAAAAACAATGATAAAAGTTCACCTTTTATACATTAATCAAGTATTACTCTTTCTCCAGATAACTTGACAGTGCTTATTTATCAAAGACATATGAAGAAGAAGCAGGGAAAGAATTTATAAATCATCTGGACCATTTCCCTGATTTAAAGGAAAAACACCCAACAACTCCAAATAGATAATTTCATCTTTTTAAGATATTTAGAGAATCAGCTTTTTCAATATGTAAAGATCAATTCAGCTATTATTCTTTCACAGTTAATACAAATTCTTCATGTTGTCCATTAAGTCTGCTTATTCTCATCTTTACAGTAGAGATGAAGAACAGTTCAACAACTTCTCTTTAATTAACTTGCATTTCTTGAAAAAGATTCCTACTTTGCTTAAAATCAGTTAAAATTAAAAATTTCAAAAATATTTTTGAATGACTATTATTTAGTTTAATGAGATTTAAATTCACCTATAGGGTATCAGGAGCTGAAATGTAGCCATAGTTTAAAATTTCACATTATGCAGCAAAATTATCATATTAAAATATGTGAATAATTATGTAACGATTTAAAATACTTAAATCTTTGAATTGAAAAATATGCCACTTTCAGATCCCTAGGTACTGTTAAAAAAGAGCTTAGAGGTCCTATTAAAAGGAGAATCTTAACCAACCACAAATGATTGAATAAAAGCAAAAAAGCAAATGATTCCAGAGTAAGTCAGTAAAACGAAATGTGAAAAAGAAGACTATGAATCTTTGGCTATATTGTGTAATCCATCTGTGGCTCTGCTGATAACAGTTTAGGGTCCCTTTTCATTTGTTCTATTACCTACCACAAAATTTGAGGAAATTCATTGTGAATTATTTCTTCTAAATATGAAAAAAGTGATATAGTTAAATGTGATTGAAGGCCTTAAAAATTACAAAAGACAAGAGATGAAAGTCTTAACTTTCTCAGGGAAAGTTCTTTCTACAGGGCAAACAATTCTCAAATGAAAATAATTATAAAATTGTTATCATTCTTTTGATGTGAAAAATAGTCTACAGTAAGTTTTATTAACTAATCTTTTAAGTCAATATTACTGGGATATGTCTTTTGTGAAGTAAAAGAAGCTACTTAAATATTTTTACTTTTGAAAAGAAAGTAAAGGTACAAAGGTAAAAGGATTTTCCCAAAGTCATATAAAAAAATCTTATTAACAGAATGGAGGAATAAAATCCTGAAATCTTTGGACCCAGTACATAACTTGTGGAATACATTTA
The DNA here is from genome assembly GCF_028885625.2 of Pongo pygmaeus. Lineage (NCBI taxonomy): Eukaryota > Metazoa > Chordata > Mammalia > Primates > Hominidae > Pongo > Pongo pygmaeus. The sequence goes on along the minus strand of NC_072373.2, from coordinate 80,119,562 downwards.
TCTCTCTCAAAACTTTTATTATTTTATAAAGTAATCATTTTTTAATACTAGAAATTACAGATTTTGCTGAATTGAGCAAAAAAGGATTGTTTTCTATATTTTAGTGAAAATGTTTAGTTTTTTAAAAGTCACATAATTAAATTTAAAAAAAGCAAGTCTTTCTCAAATAAGTAATGCATGATTTATAGCAGTTGGTTTTCTTTAGATTCACAGTATCTGCAGGAGATATAAAAATAATGTTTTGCTAAAAGTAAAACATAAATGGCAGAATAATTAATCTTATAAATGCTATAAGCAAAATTTTTCAATATAAATATTAAGATCACATATCTAAATCATTTCCTCCTTTCCCAATTATGTTTCAGAAAACATTTGTACAGTGAATTGTCACCTGATAGAGTACAGTATTTATAATGATTAAACAGAGCCTCTATTTAAATAATTATAGCTAATAAAGCCAGAAGCATCAGAAGTAATCAAAAGCCATATGCTTTCTAGTATTTAACCATGTTTAGCTTTTATTTCCTAAGGCAAGGTGTTTCTTACTATGACAATCTAGTACACAGATGAAACAATTTTTAAAGGGCTACTATTTATTTAAAGTACACTACAGAACACTGAACTACACATAAGGTTATTACATTTCATGTAATACTCCTATGATTTTCCACTATACTTTTAAACTTTGGGTCATGACCATCAGCAAGTTGTAAAATCAATTTAGTGAGTTGCAGTTTGCATTTAAAACAGGAAATGGAATATAATAAAATATAATTGTGTATTACAGGTAGAGTACCATTTTAAGAAATTTTTGTTTTACATGTATATATAGGTAGATAAAGATATGTAAACAATTTACATATATATGTACAGGTAGATACATGTATATGTATATAACAAATATGTATGTATGCATTAAGTTCAAATATGAAAGGTATTTCTTTTAATACGGGTTGTGATCAAAAAGCTGAAAAATCACTACAGTATGTTTTGTGTCCTCCAAATGAGGCAGCATGTTATACTGGAAAGAACATAAACTTTGGTGATACATACACCTGAGTTCAAATTTTTGCTCCATCATCCTACTTGTGTGAATTGGTTAGTTAATCTTGAATTTTTAGAGCTGTGATTTCATCAGTAAAACATACAATAATACTTGTTTTAAAATGTTGCTGTGCAAGTTAAAATAAATAAGATGAATATTTGTAAAACAGATTATATACAATGGATAATCGATAATGGTTGAAATTACTTTAATTAGTATTAAAATAACATTACAAGTGATCATTAAGAGTTATTGCACATTGGTCACAACTGTATTGTTCATTTAAAAAATACATGAACATATCTTACACATAGAAAATAGCTTATCCTAATGAAAAGTAGAATTTAAGAAGAAAAAAATTAATAATTTAATGAAAATTAATAGGCTTAAGGGAAAATAACACTGTAACTGTTCACTGGACTAGCTTAATGTGAAATGTCAACGGTCAGCCTTAATCAAAATATTACACCTCTAGGAATGATATGAAGAGAAAAATATTGTTTATACTTTCTGGCGAGATTTTTAAAATCTATTATATTATTATGTAATAAAGCTGGATATATGCTGTGGGGAACTTTATTATAATTGCAAAACAATACTGGCCTGACTTTTTTTTTCTCTTAAATATTTTAATAAAATGCCATCTAGGGAGGAAAAGTCTTCAATTTAATAAAAGCACCAACTTTTTAAAAACAGCTATGTCTTGGGTAATTGTTAAAATACACGTCTTCTGTTCTCATTTTATATTCTAATGGCTTTGGAAAACACTCAGAAACAATCTGCATCCATTAATTAGGCAAAAGTATTGTTTGTGTCAAGAGACAATCTCTATTTTCCAACTTGAAGAGCATATTTTTAGATCTGTGATCCCCTTTCTCTTTTTTTTGAGATGAGTCTCGCTCTGTCGCCCAGGCTGGAGTGCAGTGGCATGATCTCGGCTCACTGTAAGCTCCGCCTCCCGGGTTCACACCATTCTCCTGCCTCAGCCTCTTGAGTAGCTGGGACTACAGGCGCCCGCCACCACACCAGGCTAATTTTTTGTACTTTTAGTAGAGACGGGGTTTCACCATGTTAGCCAGGATGGTCTCGATCTCCTGACCTCGTGATCTGCCTGCCTCGGCTTCCCAAAGTGCTGGGATTACAGGCGTGAGCCACCGCACCCGGCCTTGTGATCTCCATTTTTTAAATACAGAAAATGTGACTTCGTAAGTTAATTTAAAATCAAACAAACATGCCCTTGAAAAGATTGAGGGGTTTTTTTTCCCCTCTTAATGAAAAAGAAGGGAAATGGAGAGTGAAGAGGATTTTAGTTTTCCAAAAGCAACAGATACCACACATTAGATTTTTCCTGGAAAACTGTTTACCTGCCAGGAAATGAATGCTGCCCAACGACATCTCCATTTTGAAGGTGGTAATCATTGAAGAAATCGGGACTTATGGCTCCTTCAGAGGCAATTAATCCATCTAGAAAGAAAAAAAATGGTAACCAGTAAAACACATGTGTAGGAAAAACCAGTCTATCAAGCAATACAATAAGAAAATAACTTGTATATTTAATCTATAAAGAAAAATGTTAGCATGACATGCTGTTCTCTCTGGGAGTATGAACAGACAACTGTATGTACCTTAAGTACTGGTTCACAATAATGCAGCACAACAACTGAACATTCATTGAGAATCTACTATGTATTTGGCATTATATGAGTACAGAGAGGAATTAGTCTCTGCCTTCAAGCAGGCTTATGGTCTCGTATGGAGAAGGAAGAAAAAGATAAGGAAGGGAAGCAAGGTGGGGACAGACAGTAAGGATGGTTCAGGCTAAGGAAATAGAACAAATAAAGGCAAGGAGGTATTAAATAGTTTGGTATTGGTAAAGGGTAATACTTTATTGTATTTCATAGCTTTATTAGTGTAGCATGATTAGGGAATCAGATATACCAAATAAAATAAGTGAATTTCTAAATAAGCAATACTTGACAGTTTAAGTGCCAGACATTAAAACACACGCACAAACTTACATTAGAAATCTTCATATAGTTTACACTCCTTATATTCTTAAAAGGATATACTATACATAAATATTCCTTGATTATTCAATATTCATTATAAATACTAAATATTGTACAGTCCCTAGGGTTGTGAGATATATCTGATTACCTATGCTAAATAGCTCTATACTAGTATGCTTTTTTTCTTTGCTTATAAAGTGCTTCTTTACCTAAATTTAAGTATTTGTTAAGACATTTTCCTGATTATAGAGTTATACTACTTTCTCATTTGTTCCAATCTAAGAATCTAGATAACCTATTTTTGATAGAATTATGAATAAGTTAAGAATAAAAAGAATCTAAGGAAAAAAAGATCTAAGTGATGGCTTCAGAGCTGTTCAATGAATAGAACAAATACGTTAGTATATTGCTTTTGTAATAACTATTTGGATAGCTTTGAGGCCTTTCAAAGTTTCCTTTTCTGAAAGTATGCTGGGTTGTTGAGTAGCCTGCAGATAAACATTAGCTAGGTCATACCCACCACATTGTTTATACATTTGGCACACAGTATAGGCAAATTATTCAATCACCAAATGATTATTTTATACTTAGCACATGCATAATACTGTGCTAGGTCCTGTGGGAAATGTATAAAATTACAATACATAACCTCTGTTTTTAAGAATTTTAGTTTAAGTGAAATATAAGACAGACACTTAAGATGCAATTAAAATGTAATTTATAATAAATGATATACAGAAGGAATGGATATAAGTACCAAATAAGTGTGGAGGCAGTAAAAGCTATAGAGGGGTCAGAAAATTCTACTTTGAGGGGAGGAGGCAGAAGTGTAACAGATTTGAGTCTGGAAAGACAGGTAATAGTTAAATGACGAAATCTGTTTGAGGAATAAGGGTCTTAAAAATTGAGTGAATGGTAAAACTAAGTAATACAGTTGGCAAACGAATTAAGTGGGGTAATTTGTATTTCCATAAGACTCCCATACTACTCATTTGATACATATATCCATTTGTTACACATCATATATTAATGACATATTATTATTTGTCAAATTGTTAATGGACGCCTTTGGTATTTGTCCTACTACTTTACTAATTTAAAATACTTAAGAGATTGCTTGAGTTTATACTGAAAGTGTCAGTAATATTTAATCCAGTTTTTATGTCCACTAGAAGTTAAAGTTTCTATAAATCAAAAAGACCAGCTAAACACTGAAAAGTTACAAAAAAATGAAATCATGGAAAATGACAAGACACCACAGACTGATAGTAAAGCAATGTAAAAAAATCAATTTTATGTGGATTCTAGTCATATAAAAATTTGTGATTTTATATGGTAAACTTTTTAAAAATGGCTGGGATTTTGTGAAAGTGGCTAAAACTAACGAGGTTAAGAACACAAAAATCAACAAGTTCCTCTGTTAAATTAAAACCAAAGAATTGAGAATCAGAGTTTAAGAAACCTGCCAATTTTAGAGGAACAAAGCTAAGTAAAATGCCAAAATAAAATATATGCCACACGTGGAAAACACACACAAAGATATTTGGCATGCCAATAAAATAAAAGAATTTAACACTAAGAAATTTTCATAAATAAAGCCAAATAAAAAGATACGTGAATTATGTAAAAAAGTTTATAAAATATGACATAGTGAAGTGATCCGGATTAGGTAGAAATTAAGTAAAAATCTGACCAAATTCTCAACATCTTATTTTTGATTCAGAATGCCTATTGTCTTCAAAGGGAACAATGAATAGCAAAAGGACAAATAGAATACAGGGCACTAGAAAATGGGCAATCATCAAATAGTGATCAAATTAAAAATTTTTTACTTTAAAGATTCAGCCAGAAATTTTATCAATCCAGAATACAACTAGTTCAATAATATGTCTACTCTTATGTGAATAAAAAAAGAGTAAATTTATACGTCTGAAGTTCTTTTTTTTTTTTTTTTTTTTTAGACACAGGGTCTTGCTCTGTTGCACAGGCTGGAGTGCAGTGGTACAATCACAGCTCACTGCAGCCTCAAACTCCTGGGTTCAAGTGATCCTCCTGAGTAGCTGGGACTACAGGGATGTGTACCACCACATCTGGCTAATTTTTAAAATTTGTTGTAGAGACGGGGTATTGCCCAGGCTGGTCTTGAACTTCTGGCCTTAAGTGATCCCTCTTGCCTCCGCCTCCCAAAGTGCTGGGAGTATAGGTGTGAGCTACAGTGCCCAACTTCATTTTTAATTTTCCTAGGACACTGTGGTTGATTCAGTAAACTGCAGCTTCTACAGTGCCCTTTATGGCTTGACAAAAGTTAGGCAGCTCTGACATATGAGTAATCTTTCTTTACTAGAATGAGGTATAAAAATTCCGTTAAAGCCTCTCATCTCAAGCACCTCAACTTCTTTGGAAACATCTAATTTTTTCTTAACATGGTTCCACCAAAATTAATTCTTTTAGGGAAATATTTAAAAAGAATCATAGCTTCTTATTTATTCTCCAAATAAATCTAGGAGTGTCTTAAATTCCTACTCTATACTTGTGGTTTCAAAGATACTAACAAGGAACTAAAGTATTTCATGTAACATTTAAATGACCAGAGAACAAACAGGGTACACAGATGATATACACCATAACACTCTAAGCTATAGAGTATTATACACATTTACAGTACTCAATTATATAAAACCTTTTAGACCACAGTTATAAAGCACGCCTTTCTGAGATGCCCCAAGTTAAGATGATAAAGACAGTTATGAACAAAACAGAGCATATACTAGAACAGTGATGAAACCAAAGCAAATTTGTTGTCAACACAGGTAATTTATCAACCTTCTGATTTCTGAAAGCCAGTTTTAAAAAACTGGCTTATAAACATTGTGAATTTAAAAAAATACAAAAACTCAATATCTTCTTATATATTATCTTGTATATCATATATTCTTACTGAAATACAGTTCTTTTTTTTTTTTTTTAACTCTTTTTCTTTTTGAGATGGAGTCTCGCTTTGTTGCCCAGGCTGGTGTGCAGTGGCATGATCTTGGCACACTGCAACCTCCGCCTCCGGGTTCAAGCGATTCTCCTGTCTCAGCCTCCCGAATAGCTGGGATTACAGGCGTGTGCTACTACATCTGGCTAATTTTTGTATTTTCAGTAGAGACGGGGTTTCACCATGTTGGCTAGGCTGGTCTCGAACTCCTGACCTCAAGTGATCCACTTGCCTTGGCCACCCAAAGTGCTGGGATTACAAGCATGAGCCACTGTGCCAGGCCAACTTTTTTTCTTAAAGAGACAGGGTCTTGCTATTAATAATTGGCTCAGGTTGGAGTGCAGTGGCTGTTCACAGGCATGATCTCACTACTGATCAGCATGGGAGTTTTGACTTAACCCCTTTTGGATCTGGGCCAGTTCACCCTTCCTTAGGCAATCTGGTGGTCTCCAACTCCCAGGAGGTCACCATACTGATGCTCAACTTAGTGGGGACACCTGATTGGCATAGCTCACTATAATCCAGAGCTCTTAAAACTCAAGTAATCCCCTCACCTCAGCCTTCTGAGTAGCTAGGACTACAGGCACATGCCACTATGCCTGGGTAATTTCTTTTTCTTTTCTTTTTTTGGTAGAGATGAAGTCTCACTACATTGACCAGACTAGTCTTGAACTCCTGGCCTCAAACAACCCTCCTGCCTTGGCCTCTCAAAGTGCTGGCATTAGAGCTGTGAGCCACCATGCCCGACCTCTTTTTATTTCTTAAAGTCAAATGAAAACATAATATTGGGCTCTTTGGTGAACTAGCTAAAGGTGAAATTGTGACTGTATGGGAGAAAATAGATGTCAATAGTGTAGAGTATGAGAAAAAGAAATAACTAAAATGATAAATCTTATTAATAATTTATTTGACTATACTTTACAAGACAGATCACAGAAATACATAGGTAGTATGAAAACTATGTTTTTTACAATATTCCTGAGATAGAACAAACTATTTTAAGCTTCATATTCCAGTAATACATTCACATACTAAGAATAAGATTCACTACAATTAATGAAGAACAATTAAAAAATAAAAAGTCATTTAGATATATGTAGTAGCAATACGGCTTTATAAATGACAAAATATTTCCTCTATGGGTAAAAGTACTAAAGCAAACAGCTTCATTTTCATAATAGCAAAGGATACTAAGTAGTGACTACAATCACAATAATTTTAGACTAAGTAAAAAATACTGTAACTAAAGGAGATGCTAGTTTTGTATTTCACATGATAATACTAAGATTGTTTTTTTAAAAACATGGGAGAATCATATACATTTGACTATTAAATAGTCTGAAAATACAGAGAGTGATGCTAATGACTAGAAAATAGCAGATGCCATTTCATTTTAAAGTAAAAGATAAGACTCAGGGAATTATGAGCCTCTCAGTTTAACCTCTGTGGCTGAAAAGCTGCTAAAGCTGTTCTTATCAGAAACAGCCTAAATTTTCAGGGAGACCCAGAGGCTTAAAAACATGGCTCAAGCATTCAAACAAATCTGCAGTAGTACAAATTTATCTGATGTTTTCTGAAGCTACAATCATACACAATAAAGGAAAGGAGGAGGCTGATATTATCTAGATTTCCATGAGACACATCAAGAAATGCTACAGGGATTCATTTAGTCCACGGACTATCCATGGAAAATGATGTAGGTAAAACAATTACTAAACTAAAAAAAATTGCTTGCTATAAGAAATTTAGTTTTAGACTCACAGCATGTAATTTCTACTGTCAAATGTCTATCATATCATCAGGCTACAGATAAAAAAACCTAAATGTTTCTAAGTTTGGTGTATGAAAATATACATAACTGTTTTCTCACAAAAGCATAACTTATACATTGTAATTATAAAGTATCAGAAAAATATTTAGGATTTTCACTTTAAGAGGTTAATTTAAATTAATTTTGGAAATGTGGTATAACTGTTTAGAAATCTGTTTTGAAATTTTAATTGTATTAAAACAACAATGATGAATACTGAGGTGGTTAATAGCTTTATCTGGTTTTGGAAACTGGTAATTGATTCATTATGAAAGGTAGCTATCAATCTTCAAAGCAAGAAACTTGATTCCAAGAATATTCTGATTTCTATTAAAAAAATTCGCATCATATATATTTTACATCATCTTACTTCATGAACACTGAATATGTAAGGAACAGCTGTTTGCCATTACCGAACTAAGAAATTCTGTTTGGTTGAAATTAATGATCTACTCCATCTGGTTTGAAACACAAAGCAGCATTTCATAACTACTGTAAAGTTCAGTTAGGAAGAAATCTATTTGATTTTCAGAGTAAAGCATAAGTTTTCCATGATTTAAATATCTATACCAAATACAAAAAATAATACATAATATCTATGGAAAATTTGCACAATACGCAATTAAGAAAACACATGAATGAAAATGTGAGTGGTATTATTAATGTGAGTACAGTGATCAGATGTAATAGTAATTTACATAATCATCAATCATTGATCAAATTGTTCAGATAAAATGAGATAATACACAAAATATTTAGAGAACATATACTGAGAACACTAAATGCATAGTAGAAACAACATAGTAGAAAAAAACGTGAGTCACTAATTCATATATAATCACCTTAATGATTTTTATCTTCAACTTGCTAGAGATTTTAATTATTATAGAAATCCTTTCCTTCCTCTCCTCAACTAAATGACTTCAATGAAGTAATATTAATGTTGGCAACAGTACACAACAGTGAGAGCTGGAATATGCAAAAACTTACCAATCTTTGTGTCAAACTCATCCTTGGAAAAAGGTAGTAATGCAGAATCAAAAAGGTTATAATACATGTAAGATTTACATAAATATTAAATTTTACCTTAAAAACATTAGCATACTTTAGAAAGAATAAACAATTACTCTAAAGTGCCTAAATCATCCCCAAAGTTACCATATAGAGTTTGGTAGTTTGAAACTAAAGCAAAACCATGACAAAATTAAACTGTTAAGATTAAATACCTTGGAAAACAAATGATGAATAAATTATGCATTTAATAAATGCAGAAGAAAAATGAATATTACATTTTTGAACAGAAGTCAGAAATCTTGAAGTTGTCCATTTAAGTTACACATTCTAGCAATTAATAAACTTCTAAGAACAATTAATTTTCCTGGCTACAGTGTTTTAGGGAGATTCCATCAAAGACTAACTTGGAAAAAAAGTGGTAAGTTAATAGGTTTGCTTATTATATATAGATGTTACATCTAAAATCATTAGCAGACAATTCATAAACTAAAAGAAGTGCTTATTAAGCTTGGGAATGTGCAAGGCTGGCTGACTAAAATCTCTATTCATAGCATATAACCTGTTTATTTTCGCTTTGGTTATCACCTGAGTTGTAGAAAAGGTCAGGTCTTTCGAGAATATCTCCTTCATGAATGTATGGCTCAATTCGATCATCACCATACAAGTACTGCTCACTCTCATCCATCTGACGACTCTCTACCATCTCCAGCCACTGAGAGTTATGCCAGCGAAACTTTTCACTCTGAATTTTCTTAGCCCATTCTTCATCATATTCCTATTGAAAACAAACAGTCAACTGTTATTATATAAGCTAACTCACTTGGCACTCAGACGGCAATATTTTTATCTCTTGAGAATTTTGGGGGGCCTTCATTGGGTCAGAGGAAGCACTAAAAATACCTGTTCAGGATTATTTTATATAATAGCCAACGAAAAGCAATTACGTACATAAAGAAGTCTGTGTTTGTATTATCGATCACTAATGGCAATGGCAAACACTAGAAAAGTTTAAATTTCATAAATTCTTATTTAATATTACATAAATATTGCCAGAATTTAAGCAAGCAGTAAGACTTCAGTTTCCAAAGAGTTCTTGTGACTATAATGAAAGTTGACCTGAGAACAAAATGGATTTCAATTGCACAGGTCCACTTATACACGGATTTTTGCTCCACCTCTGCCACCCCTGAGACAGCAAAACCAAGCCCTCCTCTTCTTTCTCCTCCTCAGCCTACTCAATGTGAAGACAATGAGGATGAAGATCTTTATGATGATTCACTTCCACTTGGTGAATAGTAAATATATTTTCTCTTCCTTATGATTTTCTTAAAAATATTCCTTTCTCTAGCTTACTTTATTGTAAGAATACAGTATATAATACATATACAAAATATGTGTTAATCAACTGTTTATGCTATTAGTAAGGCTTCCAGTTAACAGTAGGCTATTAGTTTATGTTTTCGGGGAGTTAAAAGTTATACATGGATTTTCAACTGCGTAGGGGGATTGGTCCCCTAACACCTGTGTTGTTCAAGAGTCAACTGCATTTGTGGCACTAATGACAGGTAGTTAGCATAAAATAACATATTTTGCTGTATCTTTTAGTCTAGATAACACTGGGGGAAGTACTGTTAAAGTATTGTTTTAGCTGCTAAAATGGTTTACTACAGAAAACAAATATCAGAATTGAATTTAATTTTTGTTCCAACCACAAATTAATGATCTTATCTTATTTAGTTGTAATTATTTCTTTAAATGCTTCTTGTTTTGATCATAAACTCCTATGGAGCAAGATTGGGTTATTCACTGACAGGTGTATCTGTAACATTTGTCAGAGTCACTGACAGGTGTATCTGTAACACTTGTCAGAGATAAAGTTCTTGGTGAATGGTTTTGAAGGACAAATAGGCAAATTACTGTAAGCTACAGCAGAACTTCTCCATCTACTACTTGTCCCATAGGTTGCAGCTACTACTGAGTAGTGTATTGCTTTAACAACGGATAGCAGAAATGATAGCATGGATAGAAAATAAAAGGCTTCAGATATTTCATGTCATTGTTAGAGTTCTTGGTTTTAAATTCCTCTGTCATATCTTTAAACACATTTGGTTACAGCTGTCTAAAAAGGAGTTAGAAGGATGCAGGGTAATAGCACTATTAAGGTGATCACAAAAACCAGGAGGTAGACCAAATACATATTTTAGTTAAATGCTAAGCAATTTTTCAACTCAAGCTGAGACTCAAATCAAAATCACTATCACATAATACATTTCTGGGATATAAAAATAAAATCTGAGACTTTATAATAAATGTAATTATTATTGTAATTTTGTTAAAATTATAACTTGTTCAAGTTTCACATTATCAGCAAATCCCAGCAGTGTCAGTTGTCAGATTGCATGTGCTATAATGTACATTTAAAAAATATATAGATGCTCACTTTCAACTGAAGTTGGGGAAGGTAGAGGATATTTTTTGACTATAGTACTGCTAGTGACAATTTTGCTACCAAATTACTAAACTTGATTTTCTTTTTAATTTTTATTTTAGGTTCAGGGATACATGTGCAGATTTGTTATATAGGTAAACTGTGTGTAATGGGGGTTTGGTGTACAGATTGTCACCCAGGTAATAAGCATAGTACCAAATAGGTAGTTTTTCAGTCCTGACTCTCCTCCCACCCTCCACCCTCAAGCAGGTCGTGATGTCTCTTGTTCCCTTCTTTGTGTTCATGTATACTCAATGTTTAGCACCCATTTACAAGTGAGAGCATGTGGTATTTGGTTTTCTGTTCCTGTGTTAGTTTACTCAGGATAATGGCCTCCAGCTCCATCCATGTTGCTGCAAAGGACATGATCTCGTTCTTTTTTATGGCTGTGTAATAGTCCATGGTGTATATGTATAACATTTTCTTTAGCCAGTCTACTGTTGATGGGCATTTAGGTTGATTACATGTCTTTGCTTATTGTAAGCAGTGCTGCAATTAACATGCACGTGCATGTCTCTTTATGGTAGAACAATGTATATTCCTTTGGGTATATACCCAATAATGGTACTTCTTTTCTTTTTCCTTTTTTTTTTTGAGATGGAGTCTTGCTGTTACCCATGCTGGAGCGTGGTGGCACGATCTCAGCTCACTGAAACCTCTGCCTCCTGGGTTAAAGTGGTTCTTGTGCCTCAGCCTCCAGAATAGCTGGGATTACAGGTGCCTGCCACCACCACCCAGCTAATTTTTATATTTTTGGTAGAGATGGAGTTTCACCATGTTGGCCAGGCTGGTCTTGAACTCCTGACCTCAGGTAATCTGCCTGCCTCGGCCTCCCAATGTACTGGGATTACAGGCGTGAGCCACTGTGTCTGGCCGGGACTTCTTTTCTAATAGTTATCTATTAACATTTCTATTAGTCATCAATCTATTTCCTAATATTATTTTTTAAAATTAAGTTGCATAAAATTAAGAGCTATCATAAACATTATGTAAAAATAATAAACATTTTTTATTCAACTGATAGAGTTTTAATAATTAAACAACTGAAGATCTTTACGTCAGTTAAATCTGATATTAAACTATACTTGAAATAGACTATTCAGATATAAATAATAAATCCAAATGCCATACCTCCTTAGTATTATTGATGTGGTCACAGTGACTGAATGTGATGGTAATTTATACAACCACCCAATCACTGATCACACACAAATTATTCTGCCAAAAGGAGATAATACATATAAAGCATTTAGATAACTTATATTGAGAACACTTAATAAATGTTAGCCATTACCTTAATTAATTCAAGTAACGGCTCTCCGACATAAGTACTATAATTATCAACATCTTACAAATGAGAAAATGAGGCCCAGAACACTGAAGTAACTTGATCCAGGGTACATAGCTGGCTGTGGCTACTACAGCACTGTAAGCCTCGGGCCAGCAATGTGGAAGAGGCAGTTAAACAGAGGATAAATGAACATTTGTCAGGGATCCTGCAGAATGGATTCTTTATTGAATGAGAATATAACAAATAACCCCCAGGGACAACTTTCAGTTCTAAGATTTCGTAAGCAAGCAGTGATATGGGAGGAAGTTGTTGACCAAGGAGTGATATTGAAAGAAGTAGCTTCTGGTCTGGTAAGTATATTACCCTATCATATTCTCAATCATGCTCTTACTGAGCTGGCCATACTTGGGTGGGTATTGGGAAAAAAGGGAGTTGAAAAATAATATGCACAGAGATGTTGTTTACAAGCAGTTTTGTGGTTCACTTTGGGCTTCCAAAATTAAATAAAATACCAAGCGATGCCTCATTATGTAATATCGGCATATGATCAGCTTCAAAGTAATTTAGCCTAAATGCTAAATATAACTGTGAACCCCTTTAAGATTCATATAACTTCACAAGAGTACACTTTTTGTTGCCATATGTGTGTCTGTGTATGTGCTCAATTAAAGTTAGCTGCAGAAGGATATTGTCATATTAGAAATGGCCAGATAATTTACAAAGAGTGATCACATAACCATACAGTAGAAAGAAAGGATAAATTTATTATCTCCATTGGGGTAAGACATTTAATACATTAAAAAGCAAAATGATAATGTGGACAAATTGTCCATACTAATTGGCTTTTTTTTCTAAAAAATAAGTTGGTTGCAGGTTACCAAAACTCTCAGAATATGCTTTATAAAATACTAGAAATCCTAGTAAGTCCACATTAAATACAGAACTAATTTGAATGTTATTTTTTTAAAGAATAGTAAGTAGCTTGTTTCACTTGGGAAGAGGCATAAAACTAATTTTTCATTTTGGTAGGAAAATTTAAATCTGATTGAATTATCTGAACGAAGGGGTATTCCTTCAAGGAAAAAGAAAAATCATACGATCTGATGATTTCATTGTAATTTAAATTTCAAGCATATTCATTCCTGGTGTAAGAACAGGAGTTAAAATTCAGTCAAGTGCCCAAAGCATATAAAATATGCAGTCTGCTATTCCAGTGAGAGTAAAACTTGACTCCTGCTAATACCTGTGAAATGTTACAGAGGTAGGTAATATCTAAAATAAAAATATCCTTAAACTACATTTCCACAAAATGTATTTAGCCTAGGAAGTAATGCTTTGCAAAAACAAACAAAAATCCTGCTTACTCCGAGTTATCATTTCACACCCTCTGTTAAGATTATCCTAATTTAACAATAACAAAAATATATCTAATAAATGTAAAAATGTGTAACAAAGAAGTTTCTTCATAAACAATTGCCCTTCTAACTTTAGCCTTCTTATCACCCTACGAGCTCACATCATTATTCTTATTAATAAACTTATACATACAAGGCTCAGTTTAAAGAGATTATCAAATCTATTTGACAAAAGTCCAAACACACAAACCAAAAATATCCATGAGCATCCATGACTAACTTTTGATATTTTCTTGGTAAAACTGATCTTCCAAGGCAGTGAGTCAGCACAGAACCTAGCACCAAATGTAATGACTGCCCTTACACATTCCTTTAAAATTTTCACCTTATCAGTTTTTGATTGAATTATTGTATAGAACCAGTGCATCTCTTGACATTATAAGCCTAAAAAGTATGGTAGCAATGATATAGACTGTACTATCATTTTCTTACTTAAAATAATTGTATTCTAACTTTTAAGCATTTCGTACTATAAAACAATAGGTTTAATTTCTATGACTAACATACTAATTAACATGCATTATTGTTTACAGGATCACAGTAAAAATACCATAATTATTTTCTCAGCTCTAAAAAAGAAGCAAAACAGCTCTTCTCTCAGGAAATACGACACAGCACATTTTATTCTATATCAAACTGTGTATTTAGGATATTGAAAATTATATCTTGCAAAAGATCCAACAATGATTCCAGAATCCTACTATGATGAATCTACTACATTGGCAAGCAGAGTTTTCATAAGAGGTGGCCTTGAAATTAAATATGTGTGTATGGTTCTTTGTTATAGATCATAGACGGAAAATGGCTAAAAAAAAAAAAAAAAACCTTGGCTTAACAGTATGAAAGCCTTAAAAGTTTTTCCGTTTAAAGTCTTAAAGAGTCATAACATAACTTTGAAATAATATTTGGAGTTTCATGATTATAAAAGTAATATTTTCATTGTTGAAAATGGAAAATTACAGGAAAAATACCTATAAAAACTTTAGCAAGATAGAACCACAATACTATATCCCACCAGTTTTCAATGACTATCTTAACTCCAATATTAATGGATAACTGGAAAATATTTTAAAATATGTGTTTAAAAAATTTGCAGGCTAAGTATGAAACATTATTAAGATATTGGACTTGTGCCATAAAAGTTTGCTCTAGTTTGTGATAATGTTGCCTCAGGTTTTCAACTGTTTACCAAATAAAGCATCTTAGAATGAAATATGCCATAAGGAACACAATATTCATTAAAATATTTTTACTTCTATTTTTCCTTAGTAGTAAACATTACTTAGAATCAAATGAAAGAGCATTGTTTTGCTGTATAATGCTGACCATTTATGTTTATGTTTCTGAAAAGGTTTACCAGATTTCTTGAAAATGAAATATTTTAGCTTATGGTTGTTGAGATTCTATTTACCAAGTACAGTAAATTAATAGGCTAAGACAATGGTTTTAGACTTCAGGAAAGGTTCAAAAGCACACTTTGGGGACAAATATTAAAACTAAATCAACTGCCACCTACTATACCTGTTTTATTAAAGAAGAGTCATTTGCAGACTAAAAAATGTGAGAAAGAATCTCAAAGTAAAGATATACAGTACTTTCCCAAAATAAAACATGTTAAAAACATTATATCCCCCTCCTGGACAAACCTTTCCTTTTTTATTTTTTTTCCCTTTTCCATTTCAGTGACAATTTGCTCTATCATATTCCTATGGACCATCATTCGGGAATCTCTATCTTCTCTATGTGCTCTGGGAATCCTCAATGAATACAGTTTAGTAGCCATGGCAAAGTGAGTTTCTTTGTGTTTCAGCGTCTGCATTTATAGCTATTAATAATGTGGTACTGCATAATATAAAGAACATTGGATTAGGAGTCAGGAGACCTGAGCTCTGGTTCTAGCTCTGCTACTAACTGAAGTACACAACCTTCTAAAGGTATTCTAATCTCTCTTGGTCTCAGATTCTTCATTTGTAAAATTAAACAAAACTAAGACTTACTTAAGCTCTAACATTCTAAATAAAAACCTATGATTTTTACCATGAATTCATAAAGCTGTTGAAATAACTATCCCAAATAACTGAAAAATACTGGTAGGACAGGAGTTTCTTTTAAAAAGTTAACAAGCAATTCTTAAATGAAAACCCAATGTCAAAAAATTTTAATCAACATACATCATTAAAATAAATTTTCTCTAACTCCATCCACCAATCTCTAGTCCCTTCTTATTATTCACTCCCCTATACCCCCAGCCCCATATCAGAAAATAATTATGAGAATTCAAGGATGTCACAGCTGAATCACAGCTAAGGTATGTCATCAAAACCTATCCAAAGCCTTTGTGGAAATACTCTAGGATTATAGTTTTTTCTTCATTTTTGAAATACTTCTTTTCACAAGGAGTACACCCTGGTGTCTTGGCTTTGAGACTTGAGTTTATTGTGTATTTAAAGAAAAACATGCTTTGTTTTTTATTTCCTTCTCTTAGCTCCTGACATTATGATTTTAAGCACTCAGTATCCATAAATTCTAGAGTGTCGTGAAAGACTGATGGTTTGATTTTACATGGAATGTGCCATCCTTTTTGAAGTCCTACATTATTTTGTTTACTAGTTAACCACCGAAACATTATGAAGCCTTAACTAGCCTATTATCAGAGCCTGTTCACTATCAGGAAAACTCTTTGTCACTGGCTTCCGTCACACCTTGTATCTGATTAACACACTATAGGATAACACAGAGCTACATAGATCTGCTTTGTGTTCTAACATAACTGATGGAAAACAGATTTTCCTTTTTCCTTTAATGTGGCAGCCCCCTAATTGAGACTGTAATATGGTTTATTTAATATAATTTTTCATACTAAATTAAAGCAAGTCTGGAGTAATTTAGTTGCTCATTAAAATTACAGTGGTAGCTGCTAACAAGATACTTTTTATATCTTAAAAAATATTTATCCCAATAATATCGATAGACATACACATAATTTAACATACATAATAAAGTTGTTGATTTTTATGCACATACTATCTATTTCTCAATAAGACTGCCCCAAGTGTTGACCGTTAGTCTTGACCACAAAGTAAAAGAAATAACTAAATAAAATTTATTTAAGAAATAATTTTTTTTCTTTCATACTATGTGTGGGTTCTTTTAAGTCCAAATGTTGCCAACTAAAAAAAAATAAAGTAACATGCATAACAGGTAGGACACACACATTTATGTATAAAATTATGTGTGTATATGCTTAAATTCTAACAAGTTGGAAAAATATCCTAAATGTCTGCCTTTTGGTTTATGCAATAAATATAAAAATTAACTATAAAAGAAGGCTAACTAAATTTATCTCATTAAACCCAATTAGACTATATGGGATTAAGAAATAAAAATCAAACTTACACTGAGAAATAAAAGAATTTACCAAGACTGCAAAACAAGCAAGAACCAGTTTTGCTTGGTCTGGAAAGAGAAAATTTTAGGCATTTCTGCCAGCAATTCACTTGAAAATCATTACTCCCACATCCAACTTGCATGCCAATTAAAAGTGACCAGCATTTACCCATGCCCTGCTCTTGAAAGCTTGAGTTCTAATGCTAACCCTAACCCTATAAAACCTTCTCTGTAACTTCTCTTCAAGACGTTGTGAGATACTTCTTAAAGTGCTCTCCCTTACTGACAAGATTATTAATAAGCCCACCTTTTCTCTGACACAGGCTTCCTTGGTTATCTTTGCAAAGACCATAACAACGGGTGACGTAGAAGCTACACTTAAAGCTATATTGGTTTCTTTCATTTTAATAAACCAGCCTTATTAAGAACAATTTTGTCTGTCTGGAATGAAGGTAGCACCTACTTTTCCAAGTTTAGAATATTAGAGCTTGCTATTAATTCCAGATTATTAAAATAAAAACAATCTGCCCATGATCATAATTAAGAGTTATTAAAAAAGGAAGACGTACCATTCAAAATCTCAGTGACACAAACCTATGTCACTACTAAATCATACACTGGCTAGAAAGATGACAGAAATCAGTCTTTCACCAGAGAACCTAGTTATATCCCTTTTCCTATAAACACCCTATAGATACAGTGTGCCATTAGTACAAATAATCTAGTGATAGGCCATGTAGTAGTACTGCTTCTGGAACGCCAGTTCACATGTTTAGAGAATAGTATCTCAGTGTTCTCTGGGGTCTAGATTGTAAATTTTTATATTCAAGGAACTTTGTATTGTTGAGTTTTGTGTTCTCAGTGTCTGGCACATAATAGGTGCTTAATAAACACGTATTAAATGTCTGACAAACCAGAAATATCAGGTGAGGATTTTTGAGGTTCTCAAATACTTCACACAAAGCTGAGGATGTACTGAAGGATACAAATCTAATTGAGTTTTAGAAGCTCTCTACATCGGAGGGGTAGGTGATGTTCTTCCCTTCATGATTCCCATGATTGCCTTCATGGAAGAGAAAAAGGCAATGGTCAACTGACTTATAATTCCCTTGGAAGACCAACTAGCTATAGGCTTCTCTCTCCTTGCCTCCCTGCTCCTCTTTGTACCTACACCATTCCCTGCCTCCCCAAGCTATAAGTAACGTAGTCACACAGGTGACAATGTGCTGATGAGGCCACAGAGACTGTATCATGTAAACAAGTGATGTAATCCTCCTTGGTATCCAGAGTACTGCCACCGCACATCTGTTTCAATTCATCAGTTGAGGGCTTGGGCCCAACTACATTAAACAAATCTTCACTAGTATAGTATCTGCATAATTTGGGGGACAAGTACTTTACTGCAGAAAGTATATTTCCCCAAGGCTTTCAAGGCATCTAATTTTTCTTAGTATTATTCTGCACTGTCTGTCTTCAGTGGCAGATAAGTTTGTTTTCTTACAGGTAAATTGCTTTAAGCTACAAATATTCCCATTCTGTCTATATATTTTTTGAATTTTTTATTATTATAGAATACAGTCATGCTGAGAATACTAGGAAATCATTATCTAGAGGTAAAAAGAATTTTAAGAGATCATCCACTCCTCTGCTAAGCAGGTTTCTAATAATTTAAAAAGTTTGTTATTTAGCCATTACTAATGCTAACTGAACAAAAACTTCACATTCTCCCTTGATGGACTTTTTAGTGAACACCATTTCAATGCAGCAATGGAAGCAGAAGCCAGAATTTTCATACGTTTAAAGTGCGGAAATGAAGGAAGTAAAATATAGACAACTGTTTGGAAACTTTGGATCTAGAAAGAAGACGAGCTAAGACAGTATCTAGAAGAGAAAAGATACAGGGTTGGGGGTGACTCCAGTTTCAAGATGAGAGACTTAAGCTCAGAGTTTAGAAATTATTTGAAATAAAATTTTTATTTTATAATAAATACATTTGTATTTTATACAAAATATTTTTAGATGAAGGCTGAGTTGGCCTTTGGGAACTATCAACTTACATTCTAAACCACATACACTTAATATGTAAATCTAAACATTATTATCTTCTAGCTACCTTTCCTAGACAGAAGGTAGATAAAAAGTATGCTAAATGTAATGCATAACAGACTGACAACTCCCTCCTTTCCTCGTTGCTTCAAGTAAGATAATCACATATAGAACTATAAGAAGTTTCTGTTCTTATACTATATACTTTATATACAACAATGGCACTGTGATCTATTAGAAAACGGTACATGAGCCATGAAATTATTCTTTAGGCACATTAAATATTCTATATTCATAAGCCCTGTGATCAGTGACCTATGTGTGAAATGTCTTCGTAGAATGAGGATTTAATATGTACAGTTTCTCTATTCTGACTTAGAAATCAAAGCTAAAATGTCAACATATCCATTTAGTTCTACACCAGTAATGAGATACTTAGTCAAATCCAAAATACAGATGATATCAAATTAAGATGAATTTCTGAAATAAAATGTGAGAAAGTGACAATGAAGTTCCTAACGGTGATTGTCTAGTTTCCTGATTACATCACTAGCAGAAAATCCAACTTAGCGGATTTCCAACTGAGTTATTGATTTTTTTTAAAACAAAAGTTATTCTGATCTGTTTAAAAAGCTAAAGTTAAACTTCTAAAACTACTGAGTAGGCTACATTCAATAAACTTTCTAAAGGTGAGCCAAATCCAGTTCAAAAAAGAAAGCAACCTGGTTGTGCGTAGCAGTATATGCCATATATAAAAAAATACTCAAAATAATCGAGTATCTGGTACAGCCCTGGTGCAAGGCCCAAATCCAGGCAGGAGACTGTGGTAGGCAGCAAAATGGCTGGCAATAAGTCTGCATGGTTCACAGTTTCTAACTCAACACTTAGATCATCCCTTTGATCATATCCCTCTAGTCATGTATCCTTTAAAAACCTCCAAAACTATGAATAACATTAAGATTTTTGTATTTCCTATCATTTCAAAGCAACTTAAAGGACAACTGTATGTATAAAATAAAACTATCAATTAAGTGAAAAAAATAGTTGATACAAGATTTGATTTATTAAAAAAATTTAATGGCCAAACCACAAAATTGATAATGTTTTGACAGAAACTGTCTTCCAACTCCCCACTCCTATACAATAATTTATCTGAAAAACAAGTGACTCTGCGATGACATGTAGATCTTAGAACTCTGAATACCTATAAAACATCTTTAAGTAAGGAGCCAATGACTTAAAAATTGAAAGCTAAAGAACTTACTAATGTTTAAAAAGTAAATTTAGTATCATTGTATATCCTGAATCTTACCAAAATACAAAGTTGGGTTTACACTGAATGCATTGTTTAAAATAGGTTTACAATGTCTTTTTACCCCAAGATGAAGTCAATTATACTTTGTGTAGAAAAAATAATTACTTACCGCTATAATATCTAATGTATTATCACAGACCTTTCGGATTTCATTATTCTTATCATGCATCAGGTCTATGAGATATGCTGGAGCCTCTGAATAAAAATGGTTAAAGATACAAACTACATTTGATATTGCGGCTAGTCAATAATACTAGAAAAATCTCATATTTTTCTAAATCTAAATTCTAAATGGAAATATAACCCAAATTTTAAAATAAAATCATTAATACAAGATGACCAAAAACACTTAATATTTCATTTGTTTAGAAAAACAGGGATAGTAGGGACATAAAAAAGAGAAAAATCTAGATAAAAATGGGTAAGGAAAACAAAGACAGTAAATCTCAGAAAGTACAAGACCACATTTCTGAATACATCAGGATCATAAACATAAATGAAGAGGAAGCTCTATACTTGTGTAGCTATACATGCTTCTTGATCTATCCTGCTCTCCTAAAAATTCAGGAAAACTAATTTCAAACAAAACTAACAAGAGAGATTCACGGTCAAAAAGAGAAGGCATGATAAAACATTTTCACATTAAAGAAAGCCGTAACCTAAAATTTCAAGAGATAAAAATAATTTAAAAAATTGTGTATATATATATACACACACCACAAATCAGGATTAGAAAACCAAGGGAAATAAAATAATTCAGAAAAGAACCAAAAACAAAAGTAAAAATCATTTTGGATATATAAAAATTAAGATAACAAAAGAGTAAATAGACACAACAGATAAAATTCTAAGAGAAACAGAAGGCAAAAGGAATAAATTTTAAAATAAAAATAAGTGAAAAAAGATAAAAAGATTAGAAAATGACAGATATTAGACTAAGAAGATCCAACACAATAGAAATCCCAAAGAAGAAAACCAATGTAACAGAACAAAACAAATACTAAAAACTATAATTCAAGAAAACTTTCCTGAAATTAAAAAAAAGGTACACATTTGCATACTTGGAAAAATCAATGGAGGATGATATACCAAGTCAAATTCTAGTAAAAAAAACTTGATATTAAAAAAAAAGAATACTTCTTTGGTCTTTCTGGAAGAAAGGCCAAGTTACTTATAAGGAAAAGGAAATTAAATTTTCCTCTAACTTTATCACAGATAACAATAATTAGACTGACTACAGACTTCTCATTGGCAGTCCATAGGAAAGTGAAAAAACATCTTCCAATTGCTGGGGGAAATAACTGTCAACCTAGAAGTCTATATTCTGTTAAATTATTATCAAAGAGAAAAAATAGTTATTTTCAGATAAAGACATTTATTATCCATAGATAATATTCACTAAGTATAAAAGCATATACTTGATTATGAAAGAAAGTCAACTCAAATAGAGAAATGGAATTCAGGAGACAGTAAATAAGGAAATTGGTCAACATACTGTAAACTTTAGATAAGCACTGTTATTTAAAAACCAATAATTAAAATAGTGATTAATTCTGAGATGTTACAAAAGGGTTATAAAATGAAGTGAAATTATCATATTGGATAGCAAATAACATGGAAAATAGAAGTGGAGATATTAGACTGTCAAATAGAAACATACTCCTTTAGAACTTGGTGAACATGAATGTTGAAATTTAAGTTTGCATCCCAAAAGAAAAAAAATGGGATGTATAATTACAAATAAGTAAGAGAGAAGGCAGATAATAAAGCAAATTCAAATTAATCAAGAAACCTTGGTGAATCTAAAAGAGGAAGTGAAGAAAAAAGTTGTGACCTCGCATCAATACTATTAATTGGTCTTAGTTAAAACAATTTGAAAACAGAGTCCACAAATTTCTACTAAGAAACTCTAGCACATGTACACAAGTACATACCATTCTTTGTATCACTGATTACACCCAAAAAATTTTATCAACAGTATCATGACTAGTGGCAAAGTGATGACTTAGCTCATTAGTGTTACTTACTATTTAAATAGTTGTTTTCTAAAAATAGGTTTAGGGGACCCAAGTGCGGTTTTGCTACGTGGCTATATTGCATAGTGGTTCTTACTATTTTTTTTTAGGGATAAAAAAGATATATTTAAAATGTAGAAAAAATACATACAATAATGTATTTGTGCATTCTGAAACTCATTTTTTAAAAAATATGTAAAAAATACGTATTGACTGTCTCTTTTGTCCATTGGAATGTAAGTTCCAATAGGGGAGAGACTTTGCCTATCATATTCACTATAGTACCCCAGGTTTTAGATCATAACAGGTACTCAATAAATTTTTATTTAATGAATAAATAAATAATATCTATTCTACATACTTCACACGGTTTTGTGAGAATAAAAATTATTAGAAAACTCTTAAAAATTCTCAAGGGGAATCTAAAATAATCTAGACAAATGTGGATTATAATCTTCCCTCAGCAGTCATGGGAGACTGGTTCTAGGATCCCCCAATGATGCCAAAATCCACAGATGCTTAAGTCTCTTATATAAAATGGTGTAGTATCTGCATATGGCCTATGCTCATCCTCCCGTATACTTTAAATCCTTCCTAGATTACTTACAATACTTAACAAAATATAAATGCTATGTAAATAGTTGTTATACTGTATTTTCTGTTTTTTATTGTTGCATTTCTATTCTCTATTAGAACTTTTTTTGAATAAATTTAATCTATGGATGGTTAAATCAGCAGATGAGGAACCCCCAAATAAGGAGGGCCAACTGTATTTTATTTCCCATACTGCAGTTGTTGAGATCAGCATTAGTTCTCAATTCTTATGTGGTTGAGTCACGGTTGAGAGTCAGTTTAATATTTTAAACATCTGAATATAAATCATATATTTATCTAAAATAAGTCTATACTAGCTATCTCATATATCAAGTATTCTGTTCAAATTATATCAAATAATATTGATCAAACTTTCTAACAAAAAATAAGAAAAGGAATAAAATATTGCCTAATAGATTTATTTTAAATATTCATATTGGATTCATAGGGAGAATTACAATAAAATGCTAAAGGTTATGATGAAATAAAATATTTCAATAATTTTTAATATGTAATACATTGTAACATGACAGATTTAAATGTCATTGACATCAACAAAAATTCTGTGTTTTCAACTCCAAAACATTTTTAAAATTTTTTTTTATTTTTCAGTTTTTTTTTAGAGACAGAGCCTCATTCTGTCATCCAGGCTGGAGTGCAGTGGCGTGATCATAGCTCACTGGAGCCTCAAATTCCTGGGCTCAAGTGATCTTCCTACCTCAGCCTCCCAGGTAGCTGAGACTATAGGCATGCATCACAATGCCTGGCTTAAAAAACACTTCTGAGTTTTCTATTTTGGAAAAGCACTTCAGTGATCTTTATCCAATTTTAAGACACAAAGTTTTCATAAAAATTTTAACTCAGCAGATCTTTTATCTCCCTGTTGCACCATTATCAACATGTTATAATCTTTAGGACAACTATTCAAAAAGTATTGACTCCAGATTCAGTGACATAAAACAAAAATTAAACTTGGGGGAAAATGCAAAGAAAGTTACACTGAAAAGAAAGGTCAAATAGGAATTCTCTTAATTCTGTGGGCTTTGATAAAAAGGTACGAAGTGTACATTTTAAACAGACATCCCAAAACAGAGGCAGTAACACTTATTCACTGTGTACAGGTACCTGGTAGGTACTTTAAATACTTCACTTTTTAGTCCTCACAAAAAACCCTATGAGATGACCTGTAAATAGGGTGGTATTTCAAAGAAGTTACCTAGAAAAACTACATTTTCATTTTACTGTTTTCTGTAGTGGCTTCTATAGTTATGTAAATTTTAAGTAATTCTACACATAAAATACACCTTCAGAGACTCTCAACCCAAAAAAGCATATTAAAGGTTCCAAGAAGACTCTGTAGCAAGAAAACTTGTTAACTTTAACTCAGTGTTTCCCAAACTTATTTACTATCAGAGAACCTTTTTTTCCATTAAGCAGCTGTTAATACTTATGTTCCATGGAATACAGCTGGGGAAAAACGAATTTATTCCAATTATTTTAACACTGTTTAAGAGCATATTTGGAGTTTATCTTTCTGGGAAAGTCAGTTTATAAACCATATTAAAAATATTTATTACTTTCTGTACTGTTAGCTGTTAAGGCAGAATAGCATTTGTATTTCGATAGCCCATATTAATATTAACATTTCTCAAATTAGACTTGTTATTTATCAGACTTGACTCTTGGAAACTCTATATGGTTCCAGAATTTTTAATTTTTTTTGAGATAGGGTCTCCCTCTGCCACCCAGGCTGGAATGCAGTGGCACAATCATAGCTCACTGCAGCCTTGACCTCTCAGGCTCACATGATAATCACTGCTTCAGTGTCCCGAGTAGCTGGGACTACAGGCATGCATCACCATGCCCAGCTCATTTTTTATCTTTTTATTTTTAATAGAGATGAGGCCTCACTATGTAGCCCAGGCTGGTCTCAAACACCTGAGCTCAAGTGATGCTCCCACCTCAGGTTCCCAAAGTGCTGGGATTACAGGCATGAGCCACTGTGCCTGGCCAATCACACTGGATTATAATTTTATATTTCTTGTATATTATACTTGTCTATCTCTCCAACTAAACTATAGAGGTCAAGGACCTTCTTTTTTTTTTTTTTTTTTTCTTTTTATTTATTTATTTATTTATTTTATTATTATTATTATTATTATTATTATACTTTAGGTTTTATGGTACATGTGCGCAATGTGCAGGTAAGTTACATATGTATACAATCATCAAGGACCTTCTTATATATCTAACACATAAGCCAGTATCTGTTTAGATGGTTAAAGCTTGAGAAATGTGTGAATAAATGAATGTTTAATTATATGTAGTAAAAGAGTTAGCAGATACCAAAATTTTCGGCTTAAGAGGCTGTATAGATGACAATGTTGTTATTCACAATGAATACAGATGGCAGGACTGTTTTGCTTATCAGGAGAGGATGTTACCAATATTGAGTACCCTTTGGATGCAAGAATGATAAACTACCAGGTATAAGTACCTCTGTGTATTGGGAACTATTATAGGCAATTTAAATCCATTAGTACTTACAACAATTCTACAAGGTAGGAGGTCTTTTTATTTTAATATTAATGTTACGGGCATTTTTCAGGTACCTGATTGTATCCTAGGGAGGTTAAGTAACTTTTCCAAGGTCCTGCAGCTTAGTAAGTAGCAAAAGGTAATTAAAATTAGGGCTAATTGATTTACAATGCTCTTTAGGCTACAACATGCTATGCCCCTTTAGGTAGGTGGAAGGTATCCAAGTGGCAGTTAGCAACAAATGCCTAGGGCTCAAGATAGGGGTTATAAAGATTAAATAGTTAGCATATAGTTGGTAGCTGAACTCATGGAAATAGATGTGGTTTCCCAAGTAGAGTAAATAAGGTAAGATTAGAAAAGAACCAAGGATAGTCTTAGGAACCTCTGACGCTTAAGCTATGTTAATAGAGAAGGAAGTTCTGATATGTTTGTTAAGTTTCTTAGGAATCACAACCTGATGAGTTAATAAAATTGTTCTCATTATATTCTACCTATATACTGATTTGGGGTCAACAGCTTCCATGGAAAATAGGTTATCTTGTAAATTTTCCTCAAAACTTAGTGTTTTCTACGTTATTTCAACATTTGCAAAAAAAAAAAAAAAAAAAACTCAAAGATGCATCTTTTCTGAATATGTGAAATATTGTTATCTACAGTAAACACTGAAAGGATACGTGTTTCCTTGATTATGACGTCTCTTGTGGCTTGGTGGAAAACCATCTGGTAGAAGACATAAATTATCTGACACACAAATTCATCATCTTCTTGTTGAGCTGTAAATAAACAAAAAATTCAAATAAAGAATGCTATGTTTATATATCAAATTTAAAATAATTGAGGGGAATAATATAGAATGAGAAAAACTAAAAGTGATAAGGAGACAAGTAAGCAGAAATGGATTAAACTAACTTCTATGTTCCTAATGTAAAGTAGTAACAGTTATCACCACTTGTTTTATTCATCATAAGAATTCTTTAAAGAATTCTAATTTGTAAAATAAACCTGGTTCTATTTTGTCTTTATAATGTTGACTTCTCAGGAGAAAAATAATTCTTAAAAATTATCATACCTTCTAAACTCTTAAGTTTTTGGTGGAAATTGAACTATTATAAAATGGCATTTCCTTTTGTTGAATAATGTTCACAAAATTAAACTTTACAGATTGCATGAAATAATAAGTAATTTAGTTTCCATCTAATTAATTATAATAGTAAAAAAGTTACATAATCATAAAGGCTAATTAATAAATCTTTAATATCACACAAAGAGTAATTTATATAACAGCTGATGTCCACTGATTAATATGTAATGGAAAAAGTACAATTGCTTATAGAAATCTAACCTTAAGTAATGATTATGAAATTAGATTTAATAGTATAGTTTGCTATCAACTCTTGGTAAAAGTTCAATGACATTTTAGAAACAGAGTTTCAGGTCAACAGAGTATCAAACCAGTTGTGTAGAATAAATTGTGGGTCCCTTAAAGATCAATTTGTCCCAAATGATCTCCCTCACTAACTTGCCAAAGTACTACTCTCCCAAACAAATTGGGCTAAATTTCTCATTATTAATTACTATCTTGGTATACAGTATTCCCTCAATACCAATGGTTTTAATCTTGAAAATCTGTATATTTCTTAAAAAGAGTATTATAAAGCCTCTGCCTGTGATAATCTCATGTCAGAGAACACCAAAACATAGTAAAACACTCTGAGCTGGCTGTGTCAGATCACTTTATGAATATCTTAGCTCTCTTGATTATAATCACTATGGGACAGCAATTCCAGGATGCAGGTCATTTTGCTTCAACTTTCTTCGGCTCTCCACAAAATCTTCATTCTCACTCTGTCAACTACGTGTCTTTACTTTTACCTCTCAACTACTTAGTCTTTCTTTTAATTATTTCTGATCTGAAAACTTCTGACTGTGAGAAGAGTGTACCAAAGTAAAAACAAATATGCTAAAATTCTGGGAAGGAATACTTCGAATATGGGGCATTATTTCTAGATGACCTATTAAAATTAATTATATTAAGGAACTTACAAATTAAATTAAAAAAAAGAGAGAAAAATGCACAAGAGGCTTAAATAGGCACATCTTTTTATTGGCTATCCCTAAATAATCAAGAAACACAAACAGGTGCTCAACTTCATTAGTCATTAGGGAAATACAAATTAAAATCACAATGAAATACCAGTATGATGGCTACAATTGAAAGGACTGACAATGCCCAGTATTGGAGGTGATGTGGAAAAATTGCAGCTCTCTTACATTAGTGGTAAGAATGAAAACCGGCACAACTACAGACTGACACAGTTTACTAAGGCCAAACACATACAAACTCTGTGACCCAGCCATTCTACTCCTACGTGTGAACCTAATGGAAATGAGTACATATGTTCACCAAATGAAAGGTTTCAAAATGTTCATAGGAGCATTATTTATAATAGTCCTCCCCCCCACAAAAACCTAACTCTACTATCCATCAATAGTAGAAAGGATAAACGGTGGTATGTTTATATAATAAAATATTATATACAACAATGAAAATGAACAAACTTTTGTATACAACATAGATGAATGTCACAAATATAAGGTAGAACAAAATAAACTAGATTCCACTTATAACCACTTTGAAGGAGGTGGTAATGACTGAGAGGAGGGAGAAGAGGCACTTCTAAGGTACTGGTAATGCTTTATTTTCTTACATGAGTGATAATAACATGGGTATGCTTACACTGAAAATACATTGAGCTATACTTACAATTTATGTATGTTATTACATATTCGAAAAGTCTATTAAAATTAATACAAAATGCATATATATTATGCCTAGTACAAGATGAACTGAGATGAGAGTATCTTCTTCAGGGATCTCATATTAGCATTTTTAACTTCTATACTATTGGCTAGTTATGATGTGTAAGATCCTAGAGAACTTGGCCCTAATAAGATTCAGATAAATTTTGTATGCAATATGGAGAAGAATGAGCCCTGCCCCTTAAGAGCAATATAAATGCAAGGGGAAAACTCTAGGCCTACAATGTCAAATATTGTAGCCATAAACCACCGCAGCTAATTAAATTAATTCAAAAATTCAGGTTATCAGTTGTGACAGCCACATTTCAAGTGTTCTACAGCTACATGTGTTGGACACCACATATACAGAACATTTTCATCAACTAAGAAATTTCAGAGGACAATAAATTCGGATCTAGAAGGGAATATGATGTTTAGAATCAGCTTCCAAATGAACCTTCCAACTTGGAATTCAAGTTTTAAAAAATAAGATTTGCACAAGAGAAGAGATCCAATTCAAACCAACACAAATCTCAACAGAAAGAAGTGATATAGCCGGGCACAGTGGCTCACGCCTGTAATCTCAGCACTTTGGGAGGCCGAGGTGGGCGGATCACCTGAGGTCGGGAGTTCGAGACCAGCCTGACCAACATGGAGAAACCCCGTTTCTACTAAAAATACAAAATTAGCTGGGTGTGGTGGTGCATGCCTGTAATCCCAGCTACTCGGGAGGCAGAGGCAGGAGAATTGCTTGAACCCAGGAGGCGGAGGTTGCGGTGAGCCGAGATCATGCCATTGCACTCCAGCCTGGGCAACAAGAGCAAAACTGTCTCAAAAAATCAAAACAAAAACAAACAAACAAACAAAAAGAAGTGACATAATACAGTGGTCCTCCCTTATCTGTGGTTTTTCTTTCCATGGTTTTAGTTAACTGCAGTCAACCATGGGCAAAAATATTAAATGAAAAATCCTAGAAATAATTCATTAGTTTTAAATTATGCACAATTCTTAATAGTGTGATGTAATTTCCCACTGTTCCACTCCATCCCATCCAAGACATGAATCATCCCTTTGTCCAGTGTATCCAGGATGTACATGCCACCCGCCCATTAGTCCCTCAGTAGCCATCTCAGTTATCAGGTCCACCAGCACAGTACTGCAATGCTTGTATTCAAGTAACTCTTATTTCATTTAATAA
Source organism: Pongo pygmaeus (assembly GCF_028885625.2). Taxonomy (NCBI): domain Eukaryota; kingdom Metazoa; phylum Chordata; class Mammalia; order Primates; family Hominidae; genus Pongo; species Pongo pygmaeus. The sequence continues at coordinate 80,089,618 of NC_072373.2, read as the reverse complement.
TGGCTCCAAAGTATAAGAGCAGTGATGCTAAGCATACTGCTATAATTTTTCTGTTTTATTATTAATTATGGTTGTTAATCTCTTACTGTGCCTAATTTATAAATTAAACTTTATCATTGGTATGTTTAGAAAAAAAACAGTATATATAGGGTTTGGTAGTATCTGTAGTTTCAGGCATCTGCTGGGGGTCTTGGAATGTATTCCCCTTGATTAAGTTGTGACTACTATATTGGTTGTTCAAGGTTGGTGAGGAGAGTACTTCTGTAAAATTGGTCCTGAATTGCTTTACAGCAACATTCTTAACTTTGAAAGCTAAAGATCTTTGATAATACTCTATCCAATCCCAGTTAGCAGTATATTTAATTCATTTTTCTTTATTATATAAGTTGCCATAAAACAATTAATGTAGTGAGAAAAACAGATTACAGACTCTGCATTTTATATTTAAGTATTTAAATCAATAAGCTGTTTAGACATGAACATAAAAATAAATTAAGGTTACTTACCATTTAGCAATTCAATGAGTGCAGGGATTATGCCAGATTTGGCTAGCAATGCAGCACAAGAGTCATCCATGGATACAGTTCCAATCATTATAACCACTTCTAAAACAAGATCATCTTCTGCGGCACCTAGTGAAGTCAAACCATAGAAAGTTTTCACTGAAATGTCCTGATCAAATTCATTTAGAGTATCAAAATGTAAATACACAGAAAGGATACTGAAAGCTATTAAATCAAGTCATATGAATCTTCGATATGCTATAAATTTGTCCTTTTTCCAAATTTCCATGTTTGCTGATGACAGTTTGTGATAATGGAGGCGGGGGGCAGTAGAAAAGTGGAAATAAGCCTTTGAGAGTACAACTGAATGACAACATAGACACAGAAAATAAAAGACTCATTTTAATGCCTCAAAGACCTTTGTGTGTGAGTATGTATATGTAGAGGGATGGTATTTGGTAATTTTAAAGAGACAGAATAAAAAAAATACCAAAAGACCACAAGAAAGGTAGAATAGGAAATAGAAACTAACACTAAGAAAACACACTTTTAGGAAAAAGAGAACATATATGTAAGAGGAGATCCAGTGACTACCTTTCTGGGAGAAGAGAGCTGTGAGAAGAAATGGCTTTTCCTAACGTAATAATACAATAGTCACACAATACTGCTCTAGCAGCCTTATCCATAACAGAAAGAAATAACTTCGTGATTATGCAAAAGTGAAATACTTAGCACAAACCTGGTTTTAGTTTATCCTTGAGGTACGGAACCAACTTATATTCTTTAAGAACCAATTCCCAGTCTAAGTCTGGAATGGTCAAGTTTGCAAGAGTTCCCAAACATTCAATCACAAACTCCTCTTCTTCATCATTAGAGATCTGGGCTGCAAGGTCCCCAACATAATCCTGAATAAAACATAATTTTAATATAAATTTAAATTATTTTTTATTTAATCTAATAACCCACAGGAATCTAACAATTTAACTCATTGAAAGAAAAAGTCAATATCAAATGTGATTTTCTTGTTTTAATAATCTTGAGCTAAATTGCTAAAGAAGCCTATGGTGAACCGGTTTAAGGCAAGAAGACTGTAGTGGGGTGGAGGGATTGGGGTAAGGGTCACAAAACAAAAAACAACATTGAAACGTAGGTTGAGATTTCTAGGTACTAAACTAACAAAGAAGTTGATAACATAAGAGTAATTTGGATTATAAATTAATATTTGACAAGACCTCAGTAAGAGCTGTATTTCCAAATGTAGCAATTTCAATTCCCAGTCTATTTTAATAGAAAGCCAAAATGATGCTTACAATAAACAGATTTTTAGTTGGTCCATCATGCTGAGAAATGTTTCTAATCATTTTCATCAGCAATGGATCCTTAAACTTCAGAGCCCTCTTCATGAGCATCTTCAGCCCATTTCCTGAAACAGAAAAGTCCCCCAATAAAATTAAGGTTAACTTAAGTTTAATAATTTTTTGTTTAGTTCTCAAAAAAGCTACAACAATTTACATCTAGTAAAATGCATAACTCTTAAGGGTACAATTTGATTAATTTAGATGCAACCCATACCATATATCAACATACAGAGTATTTTCACTCCCTCCAGAAAGTTCACTTGTGCCCCTTCCCAGTCAATCCTGTTTCCCAGATATAATCACTTTTCCTCTTCCCTGTCTCATTTTTAAACATGTGTAAATTTTGCCTGATATAGAACTTCATATAAATAGAATCATACCATACGTGCTCTTCTGTGTCTACAATATCTACTACAAATGTTAAAAACAAAAATACTTTTGACTCAGAAAAATTGTACTTCTGGGAATTTATCCTAACAATATAAAAATGAAAATGTGTAAAGATTCAGAGAATGCGTAATTACTATAGCACTGTTTGTAATGGAAAATAAGTGGCAATGAACTATATCCATAATAGTGAAGTAAACTATGGCAAAATTCTTTAATAGACAATTTTGCAGTCATTAACAAATATGCTTTATAAAAACATTTAATCACATAAAATATTATTTCAAGATATTACTAATTTTAGAAGAATGTATCATGATATATAGACAATCACATTTTTATTTAAAAATATGCAGAAGTATTACACTAAAATCTTACCTATGATTATCTGTGGATGGTATGAATAAAGATTTAAATGTTTTCATTTTTGCTCATTTGTGCTTTTTATAACAAACACATACTTTTCAAATAAGGCAAAAACTATTGGGCAGACTCTGAAACATCATAATGTATCACAGGCTATTCTACAAAGATATTACAGAAATAATCTAATACATTTGTATTTTATTACCTTATATTGTAATAGACTGCTTTGCAAAGAAAAAGTTTCATTTTATCTAGAAAATGTTTTAAAAATCAAATTTCAATTAAGGCTAACTCACCATGGTTTGTAAAATGTTACTGGAAGGTAAGTGTCTGCATTTATGACGTAAGAATATTCTATCTGACCTTTAAGGATTATAGCTATAATGAAGAAATTATTTGAAAACAGGACTTACATAATCATTATAATTCTTAATTCCTTATATCTATTTTCCATCATATACCAAATACCATATGCTAAAAAAGTTACCTACACTCAAAGGCACTGACCTTCACAGATAAGCTGTACATTTCTTTTGTTAGCAGCAAGATTAATGCAGAAAGAAATGAGTTCCAAGTCAATTCGTTCATCCGAACATTCAAACAGCATCTTCATTAACTAGCAAGAAGCACAGGGCACATTTTACTCAAGAAACAAAGACAAAAAACCAAAGACAGAAGCAATATTTTTATCATAATGTGTTATCTTAGATTGTACATTGGGCATAATATAATTATTTACATTTCAACACATAAAACTGGCAGGCGTTCACTGTTCAACAACTGGATGAATAAACAGTTAATGAACTCTTAGATGCTCAGCATTAAATATAAACTTTTAAGTACAGTGGAGAATATAAGAGAAATATTAGATAAAACATTTGTCCTTAAATAATTAAACATATTGTTTGGAAGCAGAGCATTCCAAGCAAAGAAAATAGCTTATGCAAAGGTCACAATGCAGGAAAAAACAGTACTCTGAAGAATTAAAAGAAAGCAAGCATTGTTGGTGAAAGGGAAACAACAGTTTCAAGAGATAAGAAGGTAAAAACCAGATCATGCAGGGTCTTGAAGTACAAGTTAAAGATTTTGGCTTTCGTGCTAAGGATAATGGGAAGCTGCTAAAAGCTTCTAAATAGGAAAGTGTCAGGATAAAATTTGTGTCTCAAAAAGATTTAGCCAGTGTAGAAAATAGAATAAAATTGCAAGAAAATATGGGGAACCAGGTAGGATGCTAGAGGAAAAGTCCAAGTAAGAAGATGGGTGTCTGAACTACGTAAAGATAAAAGGATTGATTAGACATATATTTAGAAAAGAGAACCAAAATGGAACGTAGTAACTGACTAGATGTTATGGTTAAAGGAGAGGAGGAGTCAAAGATGACTTTTGGATTTATGCACTGAGAAATGACATACATGGTGATGCCAACATCTACTGAAAAGGAGAAACTAGGGTAGAAAAAAACTTTAAAGGAAAGATAGTAATTTTGGTTTTAGATATGTTGAGTTTAAGCTGCTTATGTGATAGTCTAGTGCAGGTATTCAGTAGGAAGTCATAAACACAGGCCTGAGTTTAGAAGAAATGTCTGGACCGGAGGTAGAATTTTAGGAACTGGCATATATGGTTGAAAACTGAAGCTGCAGGCTAAATCCAATCACTTGGGCATGGGTATAAAATGAGAAAAAAACATTTTTAGTGATAAGAGAAAGAGAAGCAGGGTCTGAAAAACAGCAGACAAAAAGGTAAGAAGGAAAAGGTAGGCTACCTATGCCATTTAGCAGTAATCTAGATTTGTCATGGTGAGAGACAGCTGCTATAATAAAGGACAAATGAACAAATTTTATGCTATGTTTTGGAGAAGCTAGTCTTCTATTATTGTCAAATCAGCAAATTAACTTAGTGTATAGTACAAAAAGAGAGTTTTCTCTCAGCCGAAATTGTTAACAACAAATAGAAGTTATTCCTAAAATTTATAATATAAAAACTTCTTATGTTTTATCTCAGGGCAATACCTTTTTAGAAAAACATGCCTTCATGAATCCAACACAACGAATAATAAATATTTATTTATTTTAGACCTCTTTCTGTTAAATCTTGATTTGATTACTGTTAGTTCAAGATGACTTCTGCATTTCAAAAATGATATGTGGTCAATATACAAAAATCAATCAATTTCTATGTGTTAGCAATGAACAGCTGAAAACCAGAATTAAATTTGGTTAAATTAAATTAAATAAAAAACACAATACCACTCAAATTGTTAGGTATAATTCTAAGCAAATACACTGATCTGTATGCTGAAAACTACAAAACACTGTAGCAGGTGAATGGCTGGCATGTATCATATGCTCCCCGAGGGCAGATCTTTAATCACAAATATTACCACTGATGGCACCTCTGGGTAAGAATCATTAATACTTAATAATGCCACAGAATAAAAAAAGATTCAAGGGCAAAAGTAAAATAATTTTAATTTACTGGATATATATTTAACAGATTTCACTACCTATCTGCCCAATTAAAATTAAATTACAAATAAAATTGCCAATAAAAATTAAATTACAAATTACCAAAAATGTAGGTGAAAATCCTCTAATTAATTGCTATGTTTTCTAAACTGTAATTAAAAACCTACCATAGATTTTTTTCAATCTGAGAATTGGTTACATTGAAGCAATGTTTCAAGCAAAGTATTTATTGCTAACAAAAAGTATTTACTTCAAATCAACCTTTGTAGTATGAAAATTAGCCTTAAACACAGGGCTACAGGTCATTATTTTAGAAGGTAAATTTTCTTTAAAGTAATTTCCATATTAAATTCTACCTAGAAATGAACAATCAGAAACTAGATTTTTAGAAAATAATGCATGGCTCGAAAACTTACTCAACTCCCATTCCCCATACTGAGCTAAATTAGGACTAAATATAAATGGAATGCATAATGATATAGAATTAGTTTTTCATAATAAGAGAGATAAACATTTCAATTTTAATTAAAGCTTTCAAATTTAAAAAAACAATGGTTTAGTTCAAACTCCACATGAAAGAGTATGTCTTTAATTTGATTGCTATGATGGCACTTCAAAAGTAAGTGTAATTGCTGACAACTAGAAAATATTAAAACTAGATTTGTTCTGTTTTAACTATGTCCATTGTCATCTTTTACTAATTTACCAGAAAAGCACTAAAAGGGCTTCAGTCTGTGCGATGAAGAGGCAATAGTGTTCAATCAGACAAGTCCCATATTGAGTATCAGATACCAAAGACCCATGACTGAAATCACTGTGTCTAGACTCTCTGGCACCTGACTTCACTTATTTACCAGTGACCAGAGGCCAACCCCCACAGCTCTCTGTATTCACATATAACTCTACCACCCCCATCCCCTACCCAAACATCTTTGAATGATTATACCAGAACTTTGCATGCCTCCGGAATCTCTTCTGACTGGCTACTCCCTAACTCTCCTGTTTGAAGTGATGCTCTGGTTTCTGAACTTCAGCAGATAATGGCAGGCAAGAGCAAAGGGGGCTGTCAGAAAGGACGTTTACCAGCATTCAGCTAAAAAGAAGCATGTAGATCAAAGGGGGCAATATAGGACAACTGTGGTGGAAAACATGTGGATCACTATGAAGATTCTTGCACTGTTCTAGGATAAAATATTAAATAACACCATGACATCACTACCTAACCATGTACTTTCATTGGCCATTCTATTACCAATAAATACTTTTATAAGCATCTGGATGGCATTTGCACCCATTTAAACAAAACATGCATCTCAGAGGTCTAAATAACAATGAACTGTTAATGTGTACTTTTAACTATTATTAGAATACAACCATTAACTCCCGGTTATCCTCAAGTATGCTTATCTGAACCAATCTACCCACTGAGACCATTAAGATCATGTATAAAGACTTGACCTGGCCCCTAAATTTTACAGAACAGTGATACAATAGGGTAAGAAAATTAGAATACATTGGATAACTAGAGGTAATAAAGTACAAAGGAAGCAAGGCAATATAATATTGGGAGAGATTATGAGACATGTTGTATATATAATCACCCATTCTGGATGCTAAATATTTTCTAAAAGTGAATTCTAATCTAATTATAGGTTTAGTCTATAAAACACATATATGATAGACAGTATTTAAAATGGACTATAAATGGGTCAAAATGGTGACAAATATTTTACTAAGAATATCTTACTTTCAAATAGTTTACAGTTTATAAAGCTCCTTTAATATATGTAATTAATGAAGATGACTATACTCAATTTCTTTTTCATCATTCAAATGAATATGAATTACTACTAAGCCACCGCTTTCCTACATTCAAAGTGGTGTTATTTGCAATACATGAGGATTTTTACCAGCAAATATTAATATGCATAATTACAAAATAACAGAATATTGTATTAACTCTAAGATATTCCAACCGGGGTTATGACTTCAGTAAGTAGGTTAATCAGTGGCTGATTAAACTCATGAATGAGTTTAAAGCCTTATTGATATTATAAACATTACTTTGAGTAGCCAATACCTCTAAAGGAGTACCTTTTTAATTCCCGAAGGAAACTTGGAAATTTCATTTAATTTCTGACTTGTTTTCCATGATTCTTTTATTTTGCAATTAACTTGGCACTGGGTGGCAATAAAACCATGTCAACTTTTCTCTTTAAATACATAAAATTTGGCACTATAAGTTAAAAGTTATAGGCTGGATATCACATTAGGAGCAAATACATTGTACAGTATCATTTGGTTTTCTCAAAATACCAGCTCATATAGAAGCTTTGGGATGTCTACAACATAATTGGGTAACATAACCTTATTCACTTAAGGGCTGAAATTTCAAAAAGAAAAAAATGGGAAAAAGAAAACATTGAAAATCCTTGACCTCCTAAATTTGGAAAATATTGTTCACAAAATACAGATTACACATGTTCTGAAAACTTCATTGCATACATGTCTGATGTTAGAAAACTGTCCCGTAAGAAAATATGCATGGATATTGTTCCTGAAAAGGTATGGGAGAATTTTCTGTATACAAAGTTTTAAATTGCAATAATAACAGTATCTAAAAAGTAACCTAGACAGACTCTTATTTCTGATTCTTTCATTTAAAATAAAATTTTACATTTTATATTTGAGATTATACATTCTAGAAGAATAGGATAACTCCAAATTCAAAATTCTATAAGTAAGTTTCCTATCCTTCTTGGTTTGCATTTATTTATCTTTTATTTAATGCTATTCTCTTTAAAATCTAAATCTGGATAAAAACAGTCAATCTCGGTAAGAATATTATGTTTTTGGCTGCTTTCCAGTTCATATCCAGTGGTCAATGAAGTTCTGACTCTAAATGGAATCGGAAAAGGAACACCCTTTGAAACTGCAAAGCAGAAACCTTTAGAACATATGGAGTGAGACTGTAGTAAATCACCTGTAATCTCACTTTGACATGGCTACTCTTTTATTGAAAACTTGTTTGACAAAGAGTTTGATTACACTTTGCATTGAGTATAGTCTGACATGCATTATCTCTATAAGACACCCTGCCTTGCTAGATTAAGATATGCTGTGTATTCTTTCAGGGATGTCTATTTCCTATAAACAAGCGTAATTAGTTTATCCCCTGATATAAAAGTCTAAGAAATTACCCTTGAGAGTTTATCAATTTTTTAAATACATGTAGGTGAAATGTTAAAATTCTCGAATAGCAAATTCACTTTTAGTACTGTTTTATTTAACTTGGAATGAATGAAAGAACAGTCAATTAGAATTAATAAAAAGTTATAGTCTATTTTTTACTATATATTATTTTTCAAGTAACATGCATTTAATAATCCTTTTTAGACGAAGAAAGAATTATGTAGTAGGAGTCAAGAGGAATTACTTTCATAAGTACAATTTGTTCACATTCTTCTAATATGTTTTTAAAAGTATGTTTATTGTATATCATACATCCTACAATTTTTGTTTTAGAAAACTATTTTATAAAAAATAATGTAATATTAAAAATCAGCCCAACTAGTGTTACAATCATCATAATTCAAATTAGTGGAAGGTAGTTTAATAAAGAGTAATGACATAATAGTGATTCTATGAATGTTAATTCCCTAAGAGTAAAATTGTTACGATGTACAGAATCTCTACCCTTATAACATACAGTCCATGTTACAAAAAAAATCAATAAACTCCTTCAAGACATTTAGGACAGATATTTATTTAGGTCTATTTAGACCTAACATATAATACATATCTAGCCACTGAATCATAGCAAAAATCTTTCTTGAGAGCAGTTGTATAAAAATGAAAGAATTCTGATGAAACATTTTCCCATCAGAGAATGCAAAGCAATTAAAACTATTAATATTAACCATAAACAAAATTAAAAGACACGTGACAAACTTAAGCAATATTTGTAACATAAAATTAAAATAGTTATTATATACATCGATCTTATTTGTTAATAATAAAAATATTAACAAATCAATTAAAAAATTGGGAAGGCCCATTTTGGTGGCTCACACTTGCAATCCCAGCACTTTGGGAGGACAAGTGGGGGAAGATTACTTGAAGCCAGGAGTTTGAGACTATCCTGGGCAAGAAAGCCAGACCCTGTCTGTATAAAAAATAAAAAATAAAAAATAAAAAAATTAACCAGTCATAGTGGTGCACACCTGTAGTCCTAGCTACCCAGGAGGCTGAAGCAGGAGGATTGCTTGAGCCTAGGTATTAAGGCTCCAGTGAGCTATGACTGTACCACTGAACTTTAGCCTGGGCAACAGAGCAAGATCCTGTCTCAAAAAAAAAAAAAGGAAGGAAGGAAGAAGAAAGGAAGGAAGGAAGGAAAGACTGGCAAGAGACATTAATGATCTGTAACAGAATGTGGATAATAAACACATGAAAAAATGTTCAACCTCACCAATATTCATGGAAATGCAAATAAAAAGAAATAATGAACCACCGCATATTAGAAGAACAATAATACCCAGTGTTGCTAAAAATTAAATGCTAGCTGGAAATAAAAACTTATGTTTTCTTAGAAGATATTTTGGCCAAAACAAAAACACAAGTGTTTATTATCTTTTGACTTAGCTATCCTACTTTTAAGAATGTAAACTAAAGAAAAATTCAGAGATGTGGGGAAACATTTACAAATATGATATCTCACATTATTTTCATTTGCTTACATATATTTTTATGTGATAAATGGGAAAAAATCTAAACATACAATTTAACAATATTTAAATTATGGTACATCCATGTAATAGAATATTATACAATTAAAAATAATTTTTGAAGAATGTTCAGTGACATGGGAGTATAATTATGATATATTAATAAAGCAATATGTAAATATTATATATATCATATAATCTCAATATATTATTTTTTAAGTATGTAGAGAGAAGTGTACCAAAGTGTTAAATAGTTATCTCTAAGTTTGGGATAATGGAAAGTTATTTTCATTTTTATACAGTTCAGTACTTCCTCAATTTTCTATAATAAATTTGTAGTATTATTAAGAAGAGAACTTTTTTAGAGAGAAAATCTTGACAAATCAAGAGAAAAGAGTAAAATATATATATATTTCTTAAATGTTTTTCTTAAAACACTTAAAACACTTACCTGTGGTATACAGTCAGTATATGCAAACATTGATTTAAAGCGGTCATCCATGCTTATGTGGTAAAGAACACACATTGCTATTTGTTTGTAGTTGTCATTGCCTAGGAATAAAACACCATGGTGATGATGCTATGAATACATATTTTTTATATAGCACACTCACATTAATGTACTACAACTTAAACTACTGAATAAAATCTTTATATAAACTTAATCTGAAAAATATTTTGAGCTATCTATTTCAAATCCAAAGTTTAGAGCAAGCATATTCATGTTATATGTGAAACACCACTAATTTCCAAGACAGAATGTCTATTTTCCAAGGTATAGTTTTGAAAAAGAAAATTAACCCTAGGAAGTAATTATTTTCATGAGTCCAATATAAAAACAATTGGGTCATTAGCCTCCCCATCTTTACTGTTTTATCAAAATATGTGATTAATACAGTTCATTGACAATGGTGATGTATTTGATATAGTAAATAAAAAAGCATCTTTCTACGAATCAGAAACTGAAAATATCATCCAAATGATAAAAGAAGTAAAGTAGTAGTTACAACAAAAAAATAAAATATATGACTATAAAATGCTATAGGCTATAACATAGCCAAAATATAGTATGAAGAATGTCTCAGAATTTCTAAGGTAAGATTATTCTGGTTTTATATGCTTTGAAACTGAAAAAAAGTGAATCAAGTGTTTTTCATATCAAGATTTGAAAAACAAAATGGGACTTTAATATATCATTTAATCCTACCTGCTTTCAGACAGAACATATTTTAAGGACCTATTTACGATCTCAAAGTTAGTGATAAAACTAGAGCCAGAAAAGTTGCTTAACTAAAAATTTTATCCAAAAAACAATATCCTTTTTGAAAATTCTGGGCCATGAGAAATCCTGAAGATATTCCCAAGGTAGTTAGAAATTCTTTAGAGGAAATAAACTAGTATTTTCTTTTCTTTTCTTTTCTTTTTTTTTTTTTTTTTTTTTTATAGAGACACAGTCTCACTCTGTTGCCCAGGCTAGGGTGCAGTGGCACAATCTTGGCTCACTGCAGCCTCTGCCTCCCAGGTTCAAGGGATTCTCCTGCCTCAGCCTCCTGAGTAGCTGGGATTCAGGCTCCCACTATCACACCTGGCTAATTTTTTTTTTTTATTTTTAGTAGAGACGGGGTTTCACCATATTGGCCAGGCTGGTCTCGAACTCCTGACCTCATGATCCGCCCACCTTGGCCTCCCTAAGTGCTGGGATTACAGGCGTGAGCCACCGCGCCTGGCCCTAAACTGGTATTTTCACAAGGCCTAGCATAGAACATGGAAGTTTTTCAGTAAGTATCTGTTGATTGATTCTGTTTTTAATATTTAAATATAAAAGCTGAAGAAATAAACTCATTTAATCAAAGATAGAAATTACTAGTTCTAAAAGGGGTTCAGAATTTGCGACAGATAAGATTTGAGACAGAAGTATTCAGTTTCAAGAGGTCTTTTAAGGATCACGCCTGTAATCCCAGCACTTTGGGAGGCTGAGGCAGGCGGATCGCTTGAGGTCAGGAGTTCAAGGCCAGCCTGGCCAACATGGAAACCCTGTCTCTACTAAAAATATAAAAATTAGCTGGATGTGGTGGTGTGCACCTGTAATCCCAGGTACTAGGAAGGCTGAGGCAGGAGAATTGCTTGTACCCAGGAGGTGGAGGTTGCAGTGAGCCCAGATCGTGCCACTGCACACCAGCCTGGGCAACAGAGCAAGACTCTGTCTCAAAAAAAATAAGCAAAAAATATAGTGATCTTCCATCTCTCAAATTTACTTTGAACTTCCTTACCATTTGATATATTTATCTAACATATAACCTCCATTAAAGCAAGGACTTTATTCACTGCATTATCCCCAGATGCAAGAATACTACCTAGCACAGAGTAGGTATTTAATAATTGTTGATTGGTTAATAATAATCATTTATTAAACATTTACTACATATCAAGAGCCATGCTAAACAGACTGCATGGCATTGAATCTCAAAACAATCTGTCAAATAGGTCTTATCATCCCTATGTTTCAGATGAGAAATCTACAGTTTAGAGAAAAATAAATACTTGCCAAATAGCCTTGTAAGTGGTTGAGCGGGGATTTAAACACAGGTCTCTCTGATTCCCAAATCTTTACCAGGTTATGTTACAATACTACTCTCAAACATTTTTCTTCCTCATTTGATGCTTTTGGTATTCAACATTTTTATATCACAAGGTAAAACTGTTTTCTAAGTAAGATATTATCAGGTATAAAAGACTGATAAAACACTGATATATGAGGGAATTAAACATGTTTTAAAAATATACTGCTTTTTAAATCCAGGCTTTTAGATTTTGCATCTTGCAAAATTGTTTGGCTAAAGCCTATTTCCTATTGCTTACAATAGCAGTAAGAACAACTCCTTGGGATAAGATAAAAACAATATATGTTTTTCAGATGAACGGACACCAGTAAGCATTTTCACCTTAAATAAAATCTATAAATTCACTAATTCAACTACTTGGGATACAACATATACAGGAAATACATTTTATTTATATGAAATAATATTTATTTATTTCATCTATTTTTAATTTTTCCCTATGGCATTATTTATAGAAAAATTAAATTTATAGAAAATTTACAGAATAGAGAGTCAAATCATTTAAGGTAAATTTCACATTTCTTCTATTGTTTGAAGAGCTTTACTACAAAATTTATAAAGAAGAGAGAAGCTGAATTAGAGTCAGAGTTAGGCTCTAAGGATAATGATTATTGACTAAGGTTAAAATAAAGCTAAGATAAAGTAATGTGGGAGAAAATAATATTTAAAGTCTTTGTTTAGGGGTAAGAATTTTATTTGGCGGGCAGTAGGTAAAAATTGTGAAATCGCTCCAAGTAAGAGAAAAGTGCAGACAAATAAATGTTCTTAACCCCAACAATTTTGTCCTTGAGTTTGAAGCAATCTAAATATGTAAGATTTATCAATTTTAATGTTAGATTTTAACAGACCACATTTTTATACTGTTGAAGGTACCAATTTATACTTATTCTAGTATAAGGCACATTTGCCATAGCAAAACTTAACGTTTAAACAGGTTCTCATGATACGTAGGTTAAACATGAAAAATTCCAACTTTATTCCCCAAGAAGGAAGGAATCCCTTAGTCTTGGTCAGACTGTATTTTACATTATTTTTTTCCCCCGGAAATTGAGATATTTGAAAATCTTTTCAAACAGAGTTTTAAAGCAAACTCTTATATTCTGAAGGAAAGTTTCTCTTTCCCTGTGATTCTAGTTATTTTCTATCTGTCATTCAGCTGTGGATAAGTCCTAGTCCTACTTAATTTTTAAAAAATATTTGAAGATATTTTCTCTAGTAATGGATTCACTGAAAAGTAGGATTCCAAGTAATACAACTTATTAAATGGTAAAAGAAACAAAGAGAAATCAATAACCAATATAAAAGATTCTTCAACAACAAAGTAAATAATCAAACATTAAAATTCAATGTGAGGCTAGGAATGAAACAGGAAGCTATTCTATACTCTAGGAGAATCTGTCTGCTGCTCATGTCAATGAAAAAATTCTAAAAAGCAATGTCCTGAGGTGGCACATCATTCAGGTAAGGTGAGAGGAAGGAAAGACTCACCTTTAAAACATAGGTACTACATTAAAAGAACAAGAAATTCCTGAACATTGGGAGAAGCTAAAAAAATTAAAATAAATAAAAGAATAACAAGGGAAATTCTCTAATTAATTTTATATACATGTACGTATACATATAGCTTGTGTGTGTGTGTGCAGCTTCCAAAGGCAAACTCAGGATAAAGGGTATCTGTTAGAATAGAAAGTACAGAGAAGAGTCCAAAAATTATAATAATTTCTACTGGCAGATGAATAATATAGATAAGAAGCAGTTCTCAGATATAACAATTTATATTAATTTTATATAGTAAAACTAAATGTCTAATTTCCAAAAGTAGGATGATTCATTTTGCAGCCAGTCCTAATTCTGCTCTTATGTACTTTCTCATTTTCCTTTTCTCTTCACACTTATGGTCAAAGGTGAAAGTTTCTTGCAGTTCTCCCACACCTTCCTACTTCTCTATCTGTGATCCTCTATTAAAAAAACTCTGAATACGTTTCCAATTTCCTATAATATTCATCTAAAATGATCATCATATCCAAAAGTTTGCTAAAAACTAAAGGACTGAAGTTAAGAGAAGCTCTAGGGACACAAGGCTACGGATAACTAATCTTTCTTATACCACAATTCTCTGAGAGAAGGTTAAAGAGAAAGGGTTAAACAAACAATGGTATTGTTCCTATTGCATGTTGAACATAGTTTTTCTCATTTAGACCTTACAGTAATTAAAGGGGTAGGTATTATCTCTGATTCAGAGATGAGGCAATGACATTCACGAAGGCTATAACCCTTTCAAAAGGAAACACAGATGTGAATCTGGGATTTAAACCTAGGTCTGACTATAAAGGTCATGCATGTACTTTTAACCGAGCCTTCTAGGAGGCAGCAGAGGGAGTGAAATCAATAATGCCAAATAAATGTAAGTTATCATCATCATTCCTTAGGGCAAAGTACAGGAAGGAGATGCATCTAGAGGGACTCCGTGGACCTGGGACTCATGGGGAAAAGGGTGAGAAGATTGGCAGTGGTGAAGAGAAGAGATGAAATGGAGAAATGCAATCAGATATTTCTCAGAGGACCTGTGCCCAGATATAGCAGGTTCCAATGGATGAAAGAATTTCTTGATGGGGCAAACTGCATTATCCCCCAAGCAGTTTTGAGGACTAGACCTACAGCAGCCTAAGTTCTGAAACTCACTCTCACTAAATTGGACAATAACTGCATCAATCTGTGATTTTATCAGAAAAACAAGGTGCTAGAAGCTTAAAACGTAGGTAGACTGATAAAAGCAATACTCTAACATTGGCTGACAACTCAGGCTCTGGAGGCAGAATGCTCGGGTTCAATCTGTGGCTCTTCCACTCATTAGCCATATAGCCTTGTGAATGTTATTTAAATTCTGTGTTTCAGTTTCATCATCTGTAAAAATGGGATAATAACTGTACCTACCTGAAAAGGTTGCTGTGTGAGGATTAGATGAGAGAATCCTGGTAAAGCAATTAGCACTAAGTTTGACATACAATAAATCAATTCAATAAATATCATTTCTTATTATCATTATTATGTTGATGATAACATTTTTTCTATTTTACTAATACAACAGTACTATCATGTGTTCCTAATATATATGATGCTTTGTGTTTTTTATCCTCAAGACTTGAACTGTAGTTAGAAGTAAAGTAAGTTGGAGAGGCAGCCGAGATTTCTGAGATAAGCTAGACACAGTTCAGAGGTATACTCTGAGCCTATGGCTGAGCCACTTACCTTTCTACCTAGTCACTTTCCTATAAAGCTCTGCTGTTTGGCCGGACACAATGGCTCATGCCTATAATCTTAGCACTTTGGGAGGCTGAGGCGTGTGGATCACCTGAGGTCAGGAGTTCAAGACCAGCCTGGCCAACATGATGAAACCCTGTCTCTACTAAAATATAAAAATTCGCCAGGCATGATGGCAGGTGCCTATAATCCCAGCTACTCAGGAAGCTGAGATGTGAGAATCACTTGAATCTGGGAGATGGTGGTTGCAGTGAGCTGAGATCATACCACTCCACTCCAACCTGGACAGCTGAGTGAGATGTCTCAAAAAAAAAAAAAAAAAAAGAAAAAAGAAAAAAAAATTCTGCTGTTCATAAAATTTAGGCTTAGGAGAATCATCTTATACCTGAGGCTCTACTCAGTGACCCATATGTAATAAGAACCCATCATCATTCTCTCACTCTCATAGAGTTATAAATCCCTTAATGGAAAAAAAAAAAAAACTTTAGCAAAGAAAATGATCCCCTCTCAATCCCCCCCTCCACACACACATTGAGAAATCTCTTATCCTTTCAGGTTTCCTTCTTTTAATGGAACTTACTTTCACTCCTAAAGTGGGGAACAGTCATGGAGGTGATGGACTATCAAGCAGACGAAAGAACAGACAGAAGTCTGAGGACACCGAAGACAAACCTCACAATTAGCTACCCTGTTTCATTTACCTTTAAACAGCATGTCCCAGGCAAATAAAACCTATATGAGCAGAGGTGTTTTCCCCATGTTTTAGCTGAACACAACTGAACAAAAGAAATCGGACTACAACTAGTGCTGCATCAGATATATATACATATATATACACACACACACACACACACACACACATATACACATTTTTTTTTTCTTGAGGAAACAGTGTGAAAGGAGGTGATGACAGAGCTAAGGGACTATAATATTCTAACTCAAGTTGCTAATGTGTCTTCTGGATTTTATGTGAGTAAAGGTTCCCCTAGAATTTAAACAATTGATTTACAAATAACTACAAATTTAATTTTCCCCCTTTTTGTATTTAGTTAGGGAATGAAAAAGATATAAACTGGCATTTGGCCTTTTATTCAGAAAAATACGTAAATATTTTACAAATGGTCTTGTTACCCACATATTATCTTGATGATTCTAGTTCTATCCTACAGTTACAAATCACGTATTTTCTTTCTCTTCTAAATAATTTCAATATATGAAGACTACAGTATATAAACCATATGTATCTTATTCACTGAATCATAAATGATTACATAAATAATCAATACTTAATAAAAATGCAGCCTAGAACTTCACGGCATCTAGCAGATATCGGACACCTACAACAAAAAAGACAGGCATTTTAGAACAAAAGTGAGTATGTGGAGTGGGAAGATGTCTGGCAATAACCTGAATTCATCTATTCAAACACAGCTCTGCAAAGAAAGTAAAGGCTCTTTGGCAGCCAACATTTAATATTACGACTTAAAGGCTAATTTGCAGATCACATAGCAATAAACAGCTATTAGAGAGATTAAATGGTCTAAGTAAAATAAAGAGCTTATCTTTTATTGTAAACTAATAGTCTTCTTCATTCACTGAAAGAAAGAACATCTGAGTTCTTACAAAATAAAGCTCAAGAAAAAAAATCTTATATACCCTAAGTGAATTCCTACAAGAAATGAGGATTGGAGGGTATGATTTTCTCATAAGAATTCATGACTAGAAGCCATAAACTGTAGCTAACCAGCTATGATTCCTCTACATGCTACAAATGGCAGACATTTCAAAAAGGCTCCTTTAAGACATAAAGACATCAATTATTCCCTAACGGCATCCCAAGTAAAAACAGGCTGCCAACAGTCAGCATGCTGGCACAGCACCAAAGACTGTGAATTTTAAGCAAGGGCAGTGAAAAGACTGAGTATCTTGAGAACTAGGTTCTTAATGACTGGAGGTGGATTAGTCAAATCTGTTCAAGTAATAAGGGCAAGGTAGAAAAAAAAATGGCCTAGTCATTATGATTCCTTTGGTATTTATGGTAATAAACATGAATCATGATGAACTCACTGGCTATTAAACACAGAGGTCATAAGTACTTCGATAGGATTTCCACAGGAATTCACCGTTAATTAGCTGGATCATTATTTGAAAGTGTTACTGAATTATCTTAGCATTTGTGCAGCCATTCCCCTCAAATTGGTCATTCCCAGCTGAGGGCAGTTAATGCCTTAACAAACTGGTCATTAACTCCAGTAACTGATTTTGTGGGAATTATTGCACTTATAAAGTACACTCAAGAGTTTATAAGAAACATTGCGTCTTTTTTTCTTTTTAAAGAAATTTACAGCTGTAGTTCAGCTGGAGCTGCTGAAGGAGAAAAAACAATCAGCTCTCTGGGCTGCTCTCACAATCGATTTTCTGCCAATTAAAGGGCAAAACACATGCTGATGGGTTTTGAATTTTAAAATGTCTTCAGTTTTTTCATCTCTGAAGTGATCAGTAAAAACACCATTCAATTACTAATTTTGTAAGACAGTTGAGATTTTTCATTCACAGTTCAGTCAAGCAGAAATACGAGTTCTGAACACGAGAACTCAAAAGCCAAATTTCCGCTTCTGCAGTAGATCCAGCCCAACACTGTGAAAACAAAGTGAGAACACAAGTTATGGGCCACATTATTAGCCAGATTCTCATTCCCTTCTATACTCTATGTCTTCTTTCAAAGTAGAACACTCCCTTTGATGTCACAGAGGCTCCATGAAAAGATAAGAGAAGTGGGAATATAAGTACATCTATATTAGGATAGAATAGAATTAAGGTGATATATTACCCCTGGAAAGTCTATATGAATACAACATGCTTCAAAATTTGCAGGTGTCTTTACATTTATTATGGAGTTAGGGCCTCTAAAGTTCTATCAATACAGTGAAAATGCCACAGGCGAAAACCACCACTTAAAAGATAATTGCAACAATTATTGAACATGTTAACTACACACTGACACAGACTAAAAACACACTGAAGTTATATCAGAACAGCTTTGATACGTTTCCATATAATTTTATGCTTAACTTATTAGAGCATATACTGCAGATATATACTCAGTATAAACAGATAGCCTTAGTTTAAACTTGAATTTGCACAGACCAATGTTTAAGACTGTAACTATATTGGATGATCTCTTTTATAATAGATTTGTCTATAGTTGAGATTTGAGATGAACAGATAAAAACCAACAGTTGTTAACCAACAGTTAAGGGAAAAAAATAACATAATTTATAGGTTACAAAGATCAGTATGAAAACATTAAGGACAACAATAGTTTCTGAGGTACAGTGATTCATGGATAAGTAATTTTTTATGTCCAATTATTTAATTCTAAAAGTATGAGAAACTAACATTGCAGATCTACCAGTAAGCTAAACACTCTGTTTTTAGAGACAGTCACTAAATTAGTACTCTTATATACAACATTTTTGATAGATTTTCATTTTAGTATGTACAACTGTACATTTTGCCATGCAGCTTATTTTTCAACATATCTTCAATTATTTTATTATGTCCTCTGTAGAATTTTTATTACATCCATAGAATACAAGTTATTTGCAATAAGATCTAAAGAATACACATACTTGTGGTACAAATGATAAGGACCAAAATAAAACCCTTAACAATGACTGCTTTCTAGCCTATATGTCCAAATCATTGACTTAATATGCTTTGGCCAAATTTTACCATCTAGAAATGGAGACACCCTAGGCAATATTCACACACACACAGTATTGGAACCAGCTGGTGACAGAAGAATCTTAAGAAAAAAGGCTTCTTGATTTAATTGGGAAAACAGGAGGAAGCATAAATTTTACTGCCATTAATAACTTCAAGCAATCTTGATATGAGTCTACCTCACCCTGACGGCCAGACATGTGCTTTCTGTTAAACTGTTTGCCACTTCTGACCCCTATTGTTTGCTCACTTGATCGGGTAAGAAAATGTAGGTTTATTTATAGGATAAATGAGGCCTATTAAAATTGAGAAACAGTGTAGTAGTCTATGAGGAGTTGCGTTCTGAAACAGATGTGTGAAATTCCATAACAGTTCGGTAATAAACAGACCAACCAAACCAATTTATTTTTTTAAAAATCTACTTTAAGTTTCTTAAAGAAACTATCATAAAGGCAACCTAGTTTCAAAAAAATGGAAAACACTTCATTTTGCTTGGAAATCATTATTCTGACCATTTCCAAACAGTTTTTAATAAGTCAGAAAAGGCAAAATGTTGCTTTCTTCACAAAATAAAGTTTCATTTTTTCATTCTTTATGATGCTGTTGGTAAATTAAAAGTTAGATCATATTAATATAAAGTAAGTGAATTTAACATTGTGGAAAAATTTCAAAGGTGTTCAGAAGTTAACTTTGTCAATTTTCTTTTAAAGACATATGACAGAATGGTCAAAGGAAATAACCCTTAGTTTTTATATGATCAAAGTTTAGAGTTCAACAGTATCTGCTCTGGTAATCTCCAAAAATAAGGGAAATCAGATTTGTCTAAACCGGAAGAAATCAAACATTTATCACTTAACTCTTGACCTGGTCTGACTCCTTACATGCTGATGAAACCATTCTACAGCTCTGTAAAATGCCCCAAACCCATATTACCTAAATGTAATCTAGACAAAAATGAATCAGGTGCCATTCTTACTCTCAAAATCAATTTTGGGTCTACTCACAGAATACAGAAACATTTACATCAATTTGGAACACCTTAGAAACTCTAATTTGTCTTCCAATGAAGACAATATGGTCTAACATTACTGACTAAAAATTAGACCTTTTGAAATTATTCACATAAAATTGTGAAACAGGCCCAATGTGCTATTGAATTTAGGAGTCCCAATTTTCCTGTCATAACCAATAACATTAGTTTCTGCACAAGCCAGCCATGCAAACTGGCACAGACTTAAAACTCTTAAAGTTAGAAGCATCAAAATTTACACAGGTAGAACGAAGAATCAAAATTTACACAGGTAGAACTCAGAATCAAAATTTAAATGATGGCTCAAACCTTCATACTAGTAGCTTTCAGTGCCATACATTTATCACTGACCAGGGTGGCTCTGCTGATTAAAAGATAACTTTAAGAAATATGTCAGAGCTATTAACTTTTTTAGTTAATTTGCATAGGTTTATAAATTATATATGAAAATGCTTAACACAAGTTAGGTACACCAGATGAATATTCATTGGCTCAATTTATAGCTATTATAATTATTCTAAGTATAGAAAAGCTTAGCAACATCTATTGGTAACACTACTAATTCCTCAGTTTTTAAGGATGAGAAACATTTTCATCTCTGCTTATTATAAACGAGCTAAGGAGGTATCCCAAGGCAGGGTAATTCTGTGATACTGGGTTCTAATTATATGGACTTCTGAATACGTTTAAAGAACAGTTTACTAACCTAGGATTAAGACTGTCATTTCATCTATTTCAACAGTGGTTCTCAAACTATCTGTGGTGGTGAGCCAGGTTTTTTTATTTCTTCCCCTAACATTTTTATTAAAGTATAATAAAAATGAAATTAAACAAAAGATATATAAAATAGAAGACGCAAATTTTTATTATTACATTCAGGGGACAAAATCTTATTCAGTCAAACTGCTATATGTGTCTAAGTGCTTACTTTCAATTTTTGGACTTGCTCATTATAGACCAGTAACAACTAATAACAAATAGACCAAGTATTGCCCTGTGGATCATACTTTGAGTATCACTGTATTAGAAGATTCCTGCCCTGAATTCACTGATACATGAGAAAGCTATAAAATATAAGTGAAATTAAGGTGTTATTTCAATGTTTAAAACAAACCCTCTATAACAAACCCTCCCGGCCATGTGAGGTGACAGTCCGCCCCTACTGGGGGGTGCCTCCTAGTTAGGCTACTCGGGGGTCAGGGACCCACTTGAGGAGGCAGTTTGCCCATTCTCAGATCTCAAGCTGCGTGCTGGGAGAACCACTAATCTCTTCAAAGCTGTCAGACAGGGACATTTAAGTCTGCAGAGGTTACTGCTGCCTTTTGTTTGTTTGTGCCCTGCCCCCAGAGGTGGAGCCTACAGAGGCAGGCAGGCAGGCCTCCTTGAGCTGTGGTGGGCTCCACCCAGTTCGAGCTTGATGGGACGTATCTCAAAATAATAAGAGCTATCTATGACAAAACCACAGCCAATATCACACGGAATGGACAAAGGACGTATCTCAAAATAATAAGAGCTATCTATGACAAAACCACAGCCAATATCACACAGAATGGACAAAAACTGGAAGCTTTCCCATTGAAAACTGGCACAAGACAAGGATGCCCTCTCTCACCACTCCTATTCAACATAGTGTTGGAAGTTCTGGCCAGGGCAATCAGGCAGGAGAAGGAAATAAACAGCATTCAAGTAGGAAAAGAGGAAGTCAAATTGTCCCTGTTTGCAGATGACATGATTGTATATCTAGAACCCCATCGTCTCAGCCCAAAATCTCCTTAAGCTGATAAGCAACTTCAGCAAAGTCTCAGGATACAAAATCAATGTGCAAAAATCACAAGCATTCTTATACACCAATAACAGACAAACAGAGAGCCAAATCATGAGTGAACTCCCATTCACTATTGCTTCAAAGAGAATAAAATACCTAGGAATCCAACTTACAAGGGACATGAAGTCCCTTGAAGGGACACCTTTTCAAGGAGAACTACAAACCACTGCTCAATGAAATAAAAGAAGATACAAACGGAAGAACATTCCATGCTCATGGGTAGGAAGAATCAATATCGTGAAAATGGCCATACTGCCCAAGGTAATTTATAGATTCAATGCCATCCCCATCAAGCTACCAATGACTTTCTTCACAGAATTGGAAAAAACTACTGTAAAGTTCATATGGAACCAAAAAAGAGCCCACATTGCCTAGTCAATCCTAAGCCAAAAGAACAAAGCTGGAGGCATCATGCTACCTGACTTCAAACTATACTACAAGGCTACAGTAACCAAAACAGCATGGTACTGGTACCAAAACAGAGATATAGACCAATGGAACAGAACAGAGCCCTCAGAAATAATGCTGCATATCTACAACTATCTGATCTTTGACAAACCTGAGAAAAACAAGCAATGGGGAAAGGATTCCCTATTTAATAAATGGTGCTGGGAAAACTGGCTAGCCATATGTAGAAAGCTGAAACTGGATCCCTTCCTTATACCTTATACAAAAATTAATTCAAGATGGATTAAAGACTTACATGTTAGACCTAAAACCATAAAAACCCTAGAAGAAAACCTAGGCAATACCATTCAGGACATAGGCATGGGCAAGGACTTCATGTCTAAAACACCAAAAGCAATGGCAA
Source organism: Pongo pygmaeus (assembly GCF_028885625.2). NCBI lineage: Eukaryota > Metazoa > Chordata > Mammalia > Primates > Hominidae > Pongo > Pongo pygmaeus. Next base: position 80,066,541 of record NC_072373.2, on the reverse strand, counting down.
CAAAAGCCAAAATTGACAAATGGGATCTAATTAAACTCAAGAGCTTCTGCACAGCAAAAGAAACTACCGTCAAAGTGAAGAGGCAACCTATAGAATGGGAGAAAATTTTTGCAACCTACTCATCTGACAAAGGGCTAATATCCAGAATCTGCAATGAACTCCAACAAATTTACAAGAAAAAAACAAACAACCCCATCAAAAAGTGGGCGAAGGATATGAACAGACACTTCTCAAAAGAAGACATTTATGCAGCAAAAAACACACGAAAAAATGCTCGTCATCACTGGCCATCAGAGAAGTGCAAATCAAAACCACAATGAGATACCATCTCACACCAGTTAGAACGGCGATCATTTAAAAGTCAGGAAACAACAGATGCTGGAGAGGATGTGGAGAAATAGGAACACTTTTATACTGTTGGTGGGACTGTAAACTAGTTCAACCATTGTGGAAGTCAGTGTGGCGATTCCTCAGGGATCTAGAACTAGAAATACCATTTGACCCAGCCATCCCATTACTGGGTATATACCCAAAGGATTATAAATCATGCTGCTATAAAGACACATGCACACGTATGTTTGTTGCGGCACTATTCACAATAGCAAAGACTTGGAACCAACCCAAATGTCTAACAATGATAGACTAGATTAAGAAAATGTGGCACATATACACCATGGAATACTATGCAGCCATAAAAAATGATGAGTTCATGTCCTTTGCAGGGACATGGATGAAGCTGGAAACCATCATTCTCAGCAAACTATCGCAAGGACAAAAAACCAAACACCGCATGTTCTCACTCATAGGTGGGAATTGAACAATGAGAACACATGGACACAGGAAGGGGAACATCACATACCGGGAACTGTTGTGGGGTGGTGGAGGAGAGGGATAGCATTAGGAGATATACCTAATGCTAAATGGCAAGTTAATGGGTGCAGCACACCAACATGGCACATGTATACATATGTAACAAACCTGCACGTTGTGCACATGTACCCTAAAACTTAAAGTATAATAATAAAATTTAAAAAAAAAACCCTCTATACCCAGGTCTAGAAATACTCAAAACTGTGAAGAAAACTGTTTTCTGTGTCCCTGATCTCTCATCTGGCAACCATTAGCCCCCTCAAGTCTTTCCCTTCCTTTTCTCCCTCCTTATCATGACTAACATTTGTATACGACTTTCTAGTTATCAAGTAAATATATGTTTATTCTCTTATCTGATTCTCAGAACAAACCTATTTTATCAGAATAGGACCTATTTTATCCCCTAATTTTCTAAATAAGACGAAAGGTTCAGTGAAGATCAACTGACTTGCCTAAAGTCACTCAGGTAATAAAAGGCAAAGGGAAGACTCAAGCTCAGCTCCTTTGATGTTCCTTCCTTTCATGTGTTCCTTTCATCCTTTCATCCATTCATCCCTCTAACCACCCACCAAATATTTACTGAGAACATACAATGTGCTAGACATTGTTCTACGTATTAGGAGTAAAGAAGTGAAGTAAAGAAGTGCCATGCTAATGGTGCTTCAATATTCTTCATCTGCCTCTTCCTACACATTGGCTGAGACTGATGGAACTCCATATTGTCATAAAGCTTATGTTGTTGGGGCCTGGAGGGTGGACATGGGAGGTGGGTGGTGCACAGGTAGTAAACAAGATGATTATATGGAATTTATATTCAATGATGATTAAGTACTATGGGGTAGCAGCTATATTTTGAAGATAGAGCTGACTGGATTCCTAAGAGTTTGGATAAAGCACAGGAGGGAAAGAGAAGGGCTGAGGATAACTCTGCCAGTTTTGGTCCAGTTAACTAGAAAGATGAAGTTACCATTTAATGACATGAGAAAGACTGTGAAAATAGTAAATTGAGGTGAGGGTAGGGTAGAGATCGGGAGCTTAATTTTGAACCTGTTAAATCTCAGATGCTAGTAAGGCATCCAAGTAGTAATATCTGGACCAACAAAATCAGGGACGAGGCTGAGATTATTTCTATTGCTATTTAGGAGTCATCAGTATAGGCAGAGTATTTAAATGGAATGAATGAAGTCAGCAAAGTAGTAAGCATAGATAAAGTCCAAGGACTAAGCCCTGGGGGCATTCTAACGCTTAGAAATTGGAAAGAAGAGGTGGAAGCAGAAAAGGAGACTGAGAAGGACTGGATATTTAGGAGGAAAGCTATTAAGAGTACTGAGTCCTGGAAAACCAATGGAAAAAGTTAAAGAAGGAGGGAACTGTAACAAATACTGCTCATAGGTTGAGTAATATGAGTACTAGGAATTGACCATTGGCTTTGGCAATGTGCAGGTCAGTGGAACTTGACCAGAGTAGTGTGATGGGGTGTTTGTGTGGGAGGTGAAGGGTGGGAGTGACAGCTTGATTGGAAAAGATTCAGTAGTGTGTAAAACAATGAGGGGAGGGGACAGAAAGAGGAGAGAAAGAAGGAAGTGGGAAGAGGGAGACAGAGAGGGAGATGGGCAGATACAGAAAGAGAAACAGAAAGAGATAGAGAATAGGGAGAGAGGGCATATTAATATATATGAAAGGGAAGAGGGAAAATGAAGACAGGAAATGAAGATAACTCTTTTGAGGAGAGTTGAAATGGGAAGAAAAGAAACAACATGGTAACTAGAAGGTAAAAGAAGTGAGAATGAAAAATAATCTTTTTTACAATTGCTACAAAGAGAATAAGACATCTAGGCATACAACTTAAAAGGGATGTGAAGGACCTCTTCAAGGAGAACTACAAACCACTGCTCAACAAAATAAGAGAGGGCACAAACAAATGGAAAAACATTCCATGCCCATGGATAGAAGAATCAATATTGTGAAAATGGCCATACTGCCCAAAGTAATTTATAGATTCAATGCTATCCCCATCAAGCTACCAATGACTTTCTTCACAGAATTAGAAAAAAACTACATTAAATTTCATATGGAACCAAAAAAGAGCCCATATAGCCAAGACAATCCTAAGCAAAAAGAACAAAGCTAGAGGCATCACACTACCTGACTTCAAACTATACTACAAGGTTACAGTAACCATAACAGCATGGTACTGGTACCAAAACAGATATATAGACCAATGGAACAGAGCACAGGCCTCAGAAATAATGCCAAACATCTACAATCACGTGATCTTTGACAAACCTGACAAAAACATACAATGGGGAAAGGATTCCCTATTTAATAAATGGTGTTGGGAAAACTGGCTAGCCATATGCAGAAAACTACAACTGGACCCCTTCCTTACACCTTATACAAATATTAACTCAAGATGGATTAAAGACTTAAACGTAAGACCTAAAACCATAAAAACTCTAGAACAATACCTAGGCAATACCATTCAGGACACAGACATGGGCAAAGACTTTATAACTAAAACACCAAAAGCAATGGCAACAAAAGCCAAAATTGACAAATGGGATCTAATTAAACTAAAGAGCTTCTGTACAGCAAAAGAAACTATCATCAGAGTGAACAGGCAACCTACAGAATGGGAGAAAATTTTTGCAATCTATCCATCTGACAAAGGGCTAATATCCAGAATCTACAAGGAACTTCAACAAATTTACAAGAAAAAAAACAAACAACCCCATCAAAACGTGGGAGAAAGATATGAATAGACACTTCTCAAAAGAATACATTTATGCATCCAACAAACATATGAAAAAAAGCTCATCATCACTGGTCATTAGAGAAATGCAAATCAAAACCACAATGAGATACCATCTCATGCCAGTTAGAATGATGATCATTAAAAAGTCAGGAAACAACAGATGCTGGAGAGGATGTGGAGAAATAGGAACGCTTTTACACTGTTGGTGGAAGTGTAAATTAGTTCAACCATTGTGGAAGACAGTGTGGCCATTCCTCAAGGATCTAGAACCAGAAATACCATTTGATCCAGCAATCCGGTTACTGGGTATACCCAAAGGATTATGAATCATGCTAGTATAAAGACACATGCACACATATGTTTATTACAGCACTATTCACAATAGCAAAGACATGGAACCAACCCAAATGCCCATCAATGATAGACTGGATAAAGAAAATGTGGCGCATATACATCATGGAATACTGTGCAGCCATAAAAAAGGATGAGATCATGTCCTTTGCAAGGACATGGATGAAGCTGGAAACCATCATTCTCAGCAAACTAACACAGGAACAGAAAATCAAACACCGCATGTTCTCACTCATAAGTGGGAGCTGAACACTGAGAACACATGGACATCACACACCAGGACCTGTCGGGTGGTGGGGGGAAGGGGGAGGAATAGCATTAGGAGAAATACCTAATGTAGATGATGGGTTGATGGGTGCAGCAAACCACCATGGCACGTGTATACCTACGTAACAAACCTGCACATTCTGCACATGTATCCCAGAACTTAAACTATAATTAAAAAAATTTAGTTAACATTTTAAAAGCTGACATAAAAATTTGGAACATTACTCAATTTAAAATGTACAATAATACCACACACAACAGAAAAAAAAGTGTGAATAAACTCAAAAATTCAGAATTGTCCAAAAGAGTTCAACAGTGAAATGCCACTATTATTATTATTATTATGTATGCACTCTGTAAAACACTGTCATCTGTCACTATGTGATGTTTAACTTTTATCCAAGAATGAAGGCCCTTCCAAAGAACACATTTCAATTGCGTATTTATGCTTGCTCTTGTGCTAAAACCATCCTCAAGCATATCAAACAATCCTCAGCTTATGAAATCTCTAAACCAAAGCAAATGAGAGGTGCAACAAAATATGTGCATGATACATCAGAGAAAAAGCTAGGAAAATTTAACTTTTCAAGTTACTTTTGAAACACTATCAGTACATATTCTAGGGTACTGAAGAATACACTATGACAAGGAATTTCCTTGCCATTTTCCAACCCAGGATAGTCTGAGGTAAGGAAGCAACCCTTGAGACATATCAAGGTCAAATGGCTTAATAAGTTTTGACAAGGAAAAAATGTTTTTGAAGATCTGATTCTTGGATAAGCCAAAAAAATCTTTAAACACTTTTAAAAAGGTAACACTATAAAAATCCCCAAAAAGACTGCATCTAACAATTAAGTAAAGCCAAGTTTTGTAGGTCCAATTCAATTTGCAGATAATCACATTTGCTGAAACCAATGGCTATGATAGATCTCCCAGATGGTAGCATTAAGTTACCAGACATAAAGTGTCTGTCAAAGTATAGGAATGATAGAACTGAAATGATTTATAACTGATACTGAAACTAAGCAGAAATAAATTTAGTATCCTTATGAAATCTCAGGAAATTAACATATTAAAAAATAAGAAATGAATAAATTTGGTAATATTTAAGAGAAGGAAAACAAAGGAATATTCAGATATAAGGTTTTCTATGGAACCAATTAAAATTTTAGATTTTCTGCACTCTTAGGGAAAGATCAAAACTACTCAAATCAATTTCAGCATAAGATAGAAAATTTAAAATAATTATTTATAATATTCTTTACAAATCCCTTTTCGTGTCTCTGGTGTTAACAGAAAAAGCTAAAATCAAAATTCTTAAATGAAATGCTTTATGTGACAAAACAATATTAAAATAATTTTTGGTTCTATTGAATTACAGTTTCCCTTAGAGCCTTCCATGGAAAAAGGGCTGAGCTATAACACAATTTCTCCTTTGCCTTTAATTATTCAAATCACAAAACCTTAATTATATATATTTTTTTCAGTTTGTTTTCTAAGTAAACTTTGAGTGAAGTTATTCAGTCATTAACACCAATCTCACAACAGCAGGGGTCGCAATGTACTAGTTAAATGTTTCAGGAAACTGAGAAGCAGATTAACTGTTCATATTGCATAGATTTATTAGAGCACGAAAGATTCACAACTCATTGTACTCTAGTGAAAATAATCTATCATTAAATATAAAAAAGATTTTTCTATTGTGGGGGTCCCCAAATTATAATAAAGAAAATCTATTTAAAAGCTGATAGCATTTCTAGTTGAAACAGCATAAAAATCACTTATGTTAAGTTCTACCATATGCATTAGCTCCACAGAGAGGCTTCTACACCTCTTAAAAAATAAGTAATTTCTATATATGAAATAGGTAATTCTTTAATTCAGTCAACTGTCAACTTGAACATATATTAAACAGTGAGTTTATTTCTGAAGAAAAAAGCAAACTGACCATTCATATCTACTGCATACTTTTAAATTCTTTTCTCCACAGGGAAGAAAATGTACCCCAAATACTTTAAATATTTGATTTACAGAAGGTTTCCGCCGTTGAATTTCTTTAAATTTTAATTCCATGTAAATCACTCCAGTTATTTGCCAAAAAATAATCTAAAATAATTTAGATTGTCTACTATTTAACACATTAAAAATCAACTAAAAATAAAACTTAAAAAAATCCATCAGAAACAGTGATATTTCTGAAGGTTTGAAGGAAAACAAGTCTAACCACCTCCTCTAGTTCATTATTTTTCATCAAACCAACCAGGAAGACAAAATCAATGAGTAGCTAATAACTAGCATAAAAAAGGGAATACAGTAAAATACAAAGTGTCCATTGCAAATAGAAAAGGTAAATACTGTTTTGTGAACATTTTTGTTTAATTACATATATTAAACAAATGTTTAAATATATATCAAATATAATATGTAATATATAGACATATATTGACATGTGAATATACATGTATATAAACATATACACATCACGTACACATGTGAGGGTTGGGCTACACTGTAAAATATACATTTAAAATAATATACTTTTTTAACCTTAGGAAAAATATATCTTACTATGGATTGAGGTAAAAAATGTGTGAAAGTCAGTGCTCTAAATAAATTTTTCTTGTCCCTTTCAAATTCATGTCCTTTATAACACAGTTTCCTTACTATATCTTTTGTATAAGCATTGTAGCCAAAGACCACATATGTTAAATGTATCACTGAATTACTCAATTGAGAAGTTTAGCTTATTGTGTTAGGAGTTAATGATTTAATTATCCACACATGTAACATATATAATAACAAATGTAAAAATGACCATTCTAGTAATATCAGCAAATCAATTATACACTAAATGCAATTTCTTTGAACATAGCAGAGAGATACAATTAAGCAAAATCAGTTTCTTCAGAGTCAAAAGAAATGTTACAAGGTCCACACAGTAAAACTCAAGAACATTACTAGGAAGAGAACCCTTGGGGAACTCATTTGTAATTCATTTTTTAAAAATATACAATTCAAATAAGTTCAGTTGTCAGTTTCCAAGACCGCAAGAGAATAGAAATAGATTATTATAGAAGAGAAAAATTGCTGCTATAGAAATGCTGCTGGTACAGAAGAAATGTGAAGTGACAGCCAAGGCCAGGGGAAAAACAGAAAAATTGTATATAAAAATGAAAAATACACGGCGTTCTGGGGCCATTTACCAAGGAGAAATCCTTGGGCATGGTAATAATATTTATGGCCCTGTATAATAAATTATCTTCAGACTTGCAAACTTTAATAAATGATAGTAAGAACAATAATAGCTACACACATTATAGCCTTTGAACCTAGGGACTCTGGCTCCAAATCCCATGCTTTTAACCACTACACTATACTGCTTCTCACTAAAATTTAAAATTACGTTCAAGATATTAAAGTAAATTTCAGAAAATACTTTAGAAAACAAAAACAAAGATATAATTGATTTTCAAAAGACCTTCTGCTATAAACTGAATGTCTATGTTCCCCCAAAATTCTTATGTTGAAACATAATCTTGAATGTGATAATATTTGGGGCTGGGGCCTTTGAGAGGTGGTTACGTCATGAAAGCAGAGCCATCATGTATGGGATTGGTGCCTGTGATAGTCTGTTGGCATGCTGCTAATACAGACATACCCAAGATGGGGTAATTTATAAAGAAAAAAAGACTGGGGAGGCCTCACAATCATGACTGAAGGCAATTGAGGAGCAAAGATACATCTTACATGGTGGCAGACAAGAAGAGCTTGTGTAGGGGAACTCCCATTTATAAAACCATCAGATCTGGTGAGACTTATTCACTACCATGAGAACAGTATGCGGAAAATGCCCCTATGATTCAATTATCACCACCTGGCCTGGCCCTTGAAATGTGGAGATTATTACAATTCAAGGTGAGATTTGGGTGGGGACACAGCCAAACCATACAGTGCCTTTAGAAAAGACACCTCAAAGGCTCCATTTCCCCTTTTGCCATGTGAGGACATGGTGAGAAGACAGCTGTCTATGAACCGGGAAGCAAGCCATCCCCAGAGCCTGCATCTGTTGGCACCTTGATCTTGAACTTTATAGCTTCCAGAACTGTGAGTAATAAATTTCTGTTGTTTGTAAGTCACCCAGTCTATTCCCTTATAGAAACCTGAACGACCTAAGATAACTGTATGAAATGATTAAACACCCTCAATAATATAAGCCTGGAGAACTTATCAAAAAAGATCCTTTCTAGATATCTAGTGTTTTCGGATTCTATGTATTTTTCTTTTGATGATAATTTCACATATTTGTAATTTTGTAATATTGCATTATCTCATTTAACTTTTCCCTATTCATATATACTATTATTATCTACACACTGAAGATGAGAAAACTGACATACATACATATATATATATATAAAATACATATATATATATATATTTTAGGTAATTGCACAATACCACATAACTGGTATCTGATGAAGCCAATATTCAAAGGCATATAGCCTGGTTCCACAATCCTAGCTTTAATCAATGTGCTCTGGAATACCACAGTTGCCAGATGGACTACATCCTGTAGGATTTGCTATGATGTGTCAGGATGTGATATTTAAGAGATTCTGGTAATCCTGAAAACCCCAAAATAACTTTCAGGATCATTTTCTTGCTCATCAATGCTCCAGTTCTACTCATTCCAAGCATTTGTCCACTCCCTTGAAGTTAGGCATGGCCATGTGATTTGCTTTTATCAACAGAATGTAAGCAATATGAATTTGTCACTTCAAAAGTGGAAGCCTTTAAGAAAAGCACGCAATTCTCCATATCCCTGTTCCTTCACACTTCTCTATTTCTGTTCCTGGTACTAGCATTCTAATAGTCATAGATTTTATGACATCTTTTTCTATCATTACCCATGTCCAAACAGTAACTATAACATTCATTTCACCTATGATATATCCCTTCTGCCCTTTCCTTTTGCCTTATACTGGACATACTACGTCTTCTCTAAACGAGGTTTTCTTTACTTCTTGTCTTGCCTATTACAGTAGGCTACTGATCTCATCTTCAGACTCTAATGTGAGTCAATCAAATAGAATACATCAATTTCCCTTGAGCAGATTTGATTATAACCTACCAAGCTCAAAAGTCTACAATGATTCCCATCATCAGCTGTAAGTATAAACTTCTTAGCAATGCTTTAAACTTCATAATACCACTTAAGAGCATAAATCCATTTTTCTAAATGTTATCTTTCACTTATTCTTAGTCATATTCTATGCTCAAGTTGAAATGGCAACTTATTGTTCCTCCTACCGGCCTAGCTCTAGCTATGCCTTAGGTAATGTTTATTGCTTTATCTGAATTACTTTCTATAGCCTCAACTCTTATTTTATAAATATCACCCTGTGAAAATGACAACTTTTTCAATATCCACTTCAAATGAAATCTTATCTATAAAGTATTAATATAGGAACATCCTCTCTTTTGAATCCCAATATATCCGTAGGTTGAAAAACATTTCTCTATAGTGCTTAGCGCTGTGCTTTGCCATGGTAGAGTATCAACATTTTACTGAAATAAATTGAAGTGCATATTCAAGAGAGTAAATTTTTTAAAAAAAAAATTACCTAGTTTGTCAACAAAAATGTAACACTTATGAGAAACGTATTTGTACTCAGAGTAACGTAAGTCAGCAACATTTATAGAATGTCTACTTCATAACAAATGATGATGATGTTGATTAGAAAAATAACAGTAGCCAATATTTACTAAGAAAATGTGTCAGGTACTTTGCAGGCAATTCCTCATTTGATCTTCAAAAACTCTAAGTTGAATATAGTTATTATCCTCATTTAAGATATGAGGAAACTGAGTAACAAAGAGTTTGCATAACTTGCCCAAGGTCACATGGTTAGATGTAAACAGTCACAGTTCTAATAAAACAGTCTCACTCAAGAAACTGGGCTCCAAAAGAGATGAAACATTAATTTATACATTGGATATTACGTCTTATATCCCAAAATTTACCACTTGTTAACAAATTATGAAGTGGGTATCACATGAGTGATTTCTTAAAAATCTCTTTTAAATCATACATTTTATCATATGTTACAAGGCAATTATTTAATAAAAGTACATGACCAGAAACTGAACAAACCAAATAGACTATGAATTCCTTCAGGCCAATGGCTGTAAATTGTTTATCTTCATACATTGAGACGCTGACCTAATATGTGACTCATAATTATGTCAGATTTATAATAAGTGAAAGGTCACATGATTTAAATTCAAGACCAATCAACTTTACTCTTAAAGTTTTTCTTATTCCTCCTCAAATGTCTACATTGCTTTGGGTCTCCAAAACCAATTTTTGAAAGTGCTCTTTAATAGAGTAACTTCTAAAATGTATAACAACATTGTTGTGCAGTATTGAATATATGGAGAAAGCTGTTGAAAAGAATGAAACTGCAGTAACGAAACAAAGGAACAAAGAGTTAAGACATAAGTAACAATTTACTTTCTGGTTAAGAAAGGCAATGGCATTGCAGGTAGAGGAAAAAAGCAGGTAAAACAGGTAGACAGGCACTTAGGCATAAAAGAGCTTATTTAGGAAACTGCAAGTGTTTCAGTATGGTCATAGTGTAAAGTATATGCTGGGAAGTGGCAGGAGCCCATAAAGATGGAAATTGAATAGATTGTAAAGAGACTTAATGCCCTACTAAGAAAGTTAGCATTATGTTGACCGCACAATGTTAACTCTTCAACTCACCTTGTCATAGACAGGTATCTCGCTGGCAGCTAAAGCAAAATAACTTATAAACTGAAGTCTCCAATACAGTACTTTCTAAGTCATGCTATACAAAATACCCTTTTTAGAGGCTGAGGTGGGAGGATCACTGGAGCCCAGGAGTTCAAGACCAGCCTGGGTGATATGGTGAGACTATCTCTATTAAAAAAAAATACCCCTTTTAACTTTATAACAAAAAGTTTCCACAGATTAGCTCATTTTTAAGTAGTATTTTAAAAGTATAGCAGAATATAAGAACTTAAATGATACCTGCGTTTTTTTTTAAGAAAAATCCTGAAGATAAAATATTTTTTTTCCTTCTTGCTTCCTTATTTTTCCTTGCATCATTACTTTCATTTTGGCTTAGTATGGATAAATAAAGTCAAAGGGTTAAAAGTTGCTATTTTATTTCATTCCATAGCACCATGGAAATCCTGGTACAGCTCATTTTTTACTTACTCTGCTTATTTTTATTATTTAGTTTCCAATCAAAGAATACAGACAGAATGCTTTTTGTTCAGGAGGCTTTTCAAGACAGAGCTCAATTTTCCAGTGATGTTGGAAATTCCAGACAACACTGTCATTAATTTCTAAAAAGCATACCTAGGAGTGCAGTGAGCTTGGGAAGCAGTCCAACTTGTACCATCTTATTCCTCAGTCCTGTGTCAAAGGATAGGTTTAGTAAAAGTCGAAGGGTGATATTTAGCAGGTCTTCATGCTCACAAGGTATCATTTTCACCAGTTTTTCAACAATATCCATTTCCACCTAAGTAAAATAATAATACAAATACAGTGAAGCTCTGTTGCAAAATAGGACAAAAAGAATATAATTATTTTTTCTTTGTTTTTACCCTAATGTATATCTGTTTTATAATTATATGTTAATCTCATACTCCATTTCAATCTGTAAACTTTCCTGAAACCAAACTTTTGAGGAGAAAATACATATGCCACACCATCCCCTCCTTCCCTCATTTAATTGCATCAACTGGAAGACAAATTACATTTGATCCTTGAAAACACTCTGCATTATTGAACACCACCTGCTAAGTACCAGGCCCTACGCAAAGAAGATCTCACCTTGGCCTTCAAGGATTCCTCAGTATAAAAGGAGATGAGGCTGGGCGCGGTGGCTCACGCCTGTAATCCCAACACTTTGGGAGGCCGAGGCGGGCGGATCACGAGGTCAAGAGATTGAGGCCATCCTGGCCAGCACGGTGAAACCCCATCTCGACTAAAAATACAAAAATTAGCTGGCCGCGGTGGCATGCACCTGTAGTCCCAGCTACTTGGGAGGCTAAGGCAGGAGAATCACCTGAACCCGGAGACAGAGGTTGCAGTGAGCCGAGATCATGCCACTGCACTCCAGCCTGGTGGCAGAGAGAGACTCTGTCTCAAAAAAAAAAAAAAAAAAAAAAAATAGGGTAGACAAATAGAATGAATAATGAAAATACAATGTGATAAAAACTGAATGAATAAAATGCTCTGAAAACAGCATGGAGAGAACTACTAACCCACCTGGAAGAACAGAAGACTTCAAATTAGGAACAAAGTAAAAAAAAAAAAATGACTAAGAATTTGTTCTCTGGTTCAGAAAGGCAATGGCAATACAAGTTGAGGAAAAAGCCAGTGGATCGGCATTTAGGAATAAAAGAGCTTGTTAGGGAATTGCAAGTGATTTAGTATAATCATAGCATAAAGTACATGTTGGAGACTGGCAGAAGGTTATAAGACAGATCTACATAAAATCATAAAGGCTTTTAATGCTGCACTAAGAAGTTTAACTTTATTACACAGGCAGTAAAGTGTTCTGAAAGATTTTAAGTCCAGGAGGTGATGTGGTCAGATGTGTTCCTAGACCAGGAATACTCCTAAAATCCAAAGTCCTCGACACTAACCAAACACCAAACACCAACTTGTAAAAGGCCTATTTAAAAAGAGCAGTCTCAGAGTCCTTTTCTGTATGGTCAATAAGGTAGATGTATTTTCTGTTAACTGACAAATGGAAAAAGAGGTTTAGGACAATGAAGGCAAAAAATTATTTTAATTTTTGTCATTTAATTTGAGATGGTACTCAGTGAATATTTAAAAATCATATACAACTCAGGAGAGAAGCTAGACTAAAAGCAATAGTTGAAACTCTAGGACAGGGATCAGCAAACTATGGCTAGTGGGCCTATCTGGCCTGCTATCTGTTTTCATCCAACCTATGAGCTAAGAATGGCTTTTGGCTTTTACAATTTTAAATGGTTGGAAATGAAAATCAAATGAAGAATGATATTTCATGACCTACAATAATCATATGAAATTCCAATTTCAGTTCTGATAAATATTTACTGGAACACAGCCATGCTCATTTGTTTACCGGCTGTCAACAGCTGCTTTCACGCTACAACTAGAGCAGAGTTAGTAGTTGCAAGACAGATCATATGGCCTGCAAAACCTAAAATATTGACTATCTGGCCCTTTGAAAAGGTTTGCAAACCCCTGCTCTAGAAGATTATAAAATTGCATTAAGAGAACTTACTTTATAGTCACAGAGGACACAACTTATTTAGTAAGAGAAGCCCTGCATTCAGATTTTTTAAGGTAGCAATCGGAAAACTTTGGTCATAAAAACATCTCACACCTTTTAGTTACAAAGCAATGGCAAAAAAAGAAAGAAATTTGAAAAAAATTTATGATTTTTTAATCAAAGGATTTATGATTAATCTTGCTTTACTTTTCCTTTTATTGGAGATCTAAAATATTTATTTATACCACCCATTTCATATTTTTGCTGCAATCTTTCACTGACCTCATAAAAATCACATTAATAACTGAGCCCTTGATATACTTTTTTCCTTTCACTCTATGCAAGGAATAAACACAAATTTTTTTAAATTGCTAAAGTGACAAATTAACATCTGGTTTTTCCTTCAGACTTCTATCTACACTCCACGGCCACACTGTAGTCATACCCTAGAGCTGTTCATTACAGAGTATAATTCTATTGCCAAAGACTTCCAAAAATCAAACACAAAATAAGAGCTGATTCTTTGAAAATACCAAAGCAACTGATAAACCACTAATCTAGAAAAAAATGACCAATATCAGAAATAAAACAGAGAAAATCACTTCAGCCCTTCAGACAGAGATAAAAAGGAAACAGTAACAAAAATTTTATGCCCCTACATCTGCTAACATACAAATGAATTAAATTCCTTGAAAGACAAACTACAGAGCTACCACTCAAGAAGAAACAACCTAAACAGTCCTATATCTATTAAACCAATTTACAGAAAGAAAATTCCAGGCCTAGATGACTTTTTACTGGTGAATTCTATTAATATTTATGTAGAAATAATACCAATTCTACACAAACCCTTCCAGAAAAATTAAAGAAGAAGGGATGCTTCCCAGTTCATTATATGAGGACACAGTTACTCTAATAATAAAACCAGACCAAGACATTAGGAGAAAAGAAAACTATAGAATAATGTCTCATAAGCATAACAATTCTCAAAAATAATTAGCTAATAAAACTTAGCAATATATATAAAAGAGCAATATATCATGACCAAGTAATGTTTATCCCCTAAATACAAGACTGGTAAACATTCAAAAGTCAATCAATGTAACTCACTATATCAACAGTCTAAAGAGAAAAACCCATATGATTATCTCAGTAATAGATACAGGAAAGGCATTTCACAAAATTTAACATCCATTCATGATAAAAAGTCTCAGTAAGCAAGAAATAGAATAACTTCCTTAAACTGATAGCAAGTATCTAAAAAACCCTACTGTTAACATCATGCTCAATAATGAAAGACATTGCTTTCCTCATAAGATCAGTAACAAGGCAGGGATAGCCGCTCACATGATTCCTCCTCAACATCATACTAGAGGGCACACGCAGTGCAACAAGGCAAGAAAAAGAAATAAAAATCATACAGATTAGAAAGGAAGAAACAAAACTTTCTATTTGCAGATAACACAATTGTCTACTTAGAAAACCTCCAAAATCTGTGAGAGAGTCAGTACAACTAAAAAGTGTGTTTAGAAAGTCACAGGACATAAGGTAAATATGCAAAATCAATTATATTTCTATATACTATCAACCAAAACCAGGAAACTGGTAATTTTTTAAAGTATCACTTATAATGGTAAAATACTTAGGTATAAATCTAACAAAATACTTGCAAAATATGTGTGCTAAACTATAAATGATGGAAGAAATAAAAAAAGACCCACATAAATAGAAAGCTATACTATATTCATGGATTGGAAAAATCCAATATGGTCAATATATTGATCCCCTCAACAGATTCAATGCAACCCCAATGATTTTAAAATGTACATGGAAAAATACAGAATAGAATAACTCTGAAAAAGAATACCAACATTGGCAGCCTCTTACTGCCTGATTTCAATACTTACTAAGAGACTATAGTAATCAAGAGAAAGAGGTATCAATGAAAGCAAAGACACATAGATTAATGGAACAGAAAACAGAGTCTAGAAATAGAAGCAAACATATATGGCCAAATTTTCTTTTTTATTTTTTTGAGACGGAGTCTCGCTCTGTTGCCCAGGCTGGAGTGCAGCGGCATGATCTTGACTCACTGCAAGCTCTGCTTCCAGGGTTCACGCCATTCTCCTGCCTCAGCCTCCCAAGTAGCTGGGACTACAGGTGCCCGCCACCATGCCACGCTAATTTTTTGTATTTTTTAGTAGAGACGGGGTTTCACTGTATTAGTCACGATGGTTTCGATCTCCTGACCTCGTGATCCATGCAAAGGCAATTTCAATAAGGTACAAAAGCAATTCAATGCATCTTTTCAACAAATAGTGCTGGAACAACTAGACATCCATATTAAAAAACATAAATCTTGGTCCATATCTTGCACCATATACAAAATTAACTCATGTATCATAGACTAAAACAATGACAAAAACCTCTATAAAACTTGAAGAAAACATAGGAAAAAATCTTTGTGAACTTGGGTTAGACAAAGATTTCTTAAATATGACACCCAAATACAGTCCACTAAATTTTTTTTTATATGCTGACTTCATGAAAATTAAAAACTTCTGCTTTTCATAGGAGAATGAAAAGAAGCCACGGAAAAGTGAAAATACTTGCAAAACGTATAACTGATAAACAACTTGTATCCAAACACAGGAAGAACTCTCAAAAGTTAGCAGTAAGAAAATTAAGCAAACTAGGCAACATATATCCTCTCTGTTGTTCCTCTAAAAAACTGTCTAAAAGCCAGGCTGATATTAGTTCACACCAAGAGTAAAACAAACACTTTATTTAAATAAATAATACTACCTCACAAATAGCTCAGCCATCTCCTTATTCCTTTTATAAATAAAACTGCCACAAGCTTCAATTATCACAAATTATATCAGGTAGTATTTTCCTTTTGAAAAAGCAACAGTGTATGCATACCCTGGTTGTTACAGCAAAACTTAATTAAAAAAAAACTTGGAGAGTTTGTTATTAATTTTTTTTTTTTTTTTTGAGATGGGGTCTTACTCTGTCACCTAGGCTGGAGTGCAGTGACATGATCTCTGCTCAATGCAACCTCCACCTCCTGGGTTCAAGCAATTCTCCTGCCTCAGCCTCCTGAGTAGCTGGTATTACAGGTGTGTGCTACCACACCTGGCTAGTTTTTGTATTTTTAGTAGAGATGGCATTTCACCATATTGGCCAGGCTGGTCTTGAACTGCTGACTTCAACTGATCCACCTGCCTTGGCCTCCCAAAGTGCTGGGATTACAGGTGTGAGCGACCACGCCCAGCCCATTATTAATTTGTATTTCTATTGCACAGATTAGAATGCGAAATATGTGCAATTAGTCAATCAGATGTTTAAACACTAGACTGGTATTTAACACAGCCTTCTAGTCATGTCTTTTTGGTTGATAAAAACCCAAACCTGAGAGCTAAATTTAGTAATTGCCTCAATGCCTTCAGGTCTATTTCTTTCTTTTCTTTTTTTTTTTTTTTTTTTTTTTGAGACAGAGTCTTGCTCTGTCGCCCAGGCTGGAGTGCAGTGGCATGATCTCAGTTCACTGCAACTTCCACCTCCTGGGTTCAAGTGATTCTCCTGCCTCAGCCTCCCAAAAAGCTGGGACAGCCAGTATGCGCCACCATGCCCAGCTAATTTTTGTATTTTTAGTAGAGACGGGGTTTCACCATATTGGCAGGCTGGTCTCGAACTCCTGACCTCAGATGATCCACTTGCCTTGGCCTCCCAAAGTGCTGGGATTACAGGCATTAGTCATCCTGCCCGGCCCTCCTCAAGTCTATTTCTATAACACACAACTTATTAGTATTTTTATTACACAGTCAATGTAAAGTGAGGTTTTACCAATAATCTATCAGCAAGTTTGTTTCAGCCTTTAATTGCACCTTTCTCAGTGTTTCTGGAAATTAGCATTTAAAAATTGCTTATTGTTAATCTTACTAAAAATGTCTTTAAAAAAAAAAAAGACCTAAAATATTTTTCCCAGGAGGCAAAGAAGAAGAGTAGGAAGTTGAGTATCTCTCTAGATACTCTAGATAATTTGCTTCCTTAAGCAAATTAATGTCTCTGGTCCTCTCCTACTTCATCTGTGAAACTGGGAGGCTAGATTCACTAAGTCTGGCCTTGGATTTAAGGTCCAGTCAAATTCTAAAAATCTTGATTCTGCAGATGTCCTTAAACAAAGTGTATTTATTTCACAATAAAAGGTAAAATCCATATCATCTCTAGTAAAAATCTGGCTAATCAAATACTTAATCTTAGAAGAATAACAAACTTTTCTAAACCTCAGTTTTTCCTCCTCAATAAAAAATGAGGTTTAATGAGATAATTTCTATCATATATTCCAATTCTATGATCTTACCAGAAAATAACTTTTAATAGTCAAGATCTTTTTGATAGACTAGACACATAACTGTATTAGTTAAATCTAACTCTAATACATACATAATAGATACATGCTGATACAAATCAATTTGAATTTTGAAAACTTACTAAAAGTGAACTTAATTTGACCACATAAATGGAAGAACATACTTTAACTTATAGCAAGGGGAAGCAATTATTTAGCCATACTCTAACTACTCAGGACTGTTTATATACTACCATGTTATCATATTCTTCTTAGATATAAGTGAAAACAAAAAACGTGTTTGATTAATCTAAGAATATTCAATCCCAAAATAATATCAGGCACATCATGAACATAAATAATTATATACTGATAACAAAAATGACAGATACTAAATATATAGGGCAAAAATAAAATTTCATACATTCAATAATTATAATTTAAGGTACTTATTAAATCTGATAAATAAGTCTCAGGTTTTCAAAGGGCCTGCCATATCATTCACTATAGTATTAGCTACTTCCTAGTTCATTTGATTTTAAAATAGAGTAGGCAGACATACTATACATTCAGACTATCTAAAGGAGAAGCCACTTTTGCCAGTACTACACAGCCACATAATGATACACAGTTCTAAAAATTATCCTCAATGGAG
Source organism: Pongo pygmaeus (assembly GCF_028885625.2). Lineage (NCBI taxonomy): Eukaryota > Metazoa > Chordata > Mammalia > Primates > Hominidae > Pongo > Pongo pygmaeus. The sequence goes on along the minus strand of NC_072373.2, from coordinate 80,047,990 downwards.
TTAAGCAATGATCCAATAACTTCATTTATAGGAAACTGCTCCGAGAAAATAAGCAGAAATATAGACAAATACGTATGTACAAATACGTGCAGTGAAGAATTATTTGTAATAGACAAAATTGTAAACAGCTTAGTTATCTGAAAACAAGGTAGGTTAATATATGATATATTGACTATATTATTGTACATAACAAAGACTTTTTAATGACATGGTAAAAAGCAGATGAGAATTTTTATTTTATCTTTATGTATTTCTATATTATGTATATTCTACACAGGTGAAAATGATATATGCTCAACTTGTATTTCCCAAAGATCATTGTATCAACACAGTAAAAGATGGCAAATGAAAGCCTAGTATAATAATTCAAGCAAGAAATAAAGAAGGTATGAATAAAGAGGGTATCAATTAATATAATGGCACTAGAATGAAAAGAAGAAATATTATAGTTTCAAGAGATTTTTAAGAAACAATCAACAGGTTGTGGCTGCCAAGTAGAACAGCAGGTAACAAAGAAGAATTGTAGGTAACAAAGTGGAAGTGTAGGTAACAACGAAGAGATTTGGCTAAATTTTAATTCCACAAACTAAAGTCAGAGATGCAGAAGGCAAAATAGCTTAGGGTAAAATAACAAGACCAGGTGACTCTGAAGTAAAATTTTAAATTTAAACAAACTTTCTATATATTATGTTTAATATGGCAAGATCCATTCTATATATTAGAAATGATTTTTATTCAGAAAGCTTCAATCATCTGGAATATTAACTAATATGGAATACATTTCTTAATGAAGCAATATCAATGAGTTATTGCTATTATAAAATCTTTATTCAGAATTATCTCAGTAGGGGAATAAACTGTTTAATTTTTTTTCAAAATATTCTAACTTGAAAATGGCAAACATGAACTATTTCAAGAAAAAGCTTTGTAAGTTACCATATCATTTTTATTCTCCATAAAAATGCTGAGTTTCTTCAAGAATGACACAACTAGAATTAGCAGCTCAAAATTGTCCCGATCAAGGGCTTTCACCAACATATGAACTATGTTCTTGTTCCTCATTTTCAGCTCGGTACGAGTATCCTCAGCAAGATTCAGAAGCAAATAAAGAGCAACTAGAAAAGTAAAATATATGAGTTAAAGAATTAGTATACTGAATCAATAATTTAGAAAATCATTTCTACTCACCAAGGCAACAGAGATAGCCCTAAAAAGGTAATATATTATTTTGAAAATTTTAACTGGTTAATAATTGGTTAATTAAAAAACATTTATTTTTACTGAATGGGGTGTGTGTGTGTGTGTGTGTGTGTGTTATCTAAAACAAAATATACATATAAAATAATTCATACAATGCTGAGAAGGACACAATAACCAAAATAAAACGATTCCTGCCCTCTTGGAGCTTAGAGTTTAATAGAAATCAAATGGCAATTAAAGGTAGATAAGTCAGGAAAAAATAAAGCAGACAGAGGAAAATAGTTTTTATACATATAGAAAACAAGATAACATATTATAAAACTTTAACAACTAAAGTCTGCTGTGTTAAAAAGTGCAGTAATCCAAAATATACAGTATAGCTACAGCTAAACTTGAGCCTACTAAAATCAACTTTTCATATGCAAACTGATTTTCTGTTAGTCACTATAAGAAAAGACCTTATGAAATTCAGTAATACAATTATTGCACTAGACAGAGTTGAAGCCATTGTTCGCTAGTTTTAAGTAAAATTTCTTTCAGATTTGTGTAATAAAAATGCTTAGGTTCTCAAAAGAAACTTATTTTCTTTTTATAGTGAAAACGATATTAATAGATAATGCTTTCAATTTTTCCTTGATTGACAGGGAGCTTCAGAGTTCAATTTCTGTAAGAATTATGTAGGCTTTTATGGTCAATATAGTCTTTTTGCTCTCGTGGCCTCATTGTTTTAGTATTTCACTTCATGTATTCTTGCAAACTACCTCTCAACACTTATGAAAAGAAGAAATACATGCATATGTATATACATAAATAGATAAATATAAAATTTATTTATTTAACAAATATTAGAGATGGAAAGTTAAATCACACTTATTAAGTACCTATTGTATGCCAGGCCTGTTGATGTATAAAGGCTGTTTAAATTCTAAAACAGTTTTATGAGGAAAGAAGTATTATAAAAATTTTACAGATTGGAAACCTCTGATTCAAAGAAATTAAATAACTTTCTCTACCATACAGCTAGAAAGTGGTAGTGCTAAATTAAAATTCAAGCCTATCAGAATCCAAAGCTCACATATTTACACTATTACATTATGCTGACTTTCTGTGCAAGGCACTGTCAAAAGGTTTTAGAATTACATTGAAAAAACAAACAGACTTCTCTTTACAGCCAAGATAGATATAGCTGGTTGAATATTGTCCTTTTAAAATTTATGTTCACCCAGAACCTCAGGATGTGCCTTATTTGGAAACAGGGTCTTTGCAGATGTAATCGGTTATGGTGAGGTAATAATGGATTAGGGTGGACTGTGAATCCAATGAGTGGTGTCTTAAGAGGAGGAGATGACATAACAGAGACCAATAGAGTGGAAAGAAGGCCATATGAAGACAAAGGCAGAGACTGGAGTGATGTAGCTAAAAGCCAAGAAGCACTAAGGATTGCTGGGACCCACCAAAAGCTACAAAGAGACAAGAGAATATTCCTCTCCAGAGCCTTCAGAGAGAACATGGGCCTGATGATACCTTGACTTTGGCCTTCCACCCTCCAGAGCTATGACAGAATAAATTTCTGTTGTTTTAAGCCACCCGGTTTATGGTAATTTGTTATAGCACCGCAGAAAATTAATAGGATGGGGTTTTAAACCTTTGCCTGACAACACCACAAAAAAATCTGACTGAAATACACAAAACAAAGATTTTCACAATAGTGGACACCAGACAATGAAGGACAGTAATCCCTGAGAGATAAGAAATAAATGAGATAGTCCTATGTTTGCCCTAGAATATTGCCTTGAGAGTTTCCAGGTCACAAAACAGTGAAGGAGAATCCAGGCAGAACCTGATAGAATCCCTGAGTTAAGGAGATGAAGCCAAGAATCCAGAGATGCCAAAGAGTTCACAGAAAAGAGTACTAAAGAAGAAAGAGCCGAGCAGAGAGAAACTCTGGAGTTCTAACAGAGGTCTTCCTCAAATATTGAGTTGAGTATTGATTGGAGCATAGGAATTTAAGGGAGGCTGGGACAGAACAAAATGAGAGGAGTAGAAGAACAAAGCTGAAAATAATGTCTGCTTCTACCAACCATACTGGCAATCTCATAATTCATGCATTAGTGGGTAGAGCCCTGAGAAGGGTCTTACCTCCGTAGTGGGAAATAACTAGCTTTATACTAAATGCTGCTTCTGTCCAGACTAACAAATTATAAGATTAAGATCCAAGAGGATCAAACTGTTTCCAAGTAATTTAACTATGTCCCCAAATAAAACTCAAAGATATTTTTAGGAATAAAAAAATCCACCTACAACAATGTAAATTTCACTGTCTTGCTTCTTTTTTTTTTTTTTGAGACGGAGTTTTGCTCTTGTTGCCCAGGGTGGAATTCAATGGCACGACCTTGGCTCACTGCAACCTCCACCTCCCGGGTTCAAACAATTCTCCTGCCTCAGCCTCCTGAGTAGCTGGGATTACAGGCATCCACTACCATGCCTGGCTAATTTTGTATTTTTAGTGGAGATGGGGTTTCACCACGTTGGTCAGGCTGGTCTCGAACTCCTGACCTCAGGTGATCTGCCTGCCTTGGCCTCCCAAAGTGCTGGGATTACAGGCATGAACCACCGCACCTGACCCTGTCTTGCTTCTAATCAAAGATTTTCAGTCATACAAGAAGCAGGGAATATAACTCAAAAGGAAGAGAAAAATGAACCAATTGCAACTGTCCGAGAATTGACCTAGAGTTTAATTATAAAAACGGAACATTATGTCATATAACTGTATTCCAGATCTTCTAAAAGTTAAGTAGAGACAAGGGAGATATAATAAAAAATATTCAAACTTCTATCACTGAAAACTACAATGCTTGAGACTGTAAACTAGATGAAATTAACAGCAGTTTAGAGATAGAAGAAAAAAGGATTAGTGAAACTGAAGACATAATCACAGAAACTATCCAAAATTAAACAGACAGAAAAACATGGCAAAAATGTAGAGTATCAGAGAACTGTGGAACAACTTCAAATGGCCTAATACATGTTTAACTGAAGTCCCTGAAAAAATAATAACAGAAACATTTCCAAATTTAGTGAAAATTATAGACCCAGAGTTTCAATAAGCTCACTAAACTCTAAAAACAAGAAATAGAAAAAAAATTACACCAAGGCCCGGTGTAATAAATTGCTCAAAATGAATAATGAAGAGACAATCTTAAAAGCAGTCCAAGAGAAAGAGACCTTATATTAATATATAGACAAAGATAGCATGACAGCAGACTTCTCATCAAAAACAATGCAAACAAGGCAACAGTGGAGAAACATCCTTATAGTATTAAAAAAAGTTGTCAACCTAGAGTTCTAAACCCAGTGAAAATATTTCAAAAAGATAAAAATATTTTAAAAATGAGACTTTTTTAGACACACAAAAGATAATTAACCACTGGTAAATATGTCCTACAAGAAACATTAAAGTAAATTGCTCAGGCAAAAATAAAATGACAGCAGACACAAATACGGATCTACACAAAGGAATAACATCAATAGAAATGGTAAATCTACAAGTAAATATATAAAATTATTTTCTTATTAAATATATCTTTAAAATAAAATTATGTATATAAAATGACAATGTGTTATACAGTTTTTTGTTTGCTTGTTTTTGGTTTTTTTTTTTTGAGACGGAGTCTCGCTCTGTCACCTGACTGGAGTGCCATGGTGCAATCTTGGCTCATTGCAACCTCCGCTCCCGGGTTCAAGTGATTCTCCTGCCTCAGCCTCCTGAGTAGCTGGGGACTACAGGCATGTGCCATTACACCCAGCTAATTTTTGTTTTTTGGTGGAGACAGGGTTTCCCCATGTTGCCCAGGCTGGTCTCAAACTCCTGACCTCAAGTGATCTGCCCACCTAGGCCTCCCAGAATGCTGGGATTACAGGTGTGAGCCACCACATCTGGCCTTATTATAGGGTTTATAACATATGTATAAGTATAATAAATGTTAGTAATAGCATAGAGGTGGGAGAGGGAAGAAATGATTGCAACACTAAGCATGAAATGGCACAAAATACTTGACAGCAGAGTTAACTTATGATAAGTTAAACATGTATCACTTGTAGGTAGACAACCATGATTAAAGATGTATAATATAAACCTTAAAGCAATCAATAAAATAACAAAAGACTTATAGCTAAGCTAACAATGGAAATAAAATAGAATTTAAAAAATCTCAAATCCGTAAGAAGGCAGACAAGAAGGAAAAAGGAGGAAAAAGACACATACACACACAAACATGCAAAGCCAATCTAAATGCTGTTCATTAAAAAACACACTTAATATAGACATAAATATATTAAAAATAAAAGGATAGACAAATATATCCCATGCTAACACTAGTCACAAGAAGAAGTAGATTAACATAAGGTAGATTTCAGACCAAAAAATATTACCAGCCATGATGAAGAACACTTCATATTGATAACAAGGACAATTCATCAATAGCACATCTACATCCTATATCTTTATGTCCCCAAGAATACAGAACTTCAAAAATACATGTACTGAAAACTGGTAGAAGTGCAGGAGCAATAAATAAATCACAATTATAGTCAGAGATTTCAATATTACTCTCTCAATAATAGAAAAAGTACAGAAAAACATCAACACATGTAAAGACTTGATCATCAATTATTTGGGAAAAAAAAAAAACTCCCTTCTAAATAACCCAAGGGTCAAAAAAGAAACCAAAAGAGAAACTGGAAAGTATTTAAACTGAATGAAAATGAAAACAGGACATATGAAAATCTGTGGGATGCCATCAAAGAAGGGCTTAATGGGAAATTTATAGCACTAAATATCTGTATTTGAGAAGAAAGGTCTTGAGTAAATGACCTCAGCTTCCACCTAAACAACAACAACAACAACAACAACAACAACAAAATAAGAGCATATTAAACCCAACGTAAGCTGAAGAAAAAAAATATAAAGATCAAAGTAGAAATCAATGGAATAAAAAATTGGTAGGGCTAAAAGCACCCAATATCAACATTTTCTATAAGCTACGGTAATGAAGACACTGTGCTATTGGCATCAAAAACACACAAAAGTGATGGATAGAACAAAATAGAAACCCAAAAATAGGCATGACACATATGGACAAATGGTTCTGACAAAGATATAAATCAATTCAGTAGATAAAAGAGTGTTTTCAAAAGTAGTACTTAAATAATTAGCTATTTATATGCAAAAAGAATGAAGAACTTTGATCCATTCCTCACCCCATATACAAAAATTAACTCAAAATGTATTATAGCCTTAACTAAACTCTCAGACTATACAACTTCTAGAAGAAAATATATTAGAAAATAATTGTAACCTTTAGTTAGGAAAGGATTTCTTAGATACAATACCAAAACCATGATCCAAAAAACACTAAGTTGGAATTCATAAAAATGTAAAATTCTGCTCTTAAAAAGATACTTTAGGAGAACAAAAATTTCTGCAAATCACATATCTGATAAATGCTTATATCCAAAACATATAAAGAATAGATATAAAACAATCCAATTTAATAATAAGGCAAAAGTTATGAAGGCACACTTCAATAAACATAAAGAGATGGCAGATAAGTACATCAAGAGATGCTCAACATTAATCAGCCACTAGGGAAATTCAAATCAAAACCATATACATTCATGGTGAGAATATAAAAACAACTATTATAGAAAAACATTTGGCAGTTTCTTACAAAGTTAAACATACACCTATCCTATGACTCAGCCATTCCATCATTAGGTATTTAACTAAGAGAAAAGAAAGTGTATGTCCATACAAAGACTTGTAGAAAAATGTTCACAGAAGCATTAAAATTGCCAAAAACTGGAAATATTCTAATGATCATCAACAGGTGAATACAAGGAAATACTATTCAATAACAAAAAGGAATAAACTATTGATAAATGCAATAATATGGATGAATCTTTAATTATGCTGAGTAAAAGACAAAAATGCATACATACTATATGATTTCACTTATATAAAACTCTAGAAAATGCAAACTAAGCTAAAGTGACAGAAAGCAGATCAGTGATGACTTGGGAATGAGGAAGAAGGCAGAAGGAAGAAGGAAAGGGAGAGACTGTAAAGATGCATGAGGAAATTTTGGGAGCGATGGATACGTACCTTATCTTGATTATGGTCATTATTTCATGGGTATTTACATATGTTAAAACGTATCAAATTATATACTTTAAAACTATACAGTTTATTGTCTATCAGCTATACCTCAATAAAGCTGTTAAGAGAGTATACAATATTTGCATAAATAAAGTATTTGGTTAGAAACAGAGCTTAAAATTTTGCATGTTAAAAAAGTCAAATTAGTTCTTTGAAACTTCTACATGAAAACAATTGCTTTCTTGAGATCTGATGCATTTTGGATTGTATGCTAACATAGATAATACCTATTATTTTCTAGCATATTTTAAAATGAACTTTTGAAAATCTGACATTTTCTCCAACATGCTGAACTAAATTACTTCGCTACAAATATTTAAAAAACTCAGTGTAGTTAAAATTGCTAATAATCTTCACAGGATGAAAATATTTTGGGAGTTAACAAGTATTTCCATGTACAAAGTTAGTCAAACACCAATAAACTACATGAATCATCAAATAGTCAAGTATAAATCAGGACTTAAATTCACACTTAAAAGCCCCATGTCATTATCACTAACCATCATAAGATTTTACATCTTATCAGTAACCAAGAAACCATACTATTGAAGTTTTAAATATCTTAATAAAGCTAGAGACAAGGAATTCTTTTCTATTAAACAAGAGAAATATTTTAAAATTTTTAAGTCAATTTCCTAGGAAAGCAACAAAATAATTCACTTTATAAAACAAGTAAGTTAGGGCTGAAAAGACAAAGATTGATATCATTGAAAAGGTCACACGCTGGATTAAAAAATCCTTTCTTAGGAAATAAATAATAAGTATACAAACATTTAGGAACTAAATGGGGAAAAACAGTAGAGTGAAATTTAAAACATTACCCATGCTAAAGACAGACGAACTTGTAGCATATTAACATTTATAGAACTTTCAGCTATTCTCACATTAGCTTTACAGGTATGATAAAAAGTGAACAAAACAAATGTATTTGGAGTAAGTACTTTGTTGCTTTCCTCATTGCTTAGGAATTCATACCTCGTAATAGCTGTTCCTGTTTTACCACAAGCCCCTGGTACTTTTTAAAGGTTTTTTCATAATCCTTTCTCAAGGTTTGGTTTTCAGGGTCTTCATCAAGTAAACAACTTGTTAAGGATCATCCATACTCATTGAAGGAAAAAAAATCTACTGATAAATTCTATGAGCAACGGCACTATTAAATTTTATGTGCAACTTTATCCAGTTATTTTTCTCACCAAAAGTTTAACTAAAATGTTATCTGCATAATAATTGTGCTGTAACAGCACTTCTTATCTAAGTGCTCATGGATTCCCTGGGAGTCTTTGGGTGAACAAACTTCTTTATGTAGCCCACAGCTAACATCATTATAGATGTTTGAACCTCACCAAATACTTGAATTCCCAGAAAATATATGTGAATATTTTATATAGGTGCACAAGTCTATAACTTTCAACAGATTATCAAGTTGGTCCACGAACCAAAAAAATTACTGCCTCAGAAAGAGTGATTTAGTTACTAAGAACACTGGATTTTACTTCAGACAGATGCCCTGAATATTCAAAGGATATAGATTAAATCTAAAGCTTTTGTAGCAGACTTTTCAGACTAGAGATGCCAAGAAAGAATTAACCCAAACTTAAAGGTAAACAAATTTTTAAAATCACATCTTTTGGTCCCAAATCGTCCCCTGGACTTCTTGCAAAAATAATCAGTTACTTCAGTATCCCCAAGCATATGAGTCAAGCATATGACCCCAGAATATGAGTCAATGAGCTGACCTTGTTGAATACCACTTGTATCAAAATACAAAGAAATTTAGGACACAATAAAATAGCAACATGTCAGGAGAAATGACCAGAATGCTGATGTCATTTTTATATCCCTTCAATTACCATAATCTGTTGAGTCTAAGATACATTTTCCTCACACCTTAACATCTCCAAAACTGGATGTGTCTTATAATCCCTGATGTGTCATAGTTTAATTGAAAGCATATGTTCCTCTCCTTTCACTTAATTAAACAATAGTAAATCTTAAAATTAATGGTGTCTGATAGAGAAATACAATATGTCCTAAGATATCAGTTCTTGTCACCAAACAATAACAAAATGCAAATTCATGATTGCTAAAGAGTTCCACTAGTGGTTCCCTCCATACTTATCCAGTTTAAATAAATTTTGGGTACCACTGAAGCATTCAGGAGTCTTGTGACTCCAGAACTGATGTAAAGTCTCTAGGATTCTTGGGTTGTTGATGTAGTTGAGTCACTATCAATCTAGATGCCAGAAGTTTATGGTATGCATAGAAAATGTATAAACCTGAAAAGATTCTAATTAAGAAAAGTCAAAGCTTGGATGTGGGTGTGGATTTTATAGTATCTTGGAGTTCCACGTGACAATAATAAAAGCCTAAGAGATTTTGTACACAATAACCTGAATTAACCTGTTACAACATAGATTAAATTGAAGCCTCAGGGTTTCCAGAGGCCAAAATTAATATAAAAGTAAGGTCCACTTTTGCACAAAGCAGAGTTAAAAATGTATGATATTCTGCAAAACAGAAATAAAGTTTTCACTTTTTAAAAGACATAATAAACACTTGATTCAAAGGAAAGTTACCAGCATGCCTAGTTGATCTGCAAAACACATCATGTTTGAACAGATACAAATAAACCAGGGGCCTTTGATCTAGAAGCATTGAGTTTAGAGGCTAAAATATGATAAATATCTTCAAATATGAGAATAATTGTGATGTTGAAGAGAATAGCCTTATTCCATATTGCTTTAGTATACAATACTAGAACTAATGGATAGAAGTTATTGGGGAATGGACTTCAGTGCACTAAGCAAAAGACTATTATAATAAACAGAATGCTAAACCACAGAATGGGTGAAATAAATAAACACTGACATTGTTAAAGAGGAGCCTATGTAATAACATTTGCCAGGGAAGTTGCAGAATATTTTTATATTTGCAAGATAGGTTAAAACAGATACCTAAGTTTCCTTTCACAGGTTCTATCTTTCTATAGGCCTTTCAAATTTTTATTTATTAAGAACAGTATTTTTGCACTTTCCTAGAAAAATAGAACCTTTAACTAGGTTCATCACCAAATTTACACCCATTCTAATCAAAGTCACCTTAGTACTCACACAGAAGTATATAAGCAGCAGTGGTGGGCCAGGCTTCAACTAACCAAAGGATCTTAGTGGATGTAATGACGTAACCACTTACAGGCTCACCTACTAAGTTACCCGACACAACTATTACCTGCTCCTTCTACCTCATTAACTAATAAAGGTTGTGAAGAGACAAAAAGTGAATGTCAAACTGTATTCATTTTGATAGTTTCAATCTACTTCTTAACCTTCAATAACACACTCCTGCATTGTTTCCAATTAACAATTAACAATTAACAATTAAATTGTTAATGCAATTAACAATTTTTAAAAAAGAAAAAAGAACAAAACCATCCCACCCATCCAAAACTTAAAGCAAAAGGCAACAGAGGGTTCAAATGCCACTCTAAAAGGATATCAGCTTTCTTCTTCTTTGAGAGTTCTTCTTGCCAAAGCTCATGTCTTTTTAACTCATGATCAATAATATTCATACACAGAGCTCCAATTTTATAGTGAGTAATAAGTCCATGAAATTGAGAAAAGCTTCAAAGAAGACATTTTAATATATATTTAAAAGATTACATTTTATGGGTACAGGAAATTTGTTTTTGGTGATCACTGGTACAAACCAGGTAGAAAATAAATTTGATATACATATTTTAATAAATGAATATATCCACAATACACTAGGAAGACTTGCGACTATAAAATTACTTTAAATATATCACACTACTCTTACCTAAAATACAGTTATTTTTAAGAAGTTAGAAAGTAGACATTTTTTGTAACTAACCACCATATTAACTACTCAGATATTCACAATAGATTTTTAGATTATTGTCTAACAAAACTAATAATGTAGCAATACTAGACATACATTTTATTTATTGTATAAAACTGACATCAGAGAATTAGTAAAGTACTAGTAATCAGGTTTTATATATGTTTTCTAGACAATACATTAATCCAAGTATTTATTCAATAAATATTTATTTGCTAATACTAGCACATTTTTAGAACAGAAGCAGCAATTCTCTAGGAATTGGCTAGAAACTTTTCATAATGTCTTAATAAGTATCTTCTTTCTTAAGGATATATGTGTATAAATAATAAATACGAATACATGACAGGTATGTGTTTGCACATACATGCGTATATATAACAATAACATTTACTGATCACTTACTCTGGGTCAGGCTTTATTCTAAGTATTTTAATTTTTAATTCATTTAATCCAAAAAACTATCCAAAGAGGGTGCCACTATTACTATCCAAATTTTACTCATAAGGAAATGGAGGCATGAGTGGTTATAGACTAAATGAAAGATAGAATAACAGATAGCAAGACAATGGGAAACAGGAATAAGAATTCAGCAGTAGAGCATAGGCAGACACACAGAAAAACTGAGAGAACAAGTGATCTACAAATTGAATCAATGACACAGACAAAGAACAAGAGAGATACAGGAGTCTTTTTATTTAATAATTTTTATACTTACCTGGAAAAACAAAAAAAGATGTAAATTATGTTTGTAGCCAACTCAACACTTTGCTTCCAGTCTTCTCTCAGGACCCTTGCTAATGCACCAAGGGCAGTTTCTAAAGAAAAAGGAGAGGTACCGAAACGATCATTCTCCTTGCTCTGGTATAAAGGGTGATTGGTTTTAAATGTCTAGTTATTAATAAATAACAAAGCTAAGATAGAACTGGGACAAAAAGTAGGATGCTTCTTTCCAACACAGACAGCTACTTTTAAAACTAAAATGTAATTTTACTTAAAGATACGTAACATGCTGCTTCAGGTATGTACTATACACAGAAGTAATCAAATATGATTTAGATAAAGTGACATATGTTATGGTGACAATAAAATAATCAAAAAGGCTTTCATTTCTTAATTTAATAACCTTAAATTAAGAACTGTAATCTTACTACTGCAGTACTGATTTTTTTAACATCTGATTTAATGTATTTGATAATATGAAAAAAACTTGAATAAGTCTAGAAAAAATGAGCAGGTTAGGAGACTAACACTCATTCCATTAAAGCAAATTAAAAACCAAATAAAATCTATACACAGAAAAATAAATTTAATATTTCAGTGTCACACTGAATTTATGCTAATAGCCACAAATAAAACAAAAAGCTTTCACAAAATTAACTTTCAGGTAGGTTAATAAGCATTTCTGCTAAAATTTTCTCTTGAGGAAATGAAAATTATAAAGTAATGACACTAGTTTCAAATCAGGTTGGTACATGGCATACTAATTCTTAAAATAATTAAAATAAAATAAAATATCTGTATGTTAAAATATAGAAATTATAATTCCACTGTTCTTAATAGATACTCAGGATTTACAATAGTACTTTATGGACTGCATTATGAGTATTTATTATGGTAATGAAAATGTTCCATATTTGAGCTTTCTGGCTATTCAAACTATGAACAAAAATTGATTGTATTAGTTATGAATCCACGTAGTGACAAATTTTTTAGCAAATTAAAAATCATTCTATGATAGCATTTCAGAGTATTATTCACATTCACAATGTAGAGAACTGGAATAGTACATGCTTTGAAAAAAATTATTTTGGAGTCACATAAATAGGTTGGCAATGCATATTAACAGCAAAGCCTCCAAAAAGTCCTATTTAATAAATAATCTGGTGTAGCTTTGTTCAATCTAGTAATTTCCAAAGGTATTTGACCACTATAATCCAGAGAAAATAGTATTTCTTTAAATACTAGCCTATACAGAACTGTTCTATAATGTCATAAATTTAGGCATAGGTTTAGTGACCTATTTGCAAAATTTTATTTCATTTTTCTTCTTAAAACAGAATAGAGAAACATCTCAATTAAAATATAGTTACAGGAGTTGTACACAGTTTACTGAGAAACAGCTAAAAGAAAATATAGTTTACAAGAGGTCAAAAGACAACACAAAATTAATTTCTACATTGAATGCAATCATAATCAAAATCCCATTATGTCTTTTCACAGAATATGATGAAGTAATCTCAAAATATATAAGACAAATGTGCAAGACCAGTAAAGCCAATTTTGGGGTGAAAGAAAGCAATTTGGAACATTTTTCCTACATATTCTAAAGTTCAAATCAAAATACAAAACAACACAGCAATAGTGTGGTATTGGTATGTAAATCATCAAATAAAGCAATGGAACAGAAGGAGAGGGAACACTAAAACAATTCCATGAAAATATGAAACAGTACCTGTCACAGAATAAGTTTTCAAGAATTATCTACTTCATAAAAGAATGGCAAGCATACAGCAGAAAAGGCATTTGAAATACTTATTTGAAAGTACTGATTGAAAAAAACTATTGATTTGAATTATCTTATCCAGGTATTTGGCAACAACCAGAAAGGCATTCTCTCTCACGTAATGCAAACCAGATAATAAACACATCTTTCCTATTTTGTTTTTGGCAAATGTATAATCAGAAAACTATGCATTTAAAATGATTCTATAGGCAGGGCGCCTGGTGGCTTACACCTGTAATCCTAGCACTTTGGGAGGCCGAGGTGGGTGGATCACCTGAGGTCAGGAGTTTCAGATCAGCCTGACCAATATGGTGAAACCCTGTCTCTGCTAAAAAAAAAAACCACACACAGGGCGTGGTGGCACGCGCCTGTAATCCCAGCTACTCAGGAGGCTGAGGTGGGAGAATTACATGAACCCGGGAGGTGGAGGTTGCAGTGAGCTGAAGGTTGCAGTGAGCCGAAGGTTGCAGTGAGCCGAAGGTTGCAGTGAGCGGAGATTGTGCCACTGCACTCCAGCCTGGGCAACAGAGGGAGACCCTGTCTCAAAAACAAAATCAAAACAAAACAAAAATGATTCTATAGTGGTGTTACTGAGAAAAGGGTGTTAAAAACATTCTATCCCCTTTTCTTGTTACTATCAAGTACTTTTAGTGAAAGGAAAGCAAATACTTGATGTGAAATTCAATCTCAACGAAACCGCAAAGATTAATAGCTTTCCCTGTGCTACGGAGAAAAACTAATATTGGAACTTCAATTTAATAAAACACGATATATATATTTATGCAAATGTCTAAAGTTTGATCTTATATCCTACTTGAAACAATAAAAAAGCTTCCCAGAGTAAAAGAAAGAAAACGTATAGTACCATTAATGCTTAATTTTCCTTGTTTACATTAAATGGTTTGTGAATTCTCCAGAGAATACTTAAATGCTACACTCTCAATTTAAGAAATCTGAGTAAGAAAGAAAGAAAGAGCTGGAAAATATATGAAGTCTTAAGTTTTGTATAAATAACTGTAACTTATTCCTCTATTATAATTAAACATGTTTTATAGTAATCACCATTCAATAGTAGTTCTTCCAAGTTATCAGGATTTCGAGCAAGCTGCAGGATCAAAGCAGAACCCCGAACCTTGTCAGGAATATCTTCATATAATAACTCAATATATTCATCCATGTCATTAATGTTAGCAACTTCATCAATCTGAAACGAAGAGGCAGAAAGTACTCATCAACAATGCTCAACAGATCCACTGTCAAAGAAATGATATTTTGTGATCAATATACTGGCCTTTATAACAACACACAAATTTCCAAAGAACTCATAGTAGCCATCTTTTTGGATATGGAAATTTTAGACCTTTAGACCTAGGACTCTAATACAAAACCCCATGATAAAATGAGATGTATATAAACTTTAAAAATTGTCTATCAATATAAAGTATCTTAAATGTAATAGAAAATATTTGTATCTACATTAGATTAAACAATATTTCAAAACATATTACAATAAGAATATGTAAACATTTTTACCCATCATTTATCAAAATTAATTGTCTAGAAAGCACACCTAGCCAGGCACGGTGGCTCACAGCTATAATCCCAGCACTCTGGGAGGCTGAGACGGGCAGATCACAAGGTCAGGAGTTTGAGACAAGCCTGACCAACATGGTGAAACCCCATCACTACTAAAAATACAACAATTAGCTGGGCGTGCTGGCGCATGCCTGTAATCCCAGCTACTCAGGAGGCTGAGGCAGGAAAACCGCTTGAACCCGGGAGGCGGAGGTTGTGGTGAGATGAGATGGAGCAAAAAAAGCAGAACCAATACTTTTTGTCTTTTTCAATTAAATAATGATTTTCTACCTTTTTCAGGTACCTCTGAGTTCAGTCATTTTTTTAAAATACCACATGTGCTTAATGTGATTGTGTGTATTATTGATGGAAAAAGGCAATAATCTTACAATCCAGTCTTCTATTAGATCAAAATGCATGCAGTCTTACCTCCATTCCTTCAAAAGGAGGTGGATCTTTAGGCTTGCTTGATTTTTCTTTTTTCTCTGTAAAAAGATTTTTTTTTAATAAGGAGAATTAGGTTTTTAGGGTTTCTAGGTAATTTTTATTTTCAGCAGCTGAGTTTAATTCTAGCTAAACCGGGGATATTAAAACTAAATAGTTTATGAAATAATCTCTTCTCAATGTATAAAAATGCTCATATATAATCCACTTGATTTAATGAGGATATCAAGGAGAGTATAAATTAATAAAATCTATAACTAATTACCAACTTCCTCCTTGGTTAACTTTTTGGGTATGTAAGGTATACAGTCAGACTTGCCAATAAGAAGCAAAATAGTCTGTTCTAAGTATCTTCTCTTTCCCTTCCTAATTCAAATTTAAGGTAGGAATAGGAAAATCAATAAGGCAAAGAAAAAAGTACGACTTGAGTACTATAAAAACTAAAATGAAAATTAACAAAGCAGAAAGAAATAAAAATTGGTAAATTTAAAACCTAAGACATAGAATAGTTGTTAACTGGTTCTTTTTTAACAAGTAAAATTAAGATCATAAATTAAAAGGCAAACATTTATTACGTGTGTTAATTAAATCCTCACTTATTCCCAAATAAACAGGTATCCAAAGGTGTTGAACACAAGTTTGAGCCATTCATTTATATTGAATTATCTGATTAATGGCATAATTTCATTTTTTTAACAAAAAATCTATCAAATATACTTTATGGATATGGATCATAAGTCTAAGTAATGTATGTAAATTAAAGTAAGTTAGAATGTTATCAAAATTTTTGATTCCACAATTAGCAAATAAATATATGATAGAATTAGTCATTATTTTCAGAGGACAGTACCCATTCTGTATAAGCTCATACATTCTCAACAGCTTAATTCTGCTTCAAACAGATAATTTACTAAGACAGTGGTTTTAATTATGCAAAAAAAATCACTGAATGTAATGAATCAAATAAGTATTATTATTTTGTTTCAATCACTTTTAAGATAAGGTTTCTGGCTTTGGAATACTGCTTACCAAGTAAAAGAGTTTTAACAAAGAAAACCAATAGTTTTCTAAAAAGTATATATTTAATATACATTTCCTAAAGCATTTCCTATATCTTCAATTATTAATAATACTCTACCCGGGTAGAGAAAATACTGATTTGAATTATTTTATCCATGTATGATGACATGGAAATTTTTTCATATTCCTCTAATTTCTGGGGAGCAAGATAAAACCACTGATTTGCCCTGAAAACTCAGTGAGTTTTTACTAGTTCAAAGATATTTTATTCTAAATGCCTTCAGAATTACATTAATGTGGCACTAGGAAATATCAACTATACTATACAACCTACAATAAGTAGACACAGATCTTAAAAGACTACCAGATTTGCTTTACTACTTGGATTTACTGGACTACGCGATCTCTCACCATTTACAGACATCTTAACAAGAATATTCTACCAACAAAATATTTGTTTAATAAAAATCTCCCTTGATAATATTTTCGTTATCTACATAGTACTTAACTGAATGCCAGCTATGTGATTAGAAGCAATCATGTTCAAAATGTCTATTTTTGCTTTTTTTTTTTTTTTGAGATGGAGTCTCGCTCTGTGCCAGGATGGAGTGCAGTGGCACGGTCTTGGCTCACTGCAACCTCTGCCTCCTGGGTTCAAGCAATTCTCCTGCCTCAGCCTCCTGAGTAGCTGGGATCACAGGCGCGCACCACCACGCCCAGCTACTTTTGTATTTTTACTAGAGATGGGGTTTCACCATGTTGGCCAGGATGGTCTCGATCTCTTGACCTCATGATCCGCCCACCTCAGCCTCCCAAAGTACTGACATTATAGGTGTGAGCCACCACACCCAGCCCTTTTTGCTTTTAAATAAATTTACAACCATTTAATTCATTCAACAAATATATGTTGAACATCTATGTTAGATACTGTATTCACAGCTAATAAAAGTATATATTAAGTACAAGGCATTTTATTTGCTGTGGATGAAGAGAGTCTAATTTGAAAAAATTCCAAACAAAATTTTCTTTTTTTTTCCCACTTAGTCCAATCAAAACTTGAGCATTGATACATTATTTTAAGAGCACCAGCTGGGCACAGTGGCTCATGCCTGCAATCCCAGCACTTTGGGAGGCCAAGGCAGGAGGATCGCTTGAGCCCAGGAGTTTGAGACTAGCCTAGGCAACATAGTGAGACCCCGTCTCTACAAAAAATGTAAAAAATTAGCCAGGTATGGTTACAATTTCGTGGTGAACTCATAAAGGGATACCCCTCGTAGGCATCTGCCTGTGGCTCGGTGACCTCTTGACATTTCAGAGGCCCGGAGATGAATCCAAGTGGCTGCCTGGCTTCTTTAAGCCAGGAGCTGTCTCTGGTGTCTCCCTTGCCAGCAAGGCATTGCCGACCTTCACATAAGCTTTCTTGGAGTACAGAAACAGTTTCTGAATCTGAAAGACTTCTCCGGTAAGTACTGCCAAGGGCAATCGACATCCCTTTTGCCTTCTCCTGATCTGTTGGCCTCCTTAAAGGTACTGTTCCCTCTTCACAAGTCCTGCTGACCCTTCCCAATCTGTAAAAAGGGCCCTGTTTAAGGGGAATTTCCCCAATTGGAAGGAGAATAAAGGGCAATGTTTGGGGGAAGTACTCCTGGGCGATTTGGTTTCGGTTATGAAACCTGGCTTTAGAGTTCTGACTTATCAGGGTCTCATGTCTGTTCTTATCTCGTCCTGTTTGTGTGTGGGGAACCCAGAAGGAAACATTAGCAGAAGTTCAATGTGCCTAATGGGTGGAAAAGGGGGTCTGTTTTATCTGTTTTGCTAGGTTAAAACTTGGATATTGAGCCAAGTAACTGGTGTTTGTCTTTGTTATGTGTATATTGTAATTTTGTCTCGGTCGATACGGGAAATGCTAACTTAATCCCTCCTACATCAAGCAGCCCCTTGGATTGTATCTTGCAAAACTGGGCAGCTTTCTTTTCACCTATGAACCCATGAAAATAAAGAAAATGGTTTTCTTTTCATAATCAGCAAGCAGGGTGATCAGAGCTCTGCTCTTTTGGAAGCCACAGTTTAAGAGAATCCAGGAACCTGACAAGCTGGCAACAGGGTAGTAAGAATCATTTACCAGTCAGGTTCCTGATCTCTCTGTGTGAAATCTGGCTGAGCAAAAGGTAAAAAATCACTGTCTCCTGCAAGGTTTTGATTAATAGGAGAAAAAGATGTGTATGACTAGTCTTGGGAAATATTGACTGTAGTATACTTTTTGGTTTATGAATATTCATATTGTTCCCTTTCTTTCCAGAAATAATCTTTTCTTTGTCTTTCTGTGTTCTTCATAAAGGGGAGGTACTAATTGAGGGTTCCTCTCATCTTGTTTTACGTCCTTGAAAACTTGACCTGTGACTGAGTGGGAGCTCTATGAAACAGAACAATTCCTTTATACTATATACTCTGGTTTCAACAGTTACTTCATTTTGTTCTTCTTCTACATTGGCTACCTTCTTGGAGACCACAGCTTGCAGAGGCATTTTATATTGTCCTGACATAATTTTCCACTTTTGTGGGTAGCTTCAAGGCTAGTGATCTGAGCTCACACAGACCCACATCTGAGCTTTCTCTAGCCTTAAGGCCCAACCCAACAATCCCTTTTACTTTCATTTTAGCCGTTATAGGTAACAATAACCAAGGAATTGAATATTATACTTTTTTCATATTAGTTTGCATTTCCTTATGCATCCAGTGAACCAGCTCCCCAGAAGTTGTATCCATCTCCAAATTCACTGTAACTTTTACCTTTAGTAACTGGGCATAGCCTAGCTGCAGTTCCATGCCATGGATGACCACATGGTCACCCAGGAATCATCCTCCATCCTTTTATAGATTAATATCATCAGCTCCCTAAGGAACCTGTACTGAAATGGATTATGAGAGTAATTTGGGAGCAGTGTCTTTGGTTTCAAAATGCTGCAGAGTGAAAGAACATGTTTGGGTTGGTACGGTACCCACTGCTCACTATTAAACAATTGCAAATGGCTATACATGATCCAGAAAAACAGGACATTATTAGTGAGGAAAGAGTTAGCCTAATGAACTGGATAAAAGCCACTTTAAGGTCTCTTTAACCTGAGAAAGGGGACTGTCCGACTCCACCTATAACTGCCAAGTGGAGTATCCCAGATGAAGCAGCTAATGTGGTTTGTATGCAAGCCATATGGGACTGGCATTACGATGACAGGAATATTCACCCCTTGAATATGCCCATTACCCAGGTCATGGTCAGCTTCTTCTCATGGGTCTTACAGATGCTAACAGAAAATATTAGGTTAGTTAACAAGGGAATGGTGAAGGGTAGAGGGGAGGATCAAAGGACTCATCCCAGGATGATGGGAAGTTTTAACAGTTATCAAGAAATATGATGAATGAAGAAAACATTGATAGGAGTAAAAATAAGAGGAAAAGAAAAGGGGAGAGTCATGGGTCTCATCCCAGCAGAGTGAAAATCTTTAGACAGTTATTAAGAAATTGAATGAATAAAATGGAAATTGATGGGGTTGAAATAAAGGCCTTAATTGCTGGTTCCCTCAATATTAAAGGGTACCAAATCAGTTTTCTGTACTTACCCCAATTGGAGACATTTTTAAAAAAATCAGAAGACAAAGATCAGAATGAGAAAACTGACCAAAAATTGCCTGGGGATGATGTTGAGGTGATTAATCAACATAAAGATTGACTAAAAAGCCTTGGTCCCTTAGCTAAACCCTCTGCTGGGTACACAAATCCCTTTTCAAAGGAGAGGGTAAAATGGTCTGGGAGTGAAGAGAAATTCCCAGGACCAGAACATAAAATGTAAGGGTGGACAGGATTATCAAAGTTGAAATGTTTATATAGGAGTTTTGTAAAGCAATTGTGTGTTCTTTACCTAAATGTCTTATGAAAATGGATACTGTATCTGACTAGGGGATGTTTCCTCTACCTAGTACTATAAAACTGAAGGCACACAAATCTGCCCTTCAAGCTACAATTAACTGGACATACTAAAATGGGAACCAATAAGATTGCCTGAGCCCACAGAATACAGAATAGAAGCTGGAGTGCTGGTAGGAACAAATTCTCCATGTGATAGCCTTTTCTGGAATGCTTACTGAGGCTTATAGCAAAAGTCTGTGAGCACATCCCAATGATGACTACTGTGACTCTGGACTAGAGAATTTCCACTTAAGAGGCATTTACTGCCTTGTTATAGGACATTAACTGAAGACATTCTATGACGGAAGGACATAAAATGATCATGACATCTGAAATACCCATGCTATTTGGGGCAATGTCAGAAACAGTCTAATTGTGGTCAGCAGTGCCCAGAAGAGTTCCATAATAAAATGGAGATACTTTGTATATGATCATGCTACTTGGGAAATTCAAGGAGGAGATACTCATGAGCAGGGAGCCTCTTTTTCCCCAGGACTGACTCTGAAACTGTGTGAGAAGGTGCAGGATTCTACAGTGCCCATTAAACAGCTCTTACCTGACTGACAAAGAGCTGCCTGGTTTATGAATGGCAATTCCAAGGTGAACAGACAACAATCTGTTTGGAAGTCTGCTACTCTGACTGAAGAGGAGTCAAGAAAACTTTTTTTTCTTTTGAGCTATTTATAGCTTATGACAAGTAAAGTATATCTTTATGAGCAAAATTTGCCTTTCTGCCTGAGTTCTCACAAACGTGGAAACTTCATTCATAAGTATTCTTATTTTATGGCAATACAGTTATTTGTATACATTCAATAAGAATCTGCTTTCTTTGGTAGCAGGACACAATTGGAGATGCTAGCTACTTTACCAAGGCTTTGACTGGATTGGCATATTTTTAGATACGACCAGACTGCTTTGAGGAGTTGACATTGACTTTATAGAGCCAATAAAAGCAACTCAGAAAGACTAGCCTTCTACCTTGTCTATGTAGTTTCTTTATAGTGTTCCTCACCTGTGATAAGTAAAAAATGTTACTTTCAACAGATCCAGAAACCTCAAGTTATTTTGGGACCTCCGCAAGAGATGAGTGGAGGTCCCAAAATAACCCAATTCATATAGGTATCTGTCGGCATGGATAAATCCTTGGTTTAGCTAACCTTAAGGCCTTTAAAAAGTCTAAACTAAGATTCCTTATGGAAAAGTTCCTGCCAAGTCAACTTAAAAGAGCCTATATGGCCAATGAATATTCTTGCCATACTTTATGCAAATAGGCAAAGTATAACACTTATTTTGCAAATAAATTGGTCCTACTATAATTTGTCTTTGGTAGAAATGGAATACTAGAGATAAAAATTTTGTTTCAAAAGAAACTACAGTATACCTGTTACTAGATTCTAGTCTTGTCTATTACTTTTGAGTTTTTATTGTTTTCTACAATTTGAACTAAACCTGAATTCTTCCCTGGCTACAAGTCTTCAAACTAAGATTTTCAAAAATTTCTTCCATTTTTCTGACTTGAACTCTGTTCCAGACAGAAATATAGTTATAACTAAGCATTAATAGGCTATACTTTGGCCCATTTCCTTGTTGCTAAAGTCACATAGCACTACATGCTGACCATTTACATCCCCATTGTTCTTACAGACAGGATCTCTGACGTTAGAATCATAAGGATTTTGCTTAAGGATCATTTAAAATGTTTTTCAGACCCTGAGTTGCAGTGAAACAGCTGACGCCAACCAGTCAGAAGACCCTCATAGAGGAATGAAATCAGCATGAGAATACAGCTTCTTCATCATCCTGTCCCATTACTTCACTTTACACTCTGACCAATCAACAATCTCCACACTTCAGCCCAGTCCAAAACCCTTAAAAACTCTAGCCCCAAACTTCTCAGGGAGATGGATTTGAGGTTTTCTCTCATCTCCTAGTTTGGTGACCCCCAGATTAAACCTTTTTCTCTGCTGCAAAAAAAAAAAAAAAAAAAAAAAAGAAACAAAGACAAAATAAAGATTCATGAAAGTTATATCTTTAGGATAGTCTAAGGCATATGATATATATTTTAACACTTACATAATCCATCCAAATGATAAGCAAATATAAAAAATAAGTTTATAAAATATCAGTCTAGTTGGGGCAGTGAAATTAGGTTTTCTGCCCCAAATTCTCTCCTTTAATTATTCTAGAATCAATATGACAGACATTTCCTTTTTTATTCTTACTTCAGTGTATGTGTACACACACAAAACATGAAAAATAATTAGACCATTTTATGTGGAAGCATCTAATATAAAGCCTACCATGAAAGCAATTAATGTTTATTCTTTGTTGTTTACTCATTCATAACATTGGTGAAAAAAACCTACCCAACATCAAATATCAATAGTTTGATAAACTTTTTTTTTTATAGTTGCTTGATGAACTATAATCAAACAACTTTGGATTTGCATTAGGAAGCCAGGAATTCTACTACTTACCTTTTCCTGACAATGAATCACGGCGGTTTTGTAGATAGTACAACAGCTGTTCTACCTCATTTAGTTTTGAAGGATGAATGAGTTTACATTCTTCAACCACCTTCCTTGCCAGGGAAGTTATATCTGTGTTGGCATTGAGACTCTTAAGTCGAATGCTGTAAGTATAACAGAATTTTTCAATTCACGTATTATAAAAGTAATAACTTCAATACTACTACTTTAAAATAATTTATAGATTATAAATTATTATGGAGAGCCTGGCCATAGACTCTTAGTAAAATAAACTATTAGATATAATTAGGCTTAGAAAAATACAAGGCAGTAATTTTCTGTGAACTAGACAAACAAAATAACAAAAGGAACATAAAATCTTTTTCAGACTCTCTAGGCAAGACAGCATATTCAGAGATTCTGTTTTAAAACAGTATTTCTGGTATAAAATATATGAAGTCTTCAGCATTATTAAATGTAAGAATCCATACCATCATAAATAAATCATTTTCTTGACCATACCCACAAATGCTAGCTTTTTTTCAGCTAGGGACAAGACACAATATTGATATGTTCAGATTCAGTTGTTCTGGTGGTAACTATATAGAAGGTAAAAGCAAAAAAAAGTGAGATCCGGCCGGGCATGGTGGTTCATGCCTGTAATTCCAGCACTTTGGGAGGCCGAGGCGGGGGGATCACGAGGTTGGGAGTTTGAGACCAGCCTGGCCAATATGGTGAAACCCCGTCTCTACTAAAGATACAAAAAATTTGCCAGGTGTGGTGGTGCGTGTCTGTAATCCCAGCTACTCGGGAGGTTGAGGCAGCAGAATTGTTTGAAGTTGGGAGGCAGAAGTTGCAGTGAGCTGAGATCGCACCATTGTACTGTGCGACAGGGTGAGACTCTGTCTCAAAAAAAAAAAAAAAGTGAGATCCACTTTAAGATCTATATGAGGAATTTTGAGGAACAAATGAATACATTTTATACTTAAGTTAGTGCACTAAAAAACAATAATTAGCCAACACCTCCTTCCTTTTAAAGTTAGCCCAGGAAATTCACTGGGAACCCATTAAGAAACCATTATTAAGAGTTTGGAAACAATTGCCTAGTTACACAGATTCAGGGTACCAGGAAGAGGTATAAAGACATAAAATTGACTCTTCAAAGTGAAGAGTCAACCTGGTGTCAAAAGACTGTCAAGCAGATGCTCCCATGCAAGGTTCTTTTGAAAAAGAGAAAGATGAACAAGCAGCCACTGTGTAGAATTATTTTGTGTTAAAGATGGCTAATTTCTGTTGGAAGACATCAAGGAATTAGAAGGGCAGGAGTGGAGATCGCAGAGCAATGTCCTGTAAGCTTATTATCCATATGTAGATGATTTCTCCCGAAACCATTCCAGCAGAATGACTTAGATATTATTCCCAGCTATATATTCAACCCCAAATCTGGTTCTCCTAGGGTTCTACAAGCTATGTAATAGCTTTTAATAAATTCCTTTTCTGTTTAAATTTGCTAGAGTGCCTTCTAATGTTTATAAGAAGAACTCTAGCAGTATTCTGTCCCTTTATTTCTTCCTTAATTTATTTGGGTTTTTTTTTTGGTTCCTACCTTTTAAGTCTTTTAATTGTATTATATTTTTATATAGTCTTAGCTGCACATCAGAAGGCATAGAGAGAAAGAAAGGTCAATACAGAGAAAAACTCTAAAAAGACCTCTAGTTTGCTTCCAATTGTTTGCAATTACGAGTAAAACTGCTATAAACATTCAAGTGCAGCTTTTTGTGTGGACATGTTTTCAACTCATTTGGGTAGATATCCAGAGGCATAAGGAGGGGCCAAGATGGCTGAACAGAAACAGCCTCAGTCTGCAGCTCCCAGTGAGACCAACGCAAAAGGTGGGTAATTTCTGCACTTCCAAATGAGGTACCCAGTTCATCTCACTGGGACTGGTTAGGCAGTGGGTACAACCCATGGAGAGCAAGCAGAAGCGGGGTGGGGGGGGGCATCGCTTCACCCAGGAAGTGCAAGGAGCTGGGGGACCTCCCTCACTCAGCCAAGGGGAGCTGTGAGGGACTGTGCTACCTGGCCCGGGTACTATGCTTTTCCCACAGTTTTTGCAGTCCACAGATCAGGAGAATCCTTGGTGAGCCTATACCACCTGGGCCCTGGATTTCAAGCACAAAACTGGGTGGCTGTTTGGGCAGGCACCGAGCTAGCTGCAGGAGTTTTTTTCTTACCCCAGGTGCCTGGAATCCCAGTGAGACAGAACTGTTCACTCCCCTGGAAAGGGGGCTGAAGCCAAGGAGCCAAGTGGTCTCACTCAGTGAGTCCCACTCTTATGGAGCCCAGCAAGCTATGAACCACTGGCTTGAAATTCTCACTGCCAGCACAGCAGTCTGGAGTTGATCTGGGATGATTGTGCTTGGTGGGGGGAGGTGGGTCTGCCATCAGTGAGGCTGTAGTAGGCAGTTTTCCCCGGACAGTGCTAAGGAGACTGGGAGGTTTGGACTGGGTAGAATTCACCACAGTGTGGCAAAGCGGCTGAGGCCAGACTGCTTCTCTATATGCCTCCTCACTGGGCAGGGCATCTATGAAGGAAATGCAGCAGCCTTAGGGACTTACAGATAAAACTCTCATCTCCCTGGGACAGAGAACCTGGCAGGAGGGGTGGCTGTGGGCACAACTTCAGCAGACTTAATCTTTCCTGCCTGCTGGCTCTGATGAGAGCAGCTGATCCTGACAAGGGAAATTCTCCCAGCACAGCACACCAGCTCTGCCAAGGGACAGACTGCCTCCTCAAGTGGGTCCCTGACCCCCATGCCTCCTGACTGGGAGAGACCTCCCAACAGGGGTTGATAGACACCTCATAAAGGAGATCTCTGGCTGGCATCAGGCCAGTGCCCCTCTGGGACGAAGCTTCCAGGGGAAGGAGCAGGCAGCAATCGTTGCTGTTCAGCAGCCTCCACTGGTAATACCCAGGAGGACGGGGTCTGGAGTGGAATTGCAGCACACTGCAGCAGACCTGCAGAAGAGGGGCCTAGCTGTTGATAGAAAAACTAACACACAGAGAGCAACAACAACAACAACATCAACAAAAAACACCCGCCCCCAAAAAAAAATCCCCATCCAAGGGTCATCAGCCTCAAAGATCAAAGGACAAATCCATGAAAATGAGAAAAAACCAGCACAAAAACGCTGAAAATCCCAAAACCCAGAATACCTCTTCTCCTCCAAATGATCGCAAGTCCTCTCTAGCAAGGGCACAAAACTGGATGGAGAATGAGATTGACGAAATGACAGAAGTAGGCATCAGAAGGTGGGTAACAACTCCTCTGAGCTAAAGGAGCATGTTCTAACCCAATGCAAGGAAGCTAAGAACCTTGATAAAAGGTTACAGGAACTGATAAGTAGAATAACCAGTTTAGAGAGAAACATAAATGACTTGATGGAGCTGAAAAACACAGCATGAAAACTTCGTGAAGCATACACAAGTATCAATAGCCAAATCGACCAGGCAGAAGAAAGATTAGAGATTGAAGATCACCTTGCTGAAATAAGGCGTGAAGACAAGATTAGAGAAAAAAGAATGAAAAGGAAAAAACAAGGCCTCCAAGAAATATGGGACTATGTGAAAAGATCAAACCTATGATTGATTGGTGTACCTGAAAGTGACAGGGAGAATGGAACCAAGTTGGAAAACACACTTCAGGATATTATCCAGGAGAGCCTCCCCAGCCTAGCAAGACAGGCCAACATTCAAATTCAGGAAATACAGAGAACACCACTAAGATACTCCTCAAGAAGATAAATCCCAAGACACATAATCATCAGATTCTCCAAGGCTGAAACAAAGGAAAAAAAGTTAAGAGCAGCCAGAGAGAAAGGTCAGATCAACTACAAAGGGACACCCGTCAGACTAACAGCGGATCTCTCTGCAGAAATTCTACAAGCCAGAAGACAGTGGGGACCAATATTCAACAATCTTAAGGAAAATAATTTTCAACACAGAATTTAATATTCAGCCAAACTAAGCTTCATAAGCAAAGGAGAGATAAAAGCCTTTCCAGACAAGCAAATGCTGAGGGATTCTGTCACAACCAGGCCTGCCTTAAAAGAGCTCCTGAAGGAAGCACTAAATATGGAAAGGAAAAACCAGTACCAGCCACTGCAAAAACACACCAAAATATAAACCACTGCAAAAACACACCAAAAAATGGGCTAAATGCCTCAAGTGAAAGACACAGACTGGCAAATTGGACAAAGAATCAAGACCCATTGGTGTGCTGTATTCAGGAGACCTATCTCACATGCAAAGACACACTTAGGCTCAAAATAAAGGAATGGAGGAATATTTACCAAGCAAATGGAAAAAAAAAAAAAGCAGGGATTGCAATTCTAGTCTCTGATAGAACAGACTTTAAACCAACAAAGATCAAAAAAGACAAAGAAGGGCATTACATAATGGTAAAGGGTTCAATGC
Source organism: Pongo pygmaeus (assembly GCF_028885625.2). Classification (NCBI taxonomy): domain Eukaryota; kingdom Metazoa; phylum Chordata; class Mammalia; order Primates; family Hominidae; genus Pongo; species Pongo pygmaeus. The sequence goes on along the minus strand of NC_072373.2, from coordinate 80,020,262 downwards.
AACAAAAAGACCTAACTCTCCTAAATATATATGCACCCAATACAGGACCACCCAGATTCACAAAACAAGTTCTTAGAGACCTACAAAGAGACTTAGATTCCCACACAATAATAGTGGGAGACTTTAATACCCCACTGTCAATATTAGACAGATCAACGAGACAGAAAATTAACAAGAATATTCAGGACTTGAACTCAGCTCTGGATCAAGTGTACCTAATAGACATCTACAGAACTCTCTACCCCAAATAAACAGAATATACATTTTTCTAAGTGCCACATGGCACTTATTCTAAAATCGACCACATAATTGGAAGTAAAACAATCCTCAGCAAATGCAGAAGAATGGAAATCATAACAAACAGTCTCTCAGACCACAGTGCAATCAAATTAGAACTCAGGATTAAGAAACTCACTCAAAACTGCATAACTACATGGAAACTGAACAACCTGGTCCTGAATGACTCCTGGGTAAATAAAAAAATTAAGACAGAAGTAAAGAAGTTCTTTGAAACCAATGAGAACAAAGAGACAACATACTAGAATCTCTGGGACAGAGCTTAAGCAGTATGTAGAGGGAAATTTATAGCACTAAATGCCCACATCAGAAAGGTGGAAAGATCTGAAACTGACACCCTAATGCCAAAATTAAAAGAACTAGAGAAGCAAGAGCAAACAAAGTCAAAAGCCAGCAGAAGACAAGAAATAACTAAGATCAGAGCAGAAATGAAGGAGATAAAGACACAAAAAACTCTTCCAAAAATAAATGAATCTAGGAGCTGTTTTTTCAAAAAAATTAACAAAATAGACTGCTAGCTAGACTAATAAAGAAGAAAAGAGAGAAAAATCAAATTGACACAATAAAATATAATAAAGGGGATACCACCACTTATCCCACAGAAATACAAACTACCATCAGAGAATACTACAAACACCTTGAAGCAAATAAACCAGAAAATCTATAAGAAATGAATAAATTCCTGGACACATACACCCTCCCAAGACTAAACCAGGAAAAAGTCAAATGCCTGAATAGACCAATAACAAGTTCTGAAATTGAGGCAGTAATTAATAGCCTACCAAACAAAAAAAGAAAAAGGCCAGGAACAGATGGATTCACTGCAGAATTCTACCTGAGGTACAAACAGGAGTGGGTACCATTATTTCTGAAACTATTCCAAACAAGAGAAAAAGAGGGACTCCTCCCTAACTCATTTTATGAGGCCAGCATCATCCTGATACCAAACCTGGCAGAGACACAACAAAAAAAAGAAAATTTCAGGCCAATTTCCCTGATGAACATCAATGTGAAAATCATCAATAAAATACTGGCAAGCTGAATCCAGCAGCATATCAAAAAGCTTATCCACCACAACCAAGTCAGCTTCATCCCTGGAATGCAAGGCTGGTTCAACATATGCAAATCAATAAATGTAATCCATCACATAAACAGAACCAAGGACAAAAACTACATGATTATCTCAATAGATGCAGAAAAGGCCTTCGAAAAAATTCAACATCTTTTTATGTTAAAAACTCTCAATAAACTAGGTACTGATGGAACATATCTCAAAATAATAAGAGCTATTTATGACAAACCCATAGCCAATACCATATTGAATGGGCAAAAGCTGGAAGGATTCCCTTCGAAAACCATCACAAGACAAGGATGCCCTCTCTCACCACTCCTATTCAACATAGTATTGGAAGTTCTGGCCAAGGCAATCAGGCAAGAGAAAGAAGTAAAGGGTATTCAAATAGAAAGTGAGGAAGTCAAATTGTCTCTGTTTGCAGATGACATGATTGTATATTTAGAAAACCCCATCGTGTCAGCCTAAAAACTACTTAAGCTGATAAGCAACTTCAGCAAAATTCTCAGTATACAAAATCCATGTACAAAAATCACAAGCATTCCTATACACCAACAACAGACAAGCAGAGAGCCAAATCATGAGTGAACTTCCATTCACAATTGCTACAAAGAAAATGAAACACCTAGGAATACAACTTACAAGGTATGTGAAGGACCTCTTCGAGGAGAACTACAAACTGCTTTTCAAGAAAATAAGAGAGGACACAAATGGAAAAACATCTCATGCTCATGGATAGGAAGAAAAAAATGGCCATACTGCTCAAGGTTTATAGATTCAATGCTATTCCCATCAAGCTAGCATTGATTTTTTTCACAGAACTAGGAAAAATACTTTAAATTTCATATGGAACAAAAAAAGAGCCCATATAGCCAAGACAATTCTAAGCAAAAAACAAAACAAAACAAAAAAACCCCAAAGCATCATGCTACCTGACTTCAAACTATACTACAAGGCTACAGTAACCAAAATAGCATGTGGTACTGTAATCAAAACAGGGATAAAGACCAAAGGAACAGAACAGAGACTCAGAAATAACACCACACATCTACAACCAACTAACTTTCGACAAATCTGACAAAAACAAGCAATGGGGAAAGGATTTCCTATTTAATAAATGGTGCTGGGAAAACTGGCTAGCCATTTGTAGAAAACAGAAACTGGACCCCTTCCTTAGACCTTATACAAATGTTAACTCAAGACGGATTAAAGACTTAAATGTAAAACCCAAAGCCATAAAAACCCTAGAAGAAAACCTAGGCAATACCATTCAGGACATAGGCATGGACAAGGACTTCATGACTAAACCACCAAAAGCAATTGAAACAAAAGCCAAAATTGACAAATGGGATCTAATTAAACTAAAGAGCCTCTGCACAGCAAAAGAAACTATCATCAGAGTGAACAGGAAACCTACAGAATGGGAGAAAATTTTTTGCAATCTACCCATTTGACTAAGGTCTAATATCCAGAATATACAAGGAACTTAAACAAATTTACAAGAGAAAAAACAAACAACCCCTTCAAATAGTGGACAAAGGATATGAACAGACACTTCTCAAAAGAAGACATTTATGCGGCCAAGAAACACACGAAAAGCAGCTCATCATCATTGGTCATTAGAAAAATGCAAATCAAAATCACAACGAGATACCATCTCATGCCAGTTAGAATGGTATTATTAAAAAGTTTCGGCAGATGCTGCTCAGGCTGTGGAGAAATTGGAATTGGTTTAACTATTGTGGAAGACAGTGTGGTGATTCCTCAGGGATCTAGAACCAGAAATACCATTTGATCCAGCAATCCCATTACTGGGCATATACCCAAAATATTATAAATCATTCTACTATAAAGACACATTAACACATAGGTTTATTACAGCACTATTTACAATAGCAAAGACTTGGAACCAACCCAAATGCCCATCAGTGATAGACTGGATAAAGAAAATGTGGCACATATACATCACGGAATAATACATAGCCATAAAAAAGAATGAGTTCATGTTCTTTGCAGTGATATGAAAGAAGCTAGAAGCCATCATTCTCAACAAACTAACACAGGAACAGAAAACCAAACACCACATGTTCTCACTCATAAATGGGGTTTGAACAACGAGAACACACGGACACAGGGGAGGGAACATCACACATCAGGGCCTGTCAGGGGGTGGGGAACAAGGGGAGGGAGAGCATTAGGACAAATATCTAATGCATGTAGGGCTTAAAACCTAAATGATGGGTCAATAGGTGCAGCAAACCACCATGGCACATATATACCTATGTAACAAACCTGCACTTTCTGCACATGTATCCCAGAACTTAAAGTAAAATTAAAAAAACAAACAAACCCAGAAACACATCTTTTATGGTTGATTTCACAAGTTAGTAGTTCACAATCTATTATATTCATTTTCTAAATGGGATAAATTAGAATATGTATGTTACAACAGGTTCCTATTAAGCTTACAAAAATCTCATTTTTTCCTAGGATTAATATACTCCATACTTACAGTTTAATATAATCTCTCCTTCACTAAGATGAAGTATGCCTGGAAGAATGCCATAATTAATCACCTATGCGGATCAAAATAATATCAGATTTGTATAAAGTTTATATAATGTTCACTACTTTCAAAATGTGCACAAATAAAGAACTTACATTTTTTGACATTCTTTTCGTTCTCCCAACATGGGGTCCCCCATTTCTCCAAGAATGGTGGCTTCCACTTCATAGTGAACAATGAGTGCTTTTTCTGATGGATGTACATCAATATTCCCTCCTTTAACTTTCCTATAATACAAAATTGAAATGTATAACCAGATTAAAACTCTCAAAGTGGCCATGGTTTTTATCTATTTTTAGGTCTATAACATGTGGGTTGGATTAACATGTGCATTTGAATCAGATTACTCTTGATATGGGATTAGAGATAACTCTTTTTCTCTGTTTTATATATATATATATATGTATATATGTGTGTATATATACACATATAAATGTATATATATAACTTTGTCATGCATAAAGTATCTTTATAAATAGCTCTACCTAAGAAAAAAATACATTTACCAAAGAATCATGCATAAAAGCAAGTGAATGAAACATAAACAAGTAAGATGGCTTTGGAGAGAACGACCTCAACTAAAAGTCAGTTATTCAAAACCAAAGACAACTGCCTTAAAATTTATATTAAAAGAAAAAGTCATGCCAGACATGATGGCTCACACCTGTAATCCCAGTGACTTGGGAGACCAACATGGGAGAAATGCTTTAGGTCAGAAGTTTGAGACCAGCCCAGGTAACATAGCGAGACTCTGTTTCCACAAAAAATTTAAAAACTAGCCGGGCATGGTGGCAGGTGTCTGTAGTCCTAGCTAATTGCAGGCTGAGGCGGGAGGATTACTTGAGCCCTCTGATGGTGCCACTGCACTCCAGCCTGGCCAATAGAACGGAACTCTGTCTCGATTAAAAAAAAAAAAAAAAAAATCAACCTGTCCATTAATTACCCCATTAACTGGACCAAAAGACAGGAAGAAATTGTCTATATTACAATATATGTCATGTATCATCTAACATAATGGTACAAGTTATAGCATTAGTACCTAAATAAAATCACTGAGTCACACCCAAATTACATAACAAAAAAGCATTTACAGGTTAGGTAGGCTGTATAGTCACATATCTCAAATTATAGTGTCAATAGTAGGTTCTATGGAAAGGTTGTATATACTCTTTCTTCAAGCCCATAAAGTTGCAAAATGAATTCTTAATTGCAGTAAACCAATGATGAATTAATCACTATTTGCCACTTGGCCATTTTAGAAGGCGATAAAGTTGGTTGTGCTGGAAGAGATTAAGCAACAGAAACAAGCAAAATCTCTCATTCTTAGTCCTAGCCAGCAGTTAGCTGACCAGTGGGGTCTTTTAGCCTGATAAGAAAAAACAAAAATATGACAACACCTTAAATTTAATTCCAATAACTAGAAACTCAAAGCTTTTCTTTCAGTTGGAAATAACACTTTGACTAATTATGCATATTTTTAAAGTAATTTTTAACGGATCTGTTCACCAGAATTCCATATGAAAAGGAGATGTATCTGGAGTGAGTATTAGGGTTATGATTAACAGTCAAGTATAGTGATAGGGTAGGAAATTAAGTACACTAAAGCATAGAGTCTAGGTAGGTCAGCAACTAAACTGACAGTAAGACATATAGGACAAGTAAAGAATGAAAACAGAAGCCAGGCAGGCCAGCAAAAATCGAGGAATTAGGAAATGAGATGTGGTACAGATTCCAAAAGGTAAGATAAACAGATATATGTACAAAAGCTATAGAAGTCACAGGAAACAAAAGATCTAAGGAAAGCTGAAAACAGATATAATGTAGCATCACTATAAGAAACATAAGAAACTATCTTAATTACATAAGGCAAACTAGTTACTTCCTTCCTGATAACATGAAAAGCAATCTCAGTACTGGACTTTTTATAACTGTATCCAGTTAAGGGAAGAAAAGAGTAAGGATAAAATATAAATGCAGATCCTTAGACTAGCCTCCTATTACCACTTTAAAATGGGTCTTTTACATATTGGCAGCTGGGGGAATTGCATAATTTTTGTCCTCTGTTGTCTCATATCTTGCCTTTCCTTAAAGCAATCAAATAATTAAAAAGGAAAAAAGTGAAATGCTTCACCACTCCTTTTTAGTTTTTGTTTGCCTTTTTTTTTTGCTGTGTATGTGTGTTTTAGAGGAGTAAGTTGATTACAATTTATTTATCACAAAATCAACTTATGTTTATTATAGAAAAACTAAAACAGAAATGAGCAAAGAAAAAATAAATTCAAAAACTTACAAGAAGTAGTCACTTGTTATTTTACCACATATACATTCAGATATTTTTCTATCTATACTAAATAATATACAAAGAGAGAATGACAGCTATAGCTTTTTTTTTTTTTTTTAACAGAAGAGGCTTAAGGGTAGTAATCTAGCAGGGGTGAAACTATGATTTTATCTTAAATGCCGAACTTTCAAGCTGAATAGCATTCACAATGATGTCAGATATTTAACTACTGGGAGAATTAATTTCCAAATGTTCTACTTGAATTCCATTAATTAGATGAAAAAAATTTGAGCTATTATTAGAAATTAATGAATTTCTATTTGAAGCATCCTACGACACTGATATTAAATTGATACTTTTAGCTGGTTGCAAATTTCTTCTACTAATAGAGTCTTCTCAATAACAGTTCTGCTTCACTTTGTTTTTGTACATGTATAAGAAAACTCGAACCAAAAGTGTCCTAAATTGACATAGAAAAATGATTTTCTTTTAATCTCAATGAGAAGTTATACTTCACAGAGTAATATAAAATATACCTTCTATAACTGCATGTGATAAACTGTCACCTTTTGGGACAGTGTTCTTAATTATTAACTTCTGAAGTACATCCTTATGTTCCTAGATTTCATGTGGTTAGAGATATTATTGTGACCCTTAAGAAAGATAATAAATGCTGATGAACCTTGTGTTGCCACCCATTCATTATCAATTTTCTTGAGAAACCAAAAATGCAGTCCTCAACTTTTCATTAAATTAGAACTTTTAAAAAATTATTCTTTTCAAAAGGATTTACTGCAAAATAAAATTGTATCAAATAAAATAAAAAACAGTTGTAGATTTATGCCATACAGCAAATAACATAGCCATTTTAGGAAGTGTTTGGTCTACTCTCCATATGCTCTCTGGCAGGACTGCTATGCATCTATTTCCTGCATCTACTTGAAAAATACCAATATATAAGTGTCCACAATTCCAAACGACCTTACCAACTGTCAGAGCATATGAATTCATTTCCACAGTTTACAGCATGGGTATGGCACAATAGGCTGCTTAATGGGGAACTCTATTAACTGCTCATATGTCTCATATACTACTAGACAAGACACTAGCAGAAGCTTGAAGTACAAAATGTAAATCTACCAAATCCTCCACCCCAGCTTGTTTTAATATAATTACTAATGATACCTCCATAACATTTTTTTTTAAACTGGGACAAATGCTAAATCAGATGGGTTGAGGGGGGTGCGGGGGAGGAACAGCTGAAAACCAGAACTGTCTAGGGCAAAGAAGCAAAAAATGATGACCCTAACCAAATCTAATCTTTCCTTGCCTACTCAAAGGTGCTCTTCAGTAATTATTTAGTAGTCCATTCCCATCCGCAAATAAACATATGAAAATGTCTCAGGTTAACTGCTCCTGAATGACTACTGGGTACATAATGAAATGAAGGCAGAAATAAAGATGTTCTTTAAAACTAATGAGAACAAAGACACAAAGAACCAGAATCTCTGGGACACATTTAAAGCAGCGTGTAGAGGGAAATTTCTAGCACTAAATGCCCACAAGAGTAAGCAGGAAAGATCTAAAATTGGCATCCTAACATCACAATTAAAAGAACTAGAGAAGCAAAAGCAAACACATTCAAAAGCTAGCAGAAGGCAAGAAATAACTAAGATCAGAGCAGAACTGAAGGAGATAGAGACACAAAAAAAATCCTTCAAAAAAATCAATGAACCCAGGAGCTGGTTTTTTGAAAAGATCAACAAAACTGATAGACCGCTAGCAAGACTAATAAAGAAGAAAAGAGAGAAGAATCAAATAGATGCAATAAAAAATGATAAAGGGGATATCACCACTGATCCCACAGAAATACAAACTATCATCAGAGAATACTATAAACACCTCTATGCAAATAAACTAGAAAATCTAGAAGAAATGGATAAATTCCTGGACACATACACCCTCCCAAGACTAAACCAGGAAGAAGTTGAATCCCTGAATAGACCAATAACAGGCTCTGAAATTGAGGCAATAATTAATAGCCTACCAACCAAAAAAAGTCCAGGACCAGACAGATTCACAGCCAAATTCTATCGGAGGTACAAAGAGGAGCTGGTACCATTAGTTCTAAACTATTTCAATCAATAGAAAAAGAGGGAATCCTCCCTAACTCATTTTATGAGGCCTGCATCATCCTGATACCAAAGCCGGGCAGAAATACAACAAAAAAAGAGAATTTTAGACCAATATCCTTGATGAACATTGATGCAAAAATCCTCAATAAAATACTGGCAAACTGAATCCAGCAGCACATCAAAAAGCTTATCCACCATGATCAAGTGGGCTTCACCACTGGGATGCAAGGCTGGTTCAACATACACAAATCAATAAATGTAATCCAGCATATAAACAGAACCAAAGACAAAAACCACATGATTATCTCAATAGATGCAGAAAAGGCCTTTGACAAAATTCAACAACTCTTCATGCTAAAAACTCTCAATAAATTAGGTATTGATAGGACGTATCTCAAAATAGTAAGAGCTATTTATGACAAACCCACATCCAATATCATACTGAATGGGCAAAAACTGGAAGCATTCCCTTTGAAAACTGGTACAAGACAGGGATGCCCTCTCTCACCACTCCTATTCAACATAGTGTTGGAAGTTCTGGCCAGGGCAATCAGGCAGGAGAAAAAAGGGTATTCAATTAGGAAAAGAGGACGTCAAATTGTCCCTGTTTGCAGATGACATGATTGTGTATTTAGAAAACCCCATCGTCTCAGCCAAAAAATCTCAAGCTGATAAGCAACTTCAGCAAAGTCTCAGGACACAAAATCAATGTGCAAAAATCACAGGCATTCCTATACACCAATAACAGACAAACAGAGAGCCAAATCATGAGTGAACTCCCATTCACTATTGCTTCAAAGAGAATAAAATACCTAGGAATCCAACTTACAAGGGATGTGAAGGACCTCTTCAAGGAGAACTACAAACCACTGCTCAATGAAATAAAAGAGGACACAAACAAATGGAAGAACATTACATGCTCATGGATAGGAAGAATCAATATCGTGAAAATGGCCATACCGCCTAAGGTAATTTATAGATTCAATGCCATCCCCATCAAGCTACCAATGACTTTCTTCACAGAATTGGAAAAAACTACTGTAAAGTTCATATGGAACCAAAAAAGAGCCCGCATTGCTGAGACAATCCTAAGCCAAAAGAACAAAGCTGGAGGCATCACACTACCTGACTTCAAACTATACTACAAGGCTACAGTAACCAAAACAGCATGGTACTGGTACCAAAACAGAGATACAGACCAATGGAACAGAACAGAGCCCTCAGAAATAATGCCACACTTCTACAACAATCTCATCCTTGACAAACCTGACAAAAACAAGCAATGAGGAAATGATTCCCTATTTAATAAATGGTGCTGGGAAAACTGGATAGCCATATGTAGAAAGCTGAAAACTGGATCCCATCCTTACACCTTATGCAAAAATTAATTCAAGGTGGATTAAAGACTTAACTGTTAGACCTAAAACCATAAAAACCCTAGAAGAAAACCTAGGCAATACCATTCGGGACATAGGCATGGGCAAGGACTTCATGTCTAAAACACCAAAAGCAATGGCAACAAAAGCCAAAATTGACAAATGGGATCTAATTAAACTCAAGAGCTTCTGCACAGCAAAAGAAACTACCATCAGAGTGAACAGGCAACCTACAGAATGGGAGAAAATTTTTGCAATCTACCCATCTGACAAAGGGCTAATATCCAGAATCTACAACGAACTTAAACAAATTTACAAGAAAAAATCAAACAACCCCATCAAAAATTGGGCAAAGGACATGAACAGGCACTTCTCAAAAGAAGACATTTATGCAGCCGACAGACACATGAAAAAATGCTCATCATCACTGCCCATCAGAGAAACGCAAATCAAAACCACAATGAGATACCATCTCACACCAGTTAGAATGGCGATCACTAAAAAGTCAGGAAACAACAGGTGCTGGAGAGGATGTGGAGAAATAGGAACACTTTTACACTGTTGGTGGGACTGTAAACTAGTTCAACCATTGTGGAAGACAGTGTGGCGATTCCTCAAGGATCTAGAACTAGAAATATCATTTGACCCAGCCATCCCATTACTGGGTATATACCCAAAGGATTATAAATCATGCTGCTATAAAGACACATGCACACATATATTTATTGTGGCACTATTCACAATACCAAAGACTTGGAACCAACCCAAATGTCTATCAATGATAGACTGGATTAAGAAAATGTGGCACATATACACCATGGAATACTATGCAGCCATAAAAAACGATGCGTTCATGTCCTTTGTAGGGACATGGATGAAGCTGGAAACCATCATTCTGTGCAAACTATTGCAAGGAGAGAAAACCAAATACCGCATGTTCTCATTCATAGGTGGGAACTGAACAATGAGAACACTTGGACACAGGATGGGGAACATCACACACTGGGGCCTGTCATGTGGTAGGGGGAGGGGGGAGGGATAGCATTAGGAGATATACCTAATGTAAATGACGAGTTAATGGGTACAGCACACCAACATGGCATATGTATACCTATGTAAGAAACCTGCACGTTGTGCACATGTACCCTAGAACTTAAAGTATAATTTAAAAAAAGAGTAAAATACATAAATAAAATAAAACCACAATGAGATACCATCAAAAAAAAAAAAAAAAAAAAGAAAATGTGTCAGGTTAAAAGGCAAAAAAAAAAAAAAAAAAACCCACCCCCCCAAACCCTACATTGCTTAATGCCACTGTTGCTTAACACCTTGATATTAATCCTATTAACACTGCTTTTCATTGTTACAAAACTCTTTTTGTGTTTGGTTTTTTCATTTTTAAAAAAAAAACAGACCCAAAGCTTACAAAACTTCTTTTGTTTTGATAGTCACTCTAATTAGTCTACTCACATGTGAACCCATTCCAATTAGACTTTGGCTCTAAACTCTACTCCTACCCTACCAAAAAAGCTCTCGCCAAGGTCATCAATTTCTTCTATGTTCTAAATATTTAAAGTTTTCACATTTTTGTCTTTGATTTATCTGTATATTATTTTTGTATTTTTGTGGGGATAAATTTTAACGTTTTTCCATAGAAACAACCAATTGTATGAGCAGGTTTTGCTGTGTCTTTTAAACTTTTTTTTTTTTTTTTTTTTTTTTTTTTTGGTAGAAGTCACAGTCCAGCACATTTTGCATCTGGAACCAGTATGTACCTACTACACACATAAATGAAACAAAAAATTCATGAAATCATGCCTATTCTTACCATGTGAAAAGCACTCTATCCTATTCACAACCCACTGATACATTGTGACCCTACAGCTTAGAAATAAAAATTTATTTATAGTCTTTTTTTTTTTTTTTTTACCACTGGTTGGCAATGTTACCTCTTTGCAAAAATGGGAATGAAACCACCTTTGCAAAAATTGTAACAGTGAGAGAAATCTAACCTTACTCCATCTTGCTTCCAACCTCACATGCTACCTGCCTCTATTGACTCTAAAACAAAAATCATAACAATCCCTTCCCAAAACTAGCCTTGAAACCATCTTTGTAAGACTAATGAAAGGCCCCAATATTAGAATTATGGGAGGGACCTAAATTTTACTAAGCCAGTCAATGCAGTTAAACGATAACCAGCCATTGTTCCCTAGTTTGCCTTTCTATAATAATCTACTGCTCCAGAGGTCACAAGATTTGTATCTTCCCTAATTGCTCTGATAGATAACAACACTATTGTCAAAACCTAAGAGTAGTCTTTGAGATATTTTTCAGACTTTTGTATTCTGGACACTGACTGACTCCACCTGGACCTGTGACTCACACCACTGAACTAATTCAACTGGTTCTGTGATCCCCACCCAGGAACTGACTCAGCACAAGAAGATAGCTAAACCTGCTACAATATCATCCTCAAGTCAATCAATCAGTGTCTCCCATTTCCTAGCCCCCTGCCCTCCAAACTGTCCTTGAAAAACCCTAACTTCCAAGTTTGGGGGGAGGCTTGCATGAGTAACACTCCCACACTGCTGCTTGGCTAGCCCTGCAATTATTAAACTCTTACTCTACTGCAATACCGCTGTCACAGTGAGTTGTTTTTTTCTCTGTAGTGGGCAAGAATAACCCATAGACACACCCATGTGTGTCTATTTCTAGGCTTTTCATTTTATTCAGTTGGTTTACTGAGCTATTTTTACATTAATACCTGAGGGAAGTTTTCCCAACCTGGCTCTTCCATATTTTTCTCAGTATTGTGGGACCTTTGCCTGTCCACTTAAAAATTTAAAATTGTGTTTCAAATTCAGTAAAATCCCTTTTGGGATAATGACTGACATAATGAATTTTCAGATTAAGGCATCTATCCATGAAAATGATAAATCTACTTGATATAATTTTCTTTTAATGAAATGATATAAATTTCTCTAGAAAGGTGATGCCCATCATTTATTATAGGATTTATTCCCAAGTACCTTATATTGTTATTTGCATTTGTAAATAACTTTTTGCTAACAATATTTAACCAACTATATCAAAATTCAATTTGGGAGTGGGAGGTATATAGATGTTATATCCAGCAACTGTTGCTTAACACCTTGATATTAATGCCAATAGCTTGAACATTATTTTAGGTTTTCTCTACAGACTAATATATAATTTGTGAATAATATCAGTTTCATTTCTTCTCTTCCTATCTTTATATCTTTTCTATTTCTTATCTTACTACCTGTTTAGGACTCCTGGTGAAATGTTGAGGTGGTTACATAGGTATCCTTGGATCATCCTTAATGTTAAGGGAAATATTTCTAAAGTTTCCTCATTTATTGATATTACTTTATTTTTTGAGAAAGGGTCTCACTCTGTCACCTAGGCTGAAGTGCAGTGGTGTGATCACAGCTCACTGCAGCCTTGCCTCTCAGACTCAGGCAATCCTCCCACCTCCGCCTTCCAAGTAGCTGGGACTACAGGCATGTACCACCATGCCCAGCTAAGTTTTGTATTTTTTATAGAGATGGGGTTTCAACATATTGCCCAGGCTAGTCTTGAACTCCTGGGCTCAAGCAATCCACCAGCCTTAGCCTCCCAAAGTGCTGGGATGACAGGCATGAGCCAACACACCTGGCTAGTTTCCTCATTTAATATGTTTATATCATAATTCCCTTTTATTTATGGCTTTAGTTTTTTCCTTAAATCATGAATGTGTAGTGAATGTCATCAAATGTTTTTCTGCATCCATTGGAGGATCATGTACTGTTCTTCTTTAATTAATAAATATACTACATCAAATTCATTAAATACATAAAACCATACTCATATTCTTAGAATAAGCACAACTTATTAATGCTGTCTTAAAGCACTGTTAGATTAAATTTGCATCCTTGCTCATTCAGCCTGCAATTTTCCTTTCTAATGTCCTTTTTCTGACTTTCATATGGAGATTATTCTAAAATCTTAATATAAATTAGTTGAGGAGTATCCTTTTTTTTCTAGACTTCTTGGAAGAGTTGTACGTAATTGGAAGCATCTGTTTCCCAAAAATTTTGTTAGAATTTGACTTTAAAACTGTCTGGATGTAGCAGATTTTATCAGTATGAAATACTCCTCTGTAGTTTTTACAGTATACGTTTTCTTAAAGCCTATTTTATCTGACATTAATATGGTCATTTTAGCATTCTTATGCTTACTGTTTGATTGCATCCATTTACCATTAACTTACCATATCCATACTTAAAAGTATATTTTTTGGGTATGACAGATATTTGGGTCTTGCTTTTCTTTTTTCTTTATAAAAGAAATATTGGTGGCTGGGCGCAGTGGCTGACGCCTGTAATCCCAGCATTTTGGGAAGCCGAGGTGGGTGGATCATGAGGTCAGTCAGGAGATCAAGACCATCCTAGCTAACATGGTGAAACCCCGTCTCTACTAAAAAATACAAAAAAATTAGCTGGGCATGGTGGCGGGCGCCTGTAGTCCCAGCTACTTGGGAGGCTGAGGCAGGAGAACGGCGTAAACCCGGGAGGCGGAGCTTGCAGTGAGCCAAGATCGCGCCACTGCCCTCCAGCCTGGGGGACAGAGCAAGACTCTGCCTCAAAAAAAAAAAAAAGAAAAAAGAAATATTGGTAATCCCTGCCTTTCCATTGGAACATTAAAACCTATGCTGTCTGATACAATAGTCACTAGCTACATGGGTCTATTTAAAATTAAATTTAAATACATTACATTTTAAAAATAATTAAAAATGCAATTCCTTAGCTGTACTAACCACGTTCAAAGTGTTCATTAGCCATACAGCCAGTGGCTATGTATTTGATGATGCAGCTGTAAGTCATTTCCATCAGGGAAGAAAGTTCTATTGGACATTACTGTTTTGGATCATTTAATGCAATTACTGACATACTTAGATTCAGATCTATCACTTCATTTTTATTTCCTGTTTGGCCCACCTATACTTTGATTATTTTCCTAACAGCCTGTGAATTATCATTTTTTAAATTCCATTTTGTGTAGATGTTTTCGCTATACTTTTAAAAATTTTTGGTGGTTGCTTTAGGAAAAACAATCTTTTAGTTACCTTTTTTTTCCACAAGATATTTAAGAGTTAATGCTGTGACACTTCACAAATTGCAGGTCTATTATCTACAACCCGCCCCCATTCTTTATGTTATAGCTGTCATATGCATTATGTGTACATACCTCATAAACTCACACAAAAATTTCATAATTTTTGCTTTCAAGTCATATGTATTTTTAAAAAATTAAGAGGGAAATAATCTCTTACATGTACTCAAATATTTACAATTCCTGATGCTTTTCATATTGGTAAAACCAAAACAAGTTTTATATTTCTATTACTAACATTAGACTTGGTAATAGAGAAACAGAGGATTAAGGTAATTCAAATCAATGCACCTAAGAAAATCTTAAAAGCTGGGGGCAAAAACACATACGTGTGTATCTGTTTGAGGCCATAAGAGAACTAAAAAGGCAGAAAAAATTACAGTGCCAATATGCAGGAGAAAAATAAAATGAAGAGAGGTAAATCTTGAATTCGAGGCTACTTTTCCCTAGAGGTATCTGCTAACTGAAAAGAGAGGGCTGAGAGGTTGAGAATCTTTTAATAATCACATGAGGCTAGAGACACAAAAACTGGATTCTAGACTGTACTAAACAACAGTGGCTCTGGTAAAGCTCCAAGCTTTAAGCTGGAAACAGGAGGACTACCTCCTAGGAGTAACTGTGAAACAGATGCAGATCAGTCACCAACAAGACTAAAAAGCCCAGTTTAATGTAGTTGAATCTCTGAGAACTAATTAAGGTGACCCTAAATTTTCAGTAGTCCTTACTAACATAAACAAACTATAATCTTCTCTGGAAAAAGAGAACATCATCCTGAGCCTCAAATGATTATTTATACATTTATATTCCTATATATGATACTCAAAGAATAGTCATCTTCAGAAAAAACTAGGTATTATTTTTTTAATTTCTAGAGTTAAAAATACAATAAGCAAAATTAATAATAATAATAAATAAATAGGTTTAATAGCAGATTAGATACAGGTAAGGAGATAATTTGTGGTATAAAATATAAGTCAGAAGAAAACACCCAGAATAAAACATAGAGACAAAAAGATGTAAAATACAAGCAAAAGTATAATTCAGCAATGCATACTGAGTAGGTCTAGCATATGTACTTGAAGTCCCAGAAAAAAGGTGAGAGAGAATGGGGACAGAAGCAATACATGAAAAGATAATGGCTAAGTGACATCAGTGAAAACGGCAGAGTAGGGACCTCTAGAGGCTGGCACTCCCCAGAAGCACTAAAAACTTGGCAAAAAAAACCTATCACAATCAACCTCATCAGGACTCTGGAAGATAGTCAAAGGTTTACAGCAACCAAGTGAATGTTTAATCAGAAGAAAGGTTACAGAAACAAGGTAGGCGAACATTATGGTCTTTTCACTTACCCTAGACATCCACCCCACTCTCAAGCACAGTGGCAGTCTTAAAGATGGCAGCCCATGTTCCCACTGTTAATACTTGGTTCTAGAGGAGTCAAGTGGACCTTGCTCCCAAGGAATTTTGTCTGATTGTTTTGCAACTGACTGAAGTTTCCTTTGAGGTCTGCTGCAAGGGGCTTTCCTTTGTTTTGACTAATTTTAAACTCTTATCAGGATAGTGCAGCTAAGCAGTCACTGAAATCAGTGAAAGCCAAGCATACAAGCTGCTGGCCCCTGGGATAAACAGTAATAGTTGGGTCAAACAAAACACACGCTGAAAGCCCAAGCAGGGAGTCAGACATTTTGGGGGAATAGATGCTTTGAAAAGCTATTGCATATAAAGAGAAATCTAGAAATCCATGAGCATGCTCAGGGCAGAATACATACCCAGAAAAAACCTGGGAAGATCATAAGCTTTTACCTCTGGCTGGTCTTTAGGCTGTGCAGGCAGCAAATGAAGGCTAAGGTAAAACTGTAAATTGCCTGGCTAAGTGTTGAAGGCCTATCCAAACACTGAGTCAACCTACAAAGATCTGAAGAGTATTTTTTTCTTTTCTTTTTTCCTTTGGACATCATAATATTCAAAATACCCAGTTTTCAACAACAACAAAAAAATATGAAACATGCAAAGAAACAAGAAACTCATTCTCATTCTCAGAATAAAAAAAATTAACAGAAACTGTCCATGCTACAGCACAAACACTGGACTTATCAAAGACTTTAAATCAACTGTCTTAAATATGTCCAAAGAGCAAAAAGAAACCAGTGCAAATAACTAAGAAAAAGCAGAAACACAATGTCTCACCAAATAAATAGTTTAAGGATCCAAATAAAAATACTAGAGCTGAAAAGTACAATAACTGAAATAAAAAAATCACTACAGGGTTTTTAACAGCAGATCTGAGCAGAGAGAGAAAAGAATCAGCAAACTTGAAGATATGTCAAATGAAACTGTCCATTTTGAGGCACAGAAAGAAAACAGAATGAAGAAAAATAAACAGAACCTAAGAGACTTATGGAACACCATCTAGTATACCAACATATGCATAATGAGGGTATGAAAGGAGAGGAAGAAAGAAACACAGAGAATACTGGGGAAAAAAAGCAGTCAAAAACTTCCCAAATTAGACCAAAGACAAACTTACACATCCAAGAAGCTCAATGAAATTCAAAGATAAACTCAAAGAGATCCACAATAAGACACTCTATACTGACACTCTATTTAAAAAAATAAATATTTTGAATTAATAATCTAATTTTACACCTTAAGGGGCTAGAAAAAGAAGAACAAAGAAAACCCCAAGTTAGCAGAAGGAAATAATAAAAAGAAGCAATAGAGAGTAGAAAAAGAATAGAGAAAATGAAACCAAAGGTTAGTTCTTTGAAAAGATCAACAAACGTTTTTGGAAAACTTTTAGTTAGACTGACTAAAAAAGAAGAGACTCAAATTACTAAAATCAGAAATGAAAGTGGGACATTACTGCTGCTCTTTTGATGATTAAAAAATTAGAAGAGAATAATATGAACACCAACAAATTGGATAACCTACATGAAAAAGAATAATTCCTAGAAACACACAAACTACCAAAACTGACTCAAAAGACATAGAAAATCTGAACAGAACTAGAAGTAAGGTGATTGAATCAGTAATCATAAACCTTTCAACAAGTCCAGTACCAGATGGCTTCACTGGTGAATTCTACCAAGCATTTAAAGACAAATTAACATAAATACCCCTCAAACTCTTCCAAAAGATATAACAGTAGAGGAAACACTTCCTAATTCATTCCATGAGGCCACCATTACCCTGATACCAAAGCAAGACAAAGACACTATAGGAAAACCTATAGACCAATACCCTTTATGAATGTCGATGTGAAAATCCTCAAAATACTAGCAAACAGAATCCAGGAGTATATTAAAAGGACCATACAACATGGCCACATGTGCATTTCAATACAATACACCACATTAATGGAATGAGGAAAAAAGGTACATGATTATCTCAATTGATGCAGAAAAAAGCATCTGATAAAACCCAACATCTTTTCATGATAAAAGTACTTGATAAATTAGGAATAGAAGAAAAGTCCCTTAACATAATAAAGGGCATATAGGAAAAATCTACGGCCAATATCATACCAATGGTGAAAGAATGAAAGCTTTCCCCCTAAGATCAGGAACAAGACAAGAATGTTAATCCACTTTCCTGACTTCTATTCAACACAGTACTGGAAATTCTAGCCAGAGCAATGAGGCATGGGAAAAAAAATAAAAATAAAAAGGCATCCAGATTGAAAAAGAAGATGTAAAATTATTTCTATCTGCAGAAGACATAATCTTACATACGGAAAATTCTAAAAGTGGCACAAAAAACTGGCTAGAGCTAATAAACAAATTCAGCAAAGTTAGAGAATAGATCAGAACACACCAAAAAAATCCACTGTTTTTCTATATATTGGAGCTGAAAAATATGAAAAGGAAATTTAGAAAACTTCATTTCCAATAGCATCAAAAAGAATAAAATACTCAGGAGTAAATGTAACCAAGGAACAACTGTATACTGAAAACAAAAAGTTGCTGAAGGAAATTAATATGAACTAAATGAAAAGAAATCACATGTTCATGGACTGAAGGACTTAATGTTGTTTAGACGGCAATATTCCCCAAAGTGATCTATAGATTCATTCTATTCCCAAAGTCTCAATAGATTTTTTTGCAGAAATGAAAAAGCCAACCCTAAAATTCAAATGGAAATACAAGGAACCCTAAATAGCTGAAACAACCTTGAAAAAGAACAACGAAGTTGGAGGACTCACACTTCTGGATTTCAAAACTCACTACAAAGCTTCAGTAATCAAAACAGTGAGGTACTAGCACACGGACAGATCAATGAAATATAATTGAGAGTGCAGGAATAAACCCCAACATTTTTGGTCATTTAATTTTCAAAAAAATTGCCCAAACCATTCATGGAGGAAAAGAACAGTCAATTGTTCCTTTCTGACATTTGTTCTGACAAATGATGTCAGAACAACTAGATAGTCACATATAAAAGAATGAAGATGGACCCTTGCCATATACCATAGACAATAACTAACTCGAGATGGATCAAGGATATTAAATGTAAGAGCTAAAACTGTAAAACTCTTAGAAGAAAACAGAGGGACAAACCTTCATGACCTTGGATTTAGCAGTGGTTTCTTAAATAATGATGCCAAAAGCATGAGCAACAAGAGAATAAATCAGACTTCATCAAAATTAAAAATGTTTGCATATGAAAGTTTTACATACCAAGATAGTGCAAAGAAAACCCACAGAATGGGACAAAGTATCTGTAAATCATGTATCTGACAAGGTTCTATTACAAAGAACTCCTTTTCCCAAAGAATAAACACAAATGGCCAAGAAGCACATGAAAAGCTCAATGTCATTAGTAATTAGGGAAAGGCAAATCAATACCAAAATAAGATACCATTTGATATCCACTAGTATAGTAATAATTGCAGAACAGAAAATAACAGGTGTTAGTGAGGATACGGAAAACTGAATTCTCATACATTGCTGGTGGGAATGTAAAATGGTGCAGTCACTAGGCAAAACACTTTAGTGGTTCCTCAACATATTAAACATAGAATTACCATATGGTCTGGCAATTCCAGGCCTAGGTATACACCAAAAGATAGAAAACAGGTGTTCAAACAAAAACTTTTACAGTAATGTTCACAGCAGCTTTATTCCCAATAGCCAATAGGTAGAAACAACCCAAATGTCCATCACCAGATGAGTAATAAATAAACAAAATGTGGTATATCCATAAAATGGAATACTGAATTAGTCAATTTTATGTTGCGATAACACAATACCTGAGACTAGGTAATTTATAAGGAAAAGGGGTTTATTTAGCTTACAGTTCTGCAGGCTGGGAAGTTCAAGGGCATGACCCTGGCTTCCAGTGAGGGCTTTTGTGCTTCACTATAACACAGTGGACAAGATCAAAGGGGAAGTGAGAAAAGAGAATACCCAAGGGTCTTCCTGGCTTTATAATAACCAACTCTAGAGGGAACTAATCCATTCCCAAGAGAACTAATCCAGTCTCATTAGAGCAAGAATTCACTCACTCCAGCAAGTACAGCACCAAGCCATTCATGAGGGATCCACCCCCAAAACTGAAACACCTCCCAGGCTCCAGCTCCCAACACTGCCACACTGGGGGACCAAGTTTTAACATGAGCTTTGGTGGAAACAAACTATATCCAAACCACAGCAAATATTATGCAGCTATATAAAGGAATGAAGTACTGATACATGCTACAACACAGATGGACCTTGATATACTACGTGAGAAATGCTTGACACAAAAGCCACACACTTTTTTCATATAGCACTCACAAATACAATAAATATCAGTATATTTTAAAGTCTGTATTACTTGCTAGAGTGTAAATGCCATGAAGGCAGGGAATATATTTATGTTTCATTTACCAAATATGTTTTATCACTTGGCTTAATGACTTTTACACAGTAGAATCTCAACTATTAAATGAACAAATGTTCACTTTTAATATCCTTCAATAGTTCACCAATGCACTCAAAATAAAGTCTCAACTCTTTACTAAAGCTCTTAAGTCCCATATGATTTGGCTCATATTTCTTTCTAGTCTTATTCTGACTTTACTTAATAATCTATGTTTCAGGCACCTTGCTGAGTGCTGGGAATACAATGGGAAGTAAGATAGACACATAGCACCTTACCTTTAGGAACTTTATAAACCAGAAGGAAATATAAAGTAGTAAGTTTAGGGAAAAACAAGGTATTAAGTATCATGAGACCCTAACAGGTATACCCGACCTGGATTGTGAGGTGGGAAAGGGAAGTTCAGGAAAGCTTTCTGGAAAAAGTGGTATTTATGTCAAAACAGGAAAGATGAGGAATTAGCCGGGCAAAGAACAGGGCAAGTTCCAGATAAAGGGAAGAGCATGTAAGACTCATACACCAAAACACATAGGGATCCAAAAAAAATTATTTTTGTAAGACCAAAATATGGAATTACTCAGGTAGGAAGGGACTGAAAATATACTGCTATCTGCTGTCTTGTTAAAAACAAAACATAAAAGTAAAAATATTGTTAAAGAATATATGTAATCATGGTCAAAAAACAATAATTAAAATGGAAGGTTCTATCAGACATCACAAATGTTTTCCATCAGGCCTGTATAAATACATGTCTCCTGTATATTTCTAGTCTGAAAACAGACAATTCAAACTTTTTACTATTTATAGTAAAAATTAGATGAAATTGAGAAATGTATTTTTCAACCTTTCCAGATTCTAATCTTATTTTACTTCAAACATTACATTGACTGGCTTGGTTTTAATTTTGGAACTCTAGATAGTATGTATTTAAAAGCAAACCACAGGTTGAGAATTATAAGTCACAGTATGCCTGAGTGTCCATACTGGTACGATAATGTTAAGAAAAACTACCTCTGACACAAATATATTACATGAAAATCAGCTAATGGTATAACAGCGGCTCTTTGTTCCAGAACAATTTTGAATTTAAAGTTAAAAGACAATTTATTTTCTTCTGTCACAAAATTTTTAACCAAGGTATTTTAAAAACCAACGTTAAGTAAAATTCAGTGAGGAAATAAACACTGATGTAGGCTTATATATTCCTTTAAAATTTTTTACTGACAAAGTCTGGCTATTTGCCAGTTTCAGATATATTTACATAAAATGAAATAGACAGTCAATACATGCCTGTCTTGCCAGGACAATAGAGCTGATTTATTTATTATACAATTGTTTGAATCCCTTTTATGAGTCTACTAACACTTGGAAGATCTTTCTGTGATGATGAGAGCTCAGCCAAGCCAGAATAAAAATATTCACTACAAGTGTATTATGACTTGAAATAATACCACCACCTTACATTCATGTTTTATTTTTTAAAAGTATTTCATCTTTCGTCCTTGTATCTCTCAGAAGGTAACACCTGTCCCATTTTCAGATGAGGAAACCGTGCCCAAAGGAATACATGCGACTTTTTCAGGGTATTTACTGAATCAGTACTGAATTAAAATTTTTTTCTATTGGATCACTGCTTACTCTTGGTCCAGTGGGAAGTAACTTTTTTTTTTTTTTTTTTTCCAAATCAGGAATGATCTGAGTATTTGCCAGCAGCCAAATAATCCCAACAGACTACAATTTTTTTGAGTAACTGATACTATATTTAAAAGAAATCATGGCCTATTTTATTGTCATCAAACTTCTGAACAAACCTCTTAATAATTACTAAATGTCCTACAAAAATTATGTTGTATACATGGGAGTCAAATGGATGACAAGGATGCGGAAAGCAGAAAGAGACTGGAAATCAACATCTCAATCCAACCTTCCAAAAAGCAGAATCCACCACTTCTTTCCCCTTCATCATTTCAAAAGCGCATGGCAATGAACCCCAAACTGAGGCCTGAGGGCGGATGCACCAGACTTTATTCCCAGGCTCTTATGGGATTTATCTGTTATGGGAAAATAGAGAGTCTGGGAAGAAGGGGAAAAAAAAAACAAAGACGCGGTTTACCTTGCCCTACCTCCCTCTCCCCCTGGAATAAGGTGATGTAGCGAAGAAACCATCTTTCAATGCTGTCAGGGCTCCACCAAGTCAGGTCAAAGGACCTTGAAGCCCCCCCAGAGCTCTCCCCTTTTTTCTCCGCTTCACCTTTTCCCTCTCCTCTCGGTGACTTCTCTCCCTGCTTCCCATCCCGTCTTCTAAACTAGCGTTGACCAGTGACATCTCACAGCCAACCCAAGAACATCTTCAGGGCCCTGGCAAGGAGGGTAGGACAGAACCTTGGGGAGTCGTCACCTTTTGAGGTATCTGGCGTCCTCCCCTTGCATGGCGGCAGCGGCAGCGGCGTGGGGAGGATGGGGTATCTGAGAGGCAGGCGTGGCTATTTCCGGGGACAGTGGCCAAAGTACCCTCACACCCAGAGGCGATGACAGTCCTGAGGCCTGCAAGGCGGGGCAGCAGCGGCGCTGTGGTTACCACGGTGAAGCCTCCAGCTCCTCCCACAGCTTCTGTGCCCCAAAACACTGGAGCGGCCCAGACCCGCCCAGAGTCGCCTATGCCGGGCCGTCAGGACGCATGCGCTTGCGCTGCACCACTAGTATGCGCAGGCTCAGTCTGAGGCGCTGGCCTCAGAGTTTGACGCACCGGGGAGCCAAGCAGGGAAGTTTTGGTGCAGATTTGAGCGTCCGTGTATAAGGAGTGGCTCCGTAGTCACCGCCCCCTTGAGGATGGGAATAGAAAGGGCTGTCAGGTCAGCTTGAGGGAGGGGAATCCGATAACCTTTTAGTTAGCGAATGCTATAGAGCAGTCCAGCTAATAAGGGAGGTTCCTATTTGGGGGCCTGAATGGCCCTGATTGCACTTACAAGCTCTAACTTGTGGAGATAATCTGACCGTTGTACAAAATGGATATAATTAACATCAACTTTGAAGGCGGCAAGTCTGTCACTTTGATGTCTTAAATCTAGAATACACCTCCCCCAACCAAAACAAACAAACAAACAAACAACAACAGCAAAAAACAGTTCCTGAAATTCCAACTCCACCAATTATCCCTAACTCAAGGTATGTTTACAATTGCTTCTTCTGAGGCAGGCAATTGTTAGCAGTGCAGGGCATAGGAAAGAAGGGTTCTTTTTTAACTGCATGTTCTCTGGTTTAAGATCTATTCCCATGGGTTCAGCTATTACGTCTATGCAAATGATTTAGGTTCATTTATTTGATAAATGTGAATTGAGGGCTGGCTGCGTGCCAAACACCAAACCAGGCTCTAGGGATGCAAAGAAAGCACCTCCACTCCCCCTGCTCATCTATAATCTTGTCACTTATTCACTGTCTTCTAGTCCTGTTTTCCCAGTTGCTTTGAAACGTGCACGTAGTTGCTCTGCTGCTTTTTTCAAATGCAGTACATTGATGCAATTATTGATTATCCGTTATGTGTAAAACACCCTGTTATGGCACTGCATGGTATATTAAATATAGAAATACAGTCCTTACCCAACAAAATATATTTTTATCTTCCCACCCATTCACACCAGCTACACTATTTCTGTAGATGTTATAGTCATTCTTTCATTCTGCCAGGGAAGAAAATTTGCAGCTAATTTTGACTCCTTCCTCTGTATCATGCCCTCTTACTAAAGTGTTACAAAATTCTATCTTTGCTTCCTTCAAGATATTCAGGTAGTCCAGTTTTTTTCTCCATTCTTACTTCTACCAATAGTCTAATCACTTTATACCTAGAGTACTGCAATTCCTTCCTCATTGGACTTCCTATTTTTTGTTTTTCTAAATATTAATTCTGCAAGCTAATGTAAAATTTTACAAATTATCATTTATAACACCTTTAATGGTAATATAGCGGGCTAGATTACTTTAAAATCTTCACAATACCTAAAATTGGAAGACCAAAATATACATTAAAATGCGTAGATAATATAACAATGATTTTTGGAATGTAAGTTAGCTCCTTGAGCTCAGAGAACTTATTTTGTTCACTTTTGCATTCAGCCCATAGTTGTCACTGAACAAATATTTGGTGTTGAAAAAATGCAAACCTGAGCTTGAAAAAACAATAGCAACAAAAAAAAAACCTGGAGAAAATGCCCAGAGGCCAGAAAGAAAGAGAGAGCTGGAAACCAGAGCAATAAATAGATAGCTGAAACTGGGACTGAACTAGATAAGCTGTCTGTCTGTGGCAGGAAAAGTACAAGATGAGCCTGGAACATTTTATGCTTGACAGTAAGGATATAGTCAAAGACTAATAAGATAAGATTATGTAAAAAGGACACTGGTGAATTTGAGGCAATTTGGAAATCAAATGGAATTACTGGGACTGATTTAAGACATTAAATAAATAAAAAAATGAAATCCATAATGATAACAACACAGAAAAACAGGGAAAAAAGAACCCCACTTCAGTTGGAGGCAACTACTACGTCAGATCTTTACTCTGAAAGCTAGTAATTAAAAGAAAGAAGGATTTAATCTAATGCTTTTAGAAATAAACCAGATTTCACCTCCTTGTAACAAGGAAAAGCTCTTCTTAACAGAAAATACCTGGTAGGAATGGAGAAAAATAATGATAGTTACTATTTTGCAAGCCCCAATAAACAATGGATTCAAATAAGCCCTATTAATTTACTTTAAAATAATTTAAAGTGAGGCAAAGTTTTACCCCACATATTTCTTGATAATCCTAAAGGAAAAGAAATGTTACTTTACAATGAGGAGATCTGGCTGTCAGCATTTTAAACAGACAAGCAGACAGCATCATTAGTGAGAGGTGAACCCAGCTGGACTTCTGGGTTGGGTGGGGACTTGGAGAACTTTTCTGTCTAGCTAGAGGATTATAAACGCACCAATCAGCACTCTGGGTCTAGCTAAAGGATTGTAAATGCACCAATCAGCACTCTGTAAAAACGCACCAATCAGTGCTCTGTGTCTAGCAAAAGGATTGTAAATGCACCGATCAGCACTCTGTAAAATGGACCAATCAGCAGGATGTGGGCGGGGCCAAACAAGGGAATAAAAGCTGGCCACCAGAACCAGCAGCAGCTACCCACTCGTGTCTGCTTCCACACTGTGGAAGCTTTGTTTTTTCGCTCTTCACAATAAATCTTGCTGCTGCTCACTCTTTGGGTCCGCACCACCTTTAAAGAGCTGTAACACTTGCCGCGAAGGTCCATGGCTTCACTCCTGAAGTGAGCAAGACCACAAACCCACTGGAAGGAAGAAATTCTGGACACATCTGAACATCTGAAGGAACAACTCCGGACACACCATCTTTAAGAGCTGTAACACTCACCACGAGGGTCCGCGGCTTCATTCTTGAAGTCAGCGAGACCAAGAACCCACCAGAGGGAATAAATTCTGGACACATTAGTAGTGATGCTACCTGATAGTATATATAATAGGAAGCATGCAAGATCACCTATGAAGTATTCTTGCCCAAAATTAACCTGACTCTAACCAAGCTGTTAGATCTAATGTCCAGTAGTAAATAAAAAGATAATTCTGAAAAGTGGTAAACATACTTAATAGGATATCAAGATGTATTACAACAGAATAATAATTATAAGGTATGTTATTGGTAGAGGAATAGAATCCTAATGGGACAAAGAAGAGATCCAGACCCATGCATGTATGTAAACTTGAAATATAACACAGGTGAATGTTTGGATCATTGTGGAAAATGGATTTTCAATAAATCTGGCAAGCGTGTCCATGTGAAGAGAGTCCACCAACAGGCTTTGTGTGAGCAACAAGGCTGTTTATTTCACTTGGGTGCAAGTGGGCTGAGTCCAAAAAGAGTCAGCAAAGGGAGATGGGGAAGGGGTTGTTTTATAGGAGTTGGGTAGGTAATGGAAAATTACAGTAAAAGGTGGTTATCTATTGTTAGCTGAGGAGGGGGTCACAAGGTACATGGTGGGGGGATCATAAGACTTATTGTCCAGAAGAAGAATGTCACAAAGTTGATTGATCAGCTAAGGTAGGGCAGGGACAGGTCACAATGGTAAAATGTTTTAATTTTGGTTAATCAGTTAAGGCAGGAACTGGCTGTTTTACTTCTCTGTAGTTTTTTGGCTGCTCCAGACTTATTTGCTCCTGCAGGCCACCTGGATGTGTATGTGCAGGTCACAGAGGTTATAATGGCTGAGCTTTGGCTCAGAGGCCTGACAAAATCATTGTGAGACAATTGGTTTTATGCAAAATTAATTGGATGCCTATCTCATGCCATATACAAAAATTAATTGAATAAACATGTAAATATGAAAAACTTTAAAACATTTAGAAACAAATCTAAATTATCTTTATAACCTTCAGTTAAGCACACACTTTTAAAACAACTGATCTTTGTATAAAAATGCTAAAAACAGGCCGGGAGCAGTGGCTCACGCCTTTAATCCCAGCACTTTGGGATGCCGAGGCGGGCGGATCATGAGGTCAAGAGATCAAGACTATCCTGGCCAACATGGTGAAACCCCATCTCTACTAAAAATACAAAAATTAGCTGGGCGTGGTGGCGTGCGCCTGTAGTCTCAGCTATTCGAGAGACTGAGGCAGGAGAATTGCCTAAACCCAGGAGGCGGAGGTTGCGGTGAGCCGAGATGCACCAAAACAAAACAAAACAAAAAACACTAAAAACAATGCATTTACTATTCTAAAATTATTAACTTCTAATTTCAACCACAACACCATAAAGTGGAAAGACAAGTCAAAAATGATATAACCTATTTACATTACATAAAAACTAACAAAGGATTAATAGAGAACAACAAAATAAAACATGAAATGATGCTCAACCTCAATAGTAATGAGGAAGATACCAATTAAAACCATAAAAATATACTATTTTATATTGACTAGGGTGTAAAAAATAAGTCTGACAATACCAGGTGCAAGTGAAAATGTGAAGCCCTGGAAACTATTCAGTGAACACCTCAAGCGTGAATATATACCGGGACAACCACTTGAGAATAAAATGTCAGATTATTTTGTAAAGTTGAATAGGCACATACTCTAAATCTCAGCAATTCTACTTCTAGTTCTATGCTTCATAAAATTGTTCCAAAATCATTGGAGAAGTACTGAGCTTAGTAGAAAATGAAAAATGGAAAGACAATAACAAAATACTTTTGCAGGAGAATGAATGAATACATTTGAAATATTCACACAATACAATAATATGCAGCAGAGAAAGCTGATGAACCAGAACTTTACATATGACGTGGATGAATACTAGAAACATGATACTGAGTGAAAAATTGTGGAAGATTAAATACAGCATGATGCTTTATTTAAATTGCACTATAATTTAAAAACAATAAAATGCATTCTTCTTGGCCTACAGTTCTCTTAAGTTTTGAAAAACTCATAAGTCATATAATTACCTGCACAATCAAAATATAGAGCAGTTCTGTCATCCTCCAAAATTCCCTTGTATTCCTTGGAGTCGCCTTATCCCCACAATCCGAGGCTCTGGTAAAGACTGATCTGTTTTCTGTTCCTATAATTTTGCCTTTTCCAGAACGTCATCTGAATGTAATGATAGGAGCTGTAGCCTTTTGAATCTAGTTTCTTTCATTTAGCACAATGCATTTGAAGACAATCCATGTTGTTTTTCGGTCCTTTTTTTTTTATTGTTAAGTACTTTTCCATGGTATGAATGTACCATAGTTTATTCATTTGCCAGTTGAAAGACATTTGAGTTGCTTCTAGCTTTTGGCAACTATGAATAAAGCTACTAAAAAAATTTACATACAGATTTTTGTGTTAATTAGTTTTCTTTACTCCTGTTCAATTATCTAAGAATAGGTTTACTTAGTTGTATGGTAAATATATGAATGACTGTACAAAACCGCCAAACTGTTTTCCAAAGTGAATGCCATTCTGCATTTCTACCAACAATGTATGAGTTCAGATTTAGCCACATCCTTTCCAGCACTTGGTATTTTGTTTTTTTTTATTTGTCTGTTTAATCTCATCATTCTAATAAGTGTGCAGGGCTATCTCACTTGATTTTAATTGAATTTTCCCTGATTATTAATGGTATGAGCATATTTTCATATGTTTAATTACCATTTCTATACCATTTTTGAGTTCTCTTCAAATTTTTTGTCCATTTTTAATTTATATTTTTGCCGGACTGATAAACTGAGCACAGAGATATCAACAGATAAGTAGATAAAGAGGACGAATTACTAATATCTGAAATGAAAGAAGGGACATCATTCAGATTCTACAGGTATGAAAATGATAATTTGAAAATTATGAACAACTTTATACTACTAAATTTAATGACTTAAATGAAATAAGCAAATACCTTCAGTGATATTTATTAAGATGGCGACAAGAACAAAGAGAAAATATTAAAGCTCTTTATCTCTTAAAGAAATTGAATACCTAATGACAATATTTCCCACAAAATACACTTCAGACACAAATAGCTTCACTTATGCATTCTACCAAGCAATTAATTAAGATAATGTCAATTTAGATACTTTCTGAAAATATAAAATGAAAGCATATCTACCAACTAATTTTAAAAGGTCAGCATTATCCTGATATCAAAATTAGAAAATGGTATTACAAAATAAGAGCTACAAATATCCTTAGTGAACATATGTGCAAAAGTCTTTAACAAAATATTAGCAAATCAAACCAGCAATACATAAAAAGAATGCTATGACCAAATGGGGTTTATCCCAGGAATGCAAGGTTGGTTTAACACATGAAAATCCAATAATTAATTTGCCATATTGCTATATAGTTTGCATACTTGACCCTCCAAACCTTATGTTAAAGTTTGATCTCCAATGTTGGAGACAGGGCCTAATGGGAGATGTTTGGGTGATGCAGACAGATCCCTCATGGATGACTTTGTACTGTCCTTGTGGTAATGAGTGAGTTCTTGCTCTATTAGTTCCTGTGACAGCTGGTTGATAAAAAGAGACTAGCACCTCCCCCACCTCTTGCCTCCTATCTTGCCATGTGATCACCGCACATGCTGGCTCCCTTTCCCCTTCCATCTTGAACGGAAGCAGCCTGAAGCCCTCACCAGAAGCAGATACTGGCCCCCTACTTCTTGTACAGCCTGAAGAACAATGAGCCAAATAAACTTTCTTTATAAATTACATAATCTCAGGTATTCCTTTATAGCAACACATATGAACAAAGACACATATTAACAATGTAAAGGTAAAAAATCATATGGTCATCTCAACAGAAGCAGAAAATTAATATGATGGAATTCATGATTTTAAAAAACTATTAGCAATCTAAGAATAGAAAGTGACTTCTTCACCCTAATAAAGCATACTTATATGGGTTTACTTCTGGGTTCTCTATTCTGTTTCATTGGTCTATCTGTCTTTTTCATGCCAGTATAATACTGTTTTAATTACCATAGCTTTGTAATATATTTTGAAATCAGGAAATGTAATGCCTCAATCTTTCTTCTTCTTTCTGAAGATCATTTTGGCTTTTTGGAGTTCTTTGTGGTTCCATACGGACTCCAGGTTTTTTTTTTTTAATATTTCTATTAAAAGAATGCCAATGTATTTTGATAGAGATAGCGCTGAATGTGTAAATTGCTTTGGCTAGTATGGATTTTTTTTAACAATGTGAAGTCTTCCAATCTATAAACAAGGGATGTCTTTCCATTTATTTGAATAATTTTGGTAGAATTATCCCTAGGTATTTATTGTTTTCAGGTGATATTATCAGTGGTGTTTGAAAAACCATATAGATTGGAAAGGAAAAGTAAAACTATTTTGATTTACAAATAAAAAGCTACTAGACCTAATAATTAGTAATATCACAGAATACAAAGTTATTACAAAAATCAATTGTATTGACTTATACTAGCAATGAAAAATTGAAAAAAAAAATTTATAAACACCATTGATAATACCACCAGAGAGCAATAAATATGTAGGGATAAATCTACCAAAATTTATTCAAGACCTATGCACTGAAAACCATGAAACAGCACTAAGAGAAATTAAAGATGCCCTAGGAAAATGGAAAAGTGTGTCATGTCTATAGATTGAGTGATTCAATATTATTAGAACATTAATTTTACTCAAATTTATCTATAGATTCTATAAATTCCAATCAAATACCAGCAATATATTTTTTTTACAAATTGACAGGTTGATTATTTTATATGAAAATGCAAAGGACCTCTAAGAGTTTACATAATTTTGAAGAACAAATTTGAAGGACATCATGATTAAAAGACCTACTATAACTTTATTAGCCAATTCAATGTGTATTGGCATAAGGATATACATATACATAGATTAATAGAAGAGAATAAAAAATAAAGAATAGAAAGAGAATGACTCAATTATGGTTCAGTTAACTTTTCAGATAATTTCTTAAAACTTTTTTAAATTCACAGAAAGTTGCAGAAACAGTACAGAGATATCTAGGTACCTTCACCTAGTTTCACCCAGTAGTTACATCTTCCATAAATGTATTGTAATCAGAAACCCAAAAACTGATATCAGTACAATGTATGTATATAATTCTATGCCATTTTATCATGTGTGTAAACTTCTGTAACCACTACCTCAATTAGTATCTAGAATTATTCTGTCACCACAAAGATCTACTGAAATTTACATTTCATTGGATTGAATGAAGTGTAGAAACTGCATCTCCCTTTAAGTCAGTTTACTCTCTTCCAGTTTTAATAAAATTATCTTTAACATTTCCTTTACATACATTTAGAACTATATCAGTGTTATCATTTTGCTTTAATCATAAAACAATTTAGAAAACGTAAGAGAAGGAAGGTCTATCACCAAAATTTAAAACTTCCCTTTGAAAGACACCATTAAGAAATGAAATGGTAAGTCACAGACTGAAAGTATTCGCCATAAATCTATATGACAAAATAATTGTATTCATGATATAAAGAGAACTATTACAAGTCAATAAAAAATCTAAATGACCTAACTAAAAATGAGCAATTAATTTACAAAAATGTCATAAAAGGAGATACATGGCTAGCTAATAAGCACATAGTGACTCAACTTTATTAGTCATCATGAAGCTGGAAATTTAACCACTGTGAAATACACTATTATACATCTATATTAGTTTTCTATTGCTGCAATAACAAATGGTAACAAACTTAGTGACTTAAAACTTAAATTTATTGTCTTACAGTTCTGTAGATCAGAAGTCTGCAATGAATCTCACTGAGTTAAAATCAAGATACCAAGAGGGCTTTCTTTTTTTCTGGATGCTCTAGAGTAGAGTCGGTTTCCTTGGCATTTTCAGCTGTTACAGGCCATCCACACTCCTTCACTGATGGCCTCTTTCCTCCATCTTCAAAGCCAGCAACAGTGGCCCAAGTCGTTCTCATTATTGCCTTCTCACAGGTCCTTCTTCTCTTATCACATCTCTCTATGACCATAGCCAGGAAAGGTTTTCCACTTTTAGGGATGCATGTGGGCCCCACTGAATAATTCAGGATAATCTCCCCATGTTAAAGTAGGTCCTTAACTTTAATCACATCTATCAAGTTCCTTTTGCCATGTAGGTAATATATTTACAGGTTCCAGAGATGGGATGTGAGCACCTTTTTTTTTGTGGGGGAGGGGGGTGAGAGGGGTGGGAGCATTATTTTACCTGCCACAATACCTACCACCATAATGATTAATATTAAATTGTCAGACAATACCAATTGGTGGTAAGAATGTGGAGCTACTGGAGTTCTAATACTTGTGAGAATGCAAAATGGTACAACCTTTTGGAAGACAGTTTTATAGTTTCCTCAACAGTTAAATGCATATTTACAATACAACCAGCAATTCCACTCCTATGTATCTACCCAAGAAAAATGAAAACATATGTCCACAACAATTGCTCACAAATGTTCATGGTAGCTTTATTAATAATGACAGAAAACTTGAAACAACCCAAATGTCTATTAACATGTCAATTGATACAAATTGTGGGATATTCCCACAATGGATACTACTTAGCATTAAGAAAAACCAAAACTACTGATATATGCAACATGAATAAATCTTAAAAAAACTCATTATGACGAAAGAACCATATGGTTTGATTCCGTCTATAAGAAATTCTTGAATAGAAAAAAAGCACACCCCGATCTATTATGACAGAAAGTAGATAAGTGGTTGCCTTGTGCTAGTGATAGAAGGTGGATAGACTGCAGCCAGGCTGGAGGAAACTTTAGGATAATGGTTACCCATGTGAGTACAATTATTAAAACTCATCAAGCTGTATATTTGTATTCATTTTATTGCATGTAAATTTTAAAAATTTTGTATAAAAATAAATTATACTTTCTCTTTGTTTTATATAAATTATTTCCCAATGTGATTTTTTAAAAGATATAATGAGCAAGGAAAAAAGTAGTAAGCCAAATGGGTGGATTAAATAGCATATTGAACACAGTTGGCTGGGCACGGTGGTTTACACCTGTAATCCCAGCACTTTGGGGGGCCAAGGTGGGAGGATCACTTGAGGTCAGGAGTTTGAGACTAGCCTGGCCAACATAGTGAAACCCCATCTCTATTAAAAATACAAAAATTAGGCAGGTGTGGTGGGGCATGCTTTTAATCCCAGCTACTTGGGAGGCTGAGGCATGAGAAT
This sequence comes from Pongo pygmaeus, assembly GCF_028885625.2. Classification (NCBI taxonomy): domain Eukaryota; kingdom Metazoa; phylum Chordata; class Mammalia; order Primates; family Hominidae; genus Pongo; species Pongo pygmaeus. The sequence goes on along the minus strand of NC_072373.2, from coordinate 79,986,760 downwards.
CGCCTGAACCCAGGAGGCAGAGGTTGCAGCGAGCTGAGATCATGCCACTGCACTCCAGCCTGGGCAACAGAGCGAGACTCTGTCTCAAAAAATAATAATAAAATAAACACAGTTGAAGAGAAAATTTGTAAATATTAAGAGGAAATAATACAACACAGCGTGATAGAGAAAACCAGTTCTTAAAAAGGGGTTAAGAAATGGAAAGGATAACATGTAAAGATCCATAAGCTTTTAATATGACTGCTGGAAAAAAAGAATAGAGAGACTAGAGACAAGCCAATATTTAAGATTGGAAAACATCCTGAGTTAATCAAAGACGTGAATCCCAAGCAGGATAAATAAAACAAATTCATTACTGAAATTAGAGAATTCCAAAGATAGAGATCTCAGAAGCCATCATCAGTTAGTAATTTTTTTGTGTGTTAATTTTGCATTTCTATTTTGTTCTCATCTCCCAAACGGATTATAAATTGTTGAGTGAAGAAATCAATCTCATTCAGCACTTGGAATCCCATTATTCTGTGGTGTGGTGGCTAAGAACCTGAATTCTTCTGAAGTAAGAACTTGGTTAGTGTGCCTGTTCTACCACTTATTTACTTTTGAGCTTGGGCAAGTTAAACTCTGTAATGTTCAATTTTCTCATCTGTAAAATAGGGGTAATAGTCTTTATGTCCTGGAATTATTGTAATGTTAAATGAGATAGCATACATAAATTTGTACCAGTGTATTTATCACATTAAGGGCAGCAGTTGATATTAGCTGGACCAGGTGTTTGCAAACTTAGTTAATTTATTACCTACCTACCATTTATTAATGACCACCTGCCATTTATTAATCATATGACTACTCACCCACATATCCCTTATTAATTATATGACTCTGGACAAGTCACTAAAGCACTCTGTGTGTACTTCATTTAGAAAAATTGGGGGAAATACCCATATTGCCAAAGATTATTGCAAGGATACGAAGAGTTGATATTTTGTTAGAATCTTATAAATTTTAAAGTTACATGAAAACTATGATGTTATTATTATTTCAACTTAATTCTTAAATTTGTCAACTGTATTTTGAATACTAGCCACAGCGGGGTGTTTAAAAGTACTGAGAAAAGTGATTGCTGCCTTACAATTTTATAATTTGACAGGAGAGAAAGAGTACAAAGATGCCTAACACCAATGACAGAATCATTTAAATACAAATAATCCCATTGATACACCAACATGCTAAGGATGGTTTCTGAGGGCTTTAGAGATATAGGAGTCAGTCTGGGTTGCATTGGGAAGCCTTTTGTTAATACCACAGTTTGTTCCATCAAGCAAAACTCTTTTTCCTAGAAGCCTTTTGTAAGCTTCAGATGCAGTACAGTGCCTTTTCTGTTCTACTGCATATACTGTACTTTATGTGCATTATTTGTTTATACCTCTATCCTCTCCAATAAGAGGGATTAAAAAGGCATAAAATCATGGATGTCCAGTCACAGTGCATGGCACATAGTACTAACTCAATAAATGGCAACTGCTGCTATATCAAATACAGTTACTGCCTTCAAGGAGCACATGAACTAGTCCTTAGGTATATAAACAAATAATTATTGACTATATTAATGCTTTCATAATAGCAGCATGACACAAGTAGGATGTTGGCAGAAAAGGGAATAATCCACTTATCTTGGAGGATAGAGACTCAGAGTAGGACTCACAAAAGCTGAATAAAATTTTGCTTAGCAGAGAGCATAACAGGGATATTATAGAGAAAGGCAATAGTATATACAAGGACACAAAAGTATGAAATCATGGTACAGTTAGGTAACCGTACATAGTTTGAGACAGAATTAGGTTTAGGTGGACTGGCATGAAAAATAAGTTGGGAAAAGACAGCAGGGGCAAGATCATGGAGAACCTGGTATACGAGAACATGGTATTTGAATATTTCCTGCAGGCATGAGGACCCACTGAAGAATTTTAATATAGGAAAGTCATATGCTAAGATTTATTATTTTCAGCAATATTCATTGCTCTATATTTTATCCACACAGCAACGGAAAACAGAGGGGGTAAGAATTACATTTTAAAAATACTCCAAATATGTTGTTTATAAATTTCAATCCTGATTTGCTTCAACAGTACATAGAAAATCTTTCTTACCTTGTGATTGCCTTTGGGATGCCATCAAATGGCCAGTGGGGCCCAAGGAGCCCATATCCACTGGCTATCAATGCCATTATCCTTCCACCTTTCCAATTAGTTTGAGCTCATGTAGCACATCTTAATCCAAAGGAGATTTCAGTTAAAAGGACCCTTTAAAATAATTCTCTTCCTGGTGGTGGTAACCACTGTTTCAACTAGTATGACATAAGACAACAACTATGACATCACTGGGTTGCTCGTAGGATCAGGAATAGGGCGTGGCCCACTAGGATAATGGATAATGAATTCCTGTGCTTTTTTCTTTCACCAGATTATCTTATAGTCCGAATAATACTTTGAGAAAATAGTCATGCAATATGCCAAACTGATGAACCTTAAAGACACAGTCAAATGAATGTGTTATTCAGTATGAATAATAGAGGTGTATTTAGTCACTTACACCCATATGTGCACACACACACCCCTATATTTGTGAATTTGTATATGTGGATTTATACATATATGTTCAAGTGGAAGTTCCTTGCAGGAGAGCATAGCTACTGTTATGCTTTCATGTGTATTCCTTTGCAGAGATGCACATAGCATGGTGAGGAAGGACTACCATCTGAGTGTATCCAGCCATACCAGCTGTATTTATTAATTTAAACAAAATTTATGAGCAGGTATTGCTTTAGATTTGGGTATGGAAGAGTAAATAGACACAGTTTTTGACTTGAATAGTTGTACCCAAATTCAGTAGGGATACACACAAAGTGAACAGATAAATGAAATTTAAAGTCATGTATTCTGTGGTAGAGCTATAATGTGTCTCCATAGAAATCAAGGAGATGACTGTGGAATTGTTAGATACTTAATGCTGATTAGCAACAAGGCACTCTCCTAATTACTGAAGCTATAAGAAGCATAAGATACAGATCTTATCCTACAGGAGTTACAGATCTAAGAATAGGCAATCAGGGAACATGTAATTGATGTCTCAGCCATATTTCCCACACACAGCTAATCCCTAGTCAAGTTTATTTTCTTCCTGGACTCTGTTATTTTCAACAGTTCTTATCTATTAATTTTGTTCTTATAAAGAAGATGGTATATCATCTCTTTTCAATTTATAAACTCACAACTCATAAACTCACAGTGATAGAAATTTCATTTGAGTTACAGATATGAAGGGGATCAGATCTCTCATTCAATACACATGTGTTTGGTGCATATTATGCATTTCAGGCACAATTTGGAGTTAAGTAGTAGCCCCAAAGATCATTTGACAGGATGGAATAAATTCAGGCAATGGCTTTATATTAGTAGCATCCAGGGTTTCCTGCAAAATCTTAGGAGCTCCTTCTTCACCACTTTAAGAAGAGGTATTGCCATAACAAAAGTGTCTGTGACATATCCTCAGAACCAGAGCTGCTGGTTTGTTCCAGATTAGTTCCTGGTAACCGCCAACTGGCGATAATAACTTTGAAGTTGGATACAAAATATGATCTATGCTTCCAGGGTTGAAATATATTTTGTTTTAATGGGTGACATAATTTCAGCTTTTTAAGTATGGGGCCAAAATTAAATCATGTCATTTAAAAAATTTGACTTTAAAAATTTTACCTTTTGTATTCCTTTTCTTCCCTCCCTCCCTCCCTTCCTCCCTCTCTCCTTCCCTTTTTTCCTTCCTTCCTTCCTTCCTTCCTTCCTTCCTTCCTTCCTTCCTTCCTCCCTCCCTCCTCCCTTTATTCCTTCCTTTCCTTCCAATAGCACATGTGTTATAGAAATAACTGCGTATTGGAAATAGAATTGTTTCCAATTTTGGAAATTTTCTCCCAAACCCATGTCTCTTAAATATTGTCATCACTATATCAGGAAAGGAAGCAGATGTATATCAAGGATCATGAGAAATGGTGGAAATAAATCAGAATTTTTCCTGTGTTTGTTAGTGATGAAACATTTAAAAGTCATTTTTAGTTCACACCTCATTACCTTGTTCACATTGCCTATTTTATTTTATTTTTTAAAGGGAGAGGTAGAAAATAAAATGCTGGTACTTGCAACTCAGTCCTCTTCCTGCCTATCCTTCTCATTGGTGTGCGAATTTTTCTTTCCAAATGAGTCAGACATTTGAGAGGACGTCAACATTGCTCTGAATAAAAGATGCTAGTATGCTATCAAAAAAAAACCAAAACAAAGTAAACAAAATGCTGCTTGTCCTCCTCACATTTGAAGACATTTATTCACATTAGTTCTCTTCAGGACATGGTGATGTGTGTTTCTCTTTAAATGGTCTCTTGACTGAAACTTATCATAGAATTTCCACCGTAACCAAGTGGATATGCTGATGAAAATTATTTCTTATGAACTAAGGAAGCATTCACAGCATAAACATTTTTAGCAAGGTTGGTTTTATTTTACCTTATTAAAATATTCTCATAGGTTCCAGAATACTTTTTGTTTTCAGACCTTGAGGTATTGGGTTAGGATTGATTCCAAGGTGATTTTGCTGCCAGTTCATTTGCATTTATAATACCATAAAATTGAACAAATAAGAAAAGTCTGAACTAGAAAGTCAATTACAAACTAAAGGAACACATTTATTCTATTTTGCTGGCCAATTTATTCAAAGCAAAGAAAAACAAAACAAAGCAGTTTACAGAAAGTGCTCACTAAATAAGTTTTGCATGGACATTTATAGAGAAGAGAAATAACCAAATAAATGGAAATTTTATGGTATTTTGTTATATAGTAGTAGGTCTGCATTTAAATTGTTGCTTGTAGGCCAATAGAGTGAAGATTATACAAAAATTGGGGCTTTTGCATTTTTTCTCTTAAATGATAGTATTCCTCATGGATATAGTAGTTGACAAGAGGAAAGATTGGATGACAGCTTTTTATTTACTTCTACAATACTTTGTTTCTATTCTATTGGTTTCTGCTGGCTCAAGAATAATATGCTTTATTGCATTAAAAAACTTTATGTACTTGTGTGGAGGGAAAGGGGAGAAATATTTTTTGATAGCATACTATGGGATAGGCACTAACAGAAACAAAAGTGTAAGAGGGAAAATTATCCATATTTTACTGATGAGAAAACAGAGATAGTTTGTACAAGTTATTAGTGCTTAGTTTATTTTTTATAAAATTTTATTTTACTTTTACCTTTTTATTATAAAGTAAAACACCAATACAGAAAACCACACAAGTCAGAGGCAAAGTTAGTGAATTTTTATAAGGCAAACACCCTAGTAACCAGATGAAGACATAGAACTGTATCAGCCACCCCAGAAACACCTTCATGTGCCCCTCCCAATGTTAACCCCTTTTATCTCTTCAAAAGTAATCACTATCCTGACTTTGATACCAGTGACATCTCTGTTTTTCTTTAGGTTAAAACCCATATGTATAGCTCTAGAAATTACAGTTTAATTTTGCTCCTTTTAATCTTGATATGTCTGTTAAGTCTCTTTTAATTTAAATATTTCTCCTCTATCCCTTTGTTTTCTTTAGAATAAATCTGTTTAAGAACCAACTCTATTTGACCTATAATGTTTCCAAATTCTGGATGTGCTGATTGCATGCTTATAATGGAGTTTATTATATTTTTCTTGCAAATATGTGTTTTATGCTAATCATCAGCTGAATCCAACGGCTCAATTAGACTCATGTATGATGATTTGGGTAATATAAGAAGTGGTGTTGTATTATTTACTCAGGGAACACAGAGTAACTGATGTTTACTTCCTTTTGGTGTCAGCAACCACTAATGGTCAAGGCCACCAGTATTTATGCAATGTTTCTGTGGTCATTTTTGTTGTCTGAAGCTCATTCTCTAGTTTATTCCTTAGGAAGTACTCAGAGGAATAATATTTCTTGAGGTCTTTCATGTGGATAATAGTTGTCTGCGCTTTTTATATTTGAAGATCAGCATTAACTGGATATAAAATCCATGGCTCACATTTTCTTTCCTTAAGTACCTTAAATATGCTACTCTTTTTTTTTTTTCTGGCAGAAAGTGTTGCTGTTTAACAGTCTTGATAATTTAATTTCCTTTCCCTTATAATCATATTTTTTTTTTTGCCTAGAAGACCAAAGATTTTTTTTTTACTCCTTAAAAAAGTTCAGTAATTTTACTAGAATACGTTTTAATGTCAGTTATTCTGCATGGATGATTCAGTTACATGGTACGTTCTTTCAATATATAGATTCACATCCTTTTTTAATTTCAGGAAAATTTTCTTGAAATATAGTTTTAGTATTCTGTTTTCTTGCTTGAGTTTTCATCACAGACAGAATTATTGATATGTTGGGTTTTCTTTGCCTATCTTCAATATTTGTCATTTTCTCTTAAATTATTTTTAATTCTTCATTTCTTTATGATTTAATTTTTTCCTCTTTTGACTTTCTGTTTTTAATAGTTTTTTGACATTTATTTACTCATGTAATATAGGTTACATTTTAAAATGATTTTAAATTTCTAATTCTTTCTTGAGTTGTATCAGCTTATTTCTGATTTTTCTATCATTTCATGTTGTGTATCATTTTATATAGTTTGGCTTCTTTTGAGATAATATTTTGCATTTTTGATCTTTCTTTCTCTCTCTTTTATGTCCTTCTGGTGTGATTTCATTGTGATTGTATGAGATTTGACCCTGATATACTTAATTGTTTATTTTTTATCAAATTAATTTTCCTGAATGTTTAGAAAATAGCAGCTTTTCTAACTTCACATACCCTCCTCTTCTGCTGTTTGTATTTCGTCTTAAAAAATATAGCATCTTGCTTTCTGAAATTTCCTAGCTTTGTTCCTCTTTGACACTTTTATCTGTATTTTTTTTCCTTTAAAAGAAGGAAAGAAAATATTGTCTATTATCTCTTTCCTGCTAAATTATGCTTCTAGTCTGAGGATTTTCTCTTCAGTATGGAGCCCTGTCCTGGAGGGAAACTCTGGTGGATCAGGTTTGAGAGCTCCTAGAGAATAGACTGCTACAGAGCCGCTGTAAATCAGCAGATACTTTACCCTCAGTGAAAATTTGTTGAATGAACAAACTCTGCTCAGTTTCAGCCATTCTTCTCAGATTCCAAGGATTGGAACTTGTACTTTCCAAGGATTATCTGTTGGATGTTTTTGGTTCTTTTGTTCTCAGGACCATCAAATGCCTTGTTACTTCCCCTTGTGGTTGTTAGTAGTTTGTCTCTATCCATTTGTATTTTGAGGTTTGCATGGTATCCTGTTACACAGATTTGTTGGAATTTTGGTTTTGCTGTCTAGTTGCTTGCTCTTTTTAATGTGGTGATCTGGGAGAAACAAAAAACTATGCTGCCACTGCCATCTTCCCAGGATACTACAACAGTTAATGTTTTTATAGATGAGAAAATTGAAGCCCAGGGAATTAAAGTTATTTGCCCAAGATTCCACAGCTAGCAGCAGGAGATAACTGTAAGTAAAGCACCTTAATTAGTGTCTGTTGCAGAGAAACTGATTAATGCATGCTCTTTCCTTTCTCCTCCTTTCCCTCACTCTTCCCAATCCTTCTTCTCTTCCTTCCTTGCTTTCAATTCTCCTTCCCTTTCTCCAGAGCCCATATTTAAGCCCAGTTATTTCTGACTTCAAAGCCTCTGCAAATTCATTAAATGTGCTGTACTTCTACCCCATACTGTGAAATCACTGGAGTTTTTAATTCAACAGAACTTTTGAAACAAAATTAGTTTCACTAAAACCTACACCCGTCTTGCTCTAAGAACATTTTCTTCTTTGCTGTTAAGCTTATATACTTTTCTAATAAAATCCACAAATGTCAAATTCTTTGACACATGCCTCATCAAAACGTGGCGTGTTAGAAATAAATTGATGCCCCTAGTTCAATGAATCCACTTACAGGCATTATATATAATCCTTCAATTGCCTTCTCTCTTTTTAAAAAATCTTCTACCATCACCCAGGAAACCACATTTGACAAAAAGTAAATGAAATCTGAACCTGAAAAGGCTTGACTTCACTTCTGAATTTAAAATCCACAGAATTTAAATATATTTTAAAGTTTGGGCAAAGTCAAATGCCCTGCTTTTGAAAAATCTTATAAAACTGCTAGTTAACTATTCAGCTTTGAGACACAAGTCCACAAAATACTAAGCTGCGTTAGTTAGGAAGCTTGGCTCCTGATAATACTTGACTGAAACTGATCCATTCAAAAGTTGAATGCACTTTGAAGGCTCCCAAATAATTTATACTGTATACCCTGTAATGTAAAAACTACAATTTACTAATTCTCCATAATCTTCTACAAAAGATTAATTAGAAATTAGATCTTGGGGAGAAGAGTTTGGCTTAAGGTATGAAATCACCGCACAAAACCTAAGGGATTCTATTTCCAGCCAATCCCTTTATAAAATCCTGTTCCAGCTTTTGGCTCTGTAATGGATTTCCCAGGTTGGTGATATACCACACAGAAAATGCCATTTCCTTATTTCTTTCCCCCTTGAACTTCCTGCTCTAACTGTGCAGGCTTAGTTCACACTGTTTGAATTTACTTATTGTGGTTTGCATAAAATTATCCTTCACTCATCTACACGTAGTAGATAATGGTTATTTGCCTATAAATCTAACAGGTACTAAGTTTTATTTACCCTCCTGCACTGTGGGCATTCTCTGAACAAACAGGCAGTTGTTCTTGAAACATTTTCCATTTTTATGAGTTTTGGAACTGTTGGAACTGTTTGGAACTGCTTGCTGCTTTGTGTGCTTTTTAGCAGCTCGAGGCTCCTTCTTTCACAGTGTTTACTCTGGAGCTGGGGTGAACAGAGGATCTTAGAATGATAGAGTGTTAATATCCTGGAGTGTGTCTTGCTACATGTAAAAGATTGCTTCTCTAGGCTGCTGAGAGCTGCAGCAGAAGCAGACCTTTCAGGAGACACACTGACAAACACACTTAGTCATGAACGGTTGCACACCTACTCTCACTCTCTCTGATTTTGCATGTGCACAAGCAGGCCAGGAAACCTGACCCCATGTTGATTGGAACGTTGCTTTGCATTTATTTCCAGAATATTTGGAACGGCACATATGTTTCTCATTAACGCTCATGTTTGATTGTTCTAAGTAATTTTTAAAAAATTAAATAAACCTGTATCAAAAATAGTCACTTTGCATTAAAGAAGCCCAATTAGGTCCCTCTGGGGGAGTAAACTGAAAAGAAAGAATGAGATGAAATATTTTGGCTTCTTTACATGTATTTCCGTAAATGAGAGTGGCATTAAGATCTAGTCATACATTTGAGGTTCAAGGGATTTTAAATAGCTTTTGAACAAATCAAGCACAAAGTAGCATTACTTACACAAAGAAACTCATTTAAAACAGCCCATTAATGAAATGTGATTTAAAACCATGTCTGTTTTAAATATATGTTCAAAATTAAAAGTTACTGGGCCAGAAGTGGAAAGTTAAGTAAGCTGATGCCTGAATATAATAACTGTAATTGTTTCAACCCATAAGGCCATGATTTGGTAAATTATCAGACCTGGTATAATATACTTAGACCAAGAAGACTTCATACATTTCTAAAAGTGCAGTTATTTGAATCTATCTTTATTTTACCTAACAACCTAAGGGCTGTCTCCAAACTCAACCTGGTAATGCTGTGGTCCTCTTAAGACAAAAAGGAAAAAATGCTTATGTATGTATATATGTATGTATGTATGCATGTATGCATCTGTCTATCTATCTCTATCTATCTATCATCTATCTATCTATCTATCTATCTATCTAATCTATCTATCTTCTATCATCATTTAGCTATCTAGCTATCATCTATATAGCTATCTATCATTATCTATCTCTATATCTGAATCTAAGAGGCTAAGTCAAATATTTTGAGACCCAGGTATCAGGTTGATATTGCCTCCTGACTCCTTACCTATCCTTTTATTTCACTCTTTCATTCTATTCATTTTGAATAATGCTTTGTGTATTAGTCCTGTTTTTTATTTCCCATAGTTTATAATGTTTTGACATATTGGGAGGTCATGGGGACTTAGGGAGGGACTTCCCCTCCCAGGGTTTGCTAATTCCTAGACATTGCAAGCAACTTGCCTGGGAGCATGCTTTTGATATGCAAGCCAACCAACTAGAGCTCAGACTCTCACTAACCTCCTTTCTCAAATTCTCATACACCAAGCCAATACTTCCCTGCCTTAAATTACCCAAGGACTGGGTACCAGACAACTGAGTACCACCCTAGGTGCCAGAGCCCTTTGAAATTATTCAAATTGTCCAATCGTAAGCTTGCTCGGTGTATCTACCCTACCTCACCCATTCCTTCCCACAGAAACCTAATACAGGCCCTGGTCCGTATTTTCCCCTTCTTTCCTTCTGCCTCCCAACTGACCGGGTACTTCCCCATGTGGCCCTGTGTTGCATGGCATGTTCCTTCCTCTTGGGAACTGTAAGTAATAAACTATCTTTTCAATGGAATAATTTCCTGATCTATTGGCCTCATCATGCCTGATTAAAACAAATCCTAGGTATATTTTAGCACACTTTGGCACTCTTCTCTATCATAGACTCCTGGCCAATCTCTACCCATCTTCGTTTCTATTCTTAAAGATCTTTGTGACTCTATTGACAGACATGCTTAGACAGCCCTTTTTGGTGAGGTGTACTCCTGTAAAACTCCAATCCCAGAGGAGTCGTTTGGTCTAGAGGTAGTTAAGCACCATCATAGCTCTTGGCCTTTATGGTGAAGATATTCCAACCTGACAGGCCCAACCCAGTCTCCACTGCTGCCTCAGGAGTGGAGATGAGTTCAACTGTGAGATACTTTTCCCGCTGGAGCTGCTCCAGGCTCTGCTACCATTTCAAGCCCATGACTAGGCTTACCTTACTAATCATTCTTCAGATCCCAATTCCCCCATAAAATGTAAGACCCCTTTGCCCACTCTTCCAAGCTCATGTCTGTCCTTTCTTGTATATTTTCTCCACTATCTCCACCCAACCATCTCCCTACCATCCATCCAAAGTCCTACCAATCCTTAAGTCCTCTATAAAATCTTCTTCAATAATAACTCCTCTCTCTGAATTTGATTATATTTAATTGAATATTTTCTCATTTGTTGTCATTTTCTCTTCATTTCACATACATTTTTCTTATATAACTGGATCCCCAGCTTTAAAAATACTTGGCACTGTAAGGAAAGCTTGAAATTGGAAGTTGAAAGACTTGAACACATATCCTGATTCAATTACTTAAAAGTTTCATTAGTCTGCTCAGGCTGCTCTACAAAATACCACATTGTGATAGACTTAAATGATGGAGATTTATTTCTCATAGTATCAGAGGCAAAAAGTCCCAGATCAAGGTCTGGCAGAGTCTGTTCCTGGTGAGGGCTCTCTTCCTCGTTTGTAGATGGCTTCCTTTTCACTGTGTCCTCACATATCTTTTTCTTGGTGTATGAGCATGAAGAGAAAGAACAAGAGGGAGCTCTCCGATGTTTCTGATAGGGACACTAATCTCATAGGATCAGGGCCCCACCTAACTTTAATCACTTCCCTAGAAGTCCCATCTCTAAAAACACCCACATTGGGGGTGAAGGCTTTAACATACAAATTTTTGGAGGGCATAAACATTCCAAATGACTACAACAATATTTTTACATTTGAAAATGAGGAAAATACTACCCAGCATTTCTTCCCAAACTCTACCAAAGGTCTGAATCATGTTAAGTGCTGAAAAATAATTATTGCATTGAATTTTAAGTAAACAATTTTATTATTTGTATTTATGAAATTGATATTGCAGGATGAGAAGTAAATTTATGTCACCTGAAATCTTGATGTTAACTTTTCAGGTTTCAAAAGTTGAATCTCAGCTTTTAGAAAGGCTTTTGCAGCTGATTCTTTCCATTGCACATTAGGGCAAAAGGGACTCTGGTGTCAAATTTTCTTTATCTCTAAAAATAAATGTTTTAAATCTTTCCAGAGAAATTATCTTATTCCTCACACTGTCAGCCTAGCTTCACACTCTAGTATGAAAATCTCAGAATTCTAGCTGAAATATGGAGAGGCATTTTATAAATACACATATTTTTTAGAGGCCAGTTTTGTTCCACTTGGTATTTTTTTTTACAGTAAATTCTATTCTGTCCATCTACATCTGTTAGACTGTCTCTTAGATTCTTTTCTCAGATGGCTTGGCCAGAGGTTGGGAAGGGTAGTGGGGACCTGGGGGAGGTGTGGGGGTGGTTAATTGGGACAAAAATATAGAATGAATAAGGCCTACTATTTGACAACACAATAGAGTGACTATAGTCAATAATAACTTAATTGTATATATTAAAATAACTTAAAAGTGTAATTGGGTTGTTTGTAACTCAAAGGATAAATGCTTGAGGGGATGGATACCCCATTCTCTATGATGTACTTATTTCACATTGCATGCCTGTATCAAAACATCTCATGTGCCCCATAAATATATACACCTACTGGGTACCCACAAAGAATTAAAAAATAACTTAAAAAAATTTATAAAACCAAAACCAAAACAAACAAATTCCTTTTTGGTGAGTATTAGGTAAAAAAAAAATTCAATTCGAGTTAAAATTGCCTTCCCATGCTAATCACTAGAACTTCAAGCTAGTCATCTGGTCCTTCTAGATTCTTACACCATGGATCTTTTGAAATAATATTTCCTAGATGCTGCCACCAGTTATTATCAGCTCCTCCTTTGATTTACTCCAAAATTTCTCTTTGCGCTTTCTTTCTGCTCCACTCATAACACCTCTAATTTCATTTATTCACCCAAAAAGCATTAATTGAGAACTTTTTATATGCCAGGTACTAGGAATTTGATGGTGAGTAAGATTGGCCAAGACCCTGCTCTCATTAGTTTTATAGTCTAACGGACAATAAATTTTCTTTGACTGGGGAAGCACTAGGTGCTCTGAGCTCATGGTCTTGAAGGGAATGTCAGGGCAAAGGGAGTAAAGGGAGCACCATAGGTGCAAAGTCCCAGGAGAAAAGAAACAATGCCTGCTAGTGAGCTGTAACCAACTTCAATAATTTCAGCTACCTTCTACGTGATTCCTCCACCTCTCTCTCCTGGAACTCTATCTTCTGTCTGTTGACAAGCATTTCTTTCTACAACACAAACTTGGCTATTACACTCCTGTTTCAGAACTCTTAATGGATTCCTGTTACCTACAGAATGAAGTCCAAACTCAGTATGTTAGATCACCTTATCTGCCATAACCCTGTGTGGGATGCCTTTAGTCACTCCACATTACTTGCCATTTCCCAAACAAAACGCACTTTAAACTTCTGTGAATTTGTTTCTTCCTCCTAAATTTGTCTACTCGATGAACTCATTTTAAACTCAGCTTTTAATATCATTACTATGAAAATATTCTTAACCTTTCAGTTTCTCAAATAAAATTAATTGCCTTTTTTGTCTTTGTTTTGTAGCTTGTCACAATTCATGTTGTTTATGTAACTGCTTCCCTAGATAGACTATGTATTTCTCAAGCCCTTCGATATTTTATACTGGTATTCAGTAGATACATACTAAATTAACTTGAATTCAGCCTTTCACAAGTATCTTTTTTCTTCTCGCTGAGATCAATGCACTTGACCCCTTTTATTTGATTATTCTTCTTCTGATGTTTGGATGCCATTTATCCATTAAACTCAGGCCTTGCATTTAACCAAGAAAGCTGTTTAATAAAGATGCAACTACTTATGGAGCGCATTTATCACAGTGATTCACAATTTACAGAATCACTTCTCACATATTTAGTTAATAAAAGAATGATCAATCTTTAATAAAGCTGGGCTTAAAATGACATATTTTTCTTTTTTTCTTTTTATTTTTATTATATATTAAGTTCTGGGGTACAAGTGCAGAACGTGCAGTTTTGTTACATAGGTATACATGTGACATGGTGGTTTGCTGCACCCATCCACCCGTCACCTACATTAGGTATTTCTCCTAATGTTATCCTTCCCCTGGCCCCCCACCTCTGACAGGCCTCGGTGGGTGAAGGTTCTCTCCCTATGTCCATGTGTTCTCATTGTTCAACTCCCACTTATGAGTGAGAACATGTGGTGTTCGGTTTTCTGTTCTTGTGATAGTTTGCTGAGAATTATGGTTTCCACCTTCGTCTATGTCCCCGCAAAGGACAGGAACTGATCCGTTTTTATGGCTGCATACTATTCCATGGTGTGTATGTGCCACATTTTCTTTATCCAGTCTATTACTGATGGACATTTGGGTTGGTTCCAAGCCTTTGCTATTGTGAATAATGCCACAATAAACATACGTGTGCATGTGCATGTGTCTTTATAGTAGAATGATTTATAATCCTTTGGGTATATACCCAGTAACGGGATTGCTGGGTCAAATGGTATTTCTGGTTCTAGTTCCTTGAGGAATTGCCACACTGTCTTCCACAATGGTTGAACTAATTTACACTCTCACCAACAGTGTAAAAGCGTTCCTATTTCTCCACATCCTCTCCAGCATCTGTTGTTTCCTGACTTTTTAATGACTGCCCCTGGCATAAGTTGGTATCTCATTGTGGTTTTGATTTGCATTTATCTAATGACCAGTGATGATGAGCATTTTTTCATATGTCCGTTGGCTGCATAAATGTCTTCTTTTGTGAAGTTTCTGTTCATACCCTTTGCCCACTTTTTGATGGTGTTGTTTGTTTTTTTTTTCTTGTAAATTTATTGAAGTTCCTTGTAGATTCTGGATATTAGTCCTTTGTCAGATGGATAGATTACAAAATTTATCTCCCATTCTGTAGGTTACCTGTTCACTCTGATGATAATTTCTTTTGCTGTGCTGATCTTTAGTTTAATCGGATCCCGTTTGCCAATTTTGGTTTTTGTTGCCATTGCTATTGGTGCTTTGGACATGAAGTCTTTGCCCATGCCTATGTCCTGAATGGTATTGCTCAGGTTTTCTTCTAGGATTTTTATGGTCCTAGGTCTTACATTTAAGCCTTTGATCCATCTTGAGTTGATTTTTGTATAAGGTGTAAGGAAGAGTTCCAGTTTCAGTTTTCTGCATATGACTAGCCAGTTTTCCCAATAACATTTATTAAATAGGGAATTTTTCCCCATTGCTTGTTCATGTCAGGTTTGTCAAAGATCAGATGGTTGTAGATGTGTGGTGTTATTTCTGAGGCCTCTGTTACCAGTACCATGCTGTTTTGGTTACTGTAGACTTGTAGTATAGTTTGAAGTCAGGTAGCGTGATGCCTTCAGATCTGTTCTTCTTGCCCAGGATTGTCTTGGCTATGAGGGCTCTTTTTTGGTTCCATATGAAGTTTAAAGTATTTTTTCCAATACTGTGAAGAAAGTCAGTAGTAGCTTGATAGGGATGGCATTGAATCTATAAATTACTTTGGGCAGTATGGACATTTTCATGATATTGATTATTCCTATCCATGAGCATGGAATGTTTTTCCATTTGTTTGTGCCCTCTCTTAAATCCTTGAGTGGTGGTTTGTAGTTCTCATTGAAGAGGTCCTTCACATCCCTTGTAAGTTGGATTCCTAGGTATTTTATTCTCTTAGTAGCAATTGTGAATGGGAGTTCACTCATGATTTGGCTCTCTGTGTGTTATTGGTGTATAGGAATGCTTTTGATTTTTGCACAATGATCTTGCATCCTGAGACTTTGCTGAAGTTGCTTATCAGCTTAAGGAGATTTTTAGCTGAGAAGATGGGGTTATCTAACTATACGATCATGTCATCTGCAAACAGAGACAATTTGACTTCCTGTCTTCCTATTTGAATACCTTTATTTATTTCTTTTGCCTGATTGCCCTGGCCAGAACTTCCAATACTATGTTGAACAGGAGTGGTGAGAGGGGCCATCCTTTTTTTGTGCTGGTTTTCAAAGGGAATGCTTCTGGTTTTTGCACATTAAGTATGATATTGACTGTGCGTTTTTCAGAAATAGCTCTTATTATTTTGAGATACGTTCCATCTATACCCAGTTTATTGAGAGTTTTTAGCTTGAAGAGGTGTTGAATTTTGTCCAAGGCCTTTTCTGCATCTATTGATTTAATCATGTGGTTTTTGTGATTGGTTCTGTTTATGTGATAGGTTACATTTATTGATTTGTGTATGTTGAAACAGCCTTGCATCCCAGATATGAAGTCAACTTGATCGTGGTGGATAAGCTTTTTGATGTGCTGCTGGATTCAGTTTGCCAGTATTTTATTGAGGATTTTCACATCGATGTTCATCAGGGATATTGGCCTGAAATTTTCTTTTTTGTTGTTGTTGTGTCTCTGCCAGGTTTTATTATCAGGATGATGCTGGCCTCATAAAATGAGTTATGGAGGATTCCCTCTTTTTCTATTGATTGGAATAGTTTCAGAAGGAATGGTACCAGCTCCTCTTTGTATCTCTGTTAGAATTCGGCTGTGCATCTGTCTGGTCCTCGGCTTTTTTTGGTTGGTAGGCTATTAATTACTGCCTCAATTTCAGAACTTGTTATTGGTTTATTCAGGGATTCAACTTCTTCCTGGTTTAGTCTTGGGAGGGTGTATGTGTCCAGGAATGTATCCATTTCTTCTAGATTTTCTAGTTTATTTGTGTAGAGTTGTTTATAGTATTCTCTGACGGTAGTTTGTATTTCTGTGGGATCAGGGGTGATATCCCCTATATCATTTTTTATTGCATCTATTTGATTCTTCTCTCTTTTATTCTTTATTAGTCTTGCTAATGGTCTATTTTGTTGATCTTTTCTAAAAACCAGCTCCTGGATTCATTGATTTTCTAAAGGATTTTTCGTGTCTTGCTTCAGTTCTGCTCTGATCTTAGTTATTTATTGTCTTCTGCTACATTTTGAATTTGTTTGCTGTTGCTTCTCTAGTTCTTTTAATTTTGATATTAGGTGACAATTTTAGATCTTTCCTGCTTTCTCTTGTGGGTATTTAATTCTATAAATTTCCCTCTACACACTGCTTTAAATGTGTCCCAGATTCTGGTTCTTTGTGTCTTTGTTCTCATTGGTTTCAAAGAACATCTTTATTTCTGCCTTCATTTCATTATTTACCCTGTAGTCATTTAGGAGCAAGTTGTTCAGTTTCCATGTAGTTGTGCGGTTTTGAGTGAGTTTCTTATTCCTGAGTTCTAGTTTGATTGCACTGTGGTCTGAGAGACTGTTTGTTATGATTTCCATTCTTTTACATTTGCTGAGGAGTGTTTTACTTCCAATTATGTGGTCAATTTTAGAATAAGTGCCATGTGGCCCTTAGAAAAATGTATATTCTGTTGATTTGGGGTGGAGAGTTCTGTAGATGTCTATTAGGTCTGCTTGGTCCAGAGCTGAGTTCAATTCCTGGATATCCTTGTTAATTTTCTCTCTTGTTGATCTGTCTAATATTGACAGTGGGGTGTTAAAATCTCCTATTATTGTGTGGTAGTCCAAGTCTCTTTGTAGGTCTCTAAGAACTTGCTTTATGAATCTGGGTGCTTCTTTATTGGGTGCATATATATTTAGGATAGTTAGCTCTTCTTGCTGCATTGATCCCTTTACCATTATGTAATGCCCTTCTTTGTCTCTTTTGATCTTTGTTGGTTTTATCTAAGTCTGTTTTAACAGAGATTGGGATTGCAACTCCTCCCTTTTTTTGCTTCCATTTGCTTGGTAAATATTCCTCCATCTCTTTATTTTGAGCCTATGTGTGTCTTTGCATGTGAAATGGGTCTCCTGAATACAGCACACTGATGGGTCTTGACTCTTTATCCAATTTGCCAGTCTGTGTCTTTTAATTGGGGCATTTAGCCCATTTACATTTAAGGTTAATATTGTTATATGTGAATTTGATCCTGTCATTATGATGCTATGTGGTTTTTTGCCTATTAGTTGAATAACATACACTTTTCCTATACAGATACTGACATCTTGCCATTCTTGAAACCTAAAATAGTTTTGTAACTTGATATTTCCAATTGCTGCTTTCTCTGGATTTTTTTTTCTAGTAGCTAGCTTAATAAATACTTTTTGAAATAATTAAATCAATAAATGTGGTGTTAAGTTTGATTTAGAAATGTTTCCCAACAAATTTTCAAGCTAAAATTTCTAGATCACTGTACCAAAGCAATTATTATTGGCAAGAAAACAGTATCCTGAATTTCTTCATGTTTCAGGATGCCCCACATTTAAACCATGTATCTAGAAATATTTTTATGTGTATGTTCCCGCACATTGTTCTCCATATGAAAGATGCTATTTTACAACTTTGTGCATTTGCTTATGCTGTTTTCTTTGCCTAGACTATACTTTCCTCTTTATTCTCCTTTAAAAACCACTCTAAAATTAGCTTTACTATTTTCTCCTCCATGAAGCATTCCTCAAGCCTCCTGACAGTTGAAGTATCCACAGAATTCTTTTTAAAATCTTTATCAGAGCACATGCCACACTATATTGAAATTATATTTTTACCATCTATTTTTCCCAGTTGAGTGTAGCTCTTCAAGGAAAGAATATGTGTTTTATTCATTTATTTTATTGGAGAATTTCTGACACAGTGTGTACCCAATAAATGTTTATTGACTATTGTATTTTGATGCTTAATATATTTTGTATGCCAAATGTATGTTTATGGTTTGCAACCAGGCAGAAATATGAAGCGTGTCTCTTGCACTCTTTTGTGGCAATCTCCTTTCCTAACTTGCAGTACCTATTCCATGATTCTCATGCTTTTACAGCAGTCTTCTCTCATGGTTAAGAATATGTCTGGTTCAGTCATTAACACTAAGATGTTATTAGGGCTATACTAAAGGAATGAATTTTGTAATTTTAGACACAAAAACACCTGAGTAGAAAAGATATATTTTGAAGGGCATAGGATTTTCCAGTTCTGGTTAAATCACATTAAGTATGCCACTACCTTCTATTATTTTTTGCTGCTACTACTAAGCATCTTGGGAACTCCATAGATGTATTCATTGTGAGTTCTTTGACAATCCCATATGACAAAATTCAAAACACCATGTATTTTCACTATTCTGTGACTTAGTCCATATAGTTTACTCTCTCTGGTTTTCTTCTGTTGCTCATCTCCCTTCGAAATGTTGACTTATTTTTCAGTGTCACCTCTCCCAGTAATTGCCACTCAAAATATAATTAATTGCTTCTTCTATGCTGTCCCAGCACATTTGTCTAGATTGTAGACTTTATTGTGATATTATAAGTTGTTATATTCTTGTCTCTATCTCCTACTTAAGTATGAATTCTTTGAGATAAAGGATTTTGTCTTCCTTATATTTCATTCTCACCTCATTTCAGTTCCTAGAAAAAGTTTGCATTACACTCAATGAAGGGTTGTTGTAGTAAATAAAGTCAGTAAATCAAATGAACCAGCATATACTGGACGCTAAAATAAAGTTCTATATCTGGAATAAACATTTTATCTGGAATAAGCAATTTATCTATAAGAAACATTTCTTTCTGAGCTATAGAGCTGCTTTAGCCTCAGTGTTTCATTCATGTAAATGGCATTAATCAAATGAACTATACATGTTACTGTAACCATAAGATGATGCTGACCACCTAAGGCAGAGTCTGGATGGCAGTAGAGAAAAATGCAGGAATTCAATGGGTGGTAGATTGGTTGACTTAAAGGCTCCTTAATCTCCAAAATCCAGTGAAACATGATATTCATGACCGGCCTGTTCTGAAACTTAGGGGCAAAGTAGATGCTGACCATGGTGCTGAAGATTTGAATTGCATGTAATGAGCTCTTAGACACATGGTCTTTCACATCACAAAAATCAATCAGTGCCAGACTAGCACAAGTATAATTTATTGGATAGGTTATATTTTGATGTGTGCTTCTACATACTGCTATCAAAGCCCACAACTTTTATGATCAGTTCTAACTGGTGTATCTCAATGTAGAGTACATTGAAATACAAGATACAAGTACCCATAAACATTCATGAGAGCCAGGTCCATTCACTGAGAAAAATCAGATTTACTGCATAGACATTTATCCTCAAGTTTCCTTATTGGATAAATGTTTGCTTCCAGTGCCAGAGGGGGCTCTGGAAGGACCAGCTTAACAAGCCCAAGATCAGGCTGGGTCCCAGGAGAGCCAAGAGGACAAATGGGCAAGGCCCCAGGGCTCAGCTCCTGCCTTCAGCTTCCACTTCTGCCTCCAGATTCCTGAGTCACTCACAGCACAGCCAGGGAATAGGCCTGTCTCAGGCATGTTGCTGTGCCTCCCGTGCTGCTGCTGCTGTCTTTGCTGCTGGGCAGGTCTCAGGCTCTGGATGGGAGATTCTGGCTAAAAGTGCAGGAGTCAGTGATGGCGCAGGAGGGACTGTGTGTCTCTGTGACGTGCTCCTTCTCCTACCCACTGAGGAGCTGGACGAGTCTACCTCAGCCCATGGCTACTGGTTCAAAGAAGGGACCAACACAAACATGAGTGCTCTAGTGGCAACAAACAACTCAAAACAAGTAGTGCAGATAAGCACCTAGGGCCTATTCCAGCTCAATGGGGATCCCCACTACCAGAACTGCTCCTTGGTGATCAGAGATGTGCAGATGGAGGATACGGCAGTGTACTTCTTTCGGGTGAAGAGAGGAAGCTTTGTGAGATACAATTTCATGAATACATTATTTCTGGAACTGACAGCCCTGACTCAGAAGCCTGATGTCTACATCCCCAAGGCCCTAGAGCATGGGAAGCCAGTGACAGTCATCTGTGTGTTTAACTGGACTTTTGAGGAATGTCCAACCCCATCTTTCTCCTGGATGGGGGAGGCCTTCTCCTCCCAAGGAACTGGAACAACAACCTCCCATTTCTCAGTGCTCAACCTCACACTCAGACCCCAGGACCATGACACCTACCACACTTGCTGCATAGACTTCTCCAGAATGGGTGTGAGTGCACGGTGGACCTTCCAACTCTTTGTGGCTTATACCTCTAGGTACCTTGTTATCAGCATTTCCTATGACAACGCACCAACTGAATTGGCCTCATCCCATATTTCCTCCAAGAAATCAGGGCCCATGGAGGAGGTGGTTCTGGTGGCCATCAGGGAGGGGGCTGTGAAGATCTTGCTTCTCTGCATCTGCTTCACCTTCCTCAGTGTCAGTTTTTACAGGAGGAAGGTGATGAGGGCAGCAGTGGGTGTGGAGGCTGCAAACACTGTCACAGGCTAATCCCCCAGGCGTCCAGACTGTGTTTCCAGATGCCTACTTGTCCAGCTCCTCCACAATCTGAATGGCCATGTTTCCTCTCCATTGCTGGAGGATGAGGGGCAAACGCCACAGCCTGGACTGAAGGCCTTGCAGGGTCGGTCCCCTGCTAGACTCTGCTCCTGATCCCTCTTCTCCCTGCATCATCCAATGTCTTCCCACATCCACTGGACCAAGCCTCTGTGACTCTGAGACTTTGCATGTGTAGTTCCTTCTCCTGAAATGCCCTTCTCTCCCCATCCCTGCCTATCCAGGTCTTGAAAATGATTCAGGCTCAGTCTTAAATGTCACCCTGGGCTGTGTGTATTCATTGTATGGTCTTGATGGAAGAAGGATATTGAGTTATGTATTATGTATTCATAGACTCACTCAGCAAGTATTACTGAACATCTGCTATGTGCCAGGATTATCATAAA
Source organism: Pongo pygmaeus (assembly GCF_028885625.2). Lineage (NCBI taxonomy): Eukaryota > Metazoa > Chordata > Mammalia > Primates > Hominidae > Pongo > Pongo pygmaeus. The sequence goes on along the minus strand of NC_072373.2, from coordinate 79,964,993 downwards.
CACCAGAGCAGCATCCATGGAAACAACCTCAAAAGTCTCTGTCATCCAAAGGTCTTGAGTAGATGTTTCCTACAATATCTAAAAGTGCATTTAGATTGATATACTGGGTAAAGAAAATGTGGTACATATACACCATGGAATACTATGCAGCCATAAAAAAAGAATGAGATCATGTCCTTTGCAGGGACATGGATGGAGATGGAGGCCATTATCCTCAGCAAACTAATGCAGAAACAGAAAACCAAATACTGCACGTTCTCAGTCGTAAGTGGGAGCTAAATGATGAGAACACATGGACACATAGAGGGGAACAACCCACACTAAGGCATTTCAGAGGGTGGGAGGAGGGAGAGGATCAGGAAAAATAACTAATGGGTACTAGGCTTAATACATGTGTGAGGAAATAGTCTGTACAACAAACCCCCATGACACAAGTTTACCCATGTAGCAAACTTGCATATCCTGCACATGTACCCCTGAACCTAAAATAAACGTTAAAATTTTTTTTGCTTCCAGACATAGTTGTAATACTTATAGTAAGAGGTGAAGAAAGATGTTTGGAACAGGGAAGTTCTAAATTAGGCAGACATGACGACACTAATCTGGAGATAGATTAAGCATACATTTTTCCCATTATGTTAGCATTAATTTTAGATGAAATTTTTATGTGTATGTAGCTTAGGACTAAATGGAAACTCAATGTGGAAGTAGCGAAATGTCACTATGCAAATTTCTTTCAAAGTCTGTTTGGGTGAAGATTAGTGGATAATAGAGTCTGAATACAGAGGAGAGGAAATGAAAGAATAAATTTTTTAAACATTGTTGCTGAAAATTTTTAAAGACAATGTTTTTCTACATCGAAAAACTATTTTTCTTGTCCTGTAACTCTGCCTTAATTATCCCACATGATTGTTGAGGGAGGGAATTGAGGTAGTGAATAGAAACACAGTTCGTAAACTACAACTTCTTATGCAAATGTAAGATTTTGCTATTGCTATGTCGAGCTGGGACTTGTTTCTAAGCCTTTCTAAATTTTATTCTACTATTCAAACTAAGATACACATACTCTGAACGGTATGTGAAGAGTTTCTCAGGGATACTATGCCTGAAATAGACTAAAGGAATAAATTTCCAGATCTTTGACTTTGACGTATACTTGGTCCTCAGACTGATCTGTCTGACAAAGCACCTGTTTTGGAGGGGAGACTGTTACTTTCCCACCACTCTTTTCACAGTTGTCCTTTCCTTACTTTTCAAAAGAAGGACATACCTCTTTCTTACCCATTCAGGGTATTGTGATATATTTTTCTGGGGGCAAAAATATTTATGGCTTCAAATAAAGGGATAATTTTAAATATTAATGTGATATTCAGGAAAGGATTGCTTTTGGATAATAAATGTATTTGCAAATTAAATTTCACTTCTTTGTTTTCAACAAAATTGAGGGAAACAGTCAAGTTGTTAGCTCCTATAGCATTAAAATAATTTTTGATGATCAATCATATAGAACTTTGGCATGCACATTAATAAATATAAGTACATGTATAGGTATACTGTCATAAAATTTCCATTTCCCATAGTATAAGAAATGTTTATCAGTATCCACATATTAAAACAAATTATAATAGAATTTATGGTGAACGCTGTTTCATTATAGTAGTAAGTTATTTATCCACAAATACATTGCTAATCAAAAATATAAAGCCCCACCTATCTTATTAAAAATGCATTTCTAGGAACATACCCCAAAATAATAAGTGCTATCTATGAGAAACCTACAGGCAACATTATACTGAATGGGCAGAAGCTGGAAGCATTCCCCTTGAAAACTGGCACAAGACAAGGATGCCCTCTCTCACAACTGTTGAGCATAGTACTGGAAGTCTTAGCCAGAGCAATCAGGCAAAAGAAACAAATAAAGCACATCCAAATAGGAAGAGAGCAAGTCAAACTATCCCTGTTTGTAGATGACACGTTTCTATATCTAGAAAACCCTATAGTCTATGCCCAAACGCCCCTTCAGCTGACAAACAACTCCTGCAAGATTTCAGATACAAAATCAATATACAAAAATCACCAGCATTCCTATACACCAACAACAGTCAAGTCAAAAGCCAAACCAGGAAGGCAATCCCATTCACAATTGCCACAAATATAATAAAATACCAAGGAATAGAGCTAACCAAGGAGGTGAAAGATCTGTACAATGAGAACTACAAAACTCAAAGAAATCACAGATGACATAAACAAATGGAAAAACATCCTATGCTCATGAATAGGAAGAATCAATATCATCAAAATGGCCATACTGCCCAAAGCAATTTATAGATTCAATGCTATTCCTGCCAAACTACCAATGACATTCTTCATGGAACTAGAACAAATTATTTTAAAATTCATATGGAAGCAAAAAAAGAACCCAAATAACCAAGGCAATTCAAGCAAAAAGAACAAAGCTGGAGGCATCATGCCGCTCGACTTCAAACTGCACTGCAGGGCCACAGTAACCAAAACAGTATGGTACTGGTACAAAAACAGGCACATAGAACAATGGAATAGAATAGAGAGCCCAGAAATGAGGACACACACCTATGACCATCTAATCTTCAACAAAGCTGACAAAAGCAAGCAATGAGGAAAAGACTCCCTGTTGAGTAAATGGTGCTGGGATAACTGGCTAGCCATATGCAGAAGATTGAAACTGGATGTCTTATACCACAGACAAAAATCAACTCAAGATGGATTAAATGTAAAACCCAAAACTATAATAATCCTGGAAGACAACCTAGGCGATACCATTCTGGACATAGGAATGAACACAGATTTCGTGATGAATACACCAAAAGCAATTGCAACCAAAGCAAAAATTGACAAGTCGAATTGAATTTAAAGAGTTTCTACACAGCAAAAGAAACTCAATAGAGTGAACAAGAAACCTAAAGAATGGGAGAAAATTTTTGCAAACTATGCATCCAACAGAGATCTAATATCCAGCATTTATAAAGAACTTAAACAAATAAACAAATTTACAAGAAAAAAAACCATTAAAAAAAAAACCCATGGCAAAGAACACGAATAGATACTTTTCAAAAGAAGACATACATGTGGCCAACAAGGATATGAAGAAAAGCTCAACATCACTGATCATTAGATAAATGCAAATCAAACCACAATGAGATACCATCTCACATTAGTCAGAACGGCTATTAATAAACAGTCAAAAAATAACAGACACTGCTGAGTTTGCAGAGAAAAGGAAATGCTTATGCACTGCTGGTGGGAGTGTAAATTAGTTCAAACATTGTGGAAAGCAGTGTTGAGATTCCTCAAAGAGCTAAAAACAGCACTGCCATTCAACCCAGCAATCCCATTACTAGGTGTATACCCAAAGGAATATAAATCATTCTGCCATAAAGACACACGTATGTGTATGTTCATTGCAGCACTATTCACAAGAGCAAAAACATGGAATCAACCTAAATGCCCATTAATGATAGCCTGTATAAAGAAAATGTGGTACACATACACCATGGAGCCATAAAAAAGAATGAGATCCTGTTCTTCGCAAGTACATGGATGAAGCTGCTGGCCATTATTCTTAACAAACTAACTCAGGAACAGAAAACCAAATACTGCATGTTCTCATTTATAAGTGGGAACTAAATGACACAAACACAAAAAGGCATCAACAGACAGTGGGGCCTAACTCAGAACGGAGGGTGTGAGAAGGAAGAGGATCAGAAAAACTAACTAATGGGTACTAGGCTTAATGTCTGAGTGATGAAATCATCTGTACAACAAACTCCCATGACATGAGTTTACCCATAAAACACATGCACATATACCCCTGAACTTAAAAGAAAAAAATGTATTTCCAATAAAAATTTAATTTTATTAAAATTATTTATCAAATCTGAAAAAATATTGATATTTTGACTTCTTAATTTTGGAGTGATCAGGGTCCTTGGTTATTTGATTATTTTTCTCTATCTAAATTCAGTTCTTTAAATTTCAAATAGTCTTGGGGATTTAAATTCCATTAGTATGCTACTAACTCCTAAATTCATATCTCTAAGCTTCCTCTAAACTCCAGAATTATGAAGCCAATTGCTTCCTCAACATCTCCTCTTCTTTTTCAAAACATTTCAAATTTTTATTTTTTGTGAGCACAAAGTAGATAGATATATATATATACACACACACACACACGTACCATATATATGAGTTACATGAGATATTTTGATGCAGGTATGCAATGAGTAATAATCACATCAGGGTACATAGGGTATCCATCACCTTAAGCATTTATCCTTTTGGTCTACAACAATCCAATTACACTCTTTTAGTTATTTTTAATTGAACAATTAAATTAATTTTTACTATAGAGTAATAATCACATCAGGGTACATAGGGTGTCCATCACCTTAAGCATTTATCCTTTTGGTTTACAACAATCCAATTATACTCTTTTAGTTATTTTTAATTAAACAATTAAATTAATTTTTACTATAGTCACCCTGTTATGCTAGCAAATACTCGGCCTTATTTATTCTTTCTGACTATTTTTTGAACCCATTAACCGTCCCCTCTTCCCCAGCAACCTTCCACCCCGACTCTGTCTACCCTTCCCAGCCTCTGGTAACCATCCTTCTCCTCTCTATCTCCATGAGTTCAATTATTTTAATTCTTAGCTCCCACAGATAAGTGAGAATATGTGATGTTTGTCTTTCTGTACCTGGCTTATTTCACTTAACATCTCCATTTGTATGTCTGACATCTTAAACTCCTGAGGTTTCCTCCAAACCTGCTCTACCAACAGCTTTTTATGTTAGCTGAGGGAAACTCAGCTTTCCCAGTAGTTTGGTCCCTGAGCCTTGACACTGTTCTTGATTACTTTCTTTTCTTTCTTCTTTTTTTTTAATATCCCACATTCACTCTGTTAAGAAATCCCATGAGTTTTACCTTCAAACTATATCTGGAATCTAATGAACTCTCGCTACCCCACTGCTAAAAATACTAAAAATGCTAAAAATGGCTCAAGCCTCCATTATCTTTTATATGAATTAATGCAGTAGTTTCTTCTCTGGTGTCCCTGAGTCTGCAATTCTCACCATATAGTCTATTTTCAATCAATAACCAGAATCATCTCGATAAAATACATTAAATAATGTCACTCTTTCATAATCCTGCTAAGTTAACTGTGATGCTTAATTTTATGTGTCAATTTGGCTGCGCCATGGTGCCCAGATAGATGGTCCAACATTATCCTGAAGGTTTCTGTCTGAGCGTTTTTCAATGAGATTAACATTTAAATTGGTGGACTTGAGTAAAGCAGATTATCTCTGTAATGTGAGTGAGCCTTGTCCAAACAGTGAAAGGCCTGAATAGAATGAAAGACCGACCTGACCAAGAGGGAGTTCTGCTGACAGCCTTCAAAATTGAACTGTAGCATTGGCTCTTCATTGGGTCTCCAGCCTGCTGGCCTGCCTTCCAGATTTTGGGCTTGCCAGTCTCCATAATCATGTGAGTCATTTCATTAAAATCACCTCTTTTTACTTACACACACACACACACACACATACACACACACATACACACACATCTATTCATTCTGTTTTTCTGGAGAATACTAACAGAACCACTTAAAAAGCTTTCCCTTTTAAAATACCAGGATATCTCTTATCAAAACATCTATTCATTCACGCAGTAAGACAAGAAAAAAGATCAGTTAAAATGAATATTTAGGTTTTCTGTTTTTTCTTTATTTTTTGTGTTTATTTTTCTAATATGTCCCTTTGTCTAAGTTTTCAAAATTATTGACACAAAATATAAATTTTAGATTCTCTATTGCCTCTGTGGTTTTGCCCCATTTTTTATTCTTGATGTACTATTTGCAACTTCTGTTTTTTCTTTATCAGTATTTCCAGGAATTTGACAATTTTATTAATCTTTTAAAAGTATCAGTTGTTAATTCTAAGGTTCTTTCTATTGTTTCTTTGTTTTTTATTACATTAATTTCTGTTTTTATCTTTATATTTTCCGCCGTTATATGTAGAATGTTTAGTTCATTATTTTTCAACCATTTTTAGCAATGTATCTAATTAAGATTATTCATTACATGGATCACAATCCATCATCCGAAACCCTTGGTGTCAAATGTGTTTCAGAATTCACTGATTTTAGATTTTAGAGTGGCAATATGGTTTATAAACTCTATATTATAAAAATCTCCCATGGTATCTGTGCCAATACTCTGTCCATATATTGGGTTGGTGCAAAAGTTATTGCGGTTTTTGCCATTACAAAGTAATTACAAAGTAATGGCAAAAACCGTAATAACTTTTGCACCAATCCTTACATTAAGACAATAAAGACTATAGTTTTTCTCATATAAGATTGAGTCAGGGTTTCATGTCAAATTTTCTAAAAATTGTTTTTCAGAGCTTTTGCTAATTCAGAATCACAAATGAGGGATTGCATGCCGTATTGCTTTAGGTTTGTCTCAAAGTGACTCTGTTGTTGCTTAATCCTAAAATGTTCTAATTTTCAAAATGACTTATTGGTGAACCCACAATGTGGTTAGAAACAAGCTATTTAGTTTCCAAATGTATGGAGGTTTGGGGGTGATCTTTTAATTTTTTGAGGTATAATACAAATATATGCTCCAATCTTAAGTGTACCATTCAATCGGTTTTGATTAATGGTTTCACATAAGTCACACCTGCATCAAGACAGAACAGTTTCATCATCACCTCAGAAAGTTCCTTTGTGCGCCTTCCCAATCAGTTTCCTCCCTATAATCTGATCTGATTTCTACCACCATAAATTCATTTTGTCTATCCTAGACTTTCTTATAAGTAGGATCAAACAGTATGTAGTTTTTGTATGAGGGATTCTTTCACACAGAAAAATGTGAAAATTATCCATGTTGTTGCATGTATCATTACTTTGTCCCTTTTTATTGCTGAATAATATTCCTTTCAATATACCATATCCATTTTGTGCCTATTAGAAACTGAATTTCTATAAACAAGGGTTTTTTGGACATACGCTTTCATTTTTCTTAGTTAAGTACCCATGAATTGAATTGATGTGTTACATGGTAGATACATATTTAACCTTTTAAGAAACACCAGTTTTCTGAAGAAATTGTATCATTTTGCATTCTCAACAATAATGTATTAGATTCCAGTTGCTAGTAAGCTTCTCTAATATTTGATGTTGTAAACTGTTTTTATTTTTGCCATTCTTGTATAAGAACCACAATCTTATTGTGGTTGTAATTTGCATTTCTCTAATCACTAATGATGTTGAAGACTTTCTTATGTGCTATATACCACTTGTATATCTTCAGTTAAGTGTCTGCTCAAGTCTTTTAATCATTTTTTTGTTGTTTTTGTTTTGTTATAGAGTTGTGTTTTTCATATATTTTAGATGTAATTCTTTTGCAGATATATATATATATGAATATTTTCTTCAGTCTATGGCTTGCCTTTTCATTTACTTACTGGAATTTTTCAATGAGCAGAAGGTTTTAAAAATTTGATGAATCCCAATTTATTACTTCTTCTCTTTGTAATTCATGCTTTCTTTGTCCACTCCAAGCAATCTTTGCCTACAAAAGTCATAAAGATACTTTCTTCTGCTGTTTTTTCTAGAAACTTGATGGTTTTAGCTTTTCTATTTAGTTCTATGATGAATCTCATTAATTTTTGTGCATTGTAGGAAATGGTGGAGTCAAGGTTTTTTGCTCATATGATTATCCAGTTATTCTAGCTCCATTTGTTGAAGACATTTTTCAGTCCCAGTTGAATTGTTTCAGTGCGTTTGTAAAAATAACTTGACCGTACATGTGTGGATCCATTTCAGGACTCTCTCTTCTGTTCTATTTTCTATCTATCCTTTCACCAGTGGCACACTCTTTTGATTACTGTAGCTTTAAAAAAGTTTTCAAATAAGGTAGTATGAGTTCTCCAATGTTATTCTTTGTTTTGAAGATCGTTTTGGCTATTTTAGATCCTTTGTGATTTTCATATGTATGTTCTAATCACTTTGTCAATGTATATTTAAAAGCCTGCTGGGAGCTGGAATTTTGATTGAGATTGTGTTGAATCTGAATCAATATGGTAGGGAGGAGGGAATTGATTGATAGCTTTGTTTTATTTAGTATTGCTTCATTTATTTAAGTCTAGTTTAATTTCTTTCAGCAATGTTTTATACTTTTTAGTTAAGCGGTATTATAACATCTTTAAATAAATTGTTAAATTTATCCCCAAGAATTTATGTTTCTTGATGCTATTGTAAATGGTATTTTTAACTCTTTTTTTCTAATTGCTACTGTATGTAATAGAAATGCTATTGATTTTTATATACTGATTTTATAGCATACATTGTTAAAATCATATATTAAGTCCAGTAGTTTTCTTATAGATACCTTAGGAGGCTTTACATAAAGAATTATGTCATTTGCAAATAAAGATGACATCACTTTTTCCCAATTTCTATGATTTTTTTCTCTTTTGTACAAGCTAGGATCTCTAGTATAAATTTCAGTGAAAATGATTGCCCATTCAGTATGATATTGGCTGTGGGTTTCTCATAGACAGCTCTTATTATTTTGAGATATGTCCCATCAGTACTTAATTTATTGAGAGTTTTTAGCATGAAGAGTTGTTGAATTTTGTCAAAGGCCTTTTCTGCATCTATTGAGATAATCATGTGGTTTTTCTCTTTGGTTCTGTTTATATGCTGGATTACATTTATTGATTTGCGTATATTGAACCAGCCTTGCATCCCAGGGATGAAGCCCACTTGATCACGGTGGATAAGCTTTTTGATGTACTGCTGGATTCGGTTTGCCAGTATTTTATTGAGGATTTTTGCATCAATGTTCATCAAGGATATTGGTCTAAAATTCTTTTTTGGTTGTGTCTCTGCCAGGCTTTGGTCAATGACTTTCTTCACAGAATTGGAAAAAACAACCTTAAAGTTCATATGGAACCAAAAAAAAGCCTGCATCGCCAAGTCAATCCTAAGCCAAAAGAACAAAGCCAGAGGCATCACTCTACCTGACTTCAAACTACACTACAAGGCTACAATAACCAAAACAGCATGGTACTGGTACCAAAACAGAGATATAGATCAATGGAACGGAACAGAGCCCTCAGAATAACGCCACATGTCTACAACTATCTGATCTTTGACAAACCTGAGAAAAACAAGCAATGGGGAAAGGATTCCCTATTTAATAAATGGTGCTGGGAAAACTGGCTAGCCATATGTAGAAAGCTGAAACTGGATCCCTTCCTTACACCTTATACAAAAATTGATTCAAGATGGATTAAAGACTTAAATGTTAGACCTAAAACCATAAAAACCCTAGAAGAAAACCTAGGCATTACCATTCAGGACATAGGCATGGGCAAGGACTTCATGTCTAAAACACCAAAAGCAATGGCAACAAAAGCCAAAATTGACAAATGGGATCTAATTAAACTCAAGAGCTTCTGCACAGCAAAAGAAACTACCATCAGAGTGAACAGGCAACCTACAAATTGGGAGAAAATTTTTGCAACCTACTCATCTGACAAAGGGCTAATATCCAGAATCTACAATGAACTCAAACAAATTTATAAGAAAAAAACAAACAACCCCATCAAAAAGTGGGCAAAGGATATGAACAGACACTTCTCAAAAGAAGATATTTATGCAGCCAAAAGACACACGAAAAAATGCTCATCTTCACTGGCCATCAGAGAAATGCAAATCAAAACCACAATGAGATACCATCTCACACCAGTTAGAATGGCAATCATTAAAAAGTCAGGAAACAACAGGTGCTGGAGAGGATGTGGAGAAATAGAACACTTCTACACTGTTGGTGGGACTGTGAACTAGTTAAACCCTTGTGGAAGTCAGTGTAGTGATTCCTCAGGGATCTAGAACTAGAAATACCATTTGACCCAGCCATCCCATTACTGGGTATATACCCAAAGGACTATAAATCATGCTGCTATAAAGACACATGCACACATATGTTTATTGCAGCACTATTCACAATAGCAAAGACTTGGAACCAACCCAAATGTCCAACAGTGATAGACTGGATTAAGAAAATGTGGCACATATACACCATGGAATGGTATGCAGCCATAAAAAATGATGAGTTCATGTCCTTTGTAGGGACATGGATGAAATTGGAAATCATCATTCTCAGTAAACTATCGCAAGGACAAAAAACCAAACACCGCATATTCTCACTCACAGGTGGGAACTGAACAATGAGAACACATGGACACAGGAAGGGGAACATCACACTCTGGGGACTGTTGTGGGTTTGGGGGGAGGGGGGAGGCATAGCATTAGGAGATATACCTAATGCTAAATGGCAAGTTAATGGGTGCAGCACACCAGCATGGCACATGTATACATATGTAACTAACCTGCACATTGTGCACATGTACCCTAAAACTTAAAGTATAATAATAATAAAATAAATAAATAAAAGAAAATGATTGGAGTGGACGTTTTTGTTTTTTCTTAGAAAGCACTCACTATTAAATATGCTATTAACTGTAAATATTTTGTAGATGCATTACAAATATTTTGCAGGAGTTTCCTTCTAGTATTTGTGTGCTATAAGTTTCTATCATAAATATGTGGAATATGTTTTCTATATCTATTGAAATGATTATAAGATTTTTCTTCTTTAATTATATAATGTGGTGAGTTATTTTGAGTAACTTTCAAATGTTAGGTAAACTTTGTATTTTGGTGCCAAATTCAATTAGTTACGGTTTGGTATGCTTTTTATGTATTACTGGATTTAATTTGCTAACATTTTGTTAAGGATTTTTGCATCTATATTCATAAAGTATATTGGTCTGCAGTTTTCTTTTTTTTTTTTCTTTGTACGGCTTTAGTATCAGGAGAATGTTAACCTCATAAAAAATAGCTGTTAAGTATTTCTTTATTACTTATTATAACAGTATTCCTCAGACTGTTAAGTATTTCCTCTATTTCTGAAATATTTATAAAATCTTAGTATTATTTCTTCTTTAAATATTTGGTAGAATTCACCAGTACATCCTTCTGAGTTTCTTCTATGATTCTTTTCTCTGCTGTGTCCAATTTACTGATAAACTTACTGAACATATTATCTATAATCCAATATCATGGGTTTTTAATTTTTAGATTGTTCATTTTACTTTTATACAATATTCATCTCTGTTAAAATTCCCCATCTTTTCATGTCGATTGTCCATTTTTTCATTATATTTAAAAAACATTTTAAAATTATAATTACTTTAAAGTCCCTGTCTGATAATTCTAACATTTAGTCTATCTCTGAATTTATTCCATTTTATCATTTCATAATGGGTCATATTTTCTTATTTTTTGGAATGAATCTTATAATTATTGTTTGACTGCAGGATACTTTGAGTAAGTATAGTAGGTAAGGAGGTAAATAATATTTACTTTCTGAAAAATATACTTCTCTTCTGTGAAGTCATTAGTTACATGATTAAATTAAACTGGTTTGTGATTGAACTGGGTTTGGGTTTTGTGATGGCTTAAATTATGTCCATGCCCCCACAGACTGGCTTCATGTATTTCAAGTGGTGCATTGTTGCTGTATTGTACTTCCCGTAAGGCCTGGAGTGCCAGACATATATTTCAGTTTGCTTGCTCTGGACTCATAATTATTAAGGTATTCCTCTGTCTCTCTCTCAGTGCTCCTTCACTTTCCTCAGCATCAGGCTGCTGTTACCTCGTGCTTGGTGGAATGTATGTGGGATAAAGAAGAGGGAGGGGAATTCCACTGGGTTTTCTGTCTTTGCCCTCAGACTTAAGCAACCCTTGCTTTCATAAGCCTCAGAAGGAATCGCTCTTAGCAATCCTCTTCCTCTCCCAGTGGCAGACAACTGCTGTCTTAGTCACTGCAGGGTCTAGAGCACAGAGGAGTTTCTCTCAGTTCTCCTTGCCCTGTCCTAAGGCTTAGGCATGCCCCATATACCTGTAGGTGTCTCTCTCAGTGGTTTTGCCCTGCTTTCAATCTTTCTCATGAGCTCTCATTTAAGGACCATGAAAGAGCTGATGAACGCTACAGACTCTTCCGTATCCAAGGCTCTCAGGATTCCGATACTGTCATGCCATTCTACATGCAGCCTTTAGAAGTTTATTAAAACTTCAGCTGTTTTTCTTCTTTCCCATGGCTGGGGTAGCTGCCTTTCTCTCTGGCTATTCTGTCAAAGATAAAACAGTCATATGTACTGTTTCTTGAGAGAAGCTTGTCACTCTTCAATATTAGTTCATTGAGTTACCTTGTGACATCAGAATTAAGCCCTTATCTTGTTAACTCATACTTACCATTTAAATTTTACCTCAACTTTTATTTCCTAGGTAAGGGCTCCCCTGAGTTTTAGATCATAAGATGCTTTTGCTTTTGCCTTCCACAGCGTTTTGCTTCCATTTCCTGTTTATGAGTTATCATACTTTTACTTTTAAAATGTCTGCAGCTTTCTTGAAGCCAAGCATTATGCCTGTCTCCACTCACTGTTATATATCCCAAATCCTAGTGCAGAGCCTGGTATTAATAGGCACTGAAGAAAATATTTGTTGAATTGAATTGAAATTCTCACTTTTTTTCCTGGGAGGCATTTTGAAGTCCCAGCTGAAGGATAAAGGGAGGGAGATAATTTCTTTTTTCGATGTGAATGATACAATTTAAATCCTGTGTCCACTAATGGTGTAAAACAATTATCATCTCCTTCCATTTCCAGTATTGCTGGGAAGGCTACATGTCTTTGAAGTTAGGACCATGTTCTCTGCCACTGCATATTCTTTGTTTTGTGTCCCATCTTCTCAACTAGTAGCTGATGACCTTGGACAAATTGCTTAATCCCTCAGAATCTCACTTTCCTCACTCATCATATGAGATAATACCATCCATCTCATTGGGTTGGTATAAGAATGAATTGAATTAATATGTACAAAGACCTACTGGATATTTAATAAGTATTTACTATTGTGTTTACTCCTTTTTGGTCCCTTCTCTGTTGTTTTCTTGAGAAGGAATGAGAAAGGCTGTCTAAAGAGGAACAAGCAATTATGCATGTCTCCTTCCCCTGCATCCAGTGTATTATTAAATGCTGCTTTTCACACCTCTTTACTTTTCTTGATCTTTCTTAACTCATTTGCTTAAAGGTTATTGAACAAAATGGGGCAGAGAGAGCCAACAAAGGATCCTTTTTTTTTTTTTTTTGAGATGGAGTCTGGCTCTGTCGCCCAGGCTGGAGTGCAGTGGTGCAATCTCGGCTCACAGCAAGCTGCGCTTCCCAGGTTCACGCCATTCTCCTGCTTCAGCCTCCCAAGTAGCTGGGATTACAGGCACCCGCCACCACACCCAGCTAATTTTTTTGTATTTTTAGTAGAGACAGGGTTTCACCATGTTAGCCAGGATGGTCTCGATCTCCTGACCTCGTGATCTGCCTGCCTCAGCCTCCCAAAGTGCACCGCGCCGGGCCAAATGATCCTTAAAGTAAAATATGAGTATATCAATATTAATCTACTGAAATTTGATCAGACAAGAATGATTTCATCCACTTTGTGATGGTGCTGATATATAAAGAGGCTGTGAAGCTACCCAGAGTCCTGAATATTCTTTGTTTCTAAAATTCCAACATGAAGTTAGGTTTACAGGCACAGAGGGAGTTCTGAGGGTTATGCTTTCTAACTCTAAGGCAAACTCAGAAAACTCCTCTGCGAGCTGAAGTCTCTATATGACCTTTCCAACCTTTCCTTTGGACTCCTTTTCTTCTCTGAAAATCTCTTTATTGACTCTGGAGTAGGGGTGTCAGGAATCGAGGAGGGGCTCTGTTTGGGTCTAAGGGTATTCAACTGTGATTTTCTTATGCCAAGAGCATATGTTAATTCCTTTATTACCAATGCCTGATCTAATTTGTCCAGTCTCATATTTTAGCTGCATAAACACAGTTTGGCTACTATTACTTTTAAGCAGTAACTCGCCAATACTGGCAAAGTGACACTACTGTCAGGAGAAAAGATTGACCATATGGTAGCATCAATCAGAAATAGTATCATGAGGGCTAAACCAAACCCTCAATCAAATGGGGCAACCAAAGATCAAGGTTAGGTTACCAGGCTGGCCTGTGATATAGGTAACAGATGCAGCAAACTGGAAGAAAATCAAGAATGCAGAGAATCAGATTAAATTTCCAGGACAAAGTTAGGAACATTAAAGATAAGAGTCAAGTTGTTAAGGCAAGGAGAGGACCACAGAAAATCAGAACACAGGACAACTGAGGTGAATTATTTAGCGGAGATCAGGAACTGCATAGGTCAACATCAAGGAGAACGAAAAAGTCTGTTGATTCAGGTTTCAGCCAAGGACTGTGTAGAGTCAAAGAGGTAGGTCACCAGTAAGACTAAGAATGCCTTGGAGCCCAGAATAGTTGGCTACACCTGGAAGTAGCATTGCCTGCTCCTTACCCTGCCTTGCTTCCAACCTGCCTGTTTCCATGAAGCTTCATGGAAAAGGAATAGAAGTAAGGCCTTTAAGTACTTGCATGTCCTACTCTACTAATTTCCTTTCCAGTCCTATTTTTGTTACAATGGCGAAATGTATAGTTGCCTCCGTACAGCCCTTATTTTGCTTCTACTGTCTTACACCCTGAGATCAGACAGATTCCAATGGTAGAGAAAATGGTGATGAAAAGTTCATTGGTTCTCTGCCATATCCCACCCACCCCATTTCTGATTCCTGCTCTCCACAGGCAACTTTTTTAGCTGTTTTATTTTTCTGCATTTACCTGCTTATTTCTAAATAATAGGCTTCTATGGCTATTTCTGGATATTTTTCAGTTTTAAGTTCTATTGACATTCTTGTCAGCAGATGTTGACAAGACATAGTTTTAGGTTTTATTGACATCTTGGTAGGAATAATGAAGATTTAGGTTTCTTACACCCCTGCCTGCTATCCCCACATCACTTCTCCCATTTTTTCAAGATGTTATATCACAATTTTTGTTAAATTCATATTATTTGTAATATTATGATTATATGAACAGTATTTATAGCTGTGCCATGTAGTTATAGAAATTACATTTTTTATTCTTTATAACTTTTGGTTTTTCCAGAAATCAATGAATACCTCCTCTTTGGTTCCTTAATTTTCTACTTATCTATCATAAATACATTCCTCCACTCTGCTAATCTCTACCTGCTATATTCAAAATATCAGGTTATCTACATGGCCCTTCTTAGAGACCACCATCCTTTTGCTGGATTGGTGATTTTCTAGAAATGCTGCATGCTGCCATTATGGAGATTTCTTTTCACTAACATCCTGGGGATTTTAAATATTTTTAAGATGCATTCCCTATTTTCTTGGATCCTGTAGATTCAAAATACTACATGTGCAATAGTCCATTTTTAATCACATTCCACCCTTTAATTTTCATAGTATAAGCTTTGGGCTTCAGGGGTCTGCTATTTTTTTTCTCAGTGCTAATGGAATTCCAATTCTCAGCCTTAAACATTTCAGGCCTTCCTAAGAGCTGGTGAAAGAAATCTGAGAAAAATCAAGAGGGAAAATATTTTGTCATTTCTTGCATAAAGCAGATAGTCTTCTGCATCATAAAACTTTCTCAAAAGTGATTTGAAAAAGTTTAGAAAAGTATCAATTTTATTCTCCTGTCCAGGCTTAAGATTTATTTAAAGATATATTTACCTAATATGTTCTTTGTTTAAAAGTGTTCTTAGAAGTATTATTTGTGCAAAGAAACATTTTTGACACCTAAACATTAGAATTTGTTGCTATGACCTATGAAATATAATAGGTTACTTCATAAAATTTGCAGATCAGACTGGTTGTCATAATAATTTGTTGCACTGACAATAAAATTCAAATGGATGTATTTTTCTGAGGTTGGTTTGTAGAGCTAGAAAAGTATTATGAATGACGAGAACAAAGACACAACATACCAGAATCTTTGGAACACATTCAAAGCAGTGTGTAGAGGGAAATTTATAGCACTAAATGCCCACAAGAGAAAGCAGGAAAGATCCAAAATTGACACCCTAACATCACAATTAAAAGAACTAGAAAAGCAAGAGTAAACACATTCAAAAGCTAGCAGAAGGCAAGAAATAACTAAAATCAGAGCAGAACTGAAGGAAACAGAGATACAAAAACCCTTCAAAAAATTAATGAATCCAGGAGCTGGTTTTTTGAAAGGATCAACAAAATTGATAGACTGCTAGCAAGACTAATAAAGAAGAAAAGAGAGAAGAATCGAATAGACGCAATAAAAAATCATAAAGGGGATATCACCACCGATCCCACAGAAATACAAACTACCATCAGAGAATACTACAAACACCTCTACACAAATAAACTAGAAAATCTGGAAGAAATGGTTAAATTTCTCGACACATACACCCTCCCAAGACTAAACCAGGAAGACATTGACTCTCTGAATAGACCAATAACAGGCTCTGAAATTGTGGCAATAATCAATAGCTTACCAACCGAAAAGAGTCCAGGACCAGACGGATTCACAGCCAAATTCTACCAGAGGTACAAGGAGGAACTGGTACCATTCCTTCTGAAACTATTCCAATCAATAGAAAAAGAGGGAATCCTCCCTAACTCATTTTATGAAGCCAGCATCATCCTGATACCAAAGCCGGGCAGAGACACAACCAAAAAAGAGAATTTTAGACCAATATCCTTGATGAACATTGATGCAAAAATCCTCAATAAAATACTGGCAAACCGAATCCAGCAGCACATTAAAAAGCTTATCCACCATGATCAAATGGGCTTCATTCCTGGGATGCAAGGCTGGTTCAATATACACAAATCAATAAATGTAATCCAGCATATAAACAGAACCAAAGAGAAAAACCACATGATTATCTCAATAGATGCAGAAAAGGCCTTTGACAAAATTCAACAACTCTTCATGCTAAAAACTCTCAATAAATTAAGTACTGATGGGACATATCTCAAAATAATAAGAGCTATCTATGACAAACCCACAGCCAATATCATACTGAATGGGCAAAAACTGGAAGCATTCCCTTTGAAAACCGGCACAAGACAGGGATGCCCTCTCTCACTACTCCTATTCAACATAGTGTTAGAAGTTCTGGCCAGAGCAATTAGGCAGGAGAAGGAAATAAAGGGTATTCAATTAGGAAAAGAGGAAGTCAAATTTTCCCTGTTTGCAGATGATATGATTGTATATCTAGAAAACCCCATCGTCTCAGCCCAAAATCTCCTTAAGCTGATAAGCAACTTCAGCAAAGTCTCAGGATACAAAATCGATGTACAAAAATCACAAGCATTCTTATACACTAATAGCAGACAAACAGAGAGCCAAATCATGAGTGAACTCCCATTCACAATTGCTTCAAAGAGAATAAAATACCTAGGAATCCAACTTACAAGGGACGTGAAGGACCTCTTCAAGGGAACTACAAACCACTGCTCAATGAAATAAAAGAGGATACAAACAAATGGAAGAACATTCCATGCTCATGGGTAGGAAGAACCAATATCATGAAAATGGCCATACTGCCCAAGGTAATTTATAGATTCAATGCCATCCCCATCAAGCTACCAATGACTTTCTTCACAGAATTGGAAAAAATTACCTTAAAGTTCATATGGAACCAAAAAAGAGCCCACATCGCCAAGTCAATCCTAAGCCAAAAGAACAAAGCCAGAGGCATCACGCTACCTGACTTCAAACTATACTACAAGGCTACAGTAACCAAAACAGCATGGTACTGGTACCAAAACAGAGATATAGATCAAGGGAACACAACAGAGCCCTCAGAAATAACGCCACATATCTACAACTATCTGATCTTTGACAAACCTGAGAAAAACAAGCAATGGGGAAAGGATTCCCTATTTAATAAATGGTGCTGGGAAAACTGGCTAGCCATATGTAGAAAGCTGAAACTGGATCCCTTCCTTACACCTTATACAAAAATTAATTCAAGATGGATTAAAGACTTACATGTTAGACCTAAAACCATAAAAACCCTAGAAGAAAACCTAGGCATTACCATTCAGGACATAGGCATGGGCAAGGATTTCATGTCTAAAACACCAAAAGCAATGGCAACAAAAGCCAAAATTGACAAATGGGATCTAATTAAACTCAAGAGCTTCTGCACAGCAAAAGAAACTACCATCAGAGTGAACAGGCAACCTACAAATTGGGAGAAAATTTTTGCAACCTACTCATCTGACAAAGGGCTAATATCCAGGATCTACAATGAACTCAAACAAATTTATAAGAGAAAAACAAACAACCCCATCAAAAAGTGGGCGAAGGATATGAATAGACACTTCTCAAAAGAAGACATTTATGCAGCAGCCAAAAGACACATGAAAAGATGCTCATCTTCACTGGCCATCAGAGAAATGCAAATCAAAACCACAATGAGATACCATCTCACACCAGTTAGAATGGCAATCATTAAAAAGTCAGGAAACAACAGGTGCTGGAGAGGATGTGGAGAAATAGGAACACTTTTACACCGTTGGTGGGACTGTAACTAGTTGAACCCTTGTGGAAGTCAGTGTGGCGATTCCTCAGGGACCTAGAACTAGAAATACCATTTGACCCAGCCATCATATCACTGGGTATATACCCAAAGGACTATAAATCATGCTGCTATAAAGACACATGCACACGTATGTTTATTGTGGCACTATTCACAATAGCAGACTTGGAACCAACCCAAATGTCCAACAATGATAGACTGGATTAAGAAAATGTGGCACATATACACCATGCAATACTATGCAGCCATAAAAAATGATGAGTTCATGTCCTTTGTAGGGACATAGATGAAACTGGAAATCATCGTTCTCAGTAAACTATCACAAGAACAAAAAACCAAACACCGCACGTTCTCACTCATAGATGGGAATTGAACAATCAGAACACATGGACACAGGAAGGGGAACATCACACTCTGGGGACTGGGGACTGTTGTGGGGTGGGGGGAGGGGGGAGGGATAGCTTTAGGAGATATACCTAATGCTAAATGACGAGTTAACGAGTGCAGCACACCAGCATGGCACATGTATACATATGTAACTAACCTGCACATTGTACACATGTACCCTAAAACTTAAAGTATAATAATAATAAAATTAAAAAAAAGAAAAAAAGAAAAATAATCCATGACCCTGCTGTGTGCTTTACTGAAACAAAATTATAGGTATTTTGTCTTATTTGGAATTTATACTCTCATTAATCTCCCTCTTGGTTTACACTCTCTTTCTCGTGTAGCACATTCTTCAGAATTTTCCTCTGAAATGGTGCACAGGAGGTAATTTTTCGGGCCTTCCTCATGTTGAAAAATGTCATTATTCTTCACATACTCTACAATCGTTTGGCTGAGTGCTAGCATTTTAGTATTGAAATCATTTTTTTCCTCAGAATTTTGAAAATTTTTCTCTATTGTCTTCTAGCCGCCACTGCTGTCATTTAAGTGCTGATGATCTGAATTGTCATTCACAGATGCATTACTGCAGAAACCTCCTAATTCCCTGCTGCCACTCTTGCCTTACTATTGGCCATTCTTAACACAGCAGCAGGGTGAACTTTTTGAAAAAGAAATCAGATCATGCCACTTCTCCACTCCCAACCTCATAATGACTCCCCACCTTGATTACGGTACCTCTCATGCCCTTACAATGTTCTTAAAGGCCTCACATGCTGTGAGCCCTGTTATTTCTCTGGTCTCATCTCTAGTTTCCTCCCCCATGTTTACTCTGCTCTAGGCACACTGTCCTCCCAGCTGTTGCGTGAACATGTGTGATATGTTACCACCTTTGACACTTGGAACTGGCTGCTCCTCGGTCGGAAGGCTCCTCACCCAGACACCTGGAAGATGAACACCTTCACTTCTTTCAAGTCTGCTTAAAACATACCTTCTCAAGAGGACTATTTTTATTATCTTGTTTAAAATGACATGCCATCTTCTCTTCTCACTCCAATTTCCCCTTATCCTGATTTGTTTTTTCTTTTTATGTAGCACTTAGCTTTCAACTAACTGTATTGTTTATGTTTATACCTTGTCTATTATGTAAACTCTAGAAGGGCAGAGATCTTTGTCTATTTTGTCATGAATGTTGCCCCAGTGCCCAAAGCAGCACACAGTGCACAATAAATGTTTGAATGAATAAACTGAAAAGTGATTATTATATTATTCTTCCATGTAATATGACAGAGAAACTTTATTTTAGTAATATTTCTGGGGCAAAGGTTACTTGCACAATCAAACTTTTCATCATTTTACTGCCTCCATCTGTTTTTCACAATGTAGATAGAATAATACTTCCGAGATGTTAACCTGGTGATGTCAGCCCCCTCTCCACCCCTCCTCCACTCTGTTTAAGATACCCTAAGTGGCCTTCTATGTTTTTAGGATTAAGACAGAATTCTTTGATATGGTCTATAAAGCCCTGCATGGATTGCTTCTTGCCTGAGCCATAAAGTTTTCACATAAGCTATTCTCTCTTCTTGGAATGCTCTTTTCTCTCTCTCTCTCTCTGTCTCTCTTCATTAACTACAGGAGCAAAGCCACATTCTAAAAGGGGAGAGAATGCAAGTGGAAATAGTCTGCCAAGAGGCTTGAGCCTTTTGATTTCTTGAGGAGCCCTTTGATTTCTTGGGGAGCCCTTTGATTTCTTGGGGAGCCCTTTGATTTCTTGGGGAGCAAAGATGAAAGAAAAAGGCATTGTCCATTCATACTGCTTTCTTTAGCATCTTTTCATCCTAGTATTAACAGCCATTAAGTCAATGAATTACCTCTTTAAAAAACAGCAACACTATCATATGTAGTGGAGGAGTAGCCTTTTTTCACTTCAATTATGCTTCTAGTTAACTCCTGCGTATTTCTCAGATCTCAGCTGAAGGGTCAATTTCGCAGGGCAGTTTCCTCCAACTTAATTCTGTCCACCTTTGATAGGCTCTCTCAGCATTATGCACCTCCACTCCTTAGTACTTACTGTAGAGACACATACTTACACATACATGTGTTATCTGGCTAATTTGTATTGCTCCCACTGGACTGTAAGCTTCATGAGGATAAGGGAATGAGACTAGCTTTTTTTTCTCGATTTGGTCTCTGTTGTCTAGTGCAGTGTCTGGATCATGGGTGATTTAAAAATAAATTCATAGTTATAAAGTAGTCTGTTTAGGCATCAACTTTTATTATATATTAGATCTAATTCAAGCATAATTGCATAATTCCCCTTGTAATTGTACTAAGCTTTAGGGTTGGCCCTTCTCCCTCAGATGCTATGCACTAAATTCTATAAAGTCATAGCTTATTTGCATACCCACTCTTCTATTGGTCTTCTTCTTGTTCTTAACAACTGCTTTATGTAGTTCTTCAAATACGGAATTTTTATTTCTATCATCAAAGCAGAATATTAATCTTATATTATTCTGGTGTCACATTGGTTAATGCTGACTTGAAATGTAGTTTCAGAGTTTTACAGCTCTAAGAACCAGCAGTTTTCACTGTTTTCTAAAAATGTGTCTGTCCTTTTACATTCCGTATACGTTCTAAAAATATATATAAACTTTTGTAAAATTTCATAAAACTGCTCCGAGTGTACAGAACTTTCATACAACTCAAGAACTGACTATGACTTTCAGGCATCAGTAAAAACTTACAAGGTCTAGGTAAAAGAAGTGTAGGAGATGAGGATGGGAATAAGAAATGAGTGAAGGCAAAATGAAAAACAGGATGAGGCCACAGTGGATGAGCAAAATGAAGCCAGGAATTTTTTTCACACTAGACTTCTTGTCTTTATTCCAGAGAATATGTAGAGGTGTAAAAAAATTTATTGTCTTCTGATATTTGGCTTATGACACTTGGTTTCAAGATTCATTTTAGTTTTGAGAGGAATGAATTCTCTGTATAATGATCATTCTGCTGGCCTAGTCAGTAAATCTAGTTGTTTTCCTATCAGAGATGATGGATTTGCTGTTATTCAGCCATAATCTGTTACCCAGTCCAGCTACTGGCAGGTTTCATGGATTTGTAAAAGAGATGAGTCAATTAGGAATCCAGCCTATAGTTATGAAGTGGAACAAAAGTTAGTAGGCTTCATTTGGCTTCAAATGTAAGTCTGTTATGCTTATTATCCAGATACCCTGAATAGATGTGTATAAATGCAAATATAGAGATGAGCTATTCTAAATTATGTCCCCTAAACAAGCCAATGTTCACAACTGCACAAAACACACATACCTGCCAAAGTACTATTAAAATCAGCCTGAAAAAATGACCCAAGGGAGTCAAGTAGTTTATGAGTTTGGCTGTCACTAGATATTTAATTCATTTGAAGCACCCTTTATAACTGGAATGATAGGAGATGTCATAATGATCCAGAGATCTTGATAGATGCACCAAGAGTAAACGAGGGACAGCTTTTCAGCCTCACTTCATCATTGTCTGGCTTTCATCAGTGAGCCAGAGCCTGAGAGCCAGAGCTTGAGTGGCCCATTGAGTCTCTGCAGAGAAGGATGAGTCGGTGAAGTTCCAGAGGTTACCCTTGCCTAAAGCTGGCATTTCCTAGTAACGTTTCTGTGCTATGTGTGCAACTTAGTTGCTGATGTCACTAGTGACAAAAATTTATATAATCGTTCATGTGGACATGGTTGAACAGGAAAAATAAAAACACACTAAAACAAATATACTCAACCCTAACATCAATCGAGACAACTGTGGTTAGAAACAAAAGGAAACACAAAACATACTTGGCCTGATAAGTTGTTCTGTGTGAAAAAAGAAGATTGTCCAAGACATAAATCATGGCAACTTCCCTCTGCAGTAAGCACTTTTTTCCCCTCAGAATTATCATTTTATAATCAGAAAAGCCCTGGAGTTTAAAGTATGCCTCGTACAAATGTCACTTCCAAGCTTCAGTGCTAATCCAGAGGAAATATTATCCTAGTGGTCTCCAAGGCCCAATGTCTAAGTGTGGGATACATGATAAACTTATGTGGAGCTTTCTTAGTGAGATATAGTCCTCCAGAGGATTGAATTTTTCAAGGCCTAGTACAACCCAACCCTTTAAAATAAGATTTAAGCTTCCCTTGTCAGGTTCTTTTAAGAGCTTTTAAAATTTTTTTTATTTGCTGCTTTGACCAGGTTCTAATCCCTAGTCCCCAGTGACAACCTTTGGCCATCTCAACCATTTCATGTCTGGTTTCCCATGCCTGGGGCAGCTTGCACAATTAAAGGTATTTTTTCCCACTCCCACAGAAGAGCCTCACAGAAATAATTTAAGATAGAAAATATAACTTTTTTTTAAACTAAAATAAGACTTTCTTGCTACTTTATGGGTAGTATTACAGATTTTTAATCATTTTTTCCATTCTATAGGCAGCTTTCTTGAATACAATAAATAATGATAGAATAGCAGGTGTTGGAAATAAGAAGTGGATCTACCAATTTGAACTCTCCAAAGCACAGTTAAATATAAGTTTACTGCACATAGACAAATGGCTTCCAAAGGTTTCCAAGAGGTCTAGGAGGGGGTTACAGTATATCGCTTGATTGAGTGTCTGCTTTTTTTTTTTTTTTAAAAAAAAAAAAGATAAAGAAACAGGCAAACACTCCCTATGTAGTTGGACCCATGTAGGGTGAAGTGAGGCCTGGTGGTCTGTATGAGCCTGTTGGTAAAGCCTGTTTGCACTATTTTTCATACTGCTCTTTCATGCTAAGCTGAAAGTCTACTTAAATGCCCACTTTGTCACAAATGCACATTAAGTTTATTAAGCAAGAATTACTCATTTGTATTCTTGATAATGATTTTTACCAAAACCTACACATGGCAATATACTTTGTTTTTTATTTTTACTTTATTTTTTCTTTTTGAGTTGAAGTGTCGCTGTGTCGCCCAAGCTGGAGTGCAGTGGCACGATCTTGGCTCACTGCAACCTCTGCCTCCTGGGTTCAAGTGATTCTCCTGACTCACCCACCCGAGTAGCTGGGACTACAGGTGCCTGCCACCATGCCCACTTAGTTTTTGTATTTTTAGTAGAGACGGGATTTTACTATGTTGGCCAGGCTGGTCTCGAATTCCTGACCTTGTGATCCACCCTCCTCGGCCTCCCAAAGTGCTGGGATTATAGGCATAAGCCACCACACTCGGTCCAGGAATGTATTTTGATGATTTTATCATAAATTTAATTTGGCTAAGTTTGGCCTATTATTTTAGCCTCCTAAATCTATCATCCTGGGTAGTAGGTTGGGGTCATCCTGATTCAACTATCAACATATTACTTTTGTTTCAGCCTTGTTTTAGCTACCAATTATAGAAACCTTTGGTCTATATCTTCTTAAGGTCATTAACAAAAATGTCAGTTGTTTTTAGCCAAGGTAGAAGTTCATCCCTGAAGATCCTGGAGATAAACTACTGTCAAAGAAAAATCAGAGCCTACAGTAGTTAAAGTGGTAAAACCGGATTTTGGTTCAAGACTATTGCAATAGGGAAAAAGAGACCGGAGTATAGAACTGGGCTCAATTCCAAATACAGCTGGGCAAATGGGAATTTATAGCTAAGAAGCAGGATGTGAGGCAGTGGATGGAAAATTACTCTGAAGGAAGCATCAAGGGTAAGAGGAGATTCTGGCTCAACTGACTTGACAGGATTCTTGGTGGAGACAGGCCACTGTGATAAGATCCTGAAGGTGGAGGATGCAAAATTTGGTCAGATATAGAAGGCAACCAGATACTGAGGGTAAGGATTCTCTCTACACTAACTTAACAAAATTTTTGCTGAAACTGGACTCTACAGAGACAGACAGAGAAGCCAAAATTTGGACCTCATTGATTAGAAGACTCAGAGGTGCCTATTAAAGTTTGGTAAAGTGGGATGGTGTCTTGTCAGTCCCTCCTCTTGTTCGAGTAAAGAAAAGGCATTCTTTTATCCTCTCAAAAATCTACATCTGCTTCTGGAGGCTCTCAGTAGAACCTCAGTTTGAGGTCTCCAGTTGGAATACTTTTCTAGTCTAAATAGCTTTTTTATTTCTTTAGTTGTGAAACATGAACCCAATGTTGAATAGCACATATTTGATAGCAATGTTAGCAATGAGTAAAACAGTATAAGGTCACTTCCTTCTGGGCTCAAGATTAGTTTTCTGATGGTAGTGTTTTTAGAATACCAGATTGCTTACTTATAAAGGGACAATCAGGAAGTTATAAGGGGAGGGAAACCTTGAATTGTTGGTGATAGGATTGAGTATATAGTTTTTATTGATCTTTGATGTATCTAAAGATGTCAGATTAAGTCAAGTTAGAGCCCCACACTAGCTGAGATGCATAAGGCATCCTCATGGGTCTTCCCATGATAATTTCAAAAGTGAATACCTTATGTAGAGGTGAAGGTGTAAGAGTCATAAGAGCAATGGAAAGCACTTTTGGCCATGGAAAGTCCAATTTTTCAGATGGGTTAGCCAATTTGGTCTTGAGAATGCTGTTGGCTTTTCTGTGGTTCCTAATGACTGAGGGCGGTAAGAGCAGTGTAGTCTTTGACTAATGTGTGTTGCTTTTCCAACTTTTTGTATAATTTTACCAATAAAATGTGATCTCTATCTCTAGAGATGGGAGAGGGGATACTCAAGATGGGGAAAATTTATCCTAGGAAAACTCCACTGAGTCAACAAAGAAACAATGGATTTAAACTGTATCCAACAACTGCAGAATGTACATTCTATTCATCAGCTCATGGAACATTCTCCAAGATAGACCATATAATAGAACCAAAAAAGAGTTCACATAGCCGAAGCAAAACTAAGCAAAAATAACAAATCTGAAGGCATCACACAAGGCCATAATCACCAAAACAGCATGGTACTGGTATAAAAATAGGCACATGGACCAAGGGAACAGAATAAAGAACCCAGAAATAAATCCAAATACATGTAGCCAACTGATCTTTGACAAAGCAAACAAAAACATAAAATGGGGAAAGGACACCCTTCTCAACAAATGGTGCTGGGATAATTGGCAAGTTAGTGTCATTGTCTCAGCAAGAAAATAACATTTTATTTTTCATTGAGTCTAATGGAACTCTACCATGTGTGAGAGTGGCTCAATCATTTGCTGAGTTAAAAAGCAGGCACACCACAATTCCTTAAAAGAAAAGTGTTCTCTAGGAAAGAAAAAAAATGCTCGGATAATGCAAGTTATAGATAAATATAGCCTTGCCTGGAAATCTTTATCTCACTTTCCAGTCTTGAATGACTCTTGCCAGAATTTTTATCTGAGCCTAGTCTTTAATAAGTGAATTAAAGAAGTGGAAGACCTCAACCTCCCTTCCTTCCTTCCTTCTTTCCTTCTTTCCTTCCTTCCTTCCTTCCTTCCTTCCTTCCTTCTTTCCTTCCTTCCTTCCTTCCTTCCTTCCTTCCTTCCTTCTTTCCTTCTTTCCTTCCTTCTTTCCTTTCTTCCTTTCTTCTTTTCTTCCTTCCTTCCTCTCTCCCTCTTTTCTTCTCTTTTCGGTCTTCCTTCCTTCCTTTCTCTTTCTCTCTCTTCTCTTTCTTTCTTTTTATTTATTATTCTTTCTTTTCCTTTTTCTTCTTTCTTTTTTGCCTTTTCCAAGATCTTTGCAAATACAAGCTCTCTCTACTAGGGTAATAATTATTACCCTAGTATATAAGTTGTGATGGTGGAAGGGCAGAAAAGGATGAGAAAACTGTTGTGTCACATATTTGATATGCAACGTGGAATCATTGAAGGGTTTTAAACAGGTGAGTAAAAAATTTCTGATTTACAGGTCTTACAACAAGATCATAGTTTGCAGCTTACAAAATATTAATTTTTATATTATTGTGAGTTATTTCTAGATGTAAAGATTAGCTTTCTTAACGCATCTTCTAAAGGCTGACACCCAGAAAAGGAATTGAATTCTTAAAAGTTCCATGTACACTGCTATGGCCCAGTTTTTAAGGCAGTCAATTCTAGCCAACCACAAGCTTGAACCCCGGGCCTCAGGCATGCACAGGGTAGGGCTGTGGCTTCCCAATTATGAACAATGATCAGGCAAATCCTGCAGCAAACTTACTACATCATATAGCTGCAACCACCTAACTAAGACCACAGCTTTCAGATTATGGCAGAGGAAGAGCTGGTGTTACCCCCAAGTCAAAAAATTAAGCTGAAATCAAGGTTCTGCAATGTCATATAGTCATTTTGTCCTGGTCCTTCATCAAGCCAGAACGTGAGCAGCTGCTTCCCTAATCATGCAGCTTAAGATATCCCCAACCCAAGGGTCAGGGTGTCTCACCCAGTATATAACATCCAGCTCTGACAGGTGGCTGTGCCCTGCTGTAGAATGAATGGATAATGGGAAATTGTATGCCTGCTACTGACTCTGTTTCTGTGCATTTTATTTAATGAGCACTGCTCTAGGAGGTCTCGTATAAATGACATTTGGCCATTTGCCTTCACTTGCATGACTATTTCATACAAACAACTATCTTAATGTACAAAAAGCTAATAAGGTGAATATATTTGCACCCACAGCTTAGCTGAAGATTTAAACATTGCCAATACTATCAAAGTTCCGTGGCATTCCATTCCGGATGTATCCTCTCCTTATCTCTCAGGATTGATCCCTGTACTGATCATTGAATTTACTCTTCCCCTAAAATCATACTGCTTAGTTTAGTGTGTGTTTGAACTTTATATGCCTAGAAATATACAGTAAATATATTTTTGCAATTTGCTTTTCACACAACATTGTGTTTCTGAGATTCATTCATATTTATGGGGAAGAGGAGTAGCAGATGTTTTCAAGCACACAAGATAAGGACAAGGCTAAGGTCTGATTCAGCCAGTTAAGATACAGTGAGTTATTTTTAGATTCAGGCAGTTTGTTATTTCCATAGAGAGTGAAATAAAGAGT
This sequence comes from Pongo pygmaeus, assembly GCF_028885625.2. Taxonomy (NCBI): domain Eukaryota; kingdom Metazoa; phylum Chordata; class Mammalia; order Primates; family Hominidae; genus Pongo; species Pongo pygmaeus. The sequence continues at coordinate 79,937,014 of NC_072373.2, read as the reverse complement.
AGCCAAAGATGCCAGGTAGATGCATCCCTGTCCTATGCACCCAAAATTATGATAGTAAAACAAAAGGGGCTGAATGACTGCCCATAGGAGTTGCAGGATACTCCATTACTAAGATGCAATTCTAGACTGGAGCTAAGTGGTTTTGTAGCCTGATGCCATACCTTGTAGAAAGCCTCATATTTCATCAGTATCTGGGAAGTGGTAAGAAACTGTCCCATGCAAGACAAATGCACACTTATGTTTATTGCAGCACTGTTCACAATAGCAAAGACTTGGAAGCAACCCAAATGCCCATCAATGATAGACTGGATAAAGAAAATGTGGCACATATACACCATGGAATACCATGCAGCCATAAAAATGGATGAGTTCACGTCCTTTGCAGGAACATGGATAAAGCTGGAAACCATAATTCTCAGCAAACTAACACAGGAACAGGAAACCAAACACCGCATGTTCTCACTCACAAGTGGGAGTTGACTCAATGAGAACACATGGACACAGGGAGGGGAACATCACACACTGGGGTCTGTCAGGGGGTGGGGGGCTAGGGGAGGGATAGCATTAGGAGAAATACCTAATGTAGGTGATGGGTTGATGGGTGCAGCAAACCACCATGGAACGTGCATACCTATGTAACAAACCTGCACATTCTGCACTTGTATCACAGAACTTAAAGTTAAAAAAAAAAAAAAAGAAAGAAAAAGAAACTGTGCCATGCAAGTCTCTTAGGGGATACAGGGAAATGAGTGGGAGATAGCTTCACAAACCACTTATCATCTTGTGTTTCAGGAGGATCACAAGGCATTCTGCCAAGACTCAGATTAGTTGTGGTTCAGTCCTGTGTGGCACATGTGGATACCTGCAAGGGTTCCAGTGCATAATAGCAGTCCAGCCTATACTCAAAAAAAGAGGATTGCAGGAAGAGGTGAATACCAGGAAGAAAGAAGATGGGGATTCTTATGGACTGCTGTGGACTGAATGTTTGTGTTCCATCAAAATTTTTATGTTGGAATTCTAAGCCCTAATGTGTTGGGATTTGGAGATGGGGGCCTTTGGGAGATAATTAGGTCATGAGGGTGGAGCCGTTATGAAGGGGATAAGTCCCCTTATAAGAAAAGACACAAGAGCTTGATTTCGCTCTCTGCCATGTGAGCACACAATGAGAAGAGGGCAATCTGCAAACCAGACAGAGGGCCCTCACTAGACATGGGATCTGCCAGCACCTTGATCTTTGACTTCACAGCTTCCAGAACTGTGAGAAATAAATGTTTGTTGTTTAAGCCACATAGTCTTTGGTAATATGTTAGAGCAGCCTGAACTAAGACAGGGGTCACATTAGAGGTTGCCTACCATAATGTGTGCATTTGTGTATATTAGCATGTGTATATGTACGGGCAGGGGGTCTGTGGGTACACAGGGCATAGGGCCAATAGTGTATTGAGATCTTACACATTTTCCTGTTAGGAACATAAGGGGAGGAAAACAGTAGTCACGGTCCCTGTAGGGAACAGATGGAATTCACAAATTGGGAATTAGAACTGGTTTAATAAAGGGACTATTTACAAATATGTGGGCAAGTATAGGAAAATTACAAGGAATCGGGCTTGTCACCTGGTGCATCACTGCCCCTGGGCCTCAAGCAGTCAGGTGAAGGAGAAATGAACAGAACCAGGAGAGGATATTTGTATGAGAAGACTCCAGTCAGATGTATGACCTTTTATTAAAGGATATGGTCAGCTCATGGCATTTCCACAGAGAAGGTGCCAAGGGAATAAATACCTTGACCTTACTTTCCTCCAGTCTCCTCCTGGCACTATCTTTTGGCTAAAGCCAACTAGGAGCTAGAGGGCAATGGAGTCCACTGATGTAGGTCAGCCTCCTGGGGAACACATAGTAATGTGTGAAGAGTGGAGAGTGGATCCGGAGGGACAATCAGAAGATACCCAGTACAGAAAACAAATGTACTTAAGAGGAAAATCATATTCATGGTAGGCAGAGAGGAAGAAACAGGCTTACATGAATAGTTGTTGTTTACAGCAAGCTAGATGGAAGAGTTTGCTGACAGAGAAGGATATTTAACATCAAAACAAGCTTTGAAATAATTGCATCTCTTGAAGTTCCTTCAAAATAGGAAACACATACACATTTCTATGAAATTATTTGGGAGAAATTGTGCTGATGAAAGGAGCATGGGTGGCTAAGATGACTTTGAAGGGTCCTTGTAATTTGAGGATTCAGTGTTCTATGAGGAGTGATGGAAATCAGGGAACAAGATCTCTTGCAAAATATTCACAACTCTTTGAAATGGAAATTAGGCTATTCCAATTTAGAAATCAAATTAAGGCAAATATTCAGGGTGTTAGCAGTCTGTGCTCTTGCCTGTTTGAAGTGGTGGCTAAAGGAGAGAGGCGTGCTTTTTCCTGGATGAAGCAGGATCTCTCTCAGCCAGTTTTCATCCTTACTTAGCACCTGCTGGCTTGGAGTGGTGTCACCCAAGCAATCAGATGGGGGGATGTGCCAAGAGGCTGCCCTCCCCTCCCACTGTGTGCTGCCCCTCCTCCCCACACCCCATGACAGCCTGTCCTGATATAGATGGAGAGGGGACTGGTTTAAAATGACAGTCTCAAGTTCATTTAGAAAGAGAAGGCTAATTCAAAGAAACAGCAAGGCAAGCTTCCTTTCTCTGTAGGAATCATTATTATCCCCCTTTGTCATGGCCCACCTGGGTGCCCATTTTGCCTTTAGATCCCGCTGGCAGAAGACCGACGATGAACTCTGTAGACATAGCATGTCTTTTATCCTTCACAAAGCCATTCGCAATGACTTCTTTCAGAGCTATCTCTACCTGCTGGAAAAAATTCCCCTGGGTAAGTGAGTCAGAGCTACTAGATAAGAAACAAGAAATGACTGATGGGATTGCATGAGGTCATGGGGCTTCTAGAAGAGAATTTAAAACAAGGACACTTTTCAGACAAAAAAAACCCTCCACAACCAATGTCACTGGGCTGAAATGTTTCAGTGGAATTCTTTTATGGAGAATACAAAGATTAAGTGCCTAAAATAGACTCAGGACTTTATTTTGGGATTCCATGCACCCTCAGGCACTGTGATTTGCTTCTCTGGGTGTCTGTTGCGTGAGTATCAGGCTTGTAGAAACTCAGACATGTTTAATATTTACAAAAAATTGTTATTGGGCAAATTTGACAATTCAAAGATGAGAGTTTTAATGCATTAATGCATTGAGTAAGAATTAAAAAGAAAGACTAAATAATGATAGGTCAAAATGTGCTTGGGTTATGTATGCATGTTTCTGTGTCTGTGCTTGTGTACACACTTATAATCCTCTGCGGTCTTCTTGAATCACAAGAATAGTCAGAGAGCCTAAAAAAAGAAGATTTTAGCTTGGTTTTTGAATATTAAGAAGTCAGTAGTCTGTCTCCATTTTTGTTATCTCCTCTAGTTTTCAGAGAATTGGACAATAGAGCAACGAAAAGCTTATCTGGTTTGCCTACTCTACTTTTTTCAGCCTCTGTGAAAGTAGTTACTTCAGGGCACCCTAAACAGCACTGAAGAGGAACTAACTTACCATTAAAGAGTAAAGTACCCTCCTCCCTTTGATTTATATCTTCCCCCAATGAAAGCAAGAAGGCTATGTATCAGCCCAGTCTGTTTTCTTAAGGTCGTTTGAAAGCCCCATTGTGCACTTGATGTGGTCAGGGTTTCCAGCTGTCGAAGCAGCTACACAATTCTTTGTATTGCATTCAAGCAACCGAATGTTAGCAGCCTACCAAAACCTCTTTTTGTAAATCCATTTATGAGGGATCTTCAATTCTAACATACAAATACCTTCATCTCATATTTATATAACTTCCTTCTAAAACTTTTTATCATCTATGACTTTATTTGATTCTCATAGTCACACTATGAAATAGATAGGGTAAGTTATCATTATTTTTTTCCACCTATCTTCCCTCCTTCTTCCTTTCATTTTACTTTTTCAAAGGAGGGAAATAAAATTCAGAGATGATGATATTTAATCTAGATAGAGTAATATCAAAGCAAAGACCAAAGTCCAGGGCTTTTTTTTTGGTAGATCACACTGCCCATGAGTAATTCTTTTAGGACGTATAATACATCTCATCTATATCCAAAAGGAAAAAAAAAAGAGCAGTTTAATTGGAAGGTGATGATGTTCTAGTCACTTCATATACTGGCAAAGCATTGCTTTTCTGGAGACACTCTTCAGGCCATACCTCAATAAGCGTAGCTTGGTAGCCTTGGTTTTATTAGACTGGAGAAAGGTATCAATTACAACAGCTGAGAAGAGAGTCACTAACAGGCAGATGACTGTCAAACTTTAAAAATATTTACTAGAGAGAAAAAGAAGTCACCTTTGAAGGCAGCTGAAGATGAATTAAAAAGTTGAATACAATAGTCTCTTCTGAAAAGCAGATGAAAATTAATTTGGCACAAATGGACTATAATTTATATTTGGTCTCAATCCCTTTTTTTTGTCCAATAAAATCATTGTGATTTCGTGTTTTTCTCCTTTGTAAATATGCTAATGTTTTACCAATGATTTTCGACCTTTTAAAAAAACATTATTATCAAAAGGCAAAGTTTTTGACAAAATATTCCACTAACGCCCAATGTAAAATACAGGAAAAAGGGAAACTTTATTTTATTTTATTATTATTATACTTTAAGTTTTAGGGTATATGTGCACAATGTGTAGGTTAGTTACATATGTATACATGTGCCATGCTGGTGTGCTGTACCCATTAACAAGTCCTTTAGCTTTAGGTATATCTCCTGATGCTATCTCTCCCCCTTCCCCCACCCCACAACAGTCCCCAGAGTGTGATGTTCGAAAAAGGGAAACTTGTCTGCATAGGACTGGGGGCAGGGCCCTTTCCTTGGTCTATTCTCTTAGACTTACCACTGTCTCCTGAGGCACTCCTTTTTTTTTTTTTTTTTTTTTTTTTGAGGTGGAGTCTCACTCTGTCACCCAGGCTGGAGTGCAGTGGTGCGATCTCGGCTCACTGAAAGCTCCATCTCCCAGGTTCACTCCATTCTCCTGCCTCAGCCTCCTGAGTAGCTGGGACTACAGGCCCCCGCTACCATGCCCGGCTATTTTTTTTTTTTTTGTATTTTTAGTAGAGACGGGGTTTCACCGTGTTAGCCAGGATGGTCTCGATCTCCTGACCTAGTGATCCGCCCGTCCAGAGGCACTTCTCTAATACCTGTGGGGTTCCATAAACACAGTTTGAAAACCATTAGTCTATCCCAAGCCAACATTGCCTTCATTTTACTTATTTGCAGTTTTCCATAAATGGGCATTGCTTATTTTCTCGGACCCTGATGATTTGACCTGGACATTAGTTTGCCTGAGAGTCACAGAGCTAGCCTCATCCACAGTACCTCTTTGATGATAGAAGTGTAGGGCTATGTTAGTCAACATGGACTGGGATATGCTGCAATAACAAATTAACTCTGGAATCTTGATAGCTGAATACATAAAAAATATTTTTTTCTCTTGCTACATCATTTTCAACATGCATTATTGGAGTCATCAAGGGGAGGCTATATTCCACACAGGCATTCAGGGATCCAGGATGATAGAGGCTTTGCCAGCTGGAACATCACTAGTCACCAGGCAAGCAAATAGGGCAGCCAAAGTTTTGTCTACTATCTCTTAAAAACTTCAGCCCCAAAGGACATCTATTACATCTGCTTAGAATTCATTGTCCAGAACTACAAGAATGCTGGGCAATATGAAGGGAGCACATACATATTTGTTCACTAGAAAATGTTTCTGCCACAGGGAAAAATATTGTATTTTGGAGATAAAAATACCAGACAATGCTTATTTCTGATCAATTCAGTCATATTCAATGTAAGAGACATTTATGGAATTTCATTATTGTCAAAGAACTGTGCATTAGAAAGGATTCAAATATTAATAAGACAGTTTCCATTCCTCAGGATTTTATAATGTGACAATGGATGCAAATCTACAAATAACTATGTACTAATCCTTTTAACTAAGGGTGCAGGGAAATCAGGCTACTAGTTCTGTGAATACTCAGATTTTTTGCAGCTTTTTCCTCTAATGGCAGAAGCCAAATGTTCAGAAACGAATCTGCATGCAAGTCTTATCTGCCAGTGTGACTTTTATTCAATTAGAAGGCTTCCCTTAATCCTTGATTCACTCATTTAAACTTTGATTTTTGTCCCAGGAGATTATAACTTATATTTATGGAATGCAATTGCATGTATTAGTTCCCCTATTGGACTCTCATTCCCATGAGAGTAAAGACTCGCCTATTTTTTCCTCTTTTGTATCTATTCAGCATTTACCATGGTTCCCGGCACATAGGAAAAACACAAAAAATATTTGTTAAATGAATTAAATGGCCTCTTACTAATAATTAATTGTAGATCAGCAAAGTTCTGAATTTAAATTTTTGCACTGCTACTACTAGAAAACTAACCTCTGCAAGTTACTAAAGCCTCTGAGTATATTTTTTCTTAAAACTACAGCAGAGTTGATTGAAGGATTAAATGTTGGTATATATGTGAAATAGTCCTCCTCAGTAAATATTAGTTTCTTTATTTCCTTCCTCTGAGCCAGGCCTCTTTTAAAGTCACCACGTAGCTCTCTCTAGAACAGGCATTACCAAAAACGATAAACTTAATTCAAAATATGAGAGTTTTCAGGCTGCAGTGAGTATAATTATGTTTTTCAGTTTGGAAATAAAACTTAGCCAGAAGAGATGCTTCCTCTCCAGCTCTGCTGAGGTGTTTTAGACTCAGCTTCTTCTACTCTTGATAATTTCAAGCCTTCATAGAAATGAAAATAAAGCCCTTCTTTCAAAAAGGCTAGGAACTTCTCCTGTAGGGTCTGCACAGAAAGTTTGTTGTTTGGGGTAATTATATGGAAAGAACGGTGACTAACCAGACTCTTTGATCCCTTCTTTCCTTCCTTCCTCCCTCCAACTGCCTAGATTAGGCAGCCAGTCTCACTCCAGCACACTATGTGGTGACATTCAGTCATGGGGAAATTTGCTGGAACATCCTTGGCAAGCTTCAGAGATTCATGGAATAGCAAAGACATACATACTAAAAATCTCCAATGGAAGACTCAGCTATGCTGTTGAACATAACGGATCTTCAGAAAGAAGTCAGAACAAGCCTATCATTGTTCTCAGTGTTTTGCATATATTATCTCAGTTCATTTTTATAACATCTCTATTAGGTGTGCTGTTATTTTCCCCATATTATGTTTGAAGAACTGATACCTAGATGAGTTAAGTAACTTGCCAGAGATCTTGTGGTGGTGAGTGGAGTAGCAGGATTAGAACCCAGGTGATCTAACTCCATGATATTTTTTAAACTACTACATAATACAATGTAAATGAAAACTTAACTAATGTGGGCAGCAATATAAGTTTTACCATATTTTATGATTTAACAGGAATAGAGAACAAACAAAACCTATGAAGAGCATTCGCTTTCTGTTGAGATAATCAAGATAGGCAGGCCAGTAAATAGGTTTAAATAATCTAGTTATGCCAACCAAATTTCTGTTAGAAGCTTGGTGTGAACAAATTTTCCAAAAGTGGCTATTCATGAACAAATAGGAAATAGAACAGGAAAACAAGTCAGTGGAAATCTCCAGTGTGTATACCAGTGCTCAAAGGGCCCAACTGGAGATGTTGTCCCAACATCTCCATGTTTAGTAACAATCATTGAGGAATAACTTAACACTCAATGATTCTTCTAGTGCTATCCACATTTCTGAACACATAGAAGTCAATGAACATTCATTAATTATATTATTGAGCAAAAGTCTATTACTCCTAGACATTGTTAAAGGCTTAGCCCAACTTCATGTGTAGAACAATGGTTCTGTGTGGTTTAACAGAAAGACCAGAAGCTTTGCATTTGAATAGGCATGTGCTAGGACCTGGCTATGACATTTCTTTTCTATGTGATATGAAGTTACCAAGTCTCTCAGATTCTCTTGCTCATCTATAAAATGATGATTACAATTCTAGTCTTATATAATCATTGTGATAGTTAAAAGAGACAATGTGAAGAGGTGACTTGAAAGTACCTAGCATAATGCCTGGCACATAGGAGGTATCCTCTCTTGTGTTGGTCGCTTTTCAGAAGAATCAGTCTCTGAGGAGGAAATTAACTCTGGCTTTTAACTTTGATGGCAAAGACATAGATTGTTTAGCTACCCCTTTGCCATCAAAGTTAAAAGCCAGAGTTAATAACAACATTTCCTAAAAAGAACTTGGAACTTCCAGAATAAAACTCACCATACAGCTATTGGTATTTTAAAAATTTATTTCATTCCTGTGATAGGCATTGCTGCACAACTCGTTGTCCAATGATACATTTTCAAATGTTTATCATTACCTGTGCAATACAAATGCTGCAAGACCATTTTTCTCTTTCAAGCAATGAAGAAAATATAATTTTCTTTTTTATTTAGCAGATATATTTTTAGGTGCAGAGTATGAGAGGGATGATCTATAGGTTTTCTACTTAAATAGACCTAGGTTCAAGTCCCAGATATATCACTCTCTAGCTGCTTAACCTTGGGCAATTTAGTTAATCTCTTAATGCCTTGGTTTCTTCTTCTGTAGAATGGATATATAATGTTTATCTTACATATTCAGTTTGATATAAATGTTTTGCATAAGTATTACATATAAATATATTTGATCAATTAGTTACTATTTTTTAATTATTTGAGTATGCCTAATTGGGAGGACAGGTATTTCATAAATGATACCAAAGTTATGACTTATGTGTGCTTATGTCAGTTAATCCCTATAACCATTCAGCTCTTTCTTGTACCCACATATTATTTAAAGAACAAAAAGCTAGCTTTTATTCAATGAACATTCAAAGAAGACCCATCAAGAAGTTAGCATAACATTAAGTGCTAGGTTTACAAAAAAATAAGATATAGCCTTATCCTGAAGAGTTTAGTGTAGGAGAGAGACCTACACAAATGCTTTTTAAAAATGTGGTATTAAAGTGATAGAGACCACTATACAATTCTACAGAGGTGCAAAGGAAGCATGGGGACTGCTGAGTCAAATCTCATCATGAAAAATCTGTCTTCAGTATCTCCACTTGACTTCTGGCCTTCTCAGATCTGATAGTAGGTCAGATAGAGAGTTCAAGAAAGAATAGAGGTAGAAGGGCACTCAGCAAGTAGGTAGGGGATAGATCTCTTGCTGAATTTGAGAAAGCAGATTGTCTTTCCCCAATTTAGAAGCAGGAAACACTAAACTAGCCCCCAGTTGAAAAGAAAAAAATCCCACACAACTTTCAGAATAGGCAGTGCCCTATTTTAGAGATAAGAAACATCAGATACCTAAAGCCTATAGGGAGCAAATAAAACCTAGAGGGTTCCTCTGGGCAATTCAGAGACTTGGTAATGACAGCTTTCTAGTATCCTGGCACATTTAAACCTTGGATTTCACCTGAAACACTGATAAATCCCCCCCACCACCATTGTTGATGAAAAATATAATGAGGAGGGTAATATTTATTGAGCTTCTACTCTAAACCAAACACCATACTAGATGTTTTCACATGCATTATCTCATTTAATAATCTCAACAAGTTGTACGATAGATTTTGATATATTTGGGATATTTGTCTCACCCAAATCTCATGTTGAAATGTAATCCCCAATGTTGGAGGTGGGGCCAGGTAGGAGGTGTTTGGGTCATGAAGATGGATCCCTCATGCCTTGGTGCTGTCCTTAAAATAATGAGTGAGTTCTCGTGAGAGCTGGTTGTTTAAAATTGTGTGGCACTTCACCCCACCTTTTACTCCCACTCTTGCCATGTGATGTGCTTGTTCTTGCTTCACTTTTAGCTATGAGTAAAAGCTCCCTAAGGCCTCCCCAGAAGCTGAGCAGATGCCAGTGCCATGCTTCTTTTACAGCCTGCAGAACTATTAGTCAATTAAACCTCTTTGTTTTATAAATTAAGCAGTCTTAGGTATTTCTTTATAGCAATGCAAGAATGGTCTAACATAGACAATTGGTACTGATGAGTAGAGTGTTGCTCCTGAAATGCCTGACATGTGGAAGCATCTGATACTTGAAAATGTGGAATTGACTTTGGAACTGGGTAATGGGAAGAGGTTGGAAGAATTTGGAAGGCTCAGAAGACAAGATGATGAGGAAAAGTTTGGAACTTCTTAGAGTTGTTAAATCATTGTGATCAAAATGCTGATAGTGACATGGACAGTGAGGCCAGATTGCTGAGATCTCAGATGGAAATAAGAAACTTATTGGGAGGTGGAGCAAAGGTCACCCTTGTTATGCTTTAGCAAAGAGCTTAGTTGCATTGTATCCATGACCTAGGGATCTCTGGAAGATTGAACTTAAGAGTGATGACTTAGCATATCTGGCGGAAGAAATTTCTAAACAGCAAAACATGCAAGATGTGGCCTGCCTGCTTCTAACAGCTTAACCAAAATTTGGAAGCAAGAAATGACTTAAAGTTGGAAGTTACATTTAAAGGTGAAGCACAGCATAAAAGTTGAAAATTTGCAGCCTAGCCATGTGGCAAAGAAAGCTTTTTCAGAGTAAGAATTAAAGCAGATTGTGGAACAACCACTTGCTAGAGAGATTTGCATGACTAAAAGTGAGCCACGTGCTAATAGCCAAGATGATGGGGAAAAGGTCTGGAAGGCATTTCAGAGATCTAAGAGACAGCCCCTCTCATCACAGACCCAGTAGTGTAGGAAAACTGGTTTCAGGGGACCAGGCCCAGGGCCCTGCTACCCTGTGTAGCCTCAGAGCACTGTTCTCCATATCCCACTCCAGCTCCGGCTGTGGCTCAAAGGGGCCCAAGTACAGCTGAGACATCTGCTCTGAAGGGCAGAAGTTGTAAGCCTGTTGGCTTCCACATGGTGTTAAGCCTGTGGGTGCAAAGAGTGCAAGAGTGGTGGAGGCTGCCAAGCCTCTGGATTTCAGAGGATGTATGGGCAGTCCTGGGCACTCAAGCAGAAGCCTGTTGCAAAAGTGGAGCCCCCACACTGAGATAACCTTTACTAGTGTGGAGGAGAAATGTGGGGTTGGAAGTCCCACACAGAGTCCCCACTGGGGGCACTGCCTAGTGGAGCTATCAGAAGGGGGTCAACTGCCTCCAGACCTGAGAATGGCAGACCCACCTACAGTTTAAAACCTCAGTATGGACTAGCCCAGGAGGGGAGCTGCCTAAGACCTTGGAAGCCCACACCTCAGTGTGCCCAAATGAGGGGCATGGAGTCAAGGATTATTTTGGAGCTTTAAGATTTAAGGACTGCCCTGCTGGCTGGGGTTCAAGCTCGTGAGGGACTTTTAACCCCTTTCCTTTGGCCTATTTCTCCCTTTTGGAATGGAATGGGAATGTTTACCCAATACCTGTATCCCCATTGTATCATGGAAGTAAATAACTTGTTTTGATTTTATGGGGCTGTAGGTGGAGGAACTCATCTCCAGATGAGACTTGCGACTTGAGACTTGGGACTTCTGAGTTAATGCTGGAATGAGTTAAGACTTTGGGGGACTATTGAGAAGGGAATTTGAAACGTGAGAAGGACAAGAGATTTGGAGGGCCAGGGCAGGATCATATGGTTTGGATATTTGTCCCATCCAAATCTCATGTTAAAATATAATCCCCAATGTTAGAAGTAGGGCCTGGTGGGAGGTGTTTGGGTCATAGGGATAAGTCCCTCATGGCTTGGTGCTGTCCTGTGAGTGAGTTCTTATGAGATCTGGTTGTTTAAAAGTGTGTGACACCCCACCCCTCCCCTTGCTCCTGCTCTGCCATGTGACATGCCTGCTCTGGCTTCACTTTCTGCCATGAGTAAAAACTCCCTAAGACCTCCTCAGAAGCTTAGCAGATGCCAGCACCATGCTTCTTGTACAGTCTGCAGAACCGTAAGCCAATTAAACACCTCTTTTCTTTATAAATTACTCAGTCTCAGGTGTTTCTTTATAGTAACACAAGAACAGCCTAACACAGGTATCATTACCTCTTTATAGAGGAAGAAGCTGAGGCTAACAATAACAATAGCTGAGGCTATTCAAGGTCATAAAACTAATTAGTGTCAGAGCTGGCAAACAAATCCAGGGATGTCTTACTCCAACTTTTTCCTTCCTCTCTCTTTTTCTTTTTCTTTCTTCCCTCTCTTCCCTCCTTCCTTCCTTTTTTCCTATTTTACCATTACTTCTTTAATGGCTAAATTGAGAAGTACTCATCTGCAAATCTCTTTTATGGAAGGTCTTACTTTTCATAGGGGCATCTCCTAATTGGGCTTTTTTTTTTTTTTCTGTTACAAAGGGCTAATTTGATCAAATATTATCAGACTCAACTCATTTCAAAATTAGTGTCTAAACCTAGCTTATATATCTTCTGAAGAATTTTAGATCACTTTTTAATTGACAAACAGTTCTAATAGCTGGAATAAAGAGGCATTTTAAAAGAGCTATATTCAACCACTTGAAAAAAGAAGAAAGAAAAGAGGATACTCAGCAGACATAAGCACTTAGCTATCAACAAAATTTCCTGTTTGTCAGAAAGTCTTCATTTTATTGCCAACTTGGATAATATTGTCTTGACTTGTTGTCCCTATCTCTGATACTGGATCAATATTTCCTTTCAGGTCTAGATTAAGATTTTGAGTGAGTATTCTGTTTTTCTCCATATTTTTATATTGAAAGACAGCAAAAGTCATCAAATGGCACATTGCCTCAAGGTAAACTTACTTATTTGCTTCTTAGAGTCAGAAGTTGAGACCTTAAGCCACAAAATTGTTTTGCTACCTGCAAAAGATTTTCTCAAGGAGGCATTTGAAAATTCTGAGTTTTATCCAGATAATTCATGCCATGTGACATTTCTTTCCTGCTCATTTTTTGCTAACCCAAGTAAAAAGTATCCTTCATGGTTAAGGTCTTATGGAATCTTCTTGCTGCTACTTGCAGGCATCTGCTGCGTACCCAAGGCATTTTTTGGTACTATTCTTTGGACATGCAGCTGTATGACTTAACTCCTCCATGCTAGGGTGCAATCTCCATGAGAGAGATTGAGCTTTATGTTTATTTCCTGAATGTTGTATTGGGGCTTAATAACTGAATCATGAATGAACTGTCTTTCAATGTAAACTCTCTTGGATATTAACCTTTCCTAGAAATTTCATCTTTATTCTCCTCAGAGTAAACAAACTTGTATTCTATTTTTCTTTTCACCACAAGTAAACAGTGGAAGGTCCTTGGGAATTCAACTAATAATGTAGATCAATAAATAAATACTACATTAAATAAAAAACAAATAGTGTCTAGTTTTTGTCTTGAACTACCCCAAGTTTTACAGAGACATTGCAATTCTTTAATTTGCCAGTATATATATTTCTATAGTAAAAAGCCATGTGCTGGTGACTGATTTACTTATCTGAGTCAATATGCACAATTGCAGAAGCTTACAGGAGGGGAGAACCTGGGGCCGAACATGACACCTCATATATCTTTTTTTTTTTTTTTAGTGAAATGCTGCTGTCAATTAGGTGAAAATGAGAACTCAAGCCTATAACCATAAAAGCCCACCTATTGAGTATGATGCCTGCTGAGATTGGCATTCACTTATGATCTAAATGTTGCTGGCATAATGGAACATTCCTATTTCTAGATTAAGGGTTTTAATAGACTGCACAAACCAGTTGACTTAAGCAGGTGATGATGAGTGTGGCTGCTTTGCTGCTTTGGTTGGATCAAGAGAGCCCTGGGCTATGGCTTGCCAATAATCCTAGAGTAGCATCCAACCCTGGTCAGCCTCTGTGAGCTGTGAGTTCCTAGCCTGATTTTCTGAGACATCCAGAAGAATTTGGAACAGTAATATTATTGGTGATGCCTGGTTTTTGTCATCCCTGTTGAATTTATAAGCACTTATTAAGTCACTTGCTGTGTATGCAACACTTTACCAAGTGCTAGGGAAGGGAGATTGGTGTTGGTCCATAGTTCTCAATGTTTTTGAACATAAGGACCATCCTTTTAATGTATTTTCTCAATCAGTGGCTAATTTGTGTATAAAATAGCAAAAAAGCTTCTATGTATTTATTTAAACTTTTAAAAGATTTGTATTTTTGAAATAATAATCTATGTATAATAGTTAATGTGTATGGAGGATATAAATAATGTTGGTGGCCTCCAGAAAATGATGTACTACATAGAAACTGATTCTTGTTCTCGTTATCCCTTTCAGCAAATTCATGGTGATTCAGGGTACAAACACTGGCTCCAGTGTCTCCAAGTTGGAAAATGCTGATGTAACTCCATAGATGGAACATAGTCATAGTAATACAAGTAGTGTTTTTTGGATTTTTAACTTTCAGAATCAAAATTTGGAATTATGTAATTGTTCAATTCTGAACACTATCCAATGTCTCAGTCTTGGGGTTATCTGACGAAAAATGCTCTTAGTTAAAGTGAAATAGGTATTTTTCTCTTTGATTTCTTCTGCTCAAATTTATGTCACATTTTGGCTTGTTTCATTCCCTGATCATAACATTTTGAACCATTGTATATTTTTCTTGGAGCTTTCAATTATCTTTTATTTTTGGTGGTTTAGATTAAAAGTATGTCCTCCTTAGAATATTTCTAATATCTCCTTGCTTCTTGCCTACTCCATTGCCTTGGATCTAGCTTATTCTACTTAAAGATATTATTTTTGAAGTCTATATTTTGTATTGTAATATAAACTAATTTCTTTCCAGATCTGATACATATCTGTCATTTTGGGATTTCTTTTCATTGGATTCCTGGTTAATTACATCATCTTTCCTCATGCATCTTCTCTTGATTGTAATCCTCATTGGGCTGGAATATAGCTTCAAGAAACTTCTGAAGAATGAATCTATAGGAGGTAAATATTCTTTGATAATTTGACTGGATATTAAGTTTAGTTTCCAAAAATTTGATCTTAGAATATTGGTGGCACTGTGCCATTGTTTTCTAGTGTTTCTGATGAGATCTGTGATATAAGCCTGATTCTAGTCTTTTGAACATAGAGTTGCCAAATAAAATACATGATGCCAGCTAAGTTTAATTTTAACATAATCAACAAATAATTTTTAGTGTGAGTATTTACCCTGGAATGTGCAATATTTCAGGCATACTCATACCAATAAGTTATTCATTATTTGTCTGAAGTTCAAATCTGTGTGTTGTGTATTTCTTTTTTCCCTAAATCTGGCAACCCTATTTGAAGGTCAACCACTCTTCCTTCTCTAAATGACTTTTATATCTTCTTACTACTCTTTCTGTTTTGAAATTTCTTAAAGATGTGCTCAAATGTGGCTTTAAAAAAAAAATCTATGCACCTCAGCACTTTGTTAGATCTTACAATCTCTTTCAGCTTCAGGGAATTTTCTTCTGTTACTTTCTTTAATAATTTTCTTCCCTTCATTTTATTAGTTTTCTAGAATTCTAATTAGCTTGATCTTGGGCCTTCTGAATTGCTTATATAAGTCTAGTCTTCTTATTTCTGTTTTGCATATCTATCTTTTTGTTGTATGTCCTGGAAATTTACTCAACTTTATATCTTAAAGTTTTTGGTTATCAAAACTTTAATTTCTAAGAATTCTTTATTTTTCTTTTAATTATAATTTTCTTGGAATCTTATCTTTAAGATTCCAAGAACAGGATGTGCCTGTTCTCATATCTCTTCAAAGATTAATGAGTTTTTCATTTTGTTTTGGCTTAAATTCTCATCCATTTCCTGAATTATTTTTGTTTTCTTTGAGGTCAATTCTGACTATTTGTCTCAATCTTTGTTTTTCAGGCATCTCATGTGTTTGGAGATCATTTATCCACATTTAGAAACAAAAAACAAGGTAAATAATTCTAGGCAATAGATAAGGTTTCTTTTGTTTTGTACTTGTCCCCTAAGTAGAGAGGAAGACAAAAAGCCCTACATGTGCAGGTAGATTTTACCAGACTCTGATGAGTGGGAGTAAGTGACAGTACTTGGAGACTTCTATATGTGAAAATGAGTAGTGTTCTAACATTTTAATGCTAACTGGTCTAGCTCTTCCTAGGCAATTTGTCTATTTATTCTTTTTTAAGACAACAGACACATTTTCCCTTTCTAGGATTACAGCTCTGCTGTCTGCTGCTTTTAGGAGGGTGCACTTGTCCTCTTACCTGGTTGTTCTCTGGACAGAGTTTTGATTTATGCTCTGTTTTTTTTTTTTTTTTTTGGCTTCCATTCTCATTTGTACATTTGCCTTCCTGTTGATTCTAAGTCTGGAATGTAGTTTACTCTTGCAAATATTTTGGCCTGCAAATTCTTTAGCTTTGTTCCATCTGCTTTTTATTGTCCAGAAATTTATTGGAATCATGAATCCGTCAGTGATACCCTCTCATTTTCCTCACTATTATGGGTTTAGTGTTTTAAGATAATTCTTAGGGAATATTGGGAGGGAGAGAAGACAAATGCATGTACTCAGCCTATAATCTTGAACCAGAAGTTCCATCCTTTAATCTACTATCTATCATTTTATCATGAATGTCTTATGATGAAAATATTTTATATCTGCATGGGTGAATTTTAGTACACTTACATGTACTCTCATTTATTCCTCAGAAGTTGGAACACATATTTTTCTTATACATTTTTGAAAATAATGAATGACAAAGTATATGTGAATGTGCCTGGCACACTACCTAGGACAGAATGGCTGCACAATAAATATTATGTCTCCTTTATTATTTTATTTTCACAATGTAGAGTTCAAGCACATTTCTGTAATATTGGTATGAAGACATATTTGGATATGTGTTGCTTGAAAAAGATAAAAAAACTGTTACCCCTACCTTGCGATTAGAAGTAATTTTTTCATTAAACTTTATTATAAGCTTAATGAGAAAATTCTCAGAAAACATTTGGAACTCAGAGATAAAACTCACTGCAAAATTGATGACATTCTTTACATTATTGTAGCTAACACTGTTAAAAATTTTAATACAGTGATATAGCTATGAGTTTATTCAACTATAGAGTTATTAAGTCATGAAAATGCCACATGATTATAATCCATAGATGCGATCTCTGAAGATCAGAGGAGTTAAGACGTTTTCCCAGCATTACATAGCACGTAAACCATGGAGCCAAAACTCAAACCCAAATCTTTTGACTTCAAACCAGTGCTCTTTTTTCCACAGCACAGATTCACAGGCTTTTAAAAGGAAATGCAATGCATAAAGCTGAGCTTTTTTTAATCTTATTAATAACTATTAATAATGTTTCATTTGCAGTGAAATTGTATGCTTTAACAAGCCAAGTCATCAATGGCAAGATGCAGTTCTATGCCAGAGCTAAACTTTTCTAGCAAGAAGTACCAGCCACAGAAGAGGGTATGATGGGAAATTTCATTGAACTGTCCAGCCCAGACATCCAGGCCTCTCAGAAATTTCTTAGGAAATTTGTTGGGGTGAGTTATTCAACTGCACCTTGATGAGAAGGCAAAGTCCTTGCAAATATTGAGCTCGCATGCCTCTGTGTTGTTATTGAAGTCACGACTAAGCCATATGACCCAGCCAAGAGTTCTGCCGCCTGCAAGCCTATTTTAAGATGTTCAGAAAGGATGAGCCATTTTTGATATGATAAATATAATAACATTGGTTTATCCTCCCACTTGGCATTTCACTCTCCTATCGCCAACTAATCTTACATGCTTCAGAGGAAGGTGAATTAGCAGTGTTGATATAAAATTTGGGAATAAAGAAGACATCTCTTTTAGAGTCTCATAAACATTTCATACCCAAATGATTGATGACAGATCATGCCTTTTGGGATCTTGGGTTGACTTATTGATTCCCTGTAATAAAAATGAGATGTTGGCCTGGCTAACACAGTCAAACCCCGTCTCTACTAAAAATACAAAAAATTAGCTGGGCGTGGTGGTGGGCGCCTGTAGTCCCAGCTACTTGGGAGGCTGAGGCAGGAGAATGGCGTGAACCTGGGAGGCACAGCTTGCAATGAGCCGAGATTGCGCCACTGCACTCCAGCCTGGGCGACAGAGCGAGACTCCATCTAAAAAAAAAAAAAATGTTAGAAGGAAATACATGATTATATTCTGTTTAAAAACAATGAAGGTAGAATATTTTTATACTATTTTATACATAGTTTTGATTTTACTTTGAAAGATTGGTATCCTTTTTTAGTCCTGCATTGGGTCAACCCCTATTACTTCCTTACCGTCATGTCATATGAAGACAGACAGTATATTGTAGGGGTCAAAATTTTGGGCTTTATGTCTATCATGGTTCTTCTGCTTAATGTATAAGCAACTTTGAGCTTGTTACTTAAATGCACCAAGTGTCAGTTTTCTCTCTTGTGACTAGGGCATGACAATAGAAGCTACTTCACAGGATAATGTGGAGATCAAACAAGATAATACATGTCAGGTACCTGCTTTAGTGCACAAAATTAGTACCCAATAAATCTAATTTATTGCTATTACTACTACTAACAGGCTTTCATATAATGTATTCATTGTATTTTAAGGAACTTCATTTAGTTGTTAGAAAAGACTTAATCCCCAAGAAAGGCTGGGTGTGGTGGCTCATGCCTGTAATCCCAGCACTTTGTGAGGCTGAGGTGGGTGAATCACGAGGTCAGAGTTCGACACCAGCCCGGCCAATATGGTGAAACCCTGTCTCTACTAAAAATACAAAAATTAGCCGGGCGTGGTGTTGCGCGCCTGTAGTCCCAGCTACTGGGGAGGCTGAGGCAGAAGAATCGCTTGAACCCAGGAGGCGGAGGTTGCAGTGAGCTGGGATCGTGCCACTGCATTCCAGCCTGAGTGGCACAGCGAGACTCCGTCTCAAAAAAACAAACAAACAAACAAAACAACAAACAAAACAAAGCAACAACAGAAAAGACTTAACCCCCAAGATAAAGCTGCTGTTAGTTCTATTAAAGATGCACAGTTCTAATCGGTAACACGTTTTGTTCCAATACATTACAAAGTCATTGGTTTGAGATTTGGTGCCCATTTTATTCTGATAAAGGAAACATAAACATTAGGCCGTGGGGTTAGGCCATCAACCGATGTAGTAGCAAAACATTAATATCTCTAGTGTTGAGGTGAGGTTCACTTCAAATCCAATCTTCCCGGAGCAACCAGTGTGTGAGTCCAGAGCCTGACAGTAGATAAAAATGTGATCAGGATGATGTATTTACTGGGGCCAAAGTGTCTGGACATCAGCTTCAGCCATAAAAGACTAGAGAGTCTAGGGATGAAGACCGTGGATATTTATAGGTTAGGTTAACTTGGAGTATTTCTAAATCAGTGCTGCTGACTGGTTTCACTGAATGCTGGTTCTGAAAGAGTCAATCTGCTAAGCACTTTAGAAGCGTTGTCTCATTTACTCTTCATGCCAATTCTTGGAGGTAAGTGCTATTATTAGCTCTGTTTTTATAGTTGTGGAAACTGAGGCTTGAAGAGGTTAAATAAGTCGTCAAGATTACATAGCTGGTAAAAGACAGAACGGCGAATTAAGCCCAGCCAGGTCTGCCTAACACCAAACTCTCTGCTCTTAACCATGACATATTTTTTCCATTTGTCTCATGAAACTGAAAAATCCCTGCTTTATTTATTTATTTATTTATTTATTCATTTACTTTTTTGGTGGACCATAGAACTCGACTCTCCTCCAGTCTGGCTGAAAGCAATCCCTCCTGCTTGCCTCGTGGTGAGGCCGACTTTGATCCCAAAGTATTTCAGAAGCTTAGTTAGTAATCCAGCTGTCTTGTCACTCCGTGTGGAATGCCAAGCTGACCACAGGGATGCTGGTCAGACAGAGCCCATAAGCACGCCCACAGACCTGGGAAAGGAAACAGTCTTGCGCTAGCATATTTATGTTGGAAAAGAGGCAGCCTGCTCCTTTGAAACAAATATAAGGAGTCCTTCTTAGTACACAAGGCTCATTGTAAAGCTGTGACTTCTAAGTACAAATGCAGTCCTTTTTAAGGACTGATATTTTGGTACTTTGACCTTCATACTGTAATCTACTAGATTAGTATTCAGGTCAAGATACAAACAGTTAGGGAATATGAGTATCTGACACGACTTATTCTTGTGTCAACTGTGAAAAGAAGATTGTTTAATTTAAAGTTTTGTTTTCCTTTCAACACTTAATGACATGAGACAGTGGGAAAAGGTGTTTAAACTAGTTGCAAATGTATTTACTTTAGCAAATAAACAAATGATACCAAGATGATGTCAATGCCATAGTTGATAACTTTCCTGTTTTAGCTTTCTAGTGGGAGAAAGTAGTAATTCATAAAAAGCAATCAGTATTTTTTGATAGTATTTATTTTTTGACATTTCTCAGAGATTGGATAGCTAAAAAATCTGGGTCTACTAACTTGTTATATTTTATAGTTTTTATACAGTGACATGAGGTCCTTTCATTTTAGTTTTTTAACTCCACTGGATAAACCTAAAATAATGTTCTTCAAAACAAAATACATAGGCAGAATCAAAACTAAACTGAAATTCCTAATAGTGTTTTACTAGTTTATATGGATTCATAAGTATAAACATGGCATAATAAATGAAAATCAAAATAACGAAATGGGCTCACACCTGTAATCCCATCACTTTGGGAGGCTGAGGTGGGTGGATCACCTGAGGTCAGGAGTTCCAGACCAGGCTGGCCAACATGGTAAAACCCCATTTCTACTAAAAATACAAAAATCAGTGGTGTGTGATAGTGCACACCTGTAATCTGAGCTACTCAGAATGCTGAGACAGGAGAATCACTTGAACCCGGGAGGTGGAGGTTGCAGTGAGCTGAGATCGTGCCACTGCACTCCAGGCTGGGTGACAGAGTGAGACTCTATCTCAAAAAAAAAAAAAAAAAAAAAGACCGTCTTGTTTTGAAATCACACATTGCATGTGGTTCTAGACATATACATTCAAGGGCATCAGATTTCAATAAAATCACAGTTTCAGGCAGCCATGGTGTCCAATAAAGTTCATGGTGCTTTATTGTTCCAGGATTCTACTTCTGAAACCACTTACTACACTAATGGGAGCAGCATGACCAATAGAGGCTTTTAAGGCCAAGTAATAATAAGAAAAATTTGAAATGAGACTCTCTTATTGAGCATACACATTTTTAGTAAAGTCATTTCTAATAATGACATAATTTCTCCATATACTGCCCATCTTTTTGTTATGAATTTACTTAGAAGATGCTTCTTTCACAGCATTCATGCCTAGGCCTTTTTCTGAATTAGTTTAGTCTAAATTATATTTGAATGTGACATGTGGCATAGTGTAAGTAAAAATGGCAAACACATGGCAGTATATTACCACTTCCCCTTCTCATGCTTGAGGCAGACATCACTAATCAATCATAGATCTCTTTTCTGCTGAGTCTAAATGAAGCCTTATAATTCTTTTTTAACATAGAATTAGACAGATATTACCAAGGGAATCACAGGTGACATCCCTAATGTAGAACTGTCTTTGGATTCAGACCGTTCCTGTTCGAATTCTAATTCTGCCATTAGCTATGAAATATTAGAAATCTGAGTTTTCTCATCTCCAAAATGAGGATAATAATCTATATTGTGGAGTTTTCTTATTATAATTACTATAGCTAAGAGCTTGCTGTGTAAAAATAATATTTGTGGCTATTATTATTCCATTTGGAAAGAAGTTACAATTCCTCCACTTTTTGTTCTTCATTGTACTTTTCTAGCATAACGAAGGCCATTTGGGTGGACTGGAAAGCTGCTTTTCTGATGTTTCCCTCTGTTTGTATTTTACCTTTGATCCTTAGCCAATTTTTTTTTTTTTATTCTTAGTTCCTGAGAAATCAAGAGTAGGCTTTTCCCTTAAGATCTTGATTGGCAACTTCAAGTATCTTGTTACTATAATTTCTAGCACAAAACCGCTTCAGCGGCCATCCCAATTACGACCAAATAATTTAGACCAGCTGAATCTTCATAAATCAGAAAAGTTTTTTAAATTTTACGGAAGCAAGTTTGAGAAAGTTTGCATAGGCTGATTTCTCCCTATCTCCACCACCTTGCCATCCCCTCACTCCCAGTTAATTTAATGCACAGACCTACTTAAAAAATAGTTTTAGAGTTTTATGCCCAATAAATCATGTCGTTTCTGGTACCAAAAAAACCCAGAAAACAATGTTTAGCACTAAAAGACACAAGGAAACTTTGCCGAAACTACCCTTTATCCATGTGAACTTGCTGTGTGCCATCAGGGCTGTATTTGCAATAAAATTCTGGCCTGAGAATGGAACAGTTAGCATTGTTCACCTCAGGTTCTCAAACTTACCATCCACCTAAGAGGAGTAGATAATTCAGAGCCTTCAAAATTTGCCTAGAAAAGATAAAATTCAAGTATTCCAAACTGAAATGTTTCCATTGAATGAATCTTTAATTTTAAAACTCAGAAAGGTTCTCACTATTTTGTTCTTTTTTGCTTACAAGGCAATAATCTGTAGTGTAGAACCATTTACCTGTGGATTTGTCTCAAATTTAGTCATTAAAGTTTTATCTTCATAGGGCTAGCAATGGCTCATTTTTTTTTTTGGAGAAAATTACCAAGTGTTTAAACCTAAGATATTATTTTTTTAAATCTCATTTATAATTCTTTTTTTTGGATAAATAAAGCAGGACTAGAAATGTTTAGATATTTTTTGAAAAGATAATTGTATATCTTGATTGTGGTAGTAGGTGCATGGCTATATACATTTGTCCAAAATCATCAAATTGTACACAAGAAATGGTACATTTCATTTCGTAAAATTTACCTAATAAAGTTGATTTAAAGACGTAACTAGGGTGTGCAGTTTTCAAGGATGGGTCTCTGTACTTGAAATATCAAGGTGCCTTTCTGCAGGGGCCTGGGAGAGCTGGAACAGACTGCGCCTTGGACTGCGGCTCTGGGATAGGAAGGGTCAGCAAACACGTCTTATTGCCTGTTTTCAACAGTGTGGAGCTGGTGGATATGATGGAATCCTTTCTCCTTGAAGCCCAGAACTACCTGCAGGTCAAAGGTGACAAAGTAGAAAGCTACCACTGCTATAGCCTGCAGGAATTCACACCCCCCTTCAGGAGATATGGTGTCATCTGGATTCAGTGGGTCTCTGGTTAGTCCTGCATGACTTTGCCTCTGCTTTTTTCCCCTTCTCAGCCAGAGAAGACAGTCCTTGGGGCTAATGAGGGCACCAGGGAAGAGTTAGCTGTAGTACTTCAAGCAGTTAGCTAGCCTTAGGTGTCATGTGAACTCCCACAAAACTCTGATCCTCCATATTTCTCCCTTGACATTTTCTGTACAATAAATTTACATTTCTTGGAGGATTTATGTTGGTTCTCGAACCAACCTAAATGGAGCAAGTGCCTTTGTACCAACCTAAATCCTCGAAGAAATGTAAATACTTGAAAAAATTTCAAAAGTGCAGTCAAAAAGGTTAATCCCCATTTATTGGCAGAACCAGACATTCTTAGATTTAAATCCCCAGGATATGAGACAGCAGTGAATTTGATTTTGGGGGGTGTGTGTGTGTGACACAAAGAAGTGGTAATAGAGGGGTTCTCCAGGGGACATGGAGGGACTTGTGGGGTAGATAATAATTTATCTCATGCCTATGAGGTCGACAGGCTAGGTAGGATAATATATTTTATAGACAGGGGACAGAGCCTTCTCTAAGAGGATATGTGTCCTCTTATCTAAATTTTCAAAGCCTCCTGTAACTAAATGAGGCTATTAAATAATTCATGAATGAGTGAACAAATGGTCTCCCAATTCTTAGCCATGTTCTTCCCTACTCACCTTCTATCCTCCCCACCATTTCATCCTGTTCCCCCATCCACTTGGTCCCCCTTGTAGGGCACCTGACTGATAAGGACCTTCTTGCATTTCTTTCCCGGTGCCGAGATGGCCTGAAAGAAAATGGCATCATCATATTGAAGGACAATGTGGCCCGGGAGGGCTGTATCCTCGATCTCTCTGACAGCAGTGTGACTCGGGACATGGACATCCTCCGGAGTCTAATAAGGAAGAGTGGGCTGGTGGTGCTGGGCCAGGAGAAGCAGGATGGCTTCCCAGAGCAGTGCATCCCTGTGTGGATGTTCGCACTGCACAGTGACAGACACTCCTGAAAAAGCTGTGGGAATGAATGACCGGACTGGGCAGTGGTGCTTTGGGATGGAGTTGCTATCCTTCCAGGTGCCCCTTGTAATGCAGATAGGGATGGCAAGAAAAGGGATACAACATATGTCTGCAAATTATTTGTGATATAATATGTACATGTTTTCAGTGATTATATAATGCACACACTCTGATGAGACACACAAATTCTGTGGATTTTCTGAAAAAAAAATGGAGTGAAATATCAGGAAACGTGCTTTAAATCTGTTTGTATGTATCTAAACTGTGCAAGCGTGCATGAAAACAGAAGGCATAAAGGACAGCTGGCCTGCATCAATATTTGTAAAAATTGTCTTTCACAACATCCTAGGCAAAAATAGTGTTTGTTTTTTTGTTTTGTTTTGTTTTTCCATCACAAGATGAAATCAGCATTCTGTGC
The DNA here is from genome assembly GCF_028885625.2 of Pongo pygmaeus. NCBI lineage: Eukaryota > Metazoa > Chordata > Mammalia > Primates > Hominidae > Pongo > Pongo pygmaeus. The sequence goes on along the minus strand of NC_072373.2, from coordinate 79,912,362 downwards.
ATCAAGGAAAACAAATAATTTAGCTTTGGGGGTTGTTCAAATAAAGCATTTGTTTACTCAAACAAAAAAAAAAAAAAAGAAAAAGAAAAAGAAACAATGCCCACATATTCCAAACTGTCTTGTTCCCTGATAATTGGTATTATAGAGTATTCCGGTAGGGGCGGGGGTAGGAGAAAATCTAGACTCCTTTCCCCGCCTTCATGTCAGCTACATTATACTTCCTTCCTCTTTGGTACTACTACTTCTCTTGAACAAACATCTCCCTCTAGTTAAGAAGACATTAGTCAAAATAATCTTGTGAAAACAAGTCCATTATTTAATTTTCTCTTTAGTCTTTCTCTTGGCAGAAAAGGTATTTGGTTTCACTTTCTATTTTGGGTCAGTTTTAGTACCCAATGATGTAATATGGATGTAATTTGATAACAGAAGTCTGCATTACAGTGATGGGAAGTATCTCCTTTCAGGAGAAAATGTTGTGCCCTGAAATTTCAACCTTTAACATATAAGTAAATGTCATTCATAATCTAATTTTAGTCTTTGGTTTTCAACATGGCTTGGTTCATTGCAGCTGCTCCTGGGGTCTTGATTGGTATGAATGTATATTGGAAAGAGAAGCAGCAAAAGAAATGGACAAGGAAATGATAAACCTGAAAATTGACTATCTGGACATTGGTTTAATTAAAAATAATCTAAAATCATTCAAAAAATGTAATTCAATTTTTATTAGCAGAATGCTAAATATAACTGCTGTTGTCTTTAAAACACTTCAACATCCTTCATAAGGAAGCACATTTGTGCTTGATATGTATTGAGTCTTCCATGAAATGCAAATAATCAATTTAAGTAAAGAAGATAGACTACATGGATATGCTATCATCATAAAATAGTATTTTCAGGTCACAGCTCTAATTTCAGAGGAAAACAATTTTGATAAAACATTTAATACATTGTTGTAGCTTTACCTTGGTAGTTTCATTTAGTGTGCTGGAAAATTATTTCACCTATTCTGCTCTTGGCATCTTACAGCTGTTGTATGTTACTCGCCATGCTCTAGGGTAGAGTGCCACTCAGAATCCGTGACAAGCAAGCCAGGGACCAGAGCTAAATCATGGTAAACCATTACCAAACAGCCTAAGTTCAGCAAAACAATGGTACTTATGTTTTAGGCCTTTGTAATTCTTAGAGAAAATTAGCAGAATCTTCTTTTTAGGCTCATCCTGGGAATTTTCTGTTTCTTTCACCAGTATCCTTAATTCTCTTAACCCTTGACTTTCTGCTTCGCCAATATTCACAAGCTGATTGACACAGTTGTCAATATTCTCTGCTATGGGCTTCTGAGCTTATGGAGGGAATGACATAATTTTCCTGCAGATACTGATACATGATTTTCAACTCAGTTGGGTCATTGAGGTTGATCATCATTGCCCTTTCTCATCCTAAATCACATATTATTCTCCTTAGAAATTTTTCAGATTTTTATTGCTCTATACAATTTCCCAATTCCATGTCTATGCTTAACTTAACTGAGAAAGTAGACATTGGGAGTAAATAGTATCAATACTCCCTCTCCCCTGACCTGGCTTTATATTGTTAATAACAGGTACAAGGCAAATGGTGGCTTGAGAGAAATTGATCCGCTTGGTGCAGAGCTGAGTTCAATTCCTGGGTATCCTTGTAAACTTTCTGTCTCGTTGATCTGTCTAATGTTGACAGTGGGGTGTTAAAGTCTCCCATTATTATTGTGTGGGAGTCTAAGTCTCTTTGTAGGTCACTCAGGACTTGCTTTATGAATCTGGGTGCTCCTGTATTGGGTGCATATATATTTAGGATAGTTAGCTCTTCTTGTTGAATTGATCCCTTTACCATTATGTAATGGCCTTCTTTGTCTCTTTTGATCTTTGTTGGTTTAAAGTCTATTTTATCAGAGACTAGGATTGCAACCCCTGCCTTTTTTTGTTTTCCATTTGCTCGGTAGATCTTCCCCCATCCTTTTATTTTGAGCCTATGTGTGTCTCTGCACGTGAGATGGGTTTCCTGAATACAGCACACTGATGAGTCTTGACTCTTTATCCAATTTGCCAGTCTGTGTCTTTTAATTGGAGCATTTAGTCCATTTACATTTAAAGTTAATATTGTTATGTGTGAATTTGATCCTGCCATTATGATGTTAGCTGGTTATTTTGCTCGTTAGTTGATGCAGTTTCTTCCTAGCCTCGATGGTCTTTACAATTTGGCATGATTTTGCAGCGGCTGGTACCGGTTGTTCCTTTCCATGTTTAGTGCTTCCTACAGGAGCTCTTTTAAGGCAGGCCTGGTGGTGACAAAATCTCTCAGCATTTGCTTGTCTGTAAAGTATTTTATTTCTCCTTCACTTATGAAGCTTAGTTTGGCAGGATATGAAATTCTGTGTTGAAAATTCTTTTCTTTAAGAATCCTGAATATTGGCCCCCACTCTCTTCTGGCTTGTAGAGTTTCTGCCGAGAGATCCGCTGTTAGTCTGATGGGCTTCCCTTTGTTGGTAACTCGACTTTTCTCTCTGGCTGCCCTTAACATTTTTTCCTTCATTTCAACTTTGGTGAATCTGACAATTATGTGTCTTGGAGTTGCTCTTCTCGAGGAGTATCTTTGTGGCATTCTCTGTATTTTCTGAATCTGAATGTTGGCCTGCCTTGCTAGACTGGGGAAGTTCTCCTGGATAATATCCTGCAGAGTGTTTTCCAACTTGGAGAGAAATTGGAGCCAGATCGTGCACACTATAGGTCATGTTAAGGTTTGGACATGTTATTCAAAGAACAAGTGGAAGTTCTTGAAGGGTGCAAGTAAAGGACTGATTTTTCTGCCTTTGGGAGTAGAGTCGTAGAAACTGTGGAAAGAAGACATTTAGAGTGAGACCTCCTCCAGTCTTCTTTAATCTAATTGAGTAAGCCAAACACACTGCTCATGTTTATCAACACATCTGAAAGCTAATGATGCAAGTGACAACCTACATTATTTCCCAAACACTGGTCCATAGTCCAGCTGCCTCAGAATCACTTGGAGGTGACTTATAAATAGAAATTCTCAAACTTGATCCCCATGATATATGGTTCATGATATAAGTTGGTCACTGATTCTGATCACTAATTTGTTTGAGGACACTGATGGGAAAGAGGTGTGGAGCTGGGCTCCTCAAAACCACAGAAAGTAAGGCAAGGGAAGCAAAAGTATGGGCCAGGTTCAAGGGAAATTGCTGGATGATGAAATCCATTCTCCACATTGATGCCAGTCCTTCTAAAATATGAATCTGACTGTCTCATGTATAAACTTCCTTTTTCAAAACTTTTATTTTAGGTTTGGGGGTACATGTGAAGGTTTGTTACATAGGTAAACACATGTCACAGGGGTTTGTTGTACATATTGTTTCATCACTCAGGTATTAAGCCCAGTACCCAATAGTTACTTTTTCTGCTCCTCTCCGTCTTCCAACCTTGCTGCTCAAGTAGACCCCAGTGACTGTTGTTTCCTTTTTGTGTTCATAAATTTTTATCATGTAGCTCCTACTTACAAGTGAGAACATGCCGTATTTGGTTTTCTGTTCCTGAGTTACTTTGGTAAGGATAATAGCCTCCAACTCCATCTGTGTTCCTGGAAAATACATGATCTCATTCTTTTTTATGGCTGCATAGTATTCCATGGTTTATATGTACCACATTTTCTTTATTCAATCTGTCATTGATGGGCATTTATGTTGATTCTGTCTTTGCTATTGTGAATAGTGCTGCAGTGAATATTTGCATGCATGCTTCTTTATGAGACAGTGATTTATATTTCTCCTGGTATGTACCCAATAATGGGATTGCTGGGTGGAATGGTAGTTCTGCTTTTAGCTCTTTGAGGAATCACCATACTGCTTTCCACAATTGTTGAATTAATTTACACTCCCATTAATAGTGTATAAATGTTCCTTTTTCTTTGCAACCTTATCAGCATCTGTTATTTTTTGACTTTTTAATAATAGCCATTCTGACTGGTGTGAGATGGTATCTCATTGTGGTTTTGATTTGCATTTCTCTAATAATCAGTGATATTGAACTTTTTTTCATGTGGTTCTTGGCCACGTGTATGTCTCCTTTGAGCAGTGCCTGTTCATATCCTTTTGCCCATTTTTTAATGGGGTTGTTTTTCTCTTGCAAATTTAAGTTCCTTACAGATGCCAGATATCAGATGTTTATCAGATATATAGTTTGTAAATATTTTCTCCCATTCCGTAGGTTGTCTGTTTACTCTGTTGATAGTTTCTTTTGCTGTGCAGAAGCTCTTAAGTTTAATTAGATCCCACTTGTCAATTTTTGCTTTTGTTGTGATTGCTTTTGGTGTGCTTGTCATGAAATCTTTGCTTGTTTCTATGTCCAGAATGGTATTATCTTGGTTGTCTTCCAGGATTTTTATAGTTTTGGGTTTTACATTTAAGTCTTTAATTCCTCTTGAGTTCATTTTTGTGTATGGTATAAGAAAGCAGTCCGGCTTCCATTTTTTGCTAAAGGCTTACCAGTTATCCCAGCACCATTTATTAAATAGGGAGTCTTTTCCCCATTGCTCATTTTTGTTAGCTTTATCGAAGATCAGATGGTCATAGATATGAGGCCTTATTTCTGGGCTCTCTATTCTGTGCCATTGGTCTATGCGCCTGTTTTTGTACCAGTAACATGCTGTTTTGGTTACTCTAGCCTTGTAGTATAGTTTGAAGTCGGGTAACATGATACCTCCAGCTTTGTTGTTTTTGCTTAGGATTGCCTTGGCAATTCAGGCTCTTTTTTGGTTCCATATGAATTTTAAAATAGTTTCTTCTAGTTCTGTGAAGAATGTCTTTGGTAGTTTGATAGGAATAGCATTGAATCTGTTAATTATTTTGGGAAGTATAGCCATTTTAATGATATTGATTTTTTCTTTACATGAGCATGGAGTGTTTTTCCACTTGTTTGTGTCTTCTCTGATTTATTTGAGCAGTATTTTGTAATTCTCATTGCAGAGATCTTTTACCTCCCTTGTTAGCTGTATTCCTAGGTATTTTATTCTTTTTGTGACATTTTTGAGTAGAATTGCCTTCTGATTTGGATCTTGGTTTGGCTGTTGTCAGTGTATAGGAATGCTAGTGATTTTTATACATTGATTTTGTATCCTGAAACTTTGCTGAAATTATTTATCAGCTGAAGGAGCTTCTGGGCTGAGACTATGGGATTTTCTAGGTATAGGAAATTCATAGCAATTCTAATTTCAGGCAAAACAGATTTCAAACCAACAACGATAAAAAAAGACAAAGAAGCGCATTACATAATGGTAAAGGGTCCAATTCAGCAAAAGACCTAACTATTCTAAATATATATGCACCCAACACAGGAGCACCCAGATTCATAAAGGAAGTTCTTAGAGACCCACAAAGAGATATAGATTCCCACACAATAATGGTGGGAGGCTTCAACACTCCACTGACAATGTTAGATCATGAAGCCTGAAAATTAACAAAGATACTCAGCACCTAAACTCAACATTGGGTCAAATGGGTTAGATAGACCTTTACAGAACTTTCCACCCAAAACCAACAAAATATACATTCTTCTCATTGCCAGATGGCACATACTCTAAAATCAACCACATAATTGGACATAAAACAATTCTCAACAAATGTAAAAGAACTGAAATCATACAAAACACACTCTCAGACCACAGCACAATAAAAATAGAAGACTGAAAATTGCTCAAAACCATGCAATTACATGGAAATTAAACAACATGCTCCTGAATGACTATTGGGTAAATAATGAAATTAAGACAGAAATCAAGACATTCTTTGAAAATAATGAGAACAAAGATACAATATGTCAGAATCTCTGGGACACAGCTACAGCAATGTTAAGAGGGAAATTCATAGCACTAAATGTCCACATCAGACAGTTAGGTCTAAAATTAACAACCTAACTTCACAATGGAAAGAACTAGAGAAGCAAGAACAAATCAACCCCAATGGTAGCAGAAGATGAGAAATAACAAAAATAAGAGCTGAAATGAAGGAAATCAAAACATGAAAAAACATTCAAAATATCAATGACTCCAAGAGTTGTTTTGTTTTGTTTTGGTTTTGGAAAAAAATAAGAAAGGCCGGGCACAGTGCCTCACGCCTGTAATCCCAGCACTTTGAGAGGCCGAGACGGGCGGATCATGAGGTCAGGAGATCAAGACCATCCTGGATAACATGGTGAAATCCCATCTCTACTAAAAATACAAAAAAATTAGCCCGGCGTGTTGGTGAGTGCCTGTAGTCCCAGCTACTCAGGAGGCTGAGGCAGGAGAATGGCGTGAACCCGGGAGACAGAGCTTGCAGTGAGCCGAGATTTGCAGTGAGCCGAGATTGCGCCACTGCACTCCAGCCTGGGCGACAGAGCAAGACTCCATCTCAAAACAACAACAACAACAAAGACAACTAGCTAGACTAATAAAGAAGAAAAGAGAGAAGATCCAAATAAACACAATTAGAAATGATAAAGGAAATGTTACTACTGACCTCACATAAAAAAAACAACCATCAGAGACTACTATGACCACATCTACACACACAGACTAGAAAACCTAAAAGAGATGAATAAATTCCTGGACACATATACCCTCCCAAGACTGAGCAAGGAAGAAATTGATTCCCTCAACAGATCAGTAATGAGCTCCGAAATTGAATCAGTAATAAATAGCCTACCAACCAAAAAAAGGCCAGGACCTGAAGGACTCACAGCTGAATTCTACTAGATGTACAAAGAAGAGCTGGTACCATTCCTACAGAAACTATTCTAAAAAATTGAGCAGAAAGGACTCCTTCCCAACTCATTCTATGAGACTAGCATCATCTTAATGGTAAACTTTCAATGACTCTCCACCACCAAGAGGATGAATTTCTATCTCCTTAGAATGGCATATAAAGCTTTTTGTGATTTGGCCCTGGCTTCCCTCTCCACTCCTGCAGCTGTACTTAAGTACTTGTAGGTCCCTTAGGGAGCCATAATTTGTGGCATTTTTACATGTTACTTCCTTGGCGTATATATTTTATTTTATTTTTGTCAGGCCCAGACCACTTAGATGTTGCTGACTCCAGTAAAGCTTCCCTTATTCCCCGGGTGCTGGGCTAAGTACCCCTATTCTGGGCTCCCTTCTGCTTACCATATCACAGCACTTCCGTGACTTCATAATCATCTGTTTACTTGCCATTTCCTCTATTAAATTCTGAGCTCCCTGATGGAGTATTCATGGTTATTGTCTCAGTCTCTATTACTGGCCCTAGTACACTTCAGGAACTCAAAAGCTTTGCTGATATAATGCAAGGTGATAAAAAAGTAGAAAGACTTGGGATAATCTTGATTTCTGAAGGCATCAAACAGAATTAGAACAAAGCAGCAGGAAAAACGAAGGGCTTTTTAAGTTCCATGAGAACTATGGTGTGCAAGACTGGTCAAAACAGTACAATGCAAGTGGCAAGAATCAGGAAGTACACAGAAACAAGAAGCTCGGTGCACACTGGGATCAGGCAAGCATCTGGGAGAAGATTGCAGCAAGACTGGATCCTGAGGTAAAATCCTGTCTAGTTAGGAAATCTCATTCTCTCTCTCTCTTTTTTTTTTTTTTTTTTTTTGAGACGCAGTTTCACTCTTGTTGCCCAGGCTGGAGTGCAATGGCGCGATCTTGGCTCACCACAACCTCCGCCTCCTGGGTTCAAGCGATTCTCCTGCCTCAGCTTCCCGAGTAGCTGGGATTATAGGCATGTGCCACCACGCCCGGCTAATTTTGTAATTTTAGTAGAGACGGGGTTTCTCCATGTTGGTCAGGCTGGTCTCGAACTCCCAATCTAGGGTGATCTGCCCACCTTGGACTCCCAAAGTGCTGGGATTACAGGTCTGAGCCACCATGCCCGGCCCTCTCTTTTTTTTAAGATGAGACAATCCGAGGATGTGAGCAATCTGAAGTCCATGGTTTCATTAGGTGAGTGTGTACACTTGATAAGAGAGATAGATATGTTGAAATTGTGAGTAGGTTATATTAATAACAAAATCCTCACTCATTTCCTGCTATGCAAGAGGTCAGAAGAAACTAACTAGGTTATAGATGACGTTAATCCTTCTGTGAATGTTGATTAGAAGGTGCTCACCTGATGTCACAGATGAGCTAATTGCAAACATGCCTGCAATCCTAGATGAACTTTGGAGGACCTCTTGATTTATATAGTGATTCATGAAGGGGTGCACTCTTTTTCTACCTCCTTTTTCGAGAACCTGAGCCACCATTCCTAAGCACTGGCATAGAAGCATGCAAAGTCTTAAAGCATCAGCAGTTTTATAGATTTGAGCCCATCATAAAAATATAAAACAAAGTGAATAAGGTCATCCATGTGAAAGATGATCTGCTTTGTATTATGGACACATTTTGGCCCCATCTTGATTTTTTTTTTTCTCTCCACCATTTCCTGTAACTGGCCTGTTTTGAGTGATGTATTGCAAAGAAGGTCTGTGTCAGATATCTTCAGCTGCCTGTCATGAGTAATTAAAACCAGTTGTGTTATTGCTTTCCTTAGTTCCAGCTGACTCTTTGATGCTTTGGTGTCCATGCCAAAAAACTACCTCTTATAATCATCAGAGGCCAGTGTTTTTGCAGAGGTCACTGCAAGCTAATTAAGCAAATATGTGAAAAATAGTTTTAAATTATCTCTATTAGTGGAGTGTGTGTATACGTGTATTTAGAGTGGGGGTTGAAGAGAGACTTTTAAAACAATAGCTGACTTCCAGAACTAGTAATTTGGTGTCAGAGAACTACGTGTATATGGCACCTGTGTACATTCACTAAGTTGGCACAATTTGACCTTTTGTTGCATGATAGACACTGTATTAGTTTCAGCAAATAAACATATAGAAAATGTCTTAAAAGATTATGGGTCAGTAATGGGACAGATAGATACATAAATGATAGTAATAATTCAGGATAAAATGGACTAAATGAGTGGTATGTACAAAAAGTTAAAAAAAATAGGTAAAAGAGTAACTCCATCTCTGGGATTTGAGGGAGGTTACAGAGATTCATTTATTCAACACATTTTTTGGTTTTGTTTTGTTTTGTTTTTTGAGACAGAGTCTTGCTCTGTCGCCCAGTCTGGAGTGCAGTGACATGATCTTGGCTCACTGCAACCTCTGCCTCCCACGTTCAAGCGATTCTCATGCCCCAGCCTCCCAAGTAGCTGGGATTAGAGGCATGTGGCTAATTTTTTGTATTTTTAGTAGAGACGGGGTTTCGCCATGTTGCCCAGGCTGGTGTCAAACTCCTGAGCTCAAGTGATCCACCTGCCTCGGCTTCCCAAAGTGCTGGTATTACAGGCATGAGCTACTGTGCCTGGACTCAACACATTTTTTAATGCCTACTATGTGCCAGGCACTGCTCAAGGATCTCAGGCTACATCAAGGAATAAAACCAAGGTCCCTGGCCTTGTAGAGCTTATACTCTAGGAGAGGTGGAGAGGTCATAAATATAAATAAGTAAATTATTTTTATGTTAGAAAGTGGTGTGGGGGGGAATAGAGTAGAAGAGGGGGATTGAAATTAATGGGGGGATGTTTGTAACTTCAAAGAGTTGTCAGTATTGGCTTCATTGAAGAGGTGGCATTTGAGAAAAAAAAATGCAAAGATGAGGGGATAAACCATGTTGATATCTGGGGAAAAAGGGAACAGCTAGTGCAATGCCCTAAGTCTTGAGTGTGCCTGGCCCATTTGGGAGACAGCAAGAGGTCAGTGCGGCTGCAACAGTGAATGAGGGAGAGTGTAGTCATATGTGAGGTTCAAGAATATGACTGGGGCAAGGTTATGTAGGATCTTGTAGGTCATTGAAATGACTTTCACTTTTATTCTGAGTGAGAAGGGGAGCATTGCAGAGAAGTGACATATGACTTGTGTCTTAAAAAGATTCCTCGCTTCTGTGTCAAGAAATGATAACTGGGGTAAGAATAGAAGCAAAGAGACCAGTTAGACCAGGACTTGGTAAACTATGGTTCATGATCCAAATCTGGCTTATTGCTTTTTGTAAATAAACTTTTATTGGGACATAGCCAGGCCCATTTGCATTACCATAATAGAGGTGAGTAGTTGCCACAATGACTGTATGGCCCATGAAACAAATAAATACTTACTATGTCACTCCCTATGAAAAACGTTGCTGTCCCCTATGTTAGAATATTGCTGCATTTCAGGAGAGAGGTGATGGTGGCTCAGACCGGGGTGTAGCACCAAAAGTAGTGAGAAGTGTTTGGGTTCTGCATATATACAAAATTAAAACCAACTAGATTTGCTGAATGATTGGGTGGGAGGGTGTAATAAAGGAAAAGTCAAAGATGAGTGTCAAATGTTTGGCCTGAACTACCAGGAGAACATAGTTTCTATCATTTGAGATAGGGGAAGTTGGTGGTAAAACAGTTTTCATGGTGAAATTAGATCAAGAATTAGAGCAGCTTAAACTCAACATTGGTGAGTGTTGGGATGACAGCAAGTGAAAATGTTGAGGAGCCAATTGAATATGCAAATCTAAGTTCAGAAGAGACTACTAGGCTGAAGATGGAATATTGGGAGCCATCAGCATAGAGATGATGTTTAAGGTCATGATTCTGGATGAGATTACCAAAGGAATGAGTAAACATAGAGAAAAGAACAAAGGATGAATCCTAGAACTCATAATCATTAAGTTTGGGAAGAAAAGGAAAAACCATTAAAGGATACTAAGGAGGAATGACCAATAAAGTAGACCAGTAAATTAAATCAAGAGTAGGGTGTTCTGGAAGACAAATGAAGAAAGTTTATCCAGGAGGACAGAGGAATCGAATATATCAAATACTTCTGATAAGTCAAATAAGAAGAGAACTGATAATTGACTATTGCAATTTTGGTAGACTAGGTAGGACCAAAAAGTGGATTGGAATAGATATAATTAAGTTTGGAAAGAGAAGAATTAGAGAGAAGGAGTACAGAAAACTCTTTCAAGGAGTTTTTGCTAGAAAGGGAGACAAATTTGCAAACGCATAAAGCAATGTCAGGCAAGGGAAGTAGGATTAAGAGAAAGATTCTTGTTTATAAGATGGAAGAAATCATTTTTCATATAATTTCAACTTTTATTTTAGATTCGGGGGTATATGTGCAGGTTTGTTATATGGATATATTGGGTGATGCTGACATTTGGGGTATGATTGATTCTGTCACCCAGGTAGTGAGCATAGTACCCAATAGTTTTTCAACCCTTACCTACCTCTCTTCTTTCCACCCTAGGAGTCCCCAGTGTCTACTGTTGCCATCTTTATGTCTATGACTACCCAATGCATAGCTTTCACTTACAAGTGAGAACATGTGGTATTTGTTTTTCTGTTCCTGAATTAATTCACTTAGGATAATGGCCTCCAGCTGCATCCATGTTGCAGCAAAGGACATAAGTTCATTCTTTCTTATGACCATGTATTATTTGATGGTGTATTTGTAACACATTTTCTTTATCCAATCCACTACTGATGGACACCTAGGTTGATTCCATGTCTTTGCTATTGTGAATATTGCTGCAATGAACATACACATGCATGTGTCTTTTTGGTAGAATGATTTATTTTCCTTTGGGTATATAGCCAGTAATGGGATTACTGGGTGGAACAGTTGTTTCATTTTAAGTTCTTTGAGAAATTTCCAAACTTCTTTCCACAGTGGCTGAACTAATTTACATGATTTCCAGCCGTGTATAAGCATTCCTTTTTCTGTGCAGCCTCATTAGTGTCTGTTGTTTTTTGACTTTTTAATAACAGCCATGCTGTCTGGTGTCAGATGGTATCTTATTGTGGTATTGACTTGTGTTTCTCTGATGATTAGTGATGTTGAGCATTTTTTTCATGTTTGTTGGCTGCTTGGATGTTTTCTTTTGAGAAGTGTCTGTTCATGTCTTTTGCCCACTTTTTAATGAGGTTATTTGTTTTTTGCTTATTGAATTGTTTAAGTTCCTTGTAGATCCTGGATATTAGAACTTCATCATATGCATATTGTGAATGTTTTCTCTCATTCTGTAGGCTGTCTGTTTATTTTGTTAATGGTTTCTTTGGCTATGCAGAAGCTCTTTAGTTTAATTAGGTCCCACTTGTCAAATTTTGTTTTTGTTGCAATTGCTTTTGAGGACGTAGTCATAAATTATTTCCAAGGCCAATGTCCAGAGTGGTGTTTCCTAGGTTTTCTTCTAGGATTCTTATAGTTTGAGGTGAAGGTGGAAGAAATAATTTAATCATGTGTATGTATTTTGATGGGAAAGATTTGATAGAGATGGAGAAATTAATGATTTAAGAAAGGAATTGCTAGTGTAATGTCATTGAGTAGTTAAGACAAGATAGAATCTGGTTTGCAAATGGGAGGATTGAATTTTAAATAGGAACGTGGATAAATAAATCCTCCCTAGAAGCAGGTGGGAGTTTATGTGTGCAGATTCTGGAGGGGGTGGTGGGAGTCTATGGAAATCTTTTTTTACTTGCTTTAATTTTCTAAGTGAAGTAGAAAAAAAAGATGATTATCTGAGAGTAAAGATTGAGGTGGTGTATTGTGGGTTTGAGAAGAGAGGAGAAAGAACAAAATATCCATCTAGTATATGGTAGAATGAATGGATTGGAAAAGTATAGTATGATCATCAGGCAGCAGACAGGCTAACTTAAGGTTCATAATCTTGTGCATTTGTCTTCAGCTCATTCTTTTGCATGGTTGTAGGCACAATGATAAATTTAAGCAGGGTTGTGATTTTTTCAAGTGTGTATAGCAGGGACAAGGAATTGAGAGTGTATACAAATAAGTGAATATGCTAATTAACCATGGAATTTAAGATGAGTAAGTATGAAAGAGAGGATATTAATGAGGTTACAGACAGTGAAAAGATAGGAAGAGGAATGGATTGGAGATCCTGGTGAAATTGGAATTGAGGAATTAGAGGGAATAAAGTGATAGATGGAAGTTATGGTCAGAGAATGGGATAAACTAAATTGAGATTATACAGGGATTATTGGTGATGAGAAGGTCTAGGGTTATGAACATATAAGCATATGGCTGAGTTAGTTTGAGGGTCAGATCACTGAAAAAGAGGAGTTTAACAAACTGAGAGGCTAGAGTGTTAGACTGAATCTCTAATGGATGTATTGCAATCATCCAAGAATTAAGACATAAGTGGTATTGGATAGGGTGAAAGTGAACCAAGAACTAAAATCAGTGGGAAATAAAGGGGTATTACCTGGGGGGTGGTTGGTGACATAAACAACGAGGGATAATGGGTAATATGATTTTTATGAGATTAACCCCTAGAGTACTTAGTGAGGAGAGAAAGAAAGAGAATAGTTTGGAAATAGCAATGAGGAGCAAATGTGAACCTACTGCACATATGATTTAAATTTTTACATGGGACTCCAAGGATAAGTGGATAAGGGAGGTAGAGTCTGGGGAAAGAATATTTCAGGCATAGGGAAATCATTGGGCATTTAATTGCATGTGAAAAGACATGTAATTTAAGATATGGTGAATATATCCACGTGGCTGCATTATCAAGGGGGAGCATGGTGGCTACAGATGTAGAGATATCGGGACATGGTAAAGCAAGATGGAAGAAAATGAAGTTATTGAGACTAGCTAGGTTGGGGCAGATTGTGCAAAGAGACTACCTAAGGTTTTTAGTCAGGGCACTGATCTCATCAGATTATTTCACAAAAATAAATCTTGCTACAATGTAGAAAGAGAGTTAGAGGCAAAGAAGGCAACTAGAAAGCTACAGCAATAATGAAAACTACAGATAGAAGGGTTTGAATTTAGGCAGTTCAAGGGATAGAGGAAACATTGGGAAGGGAAAATCAACAGGAGCTGGTGATTGAATGTGGTTAGTGAGGCAAAGAAGAGAATCAAGGAAGATTTGAAGGTTTTTGACTACAGCCACTGGGTAAAATATATTAACCTTTTACTAGTTTAGGGAATAAAGGAGAACAACTAAGATAGATTGACAGATTATACATCTTTTAATAGGCAATAACATCGCAGAGTCCTAAGGCATACACCTTATTCTCTAGATAGATGTTTATTTATTTCATGCAACTCAACATTCCTTAAAGTATCTTCAACACTGGTGAGGATTCCAAGAGATATTTTCAACACTGGTGAGGATTCCAAGAGACCAATCGTATTCTTTTATCTAAATGATTTAATCAATTTAGAAATAGACTTGAGGACCAAGGATCACATATTAGTTTACTATATATAAAGCAAAGTTGGAGAATGCATCTTGGATCTGCATTCCAAACTTTCTTCCTCCCATGTCCTACCGCTTCCTACCTCACAAGTCTAGATCTTGGGATATGATTACCCCTGCCTGTCTGCTGCACCCCATCCCCTCTCCAAAACAAAATAGTCTAGTGTGATGGGTTAATATTTGCCAAGACAGATAGAAAGAGATCTGCAGTCTCCCTTGATCCAGGGAGAATGGACGGCCCTGACAGGAAAGGAGAAAAGGATTGCCACATCTTTATGCTTTCTCTCCACAGTGAAACAGGAGCAAGCAAAAAGACCACAGCTTACTTTGTGAGTCTAATCACTTTTCCAAATCCTAATGAGAGGAGCACTACTTTGACTGTGGGAAGGAATGGGTAAGATATAGAAAAGGGACAGAAATGTCCCCTCTTCCCTTACTGATCTCTCCTGGAAGTGGAATGGAAATCTTTGCCTCTCTATGGAAATTGAGGAATGGGGTAATAAGCACTTCCCTAGAAAGGAGAGAGTCCATGTTAGATGTAAGCAAACTGGCAATATAAGTGCAGGTAAGGTAGTCTAGTCATATGTGGCCCCTAAGTAGGGAAACATACCTCCCTGTGTACAAAACGTAGGGCCAGAGCACTCTAAGGGAAACAGAAGAGTCAGATAATACATTTAGAACAACAACAACAAAAAATCAAGGTGCTGGGAAAAGATAACTGAAGCTCAGTATATCAATTACATCAGTGATTGGATCGCAGGTTGAGCTAGGTGAAAAGAGGAATGTTTAGTATATGGATGCAAGGGTGATATAAAACTCAGTGGCAAGAATGCAGCCAGATCTTGGGATGCGACCAGAGATGAGAAAGCTGCTGGAAGCCAGGAAATAGACTTTTTCTATTCAAGCTTTGCTTTGCTCTGAACATATGCTTGAGTTTTCTCTTTCCTTGTGGGTGGCATTCTCTGCTCCCTAGTCCACATAACAGAAAACATGGGCAACCTCAGCTTCCCAGTTTGCATGTTCTGTATTCAGCCACACGGAATGAATGATGGAGTGATGGACTATCTCTGTCTTGGTAGCCCTTGCCCTTGCTTTCAATTCCCATTTCACTGAGAATGGTCATCAACTGTTCTGGCAGAGTCTCACTTCTTCCCCTATCAATCAACTGTGGCCAGGGAGTAAGGTCACATTGTGCAATATGGCTGTGTCTCTCTCTTTCTGTCCACCCCCCACTCTCAGAGGCCTTTGAACCAAAGCAACTCCATCTTGAATAGGAGCTGGGCAAAATAATGCTGAGACCTACTGGGCTGCATTCCCAAGCAGTTAAGGCATTCCCAGTCACAGGATGAAATAGGAGGTCAGCACAAAATACAGGTTATAAAGACGTTGCTGATAAAACAGGTTGCAGTAAGGAAGCTGGCTAAAACCCACCAAAAATCAAGATGGCAATGAGAGTGACCTCTGGTTTTCCTCACTGCTGTGCTCCCACCAGCGCCATGACAGTTTACAAGTGCCATGGCAGCGTCAAGAAGTCACCTCTATGGTCTAAAAAGGGGAGGCATGAAAAATCCACCCCTTATTTAGCATATAATAAAGAAATAATCATAAAAATGGGCAACCAGCAGCCCTTGGGGGCTGCTCTGCCTATGGAATAGCCATGCTTTATTGCTTTGCTTTTTTAATAAACTCATTTTCAACTTACTCTATGGACTCTCCTCGAATTCGTTTTTTTGTGTGAGATCCAAGAACCCTATGTTGGGGTCTGGATTGAGACTCCTTTCTGGTAACACAGCTATGAGCTATAGGTGAGGAGCACAGTTAAAGGAGGAGGCAAGCTGGGAAGGCACTCCAAAATTATCTTCAGTGCCTGAGTGTCTTCATGGTCTTCGTTGTCTTCAGTGACTAAGATCAGAAAACAATAAGAAAATTGAAATACGTGTAATATGTCCATGTTATGCCCTAGAGATATAATTAAGCAGTCTCTTGAGAGGAATTCTTTAGAAGACTTTCTTGGGAAGTCAGTTCACACCTGCATTTGGAATCTTAGCAAGAATAAGAAGGCTGCAATTTTCCTGCACCGTTGGGTTAAATACGTGTACAGAAAGGATTTGGGTTATTGCAAGAAGAACAAAAGGATGTCCTGGAAGAATGTCTGATTCTCACCGCCTCTAGGAATATTTGTCAAGAAGGAAAAAGTAATGTGGCAGACAGGCCCTCTTGTGTCTACGAGATGTTCTTTGACAATATGTATTGTTAAAACGGAAATTTAAATTATGAGAACCAGGCCCATCAAACAATGAAATATCTAGTGACATTTTGAGTCCTATTCATTAGGCCTTTCTGAGTATTGCTCTGAGTCTAGCCACTATTTCTTTCTTTTTAAAAATCGTATGATTTAAGGTGAACACCATGCTATTTTGGTATACATAGTGAAATTATTACAATGGATGAGCAAATTAACATATCCGTTTCTTGAAATGAAATGTAAGTTTATCTCCGAGATACTGTTTGGCCTTTCCTTGGATCAGAAAGTACATAAGGAGAACTTTTCTCTATCTCTTCCTCACTTCAGCCCTTTGGAATTTCCTTTCAAATGGTGGGAAAATAATACTAATAAGCACTCAGTGAATGTTAAGTTCTTTACATCTATGATTTTACTTAATTCTTTCAACAGCCCTGTGAGATAGGTGTTTGCACTTTGTAAGTATAGAAACTGAGCCTTAGAGAGTTTAAGAAAATAGCCCAAGGTCATGTGACTGGTTAAAGGACCAATCACAAATTGGATCCAGTGCTGCTGATATAAAAGTCTGTACTCTCAAAATAAACACTACCAATACGATGATGTCTGGGAAACATGAAAAGATTATATTTATAATAATTTATTTATATGACTCTGTTAGAAGAAGAAATGGATTCAAACATTTGATTGTATATGAGAAAAACCTGGAAGTAGATGAGCAAGTAAAGCTTCATAAACTTGATTTAGTAATTTTCCTGAATGTATGAGTGAGGGTAACGGCTTTCCCCTTCCACTCCCAGCAAGATTCTTGTCCCACTCACTTATAGTGTCAGAAGATTCTTCAGATTATTTTTTATTTTCTTAAATTTTGATTATCTTTTATTAATACATAATATTTGTACATGTTTATGGGGTACATGTGATATTTTGTTACACGTATACAATGTGTAATGATCAAATAATAGTATTTAGGATATCCGTCACCTCTCTCATTTATCATTTCTTTATGTTGGGAACATTTTAAATCTTTCATTCTAGCTATTTTGAAATATACAATACGTTGTCGTTAACTATAGTCACTCTCTTGTGCTATTAAACACTAGAATTTATTCCTTCCATCTAACTTTATGTTTGTACTCATAACCAACCTCCCTTCATCACTCCCTCCCCAGTCCCTTCCCAGCCTCTGGTAACTCTCATTCTACTCTCTACCTCTATGAAATCAGCTTTTTTTTTGCTCCCATATACAGGTGAGAACATGCAATATCTGTCTTTCTGTACTTGGCTTATGTCACTTAACATAATGACCTCCAGTTCCATCCAGGTTGCTGCAAATTACAGGATTTCATTCTTCAATATGGATAAATAGTATTCTATTGTGTATATACCACATTTTCTTTAACCATTTATTCACTGATGGACTATTAGGTTGATTACATATCTTGGCTATTGTTAATAATGCTGCAAAAAATATAGTGGTACAGGTATCCCTTTGGTACACTGCTTTTCTTTCCTTTGGATAAATATCTGGCAGCTGGAGTGCTGGATCTTATGGTATTTGTGTTTTTAGGTTTTTTTTTTTGTTTTTTTGTTTTTTTAAGTTCAGGGGTACATGTGCAGGATGTGCAGGTTTGTTATACAGGTAAACATGTGCCATGGTGGTTTGCTGCGCCTAGGTGATGTCCCATCACCTAGGTATTAAGTCCAACATCCATTACCTATTCTTCCTGATGCTCTCCCTCCTGGCTTCACACCCTCTGACAGGCCCTAGTATGTATTGTTCCCTGTCATGTGTCCATGTGTTCTCATCATTCACCTCCCACTTAGAAGTGAGAGCATGCAGTATTTGGTTTTCTGTTCCTGAGTTAGTTTGCTGAGGATAATGGCCTCTAATTCTATCCATGTCCCCGCAAAGGACATGATCTTGTTTCTTTTTATGGCTGCACAGTATTCCATGGTGTATATGTACCACATTTTCTTTATCCAGTCTATCATTGATGGACACTTAGGTTGATTCCATATCTTTGCTATTGTGGAGTGCTGCAACGAACATACATGTGCATGCATCTTTATAATAGAATGATTTATATTCCTTTGGGTATATACCCAGTAATGGGATCGCTGGGTTAAATAGTATTTCTGCCTCTAGGTCTTTGAGGAATCATTACACTGTCTTCCACAATGGTTGAACTAGTTTACAATCCCACCAACAATGTATAATTATTCCCTTTTTCTGCAACCTCACCACCAGCATCTTTTGCTTTTTGACATGTTTTTTGAGACAGGGTCTCACTGTGTCACTCAGGTTGGGGTGCAGTGGCATGATCTTGGCTCGTTGCAACCTCTGCCCCCTGGTCTCGCGTGATCCTCCTGCCTTAGCCTCCCAAGTAGCTGGGACCATAGATGTGTGCCACCATATCTGGCTAATTTTTGTATTTTTTGTAGAGACAGAGTTTCAACATGTTTCCCAGGCTGGTCTCGAACTTCTGAAATCAAGAAATCTGCCCACCTCATCCTCCCAAAGTGCTGGGACTACAAGTGTGAGCCACCGCATCCAGCCTTGACTTTTTAATAATAGTCATTCTGACTGGCATGAGATGGTATCTCATTGTGGTTTTGATTTGCATTTCTCTAATGATCAGTGATGTTGAGCTTTTTTTTCATGTTTGTTTGCCCCATGTATGTCTTCTTTTGAGAAGTGTTTGTCCATGTCCTTTGCCCACTTTTTAATGGGGTTATTTGTTCTTTTCTCATAAGTTTGTTTAAGTTCCTTGTAGATGCTGGATATTAGGATTTTGTCAGATGGATAGATTGCAAAAATTTTCTTCCATTCTGTAGGTTGTCTGTTCACCCTGATGATAGTTTCTTTTGCTGTGCAGAAGCTCTTTAGTTTAATTAGATTCCATTTGTCAATTTTTGCTTTTGTTGCAACTGCTTTTGGCATTTTCACCATGAAATCTTTGACTGTGTCTGTGTCCTACATGGCATTGCCTAGATTTTCTTCTAGGATTTTTATAGTTTTGCATTTTACCTTTAAGTCTTTAATCCATCTTGAGTTGATTTTTGTATATGATGTAAGGAAGGGGTCCTGTTTTAATTTTCTGCATATGGCTAGCCAGTTCTCCCAGCACCAATTATTAAATAGGAAATCCTTTCTCTATTGCTTGTTTTTGTCAGGTTTGTTGAAGATCAGATGGTTGCAGCTGTGTGGTCTTATTTTTGGGTTCTCTGTTTTGTTCCAGTGGTCTATGTGTCTGTTCTTGTACCAGTTCCATGCTGTTTGGTTACTGTAGTCCTGTAGTATAGTTTGAAGTCAGATATTGTGATGCCTCCAGCTTTGTTGTTTTTGCTTGGGATTGTCTTGGCTATTCAAGCTCTTTTTCATTTTCATATGAATTTTAAAATAGTTTTTCCTAATTCTGTGAAGAATGTCAACAGTAGTTTAATGGGAATAACATTGAATTTATAAATTGCTTTGGGCAGTATGGCTGTTTTCACAATATTGATTTTTCCTATCCATGAGCATGGAATGTTTTTCCATTTGTTTGTGTCACCTCTGATTTCCTTGAGCAGTGGTTTGTAGTTCTCCTTGAAGAGGTCGTTCATTTCCCTTGTCAGTTTTACTCCTAGGCATCTTATTCTTTTTGTGGCAATTGTGAATGGGAGTTCATTCATGATTTGGCACTCTGTTTGCCTGTTGTTGGTGTATAGGAATGCTTGTAATTTCTGCACATTGATTTTGTATCCTCAGACTTTGTTGAAGCTTCAGAAGCTTTTAGGCTGAGACAATGGGGTTTTCTAGATATAGGATCATGTCATCTGCAAACAAAGATAGTTTGACTTCCTCCCTTCCTGTATGAATACACTTTATTTCTTTCTCTCACTTGATTGCCCTGGCCAGAACTTTCAATACTATGTTGAATAGGAATGGTGAGAGAGGGCATCCTTGTTCTGTGCCAGTTTTCAAGAGGACTGCTTCCAGCTTTTGCCCATTCAGTGTGATATTGGTTATGGATTGGTCTTATTATTTTGAGCTATGTTCCTTCAATACCTAGTTCATTGAGAGGTTTTTTGTTTTGTTTTGTTTTGTTTTGCCAGAGTCTTGCTTTGATGCCCAGGTTGGAGTGCAGCGACATGATCACAGCTCACTGCAAGCTCCATCTCCAAAGTTTAAAAGATTATCCTGCCTCAGCCTCCCAAGTAGCTAGAACTACAGGTGTGCACCACTACACCTGGCTAATTTTTGGATATTTAGTAGAGATGGGGTATCACCATGTTGGCAAGGCTGGTATCAAACTCCTGACCTCAAGTGATCTGCCTGCCTCGGCCTCCCAAAGTGCTGGGATTACAGGTGTAAGCCACTGCACTCAGCCAGTCACTGCGCCTGGCTGAAAGTTTTTAACATGAAGGGATGTTGAATTTTGTTGAAAGCCTTTTCTGCATCTATTGAAATAATCACGTGGTTTTTCTCTTTAGATCTATTTATGTGATGAATCACATTTATTGGTTCGCATATATTGAACCAACCTTGCATCCCAGGGATGAAGCCTACTTGATTGTGGTGGATTAGCTTTTTGATGTACTGCTGAATTCAGTTTATTGAGGGTTTTTGCATCAATGTTCATTATGATTGGCCTGAGTTTTCTATTTTTATTGTATCTCTACCAGGTTTTGGTATCAGTATGATGCTGGCCTCATACAATGAGTTAGGGAGGAGTCCCTTCTTTTCAATTTTTTGGGGATAGTTTTAGTAGAAATAGTACCAGCTCTTCTTTGTACCTTCAGTAGAATTCAACTGTGAATCCATCTGGTCCTGGGCTTTTTTTGGTTGGTAGGCTATTACTGCCTCAATTTCAGAACTCATTATTTGTCTATTTGGGGAATCAGTTTCTTCCTGGTTCAGTTTTGGGAGGGTGTATGTGTCCAGGAATTTATCCATTTCTTCTAGATTTTCTAGCTTATGTGCATAGAGGTGTTTACAGTATTCTCTTGTGGTTGTTTGTATTTCTGTGGTGTCAGTAGTGATGTCCCTTTTATCATTTCTGATTGTGTTTATTTGAGTCTCCTCTTTTTTCTTTATTAGTCTAGCTAGCAGTCTATCTATTTTATTATTTTTTTCAAAAAATCAACTCCTGGATTCATTGATTTTTTGAAGGTTTTTTTGTGTTTCTGTCTCCTTCAGTTCAGCTGATAATTGGTTTTTTTCTTGTCTTCTGCTAGCTTTGGGGTTTGTTTATTCTTAGTTCTCTAGTTCTTTTAGTTGTAAGATTAGGTTGTTAAATTGAGATCTTTCTAGCTTTTTGATGTGGTCATTTAGTGCTATAAATTTCCCTCTTAACAATGCTTTAGTTGTGCCTCAGAGATTCTGGTACATTGTATTTTTGTTCTCATTGGTTCAATGAACTTCCTGGTATTTGCCTTAATTTCATTATTTACCCAAGAGTCATTCAGGAGCAGGTTGTTCACTTTCTATGTAATTGTGTGGTTTTGAGTGAATTTCTTAATTTTGAATTCTAATTTGTGCTGTGGTCTGAGAGACTGTTTATTATGATTTCAGTTTTTTTGCACTTGCTGAGGAGTGTTTTACTTCTGGGTATGATCAATTTTAGAGTAAGTGCTGTGTGGCATTGAGAAGAAGGTACACTTTGTTGTTTTTGGGTGGAGAGTTCTATATACATCTGACAGGTCCACTTGATCCAGAGCTGAGTTCAAGTCCTGAATGTCTTTGTTAATTTTCTTTCTCAATGATCTGTCTAATATTGTCAGTGGGATATTAAAGTCTCCCACTATTATTGTGTGGGAGTCTAAGTTACTTTGAAAATCTCTAAGAAATTGCTTTACAAATCTGGGTGCTCCTGTATTGGGTGCATATATATTTAGGATAGTTAGCTCTTCTTGTTGAATTGAACCCTTTACCATCATGTAATACTCTTTGTTTTTGATCTTTGTTGGTTTAAAGTCTGTTTTGGCAGAAACTAGGATTGCAACCCCTGCTTTTTCCTGTTTTCCATTTGCTTGGTAAATTTTCCTTCATCCCTTCGTTTTGAGCCTGTGAGTGTCATTATGTGTGAGATGGATCTCTTGACGACAGCATACTGATGGTCTTGCTTCTTCATCCAGCTTACCACTCTGTGTCTCTTATCTGAGACCTTTAGCCCATTTACATTTAGGGTTAGTGTTGTTACGTGTGGATTTGATCCTGTCATCATGTTGCTAGCTGGTTATTTTGCAGACTTGTTTATGTGGTTGCTACATAGTGACACTGGTCTGTATATTTCAGTGTGTTTTTGTATTGGCTGGTAATGATTTTTACTTTCCATATTTAGTGCTCCTTCAGGAGCTCTTGCAAGGCAGGCCTATTGGTAACAAATTCTCTCCAAATTTGCTTGTCTGAAAATAATCTTATTTCTCCTTTGCTTATGAAGCTTAGTTTGGCTGGATATGAAATTCTGGGTTGGAAATTCTTTTCTTTAAGAATGTTGAATTCTTAAAGAATTGGCCCCCCATTTCTTCTAGCTGGTAGGGTTTCTGTGCAGAGGTCCACTGTTAGTCTCACAGGCTGGCCTTTGTAGATGATATGGCCTTTCTCTTTGGCTGCCCTTAACATTTTTTCTTCCATTTTGACCTTGGAGAATCTGATGATTATGTCTCTTATGCATGATATTCTCATGAAGTATCTTACTGTGGTTCTCTGCATTTCCTGAATTTTAATGTTGGCCTGTCTTGCTAGGTTGGGGAAATTCTCCTGGATGATATCCTAAAGTATGTTTTCCCACTTGGTTCCATTCTCTCTGTCTCTTTCAGGTACCCCAATCAGTCATAGATTTGGTCTCTACATAATCTCATATTTCTCAGAGGTTTTATTCATTCCTTTTCATTTTTTTTCTCTATTCTTGTCTGCCTATCTTATTTTGGAATGATAGTCTTCAAGTTCTGAGTTTTTTTCCTGCACTTGGTCTATTCTGCTATTAATACTTGTGATTGCATTGTGAAGTTCTTGTAGTGTGTTTTTCAGCTCTAACATGCTGGTTATGTTCTTCTTTAAACTGACTGCTTTGGCTGTCAGCTCCTGTGTTGTTTTATCATGATTCTTAGCTTCTTTTCATTGTGTTACAACATGTTCCTTTAGCTCAGCAAAATTCATTATTACCCACCTTCTGAAGCCTACTTCTGTCATTTCATCCATCAGCCTCAGCCCAAGGGCTCAGCCTTAGCCCTTGCTGGAGAGGTGTTGTGATCATTTGGAGGAAAATGGGGACTTTTTGAGTTTTCAGCATTTTTGTGTTGATTCTTTCTCATCTTGGTGGGCTTATCTACCTTTGATCTTTGAGGTTGCTGATCTTTGGATGGGGTTTTTGTGGGGTTTTGTTGTTGTTGTTTTCTTTTTGTTTTTCTTTTAACAGCCTGCTGACTCTTCCACAGGGCTGCTGCAGTTTGCTGAGTGTCTGCTCCAAACCCTAGTTGCCTCAGTTTTTCCCATACCTGGAGGTATCATCAGTGAAGACTGCAATACATCAAAGATGGCAGCCTGCTCTTCCTCTGGAAGCTCCTTCCCAGGGAAGTGCTGACCTATTGCCAGCTGGAACACACCTGTAGGAGGTGGCTGGAGACCCTGGTTGGGAAGTTTCACCCAGTCAGGAGGAACAGGATCATGGGCTAGCTTAAAGAAGTAGTTTGGCTGCTTTTTGGTAGAGCAGCTTTGGGGTGTCGGAGATCCCTTCAGTGTCTCATGGGTTTGGGGTCTACCAAGGCCCTCAGGCTGGACCAGCTAAGAAGCTCGAATAACCATAGTGGTGGCCTGCCCTGCCTCTCAGGCACTCTGTCCCAGGGAGAACATGGGCAGGGATGTCTGAAGGCCCTGGATGGGAGGACACACCCTATGAGGAGGAGTGGTTGGGGGTCCTGCTTAAAGAAGCAGTCTGGCCATGCCTCCGCAAAACAGCTGTGTTGTGGTGGGGAACTGCCTCTTCCCCTGTCAGATAGGACTCTTCAAAGCCCGCAGGCTGGAATGGCTATCATCCAACCAACCCAGGTGGCAGCCTTCCCCTTCCCCAGGCACTCTATCCCAGGGAGAGATCAGCACTCTTTCCCTAATACCTGCTGGCAGGCATGGCTGTAGGGTCCAACTGGGAGATCCTGCCCATTGAGAAGTGTGTCAGGTCCCTGCTTAAAGAAGCAGTCTGCCAATGATCTGGCAAAGCTGCTATGTTGTGCTGCTGGGGAGACCCTTCCTCATCCAGACTGTCTGGACTCTCCAAAGCCCAAAGGCTGGAACTGCTGAGTTGACCAAAGAGCAGAGATGGTGCCTGCCCCTCACCCCCAACCCCCCACCAGGGCTCTGTCCCATCTCAGGCCTTTTCCACTCTGTTGCTGGTAGCTGGCTGGGATTACAAGCCAGTAGCTCTTATCTTGTGAGGTGCCATGGAAGTGGGGCTGGCAGAATGATGCTGCTCAGCTCCCTGGATTCTGCCTCTTCCTAGCATACATGCAGATGTCCCGCCTTGCCTGAGTTGCAGACATGTTTGTTGGGGTTCCTGGGGCCAGAGTATCTAAAGCTCCTGGGTCTCTGTGCATGCCTGAGCAGCTGCTCTGCCAAGACTCCACACAGCTCTGTGGGTCAGAACCAAGATTCTGATAGTGTGGGCCACAGGGAGATCTCCTGATCTGCAGATTGCCAAGATCGATGGGAGAAGCATGGTTTCCCAGGGTCTCACAGTCACTCACTACTCCCCTTGGGTGTGGTTGGGGGTTCCCTTGGCTCCATGTTGTTCCCAAGTGGGCCATCATCCCGCCCTGCTTTTCTTTGTTCTCTGTGTGTTGAATTGTTTCCCTAATCAGTCCCTATATGAGAACTTGGATATTTTAGTTGAAGGTGCTATATTCACTAGCCCCTTTCATTTCTCTCTGTGTTGCTGTAGACTGCAGCTCCTCCTAATTGGCTATGTTGGCCAGAAGTCTCCTATTTTTACTTTTTTGAGAAACTTTCATGCTGTTGTTTATAATGGCTGTACCAATTTACATTCCCACCAACAGTGTATAAAAGTTCCTTTTTTCTCTACATCCTCTCCAGAATTTATTGTCTTTTTGATAATAGCCATCCTAACTAGGGTAAGATGGTATCACATTGTGGTTTCGATTTTCATTTCCCTGATGATTAATAATGTTGAGCATTTTTTCATATACCGCTTGGCCATTTGTATGTTTTCTTTTGAGATATGTCTTCTCAGATTCTTTGCCCATTTTAATGAGATTATTTGTTTTTTGCTGTTGAGTTGTTTGAGCTTCTTGTATATTCTGGATGTTAGCCCCCTGCAAATATTTTCTCCTATTCAACAGGCTATTTGTTCACTCTGTTGATTGTTTTCTCTGCCATGCAGAAGAGTTTTAATTTAATATATTCTAATTTGTCATTTTTTTTCTGCTTCCTGTGCTTTTGAGATCTTAGCCCTCCCTAAGATCTTTGCCTAGATCAATGTCCCAGAGCATTTCCCCTATATCTTCTTCTAGTGGTTTTATAGTTTCAAGTCTTACATTTAAGCCTGTAATCCATTTTGAGTTGATTCTTTGTATACAGTGTGAGTTTGGGGTCTAGTTTCATTCTTCTGTATATGTATTTCCAGTTTTCTCAGCATCATTTATTGAAGAGGGTGTTCTTTCCCCAGGGTATCTTCTTGGCACCTTTGTCAAAAATCAATTGGCTGTAAACATGTGGACTTATTTGGGGGTTCTTTATTCCGTTCAATTTTATCTACATGTCTGTTTTTATACAAATGTCATGCTCTTTTGGTTACTATAGCTCTGCAGTATATTTGGAAGTCAGGTAGTACGACACCTCCAGCTTTCTTCTTTTTGCTCAGTATTGCTTTGGCTGTTTGAGCTATTCTTTGGTTCTATACAAATTTTTGGATTGTTTCTCTACGTCTGTGAATAATTTCATTCATATTTTGATAGAGATTGCATTGAATCTGTAGGTTGCTTTGGGCAGTATGATCATTTTAATGATATTAAATCTTCCAATCTTCAAATTCTTCCAAAAAACATGGGATGCCTTTCCATTTGTTTTTTTTCTCTTCAATTTATTTCATCAGTATTTTGTAGTTTTTCTTGTAGAGGTCTTTCACTTCCTTGGTTAAATGTATTCCTAGGTACATTTGTTCATAGCTGTTATAAATGGGACTGCTTTCTTGATTTCTTTCTCAGCTAGTTTGTTATTGGTGTATAGAAATGTTACTTATTTTTACATGTTAATTTTGTATTCTGCAACTTTACTGAACTTGTTATCAATTCTAACAGTTTTATAGTATAGTCTTTAGGGCTTTTCTATATACAATATTATGTCATTATATCACCTGCAAAGAGGGACAATTCAACTTTCTCTTTTCTAATTTGAATGCATTTTATTTCTTTCTCTTGCCTGATTGCTCTGATGAGGACTTACATTGCTACATTGAATAGAAGTGGTGAAAGGGAGCATTCTTGTCTTGATCCAGTTATTAAAGGAAAGGATTTCAGCTTTTCCCCATTCAATATGTTGAGCTATGTTCCTTCTATGCCTAGTTTGTTGAGAATTTTTATAATGAAGGATGTCAAATTTTGTTAAATCCTTTTTCTGTATCAATTTAGATGATCATAAAGTTTTTGTCCTTCATTCTGTTGATGTGATGTATCATGTTTATTGATCTGCATACGTTGAACTATCCTTACATCCCTGGGATAAATCCCACTTGATCATAGTGTATTATCTTTTCTTGATGTGCTGTTGGTTTAAGTTTGCTAACATTTTATTGAGGATTTTTCATCTATTTTCATCAGGAATATTCACCTGTGGTTTCCTTCTTTTTGGTGTATGTCTTGGCCTGATTTTGGTAATGGGTGATGCTGACCTGCTAGAATGAATTAGAGAGAATTCCCTCCTCTGCAATTTTTTGGAATATTTTGAAGATAATTGGTGCTAGTTTTTCTTTGTAAGTTTGGTAGAATTTGGCAGTAGAGCCATCCAGTCCTGGGCTTTTCTCTACTGGAAGACTTTTTATTACTGATTCACTTTCATTACTCATTATTTGCCTGTTTGGGTTTTCTACTTCTTTCTGGTTCAATGTTAGTTGTACATGTCCTATAATTTATTCATTTTCTCTGGGTTTTCCAGTTTGTTAGCATGTAGTTGTTCATATTACATATAATATGTAGTTGTTCTTATTACATGTAATTGTTCATATTATATATAACTACCTGTTAGCATGTAGTTGTTCTCTGATAGTCCTTCGTATTTAAGTGGGATCAGTTGTAATGTCTCCTTTTTTGTTTCTGATTTTATTTGGATCATCTCTCTCTTTTTACTATTAGTCTAGCTAGCAGTTTATCAATTTTATTTATCTTCTTCAAAAAACAACTTCCCATTGACCCTTTGTATTTTTTTAAATCTCTGTTTAGTTCTGCTCTGATCTTCATTATTTTTTTCCTTCTGCTAATTTTGAATGTGATTTGTTATTGCTTTTCTATTTCCTTGATGTGCATCGAGAGGTTCAGATTATTTTTAAGAGGAATGGCCATTCTGAAGAGGGCTGGGGCTGGTGCTAGATCTTGAGATGATCCCACTGCCAGCAGACCTCTGGTTGAGAGAGCTAGACGTCTACTGGAAAGACTAATCCTGTGGCCAGGCCTGAGGCAAACGCCCACCATACAAGAAGATTATCCAGAAAGACATTCTGAGCCTTTTCTGATCAAATCCTGGACCTGTCCTTTCTTGGTCTTTCACTCTCTTTACTTGTCTTAAAGAGATTTATCATCTCTTCTTCATTAACATAGTGTATTATTAAATCACTCCTCTGAATATGCACTAAGGAGGTATTTAATAAACTTTTATCTTCATTTGAGTATTTACAATCCATTTATTTAGATTTAAGACATTTCAAAAATTGTGTAAATGTAATTTTTGTTTGTTTGTTTATTTAAAGAAAATATGTGTGGTAATTAACTTAACTACACAGGTAACCTGAACTTTAAATTGTTTGGTTTTTGGTCTATTCACTCTGTCTCAGAGAATACTACAGAAGAGTTGACTTTTCTTTTTGGCATTTGAAATTTGATGAAAGTATAGGCCCCTTTTCTGGATAAACACACACATACACACACACACATACACACACAAATAATTTTATATATCGATTTAAGATAATTGCTATAGTACAAATCATTACAGTGGTAAAAATATCATTTAGATTGAGTTTCTTTTGCAAGCTTATAAAATTCCCTAATTTTATAAATAGTATGTATATTAGAAGATACCTGTAATCTTGAATCTTAGAGGTGGAGCTGACTTTAGAAAGTTCTAATTCAACATCTAACTCAGACTTTTGATGTTAAGTAATAATCGTACATATGTATTGCTATTTCCTAGGCACTTCTGTAAATGCTTTAAATGTACTAAATTCTCATAATATTCCTAAGAGATAGGTACCATTTTCATCCTGTTTCACAGAACAGTGAATTGAAGCATAAAAAAATGTAAGTAACTTACCAGAAATTACATAGCTAGAGTTGAACCTTGGCAGTGTGAGTCTCTGAGATCCTCATCACCATGCTATAGTGTAAAAGAACTATACCAAGACCTCCTGGAAGAGGTTACTTCTGCCCCCTCTAGGCATCTGAGGCCTGATGCTGTCTCTGAGTCATTTCTGGGATTTCCATATTTTGCTCTAGGCAACTCTTCTCACTTCCATATTCGAAACCTGCCGTATGAGGTTCTAAAAGTAAGGACAAATTGTCAGAGAATGGGTCCTATCTAGACCCTGCTCTTTTATTTTAATTCTTAGAAAAGAGTCTCAATTCAGCTGTACAGAACCCAAGTAACTTTTCTTTCTCAACTCCAGGAGTCTGCTCTCTGTTGGTGCTAAATATGGGCAAAAAATGTCAAGTTATCTACAAAGGACTCTTGTATAAACCTTTTGGAGTGATGGATGGCTGCTTGGTAGTAACAGTGCAATAATGGCTTCCCTGAGTCATCGTGCTATGCCTGGGAGAAGTGAGAAGTCAGGGACGACTGGTCTCAGAGAGGGAACAGTTCTTCAGCTTAACTTTGTATGTGTCAGGTTCTTCGTTCCCCATGACAGGGATTATATTTCAGTGGTCGCTAATTTGAGGACAGGATCCAGACAGAGATTAATGAGAAACCCTAACCCTCTCTGGAATGTGGGCAGAGCCTGGGACTGCAGAGCTTGGTTCCAGAAAAACTGGTTTAAGAAGCCAGAAGCCCAAATTGTCTAAAGTAGGATATTAGACCCTTGGCTAAGGAGAGATGAGCACCCTGAACATAGGCCCTGGTCTGGGGCTTGGTGTGCAATGTTCAGATCATGCTCTTACCTTGTAAGTTCAATCCTGTGATGATCAGCAAGAAGGTGACTCAGTATACAAACAGGCATATTTAAATTTTAAATTTCCCTGAAACATTAGGATTATTTAAAATCTAAAGCGTGATGATCATGGCCCCTCCTTCAGAGAAGCATGTAAGAAGATTAGTTTCAATTTTTGGTGTCCTCTTTCAAGCTGATAACAGGAAGGTCTTGATTCAGTTGTTCAATTTTTCATTCAACCATAAACTGACAAGTATTTTTTTGGTGACTGATATATGCCAGGCATTATGCTAGGCACTGGGGACACAAGTAACAAAGTGATTTAAGTAACTTGAAAATTTGGTGAAGGGTGGACATAAAATAAACATGCACTCAAATAAATGTATAATTTTATTTATTTATTTATTTTTAGATGGAGTTTCTCTCTGTCACCCAGGCTGGAGTGCAGTGGCACAATCTCGGCTCATAGCAACCTCCACCTCCCAGGTTCAAGCGATTCTCCTCCCAGGTAGCTGGGACTACAGGCACGTGCCACCACTCCCGGCTAATTTTTGTATTTTTAGTAGAGATGGGCTTTCACTGTATTGGCCAGGCTGAGCTCAGACTCCTGACCTTGTGATTTGCCCGCCTCGGCCTCCCAAAGTGCTGGGATTACAGGCATGAGCCACTGTGCCTGGCCCATAAATGTATAGTTTTAATTGTGTTAAATGCCAAGAAAGATAATAATGAGAGTAGGAGTATCTAATTTATGTTTGAGGCTCTAGGAAGATCTTTCTCCTTAGTTAGTAAATCTTGAATCCTTTGGGGATCCCACTTAGGGAAGGTTTATGAAATGAGGACTTCTGGGATCTGATGGGATCTCCATAAAAATCAGAGGATATAAGTGGATTTGGAAGTGGAATAAATTTCCTTTCTGATCTGCACATTCTCTTACACCATACATTAGCCAGGTATGTGTTATTCCCAGTTTCATTCCGAGCACCTAGACACAATGGCTAGCATGTAGTAGGTATTCATTAATGTTAATTGAATAAATGAATAACTTAAAAGCTGACATTCTTTTACTTATCTGTTTTTGTTTAAGTTTTTCAGGGCAGAGCTGAAAGTAGGAGATGGAATCATGTCATAAGTCCCAAACCGGGAGATGACCTACAGACTATGTGAAAAGCTTGTGAACAATACCAGAGAGAAAAGGATAGTGAAGTCAAAGTCCAGTTGGAAGGAAAAGAAATTATCTCATATTGAGACTTACAGATCAGGATGAGGCAACAGGTTCCTGCCAGTAAAACTTTTCATTCCAGCCTTAGTGACTATCATCTAGGCCTTCATGCCGGGATGGCAGAGAAATGCTGTCTCTGCTCTTCAGTTCCCTTCAACAGACTTTCAGTTATGAGATGAACAAGTTCTGGGGATCGAATATACTGCATGGGTGGTGAGGGGTGTATTAATGAATTTGGTTGTGGTGATACACAATGTTTACAAATATCAAGTCATCATGTTCTACACTTTGAATATATACAATCTATTTGTCACTTAAATATTTTTATCAAGAAATTAAGAAAATGAGAAGAAACCTCTTCAACTCTGGAGATGCCAATGAGTCAGGTAATGGCAGAATGAGGAGGAAGGAGAAGTATGGAGAGTTTGAAACAGAGAACAATGAATAAAATGTCTTTTCTTTTTTTGTCCTTAATAACAAACTTTCTAAGATAAAGTTTATTTTGGTTTAACTTTAGATAACCCTATTGATATAGCCAAGTTTCCACAGTAATGTCAACAGTAGAATTGTGCAGGCTCTGAAATGAGGGACAATGTGGAAATGATCACTGGGTGGGATAGGACATTGTAATACTTGCCTAGTCTTCCATCTAAAAGTAGTTAACTTACTTAGCTTCAGTGGGCAAAGATCTCTCCTTTCTTTCCTCACTCTTTAAGTCCTTGCTAGCCATATTCCATCCTCTGTGATCAGTTGCTTGGGGATGCCAGAAGCAGGTTAATTGTTTCTGTACCTCAGCTTCAACTTTCCAATAAGTAAGAGTATCCAAGTTCTATCCCATGCCACTTCTCTCCCTCGTATTTAACTTTAGGAAGGCTTGAGTAAAGCTAGAGGCTCACAAGGACCTGTGCTCTCTGGGCCCTTCCCTCTTTACTGTTCCAGGAATGGCCAAGCACACCCTGGTCTCCAGGGCTTTGCATTTACTGTTACCTCTGCTTGGTATACACATAGTATACACCTTTCACTTCCTTAGGGTCTCTGCTATAAAACTACTTTCTCAAGGAGACCTTCCTTGATTCTCCCCTTTCCTCCTCACTTGCTGCGTTTTTCTATGGGTAGCCTCGGGGGGAATGGATATATCTGTTTATCTGTCTACTCTAGAATGTGGGCTCTGGAAGGTGTTGTGTCCAAAGAAAAACTTCCCTTTCACTCTCTAAAGGTTTGCTGAAACTCACTGATATGAGGCAGATTAATAGGCAAAAAGGCATACAAATTTATTTGATCATAGTTTCATGTAGCGTAGATATCCTCAGAATGAAGATCCAAAGATATAAAGGAAATTGTTTATTTTTGTGCTTAGGTTCATGAGACAGAACCATAGATAGTAGTGTAGAAATATGATTGGACCAAAAAAGGCATGATCTAATGCTAACAGACTGAATGGGGAGACCCAGCAAAGCTTGTCTGGATTCTTCTTGGCCTCCTGAGCATGTGTTCCTTCCTTCTGGATATGGGGCAAGGCCCTCTCTGGAATGGGGACTTTATGACCTATAGTCAAACAAGGTAGGTCAAATAATTTATTTATGGGCAGTTTTTACACAGAAAGATGAGGAGAAAGCTACAATAATAGTTTTAGATTTTTATGGCTGGCTTTGATGAAAAGGGGTTCTCCTTTCCATGAACTGCCTTGGGAAGAGGGATTCTAGTTTCTATGGGTAGCCTCAGGGGAAAACGGGACTGAGAGACAGGAAGGAAGAAAGGTCAGAGAAAAACTTTTGCTTCTGAGGCTGCCTTCATTTTGGGGTATTGCTTTTGAGTCCCAACATGACATTGCCTTTGCATTTTTATTGTCAGTCAGCAGAATGCTGTCACATAGATGGTCAGTACATTCTTACCGAATGAAATGTAACCACTAAGGAGGTACGAAACCAAATCAAACAAACCAGATAACCAAAATCTTACCTGTGAGAGCAAAGATATTAGCACTAATACTGAACAAATTCCTACATATTTACTTATATTTTATGTCCCAGTTATCAGGCTTCCTCATGGATTCCTTTATTCTCACAGTACTAAAGCTCAACCAGCCTTCTTGCATTTCCACATGTACTCCCAATCCCTGAAAGCCTTCCCTACTCTTACAATTCCAGGAAGGACTAACAAAACAATACAGCTGATGACTCATTTAAAATAGGCCACATTTAAAGCTGTCTTGTGTTAAAGGGAACTCTCTTAAATGGAGCACCCTGAATGTTACATGAGATGGTGTCTTTCTGCCAATAAGCTTAGTGGTGTTTTATAAATAAAAAGATGATGTTAGGGAGAAGGGTTCTTCCCTCCTCTTTCTCTTTGTCTCTGCCTCTGTATGTCTCTCTTTTAATTCACATAGAGAATTTTATTATATAAATCTTCTGCTAATCTATGCAATGACAAAGCAATTTCAACCCAGGAAAATGATTCCACTCCCTTGCCTCTTACGTGAAATAAGACTGTTACAGTTTTGTGAAAAACTAGGGCAGACTAGATTCTACAGAAGCAACTTTTCTAAGTGAGAGTAGATCCTCTAATCACTTCTTGGTTCCTCCAGGACTTCTGCTGGGTCCCTGAAAGAAACCTCACATTCAGGACGGAAAACGAAACATAGGCTAGTTGACAGCTGCTTCAAGAATGCAGTTGCTGGCTATCTCCTGACAGGGGGTTCTGTTGTGCTTTGAAGAATAATATGAAAATTCAAGCTCAGAATAAGCTTCTGTAATTTGAAAATTAAAACTCCACCCTAAACCTTCACCAGCATCTGAAGCCAAATCCTTTTAGATGTGCAGGAGGGATCTGTTTACTTTGTATGGAAAATCATTTTCTTTTTATTAGCAAGCTCCAGGGTTTCCTGATGATCTGAAGGGCTCTTGCCTCTCCGAGGGCAGTCCTGGGGCACTCTTGGCACAAACAAAGGCCAGAGAGATTGGAAATATTATTTTGCAACATTTTCTGCCTGGTTTTAAAGTCAAGGAAGACAAATGGTTCTGATACAGCAATACCTTTGAATGTGAATTGCCTCGTTGTCCTGAGCTGACCTAGTGAGGTTAAAATCAAACCAAACCCAAACAAATAAAAAAAAAAAAAAAAATTGAAACCAACATACCATGAACAACTCTTCCCTTCCTCAGCCAGCCTGTTTGACCCAGAAAAAGGCAGCTATCTTTGTTCCTATTATCATCAAAACCAACATAAGAATCTGCTCACGGCCGGGCGCGGTGGCTCAAGCCTGTAATCCCAGCACTTTGGGAGGCCGAGGCGGGCGGATCACGAGGTCAGGAGATCGAGACCATTCTGGCTAACACGGTGAAACCCCGTCTCTACTAAAAATACAAAAAATTAGCCGGGCGAGGTGGCGGGCGCCTGTAGTCCCAGCTACTCGGGAGGCTGAGGCAGGAGAATGGCGTGAACCCCGGGGGGCGGAGCCTGCAGTGAGCCGAGATCGCGCCACCGCACTCCAGCCTGGGCAACAGCGAGACTCCGTCTCAAAAAAAGAAAAAAAAAAAAAAAGAATCTGCTCACTGCTTTTTGGATTCATGGTGGGGAAGGGCAGGGTTGGGTGGAGGTGTATGGGTGGGTGGCAGGGGGTTCAGTAATTGTCTTAGTTTTTTTTTTTTTTTGCTGCTATAACAGAATATCACAGACTGGGCCACTTATAAACAATAGTAGTTTATTTGGCTCACAGTTCTGGAGGCTGAGAAGTCCAAGATCAAGGGGCCATATCTAGTGAGGGCCTTCTTGCTGCATTACAACATAGCAGAAGGCATCACATGGTGAGAGAACATGACATTGAACACAAGATTGAATTCACAGGCTCGAGTCCTTTTATAATTGGCATTAATCCATTTATGAATGCAGGAGTCCTCTTGGGAGTCCTCATTATTTAAACACATCCCATTAAGCTCTACCTCCCAACACTGTTGCACTTGGGATTAAGTTTCCAACACATGCCTTTTGGGGGCCCCTTTAAACCATTACAGTTGTCTTTAAATCTTTTTCTTGATGTCACCATGCTCACTTTTGTCTTCTTCCTGTTGTTGAATTGTTCACCTCTAACAAGCAGGCCATCCTGATTTCTTCTCATCTTACCGTAAATTCCACCAAGAGACCTCCTTTATCAGATTTATCTTGAACGTTCCAGCCCACAATGATCTCCTCATCTCTCACCTATAGCAGAAATATTATTCAGGGCCCCAAGCACTCTACTGCTGGAATCCAGATATTTTTTCCACTCCCTTGCTTCTTACATGAAATAAGACTGTTTCTAGCAATCTTCTAACTTTCCTGAGCTGTAAGATCATCCCTGGATTTCCTACCCATAGACTAAAACCCTTGAATTTTAGTAGGCTTTAGGCTTCTTGGTTCAACCACAGCTCCACCAGTGACTCCACTGTCGGCTCCCTCTGCCAGCTCCCTCTGCCTTTTAAATGCTCTGCAACCCACACACCCCTTTTCTCTCTACTTTAACATCCGTTCACCGACATAAGATCTGCCCTTTGTTCATGTTTCCCAGCCTCCAGCTTTTCTACTGCCAATGTGCTCCACTTTTTGAGTAATCCTGTCCATCAGCTATGGTTCATTATAAAATGAGTATGCCCTAACCTGCACTTCCAGATGGCCTCATGATATTCTTGTAATTACATTCCCTGACTACCATAGGCAAAATGAAACACATGCTATGAAAGTAGGTATGTGTTATGCTGGTTCACAAGACAAACTTTAAAAGAAAATGAGTGAGGTCTCCTTAGGACCTTTTCCACTGATTGGTCCCTTCTTTGAATGGGGGTTCCTAATAGTCACTGTTTCTCAACCAAAAGCATGAAATGCTTGCTTCCGGATCTTGTTTTTAGGTCTTTAGAACACAGGTGATGATGAGTGGGGACTGTAATAAAGCCTCACTAGTGTACTTGATACATTTCCTTTTTTTATTTTTATTTTTTATTTTTTGAGATGGAGTCTCGCTCTGTTTCCCGGGCTGGAGTGCGGTGGCACGATCTTGGCTCACTGCAACCTCTGCCTCCCAGGTTCAAGAAATTCTCCTGTCTCAACCTCCCAAGTAGCTGGGATTACAGTCACACACCACCCCTCCCAGCTAGCTTTTTGTATTTTTAGTAGAGACGGGGTTTTACCATGTTGGCCAGGCTGGTCTCGAACTTCTGACCTCAGGTGATCCACTTGCCTCTGCCTCCCAAAGTGCTGGGACTACAGGCGTGAGCCACCGTGCCCGGCTTAGTGTACATGATAATCTTATGTGCAATATGAAGTTTGAGAAAAGATAAGAGTCAGGGAACGGGTAGAGATGGTTTCACTAAAGAACTACCTTGGGCCAGGTACTAAATAGTTACTTTGTATATGTTCCTTATTTAAATGTGGCAAAAAAACTTCATTTCAGACTTATCAATGGATCAGACTTTTTAGAGTTTATTTCCTAGCTGCTAATTTTCTGGATTTGTTATTTAGAGCCTGAACTTAAGAAGCTGAGAAATATGAGTTCAAATCATTCTTGTTTTCTGTGGGTAAGCATTTTAGTGCTTAATATAGGAGGATTATCAATTTCTCATCTGTAAAATATGGGAATGGCAACACCTACTTAATGGGATTGATGTGACAAATAACTGAGATATTTTAATCAAGGTGTGAATTACAGTGACTGTTCTGTAGTAGATACTCAGTAAGTGAGAGCGGTGGTTATGATCTTTACCTAGACATATGCTTCTGGCCAGGGAGGAGACACCCAGAATCAATCCTGTTGGTATTCAAATTTTTTCTTTAAGGTTTTGCAGATAAAAAGTAAGGCCATGGTTCATAAAGATTCTGAGCTCAGAGTAATGGACTCATGGGTTCTCACAGAACTAGTGAGGAAAAAATGAAAGGGAAAGTCAGCATACACACACACACACACACACACACGTGCACACAGACCCCACCCCTCAGTCTTTCAGATAGGGTCTTTAACAGTAAGCCAAGGTTCACTTACAGAGTTCCCATAACAAATGAGCATATGGTGAGCATTTGACAGAGGGAAATACATATCCTTTAAGGAAGCTCTTAAGTTCTCGCAAATACAATAAGAATAGAAGAATGTCTTAAAAATCAGAAGACATCAGAAACATAGGGAAACTCTCAGTAGTTTATTCTTTTTTAAAACTTGCAACATAGAGGTGTATGTCTGCATGCAGCCCTCTGAGTTAGGATGCATTCCTCCACACTACAGCCTGGAGAAAACAGATCTGCGTGTCCTTTAATCCATGATCATTGTAGATCAAGTTACCTCTTTGAAAGAACTTTTCTTTCTCTAGCCAACTAAATGAATAGAAAATGATGTACTTAATTGTTTTCTAAATTGCAATTTTTCTCCTGCAGATGTTTTTTATCAGTGTTGAGCCCAATGGGCTTTGTCAGTCACACGGGGAGATGAAGTCATGTGGTAATAAAAGAGACGGGGTTGGGGGAGGAAGGGAAATACCATGCAGTATATTGTCTAATTGAAAAATGTGCCGCATAAATGCTGAACTTGAAATCTCTCCCTCCCCAAGGGCTACTCCCGACAAACAATGCACACATCTTCTGCACTGGAAAGATTAGACTTCTCCCCTTTCTCCATTATTAATTCAGGCCAATGCAAGAGTTTCCTTTTTTTTTTTTTTTTTTGGTTAAGTCATTCTACTGGAATTGTGATGCAAGCTAATGAGATTC
Organism: Pongo pygmaeus; assembly: GCF_028885625.2. Classification (NCBI taxonomy): domain Eukaryota; kingdom Metazoa; phylum Chordata; class Mammalia; order Primates; family Hominidae; genus Pongo; species Pongo pygmaeus. Next base: position 79,874,540 of record NC_072373.2, on the reverse strand, counting down.
CAAAGTGAAATCTTAAATGCAAAGGTAATGGCATCTGAGCTAGAGGGTGAAGGTTACAGTGATGATGATAAAGGATAGTGTTAGATTAAACTCTAACTTTGTAGAAGGAAGATGAGAACTAGCAACAATATCTATGGATGTATCTGAGAAATGGTTGCTAATGATAATGCAACCTAAAATGTAGGGGAAGCTAGTAGAATTATGGCACTTGGAAAATTCAGAAAGCCTCAGGCTTCAATGCATGTTAATGAAAGCTGGAACCATAAGTAGAGTGGATCAGGAAGAACAGACAGAAAGGAAGGCTACATGTGTTTTTCATAGCAAGAAGGAGAATGCTACAGATGTAGGACCCACGTCAGCATCAGAGAGATTAGAAGACAAAGAGAGACTCATGCTCACAAGCAAACCTAAAGAAGTAAAAGGTTTTCACTTCCCCCTCCCGCAATATCCCATTATGGAAAACAAATGAGAATTGACTGCGGTACAAAAGCGTTGGCCTACAAAGTCCTCTGAGAGATCTTTCTAGTTCTCCACCTATATTCATTTGCACTGCTCTTTACCCACACTTGACTGTGCTTTAAATTTTCTGTAGGAAGTGACTTGTAACCAGTGGGATGGTAACTAAGGGGTTTTTATCAGCCCTCACTGTCAAGAGGACCTCTCTCTTATGTCAGGAAAAAAAAGGGGCTCTTTCCTCTTGTTCTGCCATTGTTGAAGAAGGAGAGCATCTGGTCATTATATAAGAAACTCAATGAATCATTTATTTTATTTTTTACTCATTTAATTTAGCTGTGTCTCATATTTGACTAAAACTAACTCCAGGGATTTCTCCAGGTTCTTTGATTGCACTGGAATCTTAAAGAGTCATCCATTTCTTTGAAATATGAGGATTATTACCCAAGTTTTATATTCCTTTAACTAAATAGTAATTTTTTTGTAGTAATATTTGGAATAGCCAGATTCAAACTGCATAAGAGAGAGTCACCATGTATAATACCAAAGCTTTATGGGGAAAAATCACATTGCATTAAGTTGCAGATGATTAGGGTTTTGTCTGGGCTTTAAAACAAACTTCAACCTTTCTGTTTCTCAGTGTTTGTCTCTGTATTAAAATAAACATCCTCCTCCTCCTCATCATTGTCATTGTCATCATCAGCATCATCATCATTTTTCTCTTCCTCTTACCTTCTTGTTCTTCTTCCTCTTCTTTTTCCCTATTCTGCTTTGTCCTTTCTTTCTGTCCCCTACCTCCTTCTCCTCCTTCTTCTTTTTCTTGTCTCTTCTTCCACTTCTTTTCCCTTTTTTTCTTTTGCCTATCCTTCTTGTTCTCTTCATGTTTTCCTTTGTTCTCTTTCACTTTTTTCTTCCCCTCCCTCACTTCCTTCTTTCCATTTTCTCTATATTTTTTGAGTTTTCACTCTGTGTCAAGGTTTAGTGAAGACTCTTACTTATGTCATCTCATCACATCTTGGTAATGGACCTAGATATTATTTTCAGAAAAGCAAATGAAGTATCAGAAAGGAATAAGTAATTTATCCAATTACATGCCAAGTAAATATGACTTTGGGTATCTCTAACTCCAAATCCATGCTTTTAGCCAAAACCTCTCTAGGAGAGATGAAAAATATTGGGGGAGAAAGGTTGAAATAATCAAAGTTGTAATTAAACTTTAAATTTATAATTTAAGAGTATAAAACATAACTTTGCAGTTGTGAAAATTTGGAAGTTAATTGGATAAGATAATTAAAATGCTTATATGATAACATGGTTTGGCTGTGTCCCCCTCCAAATCCCATCTTGAATTGTAGTTCCCATAATCCCCACATGTGGTGGGAGGGACCTGGTGGGAGACAATTGAATCATGGGGGTGATTTCTCCCATGCTATCCTTGTGATAGTAAGTTCTCACAAGATCTGATGGTTTTATAAGGGGCTTCCCCCTTCACCGAATTCTCATTCTTCTCCTTCCTGCCTCCTTGTGAAGAAGGATGTCTTTGCTTCCCCTTCTGCCATGTTTGTAAGTTTTCTGAGGCCTCCCCAGCCATGCTGAACTGTGAGTCAATTGAACATCTTTCCTTTATATAATAAATTACCCAGTCTCAGGTATGTCCTTATAGCAGCATGAGAGTGGACTAATAGAATAAATTGGTACTGCACAGAGTGGAGTGCTGCTGTAAAAATACCTGAAAATGTAGAAGTGATTTTTCTAACTGGATAACAGGCAGAGGTTGGAACGTTTGGAGGGCTCAGAATAAGACAGGAAAATGTGGGAAAGTTTGAAACTTCCTAGAGACTTGGAGGGCTCAGAAGACAGGAAGATGTGGGAAAGTTTGGAACGTCCTAGAGACTTGTTGAATGGCTTTGACAAAAATGCTGATAGTGATATGAAAAATGAAGTACAGGCGGAGGTGGTCTCAGATGGAGATGAGGAACTTGTTGGGAACTAGAGTAAAGGTCGCTTTTGCAGTGCAAAGAGACTGGCATTATTTTGCTCCTGCCTAAAGATCGGTGGGATTTGAACTTGAGAATGATGATTTAGGGCATCTGGCAGAAGAAATTTCTAAGTGGCAAAGCATTCAAGAGGAAGCAGAACATTAAAGTTTGGGAAATTTGCCACCTAACAGTGCAATAGAAAAGGAAACCTCATTTTCTGGGGAGAAATTGGAGCTGGCTGCAGAAATTTGTATAAGTTATGAGGAGCCAAATGAATGTTAATTACCAAGACAATGGGGAAAATGTCTCCAGGGCATGTCAGAGACCTTCATGGCAGCCCCTCCCATCACAGGCCCAGAGGTCTAGGAAGACAGAATGGTTTTGTGGGCTGGGCCCAGGGCCTACCTGCTCCATACAGCCTCAGGACTTGGTACCCAGTGTCCCAGCTGCTTCAGCTCCAGCTGTGGTTAAAAGGGGCCAACCTACAGCTCAGGCCATTGCTTCAGAAGGTGTAAGCCCCAAGCCTTGGCAGTTTACATGTGGTGTTGGGCCTGCAGGTGCATAGAAATCAAGAATTGAGGTTTGGGAACCTCTGTTTATATTTCAGAGGATGTTTGGAAATGCCTGGATGTCCATGCAGAAGTTTGCTGCAGGGGTGGAGCTCTTGTAAAGAACCTCTGCTAGAGCAGTATGGAAGGAAACTGTGGGGTCGGATCCCCTACACAGAGTCCCCACTGGGGCACTGCCTAGTGGAGCTGTGAGAAGAAGGCCACCATCCTCCAGATCCCAAAATGGTAGATCCACTGACAGCTTGCACCACGCACCTGGAAAAACTGCAGGTGCTCAATGCCAGCCCATGAAAGCAGCCAGGAGGAAGGCTGTAGCCTGCAAAGCTACAGAGGAGGAGCTGCCCAAGGCTATGAGAACCCACCTCTTGTATCAGTGTGACCTGGATTTGAGACATGGTTTCAAAGGAGATCATTTTGGAACTTTAAGGTTTAATGACTGCCTCATTGGATTTTGGACTTGCATAGGGCCTATAAACCCTTTGTTTTGGCCAATTTCTCCCACTTGGAATGGGTGTATTTACTCAATGCCTGTACTCTCACAGTATGTAAGAAGCAACTAGCTTGCTTTTGACTTTACAGGCTCATAGGCAGAAGGGACTTACTTTGTTCCAGATGAGACATTGGACTTGAACTTTTGGGTTAATGCTAGAATGAGCTAAGATTTTGGGGGGCTGTTGGAAAGCCATGATTGTGTTTTGAAATGTGAGGACATGAAATTTGGGAGGGTCCAGGGTGGAATTATATGGTTTGGCTGTGTCCCCACAGAAATCTCATCTTGAATTATAGTTCCCTTAATCCCCACATGTGGTGGGAGGGACCTAGTGGGAGTTAATTGAATTATGGGGGTGGTTTCCCTCATGCTATTCTTGTGATAGTGAGGAAGTTCTCACAAGATCTGATGGTTTTATAAGCAGCTTCCCCGTTCACTTGATTCTCATTCTTCTCCTTCCTGCCATCCTGTGAAAAATGATGTGTTCACTTCCCCTTCTGTCATGATTGTAAGTTTCCCAAGGCGTCCCCAGACATGCTGAACTGTGAGTCAATTAAACCTCTTTCCTTTATAAATTACCCAGTCTTGGGTATGTCTTTATAGCAGCATGAAAACAGACAAATACATATAATAAATCATTTTTTTTTGAGACAGTGTCTTGCTCTGTTGCCAGGCTGGAGTGTAGTGGTGTGATCTCAGCTTACTGCAACCTCCACCTCCTGGGTTCAAGCAATTCTCCTGCCTCAGCCTCCCAAGTAGCTGGGACTCTAGGTATGTGCCACTACAACCTGGCTAATTTTTGTATTTTTTTTTTTAAGTAGAGATGAGATTTCACCATGTTGGCCAGGCTGGTCTTGAACTCCTGACCTCAAGTAATTTGCCCACCTTGACCTTCTAAAATGCTGGGATTACAGGCATGAGCCACTGTGCTTGGCCAATAGTTTTTAATATAATAATCTATAAAGAAGAAATGAAATAGGAATGTGATAGTACTTTGAAATATAGAAAGGCCTTTATATTAAATAATTATTTATTAAATGTATTTATTAAAACTCACAGGGGATGCTCAAGGATGAATGCATGTGCTATTACAAAGGACTCAACAGTCCTTGGAAAATGCACATTTGTATTCGTTAGAATCAGCTATCAAGTAACAAAGACCAAATTACCATAGCTTTACACTTTACAAAAAGAAGTCTGGAGATGGACTCTTCCAAGGCAGTCACAGTGGCTCACTGATGTCATCCAGGTCCTCCATTCTTTGTTTCTTTTTATACTACCATTTTGAGTATGTTGGCTTTTGTTCCTTAGCCTTGTACCTCATTATGCTAAGAGATCAGTCATAGCTCCTAGGATCACATCTCACCTAATTACATTATTACATTTAGGGACAGAGGGAAAAAGTTTTTTTTCTTTTGAGGATCTTTTTTTTTTTTCTTTTTTTTAAAGAAAGGAAATAGTTTCCAGAAGCTGCTTCCACTCAACTCCCTAGCACACTTTCTCTTATGTTTCATTAGCCAGGTCTGAGTTACATGCCCACTTCTGATCGCTGGCAGAGGAAATGGAATGGCAAGCAGGGCCAGAAAAGGAGCTAAACTTATTCAAAAATATAAGATGTCTGCTTGCTACCTGAATATGTTTGGAGTTTAATTAGCAAGTAAGAGGGCAAAATGGATGTTGCGTAAACAATGAACACTGTCTGCTATACCACCTTATCCATTTCACAGGGAAAAAATATCTTCCTTAATTTCCTTCAATTGAGAGCAAACCTGTGTGGAATATTTTGCCTTGAGGAAGCAAAGATGGGGAAGAAGACAGCATCCTATGGAAAGTTACAGTTGGTTTGCCTCTTTGTTTCAAACTTTCATATATTCTGTTAGTATTCTAATCTAAATACCAGGAGAATTTTGAGCAGAAAAGTAGAGGAGAATGACTGAAAATTAAAGAACAAGACAAGCTTTATTTTTTTGAGAGGAGGTATGGACAAGTGAGGGATAGGCATGTAAATAAGTAAACATGTCACTGAAGATGGATGGAGCATTACATGTGGCACAGCACAAGGAGAAACAGAGTTCACTGCAGTCATGACAAAGTGGTGAGACGGACTCTGGAAAGGTCTGAAAGATTCAAAAGTAGCTTTATCACTCTTTTTAAGAACCCAGTACAGTGTGTCAATGACCATAAGAATAATCTAATATTCCAGATCGCTAATGATGATGATGATGATGATGATGATGATGATGACAATGTTAATATATAGTGTTTACAACATGTCAGCCGCTATTCTTAGGACTTTTTCCATGGTCATTTAACTGTTGTGACTGCACTACAAAGTAGGGTCTATTATCATCCCATTTTTTCCATAAGGAAACTGGTACAGACAGGTGAAGAACTTCCCCAAGCTTACACAGCTAGTAAATGGCAGACGTACGATTTTTTTTTCTTTTGTTGGTTTCTTACATTCTCCCAACAATGTTATTTATGCACAATGATTGGCCCTTTCAAATAATCATATTGAGAATTTTAATAACATTTCTTTCACTACAAATTGATTTGGGAAAATTTGAATATTTATATACTTCACTCTTAAACATAAGCACTCTTTGGAAATCATTACCAGTTCATCAAGAAGCCTTCTTAGCTACAGTTACATAATTCACAATAAATATCAATTAAGTTAAGGCTGTATAAGGAAGATGAAAAAAACCAAAGAACTTTGAACAAGTAATGTATGTATTTAAGTTGTATTAGAGCAACAATTTGAACAGCAAAATATTGTGCATATCCATAGCTCTTTAATTATAGCATAAGGAACTTTTTAACATCTAAGGTGGTTACACTGAGAGTAGGTAAACAACTGACTTGATCCAATGGAAGTTTATCTATTGGCTCATTTCTTCTCTGCCTCTCCTTTCTTAGAATTATTTTTCAGTCTGCAGTCTATTAGGGCCGCTGTGATTGCATCTTCAGTTAGCATGGAGCAGTGCAGCTTCGTAGGAGAAAGGCATAGTTCCTTGGCAATATCTCTGCTTTTGATTGTCATGACTTCTTCAACCACTTTTCCTTAACCTATTCAATGGCTAATAAACTTGGATCAATTTCAGAACCACAACCAAATATTTAAAACCTGGCAGCCATAAGTTTTTCCTTTTCATTCACTTGAAACTTAATTTCATTAAATTACTACCAGCTAGAGCCTTCACCAATCTAGCTCATTTTTGGATATTTTATCAAGGAGCCTTTCATTGTCTGAATTCTCTAAATGATCAACAACCTTCTTGTGATAGAGCAGGGCCTGGTCCAACGGCTCTTGGGTGGGGACATACAGGCTCATGAGCAGCAGGTTCAAAGCTACTGGCCACCAATGATCTACTCTAGCTGCCATATTGTCAAGGCCAGAGCTGGAATTCAACCCAGATATTCTAGCTCCACAGTTCATGTTCTTAACCCCTGGACTATATTATCTGTCTAGTGTCTGTGTTTTACCTAGTGTCTTAGAGTACTGAAGCCATGGCAAGGTTATAAATGGTAAAAATACAGCTAATAAAGAAGACCAATCAAGATTGTGTTATAAGGTTGAAGAGAAAAGGACACACATGACAATGATAAATTGCAATGTTTGGGGAAAGAAATGAGAATCAGTTATATTTTGAATGGAAACATGCTGGAGGAGAAGAAATTTGCAAAATAATAATCAGACATGTTTCAGGTTGGCTGCTTACCCACTGAGTTCTTAGGTCATTTCCTCTGAGAATAGCATGAGTTGATGGGCACTACTGTCCTGGCAGTTCTTTTTTTCTCTTTCTCACCATGTCACTGGCCTTTCTGGTGCACCTGGACCATAATAGCACTACTAGGCTGCTCTACCAGAGTACATTGTCTTTCACTGACATAGAAGAAATACCTTCTGATATTCCAGACACCTGCAATGGGATGGAGAATGGGAAGAGGGACCTTCATTTTGGTGGCATTTCTTGTCTAAGCAGGGATGTATCACTCAGTGGCAAGCTCTGCCTCTCAGATAATGAATGGGGCAGTGGGCCATCCATTCCAAGGTCTTGGGGCAATATCAGGATACCTCTGAAGCTTACTTTATAATGTAGTAGTTTCTTCTGTTTGTCATATGGCAAGGCAGAGTGGACTTTCAGAATCTTGTTTTTGTGGTCTAGTGGTGAAGTCTTATCTTTGGGACAGCAGCCCAATTATTCATAATTATTAAGTCAGAAGGTACTTTCATATATGCGTTTGCCTAAAGGTCAGATGGAACTGTGGAACTCCATGACAAGCTCGCAGAATGTTCCATTCTCCATCTGCACACAGCCTAATAACTGTATTTTCATAGAATTAGAGACATAATATTTAAGGCATTTTAAGGTAATGTATCTCATTCAAATCTTTCTCTTTACAGATGAGGAAACTGAAGCCCAGAGAGATGAAATGATTTTCCATGTTAATACAGAGACAGATGGTACTGTACCGTATGCTATTTTACCTAGGAGTCAATGCTCTTTCCTATACATCTCCCTGGCTTGGATAAATAACATTGTCTGGAAATGGGAAAGATAATTATAACTGGGACAATAGTAGAGAGAAGAAACTTTAGAAACTCTGACTAGAGCAGAAGGGCAAGCAAACCAGTTTGACTCAGCACTTTGTTTGAAACTGAGGCTTATTGGATGTTAAATTATAGGAGCCTCTATCCCATTGACTGATTTTTTTTGTGGGGGGAGTAATCTTCTCACCCACATGAAAGTAAGGAATTCTTCCATAAGCACTTAAGTACTACTATTAAGGGAACTCAAAGAGGTCATTTACAAAATAGCTCATTTACCCTTCCCACCAAGAATTTGTTGCTTTAATTGAGGGGAGTGGTTTTTTGAGAATTGGCTGGCCCGGCATTAAGCTAAAATCATTTGCTTTCCATCTTACTCCTCCTTTCCCTTTACCTTATCTGGGATTTTACTTTATTAATTAAATTGAAAATTGTAGCTTGAGTTTTTGATTAAAAAAAAAGTTCAAAAAATAACCCCCAAAATGTAGTGAGAAGAAAATCATTTGAATTCCTATCCCCCTCCAGGCTTCTAGTTCTCTTTTCTAAAGACAGACTCTCAAACAAGCTTTTTCTGTTTTCCTAAGCTATGTCTAATTAAGTATATATTACTATATAGCTGCCTCTTTTTATACACATGGCACCATATTATTCTGTGTCGTACCCTTTCTTTTTCACTTAATATTTCTTAAAGATGATTACCTATCTGTGTAGAGATTTACTTCATTCCATTTACATTTTAAAATATTGATAAAACATATTTCTAGTGCCTGACATGTGGCCAGATCCCAGAAGATGGGTTTAGCAAAGAAGACCACATGAACCATCCCAAAAGGCTTGTTGCTTCTAGGCTCAGGAATCCAGGGACCCCTTCCTATTATGTGAGCTTCCTGGGTGAGTGTTTTATAGTGAAATCGTATGTCAAATTGTGATTCTCAGATGACCTTCCCAGTCTGGCTTAGAGGAGAGGGTTGTCGGGGGAGGTCCTGGGAAAGCCGACTTGCCTTGAGATTGTCTTCTTGGCTGCTGGGTGAAGCTGCACTCCTACTCTGAGATTTCTCTGAGGAGACATTGGGTTTTCCTGGCAGGCAGAGCTTCAGGCTACTCAGCGGAATGTCTATGGTTCTGTAGCTTCAAGAGGAGCCAGGAGGCTGAGCTTCCAAGCCAAGGGAAACACTGCTTCAGACTCAAGACCACGATTTGGCAGAGACCACGGGGCCTGCTGAATTTAGGAGAGGACTCTCTCATACCCATTCCTTACTCAAACCACTCTTTCCCACTAAAAGATGATGGAGGTGACATAAGAAATCTGCTTTATTCACCACGTTGCTTGGGTGAAATGGACTCCAGTCCCATTTTGGTACAATAGGAAAGGCAAGTGCCTCCCTCTCTACCTGGGAAGAAAGGAGAAGGAAGCTAGAGTGGAAATCAGACATCTCAAGTCTCAGCAGCAGTCTTGGTCTGTGCTTAGACAAATAATCTCAAGGCGACCCAAATCCCCTGTTCATTGTGAAAACAGACAGTGCCAGAGTGAAACAGAATTAAATTGTTTCTCTTTCATGGCAGCTGACGTGTAAAAACCATTCTATTCCGGCCTTGTGGTCAGAATATCCTGACACCTCATAAATTATCTTAAGGGGTCAGGGCTCAGGATGGCTTGGGAAGGCTGTGAGTCCACACTGCAGTCAGCATTCTGCACCGCACAGCAGCAGCGGGAGCACCTCCTTCCTGGTCTTTCCGATAGGCAGACACCAATATGTAGGATGTGGAGGAATGTAGTGTCCTCAGAGCCAGTTTTTATGAGTTGGGACAAGAATTTTTCCCTCCTTTTATGTTTGTAGGATTTGTATGGCCACAGCAACTACCCTCATGAAGGTTTTTAGGGAAGTGAGAAAAGCATAGTGATAGCCTCCATGTCGGACAGAAATTCCAGGGTGGTTTTGTCTTAGCAGAAAAAAAGACAGGGGAGGGATGGAGACAATAGAGACATATACTTACACAAGATGAAGAACTAGAGGAAAAAAATGAACGAAGGAGAAGAGAAAGGAAGGTGGGAAGGGGAAATGTGGGTGGCAGGAAGAAAATTTTTCTTGATTCAGATATACACCTCTAAGCACACACACACACATACACACACACTCTCTCACACACTCTCTCTCACACACACACACACTGTCTCTGTCACACACACACACACGCCTCCTCAGCAGAGTGGAACTCTTGGACTTCTCTGCCTCCTGGTGAGTTTCTTTTAGCCCACACATTCATCTGTGCCTTACACATGGTAGGTGCTCCATAAATGTTTGCCTAGTGGTAACATCCACAGATTGGTCCCCAGAGAGGGAAACAGATTTATTTTGGAAAATTCCAAGTATGTAAAGCAAAGTCGTTTGGAGCAAACAGTATTCCTATAGCCTGAACCACCATAAGGTTGAAAGAATCTGGGTATTTGTGGGTGTGTCTGGCCATATTGTGTGTGGGAGTGTGAGTGGGTGGTCTGGATGGGTGGGTAATAAGTGACAGGAGGGCTCTTGAAAATATAAAGGGCTCCATAACTACTGTAAAAATAAAACTGGGAATAGCATGCTCAGACCTCCAGTCATGTAGTGACCAAACCTGACCTTGGCAGAGATGAATAAATTTTGGAGATGGATTCAAAAATTATTAGCCAATGTTTTTGGTCCCTATGGGCTTTTTTTTTTCTTTTTTAAAGAACAGCTGGGCGGGTTTTTGGCAAGGCAAATGACTGCCACAGCCCGTAGAATTCCAGAGCCCTTCCAAACTTTTTCTAGATTCTTTTGTATTAATGCTTTTTTATTTCTGGTTCATTATTTTCCTAATGGGATATGTCTTCTGGCTCACCCCTTGGACAAAGGATATGATTTCTCACTGTCTCTGCTCTTAATTTCTTCCTTTATGGAAATTTTGTCTTGAAGCCATAATTATGATCAGAAATACATTAGAAGTGTATTGTTTTTCCTAATTGTGTCATCCCATTCCTGATATCAGCATCTCTTAAGCATTACTGACTAGTAAAGAGATGGAAGTTAGTAAAACAAGTCACGTCATGGATTGACAATCCTTCTCCCAATTCCTCTTGCCTGGAGAAACAGAAAAGAAGATTCAAGGCAGAAGACAGTTAGAACCATGTTCACATCAGGCTTCTAAATAGGTTGCAATATATGATTTTCTTTTCTTTTTTTTTTTTTTTGAGATGGAATCTCGCTCTGTTGCCCAGGCTGGAGTGCAGTGGCGCGATCTTGGCTCACTGCAAGCTCCGCCTCCCAGGTTCAAGCAATCCTCCTGCCTCAGCCTCCCGAGTAGCTGGGACTACAGGCACCCACCACCACACCGGGCTGATTTGTTTTTTTTTTTCGTATTTTTAGTGGAGACGGTGTTTCACTGTGTTAGCCAGGATGGTCTCGATCTCCTGACCTTGTGATCTGCCCGCCTCAGCCTCCCAAAGTGCTGGGATTACAGCCGTGAGCCACCGCGCCCGTCCGCAGTATATGATTTTCTTCAGCTGTCCCAGTGCACAAACACATGCTCATTGGAATGTTCATTGTAATGGTAAAGGGAAGCAGGGCAAAAGGAAGTATTGATGGGATACAGAGGGAAATCCTATACTATCCATACCACAACTGCGGATACCTGACAAGTCTGAGTTGGTATACATATGTCTTCATACATATATCTACTAATATACCGTAGCAAGCTCTGTGATATGTAATTTAGTTTTTTTTTTAATTAGAGAAATAGCAGTTCATGAGGTTGGTAACACATCTTTAAACTTTGTGGTTATTTGGGGTATTAGGTGGTAAGCCTTAGAAATAAACTTTCTTAGATGCTGGAGATTACATGCTACAGGTTTAGACATTAAGGAGTGTCATAAAACTAAAATTTTCTCTAAAAGTACATTGATAACAACCTTCATACTATATCCCTATTTCCTTTATACATCTTTTGAGGTTTACCTAACCGTTCCCCAACTAATCAGCCTAATTCTTGATTCCATACAACCACCTCCTTCTTGTAATTGCTGTGTACATTTGTGTGTATTTGTGTTGATTTTGTATGTTTTATTTCTTTCCTATTAGACCATAATCTCATTGGGGATAGGAATCAGTATATTTTTTTTTTGACCTGGGATCTCACTCTATTACTCTGGGCTAGAGTGCAGCATCGGGATCTCAGCTCACTGCAGCCTTGCCCTCTGGGGCTCTGGCAGGAATCAGTAATCTTTATTCTGTATCCCCAAGTGCCTGGGATTATTTTGTAAATCCTATGCATAGTCAATAAATGAAGAACATATTCTACTCTCAGAGGAGCAATTTAATGCTAGGTTGGCTTGTTTTACTAACTTCCATCTCTTTTTTAGTCAGTGATGCTCAAGAAATGCTGATATCAGCGATGGGATGACACAATTAAGAAAAAAATACACTTTTAAAATTATATAATGCTCTTCCAAGTCAAGAGTAAATTGCCTATTAATTTTCCATGGTTTTGTAGGTAGCAAAATGGCATTTAGACTGCAGGTATACATTTCTGATCATAAGCAATTATCCATCTTTTAATCAAATATAAACTACCTAGTTAGTAAATATTTTAAAGTCAGTTTCTCTTGAGGTGTTCTCGTTAATTCTTCTTGGAGCATTCTATTGGACCACTCACTATCATCATCTCCTGAATTTTAAGCCTGGTCCCATAGTCCAAAGAATCACACACGGGCAATCAACTGAATACATTTGACCTATTTCTGAACAAGGTTCTATGTCCTCTGACACCATTAACCAAAACGACTGACTCTAAATTCTAGTCCGTATAAAATGCAAAATCGCTGCCCTAGCTCGTTACTTCAGTCCTCTCCTCAAAATCTTTTGCTGGATTGCAGACTGATTCATGCTTCAGCTCCTTTTCTCCCACTGTAATATTTGGCTATGTGGGTCCTAGACACACTGCAAAATGCATTCTACAGCTTTCCTCCTCTTCTCTCTGGAGATCCAGCATGTCTCCCTTGGCATATCACCAAACTGCTTCTGTGTGCTGTCTGCCTCTCTGCATTACTACCATCCATCCTGAGCTTAGTTCTCTTAAGAGACTCCCTTTATTCAGCTGTCTTTGTGGAAAGAACTACAGAATGAAGTTAGAATGAATTGTCAACTAATTGGTAATTATATATTTTGGAAATATGTGCTTCTTGTTCTATCTCTTCAAATATAAGATCTTCATCCCAGTGCTTCAAATTCATTCATCTATCTATTAGCCTGGGAGAAAACTATAATTTTTTTTATAAGGAATTCAACCAGATAGATAGGAATTAGTCAGATTCTAACATACAAGACAGATTTTGAACAAAACAATAGGCTTGAGAGGCAGCCAGGCATTGTTGAGAAAGTTTGTTCCAAATAAATTCTTTGCTCCTTTGGCATATGAACAACTTTGCTTGAAGTGCTCATTCTCTGAGAACACCCCTCTAGCATAGAGAAGATGACTCTTCTGCTACAATACCCAGGCGAGCTCCATGGCAGCAGGGGGATAGTAAAAGAAAAGCCCGCCCCTCTTTTGGCTCTAGGGATTGTGAGATTAAAGCGGGTGGGAGAGTAAATCAGTGAAGCAATCAAACATCTCTCTCCCCATTTACTATAAGGTAAATAGTAAGCTCCAAGAAGCCAGTTAGGACTTGGGAGGTGGCCAGCTTACAGGCTGCCTTAAACTAACCTGGGTCACAATCAAATCAACCAGAGAATGTAGTGAGCTCAGGCAGAAGAAACTCTGAGGTCATCCTTTCCTGAGGCATGCTTGGTTCCCTTGTGCACAGACAAATTCCAGAAAGAACTGGAAATCTGGTTAGGAAACTTGGCAAAGCGGGTGTCACTGTATTGGGGAGGGTGAAACAATTCTGTAGCAGGAGTTGCAAGGCAGACCCCTCGAACTAGGGCCTAATGATAGTCACAGCCAAACCTCATAAAGGTCTCTAACACCAATAGGAGCTGAGGTGAGGCAGAGTCAGCCAAGGGTCACTGCTGAGCCCTGCCAAGCCCAAGCTAAGACCTACTAGATGGAAAGTTAAACTGACCACAGACCTCAGCTGTTGTATGCCAGTGAGGCAGGCACCACCTTTGTTGACAAAGATGGTACCCCAGAGACAGAGGGAGAGGACATTGCTCCTGAGAACCCTGACTCTTCCTTTATGGACTTTGAGGTCTCACCAGTCATACTCCTCTTCCTTGTTCATTCATGTATCACTGCCTTTAACTCAAGGCTGGAAGGCTTTCAAAGAAATTAGAATTTTTTTTAAACAAAAAAGATGTTAAATACTTCTTAAAATAGACTTTATGTTATGGATCAAACTGAATTCCTAAGTTTAACTGTATTTTTGGTCATTTTTTCTCACCTACCTTTTGAGAAACCAGATTGTTTACTGATAAAATACTAAACCTTACATTTTTTGGTCTTCTCATTTGCTCTTCTCATTTAGACCACATAATGACTAGCAGTAGCTGAATAGTTAGCCTTTCCTAGGATATGAATATTTTAATAGGTCATTCTGAGGGGTCCAACTTTGTATACTGAAGGACTTAATTTTAAGGTTTAGAAAAGTTGTTGGCAAACTATAGCCCGCAGGCCAAATCCAGCCTACCGCCTGTTTTTGTAAATAAAGTTTTATTGGAAGACAGTCATGATCATTTGTTTACATATTGTCTGTGGCTGCTTCAGGGTTATCATGACAGAGTTTGAGTAGTTGCGTTAGAGACCATATGGCTTGCAAAGCTGAAAGTGTTTATTATCTGGCTTTTTATAGGATGTTTGTCAACCCCTGATGTAGAATAACGCATGGTTTTACTGAGCATCTTGTTCAGTGCCCTTTCTGAACAGATGAGGCCACTGAGGCCTGAGAATTTAAGGTACACATCCAAGACCACACAAAACGTAAGGAGAGAGACCAGGATAACAGGCAGTGGAGGTTTAAACATGGTGAAAGGCAAGCGGGGGAAATCTGTACAGAGTTGAGGTCTTTTGAACAGTCTCATCTTAAATAATGCTCCTGAGATTGCATGATTATTATGAAAAAGCGTACTAACAAACCCAAGAGGAAAATAAAAATAATATATGAAAATCCCCTTCAACCTGTGAAATCACCTGGATTTTATGACAGTGGAAAACACTCAGTTCAATTAGTGGCTCTGTGCCCCCAGTACTCATAAAACCTGCATTTTGGGACATTCATATATTCTTGTTATATATTAGATAAATGAGTCCCCAAAGAGGCTCTAGTGTATCAAGTTACTCAGTTTAGAGATTTGGGAAAGAACCTAAAAAATTGATTACTAGACTCCAAAATGAGACTGCAACAACTAGGGGCTGGGGGTTGTCTATAACCCTGATCTTTTCTAAAAGGCTGTCAGAGAAACAAGGGCTACATGATTTAGTGCCACCTCCCAGGCTCTTGGAAAAACACTGAGGAACAGAACATAGACTGGTTGCCACGTTGCTACCTCTGTCTTTCATTCCACTGAAGAGTCCTCTCTACCTGCTTTCATTTTACTTCCTAACCTTGTGTTCACTTTTTACCTCCTGTAGTTAGGAGCTGGCCCTGCCACTCCATTGAAATAGGGAGGGTTTTTCAGCCCTCACCTCATTTGACCCCTCTGAGATAGCTGACATTTTTGCCCACACCCTTTTGAATAATGTTCTTTCCTCCCTTGGCATCTCTAATGCCCTGTTCATGTGATTCTCCTGACTTGTTGCCTCTCACCAGCCTCATCTTTCATCTGTCCTCTATTCTCAGAGGTGGGCTATTCCTCAGGGTTATGATTTCTATCTTCTTTCCATCTCTTATATATTCACCTAGGAAATTTACTTATGCTCAGAGCTTTAACTACTAGCTAACTGGGGTTGTCTCCCAAATCTGTTTCCAGTCCACGTGTCTCTTCTGAACGATAGCATTTATTTCCATGTGTCCACAGGACACCTGTAGTCAATGTGCTACAAGTATCCCAAACTCATAAAGTCCAAAGCTGAAACTATAATCTTTCCCCTACACCTGATACCTTCTCTGGTATTCTAAATTCACTAACCATCTACTCAGCTCTCTCTGGTGACTCCCTGGGTCTATAAAAAATGAAGTTTCTAAATTCCACAAAGCCTTCCATGACCTGGATCAGGCTAGCCTCCTTGTATACTTGGTCTCCATTCTGCAGACCCTTGCTTTCCTCATTACCATATTTCTGTTCCTTTGTTCTCCTTGGAATCACTTCCCTGTTGTTAGTTCAATAAGCATCTATTCAACTTCCAAGATTCAGTTCAAGCACTGCTTTCTCTGTAATCACCCAACAAGACACCGGGCACTAGAAAAGGAAGGCCAGAATTTTACTTCCTCACCTTTGCACTTTGAAGAGCTCTGGAATTCATCATTCCGACAGAGCAACTATGTGGCAGCAACCTGCTCCTTTTGGGCAAGGTTCTAGCTGACTGCACAGTTTGTTGTGGAATTTTCCAGTTCTCCCACCCATCTGGGATTATCTTACTAGCCTTGCTTTAATAACTGCAGGCCAAGTGAGTGGTAATTCTTGGAGTAATTTCGACAGAGTGTTGTCAGTGAACATTCTTCTGGAGAAAACAATGCAATAACTGGAATGGGGACAGTCTGGTTAGGAGCAGAGTATAGCACGTTATTCAGCACTTAGTACATTACAAAGAGGTAGCATAGTGGGGTTAAAGCGCATGGAGTCTGGAGTCGGAAGGCCTGAGTTTGAATTATGGCTCAGCTACTTACTAGCTTTGTGACTCTGGACAAGTTTGTTAGCCTCTCAGTGCCTCAGTTTCTTCATCTGTAAAATAGAGATGGCGATAATAGTACCCCCCTAGATAGGATTGTGGTGAAGGATGTGTGTGTGTGTGAGTGTGTGTGTGTGTGAATGTGTATATATATATATATGTGCACACACATATGTTTCTTGGAATAATGCATACTATTTAATGTGTTACCTCTTACTATTTTTAGCTTACTATTTTTGCTACTCACAACCACCAAATCCCAAGAGATAGCATATATAGGTTTATTGCCCTCATTTTCAGTATAGGAAAACATTAAAAAATTAACATAAAGTTCTATTTTCTGACTCCCTGTCTGATGTGCATTCCATTGTTCTTTTAAAAAATTTTAACTTTGTTTTACGTGTATAATATTTTTTTAAAAAGTCGGGCATGCTGAATCAATTCATACCCTAGAGATTCTATCTAGAGGCCCTCAGTGCCCTTTTGATAACTTTTTCCAAATTTGAGAAATTTTTATCATAATTTTTATATCTTCATTGTTACTGATGGTGACAAAGAACCCTAGTGGTGCAAAAGAAACTAAGGAGAGCTAGGGGATAACAAAAAGTAGAAAACAGTGCAACAAAGAAAACAGACATATTATCTATTTTCCTGTTGCTGCTTAGCCAATACTTCGTTGCATGGCGTTACTAAGTCTGTCTATGTATCTACTTCTCTCCATTTCTAGCACCACCAAATACTCTGTTCCATGCTACCATGATGTCTTGCCTGAATTGCCATGATATCTTCCCAACTGATCTCCCTAAAACCACTCTGACGCACTTCTAATATATTCTCCAATTTGTTGCCAGAGTTACCTTTTCAAAATACAAATCTGATCATGCCCGTCTTCTTTATTTAAATCCCTTCAGTGGATTTCTTTTGGTCTTGGATAAAAGCAAAATTCCTCACTGAGGGCTATAAGACGCTGCATCATCTGGCTCCACCTGCTTATGGTAGAGATTGCAAGCTGTTCAGTAATGCCTATTCCTCTTGTTCCTGTGACAGATAGTTTACAGTTTCCAGATTCCCTTACTGTTAGTACCTAGCCCATAAATACCTTCAGTGTGCATTATTCATGGTCTTTCCAGGTGATTTCGATGGCAATACTCATGACTTTGAAAGCCACATCTTGAAAATAAAGAGTAGTATCAGCATGAATCTCTGAAGTGGATCCCCAAGGATCTTTCATTACCATCCTTGACCTGTGGTTTCTTGGAAGGTTATGTGAGAAAGAAATACATACTTATTGTAAGCTATTATGGGCTCTATTTGTTGCTGCAGGCAAGTCTATCATAATTAATATGTCATATCTTCTGACTCATCTATCCACAATACTGCTCATGCCTCATTTCTCCACATCAGCTGAATAAATCTTTCAGTTCCTCATCCTTGCCATGCTCCTTTATCCCAGGGGATCTTTGCATATGCTATTAACCCTCCCATTAATACTTTCTGGTTAAATCTTGCTCATCGTTCAGGTCTTAGCTCAGGTATAACCACTTCCTGGAAAGCCCTCTCTGAAGTCAAGTCCCACTATTAGGCTTATCTCTTCATGTGCTTTTCCATAGATCTTGTGACGGTTGTGACTATGCATTGGTGTTTGTGCTTATTTAATTATCTTATGCTCCTTCACTAGAGTGTAAATCCATGAGGGCAAGGATGGTGTTTATTGGGCTTATTTAGCATCTATATAGTGCCTTGACATAGAGACAATCAGTAATATTTGTTGAATGAATGAGTCAGATTGTTGATTTTTATCATTGAGAAAAAATTTTAAAAATATTTTAAAGTAAAATTTATAGCTGTAAGTTGTGATGCAAAAATATTTTTTCTCAACATATACTATTATTTGGATACTTTGTGTTTAAAGGCTTTTAATAATTGCTGACGTGTCCTAAGATCATAATTTCAGGAAAACAAAGAGATTTGATGTGACAGCTCTTGAAGTGGCAGCCCTTTAGCCAGCTGCAATGGTTTAGCTTACTTGCCCTCAGCATTTTACTTTCCCTGATAGTTGATAACCAAATGCAATTTATGAACAATATATTTCTTCCTGAAGAAACTTCTTGGTTGGGGAAAAATACTAGGTATATTAGTCCATTTTCATGCTGCTGATAAAGACATACCCAAGATTGGGTAATTTATAAAGAAAAGAGGTTTAATGGACTCACAGTTCCACGTGGCTGGAGAGGCCTAACAATCATGGTGGAAGGCAAAGTCACATCTTACATGGTGGCAGGCAAGACAGAATGAGAGCCAAGAAAAAGGGGAAACCCCTTATAAAACCATCAGATCTTGTGAGACTTATTCACTACCACGAGAACAGTATGGGGGAAACTGTCCCCATGATTCAATGATCTCCCATCAGGTTCCATCCACAACACATGGGAATTATGGGAGATATTATTCAAAATGAGACTTAGGTGGGGACGCAGCCAAACCATGTCACTAAAGAAAGAAATATACACGGAATAAGTTATATTCTGGCTGTAGTTTAGTGTAGTGAGGGTAGAAAGAGGATGGGCTTTGGATGAAATAGATCTGGGATCTTGGTCTCTAGTTAGGGTTGTAAGATATGTAACTCTATCCCTTGCGACCCTTCAGACATGCTTATTCTAAATAAATATTTATTGTTTGAAATACATATTTAACTAGCTATCTTGTATTTTTATTTGCTAAATCTGGCAACCCTATTTCTAGTTCTCCACTTACCAGAGGTTGGATAGGAATTTTACCTTGAGAGGATTAAGCAAGATACACTATTTGAAATGCTTAGCATAGTGTCAGACACTATGTGCTGACACTTAGTGTTCCAAAAATATTTATTCTTTTTTAGATTCCACATGTAAGTGAGCTCATGTAGTATTTGTTTTTCTGTGTCTGGCTTATTTCACTTAGCATAATGTCCTCCAGGTCCATCCATGCTGTCACAAAAAAGTCAAACTCAAAGAAATAGAGAGTAGAATGGTGGTTACCAGAGGCTGGTGGGGACGGGAGGGGTGATGGAGAAAGGGGAGATGTTGGTCAAAGGGTATAAAGTTTGAGTTAGACAGAAGGAATAAGTGTTAGTAGCCTATTGTACAGCATGGTGACTATAGGTTGCATATTTCAAAACTGCAAAAAGAGTAGATTTTAAATGTTCTTACCACACAAAAATGATAAGTACATGAGGTAATGGATATGCTAAATAGGTAGATTTAGTCATTCTACAATGCATGTATATATGAAAACATCATATTACACCTCATATTTATATAGTTATTTGTCAATTAAAAATGAAATGAAATAAAAACATTTCAAATGAAAGAATAAAAAGCAGAATTAACAATATTTAAAAATTTTATGCTTATTACTAATATATGTAAAAAAATGAAAGTTACTTTTGTTACAATAATAGATCCCATTATTTGTAAACATCGGAGCTACCATTGTGTGCCATATTCTATACCATGTGTTGTTCTAAGAAGCCCTTAACATGTATTATTTTATTCATTTTTTTCAATGATCCCATAAAACAGATATGACATTATCTCCACCATGCAGATGAGACACAGAGAGTTTGGGTCATGGCTGACATCACACTGCTTACGGTGGTGCAGCCTCAGATCCCACTGTCAGACTCCAGAGTCTGCTTCTTCACCACCAAGCCATAATTTCTGCCTGTGACAAGCAAGGCCAGGTCCATTATGGATGAGCATCCTTTCATATTTGACAGGACCACTTCCCCTTAGCCCCTTTGTAACCCCGGGGCATTGGTGATGCTGTCCACCTGGCAAATCAACCATCCCTTTTGCACCCAGAGCTGATTTTATAGAAATCTAAATACACTTCACTAGGTTTACATGTTAACACTAAAAGAAAAAGAATGTTTTCTGTTTGCCTTTTAGTTGAGGAAACGCTTTGGTTTTATAGGCTGGTTTTAGTAAGTAATTATTCTGGTAATGCCAAGGCCTCCTTTATTGAGTCATAAATGCATCCTGGACAACTCAAAATAACAAGCAGGCCTTTTCCTTTGGGCCTAGCAGGCACACACTGTTTAGCTAGATGTGAGTTGGCTTGCCTGCCTCTGCAGGTTTCTCTTTCTCTCTGGAAAGCTCCTATGAAACCATGTGAAGGGCGGAAAGAAGATCAGATAATTGGGATCTTTAAGATGGTTATTATGAAAAATGTTCTGGAACCAATTCAAATACCAATCAGAAACCACATTGTTCTACTAAATCACTTTCAGATGCCATATAAGACACAAAATACAATTATTTCCAGTTTAAAAATATAATGTTCCTTTAAAAAAAAACACAGCATTTTATTTTATTATTTAAAAAAAAAATCTACCTTGGCTGGATTTCAGGCCCGTCACAGATGATGTACAGACAGGCTTTGTGCCTTTCCCTTTGGATTCGGAGCCTATAGACCTCACTGTAATGTATTTAAAAGTTCCTTAAAATGGATGTGACAGCTGTTTTCTTTGTGTATTACAGAAATATACAGAGTTCAGAGGCTCCATGGCTACACTTTGGGCATGTATGTCATTACAGGAATGAAAAAAAGATGATGGCCAAATGCTGTATTAAAATCCCATTAGAAACGCCGGGAGAAATTTATGGCCCCAATCTCTTTTATCTGACAGGTATCAGTTTGGTGAAAGTTTTCTTTCTTGCCCCTTTCTCTCCCTCCCTTCCTCCCTCCCTCCCTTCCTTCCTTCCTTCTCTCCTTCTCTCCTTCCCTCCCTTCCTCTCTCCTTCCCTCCATTTCTTCTTCCCTTCCTCCCTCTTTTATTACCTTCCAATTCCCTACTTGACCACAGAACATCTGAGTGTTGTCTTTACTACTGAAAAGGCAATATTATCAGATTTCTGTCAATATTTGCTTCTCTTCCTTGTTTTATACATTAGACACCTTGAGGTCCCTTTCCCAGATATTTTTCTCCAGCTGAGGATTCATTGAGTCCATGATGGTTTGTCTGAGCCATCATTACTGTGATGAGGAGTAAGGAGTTAACACACCATGTGACCTCAGGAATAATTTCTGTTACAGCAGTTCCCATGTGATCCATCAGGCTCTGAATATGAATTTTAATGGGCTCAGAACCACTTCTCTACCCTGAGGTCACTGGCTTTCAGAGTGAATCTTCCACAAACTGATTGGAACCTGAAGAATTTGCTCTGTCAAGAGAAGTATGGATTTTTGCCTTCAGACCTCTAGGACATGCTGTCACCCTCTGTGGAACAAGAGGGAAATACCAAACCATTACTTCGTTAAGTATAGAGTTACTTATGGATTAACGTGGAACACCTCAGTCCACAAAGTTGCTACAAGGTCTGACAATAGGAGCAATAGGAGCCTGGAGGTCTCATTCTGGTCTGGCTTTGCCACTTACAAGCCGTGTGGTCATGGGCAAGTTGCTTTATCTCTGTAGGTTCAGTTCGTTTAATGGTAAAAGGAGGACTGGCTTTGAAAATCTCTGATTTTGTGGAACTAACCCAATGGGGGCAGATGGGAAGATAAAATATTGCAGTGAGATAGTGTCACCAAGGATACACAACAGGGTTTTTCCCCAAATGTTAGTAGGGAAAAAAGAATAAATAACTCTATACTTCAGGGAACTCAGAGTCACTGATTACACCTCTGTTCTCTTATCTAATGTTTTGTTCATCTCTATTTA
This sequence comes from Pongo pygmaeus, assembly GCF_028885625.2. Taxonomy (NCBI): domain Eukaryota; kingdom Metazoa; phylum Chordata; class Mammalia; order Primates; family Hominidae; genus Pongo; species Pongo pygmaeus. The sequence goes on along the minus strand of NC_072373.2, from coordinate 79,852,018 downwards.
CCAGACTGAAAGCCATTTAAGACCAAGGATGGGCCACTCACCTCTGTATCCTCACCTCTATGCCTGTTTGTCATGTGTAGGAAAAAAGGCATAAACCTTAGGTGGTATGGAGAATGAGGAAAGGGGAGGAGAAGGAGAAATCCAAAAGATAGGTGGAAAACCATGGGAGCAAATCAAGGCAGGAAATGAGAGAAATCAAAGCCAGAGAGCATCTCAGGAAGAGCTGATGGCTACCAGCACTGAATACCACAGGTAGGCAAAAACATGCTGCAGAAAGGCTGAGCAAAAGGCCCTGCAGCTGGGGAATATCGGTGGTCAGGCTATGGAGACTAGAATAGTTCCTCTATTGTCACTTCACCTTGCAACTTAAAAAAATATATACAGGCTGGGCACAGTGGCTCACACCTGTAATCCCAACACTTTGGGAGGCTGAAACAGGAAGACTGTTTGGGTCCAGGAGCTTGAGACCAGCCTAGACAACATGGTGAAACCCTGTATCTACAAGAAATACAAAAAAATTAGCTGGGGGTGCTGGAGCATGCCTGTATTCCCAGCTATTAGGGGGGCTGAGGTGGTAGAATCACTGGAGTCTTGTAGGTCGAGACTGTAGTGAGCCGTGATCACACCACTGCATGGCAGCCTGGGCGACAGTGAGACCCTGTTTCAAAAAACTTAATCTACGTATATATACAGAAATAGGCTTTTATGTTTTCATTTTTATAAATTGGGAAATTTTATACATATATTTCTCTATATCTTGCTTTTTTACTTTTCAAATGCTGTGAAATTCCTCCAGGTCATTTGGGAGAGATCTAAACTCTCCAACTCAATATTTTTTAAAGCAATATTTGACAAAATTTGTATATATTCAAGATGTATAACATGATAGTGTGTTATATATAAACATTGTGTAATGATTACCACAATCAAATTAAAGAGCACATCCATCATCACCCATAGTTACGATTTGTATGTGTGTGTGTGTGTGTGTGTGTGTGTGTGTGTGGGGTGTGCATAATAAGGACACTTAAAATCTGATCTTTTATCTAATTTCAAATAAATAATCAAAAAGTAAAAGCATTATTATCTCTAGAAAACAGGAAGACAGCACTGTCACTTAAGGCTGAATAAATGAAATATTGAAGAAGTTAATTTCACCAAACATTACACAGTAATAGAAGATAAGTGTCGTGAACCCAAAATATCTGAGAGCAGTCTCAGTCAATTTAGAAAGTTTATTTTGCCAAGGTTAAGGATGCACCTGTGACACAATCTCAGGAGTTCCTGACAACATATGCCCAGGATGGTTGGGGTACAGCTTGCTTTTATACATTTTAGGCAGATGTGAGACATCAGTCAATATGTGTAAGATGTACATTGGCTCGGTTGGGTAAGGCAGAACAACTTGAGGTGGGGACTTCCAGGTCACAGTAGACAAGAGACAAAGGTAACATTCTTTTGAGTCCTTGATCAGTCTTCCACTGAATACACAGCTGAGTCTGGCTCCATGAATCTGCATTTTTACATAAGCAATAGAGCAGAGGAAGTAATCAGATACGTATTTGTCTCAGGTGAGCCTCAGAAGGATGACTTTGATTTCTTTCTGACCTTTGTCCACAAGGAATTTCCTTGCTGGCAAATTGTGAGGGAGATATGTAGCTTTTTATCTTTGTAGCTATCTTATTTAGAAATAAAATGGGAGGCAGGTTTGCCTGACATGTTTCCTAGCTTGACTTTTCCCCTGGCTTAGTGACTTTGGGGTCTTGAGATTTATTTTCCTTTCACAGTGTCAAATCCATACTCCTGATGTGTCTTTTAGTTCCCACTCCCTTTAGACTATATTACACACTTCTTACTGACATGAAATGGGCTACTTAGTGAACAGGGGCAGAATGGTCCAGTAATTGGCTAAGAGTACGTCAAGATCCAGCAGATTGATGTACACAGCACCATAGGCTTACTTCCCACGACATCCTTGAATAAAATAAAAGGAAAAATCCAAACTACTTGGTAGTAAAGAATTGGAAAAAATAGCAGAAGATTAGAATAAGTAGTAAATGACAAATGGGAAATATGAATACTTGATGAACATTATGTTCAAATGACTATCTCAGCAGAACATTCTGTATCTACAGAGAGGATTGGCTTAAGTAAAGCTATTATGATGGTATTAAATGCTAACTTCAAATTAGAGACCAACTCCAAAACAGAAAAAGAAAATGTTTTTAAGCAGTACCCTTTATATAATCTGGTATCAGTTTTGAGGAATAACAGAGTACCTTCTGAGAAAAAAAAATTGGAAACACCTAAAGGGAAAGGAAATCATGAACCAGAAGTATGGATTTCTGCATTAAAAATTGCATCAGATTCTTTTTTTGGATAATAGTTAATAACACTCATGAGAAAAAAGTAGAGTAGATGTTATTTATTAGAGTTTTTATAGACTATCTGGTTCAGAAATTGCAAAATTATATTTTTAATTTATTTTGAGAGTTAGTTCCAATTGGCAGAGATTAAAATATGTTGCAAAGACTGCTTGTAGAAGAACCAAGAAAGGAAGAAGTCAAGGTGTAAGAGTTTGGGAAGCAATATGTTTTACATCTCTTTCTTATAAATATTTTCATTGCTTCTCTGAAAGAAAAATAAATTGGAACATTAATGAAAATGGCATTTAAGTCCTTAGTTTGAGAATGTTAGTGAACACTAAAAAATTGGCAGAATTGAGAGATTAAGTTATTTCTCTTCTTTCTCTGGATTTTAGGAGAGATCAGAAGGAGGAAAATTATTTATTCATTTATTTATTCAAACATTTATTTCTCCATGGTCACATTGTGCCATAATAAATGCAACACAATGATGTAAAAAGAAAATAACTATTCTTTATTATTTAAATTATCTTCATCTAAATTTTCTTATCTGTAAAATGGACATTATAACCACTAATTCTGAGAGTTATTGTGAGCATTAAATGTGATGACCTATGTAAAACAGCACAATGCTTAGTGTACAGGAATGGTGTTAATAACAAACATTATTGAGCACTTACTATGTGCTAGGTACTCTGTTAAATTTTTTGTATGCATTAATTCATCTGATGCTCATAACAACCTTATGGTGGACGGAATCATCTGAATCCCATTTTATGGTTGAAGAAACTGTTGTTTAGAGAGTTTAAGTAACTTGTCCAAGTTTGTAAGTAGTTTGGCTGAGATTCAAACTTAGAGAGTCTGACTCCATTGCTCATACCTGGGAGCTATTATGGTTATTACTTTAACTACTAGGCTAAGCTGAAATTGCAGCAATAGGAATTTAAATTCAGACATAACGTTCTTAACTATAGAGATTATGGGAAAAATGGAATGGAAGTTTTTAAAGTATGAAAATCCTGAGAGACTTTTAAGCACATCCCAGACGTCAGCTGGGGTCCTACTATCCCTTGGAGACTTAGGTCAATTTGGTTTAAAATTTCAATTTGGTACCAATATAAGTTTAGAGCTACTTCTACAATTTCTGTGAATTCTCAAGGGCATCCTTCTTCAAGTTTTCTTTGTCTTAGATTCATCCTGCATCATCCAGACACAATTTCTACTTTCCCCAAATATGTCATCAGTTTAGTGGTTTTACTGAAGATCTGAGAGGTTATGGGAGAAGTAACATCACACACAATATTGCTAACTTCCTGGCCTTATCTGCATTCTTCCTCATTTTACACAAGAGGAAGTATGCTTGATAAACATGCTGATTTCAACCACCTTGTAACCAGGACCCCAGGCAGGATTCTTCCTATTGGCAGATAGGCTGATCATGCCACTGCAGGTGAAGAGACAAACCTCTTTTTCATCCGTCTAAGTATTCTTCTTAAGCCTTGAATTTTCTTTCCATTAACAAAAGAAAAATAAAACCAGAATCATCAAAGCTAATGTAAGTCAATCCTCCACCTAAAGTCCTCTTGAGAGGCCAAGAGGTCAAAACTAGAAACAGTAAGATTACATTAAAAGTTAGAAATGTTAGCCAGGCCTGGCAGTGAACCCGTAATCCCAGCTACTCTGGAGGCTGAGGCGGAGAATTGCTTGGACCCGGGAGGTGGAGGCTAGAGTGAGCCAAGATCGTGACACTGCACTCCAGCCTGGGCAACAAGAGCAAGACTCCATCTCAAAAAAAAAAAAAAAAAAAAAAGAGACAGAAATGTTTCTGAAGCATTCACTTGTATGGACCACAGTGAGGAGATTCCTTGCCACCTGATTTTCAGTTGGGTTGGGCCAAAGGGAAGCCCTGGCAGGAGATTGGAAAGAAGGAAGAGAACAGGGTCAGGTTGCTTATTTACTTCAGTCTCCTTTTTGGACACTAAGTGATCATTAACCTGAGGCCAGAAGGCCAGTCAGTCAACTCCAGGGAGAAAATTGGCAGATGAGAGATCTTTGCAATGCTTTATGCTCCTGTGTGACATATAAGCAAATGTCAGTATAGCCAACTAAATATATAGCTTCCCTTAGTCTTGACACATGCAAAGCTTTTTTTTAAATTCATGTTGAAAGGAATGTTAGAATGTTTCTTCTAATATTGTTAGAAGAATGTTAGAAACTAGTTTCTTCTTTACAAGGGAATTGTCTTTATAATAGGCCCTCTTGCCTGCAGGCGATCTGTATGCAAGCAGATTGGTACAGAGAGATCTGGGTTCCAATTCAGGCTTGGCATCTACTAATTTAATGAAAGGAAGGTTTACAATAGTCAAATCATGTATTTACCAGTGCAATTCATCATTTAACATATAATTATTGGGTATCTAGTTGTATCAGGCCCTGTGCTAGGCACTGAGAAAACAGCAGTGAACGACAAGCTCCCTGCTTTCAGGGTGCTTACATTTCAGTGGGAACAAAAAAATCTGTAATATTCTAAGAGAAAAATAATGCAGGGCAGGAGAACAAAGCATTATAGGGGAGAGGCCCCGAGATAAGGTGACATGTGAACAGAGATCTAAATAGAATAAGGGAGGGAGCCATGTGGAAATTTAGGGGAAGAGTGTCTTAGGCAGAGGGAACTGCCAGTTCAAATGCTTTGAGACTGGAGTGTGCTTGGTGTGTTTCAGGAACAGAGCAGAAGCCAGAATGGTGGCTGGAGCTGACTGAGGCAGAAATGAGTAAAAGATGAGATCAGAGAAGTAACCTTTCCTTTCTAGCAAATTCACCTAATTTTCCTTTCTCTACTGGATTGTTGTGAAGTCTTAAAGTTTGAGGGCAGTGTTTATAAAAAGTGACTAATGGAATATTCCTCGTGTGAGAAGTCCTGATGGTTCTGACATGGGGTAGGGTTCACACCTTGTTTCCACATTTCTCTAGATTCCTTTCCCATCCTTGTAATAGGCCCAGCAAAAATTCATATTGTTCAAAAAGACTGAGAAATACTTTATTTTTAAGTCATAGCCTGATTTCTAATCAAGTGAATTTTTTTTGGCATGATTAGAAGTGAATTTCTTTAGCTCCAAATTAGTTTCCAGCCTTTATTTATTCCATTATGATTTATGTGGCCACACATGCTTTCTGTAACCTTCCATTATTTCTCTGGATCCATGTTTTGGCCAGGGCAGTCAGTCCTACCCACCATCATATAAAGAACTCTTACAGATTTTTAAGGAAGTTTTTCACTTATAGAAAGTAATAAAAGTATTAATTTCCTTTTCAGATTATTTAAATGGATCATAAAACAGCCTCATTTACTGAGCCTACATTTCCTTGTGTCCCAAATAACCAAGAGAGGGTGTATGGTCTAGGGCACTAAAGCGTTTATGCACACTGGTGGTCTGAAAGGTTTAATGTCTCTTCCTGGAGTGATTAATTTAAAGCAGGGCAAGACTGGCTCAACATTATTATTTCATCTTAAGTGCATCTGGAAATCCAGAGTGAGCCATTATTTAACTCTGTTGAAGAAAAAGAAATGCCTGTTCATAATTCTTACCTATTACTAAAGCAATTCCTTAATTGTTCCTCGTACCTAGGAAGCAAAGCTCATATCATCTTGAACAGGAGACAGGAAGTGGCAGAGTCATTTCTGTCTATTGATGAGGCAGGAACTTAGGGAGCAGAGTAATTGGAGTTTAGTGAGGCATGAGGCTTCTATAATTTTATAAATTGAGCAAAAAACTGATAATTTATTTATAAAGAAAAAATAAATCTCAAGAATTAACAACTAAAAAAATTCGCCAATATTATAAACATCACAAAATCAAGAAAAATAGCATAATATTTTAAATTAATTAACTCCCTGACTTACTACTATGCACACTTTTGACTGCATACTCTTTGATGAAACTTCCTTACTAATAAGATTCTGTAATATTTTATACAGAGAGAATATAAAGATATCTGTCTTTCCTTTAGCACAGTTGATTGAAATTTACTTTTTATTACTCATAGTTTAGATGACCATAACTGTGGCTTACTACAGAGACTTATTTGCTGTTTTTTGTACTGCTCCCAGTTTGTGGTCTATCAATATAGGAATTTTGATAGTTCTAGTATTTCTTAGCAATGGTTTAGGTTCAGAAACACATGCTGAGAAAATGAGTTGTTGATTGTATGTATCGATAGAGAAAAACCTGGGATAGGAAAACCTGGGATAATTCTTGATTGTATGTATTGATAAAGTGAAACCTGGGTAGATTAGAGTACTGTGTTTCGGGGCATGCCGTACTTTCAGGAATCCTTCACTGTAGAGATTAATGTAGGTAAGCAGTACAGGGGAAAAAGTGCCCCTGACACACACACACACACACACACACACACACACACGTGCACACACACAGCTGGATCTGAGTCCCTTCCTTCCATAAGTACCCTTTCAATGATATTCCGTATTTCTCCCCCTATTCAAGCCTGTCTGTGATGTATATTTTAACTTGATCTCATTTAGATAGGATGTTGGCACCCTGTGCTTATGTGTAGTATTTTGTTGGCTACTGGCACTTGGTTGAACATATGGCAAGTACAAGGTTAATCTACTCACTTGGAAATAGTAGCAACTCTTCTTGACATAACTGTATCCTATAGAGTCCATTTATATTTTGCTGCGATTTGAGAAATTTGGCTCTACTTATACCAGAAACGAAAAAGGCCACTTCAAACTTTTTTTTTTTTTCTTCAGTGAGAGCTTTCAATTAAAAGGAAGAAGGAAGAACAGGACGTATTTTCTGTAAGAACAAAAAATGCCACATGGTGCTTACCCTACCTGGCTGATTTCTCTGTTAGGAATATAAACTTCACAAGGCAGAGAGTATTTTTCTTATCCGGTATCTTCTTTGTTGCTCTCATGCTCCTTAAGAGAATTTTGACAGACTTTGCTCCCCCTTCCACATTTTTAAGTTGACAACTAAAATGTTTAACATAAGTTTATATAGTTTCAAAGGATATAATTTCTCAAACATTTAAATGGAAATTTTTAAAGTAAAACTGTCACCTCACTTTCAAATGAGCACTTTTTACAGGAATTTTATATCTACTATCACCTATTTTAAAGGTATACAAATATCTTCTTTAAAAATTAGACATTTTTGTAATTCTTTTTTCTCTTTGATATTTTATTTCCATTCCACTTCCTCTTAGACTTTTACAAATGCAACATATTTTTAAAAGTGAATATCTGTTATTGGTTACCCTTTTATATGCCCATACAACAAAAATTTTAAAATTTCCATTCTGTGTTTTTTTCACTATCTCCATAGTCAGAACTTTATGTCTAAATTTAGATTCCTTTTGCTACATTTTTAGCTCTGCCTACTAGTTGCAGTAAAAATTTTCTATGGTCCTAGAGTTTGAAGACCTATAATTTTCTTCTGTATTATCATGACAGTTATTTTTCATATGCAAGCGATCAAAAATATGCACAAATTATAATTTTTAAATATCAAAAATAATATTGTATTGGAGATGCTTTTCTTAGTATGATAGGTGGTCAGGGTTTATGGTGCTTTGATTAAATGAGGTGACACAAATATTTCAAATTGTTCCTTTGTTTGACATCCCAGAGATTATTACATCGCAAGACAATGCATTGCTCCAACAAGGATGACAAAGTGAATGGGAAGGAAAGGGTTATGAAGAGTTCATGGAAGGCACCTAGGCAGACTACTTTTAGGAAAGAGTGGATGTGGAAGCTAAGTATCTGGAAATTGATTTCCTTAGAACAGTTTGTGTTTGCATGTCTTCTGAAAGGTTTTATGCACTCCCAAGAGTAAGTATACCTGTTTGAAGAAGCTGCTCAATATAGTTCTTAAAATAGTCTACAAGCGTTTTACCCCAGCATAGTAAGAAATAGGAGTACAGCCAGAAATGAGAGTGGGAATGATTAGAAGGACCTCTTTGAGGCCTTGGTCGTGGGTAGGAGCACAGTGGGCGGGGCTTTTTTTAGATGTGCTTTAATCATCAGGAATTCTGATACAATTATATTTTGACGATGATATATAAGCTTCATTTGATTACTGTTGCCAAATATTTTTTGCTCTTCACAAAGTAAACCTCTTTTTAAAACTTTTTAACTGGCAAATAATAATTGCATCTATTTAGGGGGTAGATTGTGATGTTTTGATACATGTTTACATTGTGGAATGATTTAATCAATCTACTTAAATTTAGTGAAAATAACTTAAGCTATTAATCTCAGCCTTGGTGGCTTCTCCTAATTTATGCTTACACAGGAGGCCGTATTCATTGTGAAATGTCACAGACTCTCACAAACAAAAGAAGAAAATGTAGAGAAGCCCCCGAAACAAAATGCACTGGGTTAGTTCATACAGACAAATGTGACACACTTAAAAATTGTTCCTAACATCAGTTCATGATTTATTTCAAAAATTCTTAATATTAGAAAATGCTCAAAAATTTAAATTATTTCAATGTATATAGCAAATAAACCCTGCTATTAAAACAAAAGAATCAGGTTCATTTCAGAAGAGTGAAAACTAGCAAGATCTTACTGTAAATCAACTGTTTGTTTTCAATTATTTGGCATGAGATCTTACATATTTTTAACCCATGTTTTAATTCTCTTAGATACCCTGTTGCAAAAGTTCTGAAACATTGTGAGAAAAAGTGTTTTTGTAGCACTTTGGCAATGGGAGCCTCGCTTCACTCTGTTATGTGATGTCCCACCCAGTTTTTAGTTAAACCTGGAAACACCTTTGTCCTTAGGTGAAGCAACAAGTCTTGCTTAAGCAAAGCTGGTGAAATCAGAGCCTGGTCCAAGGCTCAGAAGTGTTTGTGGGGAAAAGCAAACACTTTTTGTGGGAGAAGGAAACAAAGGAGAAGAGAGGAGGAGGAAGAAATTGAAAAAGAAGGGGAGGAGAAGAGGAAAAGAGAAAGAGATGTTGAGAGAAAGAAAAACAGAGAGCTATTGGGAGATATACCTAATGCTAGATGACGAGTTAGCGGGTGCAGTGCACCAGCATGTCACATGTATACATATGTAACTAATCTGCACATTGTGCACATATACCCTAAAACTTAAAGTATAATAATAATTTAAGAAAAAAAAAAAAAAAGAAAAACAGAGAGCTGTGTGTGATTGGATGCCATGACTCCTCAGTCTTAGTGCTAATGCCGTTGTTACCTAACTCTATTTAGGGAACTTTCCAGAACACAGAGAAGCTTTGTGGGCCTGGCTTTCAGAACTTATGCAACAATTGTTTTGGGAGCAGACTGAAAATTTTACAAGAGAACTGAGTTTTCAAGAGACTGACAGTGTGACGAAAAGATCAAAGATTTGGTGCAGTGGGACTAAGTTTCAGGAAGCCTTTCAAATTGTGAAGATTTTCCTCCCTGTTATGGCAGTTAAGACATGTGAAAATAGTAGTTCGAGACACTTATAAGCAACTTTCTTTTTAGTTCACAATGTTCCATGAATGTCAGTGCCCTCCAAACCCATGAGAACAAAGCAGGCAACCAGGATGATTACTCCCAAATCATTGATAAAAGGAGAGAGAAGTATGGAGATACACAGTGACTTGTGTGGGTTGCCAAAAAGTTGCACGGTCAGTTTGACAACTGTTATTGCCTTCAGGTTGACAAATTGGATAAGCAGCATTGCTGTGTATGGGTGGGGAGGGAGGAGGAATTGCATGAGTAAGAATGAGATGAGCAATAGTTAGGTGGAGTGGAAATGAAGTCTTAACAGTTATTGGGGATACTGATGTATTTATCAAACCAAAAGATGATCTAAAAGCCATACAATCAGACTTAGATTAGGGCAGTCTGTGATAAGAAAAAGTTAATATAGTGTGTTGTTTTTGAAAATATGGCATGATAATTAATAGCAACTCTTTTTTTATACTTGCTTGGTTAACAGGAGGAAACACAGATAAATTAAATACTGGTTAGCAATCTTTAATAACCAGGAGATGCTTAATATTTATTTAGAAATCCACAACATTTTATAAATCATTGTTTTGGCTGCTGGGACAAACTCAGAAGCTGGAACCCACAGAAACCCTTCAATTACACCAAGGCTTTCCAGTTCATTGCTTCTGCACTGAAGAACAGTCTTCACAACTATACCTGGAACTTATTAGGCCAGGAAGGCAAGGCGTTGGTATGTGTTTTTATTATAGTTAAACTTATCTGGATTTAAAAGGCATTAACTATCTTCTAATTTCTTCCTTTTTCTTCAATTGTACAAGAGTGTTTCAATTGAATATTGCAACTGAAGACATTCACTCTGCATTGATCACCTATGGAGTGATCAACTTTCAACCCTTTGAAGTTTCCTAAATGTAAGCCTTCTTCTTAAATATCCTTAAAGCAGCATTTTTAAGCCTGTAAAGATCCATGAGCCCAAGAATCTCTGCCTGAATTACTTTTGGCTTCAGTCATCCAGTTTCAGTCTTCCCATTGTTCGGTTACCCAGATAACAGTTAACCAGATCCTGGTTTTCTCTCATGCTTTGTGGCTAAAGTCATGTTTACCCCAATTGATAAAAATGAAAATTAAAATTATTTATGCAGAAATTCATTCTGGTACTACAACTCTCCTTTCCATCACAATTTCAGAAGCTTAACCATGATATGCAAAGTGCATTCTGAGGATGACTAACTAGTCATAGTTGAAGGGTTTGGATAACAAAATAGCAGAATAGGACAGGGCCAGGTAATAGTCCTCATCTAAATTTTACTCCAAGGAGCACCAGCACAATTATCAACTCCCACTGCAGTCAAATTAAGATGCTTTTTCCAGAAGGAGTGAACATTCAGACATAGTAAATTTACATGGGCGGCTTCCAAAAGTGACGTGTTTCTCCTGGATTATTCCACTCAGAATTCTAGTTAGGAGCAACACTGATTAACCCCAGAACACAGTTTCTTGGAGAATCTTCTATTATCCTGACTAGTTTCATGAACTTAGAGAAAACTTAGAGAAGCTTATAATTAATTATGGCCAATTATGCAAAGCTAAACCTCTGACAAGCTGTATCTATAAAAAGATATGAGACTGACTTTATTTTTTCTTTTCTGGAAGGAAAGAGGCACTCCGAATTCAAAGGCTGTTTGAATGAACTGACTGCTTCAGCACTGTCTTGTAGATATAGACCATTCAAATAAAAGACAATAAATATCTGACTGAATTTTGTTAGCACGTTAAGACATTTATTATAAAAAGATTTAAGAAGAAAATAATGGCCACATTTCTTCAGAAAACATGCATACGAATGTGACAAAACACTGTGGTGTTGCAAACTCAAGGTAAAATGAAGTGAATAAGAAAACAAATTTCCCCACAGTTAAGTTGTATCACAATGTTTATTTATTTTGAATTCACCCATCTTTATCCCATTTCTACCAGTGCTGCTCTGGCCAAGTCACCTTGCTGAAATCTCCATTTCCACTTGTTCACCCTGCCAAGCCACTCTCTACACAGCTGCCAGAGTGATTACAAAAACAACACGGGATTATGCTACCCCTGCTTATCTAAAATTTGTCAAAATGCCCATTTCACTTTGAATAAAATACAGATTCCTCTCAGATCTCATTTCTTATCACGTCTTTCTCAATCATTATGTTCCAGCCTCACTGACCTTCTTCCTGTTCCTGTAAAATATTCCTGCCTCCATGTGTTCTCATTGTTCAATTCCCACCTATGAGTGAGAATATGCGCACCTAAAACCTAAAGTATAAAAAAAAAAAAAAAAAAAAAAAATTCCTGCCTCAAGGCCGCAGGCCTACGACCTGCAGTTCTCTTTTTCCCACATGTGACCAGGCTCTCTCTTAGCCATCAGGGTTCATATAAGCTCTTTCCGTTCTGTCTAGGCATCTTATCAAAATCAACCTGTGTAGTATTCATCTATCACATAATCTTGTTTTATTTTCCTCACAGCACTCTCACTTTCTGAAATTATCTTTGTTTATATGTTTAATGCCCTTCTTTTCCACTAGAATGGAAACTCAAAGATCAAGAAACTTGTCTGGGCTTTTCACTGTTGAATTGCCAAAATTTTGAACAGTGCATAACATACAGTAAAGGCTCAATAAATAAATAAATAAATGTTCAACTCTCTTGGCTGTCTCTGCAGTGATCAAGAATATTTTGATGTCTCTCAAAAGAACTATATGCTTATAGTAGTCTCTGTAGTTCTTGGGTTTGAGTTGTGGAATTACGTGTAGGTGAAACAAAATTATAATGAAAACCTTCGTTTTTAAACCCTTTTGGGCAGAGTCTCATAGAACCTCATTTTATAGACAAGTAGGGTCAGGGATTTGGGAAATGGGGAATTAAATTAGTATTTTTGAATGCTCATTATGTTTTAGACACTGTGATAGGCATTTGGTATATGTAAAGGCAATGTGCAGTCTTCTAAATTGAATTCCATATGACTTAGACTGTTTAGGGGGATGGGTTTGTGATCAAGACTGTATGAAGTCAGGGATAGCTAGATAGAATTAGGGATAGCAAAGGGACAGATGCTAAGATTATGGACGGTATGATATTGTAGGATATTGTAGAAAAAGTGTGAGCTTCAAATCAGGTCTGAGCTCAAATCCTAATCTGCCACTTTTACTAGTTGTGTGACCTTGCATAAGGTACTTACAATTTTAGTGTGGCTCATTTTTCTTATTTATAAGGAATAGAGAACAAACAGCATTTACAAATGATTAATTCACAGTGTTGTGAAGATTTAATGACATAATATTTTAATATGTAAAATAACTAGGCCTATTGCCTTTCACATAATAGATGCTTAATAAGTTTTCGAACGGTTTTTAAATTAATATTATTGAGACTGGGTTTTCTTCTGTCACCCATCTGCAGTGCAGAGGCATGATCACGGTTCACTGCAGCCTCCACCTTCCTGGCTGAGGTTCCCACCTCAGCCTCCCAAGTAGCTGGGACTATAGGCATGCACCGCCATGCCTGGCTAATTTTTGTATTTTTTGTAAAGATGGGGTCTCACTATGTTGCCCAGGCTGGTCTTGAACTCCTGGGCTCAAGCAATCCTCTCTCCTTGGCCTCCCAGTGTTGGGATTACAAGCGTGAGACACCACGCCCAGAAAATCATTATTATTTTTAACTGACTAGTAATAATTGTACATATTTAGAAGTACAGAGTGATATTTTGATACATGCATACAATGTGCAATGAACAAATCAGGGTAATTAGCATATCTATCATCTCAAATATTTATCATTTTTGTTTTGTATTGGGAACATTCAAGATCTTCTCTTCTAGCTATTTGAAAATATACAATAAATATTGTTAACTATAGTTAACCTACAAGGCTATAGAACACTAGAAATTATTCCTCCCATCTAGCTGTAATTTTGTATCCATTAACTATCCTTTCCCTGTCCTCCACTCCCCACTACCTTGCCAGTCTTTTAGTAACCATAATTCTCCTCTTCTATGAGCTCAAAGTTTTTAGCTCCCACATATGAGTGAGAACATGTGGTGTATGTCTTTCTGTACGTGACTTATTTCACTTAACATAATGTCTGGGCTTATCCATGTTGCCACAAATGACAGGATTTCATTTTTTTTTTTTTTTGGTGGCTGAATAGTATTCCATTTTGTATATACTACATTTTTTGTATCCACTTATCTGTTGATGGATGCCTGTTGATTCCATACTTTGGCTGTTGTGAACAGTGCTGTCGTAAACACAAGGTATCTCTTTAATGTATTAATTTCTTTTCCTTTGGATAAATACCAGTAGTGGGATTGCTGGATCATACAGTAGCTCTGTTTTTAGTTTTTTGAGGAACTGCCATACTGTTTTCCAACTGCCATACTGTTTTCCATAATGGCTATACTAATTTACATTCTCACCAACAATGTATGAGCATTCTCCTTTCTTCCCATCCTTGCCAGCAAGACTGTTTGTCTTTTTAATAATAGGTATTCTGATTTCTGGGGAAGCTTTTGTATTTTTGATATTAAGACAGAAATTGGTGGTCCTGTTTATTATCCCTTTCCTGCTGACATGAATGTGGAAGCAATGGTTTGTGATCAAGGAGTTATCTTGCAACCTTGAGAGAAAGCTTTGCAGTTTTTGAGCCACTGAAGCAATGCCAGGAGAAGCCATTTATTTGCAGACATCCGATATTTACTTAAGCACTGTTAGGTTGCTGACTGCTGAAAGCATTTCTAACTGATGTAGGTGTGTATTTATTTGTTTGAATGTGTGTGTGCTCACACGTATGTAGGTGGGTAGAGCATTTAAATATAATGGCAGTGAGATATACATTACTTGCACCAAAATTACCTGGAGTTGCCAATTTATTTAAGGTCACTTCACAAGATAGAGGTTAAGGATCTGGATTTTGAATTTCATGAATTAAGTCTGATGCTCAGGATGCCAGTGCCTCCAACATACTTGCTATATTTTATTGTGGAAAAGAATATCATGTGTATTTATCGAAAGCAAAGTTTAAAAAGAAATTTGCTTTTCATTTTTGATGTTAACCTCATTTTATTTCCTTTTATAAAAACAAAATATATTCTGTGCATATTTTTGGATGTTGAGTGAAAAGCAAACAACATATATAAAAAGCCACGTTAAAAAATCTTGTTTTAGATTTTTACAATTTAAAGTGTATATGAGAAAATGGCTTAAAATAAAACATACTTCAATTAAAATGTTTTACTCTGTCATATACTATATAAAACATATTATGGTGTATAAAACATATTCTTAGAAGCCGGAATTCTAAAATAATACTATAATCAAATAGTTTTCAAAAGTTTATATGGAACCACAAAAGACCCTGAATAGAAAAACAATTTTGAGCAAAAAGAACAAACCTGGAGGCATCACATGTCCTGACTCCAGAATATACTACCAAGCCATAGTAACCAAAACAGCAAGATTCTGGCATAAAAACAGACACACAGACTAATGAATTGAATGAAGGCTATAAAATCACACATTTATAGCCACTGATTTTCAACAAAGGGGCCAAGAACACACAATGTGGGAAAGGACAGTCTCTTCAAAAAATGGTGCTGGGAAGTCTGGATATCCACATGTAGAAGAATGAAATTACACCCTTCTCTCTCACCATATAAAAAATCAACTCAAAATAGATTAAAGACTTAAATGTAAGACCTGAAACTATGAAACTAGTAGGAGAAAACACAGCGGAAAAGCTCCAGGGTATTGGTCTTTGCAATGATCGTTTTTGGATATGACCCCCAAAACACTGGCAGCAAAAGTAAAAATAGACAAATGAGATTACCTCAAACTAAAAAGCTTCTGCACAGCAATTAAAACAATCAACAGAGTGAAGAAATGACCTACAGAATAGAATAAAATACTCGTAAACTATACATCCAATAGGGGGTTAATAACTAAAATATATAAGGAACTCAAGCTACTAACTAAGCAAGAAAATGAATAATCTGATTTAAAAATGGGCAAAGGACCTGAATACACACTTCTCAAAATAAGACATACAAATGGCTGTCAGGTATATGAAAAAACACTCAACATCACTAATCATCAGGGAAATGCAAATTTAAACTCAACAAGATATCACTTCACCTGTGTGAGAATAGCTATCAAAATGATAAAAGATAACAAGTTTTTCCAAGGATGTAAAGAAAAGAGAACACTCACATACCATTGGTGGGAATGTATGAAAAACGGTATAGAGGTTCCTCAAAAAAAAAAAAAAAAAAAATAGAACTACCATATGATCTAGCAATCCCACTACTGAATACGCATCTAAAGGAAATGAAATCAGCGTGTTGCTGATTTCTGCGCTCCCATGTTCACTGCAGCTTATTCACAATAGCCAAGATATAGGATCAACCTGAATATCCATCAACAGATAAGTGGATAAAGAAAATGTGGTATGTATTCACAAATGGAATATGATTCAGCATTAAAAAATGAATTCCTATCATTTGCAACAAGATAGAAGGACCTAGAGGACACTATGTTAAGTGAAATAAGCAAGGCACAGAAAGATAAATACCACATAATCTCACTCATATGGAATCTAAAAAAGTGGAGCTCATAAAAGTAGAGAGAGGAATGGTAGTTACCAGGGGCTGGGGTGGTTGGAGGGTGGTGGGAAAATGTTGGTCAAAGGATAAAAAATTTCAGTTAGGTACGAGGAATAAGTTTAAGAGATATATTGTACAACAGGGTGACTATAGTTAACAATATATTGTTTTCTTGAAAAATGCTACGAGAGTGGATATAAAATGTTCTCACCACAAAAATGATAGCTGTGTGAGGTAATGTATATGTTAATTAGCTAAACTTAGTCATTCTACTATGTATATATAGTTCAAAAGTCATGTTGTACATGATAAATACAGTCATGTTCCACAAAATGATATTTCAGCCAATGACAGACCACATAGATGATGGTCCCATAAGATTATAATACTTTACCTTTTCCATGTTTAGATATGTTTAGATACACAAATACCATTGTGTTATAATTGCCTACAGTATTCAGTACAGTAACATGCTGCTCAGGTTTGTAGCTTAGGAGCAATAGGCTTCCTCCAATAGCCCAGGTGTGTAGTAGGCTATACCATTTAGGTTTGTGTAAGTACACGCTATGATGTTGACACAATCACAAAATTGCCTAAAAACACATTTCTTAGACCTGTTAAGTGACACATGACTGTACATGCAGTTTTATCTGTCAATTAAAAAAAAAACAAAACTAATTTCAGGTGCTTAGTTAACTTAATTTGCATAATAATAAATGACATTTACATAGTATTACAATGTGCCAGATATTGTCCTAAAATCTTAAGTCATTTAGTGTTATTAACTCTATGGGTTTGGTGTTATTATTACTGTCATCTCCACTTTATGACTGTGGGTCCTGATTTACAGAGACATTGAATAATAAGCTCCAGGAGAGGTAAAATTTGAACCAAGGGAGTCTGGCTCCAGCATGTGCCCTCTCATTCACTGTGCTCTGCGGCCTCCCAAGTTATATCACTCATTATATTTCATGTGAGTTACAGTACTTATATAATGTGTGGTGAGCTACATTTCTTAACACATTTACTGTTTGTTCTTTTATCTAAGTATTTGAAGATATCTTTCTGCTTATTATCCCATACAGGTTGGAAAAAATGGGCTTACCAACCAGCCTTACCCTCTTCCTCCCAGTAAGCTAACAAATTGGGAGGTGGATCACTAGTACCATGTGCACTCAAACAACAATTAGAACAAAACTCCCCCTGAAGCAAATCCTAAACCAAAATTCTTATCTGCCTTAAGAATCAAGAGTCAGGACTAATAACCTCTATTTTGTAAATGGAACAAAAGTTTCATAAAAGATGTGGAACAGAGTACTCTTTTATTTGTGCCATGATTAGGCCAACTCTGAGGTGAAGAAGAGGAATAGAGAAAAGCAAAAGTTAGAAGTATTTAATGAAAGAAAGCAGAGAAGTGTGAGAATAAAATGTGGAAGAGGAGCAGGAGATTCAGAGATGAACAAGAAAGTTGAGGAGCTTGGGTCTGGTGGGTGGAACACTTATTTGAAGAGTGTTGGAAAATTAAAAAGTGTGCTTCACCCAGTCTCTTGTAGAAACTACAGTTTTAAAGGAAGCTGCCCAGAACTGCCTCTCTGCTTGGATGCTGCTTAGGCATCTAGGAAATAAACAATTAAGCCCAGCTCTGGCCACATCCTTTTTCTTCTGGCATTTGTAGCCTCCTTCTATTCTCCAAACCTTTGATATTATTCCTTAAGTTAATCACTCGTTTTCTCTGGGCAGTGTCCCATCCCTGCCTCTGTAATTCTCTCTGTTGTGAACAGCTCTCCATTATGCATTTATTCTGAACCAGGCCATACCCAGGAAGCCACTTTTCCAGCTATAGGGAAACCACAAGAAAGCTCCAAAAATGGAAGTCCCAGCTTGCTCTCCACAATTATGTCATTTTTCTCTCCCTTTTACTTTCAAGTTTTTCTTTTAGTTTTGTACTTGGAATTGGGCTAATAGGAAGACCAGATTACTAGCGCTAACTCTGGGGAAGGTTTCATAATGGAGTTGCTGTGAAATCTCACTAGCCCGTTATGTAGCCTGACTATTGCCATTTCATCTTCTTTTCACTCCTGAGTGTCTCACAAATTGGCTCCTTCCCCCACTACTCTACTAAGTCTGATCCCACAAAAGTTTCTAATAACCTCCCAGATCATGACTCAAATGGAAGCTGTTCAGTCCTTTTTAAAAATGAATACTGTTTGACAACATTTTTTTTGACAACATTTTTTTTCTTCCATCTGCAAACCCTCCATGCATGTCTCCCTCTCCGATTGTTCCTTCTAATTTTTTCCCAGTGGTCCCTTTTTCTCTGTCTCATCCTTACATTACGGCATCCCCAGAGTTTTGGTTCTGTCCACTCCTTTCCTTTCTTATCCTCCCCTTTTTTTATTGGTTGATTGTGTCGTCCCCCCATCTCCCCACACCCAACACCCAAAATGTTGAAGGCCTAATCCCTAGTACCTCACAATATGACCCTGTTTGGAAATAGGGTCACTGCAGCTGTAATTAGCTAAGTTAACATGAGATCATACTGGAGTAAGGTGAGCCCTAAATCCGATATGACTGGTGTCCTTAAAAGACAAGGAAAATGTAGACATAGACACTTACAGAGAGAAGTCAGCCATGTGAAAACAGAGACAGACACTGGAGTTATGCTGCCACACACCAAGGAACACCTGGGGCTACCAGAAGCTGGAAGAGGCAAAGAGGTTTCCTCTACTAGAGGCTTTGGAGGGACCACAGCCCTGCCAACACCTTGTTTTCAGACTTCTAGGCTCCAGAACTGTGAAACAATATTTTTCTGTTGTTTTAATCCTAGTTTGTGGTACTCTGTTTTAGCAGCACTAGGAAACTTAACAGGCCTCTCCTCCCTCCCCCGCATTCCTTCCTCTTCCCTCTCCACTCCTTCCCTCCCTCGATTTTCCTTTTCTTTCCTTCTAGTCCTTCTTTTCTCTTTCCTTCTCTATTCTCTAGATAACCATAACATCTATTCCCATGACTTCCATTACCATAGATACCCCAATAGCCCTCAAATCTCCTAAACTCCAAAACCAAATTTATTATTTTCCATTTATCTTCTTCATCTGAGTGTCCTGCCAGCATTTGAAATACAACACACCCAAAACAGAACTCAAATGTGCTCTTCAATCTATGTGCTCTGGCAGATTGTGTTTTCCTATGATGACTGCCACAACATATGGCTCATCCTTTTTGTAGTTTACCCTTGTAACTCCTCCCACCGAGAGCTAGGAGTATGTGTCCACTCCATGGACCTGGGTGGACCTTTGTGACTATCCTCACCAGTAAAGTAGCTGGAATTACAAATGAATAATTTATGTAATTTCCAAGCTTAGGTCATAAAATTTCCGTTCACTTCCACCTGGTTCTCTTGGCACACTTGCTATTGGCATCCAGCCACCATGCTATGAGAAAGCCTAGACTAACAAGGAGAAGCCACATGTAGGTGCAATGGTCATAAGTTCTAGGTAAAGCCCCAGTTGAAAGCCAATATGAACGTCCAGGCATATGAGTGAGGAAGCCTAGGGATGACTCCAGCTTCAGCCACCATGTGATTGCAACACATGCGAGATTCCAAGCAAAACAGATATAGCTAAGTGTGTCCAGAATTGGTGGGTTCTTAGTCTTGCTGACGTCAAGAATGAAGCTGCGGACCCTCATGGTGAGTGTTACAGTTCTTGAAGATGGTGTGTCCAGAGTTTCTTCTTACTGGTGGGTTCGTGGTCTCGCTGACTTCAGAAGTGAAGCTACAGACCTTCATGGTGAGTGTTACAGCTCTTAAAGACGGCATGTCTGGAGTTGTTCATTCCTTCAGGTGGGTTCGGGGGTCTCACTGGCCTCAGGAGTGAGGCTGCAGACCTTCACGGTGAGTGTTACAGCTCATAAAGGCGGCGCGAACCCAAAGAGTGAAGAGCGGCAAGATTTATTGCAAAGAACAAAAGAACAAGACTTCCACACCGCGGAAGAGTACCAGAGCACGTTGCTGCTGCTGGCTTGGGCAGCCTGCTTTTATTCCCTTATCTGACCCCACCCACATCCTGCTGATTGGTGCATTTTACACAGAGCTGATTGGTCCATTTTGACAGGGTGCTGACTGGTGCATTTACAATCCCTGAGCTAGACACAAAGTGCTGATTGGTGCATTTACAATCCTCCAGCTAGATATAAAAGTTCTCCAAGTCCCCACCAGATTAGCTAGATACAGAGTGCTGATTGGTGCATCCACGAACCCAGAACTAAACACAGAGTGCTGACTGGTGCATATACAATCCTCCAGCTAGACATAAAAGTTCTCCAAGTCCCCACTAGACTCAGGAACCCAGCTGGCTTCACCTAGTGGATCCCATGCAGGGACCATGGGCGGAACTGCCTGCCAGTCCCATGTTGCGCACCCGCACCCCTCAGCCCTTGGGCAAGATGGGACCCGGTGCTATGGAGCAGGGGGCGGAGCCCATAGCGGAGGCTCTGGCGTGGGGAGGCCAACGGGGAGGGGGGGGCAGGAGGGGGAACTTAAGGAGGAACTCGGGCATAGTGGTCTGCAGGTCCCGACTCCTGCTCCGCGGGGAGGTGGCTGAGGCCGGGCAAGAATTCGAGTGCGTCCTGGGCCGGCTGGCAGTGCTGGGGGATCCTGTGCACCCTCCGCAGCTGCTGGCCCGCTGCTAAGTCCCTCTCTGCAGGGGGCTGGCAGGCTGGCTGGCTGCTCCAAGTGTGGGCTGCGGGGCCTGCGCCCACCCAGAACTCGCACTGGCCTGCGAGGACCACCTGCAGCCCCAGTTTGCGGCGCCTCTCCCTCCACACCTCCCGGCAAGCAGAGGGAGCCATCTCCGGCCACCTTGGCCAGCCCAGAGAGGGCCTCCCACAGTGCAGCAGCAGGCTGAAGGGCTTCTCAAGCGTAGCCAGAGTGGATGCCGAGGCCGAGGAGGTGCCCAGAGCAAGCGAGGGCTGCTGACACGTTGTCGCCTCTCATAAGCACAATCAGCTTTCAAACGATAACAGATGATAATAAAATGATTGTGTTATTTTAAGCCACTAAGTTTTGGGGTAAATCATTATCCAGCAATAAATAACTGGAACTGTCTTCTATTTTAATTAATGAAACATTTACCAAGTCACATATGTTTGTATTCTTAGTCATCTGTGACTCTTCCTTCTTACTCCACAAATTCAATCAATTCTCAAATTCCTACCAATTCTATCTCATAATTTTATGTTGAATATATCCCCTTTCTTATATTCTCTGTTTCCCTGCCTTTTGGAAACCATTAAGATATGCATATAAAAGAGGATAAGAAGTTAAACTGTCCAGAGTTCAATCTCTTCCTGCTCGAATCCATCCTCAAGCTTATGTGGAGTGATCTTTTAAAAATACACATCTGAGCTGTGCCCCTTCCCTGCCTGCTACCTTCTGTGTTAATGATGTATGAAAAGATACTCTTCACATGAGGTCCTCTGTAGTCTAGTTCCCCAAACTACTTTTCCAGCTTTGTCACCTGGCTTATACCCCATGCCCCCTCCTCATTTTGTCCCAGGTAAGTACCTTCCAGGCTCCTCTACCTTTGCTCATGTTCTTTCTTCTTCATAAAATGCATTTATCCACATTTGCTGTCCAATAAACTCTTACATATTCATCAAGAACTAGATTACATATCACTGCTTTGAAGAACTTTCTCGGATTATTCCCTTGCTCCCCAGAAGTTACCTTTTTTTCTCTCCTATAATAAAACCTTGCAATACTTCTCTCATTTTATTAGAATTATTTCTGTCTAGGCATCTTTCCCATTAGACTGAGAAATTTGTAGCACTAGGACCACTGAATCTAGATCCAGTGCTCAATATTGGTGATTTTAAGAACAATGTACTATAGTCACCATCATCTATCCATTATCTATCCACCCATTCATTGTTCTATCCTTCTATACATTCAGCTATTTATTTATTCATTTATTTCCCTATCAAATATTACCTACCAGTGGTACTTTACTCCGAGGAAAGAGTGAGCATATCATCTTTCTTATTTTGGTTTAGAGAGTCTGAAAACTAAAGCCTTGCCTTTGCCTAGACAGCGCATAGGAAATTTTGTGAACAACTTTTTTTTTTGAGATGGAGTCTCACTCTTTTGCCCAGGCTGGAGTGCAGTGGCGCTATCTCAAATCACTGCAAGCTCCGCCCCCTGGGTTCACGCCATTCTCCTGCCTCAGCCTCCCGAGTAGCTGGGACTACAGGTACCTGCCACCACGCCTGGCTAAGTTTTTGTATTTTTAGTAGAGATGGGTTTCACCGTGTTAGCCAGGATAGTCTCGATCTCCTGACCTCGTGATTCACCTGCCTCGGCCTCCCAAAGTGCTGGGATTACAGGCGTGAGCCGCCGTGCCTGGCCGTGAACAATTTTAATAACAAAAATAAAACATGTTTATGAAGCTAAACACTGCAAGAGCCACATTATGTATATCATTACATTTAACTCTGACAAGAATACTGGAAAGTAGATTTTATTGTTATGTAAATTGATACTCGGAGATTAAATATAATAACTTGCTCAAGTTTACACTTAGTAAACAGCATTGCTAGATTTGAATCTGAATCTGTTTGATTCTAAAGTTCATTTTCTTTCCACAATAGGTCACACTTTATTTCTCTGTTTAGTGTCAGTGATCATCTCCTTAGTAACTACTGCATTGTCACTATTTCCAGATCATCCAGATGTTTGTCTACTGGAAATCTAAGTGGGGCACTATTAGTCCTGACAGCCCTTCCACCTAGCTTCCCAAAGTTTAGTTTCCCCAGCTGCCTAGTGAGCAGTGTCTTATTTCTCTTTCACTCAGTTATTTTGAGCAATTCAGAAATTGAGTTTTCATGATGCTGCATAGACAGTTCAATTAGTCAAAGATGGATTTGGGAAATTCTAATTGGAGACAGTTTTATGTTCAAATAAGGCATGCAGGGGAAAGTCATAGCTGAGTAAGTAAGGGTTGTGGGTGTGGCTGTGGCATCTGTGTATGGGTCTTTGTGTCTGTGTGGGTGTGAGAATGCAAGCACATGTGGTGTCTGCAGAATGAGGCATCTGTAGCTTCAGTGGTTTTGCTGCAACTGGGCGTTTTTATTGTCTGCCTGTCCATGTGTTCTTAGGTGCACATGCGGCTTCTCTGTGGGTGTGCCATCATGTCTGGGTATGGGTTTCTCTGTGTGTATGTGGGAGTGCTGGAGGAAGAGCTAATGTCTAAATAGCTTTTCCAGACTTCCATCCAGGACCCAAGATTCTAAGCAAAAATGATGCCAGAAGCATAAGTGAAATTTGCTGCTGATATCTTAAATGGGAGGCATGAAAGAGCTGGAAAATGAAATGAAGAATCTATTATATAACCCTTTCCTCTTCTCTTCTTAGTCTTAAAAAATCTTCTCCCCATTTCTACCTCATCTCTTATCTGTCCAGGTGAATTATTTTTCACGCAGCCTGTGTGTCATCAAACTAAATGGTTATATCTGTGTTTCTGCCTCTAAACACATCTGTGTCTCTGCCATTGACAAGGAGGGAGAGCTGTGAGACCTGGAGAAGACTGGCAGGAAGTGTCCAGCCAGAGGGCACAGGAAGCCAATGCTTCTCCCGCCATATTGAATCATCAGGTTGACTGCATGCCAGGTGTGTTCTAACACAGTCTCACTCCTCCTAAATGCTCAAGTGATAGGCTAACACTGTGAGAGAGGGGATAAAAGGTAAAATAGCAGCTGGAATTATTATAGAACATGAAACAAGTCAATCAGCTGTGTGAATTGTGAAACATAAATTCGATTTGTGCTGTATCAAAGTAATATTTGCAAAATAAGGGGAAAATCTATGAAAGTGTCTAGTAGAGAGCTCCAACTAATACCCAAATCAGACTTTGCCCTTCTCCAAACATTTTAACTAGTATCTGCTTTGACTGGTGACCCTGATACATACAAATGAAAAGTTCTTTATTTTTACATTTCCACGACTTTGGGGTAACGAGAAGTGTAGATCTGAGACAAAATGAGAGGGGGGAGATTAATTCAACATGCCTGAGAGATATTAATAGATTTTTGTTCTTCTGTTGAATGGCAGCAATGCAATGGGGACAGCAGTGAGATGTTTCCTCTTACATTGGAAATGGCGGAAATAAAGTTCACCATCTGTGGGAGTAAGTCTGGAGACTGTAAATATGTGGCTGAAGTGTTTTGGAACATACAAAACCCCAGTAAAGGTCACCTGGGTGTAATTTCAAGCAGGCAGTTCCAGAATGTGATTTTAATTTAGTAATTGGAACCCAATTGTATTGTACTTTACATGGAGAAAAAGTTGAGGACACAGAAGACAGTCAGTCTGGATAAACAGAAGAGGGAACTACAATTGAGCAGCCTGAAGACTGGGAAGTAGGGCACCCAAAGACACCACTCACTTCAGGGTATTGTGGGGCAGTGATCCTCCATCCACAGCACCACCTGTAGCATAAATATGAAATTTTACTTAAGATCGTATGTATTTCCATTTGTTTTTATTCTCTGCTTGCCAAATAGCATTTTTTTCTTTTCTTTTTTTTTTTTTGAGACGGAGTCTCGCTCTGTCGCCCAGGCTGGAGGGCAATGGCGCGATCTCGGCTTATTGCAGGCTCCGCCTCCCGGGTTCAGGCCATTCTCCTGCCTCAGGCTCCGAGTAGCTGGGACTACAGGCGCCCGCCACTACTCCCGGCTAATTTTTGGTGTTTTTAGTAGAAACAGGGTTTCATCATGTTGGCCAGGATGGTCTTGATCTTTTTTTTTTTGAGGCGGAGTCTCGCTCTGTCGCCCAGGCTGGAGTGCAGTGGCGCCACCTTGGCTCATTGCAGGCTCCGCCTCCCGAGTTCATGCTGTTCTCCTGCCTCATCCTCCCGAGTAGCTGGGACCACAGGCGCCCGCCACCACTCCCGGCTAATTTTTTGTATTTTTAGTAAAGACGGGGTTTCACTGTGTTAGCTTGGATGGTATCCATCTCCTGATCTCGTGATCTGCCCTCCTCGGCCTCCCAAAGTGCTGGGATTACAGGCGTGAGTCACCGTGCCTGGCTGCCAAATAGCATTTTTTTAAAAAGGTCTCACTCTGTCACCTGGGCTGGAGTACAGCAGCATGATCATAGCTCACTGTAGCCTCAAACGCCCGGGTCAGGCAATCCTTCCACCTCAGCCTCCCGAATACCTAGGACTATAGGTGTATGACACCATACCTACCTTATTCATTTAAAAAATATTTTGTAGAGACAGGATTTTGCTATGTTGCCCAGGCTGGTCAAAAACTCCAGGCCTCAAGCAATCCTCTGTCTTTGGCCTCCCAATGTGCTGAGATTATAGGCATGAGCCACTGCACCCGGCCAGTCAGTAGCATTTTTATTATGAACTGTTCTGCTAATGAGAAGGTGGTACCCTGAATGAGGAAACATCATTATTCAATACCCTGGAAGGAGTATCTCTCAAGATGGGTGGGAGGAGAAGCAGTCTAATTGGATTGTTAAACTTCAGTCTCCTGTGAGTTTGAGACAGGCTTCTCAGGACAGATGACAATGGAGACACATTGACAAGGTAAAGGCCAAATTTAGAATTGTATCACCTGTGAGGCCTGTGGTGGACAGGAAGCTGGATCTCTTTTGGAAAGCACTTTTCTATGAACCACATTGAATGCTTAATAGTGCTGGGACATTATTTAGAAATAATGCATATAGAATGAGATTTTTGTTCCTAACACTAAAAAGGACTCAAGCTTGGCTGACTTCTGGCTATTTTCGCCACTCTGCAACTATAGTCCTGATTTGCTTGAATAATTTTTGGGATTTTGTGATGGAGGGTTGAGAAAAAAGTGGTGGGTTGGGGGCAGTGGGGAGGTGGTGTGGGGGGAAACAAGAGGTACAAGATAAAAACTGGATGAGTTTTATAGGGATGTTTCAGGAGATTAGCTGTAATCTGTGAGAAATATGGATTGGGTTGAAAAATAAGTAATTATTCTTAAAAGAATATGTGTCAACTTCATGGAATTTTTGAAAACACAAGTAAAATACTTGTTATTCTGAAATTATTGTGGTTGGATGAAATGCATTCTTTTAAATTCAGCACCTGTATGGATCAAGACTACATGGAACATAGCTCTAGGAAGGTTCTGCGTATGTTTTATTCCTTCTTATTCTAAATTATTTGCCCTAGAAGTTTTAAAATTGATATTTTGCTTGTCTGGCTCAGAGAAGCTTCAGTCATTAACTATTAACCCAATCTTTCTCGTTCGTTAGGATATCACATGTCAAATCAGACTGTTCTCCAGAGCCCCAGAGAATATACCCAGCTATTAATGGGTCATTTCTTGTGGATGTTCCTTCAGCATTTCAGACTCATGTGTTCTTAGCATTGCACTTTCCAGCCCTTTCTCTCCTTTAGTGTTCCCAATTTCAGTGAATGGTACTATTTTATGCTCAGATTTCTAAATCAAAACCATGGCGACTTCTTAACACTTCCTTCCCTGATATCGACCTCCCAATTTGTCTAAATATTTCTAAAATCTGCCCACTTATCTCTATCCCACTGCCATGACCTTGGATCAGACCACCATTACCTCTTACTTGGATAACTGATACAGCTCCGTAACTGGCTTCCCTATCTCCAGATATTCCCTGACCCATACCTCCAGATGAAAATCATGCCTCTATTTGGTTGCATTTCTTTTCTTTTTTTTTTCTTTTTCTTTTTTTTTTGTTTTGAGACAGAGTCTTGCCCTGTCGCCCAGGCTGGAGTGCAGTGGCATGATCTCAGCTCACTGCAAGCTCTGCCTCCCGGGTTCATGCCATTCTCCTGCCTCAGCCTCCCGAAGAGCTGGGACTACAGGCACCCGCCACCACGCCTGGTGAATTTTGTGTATTTTTAGTAGAGACAGGGTTTCACCGTGCTAATCAGGATGGTCTCGATCTCCTGACCTCGTGATCCACCCACCTCGGCCTCCCAAAGTGCTGGGATTACAGGCGTGAACCACTGCGTCCGGCCTTGGTTGCATTTCTATTTGGATTATGCCTTTCTTATATAGTTCTCATTTAACATTTATTTTGAAGTTTCTTGTTTGCTTTGTATGTGTGTGTTTTGTACTGATCATAGTCTTAAGGTTTTCTGAGACTTACATTTTAGTATTTATTCTATTTAATTTTCATCACCTATTTTTTTTTTTTTTAAGCTATCAATCAATGCTTCTTACTACCTGCCATCCCCCTCTTCGACCAGAAAACTTCCCCAGGGAATTCTTGTTTAATTGGCTGGACTAGTTACATTGCTATCTCACAGGGCTCCCTTTTATGTCTTCCTGCGTTGGATACACAGTTGATTGGATTCCATGTCTTCCTCTTTCTTGGTTTATTCCAGTAAGTGATGATCTAGGAAAGGGTGAATGTGAGATCCAATTTTGGAGTCTTTTCCTTTCTTAAAATATATTTATTCTGCTCCTCATACTGATACATAATTTGGCTAGCTATGAGATTCTAGATTTAAATATTTGATCCTTGAACTCAAAGAGCTTGTTCTCTAGTACTATATAGTTTTACTGACAAGATGTCTGTATTTCTCTCTGGAGACTTTTATGATCTGCTTTTTATTTTTTATGTTTTAAATTTTTATAATGATTTTCCTAAGTTTGGGTCTTTGTTCATTTATATTACTTTGCATTTTACAGAACCATCAATTTTGTATTTGTTCTTTGGTATGGGCAAAGTGTATTGTTTTATTGGTCTGATTATTTTTCTGCTTCTTCTATTCTCTCTTCCCAAATCTATTATTTTTTGGATGTTGGATCTTCTGAATTGATCTTTTAAATCTCTTATTTTTCCATGTTTTCCATTTCTCTTTCTTTTTATTCCAATTTCCAGGAAACAAACTAGATGATATCTTCCTGTCCTTCTATTGAAATGTTGGTAATTTGGTTTTTCACTCAGTCTGATGCTCTCTCACATCATATGTCAATGAAACCAAAGGCCCTGCTACAACCTTGGACTTCTTTCCAAACTTCTCCTGATCTACATTTTCTATTTGACCCCTGCTCTCTTGGCTTTCTCTTCAATTTGCAGTCCTTTTTATCACCTTTGTTTTTGTCACAGGAAATTCCTGAAAATTTTGTGAGCTACTATAAGACTTCTCTTTAGCTCCAACAGGGACTTGGAACCATGTGTATTTTTATAAGCACTGCTACTATCATACACATTTGTTGTCAGCAGAAATAATCCTCTGTAAAGTTACTGCTATTGATCTTTGTGTTAAAGTGACTCCTTTTACAGAATGAAGAAACTTTTAGTAAATCAAATCAGGTTTCCTAATTTTTCTATCGCTACGGGAACAGATTTTCTTAAGTAGTGTTTGGAGAAATGAGTGGGTACCTCTATTATGTGAAGTAAAAAGAGTAAGAGAAAATACTGGAAATTTTCATGGCCACTTTCTTTCTGATCCCGGGTTAATAATATGTAGCTTACAGAGTACCCAGGTTTTCACTATGTACTAAGCTCTGACAGAGCAGAGATCCTGTCTCTGAGCATGAGGTTGGGTAATTTATATCCATTCAAGGCTGTGTCAGAATAGTTATAATGAAATTGACTATATTAGCTTCATTGAGAGAAAAAGTCCACATCTTATGATGTAGACACATTGTATAGATGAGAAAACAGACTCAGAGAAGTCTTTGCTGGAAGTTGCACATCTAGTAAATGTCATTGCCTTGCACACTCCTGCCTCTCTACCTCTCATAATCTTTATGCTCCCTGAAATAATCTACCTTCTTTTTGCCATTTGAGGGCCCTAGCAGTAGGGCATAGTGATTAAAAGTCTGGGCTCTAAAGTCAGACAACCATGGATTCGAACTTTTGCCCCATTACTTAGCAACTTTGATCCAGTTAGTGACCTAATCCATCACTGTGACCTTGCAAAATGATTGTAACCATCTAGATCCATTCTCCACTCTTTCCACCTTGCTCTCTGTCCCAGTAGTCTGACCTCTGTGCATTTTATGCACATGCTCCCTTCATCTGGGGCTTCTGGTTGATTTTAGCTAATAGGAAGGCTCAGCAAGAAATTAGAGCATGGGAAGAGAATGAGAATGGAGATGCTTATTCCTCCACTCTTCCCTTCCATTTTCTGTAGGCTGCCTGCATCCGTCTACAAAGAGGGATCCTGCCGGGTGCCCTCCTGACTTAGCTCTCTTTCTGGCTTCCGGTAATTATTCCTTTCCTTCTTCCAGGTTTGGGGATGACAATGGCCTCAACAAAATAAGAAGGAATAATGAAGCACCCTTTTATAAGCATTGCTATTATCATATATTTGTTGTCAGCAGGCCATAGAATGAGCAGTGCTTATAAAAAGGTACTGCACTATTCCTTATGATTTAGTTACACCCTGCCTATATTTTGGTAAATAGTCATTTTAATAAACTTTCCTCTAATTAACCTACTTTTAGGAAGCCATCTATTTCCTTTTGGAACCCCACAAATATATCATTATAAGTCTCAATTTTCTTTTCTATAAAGTGGGCATAAGAATATTATTTACCTCATAGATTTGTTGTGAGGATTAAATGGGATAATGGACCTAAAGCATTAGGCATAGTACATAGAAAGCACTCGATAAGTTTCAGTGGTTACTATTAATAGTTGCAACATCAGTTTTCTCCCATTCTGTAGGTTGCCTGTTCACTCTGATGGTAGTTTCTTTTGCTGTGCAGAAGCTCTTTAGTTTAATTAGATACCATTTGTCAATTTTGGCTTTTGTTGTCATTGCTTTTTGTGTTTTAGTCATGAAGTCCTTGCCCATGACAATCTACTCACCTGGTAAAGGTCTAATATCCAGAATCTAGAAAGAACTTAAACAAATTTACAAGAAAAAATCAAACAACCCCATCAAAAAGTGGGCAAAAGATATGAACAGACACTTCTCAAAAGAAGACATTTATGCAGCCAACAGACACATGAAAAAATGCTCATCATCACTGTTAATCAGAGAAATGCAAATCAAAACCACAATGAGATACCATCCAACACCAGTTAGAATGGCGATCATTAAAAAGTCAGGGAACAACAGGTGCTGGAGAGGATATGGAGAAATAGAAACACTTTTACACTGTTGGTGGGACTGTAAACTAGCTCAACCATTGTGGAAGACAGTGTGGTGATTCCTCAAGGAACTAGAAATACCATTTGACCCAGCCATCCCATTACTGGGTATATACCCAAAGGATTATAAATCATGCTGCTATCAAGACACATGCACATGTATGTTTATTGTGGCACTATTCACAATAGCAAAGGCTTGGAACCAACCCTAATGTCCATCAATGATAGACTGGATAAAGAAAATGTGGCACATATACACCATGGAATACTATGCAGCCATAAAAAAGGATGAGTTCATGTTCTTTGTGGGGACATGGATGAAGCTGGAAACCATCATTCTCAGCAAATTATTGCAAGGACAGAAAACCAAGCACCGCATGTTCTCACTCATAGGTGGGAACTGAAGAATGAGAACACTTGGACACAGGATGGGGAACATCACACACGGGGGCCAGTTGTGGGGTGGGGGGAGGGGGGAGGGGTAGCATTAGTAGAAATACCTAATGTAAATGATGAGCTAATGGGTGCAGCACACCAACATGGCACATGTATACATATGTAACAAACCTGCACGTTGTGCACACAAACCCTAGACCTTAAAGTATAACAAAAAAATTAATAAATAAATAGTTGCAACATCATTCATCTTAAGATAAGGTCAAAATTAATCTACTATTGATTCTGATTACTTCAGAATTCTGTTTTTCCAACATTTATGCACTTTGGTTTTTTCCTGAATTAGCCTGTGGTAAGAAATGTTTATTTCTCATTTTTTTTCTTTTTCATGTCTTGACCTTTTAACTAATCAATACTTTTTTGAAAGATGACTAGTAGGTAATAATAGAGGAGCATTTATTAATAGACAGGCTGAGAGAGGTTATGGATTACATAGATATTAAGTTCCTATTGCTAATGTAACAGTCACACACACACACACACACATACACACACACACACACACACACAAATAAAAATAAAAAAAGATTACCTGCCTATCTCTGATAGCTTAATCCATCCATGGAGATAAGAACAGAAAATATATTTACAATAGAATAAATCCAAACCTGCTTAGAAGTGTGAAGTTCTGGCAGGAGTTAGTAAGATGAACTAGTTGACTTTAGCTTTCCTAATCTAATTCTATGATTGATTTTGATAGAAAAAGAAAGTAACAGACAGGATACCCAGGAGCAGGCTCAAAGTAACCAGTACCTAACACCGTGAAGTTTTAGTCTGTGTTGATGTAACTTCAGAGCACAGTTTTGTACACGGAAGAGTTTAAAACATCTCGGGAACAGATGTAAAGGAACTCTTTTTGTTTTTAGCAAGAAATGTGGTTACTGTTGGCCACCACAGTCAGAACTAGAGGACACCATGCTGGCTAACGGAAACCAGATGCTCTGGTAAAGAAAGCCATGGATAAATATGAATTATTTTCAGCTGAATGACCTACAGTTATCTCCCTTAACGTTTAGACCTGGTTCTCTGCCATAATCTTTCTTTGAGTACTTAGAGAAGAGACCAACAAAGGGGCACCATTATAGAGTGATTTATGGAGGACATGGACAAGGGTCATCTATGGAATGTGAGAGAAAACAGGAGGGGGAGGAGAAAAGAGGGAGAGGGTGCATGCAAAAGAGATTGAGAATAAACTCAAGATAAAAAATAAAAACATGGGAAATATAGTTATGTGGGTAGAGTCCTGGCTAGGAACCGGGAGTCCTGGGTGCCAGTCCTTCTTTTGGTATTAACTCATTGCGACAGGCTGAACCAATTCAAAATACATTTAGTGTGAATCCAGTCTCTTAGCTTCATTATGCCAAGATTCTCCCACCATCAAA
This sequence comes from Pongo pygmaeus, assembly GCF_028885625.2. NCBI lineage: Eukaryota > Metazoa > Chordata > Mammalia > Primates > Hominidae > Pongo > Pongo pygmaeus. The sequence goes on along the minus strand of NC_072373.2, from coordinate 79,819,570 downwards.
CAATGGGGCTAGTTTTTGTAGATTTTCTAATTTCCAGGAATCCTATGCGATTTGATAGTAAGATGATCTGTGTTTCTTCACCCCAGCTCTTTAATCCCAGTGTTGATACCTTTATCTCATATGTCATCCTAAGCCCATAGTTAAACATCTTGAAGATGCTGAGACTGAATACTCATTTTTGTCTCCCCATCCCTTTTCCTGGAAATTCTTCTTGACCACCTTTCTATTTATTAAACCATTGTTTTTCAGCTTAATGACTTTATTTTGATAACTACTGCATGCCCTTAGGAAAAGTCAGTGGTGATGGTGCCAGAGGGAACTATTTATAGTAAGCAAACTGTTTATGAAAAATGTAATCTTTAAGAGAAGACTTGCTTGTAGACTTACTTCATCTCTTTCATTGCATTTTGCTAAATTTTTCTCAAGAGTTTCAGCACCCACAAGAACATCTCTCTCTAGCTGTCTTACCAAACTCAGACTACTCATTGAGAAAGTGAAATTCATCTTATTTCTTTTTTCCTGTCTCCTTGATTCTCCTTTACTTAAAAGCAATTTCTCTTTTTCTGATGCATTCATCTTAAAGGATCCACAAGTCTTCTAGAAATTCAGATTTGGTAGAATCTCTTCTTCTTCCTTATTAAGTTTACTGATTCTACTACAATATCTGTTTAAAAAAATCTGAGAAGATTTATTTTAGAGTTTGACTGAGGCCTCAGGCAAAGAGGAGCTCTGAAAAAATGAATAGTAGAGACAGATCCCAGCCATTTTCTCCTTCTCAACAAACATTTTTTCCATTTGGTCTCTCCTCTCTCTTCTAAATTATAATTTTCCCTCTGTTTTTTTTTTCCTAAACACACACACACACACACACACACACACACACACACACACACGCACACACTTTTATTTCTTCTATCTGAAAAAAAAGACTGTGTGAGTTTACTTGGACTGCCAAAGCAAAATGTCACAGACTGGATGGCTTAAACAACAAAAATTTACTACTTACAGTTCTGGAGGCTAGAAGTCCTAGATCAAAGAGTTGACAGGTTCAGTTTCCCCTGAGGTCTGTCTCCTTGGCTTGTAGATGGCTGTATTCTTACTGTGTTTTAGTCTTTCCTCTCTGTGTGTACATCTCTGTATGCCCTAATCTCCTCTTCTAATAAGGACACCAGTCAGATTGGATTAGGCCCACCCTAACAACCTCATTTTAACTTAATTTCCCCTTAAAGGCCATATCTCTAAATACAGTCATATTCCTAGATACTAGGTTGCCATATGTACCTCCTGTGAATTTTGAGGGAAGACAGTTCAGTCCATAATACAAAGCAACAACAACAAAAAAAATCCTAAAATTCACTTTTTACTCGACTTTTCTCTCCTACTGCCACGTAATTTCCTGCTCCCCTTTACAAAAACAACTTCTCAAAAGAGTTGTATATTCTTGCTGCCTCTAGTATTTTCCCTCTCATTCTGTCATAATTTCACTCCATTCAGCTTTTTGCTTTCACGACTCCATGAAAACTACTCCAGTGGCCAAAGTCACTGATGACCTTACTGATAAACCCAATGGTCATTCTCAGTGCTCATTTTATTTGATATAGCAATAACATTTGACACAGTTGATTATCCTTCTTCCTCAATACCCCCTGCTCCCTTGGCTTCCAGAACAACATACTCAGTTGATCCTCCTTTTGCCTTCCTGGTTACACTCAGTCTCTTTTGCTAGTTCCTCCTTTTTTTCCAGAACTATTAATATTGTAACAATCTGGACTCTCTTTTCTATCCACATTCGTTCCCTTGGTGAACTTATCCAGTCTCGTAATTTTAACTATTATGGATATACTAGACTCCAAAATTTATCTCACTAGCTTTCTCTCTTAAATTTAAAATGTCTATGTATTATTTCCATATGCTCATAGTATGTATAAAATTGAATTCCTAATCACCCTCCCCAAACCTGCCCCATTTGTAATCTTCTCCACCTGAATTTTTGGCAGCTCTATCTTTCTGGTTGCTTAGACTAACAATATTGAGTCATCCTTGACTCCTCTCTTCTTTCATTCCATATCTTATTCACCACGAAATCCTGTTGGCTCTAGGGTCAGAATTGATTTAGAATCAGGTCACTTCTCACTATCTCTGTTACTACTAATTTGAGCCAAGACAGTATCTTCCCTCACTTGGATTACTACACTTGACTCCAAAATCTCTGTGATTTCATATTTAGCAACTAGAGTGATTCTCTTAAAATACAAGTCAGATCATGTTACTTTTTGACCTGGAATCCTCCAGTTGCTTCACATACTACTCAATGAAAAAGTCTGTCTTTACAATGGCCAAAAGACCCTTCATGATCCCACTCTTTGATCTCATCTTCTAATATTATGCCCCTCATTTACTTCATTAGCCATATTGGTCTCATTTTTTTTTCTACAATACAGCAAGAACATTCTACCTTAAGGCCTTTGGACTAGCATTTTCATCTGAGGCATTTGTTTCTCAAATACCTGTATGGATAGCTAGTCCTCTCTCTCAAGCCTTTGCTCAAATTACATCTTTTCAACCAGGCCTACTCTGATCTTCTGTTTAAAATTGTAAATTGCCTCAAACCCAACTCCATTTATGTGGTCCCTCTGACTGTTCTATTTTATCTATTAAATAGAACTTATTACCTTCTAATATAAGATACAATGTGCTTAAGTGTATAATACAGGCATACAATGTGTAATGATTACATCAGGGTAAATAGGATGTCTGTCACCTTAAGCACTTATCATCTCTTCATGTTACAGTCCAATTGTACTCAATTATACTCTTTCAGTTATTTTAAAATGTACAATAATTATTGTTGACTGTAGTCACCCTTTTGTGCTATCAAATACTAGATCTTATTCATTATATCTAACTATATTTTTGTAGCCACTAACCTTCTCTATTCCACTGACCCCCTGTATTAGTCTCTTCTCATGCCGTCAAGGCTTGGGGCTTGTACCCTCTGAGAACATGGCCTGAGCTGTACCTTGGCAGTTTTAGGCATGGCTGGAGTGCCCAGGATGAAGGGCACCATGTCCCCAGGCTGCATATAGCAGGGGGGCCCTGGAGCCAGCCCAGGAAATCATTTTTCCTCCTAGGCCTCCAGGCCTATGATGGGAGGGACTGCTGCAAAGTTCTCTGAAATGCCCTGAAGGCATTTTTCCCATTGTCTTGGCATTAGCATTTGGCTTTTCATTACTTATGTAAATTTCTGCTGCTGGCTTCAATTTCTTCCCAGAAAAATGGGTTTTTCTTTTGAACTGCATTGTCAGGCTGCAAATTTTTCAAACTTTTATGCTCTGCTTCCTCTTGAATGCTTTGCCACTTAGAAATTTCTTCCATCAGGTACCCTAAATCATCTCTCTCAAGTTCAATGTTCCACAGATCTCTAGGGCAGGGGCAAAATCTTGACAGACTCTTTGCATAACAAGTGTGACCTTTACTCCAGTTCCCAAGAAGTCCCTCATCTCCATCTGAGACCACCTCAGCCTGGACTTCCTTGTCCATATTATTATCAGCATTTTGGTCAAAGCCATTCAAAAAGTCCCTAGGAACATCCAAACTTTTCCACATCTTCCTGTCTTCTGAGCCCTCCAAGTCTCTAGGAAGTTTTAAACTTCCCCACATTTTGCTGTCTTCTTCGAAGTCCTACAAGTTGTTTCTACCTCTGCTCATTAGCCGGTTCCAAAGTTGCTTCCACATTTTTGGGTATCTTTAGAGCAGCACCCCATTACCTGGTATCAATTTAATGTATTAGTCCATTGTCACGCTGCTATGAAGAAATACCTGACACTGGATAATTTAATAAGGAAGGTGGTTTAATTGACCCACAGTTCCACAGGGCTGGGGAGGCCTTAGGAAACTTACAATCATGGCAGAAGGGGAAGTAAACACCTCCTTCTTTACATTGTGGCAGCAAGGAGAAGTACCAAGCAAAAGAGGAAAAGCCTCTTGTAAAACCATCAGATCTCGTGAGAACTCACTCACTAACACAAGAAAAGCGTGGAGATAACTGGCCCCATGTTTCAATTACCTCTCAGTGGGTCCCTCCCACCACATATGGGGATTATGGGAACCACAATTCAAGATGAGGTTTTGGTGAGGACACAGCCAAACCATATCACCCCCTAACTACCCTTCCCAGTGTCTGGTAACCATCCTTCTACTCTCTATCTCCATCATTTCAATTGTTTTAATTTTTAGATCCCACAAATCAGTGAGAACATGCACATTTTGTCCTTCTGTACCTGGCTTTTTTCACTTAACAAAATATCCTCCAGTTCCATCCATATTGCTGTAAATGACAGGATCTCATTCTTTTGGATGGCCGAAATGTATTCCTTTGTGTGTGTATATATATATATATATATACCACATTTTCTTTGTCCATTCATCTGTTGGTGGACATTTAAATTGCTTCCAAATCTTGGCTATTGTCAATAGTGCTGCAATAAATATGCGACTGCAGATATCTCTTTGACTTATTGATTTCATTTCTTTTGGATAAATAGTAGTAAAATTGCTGGGTCACATGGTAGTTCTAGTTTTAGTTTTTTAAGGAACCTCCTTACTGTTCTCCATACTGGCTCTATTAAGTTACAATGCCACCATTGTTGTATGAGGGTTCCCCTTTCTTCAGATACTCACCAGTATTTGTTATTGCTTGTCTTTTGGATAAAATCCATTTTAACTTGAGTGAAATAATATCTCATTATAGTTTTGAGTTGCATTTCTCTGATGATCAGTGATGTTGAGCACCTTTTTATATACCTGTTTGCCATTTGTATGTTTTCTTTTGAAAAAGTCTATTCAGATCTTTTGCTCATTTTTTTATCGCATTATTACATTTTTTCCTATTGAGTTGTTTGAGGTCCTTATATATTCTGGTTATGAATTCCTTGTCAGATGAGTAGTTTATAAATATTTTCTCCCATTCTGTAGGTTGTCTCTTAACTTTGTTGATTGCACCCTTGCTATGCAGAAACTTTTAACTCGATGTGATCCTATATGCCCATTTTTGCTTTTATTGCCTGTGCTTTGGAGATATTACTCAAGAAAATTTTTCCCCAGACCAATGTCCTGATGAGCTTCCCCAGTGTTTCCTTGTACTAGTACTTCTCTATTTAAGCAGAGAGAAGGAGCTCCTCCTGGAGCTGCAAGCTGTGCTGCCTGGGATTGGGAAGGGGTGACGCAAGAAAACTTAGCCATCTTGGCTGGTGTCTCAGTAGGACTGCATGCATCCTCAGTCCACTGGTTCTAAGCCCAGCACAGCACAAGGACTTACCCAGGAATTGCAGTACTTGTGGCCCAGACAGCCTTTTAAGTCTATTTAAAACCCCAGCACACTTTAGCCCTCAGTGGTGGGGCTTGCCAGATATCAGGTTCCCACTGCTGGGATGGGTGATTCCCCTCTGGCTAAGGTTGATCTAAATGCTCTCTTCATGAGTGCTGGCTGAATTCTGCCCAATGTTGCTTTCTGTGACAGGACAGCACTGAGTTCCAATGCAAAGTACAACAATCACTGCACTCTCCCTCCTGCAAGCACACAGATTCTCAATCTGTGCCACAGGTCTGCTGCAGGAGAATGGGGGAGGGGTGGTGTCAGCAATTCAAGACTCTTGCCTACTCTCTTCAGTGTCTCCTTGCTTGCTATGATGTTAAAATCAGGTACCATGATCACTCGCCTGATTTTTGGTTCTTATGAAGGTACTTTCTTGTGTGGACAGTTATTCAATTTTGTGTTCCCATGGGAAGGATGATTGCTGAAGGCTTCTATTTGGCCATCTTGTTTCACCTCCCTCCTTCCTAATTCTGTCATGAGACCCTATGTATGACTTAAGCATGCAAGCATCTTGCTCCTATGCTGTTTGTTCATACGTGACACTAAATTCCTTGAGGTGTCATTCCTCACCTCAGTCCCAATTCAAAGCAGCCTCCCTTCTAATCTTTCATGGCTCATTCCTACATTGACTAAACAAGACAGCAGTATTTGCTGCCTTGTTTAATATTTAATTTATTTAATATTACTGCTGTGGTCTGGATATTCATGTCCCCTCAAAATTTCTATGTTGAAATCTTAACCCCCAAGGTGATGGTAGTAGGAGGTTGGCCTAACTGGGGGATGATTAGGCTCTGCCCTCATGAACGAGATTAGTGCCCTCATAAAAGAGGTTCTAGAGAGCTGCCTTGTCCCTTCCATCATGTGAAGACACAGTGAGAAGGCACTATCTATGAACAAGAAGGCAGGCCTCACTAGACACCAAATCTGACAGCATCTTGATCTTGAACATCTCAGCCTTCAGATCTGTGAGAAATACATTTACATTGTTTGTAAGTCACTCAGTTTATGGTATTTTGTTACAGCAGCCTGAGTAGACCATGGCAAATATCAGAACATTATAGCAGTCACCTCCTTCTTGAAGATGTTTATTAAGTTTTGAACTGGTATTTATAATGACATCTAAATTTATCTCCCACTTCCAATCTTTTTTTACCTTACTTTTATTGTGTCTAGATTAAGCTTCAAAAATACAGCTATGATCCTATCATACCTTGAGTAGCTCCCAAAAATGGCTGAATAAAGCCCAAATACTTTGGCTTAGTATTGCAGGCTGCTGTCTATAACCTAGCCACAGTCTACTCTTCAGAGTCATTTCTCACAATGTCCTCATTCATACCTTGAACTTTAGATGAAATGGAGTACTTGATGCTTATTAAACATAGCTAGTAAGTTTCCTACCTCTATAGCAGCATGATTTATAGTCCTTTGGGTATATACCCAGTAATGGGATGGCTGGGTCAAATGGAATTTCTAGTTCTAGATCCCTGAGGGATCGCCACACTGACTTCCACAATGGTTGAACTAGTTTACAGTCCCACCAACAGTGTAAAAGTGTTCCTATTTCTCCACATCCTCTCCAGCACCTGTTGTTTCCTGACTTTTTAATGATTGCCATTCTAACTGGTGTGAGATGGTATCTCATTGTGGTTTTGATTTGCATTTCTCTGATGGCCAGTGATGGTGAGCATTTTTTCATGTGTTTTTTGGCTGCATAAATGTCTTCTTTTGAGAAGTGTCTGTTCATGTCCTTTGCCCACTTTTTGATGGGGTTGTTTGTTTTTTTCTTGTAAATTTGTTGGAGTTCATTGTAGATTCTAGATATTAGCCCTTTGTCAGATGAGTAGGTTGCGAAAATTTTCTCCCATTTTATAGGTTGCCTGTTCACTCTGATGGTAGTTTCTTTTGCTGTGCAGAAGCTCTTGAGTTTAATTAGATCCCATTTGTCAATTTTGGCTTTTGTTGCCATTGCTTTTGGTGTTTTAGACATGAAGTCCTTGCCCATGCCTATGTCCTGAATGGTAATGCCTAGGTTTTCTTCTAGGGTTTTTATGGTTTTAGGTCTAACGTTTAAGTCTTTAATCCATCTTGAATTAATTTTTGTATAAGGTATAAGGAAGGGATCCAGTTTCAGCTTTCTACATATGGCTAGCCAGTTTTCCCAGCACCATTTATTAAATAGGGAATCCTTTCCCCATTGCTTGTTTTTCTCAGGTTTGTCAAAGATCAGATAGTTGTAGATATGCGGCGTTATTTCTTATATCATGCTGCTATAAAGACACATGCACACGTATGTTTACTGCGGCATTATTCACAATAGCAAAGACTTGGAACCAACCCAAATGTCCAACAATGATAGACTGGATTAAGAAAATGTGGCACATATACACCATGGAATACTATGCAGCCATAAAAAATGATGAGTTCATGTCCTTTGTAGGGACATGGATGAAATTGGAAATCATTATTCTCAGTAAACTATCGCAAGAACAAAAAACCAAACACCGCATATTCTCACTCATAGGTGGGAATTGAACAATGAGAACACATGGACACAGGAAGGGGAACATCACACTCTGGGGACTGTTGTGGGGTGGGGGGAGCGGGGAGGGATAGCACTGGGAGATATACCTAATGCTAGATGACGAGTTAGTGGGTGCAGTGCACCAGCATGGCACATGTATACATATGTAACTAACCTGCACATTGCGCACATGTACCCTAAAACCTAATGTATAATAATAATAAATAAATTGAAAAAAAAAAAAACCCAATCCATTCTCAGGTTTGCATGGTGCTCGCATCTCAAGAAGTGGTGTTAGCCATGTGAACCGTGTTCACTGGACAAGGCCAGAGGAAAGAATATTTAGTACAACACAACTATGAGGCTGCAAATCAAACTGGTAGTGGGAGCATGCATGAGGCTTCAGTGGCCGAGACACTGGTGGCTACCCTTGGGTGTCACTTAAACCTTCGAGGTGAAGGAGGTTTTTTTTCCCAATTGGCTCAGAGAAACTAATAAACATTAAAATTGAGATTTGTAAAAAAAAAAAAAAAAAAAAAAAAAAAAAAAGTTTCCTACCTCTATGCTTTTCTTATAGTATTAATTCCAAATGTAGTGTTCTTCATCCTTTATCTAGCTCTTGAATTTCTTCTATCTCAGACTGAGCTTACATAACATCCCTTCTATGAAATTACCCTGAAGCATCCTTTAATGAAGACACATTTTCTTTCTTTAAATTACAACAGCACTCTATCTGAACTTCTCTTCCAGCTATAATTACTTCTGCCTTCTGATATATTTGTATACATACTTGTCTTTTTTTCCGTTCCCGCACCCACCCACCCCACCACCCGAACCCACAGACTATAAGTTTTCTTTCACAAGGCTGAATTTTATTCATCTTGATGTGCTTCACAGCTCTTAGCTTCATGCCTGGGACCTCAGAGAGACTCAGTGATACTCAGTTAAAGTCTGTTTAATAGATGTTGAATCAGTTTCTAATTTTCTCTATTGGGCTGTGTAATTCTGTACTAAGTCCTTTCCTCTTACAATATTCTACTCTTCTGTCACCTACTTCCTCTTCTTCTCTGGTCCTTTTTAGTTCTGACTTTACAATAGATCTTGTGCTTTAAGTTACTAATAAAAAAGGAGTATAAGTGAATTAGGAAATGTCTCAAATCACTATTTCTTCATGTGTACACTTACCAAATTGGTCCATGTATTTTTAATGCAGAAATACAGGTTCTATTTATAGCACTTATCTTTTCATTGTGTTATACAGTTTTAAAGTGTTTTTATATTTATTTTCTCACATAATTGTCAAGGTCTAACTGGAAATTCTTGAGGCATATTAGAGACCAAAAGTACTAAGAACCAAACACCTTGGTTGATCCAGAATGGTTCTATTTTAAAACATCCTCTCCTGGGCCGGGCGCGGTGGCTCACGCCTGTAATCCCAGCACTTTGGGAGCCCAAGGCGGGTGGATCACCTGAGGTCAAGAGTTCGAGACCAGCCTGACAAACATGGAGAAACCTCATCTCTACTAAAAATACAAAATTAGCCGGGCTTGGTGGCGCATGCCTATAATCCCAGCTACTTGGGAGGCTGAGGCAGGAGAATGAGGCAGGAGAATCGCTTGAACCCGGGAGGCAGAGTTTGCAGTGAGCCGAGATCATGCCTGGGCAACAACAGAGAAACTCTGTCTCAAAAAAAAAAAAAAGAAAAATACTCTACTGGTGCAAGACTATGTGTCTCAGTTTTGGCTTCAGATATTGTGTTTGGTATGATAAGCAATCCCTATGCTTTGTTTCTTTCTTGTTCATTAGTACTTGGGGTCCTGAGTGAAGCAAGGAAAGGTGTTGATATTTCAAAATAAAACAGTAACTGGCTTTGCTGGTATATATTCATTTTGGTAGCCTTGTCTTTCCATCTGAAGAAAAATAACTGAGAATTGACTAACCAACCAGCACTTATTGAGCATCTACTCTGTACCCAGCCATGTGCTAACTTAGAAAGACCTTAAGGGATAAAACTAAATCTTATTTGTCCTTGTAATCACTCTCTCCCCTCCAACAGGCCAAGTTTAATCTACTCATTAAAACATGTATTGACCCTGTGCTATGAACCAGGCACAGTGTTTAGGCACTGGTATGGGAAGATAAATATGTCTGGTATCTGCTTTCAAGGAACCTATAATAAAGGAGGAGAAACAGTCAATGAAGCAAAATGATTACAATATAGCATGGCAGGTTCTGCATCAAATATTTCTTAAGGATGTGATAGAAGCACTTAGAATGGCCAGCTCAAGTATCACTCCTGTTTAGAAGCTTTTTCTAGGTCTTAAAAAGGTTTAACAGAGACTCAATTTATGTTCGTTTAACAAAAGAATGATTATGAAAATTTAACCACAATAAAAGGCCAAAAGTAATAAAATGGCCAGTGAATAGTAGAGGCAGTGAGTGTAGGACTTTGCAGGAAGATCATTTGGGATGGGTGGTTTATGGGGAGTAACACTGAATTCCCCAAACCTAATCTAAATGATGGCCCCAAGTCTATTGAGAGTAAATTCTTGGTCTGATTGCCCTATACAGAATTATAGGTCAGCTTCTGATGAAGAATGTTCTAATACATTCTTTAGAGTTAAAACCTTGATAACTGCCTGGATTGATTTTTGAGTATGTGATACGTCGATCCTCTGAACAGAAATTATATTAATATTCTATGCAGCTATGAAGCTTCCCTTGCTACCCTTTGTGGGAATTTGGGAAAGAAATCCTGAATGAGTGTGGAAAAAAGTCTGTAAAATGACCTACTTATGCTTATTAAAAGGTAGTGAAATCTCTCTAACCAAAAGATGAGTTCTTCACAGTTAAGAAAGAAACAGTTGGATTCTATTCTGTGTCATCTATCATAATCTGCTAGCTGTGGTCCAGCAGTTGAATATTTATTACCAGCAATGATGGGAGAGGTAAGAAGAGCCTAGTTTGATTTTCCAGATCTAAGGCTGTGTTTTGAACTGCCACTTCGACAAATGCTTTGACTTAAAAGCACTGAGCCAGCTTGATTTGGAACTGTCACCACCAAGAGAGAAAATGTCTGGAATACTGCAGTGTCATTTCTGGGCAGTCTGTCTTTTATGACTTGTCATGCACTACTAAAGGGAGACAAGTGAATACTGTGTACATGAAATCATTAGTGCTGTCATAGCAGGCAGAAGAAAGACCACCAGGCAGAACACAAGACCACCCAACACAAAAAACATGAGCTCCCATCAGCAACATGGTTGAGACTATATGCCCTTGACATTTGCCTTTCAGAATGTTGAGCCACAAAGCATGCTGTTGGATAATTATTGCTTTGTGATGATATTCAGCAACTCTCACAATGTGGACCACCAGTTCTGGTTTGGGTTTCTTCTTTTTATTAGGACCATCTGAGAATGTCTGTGGTAGAGACTTTGGTGAATTTCATACGTCCTGTGGCCAAAGGAATGGAAGAGCAACTTAGTTTGTTAATATGGAAGAATTCAGCAACAAAAAACCCATGACACATGTCTGGAAGAGGCTTCATTGAGGGATTTTTTTATTTTTCAAACAAAGCATTCTAAACTGTTTTACTGTTGCTTATTAAAGTGCACTCTCTATGCAAATAGCCTTATACTAATTAGCCTTATACTAATTTCAGAGCTGTAGTGATATATTTTTAATCCAACAAATGCTTCTTGTTGGTATTTCTATTTCACAGAGACTGGGCTATCTCCTCATTGAAAAACAAGCCAAAACAAAATAAAGCATTTTTTTCCTAAAATAAGCTAATATGATTTTAAACAATCATAAGGTGTTTTATTTTTAAAATATTTTTGTAAAGCAAAAATTAGTTCAATCTCTTTCCTTTATTTCCCTTTGCCTCAGACTTTTTTTTCCTTGCCATTATTTCATTTTATTCGACTTCTACTTCTTATATTGAATGTGTTGGTCAAATTTTTAAACTTGAATTTACCAATACTGCTTCTCGTCTGACTCATTTATTTCCTGACGACAAATTTTTTGTTCAAGTTGTTTTTTTTTTTTTTTTTTTGCTTTGCCATTGTTGTTGATACTTGCTTCTCTTGTACTCTTGTTCTTTCAGTAAACATTTTATTGAAGTTATTTACAGATTTTCTCAGGCATGTAAAATCTATTAACCAACTACATATCTGTTTCACCTTTACGATTTCAATGCCTTTTAAATTCAACTTTTTTTTGAGGAGTATCTATTCTCTCTGAAAATTTTGAATTCCAAAGAGAATGGATAATTAATCCTTAAATAAGCAACTCATTATCTTAGTTTTCTTAAAGAAACTTTAGATTGCAGATCTTTAAATTGACTTAGCATGTTATGTTGTCATTGCTTGTAAAATCTACCTTTAGTGGAAACAAACAAGAATTACTTTAAAAACATATATAGAGAGGTTAGATTTTATACCTAGTGCACAAATCTCTTGATTCAAAACATTTGACAAAAATACCATATGTTGAAATTGAGTTATCTTCTGCTGAAGCCAGTTCTCCAGCAGTGTCGGTAGTTGAACTGGGGTTCTTTACTATTCCAGTCTGTTGCTCTAGTAAGCAACATGGGTGTGTACAGGTGAGATTTTCATCCAGTTAACATTCATTCAGAGGGCTATATCTTCTAAAGCTTTCTAACTCAACAAAAGCAGAGTATGTAAGAATCCTACACAGTGTGCAACTACAAATATTTGATGAATAAATGGCAGGAGCTAAATATAACTAGAAAAAGCTGTAGAACAAAAAAAGAGACAAAATCGTAAAAGGGCTAGATCTGGAAAAAAACATTCATGAAGATCATGGATTTTAAAGTTTAGACCCCTGAATCATCTTTACTTATGCATAATCTGTTTTGGAACCCATTGTATATGCCACTATTTCCAGTAACTGATCCAAAATTGAGTTCCATCCTGGAATGTTGTGGTTTCCAAATACTAAATTGTTTACCAGATATAGAACAATACAGATTTTTCATCAACTTACCCAGGCCTCTTCTGACCACCATTTCCTTAGTATCCTGAAAAGAAATTCTGAGTTTCTTCTACTGGTATATAGGCTCTCAGGCTTATGTGAATTTGTCTTCTTTCTCACTCAGGAAATTTCTCTGCTTTCCCATGCTCTGCATCATTTTTTCATCCCTAGGGGCTGATCTGTCCATTTCCTGTGGGGTAGATGTTTGGCCCAAACGTGTGTAATTATGAAGTTTCCTTTGGGATCTGGGGTGGTGGGATGGGGATAGTTCTTCGTGCCTGGTGCACACAGTTTGTGTCTCGGGAGAAGAATCATAGAAAACAATTAACTGAGCATTGGTCAAAAATACTGGCACGTGCACATGTCTTTTAGCTCCCCAAAGATTTGCCTTCTGCTTTGCTAACCTCAGGATACTGGCCAGCCAGATGGAAAGACTGCCAAGCACATCCAGCTCATGTAGCCAGAAGGCCACTCCATTTGAGTATCTGGAAATCATTTTTTCGCTCACTTGGGAGCTTCTGGGGCCTCTTTATTTCCTCTTTATATCAAGGCCCACCCCAATGATTTCAAGGGCACATTGCAGCCTAGTCTCCACAAGCGAACAAGCCGTGAGAGCTGGACATCTGCAGCTCCTCTCCTGCTCTCTGTATTGCAGTACATTCTTTTCCCAGCAACATAGGTTTATGGCCTCCCAAGACCCTTCTCATGAAAGGCACTAGAACGCAGTGTCAAGTTAAGATGAGTGATTAGGGAAATCTGTAGCTACTGAGAATGAGGTTCCCGGTTGAGTATCAGAAGCGACCACAGAAGGTGAAGGTTTGCCTCTTTTCCATCTGTTGTCAGGAATAATGAAGAGAAGCAGAAGGCATTGGTTTGCTTCTCAAATTCCCAGCTCTGCTTTTCACTGTTGCCAATAATGATGCACTGGGTAGGAGACAAAGCTTCCTTCTCATATCTCTTTCCTTGCTTTGGTGGTGGACTGGCCACATCTAGAAAGGAAAGAGAAGTGAAATTCCCAGAATGCAGATCAGTGGCCAAGGTCCTACCAAGGTCAGTCCTTGAGCAGAGGAGCTCCTTTACCTGCAGCCCCTCACCAGAATGTCTGCAAGGCAATGACACCGATGTGAAAATAATCCCCATCTTTCACTCTGCACTTCTTCTTATCTCAGATTAAAATGCCCCCCCTTTTAAAAAAAATCAAGCAAATACAATAAAGATGAAAAAAGTGACTGACAGAAAGAAATTTAGAGGAAATAAATTTATACATGACTGTTCCTCCTCCCCATCCCTTCCATTCCTTAAACTGGAAACGATACTTCAGTAATGGTCTTTCTAATACATAAATGTAACCATATCTCTTTCTTGCTTTAAAATCTGCAACTGTTATTCAGAGTCAAGTTAATGGTCTTTAGTATAATACTTCCCCATAACCACCCCAAACTCAAGCCATGCTGAATTATTGCAGTTCCTTAAATCATCAGGTCCTTTAGAGTTTCCACACCTGGACACAAGCCACTCCCCATACTTGAGATGCCTTTATTTCCCTGGTCTTTCAAAACCGCTGATTTAAAATGCCGTTCAGATGTCCCTCTCATTTGCAAATCTTCTCCAACTCTACCAAGAATAGCACTTGCTGTCTTTGCACCATGGAATTGTGTGTGTATCTCTTTTATAACATTATATTATACTGGTTTTGTTGCTGTTGTTCACTTGCATGTCTGTCCTTGTGGACTGATTTCTTTGGGGACAGGGATTTTGTGTTATTGTCGCATTAACCCCAAGGTTTCTGAATGACTGCAGTGTAGTAGATTCATTACACTGTTGCAGAATGAATGGGCAAAACTGGAAAATGTAACTAAAGTTTATATATATTTCCCCATTTTCTAAATTCCCACACCTTAAGAAAGATGCTTTTTCCTCCTTTTTCACATTTTGTTGAAGTAGTACGGTCTTTCATCTCTTCCCCTTATTCCCATCTTTATTTCTTGATTTTATCTTTTTTTGGAAAAGAAGGCATTTGGCACAGCGTCCTTCTCTCTACTGTCACCATCATGGCTGCATTCTCCTATCAGAGAGCCAGAGACCTCAGCTCTTGTCAAGCAGCCCTCTCATGGCTGCAGCGCTCACTGGGGTCTGTGTTCCCTCTCATTCATTGCCGTTGGGGCCCACGAGTAAAGACCACTTCCCACTATGAGCAATCCCTTGGTTATTCTCCCTCCCTCCAAATGTGTAAATAGTCCCTTCATTAAATGCTCTTTACCCTTTGAGTGAGCCATCTCTTTCCTGCCTCAACCCTGACTGATACTGTGGTCAACAAATAATAATTGACTTACTACTTATTAATTAATCTCTTAATTTATAAACAAGAATGGGGATTTCTTCCACTTAGTTACATCATATCTACAATGATATCTGTAGGAGTCAGGAGCCAAAGTCTTGAAAATGTTTGGGGACCCCAGAGAAATATTCTCCATTGAATTTGAAATTTGTATTTTCAGTCTTTCCTGTTATATATCTCTGTCCCACTCACGCAACAAACTTTTATTAATCACTGCTTTCTCTTCATTCTTATCTTTGATTTTTTTATCTTTCCCCTTTTCTATGTGAGAATATTCTTAGATGATAAGTCAGAGAACTTCAACTACTGGCTATCTAATTGGGCAAGTCTCTACACCTTGGTTTCCTTATCTATGAAATAGGGAGGATAATACCTCTCCTACAGAACCCACAGAGCAGCTGAGTAAATCAAATAAAACAATTGTATGTACAATCCATAATCACATTTACTACTTTTGTTGTTTTTGCTATTTTCATGTTTTTAATTATTGATGTATTTCCTCCATAGTGCTTCTTTTTTTTTTAATAAAAGTTTTTTCTTTCTGCTGTTTTAGGTTTTCTTTCCTTTCCGTGATACTCCTTTCATGCTCCTCTTCCACAAGTGCCACCCTCTTCACTAGTCTTTTGAAAATACCCTGGAAGATCCATTAGTCTATACCTCAGCTCCGTTGGGACTGTCCTATTCCTTTTTCTCTCTAGCCTTAGTGGCTTTCTTTTTTCTTTTTTTTTAGTGCTGCATTATTCTACTTCTTTATAATTATTTATTTAATGAACACTAGGAAATTTTCTCTGAACATCTATTATTTTATACACATACATGCAAACATATATGGTCAAAAAAGAGAACAATCATAACATAGTAACTAAAATAAAAAATAATGCTATTTAAAGAGTGGTCCAATATTTCTTTGAGCTACTTGGAACAAAATTTTCTCACGATTCAACATATGAAGGCTAGCTTAGGACTTCAAAAGCATTATTCACATAAAAGATTATGGTACTCCTACTAGTAATTCGATACCCAAATATTAAAATATAAACTTAGTGTAAACAATTGCAGAGGTGTTTTTATTTTTCCCAAGATAAAAAGTTATTTTAAAAATTAATATGTCAAAACATTTTTTAAGAATATGTATAATTTCTTCTGGCATGCATATGTATTTGCTGGTGCCCAAAGCATATTTTTAGTTTGTTTACTGCTAAGATGGTACTGAATGATCACTTAGAATTTTTATATTTTGAAATTCTTTACCATTTTCATTGAAAATATAATCCTAGATTATAAATATGACATAATCATTTTATTTTATTTTATTTTTTATTTATTATTATTATACTTTAGGTTTTAGGGTTCATGTGCGCAATGTGCAGGTTAGTTACATATGTATACATGTGCCATGCTGGTGCACTGCACCCACTAACTCGTCATCTAGCATTAGGTATATCTCCCAGTGCTATCCCTCCCGCCTCCCCCCACCCCACAACAGTCCCCAGAGTGTGATGTTCCCCTTCCTGTGTCCATGTGTTCTCATTGTTCAATTCCCACCTATAAGTGAGAATATGCGGTGTTTGGTTTTTTGTTCTTGCGACAGTTTACTGAGAATGATGATTTCCAATTTCATCCATGTCCCTACAAAGGACATGAACTCATCATTTTTTATGGCTGCATAGTATTCCATGGTGTATATGTGCCACATTTTCTTAATCCAGTCTATCGTTGTTGGACATTTGGGTTGGTTCCAAGTCTTTGTTATTGTGAATACTGCTGCAATAAACATACGTGTGCATGTGTCCTTATAGCAGCATGATTTATAGTCCTTTGGGTATATACCCAGTAATGGGATGGCTGGGTCAAATGGAATTTCTAGTTCTAGATCCCTGAGGAATCGCCACACTGACTTCCACAATGGTTGAACTAGTTTACAGTCCCACCAACAGTGTAAAAGTGTTCCTATTTCTCCACATCCTCTCCAGCACCTGTTGTTTCCCGACTTTTTAATGATTGTCATTCTAACTGGTGTGAGATGGTATCTCATTGTGGTTTTGATTTGCATTTCTCTGATGGCCAGTGATGGTGAGCATTTTTTCATGTGTTTTTTGGCTGCATAATGTCTTCTTTTGAGAAGTGTCTGTTCATGTCCTTTGCCCACTTTTTGATGGGGTTGTTTGTTTTTTTCTTGTAAATTTGTTGGAGTTCATTGTAGATTCTGGATATTAGCCCTTTGTCAGATGAGTAGGTTGCGAAAATTTTCTCCCATTTTGTAGGTTGCCTGTTCACTCTGATGATACTTTCTTTTGCTGTGCAGAAGCTCTTGAGTTTAATTAGATCCCATTTGTCAATTTTGGCTTTTGTTGCCATTGCTTTTGGTGTTTTAGACATGAAGTCCTTGCCCATGCCTATGTCCTGAATGGTATTGCCTAGGTTTTCTTCTAGGGTTTTTATGGTTTTAGGTCTAACGTTTAAGTCTTTAATCCATCTTGGATTGATTTTTGTATAAGGTGTAAGGAAGGAATCCAGTTTCAGCTTTCTACCTATGGCTAGCCAGTTTTCCCAGCACCATTTATTAAATAGGGAATCCTTTCCCCAGTTCCTGTTTTTCTCAGGTTTATCAAAGATCAGATAGTTGTAGATATGCAGCATTATTTCTGAGGGCTCTGTTCTGTTCCATTGATCTATATCTCTGTTTTGGTACCAGTACCATGCTGTTTTGGTTACTGTAGCCTTGTAGTATAGTTTGAAGTCAGGTAGTGCGATGCCTCCAGCTTTGTTCTTTTGGCTTAGGATTGACTTGGCGATGCAGGCTCTTTTTTGGTTCCATATGAACTTTAAAGTAGTTTTTTCCAATTCTGTGAAGAAAGTCATTGGTAGCTTGATGGGGATGGCATTGAATCTGTAAATTACCTTGGGCAGTATGGCCATTTTCACGATATTGATTCTTCCTACCCGTGAGCATGGACTGTTCTTCCATTTGTTTGTATCCTCTATCTCCTTGAGCAGTGGTTTGTAGTTCTCCTTGAAGAGGTCCTTCACGTCCCTTGTAAGTTGTATTCCTAGGTATTTTATTCTCTTTGAAGCAATTGTGAATGGGAGTTCACTCATGATTTGGCTCTCTGTTTGTCTGTTATTGGTGTATAAGAATGCTTGTGATTTTTGTACATTGATTTTGTATCCTGAGACTTTGTTGAAGTTGCTTATCAGCTTAAGGAGTATTTGGGCTGAGACAATGGGATTTTCTAGATATACAATCATGTCATCTGCAAACAGGGACAATTTGACTTCCTCTTTTCCTAATTGAATACACATTATTTCCTTCTCCTGCCTAATTGCCCTGGCCAGAACTTCCAAGACTATGTTGAATAGGAGTGGTGAGAGAGGGCATACCTGTCTTGTGCCAGTTTTCAAAGGGAATGCTTCTAGTTTTTGCCCATTCAGTATGATATTGGCTGTGGGTTTGTCAGAGATAGCTCTTATTATTTTGAGATACGTCCCATCAATACCTAATTAATTGAGAGTTTTTAGCATGAAGAGTTGTTGAATTTTGTCAAAGGCCTTTTCTGCATCTATTGAGATAATCATGTGGTTTTTGTCTTTGGTTCTGTTTATATGACTCAATAAAATACTGGCAAACCGAATCCAGCAGCATATCAAAAAGCTTATCCACCATGACCAAGTGGACTTCATCCCTGGGATGCAAGGCTGGTTCAGTATACACCTTAGTGGCTTTCTTAAAAGCATGTTTAAAAAAAAAAATTCCCCTTGTGGTAAAAGGATAAAAATTTTAGAGAAATGTAAACTTGTACCTAGACTGAGATAGATGTATAATTCTCCTTTGTTGAAATGGTTTGGCTTTGTGTTCCCATCCAAATCTCATCTTGAATTATAATCCCATAATCCCCATGTGTCAAGGACAAGACCTGGTGGGAGGCGATTGGATCACGCGAGCAGTTTCCTCATGCTGTTCTTGTGATAGTGAGTGAGTTCTCACAAGATCTGATAGTTCTATAAGTGTTTAACATTTCCTCCTACATACACTTTTTCTCTCTCCTGCCACCTTGTAAAGAAGGTATCTGCTTCTCTTTCCGCCATGATTAAGTTTCCTGAGGCCTCCCAACCAGGCGGAACTGTGAATCAATTAAACCTCCTCTGTTGATAAATTATCCAGACTTGGGTAGTATCTTTATAGCAGTGTGAGAACAGACTAATACATTTTTTGTGTGATTTTTGAGAATAAGTTTCATAGTGAATACCAGAAAGGTTTCTAGGGTTCAATTGATCACAGCCTAAATAGTCTCTTCATATGCTGCTGTTGTAATTAGTGGTCCAATAACACCACCAAGGTATTGTCCCATTCCTCTTTCTATGTATTCTCATTTCTTTTTCTTAATTGTATTTGCTTAGTGTTTATTGAGCAGCTATTTTGTGCCAGACTTTTGCTCAGTGCTGCATTTTTAAGAAAGGCATTGTATTCACTCCCGGCAAGTGTACAATCCAGTGGGGATAAAAATGAGCATGCTGGTAATTACAAGACATGTTAGGAGAAAACACGAATGAGTTTTGGGTTGTTTTGTTCCCTGATATATCCACAACATCAAGAGCAGTTTCTTGGACATAGCAGGTCCTTAATAAATATTGTTGAATTTATGAATGGATCTCGAGATTCAAAATGTCGAATAGGAGTTCATCAGTTAAAAAGAGTGGGATGAGGCATTGGAACAGGCAGAAGGGATGGCTCAGAGGCAAAGAAAGCATGATAGTTATGGGAAAGTGCAGGTTTCTGTTTAGCACGAGCTTTGTGTGGGAATGAGATTTGATGAGAATTGAGCTTAATAAATCAACATACCCCTTAATAATGACTACCACCTACTGTGTGTCTCCCACATATCAAATACTTTATATACATTATCTTAAACCTTAAAGCTGTGAAAAAAAGTATTATTCAGCCTCCTTTACTCATTCATCTCAATTTCACCTAGGAAGTGATTGCAGTGTTCAAGAATAGCCATATACTTGATCCTGGCCATACATTTCTTTGATGACTGATAAGATGATCAAACCCTGAAAGTTGAGTTCAACTGCCTCCAGGAAGAAGAATACAGATTTTAGAAATGTTCTTTCAGCTGATATCACACTCTTATTATGTGGGAATAAATTTAAGAAGACCCTAGGTAGTAAATAATCTGGAGCCCTCAACTGTGGTGCAATGAGTTTTATTAAACAGTTGGATGCCAAATTTTAGTACAATGTGGAATAAGTAAACCAGAGGAAGTAGAACTGGAGCATAACTCTACTCAGAACAAAGAACTCTGAGAAAACACTATGTTGTCTGGCTAACCCATCAAAAGGTGTGAGTTTTGGAGTGGACTAGAGCAGAACCGCAGAGATTATGACTATTTTAAATTCTAAGAACTTTCCAAATTAATGATTGGAAATTTATACAGAAGGCTATTGCTCAGTGGTCCTGAGAATCCTAGGCGTTTTGTGCTAGAGAAGATCTTATAGATATTTTACTGTAACTTCCTTGTTTTGTAGAGGTGGAAACTGAGGTCCAAGAAGTTCAAGGTCTCACAGCTGGCACTGAAGTCAGTGCTGTCTCCACTGCACCACATTGTCTCTGAAGAAGTTTTCAGTGCTGCTCTTCTATGAGATGGTCTCTTTAATTAAATCATAGTATACACAGAATTTGCATCACTCTTGCTTAATATCTACTTTCCAGTCACTTTGTTGTTTATTTTTTAAAAGTTACTGTAAGCTCCTTAAGGATGTGGAAAAACTCCATGAAGGAAGAAGTGAATTCAGCACTAAAATAACAACTTTTTTCAATCATGACTTTATTGCCATTTCTGTTATTTTTATTAAAGAATCCAAAATCAAAATGATTCGTCCATATATGTGCTTTATTTATTTTGCAGCATGTGGCAAGTATTCATAAAATACTAGTTTAAGAAACCAAATGTGAGATAAATTGAGTTGCTGGCTTACCTTCAGGTCACATAGGAATCACAATGAGGATCCAGTTCTTAAGAATCTTAGTTGACACCAAAGATCATCATTACCCAGGGTCTCTCCTTGGAGGGGACTTGGTGCGCTGAAAAGGGAGATCATGAAGGCCTCAAAGAATACTTGGAGAATCCCCCAAGAAGCGTTGCAATAGTAATTTTCTTATAAAGTGTGAGCCTTTATAAGACAACTTCATGAAACGACTGTTATGGTGCTTTATTCAGGGCTGTTTGCCATCATCATTGACAGTGAAGCTGTAATAGGAAAACAAACAAACCAAAAACACCTGGGCTGATGAAAACAAATATGGAAGCATCTGGTACAGTAGCTACCAGAGAGAAGATACTTATTACATCTTTATTGATGGAAAGAAGGAAGGAAAAAGGGGTAGGAGAGAAAGAAAAGACGGGAAGGACTTTTAAAAACAGATAATAGACACTAGAGGCTGAGAAGGGTGGGTGGGTGAAGCAGGGATGAAGAGAGGTAGGTTAACAGGTACAAACATACAGTCAGATAAAAGGTACAACTTCTATTGTTCAACAGCAGAGTAGAGTGACTATAGTTACAACAATGTATTATGTATTTCAAAATAGCTAGAAGAGAGTAGCTTGAATTGTTCCCAACACATAGAAATAATAAATAATCAAAGTGATAAATACCTCAACTATCCCAACGTGATCATTATACAACCTATGCATGTAACAAAATATCACATCCACCTCCCTTAAAATATAAAATATTATGTATCAGTAAAAAGTAAAAATACAAAATTTAAAGCAGCTTTTAACATGCAAAATAACCAGCTAGCGTCATAATGACAGGATTAAATTCACAGATAACAATATTAACCTTAAATGTAAATGGGCTAAATGCCTCAATTAAAAGACACAGACTGGCAAATTGGATAAGGTGTCAAGACCCATCAGTGTGCTGTATTCAGGAGACCCATCTCACATGCAAAGACACATTTAGGCTCAAAATAAAGGGATGGAGGAACATTTACCAAGAAAATGGAAAGCAAAAAAAGCAGGGGTTGTAATCCTAATCTCTGACAAAACAGACTTTAAACCAACAAAGATTAAAGGAGACAAAGAAGGGCATTACATAATGGTAAAGGGATCAATGCAACAAGAAGAGCTAACTATCCTAAATATATATGCACCCAATACAGGAGCACCCAGATTCATAAAGCAAGTTCTTAGAGATGTACAAAGGAACTTAGACTCTGACACAATAATAGTGGGAGACTTTAACACCCCACTGTCCATGTTAGATAGATCAATGAGACAGAAAATTAACAAGGATATTCAGGACTTGAACCCAGCTCTGGACCAAGTGGACCTAATAGACATCTACAGAACTCTCCACCCAAAATCAACAGAATATACATTCTTCTCAGCACCACATCACACATATTCTAAAATTGACCACAGAATTGGAAGTAAAACACTCTTCAGTAATTGCAAAAGAACAGAAATCATAACAAACAGTCTCTGAGACCACAGTGCAATCAAATTAGAACTCAGGATTAAGAAACTCACTCAAAACCGCACAACTACATGGAAACTGGACAACCTGCTCCTGAATGACTACTGGGTAAATAATGAAATTAAGGCAGAAATAAATAAATTCTTTGAAACCAATGAGAACAAGGACACAACATATCAGAATCTCTGGGACACAGTTAAAGCAGTGTTTAGAGGGAAATTTATAGCACTAAATGCCCACATCAGAAAGCTGGAAAGATCTAAAATCCACACCCTAACATCACAGTTAAAAGAACTAGAGAAGCAAGAGCAAACAAATTCAAAAGCTAGAAGAAGTCAAGAAATAACTAAGATCAGAGCAGAACTGAAGGAGACAGAGACATGAAAATCCCTTCAAGAAATCAATGAATCCAGGAGCTGGTTTTTTGAAAAGATTAATGAAATAGATAGACTGCTATCCAGACTAATAAAGAAGAAAAGAGAGAAAAATCAAATGGACACAATAAAAAATGATAAAGGGGATATCATCACTGATCCTACAGAAATACAAACTACCATCAGAGAATACTATAAACACCTCTACGCGAATCAACTAGAAAATCTGGAAGAAATGGATACATTCCTGGAAACATACACCCTCCCAAGACTAAACCAGGAAGAAGTCGAATACCTGAATAGACCAATAACAAGTTCTGAAATTGAGGCAGTAATTAATAGCTTACCAACCAAGAAAAGCCTAGGAACAGACAGATTCACAGCCGAATTCTACTAGAGGTACAAAGAGGAGCTCGTACCATACCTTCTGAAACTATTCCAAACAATAGAAAAAGAGGGACTCCTCCCTAACTCATTTTATGAGGCCAGCACCATCCTGCTACCACAACCTGGCAGAGACACAACAAAAAAAGAAAATTTCAGGCCAATATCCCTGATGAATATCGATGCAAACATCTTCAATAAAATACTGACAAACTGAATTCAGCTGCACATCAAAAAGCTTATCCACCACGATCAAGTCAGCTTCATACCTGGGATGCAAGACCAGTTCAACATATGCAAATTAATAAATGTAATCATCACATAAACAGAACCAGTGACAAAAACCACATGATTATCTCAATAGATGCAGAAAAGGCCTTCAATAAAATTCAACGCCCCTTCATGCTAAACTCTCTCAATAAACTAGGTATTGATGGAACATATCTCAAAATAATAAGAGATATTTATGACAAACACACAGCCAATATCATACTGAATGGGCAAAAGCTGGAAGCATTCCTTTTGAAAATGGCCCAAGACAAGGATGCCCTCTCTCATGACTCCTATTCAATATAGTATTGGAAATTCTGGCCAGGGCAATCAGGCAAGGGAAAGAAATAAAGGGTATTCAAATAGGAAGAGAGGAAGTCAAATTGTTTCTGTTTGCAGATGACATGATTGTATATTTGGAAAACCCCATCGTCTCAGCCTAAACTCTCCTTAAGCTGATAAGCAACTTTAGCAAAGTCTCAGGATACAAAATCAATTTGCAAAAATCACATGTATCCTAATACACCAATAATAGAGAGCCAGATCATGAGTGTACTCCCATTCACAACTGCTACAAAGAGAATAAAGTACCTAGGTGAAAAGTGAAGGAACTTTTCAAGGAGAATTACAAACCACTGCTCAAGGAAATAAGAGAGGACACAAACAAGTGGAAAAACATTCCATGCTCATGGATAAGAAGAATCAATATCATGAAAATGGCCATACCTTCCAAAGTAATTTATAGATTCAATGCTATTCCCATCAAGCTACCATTGAGTTTCTTCACAGAATTAGAAAAAAACGACTTTAAATTTCATATGGAACCAAAAAATGGCCTTTATAACCAAGACAATCCTTAGCAAGAAGAACAAAACTGGAGGCATCATGCTACCTGACTTCAAACTATACTACAAGCTACCGTAACTAAAACAGCATGGTACTGGTACCAAGACAGATATATAGACCAATGGAACAGAATAGAGGCCTCAGAAATAATGTCAAATATCTACAACTGTCTGATCTTTGACAAATCTGAGAAAAACAAGCAATGGGGAAAGGATTCTCTATTTAATAAATGGTGTTGGGAAAACTGTCTAGGCATATGCAGAATACTGAAACTGGATGCCTTCCTTACACCTTATACAAAAATTAACTCAAGATGGATTAATGACTTAAATGTAAGACCTAAAGCCATAAAAACTCTAGAAGAAAACTTAGACAACACCATTCAGGACATAGGCATGGGCCAAGACTTCATGACTAAAACACCAAAATTAATGGCAACAAAGGCCAAAATTGACA
Source organism: Pongo pygmaeus (assembly GCF_028885625.2). Taxonomy (NCBI): domain Eukaryota; kingdom Metazoa; phylum Chordata; class Mammalia; order Primates; family Hominidae; genus Pongo; species Pongo pygmaeus. The sequence goes on along the minus strand of NC_072373.2, from coordinate 79,794,524 downwards.
AATTGGATCTCATTAAACTAAAGAGCTTCTGCACAGCAAAAGAAACTGTCATCAGATTGAACAGGCAACCTACAGAATGGGAGAAAATTTTTGCAATCTATCCATCTGACAAAGGGCTAATATCCAGAATCTACAAGGAACTTCAACAAATTTACGAGATAAAAAGAAACAACCCCGTCAAAAATTGGGCAATAGATATGAACAGACACTTCCCAAAAGAATACATTTATGCAGCTAACAAACTATGAAAAAAGCTGATCATCACTGGTCATTAGAAAAATGCAAATCCAAACCTCAATGAGATACCATCTCATGCCAGTTAGAATGGCAATCATTAAAAAGTCAGGAAACAACAGATGCTGGAGAAGATATGGAGAAATAGGAACACTTTTACACTGTTGGTGGGAGTGTAAATTCTTTCAACCATTGTGGAAGACAGTGTGGTGATTCCTCAAAGATCTACAACCAGAAATACCATTTGACCCAGCAACCCCATTACTGGGTATATACCCGAAGGATTATAAATCATTCCACTACAAGGACACATGCACACATATGTTTATTGCCACACTGTTCACAATAGCAAAGACTTGGAACCAACCCAAATGCCCATCAATGATAGACTGGATAAAGAAAATGTGGCACATACACACCATGGAATACTATGCAGCCATAAAAAAGATGAGAGTATGTCCTTTGAAGGGACATGGATGAAGCTGGAAACCATCATTCTCAGCAAACTAACACAGGAACAGGAAACCAAACACCGCATGTTCTCACTCATAAGTGGGAGTTGAACAATGAGAACACATGGACACAGGGAGAAGAACATCACACACCAGGGCCTGTCAGGAGGTGGGGGGCTGGGGGAGGGATAGCATTAGGAGAAATACCTAATGTAGATGATGGGTTGTGGGTGCAGCAAACCACCATGTCATGTGCATACCTATGTAACAAACCTGCACATTCTGCACACGTATCCCAGAACTTAAAGTATAAAACACACACACACACACACACACACACACACACACAGAAAAAAATGGACCTAAATTCAAATTGCTTAGTGTTCCAAATATAATGTAAATGGAATATTTGGACCTCTGCAATTCATTCTATTTGTAGAATTTGTGACTTACACTTGGAGTAACATTTTGAATTTAATTTCGAGGAGTATTTGAAAAACTTATTTATACTGGGCTTTCTTCTCATACATTTGTGTAATTGAAGTAACTTGGCCTTTTGGCCAAAATGTGTAAGATCTATTTTACTTGTAGTTGCACAGATCCAAATGTCAGCTCTACCATTAAAAAAGTACATGGAGCTAGGAAAAGAGAATCTTCTTAAAAGAGACCTCCCAGTTTCCAAATCACATTTCTTCTGAAAATTACTGAGCTTCATTATAATATGCTCTATATAAAGGTACTCTGTACTTGTAACTCATAACACAATCTCTGAGGAATTACTGTTTTGTTAAGAAATTTTGTTAAATTACCAAGATGTTTTAATTTTTAATACTTATATGCTGGACACAATAATAAATGATAGGAATATCTTTCTGTGTTATATGGGGAAGAGCTAGAGATAAAGCAGGATATTTTCTCAGGGTCAGTTTCTAGAGCACCTCTAATTCAAAATCCACAGCACCACCAGTTTCTTCCTCAGGAGGCACTTTTCTTTTCTTTTTTTTTTTGAGACGGAATCTCGCTCCGTTGCCCAGGCTGCATAAAAATGTAGACTTCTTTGGCCAAGTCCATTCAAGGCTCACCAAGGACTACCCTTTCTACCTTTGTGGACTTCTCTCTATGAAAAACCCCTTGTGTAAGCCCAGGATTTGGATACCACCCTCCTATCCTGAAAATAACGATAGCAGTTGACATTTATTGAGGACTAACCATTGTGCCAAGCAGTGTTCTAAGTACTTCTCACATGTTAATTGTCAGGACAGCCTGTGACATAGGTGTTGCCATTACTTTCATTTTACTGATAGGGAGCTTAGGCAGAGAGGTTAGAATTTGCTTACGTTGTACAGAATGGTAACTTGTACAGAATGGTAACTTAAAGGGCCAGGATTAAAACCCAGGCAGTCTGTCTCCAGAGCCCTCACTCTTAATTTCTTTATAAACATCCTGCCCCTTTCAGCCTTGCCCTAAGTCTCCCAAGTAAATGAAGTCTCATGTGGGCACCTTCTTTCCCAGTTAATGAAAATATTCATGTCCTCTCTTTAAAAGACCACATGTGTTGTAGTTACTAGCAATGAGTGAGTCTTTGGCCATCCTCAAAGAGAGCCACAGTGTCTGCTTGATAAAAGCCACAATTTTCCTGACCTGCTCTGGGGCTGGCCCCCTCAAAGAAAATGCAGGCAGACACTTGGCAACTGGGCTCTCCCAGACTCTCAAGCACGGAGCTGTGTTAGTGTTGGCAGTGGGGGACGGTTTGCTTCCTCCCCGTTTCATGAACTGTCACATCAGCCTCTTTGATCCTCCCAGGGTCTCAAGTGTGCCAAGATCATTACTCCACGTTATTGCTCTGTTTCAGATAATTGCCAGAGAAAACGCTAAGGTCGGTAATGACCAAGGTAAGGAAATATTGCTCCCTGCACGGTATACCATTTATATATTGCATACTCAGAAAGGCTCCAGAGTGGAGGCATTGCTTATTTTTATTGTCCCAAAGCCATGAGGAGGGAAAAAGGGGAATGAACAGAAATTGATACATCTGGAACAAGAGCCAGGCATCATTTACTCACATTTTTACCTGACCTGAAATTGCTTATTTAGAAAAAAGAAACATTATAAAGTCTCAGGAAAATGTCATGAATCAGAGTCAGCATGATTTCACACTGGGGCTTCATAAACTGTGTGTGTGTGTGTATTTTTTTTTTTTTTAAAAGCAAAGAAACTGTCCAGGAAAATCAAATGAGCCAAAGGTAGCCCTGCCACCATGACCATCACCATAGCAACCACGTAAGAGCATGATAGCACAGCACCGGAGCCCCACCGCTCAGGACTGTAAACGGATGGAAACCTGCTAGTTCATTAGAGGCCATTCTTACTATGAAAAGAGGATGGGCACTGACTTGGGAATGTAACAAACAAGACACAGCAGACTTTCACTATTACGCTACTGCCTCAAAAATGAACTAATCATACACTACATCACTGAAACACACAACTACAGGAAGTCAGAAGAGAGAGGGAGGAAAAAGTTGATTAAAGCCTTGCATTCTACTTTAATAGTTCCCTTACTTCATGTGCTCTTAGCACTTTGTAAGCAATATGAACACAGTTTTGAAGCAATTAGATAATAAATGCTATTATTATAGCTATCAGCTGGAAGAGACTTTAGAGACCATCAATTTTTTTTTAATTAACTGAATTCCAGGCTTTATTTGGTTTTCATTTGTTTTTCATTAATGTCCTCTTTCTAGTCCAGGATTTTACCCAAGGTAGCACAATGCATTTAGTTGTCATCTCTCCCCAGTCTCCTGTGGTTTGTGACAGTTTCTCAGTCTTTCCTCTTTTTTCTCAGTCTTTCCTTTTTCAAAAGAAAAAAAAATGACCTTGGAAGTCCTGAGGAGTGCTGGCAGGGTATCCTGTAGAATGTTCTCCAATCTGAGTTTGTCTGATGTCTTTCTCATAATTAGACTGGGATTATGGGTTTCTGGGAAGAAGACCACAGAGGTGAAATGCCCTTCTCATCATAATCTATTGAGGGTATATGATAACCACATGACATCTCTGGGGATGTTAACCCTCATCACTTGGTTAATGTCATGTTGGCCAGCTTTCTCCTGTAAAGGAGAAAAGTGTAAAGTTACTATTTTTCCCTTTCCCTATTCTATTGCTTGGGGTGGAGTTGTTAAGCCTAGTCTACTCTCAGGGTATGTGTAGAGGGGTGTCAAATTTCACCTTTTTTTTAGTGGGGGGAGTAGTTACATATATTACTTGAAATTCTTCTGTAAGAAAGATTTAACTTTTCTCTTCATTTTTAAATTTAGTCATTTATTTATATTGGTATGCACTCATGTAGAGTCACAGATTGATCATCCCTAACCTGAAAATCCAAAATCCAAAATGCTCCAAAATCCCGAACTTTTGGAGCACTGACATGATGCTGCCAGTAGAGAAGTCTACACCTGACTTCATGTGATGGGTTGCAGTCAAAACGCAGTCAAAACTTTGTTTCATGCAAAAAAATTATTTAAAATATTGCATAAAATTACCTTTAGGCTATGTGTATAAAAAGCATAAATGCATTTCATGTTTACACTTGGGTCCCATCCCTAAAATATCTCATTATATATATGCAAATTTCCAAAAATCTGAGAAAGTCTGAAATTTGAAGAACTTCTGGTCTCAAGCATTTCAGATAAGGATAGCCAACTAATATTTCATATTTTGGGTTATAATCTAATGCCATGTTATTTATTTTGTTAAACAAGTTACTTCAACTTTGGCCATTGGCAGTGCCTTTGGGTTGGCTTCTCATTTCCTTTGACATGCTCCCATCCATTTGTGTGTTGAGCACTTCCTTCCTTTTGGCACTACAAGATCCTCCAGTTTCTTCTATTTTACCTGCCTCAGCCCTCACATTAGGTATTTCTCCAAGGAACCCTGGTTCCTTTTATTCAAGAATGGTATTTAAAAACCAAAGAAAACATCAATTTTTAACTGCTTCATTGGTCAAATAAAGAAGCTGAGGTGCAGATGACAAAGCAAATCGCCTGATGCATCATCTGATATTGTGTTAGTGGCAGGCAGGGATTAGAAATCTGGGCCTAACCCCTAGTTTGATACTGTTTTCAATACTCCAGTCTTTGCTATATATCTCTGCTTTTCCAGCCAGCTTGTGAGCTCCTTTGAGGTAGGAAGTATATTCTCTGCTCTTTGTAGAGTCTCCATTGTGCCTTATATAAAGCTGGGCATGGTGCATATAGTGAATGTATGAAGAAACTCTCTGCTGCATCCTATTTAGCCTCACTCTTCTCTGCTCAGGTCAGACCCTCATTCACTCTTGCTCTAGACTATTGCAGTTTCTACAAATACAGTGGTTTTCTTCTTTTCTGATCTATCCTACTCGTTGTTGCAAAATAAAAGATGAAATTGCAGAGTTCTGAAAATCTCTTTCTCAACACCCATTTCATAAAGTTAAACTCACAACTCAAATTCATTCCCTTTTTCTGTTTATTTGAAATCATGTGTAGTTTCCTATGACTATATTAGCAAACACTGCTTCATCATATATTACCCAGAAAAGAGGGATATGACCCTCAGATATGACCTCCCTCAGCTTTCTTGTTTTCTATCACTAGTTCTATCTCTGTCTTCCACCAAACTTACATTTTTCATTTCTGTTCCAGAATAAGTGTCCCTACTTCCTTCACAGGTTTTAACCAGTGTTAAACCTGACTTCTCTGAGATGGGGCTCCAGTGGTTATTATTTCTGAACCTTAAATTCCTACTCTTTCATTTCCTATTGGTGCATTCTGTTGAACATGTTTATAGGCTGAAGTTTTCCTCATCCTAAATAAATAGATACATGAAAAATCTTCCCTAGCCCTTTCTTCTTTACATCATGCCATTTCTCCTTCCATTCATTTTTACATTACTCAAGAGAAGTCTCTACTCACAGCCTCTGCTTTCCCACTAATTACTAACTGACTTATCCTACCTGAATTTAGATTCCCCCACCTAATTAATCCTTTACAGTATCCCTAAAGTGTTATGAATGATCTCTTAAAAGATTTTAATGACTCCATCAGTCATGGTCTAGTAGGAAATGGCACATTCAAAGGGTTTAATTTTATAAAGTGAATTTTGGTGAGGTGAAATAACTTGGTGGGAGGTTAAAGAAGCCAAGCAGGGTGATGAGGTATCCAGAGACCAGCAAGAGCAGGAAGGCAAGTGGAGAAAGAAGTGTTACCAGAAATAAGCAAGAGCTGTAGCTGCCTGATATGAGCTGTGGTCTTAGTAGAGGAAAATTGGCTTCTGTCAAAACTATAGACCATCAGGGAGGGGGAGCAGAAGAAATTCCCTTACTTATCTTTGCTCTTACCCATGATGTCCTGTTGTTGGTGTCTCCCACTGGTTAACCCAATCTTAAGACAGAGGGCAGGAAGCTCAAGTAACACAGTTTGTAGAGGTCAGCCCTCTAGGGGGTTCAGGAGACAGATAAAGGATTGTGAGGGGCAAAGAGAATAAGCAGCATAATTACTTATCTGATTTAACAACTGGGAAGATTTTTCTGCTCACTTTTTAAAGTTTTTCCTCCCTAATGCTATCTCCTGACATCTTTCAATAATGCATGGATTTAAAAGATAAATGAGCACTTGCTCTGTTGAGAGGGCTGTGTTAGACACTGAAGATTCAGTGGTGCAAAGAAAAGTGCTCTCCCTTCCTTCAGAAACCTTATGTTCCGAAAATTCGTTTTCAGTCTGCTCTACCAGCTCTTTCTCTGCCTCCCTGGTTTACTGTTGCCATTCTTCAGAATTCTCTCCTCAGGTCTCCTCTCTCTCTGGGAAACCCAATTTATCCCCAGAGATTTTTGTTCTCACATGTATGCGAGGACTTCCAAATCCACATTCTAAACTCAGCTTCCTTAGCTTATTAGAAAATAATTTAAGGTACTCAATATGATGGCCTCAATCTTTTTCCTCTTATCTTACGGTCTCTTACATTCTCTGTGCTCCTCCTTCCCATAAGAGGATCCGAGCCAGGGTTTTTGTTTTGCTATGTTTTAATCTGTTTTTGTTCATTGATGTATCATAAATGCCTATAATAGTATCTGGCACATAATAGGCGCTCAATAAATATTTATTGAATAATGAATGAATTCCTTCCAGTGAAATCAGATTATTCTCTATTCCTTAACCATATGACCTTGCTTATTTCTGCACTTTTGCTCACATAAATTTTCTCACTTCATTCTAGCATCTGTAATCCAATCTTCCTCCAAAATGCAACTTAAATATATTTCCTATGAGCCCTTTAAGATACTGCCCAAATAGAATTAATCCATTCATCTTCTGTATTGCCATTATATCTTGTTTATATTTCTGCTTCAGCACTACTATTATTTCATATATTATAGTTAAATGTATGTATTGCTTATCTCATCCTACCACATCACTAAAATTATCTAGGCTAAGTCATTTGTTGTCATTCCTTCTTCACATCTCCAAAGAGACTAGAAAAGTGTTTTGTTGAATTTAAGAAGCTAAACATTAAGTCCCAGCCCAAATATATAAATTAACCTCTCTCAGTCATTTAATATGTTTAGTATCTGTCTCTATACATAATTAATGTGTGTCAGGAAAGTGAGGGCATATTGCACCTTTATTTTTGTAGTTCTGGAGAGATGTCAGGAGGTATAGCTGAAAAAAACAATGTCAGATAGCACCAATTGGATACACCTTTAGTCTCTATAGTCAATGAGTCCTCAATTAGGGTGACTTTTTGAATCTTCAATACTGCAATGTCATACCAACCTATCTGTGCTTTGAAATTTATATGATCCAGGCTCAATTAACTCAATTATATTGACAGGAAGTCACATTGATCCAGCTCCATACCCTCTGAAAACTGACTTTTGCAGAAAAAAAATTGTCCTAGAGTAGATATTTACGGAGATCCAGAATAAGTTTCTGCTAATTTGTAAATATTAGAAGTGTTCATCTAAGTCTATATGGAGATAATTGAGGTTTGTTTGTATTGATTCAATTGGACCTATTTTTGAATCTATTTATCATACCCATGGGTGGAAGATCAACAGCCAAGTCCATGTTGGACTTTAGCAATCCTGGTCTGCGTCCCTTCTTTATTCCTCCACTAACATATGGTGAAGATCGTGCTTCCATGTCCCTCTTTATATTTTTTGGTCTTGGCTCCTCCTGATCCACAGCAAGTGACTGTAAAGACTAGAACACATATGGAGTTTAAGAACTACTGCATGCAAATTAACTCCTCTGACTTCTATAATATAAAAATTTCTCACTTCCCCCAGGCTGCAATTAGTTAGAAATTAGTAGAACTGTAGCTTCCCAAGGAAAACTGTAACCTTTCAACTAAAAAAAAAATTAGACTGTTGAAGAAACAAAGAGACTGTGATTTATTACTGGCCAACTCTTTGCCAAACCCACTTATGTTCCTTCCTGGGCATGTAGTAAGAATGTATTTTCCAGCCTCTATTAAATCCATGTCATGTGACTAGCTTTAACCAGTGTAATCTGAGCAGAAGCAATATGTACTACTGAAATATCTACCCTATAAAAATGTCCTATGCTTCAAACTCCGTGATTTTTCCCTTGAACAGTTTGATGCAAATGAACATGGTAACTTGAAGCCACATGTTGAGGATGACAGCATCTTGGGTCCTTAAATCACAATGTAGAGGAGAACTGGCCAGTGATTAGGAAGACTTACTGTAGACTTTATGTAGTATAGTTCTATTACTTTCAGCGTTACAGCAGCTGGTGTTAACAAAACAGAGGAAGAGTCAATGGAAGTGTTAAGAAAGAGAAGGATAGAATAAATTATGCAAAGATTTTAATATAGGGTCATATATGTTAGAGATTTGACGTAGTTGGGGTGGCTGCTCATACTAAGTTCCTATGGAAGGCAAGACAGCTTACAAGTAATAAAGTGCAAACTGAACCTATATTAACTTTCTCTAGGCCTGATCGCTCATGACCAGCAATGTGGGAGGGACAATTTAGCATCACAAATAGACATTCGTGAGTCGAAGACTGAGCAGTGTAATCTAAATAGGTACCTAGGAAAGAAATATTCCTCTAAAGGAAACAATTTCCTGAAATACATTGTCATCTCTTAATTCTAACCTTTTACATTATTGTGAAAAGCAGTTTAATTCATTCCAGTTGCAGTGACTCAAACCTCTCTATTCATCTACTTAAGGAAATCCTCATTGGGAAGGTTATTCCAGCTCAAAGTGATGCACTGACTCAGACTTTATGTCAAACCTCTACTTCCCAGGGGGTAGAAAAAAAATCTTTTTGGTAACAGATTTATCCAGACTCTATGCAAGAAGGATTCCAAAACATTTTGTGGTTGGATCTGGGTTCCATACTCTATACAACTTTCTTTTATCCCAACATAGTTTTTCAAAAGTGATGAGATTTAATTTTGGACATGACACTCATGTAAATTTTCATTATTCCCTTCACAAATGTACCTAGAGATCACTATTGCAAAAAAAAAAAAATTGGCAGAGAGACATTCTAGTTTTACCAGATATGTAAGTGGAAACGTTACAAAGTATTTTGAGATAAAACATACTGAAATCAATATCATCCATGAGATAAAATGTAAAATCAACATAGATTATTGACCAAGATTTTTGGCCTTGTTTTCTAGAAAAGTAGGTACTTTTGCTTAGTTACGCTGAGTGGCCTCGCATGGACAATCCTGGTTTATAATTTTTCCAATGTCAGAATCAGTTCCAGGCCAATGAAAAAAGCTACTAGCCAAGGCTTTCATGTGAACAATCTCCAAGCGTGCTGTATGTAGCATGGCCAAGAAAATGTGGTGACCATTTTCTGGAAAATCAGCATAATTTCTTTATGTGATCAAATAACTCATAGTGATTACTTTTGAATAGCTTGAATTTATTTATAAACTTCCTTCTGTACACTTAATTTAAGACATAGACCAGTGCAGGAATGCTAGTTAACAAATGCTGAAATTTGATTAACTGGAAGGGGAGTGGGAGCGGGGGTGTTCAAGGAAGTTTGCATTTACATATTCAATAAACAGTCATCCAGCAATCTTGACACTGACGTGGCAGACATTTCTCAAGCCTTGGCATTCCATTCTTTTCTTCTAGATTTGTGGCAAGACATGAAATAATAATGATAGGAAGAAAACTGACATATGCCCACAAAGCACCAGGTGCCATGTTCAGTGTTTATCCCTTACATTAATTAATTTAAACACTTGAAGAATTCCAGAGTTACATACATAATGATAGAATTTAGTGTTTCAGCCTAGCCTTAGAAAGGGTGCCAAAGCACAGAGTTTGATCTTCTCATACCTCACAATGACAGCTGGGATTTTTATTAAAATGTGTAGATAATTAGATGCCACAAAAGATCTGTTTTGAACCAAATGTGGTTGGTGCTTCAGGGTCATCTGGAATTTGGTGACCAAATACAATTATTATTGTCATCATTTATTTATAATATAACTCAGCATAGTGCCTACTATGACCAGGCACTGAAATAAGTATATTACTTTCTTATTTCATTTATCCCTTTCAACAACTATTTGGGGTAGATATGATATTTATTCCTATATTAAATTACTGGTTTAAGATTACATAACTAGTAACAGGCCGGTCTTAACTTAGGCAGCCTTAGGGTATCAATATAGAGTAATATTCAGTGACTGTATTCTAGAAAGTGTCTTTACATTGGTAAATTCAAAGCTTTGGAAATTCTTTTAACAGTAGGAAATGAAATAACTTAGCTATGTCTGTGTAAATTTTATGAAAGATAAATATGGTCAGAAATAAGTAGGCCAGGGAAGCTTTACCCTTTTGCTTTATTTTTAGAATAAACACAAAATGAAATTCATGCACACTTCTCCTTTTTCTCAACTTAAAATATATATCTGTTAAACGGTTGGATAATATACTTACAGTTCTAGTAAACTGATATACTGTATAGTCTGTACACCTTTCTAATACAAAAATCTAGAAATGCTGGATAAAATATAGCAAACATTCTTTTGCAGTCATAGCTGAGAATGGGCAAGTGTCAGGTTCCAGACTCAAAAAGGAGACTGAAAACAAGTGGGGAAGGAAAAAATGGTGGAATACATGTATATGAGGTGTGTTTGTCATTAAACTACGGACATAGTTACTTTTGGCCTTATAGACACAGATGTTGATGCCTTGAGAGTATGGAAGGCAGAGAGTTAGAACAAAGACCATCTACACAGATCCAGAATCTGAAAAGGTTGTATCTTTAATTAAAGTGTGAGATGGAAAAAAAACCCCTACCTACCAATGATATATAGACATGGCAAGGAAGCTTGTATACCACTATCTGGGTTTTTAGAGGAGAATGAAAAGGATGTCTCCTGATAATTTATAAATATGGTACTCTCTTTGGCAAGTGTTTGAGATTTAAAGTTGCATGGCCTACTTCATCTAGAAAACCCTAAGCTTAGAAAATAACAGTAAAATTGGCCTGTGTCTGGTAATACTCCTGGGTCATTGGGAGATGCAAACATTAAACTAATTTGGAATTTCACCCATAGGTACAAAAAATTGTCAGAGGAAAAAAAATCTACCCCATTTAAAGGAAAGTTTCTGTTAAAAATTACAAAACATTCAGAAAAATAATCTGCCATGAGTGAAAGTTAGCAAATATGATAAAAAGCAAGGTAGGGATCTCCAAGAATTTGAGATAATAATTGTTAACAATATGAATTTAAAATGATTACGCTCAAAGCATACAAAATGAAGTCAAATAAGTGAATATGATATGAAAATGAAATATTTTTTTAAAATAGTTTACTTCAATAATTTTTTAAAAGTTATTATAATTAAATATTCACTAAATAGTTTAAATAGTAGATCAGAAGTATCTGAAGAGAAATTAGTAAACATTAGAAATAAGAAAATTTCAAAAGAATTTGACACAGAATGAAAAATCATGAGACAAAAATTATGTATAAAAAATAAGAAGACTCATTGGTTGGAGTCTAGAAGTACAGAGTAGGGAAATGGTGAAGAGAAAATATAAAACAGATGGTGTTTTTAAATTTTCTAGAATTAATTTAAAAATGAATCCTTTTATGTAAGATTCACAAAAATTTTAACAGGGGAATAAAAATAAATCTACACTTGTGAATGTTGTAGTGAATTTGCAGAACACTAAAGACCAAACCTTTGAAGCAACCAGATTGAGAAGATAGATTACCTATAAAGTAACAGCCATGGAAATGAGAAAAGACTATTTCTTAACAACAATTGAGGTCAAAAAACAATGCAATAATATTTTAAAGCACTGATGGAAAACAACTGTCTATCTAAAATTCTATATACTAGCTAAATTATCCATCTAAGAGTGAAAGTAAAATAAAAATATTTTCAGTCAAAAACAGAGAGAATTTATCATTCAGAGACTTCCACTAAAAAAAAAGTCTAAGACAGTGAGGTAATGGTGCAGGATTGACAAATAGACAAAGTAGTGGGGGAAAGTTTAGCTGTTTCATAAATAGAGCTTATAAAATTAGTCATCTATGTATAAAAATAAAATAATAAAATTAGTCTTACTTTGTATTACACACAAAAATATATTCCAAAACATGAAAAATGTAAAAATGTTAGATTAAAACATGTCTTTGAACAGAAAAGAATTTACAAAACAAGACATTAAAGGCAAAAATTATAAAAGATTGATAAATTAATTAAAATAAAAGATGAAGTGTAAAACCAATGGACAGAAGTTATTTGCAACACATATAACCAATTGTATTCATCAGGACAGGCTAGGTTATGACGTAACACAAAAATTTCAGTGGCTTAAAACAATAAAAGCTTATAGCTTGGTCATGCTACATGCCCACTGAGTCAGCAGTGGGCACTTTAATTTACACCAAGACACAGGTTGATGGAGCACCCACATCTTGGTCATTGCTAAGACCATAAAAGAGGAAAATAAAAATTTCAAGGATTAACACTGGCAGTTAAATGTTCTAACCTAGAATTGACCTATGTCACTTCTATTCATAATTCATTTGGCAGAATTAGTCAGATGGATCCGTCTATTCCCAAGGGAACCAGGACATTAAATCTTTATATGCCAAAAAAGAAAGGAGAACTGGGTAACAGTAAGTAGCACTACTGACTGTCACACTGACAAAGTATTTGTATTCAGAATATATAATTACCTAATATAGATTAAAAAGAAAAAATTAAAATTTAAGAGAAAAATGAGTGAAGGGCTTGAAAAAACAATTCACAGAAGCAAGAAACCAAAATGGCCATTAAACGTATTAAGAAAAGTTCAACCTGATTACAAATCAGGGAAATTACAATTACAAATAAGAAGATAATATTTAATGACCATCATACTGACCAAATTAATGTATGATAACGCCAAATGATGGTGAAGATGTAGAGAAATAGAAACCCCAGCACATGACTGTAGAACTCTACATTGTTACAATGACCTTGAGAAGAAACTGCAACATTCATTTAAGTTGAACACATCAATATTCAGAAAGACTACAACTTGTGTCTCTCCTAGAAAGTCTCTCACACACATGTGCAAGGAGACAAGCTCTAGGATGATTGTTTTAGCTCAGTTTATAACATCAACAAAGCAAATCAGCCTAACTATTCTGCATTAGGGAAATGTGAACTGTGTATACAATTGAGTAATGTATTGCAGTAATATAAATTATCTAATTAGATAAATGTCAACATAAATGAACCTGACATATGATACTGAAAACTCAAGCCACAATAAGATAGATTTTTACATTTACATCAAATACTTTTTCTTGCAAATTTTTTAAACATGAGAAGACACCACTACATCTTTGTTAAAGACACAGGGACATGTATGTGTACATATAGGAATGTATGTTTCATTATGTATATTAAGTACACAAGAATTATAAATGTCATGTATAAAATAACGATTACCTTTGGGAGAACAAAGGAAAAGAACAAGTGGATTTCAGAATCATTTGAAATAGTTTACTTTTCAAAAAATAAAAGAAAAATCTAAAGCAAACATGGCCAAAAGTTAACATCTGTTTTATCTTGGTGGTGGTATACTGGCGAATACAATATTTTCTGAACTTTCATGTATTTTTAAAATTTCATAATTACAAACTAAAAATGAAAGAAAAATAATAAATGCACTTATAATCAGGGTGGAGCTTTGAAGTCACACTTTAAATTTCTTCTCTACTCCAAAGACTTAGCAGTGAAAGGTTTGTATTTGTGTATATTTAAAAGACACAGACGTGGTTAAAACAATAAAACAATGTTAAATATATCTGCTGATCTGATAAGGAATAAGGAGCAAAACAATAAGCAAGGGAAGAAGACAAGGGCCTGCCAGGCTCTGGAACTAGAAACGGTCTGAAAGAAATTGGACTCCTATGAGGTAATGGGGAACATAACATGTTCCACGGATGACAAAGCATGAGAGCCAGGCTCACTGTGAGAAATAGGAGGCTGCACAAATCTTGTGGCAGACTTAAACCAAAATGCCCACAAGAAACAAAACAAATTCAAACTTTTATTCAAGATAAACGCACAAACTAAAATTCTAAAACACATGAAAAAACTCATATTTGCAGCCAACATATTCAGTAATCAAATGATGAATTATCTCTCAACTGCAGACAGAGTCTGACTTACGATGGTTTGACTTACAATTTTTTGACTTCATGATGATGTGAAAGCAATACACATTCAGTAGAAATCATACTTTGAATCTTGAATTTTGATCTTTCCCTGGACTAGCAATATGCAGTACAATACTCTCTTGTGTTGCTGGGCAGTGACAGTGAGTCACAGCTTCCAGGCAGCCACAACATCACAAGGGTAAACAACCAATACTCTACAGTATACCTAGTTGGCAGCACGCTTTGATATTGTGTTTTGTATCTTTGCATCCCATTGTGTCTACAAAATGCCCATCTATGTAAAGTATTCAACATTTTATTATAAAATAGGCTTTGTGTTAGATGATGTTGCCCAACTGTAGGCTAATGTAAGTGTTCTGAGCACGTTTAAGTTAGGATAGGCTGAGCTATGATGTTCAGTAGGTTAGGTGTATTAAATGTATTTTTGACCTAGGATATTTTAAATTTATGATGAGTTTATTTGGGATGTAACCCCATCATAAGTCTAGAAACATCTGTAAATGAATATAATAGAGCAATCTAAAAATGATTTTTAAATAATATGTTTAAGAGTCTCATATATCAAAAGACATAATAACCTTATAATATAGAACAATTAATCATGAAATAAAAACCAAGAGACACTACTGAAAGACAGCTGGGTAGAAAAAATAAGAAAATTGAATTATTGGAATTGAAAATATAATAATTAGACCAAAAATATCAAAAAGTTGAGTAAATGTCTCATATAAGGGTACAAGAGAAAATTAGTGTATAGGAAGATACTACTCAGGAAATTTTCTCAATGTGGCACAGGAATAAATAAAGGATAAAATTAGATGCCTCATTATTAAAACTTCTAAAGGTAGAGAATAACGAAAAGATGGAAAAACAATATTCAAAGGAATTCATATTCGTAGAAAACTTTTTAGCCTTAAACAAGAGTCCCCAGATTTAAAGTGAATACAAAATGCTATGCAAGATAACTAGAAATAAATTCACATTCTAAACATATTGTAGTAAAACTTCAGACCATCAAAAAATAAAGAAAAAAAATTGAGTAGAATGGACAGTCTATCTACCAAGGAATGACAGAACATCTAACAATAAGTTTCTCATTTGCAACAATATATGCAGAACACAAAGGAGTACAAACTTTGAGGTACTGTATTAACATCCCCTTCCAATTTTATATATATATATACACACACACACATATATGTATGTATGAACTATTTTTCTTGAATGAGGAGGAAAATAAAAATAGTTTAGATACATAAAATAAAGTCTGTTTGGCCACCCATAGATGTTTATTGAAAGAATTTTAAAGGGTAAACTTTATTAAAAGAAAACGTGAACCCAAAAGGGAAAAAGGAAATGCATGCTTATTGCATAAAACTTGAAAATTAGAAAAAAGTAGAATAAAATAAGTTATTTATTAGCCATAACATCTGGAGATGTTCACACTTTATTTTCTTTCACTTTAAAAAATTTATCATTAGTTTTTGCATTTTTGTATATAATTATAGTAATCTTGCATATTAAAATTTGTATACTGCTTTTTAAACCTCATATAACAATTATTTTCCTCTGTTATTATGCTAGTCTTGTAAATATAATTTTTGAAACATTCATAATCTTTCAAACTGCTCTTCTGGACATAGACTTTTAAATATGTGACTTACTTTGAAACAAGAATAAAAATTTCAAAAATAGTACAAAAAACTTTGATATATAAATATATCAACATTTGATATATATATCCTATATATTTAATCACTACTATATATTTATTCAAGGCGTAAGCACCCAAGCATGGTAAGTAGCTAATCTTGATTAAGAAAACATCAGTATACTCAAGATAAAAATCCAGAGCAAAGATTAAGCCTGGTTGAAAGTCCTAAAGATAAAGGGAGAAATAAAGAAAGTCTAATATTTTCTGCATAATTCTCACTTATTTTTGTATTTTTCTTCCCTGAGGTTTATTCACAACAATAAATAGAAGCCCAGAACTAAGAGAAACACTAGATACCATTTAGTGCATCCCTTCCCTACATCTGACAGATGGGTAAACTGTTCTGAAAGTGGGGTAGACTTAGTGAGATCCTCCGCTTCTATGAACAGGGTTTTTCCCCAAAGAAAGCTTCCACGGCAGTTGACAGCCCAGTGGCTTTGGTACTGGATCTCCCAAGATCAAAGCCCAACTCTGTCTCTTACCAGCTGTGTGATCTTGGACAGAGGTTCTAACTCTGAAGAGCTTTAGTTTCTTTGACTGTAAATGAAGCAAAGAATATATAACTAATGAGCTTAGTGAGAGAATTAAATATGATAATATATATGTGTTCCTTTTGTCTACCTAAGTATTTTATTCTTTTGCACCTATTATAAATGACATTGTTTTCTTAATTTTATTTTCAGAGTGTTCATTGGTAGTGTACAGAAATAAAATTGATTTTTAATATCAATCTTGTATCCTGCCACATTGCTGAACTTGCTTATTTGTTCAAATTTTTTTTGTGGATTCCTTATGATTTTCTATATACAAGATTATGTCATCTGCAAATAAAGATAGTTTTACTTCTTTTTCTAATCTGATTGTCTTTCATTTCTTTTCTTGCATAATTGCCTTGGCTAGAACCTCCAACACAATGTTGAGTTAAAATAGTGAGAATAGATACCCTCTTCTTCCTGATCTTAGAAGGGAAAGCATTCAGTCTCTCACCATTAGGTATGAGGATAGCTATAGGTTCTTTTTAAATACCTTTTATCCAGTTAACAAAAATTACCTTCCATTCCTAGTTTGTTGAGTGAATTTATCATAATGTTTTCTTGGATTTTGTCAGCTGCTTTTTCTGAGTCTACTGAAATGAACATGAAGTGTTTGTCCTTTATTACTATGGTGTTTTATACTGATTTATTTCCAGCTATTAAGTCAACCTTGCATGCCTAGCATGTATATGTACTTTAAAAATTTAAATTACACTGTATAACACCTTTGTGCATATAATATTTTTGGTATTGTGGACTATATCCTTAAGAAAGAGACTCTCAAGTGGAATTCCTGAATTATAATTAATTTATAAACATTTTAAAGCCTATATATGTGTATATATATATTCATCAGGATAAATACCAGCAATATTTATACTGTTGCCTCAGGAGGTAACAAGTTTCCCCTTTTTTACCCAGGTGTTCAAATATATGTTAATAATATAGGGGCTCTTAAAGTTGTTTTTTTTTTTTGTTTGAGACAGCGTCTTACTCTGTTGCCCAGGCTGGAGTACAGTAGCGTGATCTTGGCTCACAGCAACCTCTGCTTCCCAGGTTCAAGTGATTCTCCTGCCTCAGACTCCCAAGTAGGTGGGATTACAGGCACACACCGCTACTGCCTGACTAATTTTTGTATTTCTAGTACGGAGGGGGTTTCACCACGTTGGCCAGGCTTTTCTTGAACTCCTGACCTCAAATGATCCACCTGCCTCGGCCTCCCAAAGTGCTGGGATTACAGGCGTGAGCCACTGCACCTGGCTTAAGTTTTTTAAAATATAAGCTTTGCTGACCTCTGTTAATTAACATATTTTACACACCTCAAATACTAAGAAGGATTCTGATGTAACAGTGGAAAATTCTGGAAGCCAGAAGATCACAACTGAGGTAAATTTACTTACAGAATTGTTGCTTGGGTAGACAGCATGCTTTGGAAGCAGACACAACTGTGTTCAAATCTGAATTCTACCACTTATCAGGCATGAAACCTTCGTCAGTTTCTGTAACCACAATAAAACTCCATTTTATTGCCTTCATAATGGAAATTGTAACATTTTCTTATAGGGTCATTTTAAATGTGTATAGAGCACAGTATGGTGTCAGACATTAAAACTGCACAACATATGGTAGTTATTTTCATTATTTCTTGAGCTACATTTTTGCTTGGTAAAATTTTTAAATACTATCATAATTTTAAGAACAACAGGAAAATGACCATGTTTAAATTTTGTTTCCCTGACCATAAAAGGCACTGTTAACTCTCAAGAGAATCAGCACAAAGATTTGATACCCTGGCTCCTCCAATATAAGTTCTCAGTTGAATGACAAATCCCTGAGTAGTTTGATAGCAACTTTGCAAATCTTATTGTTCCAACAATGTACATATTTTGGGCAAAATTTTGTGTTGGTAGGGATGTTTCTTTAAAGCACATAGAAACCTTGAGACATTAGTGAAAACAAGCAATGGAACAGTAATAATAGCATATGTGTGTATATATGAAACTACATAAATATTTATAATACTATACATAATGATATATATACATATACATAATTTCATTTACTCTTTATGAGTTATTGTTATGAATTTCATTTTATGAATGAGGAAAATAAGGTTCAGAAACATTGAAGAAGTTGCCTAATATCACAGGAAAACTAGGAGGTAGTGCTGGGCTTGGTATCAGACTATGTTGCCCTCAGAGCCCACTGTACTACAATATCACTACATAATAATTCTTCCCTTAAAACACATATTTCTTAGCTTCCTGGGAAGAACCAGAGGAAACAATTCTTTGGGAATAGCTGGGTCTTCTAGACGACGCTTAAACAAAGAAAAACAAGAAAGAAAATAAACTCATTAGCAAAAATCATTGTCATTTAAACTTTTAAAATGTTAATCTATTTTATAGAATTGGATAGAATTTTAAACATAAGTGGACAATAGACTTGAACATCTTTAAAATTGTCTTTAATGACTGAATTTAGTTACAGTTATAACTGCAGGTAGGCACTTTCTGCTTCATGATGCTTCATCGTGAATATTTAGAGAGCTGCCCAGGGACTTGGAGAACATCCGAAGTACTGATTATTTAGTGACATTAAATGTTTTGGAACTCTTTCCCTTACATGTCAATATTACCCTTCTGTGGTTTTTATTAAACAGTATGTCTTTTTTTTTTTTTTTTTTTTTTTTTTTTTTTTTTTCAGAAATAACTTTTTTTTTTTTTTTTTAATACTTTAGGTTTTATGGTACATGTGCCCAATGTGCAGTAAGTTACATATGTATACATGTGCCATGCTGGTGCACTGCACCCACCAACTCGTCATCTAGCATTAGGTATATCTCCCAATGTTATCCCTCCCCCCTCCCCCCAACCCACAACAGTCCCTGAAGTGTGATGTTCCCCTTCCTGTGTCCATGTGTTCTCATTGTTCAATTCCCACCTATGAGTGAGAATATGCGGTGTTTGGTTTTTTGTTCTTGCGATAGTTTACTGAGAATGATGATTTCCAATTTCATCCATGTCCCTACAAAGGACATGAACTCATCATTTCTTACGGCTGCATAGTATTCCATGGTGTAGATGTGCCACATTTTCTTAATCCAGTCTATCATTGTTGGACATTTGGGTTGGTTCCAAGTCTTTGCTATTGTGAATAATGCCGCAATAAACATACGTGTGCATGTGTCTTTATAGCAGCATGATTTATAGTCCTTTGGGTATATACCCAGTAATGGGATGGCTGGGTCGAATGGAATTTCTAGTTCTAGATCCCTGAGGAATCGCCACACTGACTTCCACAAGGGTTGAACTAGTTTACAGTCCCACCAACAGTGTAAAAGTGTTCCTATTTCTCCACATCCTCTCCAGCACCTGTTGTTTCCTGACTTTTTAATGATCGCCATTCTAACTGGTGTGAGATGGTATCTCATTGTGGTTTTGATTTGCATTTCTCTGATGGCCAGTGATGGTGAGCATTTTTTCATGTGTCTTTTGGCTGCATAAATGTCTTCTTTTGAGAAGTGTCTGTTCATGTCCTTCGCCCACTTTTTGATGGGGTTGTTTGTTTTTTTCTTGTAAATTTGTTGGAGTTCATTGTAGATTCTGGATATTAGCCCTTTGTCAGATGAGTAGGTTGCGAAAATTTTCTCCCATTTTGCAGGTTGCCTGTTCACTCTGATGGTAGTTTCCTTTGCTGTGCAGAAGCTCTTTAGTTTAATTAGATCCCATTTGACAATTTTGGCTTTTGTTGCCATTGCTTTTGGTGTTTTAGACATGAAGTCCTTGCCCATGCCTATGTCCTGAATGGTATTGCCTAGGTTTTCTTCTAGGGTTTTTATGGTTTTAGGTCTAACATTTAAGTCTTTAATCCATCTTGAATTGATTTTTGTATAAGGTGTAAGGAAGGGATCCAGTTTCAGCTTTCTACATATGGCTAGCCAGTTTTCCCAGCACCATTTATTAAATAGGGAATCCTTTCCCCATTTCTTGTTTTTCTCAGGTTTGTCAAAGATCAGATGGTTGTAGATATGTGGCATTATTTCTGACGGCTCTGTTCTGTTCCATTGATCTATATCTCTGTTTTGGTACCAGTACCATGCTGTTTTGGTTACTGTAGCCTTGTAGTATAGTTTGAAGTCAGGTAGCGTGATGCCTCCAGCTTTGTTCTTTTGGCTTAGGATTGACTTGGCGATGCGGGCTCTTTTTTGGTTCCATATGAACTTTAAAGTAGTTTTTTCCAATTCTGTGAAGAAAGTCATTGGTAGCTTGATGGGGATGGCATTGAATCTGTAAATTACCTTGGGAAGGATGGCCATTTTCATGATATTGATTCTTCCTACCCATGAGCATGGAATGTTCTTCCATTTGTTTGTATCCTCTTTTATTTCCTTGAGCAGTGGTGTGTAGTTCTCCTTGAAGAGGTCTTTGACATCCCTTGTAAGTTGGATTCCTAGGTATTTTATTCTCTTTGAAGCAATTGTGAATGGGAGTTCACTCATGATTTGGCTCTCTGTTTGTCTGTTATTGATGTATAAGAATGCTTGTGATTTTTGCACATTGATTTTGTATCCTGAGACTTTGCTGAAGTTGCTTATCAGCTTAAGGAGATTTTGGGCTGAGACAATGGGGTTTTCTAGATATACTATCATGTCATCTGCAAACAGGGACAATTTGACTTCCTCTTTTCCTAATTGAATACCCTTGATTTCCTTCTCCTGCCTAATTGCCCTGGCCAGAACTTCCAACACTATGTTGAATAGAAGTGGTGAGAGAGGGCATCCCTGTCTTGTGCCAGTTTTCAAAGGGAATGCTTTCAGTTTTTGCCCATTCAGTATGATATTGGCTGTGGGTTTGTCATAAATAGCTCTTATTATTTTGAGATACGTCCCATCAATTCCTAATTTATTGAGAGTTTTTAGCATGAAGGGTTGTTGAATTTTGTCAAAGGCCTTTTCTGCATCTATTGAGATAATCATGTGGTTTTTGTCTTTGGTTCTGTTTATATGCTGGATTACATTTATTGATTTGCGTATATTGAACCAGCCTTGCATCCCAGGGATGAAGCCCACTTGATCATGGTGGATAAGCTTTTTGATGTGCTGCTGGATTCGGTTTGCCAGTATTTTATTGAGGATTTTTGCATCAATGTTCATCAAGGATATTGGTCTAAAATTCTCTTTTTTTGTTGTGTCTCTGCCAGGCTTTGGTATCAGGATGATGCTGGCCTCATAAAATGAGTTAGGGAGGATTCCCTCTTTTTCTATTGATTGGAATAGTTTCAGAAGGAATGGTACCAGCTCCTCCTTGTACCTCTGGTAGAATTCGGCTGTGAACCCATCTGGTCCTGGACTTTTTTTGGTTGGTAAGCTATTGATTATTGCCATAATTTCAGCTCCTGTTATTGGTCTATTCAGAGATTGAACTTCTTCTTGGTTTAGTCTTGGGAGGGTGTATGTGTTGAGGAATTTATCCATTTCTTCTAGATTTTCTAGTTTATTTGCATAGAGGTGTTTGTAATATTCTCTGATGGTAGTTTGTATTTCTGTGGGATCGGTGGTGATATCCCCTTTATCATTTTTTATTGCATCTATTTGATTCTTCTCTCTTTTTTTCTTTATTAATCTTGCTAGCGGTCTATCAATTTTGTTGATCCTTTCAAAAAACCAGCTCCTGGATTCATTTATTTTTTGAAGGGTTTTTTGTGTCTCTATTTCCTTCAGTTCTGCTCTGATTTTAGTTATTTCTTGCCTTCTGCTAGCTTTTGAATGTGTTTGCTCTTGCTTTTCTAGTTCTTTTAATTGTGATGTTAGGGTGTCAATTTTGGATCTTTCCTGCTTTCTCTTATGGGCATTTAGTGCTATAAATTTCCCTCTACACACTGCTTTGAATGCATCCCAGAGATTCTGGTATGTTGTGTCTTGGTTCTCGTTGGTTTCAAAGAACATCTTTATTTCTGCCTTCATTTCGTTATGTACCCAGTAGTCATTCAGGAGCAGGTTGTTCAGTTTCCATGTAGTTGAGCGGTTTTGAGTGAGATTCTTAATCCTGAGTTCTAGCTTGATTGCACTGTGATCTGAGAGACAGTTTGTTACAATTTCTGTTCTTTTACATTTATTGAGGAGAGCTTTACTTCCAAGGATATGGTCAATTTTGGAATAGGTGTGGTGTGGTGCTGAAAAAAATGTATATTCTGTTGATTTGGGGTGGAGAGTTCTGTAGATGTCTATTAGGTCTGCTTGGTGCAGAGCTGAGTTCAATTCCTGGGTATCCTTGTTGACTTTCTGTCTCGTTGATCTGTCTAATGTTGACAGTGGGGTGTTAAAGTCTCCCATTATTAATGTGTGGGAGTCTAAGTCTCTTTGTAGGTCACTCAGGACTTGCTTTATGAATCTGGGTGCTCCTGTATTGGGTGCATATATATTTAGGATAGTTAGCTCTTCTTGTTGAATTAATCCCTTTACCATTATGTAATGGCCTTCTTTGTCTCTTTTGATCTTTGTTGGTTTAAAGTCTGTTTTATCAGAGACTAGGATTGCAACCCCTGCCTTTTTTTGTTTTCCATTTGCTTGGTAGATCTTCCTCCATCCTTTTATTTTGAGCCTATGTGTGTCTCTGCACGTGAGATGGGTTTCCTGAATACAGCACACTGATGGGTCTTGAGTCTTTATCCAATTTGCCAGTCTGTGTCTTTTAATTGGACCATTTAGTCCATTTACATTTAAAGTTAATATTGTTATGTGTGAATTTGATCCTGTCATTATGATGTTAGCTCGATGTTTTGCTCGTTAGTTGATGCAGTCTCTTCCTAGTCTCAATGGTCTTTACATTTCGGTATGATTTTGCAGTGGCTGGTACCGGTTGTGCCTTTCCATGTTTAGCGCTTCCTTCAAGAGCTCTTTTAGGGCAGGCCTGGTGGTGACAAAATCTCTCAGCATTTGCTTGTCTGTAAAGTATTTTATTTCTCCTTCACTTATGAAGCTTAGTTTGGCAGGATATGAAATTCTAGGTTGAAAATTCTTTTCTTTAAGAATGTTGAATATTGGCCCCCACTCTCTTCTGGCTTGTAGGGTTTCTGCCGAGAGATCCGCTGTTAGTCTGATGGGCTTCCCTTTGATGGTAACCCGTCCTTTCTCTCTGGCTGCCCTTAACATTTTTTCCTTCATTTCAACTTTGGTGAATCTGACAATTATGTGTCTTGGAGTTGCTCTTCTCGAAGAGTATCTTTGTGGCGTTCTCTGTATTTCCTGAATCTGAATGTTGGCCTGCCTTGCTAGATTGGGGAAGTTCTCCTGGATAATATCCTGCAGAGCGTTTTCCAACTTGTTTCCATTCTCCCCATCACTTTCAGGTACACCAATCAGACGTAGATTTGGTCTTTTCACATAGTCCCACATTTCTTGGAGGCTTTGCTCGTTTCTTTTTATTCTTTTTTCTCTAAACTTCCCTTCTCGCTTCATTTCATTCATTTCATCTTCCAGGGCTGATACCCTTTCTTCCATTTGATCGCATCGGCTCCTGAGGCTTCTGCATTCTTCACGTAGTTCTCGAGCCTTGGTTTTCAGCTCCATCAGCTCCTTTAAGCACTTCTCTGTATTGGTTATTCTAGTTATACATTCTTCTAAATTTTTTTCAAAGTTTTGAACTTCTTTGCCTTTGGATTGAATATCCTCCCGTAGCTCGGAGTAATTTGATTGTCTGAAGCCTTCTTCTCTCAGCTCGTCAAAGTCATTCTCCGTCCAGCTTTGTTCCATTGCTGGTGAGGAACTGCGTTCCTTTGGAGGAGGAGAGGTACTCTGGTTTTTGGAGTTTCCAGTTTTTCTGCTCTGTTTTTTCCCCATCTTTGTGGTTTTATCTACTTTTGGTCTTTGATGATGGTGATGTACAGATGGGTTTTTGGTGTGGATGTCCTTTCTGTTAGTTTTCCTTCTAACAGACAGAACCCTCAGCTGCAGGTCTGTTGGAGTACCTGGCCGGCCGTGTGAGGTGTCAGTCTGCCCCTGCTGGGGGGTGCCTCCCAGTTAGGCTGCTCGGGGGTCAGGGGTCAGGGACCCACTTGAGGAGGCAGTCAGCCCGTTCTCAGATCTCCAGCTGCGTGCTGGGAGAACCACTGCTCTCCTCACAGCTGTCAGACAGGGACATTTAAGTCTGCAGAGGTTACTGCTGTCTTTTTGTTTGTCTGTGCCCTGCCCCCAGAGGTGGAGCCTACAGAGGCAGGCAGGCAGGCCTCCTGTGGTGGGCTCCACCCAGTTCAAGCTTCCAGGCTGCTTTGTTTACCTAAGCGAGCCTGGGCAATGGCGGGCGCCCCTCCCCCAGCCTCGCTGCCGACTTGCTGCTTGATCTCAGACTGCTGTGCTAGCAATCAGCGAGACTCCGTGGGCGTAGGACCCTCTGAGCCAGGTGCGGGCTATACTCTCCTGGGACACCGTTTCCTAAGCCCGTCGGAAAAGCACAGTATTCGGGTGGGAGTGGCCCGATTTTCCAGGTGCCGTCTGTCACCTCTGGAAGGGGAACTCCCTGACCCCTTGCGCTTCCCGAGTGAGGCAATGCCTCGCCCCTGCTTCGGCTGGCACACGGTGCGCTCACCCACTGACCTGCGCCCACTGTCTGGCACTCCCTAGTGAGATGAACACGGTACCTCAGATGGAAATGCAGAAATCACCCGTCTTCTGCGTCGCTCGCGCTGGGAGCTGTAGACCGGAGCTGTTCCTATTCGGCCATCTTGGCTCCTACCCAACAGTATGTCTTAAAAGACCTTCAATCTGGCTAGATACAGTTTATATTAAGTTGATTACATAATAAAACAAGCACTGCTGATTGCTTGTGTATGCCAAATGCTTTACTTACATTATCTCATTAATCTTCACAACAATACTTAGAAGTAAGTACTACTGTCATGTACACTTTATATATGCGGCAAAGGAAGGGAGATAATTTGCCAGGAAGCATTAACTAAAAGGGATAGAACTTGAAGTTGAAACCAAATTTGGTTTGATTCCAAAGCCCTTGTTTTTAACTGCTAGTTAATACTACCTCTTATAAGCATATAACATGACCTCGAGATATATACGACCTAATTGTTGCTTTCTCTGGATTTCCTTCAAGAAGCAAAAATTGGGTAGGTGAAGTTAGAATCTTTGAGGAGTCCCCATCTTTGCCAGAAACCTGAAACAATTGAGAAATAAAACAAAGTGGCAGGTCAAATGGGGGCCAAACTATCACCTCCATTAATGGTAAATATTATGGTAAATATATATTTACCATATATATATACCATATATATGCCATATATATATATACCATATATATGCCATATATATATATACCATATATATATATGCCATATATACATATACCATATATATATATGGCATATATTATATATATGCCATATATATATATGGCATATATATATACCATATATATATACACACCATATATATATATATACACCATATATATATATGCCATATATATATAAATATATAAAGGTAAATATTAAAGTAGTAACTTAAATTGATGGGCAACTGAACTTCCTAGTATTGAAACATAGACAGAGTTGGCTTTGTGGACATGCATTCAGGTGGCATGGGGCCCCATGCTAAGAGTCCCACAGTTGGGATTAAATGTTCTGTGGTCACATTGTTAAAATTCTTAACAATTTTATCTTTGAATTTGTGTTTTGCAAGTGAAGTTCAATGTGACAAAGAATCATGCTCTGGGGCTTGGAGCCTTGTCTCATACCCAGCCTTTACTCCTGCCTCCTTGTCAGAATGAGTTCTCAGCTGACTGCTCCCAAGCCCCTGCCCACCTGTCTTCTCCTTCCTCACTCTATAATCACTGCCACCCTCTACCCAGGCAGGGGCCTAGATGTGAGCTTGGGAAGAATCAAGAGTGAGTGCATATATCCATGGCATCTTTTGGAGAGGCTTGGCAGTGGCTGTTCCCACTCTGAGCTGGCAGCAGCTTGGGTGCATGGTGGGTGACAAGCAGGAGGCCACATCTCAGGAGGGGTGAACCTCTCAAATCCCTCTCCATCATTCCACCACTCCAATCAAAACACTGAACATGACCCATTGCGGAGGTTTAAAGATTTTTGGGAGTAACCCATCTGCTGTGAGATAGGGCTGTGGATTTGTAGAAAGGGGAGATTATTGTATCAATTTTCTCAGGCATCCCCCCCGTCTAAGGCCTTGTGTATCAATCTAGTGACTGGTGAGAAGGGGAGACATTAGACCTAAGCTATTTCTGTTTTCCTACTTACTATATCTCCAAGTTATTTCAACCATGCTTTGTAGTTTTCAATGTACAGTGTACAAGTCATGCACTTTGTTGTTAAATTTATTCTTAAATATTTTATTCTTTTCTATCCTATTGCAAACATAATGTTGTCTTAATTTCATATCCATTTGTTCATTGCTACTGAATAGAAATACAATTGTTTTGTATATTGATCTTATATCCTGAAACCGTGCTGAACTCATTTATTAGTTCTAATTGTTTTTTGGTGAATTCCTTAGGATTGTCTACATAAAAGGCCATGTAATCTGCAAATAGAGATGTTTTTACTTCTTTCTTTCCAGTCTGGTTGGCTTTTATTTTGTTTTATTGCCCAATTATCTTGGCTAAAACCTCCATTACAATGTTAAAAGGAGTGGTGAGAGAAGCCATTCTTTGCTTATTTCTGATCTTAAGGGTAAAACATTAAGTCTTTCACCACTGAGAATGATGTTAGTTGTGTTGTTGTTTTTGTAATAGATGACCTTCATCAGGTTGAGAAAATGTCCTTTATTTCTAGTTTGCTAGCATTCTCTATTGCTATTTGGAATGTTTAGCTCATCTGGCCAGCTTGAGGCACCATCTAAGAATAAGCCAATAAACACAAATTGAGAATTTTTGTGGTTTTGCATAGGAGTTAAATGCTCTGATATTTTTGCTTAAAACTATTATTGCAGAATATGAAGATGAATGAAAAAATCATAGTAATAATTATTTAAAATTTTCAGTTTACTTAGAATGACAATGAATAGCAAACAGAAAGCACCATGACAACTTGAGAGTGAAAGTGGAAAAAAGGAAAAGCTTTATGTCTTCCTTTAATGGCATAGTTTTCCTGATCTTTAAACAAAGGAAGTCACATTTTCACCTTTCACTGGGCCCTGAAAATTAGATAGTTGGTCTTGACCCTAAAATTGTACCAACATATTCATTTGTAGCACTGGACTGGGACCAGTTTTCCTATTCTGCAGGAACAAAGCCGGTTCCCAGAGATAAAGAGATGAATACATGTACCCTGTGAACATTGCTCTTCTGAGGAGGAGAAAGGAAGAGACAGGGCTAAGCATCTCCAATTCTTCTCAAGAGCACCAATCAACTGAGTTACTACTTCCTGCCCCTCTATCGCCACCCTTCCAGGAGTGAGCAAAAAGATGGAGAGAGGCCACAAGTGTTGCATTAATGCATACCCTTTACATAAGAGGAAACACCAGGAGAGGGAAATATGCATTTCCCCCAAATGGGGGAATTCTCACGGGATGAGATATGGGTCACAGATAAATATATATTGCATCAAATGGAACCTCTTCAAATGAACCATGCTTGATTTAGCTGACTTTGGTGGAAGCAGCAAAAAGGTTCAGAGCCAAGTCAAGATATACAAATGAATATTTCCTTGTTTATAAAATAAATTTATCATTATTTAACTCACATTCAGTTGGCCCACCAAACTAATGAAAGACAAAAATGAATAATATCTGAGATTCAATTAGGTCACTGGAATATTCATTCTCCTATTTAAGTCTGCTTATCGATACTGAAATCAATAACCATAACTTGCTTCAAGCTAGGAAGGAAACTCAATACCATCTAATTTTTGCAGAATATCATATTATAATAGGCAAAGTCATCACCAAATCTTTACAAGTAAAGCTATCATCAATGCAACTTTTCTAAAAGGAGGTTGAGTAGATAGTTCTTTGTTCAGATGTCTTTTGTCTCTCTCTGAAGCTCTCATGGTGAAAAGAAGAGAGGTTCTTGAACCATTTCCTAGACTTAAGATTTAACTCTTGTCATCTTCTACAATGTTTGACCTATTGCCTTTAAACCTGAAATGGTTGTATTTTCATTTATTTAAGGTATAAAATGCTACTTGGTTTTTATTCACTACTTCATTTGAATTTGTGGCAATCAAATGGTTTCCAATGATAATCACAATGCTTATGTTTTATACAAGGCTTTTTTTTAAAATTAATGTGTTTTCCTACTGAAAAGTATTTTTATTTTCATTTTTAGTGAGTTACATCCTAATGCAAAATTAAAATGTTGTGATAAATGCAAACTTCATTTTTGGGTGTTTTTAAAAATTTTTATTGTTATGTATATAATAGTTGTACTTCTGTATGTACATAATAGTTGTACATATTTATGGGGTATATGTGAATCATTGATACAAGCATACTATATGTAATGATCAAATCAGGGTAACTGATCCATCACCTCAGGCATTTACATTTTTTTTGTGTTAGGACCATTCCAATTCCACTTTTCCAGTTATTTTGAAATATACAAATAATTTGTTTTTAACTATAGTCACCTTATTATGCTACCAAATACTAGATCTTATTTCTTCTATTTAAAAAATAAAAATTATCTAAATGAATAACAATTGATAAAAGAAAACCAAAGGACTCCTTCTTCCTCTTACACTCCCATTAGCCTTGGGGTATCCTTGCTGAAAACATACCTAAAGGAAACTTGAGCCTAAATGTCAAGGTCTCAAGCCCCAGGAATCTAGATCTTAAATGAAAGGGCCTGAACCCAGCACCCTTATGGCAACTGGAACCTTCAGGCCTGAAGTCAGCACAAAAATGGAGAATGAACTCATCTCTAAAGGCAACATGTACTGGGGCAAGCTGGGGTGTGGTCCTTATTCCATTTTCTCACTGGCTTGGTCAAGACATTGATTCGTTATCTATAAAATGGTAAGAGAATCACTTAACTTTTAGGATTCTAGTTATTATTAAATGACATAATTTAAAAGTGTGCAATATTATAGTTAGCTTATGTTCAGTAATCAATAAATAATCATTATTTTTATTTCCTCTGGAATGGAAGCAGAGAAAATAGAAGAGGAGAAAAGAGAGAGAAAAAAAGAAGAAAACAATGAAAATAAAGAAGGAAAGCAATAGCAACAGAAAGGCTAGTGCTCAGGTGGAGGCTGCTGAGAAATTTCTTATGTGGACGTTGCTACAGTGTGAATATGATTTGTCCTCACCAAATGTCATGTTGAGACTTGGCCCCCAATGTCATGGTGTTGGGAGGTGATGCCTTTAAGAGGTAATTAGGTCCTTAAGTTGGATTAATGTCTTTATTTTGGGACTGGGTTAGTTCTCATGGGAATGGAGTAGCTCCCTTGAGAATGGGCTGTTATACGGCCAGGCTGCCTCTCCTGTTTGTCCTCTTTCACATGCTTGTTTCCCCTTTCACTTCTCCACCATGCTATGATGCAGCATGAGGCTCTCATCAGAAGCCACCAGATGTAGTCGATCAGTCTTGAACTTGCCAGCCTGCAGAACAGGGAGCTAAATAGACCTCTTTTCCTTACAAATTATCAATTCTCAGATATTTTATTATAGCAAAACAAAATAGAATAAGACAGAAGTGAACAATGCTACAGATAGAGATTGGAAATGAACACTCTCCTTTCCAAAGTGCATTATCTTCCACTGGCTTCCCACCCTACTGCTAATCTGGAACACACAATATTGAGTGAGCAAAAAACAGAGGATGTAGAAAGTGAAAGATATGAGTCAGTGAGCAAGGGAAAGTATGAAACAAGGGAAGAAAGAGAAGACATAAATAAAATTTAAAAGTGTAGAGGAAAATGTAGGATAATAAAATAATAAAGAAAAGGTTAACTATTTTGGGTAGTAATACAGGTTAGCAGGCAAAGAACCACCAACTCTTTTTATTAATTCAAAAAAAACAGGCAGATCTTAGTTCTGTTAGTTTTGACCTTTAAGTTTTGGGATTTTTTAAAGGTTTATGAGTAGGCTAAATCATGACAAATGCCTAATTTAAAATCGATTTACCTGCCAATCCCCTCTCCTGTGAGAACCAGCTGCCAACTCTGCTCTAAGACAAATAAAAATACTTGGATTAATCCATTCAGCAACAGAAAAACATATCTCTTTTCTGGTACATTGGAAACAAAATAAATAAGCTCTGCTAAGAAGAGAGACCCATATAAAGAGAGAAGCCTTTTTAGGAAATTATTGGGTCAGGGTCTCCACTGTTGAAAGCCAGGGGGTACTGAAGGTAGCAATTCTTGATTGAAAACATGGTTCAAGCACTGGTCCAAGTGGGCTTTTTAGGGATCACATGTCATGGACGCTATTCCATATCAAATATTTTCTTTCCAGAACACAGTGACCGGAAAGGTTTCTCATTCTAACCAATGTGTAAAAAAAAAAAAAAAAAAAGAAAGCAACCCCCTTCCCCACCAAAAAAAAACACATGGTATACCCCTCTGATCCCATGCTAGCAGCCCTCCTGGGAACAGCTTACAAGATAAGACAGCTTTGCAACAAAGCACTATTAACTCTCTCCCTTTTGTTGCTCTTCTCAGTGAGGCTGTTTACAGGGGTGCAAATGCCCTATTTTGTAGAAGAGAATTGACACTGTGCATAGCAAATACAAACAGCAAAGTTATTCTGACAAACTATGTAAGCCAATATCCTCCTCTTTGATCCATTTGTGTGTGTGTGTGTGTGTGCCTAATTGTTGGCAGGCCAATAAAGCTCAGAGCCTGTGGCATTGGAAGAAAGAGGTGCAAGAAGCCTGCAAGTTTATGCTGTCAGGGAAGGGTTTCCGGATTCCTAGCATTAAAGGATTTGAATCCCCTGGCTGCTTTTGGAAAGTGTCCTGTTTGTGTTGGGGGAGTCCCAGGGCAGACTTCCATTACAGAAATTGAGAGATGTTGTTGCCTTAGGCTCCAGCACCTTTCCCAGGCTTGTTACATGCCATTCACTCATTCCTTCATTCAATAGATATTGATGAAACACCCCTGACTCAGAGCTGGGGAACATGTGAGGCCAGGGAAGGCAGAATGCTAGGAGTTGTCTTAGGAGATGAAAAGGTCACTGACCCTGACCTTGAATAAGCAGAACTGTGTCATGGACATAAGTAATGCAGATATTAAAGTCAATGTTAGGACAATAAGTTAGAGTCACTGTTAGGACAATATAATAATAAGAAAAGGTTAACTATTTGGGGAAATAATACAGACTAGCAGGCAAAGGCCCACCAACTGTCAGAAAGTTTTGAGTCCATGTCCTAGACCCTCCATTTTCTAATACCACCTTGGGCATGCCATTAACTTCCATGAGGTTCAGATACAGAGAACAATGCTCACCTCATAGGGTTATTATGAGCCTTAAATAAGATAATGCTTTACCTAGCATATTATTGTCTGTGTCATAGTAACTATTATCAGTATTTTGATAGTCTAATGTTAAAGCACATCTCTTTCTTTCTTCAGACCCCTAAAAAAAATAAAGAAGTATAGCTGTTATTGCAGGGGATAATCCCATATTTAGTAAATATCTCCAGAAATCATTCTAAATAATGGAGTTGAGCCCAAGGCAACTTTGCCAAAAGGTCTTGATCTTTGAATGCCTGAAAGTGACTTATGTTCATTAAAAACTGTCTTGTTGGCTGGGTGTGGTGGCTCATGCCTGTAATCCCAGAACTTTGGGAGGCTGAGGTGGGTGGATCACCTGAAGTCAGGAGTTCAAGACTAGCATGGTCAACATGGTGAAACCCCGTCTCTATTAAAAATACAAAAAATAGCCAGGTGTGGTCGTGTGTGCCTGTAATCCCAGCTACTCTGGAGGCTGAGGTAGGAGAATTGCTTGAGCCCTGGAGGCAGAGGTTGCAATGAGCCGAGATTGTGCCATTGCACTCCAGCCTGGACAACAAGAGTGAAACTCATCTCAAAAAACAAAAACAAAAACAAAGACAAAAAACTGTCTTGTTTCCACTGTATTGCTTGGTGCTTTGTTAATATAAACTGATCCCCAGAGAGACTGATGCCCATTGTCTCTGAGAGAAGCCCTGTGCCTCTACCCCAGCCCACTCTACCATGTCCAAGACTTTCCTTTTCAGGCTATTTGAGAGCTGAGTATTAGTGAACTTCATTAAGCTGAGAGGAGATTTGAAGGTTATCAACTTAAGCCCTACTCCATTGCATGAGCCAAACCACGTAGCAAGTAAGAGACTCAGGTTGGCTGATAACATTTCCTCTGAAAGTCTCATATTTTTTCTTCTTCAAATTTTAGCTCAGAGTTTCAGGACCCCAGATTTTCATGGAATAGGTCGAGTGACATTGGAGAGACTACCTGTGAATGACCATTCAGTAAATGGGAAAAACAGTGATGCCATTTGGGGGCTTCTTGTGTTGATGATGGCTGAGCATCAGAGACTCTGGGATTGGTGAAGGGGATGATTGGCCAGCCTGCTGGCTTTTGGAATGAACTATGAAATGGTATGAAAGTGTCAAGAACCCCATTGGTCTCACCATCTGTACAGTATTAAGATATATGCATTTGCTTTGTGTGTACTATTTGGAAATACATTTCTACATATGCATTTATGTAAGAGTGTTAGCAGTAACAGCCACAAAAAGGGTCCAGGAAGTAGTGATTGGAAGGCAAGGAGAGGCCACCAAACCATCTCCAAAGCCAAGATGTAAAAAAAGGGTGAAGTGCTTTTTCAAAATAATGAAAAATAATAATAAGGGTAATAATAACCAGCTACTACACCGAGAAGCAAAGGGTTAAGTGGTGTTGTTCATTGTCACATGATTCTGGGAAAGAGCTGAGCAGGAACCTCAGGGATCCAGGGATCGGGAGGAGGCACATCTTGCTTGCACATGTGGCCTCTACCACAAACACTTCAAAGTGCCTCCTCAGACCGACATAACATTCTGACGCCGACTGTAAATGCCCTTGACACGCAGAGTGGAAAATATCAAACACTCCAACAGTCCCCCAAATGCAGTGTCTCTGCACTGGGAAAGGCCTTAATGAGCCTGCAGTGAAGGGAGGGAGGGGGGTTTGAGGGTAGGGCTCAGAGCCAGAGAGAGGGGAGGAGGTGTAACGGGTGGTTCTGATTTAAAGCTTGTACTGATACATGCCGGCGTGTGCAACTGGGCTCAGGCCACTGTGAATCTAAATGCCCTAGGACCTTGCAGAACAGGCCAAGCATCAATTCCAGGCCTTGCTGAGTCAAGACCCTACTGAGACTGTTTCCCCTTGCACATTCCAGAGCATATGACTCTTAAGTGGAAGAATTTCCCAGCCCATAGAGCTGTACTTTTTCTGCAAAGGAATCTTTGCACCCAATTTTCTCTTGCATGGTCCCCCTCTATTCTTATTGATAACACTTTGTGATGCTGCCCTCTCTTTGGTAAATTTTAATGACAGAAAACTTAAGAAGCTCTTTCACCCCATGAAGGCCCCCTTGCATTTCTGTAAACAGGGAGTCTTTCCATGGGGGTCTGTTTGTCTCATCTCCCAGAAAACTCTCTACAAACTGAGTCAGTAGGTTAGTCGAGACAATGTGGAAGCAAAGGGCGGGTCCCTGCTTAATATCTCAACTTCTTTCCCATCTATCATTGGACCCATGTGCTGGGTTGGTTCATTCATTCATTCTTTAATTCACTCACTACTTTTGAAACACTGGGGCACATAAAATTCATAAAACATGTTTCTTATCCTTTGAAAATATCACGATATAATAGAGGAGAGGGACAAATAAAAATTAATTGCAAACTAGTGTGTACTGTGCTACAGTAGAGGCCTGTTACAAAGTGCCAGGATCACAGGGGAGAAAGTGACTATGTCAGTTTTAGGCACTGGGAATCCTTCCCTTAGGAGACTGTATTTAAGCTGGGCTTTGACTAATGAGTGGGATTTCACCAGGCAAAAGAAGCAGCCAACACAAAGACGTTGGAGAGAACAAATCATGGTGAATTTGGGGAAGGACGAGTTTTGCGTGGTTGAGGTGGAGGATATGACAGCAACGGTGATAGACAAAGCTGGAAAGGCACAAAGTTAAGGGCATATGTGCCAGGCTAGTGCCTTCATTACAAAGTCTAAAGAGTTTAATGTAGAGCTCTTATTTAACCATAGCTGTGTTTTAGAAGGGCACATTTAGTTTTCAACTGAAAGATGATCAGGAAAGGGGAAAGGAAGGAGGCTTGCTGTGTGTGACAGGCTCTGTAAGTCTGAAGAACATCATTTGCACACCGAAAGAGGAATTAGCTTCTATTTGTTCCCAGGTCTGCTAAACTCTCTTGGTACTGCTGCTCCCAACTCCTTAAAGACATAGCATCTAAATTAATAGTGTTCTCAAGGCATTCCTTTGGCCTCTGTTTTAGTCTTTCCAGATCATGTGTTCTAGGAGAGAGAACTTCGGGAAGTCATCAAAACCACTGGTTCATTATAGAGCTACACCCCAGGGGGAGTATGGAGGACGAAGTCCAGCCCCAGGAGAGCATGAACACATTCTTACATAAACATGGAGCAAATGGGAAATTTTAGCCAGAAAAATGTACTGACTTAAAATGCATTCTGTTACTAAGCTTATATCAAATAGGCCCAAGGGGACCTGTCAGAAACTTTCTTGCAAATTATGTTTATGTGTTTTTAGATGGTGTTTGGGTGGTTACAGTTCTTCTAGTATAGTAACCTGGGAACAGTAGATAAATGACTAACAAAAAATGGTAACGGAATCCCTTGTGTTAGTTTCTAAAGTTTTTACCTCTTCAGGGAATAAAGAGGAATTAACCCATGAGCAGGAAGGATTCTGGAAGAAAAGAAGCAGTTGTCAGTGTTGTTGTTTTCTTTGTTTTTTAGTTTTACAAAATTTTAATTGTCACTGCTGGAGAAAAGACCCCAGAATGAAAGGATTAATTTTCTTGATGAACCCCAGCAGATTTTACATAATTTAAAAATAACTAGTGGGACCTGCTCTAAAAATATTACATCTTGTTTCTCCCCACATAAAGACTGTAGGTAGTCAAAAGTGATTGCTTCATCTGGAATATTGGTTCTGATTAAAAATCTTTAGACAGGACTCAGTTATTTGTTACTGGAAACTTACATAGCTTGGCCTGCATGCACTGACCATATTGAACATACACTTTTGATCTATCCATCTATCTAACCATGTCTACCATTTATAGAATACCAAGCAGTGTGCTGAGATCTTCGTATGCATTCTGTTACATTAGCCAGTCTTACAACCACCCCATAAGATCAGTCCCACTATTAGCCCCATTTTACATGTGAAGAAATTGAAGGCTCAGAAGGATTTAGTTAACTTGCACTAAGTTAACTTGAAGCAACCAAGGACTATAAATGAGATCCCAATCCAGATCTGACTCCATTACACTATATAACACACTGATATTTCTAAAGAAGGACATTAAAAGCTGTTACCTGAGTATGAGGGCAGAGAAAGGGGATTGGATTTGGTTTAACATAATCAAGTAGCTTGGGTGATTGAGGGGTAGAACCAAAAACTCATCTCCCTTGTCTTTGGTCTGGGCTTTGCTTTTGACCCTCTAGAATGTAGGAAGCAGGGGACTGTTATCCCCATGCCTGGAGTTGAGTCTCCAGGTCATCTTGCAGAGCTGGACAAAATCACCACTGCAGCAAGCTCAAGGTCTGAAAGCAATTATGCTAGGCCTAAAAATAAATGAGCTGCAAGTAAAACACAATTTAATAATGTCTAATTTATAAATTCCCCCTGCTTTTACAAAGACACCCAGCTCTTACATGTGGAAGTTCTGTGTTTTAGTGAAGGGAAGTGAATTACAAGGATTTTATTCCTCAAAGAAGCTGCCCCGCCAGACAACCTTTCTGTGAGCTCATTGCACAGGCAGTCTGCCCTTGTGCACTTGGCACCTTGCTCGTCTCTTAATTTAAATAGTCCAGGTGGGCAAGCAGAGCTCCTTGAGGCCCTCCTTGCTCTCTGCCACTGAGGCAAGAGAACAGCCTTTACTGCAGTTCCCCTCTCTCAGCTCCCACTCCTGACAAGATAAGAGGAAAAAATAAAAGCATAAATTTGGTTTTGGTGAGCGTCTTCATGTGGCAACCAGCCTTGCAAGGAGCCTGAGTAAATGTTCTGCTTCCTCCTGCATATGAGATAACAGGCTTCAAAGCCTGGAAGAAATAATTCCTAGGTTGCAAGAAAACAGTAGGGTGACAGGTGATCTTGTTCCTCATTTGGTTCTAACAGAGATCGTGAGTCCAGCCAAAGCATTTGAAGTCTTTGTCACCTTTTGAATGGAAGGAGCAGGTCCCTTGAAATGGAGTAATATCAATGTTTTGGATTGGAATAGAAAATTGAGATGCAAGAGGACATGATTATCCGGATGTGCTAAAGGCACCTCATCATTTCCCTACAAAAATATTCCCTTGCCCACATTTTTTATCAGTGAATGGGTCCATCACATACCTAGGCACCCACATTGGCATCCTACATTCTTCTTTTCAACCTCATCTTCCAGTAAGTCTTCTTGTCTTTCTCCTGAATGTCTCTTTTCTCTATCTTCTTCTTTTCACATTGTCAATTGACCAAATCCTCTTAATTAATCTCCCCGTCCCCCACCCATCCTCCACACTGCTACCAGAGTGATGCTTGTAATCAAGGAATAATGATTATCATTATAGCTAACATTTTATATGGGCTCAGTAGGTGCCGGGTGCCATGCTAATAACTTTGCCTCTATCCTTTTATTTACTTTGATAACATCACATCCTGCTCTGCAGTTTTTAATGATTCCTTTTACTAGAAGAATAAAATTGTAATTCTTTAATACAGTGTCATGATCTGGCCCACTCCTTACTGTGATTCACCTCCTGCCACTGTCACCCTTTCACTTGGCATCTGCATTATCAGGCACTACTCACAGCTCCCTTCACACGCTCTCATTTTCTGTGTTTTTTTGACTTGCTGCCTCTTGTCCTCTACCTGCACACCCCCACTTTTAACCTCTGGTGCCTCATTAACAGGATCACTTTCTTAGATGAGACAGTTTCACCATTGAACACCTCGGAGAAGAGTAAGATCTATATTCTGGAACTTAACTACTAAACTTCATTGCCACAAATTAGTGCTCTCAACAGACTATGAATTCTATATTCAAACAATCTATGTCAAAAGGAAAGCTTTAGATCACCATTACAAAACCCAAATCACAATTTTTGACAACAATCAATATTCAACCAGCCAATCTGGTGATTGGGCTTGTGAAAACACAGTCCTTAAGTGGCAAATTTTGCAACCAGATTCTCTTGAGGACAGGGCTCTTTGCCTGTTTTGTTTCATGCTTTCTTCCCACTTTCTAGGACTAAACCTGGCATATTTTAGTCACTTGAATATTTGTTTTGTTGATATGAAGAGACACGTTTTTGGCTATAACAAACATTTGGATATGTACACTTAATTTTTCCCCATGTTTTATTTTTCATTTTCAATGATGATGAGAGTGTAAACATTTCTTAAAAAAAGCAATTTAGCAATCTGTATCAAGACCCTAAAATAATGTATATCCTTTGTGGCAGAGACTGCAAACTGCCTACCCAATATCTACTTCCCTTTCCTTTACTAAGAGAAAGAAGTACTTCTTTACTACAGAAATCCTTTATTATTGAGATGAAAAGGTGTCCTAGAGATTCTGGTATGTTGTGTCTTTGTTCTCGTTGGTTTCAAAGAACATCTTTATTTCTGCCTTCGTTTCGTTATGTACCCAGTAGTCATTCAGGAGCAGGTTGTTCAGTTTCCATGTAGTTGAGTGGTTTTGAGTGAGTTTCTTAATCCTGAGTTCTAGTTTGATTGCACTGTGGTCTGAGAGACAGTTTGTTATAATTTCTGATATTTTACATTTGCTGAGGAGAGCTTTACTTCCAACTATGTGGTAAATTTTGGAATAGGTGTGGTGTGGTGCTGAAAAAAATGTATATTCTGTTGATTTGGGGTGGAGAGTTCTGCAGATGTCTATTAGGTCCGCTTGGTGCAGAGCTGAGTTCAATTCCTGGGTATCCTTGTTAAGTTTCTGTCTCGTTGATCTGTCTAATGTTGACAGTGGGGTGCTAAAGTCTCCCATTATTATTGTGTGGGAGTCTAAGTCTCTTTGTAGGTCACTCAGGACTTGCTTTATGAATCTGGGTGCTCCTGTATTGGGTGCATATATATTTAGGATAGTTAGATCTTCTTGTTGAATTGATCCCTTTACCATTATGTAATGGCCTTCTTTGTCTCTTTTGATCTTTGTTGGTTTAAAGTTTGTTTTATCAGAGACTAGGATTGCAACCCCTGCCTTTTTTTGTTTTCCATTTGCTTGGTAGATCTTCCTCCATCCTTTTATTTTGAGCCTATATGTGTCTCTGCACGTGAGATGGGTTTCCTCAATACAGCACACTGATGTGTCTTGACTCTTTATCCAATTTGCCAGTCTGTGTCTTTTAATTGGAGCATTTAGTCCATTTACATTTAAAGTTAACATTGTTATGTGTGAATTTGATCCTGTCATATTGATGTTAGCTGGTTATTTTGCTCGTTAGTTGATGCAGTTTCTTCCTAGTCTTGATGGTCTTTACATTTTGGCATGATTTTGCAGCAGCTGGTACCGGTTGTGCCTTTCCATGTTTAGTGCTTCCTTCAGGAGCTCTTTTAAGGCAGGCTTGGTGGTGACAAAATCTCTCAGCATTTGCTTGTCTGTAAAGTATTTTATTTCTCCTTCACTTATGAAGCTTAGTTTGGCTGGATATGAAATTCTGGGTTGAAAATTCTTTTCTTTAAGAATGTTGAATATTGGCCCCCACTCTCTTCTGGCTTGTAGAGTTTCTGCTGAGAGATCCGCTGTTAGTCTGATGGGCTTCCCTTTGTGGGTAACCCGACCTTTCTCTCTGGCTGCCCTTAACATTTTTTCCTTCATTTCAACTTTGGTGAATCTGACAATGATGTGTCTTGGAGTTGCTCTTCTCGAGGAGTATCTTTGTGGAGTTCTCTGTATTTCCCGAATCTGAATGTTGGCCTGTCTTGCTAGATTGGGGAAGTTCTCCTGGATAATATCCTGCAGAGTGTTTTCCAACTTGGTTCCATTCTCCCCGTCACTTTCAGGTACACCAATCAGACGTAGATTTGGTCTTTTCACATAGTCCCATACTTCTTGGAGGCTTTGTTTGTTTCTTTTTATTCTTTTTTCTCTAAACTTCCCTTCTCGCTTCATTTCATTCATTTCATCTTCCATCACTGACAACCTTTCTTCCAGTTGATCACATCGGCTCCTGAGGCTTCTGCATTCTTCACGTAGTTCTCAAGCCTTGGCTTTCAGCTCCATCAGCTCCTTTAAGCACTTCTCTGTATTGGTTATTCTAGTTATACATTTGTCTAATTTTTTTTTCAAAGTTTTCAACTTCTTTGCCTTTGGTTTGAATTTCCTCCTGTAGCTCGAAGTAGTTTGATCATCTGAAGCTTTCTCCTCTCAACTCGTCAATGTCATTCTCCATCCTGCTTTGTTCCATTGCTGGTGAGGAGCTGCGTTCCTTTGGAGGAGGACAGGCACTCTGCTTTTTAGAGTTTCCAGTTTTTCTGCTCTGTTTTTTCCCCATCTTTGTGGTTTTATCTACTTTTGGTCTTTGATGATGGTGATGTACAAAGCAGTGTGTACAGGGAAATTTATAGCACTAAATGCCCACAAAAGAAAGCAGGAAAGAACCAAAATTGACACCCTAACATCATGACTAAAAGAACTAGAAAAGCAAGAGCAAACACAATCAAAAGCTAGCAGAAGGCAAGAAATAACTAAAATCAGAGCAGAACTGAAGGAAATAGAGACACAAAAAACCCTTCATAAAATTAATGAATCCAGGAGCTGGTTTTTTGAAAGGATCAACAAAATTGATAGACCGCTAGCAAGACTAATAAAGAAGAAAAGAGAGAAGAATCAAATAGATGCAATAAAAAATGATAAAGGGGATATCACCACCGATCCCACAGAAATACAAACTACCATCAGAGAATACTACAAACACCTCTACACAAATAAACTAGAAAATCTAGAAGAAATGGTTAAATTTCTTGACACATACACCCTCCCAAGACTAAACCAGGAAGACGTTGACTCTCTGAATAGACCAATAACAGGCTCTGAAATTGTGGCAATAATCAATAACTTACCAACCAAAAAGAGTCCAGGACCAGATGGATTCACAGCCGAATTCTACCAGAGGTACAAGGAGGAACTGGTACCATTCCTTCTGAAACTATTCCAATCAATAGAAAAAGAGGGAATCCTCCGTAACTCATTTTATGAGGCCAGCATCATCCTGATACCAAAGCTGGGCAGAGACACAACCGAAAAAGAGAATTTTAGACCAATATACTTGATGAACATTGATGCAAAAATCCTCAGTAAAATACTGGCAAACCGAATCCAGCAGCACATCAAAAAGTTTATCCACCAAGATCAAGTGGGCTTCATCCCTGGGATGCAAGGCTGGTTCAATATACACAAATCAATAAATGTAATCCAGCACATAAACAGAACCAAAGACAAAAACCACATGATTATCTCAATAGATGCAGAAAAGGCCTTTGACAAAATTCAACAACGCTTCATGCTAAAAACTCTCAATAAATTAGGTATTGATGGGATGTATCTTAAAATAATAAGAGCTACCCATGACAAACCCACAGTCAATATCATACTGAATGGGCAAAAACTGGAAGCATTTCCTTTGAAAACTGGCACAAGACAGGTGTGCCCTCTCTCACCACTCCTCTTCAACATAGTGTTGGAAGTTCTGGCCAGGGCAATTAGGCAGGAGAAGGAAATCAAGGGTATTCAATTAGGAAAAGAGGAAGTCAAATTGTCCCTGTTTGCAGATGACATGATAGTATATCTAGAAAACCCCATTGTCTCAGCCCAAAATCTCCTTAAGCTGATATGCAACTTCAGCAAAGTCTCAGGATACAAAATCAATGTACAAAAATCACAAGCATTCTTATACACCAATAACAGACAAACAGAGAGCCAAATCATGAGTGAACTCCCATTCACTATTGCTTCAAAGAGAATAAAATACCTAGGAATCCAACTTACAAGGGACGTGAAGGACCTCTTCAAGGAGAACTACAAACCACTGCTCAATGAAATAAAAGAGGATACAAACAAATGGAAGAACATTCCATGCTCATGGGTAGGAAGAATCAATATCATGAAAATGGCCATACTGCCCAAGACAATTTATAGATTCAATGCCTCCCCATCAAGCTACCACTGACTTTCTTCACAGAATTGGAAAAAACTACTTTAAAGTTCATATGGAACCAAAAAAGAGCCCGCATCGCCAAGTCAATCCTAAGCCAAAAGAACAAAGCTGGAGGCATCACGCTACCTGACTTCAAACTATACTACAAGGCTACAGTAACCAAAACAGCATGGTACTGGTACCAAAACAGAGATATAGATCAATGGAACAGAACAGAGCCCTCAGAAATAACGCCACATATCTACAACTATCTGATCTTTGACAAACCTGAGAAAAACAAGCAATGGGGAAAGGATTCCCTATTTAATAAATGGTGCTGGGAAAACTGGCTAGCCATATGTAGAAAGCTGAAACTGGATCCCTTCCTTAAACCTTATACAAAAATTAATTCAAGATGGATTAAAGACTTAAATGTTAGACCTAAAACCATAACAACCCTAGAAGAAAACCTAGGCATTACCATTTAGGACATAGGCATGGGCAAGGACTTCATGTCTAAAACACCAAAAGCAATGGCAACAAAAGCCAAAATTGACAAATGGGATCTAATTAAACTCAAGAGCTTCTGCACAGTGAAAGAAACTACCATCAGAGTGAACAGGAAACCTACAAAATGGGAGAAAATTTTCGCAACCTATTCATCTGACAAAGGGCTAATAACCAGAATCTACAATGAACTCAAACAAATTTACAAGAAGAAAACAAACAACCCCATCAAAAAGTGGGCAAAGGACATGAACAGACACTTCTCAAAAGAAGACATTTATGCAGCCAAAAAACACATGAAAAAATGCTCACCATCACTGGCCATCAGAGAAATGCAAATCAAAACCACAATGAGATACCATCTCACACCAGTTAGAATGGCAATCATTAAAAAGTCAGGAAACAACAGGTGCTGGAGAGGATGTGGAGAAATAGGAACACTTTTACACTGTTGGTGGGACTGTAAACTAGTTCAACCATTGTGGAAGTCAGTGTGGCGATTCCTCAGGGATCTGGAACTAGAAATACCATTTGACCCAGCCATCATATTACTGGGTATATACCCAAAGGACTATAAATCATGCTGCTATAAAGACACATGCACACGTGTGTTTATTGTGGCACTATTCACAATAGCAAAGACTTGGAACCAACCCAAATGTCCAACAATGATAGACTGGATTAAGAAAATGTGGCACATATACACCATGGAATACTATGCAGCCATAAAAAGTGATGAGTTCATGTCCTTTGTAGGGACATGGATGAAATTGGAAATCATCATTCTCAGTAAACTATCGCAAGAACAAAAAACCAAACACCGCATATTCTCACTTATAGGTGGGAATTGAACAATGAGAACACATGGACACAGGAAGGGGAACATCACACTCTGGGGACTGTTGTGGGGTTGAAGGAAGGGGGAGGGATAGCTTTAAGAGATATACCTAATGCTAAATGACGAGTTAGTGGGTGCAGCACAGCAGCATGGCACATGTATACATATGTAACTTACCTGCACATTGTGCACATGTACCCTAAAACTTAAAGTATAATAATAATAAAATAAAATAAAATAAAATAAGGCAAAGAAATGAAAATTAAAAAAAAAAAAAAAAGAAAAGGTGTCCTGCTAAACTTCTACATTTCCCAGCCTCCTTGCACCTAGATGTGGCCATGTAACTAAGTTTTTATGGCTAGCG
Organism: Pongo pygmaeus; assembly: GCF_028885625.2. NCBI lineage: Eukaryota > Metazoa > Chordata > Mammalia > Primates > Hominidae > Pongo > Pongo pygmaeus. The sequence goes on along the minus strand of NC_072373.2, from coordinate 79,750,836 downwards.
AGATGTAAGTGAAGTTCTGTGAGAGGCTTCCAGGAAGTCTCCTTAGAAGGTGGACAGAACACTGATGAAATCCCCTTTGCTTCCCTGTCCTTCCTGAAGTCTAAAATTAAGGTTAGACTGCAGAATCTTCTGTAGGCATCTTAGACTCATTGAGTCAAAGAGGGTTTATTAGAGGCTGTTGGAAATATACAGAATTTCTAAATGGTCCATGGAACTTACCAAGCTGGGGAGTACTGGCCAAGGACAGCATCCAGGAGAAATGATGTTCTGAGGCACATCCCTCTGTCATGGCCTGGTTGCTCACCACTTGGCACTTGTGACAGGAGAATGTCAGCTCATCTTAAAGAATCCAGGCTCCTCCTCTTCGACACCATCCTTTCCAGAGGATCTGGACTTTCTCTACTTGACCACCACCTCCCCGTGCTCCCTTCTGCCTCCAAGTCTTGCAGCAGTGTGTGTGCATGAAGGAAATCAAATCCCCTTAGAACCTAGAGCTACCAGGAGACCTGGAAAGCATCATTCACCTTTCTGGTTTTCCAGTCTCTGAAGCACAGGAAGACACATGCAAAGGGGACTGGAGCAGGTGTTGAAGAGCAGTATGAGGTACTTCCCACTCTTTCAACTCAGTGTCATCTGCACTTCTTTGTGTCAGGGCTGTCATTTTTCAGAACCAGTAGGGATATCCAGCAGTGGGAATAAACAGTGAGGTTTGTTTCATGCATGTTATGCCGAGGGAGAAAAAGTTATAGAGCCCAGGAAAGAGACGCTATAGAATCACACTTGGCATTTAGAAGACCTCAAAAATGACAGGAAATACCAACTACCAGCTAGGCAAATCAATTCAATAATTCTGGGGAAACACAATGGCCTCCTAGCTGGGCTCCTGCTCTGACTATTGTTCCCTTCTCTGCACAATAATCAAAGTGATTGTGATAAAACTCAAGGCACATCAAATTTCTCTTCTGCTCAAAACTCCCCAAAGTCATCCCTTCTCAGGTAGAGAGAAGCCACAGTCTGCACTCTCCCTGCTCGCTCCTGGACCTCATCTCCCACTTCTTCCCAATGTGCTTCCTCTTGGCCACCCCAGCCTTTGTTTCTCTACTGTTCCAAGTACACTCCTACTCCAGCCTTTGCTTTGCCACTTTGCCTGGAATACTTTCCCCAGGTATCTGTGTGGGCTTTTCCTAGGTGACACTTTTTAGGGAGGCCTTCACTGGCTACCCATCCCTTATTTAAGCCTCCCCTGTCCACCAACTTTCTACCTCTGTTCCCCTTTATTTTTTTTCTTTGCACTTATAGCCTCCAATGTACCATATTTTTCAGACATTTGTCTTATTTACAGATCATCTCTTCCTATCTCCTAGAATATAAGCCCAATACAGATAGAGATTGCTGTCTTCTTTCTTCATTATTGTCTCCACAGAAACTAGAGCAGTGCCTGGCACACAATAAGTGCTTCATAGATACTTGTTGAATGGATGAATAAATGAATGTACTGGTTAAATTAAAAAGCCATCAGACTGATGACAAAATCAAAGAAATTTTTCCATAGAGGGATCTAATGTAAGTGAGATTTCTAAAGAGACAGAAAAGGAAATTTTCTAACTCCCTCTTCCTTCTAGAGCTCCTTGGGTTCAGGACTCTGGAGGGGCTGTCTGCCAGCCACCCTCTGTAGAGAAACCCTGGAGCCGACATAGTTGTGGCTGGGAAATAACACTGGACGGGGAGCCAGGAGAGCAGACTGCAGCCTCGCCTCTACCCTTCCCACTCATGTGGCCCCTGATTTTACTGATGGAGAAACTGAGCTTCTGTGGGTTCCTACTCTATTCCATGGTGTATTGGCACTGAAGGAATGATTCACTGATAAGTGACTTATACTCCATGGGTGTAACTCCAGTGCTCAGGGGCTACGTTTTTAGCCTTTGAATTTCCTCCAGAAAGACTCATGGCGTAAAATTCCTTCTTTCCACTCCATGGAGTGGGGCCACGTCCCCCAGGCTGTGACCTTCTGCAGGCTTCCACTGACACTCAGGGCCCATGGGGCTGGCCATGGCCTGCCTCTTTAGGGTACCACATCCGGTCTGCTGCCCCAATCTTGCTGTCCAGCCTCCGTTTCTTCCCTAAATACACAAGCTTACCCTGCACCTTTCACATGAGTGTCTTGAAGGAATCCAGAAACATTTTTCTTTAACCTGCCTGAAATTTGTTTTGGCAGAAGTTCTGAAGGCTGAAGTCTTGAAAGATTTGGGCTCTGTTAAATTACAGACATAAGTTCCGTGAGGTAAATAGCTCAGGCAAAAATTGGAGTACCCTCACTGTTATTTCTGTGCTTGAAACTCTACCCATTCTGCAAACCCGACTCTAGAGCTGTCTCATTCACGAAGCCTTCCCAGGTCACCAGAAGGCAGGGCATCCTACTCTCCCAGTGGCTGAGTGGCAGCATGGCATGGAAGAGGAGCCAGGCTGATCAGATCCCAGGTCCTCTTAGTGGGTAACTTCAGCCAAGTTCTCCAACTTCCCTGAGCCTCAGATTTCTCAGTTGTAAGTAATGATAGTGACAATATATTGCATACTTGAAAACTGCCAAGTTCAACCAATTTCTCAAACTTCCCTGAGCCTCAAATTTCTCAACTTTAAGTAATGATAATGACAATATATTGCATACTTGAAAATTGCTAAGACTGTAGATTTTAAATGTTCTCACCCCCCAAAATAAGTATGTGTGTTCATGGATATATTAATTAGCTTGATCTAACCATTCTACAATGTGTACATATATTAAAACATCATGTTGTGCACCATAAATAGACACAAATTTTGTCAATTAAAAACAATTTAAAAATAGTAATAGTGAAAATAATAGTACCTAACATTTATCAAGAGCTTAAGCCAAGCACTGTGCTAGATATATTATATTATCTGTTTTAATCAATCATCTTTAACAACCCTGTGAGATAAGGTATTTTATTATCCCCTCTTTACATATGAGGAAACTGAAGGTAAATGGGGTGATAATTTATACCTCACTGGGTATTTAAAAATACATGCGTCCTATCATGCAGTAAGCACTCAATAAATGTAAGTTCCTTCTCCATCATACCCACTAAACCAACTTGTAGGTGTTATTCTCAACACTTACCGTATATTGTCTTATATAGTTATGTACAGTACTGTACAGTCCTGGTTAGAGCATATAGGACAGGAGACAAGGGTTAGAGACTATCGAGAGTGAGCCAGGCCTGGGCTCCTTCGCTTGGACATGTTACTTAATCTTTATGCACCTTAGTCTCTTTCACTGGAAAATGGGAGTAAGACTGTTAACTCTAAGGATTAATTGAAATAATATATGAATATAATCTAGAATAATGCCTGGCATATAGTAGCTATTATTACCACTATTATTTATCATTAATGTTAAAATACATAGCACTATTTGTTCAAAGTTTTCTGAACAATAAGACAAGTCTGTTCCATGTTTGTAAATTTGTCTGGGGCTTCATCCTATGCCTGAGATGCTATAAAATTGTTTCTCAAAGTGCATCCAAAGGGCCGTCTGCATCAGAATGTCCTGAAAGCTTATTAAAAGGAAACGTCTTGAGTATCTCCCCAAAGCAAATGAATCATGATCTCTGGCAGTGACCCAAAATTTTGTATTTGAACAATCTCTTCAGGTAAGTCCCATGAATACTGAAGTGTGAAGACCATTCTACTAGGAGCACCAAATATCTGTGAATGAAATAAGCAAATGGGCATATTATTAAGCTAGTGATAATAACTTTAGGTTACAATGACCCTGGTTTTTCTCCTGACATAGAATTTTTTACTTCAATTCCTCATTTGTCTTTTCCTTGTCCCAAATCCTCCTTCAGTCTATTTCCTTGGATAGGTGGAATAGCTTTCTATTTAGGCACAGGTCTTCCTTAGGCTCTGAAAAATTCCTAAGAGTTTTTATACCTCAGCTGATTCATCAACAACATGTGCATAGACGTATGCACACTCTGGGTTCTGGCCTCTGAGTATCATCCTGAAGCCCTATGAAGACAAGTTATATTGATGAAGGCTAGAAGAAAACAAATACCTCAAAACTTTCAAAATACTATAATAATAATTTTTAATTGGCATGTAAATCTTTTTGACCTGAACATTTTAGCAAAGGGAAGAACAAAAACTTGAGTCACATGAAACATATGAATTAAATACATAGGTATTTGGGATTTATTTTTACACCAACTAGATATTTTTAAAGCAACATTTTTTTAAAGCATCACTAAAGTAAAAGATTATTGTTCTATAAAGACATATCATGCCAACATTTCAGTAGAACACTACCCCTTTAAAAATAAAAGGGAGGAAAGACAGAATAGTGATGTGGTCAGCAGAGTAATAAATTAAATTCACCTGGCAGAGTTCATTCTTTAGGTCTGAGGAATGTAAAAAAACACATTTCTAGTGAATGAAAAAATATCCACAGAAAAAGAGACCAGTTTCAAAACATGAAAGGAGAGGTTACAGTCTCAAAACCCTGACCAGCACAAACAGCACGTCCAGGTTAAGAGTCATACTCCCTGGGTAATTTCTATACCAAATATGCAATATTTTATATAAGCCAAACAAAAGTTGTCAAGCCCAACAAAGCCCAAGCTTGTTTAATTTCTCCCACAAAAGGAAGACAGTAACAACCTAGAATTGAGCACTACTTTTTTATTAATGGTGCCTATATTTTAAGTTTTTAGTTGAGTTGGATAGTAAAAAACTACACACTAAAATGACTTATTTCAGAAGGTAGTAATTGTCATATGCTAAAAAGCTGAGCCTAAAGTTCTATAGCATTTGCATGGTCTCAGCTATAGCAAATTTCTCACCCATTTCTGCTTCAATTTCTTTATCTGCAAAATTAGAAAAAGAATTGTGCCTATTTCAAAGGGTGGTTGTGAGGATTCTATGTTATAATGCCTGTAGAGCTCTTAACACAGTTCATCGCATACTGTAAGACCTTAATCAAAGCTAGTTTTTATAATCGTACAAGATTTAGCTTGGCGATAAAGATGTCCACCCGTATCGGAATTAATAATCCATGCTCATGACCCTAAAAATAATAATGAGATATGATGTTGTGTAGCCCTAGGAGGGGAGCTAAAGCTCACATGGAAACTGAAGAATATCAGGTAAATCCAATTATCTGAGCACTGAGCAGCAGGAGGTGTTTGATATACATTAGTTGGACATAGCAAGCTGTAAAGGAGATGGTACTTTTAAACAGGGCTCATGTCATCATGAAGTTTCTATGCCAACAATAATTCATCATAAATTTAGGAAACAGTGCCAAATGCAACCCCAGATTATCTGAGTTGTAATTTCTAGGGATAATGGCTGTTAACTCCTTTTTCTCTGAGATATATAAAACCCTGAATATGAATTTGTATGTTTTCACAAGTTACACTGTAATAGTGAGGGAGTGGGTGATATTAATTTCTGTTTTCTGTTGGATAAAAGGAAGTCTAAGAAGATAAAACTGCTTTCATAAAGTCAGTCAATTGAAATAGAAACTCCATCTCTTAACACCAGATTTCAACTTTGGTTCTTTAAAACTCACCGCCTTCACATGGGCTTAGAGTGCACAGTAGCTCTGATTTCCTTTGGTTTCATTTTTAAGAGTAATAACGTATAAATTTAAACCAATTCCATGGTTTTTCCTATCACTGTCTTTCTGGATATGGTTTAGGGTGTTTTTCTTTGCAGCTTCTAAGTAAATGTGATGCAGGTGTGAGTCTCGTGCTAGGAAGGATTAGAAGGCAGTGCAGTCATGGAGGCTCTGGCGACCCACACCTTTGGTTTTTCATTACAAGCAGGTGCACCAAGCTGGGATCAAATACGAGATCTGAGAGAGAAGAGCCTGCATTCCAGGAAGCAGTCTCAGCTTCCAAGCAGGATGCAGCAAGGTAGTTGGGTGAAACTTGAGGATCAGAGAGATGGCTGTCCTGAAAGGAGCCCCTGTCTATGGGGAAGTTTTATATACAGAAAATGGGTATCAGAGTTTGAGACAATGACATGTCAAGATGAGAGATATGGTAGAAGAATCTGCTGTAATAGAAGCTGAGAGGTCATTGACATCATGCCTATTATTTAAAAACAAATGAGCAAAAAAGACAAATAGAACCTGTAAAGAAATGATGGTTCTATAACTCGCAAGCAGAAAGCAAATGAAATAAGAGAAAAATAAGTTTTTTTGGCACCAGTGTTACTTATCATTTGTTATTCTCAGAAATAACAAATACATATGTCTAGAAATATATACCTTAGGAAAAACATCAGAAACAGCAAAGATTTCTGCTAGAAGATGTACATCACTGTGTTACTCAGACTAATAAAATAATGGAAGCAGATTTCATGTTCAACAATGAGAAGATTCTAAATAATTTAGCACATATTAATACAAGTAAATATTAGATGCCTATTAAATAAGCTCTTAAAGACTGTTTCATGACATGAAAATGTTTACGATATTGTATTTAGTAAAAAAGCAAGACATAAAACATGTATACAATGTGATTTTCTGCAAAAGAAACACAAGAACATAAAAGAAAAAAAAAGCTGGAGGTAAATGCCATAAAGGAAACAATGATACCCTATCATTAGGTGATGAATTTGTGAGAGATTTTTGTATTCTACAAGTAGCTTTCAATGATAATATTATTTGAATAAAGGTTATGTAATAAACCAACACAGAAAGATGGCCAATGTGCCTGGCAACCATTTTTTTTCTCCTACTAAAAGCTACTCTGCATATTAAACCTGGAGAAAAGCAATTCCAAATTAACCTTATGCACCACTAACCCCATGGCTACCTTGATTCAAACATAAAGGAATTCACCAAGACCACACTACTCAGCTGGCCTCAGGAATGCACATGTCTGAACCATTTCCCTTCGGCCATGTGGGGAACATCATTCCCATATATCCAGAGTTGTAAGCAGTCCAAGTTCTGTCATTTTCAGTGGCTAAAGGGAGGAAGAGGACTACGTGATGGCATGCATAGAATCACATATCATCTGTTGTGCCATTATATCTTACCAGCTTTCTTCAGGTGCAAACCCTCCAACATGCTGTTTATTTTTTTTCCACTCAAGAATTTGTCCAAAATTTGATATGTGTAAAAGATGTCTGTTTGGCCTTCCTTCCTTCAGCGTTTTCACCATTCATTCAAATGTGTGGTAGGAAAAGAAAACTATCTGATTAGCTTTAAAACTTTTATATTGTCTGCATTGAATTCTTTCTATTTATTTCTATTTATTTATTTATTTATTTATTTTTTGAGACGGAGTCTTGCTCTGTTGCCAAGGCTGGAATGCAGTGGCACAATCTGGGCTCACTGCAACCTCTGCCTCCGGGGTTCAAGCAATTCTCCTGCCTTAGCCTTCCAAGTATCTGGGACTACAGGCGTGTGCCACCACACTTGGCTAATTTTTTGTATTTTTAGTAGAGACGGGATTTCACCATGTTAGCCAGGATGGTCCCAATCTCCTGACCTCGTGATCTGCCCACCTCGGCCTCCCAAAGGTTTATTTGGTTTTTAAATGTTCTCCTCTTGGAAAATGAGCATTTCCATATGCTGCAAGTAGGAATACGAACTGGTACAACATTTTTTAAAGATCTTTTAGTGATTAAAAACACATATACACATATGTTCATATAAGTTTACCTACTTGAAAGTACGTATACCCTTTAATCCCAAATGCCACTTCGAGGGGTTTATTCTAGGTAAATAATCAGCAATATTTATAAACAAAGGTTTTGCTTTTGCTTTCTTTCCTACTTTTATTTCAGGTTCAAGTGGTACATGTGCAGGTTTATTACATGGGTAAATTGAGTGTTGCCAGGGTTTGGTGTACAGATAATTTTGTCACCTAGGTAATCCACATAATACCTGATAGGGTAGTTTTTCAATTCTCATCCTCCTCCCACCTTCCACCCTCAAATAGACCCAGTGTCTATTGTTCCCTTCTTTGTGTCTATGTGTACCTAATGCTTCACTCCCCCTTAAAAGTGAGAACAGTCAGTATTTGGTTTTCTGTTCCTGCATTAATTCGCTTAGGATAATGGCCTCTAGCTCCATCCATGTTGATGCAAAGGACAAGATCTCATTTTTTTATAGCTGCACAGTATTCCATGGTGTATATGTACTACATATTCTTTATCCACCTCACCATTGATGGGCATCTAGGTTGATTCTATGTCTTTGCTATTGTGAATAGTGTTGCAATGAATACACATGTGTGTGTCTTTATGGTAGAATGATTTATGCTCCTTTGGGTAATATACCCAGTAATGAAATTGCTGGGTCTAGTGGTAGTTCTATTTTAAGTTCTTTGAGAAATATCTAGACTGTTTTCCACAGTAGCTGAACAAATTTACATTCCCACCAGCAGTGTATATATGTTCCCCTTATTCCACCACCTTGCCAGCATCTATTACTTTTGGCTTTTTAATAATAGCCATTCTGACTGGTGTGAGATGGTATCTCATTATGGTTTTGATTTGCATTTCTATAATGATTAGTGATATTGAGCATTTTTTTTATGTTTGTTGGCCACATGTATGTCTTCTTTTAAGGAGTGTCTGTTTATGTCTTTAGCCCATTTTTTAATGCAATTGTTTGGTTTTTGCTTGTTGATTTTTTTGAGTTCCTTATAGATTCTGGATATCAGACCTTTGTTAGATGCATAGTTTGCAAATGTTTTCTCCCATTCTGTGGGGTGTCTATTTACTCTGTTGATATTTCTTTTGCTGTGCAGAAGCTCTTTAGTTTAATTAGGTCCCACTTGTCAATTTTTGTATTTGTTGCAATTGCTTTTGGAGTCTTTGTCATGAAGTCTTTGCCAGGGCAAAGTCTTTGCCTATATCCAGAATGGTATGTCCTAGATTTTCTTCTAGGGTCTTTATAGTTTTAGGTTTTACTTTTAAGCCTTATACATCTTGAGTTGATTTTTGTGTGTGGTGAAAGGTAGGGGACAGTTTCAATCTTCTGTTTATGGCTAGTCAGTTTTCCCAGCACCATTTGTTGAATAGGGAATCCTTTTCCCATTGTATGTTTTTGCCAGCTTTGTCAAAAATCAGATGGTTGTACATGTGTGGCTTTATTTCTGGGCTCTCTATTCTTTTCCATTGGTCTATATGTCTGTCGTTGTATCAGTACCATGCTGTTTTAGTTGCTGTAGCTTTGTAGTATAGTTTGAAGTCAGGCAGTGTGATGCCTCCAACTTTGTTCTTTTGTCTTAGGATTGCTTTGGCTATTTGGACTCTATTTGTTTCCATGTGAATTTTAGAATGGGTTTTTCTAATTCTGTGAAAAATGTCATTGGTAATTTTGTAGGAATAGCATTAAATCTGTAAATTGTTTGGGGCAGTATGGCCATTTTAATGATATTAATTCATCCTATTCATGAGCATGGAATATTTTTTCATTTGTTTGCATCATCTCTGACTTATTTCAGCTGTGTTTTGTAATTCTTGTTTTAGAGATCTTTCACCTCCCTGGCTGGCTGTATTCCTAGGTATTTTATTCTTTTTGTGGCTATTGTGAATGGAATTGCATTCTTGATTTGGCTCTCAGATTGGACATTATTGATGCATAGAAATGCTACTGGTTTTGGCTGGGCATGGTAGCTCACACCTGTAATCCTAGCACTTTGGGAGGCCCGAGGCAGGTGGATCACCTGAGGTCAGGGGTTTGAGATCAGCCTGGCTAACATGGTGAAAACCCATCTCTACTAAAAATACCAAAAATTAGCAAGGCATAGTGGCGGATGCCTGTAATCCCAGCTACTCAAGAGGCTGAGACAGGAGAATCGCTTGAACCTTGGAGGCAGAGGTTGCAGTGAGCCGAGATTGTGCCGTTGCACTCCAGCCTGGGCAACAAGAGTGAAACTCTGTCTCAAAAGAAAGAAAGAAAGAAAGAAAGAAAGAAATGCTGCTGGTTTTCATGCACTGATTTTGTATCCTGAAACTTGGCTGAAGTTGTTTATCAGATTGAGAAGCGGGCAGAGACTCTGGAGTTTTCTAGATATAGTATCTTATCATCTTCAAAGAGAGCTTGTTTGACTTCCTCTCTATTTAGATGTCTTTCATGTCTTTCTCTTGCCTGATTGCTCTAGCTAGGACTTCCAGTACTATGTTGAGTAGGAGTGGTGAGAGTGGGCAAGCTTATTTTATTATGAACAAAAGTTTCTTATCAGATTATTATTTATAATTGAGAAAAACTGAGAATAATCTAAATGTCTAAAAATAGGAGATAAGTTAAATGAATAGTATATTCACAAAATAGTAAACTATGCCATTGTTAAAAAAATGAGAATATTTAATGGCATGAAAATATTTATGGTATATTGGTAAGTACAAAAAGCACAGTATAGAACACTGTGATGCTAATTTTGTTATTTTTTTTTAAGGATGACTAAAAGCCTATACAACGCAGTGTCAACTATAGTATCTCTGGGTGACTTTTATGTACTTTTTCTATTTTCCTGTTTTTCAAACATTATATATTGAACATACATTATATTACTTTACTAATAAGACAAAATAAGTTATAATATTTCAAATTTCTTTGCATTAAAAACCAGTGTTCTCATATGAAATTTGGTTTAAACAACAACATTGACTATCACATGTCATTGGCATCTTTTGGATAAGACACCAAAGCTCATAGAAAAGGCTAAGCAAACAATACTTGTTGAGAATTTACTATGTGCCAGATATTTTGCCAAGCTTATCTTATTTAGTCCTCATATAAACCACCTGAGATAGATGGTATGCAGCCTTTCTTTAATTCCTCTTTATATACTGGAATATCGTCCAGAAGATTTTCTCACAAGGGTCTTGTTCAATGTCATTGAAACCACCCTGTATTTTTCAAAATGATGATGATGAACTGATTCCTGAGGTTGGAACTGAAAATTGTTCTGTGATTGTGAGACATACCTCTTTGAAAGCATCACAAGCAGCATCACAGTGAGGAAACACAAAGACTTCTGGGAAGGAGCTAGTTATTGGCACCAGGAATCTATGTCTAAGACAGATGTCCATGACTTTCGTCCAGTCTAGCCTTAAAAAGTTGTAAACATATGTCTCTATGAAGAACCAGAACCTCTCTGAGGGGAATGTGTATTCGTTCTCCTTCCTTTTGGATCTAATCATTTTACCAAATTACTTGAGAACATGCACTAAAAAACAAAAAGAAGTGTAACTTTTCCTTTAATGGATTAAATAACCAGAAAGTTTGTAAAGTGGAAAAAGTAAGTATGAATTCTATTTTCCCTAAGATCAGAAGTAAAACAATTTAATCTTTTTGAAGAGATCAGATAATTTGGTTTTGGCATTTAAAATTCTTTGTCTCTTTTCTGAGAAAGGATCACTTGATTTTATAAATTCTTTCCTCCATCAATTAAAAATACTCTGATTCTTCCTAGTGATTGAGGTAAAAAACAAGGTTTCATACAGATGTTTTTCTTCTAGTGGCCACAAAAGTTTGGTTTAACATTTAAGGAATGTGTATCTCATCTTTTCTGAAGTTTTATTTATTAGCAATGTGTCATTTTTATATTTTATGAAGAATGCTTCCCAAGACAGTATGGCTGAATATCTCAACTCCAGTTGGATGGGAGTAAAAAGGCCTTTATAATTACAGGGTGGAAAAGTAATGCAAGCTTCATTTAGACAAAGAGCTCTTTACCCTAGACAACTTCAAAAATTAAGTGACCGAGGGAGGGTCTGGAATTTCATTTAAATGAACATGGTGCCTGTCATTATACTTGACACCTGGGTTTAGTATCTAAATGCTGAATGAAAAAAAAAAAAAAAAAAAAAAAACAGACCACAATAGGACAAGATAGATTCCTCTGTATATTGCTCTTCAACCAACACTTTCCTCATTGCCAAGAAGAGTATTATAAATCACTCCCTGATTATTCTTCATATGTTCCCCAGATTGTAGTTCATTTTCCCAAACCTCAACTTATTGCGCTTTGCTGGACTGTAAGACCAGAGTGTGATATTGAAACCAGGCTCAACTTCTTCAGAACTCTACTATTCATATTACTCAAACTTTATGGTTGTACTCAGTGCTAAATCTATGGTCGCTCCACTCCCATTAAAAGCTCCCTGGATTTTGTTTAAGCAGGGTGATATCCTTTGTTACCTCTGAGTGGCCTGTGGACAATTTTGGCTAACCCTTGAGAAGTCCACTCACTTTGCCTGGTTTGACATACTTCAGAAGCCATCAAATATAGCACATGTAATGGCTCTGTGACAGGAAGATTCTGAAGCTGGGGACCAGGAATATATGTTGTCCTAATTACTGAGGGATGCTTTTACCTGTCAGCATAAGCTCTAAAAGGAAATGAATGTGGCTAAGTGTACATGGATCATTAAGCTTTCTTCCTTCTATAAACTGTGATCTTTCCTCCAATTTTAACTTGAATGTCAGGCAATAGGATCACAGTTCCAAGAAGAAAAAAATGTTTAAGGCCTGGAGAAGGGAACGGTGGGGAAAAGAAGTAAGATTTTTAAAAGTCTCTTGAGTTTTAAGTGGAGACACTAAAGGAGGCAGGATGAAAGACATCTTTTCATAATACTGGTAATAATTATTACTGATGATAATTTAAATACTTGATTGTCTCCACTATATTCAAAGGAGACTTGTGGTCTGGTTGTGCCTCCAGAAATTACAGAATATAAAACAAAGTTGGAAAGTTGCACATGGACCAGACTTTGTAAAGGAAAGAAATAGCATTTGAAATTTAAATAGAAGTCATAGAAATTATTTTGCAAAGATAATTTATTAGGAGAAGCAGAAAGAACTCTAACCAAAAAAGAATAAGGTGTCCCATGTGTTTTTTACAAAACAACATAAAAGGGAGCTTTAATGATGCCTTCCAGAATGCAGTAATAAATATTGGTAATATAATGTAGGGATTGGGCATGATGGGTGGAAGCAGGTAAATAATAAATAGTTATTCACTGGACCAGATTCTAGTGTAGAGTTGAGTAGGGAGAAGCCAAGTTACAATTTTTGCACAGAGAATACCATGTTCTCAAAACTCCTTGCCTCCTCCAAAACACTATATCCATTTGAGGAAGGGTTCCAGCCAGAACTCAGTTCTTCCATGCCACTCATGTCTGACAAGAAGTTCTGCAAAAACATGTCTTGCCAACCTGCACATCACTCATGTCCTGAACTTTCTGGAAATTTAAGCCCTCGTTGGGAGAATAGGATGTTTGTTTTAAGTTCCCTCTACCAGGCCCATAGGAGTTTATAACTGCCTGTAGCTGGTGCCAGCTATACAGACTGAAGTGTGTAAAGATCAAATATAGATAATTGAGTTAGAGGTTGCTAATAATCACTGATGGTTAACAAATCAACAAAAGAATTTATCAAACATCCTTGATATATAAGGCCAGAGGAATATAAATAAATTTAAGACACAGCTGCATTCAAGGGACCTACAATCTTGTTGTAGGGAGGACATTAGATATTAGTTATTGCTAGGTATTGTTAGTTAATTTTTCATGAATATCAACATGAATTGGATGATCAATAAAAGCCATCAAGTTCAGATAAAGGAGAAATAGATCACCAGGAACTAGAGTGATGACAAAGTCTTCAGAAAATTTATGAGACCCGAGGAAGGAAGGGAGAGAACAAACATATCTTCATATGTTCTTTTACTTAATCCTCTCACTGAGTATCTGAGGTAGATTTTGTTCTTATTTTATATATGACAACACAGAAACCAGAGATGCTTAGAAACTTGTGAAGGTCACAAAACCGATAAACAGAAAGGTCAGGATTTGAACCCAGTTTCAACTGCATTCATAATCTTATACTCTTTGCACTTTATCATGAAGGATGGATGGATGTGATGGGCTAAGAGGTCAGAGAGCTGATTTAGAAAACACAGGTGCTGATTTAGAAAACACAGCATTTGGCATGTGTTTTCTAAAGCAACACCTGCCAGATTATTGAAATTAGTCCAGAAGTTAGCAGCTGTCTCAGTGAAGGAAGGAGGAAAGAAACATGGCAGCCCAACACATGGAAGAAGATGCTATAATCGGAGAGATTTAGCTAATTATTTTCCTGTTTGGGGTTTCTCCAGAAGCAGACTGAGAGACAAAGATTCAAATGCAAGCAGTATGTAAGGGTCAAACTGGAAAAATTGATAGAAAAGTATAAGAGTGAGACAGAAGAGAAGGCAGCAAACACAAGGTGAGATATTAAGACAACGACCACTGTGGATGACAGAAACTTAATCTTACAGGGGAATCTTTGGAAAACAGTGTAGAAAACAAGCCTCAGACTTCTCCACTCAAGTATTCAGCTCCTACCAGCCATTGGTTAAGAACCGCAGGTGGCAGAGGGTACAGTAGTTATTTCTCTGGTACTGCTTGTCTACCATGTATACAAACAGATCTTTATCCAAGGCTTGGAGGAAAAGCCCTAGGAGAAGTCATAAGATACTGACAGCTGAAGCTGGCTGCCTGAATGACATGGTTAAGGCCCAGGGATATGCACAGGGCATTGATAGCACCTGCTACAAACATCAGTATCTTTGGCGCAGGCTTTGTGATATTCTCTATTATTCTACCCTCTTTGAAGTGTATGAGTATGCAGATCATTGTCTCTCAAACTTCCGAGTGCATAACGAGCACTTGGGAAGCTTGTTAACAAACCAGATTCTGGAAACTTACCCATTGAAATTCTGACTCCTATTTCAGGGATGGAGTCCAGGAATTTGCATCAATAGGTATCCCAGATGATTCTGACACATAAGGTCTGCGGATCACACAATGAGAAACAATGCCTGGACTCTCCAAGTATTACACAAAAAATGTACAAACAAGAGGGAGGCTCTGTTATTCAGTAAAGAGAATGGCTTTTGGATCAAGGTATCCTTGGATTTGAAAGCTGGCTCCATTACTTAGTGATCTTAGGAAAGTTACATAATCTCTTTGCTTCTGTTTCTTTACCTATAAAATTGGGGTAAAAGCACCCATCTCAACTGTTTGTGTAAGAATTAAATAATGTAACATATAGAACAGTCCAGAGCAGTGTAAGGTACATGGTAAGTGCTCAGTGTTAATTCCCTCCTTTAATTTTTCTTAGAAGATTAAAATCTGTTGACTTCTTTGTACCAATGGCAATTGATTCTTAGTGCTGTTTGACAAATTATACCTGTATAATTTATACAAATTATAGAAGAAAACTCAGTAATAAAGCAATGCAGGCCTCAGCTCTAAATTTACCCCATACTTTATCAGTGCACCGAAAACTTGGGCTATTTTTTGTCTTCCACTTACAATCACATTACCTAATGATTATCCTGGGGCTATCAAAAGAAATGTTCACATGCCAAGGAACAGATCAGGTTGATCTGGCTTCTAGATCTTGCCCAAGGACCTGACTCTAGATTCTCATTCTTAGATGCTGACTTTCTATACTGAGAAGCTACTGCATTTGGTTTATTGGCTCTTTATGTTTCCAGGAATGACATTTCCAAGCACATATTGGGGAAAAAAAGGATGATACCAAGAAAAAGATTAGAGACAACACATAGCTTATGATTTTGGATAAATCATGCCTATTTATTGTCATCCCATCATATCCAAATTGATTGTCAATCAGAATGAATTTGAGATTATAATAGTATTACCATAATATAGACCTAAAAAGATGAATATTATAGCACAAAGCAAAATGCTTTGCACTTAGGAGATCCACAAATGCTTGTTGAGTTTAATGACATCATTCAGGGCAGTCATCTTTACGCTTCCTCAACGTCTCTAGGTATAATCGTTTTCTCCCATGACTCATCTTTCTCTTAGTCTCCTAGTTTGGCCTAAGTGTTAACCAAATCTCTTTTGCCTTAGTTTAAGATAATTGACTTCTACTTTGTCCTTGGAATATGGAGAAAAATATAACAAAGAACGAAGCTTTGTTAACTTAATTGCATAAATAACATGTCTAGACTAATAGCAGTGATTTAAAAGGAAAAAAAAGCTTTCTATAAAGGTTGATCCCATTTCCCTGATATGGGTCTTTTGCCATAGCACAGTGCCACCCACAAACATGGAGCAAGGGCATTTGTTTTTTCAAACACAAACATATGAGATATGCATTCCAGCATCTAAACATCACCAGAAAAACAGACACTGCTAGACATGAAGCCTGAAGCATGAGCCAAATAGGAAATCACTCTTTTATCTAACCCCATGAAACTGCACCTTCTAAAGCAGTCATTTTCCCCATGTCTACTCAGGAAAGCCAGTGTAGTCTAATCATAGAAAGATGGCCTTGAGGGCTCTGTCTATTCTTAAGGCCTGAGATCAAGTCACATCTTGACACCTCATTTTCTCTAATGTAAAATTATGGAGTTGGATGAAATGACAGATAAACCCTCTTGCATCCCTAAAGGTAATTTGTCTAAGGGAAAAATTTAAGATAATCAATAATAACTACAGTTGACTCTCATTATTTGCAGAAAGTATGTTCTATAAAGTAGCCTCAAACACTAAATTAATAGCAAATACTGAACCATTGCTCCTAGAGGAAATACAGAGTTATGTTCCTGCAAGCCTCTGAGCAAATTTTTTAATCAACTGATCAATTGATCAATAAATAACCTTGTTTTATGTATGTTTTTGTTTAAAAATACCTTATTTAATATATGCTATTGATTTATTAACATTGAAATCATGGCCAAAAGCACTGCAAATCATGACTGGATGGAGCTTATGTAACAGGGATACTTTCTCTGCAAGGCACATTAGAGTCTTCTTGTGCTTTGGATCACTACACAGTACATTAGCACTATAATTGGAGGCCATTCCAAATAGCAAAATCACCAACAAAGCACAAAAATGCAGAAAACATGGCATTAAATAGACCATGGAAAGAATACACAGAACATCATCTTATTCCACTTCAGGTGGGAACCTGTGGATCAGGAAACTCAAACTTTTGCCCGTGTGTGTCTGTGAATGACCACAAAAGAGCCACAAATATTGATTTGGCAGATACGAATTAGTTTTAGTGAATAGGTACACAAGTATAGAATCTGCCAATAATCAGAATCAACTGTACATTAAAAATATAAATACCTTTTGTTATTTTATAGTCTCTTGCTTCTGAAAATAGCAAATTTTCTCCAAAACCTTAACTTAAAAGCAGTGTAGTAAGCCCCTGAGCTCCCCTATGAATTCGGTAAAATTACAACCCCATCTCACAGATGGTGAAATTTAGAAATGAAGCAGCTTCCTGCATGTCCCCAAGCGATGTGACAGCCAAGCCAAGATAGCTCAGGAGTGTGAAACTAATCCTGTGTTTGGCCCACTGGGCTGCCTTGTTCCTGCTCAGTTACCCGCTGTACGATGTTCTCCTTTCACTGCTTGTTAGCTACATCCTGCACTTAGGCTCTGTGGTGGAAGTCTGCAAATCATTCTGGGACATGCCTTCTGGAATTAAAACAAGTGATTATAACTATCAACCTGTAATTTTGTCCTGTAAGAGTGCTACCTGAAGACTAACTGGCTGTTTTTTTACCATAATTTTTTCTTTCAGAGATGGCACTGCTGACATTTACTTCTATCCCCTGTGTACAGGCAAGTCTCAGCTCCACAGCGTCCTACTCAGGACACTCCAGTCTCATCTATCTCTACATATATGTACCTAGAAACCATACTGGGCTATTCACTGTTCCTTTTCTGGAGGGCAAGAATCAGTTTATATTTATTTTTTTAATTCTCTTTTCCTTCTCACCATGTCTGTAGCAGTGCTTGGGGCACAGAACAGACTCTGAACATATTGATGAAATTGAATTCTGTTCTGCAGAGCACATTTCCCCAGCCTTTTCAGGACTTGTAGTTGGAGGGAAACAGCACTATGGAGTATTTTCAGACTTGCTAAACACTTTATATAATTTATCTCACTTAATCCTTAACAACCTTGCAAATCATTATTTTTCCCATGTTATAAATGGAGAAACAGGTCTGAAAGAATTTACATAACTTGTCTAAAGTCACAAAGCTGGTAAATGCAGAGCTGTGATTGAAACTTAGAACCTGTTTTTCCTATGGGCTATGGCTTAATTTATTGGTCGCAGTAATGCCTTATATTTCACCAGCTGCAGTTTTAACCAAACAGGTAATTTCAGTTTGAAAAAAGTAATAATTTTATTCTACTACTCGTTGCCTAGACCTTCATAGACAGACAAAAAGAGTTGTGGAAGAAAATAAGGATTGGAGTATTCGGGTTAAAACCATCTGCCATTTACCGGTTGCCCCGTAAGATTTACGTAAAAGTTTCTCTGCCAAGAAATATGAATGTAGTCATACACTGGGAGGACCATTTTAAGATGTTTATCTTTCAAAGAAATAGAGATTAATAGAAGTAATATGTCACAAGTTGAATACAAACAACAGTATTGGAAATCTGTAAACACAGTTTACAAAATGGCTTTATTTTACAGCTACTCATCTTTCACCTAATTACACAGCTTCTATATAATCTCATAAGAAGATAAGTAACTGACATACTTTTCTCTCCATTAGTAACTGTTGGACATTGTTGGTCTGTCTAGAATTCAGCAGATATTATGATCCCATTATATAGATGAGGTTCAGAAAGCTTAATTGTTCCAAAAGATTCTTTTGCATCAGTTGTGTGCCAAGCATTGCATCTGACAATAAACCCTGGATTTGGTGACATCCTAAGCTCCCTTTCAATCAATAGTCTTTTCTTTTCTGTGGCTACTCTAAAGATTATCAAATTATTTCAATAACTATGAACCCATTAAATGTCTTTGGAAGAATGCATAAACCCAGAAAGATATTTTTTCTTTTTCTTTTTCTTTTTTTTTTTTTTTTTTTTTGACATTTGCTGAAATCATTCCAAGATTCTCAGGGCTGTGATTCTACGCCTTTAAGATCTGCCTATAACAATACATTGATCAAAAATCATGAAACCTTTAGAAAGATCCTTGGCATTTACCTTGCCCAGCTGTCGTTCTCTCCGTAACATCCGTGTTCAGATTTAATATTTCCAGTGGTGATTTTTCCACTGCTTATGCCATTTTGGGAAACTCTTCATGATAGTTATTTAAAATTCATCTCTCAGTGACCTTTTTCTGTAAGTCTTAACTCTTCTTGAACCATAGAGAACAAATCCAAATAATTTTAAAAGGACTCTATGAGGTGTGATCATAAGTCCCTGACAATACTAGTTTATGAGTGTTGCCCTGGTTTCCTGTCTATTTTAGCATCTATCTCAGACTTTTCATTGTATAATGAAATGTTAGTGTAATTGTTGCTTTAGAATAAGCTGTAAATAGTTGGGTAGGCCTCCCCTTTCCTCTTGCAACTTCTGCCGTGGTCTCATCTAGTAGCATGTGCGACATGCATGCAGTGCACAGCGTTCTTACCCTCATAAATGGCCAAATCTAAAAGATCACCAGTGGTAATTCAGCCCTCTTTCCCTGCCCCTTTACTAATCATTAACATTTCTTCTTCAAAAAGAGCTTGCTGATAAAATGAAGCGTGCTCAGACAAAAGTTGCTAGGGACAGCTAACTCTTTCCAGTTTCAGGTAGTTCTGGGAGATGTATTTGATAATCTATCACTGCTGGCCACTTGGTATATCAATCAGTTATACTGTGATCTGTGGCAAGGCCTGCCAGATACATGAAGTTACCAACTCACAGTCAACCAGGAGACTGTGAATGACAAATGTAATAAATTATAGTTCAGGTACATGTGAAGTAAGTGGAGGAAATAAAGACAGAGTCATCCTACCTGTGGAGCAGAAAGAGAACAGTTTAAACAGTTTTCGTATTGTTTTGTCACTTATTGTACAGTGTAAAATTACAACTATTTACTTATTTTTTGACAAAGCTTTTCAATTTTGCCATACCTACTTCTAGCAACAATAAGCTAAAAGAAAAAAAGCAGATGTGTGTGATATGCTTTGACTATATTTAGATTGGTGCAAAAGTAATTGCGATTTTTGCCATTGGAAGTAATGGCAAAGACCACAATCACTTTTGCACCAACACAATATGTCCCCATCCAAATCTCATGTTGAATCGTAATCCCCAGTGTTGGAGGTGAGGCCTGGTGGGAGGTGTTTGGATCATGCGGACATATCCCTCATGAGTGGTTTAGCCCATCCTCTTGGTGGTATGTGAGTTCTCTGAGTTCTCAGGAGATCTGGTCATTTAAGTGTGTGATCCCTCCCGTCTCACTCTCTTTCTTGCTCCTGCTTTTGCCATATGAAGTGCCTGCTCCCACTTCAGCTTCCACCATGAGTAAATGCTCCCTGAGGCATCCCCAGAAGCAGATGCTGGTGTCATGCTTCCTGTACAGCCTGCAGAACTGTGAGCCAATTAAACCTCTTTTCTAATAAATTGCCCAGTCTCAGATATTTCTTTATATTATATAATAGCAATGCAAGAATGGGCTAATACAGTGTATTGAGTTGAAAAATAAGAAGCAAATTTTGTTTGCTCAAGAAAGTTAATAATAAGCATGTAATGTATATAAAATGTTTGTTGGCATTTACCATTCATCATGGGTTATACTGATACACTGACCACATAAAAACCAGAAGATCCAAATCTGCTGGAGAAGCACCAGACATTACTGCAAAAGTGAGTAACTAGTTTGTAAAGACTGTGTCCCATTTGTAACCACAGAAGATACCCTTCATAGCCTTCTGTGGAATATGACTTTTCATTTAGATCAAATAGCTATTTTAAATTACTTTCAGTCATTTTTCACTCTACGGGTTTCTGTGTTTTTTTTTTTTTTTTTTTGTAAATGAATTAAGACTAAAGCAATAGCTGTTAGTATATGGCTTAATGAGCAGAAGAAATTAACAGTTAAATAAGGACAGTTTTTTGTTGTTGTTTTTCTTTTTTTAGAGACAGTTTTTCTCTATATTGCCCAGGCTGGACTCCAACTACCGGGCTCAAGAGATCCTCCTGCCTCAGCCACCTGAGTAGCTGGTACTACAGGCATGTGCCACTTCTCCTGGCTTGACAGTTTTATGTCAGTGCCATCAAAATACCTCCAGTGAAAAATCAGTTCATTCCAATCTATGCATTTTTTTCATCAAATTTATGTAATCAAAGTCAGTCTTTTGCAAATTCATTCTCTTAACAGTGCAAAACATCTGACATTATTATGAATGCCATAGTAAATTCAATTAAAACATTTAACATTAAAGGTAAAAGTATATGTTTTTGCAATGATAATACAGCACAAATGTTGGTGAAACAATGTTCTTTTTTTTTTAATTTTATTTATTTATTTTTCTTTTATTATTATTATTATTATTATTATTATTATTATACTTTAGGTTTTATGGTACATGTGCGCAATGTGCAGGTAAGTTACATATGTATACATGTGCCATGCTGGTGCGCTGCACCCACTAACTCGTCATCTAGCATTAGGTATATCTCCCAATGCTGTCCTTTCCCCCTCCCCCCACCCCACAACAGTCCCCAAAGTGTGATGTTCCCCTTCCTGTGTCCATGTGTTCTCATTGTTCAATTCCCACCCATGAGTGAGAATATGCGGTGTTTGGTTTTTTGTTCTTGCGATAGTTTACTGAGAATGATGATTTCCAATTTCATCCATGTCCCTACAAAGGACATGAACTCATCATTTTTTATGGCTGCATAGTATTCCATGGTGTATATGTGCCACATTTTCTTAATCCAGTCTATCATTGTTGGACATTTGGGTTGGTTCCAAGTCTTTGCTATTGTGAATAATGCGGCAATAAACATACGTGTGCATGTGTCTTTATAGCAGCATGATTTATAGTCCTTTGGGTATATACCCAGTAATGGGATGGCTGGGTCGAATGGAATTTCTAGTTCTAGATCCCTGAGGAATCGCCACACTGACTTCCACAAGGGTTGAACTAGTTTACAGTCCCACCAACAGTGTAAAAGTGTTCCTGTTTCTCCACATCCTCTCCAGCACCTGTTGTTTCCTGACTTTTTAATGATTGCCATTCTAACTGGTGTGAGATGGTATCTCATTGTGGTTTTGATTTGCATTTCTCTGATGGCCAGTGATGGTGAGCATTTTTTCATGTGTTTTTTGGCTGCATAAATGTCTTCTTTTGAGAAGTGTCTGTTCATGTCCTTCGCCCACTTTTTGATGGGGTTGTTTGTTTTTTTCTTGTAAATTTGTTGGAGTTCATTGTAGATTCTGGATATTAGCCCTTTGTCAGATGAGTAGGTTGCGAAAATTTTCTCCCAATTTGTAGGTTGCCTGTTCACTCTGATGGTAGTTTCCTTTGCTGTGCAGAAGCTCTTTAGTTTAATTAGATCCCATTTGTCAATTTTGGCTTTTGTTGCCATTGCTTTTGGTGTTTTAGACATGAAGTCCTTGCCCATGCCTATGTCCTGAATGGTAATGCCTAGGTTTTCTTCTAGGGTTTTTACGGTTTTAGGTCTAACGTTTAAGTCTTTAATCCATCTTGAATTGATTTTTGTATAAGGTGTAAGGAAGGGATCCAGTTTCAGCTTTCTACAAACAGAATCCAGCAGCACATCAAAAAGCTTATCCACCATGATCAAGTGGGCTTCATCCCTGGGATGCAAGGCTGGTTCAATATACGCAAATCAATAAATGTAATCCAGCATATAAACAGAACCAAAGACAAAAACCACATGATTATCTCAATAGATGCGGAAAAGGCCTTTGACAAAATTCAACAACCCTTCATGCTAAAAACTCTCAATAAATTAGGAATTGATGGGACATATCTCAAAATAATAAGGGCTATTTATGACAAACCCACAGCCAATATCATACTGAATGGGCAAAAACTGGAAGCATTCCCTTTGAAAACTGGCACAAGACAGGGATGCCCTCTCTCACCACTTCTATTCAACATAGTGTTGGAAGTTCTGGCCAGGGCAATTAGGCAGGAGAAGGAAATCAAGGGTATTCAATTAGGAAAAGAGGAAGTCAAATTGTCCCTGTTTGCAGATGACATGATTGTATATCTAGAAAACCCCATTGTCTCAGCCCAAAATCTCCTTAAGCTGATAAGCAACTTCAGCAAAGTCTCAGGATACAAAATCAATGTGCAAAAATCACAAGCATTCTTATACATCAATAACAGACAAACAGAGAGCCAAATCATGAGTGAACTCCCATTCACAATTGCTTCAAAGAGAATAAAATACCTAGGAATCCAACTTACAAGGGATATGAAAGACCTCTTCAAGGAGAACTACAAACCACTGCTCAACGAAATAAAAGAGGATACAAACAAATGGAAGAACATTCCATGCTCATGGGTAGGAAGAATCAATATCATGAAAATGGCCATCCTTCCCAAGGTAATTTACAGATTCAATGCCATCCCCATCAAGCTACCAATGACTTTCTTCACAGAATTGGAAAAAACTACTTTAAAGTTCATACGGAACCAAAAAAGAGCCCGCATCGCCAAGTCAATCCTAAGCCAAAAGAACAAAGCTGGAGGCATCACACTACCTGACTTCAAACTATACTACAAGGCTACAGTAACCAAAACAGCATGGTACTGGTACCAAAACAGAGATATAGATCAATGGAACAGAACAGAGCCGTCAGAAATAATGCCACATATCTACAAGTATCTGATCTTTGACAAACCTGACAAAAACAAGAAATGGGGAAAGGATTCCCTATTTAATAAATGGTGCTGGGAAACAATGTTCTTAATACCTTCAGAAGCTTATGGAGCAGAGATGAACTTAGAATTGGATATGGTCATATAGACTTCATAATTATGTCCAAATAAGCTATGATATTCAACCAATTGATATGGAAATCGTAGTGGTCAAATTGTACAACTACATTTATTAATACATAGAGTAACTGAACTCCAAAATTTTATGACAAAGCTGATATTAAATTTTAAGAAATTACTTTGGTATGTAGTATGTACATTTTCTGTTTGCTACTTGAAATCAGCTTTTAAAAATGTTGGTGCTTTTGAGAACTACTTTGTAAAGCAACCCAAGTGTCCTACAACAAAAATAAACATTTTTGTAAGAGGTTTCTCTCAACTGGATTTGAATTCTTAAAAAACTCCATTGGCTATATTTAGTAAAAATATATGATAAATGGAATAGTAAAAGTACTTTAGCCTTTGAAGTTTATAGATATTGTATATACTGAACTATGTTGAATATCTATGTGTGTGTCTCGATGTACACATACACACACAATACATTAAAAACAAACTTGCAAAGAGAAAGACATTGAAATGTATCCCTACGAAAGCAATGAAGAAACTGATCAAATTAAATGATGAGAGTTTAAATGACATACTTGATAAACTTTTAACTCTAGCAGGCCTTAGTAATATTGACACTAATCAGTAAGGGTTAGCTTTGTGCCGGCAGCTAAGTAAACAAAGCACTTCATGACTTCTCTTAATGGTCTCAACTACAAAGGAGATACAGTTATTATCCCTGTGATTTTCTGTTTTGCTTTGTATTTTTGTTTTTCAGTTTAGTTTGTTTGTTTATATTAAGAATATGTAGCTGAAAACAGTGAGATGGCTTACCAAGGTCACTGAGCAGGTGGTCATGACACTCAGTGCAGCATGGCTATCTATCCTGTAACTGCTCAACCTTGAAAACCTATGCCTTGCCACCAAAACAATGGTACCAAGCTTTATTTTGCATTAGACTTTTTTTTTCAAATTAAAAGTACTAGCCTCTTCTGGGTAAAATAATAATTCCCCTTTAGGAGAGATGAAACTTTCTGATAACTTTAACTCCTTCATTTTATAAGTGAGGAATCTAAAATTCCAAAGTATACTCAATGGTATCTTCAAAGATACAGTGCAACTGAAAGCAAAGCTGGTCCCAGAAGCCCTGAGGTTTAGCTCTCTCCTCTAATGCATGCCCCTACCTCAGATAAACCTTTAAATCTCCGCATACATGTTAGTGTAGACCTGAATCTTCACTCTAACACCCAGAGAGCTTGATAGTGCTTCTGTACAGGTAGAAAGGCCCTGTGGCCTCAGGGTGTTCAGCCAGAAAATTATAATGACGTTAAGAAGAGTTGGCCTAGTAAGAAAGAAAGACCTTGGGAGAGCGTGGACTGAGGGGAAACATGCATCCTGAAGTTGCTTGTATTTTTATTAAGGCTCATTGTTTCTGTGAGAACACTTTATCTGCAGGATGAAAGGAGCATGTGTCTGAAAGTCCTGCCTTCCTTGACTCACTTCCAAAGAAATGAAGGACAGGACCAGTGTGGCTCCTAGCCATCCATGCTCCTGAGGGTCCCCAAAAAGGCCTTTCCCTGGGTATTCAGATGATGCCATCTGCTTAAAATGTCTTTGTGTAGGACTGGCTGCACCCAGAAATCTGGCAGCTGAGTGTTGGGAAGAAACTAAGAAATCCTTGAAAAATATGAAAGGATCACAAATGTGTTTATTCAAATATTTTCAAAAGAGCTCTGGTTTTAATAAGAAGCAAATGAGATCAGATAGAGAAGAATACAGAGACTGATTCTGGTGTGGAAAACTCCTTGTGGCAAAGACCAGAAGAAAGGAGGATACCAATGGGAACATTGCTTATTTGGAAGCAAAGCATTAAACAGTGTGCAATTGAATTGCTCTGCCCTTGAACCTGGAGGAGTGCGCAGGAGTAAGCAATTACTTAAACAGACACATCTTTCCTAAGAGATATGATCCAAGAAAAATAATGAATTACAACAACAACAAAATTAAGGAAAAGAGAAGAAACTCTCAGCCTTCCCTCTTACCAGAAAAGCCGTTTTATGTTTCAGGAAGACTTTCAACATAGAGTACTGACTTTATTCATGCATTAGTCAGTCATCAGCACTCTAGCAGTTTGGATAAAAGAATGTTCTAGAGAAATTTTGGATATTCTTCTCTTACCAATCAACCAACCAAACCAACCAAAACTACCCTCTACACACTTTTCTTTAGAGTAAAATATAATTTAAGTATGTGTTATTACATAGAATAATTGTTTATAACAAAGAAGATCCATTCACTTAGCAAACTCCTAATCTTTAAATAGACCAGGAATAGTCAATGTTCAGATCCACACACATATTGAGGCTTCAAAACTGGCATAGAAGGGTCTCTTTTATAGAACCCCATGAGACTTATTCCTGTATTCTCGGTGAAACTTTAGAAGGGGCTAATTTATATTTATCCCTAAGGGGTCAATGAAACTGATGGCAGCAATCTTCTCTTATAAATTGCAGATGAATAATTAATTAAATGTAATAAATTATAACACTAGAAATGAAAAACAGAGAAGCATAATACCTGGTGTTCACAGGGTATGAAGAAAGAGACACTTCGTACACAGGATGTATGAGTTTAAATTGGCATAACTGTTTCTGTAAAATTGTAGTATTTGTCAGTAACTATTGTAAAAGTTCATCCCCTTTGACCCAGCAATTCCAGCTGGAGAAATGTATCCAAAGAAATCATGTATGTTTACAAAGACTTAGCTACAAAGTTGTTCAGTATATATTTGTTTAAAAATGAAAAATATATATTGCAAAATTTTTAAAGGCTATGGAATAAATTATAGTGCATTCATTTGATAACCATTTTATAGCCATTAAATAACAGTATTTTAGTAAATATTTAGTGATGTGCAAACACATATAGAATTACGCTATGCAAAATTAGTGAAAAATATTCAAAGTATAAATGCCTATGTTGAAATTGGAATGAAATGTATTCAATTATTCATGGCAGTTATCTTTAGGTGGTGGGATTTTAAAATTACAGGGATTTTAAAATTACTTTCCTGTATACTTATATTTTCTAAGTATTTATATTTATGGTTGACATATCTGGTGCAGTATCCAAACTTCCCTTCAAAATTAAACTGCCACACTCATAGCCTTGTTCAGCAGAGAGCTGCTCTTTGGGCATGGGTAGTTCTGATTGGTCCAGGGAAACTTGCCTTGCCCCACATGACCTCATCTCTTAGGTTGGCTGGTGAATCTTGGGATGGCACCACCTTTCACAGGTTATGAGAGAGGGAAAGACAGGGATAAAGGGAGGCAGAGAGGGAAGGAGGGTGAGATGGTTGGTCCCTAAAGCTGCCTCCATTTGAATCGTTTCCTAGTGGCAATTAAAGTAGATATGTGCCTTGCAATAACTACCCCACTTCTCATCTGTTTCTTGTAAACAACTACAAAAGCACAATACCAGGAAGCCTAATCTATTATAATCAGGAAATAATGCTAAATTTTGTTTTCAAATAAAGCTGTAGCAGGGTAATAACTTTTTATGCTTTCTGAATTATAAAAAGATAATTAGGCATATTTTATAGTCTTGGCATTCTGTTGAGCAGCATGTACTTTTCTCAAGAGATTAAAGTTGTCTGCTCTGCTTCTCTATTTTTATAATTCTGAGCAAATAACAATATTGTTTTATTTGAACTTGTATAAGACTTTCCCCCTAAATGTGAGTCTTAATCTTATAGAAATTCATTTATCATACCTCCTCCAATGCAGTTTTCTTTATTTATTAGTGCATATTCTTCCAAATGCATTTCTGAGAGTGACATTTTAGTAACATCATTGATCTCCATCCCAGTGTGCTTTGGAAACTCAGAGAATCTACATGTGGTCTGCAAGCAGGAAATATTGTGTTAGAAGAAATAATTATTGAAGGGATTGATGACCAGAAGGAAGAGATATTAATATCAGTTAAGTATGTTTTTTCCTGTCTGTCATATGCTTAGCACTGTACCAGCCTCTGAGAAGTCCTGATGATAAGGATGATTCTTATTCTTAGGAAGCTTAAAATAATGTTATGTTGGACTGGAAGTCATCAGGTTCAGATCCCCCCCCAGGAGAAATCTATTTTTATGGGTGATCCTCTCCTGAAGGCCGGCCTGACCACCCTAGGATATGTGAAGCTCTGGAAAAATACATGGAGTCTTTGTCTATATAAACAATTTTAGTCACCTCAAGTCACTGTTTCGGTCCCATTCTGGAGGCCCAACCTCATGCAGTCCTTCAAAAGACATTCCATACCAGTCAGTAAGAGTAATCAGCTTGCCAGGGCACCTGAAGCCCTGGAATAACCCCACAGATGGGAATCTTAGAGCTCCTCAGGGCGTCTAATTTGTTCCACACATGGGATAGAGGTTTGGCTGAGATCCACGAGGGTCCGTGTCTTGGCATGGAAAGCCCTGCCTAGATGACACTGTGGGCCTCACCTGTCTCAGGCACTGAAAGGGGACTAGAAAATTTTGAGGAAGATCCTCTAAAGCACAGTCCCCATAAGGTGTGGGACTTGGAGCAGGAGTTCTTGCTCACCTAGGTCTAATGGCAGTACTAAAGGTAGACATTTCTCTTCATCTTCCATTTTTCAGATGTCTTTCCCTCTGACTCACTTTGTCACATATATACCCACAGCATCCAAGGAACTAAACATAATAAGTAATGACCTTGGTAATGGAAAATTCCACCTCCCTCCCTAGAGTCTGACATGCCATCACTACATTTCCAGACAGCTTATCATTAATGACAGCAGTGTGAGCACATACACATTTAAATTTATATTCCAAAGCTCCAGACAGATAAGGGAACATGGATAAAAGCTCTTGCTCCTATATTCAGACCATATGACTCCAATATATATATAGACATATTTTATTCCACAACCACTTAACTGTGAGGTCATGATGCTGATGAGCCACATGGATTTCTTCTTGTAAACCAAGAGCAGTCCAGCAAATCAGGATCACTAAGTTATTACTACCTGGACAGCACATGAACTTTCAGCCAAGTGCTAAAGACCATAGGCAGAAGTTCTGGCAGCTGGAGCCCCAGAGGATGAAAGTGGGAAACTGAAAGGAGATGGAGTCTAGTGCATCCTTTGTCCCAGACACAAAGACCCAAGTATGAGCCCTGTGGAAAGAAAGATCACTAGGCGAAAGCTGAAGGAGCCTCTCTTCTTAGACATTCAGTGGCATAAGGCAACTCAGTGTAGCTTTAGAGCACAGGAGATGAGATGTGGTATATATTACATTAAAAGGTCACTGTTTTCCTTTTTGTGGGGCTTTTTCACAGAGTGGACCCCTGACCTACAGTTGCATCTTGAGGCTTGGTGACTTAGGGGGTACTAGGAGATGGTACTCTCAGCTCAGGTACCAGTGTCCTCATAATGAACAATGGCAGAGATGACAGTTGTCAGGTTTTCAAGAGTTCTGAGGATGTATGAATATCAGCTATTTATAAATGGGCATGAGACAGGGAGAATAGAAGAGGTGCAGAATTGAACTGTGGCTGACAGACATCAAATCTTTTATTCATGCTCCAAATTGAGATAATATTTAATAGAGATCAAATTTCTTCTTCTGCTTCCCAGAAAAATATTTCTTAGAAAAATGAAAAGAACTTGGGATTTAGCCATAGAACTGAATTCAAATCCTGGCTTTTCAGATTATGAATTGTCTTTTTTTTTTTTTTTATTAAAACCCACCTCCTACACAAGAATTAATAGTCTTTGAAAAAGCCATTTGATCCTTTGGAGACTTAGTTTCCTCATCTGTAACATGTGGAAAATACTGACTTCATAGAAGTAGTACAATGATTAAATATGCCTTATAAGTCTGTTACAAAATCTTTTGTGTTACTAGTCATATGGTCACTATTTTCTAAGAGCCTACAGTTATTGTGTTATTCAAAGGGTACATGAGGATATACTATCCTTGTTCTTCAAAAACATGGACTTCTTTGCTGGATCCTCCCCCTGGTTGCCAGTTACAGTGGTAAATAATTGGGTGCAAGTGCTTGTTTTCTACAAACAGTTGTTGGAGGAAGAAAACTCATTTCTTCAAGCCCTTTAAAAGCTACAAGACACTAACGCATGTCTGTGTGACAGCAGTTTAGAAATGAGAGTTCCCACATTCCTTGCGCCTGGTTTCATTAGTTTACCCGCCTTGTTGGTGTTAAAGGTTTTATAAATAATCAAGACAGGATTGATTTGTTCCATTTCAGCAAACTGTAACAGAAAATAGTCAAGAAATTACTTCCATTATTATTTCCCCACCAATCACATTACTCTTTAAAATTGGGCATAAGCCTGTGTAGCCTTTCTCAATTAGGTGAACGATGATTTCATTTCAGTAATTTTCAGGGAAGTTATTTCTGGTTTTGTACAGACATGCCAAAATAATGCAGCAGGCTTCATAAAGAGTTCAGTTTGATTTCTCTCTGGCTGAAGGGATACTTAAGATGCAGAAAGACCTGATCACCAGTATTATTAGGATTTATGGTGTTTAGTTAGACCTACCTGGATGTGGCCTAGAGTGATGGAAGGAACATCGAGGCAAGAATCAGAATATGCAGGGTGCTTAAATGTCTCTGGTACTGGGGTTTAAAAGCCTCTTAGGCAGAATGCTGGAAATTCCAGACTAGGGCTGCCTTTTAGATATGAATAGAGAAAGGGACAAGAATCTTCAACAAGAGTTGACCCACTTTTGTAGGTTCTACATACTAGATATCCATATACAATCAATCTCATCCACGAATATAGTCTATAAAACCTTCTGTTTTCCAGATTTTCTCTATAACTTCCTAACTGATAGATCCTTGTACCTATGCCTGAACAGCTTCAGTGGCAGTTCTCCCAAGGCAGCTGTCTTTGGAATGACATCCCCTATATTCTCTTCTAGTTCTATTAATCTATGCCAATGCATGAATGTAAACAGGAAATACAATGGTGTGAAGACATAGATTAAAGGCACTTGCCTACAATCTATAGCATCCCACAAAGTTACTTTTTTGTCTGTAGCCAATGCACACACAAACAATTTTAAATTTGTTTTTGTAATGTATTTTAAAAACATGTGAAACTACCTCCTTTCTTTGACACAGGGTGTTGCTTTTTGTCTTCAAGAGAGAAAACATTCACATCAGGATTGATTTAATTTTTCCCCTTTTAAATCATAAACAGTCCTGGTACAAGAAACAGTAGCTGTTATTGATTAAAAGTTCATTTGCCTTGCCTGGGCTGATGATTGATACTTGGAGTACAGGAGGGGTGTTGGATTTGGGCTGGGGGATTGGAAGTGGGGCAATTTTGTCACATTACCTGTTCTTTATAAGAGTGTTAGTGTTGGAGGAAATTTGGGTTTGGGGAGAGAGCTTTTTTCTCTGTGTAAATTTTAGTAGATGTTGATCCACTTTTTTGTTTTGTTTTGTGTCTTGCCATTGCTGGGTTCACCAGCTTTAAGTACCTGTAGTGCACATGAGCTTGTGAGAGGTCCTCTAAGTGGGCTTTTAATGGTCTGTTGAATAAAGCAGCTACCAATTCAGGAAATGCATGCATTTTATAGGTGCATATTTTCAAAGCTTCTATTTGTGAGTGCCAGTTGAGAAGTGCCTTTGTATGTGTTCTTCACAGACCCAGTATAGCAATAAAGACTGCCTCTGGAAGCATTAAAAAGCAAAGAAGAAATTTCCATGTTCCATTTATGCTTCTAATATAAAAAATAATAATTTTGTGGTTAAAAAAATCTCACCTTTGGAAAGTTATTTGAGCCCATCGGAAAATTACAATTTCACAAGCGTGGCAGTCAGATTCATTGAATACATTTGTCAGTGATATTTGTAATCAAGGCATGGGATCTTAAAGATGGTAAGAAGTAATTAGTAGTTACAACAGAACTCTTAGTCTTCAGTTTTCTCATTTTTTTGTGTTGTGAACATTACCTCCCTTTTAGTTTTTAACTGTAGCAAACATGTACCACGTACTAGAGATCCTTGAACTTGTCAGTTAGCAGAACATCTGGAAGTAATAGCAACCTTTGCACAACACCATTTAATATTGACATATTAAATTTAAAATAACAGAATATATAATATGACACCAGGTTTTATTAGATATTAATAAAGGCAATGGGTAACAGCACCAAATATTTAAGAAAAAAATGTGGTGGGAAACCTTAGATTTGAAAGATATTTTATTAAATTTATTTTTCTGAAAAATTAAAAAGGTTGCTATTATTCATATTTAATGGCATAGCACCCTGACTAAAATTATGGGAAAATGGTCTTCCATAGAAGGTATAGTTTGATAACAAGTATCACGAGTACAAATGCATGAAAATTTTGAATAAGTTTGTAGAGAGCTTATGTATTATAAGTTTGACTTTTTCAAAGTTGCTTTAAAGTTCCTGGAATTGTCTAAGCCAAAAACCAAAGAGAAAATACAAATAAGCAAATGCTGATGGATTTGACTACACACAATGTGTAAAACCAGTTTGTTGCATAAAACACTATAAGTAAAATTAAAAGGAAAGAAAGACAAATTGGAAAAAAATTTGCAACATTTATTATAAAGCATTACTATAAAATGAGAATTTTTATAAATCAGTAAGTGAAAGACTAATACTCAGGTAAAAATTGGTGGGCAAAAAAGATAATAAGCTATTTATAAAAGAAGAAATACAAGCAGCCAGTGTACACAGTAAAAATTACTCAACATTATTGCAACAAAATGCAATGCAATGACATTTATTTCTATCAGCCTGCAGGTTTAGGGAAATGGATGCAGTCATACACTGCTATGTATGTTGGCACAATTTTCGGAAAAATAGTTTTGGGTCTTCTATCAAAAGCCTTTAAAATGTTTATACCTTTAATGTAATAAATAGTTTCATTTCCAGACCTGTTGCTATCTCTCATTGTTTCCCTTACACCAACGGTTTTGTTGGCATTCATGGTATCACTATTTGCAATTGAAAAATTATAAACAAGTCTCATTGTCTAATCCTAAAGAACAGATTAAGTAAATTATGATGCAGCACATGATATCATACTATGAGCTGTGTAATTATTATGCTATAGATCTTTCCTTATTGATATTAATTTGTATTCATAATATTAAATTTAAAATAAGCTTCAAAGATGTATTATGCTATGATTCTATTTCTGTTAAATTATATATGCAGATTAAAAAGCTGGAAGTTTGTATATTAAGTGTTTATGCCATTTTATCTGGGTGGGTTGAATTACACGTGTTTATTTTGTTTTTCAGCCTAAAACTTTTTTTTTTCTGTATTGATTATTTGTGTTAGACTGAGAAAAAATGTATTTTAAGTTCCATCCTGCAGAAGCTATCTAAGGAGATCAAATGACATATCTAGCTCAAGATATATCATTACCACTAACAATCTTTTTTTTTCCTCTAAAAACAACTTCTCTTACAGATTCTTCCTTTCTAGAATGTTTTTCATCCATTTTATTCATGGGTCATCTCAGCCAGTGATGACTTTCATATTCCCCCAAGGGATCATAAGGTTTGTTTCTATGCAATAAACTCTCCCAATCACTAGTAATGAAATCAAACCACTCTAAATTAAGGTCTTTGTTAGAGAAAGGCCAAGTCAATGAATAGTTTTGTAGGATTTGAATGAATTGATGAAGAAATAAGTCAGACTCTTGGCTTTCATCTTACTTCCAGCCTCTGGAATAAGAATGTTAACTCAGCCAATTTAATGTTTAGGAAAATCAAAAAAAGAAAAAGAGAACAAAATTTTAAAACTTCTGTGTCCAAGCATTAAGATACTCACTGATCAAGCCGAGATTGCACCACTGCCCTCCAGCCGGGGCAACAGAGTGAGACTCCATCTCAAAAAGAAAAAAAAAGATACTCACTGATCTTATTTTTGAGCACCTATCCAAAGGAGATTAGAATGCTCAAAATCTGTTTAAAATGAATAAGCTTGAAAGAAAAACAACAGAAACAATATACATGTTTTAGAACTGGTGAGACCTTGGGTGCTCCTAGATCAGCCATGCATCTTGCAAGGCTCTGAGCCCTGTATTCTTCCATCCTTGCATCTTGTAAGCTGTGAGAATAGATGAGGCATTTATTCCTTCTGAGGTGAAATAATGCCAAAGTAAGGTTGTTACAAATATTAAATAAAATTACATACATCTTGCATTAGACAATTGATAAATATCGGTTTCCTTCATTCCAGAAGATAAATATGAGGGCAGAGTAGGAGAAAGCAGGAAATCTCCCTCTTCTCTAACCTCCATGTTCGGAATTTCAGGAACAGTCCTTGCAGTGTGGTGGGGGAAATATATATGTGTTTGGAGGGAGATAAATGGGTATATGTTTGGAAGGAGAGAACAATTTAAGATAATTTTAACATCCGAGAATGAGAACTAAGAAAAATCCATGGTCATAAAGTACAGTAACTACTAAGATACTGTAGAGCCCAGGAAAGCTTTGGGCCTGCAACACATAGATCATTATTTTTGAGAGTCAGCAGGTTCTCCCCTTGCCCTGCCTGCCAGATGGTGCTGAGCAGTCTTAGCTATGCCACTGAATGCCTACTTCAGTTTTGCTCTTTGCCAAATGAGAACACAATATTTTTTATCTCTTAGAATACACCAACAAAATATAATGATTTTAAAAAATGCTTTGAGTGCTAGAGAAGGTAGTATTTCCATCCAAATTATTGTAGTTTTTGTCATTTTTGGTGTGGCTGAAGGTATGAATTTTATCTTGGAAGTCCAAAGCTGGAAAAAATTCCATCTCAGTTCCAGTTAAAGTGAGAAATGCTTTGGAGGAGACCTGAAATTTTAGGAGCTCTTGAAGCATGATGAATAAATAGGTAGAAAGTTTAATGAAAAATAAACATTTTGTGATGGTGGGGGCTAGGGGTGTGGGTTGGGAAAATAGGAATGGACGCATGGTGTGTACCTCATACTGAATGTGGTTTGAGAGAGTTGCTGTGAATTAGGTATATCACAAATGTGAAACACATCTACCACAAGGTCTACTATTGTGGGTTTGAATTTGAAATACTGAAGTGTTTCTTTAGGATCAAAGCTTTGGCAAGGGAAGGTGGGCACAGGGACAGGTTCCAGACTGGCCAGAAGCAAAAACTTCAACTTTTCCTCAGGAGACATGTAGTCTGAGAAAATGCTGTTGGTTGCTCAAGTATATGTGTTCACATTTACTTTGGAGCATTTTTTTTTTATATTTCTTAAGTAAAAATGCCTCTTCTTTAGAAACGAGCAATAGCCAGTAGCTGTTGATTTTCTGTCTTGGTGTCTCTTCTCCCCAGTCCTTTTGAGGCCTGTTAGCACTTCCTGCCTGAACCCTCTGGAGGAAAGAGAGAGAATACGCCTAATGAGTCGCAGTCTTTTTCTTCTACCATAAGCCTGGTTTATGAAGTCAAAATGGCAAATAAAATATGAATGCTCATGTATTTAGAGGAGAAGAGGACCTGGATAGACAAATACCTCATCTGGGCCCTGGGCCTCACTATCTCAAAGCAAAGAGAGCAGGACCACTCAATTCCATCACAGCAGGAGCACCCAGCTGGCAAGGACAGCCCTCAGCATTCACACCAGATGTCTACTGCATCTTACAACCTTCTTGGGAAGTTAATTTTAAAATAAAGGCAAAGCACACAACTGGCAAAGGTCCTCTGATGGAAATTGGAAATGTCAGGGAACAAAGAACACAGGAAATAAGAGTTCCCTTTAGGTGCAGCTCCCTGAGCTACATCCAAGAAGAGTAAGGCAAAATCCCATTCCCTGCCACAAACCCACCACTCATCCCGAAGGACTGAAACCTGGAGAGTAATTTGGCCTTATTTTCTCTGCACCTCTTGACAATTCCCCATTCCTGCTCTCACAGCTTTATTTTATTCCCTCCAAATGGAGGACTTTAAATAAAGTCCTTTCTCCTGTTAAGTGCAATAGAAGACTAACTCCTTGAGGCAGGGATTAGATGTTATTTATATTTGTATTCCTGCTGCCCAGCAAAGAGACCTTCATATAGTAGGTGCTCAATAAATGTTTGTTTATTGTATGCATGAACAGACGCATTCAATAATAATTCAAAGTGTGTGTGTGTGTATGTGTGTGCATGTGTTTTGGGTGGCAGTGGTGGGAAGGCATGTTCGAAGACTCTCCCCTAGGTCAGGGTACCTGGCATAAGACTGTCCATTTTATATGAGCTGTCTCGCTCACTCCTTCCAATCCTACAAGGTAGGTCATCAGAACTTCTCAGGAAATGGAGGCATGTAGAGGTTAATGTCACATGTGAGCTATTGACAGTTGATATTTAAATTGAGCACGTGTTCCTTCCCTACTGTGATGATTGAGACTGTCATTCATTACACCCTCTCAGATAATGATCCAGGCAGTGCTATGCCTACAAGATATGAGACTGGGTAAACCCCTTTATTGTGTAATTTTAAGGAAGGACTCCCAAAACTCAAATCTCTGGACTCCAGAACTAGCAAAGATTACTGGCATTGAATCTTTGGGTGTATTTCCAGCATTTCCTCTAACTGGATATAATACTATGTGAATCAGTTTGCCTTTCTGAGCTTCAGTTTGTTCAGGTCTCCAAAAAGAATATACATTGCCTATTCTCTCACCACAGAGGAATGATATTGAATAAAAAATCCAATTAGATGAACTTCATAAAAAGATTTGAAATTTGCTAGATTGTTAAGAGAAGAGACCCGTCTTTTATTTTTGTAAACTTCACAACACCTGGGAAAGTGTTCAATAAATTTGTGAAATGGAGGAATTAGGATAACTTCATATTCAAATACAAAATTTTCATTTCTCTGGTTCAATTTAGAAAATTGTTAGTACAATCAGAAATAACAAAGATAGAAACAAAAATAGCCAGTCAATTTTATACTCTATTTCTCTTTCTACTAGATCAGGTGTTATCAACCTAATATAAGAGTAAGCAAAAGATTTATTCAATTGTCCTCAGTGTTAGAACAAGATCGACAAGCTTAAGTGCAGGTGCCTGGCCTAACCAGTACAAGTTTACTAGTCCTGGTTTCTGTTTTACCATATTCTCCTGTATGTAGTCCTTCTCTTGTGATCAGTGCCATCCCAGATGAAGTCTTTGGTTCTTAGAAACAAGAATTCTTTGTTAAAACGAAATTGCCAACATCAGCCTATGTGAATAGCCACCCCACAAGTTAAGAATAAAGAAGGTCTTTGGAGCCTCTGTCATGTCTTTCAAACAATAATCAGCTTTTAGGAGACCATTTTTCTTCATTATGCCTCAACAATTGCCACTCTTCTTACCTAACTCAAGCTGTTTTCTTAGGCTTTTTCTTCAACATTCCCTATGTAACATAGTACAAGGCTTGTAATATAAACTGAAAATAGAAAGGAGAAAAAGATGATAATCACCTTGATGGCAGTAGAGCAGAATAAATAGATAAGTTAATTTTACCAGGTTTTTGAAACTGTCAGTAGTTTTCCCTTCACATTCCAAGGTAGCTAAGATATTTTTTTTCTTGATTGAGGGCTTTAGAATTTCAAGGAAGCAAGCAGAACCCAACAGATGCTCATAAGACAACCATTGCGTTGATTGAGTTTTGGAGCCGAGCTCATTGAGGGGCGTAGTAATAGATTGTTTCAAAGGGATAGAAGTGAGTTCTGGGAGGATTTGAAAGTATCTGGGTAGGGGAGAGATTTAGGGAGAGTGTCTCAGAAAGAAAACGGGAGTCCTGCAGGTCTAGGGAGCTTGGGAAAACAGTAGCCTGCCTGCTCTCTTTCAATGGCTTCTTCCTTTCCAGTGAACTGGGGAGGTGGCAATAACTTAGAGGACACTGGTTTCCTGGTATATTTAAGGGAACAGTTTGAGATATATGGAAGTTCCTAGCTTCAGCAAAAACACTAGAACCCAAAGCTGATATGGAAGTAGCAGTGCTGCCCACCTTCAAGGGCACAGGTGTGCTTGGACGACAAACATATCAATGGTGACCAATGCCGACCAAAGACGAAAAGGTTACTCTTAATGTTCTGAGCTGCCTAAGACTCTCACAGTTCTTTTTTTTTTTTTTCTTTTTTTTATTCTTATTCTTATTCTTATTACACTTTAGGCTCTATGGTACATGTGCGCAACGTGCAGGTAAGTTACATATGTATACATGTGCCATGCTGGTGCGCTGCACCCACCAACTCGTCATCTAGCATTAGGTATATCTCCCAATGCTATCCCTCCCCCCCTCCCCCCACCCCACAACAGTCCCCAAAGTGTGATGTTCCCCTTCCTGTGTCCATGTGTTCTCATTGTTCAATTCCCACCTATGAGTGAGAATATGCGGTGTTTGGTTTTTTGTTCTTGCGATAGTTTACTGAGAATGATGATTTCCAATTTCATCCATATCCCTACAAAGGACATGAACTCATCATTTTTTATGGCTGCATAGTATTCCATGGTGTATACGTGCCACATTTTCTTAATCCAGTCTATCATTGTTGGACATTTGGGTTGGTTCCAAGTCTTTGCTATTGTGAATAATGCGGCAATAAACATACGTGTGCATGTGTCTTTATAGCAGCATGATTTATAGTCCTTTGGGTATATACCCAGTAATGGGATTCTCACAGTTCTTGAATGATACGAGAGAGGGGAGATATTTCCTCTCTCACTATTCTCCAGGAATATCCTCTACCAATGTTACAAATGTCTGGGTTTTTATCTTCCAATATCCTAAATAAATTAGGTTTTGAAAAATAAATTTATTTGCTGTTTATTGCACCCTGGAATTATAAATTAAAGTTCATACTTGTTACAAAATCAATATATAAGTTTAGGTCTAAGAATAGGTTATACAGCCCACGTAAAAATATGTGTAAGCAATTTACTAACATTAAAAAAAGCCTCCTAATTCATAAATGTGGCTATAAAAAGTCCTTTGGGAAATCCTGGCAGGGACTTTCTTTAGGACTCAGCATGCAGCATCTTATTTAATTCCTGCTTATATTGATTTTTTTTTTACTAAAATTGTTTATTTCCTAAGTTATTTATACACATTAACTAACTTAGCCACCCAGTAACTCCTTGAGGTAGTTAATATTATTATCATTTTACAGATCATGGAACATGAGTGGCAAAGACAAGACAAAACAAGATAAGTCAAAAGATCCAGCACTTTTGAGTCCTCAACTGTAAGAGACCCCACTGTCTTTAAGAATGGTCCAGAAAAGCTGTGTGTGTTCCCACAGACTAGCAATTATTGATTCTAGCTTGTATGACAGGTGTCTTGGCAAACAGGAAATGGATGACAGAGCCTTATAACAACTGTAATTTTAAGAGACAAATCAAGAAGACATGAGTATTGGATGAAGAACAGATGGCTTTCATCTTCCATTACTACAGCACATAGGAGAATGCAGCAAGTCCACGTGGGTGTCAGAAAACAAAAATCTTGTGTATCTAGCATTTAACACTCTCTCTTCTGCTTCAGGAAAAAAAGTAAACATGCCACAATAATTGAACTTGCACACTTAAGATTCTAATAATCAGATTCTCATGAAGAGGAGAGGGGAGAGAAAGAAGAAGAGGAATTAAAAAGGAGGAGGAGGAGGGAAGAAAGACAGACAGAAAGAAAGACCAACAACATTATTTTGTTCTTTGTTTCCATTGCCTCTTCATGGCTGAATCACCAAGTGGCACACAAATATTAACTCTGAAAGATATGTGGAAGTGTGAAGCATAATCTTTATGATTCTGACAGCTGGTGATAAGCAGCAGCTGGGTTCATGAGTTCCATAGCATTTGTGGGTATATTGTTAAAGCATTTTGATGGAGGAGAATTAAAAAATTAACTCTCCCTTCAAGCCTTGCTTACCCTGAAATATTTGTTAATAAATTGGAGTAATGCATTCATTAAGTCATGTGCATTTATGTGCTTTTCAATCAGATCCTCATTCCTTCCATCCATTTTCTACACTTTTCTTTTTCTTTCCTTGGTTGTCGCCAAAGCATCAGAACCACCCCACCTCTCCAATTCCTAAGCTGCTCTGCATACACAGCCTCCCTTAGATCAGCCCCTACTGGGCCTAGGTATCTTGATTCCAACAATAATTGACTGAGCTCCCATGCTCCCATTTTCCTTCCAGAGATTCCTGTGGTTTAAGCCAAATACTATGTAGCTCTAACTGCTTAAAACAGAGCCTCTGATTAGGGCACAGAAAGTTATAACAATTGGATGCAAAGCTCCTGTTCTGAGAGTGACCAACATCCTGGCCTCTGACGAACAGCCAGTCCAAACATACTGGAGACTAAATGGAGTTTTAGTGGAAGGGTGGTTAATTGTGTGTTGGTTCCCATGGACAGAGTCCATGTTTCCATGTGTCATTTGCGGAATATCCAAGAAGAATTATAGGAGAGGCTAGATGAAAGTCTTGGTATGAGTGATAAATAGGGATGAGAGAAGCAGAGAGTGGTTGGGTTAGATGAACTTGTCAGAAGGTTACTTGTGGACATTAAAGCTGGGCAATGTGCCTTGTGTGGCCTGAATATAGGCCCTTGCTTGGATTCTAGAAGCCCTATTTTCTTAGGCTCAACATTAGGATCCAATTACCTGCAACAGAGCTTTATGTGATCCTCTTGAATTTCTATTTGTCTACAGATATTTGCTGAGTAGCTTCCATGTGCGAATCAACAAATGCCAGAAATAAGCAATGAAAAAGACAGCCAAAGGTTTTTTTTTCCTCCAACTTGGTTTGATTCCAGTTGGAAAAAACAGAAAACTGATAATTAAACAAGGTTACTTTGGGTCATAATAAGTGTTATGAAGAAAAAGAAAGGAGTTAAACTGGGAGACATGCTAGAGAGTACTGGGATGCTAGAAAACCATTTTAAATTTGGTGTCCAAGTGAAGCCTCCTATACTGAAGGGAAATATACCTAAGACTTTAAAGATGCAATGGAGCCAGACATAGTACAGGAAGACATGGGTGGGTGCGTGGGGGGATCACGGAGAGTATTTGAAAGGAAAAAAGTACTACACAAGACAGAATTAAGGCATGACCTTGAGGATCTGTATG
Source organism: Pongo pygmaeus (assembly GCF_028885625.2). Taxonomy (NCBI): domain Eukaryota; kingdom Metazoa; phylum Chordata; class Mammalia; order Primates; family Hominidae; genus Pongo; species Pongo pygmaeus. Next base: position 79,709,918 of record NC_072373.2, on the reverse strand, counting down.
TTCCAAAGGAGGCCCTGAGGCTGGAGCCTCATGAAAAAGGTACAGAGGAGAACTAGATAAGGTTGGGGAAGCCAGCAAAAGCCACATCACGTAGGTCTGTAGGCCATGGTAGAGTTAAGATTTTATTCTAAATGCAATGAGGAGCTTCTTAGCAGTGAGCCCACAAAAACCACATTCTTTCTTCACTACAACTCAGTAGTCCTCTCATAAGTTTGCATTTGACAATCTGAAAGCTACATTAAGGATATCAAAACCTAATCTTTGGCCAGTACTGAATTGTTCCTTTCTGCTTTGCTTTGAGTAGTTCTCACAATCTCTTAATGCTCATTCTAGATTTTACTTTGCTTCTGTTCTACATTAGTTTCTGTCCAATTAGCCACGGGGCATGTTACCTATGGGTGGAATCATGTTTTGCCCATATGCCCTGTTTAGAATTATAGTGAGTGTTTATTGTTCAAAATGGTACTACACTGATAAGAATCTATGTGAATGCATCATGGACTCTAAGAATATAGGATTACTGACTATTCACTCATGGCTCTTTACATCAAGCCCTTTATAGTAAGGATCAGTTGTCGTCTCATTTGGTATACACAGCCTCATAACTTCTTATAATTTATTATTATCTTATCATTAATGCAAGAATATAGACATTAATTCAAATGAATGGCATCTGGAGATTGATTTTACCTTTGATAGTTATCCATGATGGGAAGGCTAAGAAAGATGTCTTGCTAAGAAATAGGCACATGATACCATTCTTTGTCTGCTGCTGGATTTAGACAAACAGTTTTATGTGAAAGGAACAAATGGGGATTTTAACCCACACCTTCCAGTGTTAATAAGAAACTATGTATTAAGTTTTTTATTAACTGTGAGTTAAGACAATGGACCTTCAGCTAAATACTGAGTAAAATCAGAGACTCAAGCCTGGAACTAGTTTTCCCGAAAACATACATTGAACAGTTTCCACTACATAATTTCACAGAAGTATTGGCAATCTGACATTTCCTAGGCATCTGGGCTCATGAATATTTAGATAGAGTGCTGAATACTTGATTGAATGATGACATCTGGCATTCCTAAATTAAATGATGCTTCTAGTTCTAAGAGAAATAAAATAGGTTACTATGAAGGATATTAACTTTTATATAGGATTCACTTATTAATGAGAAAAATTTATTCTCTATCAGTCCAACAAGTTTTTTCTAGGTACTAACCTTGTGCAAGATAATGTGCTAAGGTCTAGGAAAACAGTATGAAGTTCCATACTTATGACTTTTTACCTGATATTTGCTGGTTTCTTAGGAGGTTGATTTAAAGCCATAGGTATCATTCAAAATGTGTCTACTGAGAAATTTCATGATCTTATCTGATACATTGCAAAAAATATATTTTAATTAAAATCAGAATCCCAAGGATCTAGGAGTTAAATTGATCCTAAGGAAATTTCTGGAAACTTACGGGGCCAAAGTGAACTCATAGATCCCAGTTTAAGATAGTTTAGTTAAGGACCATCAAGTATTATTACTATGTGTGAAAAATTTTTATACATCTTGTCTTTCCATTTCTAAGGCACATAGTATAGATGTCAATTATAGGTAAAGCATATTTGCATTTCCTAAACCCTTGTTTCCTTCTCATTACAAACTATGTGTTTATGCCAGGTTGTTAGTGCCATACAGAATGCTTAGACTTTGACATTCCATACTTTAAAGTGTAAGCTATTGTATATTTCCCTAATATTTATATCTTACTGTTTTTTTTTGAAACACAAATTCTCTGCCTTGATGCTTCATTTCTTCACTAGCACCTCCACACCCCTATCCTGAATCCAAGAACCACATCAGTTCAGGTCTTAATGACCACAGTACCTACTATACATAAGTCTTTTCTCTAAAAATAACAAATCATCCAGAACTGATAGCTGCTCATGGAAAGTCCATTACTTTGTTACTTCTGGCAGGCGCATGTATTTTTCTTTGGCTGGCTAGCCTAGTGGTGTTTCCAGCAGCTCGGATAACTGGCAACCCTGCATAATTCCTTCTGTTAGGCCTGTCAAAGTCTTGTCTGACACAGGTAAACTGGACATGACTATACAAATCCAGCAGGGCATACAGTGCCACTCTGAACTGTCACACCCTGCCAGATAGTCTCCCTAGTGTATCAGTGACTGGTTAGAGCTTTCTGGGCCCAGCATAGTTCTTCCCCATGAGATAAGATTTCTGCAAGCAGGACTTTGCCCTCAAAGTTTACGTTTTATTTAAAACTTAAGGCTCCAAAAGCTTCGGGTCAAATTCCATTGCCATTTATTTTCCCTTGCCATTTCGGATTGGACTGTTCCCCAGGGTCCCTTTCTTGAGCCTTGGACCTATCACTCCCCAGTTGTGTTTCCGACCTTTTCACTCTTCAGCCCTAAGTGCATTATTTTGATCCACATGCTGGCTTTCCCTTCCAGGGCAGTTTTGAATAAACTTGTAAATAGAGATCCAAGTAACTTTTTCACTTTCATTTCATGGTATTAGTCACTTCTATGGTTCCAGAATCCCCTCCTTACCCTTGCATTGGACTGCCCTCAGAGGAGAAGTCACTGGCTTTCCCACATTCTTCTGAAGTTGATTGACCATGCATGGGAAATCCAGAAATTTGCACCATGAAATATTCCTACAGTTATGTGTTGTGCTCTCTCTAGTTTCTATCACGCTAAATGGCCCTTTAATGCATCTTTGTTTTCTCCTAGACAAAAACTCTCTTAAAGAAGTAGTGCCTATAATTTTTACTCAGTACTGTGCTTCATGCATACAATAGACTCAACAAGTTATTTATTAAATTGAATTTAAAAATCAGCATCATAAACTCATTAGCTCTAATTTGAGTTTTTAACATAACCTGGTTCATTGATGGCTTTCTCTTTAAAGTTTCTATTTTAGAGAATTTGTATTTTTTCAAGCCTGAAAGCTTTAAAAATAGGAGGCTGAAGAATTCCATTGTTAGCCAAAGTGATTGTTGTGTTTTAATTTCAAGGTAAAAATGTACATTGCTTCATCTGTAGCCTGAGTGTAGATTTTATGTTTGGCTCTTTAGCATAAATTTACCTTATAAAAGATCACCTAAGATAGCAGAGAAAAGCTGCCATTCATCCTTACTAAAAATAAAACTCTAGGCTTAATGGAACACAAGATGTCTCCCTTGCACGGAATGTAATGTAGCTAGGATAGAATTCTCTGTTGGGTTTTTATCAAAAAATGGCCTAGTCGCCTTCTCTTTCTCTGAAGCATTAGGTAGCTGCCAATTCATCCAGATTCTGCAAGCATCTGGTAAAGCTCTGACTTGATTGCCTTGGTCAGATTGGATAGAAGCAGACCCAGGTGTTGCTCTTCTAGGCATGGTTTCCATACTACCTTGAAGTTGATCCACTCTGTAAGTTCAATCACCTTGAAAATTACCCTCTAGTTTTCCATCAATCACATTTCTCAGTTAGTCAGTTTTTTAGCTACTTGGATTTTGCGTGAAATATTTATTAAATTAAATTACACCAATGGACTCTGAGATTCACAAATATGTTGTAGATACACTTATAGTTACTCATCTGACCGAATTTTTTCCTGAGGAAAAAAAAATAGATAGTCAAAGGACTACCTTCTATGAGTGGTCTTCTAGACTGCAAAAATCCAGATCTTGTCAGGATTCCATAATTTAATTAACAGAGTTCTGACTGACTTTGATTGGAGTGAAGAGCCTTAAAGAGAAGTATTAGTCCTTGGTTGCCAAAATGTCAAGTGTTTAACTTCAGCATCTTTTTATTGTTAAGACTAAGCATAAACAGAGGTAATTTGGAGTTAATCACATTTCAAACCATGTAGAGTTTTCAAGTCTGTGTTTGTATATACCATGGCAATGCTTTGAAGGAATTCTTGACCATACCAATTATTATTGAAAGTTTCTACATGGATAAGTGGACTGCCTCAGGTAGACCAAAGATTTATTTGAACCATTTTGTTTATTCACAAGAGAAAGGTTTCAAGTTTTCATACGTTTTATCTGTGAACAACTTTCAAATGTGTAAAATGGCCTGTGAACATGTCCAAAGTAACACCCTTCGACTCAAAAACTCCCAAAAATGTGAGAATTCACTGATGGTAACAAAGCCCAATGAGGAGTTTTAAAGTAAGCAAAGGGGCATAAAATTATGAAATCTTACCAACAGTTTACAAGCAGAAGTATGGTTACCTGAATACCATCCATCTACACACACTCCTCATAGAAATTCCTACAGGCTCTTGAAAAGGAAAAGAACAAGTTTCATGCTGTAGAAACACAAGAGATGGAGGCAGTAGTAATGCTATAGGACATCAGGTGGAGGTCTAACAGGTGTACAAGCCTCAAAACTTTCTTGAAACAGAAGGCTTTCAGAAAAATAGAAACCTATGCAATTTCTTTCTACCTCTATTGGCTCATATTGGATTGATTCTCACTTTCACAATTGCCTGATACTGGTTGCATGGGTAGGAGCCCTAGCCTAGGAAGGAATGTGGTAGAGGTAGAAAAATATCACTTAGTTAGCAGTATGTTATTTTCTGTTTTGTTTGTTTACAGTTTCCTGTGTTATTATGGTCTCACCAACTAGAATGTGTATCAGTGGGCAAGGATAGATGGCATATATTAATACTAACCTCTCTACAGCAAAAAGCAGAACACATTGTTCGATGTAACCAAATTCTGGAGCCACGAGTTTGAATTCTATCGGTCTGTGCCCCCTCTACTTTTTATTATCTCCCCTATCTTTGTTTCTTTTTAACTCTCCCTTTATTTGCATGCCAGTCCCATTCTCTCAGGCCAGCTTTAAATGTGGCTGCCAGCAGAGTACAAGTTCGCATCTCAGCTTTGACACAAAAATGAACAGAATCAAGCAGTACTTTTTGTATTGTAGTAAAAATGCACCACCATGTTCCATAGTCTCCCTAAGAGTGATTACATCTTGAAGACCTTTCATCCGCAAGTGAAATGTCAACATAGAAATCTTAAGTATTTTAGAATATTTAAGAAAGAGACTTTTTCAGTTAACATTATTAAATATAGTATAACTTTTAGGAAAAATACAGTAAGATGGCAAATATAATGTTCATACACTGCTGGTGGGAACATAAAGTGGATAACCACTTTGAATAATAGTTTTTCAGTATCTTAAAAAACTATGTCTGGGCGTGGTGGCTCACACCTGTAATACCAACACTTTGGGAGGCCGAGGCGGGCAGATCACCTGATGTCAGGGGTTCGAGACCAGCCTGGCCAACATGGTGAAATTCCATCTCTACTAAAAATACAAAAATTAGCCGGGCGTGGTGGCACACACCTGTAATTCCAGCTGCTCAGGAGGCTGAGGCAGAAGAATCACTTGAGCCTGAGCGGCAGAGTTTGCAGTGAGCTGAGATAGAGCCACTGCATTTCAGCCTGGGCAACAGAGCAAGATCCTATCTCAAAAAAAAAATTATACATCTACAGTATAACTCAACCTTTCTACTCCTAGGTATTTACCCAAGATAAATAAAAGCATATATTCAGAAAAAGTAAATACACAAATACTCATACCATGTTTATATGCAATGGCCTAACTCTAGTGACAAACCAAATGTCAAACAACTGGTGAATGGATAAAATTTGTGGTATGTTTATACAATGAAGTAGTAATTAGGCAATAAAAAGGAATGCACTATTGATATATACTACAACATGGATGAAACTCAAAATAATTATGCTTTTGTACAGGTGGAATTATACAATATGTACTAATATGTATAAAAGTATGAAAAAGTATGAAAAGTATGGAAAAAGCAAAGTAATCTTTAGTGACAGAAAGCAAATCAATGATTGACTGGGGGAATGGAGGCATATGAGAAAAGGTAGGTGAGAGAGATTATAAGAGGACATAAGGTAACATTTGAGTTGATGAATATGTTGAGGACATAAGGAAACATTTGAGTGGATGAGTATGTTCATTATCTTAACTGCACTGATGGTATATATAGCCATATATATGTACATATATGTGTATATATATATACACACACAGAAATTTATCAAATTATATGCTTCAAACATATTCTTTTTACTGTATGCAACTAAATCAAAATAAAACAGTTAAAACTTATGTGGGGCTCAACTAAAGCAATGCTTAGGGAAAAGATTATATTATTGAATACTTATATTAGAAATGAAGGAAGGCCTGGTGCAGTGGTTTATGCCTTTAATCCCAGCACTTTGGGAGGCTGAGGTGGGAGGATTGCTTGAGGCCAGGAGTTTGAGACCAGCTTAGGCAACAGAGGGTGATCCTGTCTCTATAAAAAATAATTTTAAAAATTAACTGGGTGTAGTGGTTCACACCTGTGGTCTCACTTACTTGGGAAGCTGAGGCAAGAGGATTGCTTGAACCCAGAAGTTTGAGGCTGCAGTGAGCTATGATTGTGCCTGGGCAAAATAGTGAGACCCTGTTTCTAAAAAAAAAAAGGGAAGAAAAAAAAGAAAGAAGAAATGAAGACACTGATGAGCAAATAAAACACAAAGCCAACAGAAGAAAGGAAAAAATAGATAAGAACAAAACTAATGCAATTTAAAAGATAAAATCAATAAAGTCAATGAAACCATTGACTTTACTGGTTTGTTACTTGAAGAGATCAAAAAACTTAACAAACTTTTTTATTAGACTGATTAAGAAATAAAGAAGATACAAATTACCAACATTAGGATTGAAAGAAGAACATCATGTGACCTACAAAAATTAGGAGGTCAATAAAAGCATATTATGAACATCTTTATGCCTATACATTTGATAGCACATGTGGAAATGGACAAATTTCTTAAAAGACAGAAACTAATAAAACTTATTCAAGAAGAAAGAATGTCAATAAACAGCTCATTAATTAGTAAAGTAATTGAACTAGAACCTAAAAGTGTGCACCCTAAAAATTCCAGGACCAGATGTCTTCACTGTTTAATTCTACCAAGAATCTATGAAAGACATAAATTTTACAAGAATTCTGCCAAAAAATAAAAAGGAAGGAGCACTTTCCAATTCATTTTATGAGTCAACATAGCCTTGACATAAAAACCAGACAAAGACATTACAATGTAAGAAAACTATAGCTCAATATCCTTCATGATCATAGACGCAAAAGACATTGACAAAATTTTAACTAACTGAATCCATCACCTTATAAAATTAATAATATATTATTATCAAGATGCTTCTCAGGAATTCAAGGTTGGCTTAATATTCAAAAATCAATCAATCCAATTAATAACTCAACAGACTAAAAATGCATAAAATTATCTTCCTTGATGCAGAAGAGCTTTTTTTCAAATTCAAAACCCTTGTTGATAAAAATTCTCAGCTAACCAAGAGTGGAAGAGAGTGTTCTTAACATAATCAAGGACCTCTATGGAAAAAATCACAGTTAACATACTTAATGGTGAAAGCCCAAAGCCTTTCTCCCTAAGATCAGGAACAGCACAAAGCTGTCTGCTCTCATCATTTCTATTTAACACTATACTAGAGTTTTTAGACCAGAGTTTCTCAACATCAGTATACTGACATTTTGGGCCTGATCAATTTTTGTTGTTCTTGAGCTGGCACATGCATTGTCATATGTTAGCAGCATCCCTGGCTTCTCTGCACTAGATTCCAGTAGTACTTGTGTCAACCAAAACTTTTTCCAGATGTTGCCAAATGACTCTTGAGGAGAGACAAAATGATTACCAGTTGAGAATCACAGTTCTAGAAAGTGTATAGTGAGAAAAACGGAAGAGAAAAGAAAGGAAGGGAAAAGAACCAAATCAGAGAGGAAGAAATAAAATTGTCTATTTTCAGTGCATTATTGTCAATGAAGAAAATTCTGAGAAATCTCAAAGAAAAGGCACAAGATCTAATACATGAGTTTAGTGAAGTGGAAAGATACAAAGAAATATACAGAAATCAGTAGTATTTCTATATCTGACAATAAACAATGAAAAGTTGAAATTTAAAATTACCATTACAAAAGCATAAAAAATATGGAAATACTTAGGATACTTTTAACAAAATATTTGAAATACATGCACACTGAAAACTCAATATATTGTGAAGAGAAATTTTAAAAAACCTAAATAAATGAAGAGATATACCATTTTAATAGAACAGAAAACTGAATATTGTTAAAATAGTAATTCTTCTGAAATTAATCTTTAGATTCAATGCAAATCTAATCAAAATACCAGCAAAATTATTTTATAGAAAGTAAAAAACTAATTCTGAAATTTATATGGAAATTCAAGGACTTAAACATAGCATAAAAATGCACATATATATGTGTGTATATGTAAATACACACACATAAATAAAAGGACCAAGTTAGAGAAATTGCACTATCTATTTTCAAGGCTTACTATAAAACCACATTAATCATGGTAGTGTGGCCAGGCACAGTGACTCATACCCATAATCCCAGTACTTTGGGAGGCCAAGGCAGGTGGATAGCATGAGCCCAGGAGTTTAAGATTAGCCTGAGCAACATGACGAAACCTCATCTCTAAAAAAAATACAAAAAAATTAGGCGAGGGTGGTTACGTGCTCCTGTAGTCCCAGCTACTTGGGCAGCTGAGGCAGGAGGATCGCTTGAGCCCAGGAGTTGGAGGTTGCAGTGAGCTATGATTGTGCCACTGTGCTCCAGCCAGGGCAACAGAATGAGATCCTGTCTCAAAAAGAAATTATGGTAATATGGTGTTGTAAAAATAATACACATATAGATCAATAAAACAGAATTGAGAGTACAGAAATAAACCAAGACACATTTGGCCAATGATTTTTATTTACTTATTTATTTATTTTCTTGATATAAAATATTTTACATATTTATGGAGCACATGTGAGTATTTGTTATATGCATAGAGTGTAATGATCAAGTCAAGAGTATTTGGGACATCTATCACTTTGAGTATTTATCTCTATGTGTGGGTAAAATTTCATGTCTTCTCTTCTAGCTGCTTTGGAATATACACTATATTGCTGCTAACTTAGTCACCCTACTCTGCTATCAAATATTGGTGTTCTTTTTCTTCTATCTAACCACTAATCAATGTCTCTTTGTCCTCCCATCTCCACCCACACACCCTTCCCAGTCTCTGGTACCTATTATATCTATTCTCTACCTCCATGAGGTCAACTTTTTTAGCTCCCACATATGAGTGAGAACATGCACTATTTGACTTTCTGTGCCTAGGTTATTTCACTTAATATAATGACTTTCAGTTCTATCCATGTTGCTCCAAGTGACATAATTTCATTTTTTTATGGCTAATAGTATTCTATTGTGTATATATACCATTTTATTTATCCATGCATCTGACAGTGAACACTTAGGTTGTTTTCATATCTTTGCTATTGTGAATGGTTCTGCAATAAACATGCCAGCACAGGATCCCTTGATATACAGATTTGTTTCTTTCTTTTTTTATATATTCAGCAGTGGGATCACTGGATCACATGGCAGTTCTATTATTTTAGCTTTTTGAGAAATCTCTATATTTTTATAATGGTTTTGCAAATTTACATTTGTGCCAACAGTGTATAAGGCTTCTCTTTTCTCCACATCCTCACCAGCATTTTTTGTCTTTTTAATGATAGCCATTCTAACTGGGGCAAGATGTCATCTCATTGTGGTTTTGATTTTTGTTTCCCTGATAATTAGTAATGTTGAGTATTTTGTCATATACCTGTTGGTCATTTATGTCTTCACTTGAGAAATGTCTATTCAGGTCCTTAGCCCACTTTTTAATGGGGCTAATAGTTGAAAAACTATTTATTTTTTTACTGTTGAACTGTTTGAGTTCCTTGTATAATGTGGATGTTAGTCCCTTGTTGGATGAGTAATTTGCAAATATTTCCTCCCATCCAGCATGTCGTCTCTTCACTCCATTGACTATGTCCTTTGCTGTGCAGAAGCTTTTAGGTTAATATAGTTTTATTTGTCTATTTTTGTTATATTTGTCTGTGCTTTAGCCACGAAATCTTTCCCTAGACTGATGTCTTGAAATATTTTTTTAAGTTTTTTTTTTTCCTGGCAATTTTATAGTTTCAGGTTTTGTATTTAAGTCTTCAATCCATCTGATATAATTTTTGTATGTGGAGGAGATATAGGTCCAGTTTCATTCTTCTGCATATAGGTATTCAATTTTCCCAATCCCATTTAATGCAAAGGGTATCTTTTCTCAGTGTATGTTCTTGATGCCTTAATTGAAAATCAGGTGGCTGTAAATACATATATTTATTTCTGGACTCTATTCCATTGGTCTAAATGTCTGTTTTTGTACCAATACCATGCTGTTTTGGTTACTATGGCCTTGTAATATATTTTGAAGTCATATAATATGATGCCTCTGACTTGGTTCTTTTGCTCAGAATTGCTTTGGCTATTCTGGCTCTTTTTTGGTTCCATCTGAATTTTATGACTGTTTTTCCTATTTCTGTAAAAAATGATGTTTTGATAGAGATTTCATTAAATTTGTAGATTGCTTTGGGCAGTATGGTTATTTTAAGTGAATTAGTTTTTGTTTATCCACAAAGATGGGATATCTTTTCATTTCTTTGCATCATCTTCAATTTTTTTTTCATCAGCGTTTTGTAGTTTTACTTGTAGATGTCTTTCACCTCTGGGTAAAATTTATTTCTAGATATTTTACTTTATTGTGGCTATTGGAAATGAGATTGCCTTCCTAACTTGGTTCTCAGCTGAATTGTTGTTGGAGTATAAAACTACTACTGATTTTTGTACATTGATTTAGTATCCTGCAACTTCCCTACATTTATCAAAACGATGAGTTTTAGTTGGAGTCTTTAGGTTTTTTCAGATATAAGGTCATATCATCAAAAAGAGGGTCAATTTGACTTCCTCTTTACAATTTTGTGTCTTTTATTTCTTTCTCTGGCCTGATTGCTCTGGCTAGGACTTCCAGTACTATGATGAATAGAAGTGGTGAAAGGGGGCATCCTTGTCTTGTTCTAGATCTTAGAGGAAAAGCTTCCAGGTTTTCCTCATTCAGTATAATGCTAACTGTGGGTTTGTTATATAAGCTCTTTATTATTCTGAGATATGTTCCTTCTATTCATAGTTTGTTGAGAGTTTTTTTTTTATCATAAGGGGATATTAAATTTTATCAAATGCTTTTTATGCTTCTATTGAGATGATCATATGGTTTTTCTCCTTCATTCTGTTAATGTCATGTATCATGTTTATTGATTTGTATATGTTGAGCCATCCTTGGCATCCCTGGGACAAATCCCACTTGATCATGGTGTCTTCCTTTTGATCTGCTGTTGTATTCAATTTGCTAGTATGTTGTTGATTTTTGAGTCTAGGTTCATCAGGGGTATTGGCCTGTAAGTTTTCTTTTCTTTTTTCTTTCTCTCTGTCTCTGTGTGTGTGTGTGTCCTTGTTTGGTTTTGGTATCAGATTAATGCTGGTCTCATAGAATGAGTTAGGAAAAGTTTCCTTCAATTTGAGTTTTTGGAATAGTTTCAGGAGGATGGTATAGTTCTTTATACGTTTTGCACAATTCGACTGAATTCTTCCTGTCCTGTTTTTTTTTAATTATTATTATTGATTAAATCTTGCTACCCATAATTGGTAGATTCAGGTTTTCTTTTTTTTTCTGATTCAATCTTGATAGTTTATAGGTTTCTATGAATTTACCCATTTCATCTAGGTTTTTCAGTTTGTTGGTGTACATTTGTTCATAATAATCTCCAATGACCTTTAATATTTATGTGGTATCTTTTGTAATGTCTCCCTTTCTTCATTTCTGATTTTTTAAAATTTGGGTCTTCTCTGGTTAGTCTAGCTAGTGGTTTTTCAATTTCTTTTATCTTTTTGAAGAACCTAGTTTCTGTTTTTTAGTCTCTATTTCATTTAGTTCTGCTCTGATCTTTATTGTTTGATTCCTTCTGTTAATTTGGGTTTGGTTTGCTCGTGCTCCATTTAGTTCCTTGAGGTACATGTTCGGTTGTTTATTTGAAGTATTTTGACTTTTATATAGGTATTTTTATACAGGCATTTATTGCTTCCCTCTTAGCATTTGGTGTATCCCACAGGTGTGAGTATGTTTTGTTCCCATTTTCATTTATTTCAAGAACATTTTTTATTTCCATCTTAATTTCTTCATTCTTAATTCTTTGTTGACCCAATGGAGGTTCAGGAGTATGTTGTTTACTTTCTATGTATTTGTATAGTTTTCAAAATTCCTCTTAGTATTGATTTCCAGTTTTATTCCATTGTGATGTGAGAAGATACTTTATATAATTTTGATTTTTTTTAATTTGAGACATATTTTGTGGCCTAATATGTGATCTATCCTGGGGAATGTTCCATGTGCTGATGAGAATAATGTATCTTTTGTAGTTGTTGGACAAAATGTCCTGTAAATGTCTGTTAGGTCCATTTGGTCTAATGTCCAGTTTAAATCCTGTTTCTTTATTGATTTTCTGTCTAGATGATCTGTCTAACTCTTAAAGTGGAGTGTTGAAGTCCCCCACTAGTATTGCACTGGAGTCTATTTTTCTCTTTAGATCTAGCTATATTTGCTTTGTAAATCTGGGTGCACCAGTGTTTGGTGCATATTTATTTAGAATTGTTATTTCTTCGTGTTGGATTGATCTCTTTGCCATTATATAGTGACTTTTTTATTTCATTTTTTTACTGTTTTTGTCTTAAGGTTTGTTTTATCTGATATAAGTACAGTTATTCCTGCTTGCTTTGTCTTGCTTTGCATCTTTGTCTTCCATTTGTGTGAAATACCTTTTCCTTCTTTTTACTTGAGTCTATATGTGTTTTGCAGGTAAAGTATGTTTCTTGTAGGAAACATATAATTGGATCATGTTTCTTTATCCGTTTAGCCAGTCTACATATTTTTAAGTGGAGAATTTAATCATTTACATTCAGAGTTATGGCAGATATGTAAGGCTTTGTTCTTGTCATATTGTTAATTGTTTTCTGGTTGTTTTGTATATTCTTAGTTCCTTTCCTTTTTTTCTATTGTCTTTGTGGTTTGGTGATTATGTATAATGGTACCATTTGAGTTATTTCTCTTTCTCATTTGTTTGTTTGCTTTACTGTTGAATTTATACTTTTATGTGTTTTCATGATGGCAAATGTCCTTTCAGCTTCAGATTCCCCTGAGCATTTCCTGTAGACCAGCCTAGTGGTGATGAATTCCCTCAGCATTTGCTTGTGTGGGAAAGACTTTATTTTTCTTTCATTCATGAAGGGTAATTTTGTTGACATAGTGTCATGGCATATTTTTCTTTCAGTGCTTTGAATATGTCATTCCATTATCTCTTGACCTGTAAGGTTTCTGCTGAGGAATTCACTATTAGTCTGATGGGTGTTCTTTAAAAGGTGTAGATGTGAGCTGGGTGCAGTGGTGCTCACGCCTATAACCCCAGCACTTTGGGAGGTTGAGGCAGGTGGATCGTGGGGTCAGGAGTTCGAGACCAGCCTGGCAAACACAGTGAAACCCCATCTCTACTAAAAATACAATAAATTAGCCAGGTGTGGTGGTGTGCACTTGTAATCCCAGCTACTTGGAAGGCTGAGGCAGGAGAGTCACATGAGCCTGGGAAGTGGAGGTTGCAGTGAGCCGAGATCGCCCCATTGCACTTCAGCCCAGGCGACAGTGCAAGACTCCGTCTCAAAAAAAAAAAAAAAAAGGTGTAGATGCTTTTCTGTTACATTTTAAAGACTCCTCTCTTTGTCTTTGGTTGTAGACAGTTTGCCCACAATGTACTGTCAAGAACAACTTTTTGCATCATATTCATTTGAGGATCTTTGCGCTTCCTGTATCTGGGTATCTAAGTCTCCTGCTAGACTTGGGAAGTTTTCATCTAGCATTTTGTTAAATAGGTTTTCTAATCTTTTCTTTCTCTCTTTGCCCTCAGGGACACTGATAATTCAAATATTCCATTACTTTATGTTGTCCCAAATGTCACAAAGGCTTTGCTCATTCTTTTTTATTTCATCTTTATTTTTTCTGATTGGATTATTTCAAAACACCAGTCTTCAAGTTCTGAGATTTTTTCTTCTGCTTGGTCTCATCTATTTTTGAAGCTTTCACATGTATTTTGCATTTTAGTAAATGAATTATTCAGTTTCAGAATTTCTGTTCAATTCTTTTTTAAAATAGTTATCTTTCTGGCAATTTTTTTTTTATTTATGACCTGAATCACTTTTCTGATTCCTCTAAATTTTTTTTCAGAATTCTCTTGTGTCTCATTGAGCTTCTTTAAAATCGGTATTTTGCGTCTTTATTTGGGATTTTGTTTCTTTAATTGGGATCTGCTGCTGGAAAATTATTGAGTTCCTTTGGAGGTGTTGTATTTCCTTACTTGTTCATGTTTCCTGCATCCTTACATTGATATCTGCACATCTGGTGTAACAGACACTTCTTTCAAGTTTTTTAATTTGATTTCATGGGGCAGAACTTTTCCTGAAGATGTATATCTGTTTGCAGTTGAGTAGGTCACTCTGGCTTTGATATTGGGTGTATGCAGTAGGGTAGTCTCTGTGTGATTTCTTCAGCTATGAATAGGGTCGGTAGTATTTGTGATTTCCTTAGTGGCTTAGGGTGTAGTTGTTAGTGGAGGCTATGATGAAGTTTTTATGGGTTCTAAGATGCCTGGTGGGCCAGTCTTCAGGCCCCGGTGGTGGTAGCAGTGGGTTGAGCATACCTGTCCTTGAGCCTCAGAGTGATGTATGCTGCCACTGGTATTAGCAGGTCCAGGTAAGCCAGTAGTGGCAGCTGTGGGCAAGGCATGCAGGTGGGTTCTTAGGTCTCCAGGCAGTGGTGTGATGTGGGTGATGGTAGAAGCAGTGGTGGAGCAACCCACTGGACCCCAGGTAGTCCATTCTGGTATTGGTGGTGGCTGTGATAAGTTGGGTGGGCCAGTCTGCTGACCTGCAGGTGGCTCATGTGGGTGACTGCCAGCTGTGGTGGTATCAACAGGTTGGGTCAGCCCAGCTTCAGACCCCAAGAGGAATGTTCAGGTACCACTGGTGGTGAACTGGGCTGAGAGACCCCCAGGCCCCTAAATGGCATACTAGAGTAGTAGGGAAATGGGACTGAGTTGATAACCTTGTCCTCAGGTTCCCTGGAAGTGTGTTCAGGCAGTGGCTGTGATAGGCAGGGGCAGATGGTTCCTAGGCTGCTGGCAGAATTGTCAGGTTTGGGCAGCAGTGGCTGCACTGCAGGCTGCCTCCAGGGAGGGCAAGGCCACTCTCAGTGGGAGCAGCTAAAGCAGTAAGCTGTGGAGCTTGCAGTTTGCTCACACCTTGGTCTCTTAGCAGCCTACAGCAGTGGCAGTGGTATTTGTCCTCAGGGCTTGTTAAAGTGCCCAGCTTTCCCTCTCCTTCTTTGGCCTGGTGGCCCCAGGGGAAGATCATAGTGCTTTGGAGGCTGGGCTGTCAAAATGGCACTGGCTATGGGCCTGGTACCAGGGAGGGCAGTGCCACTCTCAGTGGGAACAGCACGGGCAGAAAGCTGTGGTGTGTACAGTTTCTTCACATCTTGGCCCCGCAATAGTCTGCAGTAGTGGTGGGATTTGTCCTTGGAAGAAAGTGCCCATCCTCCTCTTGTCCTCCTTGGCCCAGTGGCAGCTATGGCAGTGATGGTCCCAGGGTAGGACAAAGTCCTCTGGGGGCTGAGCTCTCCGAATGACACTATGTTACAGTTGTGCAAGGCTCAGAAGCCTGTGGGACTCAGCCTAAGTTCCCTTTCCGAAACGATGCCTCTGTACAATCTCTAGGCATCTCCCTATGTTAGTCTTGACGCCCATGAGGGTTGAGGGGCTCTCCAGTGCCTAGAATTGAAGTTCATGACAAGAATTTGGAGCCCCGAAGGTCTCACTGACCATTTCCCAGCATCTGGGAGCTTCTCCCAAATCCCAGGCAATCTTGGCTGCGCAGGCTGCCTCACTTCCCTCTCCTTCTTTGTTTTCAGTGCTTCCTGTCACTTCTCTGTTGAATTCCAGTGTTCTTTCTTAGATTTGTGATTATCTACTTCCTATTTTGGTCCTTCTCTGTGGAAGGGGCTCATACTAGCTGCATCTGGTCAGCTATCTTGCCTCTGTCTCTCCCAGTGATTTTTGACAAAAGTGCCAAGGTATTTCAATGGGGAATGTATTCATTAATCAACAAATGGCATAATCAAAAAGTGAACATTGACCCTTACTTTCACCATACAGAAAAATTAACTCAAAATGAATCATAGACCTAAATGTAAGTGTGAAAAACAAAACATTTCTGGAAGAATATGCAAGAAAAATCTTCAGGACCTCTAGCTAGACAAAGATATCTTAGATTGGACACATGCTCACAAACACATACAAGATGTAGAAATAATAGACACATTGAACTTTACCAAATATAAAACATTTGCCTTTTAAAAAACAACATTTAGAAAATAAAAAGGCAGGCCATGGACTGAAAGAAAATATTTTCAAAAGCTATATCTGATACCGAACTTATACAAAATACATAAAGAATGCTTAATTTCAATTATAAAGACAACATTTTTAAAATAAGCAAAACATATTTTAAGATATAATATCATAACTTTATTCAGGAGATAATCAAATACGATACAGGGCTGACACTGACAAACAGTCATGCATAAAAAATTATATAAATCTGCTTGCTAGATTTTCCAGAAGAGGCCCAGTCATTATAAACAAGAAAGAAAAACCAGGAGGGTGCCTAAACAACTGCGTCTTTCAAGCAAGTGCAAACGTTCCCACACTCCCTTGTAGCGAAGGCAGCCCCAGGTGAATGTGGTCCTACTAGCAGGAAGATTAGGAGGCAGCAGCTGTGCAGAAGCCATGCTTCCTGGCCCTGACAGAGCTCAACAGTAGGCCTTGTTGAACTCCTGGAGGGCCCACCGCTTCTTAGTTGCCTGCTTGAGTAGGGTGGACTCTTTTCACCAGTCTGTCAAACTCCTCCCCAAGTATTTCATAGGACTTCAGGACCTGTCTTGACTTCTCCATGTGCTGCTCCTGTAGGTGAATGGCTCCCTCCAAACCGTCCCTAATCAGACAATGAACTTCCACTTTCTCAGCAGTGTGTTGGACAAAATCTTTAACTCTTCCATCCTCAGCTTAAGTACCATAGCACCACACCTGACTTCCAGGTACTGGGCATTGATGTGGTCTAACTCGGAGTGAGTCTTCAGCCGTTGTTCCTGAAGAAGCCTCTGCAGCAAAGTGAGGCAGCAGAGAAGCACCTGGAAGTAGGTGGCACTCTTCTTCTCCAGCAGCACCACGTGATCCTTTTGCTGGCTCTTGGCATCCTGGCACTGCTGCTTCCTACCCACTAGTACCTCTGCAAGTTTCCACACGTTTGCTGCCTTCATGGTTTCACTGTCAGCTTCTGAATTGGGATCATAGTACCAGAGCAGAGTGAAACATTTCTTCTTGAGCTACTCCTCCACTTCTTGCTGTAGCAGAGCCCTCATCCACACAAAATCCTCTGAGAGTGGCATGTATTCCAGAAGGTCCGCTTTCTCCAGCTCTAGCAGTGAAGGTATCTCCCTCTCCTGGCTAGGACCTAAGAGCCATGTCAGTTCAGTTATGAGTAGCCACTGTTCAAGGGTCTCAAGAAACTTTTTGTCCTCAGAAGTTAAATTTGTGTCTTGTATCTTCACACAGTAGTCCACAAGCAACTCTTGAATAACTCCAGGTAATATCCCAGACCTAAACCATGTTGTCTTATGCAGTCAAACTTCCTTCCATGCCTTGTTGAAGTATTTCCATCCCTTCTCCAGGTGAGCAGAAATCCCCGAATGCCTTTTGATTTTCTTAGGATTCTAATACTGGGGCAGCTGAAGCTCTCAAGGGGGTGCCAAGATCCTCGGCTGGGGCAGGCTGGACAGCAGCGTCTGTCTACACCCAGGACCCACCCCACCCCGGGGCTTCGGAACTTGCTCCGGAACCTCTCATTCGGGCCCACTGCAGGGGCTAGGGGAAGCAAGGCCCAGGAGGACCTTGCTGGAAGGCCCTCCGGGAAGGGGAAGGGGCAGCAAAACATTTTAATAGACACTTCACCAAAGTAGATAAGCAGATAGCAAATAAGCACATTTTTAAATATTCAAGATTATTAGTCATTAGAAAAATGCAAATACCCAACTAGAATGGTAAAATTTCTAAACGCTCACCATTCCAAGTTTTGGCAGGTTATATGGAGGAACGGGAGCTCATATACATTGCTAGTGGGAATGTAAAAATTGTATAGTCATTTCTGGATGTTTAAACATATAAATAGACCATAGAGTTAAACATATTCATACTTACCATACAGCCTAGAAAATCTGCTGTTTGTTTTTACTCGAGAGAAATAAAAACATAAGTCAACTCAAAGACATGTACTTAACTGTTTATAGAAGTTTTACTTATAGCTCCAAACTTGAAACAATTCAAATTTCTACCAATCAGGAATATTTTTAATTAGACATAATTTTATTTTATTTTATTTTTATTTATTTTTTATTATACTTTAAGTTTTAGGGTACATGTGCACAATGTGCAGGTTAGTTACATACGTATACATGTGCCATGTTGGTGTGCTGCACCCATTAACTCTTCATTTAGCATTAGGTATATCTCCTAATGCTATCCCTCCTCCCTCCCCCAACCCCACATCAGGCCCTGGTGTGTGATGTTTCCCTTCCTGTGTCCATGTGTTCTCATTGTTCAATTCCCACCTATGAGTGAGAACATGCGGTGTTTGGTCTTTTGTCCTTGTGATAGTTTGCTGAGAATGATGGTTTCCAGCTTCATCCATGTCCCTGCAAAAGACATGAACTCATCATTTTTTATGGCTGCATAGTATTTCATGGTGTATATGTGCCACATTTTCTTAATCCAGTCTATCATTGTTGCACATTTGGGGTGGTTCCAAGTCTTTGCTATTGGGAATAGTGCGACAATAAACATATGTGTGCATGTGTCTTTATAGCAGCATGATTTATAATCCTTTGGGTATATACCCAGTAATGGGATGGCTGGGTCAAATGGTATTTCTAGTTCAAGATCCCTGAGGAATCGCCACACTGACTTCCACAATGGTTGAACTAGTTTACAGTCCCACCAACAGTGTAAAAGTATTCCTATTTCTCCACATCCTCTCCAGCACCTGTTGTTTCCTGACTTTTTAATGATTGCCATTCTAACTGGTGTGAGATGGTATCTCATTGTGGTTTTGATTTGCATTTCTCTGATGGCCAGTGATGATGAGCATTTTTTCATGTGTCTTTTGGCTGCATAAATGTCTTCTTTTGAGAAGTGTCTGTTCATATCCTTTGCCCACTTTTTGATGGGGTTGTTTGTTTTCTTCTTGTAAATTTGTTTGAGTTCATTGTAGATTCTGGATATTAGCCCTTTGTCAGATGAGTAGATTGAAAAAATTTTCTCCCATTCTGTAGGTTGCCTGTTCACTCTGATGGTAGTTTCTTTTGCTGTGCAGAAGCTCTTGAGTTTAATTAGATCCCATTTGTCAATTTTGGCTTTTGTTGCCATTGCTTTTGGTGTTTTAGACATGAAGTCCTTGCCCATGCCTATGTCTTGAATGGTATTGCCTAGGTTTTCTTCTAGGGTTTTTATGGTTTTAGGTCTAACATTTAAGTCTTTAATGTATCTTGAATTAATTTTTGTATAAGGTTTAAGGAAGGGATCCAGTTTCAGCTTTCTACATATGGCTGGCTTGTTTTCCCAGCACCATTTATTAAATAGGGAATCATTTCCCCATTCCCTATTTTTGTCAGGTTTGTCAAAGATCAGATGGTTGTAGATATGCAATATTATTTCTGTGGGCTGTGTTCTGTTCCATCGGTCTATATCTCTGTTTTGGTACCAGTACCATGCTGTTTTGGTTACTGTAGCCTTGTAGTACAGTTTGAAGTCAGGTAGCATGATGCCTCCAGCTTTGTTCTTTTGGCTTAGGATTGACTTGGCGATGCGGGCTCTTTTTTGGTTCCATATGAACTTTAAAGTAGTTTTTTCCAATTCTGTGAAGAAAGTCATTGATAGCTTGATGGGGATGGCATTGAATCTATAAATTACCTTGGGCAGTATGGCCATTTTCACAATATTCATTCTTCCTACCTGTGAGCATGGAATGTTCTTCCATTTGTTTGTATCCTCTTTTATTTCATTGAGCAGTGGTTTGTAGTTCCCTTGAAGAGGTCCTTCATGTCCCTTGTAAGTTGGATTCCTAGGTATTTTATTCTCTTTGAAGCAATTGTGAATGGGAGTTCACTCATTATTTGGCTATCTGTCTGTTATTGGTGTTAAGAATGCTTGTGATTTTTGCACACTGATTTTGTATCCTGAGACTTTGCTGAAGTTGCCTATCAGCTTAAGAAGATTTTGGGCTGAGACGATGGGGTTTTCTAGATATACAATCATGTCATCTGCAAACAGGGACAATTTGACTTCCTCTTTTCCTACTTGAATACCCTTTATTTCCTTCTCCTGCCTGATTGCCCTGGCCAGAACTTTCAACACTATGTTGAATAGGAGTGGTGAGAGAGGGCATCCCTGTCTTGTGCCAGTTTTCAAAGGGAATGCTTCCAGTTTTTACCCATTCAGTATGATATTAGCTGTGGGTTTGTCATAGATAGCTCTTATTATTTTGAGATACATCCCATCAATACCTAATTTATTGAGAGTTTTTAGCATGGAGCATTGTTGAATTTTGTCAAAGGCCTTTTCTGCATCTATTGAGATAACCATATGGTTTTTGTTGTTGGTTCTGTTTATATGCTGGATTACATTTATTGATTTGCATATATTGAGCCAGCCTTGCATCCCAGGGATGAAGCCCACTTGATCATGGTGGATAAGCTTTTTGATGTGCTGCTGGATTCAGTTTGCCAGTATTTTATTGAGGATTTTTGCATCGATGTTCATCAGGGATATTGGTCTAAAATTCTCTTTTTTTGTTGTGTCTCTGCCAGGCTTTGGTATCAGGATGATGCTGGCCTCATAAAATGAGTTAGGGAGGATTCCCTCTTTTTCTATTGATTGGAATTAGACATAATTTTAAAGAAAATTGTTTAGACCTGACTAGAAAGCCTGAAATCACATGTTTTTCTCTGACTTTGTAGTCATAGCTAAATGTCATAATGGCCCATTAAAAAGTTTTAAATTTAAAAGATACCTGTGTAGGGCCAATTATTACCACTATTACAAAGGGAGGATAACGAGGCTTGAACCATGAGATTTACTCCTCCTCCTCCTCCTCCTCTCCTCCTCCTCTTCCTCAGTAATTACTGTACACAAGGCACAATGTTAAAATCAATTTTAAGTTTTTGGCCTCCAAATAAATGCAAACTCCTTGTTTTTAGAGCAAGGCTTTCCTATGTTTCTCTCACATGTCTTGACAGGAGGGAATGTTCCTTCTATCCAAGCAGACATCCATTTCTAGGTCTCTGTAGGAAAATCCTGGATTATTCGACAGGGTTTGAATAACCAAATGCCCCTGTCAGAGCTGGTTTCCTTATTTGTGTGCAACAGTTAAGCAGAATCTTCTGAATTATCTTGCAAAATCATGTATTAGGCTCTTCTAGAATTGCTATAAAGAAATACCTGAGACTGGATAATTCATAAAGAAAATAGATTAACTGGTTCATCATTCTGCAGGCTGTACAGGAAGCATGGTGCTATAATCTGCTTGGCTTCTAGTGAAGCCTCGGGGAGCTCACAATCATGACAGAAGGCAAAGGGGGAAAAGTCATGTCACACAGTGAAAGCAAGAACAAGCAAGAGAGAATGTGGTGTGTGTCGGGGGTTGCCACACACTTTTAAACAACCATATCTCATGTGAACTCAGAGCAAAAGTTCACTTATCACCAAGGGAATAACCCAAATCATTCATGAGGGATCCACCTCCATGATCCAAATACTTCCCACCAGGCTCTATGTCCAACACTGGAAATCACAATTCAACATGAGATTTGGGTGGGAACAAATATCTAAACCATATTATTCCACCCCAGCCCCACCCAAATCCCATGTTCTTCTCACATTGCAAAATATAATTATGCCTTCCCAATAGTCCTCCAAAGCCTCCCCCTGGCCAAAGTCTTAACTCATTCCAGCATTAACTCAAAAGTCCCAAGTCCCAAGTTCAAAGTCTCATCTAGAACTGAGCTGAGTTCCTTAACATCTATAGAGCCTGTAAAATAAAGAAACAAGTTATTTACTCCCAAGGTACAATGGGAGTATAGACATTGTAAACATCACCTTCCAAAAGGGAGAAATTGGCCAGAAGAAAGGAGCTACAGGCCTCATACAAGTTCAAAATGCAGAAGGGCAGTAATTAAATCTGAAATCTCCAAAATAATCTTCTTTGACTCCATATCCCACATTCAGGGCACATTGGTGCAAGGGGCTGGCGCCCAAAGCCTTGGATATTTCCACCTCTGTGGCTTTGAAGGTTTCAGAACTCCAGGCTGCTCTTACAGGTTGTTGAGTGCCTGTGGCTTTTCCAGGTGCTGGGTGCAAACTGCTGGTGGATCTACCATTCTAGGGTATGGAAGGCCGTGGCCCCTTTCTCACAGATGCACTAGGCAGGGCTCTAGTGGGGATTTTCTGTGGGAGCTCCAACCCCATATTTACTCTTGGCACTGTCCAACAGAGGTTCTTCTGTGGGGGCTCTGCCCCGAGGCAGGCTTCTACCTGGGCACCCAGACTTTTCCACACATTCTCTGAAATCTGATGGAGGGTGTCAAGCCTCATTTACTCTTGCACACTGTGCACCCACAGGCTTAACACCAGATGGAAGCTGCCAAAGCTTACAGCTTGCCACCTCTAAAGCCATGGCCCAAGCTGTACCTGGGCCCCTTTGAGCCACAGCTGGAGCTGGAGTGGCCAGAATGTGGGGAGCAGAGTTCTGATGCTGCACAGGACAGCAGAGCCCTGGACCTGGCCCATGAAACCATTTTTCCCTCCTAGGCCTCTGGGTCTCTGAAGCAAGGGCCTCCTGTGAAGGTCTCTGAAATGCCTATGAGGCCTTTTCCCCATTGTCTTGGAAATTAGCACTCAGTTCTTTTTTAGTTACATGAATATCTCTAGCAAGTGGTTGCTCCACTGCCTGCTTGAATTCCTTTTCTGAAAAATCTTCCTTTCTCTGTCACATGGCTGGGCTGCAAATTTTTCAAATGTTTATGCTTTGCTTCCTGTTTAAATATAAATTCCAACTTTGTCTCTTTTTTTTTTTTTTTTGCTCCCACAGCTGAGCACAGGTTGTTAGAAACAGCCAGGCCATTTCTTGAATGCTTTGCTGCTTAGAAATGTTTACCCCCAGATATCCTAAATCATCACTCTGAAGTTCAAACTTCCACATTTTCAGGTATCTTTATAGCAATGCCCCACTCCTCAGTACCAATTTTCTGTATTAGGCCATTCTTGTACCACTATTAAAAAATAACGTGAGACTTGGGTAATTGATAAGGAAAAGAGGTTTAATTGGCTTATGGTTCTGCAGCTTTGCAGGAAGCTTGGTGCTGGCATCTGGTTGACTTGTGGTGCAACTTCAGGGAGATCACAATCATGGCATAAGATGAAGAAGGAGCAGGCACATCACATGGCAAAAGCAGGAAGGAGAGAGAATGTGTGTGTGAGGGTGGGGTGGGAGGGGTGCCACACCCTTTTAAACAACCAGATCTCATGTAAACTCAGAGCAAGAGCTCGGTTATCACCAAGGGGATGGCCCAAGCCATTCATGAGAGATCTGCCCCATGATTCAAACACCTCCCACCAGGTCCCACCTTCAACATTGGATATTACAATTCAACATGAAATTTAGGCAAGAAAAAATATCCAAACCATATCAAACCAAGCAGCACAAAACATGAGAACAAGTTAGGAAGCAGGGCTTTCTTTTGATGTGTTAGCATAAAAACCTAGTATCTAAAGTGGAGAAATCTCTATTTTCTGCCAAACACACCTCTACACACCACACGTGTGCATGTGCACAGACACACACACACACTTGCAGTGCCTTTAATACAAAGTTCTCCCTTGAGGCAAAATCTTTTGTCATTAGCTGATCCAATGATGAAAAGCTATGTGGTATCGACTTAATAAAACCTTCAAATGAAACCAGCAGAATAACTGTCAGAGTTTCTATATTGAATGTAACTTGAGGAGTTGCTCTGATTCTAGCATAGTCAACCTGCTTACATACACAAGGCCAGTAAAAAGTGGAAGAAGTGAGGCTAAATTGGGAATGTGGAAGGGGAAGCCAGTGCTTGTAAACATACCTTCACATTTTATTTTGGAATTCATCCTTCACATAGGTACACTCAAGATTGGGCTGCTGAGAGTCATAGTGGGTTTTTGAGATATCCAGAACTTGTACATTTTTCTGAAGTATTTTTAAGCTATTAAGAGGATGAAAACTAGTAACACATGAGAAAGTAATAGAGCGGTTTTAACTTTATCATTTGTAATAGCTAAATGTATCAGAAGTGAGAATAATTTAAATCCATTGACAATGAAAATTTTTCATTGTATTCAGTAAAATTCCTACCATTCTCTAGCTAGTATTTTAGAAGACAGTGACGTAAATATTTTCTCTTTTAGCTGAAAAGTGTCCAGCAGAAGAAAGGAAGAAAATAGTAAATTTCTTGGAAAATCTACACACTTGGGAATTTGCTTTTGGACAATTGAGAATTGGATTCACTTTCATGTTTGTTTAAGATGAAACAAAAATATCAACTAATCCACTTGAATTGTTAAACCTAAATTTTTCTGTAAACAGTAACACACAACCTTTGATACTCTTTTTTTTTTCCTTATTCAGTCTAGAGAGAGACCAGTGTAGGCTACTTTGGGGAAGTTCTTTGCATTCCACAAAAACCTTGTTCCAATCTTCATTTGAAGAAGCAGAACATCACCAACTGAAGAGATCTTTGTCATAACCTCACCCCAAAGGATGAATGGTTTCCTAATAACCTATAAACCAGCAGGTATATGGCTCAGCCAATGCTTCAGAGTTATTTAGTGTCCTCAGAGATTGGCAGATACTCAGGAGAAAGCATCCAGAAAATCAGACTTCATATACTGCTATAATAGAGAGCAGAGGACTGAGTACATTACAGAGTGCCAAGGAAATAAGGCAAATAATACATTAGGTCAGAGGAGAGAATTGGTTTTCTATTACCTAGTGAGAAATGACTCACTAAAATGAAACAGAGGAAGGGTTCTCAAATCACACATACATTATAATTATCTACCAAGGTGATTTCATTGCCACTAAGGTCAAGTAGATATGATTAATAACTATGAGATATGCTTACTCAGAAGCAGAAATGAATTGAAATGGCCAAGGCATTTTTTGTTGAAGCACAGGTTAAAAATGACTTATTGTTTCTGTTTCTTTGGCTACATCCTGTATCTCATCATTGAGGGTTAGAAAATGGCTAGCAAAAATCTTATTTGTGGCTTTCTATACTTCCTTGAGTCCAAACAACTCTTGATAGCTAGACTTTGGAGCACAAGAAAAATATAATGTGTGTTTTGTACCAATTTTTCCCAACTTTTTAACTGTGGTAAAATACGCATAACATAAAATGTATGTGTATTTTAACCAGTTCTAAGTGTCAGTTTAGTGGCAATAAATACATTCATATTGTTGCACAACCATCATCACTATCCATCTCCAAAACTCTTATCATCTTGCAAAACTGAAACTTTATACCCATTAAACAATAACTTTCCATTTCCCCTTTCCCCAGCCCCTGGCAAGAGCCATCTACTCTGTCCCTATAATTTTGGTGACTCTAAGTACTTTGTCATATAATTGGAATCATACAGTGTTTGTCCCTTTGTGATTAGCTTATTTTACTTAGCATAATGTCTTCAAGTTTCATCTATGTTATAACATATGTCAGAATTTCCTTCCTTTCTAAGACTGAAAATATTTCATTGTATGTGTGTACCATTTTTTTTTATCTGTTTATCCATCCATAGAATTCTGGATTTCTTCCACATTTTAGCAATTGCAAATATTGCTGCTATGAACATTAATGTACAAATACCTCTTTGAGACTCTGTGTTCAATTTGGGGGCAGCATATGTCCAAAAGTGAAATTGTCCAATCACATGGCAATTCTATTTTTAATTTTTTGAGGAATGGCCATGTTATTGTTTTTCACAACAGCTGTGCCATTTTACATTCCCACCAACAGTTCACAAGGGTTCCAATTTCTCCACAACCTTACCAATGCTTATTTTCTGTGTGTTTGGCTGACTCTGTGTGTGTGTGTGTGTGTGTGTGTGTTTACAGTAACTGTCCTAAAGGGTGTGATGGTATCTCATTACAGTTTTGATGTGCATTTTCCTAATAATTAGATGTTCAGCATTTTTTAAGTGCTTATTGGCCAATTGTATATCTTGTTTGGAGAAATGTATATTCTGATCCTTTGCCCATTTTTGAATTGAGTTGCTTATCTTCTTGTTCCTGTCTTTTAGGAGTTCTCTATATATTCGTGATATTAATCTCTTATCAGGTGTATATTTGCAATTTTTTTTCTATTCTGGGTTGCCTTTTTACTCGATAGTTTTTTTATTTTTGTGGGTACATAGTAAGTGTATATATTTATTGGGTACATATTTTGATACAGTCATGTGATGTGAAATAAGCACATCATGGAGAATGAGGTATCTGACCTCTCAAGTATTTATCCTTTGAGTTACAAACAATCCAATTACACTCTTTAAGTTATCTTAAAATACACAATTAATATTGATTATAGTCACTCCGTTGTGCTGTCAAATAGTAGATCTTATTCATTCTTTCTATTTTTTGTAACCCATTAACCATCCCCAGCTTCCCCCAGGCCCCCACTACCCTTCTCAGCTGATGGTAACCATCTTTCTACTCTCTGTTCATGAGTTCAATTATTTTGACTTTGAGATCCCAAAAATGAAGGAGAACTTATTTGTCTTTCAGTGCCTTGCTTATTTCACTTAACATAATTATCTCCAATTCCATTCATGTTGTTGCAAATGACAGGATCTCATTCTTTTTTGTGGCTAAATAGTACTCCATTGTGTATATGTATCACATTTTACCCATTCATCTGTTGATGGATACTTAGGTTGCTTCCAAATCTTGGCTATTGTAAACAGAGCTGCAACAAACATAGGAGTGCACATTATCTCTGTGATATACTGATTTCCTTTCTTTGGGGTATATACTCAGCAGAGAGTTTGCTGAATCATATGGTAGCTCAATTTATTTTTTTGCAGGTTTTGAGGAACCTCCATACTGTTCTCCATAATGGTTGTACTAATTTACATTCCCACCAAGGGTGTACAAGGGTTCGCTTTTCTCCACATCCTCACCAGCATTTGTTCTTGCCTGTATTTTGGATATAAGCCACTTTAACTGGGTGAGATGATATCTCATTGTAGTTTAATTTGCTTTTCTCTGATGATGAACGAGGCTGAGCACTGTTTCATATGTCTCTCTGTCATTTGTATGTCTTCTTTTTAAAAATGTCTATTCAAATCTTTTGCCCATTGATTAGATTATTAGATTTCTTCCTATAGAGTTGTTTCAGCTCCTTATATATTTGGCATATTAATCCCTTGTCAGATGGGTAGTTTGGAAATATTTTCTCCCATTTTGTGGGTTGTCTCTTCACTTTGTTGATTGTATCCTTTGCTGTGCAGAAGCTTTTTAACTTGATGTGATCCCATTTGTTCATGTTTGACAAGGGTCCAGTTTCATTCTTCTGCATATGGATATCCAGTTTTCCCAGCACCATTTATTGAAGAGCTCATAAGTTAGCTCAATTTGTTTGCAAATATCCTTTTCTATTCTGGGTTGCCTTTTTACTCTGTTGATAGTGTCATTTTTATTTTTATTTTTGTGAGTACATAGTAAGTGTATATATTTATGGGGTACATGAGATGTTTTGATACAGGCATACAATGTGAAATAAGCACATCATGGAGAATGGGGTATCCATTCCCTCAAGCACTGTCTCTGCCCCATTGTAGGTTCTTGGCACCTTTGTGAAAAATGAGTTCACTGTAGGTATGTGCATTTGTTTCTGAGTTCTCTAGTCTGCTCCATTTGTCTAAATATCTGTTTTTATGCCAATACCATGCTGTTGTGGTTACGACAGCTCTGTAGTATACTTTGAAGTCTGGTAATGTGATTCCTCCAGTTTTGTTCTTTTTGCTTGGGATAGCTTTGGGTATTCTGGGTCTTTTGTGGTTCCATATAAATTTTATAATAGGATTGTTTTTTCATTTCTGTGAAGAATGTCACTCATATCTTGATAGGGATTGCATAAAATCTGTAGATTGCTTTGGGTAGTATGGACATTTTAACAATATTGATTCTTCCAATCCAGGAACATGGAATACTTTTCCATTTTTTGGTGTCCTCTTCAATTTCTTTCATCAATGTTTTATAGTTTTCATTATAGAGATCTTTCACTTCTTTGGCTATGTTAACTCCTAGGTATTTGATTTTATGTGTGGCTATTGTAAATGAGATTACCTTTTTCATTTCTTTTTTACATTGTTCACTGCTGGCAGATAGATATATTACTATTTTTGTATGTTGATTTTGTATTCTGCAACTTTACTGAATTTGTCAGTTCTAATAGTCTTTTTGGTGGAGTCTTTAGGTTTTTCCAAATATAAGATCATATAATCTGCAAACAAGGATAATTTGATTTCTTCCTTTCCAATTTGGATGCCCTTTTTATCTTTATCTTGTCTAATTGATTTAACTATGAATTCAAGTATTATATTGAATAACACTGGTGAAAGTGGACATCCTTGTCTTGTTCAGGGTAGAGGAAAGGCTTTCCAATTTTCCCCATTCACTGTAATACTAGCTGTAAGTCTGTCATATATGGCTTTTATTGTATCGAGGTGTGTTCCTTCTAGTCCCAGTTTTTGAGGGTTTTTATTATGAAGGGGTGTTGAATTTTATCAAATGCTTTTTCAACATCAATTGAAATGATCATATGGTTTTTGTCCTTAATTCTGTTGATATGATGTATCACATTGATTGATTTACATATGTTGAATCATCGTTGCATCCCAGGGATAAATCCCACTTGGTCATGATGAATAATCTTTCTCATGTATTATTGAATTTAGTTTGCTAGTATTTCATTGAGGATTTTTGCATTAATATTCATCAGAGATATTGGCCTGTGGTTTTCTCTTTTTGGTGTGTCTTTGTCTGGTTTGGTATCAAGGCAACACTGGCTTCTAACCACATAGAATAAGTTTGAAAGTATTCCCTCATCCTTTATTTTTTTAAAATAGTTTGAGTAGGATTAGTATTAGATTTTCTTTAAATTTTTGGTAGAATTCAGCAGAAAGGCCATCAGGTCCCAGGCTTTTCTTTAGTGGTATACTTTTTATTACGGCTTTGATCCATTACATGTTATTGGTCTGTTCAGGTTTTTTATTTCTTCATGGTTCAAACTTAGTAGGTTGTATCTATCTAGGAATTTGTCCATTTCTAGATTTTCCAATGTATTGCCACATAGTTGCTCATAGTAGTCACTAATGATCCTCTGAACTTCTGCACTATCTGTTGTAATGTCTCCATTTTCATTTTTGATTTATATGGATCTCTCTTTTTTTCTTAGTCTGGCTAAAGGTTTGTCAATTTTGTTTATCTTTTCAAAAAACCAACTTTTGTTTCATTGATCTTTTGTATCCTTTTATTTCAATTTCATTTATTTCTGTGCTGATCTTTATTATTTCTTCTCTTCTATTAATTTTGTGTCCAGTTTGCTCTTGCTTTTCTAGTTTTTTTCAATGCATCATTAGGTTATTTAAAGGTTTTCCTTTTTATGATGTAGGTACTTATAGCTATAAACTTCTCTTTTAGTATTGTCTTTGCTGTATCCCACAGGTTTTGCCATGTTGTGTTTCCATTTTTGTTTGCTTCAGAAAAATTTTCAACTTTCTTCTTAATTTCTTCATTGACCCACTGATCATTCAGGAGTATATTGTTAAATTTCCATGTATTGGTAAAGTTTTCAAAATTCCTCGTTATTCATTTCTAGTTTGATTCCATTGTGTTCAGAGAAGATGCTTGATATTATTTCAGTTTTTCTGAATGTCTTAAGACTGGCTTTGTGACCTAACATATGGTCTATCCTTGAGAATGATTCACGTGCTGAGAAAAAGAATGTATATTCTGCAGTTCTTGGATGAGATGTTCTGTAAATAGCTATTAGATCCGTTTTGTTTATATTGCAGATTAAGTCTGATGTTTCTTTGTTGATTTCCTGTTTGAAATATCTGTCGATTGCTGAAAGTGAGATTTCAAAATCTCCAACTATTATAATATAGGGGCCTATCTCTCTCTATTTCTAATTTCCTTTGTATATCTAGGTGCTCCAGTGTTGGGTGCATATATATTTAAAATTGTTATATTCACTTGCTGAATTGAACTCTTTATCGTTATATAGTGATCTTCTTTGTCTCTTCTTATAGTTTTTGTCTTAAAATCTATGTTTTCTGATATAAGTATAGTGACTCTTTCTGTTTTGGGTTCCACTGGCATGGAATATCATTTTCCATCCCTTTATTTTCAGTCTATGTGTGAAGTGTGCTTCCTGTAGTCAACAGATCAATGGGTCTTGTTTTTTTCATCCATCCCTAGTCTATAGCTTTTGATTGGAGAGTTTAGTCTAGTTATGCTTAATATTATTATTAATAAATAATGACTTACTTCTGCCATTTTGTTATTTGTTTTCTGGTTCTTTTGTGGTCTTCTCTCCCTTCCTTCTTTCATTTCTATTTTCCTCTAGTGAAGATGATTTTATCTGATAATATAATTTAGTTTCTTGCTTTTTATTTTTTTGTGTATCCATTGTATATTTTTTGTTTGAGGTTACCATAAGGCTTGCAAATACTATCCTATAACCCATTATTTTGACCTGATAATAATTTAACACTATTTTCCTAAACAAATAAGCAAAAAGAAAATGAATAAAAACTCTATGCCTTACCTTTGTCCCCTTGCTTTTTAACTTTTTCTTGTTTCTATTTATATCTTATTGTACCGACTATGTCTTGAAAAGTTGTAGTTATTATTTTTGATTTGTTCATCACTTAATCTTTCCACATAGGATAAGAGTAGTTTATACATCACAGTTATAGTGTTACAATATTCTGTGTTTTTCTGTCTACTTACTATTACCAGTAAGTTTTGTACCTTCAGGTGATTATTTATTGCTCATAAATATTCTTTACTTTCTGGCTGAAGTACTCTCTTTAGCATTTCTTGTAGGACAGGTCTGGTATTGATGAAATCCCTCAGCTTTTGTTTGGGAAAAATCTTTATTTGTCCTTCATGTTTTAAGGATATTTTTGCTGGCCATCCTATCTTAGGGTAAAAGTTTTTTTTCTTCCCTCAGCATTTTAAATATGTCATGCTACTTTCTCCTGGCCTGTAAGATTTCTACTGAAAAGTCTGCTGCCAGATGTATTGGAGCTCCATTGTATGTTTTTTTTTTCCTCTTGCTGCTTTTAGGATTCTTTTATTTAATCCTTAACCTTTGGGAGTTTGATTATTAAATGCCTTGAGGGGAGTCTTCTTTAGATTAAATCTGTTTGGTGTTCTATAATCTTTTTGTACTTGGATATTATTACCCCATTGAATTAACGTTTTACCCCTATCTCTTTCTCTACCTCCTCTTTAAAGTTAATAACTCTTAGACTTACCCTTTTGAGGCTATTTTCTAGCTCCTGTAATTGTGCTTCATTATTTTTTTCTTTTGTCTCTTCTGACTGTATATTTTCAGATAGGCTGTCTTCAAGCTCACTTATTCTTTCTTCTGCTTTATCAATTCTGCTATTAAAAGACTATGATGCCTTCTTCAGTATGCCGAAGATATACTGAAGAAGAGCTGGATTTTTCAGCTCCAGAATCTGCTTGATTCTTTTTAATTATTTCATTCTCTTTGGTAAGTTTATTTGATAGCGTTCTGAATTTCTTCTCCACGTGATCTTGAAATTTTTTGTTTTCTCAAAATGGCTATTTTGAATTATCTGTCTTAAAGGTCAAAAAGCTCTGTTTCTACAGGTTTGGTCCCTCATGCCTTATTTAGTTCATTTGGTGGGTCATGTTTTCCCAGATGGTGTTAATGCTAGTCGATGTTCTTTGGTGTCTGGACATTGAAGAGTTAGGTATTTATGGTAGTCTTCACTGTCTGGGCTTATTTGTAGCTGTCCTTCTTGGGAAGTGTTTCCAGATATTTGAAAGGACTTGTGATCTAAGAGGTATCTGCTTTAAGGTGGACCCCAGGCCCAATAATACTGTGGGTCTTGCAGATGTATAGAGACACTGCCTTGATGGTCTTGGACAAAATCCAGGATAATTTTCTGGGTTACCAGAGACTCTTGTTCTCTTACCCTACTTTCTCCCAAACATAGAGAGTCTCTCTCCCCCTGTTCTGAGCCACCTAAAGCTTGGGGTGGAGTGACACAAGTAACCCTTTGGCCACCACTGTTATGACTGCACTGGGTCAGACCTGAAGCCAGCACAGCACTTGGTCTCACCCAAGGCCTGCTGTAACCACTCTGTGGCTGCTGCCTGTGTTTGCTTAAGGCCCTGGGGTCTACAATTAGCAGGTGGCAAAGCCAGCCAGGCCTGTGTTTTTCCCTTCAGGGTGGTGAGGTCCCCCAGGCCTCGGGTGGGTCCAGAGGTGCCATCTTGGAGTCAGGCACTACAGTCAAAAACCTTAGAAGTCTTCCTGGTGTTCTATTGTATTGTGGCTGAGCTGGCACTCAAACCACAAGATGCAGTTCTTCCCACTCTTCCCTTCCCTTTCCAAAAGCAGAGGAGCCTCATCCCATAGCCTCTGACACCTCAGGCTGTGAGGAGTACTGCCAGACTACTGCCAATGTTCTCCTAAGCCCTAAGGGCTCTTAAGTCAGCTTGTCATGAATACTGCCTGGACTGGGAGTCACCCTTCAGGGCGATTGGCTCCCCTCTGGCCCTGGCGAGATCCAGGCATACCATCCAAGTGTCAAGTTCTGGAATCGGGGACCCCAAGAGCCCACTTGGTGCTCTACCACCCTGTGACTGTGCTGGTACTTAAGGTGCAAGACAAAGTCCCCATTACTTTTTCCTCTGCTTTTCTCAGGCAGAAGGAGTTTTGTCCCATAACCACCAGAGTTGGTAATATGCTGAGTCTCACCTGAAGCTGGCAAGTTTCAGAAGTTCACCCAAGGCCATTGATGTAGTACCTGGGTATTGCTGCTGGTTATTCAGGGCCCAAGGGCTTTTGAATGAGCAGGTGATGAATCTTGGCAGGATTGAGTTCTTTTCTTCAAGGCAGTGGGTTTGCTCTGGCCCCAGGTGTGCCTAGAAATGTCATCTGAGAGCTAAGGCCTGTAATGGGGTCCTCATGACTCTGACTGGTGCTCATCCTGCTGTGGTGGAGCTTGTATCCTAGATGCAAAACAAAGTGCTCCCAACTCTTCCCCCTCTTCTCCTCAAGTGGAAAGAAGGGGTGTCTTTTGCAGCCAGGAGTTGTGCGGCCTGGAGTTAGGAAAGGGGTGATGCCAGCACTCCCTTGGCTTGCTTAGCTGATGTCTCAGCATGTCACGTGTTCCCCCAGTCCACTGTCTCTGGGCCTAGCTCAGCACTAGGACTCACCTAAGAGTTGCAGTTCTTATGATCTAGACTGCCTTCCAAGTTATTTAAAGGCCAGGTGCAGCCCTCAGTGGTGAGGTTTACAGGCACTCAAGTTTGGACTGCTGGGATTGGCAATTACCCTCTAGCTCAGGCTGGTTTAAATGCTCCCTCCATGTGCGGGCATCAGCTGAGTTTGGTCTGGTTTTCCTTTCTGTTCTAACGGAATAGCACTGAGTTCAATGCCTCAAAATTGCTGAGTCCCCCTCCCACAGCACCCAGAGATGCTCTTGGCACCACACTGCCACTGCCAGAGAGTGGGAGAGTGGTGGTGTCAGCGATTCAAGAGTGTTTTTTCTATCTCTTCCATGCCTCTTTCAGCAATGTGAACTTAAAACCAGGTGCTATAAATGCTCACCTGAATTTTGGTTCTTATGAAGGTGTTTTCTCTGTGTATAGTTGTTAACTGGGTGTCCTTCTGGGGGGAATGATTGGGAGAGCCTTCTGTTCCACCATCTCACTCTGCCTCCTGTCCCCTGTTCATAGTGTCTTTTCTTGCATACAATTTTTAAGTTTTCAGGAAATCCAATTCATCTATCATTTCTTTTATTCATTCATTCATTTATTCATCTTTTAACTTTTATTTTAGGTTCAAGTATATGTGTGCAGGTTTCTTTTATAGGGAAACTGCATATCACAGGGGATTTGGTGTACAGATTACTTTGTCACCCAGGTAATAAGTATAGTACCCAGCAGGTAGTTTTTTGATCCCCCTTCTACACCCCTCAACCCTCAAGTAGGCCCTAGTGTCTGTTGTTTGCCTTTTTGTGTCTATGTGTTCTGTTCTTTAGCTTCCACTTGTAAGTGGGAATATGTGGTATTCAGTTTTCTGTCCCTGCACTGGACTTAAGATAATGGTCTTCAACTTCATCTATGTTTCTGCAAAGGGCATAGTCTCATTCTTTTTTTTTTTTTTTGGCTGTGTAGTGTTCCTTAGTGTATATGTACTATATTTTCTTTATCCAGTCTACTGTTGAACTGTTGATAGGCATTTAGGTTGGTTTCATGTCTGCTATTGTGAATAGTGCATATGCCTTTATGGTAGAATGATTTATATTCCTTTGCATATATATCCCAACAATGAAATTGCTGGGTCAAATGGTAATTCTGTTTTAAGTTTTTGAGGAATTACCACTCTGCTTTCCACAATGGTTGAAAAAATTTACATTCCCACTGGCAGCATGTAAGCATTCCCTTTTCTTCACAGCTTCACCAGCATCTGTTGTTCAAGAGGTGAAGAAAAGAGAATGTTTATACACTGCTGTTGTTTTTGATTTTATAATAAGCCATTCTGATTAGTGTGAGATGGTATCTTATTGTGGTTTTGATTTGCATTTCTGTAATGATTACTGATATTACTGATATTTTTTCATAGGCTTTTTGGTCATATGTGTGTCTTCTTTTGAAACGTATCTGATCATGTCCTTTATCCACTCTTCGTTGGGGTTATTTGATTTTTTTTCTTGTTGATTTCTTTAAATTCCTTATAGGTTCTGGATATTAGATCTTTGTTGGATGCATAGTTTGCAAATATTTTCTTCCATTCTGTAGGTTGTCTGTTTACTCTGTTCATAGTTTGTTTTGCTGTGCAAATGATCTTTAGTTTAGTTAGGTCCTATTTGTCAATTTTTGTTTTTGTTGCAATTGCTTTTGGCATCTTTGTCATGAAATCTTTGCCAGGACCTATCTCCAGAATGGTAATTCTGAGGTTACCTTCCAGAGTTTTCTTAGTTTTAGGTTTTACATTTAAGTCAGCCATTTTAGCCCAGTTAATAACTCTTGCTGGGCTGGGCATGGTGGCTCACACCTGTTATCCTAGCAATTTGGGAGGCCGAGGTAGGAGGATCACTTGAGCCCAGGAGTTCAAGACCAGCCTGGGCAACATGGGAAAACCCCTTCTCCACAAAAAATACAAAAATTAGCTGGGTGTGATGGTGTATGCCTGTAGTCCCAGCTGCTCAAGAGACTGAGGTGGGAGAATTACCTGAGCCCAGGAGGTTGAGGCTGCAGTGAGGCGAGATTGCACCACTGCACTCCAGCCTGGGTGTAGAGTGAGACCCTGTCTCAAAAAAAGAAAAAAAAGAAAAAGAGAAAAAAAAGAAAAAAAAGCCTCGCTGGGGAAATATTGCAGTAGTTGGGAGGAAGGAAGACACCCTGGCTTTGTGAGTTGCCAGAGTTCTTACATTGGTTCTTTCTCATCTGTGTGGGCCAATGTTCCTTTAAGTACAGTGTATTATAATTTGAATACAGTCAGTAGACTTTTTTTCTGTATGTTTTCAGAAGGCTGGGGCTTTGTGCAGGGACTTTATTTGTAGCTGAATTCTTGTTCTTGGTTTCATGGGAGGGTATATGAGCAAAGTATTTTTGCCACTGAAATTTGGGATCCAGTAGGTAGGCTCTTGCTCAGACACGCGGCTCCTCTGTATTTCCTAATGATTGCAGCTGTGCTCCCTCTCGGTGCTCTAAAAGTGTGCTCTCCTCTCCCACTCAAGTGCTGGCTGCAGATCTTGTTCTGGCACTCCTGGGCTGCACTCCACAGCTCTGTGGTGAGCTTGGGCTTTATGTTCCCTCCTCAGCCTGAGGGCAGCAGGGGAAGGGAACTTGGCAGTGGTTGTAGCAGAGGACCTTTCACTTATCTCTTGGGGTTCCACCCCAAAGAGATACAGAGCTGCTATCAATCTGTGTGATTGGCCCACGTGGGGAAGCTGCACTGTGGGCCCAGGCAGAGTCTTGGAGTTCTGCCTAGTGGTGAGCATGGGAAGTAAGGAGGTCACCTTGTGGGATGGGGAGACAGATTGGTCTTTTCTTAGGGCAACTACAGCTTGCTGGAGGTGTGGTTAAAGAAGTTAGGGTCTTTGCTCCTTCCTTAATCCAAGGGCAGCAAGGGCAGTACCACTGCAGCGGTTACCTCTGGAAGCTTCACCACAGAGAAACACAGAACCACTGTTAAAGGGAATCTTCAGCCAGGGGGTAAGGTGGCTGCACTGCTGGGCCAAGCTGGGGCTCCACTTGATGATGAGCAGGTGATCAAGGGCTTACAAATTGGAGAGACTGGGCTCCTTTCCATAAGGTTACATAGCGTGCTGGAAGCACAAATGAAGCTCTCAGGCTCTTTGTTTCTTCTCCAGACCAAGGGTAGCAGGGGAGGATCTGGTGCCATGGCAATGGCAGAGGGGCTGTCAGTTGCCTTTGGGTGCTCCTCCCCAGGAAAACACAGAGCCACTACCAATGGGTATGCTCACCAGGCAGGGCTCCCAGATTGGGATTGCAGAATAACCTCCCTACACAATGGGTTTTGGTGTCATATCCAATACATCATTGCCAAATCCACTGTCATAAAGATTTTCCTGTTTTCTTCTAAGAGTTTTATAGTTTTAGGTCTTACATTTAGGTCTTTGATCTATTTTGAGCTAATTTTTATATAATGTTAGATAATAAACCAGTTTTTGTTTTTGTTTTTTGCATGTTGATATCCTGTTTTCCTAGCAACATTTGTTGAAAAGACTGTCCTTTTTCCACTGAATGGTCTTAGCACCTTTGTTAAAAAATCACTTGGCCACATATGTAAGGGCTTATTTTTGGGTTCTCTCTTTTATTCCATTGGTCTGTATTTTGTCTTTGTGCTAGTACCACATTGTTTTGATTACTGTAGCTTTGAAGTAAGTTTTGAAATTGGGAAATGTGAGCTTTGCTTTTCTTTATCAAGACGTTTCAGCTATCTTTAGTCCCTCAAGTGCCATATAAATTTTAGGATGGGTTTTTCTAATTCTACAAAAAACATCATTGAGATTTTGATAGGGATCACTAAATCTAGGTACTTTGGGAAGTATTGACATCTTAACAATACTAAGTCTTCTAATCCATGAATATGTGATCTTTTCATTTATTTCTGTCTTTAATGTCTGTCAATAATGTTTTATAGTTTTCATAGTGCAAGTCTTTCACCTCTTTAAGTTAATTCTAAATATATATATATTTTTTGATGCTATTGGAATTGAATTTTTTTTCATTTCCTCTTTGGACTGTTCATTGTTAATGTACAGAAATGCAACTGATTTTTGTGTGTTTTGTATTCTGCTACTACTTTGCTGAATTCATTTATCAGTTCTAATAATTTGTTTTTGTGGAATCTTTAGGATTTTCTACATATAGGATCTCATTATCTGTGAGCAGAGATAATTTTACTTCTTCCTTTACAATTTGGATGTATTTTTTTAAATTTTTGCCTAATTTCTCTGGCTAGAACTTCTAGTACTATGTTGAATAGAAGTGGCAAAAGTAGACTTCTTTGATTTTTTCCTGATCTTAGAAGAGCTTTTAGTCTTTCACCATGAGAATAATGTTTACTGTGAGGTTTTTGTATAGCTTTAACTATGTTGAGGTAGTTTCCTTCTATTTCTAGGCTTTTGAGTGTTTTTATCATGTAAGTATGTCAGATTTTGAAAATTCTTTTTTCTGCATATATTGAGATGACTCTGTGTGTTTTATCCCCTTTATTCTATTCATGTAGTACATTACATTGATCAATTTTTATACATTAAATCACCTTCCATTCCAGGACTAAATCCCACTTGCTTATGGAGTATAACACTTTTAATATGCTGCTGAATTTGGTTTGCTAGTATTTCATTGAGGATTTTTGCATCAATGTTCATAAAAGATATTGATCTGTAGTTTTCTTTTCTTGTGATGTTGTTGTCCAGTTTCGGTATGAGGTTGATTCTGGCCTTTCAAAATGAGTTGGAAAGTGTTCCTTCCTCTTCCAG
This sequence comes from Pongo pygmaeus, assembly GCF_028885625.2. Classification (NCBI taxonomy): domain Eukaryota; kingdom Metazoa; phylum Chordata; class Mammalia; order Primates; family Hominidae; genus Pongo; species Pongo pygmaeus. Next base: position 79,671,388 of record NC_072373.2, on the reverse strand, counting down.
TTTTTGAAAATTTTTAGAAATATTGGTGGTGTTTAAAATGTGTAGTAAAATTCACCAGGGAAACTATCAAGTCCAGGGCTTTTCTCGGTCAGGAGATTTTTGATTGCTGATTTAATTTCCTTACCAATTATAGGTATATTCATATTTTTTATTTCTTCATTATTTCGTCTTGGTATATCTTGTTTCTAGGAATTCCTCAATTTCATCTAGGTTATCTAGTTTTTTAGTTTATAATTGTTCATAGTACTTTCTTATAATTCTTTTAATTCCTATAGAGTTGGTAATCACCATACTTTCGTTTCTGCTTTTACTAATTTGAATCTTCCCTCTTTTTTTCCTTAGTTCACCTAGCTAAAATTTGTCAATTTTGTTGATGTTTACAAAGAACAAGCTTTTGGTTTTGTTGATTTTTCTCTATTTTTTGTACTATATTTTGTTTATCTGGCTATAATCTTTAATATTTCCTTTCTTCTGCTAGCTTTAGGTCTAGTTTGTTCTTTTCTTTTCTAGTCCCTTAAGTTGTAAAGTTAAATTGCTGATTTGAGATTGTTCTTGTTTTTTAATGTAAGTATAGTTATAAATTTTCCCCTTAGCACTGCTTTTGCTGTATCCCATACATTTTGCTATGCTGTGTTTTCATTTTTATTTATCTCTACTTACTTTCTTATTTCCCCTTTTACTCTTCTTTAATTCACTGATGGTTTAATTTTTACAAATTTATGAAATTTTTAGTTTGCTTCTGTTACTGACTGATTTCTAACTTTATCCCGTTTTGGTTGGGGTAGTTACTTTGCACGATATCTACCTTTTAAAATCTACTGAGACTTAATTTCTGACCTAGTATGTGGTCTGATATGGTTTGGATGTTTGTCTCCTTCAAATCTCATGTTAAAATATGATTCCCAATGTTGGATGAGGAGCCTGGTGGAAAGTGATTGGATTATGGGGGCAGACCTTCATGACTGGTTTAGCACCAACTCCTTGGTGATAGATGAGTTATTGCTTAGTTAGCTCACACATTATCTGATTATTTAAAAGACCCTGAGACTTCCTCCTTTTCTCTCTCTTGCTTTCTCCCTCTCCATGTGATGCACGTACTCCTCCTTTGCCTTCTGTCATGATTGTAAACTTCCTGAGGCTTGCACCAGGAGCAGATGCTGGAGGAGCAGATACATATACAACCTGCAGAATCATGAGCCAATGAAAACCTCTTTTCTTTATAAATTTCCCAGCCTTAGGTATTTATAGCAATGCAAGAATCGACTAACACATGTTCTAAACTGGAAAATGTCCTTGTGCACTTGAGAAGAATGTGCATTGTGTTGGTGTTGAGTACAGTGTTCTATGTATATCTGTTAAATATAGTTGGTCCAATGTTCTGTTCAAGTCCTCTATTTCCTTACTTATCTTGTGTTGGTTGCTCTAGCCATTATTGAGAGTGGGGTATTTAAGTCTCCAACTATTACTGCAGAACTGTTTACTTCTCCTTTCAATTCTGTCAATTTCTGCTTCATCTATTTTGGTGGTCTATTATTAGATGTGTAAATGTTTATACTTATTTTATTGTCATACTGTATTGAACTTTGCATTGAAACATATGTTCTTCTTTGTCTCCTGTTACCTCTTTTTGATTTAAAATTTGTTTTTTGTCATTAGAGTAGCCACCTCTATTGTCTTTTGGTTAGTATTTTCATGGAATTATTTGCAGTTCATTCATTTTCAATCCATTTGTGTCTTTAGAGCTAATGTGAGTCTCTTGCAGGCAGAATATAGTTGGATCATGTTTTCATTTATTAATTCTGACAATCTCTGCCTTTTGTTTGGAGAGATTAACACATTACCATTTAAAGTAACTACAGTTCTCTCTTGGTATCTCTGGAGAATCAGTTCCAAGACTTCCTATGTATACCAAAATTCACAGAGGCTCAAATCCTTTATGTAAAATGGCATAGCATTTGCATAAAATCTATGCTTATTCTCCTGTATACTTTAAATCATTTCTAAATCACTTATAATACCTAATAAAATGTCAGTGCTATCTAAGTAGTATTACATAGCATTTTTAAACGGTATTTTTATTTATATTGTATTGGTTTTCATTGCTGTATTTTTTTCAAACTTTTTTGATCTGTAGTTAATCGAATCTGGGAATGCAGAGCCCAGAGATACAGAGGGATGATTGTACTTTAAAGAAGAGAGTTACTCCTGTAATTTTTCTCTATTTGTTTTCTATTTGCCTTATAGCTTTTTGTCCCTCCTTTCCTGCATTACTATCTTCTTTTGTGCTTAGCTAATTTTTTATGAACATTTTAATTTTTTCTCATTTCCTCTTGTTTATATTCTATAGCTCTTTTGTGGTTATTATGGCTATTACATTTAACACCCTAAATTTATAACAATCTAGTTTGAATTTATACCAGCTTAACTTTAATAACATACAAAAACCATACTCCTTGATAGCTCTATTTCCACTCCTTTCAGTAGTTAATATCACAAAATTACATCTTACATTGTGTGTTCAAAACATAAACTAATTTTTTATTCTATTAGTCTTTTAATTACTTAGAAAACAAAATATGGGGTTCTAAACCAAAGTTCCAGTAATACTAGTTTTTTAAATGTATTAGTTTCACATCATGTAGGAAATAATTGCCCATGTAATAATTAACCTTTATTTCTTTATATGGCTTTTAGTTACTGTCTAGTGTCCTTTCATTTCAATCTGTAGAATTCCCTTTAGCATTTTTTGGAGAGAAGTTCTAGTAGTCATAAATATCCTTAGCTTTTTTCACAACCTGGGAATGTGTTGATTTCTTTCTTAATTTTGAAGGACAATTTTACTGGATATAGAATTCTTGATTAACTGTTTTTTGTTTTGTTTTGTTTTTTGCTTTCAGCAATTTGGATATAGCTGCCCACTGCCTTTTGGCCTCCAGAGTTTCTGATGAGAAATCTACGGATAATCTTATTGAGGATACCTTGTATGTAATAAGTTGCTTGTGTCCTGCAGCTTTCAAAATTCTTCTTTTCTTTGGCTTTTAACAGTTTGATCATAATGTGTTTTGATGTGAGTCTCTTTGAGTTCATCCAATTTAAAGTTTATTTGGCTTCTTGAATGTTTGGGAGGCTTTCCGACTATTTATTTTTGTATTCTCTCCTCCACTTTTTCTCTCTTCTCTCCTTCTGGGTTCCCACAGTGTGTATCTTGGTCCACTTGATGGTGTCCTACAGGTCCTTTAGGCTTAGTTCAGTTTTCTTCAATCTCTTTTTCTCTGTGTTTCTAAGACTCAATAATTTCCATTGTCTTATCATCATGTCCACTGGTTCTTTCTTCTTCCTGTTCAAATCTGCCTTTGAATTCTTCTAATGAATTTTTAATTTCAGATATGGTAATTTTCAGCTTCAGAATTTTTGTTTTGGTTTCTTTTTAGATGTTTTATTTCTTTATTGATATTTCCGTTTTGTTCATACATATTTCTCTTGACTTTCTCCATGTCTTCTTTTAGGTCTTTGAGGATCTTTAAGACAGTTGTTTTAAAGTCTTTGTTTAGTAGATCCATCATAAGATATTTTTTTCCAGGGACAGTTTCTGTGGATTTATTTTTCTTTTAAATGGGTTATACCTGTTTTTTTTGTACAATTTGTGGATTTTTTAATTGAAACTCTAGATTTCAATCTAATAACACTGTAACTGTGGAAATCAGATTCTCCTTCTTCCCCAGGATTCACTGCTTTTTTTCTTTTTGTTTTTTCTTTTATTGTTGTATGCTGTCTTTGTGCTAAGAATCTATCTGAGGTATAAATTTAAGGTCTCCTCAGGTCTTTTCTGAGCCTGTGCCTTTGCTTAGGCATGCACAGTGACTTTCTAATTTTCCCCATTTATGCAATTGCCTTGAATTTTACAGTCTTTAAGGTCTTGCTTCCAAAAAGCGGGGGAAATGAAGATGGCAGGGATAGTCACTGGTTTTTTGTTTTTTTTTTTTAGACGGAGTCTCTGTCTGTCGCCCAGGCTGGAGTGCAGTGGCACGATCTCAGCTCACTGCAAGCTCTGCCTCCCAGGTTCACGCCATTCTCCTGCCTCAGCCTCCCAAGTAGCTGGGACTACAGGCGCCCACCACCATGTCTGGCTAATTTTATGTATTTTTTAGTAGAGACAGGATTTCACCGTGTTAGCCAGGATGGTCTCGATCTCCTGATCTTGGGATCCACCCGCCTTGGCCTCCCAAAGTGCTGGGATTACAGATGTGAGCCACCGTGCCTGGCCATCACTGGTTCTTTAAATCTCTTGGAAGTCAATTCAACTAGAGGGAGACAGACTTGTTACAAATCAGGAGAGGTGCAACAATAATGACTGCCTGCCTTTTTGTCTGCACCTCTATAGTCATAAGCAGTAACCAGCAATCCAAGCACAGATCTCTGATATTTGAAGGACAGGATTCTTGTTGCTCAGCCTGGTTCCTTTGAGGTCTGTGCAAACTGTTTCAGAAACATATGCATGGCTGTCTGCCACAGAGATGGGGGAATGGATAGCTGCTACTGTGCTAAAAGCTGAAATTGACTGAAATCAACCACAATTTACTGTCCCTGCCTTCCCCTGGAAATTTCAAGCCTTCAATAGACTTCAAAATTCCAAAATAGTTACATCAGAAAGATTTTGCCAGTGCAGTTATTGCCTAGGTAGGGAAACAGATTCCTGGTGCTTCCTAAACTGCCATTTTCCAAGAGTCTTCTCCTGTTCCAGTTTTAATATGCACAGGAAAATAACATTAACGCATCTTGGTAGGAAAGCATCTCTGAATTAGTAAAATATATGAATTAAATCTTTTTCATGTGGAATTTGAATATCTTTATACTTAAAATAATTAGAGGCTAACAATATGTTGTTTGCTAAAGTGGCACTCAGAGGACCCCTTTAGTGAATGCAAAATATTATTTTAATTATACATACCAAATATTTATATTTACATGCAGCTGTACTTTTTTTGGAAAATGTTTTTCTCATAAGTTGCTTTAAAATCCTATTTACAATCATTTTAAAACCAAAATTTATTTAACAAGCTCTTCTTTCTCACCCCATTGAACTTATGCTATATAAGTTCCTATCCAATGAATCATCAATATTAAATTAAGGCATTCTAAATTTTCCTAAAATAGTAGCTATCATGATTATGTTCCACATCTTCTACATTAACTGTATAAAGCTGGGATCTACATTAAATATCTCCTCAGTGAAGCCTTCCCCAGTCACTGCATCTAAAATTTAAAAACCTCCTTATTCTCAACACTCCTAATCCCCCTTCCCAACTGTTACTTTTCTTCTTAACATTTATTGTTATCTAACACATTATTATATAGCTTAGTTTTTCTTATTTATTTTTTGTCTCTCACATTTGACTATACACTTCATAAAGGCAGAATTCTCTGCTTGTTCACTGCTGTATCCCTGTCACCTATCACCTAGGAAGTTGGTGCTACCAATATATGTTTCTTCAGACTCAGTACCTTGCTTAACACCTAGTGAGAAGTTGTTTGGCATGTGATGTGATACTTGGAGATGGCTATAGTGGATTGAATTATTTCCATATGTTCTAGCAGATAAAAAAATTGTGATAGTGAGAATTACCCAATTTAAATAACCATATTTCACCCTTGTCTGAAGCCACTGGGAGAGGAGACAGTTTACCAAACATCTTACTTTTGGACCCAGCATTCATGTAACCCTCTTTGTACACAGTATTTGGACACACAGTGACTCTTTTGTTAGGATTTGAGAGAAAGAGTTAGAGGGAGAAAATGACATTTTCTTTCCTGCTGGATGTAAGTAAACCTGGGATCAAGTGGGCCTGGGGCTCCAAGCAACCACCTTGGCATTTCATAGAAACCTAAAAATAAAGCCACTGCCCAAGAGGCAGAACTAAAACAGATTAGTTCTAGAGGCATTCATTGAGTGTCTGGATACAGCTATGTCTGAAAATGGTTTTGCCCCAACGCTTTTTAGTAAGGAGAGCCAATGAATCCACTTACTACCACCCCTGGCAATTTTGTTTTTTTGGGGATTTTGTTTGTTTGTTTTTGGCTTAAGCCAAATTTAGTTAGGTTTTCCATCATTACGCAAGAAGGAGCTGATAAAGATAGTGAATAACTAAATTTATAAAATGTATTCCAAAATTAGAGTATTGGGGTTACATTAAAAACTGGGTATAGGGAGGAGCCAAGATGGCTGAATAGGAACAGCTCCGATCTACAGCTCCCAGCGCGAGCGACGCAGAAGATGGGTGATTTCTGCATTTCCATCTGAGCTTTGAGGACAGCAGTTGTTCTCCCAGCACGCAACTGGAGATCTGAGAACGGGCTGACTGCCTCCTCAAGTGGGTCCCTGACCCCTGACCCCCGAGCAGCCTAACTGGGAGGCACCCCCAGCAGGGGCAGACTGACACCTCACACGGCTGGCCAGGTACTCCAACAGACCTGCAGCTGAGGGTCCTGTTAGAAGGAAAACTAACAGAAAGGACATCCACACCAAAAACCCATCTGTACATCACCATCATCAAAGACCAAAAGTAGATAAAACCACAAAGATGGGGAAAAAACAGAGCAGAAAAACTGGAAACTCTAAAAAGCAGAGTACCTCTCCTCCTCCAAAGGAATGCAGTTCCTCACCAGCAACGGAACAAAGCTGGACGGAGAATGACTTTGACGAGCTGAGAGAAGAAGGCTTCAGACGATCAAATTACTCCGAGCTATGGGAGGATATTCAAACCAAAGGCAAAGAAGTTGAAAACTTTGAAAAAAATTTAGAAGAATGTATAACTAGAATAACCAATACAGAGAAGTGCTTAAAGGAGCTGATGGAGCTGAAAACCAAGGCTCGAGAACTATGTGAAGAATGCAGAAGCCTCAGGAGCCTACGCGATCAAATGGAAGAAAGGGTGTCAGCCCTGGAAGATGAAATGAATGAAATGAAGCGAGAAGGGAAGTTTAGAGAAAAAAGAATAAAAAGAAATGAGCAAAGCCTCCAAGAAATGTGGGACTATGTGAAAAGACCAAATCTACGTCTGATTGGTGTACCTGAAAGCGACGGGGAGAATAGAAACAAGTTGGAAAACACTCTGCAGGATATTATCCAGGAGAACTTCCCCAATCTAGCAAGGCAGGCCAACATTCAGATTCAGGAAATACAGAGAACTCCACAAAGATACTCCTCAAGAAGAGCAACTCCAAGACACATCATTGTCAGATTCACCAAAGCTGAAATGAAGGAAAAAATGTTAAGGGCAGCCAGAGAGAAAGGTCGGGTTACCATCAAAGGGAAGCCCATCAGACTAACAGTGGATCTCTCGGCAGAAACCCTACAAGCCAGAAGAGAGTGGGGGCCAATATTCAACATTCTTAAAGAAAAGAATTTTCAACCCAGAATTTCATATCCTGCCAAACTAAGCTTCATAAGTGAAGGAGAAATGAAATACTTTACAGACAAGCAAATGCTGAGAGATTTTGTCACCACCAGGCCTGCCCTAAAAGAGCTCCTGAAGGAAGCGCTAAACATGGAAAGGCACAACCGGTACCAGCCACTGCAAAATCATACCGAAATGTAAAGACCATTGAGACTAGGAAGAGACTGCATCAACTAACGAGCAAAATAACCAGCTAACATCAATATGATAGGATCAGATGCACACATAACAATATTAACTTTAAATGTAAATGGACTAAATGCTCCAATTAAAAGACACAGACTGGCAAATTAGATAAAGACTCAAGACCCATCAGTGTGCTGTATTCAGGAAACCCATCTCACGTGCAGAGACACACATAGGCTCAAAATACAAGGATGGAGGAAGATCTACCAAGCAAATGGAAAACAAAAAAAGGGAGGGGTTGCAATCCTAGTCTCTGATAAAACAGACTTTAAATCAACAAAGATCAAAAGAGACAAAGAAGGCCATTACATAATGGTAAAGGGATTAATTTAACAAGAAGAGCTAACTATCCTAAATATATATGCACCCAATACAGGAGCACCCAGATTCATAAAGCAAGTCCTGAGTGACCTACAAAGAGACTTAGACTCCCACACATTAATAATGGGAGACTTTAACACCGCACTGTCAACATTAGACAGATCAACGAGACAGAAAGTCAACAAGGATACCCAGGAATTGAACTCAGCTCTGCACCAAGCGGACCTAATAGACATCTACAGAACTCTCCACCCCAAATCAACAGAATATACATTTTTTTCAGCACCACACCACACCTATTCCAAAATTGACCATATACTTGGAAGTAAAGCTCTCCTCAATAAATGTAAAAGAACAGAAATTATAACAAACTATCTCTCAGATCACAGTGTAATCAAGCTAGAACTCAGGATTAAGAATCTCACTCAAAACCACTCAACTACGTGGAAACTGAACAACCTGCTCCTGAATGACTACTGGGTACATAACGAAATGAAGGCAGAAATAAAGATGTTCTTTGAAACCAACGAGAACCAAGACACAACATACCAGAATCTCTGGGATGCATTCAAAGCAGTGTGTAGAGGGAAATTTATAGTACTAAATGCCCACAAGAGAAAGCAGGAAAGATCCAAAATTGACACCCTAACATCACAATTAAAAGAACTAGAAAAGCAAGAGCAAACACATTCAAAAGCTAGCAGAAGGCAAGAAATAACTAAAATCAGAGCAGAACTGAAGGAAATAGAGACACAAAAAACCCTTCAAAAAATTAATGAATCCAGGAGCTGGTTTTTTGAAAGGATCAACAAAATTGATAGACTGCTAGCAAGATTAATAAAGAAAAAAAGAGAGAAGAATCAAATAGATGCAATAAAAAATGATAAAGGGGATATCATCACCGATCCCACAGAAATACAAACTACCATCAGAGAATATTACAAACACCTCTATGCAAATAAACTAGAAAATCTAGAAGAAATGGATAAATTCCGCAACACATACACCCTCCCAAGACTAAACCAGGAAGAAGTTGAATCTCTGAATAGACCAATAACAGGAGCTGAAATTGTGGCAATAATCAATAGCTTACCAACCAAAAAAAGTCCAGGACCAGATGGGTTCACAGCCGAATTCTACCAGAGGTACAAGGAGGAGCTGGTACCATTCCTTCTGAAACTATTCCAATCAATAGAAAAAGACGGAATCCTCCCTAACTCATTTTATGAGGCCAGCATCATCCTGATACCAAAGCCTGGCAGAGACACAATAAAAAAAGAGAATTTTAGACCAATATCCTTGATGAACATTGATGCAAAAATCCTCAATAAGATACTGGCAAACAGAATCCAGCAGCACGTCAAAAAGCTTATCCACCATGATCAAGTGGGCTTCATCCCTGGGATGCAAGGCTGGTTCAATATACACAAATCAATAAATGTAATCCAGCATATAAACAGAACCAAAGACAAAAACCACATGATTATCTCAACAGATGCAGAAAAGGCCTTTGACAAAATTCAACAACCCTTCATGCTAAAAACTCTCAATAAATTAGGTATTGATGGGACGTATCTCAAAATAATAAGAGCTATTTATTACAAACCCACAGCCAATATCATACTGAATGGGCAAAAACTGGAAGCATTCCCTTTGAAAACTGGCACAAGACAGGGATGCCCTCTCTCACCACCTCTATTCAACATAGTGTTGGAAGTTCTGGCCAGGGCAATTAGGCAAGAGAAGGAAATCAAGGGTATTCAATTAGGAAAAGAGGAAGTCAAATTGTCCCTGTTTGCAGATGACATGATAGTATATCTAGAAAACCCCATTGTCTCAGCCCAAAATCTCCTTAAGCTGATAAGCAACTTCAGCAAAGTCTCAGGATACAAAATCAATGTACAAAAATCACAAGCATTCTTATACATCAATAACAGACAAACAGAGAGCCAAATCATGAGTGAACTCCCATTCACAATTGCTTCAAAGAGAATAAAATACCTAGGAATCCAACTTACAAGGGACGTGAAGGACCTCTTCAAGGAGAACTACAAACCACTGCTCAAGGAAATAAAAGAGGATACAAACAAATGGAAGAACATTCCATGCTCATGGGTAGGAAGAATCAATATCATGAAAATGGCCATTCTTCCCAAGGTAATTTACAGATTCAATGCCATCCCCATCAAGTTACCAATGACTTTCTTCACAGAATTGGAAAAAACTACTTTAAAGTTCATATGGAACCAAAAAAGAGCCCGCATCACCAAGTCAATCCTAAGCCAAAAGAACAAAGCTGGAGGCATCACGCTACCTGACTTCAAACTATACCACAAGGCTGCAGTAACCAAAACAGCATGGTACTGGTACCAAAACAGAGATATAGATCAACGGAACAGAACAGAGCCGTCAGAAATAATGCCACATATCTACAACTATCTGATCTTTGACAAACCTGACAAAAACAAGAAATGGGGAAAGGATTCCCTATTTAATAAATGGTGCTGGGAAAACTGGCTAGCCATATGTAGAAAGCTGAAACTGAATCCCTTCCTTAAACCTTATACAAAAATCAATTCAAGATGGATTAAAGACTTAAATGTTAGACCTAAAACCATAAAAACCCTAGAAGAAAACCTAGGCAATACCATTCAGGACATAGGCATGGGCAAGGACTTCATGTCTAAAACACCAAAAGCAACGGCAACAAAAGCCAAAATTGACAAATGGGATCTAATTAAACTAAAGAGCTTCTGCACAGCAAAGGAAACTACCATCAGAGTGAACAGGCAACCTACAAATTGGGAGAAAATTTTCACAACTTACTCATCTGACAAAGGGCTAATATCCAGAATCTACAATGAACTCCAACAAATTTACAAGAAAAAAACAAACAACCCCATCAAAAAGTGGGCAAAGGACATGAACAGACACTTCTCAAAAGAAGACATTTATGCAGCCAAAAAACACATGAAAAAATGCTCACCATCATTGGCCATCAGAGAAATGCAAATCAAAACCACAATGAGATACCATCTCACACCAGTTAGAATGGCAATCATTAAAAAGTCAGGAAACAACAGGTGCTGGAGAGGATGTGGAGAAATAGGAACACTTTTACACTGTTGGTGGGACTGTAAACTAGTTCAACCCTTGTGGAAGTCAGTGTGGCGATTCCTCAGGGATCTAGAACTAGAAATTCCATTTGACCCAGCCATCCCATTACTGGGTATATACCCAAAAGACTATAAATCATGCTGCTATAAAGACACATGCACACGTATGTTTATTGCAGCATTATTCACAATAGCAAAGACTTGGAACCAACCCAAATGTCCAACAATGATAGACTGGATTAAGAAAATGTGGCACATATATACCATGGAATACTATGCAGCCATAAAAAATGATGAGTTCATGTCCTTTGTAGGGACATGGATGAAATTGGAAATCATCATTCTCAGTAAACTATCACAAGAACAAAAAACCAAACACCGCATATTCTCACTCATAGGTGGGAATTGAACAATGAGAACACATGGACACAGGAAGGGGAACATCACACTTCGGGGACTGTTGTGGGGTGGGGGGAGGGGGGAGGGATAGCATTAGGAGATATACCTAATGCTAGATGACGAGTTGGTGGGTGCAGCGCACCAGCATGGCACATGTATACATATGTAACTTACCTGCACGTTGCACACATGTACCATAGAGCCTAAAGTATAATAATAATAATAATAATAATAAAAAGAAAAAGAAAACTGGGTATAGTGTGTTTCACAAGTAAAATTGACTCTGAGAGAAAAATAATATAACATCAGCTAAATTTGAAGATAATTTTTTAAACCTACAAAATTAGAACTATTTTTAAGATAGATGGAAGGGTAGATGGATGGGTGGATGGAGAGAGACAGAGAAAGTTTTATTTAGAGGTCTATGGTGACCTTTCAGGGACAGTGTTGAAATCTGGTTCATGATTAAAGCAGGGTGTGGTTAAAAGAGGCAGGGATGGAAAATTGTTTTTTGGCAACTTGTTAGAGATGTGGGGTTAAACTGTTGAAGCAGCCACAAAAGTCTATTGCCAGAAGAGAAAAATAAAAACCTTACAGCAGCTTTACGCTGGGCCAAGCACTATGTTAACTGCTTTAGGCATGGTCTCATTGAGTTCTAAAAGTGATGTAGATTTCATATTATTATGAACATGTTAGAGATGGGGAAGTTAGACTGGAGAAGTTAAATAATCTGTCCAAATTTTCACAATAACCAGTGAAGACTGGGTTTGAACCCAGGTCTCTCAAATTGCTAGCCTCATGCTTTTACCAACTAAACAGAAGTTCAGCCCTGTTGCCGCTTCTAATCTAGAAAAGATTTTATTGACACTTCTTTGCTCCCTTTCATGTTGAGGACTTTTTTTCCTCTAATGATTCTCATATCAAAATCCTCTTGATTGAAAATCACCATGCATGAAATACTGACTCATAACCATGGAAAAGTGTTTTATTTTTCCGGGAAATTTTCTTCTTCTCTGTCCGTCAGTCTGGATTATCATAAGGAAAATGTTTTTTCTCACTTGTCTTTGAATTAAAAAACATATTATTTAATTTTTTAAAGCATGAAATCTCAATATTCTTTTTTAACTGTGTCAAGGAGGGTTTTGTTTGTTTGTTTGGCTTGTGTGTTTTTGTTCATTTTTCTGTAGTGAAGATGTGCAAAGTCTTTAAAATCTAAAGGAGGTAAAAATGGGATCTGTTCTGGCTTAGCATGCATCTTTAGATATGTCTTGGAAATCACTGGTCTATAGGTCAAAGTTGCCTGATAGCAGCACTATTTTCGGGAAGTAGCTTCCTAGAAGAAATTCACTTTCTTAGCTTCTCCAGGATGGGTTGAGTTCTACTTGATCCTGGCTGATGAATGGCAAATATGTATGTTTGTGAGAGTCTCATACAGGATATTCTGGGGTCTGCTTTTACCTCTAACAGGAACACATTCTCAGTCTAGGCAAATGCTGGTTAATATTGGGGTGTCTACAGAGAGGTGAGGATCTTGGCCAATTAGAATTGATCAAATTAAAATTTCCTACTAGCTGAGGCAGACTAATATTTTTCCATTTGTTACATTTTAAAGCATCTTTAAAACTATTTTTTACATTAAAATGTGAGGACCTGAAAGTTTACATTCATCAGAAGTAAAAATAAATTTAACAAAACCTATTAAGTGTGAAAAAGACAAAGATTTTTTACTGCTGACCACCCAGGTATCACACGCAAGTTGCTTTTCCTTCCATACATACACCTTCTCAGTTTAGGCCAATAAGAATTTTCCTAAAACTAGTACAGTGTGTGCTTTGAACATAAGATTTTTGGAAATAAACTTCTTTCAGGCATCCAAATATCCTGGAAGGAAAGTAAGAGGCAGCTTCTAAAAACTTGAAAATGAAGGTGATTAGAAAGAACTTTGAGGAAGGGCAACTCTTCTGTTGGGAAGGGGAAAATTAGGTTTTAGTATGGGAGCAGAATTCTCCTGGAACAGAGAAGAGAGAAGCCACTGCATGTGGTCCTTAGGCCAGCCATGTATCCTGAAGAGGGAACACTAAGTTGGAAAGCATCTTTCTGGTGATTTCCCACCAGGTCAATAACATGCAGTCTGCTTCTGAGAATATGTAACTAGAGAACGTTCCCTCTCTTAACTGCATAGCTGTGACATTGGTAAGCAAGAGTACTTACTTTATCATTCAACTGAGGCCATATTATATAAAATGATAACTATCACCATGCCCTGCAGCAGGGCATTGGGAACTTTGGCATAGTTGCCATGGCATCCTCCTGGTAGAACAATTGGAATCCTGTCACTATTGTTAAATAATGCTGGGCCCTGGCTAGTCTCTACCCTCACAAGTTATTCTCATGCTTATTTATAAAGGCTACATTCAAACTTATTTTTTAAAGTTGTTAGATTTAAGAAAGGAAATATGTGATAAGAATATATTTAATGTGAGATTCATACTTTGATACATGACACAAAATTCAGCCTTTGAGGGAAAGGTATCACTAGAAATACATGGCATGGAAGAATCAAACACAACCTGAAGATGTTTTAAGTGCAGATAAAACAAAGACCAAACATTATTAGGCTCATCACTCTATTTCTATTAAAAAATTAAAAGAGAGAAAGGGGGATAGGGAAATGTGGTGCACATTGAGGCAGTAGCTGTATGCCATGAAATGGCCAGCTTTACAATTATAGATTATTTTATTCTAGGCAGCCTTCTCAGACACTAAGAACAACAGTATGTGACTCATGGTAGGCACTCAAATCGTTGGCCATCTATCTAAAGTGATTCATCTAGTTTTCAGTCAACAATGAATTAATTAGATAAATAATTCTATAATAATAATATTTCAATAAATATTCAATAGATATTATTTATTGGTAGATCATTAATTACTATGCAAATATAATTTCCAGATGAAAAGTACAGACCTAAGTCATTAATTGAGGCTCTCATTAGGGGGAGGAATGATGAAAAAACAACAGAGAAATTAGATATCCTGCTAGATGATTTAAACATATTGATACATGTGCTAGTCAATGCATTTAACAAGAAAAGAAATAACAAAAGAAGAATTCACTTTAAAATTCTGTTCTTAGAAGTTCTAGCAAGAGCAGTCAGGTAACAGAAATAAATAAAAGGCATATTAATAGGGAAAAAAAGGCTAATTATCTCTCTTTGCTGATATGATCCTATACCTAGAAAATCCTAAAGACTCTGCCAAAAGGCTTCTAGAACTGATAAACACCTTCAGTAAGGTTTCAGGATACAAAATCAACACACAAAAATCAGTAGCATTCTTATACACCAATAACATTCAAACTGAGAGTCACATCAAGAACACAATTCCATTTATAATGGCACAGGAAAAAAAAACACATAAAATGCTTAGGAATACATTGAATGAAGGAAGTGAAAGATGTCTACAAGGAGAATTACAAAACGCTGTGGAAAAAAAACCAAAGATGACACACACAAATGCAAAAATATTCTATGCTCATGGATTGGAAGGATTAATATCACTAAAATGGCCACACTGGCCAAAGAAATCTACAGATTCAATGCTATTACTATCAAACTACCAATGTCATTTTTTACAGAATTGGAAAAATCTATTCCAAAATTTATATGGAACCAAAAAAGAGCTAAATAGTCAAAACAATCCTAAGCAAAAAAATAACAAAGCCAGAGACATCATGTCTCCTGACTTCAAACTATAGTATAAGGCTACAGTAATCAACACAACATGGTACTACTACAAAAACAGACACATAGACCAATGAAACAGGTTAGAGAATCCAGAAATAAAGCTGCACATTTACAACCATCTGATCTTTGACAAAGTTAGTAAAAATAAGCAATTAAGAAAAGACTCTCTAATCAATAATTGGCACTGGGATAACTGGACAGCCATATGCAGAAGAATGAAACTGGATCCCTGTTTCCACCATGTAGTTTTATAGTTCAGGTTCTTATATTTACATCTTTAATTAAAGATTTAATATTTAAAGATTTATATGTAAGACCCCAAACTATAAAAATCTTAGAAGAAAACCTAGGAAATACCATTGTGGACATCAGCCTTAACAAAGAATCTATGACTAGGTCCTCAAAAATAATGGAAACAAAAACAAAATTTGATAAGTGGGACCTAATTAAACTTAAAGAATTTTTGTGCAGCAAAATGAACTATCAACAGAATAAACAGACAACTTATAGAATGGGAGGAAGTATTTGCAAACTATATGTTTGACAAAAGTCTAATATCCAGAATCTATAAGGAACTTAATTCAACAAGCAGAAAATAAAGAACCCTGTTTAAAAGTGGGCAAAGGACATTAACAGATAATTCTCAAAGAAAACATACAAGTAGCTAACAAACATAGAAAAAAATGCTCAACACCACAAATTAGCAGAGAAATGCAAACCAAAACCACAATGAAATATCATCTCACACCTGTCAGAATAATGGCTATTACTAAAAAGATTTAAAAAAAAATAGCAGATTCAGGCAGGGCTGCAGAGAAAAGGGAATGCTTACACAGTGTTGGTGGGAGTGTAAATTAGTTCAGCCACTGTGAAAAGCACGTTTGGAGATTTCTCAAAAGAACTTAAAGCAGAGCTACTATTCAACCCAGCAATCTTATTACTGGACGTATATCCAAAGGAAAATAAATCGTTCCAAAAAAAAAAGATACATGCACTTGTATATTCATAACAGGACTATTTACAATAGCAAAGACATGGAATCAACCTAGGTGCTCATCAGCAGTGGACTGGAAAAAGAAAATCTGATGCATATACACTATGGAATACTGTGCAATCATAAAAAAGAATGAGATTATAGCCTTTGCAGAAACATGGATGCAACTGGAGGCCATCATTCTAGCTGAATTAATGCAAGAACAGACAACCAAATACCACAAACATGTTCTTGCTTATAAGTATGAGCTAAACACTGGGTACATATAGATATAAAGATGGAAACAATAGACACTGGAGACTACTGGGGGAGAAGGGGAGGGAGTCAAGGGCTGAAAAACTACCTATTGGGTACTATGGTCACTACCTCGATGATGGGATCATTCATATCTGAAACCTCAGTGTCACCTAATATACTCATGTAACAAACCTGCATATGTACCCTCTGAATTTCACATAAAAATTGAAATTATAAAAAATAAATAATTAAAATGTTAAAAAAAATTTTGAAGAATCCTGCTTTTGCATTCTAGAACTTTTCAGAAACCGCAGCAGAGGTTCATTTTGTCCAGGCTTGGTGTAAATTAGCATCAAATAGATGGACTGAATTGCTCCATTTTGGTGTGGACGGTTATCAAGAACTTGGAAAAGAAGTCTGTGCACAAGAGCCTGCAATATGCCAAGAGTCAATCAGCTGAGAAGATCTTTTGTAAATATATACTTCGCTATGCAGAATTTCTTTTAGAGATACCGGACTACTTGGAATAAAGGAGATGTATCTGGGCCTCCACTTCAAACTCAAAACAAGATCTCATTCAAACACTAAAAATATTTGGCCAAGCTTGTTCCTAATAACGCCTCTGGATTTTGAGATTTGGGCCTGTCAGATCATAAACAACAATGATTAAGTATCCACTAGGTACAATGCATAAGTGAGATTGGGGTTCTAGGGGGAGGTACAAGAAAAGCATATGATATGGTCCTTTGCCTCTGACAGCTTATGGCCCAATGGAAAAAGACTACCACATAATTGCTTACAAGAAATGCTGGACTAGAGCATGCTTTTAGCCAAATTGCTAAAAAAAAAAAAAAAAAAAAAAAAAAAAAAAAAATTTCCAAAGTTGTTTAATCATCATGCTTGTTGGCAGTCTTTCCTTTCAAGAGTCCCTCCCTGCTTGCTTTGTATCTTACACAAAATCTCATGTGGCCTACTCAGGAGCCACGTATTCCAGAACACCGCCCACAGAACATACCCAGGTGCCTGCAGCCAAAAGCTGATATGTTCCCTATTTAATATTTATGATCTTCCATACTGGTAAAAGTCATTATTGTATTGTCATTAGAAAACTTTTCTGGCTAAACAAAGCTGAGGGAAGTTGCTATTAACTTCTGAGACTAGAAACAAATGCAATATTGCTGATGGTTGTGCTTTCTAATTATTTGCAGATGACCTCAGCCATGTGAATGTACAGAGGGAATGCCAGACTTGAGCACTAGTTTTTCAGCATTAGGATTTTTTTTCTTTTTTCAAACCATGAAGTTTGTTTACTAGTCACTTTAATCAAGATAACTAGGACAAAAGAGAATAGAAACAGCAGTGACTGTGCAAAAAAAGAAAACTGATTCACTATGAAGTGTCAAAATCTTAAGTTTGGGTGGGACACAGTAATCATTTGAAACATCCCTTTACCTTCAAGTAGGTCCATTCTTAGAATATCAAGACTTTCTCCCTCACTATATATATACATATCTTTATGTATTTTATGTGTAAATATATGTGTATGTTCATTTCCACCGCTGTACAGTAGTCCATTGCATGAATTCACATACCACAGTTTATTTATCTATTCTACTCTAAATGGACATTTGGGTTGTTTCTAAGAACAACTACTGTATGGACATGCTGCCATAAACATTTTTATACTTGCATTCTGGTGCATGCGTTTCTCTCTAGCAGGGTTCTTAAAGGGTGATCCTTGGGAGGACCTCAAGACACTTTCATGGGGTCTGTGAGTGCAAAACAATTTTCATGATAATGCTAAGACTTTATTTTCCCTTTCCACTTTCAGTCTCTCATGAATGTACAGTGGAATTTTCCAGAGGCTACATCACGTGCAACACTGAGCCAGACCAAAAGCAGAAGCAGATAGGAAAATCCAGCTTTCTTCTAGTAAGTCAGACGTTAAAGAGATTTGCAAAACTGTAAAACTATGCTGCTTTTCCCCTAAAATTTGTCTTGCTATGGAAATAATTATTTTGATTAAAATGCTATTTAGGTTAACATCTAATTTTAATACTCTTATAACAACATTGTTATTTTAAATAAGTAGATATTTTAACTTTTTCTTATTTTTAGTGTCAAATACAGTAAATATCTATAGATATAACCAACATAAACACAGCTTGTAATAATTTTTGAGAAAATTATTAAGTCTGAGGACCAATGCACTGGATCATAAGGTACATATCTCTTAAAATTTAATAGCTAATGCCAATCTGTTTTCTAAATATGTTGGATGTTTCTTTCTCCCATCAGCAGCATATGAGAGTTTCCACTGCTTCATATACTCAACGTCACTTGGTTTTGTCAGATTTCTGTCCTCAAATCTGATAGAATATTAACATACATCATTACAGATTGGTTTTACATTTTTCTGATTACTAATAAGATTGCATCCCTTTGACTTTCTTTTTATAAATTGCCTGTTGAAGTTTTTTGTGCATTGTTTTCTATTTAAGTGTCTGTCTTAATTTTGGACAGGTAAAAACTTGATATATTCTGAAATATAATTTTTTGGTCAATTATACATGCTGCAGGTATGCATTAAAACACAATACTGATTATTTTTATAGTGTTTCTATGATTTTCTTGGTGAATGGAAGTATTTAATTTTACATAGTCAATTTATCAGTCTTTTACTTTATGGTTACTTGAAGAAATACTACCCTATCCTGCAATTATTCTTGTTTATTACTTCCTATAAGCTTTATATTTTTATTTTCAAATTTTGGCTTTAACCTTATCTGGAATTTACTTTTATGTGTGGTTTCATTTATAAGTCCATTTTCATTTATTTCCCATATGTATCCTCGATTGTCCTAGTATCATTTGTTGAAAATTTCCCCACTAATTTCTCATGCCGCCTTTGTCATACATCAGGTGTCAATCTGTGATTTGTCCTGTTTCCGGGCCTTTTTATTGTGTCTCACTGGTCTATTTGTTTGTCCCTGTGCAAAACCACATTGTGTTAATTACTATGTCTTTGTAATAAATCTGAACATATGATAAAGCAAGTTCTCACATTCTTCTTCTTTAAAAGTATCTTGTGCTCCTGACCCTCTCTTGTATTTTAATCTTATGCTACTTCCCCCAACTAGTAATCACACAAAGTGTTGGACTAGTGCATTAAGCACAACAGTAGGAGAAATTTGTTGGTAGCAGATGAGTGCAGAAGTGAGCATTTAGGGCCCACAAAGGTTTTGTCTATTTCTAGTTTAAATGAAGAAATATGTCCATGAATTCTTTTAAGAATTAATTTTACCTATTAATAAACAAAATAAATTGGGATGGGAAATTCCATTTGTTAGTCTTACTTGATTTATTAAGATGAGTCTGATAAGCTAATGAAATGGAAGCAAAGAAAGAGACAAGCAAGACTTTCATTTTTCTAAATCTGTGGCTAAATCCTTTATTTCCTCCAAGTTTTCATTACCATATGAGAGTCCAACTCAGCCAAAATGGCTGTGCCTTGAGGCATTTCTTCCTGGAGTGATTTGAGAAGAGAGAGTAAGTAAATCACTTTTATATACCAGAACCTGCATCAGAGCTGGTGCACAGTAGGTCCCAATAAATAATGATTGCATTATTTTCTTAATTACTGAATGACTTTGTCATGACTTAATTAGTGAATGATTTTGTCATTGAGTCAGAACATTGCATTTCAAAAAAAGCCTCTAAATGTGTGCTATGGTCTGATGTTGGTGTCCCCCAAAATGTATATGTTGGAACTTAGTAGCCAATGTGATAGTACTAAGAGGTAGGGCCTTTGGGCAGTGATTAAGTAATGAGGGTTCCACCCTCAGGAAGCAAATTAGTGCCACATAAAAGAGGCTCAAGAACGCTCCCTTACCCCTTCTGTCATGTGAGGACACAGCAACAAAGTGCCATCTATGAAGCAGAGAGCCTTCACCACACATTTTAACTGCTGGCACCTTGATCTTGGACTTCCCTGCCTCCAGAGCTGTGAGCAATAAATTTCTGTCGTTTTTAAATTACCCAGGCTAAAGTATTTTGTTATAGCAGCAGGAACAGACTCACAATATGCTTCTAAAAAATATATTCATTAAGATAAGATAAAATGTTCAGGCCTCTCCCCATTTTAAAAAAAATGGCTTTCCAACTCTACTATTAACCACACCAGGTTAGCATCTTCTTTTACAAATCTTCACTTAGGAACTATTTCCTCACTAACTCTTCGTTCTTAATTCTGCGAAATTTGGCTTCCACCCCTCTATTTCTCCAGTCACTACTGGCTTAAAGATTAATCTCCAAATTGTCAAATTCAAAGCTTTTATTTTTAAATCTGAGGATAGGATCCTTTTTCAAGGATAACTACTTATAATATAATTCTATTGTGAACCCCTCTTTTCCATGAATATTTTGTCTTTGGTGAACAAAGATTGTAAGCAGTCACTGAGTATAGCTCAAATGCCAACATCTACATGAGACTTTCTCTAATCACCCTGTTGAAGAATTATCTCATCTTTCTTAGAAAACCTATGTGTTTGCCTAAACATATTTACCAAGTGTGATGGTTAATACTGTGTCAACTTGATTGGATTGAAGGATGCAATATTGATCCTGGGTGTGTCTGTGAGGATGTTACCAAAGGAGATTAACATTTGAGTCAGTGGGCTGGGGAAGGCAGATCCACCCTTAATCAGCTGCCAACGAATAAAAAGCAGGCAGAAAAACCTGAAAAGGCGAGATGGGCCTAGCCTCCCAGCCTACGTCTTTCTCCCATGCAGGATGCTTTGGGCCCTAGAACATTGGACTCCAAGTTCTTCAGTTTTGGGAGTTGGACTGGCTCTCCTTGTTCCTCAGCTTGTAGACAGCCTATTGTGGGACCTTGTAATCATGTAAGTTAATACTTAATAAACACCCATATAGATATATAGGTATCCTATTAGTTCTGTTCCTCTAGGAGAACCCTAATACTCCAAGTGTGATGCGTATTATACTGGTGTACTGTTAAATTAGTCAGTTTGTGAAAATCTCTAGCACCAAGTGAGATGACGTACTATAATCCCTCATAATAATGCATATTAGCATGTTAAAGGTTTCAATAAGCCTCAAAAATAAAATTGTTTAAGTTTGGTTCAGCATTTACAAAATCTTTGGCATGAAATCCTTTTTCATTTGTAACACCTATTAACATCTCAGGGGTCATAAATAGTGTATGAAACATGATTTAGGAAATGCTACTCTACTATTCATTTGACTTTTATGATTTGTGACATTTTAGTTACTTGCACACACAACTTTTCTCCCTCTCTAGAAGTGCCCTCGAAGTGGGGACCATGTCATACATACTTGTTATCCCCATGAAACCATGCTTTTCTCCCAAGGGCCACTAAAAAACAATTCAGGCACAGACAAAGCTATAAGCCTGTAGTCCTGGACATTATGGAGGTATTACAATTCTGAATCTGAGGAATTTTATTTGTAATCCAGTAAGAATTACTGCCTTAAAGTCATAGTGAAAAGGTCAACTATTGTACTTGAGTTGAAACTGGAAATAACTGAGAGTCCAAACATGGTTATAAGCTATGTCAAGATGGTTTAAGGAAAGAAAACATGAAATAGTAAAGTTACATTCCTGGGTGCATAGGATGTGGCTGTTAGTAATGTATCCAGATTAGTGTGTTGCAGAAAATTGCCCGTTGATCACATGCATCAGAATTCCTTGGGGAAAGCTTGTTGAAACACAGGTTCCTGAATGCCATTGCAGACCCACTGAATTATTTGAGATTTGGATCCCACAGTACCTGCAAATTTGTTTTAATACAATTCCTAAATGATTCTATACCCATTGAAGTTTGAGAACAACTGTTGAAAATGTGTAAGGCTTGGCATTTTCCAAGGAAATACTTTTCCCTTTACATTTTAGGAAAGTCATTGCCTTAAGAGAAAACATATTTATTCTAATGACATTGCTATTTCTCAGTCCACATTTTTTTGGAAATACTCCTTTTGTGTTACCATAACAGCTTCTAAAGCATTCTTTGGTATGTGCTCAGTGGTGCAAATCTGCACTTTTAAAGAGTGGATTTGAATGTTAGCAACTGCCACAGTCATGTAGGAGCACGTCTGGTGAGGGAGGTAAATGACCAAGCATATGCACATTTTCACAATCACTATATTTGTAATGAAAATTGTTAAAATGTTACATTTGGCTTGTTGAAACAAATATTTAAAATGTTATGTTTCTAAACAATCCTGAAAATACATTTATGCATTGCTGTTATACCAGAAACACACACACATAGACATTAATTCAACATGAAGCCTCAAATTTCATCCATGTTGATGACTTTTAAGCACAGATGTTTTCGGATCAAGTTTGTATAAAAATATAAAGAAAGCCAGAAGCCACAATGAAGGGGGTTCATGGGGATTGTATCATCAATTTTTAAATAACACTTTCACTTGGTTATTGTTGCTTGATCTGATGAAAATCTATAGTTTTAAATACCTACTTTTTGTGTACTAATTTCTGTTTTGACCCCAGGTTCTTTACTGGGTTCTTGGTTTCTGAGTCCTGGTGCCTCAAAGAAACACAGTTATTTGAACAACTCACTACAGATTCATATTCTCCTGGCACCAAGGAGAAAATAGTAGTGACAAGTCATGAGCAAATCAGCATATAATTTGTTAGGTGTATGAATTAAATGCCATTGCAACTTTCAAGGCCTTCTAAGTTCTAAACAAGTTCACAAAAATAATTTCACCATTACAAAAACAATAAAAAAATCTCAAAACATCTTTCCCTCAGTTAAACTTATTGTCAAACATCTTACAGAGTCACTTAAGTTTTCTAAGCCTTAGTCTTGTCATACAGCAAATATACATAATACTGAAATTGACTTTAAGGAGTTTTTGAAAGAATTAAATAAAATAATGCAAGTAAACAGCTTAGCATAATGAGTAACACACTAACTGATCAAATGTTAGCAATTGTTACTATCAGCATGTAAAGCAATTGGCACAGTACTTGGCTTATGTGGTTGAATAAATTATATCTATTACTATTGTTATTTTTAAAAAAACTAACTGATGAAAAGTCAGATTCTCGTTTTATTGATACAGATTAGATATACATATTTTGGGGGCACATGTGATAATTTGACATATTCATATAATCAAATCAGGGTAATTGGGATATTTATCACCCTAACTATTTATCTTTTCTTTATGCTAAGATATTCTAATTATGCTCTTCGATCTCTTTGAAATGTACAATCAATTAATGTTAACTATAGTCACCCTACTGTTGTACTGAACACAAGATCTTATCTCTTCTGGGTGCATATTTATACTCATTAACCAATCTCTTTTCATACCCCCTCCCCACTACCATTCCTGGCCTCTGATAACCATCAATCTACTCTCTATTTTTATGAGATCCACTTTTATAAGTCACACATATGAGTGAGAACATGTGATATTTGTCTTTCTGTGCTTGGCTTGTTTCACTTAACATAATGACTTCCAGTTCCATCCATCTTGCTGCAAATTACAGAATTTCTTTCTTTTTTTATGGCTGAATAATATTTCATTGTAGATAGATAGATAGATCACATTGTATATCACATCTATATATATCTCACATTTTCTTTATCCATTCACCCATTGATGACCACATAGGTTGATTCCATATTTTGGCTATGGTGAATAGTGCTGCAATAAACACAGAAGTGCAGATATCTCTTTGATATATTGATTTTCTTTCTTTTGGAGATATACGCAATAGTGGAATTCCTGGATCATATAGTAGTTCTATTTTTAGTTTTCTGAGAAACCTCCATACTGTTCTCCACAGTGGCTGCACTCATGTACATTCCCAACATCAGTGGGAGGGTTCCCCTTTCTTTACATTGTTGCCAGTATCTGTTATTCTGTCTTTTGATAAAAGCCATTCTAACTGGGGTGAGATAATAGCTTATTGTAGCTTTGATTGCATTTCCCTGATGATTAGTGATGTTGAACATTTTTCATATACCTGTTGGTCATTTATATGTCTTCATTTGAGAAATGTCTATTCAGATCTTTTGCCCATTTTTAAATCGGATTATTTGTTTTTGTGCTATTGAGTTGTTTTAGCTCCTTACATATTCTGGTTTTGAATCCCTTGACAGATGGATAGTCTGCAAATATTTTCTTCCATTTTGTGGTTCTCTTCATTTTGCCGATTGTTTCCTTTGATGTGCAGAAGTGTTTTAGCTTCATATAATCTCATTTGTCTATTTTTGCTTTTGTTGCCTGTGCTTTTGAGGTCTTACACAAAAAATCTTTGCTCGGACCAATGTCCTGGAGCATTTTCCCAACGTTTTCTTCTAGTGGTTTCATAGTGTTAGGTCTTAGATTTAAATATTTAATTCCTTTTTATTTGACTTTTGTATATCATGAGAGATAGGGTCCTAGTTTTATTCTTCTGCATATGGATATACGGTTTTCCCAGCCTCATTTATTTAAGAGGCTGTTCTTTCATCATTGTATGTTCTTGGCTCCTTCTTTGTTGAAAATGAGTTGTAAGGAAGATTCTTTAATCAATAATTTAATTAACTCAGCCATACATCCCCCTAGAGTAGGCACAATACCAAATTATTTAGTTTTTGGACACTCTCTAATGTATTTTCTATCCTAAATAAATATTATTAAAAGCAGATTCCTACATGGAGCCTTACTTTTTGGTTAGGATTTGTCCATACATTAAAAAAAAATCACTGCATTCTGAAATTAGCTAAGACTTTAGTCAAGTACTTTCCCACCAGGGAAAAGACAGGAATTAAACTGAGGCCTTACGCATTCAAATAAATGTTCGCAAGAGCTAAGGAATGCTTGGTGTATTCACAACTAGTAAAAATAACCTAGGGTGAAGAAAGATGACTGAGTCATCTCATATTCCAGACCCACTTTTTAAAAATCCTAACTTGAAGGTCAAAAAAGTTCAGTAAACTTCTCATTTCTATTTTTTTCTCCTCCTCTTTCTTCCTTTCTTTGTTGCTTTCTTTCTTTTCTTTTCTTTTTTTTTTTTTTTTTTTTTGTACTGTGCCCTCTGCCCTCTGCAATTCTTGGCTCTTACAAGAGTAGGGGAAAAACTGCCTAAATATCATGAGATAGGTGGCCCTCAGGGGTACTTCTTGTCAAGCAGGAAGTGCCAAAGATCTTGTAAAATGTCCAATACAGATTTTATTTTGCAGACTCTAGAGGTTTGCATCTGGATACACATCTGCATTTTCTGGGTGCTGGGCCAAACTGAAACATTCAGTTTATACATTGCTAATAAACATGTCAGCAGTTTCTTTGCTCTCACATCTGTTGTGAAAAATGTTATCTTTCCTGAAGTGTATTTATTTTGTCTTTAATACCAGGTTTCATGGATTACAAACTCAAGATATGCCTTCACTTAACAAATTCAAAAGCATATGCTGGAAGGTGCCTCACTAGAGTGATGAGATAAATTAAAGATGTATATTATATCTTAGATTCTGAAGAGGAAATCAGTGTAAGGAATAACGATGACTCTC
Organism: Pongo pygmaeus; assembly: GCF_028885625.2. Taxonomy (NCBI): domain Eukaryota; kingdom Metazoa; phylum Chordata; class Mammalia; order Primates; family Hominidae; genus Pongo; species Pongo pygmaeus. The sequence goes on along the minus strand of NC_072373.2, from coordinate 79,645,363 downwards.
AGGAAGGTTATGTCAATTGAAACAAGTTGCCTCTTAATCAAGTTCATCTCAAAATCTATTCAAGGTACTCTATGCATCACAGCAATTCGACAAAATGTTTTAAAAATTTATCAGTTGTTTCATTATTAAGGCTGTCTTCAGTCAAGCAGATGACTTCCTTTCCTAAGGAAACCACCCCCAGGTACTTGCTTCTCCTTCTATATTCTCCAGAATACCTGCTTTACCCAACTTACTGATATTGGGGCTATTAGAGAATCAAATGAGGTTTCGCTTATTAAGATGTCTTAAAAAGAAAACTAAGTTATTATGTGAATGAAAAATAATTGCCAATATTTCTTCCTCTTTTTATTTTTTCATTTTATCTCATAGCCAAGTGTATTTATTTCAAGAATTCATTCCATCTCCAGCAATTCTATCTCCTTGTCTTCCCTTAGTAATCCCTCACCCTGTCAAAATAATTAATCAGTGGGAAATTGTTATCTCTCTCACATAGGTAAAAATTGCATATTTGGAAATTCACCAGTATGTAGTTTAAACAAGCAAGTATAGTATCAAATGTATGGTAATGTGATTAGGACTGTCAAAGGTATATGTGTATCCTCTTCAGACTCTGATGTTATGGATATTCCTAATACCATATACCACCCTGTCGAACCCAAAGCTACTTTCTGCCCAACTGGGCAATAGCCAATCTCTGCTAAAGTCAGGGAGGGAATGGTGTGAAATTCCTTAACCTGTCACCTTTTCCTTCAGCCTCATAAGATAAACCAGCAAACTGTGAACTCATTTATGAAGTTATTTGCTAAAGGATTAGAGCAATATCAGAAAGAAATGTACCATTGAAGGAATGGTGATTCGTTAATAAAAGAAAAATCAAAGATACAATAGAGAGGATCAAAAAAGCCAAAAATTTATCTTCTAAAAGTCTAATAAAATTGATCCACTTTGGTAAGATTAAAGGGAAAAAAAAAGAAGGCACAGATGAATAATATTATGAATACAAAAGAGGACACAACTAGAGAAGGAACTGTTTAAAAAGATAGCAAGAGAATATCATTAAAGGCTCTGTGCCAATAAATTTGAAGAATTAGGTGAGCTGCACACATTATTAGAAGAATATAACTTACCAAAATGACAGAAGAAATAAAAATCCTGAAGAACTTTTTATTATTAAAGAAATTCAATCCAATTAAATCTTCTCACAAATAGAGCACCTGGTAAAGACATTTTACAAATAAATTATATCAAATATTTAAGAAACAGGTAATTTCAATCTTACACAAAACTTTTTCAAATAAGAGAAAAAGGAAAACTGCCCAACTCATTTTGCGAAGCTTGTTGTAGCCAAGATATTCTTAAAGAATTATATTGAAAGGACTCACCACACCAGAAATCTTTCCTTAATATAAAATTAATCTAATAAGTAAATATGCTATTGGTGCAGATATAAACACATAGCCCAGTGGAATGAAATACAGAGCCCCAAATAAACTCAGCCAAATATGGAAACCTGATATATAACAGAGATTTTGTTACAGATTAGTGAGGAAAGATTAGACTTTTCAATAAATAGTACTGGTCCATTTGCCTATTCATAAGAAAAAGAAGATTATATCTCATACTACACAATCATACAAAAATCCATATGGCTCTAGAGCAAAGTTTTACAGTTTTAGAAAGAACTAGCAGAATAATTCATGAACCCAAGGCAGAGAAGGATTTCTTAAACAAAATTTTAAAAATGCTAATTATGAAGAAAAGTAAAGAAATTTGACTATATTAAAATTAGGAACTTTTGAACATCAAATGGAAACCCCAAAAAAGTAAAAAAGTCACAAATTCGTAGACAATATTTACAATACATTATGAACAAAAAGCCTAGAATCTAGAATATAAAAAGAACTCATAGAAATAAACAACAGAAAGACAGACCATTCAATTTCTTAGAAGTAGGCAAAATACATGAATATGCATTTTCATATATTAAAAGAGGAAACATGAATGGCCTGTCTGAATGTAAAAATGTTCAATTGCATTAATAACTAGGGAAATGCATATTAATATCATGAATGAGATAAAATTTCATACACCCAAATTAGCAAAAAACAAAAGCAAATACAGTTGGATAAATCCAAGTGTTGGAGAGATTGTGGAGTAATGGGAATATAAATGGTACAGTGACTTCAGGAAATAGTTTTACATTACCTAATAATGTTGAGGTATGATGTTGAAAATACTTACAGCCTATAATGTAAAAATAAATTTACTCTTTTATACTCTAGAGAAAATATTTAATGAATAAGCCAGGAGACATGAATAAACATGTTCATAACAGCAATTTTTGTAAAAGCAAATAACTGAGAATACACAAATATCTATCAATCAAAAGTAGAAAGTATGAATAAGTTGTGAAATAGTCATATAATGAATTCCTTACTGCAATGAAAACTAATTAACACGTATTGATAGGCAATAATTTAAAATAGTAAGCAGGAAAAGCAAGTCACACAAAGCTATATATATATATAGTACCATGTTTTTAAACCTCAACAAAAGCAAAACTAAACATCTCTTAGGGGCATATGCATAAATAGCAAAATTATAAAGAAAAGCAATGGAATAATAAATATTTGGAAGGGAGGCAGATGCAATCAGGAGGAGCCTATAATGGCTTCAACAACATCAACAGTATTCTATTTCTTAAACTTGATGGTGTACACATAAGTGTTTGTATTATCATTTGTTAAAACTGCACACATGCATATATGCAAGAGTTATAGGGATGAAGTTGATTGATGTATTATTTTGTGTGTATTTATTTCAAATGTAATAAATATAGAAAGTAAGAGAGAAGAAAAAAGTGTCAAGAATTTAGGATGTATTAATAGAAAGAAGATGTTAAGCTCAGGAGAACTTAGCAGGGCACTTTGCACCAGGACCTGGATAAACAGAAACATGCCAATCAATGACTAAGGGCAGTAAAGAGGTGACAATGAGCGTCAAGGTTATTTAGTCCTCTCGGAGAGCAATTTTGAACTGAAGCCAAAAAGGTGTTGAATAAGGAGCTAAGGCAGAAGTATCTAAAGAGAGGCTGAATTTGGCCGGGTGCAGTGGCTCAGGCCTGTAATCCCAGCACTTTGGGAGGCCAAGGTGGGCGGATCACAAGGTCAGGAGTTTGAGACCAGCCTGGCCAACATGGTGAAACCCCATCTCTAATAAAAATAAAAAAATAAAAAAAATTAGCTGGGCGTAGTGGTGTGCACTTGTAATCCCAGCTACTCAGGAGGCTGAGGCAGGAGAATCGCTTGAACCCGGGAGGCGGAAGTTGCAGTGAGCCGAGACTGTGCCACTGCACTCCAGCCTGGGCGACAGAGTGAGACTCCATATCAAAAAAAAAAAAAAAAAAAAAGAGGCTGAACTTAAACTGGAGGTATGGTGAATGGGCAAAAATGACAGTAAGGGTGAAATAAACAAAGTCTTAATTTCGAGAGAAATTGGCATCATCAACAGGAATTTGGGAATTTGGGAACTCTTTCCTGTGGGAAAGCTGCATCAGAACACTGTTGCCTTTTAAGAATCCACCACAAACATTTCTATTCATAAGGGATCAAATTTTATGTTTATGTGGACCTGGAGTGTATAAAACACATTCTCAAGATGGCCTTTTATAGAAATGAAGTAAATAGACTAAATAGTGATATGTGAGTTTTCTCCTCCAGAAGTAGTAAAATAATCTTTCTATAAGGTTTTAGAGGCCAGCACAAGAACACGTATTAGATGACCAAAGAGGGAAAATGAGTAAATCACAATCAGAATACTTTCATTCAATGTTTATTTTCAGACAACTATGTGAGTGAGTTTGAAGCTTGGCCCAGATGCTGAATAGACTCATGACCTTGGCAAAGTCACAGCATTTCTCTGTGCTCCAATTTTCTCAACTGCAAAATACAGAGTTAGGCCTTTGCTTTCTTCAGTATTTTCTAGTTCTAACACTCCACAATGCTAAGATTCATAAATTTAATAATTCAATTCCAATTGTGGTTTCCCTATTCATACAGAGAAGCTAAAAGAGAAAGATGCCCCAAAAAACTTTTACTTCCCCAAATTTCCCGTCTTTCAGTTTGGCTTAAAGAGACCTCCTCTCTATAGAAGAAGCATATGCTGGCAGCCCAAAGGGCAATCATCTGCTAGCCTTGAAGTCCCGTCCACCTCTACAATATCACTGGAAACTGGGTACTTTATTCCTTAAATACATTTTTGGGACTGGTGCACTGCTGGCTCAGCCTACAGCAACCCTCCATCTAGAAAGTGCCCTTCCAAGTTAGCAATAGAGGGCTCTTTGGTTTCAGTAAAGAATGCTTGAAGGTGAGGGTGAGAGTAACATATTTTTTTTTCTCTTTTACCACATGAATTTTTGTTTTTATGGCCTTCAGAAATGAAGCAATTTTTAACTTAAAAGCAAATATTTTTACTGCTCTTAAAATGCTAGCATTTGAAAACCAATATATACTGGCTGGCAAATAACATGGGAAATAGACATGCAGAGCCTTAATAATGATTGAATACATAAAGTATTTTTCTTTTGTTTTTATGTGACAGCTGAATGAGTTTCAACTTCCTGCTCACAGCACAGGCTCTGAGCTTCCAAATCTGGGGGTTTTCCTTTTCCTACCCCCCACCCCTCCCCATCTCCCCATCCCCTTCTTGCCTCCTCCTTCCTTTTTGGGAAAACACAAATGTTTTTGATTACATAATAGCTGCAAACTTTATATCTCCCACTTCAGTTGTTACACATCATAAACAGGGGAGTGAACTTCAGACTCCATTAAGACAAAGGTTGGTCTGGATTGTTGGAGGTCTTTTATGTTGGTATGGTGGGGGGGAAAACGTTTCTTTAGAAAAAGGAAATATAATAGGCCTGGCTAGAGACTGCACTGACTACTAACCACTAACCACTCAGCCTAGAGAATGACAAAAACCTCAATTACGGTCAAGGCAAAAGTGAAGCCCGGAGTTCAGAACCAATACAGCTCCTGCTGGATTCACTTAACCTAATGGGAACTTAATATGTGGGGACCAATAAACATCAAAATGTTAAGCAAGGATAGAAAGAACCTGCATAAAAACACTGAGCATTGTGCACACCATATTGATTCGAATTCTCTCTTCTTTAATCTAGAATTTTCTTTTACATTTTCATTTACAAATAAGCTTCTGTTATTGCCATAGTGCCCAAGTAAACAATTTGGAACTGGAAAGGGCAAGACAGCACTTCTCATTCAGCCGTCTACAAGTATTTATTGAGCACCTACTAGGTACCAGGCACTGTTCTAAATTCTTCCGCTACTTCAGTGAAAAAAACTGACAAATGTCTTTACTGGAGAAGACAAAGGCAATTTTAAAAAGCAGCATAAATAAGTTTATTATAGAGTATTTTAGAAGTGATAAATGTTATGGAACAACAGAATAACAAAGAATTATATGGGAATACTGGCTCAGGTAGAGAGATGTGATTTTAAATAGGGTGGTCAGTGGAGGCTATGTTAAAAAAAAAGGGACGTGTGATCCAAGGCAATGTTGAGTCATGGGAGAAGGGAGGATAGTGGTGTTTCCATATTTGAAAAAAATAACTATTGGATAACGTCCTCATTTTTCTTGTTTCCTTGGTAAGTTTTTATGCTATCTGTTTATGTGACTCCAAATGATAGTCTTTTTACCTTACTTGTGAGTACATTTAATTCAATGTAACACAATCATTCTTTAGTGAGCCTCTACTATACACCCAGTACTGTTTTAGGTGTTGAGGGTGCATCATTAAGAAGAAACGTGAGATCTTTGTGGTCTTGGAACCTCCATTCTAGGTAGGAGAGGCAAACACATAAAAGAACAAGATGATTTCAGGGAGTGGTAAGGGTTATACAGAAATAAATAGACTAATAGCAGGTGGCTGGAGGGACATCGCTTGATAGAGTGGTCAGGGCCAGACTCTCTGGCTTGGCCCTCAGATCTAAAGATTATAATGGACAGGTAAAGAGTTTTCCAAGTATAAAGAATAGGAAGTACCAAATCCATGAGAGTGAGAAGGTCAATCCATTGATCTGTTCTAGGAACAGAAGAAGGCCAGTGTAACCAGGAAAGGAAAAGTGGCAAGAGATCACAGTAGACACTTATTATGAGTTGAATTTTGTCCTTCAAAAAGATGTTGAAGCCCTATCCCCTGTGAGTGTGATTTCATTTGGAAATAGAGTCTTTGCAGATGATCCAGTTAAGATGAGTTCATTAGGACAGGCCCTAACCCAGTATGATTGGTATCCTTATAAAAGGAAAAAAGTTGGACTCAGACACATACACAGGGAGAATGCAGCGTGAAGATGAAGGAGGATATTGGGGTGATGCATCTATAAGCCAAGGAACTCCAAAGATTGCCAGCAACCACCAGAAGCTGTGGAGAGGCATGGAACAGATTCTCCCACATAGCCCTCAGAAGAAACTAACCCTGCTGAAACCATGATTTAGAGCTTCTAGTCTCCAGAACTGTAAGCTAATGTATTTATTTTGTCGAAGTCACTCAGTTTGTGGTACTGTGTTACAGCAGCCCTAGCAAACAAATGCGAACAAGGACAGATCCCTAGACATTTAGATTTTAGTATATGTTTAAATAGATCATACTGATGTTGCCATGTCGTCATGGCAGTGCAATCAAGGAGAGCCTGATGATTTCTCCCCGAAAGGTCAATAGAGCTTTACTCTTTATCCATTAAAGACCAACCATCATACATAGGAGAGCTGACTTGATTTTTGAGCATTGTTATATTAGTATTTTTTAAAGTACCTTTTTGGATAGAGGTTTTAAAAAAACATGTAAATTTTTGAATGCTCAAGTCAATTATGTAATATATAATTTAACCCCTTTTATGATTCAGAAGTATCCATTTCAGCTCACAAAAAATTTAAATTTGAGTGTGATGGGATGTAGGAGGCATTGGAAGTATAAAAATAAACGAAGCTGTGCTCTTGATTGTCTTAGAGTCTGATGGGGAAGACAGATACATAAAGAAATAGTATCAATCTTTGGCAGGGAATAGTAAGTTGAGGTATATATGGGCTCTACAGGAGCACAAATGAAGGACTCAGTGGTGCTTTTGTGGTGGAGCTGATACCTGACCCAAGGATTGAAAGTGAATAACCATCTGCCAAAGAAAGGAGAAGCATCACTCCAGAAAAAAGGGAGAGCCTAGCACACCCATAGATGCACAGTCAGTATCTGTGACTGACTCTCCTAGAAACAAAAATGGTGACAGAGACCTGATGGCGAGAAGAGGGGCCTGGTCCTGAAGGTCCTCGGATGGCCAGCCAAGGCCCTTGACTGCTCTGTAGGCAGTGGGGATCCACTGGAGAGACATAAGATGAGATGCACATTTGTCCACATATATCAATCAGAGCTCTTTGGTTGCAAACAACTGAAATCAACCCCAACTAAAAAGGAATTTTTAAAATTGAAGGAAAAGCTGAAGAAACAGGACTTGGGAAGGATAATTTAAAGCAGCCCCAGGACAGAGATGGCAGGATGGTAGTGGATAGCCTCATCAGGGATAAAGCAGTTACAACTGTGTTCCTTGACAAAAAAAGTTATTTTGCCAAAATAACACATGTATAATATATGTGTACAAAACATCAAATGATATTACAGCAATTATATTGTAATAATTAGGAAAAAATCCCATTCTGATTTCAACTCCAAAGAACTACTTTGAACCATTTTATCAACTTTTCTTTCTAAAATTTATTTCTGTATTTGTAAGTTTAAAAAATGCTTATTCTGCTACCAGAATGAATCATAAAAACATCATTTTGTCAGCCATATGGAGAATAAGTTGGGGAGAGTGGTGGAAATAGAAGCAGGAAGATTAGTTGGGAGGTTACTAGGGTAGTAGAGAAGCAATTGTGTCTTGTTTCTACGGCTCTGAATAACTCTAACATTTACACTATTTCCAAATAATGCACACTGTTTATTTTGAATATAAGCAAGATGGTTATGACAGGATGAAATGTTTATTTATCATAAATCAAGAAATTAGGTCTATATCCAAAATAGTTGTAATGCAGGCAAAGCATGAATATATATTTTAGGGTTGAAAGAAATCCCTTTAACAGCAAAAGAGGTTTGGAATATATGGTTTTCTATCTTGTTTACCAGCAGAAATGTGGGCTGAAAGCTTTCACTTATTGACTGGGTAAACTTTTCAAGAAAAATGAAAACAAGCCTTTAATTCATATATTTAAACATGTTTAAAACACACACAAATATATATATATACATATATGCATGAAATACAAATATGTGTATATATACAAAATATATATACACAAATAGATATATTTTGTATATATACAGATATATACACATATTTGTATTTCATGCATATATATTTGAGACTGGGTAATTTATAAAGGAAAGAGGTTTAAATGGCTCACAGTTCCACATGGCTGGGGAAAACTCAGGAAACTTACAATCATGGTGGAAGGTGATTGCCATGCCTTCTTCACATGGCAACAGAAAAGAGAAATGAAGTGTGAGCACAGGAAAATCTGCCACTTTTAACACCATCAGATCTTGTAAGACTCATTCACTTTCAGGAGAACAGCATGAGGGAAACCAGGTTCCTCCCTTGACACATGGGGATCACAGTTCAAGATGAGATTTGGATGGGGACACAGAGCCAAATCATATCATCTATATACAATGTATATATATTATTTTCATAATCTACACCTTTGCCTTGATATATTCCTGAATTTTGGATCCCCAAACAATGTTAACCATTTAGATTTTGCAAGTCAGCACCAATCTGGATGACCACTGAAATGAATAAACCATCTGCTTCTATAGGGTTTTGCTAGTGACAAACGGGGGAAAAAAAAGGACAACTGTGGTCCTAAGTTAGCCATTTCCTTAATCTATTCTGCTAGACTTTTTCTTCTGAAGTCTTGATTATTTAAAACCTTATAAAGTTTTTGGACAAAATCCAGAACGTGAAAAATTCCATAGGACAAAACACCAGATTTCTTCAGTGAATAAATGGCAAAGAAAGAGAACAAGGAGAAACCCAAAGTTTACAAGAGATATGAAACATAATCACTGCATTCAATGTGTGAACCTTGTTTGGATCCTGATTCAGACAAAATGATTGATTAACTATTAAAAAATACATAAGATAATCAGAAAAACATAAAGAGGTTTGATTATATTAAGGAAATTTTTTACTCTTCATGGATGTAAAAATATTTTACTTATGAATTTTGTTAATGATCCTTACGTTTTAAAGATAATTAAGAAAACTTTTTTTTTTTTGAGACAGAGTCTCACTCTGTCACCCAGGCAGGAGTGCAATGGTGTAATCTTGGCTCACTGCAACGTCCACCCCCTGGGTTCAAGTGATTCTCCTGCCTTAGCCTCCCAAGTAGCTGGGATTACAGGTGCCCGCCACCACGCCCAGCTAATATTTGTATTTTTAGTAGAGATGAGGTTTCACCAGGTTGGCCAGGCTGGTCTTGAACTCCTGACCTCAAGTGATCCACCCACCTCAGCCTCCCAAAGTGCTGGGATTACAGGTGTGAACCACTGCTCCCGGCCAAGAAAACTTTTTTTTAATGAGATGACATGATGTCTGGTTTGCTTCATGATAATTGGATGACAGGAGGTAAGAATACAGATGAAACAAAAGTAACTTGAGTTGATGATTAGTGAAGCTGGGGTAGGAGCGGGGAGGCTCATTGTGTTAGCCTCTCTACTTTTGTACATGTTAAAATTATTCATACTAAAACATTAAAAATGTTTTTTAACGTACAAAAATCTCCCTTATCCATGGTTTCACTTCCTGTGGTTTCATTTACCTGCAGTCAACCATAGTCAGAAAATATGAAATGAAAAATTCCAGGAATAAACAATACACAAGTTTTAAATAGCAGCCATTCTGACTAGCATGATGAAATAGTGTAGCATCCCACTTCATCCCTTCTTCATCACAAGAAAAAAGATGAGTATAGTACAATAAGATATTTTGAAAGAGACCACATTCATGTAACTTTTATTATAGTATATTATTTTAATTTAGTATTTTGTTATCAGTTATTGTTATTAATTTCTTACTGTGCCTAATTTTTAAATTACACTTTATGATAATTTCCTACATACAGGAAGGAACACAGTATATATAGAGTTTGATGATATCCATGGGTTCAGGCATCCATTAGGGGCCTTGGAACACAATCCTCACAGATTAGGGGTGATTACTTCCAATACTATGTTGAATAGGAGTGGTGAGAGACAGCATCCTTGTCGTGTGCCGGTTTTCAAAGGGAATGCTTCCAGTTTTTGCCCATTCAGTATGATACTGGCTGTGGGTTTGTCACAAATAGCTCTTATTATTTTGAGATATGTTCCATCAATACCTAGTTTATTGAGAGTTTTTAGCATGAAGGGGTGCTGAATTTTGTCGAAGGCCTTTTCTGCATCTATTGAGATAATCAATTGGTTTTTGTCATTGGTTCTGTTTATATGATGGATTCCATTTATTGATTTGCGTATGTTGAACCAGCCTTGCATCCCAGGGATGAAGCCGACTTGATTGTGGTGGATAAGCTTTTTGATGTGCTGCTGGATTTGGTTTGCCAGTATTTTATTGAGGATTTTCGCATCAATGTTCATCAGGGATATTGGCCTAAAATTTTCATTTTTTGTTGTGTCTCTGCCAGATTTTGGTATCAGGATGATGCTGTCATCATAAAATGAGTTAGGGAGGATTCTCTCTTCTTCTATTGTTTGGAATAGTTTCAGAAGGAATGGTACCAACTCCTCTTTGTACCTCTGGTAGAATTCGGCTGTGAATCCCTCTGGACCTGGACTTTTTTGGTTGGTAGGCTATTAATTACTGCCTCAATTTCAGAATTTGTTACTGTTCTATTCAGGGATTCGACTTCTTCCTAATTTAGACTTGGGAGGGTGTATGTGTCCAGGAATGTATCCATTTCTTCTAGATTGTCTTTTTATTTGCGTAGAGGTGTTTATAGTATTCTCTGATGGTAGTTTGTATTACTGTGGGATCAGTGGTGATATCCCCTTTATAAATATTTATTGTGTCTATTTGATTCTTCTCTCTTTTCTGCTTTATTAGTCTGGATGGCAAGGGGTAACTACTTATCTGAACGTAGTACAAAGTTTTTGGAAAATAATTTAAAACATTAAATTCTATAACCTAAATTGCTATAGGGCATTGTTATAAATATATCTCCAGCTAAAGTGGTTATTTAAAAATAATGATGGTATTATTATTTATCTAATACTTTCTGCCCAGTTAATTCCAATGTACACATTATTTTGATATACCACTAAGTAATTGATGTGTATTACAATTGTAATCTTATTAAATTAGAACTTGTGATGTCTGTTGTTCTCCACCTCACATCTTTATAGCCTTACCCCAGATTTGAGCCCAGGAGGCTTCCACTTACTCGGGCTGACAGTGTCTCAACTCAAGTGTGCTCTCCTTTTTCTCTTTGCCTTGGGGCTTCTCTGATGTCCCAGCATAGGATGCCAGCATGATACAGTCAGCAGGCATCCACAGACAGCTGATCTTTAAACAATGGTGGATGAGAAACCATATGTAAATACTTCTTCAGTTGGCCTTTGGGTGAACAATTCTGAGGGACATTCTATGTGCTTCTCAAAAGATCCTGGTGACATCAAGCCTTATTTACCCATAGAGTGACCAGCTTGGTGTGCACTTTTGTTTTGGCTTTGTGTCTTTTTTGTTTTACTTTCTTGGTTCTCACCCTTGCTCCCTAAGCTATATGCTAAATAAAATGTTTTACACAATTATTACACATTCTGCTTTTAGAGGGGACATAGCCTAAAATAAGACAGTTTTTGAAAGTTGTATTACACTTGAAGTACAAATTTTTCTCAAAGACAATGTCATAAATTCTAAAACTTATAGCTAAGACACTGGTGTTTATCACTATTCATTTGTATTCCAATACCTTAGGTATAAAATAGGCCTCCATTTAAAACTTCAGATAACTATATTCAGGACAGTGTTTTCCAAATCTGAGTGCACATTATAATGATCTAAGGTGATTTCACCATACTTCCCAAAGCAATTTACAGATTCAATGCTATTTCAAATTAACAATGACATTCTTCATAGAACTAGAAAAAAACTATTTCAAAATTTATGTGGAACTGAAAAAAAGCCCAAATAGCCAAGGCAATCCTAAGCAAAAAGAGCAAAGCAGGAGGCATCATGCTACATAACTTATACTACAGGGCTACAATAGCTAAAACAGCATATAACTGGTACAAAAACAGAAACATAGTCTGGGTGCAGTGGCTCATGCCTGTAATCACAACATTTTGGGAGGTCAAGGCAGGTGGATCGCTTGAGTTCAGGAGTTCGAGACCAGCCTGAACAATCTGGCAAGACCCCACCTGTACTACAAAAAGATAGCAGGGCATGGTGACACGTGCCTGTGGTCCCAGCTACTTGGGAGACTGAGGTGGGGGGATCACTTGAGCCTGGTGGGGCAGAGGTTGCAGCAAAACCAGATCATGCCACTGCATTCCAGGCTGGGTGACAGAGGGAAACCCTGTCTCAAAATAAAATAAAACCAAAAGCAAGAACAAAAAAACCCCCAGACACATAGACCCATGGAACAGAATAGAGAGCCCAGACATAAGGCTGCACACCTACAACCATCTGATCTTCGACAAAGCCAACAAAAACAAACAATGGGAAAAGAACTCCCTATTCAATAAATGATACTGGGATAACTGTCTAGCTACATGCAGAAGATTGAAACTGGATCCCTTCTTTACACCATATACAAAAATCAACTCAAGACAGATTAAAGACCTAAATGTAAAACCTAAAACTATAAAAACCCTGAAAGACAGCCTAGGAAATACCATTCTGGACATAGGAGTGGGCAAAAATTTCATGACCAAGATGCCAAAAGCAATTGCAACAAAACCAAAAATTGACAAATGGGCTCTAATTCAACTAAAGAGCTTCTGCACAGCAAAATAAACTATCAACAGAGTAAACAGACAACAGAATGGGAGAAAATATTTGCAAACTATGCATCTGACAAAGGTCTAATATCCAGCATCTATAAGGAACTTAAATTTCCAAGAAAAAGAAATCCCATTAAAAAGTGGGCAAAAAAGGAGAGGAGGGGCCAAGATGGCCGAATAGGAACAGCTCTGGTCTGCAGCTCCCAGTAAGACCAATGCAGAAGGCAGGTGATTTCTGCATTTCCAACTGAGGTACCAAGTTCATCTCACTGAGACTCGTTAGGCAGTGGGTCCAATCCACAGTGGGTGAGCAGAAGCAGGGTGGGGCATCGCTTCACCCAAGAAGTGCAAGGAGCTGGGGGACATCCCTCCTCCAGCGAAGGGAAGCATGGAGGGACTGTGCTACTCAGCTGTGTTACTGATTTTCTCATGGATTTTGCAGTCTGCAGATCAGGAGATTCCCTCATGTGCCTACACTACCAGGACCCTGGGGTTTCAAGCACGAAACTGGGTGGCTGTTTGGGCAGACACCAAGATAGCTGCAGGAGTTTTTTCCATAACCCAGTGGTGCCTGGAACCCCAGTGAGACAGAACCATTCAATCCCCTGGAAAAGGGGCTGAAGCAAGGGAGCCAAGTGGTCTCGCTCAGCAGGTCCCATTCCCATGGAGCCCAGCAAGGTAAGAACCACTGGCTTGAAATTCTCACTGCCAGCACAGCAGTCTGGAGTCGGCCTGGGACAATAAAGCTTGGTTGGGGGAGGGACGTCCACCATTACTGAGGCTTTAGTAGGCAGTTTGACAGTGCTAAGGAGGCTGGAAGGTATGGGCTGGGCGGAATTCACCACAGCACGGCAAAGTGGCTGTGGCCAGACTGCTTCTCTAGATTCCTCCTCACTGGGCAGGGCATATCTGAAGGAAAGGTAATAGCACCAGTCAGGGGCTTACAGAAAAAAACCCCACCTCCCTGGGACAGAGCACCTGGGGGATGATTTAGTCTTTCCTGTCTGCCAGCTCTGAAGAGAGCAGCTGATCCTGACAAAAGGGATTTTCCCAGCACAGGGTACCAGCTCTGCTAAGGGACAGATTGCCTCCTGAAGTGTGTCCCTGACCCCGGTGTCTCCTGACCGGGAGAGACCTCCCAGCGGGGGTCGACAGACACCTCATACAGGAGAGCTCTGGCTGGCATTAGGCCAGTGCTCCTCTGGGTTGAAGCTTCCAGAGGAAGGAGCGGGCAGCAAAATTTGCTGTTCTGCAGCTTGCACTGGTGATACCCAGGTGAACAGGGTCTGGCGTGGACCTCCAGCAAACTGCAGCAGATCTGCAGAAAAGGGGCCTGACTGTTAGAAGAAAAAGTAACAAACAGAAAGCAACAACATCAACATCAACATAAAGGACCCCCACAAAAAAACCCCATTCAAAAATCATCAGCCTCAAAGATCAAACGTAGATAAACCCATGAAGATGAGGAAAAACCAGTGCAAAAACGCAGAAAATTCCAAAAACAAGAATGCCTATTGTCTTCCAAATGATCACAACTCCTCTCCAGCATGGGCATAAAACTGGACAGAGAATGAGATTGATGAATTGACAGAAGTAGGCTTCAGAAGGTGGGTAATAACAAACTTCTCGGAGCTAAAGGATTGTGTTCTAACCCAATGCAAGGAAGCTAAGAACCTTGGTAAAAGGTTACAGGAACTGCTAACTAGAATAACTGGTTTAGAGAGGAACAAAAATGACCTGATGGAGCTAAAAACCGCAGCATGAAAACTTTGTGAAGCTTATCCAAGTATCAATAGCAGAATTGATCAAGCAGAAGAAAGGATATCACAGATTGAAGATCAACTTACTGAAATAAGGCATGAAGACAAGATTAGAGAAAAAAGAATGAAAAGGAATGAACAAAGCCTCCAAGAAACATGGGACTATGTAAAAAGTCCGAAACTACGTTTGCTTGGTGTACCTGAAAGTGACAGAGATAATGGAACCAAGTTGGAAAACACACTTCAGGATATTATGCAGGAGTACTTCCCCAACCTAGCAAGACAGATCAACATTCAAATTCAGGAAATACAGAGAACACCACTAAGATACTCCTTGAGAAGAGCAATGCCAAGACACCTAATCATCAGATTGTCCAAGGGTGAAATGAAGGAGAAAATGTTAAAGGCAGCCAGAGACAAAGGTCAGGTTACCCACAAAGGGAAGCCTATCAGAATAACAGCAGATCTCTCTGCAGAAATGCTACAAGCCAGAAGAGAGTGGGGGCCAATATTCAACATTCTTAAAGAAAAGAATTTTCAACCGAGAATTTTATATCCAGCCAAACTAAGCTTCATAAGTGAAGGACAAATAAAATCCTTTACAGACAACCAAATGCTGAGGGATTTTGTCACCACCAGGCCTGCCTTGCAAGAGCTCCTGAAGGAAGCCGTAAATATGAAAAGGAAAAACTGGTACCAGCCACTGCAAAAACACACAAAAATATAAAAACCAATGACACTATGAAAAAACTACATCAACTAATGTGCAAAATAACCAGCTAGTATCATGATAAAAGGATCAAATTCACACATAACAATATTAACCTTAAATGTAAATGGGCTAAATTATCCCAATTAAAAGACACAGACTGGAAAGTTGGATAGAGTCAAGACCCATTGGTGTGCTGTATTCAGGAGACCAATCTCATGTGCAAAGACACACATAGGCTCAAAATAAAGGGATGGAGGAATATTTACCAAGCAAATGGAAAGCAAAAAAAAAAAAAAAATCATGGATTGCAATCCTAGTCTCTGATAAAACAGACTTTAAACCAACAAAGTTCAAAAAAGACAAAGAAGGGCATTACATAATGGTAAAGGGATCAATGCAACAAGAAGAGCTAACTATCCTAAATATATATGCTCCCAAATACAGGAGCACCTAAATTCATAAAGCAAGTTCTTAGAGACCTACAGAGACTTAGACTTCCAAACCATAATAATGGGGGCTTTTACACTCCACTATCAATATTAGACAGCTCAACGAGACAAAATTAACAAGGCTATTTGGGAATTGAACTCAGCTGTGGACCAAGTGGACCTAATAGACATCTACAGAACTCTCCACCTCAAATCAACAGAATATATATTCTTTTCAGCACCACATTGCACTTATTCTAAAATTGACCATATAATTGGAAGTAAAACACTCCTCAGCAAATGCAAAAGAACGGAAATCATAACAAACAGTCTCTCAGACCACACTGCAATCAAATTAGAACTCAGGATTAAGAAACTCACTCAAAACCACACAACTATATGGAAACTGAACAACCTGGTCCTGAATGACTACTGGGTATATAATGAAATTAAGGCAGAAACAAAGGAGTTCTTTGAAACCAATGATAACAAGGAGGCAACATAACAGAATATCTGGGACACAGCTACAGCAGTGTTAAGAGGTAAACTTAATAGCACTAAATGCCCACATCAGAAAGCTAGAAAGCTCTAAAATCAACACCCTAACATCACAATTAAAAGAACTAGAGAAACAAGAGCAAACAAATTCAAAAGCTACCAGAAGTCAAGAAATAACTAAGATCAGAGAAGAAAGGAAGGAGATAGACACATGAAAACCCTTTCAAAAAATCAATTAATCCAGGAGCTGGTTTTTTGAAAAGATTAACAAAATAGATAGACTGCTAGCTAGACTAATAAAGAAGAAAAGAGAGAAGAATCAAACAGACACAATAAAAAATGATAAAGGGGATATCAGCACTGATCCTACAGTAATACAAACTACCATCAGAGAATACTATAAACACTGCCACACAAATACACTAGAAAATCTAGGAGAAATGGATAAATTCCTGGACACACACCCCTCCCATGACTAAACCAGGAAGAAGTCGAATGCCTGAATAGACCAATAACAAGCATTGAAATTGAGGCAGTAATTAATAGCCTACCAACCAAAAAAGCCCAGGACCAGACAGATTCACAGCCAAATTCTACCAGAGGTACAAAGAGGAGCTGATACCATTCCTTCTGAAACTATTCCAAACAAGAGAAAAAGAGGACTCCTCCCTAACTTATTTTATGAGGCCAGCATCGTCTTGATACTAAAACATGGCAGAGGCACAACAAAAAAAGAAAATTTCAGGCCAATATCCCTGATGAACACTGATGCAAAAATCTGCGATAAAATACTGGCAAACTGAACCCAGCAGCACATCAAAAACTTATCCACCATGATCAAGTCGGCTTCATCCCTGGGATACAAGACAGGTTCAACATACACAAATCAATAAACAGAATCCATCACATAAACAGAACCAATGACAAAAACTACATAATTATCTCAATAGATTCAGAAAAGGCCTTGGATAAAATTAAACATCCCTTCATGCTAAAAATTCTCTATTAACTAGGTATTGATGGAACATATCTCAAAATAATATGAGCTATTTATGACAAACCATAGCCATTATCATATTGAATGGGCAAAAGCTGGAAGCATTCCCCTTGAAAACCAGCACAAGACAAAGATGCCCTCTCTCACTACTCCTATTCAACATAGTATTGGAAGTTCTGGCCAGGGAAATCAGGCAAGAGAAAGAAATAAAGCGTATTCAAATAGGAAGAAAAGAAGTCAAATTGTCTCTGTTTGCAGATGACATGATTGTATATATAGAAAACCTCATTGTATCAGCCCAAAAACTCCTTAAGCTGATAAGCAGCTTCAGCAAAGTCTCAGGATACAAAACCAATATGCAAAAAACACAAGCATTCCTATACACCAATAATAGACAAACAGAGCCAAATCATGAGTGAACTCCCATTCACAATTGCTGCAAAGAGAATAAAATACCTAGGAATACAACTTACAAGGGATGTGAAAGACCTTTTCAAGGAGCACTACAAACCACTGCTCAAGAAAATAAGAAAGGACACAAACAAATGCAAAAATATTCCATGCTCATGGATAGGAAGAATCAATATCGTGAAAATGGCCATACTGCCCAAAGTAATTTATAGACTCAATGCTATTCCCATCAAGCTACCATTGACTTTCTTCACAAAATTAGAAAAAAATGCTTTAAATTTCATATGCAACCAAAAAAGAGCCTATGTAGTCAAGACAATCCTAAGCAAAAAGAACAAAGATGGAGGCCACATACTACCTGACTTCAAACTATACTACAAGATTACAGTAAGCAAAACAGCATGGTACTGATACTAAAACAAATACATAGACCAATGGAACAGAACAGAGACCTCAGAAATAACACCACACATCTACAACCATCTGATCTTTGACAAACCTGACAAAAACAAGCAATAGGGAAAGGATTCCCTATTTAACAAATGGTGCTGAGAAAACTGGCTAGCCATATGCAGAAAACAGAAACTGGATCCCTTCCTTATGCCTTATACAAAAATTAACTCAAGATGGATTAAAGTCTTAAATGTAAAACCCCAAACCATGAAAACTCTAGAAGAACACCTAGGCAATACCATTCAGGATATAGGCATGTGCAAAGATTTCATGACTAAAACACCAAAAGCAATGGCAACGAAATCCAAATGGGACCTAATCAAACTAAAGAGCTTCTACACAGCAAAAGAAACTATAATCAGAGTGAACAGGCAACTTACAAAATGGGAGAACATTTCTGCAATCTACCCATCTGACAAAGGTCTAATAGCCACAATCTACAAGGAACTTCAACAAATTTAAAAGAAAAAATAACCCCATCAAAAAGTGGGCCAAGGATATGAACAGACACTTCTCAAAAGAAGACATTTATGTGGCCAACAAACATGAAAAAAGAAATCTCACCATCACTGGTCATTAGAGAAATGCAAATCAAAATTCCAATGAGGTACCGTCTCACACCAGTTAGAATGGCGATTATTTAAAAGTCAGGAAACATGCTGGAGAGGAAGTGGTGAAATAGGAATGCTTTTACACTGTTGGTGGGAGTGTAAATTATTTCAACCATTGTGGAAGACAGTGTAGCGATTCCTCCAGGATCTAGAACCAGAAATACCATTAGACCCAGCAATCCCATTACTGGGTATATACCCAAAAGATTATAAATCATTCTACTGTAAAGACACATGTACACACATGTTTATTGCAGCACTATTTACAATAGCAAAGACTTGGAACCAATCGAAATGCCCATCAATGATAGACTGGATAAAGAAAATGTGACACATATACATCATGGAATACTATGCAGCCATAAAAAAGAATAAGTTCATGTCCTTTGTAGGGACATGGATAAAGCTGGAAGCCATCATTCTCAGCAAACTAACACAGGATCAGAGAACCAAACACCGCATGTTCTCACTCGTAAGTGGGAGTTGAACAATGAGAACACATGGACACAGAGAGGGAACATCGCACACTGGGGCCTGTTGCGGGGGTGGGGGACAAGGGGAGGGAGAGCATTAAGACAAATACCTAATGCATGTGGGGCTTAAAACGAAGATGACAGGTTGATGAGTGCAGCAAACCACCATGGCACATGTATACCTATGCAACACACCTGCACATTGTTCCCATGTATCCCAGAACTTAAAGTAAAATTTTTAAAAAGTGGGCAAAGACATGAAAAGACACTTCTTAAAAGAAGACTTATATGCAGCCAGCAGGCATATGAAAAAAAGCTCAATATTACTGATTATTAGAGAAATGCACATCAAAACCACAATGAGATACCATCTCACACCAGTCACAATAGCTATTAAAAAGTCAAGGCCGCGTGCGGTGGCTCACACCTGTAATCCAAGCACTTTGGGAGGCCAAGGTAGGTGGATCATGAGGTCAAGAAATCAAGACCATCCTGGCCAACATGGTAAAATGCTCTACTAAAAATACAAAAATTAGCTGGCCCTCGTGGCGCATGCCTGTAGTCTCAGCTACTCAGGAGGGTGAGGCAGGAGAATCACTTGAACCGGGGATGTGGAGGCTGCAGTGAGCCAAGATCACGCCACTGCACTCCAACCAAGACAGACTCTGTCTCAAAAAAATAAAAATAAAAATAAAGTCAAAAAATAACACACGCTGGTAAGCTTTTGGAGAAAAGGGCACATTTATACACTGTTGGTAGGAGTGTAAATTAATTCAACCATTGTGGAAGGCACTGTGGCAATTTCTCAAAGAGCTAAAAACAGAACTACCATTCAATCCAGCAATCCCATTACTGGGCATATACCTAAAGGAATATAAATCATTCTGCTCTAAAGACACATGCACGTCTATGTTCATTGCAGCACTATGCACAATAGCAAAGACATGGAGTTAACCTGAAGGTCCATCAATGGTGGACTGGACAAAGAAAATGTAGTGCATATACACCATGAAATACTACATAGCCATAAAAAATGAATGAGATCATGTCTTTTGCAGCAACACGGATAGAGCTGGAGAGAATTTGTCTAACCAAACTTACACAGGAACAGAAAACCAAATACCACGTATTCTCATTTGTAAGTGGGAGCTAAACATTGAGTGTATATGGTCACAAATAAGGGAACAACAGACACCAGAACCTACTTGAGGATGGAGGGTGAGAGGAGGGCGAGGATTGAAAAAGTACCTATCAGGTATTATGCTTCTTTCCTGCATGACAGAATAATCTGTACATCACACCCTCGTAACATGAGTTCACCTATATAACAAACCTGCACATGTACCCCTGAACCTAAAATACAAGTTTAAAAAAAATAAAGAACACAGATTCTTTTTGAAAGTGTTGCCCAAGAATCACTATTAATAATAATAACAATCCAGGTGATTCTGATGCTCAGGCAAGTTTGAGAATCCTCCATCTGGAAGACTTGCTATACTAAGGAAGAATATCTCCTGAGATTCATAGGAATAATTCTCTTGCCTTCAGGTGAGATTATAATCCATTTTTTTCTGCGTTGGTTTAGATATTAAGGACACAGAATCTACTACATCTTTTAAATATAGAAGATTCTTCTTTATAGCTATTTTGAATCCTTTATGTCACAGTTTAAGATTTTTATTCTGTTTCACCCTGAAGGAAGGTGAAAAACAGTTTGGATGTTTCGTATCAAAATACAAAGTCTATATGCTCTTAAATCTCCTTTGATTATTTTTCTAGGTTAGAAAGTCCCATCCTCTTTCATCTTTCCTCATGTCTCATTTTGCAACTTTTTACATCATCCTTATAGGTCCAAACCCTCCTTCATGTACTTACAAAATTGAACCCATTTCTCAAAGCCTAAAAAAAGTCTGAACAATACTTTTAAAAACTTTTCTAGTAAAATTTCAGGGTTAAGAGTCATGAATAGAAATTGTCATATGTCTTGAAACTGAACAATTCCGTTTCATTTATACAGGATCATCAAGAGGTAACTAAGGCACTTGGAACCAGATCCCTGCTCTGTGAGATACTTGTGATAGAACACAGCAGTAGTTCTCAAACTTCAGCATGCATCAGAATTGCCTGGGAGGACTTATTATATATGGATTGCTGGGACTGACCAACTTTCAGATTTCCTAATTCAGCATATCTGGCTGGAGCCTAAGCATTTATATTTCTAATCTGTTTCCAGGTGATTCTGCTGCTGCTGGTGGTCCAGAGACCACACGTGAGAACCACTGGACTAGGGAGATCTTGTACATCATAGACACATTGGTTTCTCTTGACACAGAATGGAACTCAGAAGTCAAGTGTAATTTTGCAGATTTGGACACTGCGGTTTAAGGAAGCCAAGTGACATTGCTTGAAGCCATGAAGCAGAACTAAAAGCTCTCTGCTCCCATCTCAGAGCCTGCTGATTCTACATTACTCTGTTCAGCCAGTCTCTGTGCTCATGACTCCCACGGTCCCAACAATGTTTGAGGTCTATGAATGTTTCCAAAAGTTAAAGATAGGTCTTCAACTTCTCAAAAAATGATTTTAACCATTCTGCATAAAAATCTTTCTAAAATGTATTAGATTCTTCTGGACCTCACATAGAGTATGTAGGACATACTTGAACCCATTTTTTTTTTCAATGAGTGGTCACTACTATGGTGGGAAGAGTAGGTTTGGTAGGGGAAGGGGAGATACCAAGAGTTCATTCTAGACATATTAAGTTTGAGATGTATATTAGGTGTCCAAGTTAAAATACAAGCAGGAGCTAGAGAATATTGATCTTGAGCTCAGGGGAAAGTCTAGACTAGAGATATTAATTTATAAGTCATTAGGATGTAAATATAATTTAAAGACCTTTGTTGTACTACATTACCTAAAGTCTGAGAGGAGGTAGAGAGGAGAAGAAATACAACGACCAAGCCTTTAGGGTACTCCAATATTTAAAGATTGAAAAAATGAGGAGAAATCAACAAAGACCAAGAAGGTAAAGCCAGAGAAACCAATATAACCAAACCAATATGAGAGCAGGTTGGATTTATAGTATAGTGGCAGATAGTGTATAAATATAAAATTGCCAGATGTTGGGGCTTCAACTCAGATTACGTCTGTTTTCTCATTGAAAACAGTTTGGTCAGTTTTTCTCAGTTTTGTCAATGAACAAGAATATAAATATGAAATTAGACCAGTCAATATGGCTGTGTGTTTTTCTCCAGCCATATTCAGTTGTATGGGGGCAGGCAGGGACTAGACAGTTATGTTCCTGTTAGTTAAATCTAGGAAAATATAGTTAAATCTAGGAAAATATAGGAAAGTAGTCGATAGACAAGGGCATTGAGGATGTTTGCCAAGGAATTATTAAAATTTAATGATGTAACTAAAGCTGGTTTAAGAGGGAAGTAAAGACAGAAGA